>NC_091087.1:60662500-63162500 GCF_032405125.1 Capricornis sumatraensis
ATCAATTCTGTTGGTAAATACTTATTTAGAGAATTTATTGCAGAAATTAAAAATAAATGATATTTGAGAAAAAATAATATTTGGAAAATCATGGAAAATGGTAGTTCTAATACTCTGTGGTATTTATGTAGGTGCTTAAACCATCAAGAAATAATATCTTGAAATTTGAAACTAGACATATTTAAAACTAGAAAAGTACATGTAAATTGCTTTTTGGAAATAATAGTTAAGATGTGAATAACGTATTTCCTGGAAGAAAAAGTATATTAATTGTAATGGGTCAAGTAAAGAAAGATTTGATGTGGGCAACAAAAATTGTTGCATTCGTCTCTGGAGTATAGTTTTATAAACATAAAATACATCATTTTATTCATTCCATAAACACTTATTATGTTCCCTCCTACTTCAGCTAATTAACTCCTATTCAGCCTTCAGAATTCAGCTTATATATATATTTCCTCAAAGCAATTTTTCCAAACCTTTCAGCCTATGTCAGATCTATCCTGCTTTTTATACCCTTGTATTTTTTCTTTCCTTGCACTTATTCAATAGTAAAAGAAAAATAATTGTATAACTAGTTTTTCCATGTATATGTATCCTGAATAAGGATAAAACCTATTTCCTTTTTTTACATCTATATCTGCAGCATGGGGCCTTCCACTGAATAAACACGAAATTAAAACTGTTAAATCAGAAAGTGAATAAATCTGTCAGATCTAATTTTAAGCACTGAAGTTACAAAATCAAGTAAGGCATGGGGAGTCTATCTCCTGGGGAAGACTGGGTGCTGGGAGAGAGAGAAAAGTAAATGAGCAGTTACAGTTCAATGAGAGAAGATATGATGGTGAAGAAGGAAACTGTTTTACTTCACGAAGTCTGAGAGGACAAGATGGAATTCCACGTAAAGGACAGAGTAGGTATCCTTTGCTGAGGGCCAGCTTGCCTAGGACCGGTCACACTGAACCTCAGAAATGTCTACTGAGACAGAGTAAAGAGTTTATTGGAGAGTGAGACTTTTCCAAAGAAAAGAGGGATCCCCCTGCAAGATCAGGCAGAGGGGATTGAAATTGTAATGTAATCCTGACACACCTCTGACAGCCCATGTGGGACTCTGGAGCAACGCTTCCTGGTTAGAGGCTCCTACAGTGGCAGAGGTGGTAAGGTGGCAGTCTTACTCAGTCTTACTCAGCAGTTGGCTGTAGCCGCCCTGAAAGGAGCACGACTCAGCTCAAAGGCAGAGACAGACATGAAGGAGGCAGAGCTGGTCACACTCCTCCCAGCTGGGCAGTGTCCTCCCTTGAGAAAATATCATCTGCCGCCAGCATGAATGGTGTACACAGCAACTGTCTATTCCATACACAGCTAGGGTGTGCGTGTTAAGACAGATCAAGGCATGAGGCCAGTGATAATATCAAGCCGGGACTTGAACAGTCTCCTCAGTTTCTCTGGGGAGTTTGGATCTCATCCAATAAGCAGCAGAAGCCATAGAAAAGTTGTAAGTAAGGAAGCATGGGGAGCAAATTTGCATTCTAAATCTTTTCTGCAGCACTGACTGAAGCCTGAATTCAGGACTATTGTTAAGGAGCTGTTGGAGAAGGCCCAGTGAAAGCATGAACAGAGACTGTGACATCCAGTTTCACACAGGAGTGGGGAGCAGAGATAAATTAGAGACACTGAAGAAGGCAGGCACCTCAGATTGTGATGACTAATTAGACTTGGGGAATAAGGAAGAGCAAGGAGTCTGGGACAGCTGATTTTCTATGACATACAAAATTTCGATATGTTCTGGATAAACTTTAGAAGAAATAATAAAATGAGGCTCATTACAAACTTCTACTTTGGAAAATGTAAAGTTGTCCAATTATCACAGCCAGATCCTTGGTCATCTCCCGATAATCCATTTCTTGCTGTGTTTACACAGTGTTGTGTCTCAGAGTGGTGCCAAGTGTCAAACAAAGAAATATCTGTTAAATGTGATTTGGAGCATGGGAGGTGTCCCAGGATCTCAGTCTCAAAATGAAGTCTAACGTGAGCAGAGAAAGTAAAAGCAGAGTTAACTATTAAAAATACCAAAATGAACACAACCCCATCACACACACACATACATACAATAAATGGAGTGCTAAATGTGATATTCACTGACACTAAATTTGAAAGCAAAATAAAATGCCAATAATTACTATTGGGTAATGCTTCTATTTAAATGAAATATTTAATAAAGCCTTTATAGAGTACACAGGTGAATTAAATCTACACCTAACACCATATACTTGCTAAACCCAATATATCCAGCCTCATTCTCTGAAAAACAAGCACATTCACACCCCTGACCTGACTCTTGCTCTGTGGTATCTTATCTTTCCTCTGACCTCAAATTCTCACTCATTTAACAGAGTTCAATTCAAAGTTCTTTTCTGGATGCTTCGCACATGTTTTCCTATAAAATGAATTAATTGCTCACTCATGTCTCTTTTCTGGAACATTTACATACGTACATACAGGTACATGTCTATGTTATTGTTGTTTACTCACTAAGTCACATCCAAGTCTTTTTGACCCCATGGACTATATAGCCTTCCAGGCTCCTCTGTCCACGGGATTTCCCAGGCAAGAATACTGGAGTGGGTTGCCATACCCATCTTCCCGACCCAGGGATTAAACCCAATGCTTTCTCAGGACTTTTCTATAGTCCTTCTCAGTTTGAAATAACTCTTTCAACTTTCATATAATTTCAAATTTTCTTCCTCAATAGTAGTAACTATCTTTATCTCCATTTTACATATGTAACTATGCATAAGTAACTATGGATAACTAATAATAGTCTCTCTTATTACAGTAGATTATAAGCTCCTTGAAAGCAGTTTCTTATAGAATTCTTTCTTGGGCTCCCAACAGCACTTAAGTACGATGTTCTATGGTATAAATCAGTATTAAGTGGTAAATACATAAACAGACCAAGATTTTTCAACCCCAGCACCATTGACATTTTAGTCTTTCCTAAAGATCTCACCGAACACTTGGACATTGTTGTAGGCTCTCCTGTCCACTCTAGGATGTTTATCAGCCTCTCTGGGCTCTATCTACTAGATGCCAGTAGCTCCCAGCTCCTAGCTCCCTCTACACAGCTGTGACAACAATAAATGTCTCCTGACATTGACATTGGCCTCCAGGGTGGGGAGGAGACATAACTGTTGAGAACCACTGATTAAAATCATAAAACTACAACTTATAGACACAATGGGGACAGGAGAAAGTGGGGTGGTAGCATTGAGAGAGTGGCTAAACCTCATTTCATCTTAAAGAAAGTAGGATTTAGACATGCTAAGTCAGGGGTAAGAAATTTCAATGTGATAAAAACTGTGTTATCATCTTACTTTCTTCATTATTTTTCTTCTATGTCAATATACTACATTTCATTACACGTTTTTGTACTATTTATACGATTAAGTGACAATATCCAAGGAATTAGCTTAATTGAAATGAAGAGGGTAGCACTGAAGCATATATATTACCATTTGTGCCATAGATAGCTAATGGGAAGTTACTATATAACACAGAGAGCTCAACCTGGTGCTCTGTGACAACCTAGAGGAGTGGGGAGGGGAGGTGGGGTTGATGTTCAAGAGGGAGGGCATATATGCGTACCTATGGCCGATTCATGCTGAATTATGAGAGAAACCAACACAACATTGTAAAGCAAGCATCCTCTAATTAAAAATTTAAAAAAAATTTAAAAGAAGCTGCAACTGTATGATGACTTTTAATTTAAATAGCCAATAATCAATCATTGACCCTTGTATCACACAGGTGACATGTTAATAACATGGGGATCTATGGAAGTGCCAATGTATGTTTACATGGAAAATGAAAAAATGTAAAAGAGCCAGAAACTCAGAATTTGTAAACACTGTCACTGCATTGTTTGCACAGTAAACATTTTTGATAATGCTATAAACTGACACATTTTCAGTGTCAAATGAAAATCTTTGTGATTGTTATTAATATGTTAAAAAAGTAAAATTTACCCCTGACCTACACAACTCACCAACTGAAATGGTAGTATCAAAGCTTAAGCAGAATATGCATTGTGTTTTCACACACCTATAACTGTCAACAAAATTTTGAGTTAGCATTTTGTTTCATACCTTTCAGTATGAACTGGTTGGCTTCTACTCTTCATAATCTGGGTGGTTTATTCTATTTGTCAAATACTTTGCTGTTGGTGTTCTGTCACTAAGTCAGGTCCAATTTTGTGACTCCATGGACTGCAGCATGCCAGGCTTCCCTGTCCTTCACTATCTCTGGGAGTCTGTTCAGATCCATGTCCATTTAGTCGGTGATACTATCTAACCATCTCATCAAATACTTAATAAGCACCAAAAACATTTTTAGAAGTTCTGCTAACAGCTTGTAACTGAATAGATAGAATCATAGCTCTCAAAAACTTACATTTAGTGGCAGTAAGCAATCCTACAGAATAAAATATTAAGAGCCATATAATATACTTAGATTTATGATACAGATGAAAATACTGCAGAGACATAGAAAAGATAATTTTAGCTCAGTCATAAATGCAGTGCAGGAGGCACCTGATGGTTTTTAAGCAGAGGGATAATATAGTTATGACTTTGTTGTAGATAAAACTTTAGGACTGGAGGCCAGAAAACTACTTCAAAGCTTTTTACAATAATCTAGACAATATGTTAAAGGATGAAACAGGCCAGTGATAAGCTGAGGGGAAAAAAGGCAAACTTAAGAAAACTTGAAGACAAATATAATTAGAATTTCATGAGTACAATGATGTATTCATTTGGGGGGGCAGAAAAGATTTAGACTGTATTTTTATAGTCTAGCTGTAAGTGAGTGGCTATTTAGGTGTACCACTAATTGAGATAACAGAAGAGGAAAAACGTTAGGGAAAGAGACAATGGGTTCCCTGAATGTCTCCCAGTAACAGTGTATATGGCTGAGGCACTATACCTAGTCAGAGCTTAGGAAACTTAGAAGCAATAAAAGTAAATACTAAGATTGATTCACGTTCGAGCAGCTTTTATTTGTGTATTTGGTGAGATGGGTATAGTAGAAGGACTGGTGATGGGAGAGATTTGAGAACAACGGTGAAAAACGTGCTTCAGGCAATGAATCCAGGGTTTTAGACTGTCTAGAAAAGTGAAATAAGAAAGCTCCTTTTAGACCCTGAAAAGATAGGAAGATCAATACGGTGGAAGGTTATAGCATTTCATAGAATGAGTGTACTGCGTGTCATAGTATGAGAAGTCTGGGTGGGAAAATAGTTCATTTTCAGCAAGAGAGAAGCTGAAAGTTAAGATTTCTGACCTGAATTGAACTAAGAGGTGACTAGCTTTTGGCTATCACCATGGGTGTGAGTAACACAGAGACTCAAGGTACTTAGGAAATACCTAGAAAATGGTGTTTGAATAAAACATCCACATGAGACTTGTAGTAAGTGAGCATTGTGGCAGGATTTGGGAGAAAAAATATTTAAGATCAATGTTTTCAATGTCTGATCTGATCTTCAGATTAAGGAGGAGCAGAAAATCATATGGAGAGGACTTCCTAAGAAAATACTAGTGGTGTTTATCTCCTCAGTAGAGGAAGAGTAATGATTTAGAATGTGCATGTAACGCTAAGGAGGTAGTGAAGGAATGGCTTGAGGGAAGAAATATCTACCACTTGATCGAACGACGAATTTACGTGTTGAAAAAGATTGTAGGAAAAATACAAGCTGAAGCAATACTTGCTCAGTGATATGAACTAACACCAATATCACCAGTTCACATTTTTGTTTGGGAACTTCTGTATAAAGGACATAAGTCAAAATGTTCTCTAAAATAAGGCCAAGATCTGGAAAGCACCATAAAATTCAATTCATCCTGATCAAAAAGCAAAGCAGATTTAGACAGAAACTTTGTCATAAATAGTAGCAGGCCCAAGTTTGCAGAACACTTTTCCTCTAAGATATTTAAGTTCTTTAAAGCTTACATAAAGATCATGAAATTTCCATTCAACCATGCTGCTCTGTATAATAGTGCTGAGATGTTTCCCTAGTAATGAACTTTTTTAAGGTCCTTGGGGTCCATAAGCAGTTGAAATGTTGAGAATATTTCAAGGCATGGCAATCAAAATGAATACATGGATCAGAGTCAGCATTAAAGGAATGAATTGAATGCATTCTGGGAAAGCAAGTGGTAACAGATCATAGTAGATTTTATAACTATATAAGAGAGTGTATTCATTTCAAATCCTGAAAGATGATGCTGTGAAAGTGCTGCACTCAATATACCAGCAAATTTGGAAAACTCAGCAGTGGCCACAGGACTGGAAAAGGTCAGTTTTCACTCCAATCCCAAAGAAAGGCAATGCCAAAGAATGCTCAAACTACCACACAATTGCACTCATCTCACACACTAGTAAAGTAATGCTCAAAATTCTCCAAGCCAGGCTGCAGCAATACATGGACCGTGAACTTCCTGATGTTCAAACTGGTTTTAGAAAAGGCAGAGGAACCAGAGATCAAATTGCCAACATCCACTGGATCATCAAAAAAGCAAGAGAGTTCCAGAAAAACATCTATTTCTGCTTTATTGACTATGCCAAAGCCTTTGACTGTGTGGATCACAATAAACTGTGGAAAATTCTGAAAGAGATGGAAATACCAGACCACCTGACCTGCCTCTTGAGAAACCTATATGCAGGTCAGGAAGCAACAGTTAGAACTGGACATGGAACAACAGACTGGTTCCAAATAGGAAAGGAGTATGTCAAGGCTGTATATTGTCACCCTGCTTATTTAACTTCTATGCAGAGTACATCATGAGAAACACTGGGCTGGAAGAAGCACAAGCTGGAATCAAGATTGCTGGGAGAAATACAATAACCTCTGATATGCAGATGACACCACCCTTATGGCAGAAAGTGAAGAGGAAGTAAAAAGCCTCTTGATGAAAGTGAAAGTAGAGAGTGAAAAAGTTGGCTTAAAGCTCAACAGTCAGAAAACAAAGATCATGGCATCTGGTCCCATCACTTCATGGGAAATAGATGGGGAAACAGTGGAAACAGTGTCAGACTTTATTTTTTTGGGCTCCAAAATCACTGCAGATGGTGACTGCAGCCATGAAATTAAGACACTTTCTCCTTGGAAGAAAAGTTATGACCAACCTAGATAGCATATTGAAAAGCAGAGACATTACTTTGCTAACAAGGTCCATCTAGTCAAGGCTATGGTTTTTCTAGTGGTCATGTATGGATGTGAGAGTTGGACTGTGAAGAAAGCTGAGCACTGAAGAATTGATGCTTTTGAACTGTGGTGTTGGAGAAGATTCTTGAGAGTCCCTTGGACTGCAAGGAGATCCAACCAGTCCATTCTGAAGGAGATCAGCCCTGGGATTTCTTTGGAAGGAATGATGCTAAGGCTGAAACTCCAGTACTTTGTCCACCTCATGCAAAGAGTCAACTCATTGGAAAAGACTCTGATGCTGGGAGGGACTGGGGGCAGGAGGAGAAGGGGATGACAGAGGATGAGATGCTGGATGGCATCAAGGCCTCGATGGATGTGAGTCTGAGTGAACTCTGGGAGTTGGTGATGAACAGGGAGGCCTGGCGTGCTGCAATTCATGGGGTGGCAAAGAGTCAGACACCACTAAGCAACTGAACTGAACTGAACTGAACTCATGTCTATGAAGTCTTTTAATAACAAAAATTACTGTGTTGGGTTGCTAAAGTTACTACAGCTGTGTGGCTGAGACAAAAGCACACTATACATTAATCTTGTGGAGGAGTGTATGATACAGGCATATTTTCCAAAACCCAAAAATAGTGCTCAAAACTCGGTTCCTATAAAGTCTCAGCATTAAAATCTTCTTCCTTCCTTTCTACCTCTCTCCCTTCCTTTCTCCTTTCTTCCTTAGTCCATGAAATAGGACCAGAAACATTCCTACTGTATGGCTTATAAGACAGAAAGTCAGAGGACTTTAATGATTTTTCCAAAAAGTTCCAATATTAAATGCAGGTTACATTCTTTCAAGTATAGCACAAAGAATGAACACCGTACCTATGCTAACAACTGAATAATTCTTTGCAGTTATTTTGCCAACTGAAGTTTTCATTCTTTTTATGTCCACATTAACACTATGAAGTGACAGGTAGTGACAGTAAGGCCCACCACTACAGTAATAAGAGAAAGTCGATGATACAGATTAAGAAAATGAAAAACAGATTTAGCTGTAAAAAAAAAAATGTCATGGCTGAGTAGCTTTTAGATGCTTCATCCGCCAAAAGTGGATATACTTTAATTGGAGAATTCAGATCAGGCCTTCATAATTTCTAAGTGCTCAGTCATGAGGAAAAGATTCTACCCTCAAAGTACTTAAAATACCTTTTTCTTATGTTATTCATTCTTCCATTCAACAAGTACTTATTGAGCACCTACCATCTGTC
This sequence comes from Capricornis sumatraensis, assembly GCF_032405125.1. Taxonomy (NCBI): domain Eukaryota; kingdom Metazoa; phylum Chordata; class Mammalia; order Artiodactyla; family Bovidae; genus Capricornis; species Capricornis sumatraensis. Next base: position 60,670,958 of record NC_091087.1, read on the forward strand.
AGACAGTAGAGACAACACTGAAGGAAACAAATTTCCCTTATTCATTTTTACAATGGGAGGATACAGACATCAAGATGAATAAGTAAAATGTATATTATATATAAACTGGTGATAGTGCAATGGAGTAAAATAAAGGAAGGGCAATATGCAGAGCAGAGGGGGGATTTTGGAATTTTAAATGAAGTCAAGCCTTAATGAGAAGGTGGCACTTACAGGAAGACTTAAAGAAGCTGGGATAATGAGTCATACCACACAAGTCAAGAAGATTCTAGGCAAAGCAAGGACTCAGTGTGCTAGTTATGTCCCTGGAGAGAGGAGGACAGGATGGTGGAATGCAGTGAGATGGAAAGAGGGTGATAGGAGATCAGACAGAGAGCGGTGTGTGAGGGGCAACCCACCAGATCATCTAGGGCCTATATTAGAATTAAATGGAATTATATTAAAATGGATTTTAATAGATTTGGCTTTTACTGTGCAGGAGAAACAAAGTTGTCTGAAGTTTTTGAGTTGAATTAATGTTATCTAGTATATTTTAACAGGCTTTCTTTGTCTAGAAATGACTAAAGGGGGCAAGGGTGGAATCAGTGTGTGCATGCTCAGTCACACTGTCCTTTCTGACTCTTTATGACCCTATGGACAGTAGCCCGGCTGGCTCCTCTGTCCATAGGATTTCTGAGGCAATAATACTCCAGTGGATTGCCGTTTCCTTATCCAGGATGAAATCAGGGAAACAGCTAAAAACTACTACCATAATCTAAGCAAGCCACACTAGATTTTTGTATTATGGTAGTGTCAGTGGAGATGAAGAACAGCTGGATTCTGCATAAAATATGCATGTTGATCTGTTAGGAGTGACTAAGGGATTACATGTAGGTTCTGAGAGATAAAGGTCAAAAATTATGCAGGTTTTTTTTTTTTTTTTTTGCCTGAAGAATTAGGAAGATGAAGCTACCATTAAATGAGGTGGTTAAAGATAAAGAACTATTATTTAGGCTCTGATTTCTTCTTGCCAATTGTAATATTTGAGGATAACCTTCCTTTTTGTGTCTTGACATATGGTTTTTCTTAGCATTGGTTTAATTCCAAGTTTTATCAAAATGGTTCATGCATTATATCTATTAATAATAAATATCCCCATTCTTTTCATGTGCCTTCAGTGTGATCATATAATAAGTGAATAATTATTACTTAACTCATGTTTGATTCTGCAGTGTGAAAAGGCTATGATAATTCTAGTCTCACCAGGAAATCAGCCCCTTGAGTGTAATTGTCTTTATTTTACCCACTGATTTAGCAGTTTTGAGAAGATGCAAAAAATATATTCAACTATTTCTTACATTTAGTAAAGAACAATGATGACTGTAAATAAGAGAAAATTTTAAATGACTCTGGTCATGAACTAAATGGAGGCAAATGACATAAAGGAAAGACCAAAGACATTGATGTTAAGTCAGTCAGTCACGAATTGAATAGAGGTTGAGTCCTTTGGTAGATCATATAACCTAGTTGATTCCCAGTTTTCATGATTATTTGCATTCATAATATATACAAAATACTGAAGACACCTTAAAAATATTAACTGCTAAACTAATGTTAGCCCATAATTCCCACAGTTTCAAGAAACCAGACCCAAAAGGAGATCAAGGGGGCGAAGTAAGAGGAGGTGGAACTTACCTTCTTCCACAAACACATCAAAAATAAGTCTACGTGTGGAACAATTCTCACTGAAAACTAACTGGAAGCTGGCAGAAAGACTCGTGTACAACCAAGGCTGTCAGTAGTGAAGTGAAGTCGCACAGTCATGTCCGACTTTTTGCGACCCCATGGACTGAGGCCTACCAGGCTCCTCAGTCCATGGAATTTTCCAGGCAAGAGTACTGGAGTGGGTTGACAAATCAGGTAGAAAGGGAAGAAAAGGGATCAAGTCAGGACCTGTGCCCCTGGGAAGGGACCCAGAGGGAAATAAAAATTCATAGGTAGAGACTTGCCCTGGGAAGCGAGCAGGTTGAGCCATAAATTGGATGTCCCAGTCCTGGGTCCTGTGTAAAGGAGACAAGCCCCCTTGGCTGGTTGGAGGAAGGCTGAACCAAACACAAGAGTGAGAGAAACCCTGGACTACACCTGTGAGGAGGGTCCAGGGTCTGGCTAGTCTCTGAGGCAGAGTGAAGCAAGGTCTGCTCTAGTGGCGATGTGTTTACATGACCACCTCACCATGCTCCACAGGCTGAACCTAGCGAATGCTTCAGTCCAGCTCACTCCATGCCACAGCGCAGCACTGGATCTGGCACGGCCATGACTGGGGAAAGGACTTGCCTATGATACAGAGATGATCTGGTTCTGTGGTAGATCTCAGGTGGGGTGGTGTCAGCCATTGTTGGAGCTTACTCAAGTTGTGTCTCAGAAGCCCACCAGATCTCTGATGGCCAACTCCTCACCACAGCTAACATCTCAATATACACCAAGAAATCATGAGGGCCCCTGCCAGCCCTGCTGAGTGGTTCCACAACAGGATGGGTGGCAGAAGCAGGGAATAGTGATCAGCTGTGAGGAACAAGGGGAGATTGAACCTAAGGCCATGTCTGAACAGAGTCATGGATGCCTGCACAGACAATGCCTCAAACCTCTGTCTGTTCAAGGGCAACACTCACTTCAGTACTCCCTTCCTTTGAGGAAAGGTCCCAGTGTAGGGAGAGGGAAAAATCAACCTTAAAGGGAGAAGAGTCGCCTCAAGCCTGACCCTCTGGGTTTCTGTTCTAGCAAATTGGGATCAGACCTGGTCCCTGATAGAGTGGTAATGGCCACTGAGTAGGGGGGAAGTCCCACCCCACACCCAAAACCTTCCCTAGCTCCTTCATCTCCACTCCACTCTCTACCAAGGTGATAGATGATACAAACCCTGAAGAAATAAGTGACTTGTGTCCACATCAAATCCAGTTCTCCCCAAGAAGGCCCTGGGCACACAAAATCTATGTAGGAATGCTTACACATAAGAACAGTTCTTTAACACTCCAATAAGTAACTGCTTCACTTAAACTCAGAGGCAGAAAAAGTTAAGAAAAATGAAAAGGTGGAGAAACTGGTCTAAATTGAAAGAGTGAGACAACACCTGAAAAAAATAAGGAAACAAGTAAAAATTTTACCAGATAAAGAATGCAAAAACACTGGTACTACAAATGTCAACTGAATTAGGGAAAGTAATTGATCTAAACAGTGACATTTTAACAAGAAACTAGAAAGTATAAAAAAGACCCAGTCAGAAATGAAGACTTTGATAGCTGAAATAAAAACACACTATTAATAGAAGACATGAATAGAAAACTAAGTGATACAGAAGAATGGATAAATGATCTAGAATATAGAACAATAAAAATCACCCAATCAGAATAGCAAAGGGAAAAAAATAATAAATGAAAGCTGTTTGAGAAATCTCTGGGATACACAGCAATCCCACTCCTGAGCATACATTCAGAAAAGATGAAACACTCTAATTTGAAAAGACACATGTATCCCAATGTGCATAGTGGTGCTATTTATAGTAACCAAGATAAGAAAGCAACCCAAGTGTCTATCATCAGACAAATGGATAAAGAAAAAGTGATAACACAGAGACACACAATGGACTGTTATTCAGCCATAAAAAGAAATTCTGCCAATTGGATCAAGGGAGGATGGACCTAGGGAGTATTTTCCTTAGTGAAATAAGTGAGATAAAGACAAATGCTGTATGATATCACTTACATGTGGAGTCTAAAATTATAAACAAATGTATATGCAAAACAAACAGACTCACTGATACAGAAAAAAACTAGTGATTACCAAAGGGGGGAAGGAAGTGGGGATGGGAAGATTAGGGGAATGAGATTAAGCGATAGAAACTACAATGCATAAAATAAATAAGCAAGAGGATGCATTTTACGGTACAGGGAAGTATAAGCCATTATCTTGTAATGACTTTTAATGAAGTATAATCTATAAAAAATACTGAATCACTATGTTGAATGTGTGAAATTGATATTGTAAATCAGCTATACTGCAATTGAAAGACAAAAATAAATAGAGACCCAGCAAACATAAAAAGATTTAGATCAGTGATAAAGATAGGTGGTACATCCCATAGCCTCAAGTATTAACCACGCATGCTCACTCAGTCATGTGCAGCTCTTTGCAACCTCACGGACTGTAGCCTGGATTTTCCAGGCAAGAATGCTGGGTTGCCATTTCCTTCTCCAGGGGATCTTTCCAGCTTGGAGACTGAACCCATGTCTCCTGCATTGGCAGGTGGATTCTTTACCACTGAGCCACCTGGGAAGGCCTCAAGTATTAACCAATTACACTTTATTATTCTTCTTTATGCTTCTTTATTTATGTTTTATGAAAGGTATTCACTTTTCTACTACAAACTTCTTCCCTGATGTCACCTCTACCTGTTTAGAGGCAGCAATTGTTGGAGCTTACTCAAGTTGTGTCCTGCATCTACAACTTTAAGCACAACTATTTGCTCACAAGTAATGATAAAAATGAAGCAAACAGTAGAAACCAGTTAGCTACCTAGAGTGAGGTGGTTTATTTTGGGATGCCAGCGAGCTGAAGTGAGGAAAGGAGTAAAAACCAATAGAAAGATAGGTATGACAATGACTGCAACAAAGGGTGACTCAGTAATAGATGCCACCAAAACTTTGAGGCGCCTTATAAAATATATCTCAAAACTATCCAAGCAGGAGATGAAGGAAGGAAGCATTTAGCTATCTGGTGGCCCCTGCCCTCGACTTACAAAGTGCTGCCTATGAAGTGTTAACTCTCACACGTTTTCAAGACTGAGTTTATGAGGATTAAGCAATTTCTGCAGGATTCCCAGCTGCCTCCCCATACCGTATATTCAGGGAAGCTTAGGGCAGGGACAGAAAGGTACAGGGAATGCAAATAAAGCTTGTTGAAGATGGACAGAACCAATGCGGCATGGCTGAAATAAAAGTGAAGGCAAGAAGCTACAAAGTGGGCACAAAAGCTCTTCAGAGGCTCAGTATTGTCCAGTGTTAAGATGAATGTAGTGAAAGTAAATTCTCACAATATACTTCATCAACATTTATTTTTCTTTTTCCAAAGTAGGTCAAGTCAAACCTTCAATATATCATATATATGTCCAGAACTGTATCTGTATAATTATAATAAGGCATTAATAAATTAACAATAATCAATAATAAATTAATAATAAATGACAGTTATAAGAGATGTCTATATTATACAGTAATTTTGAATTTTGAATTATTTTCTTTGCCAGTGGGAGGAATTTTTTTCACTAAATTAGTAGATGAACTTCCTTCCTCTAAAAATAATATTAACCAACCCATGAAAATTGGTTTATTCTCCCACATAAATACTTTAGGGAAAGTCTCAAAGCAAAGAATAGAGGTTTGACAATTCATCTAAGGGGAATTCATGTTTCTCAATGCTTTTCCATCAGTGGTTTTATGAAGCAGTTTTTTTTTTCTCACTTTCCTTTTTGGAATAAAATTAGATGAATTAAAGGCATTAATGATCATATGTTTTTGATTTCATGGTACTTTTATCATAATTATTGGGTGAGTTAAAATAATATCAGATGACTTAATTGATTTTTGCTATCCCATAGCCTTGTGATTTATCCTGATTTAGTAAAGACACCAGGTGGCTTTATTTCATTTATTAGAAATGGATGTTATTCACTCTTCCGTGATGTACCTGGGGCATTGAGCTTTGGTTTGAGGTTTGTGAACTGAATTATTAACACAATAAAGTTGTTCTCTAGTGTACCTTATTAGGAGTATTATAATTTATTCCCTAAACTATATAACATTAAAAACTGAGTTTTAAATAGAAACTTCCCTTTAAGGATAATCAAAACAGTATCAATAAAATACTATGTTCCATGGACTGAACTACATTTTGGTGGAAAAAGCAATAAATACAACTTACTCTTCTGCCCTAATTGTCTAGTAAAAAATTTCAGTTTGGTTTGTAAAAGTCAGTGGTATGTTTGTATTAGAATCCCCATTTTCTTTCATTTTCTCTGTCACAAGTTGAAACTGAAGCTAGTAGGATAGATTTAGTAATTTTTAAGAATGATAAATTCTTTTAGACACATTCAGTCATAACAGGTTTTATTTTTTAATCATTCTTATAGTCGTATCCAAGCAAACACGAACCTCCATCAGGCTCTGTGTGTGCCTTTGAATACTTTGCTTATATTTCATCCTCCTGATGATCATTATAGTCTATACCCTCATATTTCACATCTAGACAATGGCAATGTCCATTTTTCCTGTACCTAGACAGCATATTAAAAAGCAGAGACATTACTTTGTCAACAAAGGTCCATCTAGTCAAGGCTATGGTTTTACCAGTAGTCATGTGTGGATGTGAGAGTTGGACTATAAAGAAAGCTGGGTGCTGAAGAATTGATGCTTTTGCACTGTGGTGTTGGAGAAGACTCTTGAGAGTCCCTTGGACTGCAAGGAGATCCAACCAGTCCATTCTAAAGGAGATCAGCCCTGGGTGTTCTTTGGAAGGAATGATGCTAAAGCTGAAACTCCAATATTTTGGCCACCTGATGTGAAGAGCTGACTCATTTGAAAAGACCCTGAAGCTAGAAAAGATTGAGGGCAGGAGGAGAAGGTGACGACAGAGGATGAGATGGTTGCATGGCAACACTGACTCAATGGACATGGGTCTGGGTGGACTCCAGGAGTTGGTGATGGACAGGGAGGCCTGGCGTGCTGCAGTTCATGGGGTAGCAAAGAGTCAGACATGACTGAGTGACTGAACTGAACTGAACATGATTGTAAGTGCAGCCCTGATGCATCCCACAGCTTATAATTTGAGTGACCACACGTTCTAGTTTCCCTAGGATACTTCCATTTTTTTCTATTGTAATTACTGAGAATTAATCCTTGAAGTCTGAAAAAGAGGCTGGGTGAGAAGGTGCGTGTTCATCTTATCTGTAATGACATTATATTCAACTTGGTGACCTACTTTTCAAAGTCTTTCAATTACCAAGGCAAAAAGCTCATACAGGAATCAAAAACTGCTATAGTTTGAACACAATCTAACTTTTAAACCTTCTTTAATACACATCTTCATTCCTAAACCTATGTAAATCATTCTCCATCTTTGATGATCTTGATGGCCAACTCAAATTTCTTGATTTCATGCTGTCTTTCCTAATCACTTCCATATTTCCACTGAACCACAGTAAATAATCCTTTGTCTTCATATACAGATTAGTGACAGGTAGTATAATGTTTTTTTTAGTAAAGTTAGCTTTAGTACACAGCATTTCATTGTCTTACACCTCTTCATTATACAACTTCTCAAGGCAGCAAATATACTTAGTAAACAGTAAAAAAGGTTAGAAAATAGAAGAAAACAGAAGAACCAAATAACATCAGATAATATTTCAAAAAATGCTTTCCACTCAACCACTTTTCTCCAACTAATAAATCTTTGCCTTACTTCTATAAAAATAAATATTACTTACATGAAAAGATAAGAGCCAGTCATCTATTAAAAACCCCATTTTATAATATTGAGTAAACCACATTCAAGGAATGTGAGAATATGATGGGCTGGAGTAGTATTTTTCCCAGGTACTTCTGTTGTTTGCCTCGAACCTGAGGAATTCCTTTTCTCACTTGAAGGCAACTATTAATTATCTAGGGAGGCTTTTCATCCTACCACTGGTTTTCTCCTCCACTAAAGTTATGGCATAATTTTTTTTTTTTAATTTCTTGAACCTAAGCCTTTAAATACAAGCCCAATAGAATTTTCCTGTCTGGTCCTTGTTGTTGTTTAGTCCAACTCTCTGCAACCCCATGGACTGAAGCCCACCAGGCAAATCTGTCTATGGGATTTCCTAGGCAAGAGTACTAACTTGGGTTGTCATTTCCTTCTCCAGGGGATCTTCCTAACCCGGGAATCAAACCTCATCCCCTGCATTGGCAGGTGGATTCTTTACCACTGAGTCACCAGGGAAGCCCTTACTGGCAGGCAGTTAGCCATCCAGTGTAGAGAAAAGAATACACATAAGCAAATTAAATTCAGTGTGATAGGAACTATGATCAAGAAATGCACAGGAGAAATGGACAACAAGTTTTAGAACTTGTATATATTTCTCTCTCAAATCTAAGGCTGGAAAAACATGCAAAAGTAGTTGATGAGAAAATTAATTCACTAAATTAACTATTTTACACATGGTTGGGTGGCATCACCAACTCAATGGACATGAGTTTGGGTAGACTGTGAGAGTTGGTGATGGACAGGGAGGCCTGGTGTGCTGCAGTTGATGGGGTTGCAAAGAGTCGGACATGACTGAGTGACTGCACTGAACACGTGATTCATTTCAAAAAAATTTTAATTCTGTACTAGTTTTTCCTGTTGTGATGTTCCAACCATTTTAAAAGTGATGAAAAAATGGGATTATAGGAGTTATCTACAATTTGAAAGGCAGAATTATTTCCAGGTCATTATCTGAATGTAGCATGTTAAACATTTTTACAGGGCCAGATAAGCTAAGAAACAGTCCATGCAACACCAAATTAACATATACAGGTAAAAATGACATCTATAATAAAAATAAAAGTAAATGTCAAGCATATTTGATGAGTGAATTATTCAAAAATACCACAATGTATGTATATAAGTTTACATAATAAGCCAATCCCATTAACTCCTCCCCTTCATAGATCACAGCCATGTCATAGTGAAGGGGCTTGAACTAACTCAGTGAAGCTATGAGCCATGCCATGTAGGGCCACCTAAGACAGATGGGTCATAGTGACGTGTTCTGAAAAAATGTGGTCCACTGGAACAGGGAATGGCAAACCACTCCAGTATTCTTGCTGCAAGAACCCCATGGATAGTATGAAAAGACAAAAAGATATGACACCGGGAGATGAGCCTCCCAGATTGGGCAGAATCCAATATGCTCCTGGGGAAGAGTAGAGGGCAATGACTAATAGTGCCATAAAGAATGAAGTGGCTGGGCCAAAGCAGAAACAACACTCAGTTGTGAATGTGTCTGGTAGTGAGAGTAAAGTCCAATGCTGTAAAGAACAATATTGCACAGGCACCTGAATGTCAGGTCTGTGAGTCAAGGTAATTGGATGTGGTCAAGCAGGAGGTGGCAAGAGTGAACATAGACCTTTTCAGGAATCAGTGAACTAAAATGTATGGGAATGAGTGAATTTAATTCAGAAGACCATTATATCTACTACTCTGGGCAACAATCCCTTGTAAGAAATGGGGTAGCCCTCACAGTCAACAAAAGAGTCCAGAATGCTTTACTTGGGTGCAGTCTCAAAAATGAAAGAATGATCTTGGTTTTTTTCAAAGGATAACCATTCAGTATCACAGTAATCCAAGTATATGCCCCAACCACTAATGTTGAAGAAGCTGAAGTTGATTTGGTTCTATGAAGACCTGCAGCACTTTTTAGAAATAACACCAAAAAAATGTCCTTTTCATCATAGGGGATTGGAATGCAAAAGTAGGAAGTCAAGAGATACCTGGATTAACATAAAAAATTGGCCTTGGAGTACAAAATGAAGTAAGGCAAAGGCTAACAGAGTTTTACCAAGAGACCACACTGTTCGTAGCAAAAACCCTCTTCCAATGACATGAGATGATTCTACACATGGGCATCACCAGATATTCAAAACTGAAATAATATTGATTATGTTCTTTGCAGCTAAAGATGGAGAAGCTCTAAACAGTCAGCAAAAACAAGTTTGGGAGCTTACAGTGGCTCAGATCATGAACTCCTTATTGAAAAATTCAGACTTAAATTGAAAAACATAGGGAAAACCACTAGGCCATTCAAATGACCTAACTGACCTAAATCAAATAACTTATGATTATACAGTGGAAATGACAAATAGATTCAAGAGACTAAATCTGAGAGAGTGCCTGAAGAACTATGGATGGAAGTTCATAACACTGTACAGGAGGTGGTGAACAAAACCATCCCAAAGAAAAAGGCATAATGGTTGTCTGAAGAGGCCTTACAAATAGCTGAGAAAAGAAGAGAAGCCAAATCCAAAGGAGTAAAGGAAAGATATATCCAACTGAATGCAGAATTCCAGAGAATAGCAAAGAGAGATAAGAAAGCCTTCCTCATTGATCAATGAAAAGAAGTAGAGGAAAACAATAAAATGAGAAAGACTAGAGATCTCTTCAAGAAAATCAGAGACACCAAGGGAAATTTCTCTGCAAAGACAGGCACAGTAACGAACAGAAACACCAGTATGGACCTAACAGAAGAAGAAGATATTAAGAAGAGGTGACAAAGATACACAGAAGAAGTATACAGAAAAAAGATCTTAATGACCTGGGTAACCACAATAGTGTGATCACTCACTGCCAGCATGAGGAACTCCGCCCATGGCAAAGGTCATGAGGAAGGAGGCTTCGGCATAGGCAAAGGCGGGATCAAGCCTCAGGAAACCCCCTGTTCCGAAGCATCTACCCCCAAAACCAGAGTGCCTACTTTACTGTTTTATGCTCTCACCTATACCTCTGACTTTACGGGGGGCTGACCCCCACCACCTCTCTCAGAGAAGGAGTAAACTTGCAGCTCCAGTTAATAAAAATTCCTGGGCGTGACAAGGGTGTCTTAGGTCAGCCCTCTCTGTGGGCAGACTAGCTTGTGTGACAGGATTATCCACACTCCTGCCACTTTACCTACATGATTGTTTACTAGCTCTCAACCATAAACAGCACAGAGAGTTTGGAGTATTTTGAAAATCTTAATTAGCATAGGGCTTTTCTCATTGTTGAGTCAATGATTGCCTCCAGGCCTCCATATCCTTAGGCACCTGGGAATATATTAATGTATTTGGAATATAGAAAAGGAAATATAGTAGTTTTTGATGTTAGCAATACTAGACTTTTTGAGGTAATGAATTTTCTCTTTTGTTATAGATCACTGTACTTTGTTATAAATCACTGTGTCCTTGCTATGTAAAAATGTAACTTTATCACTATCTTAAGACTAAATAGATCTTAAGGGGAACATTGGTGAAGGGTTTTCATTTGTTAGGCTGATGTTTGCTGCTAAATCTCCATATTCCCTGCCCTTATAATGAATATAACTAGCATATAGGAGAAAGAAGTATTAACCTTTAGGATTAATCATGTTAACCTTAGGTTAAATAAATTCCTTTCTTAGTTGTAACCCACTACACCCTCATCCTATAGGAATGCAACTTTATCTGGTACCTTCAGAGGGTGGCGCCTGGTTTAAGAAAAAACACCCTTGGAAAAAATAAGTTTTCTGGTTAACTGACCATTATCAGAAAGAAAGGGTCATAAAATGTCAGCAGGCCTCATGGCCAGAAGATGATGTAAAACCCCTAAGACCTTTATGTATAATTTTATATGAAGCACCTGATTGTGACGACGGTCAGGTCTGCTGACCCCGCGTGACTCTGTATTCCTCCCTATGTATAACAAAAAGTATATAAGCAAACCTGAAAAATAAAGAAATCGGATCAGTTTCTGGAAAGACTGATTCCCCCATGTTGTTCTTTCTTTCCCCTTCTGGCTGAATTCCCATCTGGAATGTGGGTACTCACCAAGCCTGCTAATTTTGCCTGGGCTTCTAAGATCAGACCGGGGAGGCCTTGGTGCCTCCTCTCCTTCAGGAGAATGGAAAGACACCTGTGGCCTATGTAGGTGGTGCAAGCTTCTTGTCTTGAAACTTTATTGGTATCCCATGTAAACCAAGTTATTCAGCCTCTTTTTCTCCACTAATATTTCCTACTATGCTATCCTTTTCTAATCTCTCTTTATACTTTTAATTAAATAAGTTTTTTCCTAGGACGCCTACTCTGTCTCCCCTTCGAATTACTCTGGATCCACCGGGGCTTGACCCCGGAAACTCTAGAGCCAGACATTCTGAAATGCAGAGTCAAGTGGGCCTTAGGAAGCATCACTATAATCAAAGCTAGTGGAGGTGATAAAATTCCAGCTGAGCTATTTCAAATCTTAAAACATGATGCTATTAAAGTGCTGCACTCGATATGCCAGAAAATTTGGAAAACTCAGCAGTAGCCATAGGACTGGGAAAGGCTTGATTTTATTCCAATCTCAAAGAAGGGCAATGCCAAAAATGTTCAAACTACCATACAATTGTACTAATTTCATATCCTAGCAAAGTGGTGCTCACAGTCTTTCAAACTAGGCTTCAACAGTATGTGAACTAAAAACTTTCAGATGTACAAACTGGATTTAGAAAAGGCAGCAGAACCAGAGCTCAAATTGCCAACATCCATTGGATCATTTAAAAAGCAAGAGAATTCCAGAAAAACATCTACTTCTGCTTCACTGACTATGCTAAAGCCTTCGACTGTAGATCACAGCACTGTGGAAAATTCTTAAAGATATGAGAATACCAGGCCACCTTTCCTGCCTCTTGTGAAACATGTATGCAGATCAAGAAGTGCCGGGGTCCAGCCCCGGTGGATCCAGGGTGATTCGAAGGTGGGGACGGAGTCGGCGTCCTGGAAAAAACTTATTTAATTACAGATATAGAGGGAGATTAGAAACAGATAGTGTAGTAGGAGAATTAGTGGAGAAAAGAGGCTGAATAACTGGTTTACATGGCATACCAATCACCACCTATGTAGGCCACAGGCGTCTTTCCATTCTCCCAAAGGAGAGGAGGCACTGAGGCCTCCCCGGTCTGATCTCAGAAGCCCAGGCAGAATTAGCAGGCTTGGTGAGTACCCACATTTCAGATGGTAATTCAGCCAGTAAAGCAGAGAGCAAGAAAGACAACACGGGTGAATCAGTCTTTCCAGAAACTGATCCGATTTCTTTATTTTGGGTTTGCTTATATACCTTTTGTTACACATAGGGATGAGTACAGAGTCACACGGGAGTCAGCAGTCCTGACCTTTATCAAAATCAGGTGCTGCACATAAATGTATTAAAAAAAAAGGTCTTAGGGATATTACATCATCTTCTGGTCATGAGTGAGACCTGCTGACATTTTATGATCCTTTCTCTCTGATAAACAAAAAACTTATTTCTTCCTAGGGTGTTTTTTCTTAAACCAGGCACTACCCTCCAAATATAGTTACATTCCTATAGGGTGAGGGTGTAGTGAGTTACAATCAAGAAAGGAATTTATTTAACCCAAGGTTAACATGATTAGTCTTAAAGGTTAATACTTATTTCTCCTATATGCTTAAAGGTTAATACTTATTTCTTCCTATATGCTAGTTATATTCATTATAAGGGTAGGGAACATGGAGATTTAGCAGCAAACATCAGCCCAACAAATGAAAATCCTTTCACCAATGCTCCCCTTAAGATCTATTTAGTCTTAAGATATGATAAAGTTACATTTTTACATAGCAAGGACACAGTGATTTATAACAAAGTACAGTGATCTATTACAAAAGAGAAAATCCATTAACTCAAAAAGTCTAGTATTGCTAACATCAAACTACTATATTTCCTTTGCTATATTCCAAATACATTGATTAATATATTCCCAGGTGCCTAAGGATATGGAGGCCTGGTGGCAATCATTGACTCAACAAGAAGAAAAAGCCCTATGCTAATTAAGACTTTCAAAATACTCCAAAACTCTCTGTGCTGTTTATGGTTAAAAGGTAGTAAACAATCATGTGCTTAGTGGCAGTATGGATAATCCTGTCACACAAGCTAGTCTGTCAGCAGAGAGGTTTGACCTGAGACATCCTTGTCCCACCCAGAGCAGGGAATTAGCAGCAATTATTGACACAACAAATGAAAAACCCTTCACCAATATAATTCCTAATCAACCCACTATACCAATAATTTCTAACTCCCCCAAAGAATTTGCTTTTAGTAAGTCTAAAACATCTCGTGCCTCTCAGGTTGGGAGGCTGTAAACAATCACATGTGGCCGGATGAACCTATACAGGTGGGCTAGATAACCTTCAGAGGAGTCCGTAAGCTGAGACACTCTTGTCACGCCCAGGAATTTTTATTGCCTTGGAGCTGCACGTTTACTCCTTCTCTGAGAAAAACAGTTATGGAGGAGAGCATAAAAGACTCTTGTTTTGGGGATAGATGCTCGGGAACAGGGGGTTTCCTGAGGCTTGATCACGCCTTTGCGTATGCCAAGCCTCCTTCCTCATGACCTTTGCCATGGGTGGAGTTCCTCACGCTGGCTCCTAGCAAAGAAGCAACAGTTAGAACTGTACATGGAACAATGGACTGTTTCCAAATCAGGAAAGGAGTACACCAAGGCTGTACATTGTCATCCTGCTTATTTAACTTATATACAGAATACATCATGAGAAATGCTGTGCTGGATGAAGCACAAGTTGGAACCAAGATTGCCAGGAGAAATATCAATAACCTCACATATGCAGATGACACCAGATGCATTTTGGAGCCCCCCAAAATAAAGTCTGTCATTGTTTCCATTGTTTCCCCATCTTTGTGCCATGAAGTGATAGGATTGGAGGCCATGATCTTCGTGTTTTGAATGTTGAGTTTAAGCCAGCTTTTTCACTCTCCCCTTTATGGTTATCAAAGTGTAAAGGTGAGGGGAAGGGATAAATTAGGATGCTGGGGTTAACATATACACACTAACCTACATAAAAATAAACAATCAACATAGACCTACTGTATATTACAAGGAAGTCTACTCAATAGTCTATAATAAGCTGTATGGGAACAGAATTTGAAGAAGCATAGATATATGTGTAACTGAATCACTTTGCTGTATACCTAATACTATAAAAGAATAAACATCAAAAAATATTTCATGAATTAATCATTCAAAACTACAGTGTATGTATGTGAATTTACATAAGCCAATCCCATTAAATCTTCACTTCTCATCACAAAAATAGTTACATATTAGTCTGTTTTCTATAAAGTACCATTATACTTGGAATTTTTAACATAAGCCATCTAAAAATTTCTGCCATCTAGATGATATTTTCAGACAAAAAGTTTTGGTAATAGTTTGAAAGGAAGATTTCTTAACAGAAGTTAAATGAGCAGCTACAAAATTTAAGAGAATAAAATGTCAGAAAGTGACATGTATTTTTTTCATGAGTCTGTCAAGAAATCTCCTTGTCCCATTTTACTTATTTGGTGTTTTTCTTACTGTTTCTTTTTTTGTAAAAAGCAATATCCGTATATTTAACAATTTAAAGGTCTCCTAAAAGGAAAGTTTTGAAATACTGTCTTTGATCACTTCTTACGACCATTTTTTAACTGACATATTTCTTTGAAGTTCTTCTATTCAGGTCCCTAATGAAATACTACTTGCAGGTGAAGCTAGGTAGAGAAAAATACCAAGTGGATAGAAATGCATTAATGCAAATTTAGGAAGAATACACCTAAGCACATACACACTTGTCCTGTCATGTGTATTTAGGATACAGTTTGCTAGTTACTGTCAGCCCTGATGGGTGTTTATTAAAGGTATTTGGAAAACCTATTGAAAAAAAAAGAATAAGGGAAGAATCAAGAGCCCAAGTCATGTCATATTAAAAGATTACATTCCCTAAAAGGCTCTTTAGCTTTTCATCTCACTGTTTGATAGTCAGTCACACATAGATAGGGTTAGTAAAGTCAACTCAGATTGGTATAGACCATCAAATAGTAACTGGTCAGAAAAGCAAACGTCTTGATATGATTGTCACCATTCACAGCAGGTAAGGGTTAGTTGTAAGACTGGCCAGGAAAATCAGAATTATAAAATTAACAAGCAACTGCATCATGAGAGAATTAGACACGAGGTCACCACATCTTTATGCAATGGGACTGGAAAGTCCAAATGAGCTCAAAAGCATGAGAATGTTAGTATCAAGGAGGAATGATTCAATGAGGCAGTTTTGTCCTTCTTGCCCCTGGTTTATGGCTGTTAAGAGCTGTTTTTATATGTTCAACAGCAGTATATGTCCAGGTGAAAAGGACCAGGTGAGGTTTTAAAGGCTTCTTTTAGTTTGATACTGAGGTGGCAAATAACCAAACAAGAATTTTGGGACTTCTGTAATGATAGCTTAATTACTAAGCCCAAAATTTCAAAACTAAATTCCATTTTTATGTTTAGATACTTAATAGATACATTTATTTGTTCAGTGCAGCAGAGTGTCTGCTAGTTGCTCACAAAAGTCTATGTGGTCCTCATCTTCTTTCTCCCAGGCACAAACCAGGATTCCACGGCTTAGCTTTCTTTCATTTAGATAAGTCCACATAACTGAACCTTAGGCAATGAATAGTGAGTAGAACTGTGTGTGTCTTTTCCATACCAATACTGTTATGATTGGTTGTGTTTCCTCCAAAGTTTCTCACACTTCTTCCAGGTAGATGAAGACAACAAGATGACCCTGGATTTACACTGTGTCCAATGTGACAGTCACTAGTCACATGCAACTGTTTATATTTAAATTAATTAGAGTTAGATACAATTATAATTCAGTTCCTCAATCACACCAGCCACATTTCAGGCACTCAAAAGCCACATAGCTAATGGCTACTATCACATATCCATCATTGCAGAAAAGTCTATAGGCCTGTGTTGCCCTTGACAATGGTAAAGCAAAAGCACAGAAATAGACAGGGTCCCTGAATCACCACAAGGAAAACCACACAAAAGCCACTACCATCTACTTGTGACTATTCTGTGACTGAAAAAATCAACTTGCACTGCTTGAGACACTCTTCAGTTTGGGGCATATGCTGCTATAGCTGCTATTTACAGAACTGGTGATCCAAAAATTAGCAGCATATAATCAGACACAGTCAGGGACTGGCATCAGGTGAACAGGATGATATATAATTTTCATAGTAGAAAATCTGCTGCTCAAGTAAATGGTCATTTGTAACCAAGTATAACTTCAACATTCAGGTGAACAGATATCAAGAAAGTCAAGACAGTTCTGAGTTTGCGTACATATGGCAAGTGGGTATTTTTTTAATCAACACCATTTCCATTACATAGGACAAGAGATTCTCATAGCTAAATATGGGAAGCTGTTGGCTCATCCTATTGGCTGCTAGTCAAGGACAAATAGAAATTGAGACTGTTAATTCTTCAAGGGCTTCCCTGATAGCTCAGATGATAAAGAATCCACCTGCAGTGCAGGAGACCTGGGCTCAATCCCTGGGTTGGGAAGATTCCCTGGAGAAGGGAAAGGCTACCCACTTCAGTATCCTTGCCTAGGGAACTCCATGGACAGAGGAGCCTGGCAGGCTACAGTCTATGGGATCACAAAAAGAGTCAGACATGACTGAGCAACTACTATTACTACTTCTAATTTCTTTGAGACAGCAAGCAATAGCAGATTTATACTTACAAATCTATGAAAGATAAAAGGAAGAAAATAGCTAAATACTCACTGAGAATAATAACATTAAGTTGATATAAAGTCTGAGAAAAGGGTCTTGATTATTTATCAAGAAATCTTTATGACCTTTATCAAGGGAGTACATTTTACATTTACATTCTTTGTCCTGTATATTGAAATTACAGTTTGCATATAATTCTTTGGCTAAGAGCAAAGAAAACTGACTACATCAAGGAAAAATATAAAGAGACAAAGTACCCTTCATCTTATTTTTATTCCTACAAAAAAATGGTGCTTAGAATTACAGTAAAGAGAATGTTGTGAAATATGAAGTGCATATTTTCTCCTGTCTTGAAAGAAAAAATTCAATTGAAGTGTAAATCTTCAGAGGATGAAAAATAATAGATTCTATTCAGAGTGAAGTTTTTGTTTTTGCCCCCCTCCCCAGTTTACTGCAAGGAAAGTAATAAAAGATTTGAAGAAGCTTCCATAAGATCTTATAAAATAGTAAAAAAAAAAAAAAAAGTAATCACTCTGGAAGCACAAAAGCAGTGATATGCAGCAGAGTAATTTACTCTATGAGCCTTTCACTTTAGGCCAGAAGGTACACTTGTAATAGCTGCTTAATCTTAACCTCAGGATTTTACAGCTCATGAACTTTTGTATTGACATTAATGAACAGCCTGGGCAAGGTAAAATACTGATCAACACAGACATCCAGACATCTTGGTTTCTTTGGAAAATTAATAAGGAGAGCTCTCTGGATGAGAATTTATTGTGAGTGCCTTGAGAATTAACTGCTGTAATGGCGAGTCGTGATTGACTGAAAGAAAAAAAAAAAAAAAAAAACATTTTGTAGGCGATGGTGTGGGAAATCACCATACTATATCCTTTCCAAATTTCACTATTTTTGTCTTTTCCTTGTTGTCATTCCTTAAGCAATGAGTGCTGAATAAGACAGTAGATTGGCTTTTAGAAATTAGAAACCTTGGGAAAGAATCCAGTTCATTAGCAAAGTAATTAACTGTTTCTTAACATAATAATACTGCAAGTAAGGGTAATTAGTGGTACTAAACTTATTGATACCAAGAAATGTTCTGGGTTTAACACATACAACAAGAATCTATTCTTGCTTTTTCATAAGAAGGCACTGTCTACAATGTGTACCATTACAGTTGCTTGGACCTTAACCCTAACCATACACTTGTTCGTATTAAGATTGGATACAGAATAAGGAGTCAGCAATTTGTTTCTTAATACCCTCAGCAACAAGTATACTTGTTTGGCAGAATCAATGGGTAGCAGAATTTGGGCAGCTTCTGCCTTTCCTTCATCATATACCTTTCTAGACTATGTGCCTGAGAATGTAATTGCATTTTTACCATGAATGGTGTGCTGAGTCATGTCTGACTATGTGACCCCATGAACTGTAGCCTACCAGGCTCCTCTGTCCATGGGGATTTTCCAGGCAAAATACTGGAGAAGGTTGCCATGCCCTCCTCCATGGGATCTTCCCAAAACAGGGATCAAACCCAGGTCTACCACATTGCAGGCAGATTCTTTACTGTCTGAGCCACCATGAATGTGAGAGAAAAAGAATTCTTGACAGTTGCCGTAAGGATACAGCAACACTAAGTGATCTATGTTATCCAGTAACTTAGTCATTTGGGGCTGCTATGACAAAGTACCACAGACTGAATGGCTTATATAAATAACAGCCATTTCTTACAGTTCAGGAGGCTGGACGTTTAAGATCAGCCTGCTATCTTGGCCAGATTCAGTTTGCAGATTTCCAACTTCTCCTTGTGTCCTCACATGGCAGAAAGAGGGCTCAGTTCAGTTCAGTTGCTCAGTCATGTCTAACTCTCTGCGACCCCATGGACTGTAGCATGCCAGTCTTCCCTGTCCATCACCAACTCCTGGAGCTTGTTGAAACTCATGTCCATCATGTCGGTGATGCCATCCAACCATCTCATCCTCTGTCGTCCCCTTCTTCTGCCTTCAATCTTTCCCAGCATCAGGGTCTTTCCCAATGAATCAGTTCGCATCAGGTGGCCAAAGTATTGGAGTTTCAGCTTCAGCATCAGTCCTTCCAATGAATATTCAGGACTGATTTCCTTAGATTGGACGGGTCTGATTTCCTTGCAGTCCAAGGGACTCTCAAGAGTCTTCCTCAACACCACTGTTCAAAAGCATCAATTCTTTGGCACTCAGCTTTCTTTATGGTCCAACTCTCACATCTGTACATGGAAAAACCATACCTTTGACTAGATGGACCTTTGTTGGCAAAGTAATGTCTCTGATTTTTAATATGCTGTCTAGGTTTGTCATTGTTTTTCTTCCAAGGAGCAAGTGTCTTTTAATTTCATGGCTGCAGTCGCCATCTGCAGTGATTTTTGGAGCCCAACAAAATAAAGTCTCTCATTGTTTCCATTGTTTCTCCATCTATTTGCCGTGAAGTGATGGGACCAGATGCCATGATCTTAGTGTTTTGAATGTTGAGTTTTAAGCCAAGGAGCTTAGAAAAGAGTGCTAGAAGTGAAGTGAAGTGAAGTGAAGTCACTCAGTCATGTCCAACTCTTTGTGACCCCATAGACTATAGCCTATCAGGCTCCTCTGTCCATGGGATTTTCCAGGCAAGAGTGCTGGAGTTGATTGCCATTTCCTTCTCCAGAAAAGAGTGCTAGGGAACCTTTAAAAAATCTCCTTTAAAGGGCTACACCCTCATGGCCTAGTTACTTCTTAAAGGCCACAACTCCTAATATAAGCACAGTAGGTTTTAGGATTTCATCATATGAATTTTGCAATGACACACATATTCACTCCATGACATTTATATTTTCTGTGGCCAGAGTTTGACAAAAAGGTTGAGTCCTGCCATTTTACCTACCAGAATGCTATTTTCCTTTTAGAAAGAACAGGTTAGACAGATGAAGACTATCAGAGGCTGAGTAGAAAAAAATACAAAAGCCTGAAAATTGATATAGGAACAAAAGTAGAGCACATGTCAATGTTTTGGCCATTCTGTGTTATAAAAAAAAAAAAATGATTTAATGAGTGAAAGTCAACAGGTATGTCTGAGTGAGTAAAATGTGGTCATGATCTTGTCATGAAAGGAGACAGACTGCAGCTATCCTGTTAATGTCTGTTTGACATTTGGGGAATATAATTTCAATATAAACACTTTGAGCAATTTAAATAAATTAGTCCTCTCTCTACACCAATCTGCCAGGAATAATAGACTTCCATAACTGGAGACCTCAGAATCTGTAATCTTGTAATCAAAGCAGGGACCAGATTCCTCAGAGTTTCTTGACCAGCATGTCATAATCTACTTCTATAGACAACATTTAGTTGTTAGTATTTGGAAAACAATTTCACATTTGTACTTGAGATTGATGGCTATCTTAGGGAAAAACAAAGCAATATACTTCTTCAGTTCTGGATTAGTTTTCCCCTGTCCCATATGGTGAAAAGCACATAATGAAGACTTTCAGTATGGCATTCTCAGGCCAAAACCATATGTGACTTCTATCCTTTTACCAGGCATTTCAATGCCCACCTAAACAGATGTGATTTAGTTTTAGCACCACTGAAAGAGGATTTGATTCTCTGCTCTGGAGTTCTTTATTTCTTAGGGCAGAGTAATCCCATTGCACATGATTTTTCAAACTTTCATTCCTAATTGGTGCCAGTATTTGCAGGGACCACATATTTGATTCACTGTGCACACAAATTGCCAGCATTCATTGGATCATGGGGAAAGCAAGAGATTTCCAGAAAACCATCTATTTTTGCTTCATTGATTACACGAAAACCTTTGATTGTGTGAATCACAACAAACTGTGGACAATTCTCAAAGTGATGGGAATGTCAGACCACATTACCTGTCTCCTGAGAAACCTGTCTGCAGGTCAAGAAGCAACGGTTAGAACTGGACATGGAACAACTGGTTCAAAATTGGGAAAGAAGTATGACAAGGATGTATATTGTCACCCTGCTTATTTAATTATATGCAGAGTACATCATGTGAAATGCTGGGCTGGGTAAATCACAAACTGGAATCAAGATTGCCAGGATAAATATCAACAACCTCAGATAGGCAGATGATGCTACTCTAATGGAAGAAAGTGAAGAGGAACTAGAGAGTCTCTTGATGAGGATGAAAGAAGAGAGTGAAAAAATGGCTTGAAACTCAGAACTAAACAAACTAAGATCATGGCATCCACTCCCATTCAGTTCAGTTCAGCCACTAAGTCCTATCCAACTTTTTGCAACCCCATGGACTGCAGCAAGACAGGCTTCCCTGTCTATCACCAACTCCCAGAGCTTACTCAAACTCATGTCCATTGAGTCAGTGATGCCATCCAACCATCTCATCCTTCCCTTCTCCTCCCGCTCTCAATCTTTCCCAGCATCAGGATCTTTTCAAATAAGTCAGTTCTTCACATCAGGTGGCCAAAGTATTGGAGTTTCACCTTCAACATCAGTTCTCCCAATGAATATTAAGGACTCATTTCCTTTAGGATGGACTACTTGGACCTCCAACCAGTCCAGTCCCATTACTTCATGGCAAATAGAAGGGCAAAAAGTGGAAACAGTGACAGATTTTATTTTCTTAGGCTCCAAAATCCCTACAGATGGTGATATAGCCATGAAATTAAAAGATGCTTGCTCCTTGGAAGGAAAGTTCTGACAAACCTTGACAAGTTCTTAAAAAGCAGGGACATCACTTTGCCAACAAAGGTCCATATAGTCAAAGTGATGGTTTTGCTAGTAGTCATGCACAGATGTGAGAGTTCAACTATAAAGAAGACTGAGCGCCAAAGAATTTATAAATTGACATTGTGGTGCTGGAGAAGACTCTTGAGAATCCCCTGGACTCCAAGGAAATCAAACCAGTCCATCCTAAGTGAAATTAACCCTGAATACTCATTGGAAGGACTGATGCTGAAGCTGAAGCTCCAATACTTTGGCTACCTGATGTGAAGAGTCAACTCATTGGAAAAAAATCCTGATGCTGGGAAAGATTGAGGGCAGGAAGAGAAGCAAGTGGCAGATAGCAACACCAACTCAAAAGACATGAATTTGAGCAAAATCAGGGAGATAGTGGAGGACAGAGGAGCCTGGAGTGCTGCAGTCCATGGGCTTGCCAAGAGTTGGACATGACTGAACTACTAAACAACAACAAAAGCAGCTTCAACCTTTCTGTTATATGTTTGCATTTTTAGAATCTCAAATTCCATGAAACCCATCACACAGACAGTTTCAATATCATATGAGGACAGCCTAAGAAAGAAAGAAATTCGCATCTGAGCTCTGAAGTGAGCATTAAACTGCTTGGGAGAAGCTGGTGCATTGATGAGATGTTAATCTACTACAGCCTGTCTCTAATAAGGCTGTTAGTCCTTTCTTCTTTCACTGTCCTTACATGACAGCTTATCTCTTAATCATCAACATGAAAAAAAAAAAAAAAGCCATAACATATGTGATGAAAACAGTGAGAAGAATTCAGCAGCCCCTGATACCATAGGGTCCATGACACCAAATCATCCTTATCTCCTACTAAGGTTCATGGGTTCAAACAGCCTGGTTTCTCTTTTATAATCATGCTTCCCCAGCACATGCACTCTCTAGTCTCGAATTAATAAAACTGTGCTGGTTTATTAAAGGGATTTGCAAATCTGAACCTCTTTGCCTGAGCTCCTATAAAACTTCATATTCAAAAAGTTTTAATCTTCTAAACTAATGGGTTTAAGCTATTTTTGGGGAAAAAAAAGTCAGAGTTTGTGCTCCAGACATTTTGCCTACTTTTCCCTGTCATAGTTACACACTAACACCCCATGGTGAGTTTCATTAAAATATAAATCCCTGCATCTCACACCCAAAAATAATAGCAAATAAAACATAAACTGATAGTGCTATATATAACTATAAGAATGTAAATATATCACTTATTTATTTTAAAATACCTTTGGGAAAATAATCTTAAGCATAACTGACTCAAATAATTCTTTTTTGCTACAACATCGACCAATATTTTTCATTTGCTAAGTCACTTCAGTCGTGTCCGACTCTGTGTGACCCCATAGATGGCAGACCACCAGGCTCCCCCATCCCTGGGATTCTCCAGGCAAGAACAATGGAGTGGGTTGCCATTTCCTTCTCCAGTGCATGACAGTGAAAAGTGAAAGTGAAGTCGCTCAGTCGTGCCTGACTCTTAGCAACCCCATGGACTGCAGCCTACCTACCAGGCTCCAGTTCCAAAAACTATATTTGAAATAATGCATTTTATATCATTTTTTAAAGTTGGCAAATTTAATCACTTATATAATCAATTAAAAAATAAATAAACATAGCCTCAGGCCTGGATAACAATTTAATAGAATGGCTTCTCTTCTTGCATAACAGAAAATGCAAGTGTTGTCATGTGTTGCAAAAAAAAAAAAAACCCAGAAACAATAGAATGAAAAGTTGAAATAAAAGTTGAAATGAAACTAAATGGTTCTTTGAAAAAATAAGCAAAATTGGTAAACCTTTAGCCAGACTAATCAAGAAGAAAAGGGAGAGGATTCAAAAAATAACAGAAATGAAAAAGGAGTTAGAACAGACACAACAGAAATACAAAGGATTATAAGAGACTACTACAAGCAACTACATGCCAATAAGATGTACAATGTAGAAGAAATAAATTCTTAGGAAGGTATAGTTTCACCCAAGACTAAATCAGAAAGAAACAGAAAATATGAACAGATCAATCACAATTACTGAAACTGAAACTGTGAGTTAAAAACTTCCAACAAAAGTCCAGCACTAGATGGCTTCAAGGGTGGATTCTATTAAACATTTAGAGAAGAGTTAACACCTATCTTTCTGGAACTCTTTAAAACAACTGCAAGGGAAGTAAGACTTCCAAAGTGAGGCCACCACTACCCTGATACCAAAACCAGAAAAATATACCATGAAAAATTAAAAATTACAGACCAATATCACTGACGAACATAAACACAAAAATACTTGACAAAAGCTAACAAACTGAACCCAACTACATTGAAAGGATCACACATGACAATCAATTGGGATGTATCCCAGGGATGCAAGGATTTTTCCATATGTGGAAATCAGTGTGATTAATGTTCAGTTGCTCAGTCATGTCAGACTCTTTGCACCCCCATGGACTGCAGTGTGACATACCACATCAACAAATTGAATATTAAAAATTATATGATTATCTCATTAAATGCAGAAAAAGCTTCTGACAAAATTCAACATTCATTATGATTAAAAAGTCTCCTGAAAGTGGGCATAGAGGGAGCATACCTCAACATAATAAAGACCACATAGGACACACCCACAGCTGACATCATACTCAGTGATGAAAAGCTGAAAGCATTCCATCTTAGATCAGAAACAAGACAAGTATCCCTCTCTTGCCACTTTTACTCAACATCATTTTGGAAGTCCTAGCCACATCAATTAGAGAAGAAAAAAAAAAAATAAACGTAATCCAAATTGGAAAAGAAGTAAAAGTGTCAATGTTTGCAGATAACTTGATACTATATATAGAAAAATCCCTAAGATGTTACCAGAAAACTACTAGAGCTCATCAATAAATTTGGTAAAGTCACAGGATACAAAGTTAATACACAGAAATCTAATGGATTCCTAGAGACTAACAATGAAAGGTCAGAAAGAGAAATTAAAGAAATGATCCCATTTACTGTCAAATTAAAAAGAATAAAATTGCCTGGGATAAACTTAAGGAGGCAAAAGACCTAAACACTGAAAACTATAAGACACTGACTAAATAGATGACACAGCAGATGGAAAGACATATAATGTTCTTGGATTGGAAGAATCGATATTGTCAAAATGACTATACTACTCAAGGCAATCTACAGGTTCAAAGCAAACCATAACAAATGGCATTTTTTGTTAAACAGAACTGAACCAAAAAACCTTAAAATTCGTTATGGAGACACAAAAGACTGAATAGCCAAAGCAATCCAGTGAAAGAAAAATGCAGCTGGAGGAATCGGGCTCCCTGATTTCAGACTCCAAAGCTACAGTCATCCTAATATATGGTACTGGCACAAAAACAGAAATGTAGATCAATGGAACAGGATAGAAAGCCTAGAAACAAACCCCTGTACTTATGGTCATCTAAATTATGACAAAGGGAGGAAGACTACACAATGGAGAAAAGACAGTCTCCCTAACAAATGGTTCTGGGAAAACTGGACAGCTACATGTAAAAGAATGAAATTAGAACATCTTTTAAACTCATACACAAAAAATAAAAATTAACTCAAAATGTATTAAAGACCTAAATGTAAGACCAGATGCTATAAAACTCTTAGAGGAGAACATAGGCAGAACACCCTCAGACATAAATTGCAGCAAAATCATTTTCTATTTATTTTCTAATGTAATGGAAATAAAAACAAGCATAAAAAATAGGGCCAATTTAAGTATAAAACCTTTTTCCCAGCAAAGGAAATCATAAACAAAATGAAAACACAACCCAAAATCCTTGCAAACAATACACTGAAAAGGAATTAATTTCCAAAATTTACAAACAGCTTATGTGGCTCAGTATCAAACACAAACAAATAAACAACCTAATAAAAACTCGATCAGTTCAGTTCAGTTCAGTCGCTCAGTCATGTCCGATTCTTTGTGACCCCATGAATCGCAGCACGCCAGGCCTCCCTGTCCATCACCATCTCCCGGAGCTCACTCAGACTCACGTCCATCGAGTCAGTGATGCCATCCAGCCATCTCATCCTCTGTCGTCCCCTTCTCCTCCTTCCCCCAATCCCTCCCAGCATCAGAGTCTTTTCCAATGAGTCAACTTTTCACATGAGGTGGCCAAAGTACTGGAGTTTCAGCTTTAGCATCATTCCTGCCAAAGAAATCCCAGGGTTGATCTCCTTCAGAATGGACTGGTTGGATCTCCTTGCAGTCCAAGGGACTCTCAAGAGTCCTCTCCAACACCACAGTTCAAAACCCATCAATTCTTCGGTGCTCAGCCTTCTTCACAGTCCAACTCTCATATCCATACATGACTACTGGAAAAAACCATAGCCTTGACTAGACGGACCTTAGTCCACAAAGTAATGTCTCTGCTTTTGAATATACTATCTAAAAGAAAGTGAAGTCACTCAGTCGTGTCTGACTCTTTGCGACCCCATGTACTGTAGCCTATCAGGCTCGTCCGTCCGTGGGATTTTCCAGGCAAGAGTGCTGGAGTGGATTGCCATTTCCTTCTCCAGGGGATCTTCCCGACCCAGGAATTGAACTCAGATCTCCTGCATTGCAGGCAGATGCTTTACCATTTTCTTCCAAGGAGTAAGCGTCTTTTAATTTCATGGCTGCAGTCACCATCTGCAGTGATTTTGGAGCCCCCCAAAATAAAGTCTGACACTGTTTCCACTGTTTCCCCATCTATTTCCCATGAAGTGATGGGACCAGATGCCATGATCTTCGTTTTCTGAATGTTGAGCTTTAAGCCAACTTTATCACGCTCCACTTTCACTTTCATCAAGAGGCTTTTTAGTTGCTCTTCACACTCTGCTATAAGGGTGGTGTCATCTGCATATCTGAGGTTATTGATATTTCTCCCGACAATCTTGATTCCAGCTTGTACTTCCTTTAGAAAAGGCAGAGGAACCAGAGATCAAATTGCCAACATCCGCTGGATCATGGAAAAAGCAAGAGAGTTCCAGAAAAATATCTATTTCTGCCTTATTGACTAGGCCAAAGCCTTTGACTGTGTGGATCACAATAAACTGTGGAAAATTCTTCAAGAGATGTGAATACCAGACCACCTGACCTGCCTCTTGACAAATCTGTAAGCAGGTCAGGAAGCAACAGTTAGAACTGGACATGGAACAACAGACTGGTTTCAAAAACTAGATAGAAGACCTAAATAGATATTTTTTCCAAAGAAGACATATACATGGCCAAAAAGCACATGAAAAGATGTTTAACATTGCTAATTATTAGAGAAATACAGATCAAAATTACAAAGATATAACACCTCACACCAGTCAGACTGGCCATCATTAAAAAGTCTACAAACAATAAATTCTGGAGATGGTGTTAAGAAAAGGGAACCCTCCTACACTGTTGGTAAGAATATAAACTGCTATACCACTATGGAAAACCATATGGAGTTTCCTTAAAAAGCTAAGAACAGAGCTACCACATGATCCAGCAATCCCACTCCTGTATATGTATCCAAGAAAACCATTTTTCAGAAGGATACTGGCACCCTGATGTTCACCTTATTCCTGTTTACAATAGCGAAGATGTGGAAGCAATCTAAATATGCATAAACAGATGAATAAACAAAGAAGCTGCTGTGTGTATATATATATATACACACACACATATATATATACACATGATATATAATGGAATATTATTCAGCCATTAAAAAGAATGAAGTAATGCCATTTGCCACAATGAATACACATGGGATTATCATACTAAGTAAAATAAGTCAGACAGAGAAAGACATATATATGATACTGTTTTTATGTAGAATCTAAAAACAAATGATACAAATGAATTATTTATGAAACAGAAGCACTCACAGAATTAGAGAAAGAACTTATGGGGTTCACCAGGGGTTAAGGGTGGCAGTGGGTAGGAGGTAGATTGGGAGTTTTACCTTGACATGTAC
Organism: Capricornis sumatraensis; assembly: GCF_032405125.1. Taxonomy (NCBI): domain Eukaryota; kingdom Metazoa; phylum Chordata; class Mammalia; order Artiodactyla; family Bovidae; genus Capricornis; species Capricornis sumatraensis. The sequence continues at coordinate 60,698,981 of NC_091087.1, forward strand.
ACACTACTATATTTAAACACATAAAAAACAAGGACCTATTGTATAGCACAGGGACCTCAGCTTAATATTCTGTAGTAACCTAAATGGGAAAAGAATTTGAAAAAGAATAGATACTTGTATAGGAATAATTCAATCACTTTGCCACATACCTGTAATTAATACATCATTGTTAATCAGCTATACTCCAATATAAAATTAAATAATTATCCATTAATAAACTAAAATCAATAATTTAGCTTCTACCATAGAAAACTAGAGAAAATGTAATATAAGTCTAAGCAAGCAATATAAAACAAAAACTAAAATTAGAGCAGATACCAGTTACATTGAAATCAGGATAACAATACAGAAAATAAGAAAAATAGAAGTCACCTCTTTGAAAAGATAAAAATTGATAAGACTCTATTAACAGTAACCCTTAAAAAAAAGAGAAGTCACAAATTACCAAAATTGAGAATGAAAGAGATGTCATCACTATTCAATCTATGTTAGTAAAATGATAATAAAAGAATATTATGAACAAGTCTATGCCCACAAATTTGATAATTCTGATGAAATAGACCAGCTCCTTGAAAGATACAGACTACAAAATTCCACACGTGAGAAGCAGACAATATGAATAGGCCCTAACTCAAAGAATTTAAATCAATTATTAATTGAAAATCTACCAATAAAGAAAACAACAAACCCATATAGTTTTACTAGTGAATTATATTCAACACTTTCAGTTCAGTTCAGTCACTCAGTTGTGCCGACTTTTTGCGACTCCATAATTGCAGCACTCCAGGCCTCCCTATCCATCACCAACTCCTGGAGTTCACTCAAACATGTCCATTGAGTCGGTGATGCCATCCAGCCATCTCATCCTCTGTTGTCCCCTTCTCCTCCTACCCCCAATCCCTCCCAGCATCAGAGTCTCTTCCAATGAGTCAACTCTTCGCATGAGGTGGACAAAGTACTGGAGTTTCAGCTTTAGCATCATTCCTTCCAAAGAACACCCAGGACTGATCTCCCTTACAATGGACTGGTTAGATCTCTTTGCTGTCCAAGGGACCTGCAAGAGTCTTCTACAACACCACAGTTCAAAAGCATCAATTCTTGGGCGCTCAGCTTTCTTCACAGTCCAACTCTCACATCCAGACATGACTACTGGAAAAACCATAGCCTTGACTAGATGGACTTTCGTTGGCAAAGTAATGTCTCTGCTTTTCAATATGCTATCTAGGTTGGTCATAACTTTCCTTCCAAGGAGTAAGTGTGTTTTAATTTCATGGCTGCAGTCACCATCTACAGTGATTTTCGAGCCCCAAAAAATAAAGTCTGACACTGTTTCCACTGTTTCTCCATCTATTTCCCATGAAGTGATGACCCCAGATGCCATGATCTTAGTTTTCTGAATGTTGAGCTTAAAGCCAACTTTTTCACTCTCCACTTTCACTTTCATCAAGAGGCTTTTTAGCTCCTCTTCACTTTCTGCCATAAGGGTGGTGTCATCTGCATATCTGAGGTTATTGATATTTCTCTCAGCAATCTTGATTCTAGCTTGTGTTTCTTCCTGTTCAGCGTTTCCCATGATGTACTCTGCATATAAGTTAAATAAGCAGGGTGACAATATACAGCCTTGACATACTCCTTTTCCTATTTGGAACCAGTCTGTTGTTCCATGTCCAGTTCTAACTGTTGCTTCCTGGCCTGCATATAGGTTTCTCAAGAGGCAGGTCAGGTGATCTGGTATTCACATCTCTTAGAAATTATATTAATTCTCTATAATCTTTTTCATAAAATAAATATGAAATCTTCCCAGTTCATCCTATCAGTCCAACATTACCCATACCAAAGCTATGCTTAGACCTTGAAGAAAAGAAAACTACCAATCATTATCTCATTAACATAGAAGGAAATTTCAATAAAATATCAGTGACAAATTAATGACATTTGAAAAACTTTATACACCACAGTCCAGTGAAATTTATTCTAGGTATGCCAAATTTGTTCAACACTTAATTATTAATTAGTGTAATTTATTATATTAAAGGCTAAAGAAGAAAAATCATATAATCTTATCAATAGATGCAGAAAAAAGATTTTAACAAAAATCCAACCCTATTTCATAATAAAGTATTAGTGATGTTGTTAGTTGGTCAGTCGTGTCCATCTCTTGCAACACCATGGACTGTAGCCCACCAGGCTCCTATGTCCATGGGACTCACCAGGCAAGAAAATTGGAGTGGGTTGCCATTCCCTTCTCCAGGGGATTTTTCGACCCAGGAATAAAACACAGGTCTCCCGCATTGCAGGCAGATTCTTTACCATCTGAGCTACAGGGATAAAAACTCTTAGTAAATTAGGAATACAGGATACAGGTTCACTTTTACAGTTGATTAAAAAAAAGTCTACAAAAGGCCTAGAGCTGACATGATACTTAATTGTGAGAAACTGACTAATTTTCTTTCACATAGGACATGAAACAAGGATATCTCCTCTCATCTCTCCTATTTAATGTTATACTGGAGAGCTGGCTAATGCTTAAGTCAGGAAAGGAACTAAGCTAGTAAAGAGACTACAGGTTGAAAATAAAGAAAACTGTCTTTGTTTATAGATAAAATGACTATAAAGAAAATCACAACAAATTGACAAATTCTCCTTGAACTTATAAGCAATTATCACAAATCTATAAAAGTCAATTTCTTTCATATAAACCAACAATTAACAGTAGAAATTCAAAATTAAACACACAGTACCATTTGTGTTAGTATCAAGAAAATAAAATGGTTAGGTATAAATGTACGATCTACATGAAGAAAACTATAAAACTATGATGAAAGAAATTTAAGAAAGTCTAAATAAATGGAGAGACATTCTATGCTCATGTTTTGTTGTTGTTTATTCACTAAGTCTTGTCCAGCTCTTTTGTGATTCCATAGACCCACCAGGCTCCTCTGTCCATGGGATTTCCCAGGTCAAAATACTGGAGTGGGTTGCCATTACCTTATCCAGCATTGGCAGGAAGATTCTTTACCACTGAGACAGCAGAGAAGCCTGTTCATGGTTAGATAGGCTCCATAAATGGAGAGACATTCTAAAATATGTTCATGATTAGAAAGATGTCAGTTCTTCTCAATTTGATCTATAAATTCAATGCAATCTTAATCATATGCCCAATGAATTGTGATATGGGTATCAACAAATTGATTCTGAAGTTGACATCTAAAAGCAAGAAACCCAAAATAATAGCTACATAGCACTAAAGACAAGGAACAAATTGCATGAACTGACAGACAATCCCAATCATGAGGCATAATATAAAAATACAGTAATAAATTCAACATAATATTTATAGTATAAACATATAGGTCGCACAATTATGTAAGTCAAATCGTTATGCTGTATGCCTTAAGCATATATAGTGTGTATGTCATGTTTATCAGTAAAAGTGGAAAAAATAAAATTATTGTTAATATATATGTATCTGTGAAATGGAAAGTCGCATAGGGATCAAACCTACATCTCCTGCATCTCTTGTACTGCAGGTGGATTCTTTACCTTTGAGCCACTGAGGAAGCCCAGAAACTCTCTATATCATCTTTTTAATATTTCTGTCAATCTAAAACTGTTTAAAAATAAAGCCTATTAATGTTAATAGTTTTGAAAATTTTATATTAAATTTTTTAGCATTAGCAAGATCATCAGTTTCGTATGTGTGAAATAGCTCTGTAATGTTTTTTTTTTCCTAAAGTGACTCAGTATTTAGCATGTAAGTATTGACAATACTCGATGTTTATAACAATTAATATAATATTGAACAAACTAATTGTTATTTTATTGCTGAGAATAATTGTGTCATTAAAATCTTCCCACTAATATTTCTCATTAGTATAATTTACAGTACTATAATATTTATCAAAATTCTCAGATGGTGTAGAGGTAAAGAATCTGCCTGCCATTAAGGAGATGTGGGTTTGATCCCCAGATAGGGAAAACCCACTGGAAATGGAAATGGAAACCCATTCCAGTATTCTTGCCTGGGAAATCCCAGGGACAGAGGAGCTTTGCAGGCTACAGGCCATGGGGTCACAAGAATCAGACATGACTGAGCAACTAACACACACACACAAACCTACACACACACACAACAGATTTACATCCAGACCAAACAGTTACTTCCCTGGTAATTTATCAATAGTTTACCTACTTAACTGCTTTTTACTCTGAATAAGTCACACTTCATATATTAATTAATGTAATTTCCCACCCACATATTTACTTTGTACCTGTATTACTTTGATAAAGGCACAGACTTTAGCTTACATAAGTGAAATGCTACCTGGCTTTTGTTGGTCACTAAATTCTTGAAGCTGTATATGATGCTTTCATTTACAGAAATTTTCTCTAGGAATTTCTCTAGCAATCCCACAGACATCACCTTTATTTTATAGGTGAAGAAATTTAAACTCAAAGATGTAAATTTGTAAGAAGTAGTAGAGTTGAGATTTACATTAAATTCCCTCTGAAACAAACAAAATAACACTTTCACTGCTATGATACATTTTTGTGAAGTTAGAAATTCATACAAGTATAGTAATTCTCAGATTAAATACTGAAATATGCATCAAGAGAGCTCCAAGTGTGTCCAGTTTGTAGAATGATTGGACATGATAATAGAGTTAAAAATAGTGTAATATGTTTAAATGAGGTTTCTCTGGTGGCTGAGCAGTAAAGAATCTGCCTGGAGTGCAGGAGACACAGGTTCAATCCTTAGGTCAGGAAGATCCCCTGGAGGAAGACCGGGCAACCCACTGTATTCTTGCTTGGGAAGTACCATGGACAGAGGAGCCTGGTGGGCTACAATCCATGGGGTTGTAAGAGAGTCAGATATGACTTAGTGACTAAGACGTACATGGACATAATGGCTTCATCACTTCAATCTGCAGTCTATCTGCTACTAAGACACACATAAACTAAGAGCCCCAGAGGATGCTTTCTTGTTTTGCTTTTTTAATTATTAAACATAGTTGGATAATCAAGGACCATCACATATTTGAGAAATGCTCCTCCCAAGTTAAAAAGAAAATATGTATCATAAAAGAAGCAAATATAAATAAGGGAACACAAACAAGACTTTACATAAAATATATCACCCCAAAAAGCTACCTTCAAATACTAAATTTAGAGCAAGAAAAGACAATAAAGTGGGAAGGGAAAGACCAGAAAATAAAAAAAAAAAATGAAATGCTTGCTAAAATCTAAAAACAAGCAGAAAGATTGGAAAGTAATTAAAATCTAGTTAGACAATTTAGAGGATTCAACATCTGATTCATAGAAATTAAAAGATGGGGAATAAAAAAGATGAAAGATAAGAAGAATTCTTTAAATGATATGAGAAAACATCACAGAAAGGGAGGATATGCATTTCCAGATTGAAGTGTCCCAATGAGCTATTGGAACTGTGGTGGTGGAAATGACTCTTGAGAGTCCCTTGGACTGCAAGAAGATCAAACCAGTCAATCCTAAAGGAAATCAGTCCTGAATTGGAAGGCCTGATGCTGAAGCTTCAGCTTCAATACTTTGGCTGCCTGATGCAAAGAACTGACTCGTTGGAACAGACCCTGAAGCTAGGAAACATTGAAGGCAGGAGGAGAAGGGGACTACAGAGGATGGGACGGTTGAATGACATCACTGACTCGATGGACATGATGAGTGCTAGCCAAGCTCTGGGAGTTGGTGATGGACAGGGAAGCCTGGCGTGCTGCAGTCCGTGGGGTCACAGAGAGTCAGACACGACTGAAAAACTGAACTGAACTGAATGAGTTATTCCTTGACAAAATGAGAATGAAAATTAGAAAGACACACACTGCCACCTTCCAACTGGTTTATAGAGAAAGTGAAGGCCATGTAGTAGATTTATCAATGTGACATTTTAAAACAAAAGAAAAGAGACAAATGTAAAATAGCAAGGTGAAAATAAAAATTTAGCTCCTATAGTAAAATACAAGTCAGATTGCCTTTAGGCATTTCTTTAGCAATAATGAATACCAAAAGCAAAGGAGAAACTTCTCAGACTAGAAGAAAATGTAAAAATTTACATTAAACTGATTTTTTTTTAATCCTCTTGAGACCACCTCAGATGGATAACTCTAAGATCACTTCTAAGGACAACTTAGATTTTCCTCTTCTCAGTTCATTAAATTCTTCTGTTCCAGTGTAATTTCAATTTTTCTTTAAATATTATGCATGTGAATGGCAAGATGGGTCTAAAATATACAGAATTTTAATCAGACTCCAGGGTTCATGGCACATTACATTGTCAGTCAGCCAGATGTGTTCCTGGTAGTCTTTGCCTGGAAGGCATTGACAATACCACTGCTTTCTCCTTTGAATCAACCTGTAGTTACCATTTGTATGCAAATACTACAATTTAGCTATTCAGGTTATCAGTAAGTATAAGTAGCTTCTGGCTCTTTGTTACTACCATCATTCCTGAAATGAGAACTCTGATAATTAATAGAGATGCAACTAGTTCCATACTCAGGAGTACAATGAAAAGATTGAAAGATAGTCATTATGTGGTACACATGAAACCAATATCATCTTATGTCAATCTTACTATCACTATAAAAAAATAATGAAAATTATAAACTGGTTTTCCTCTACCAAACACCCAAATTTGTAGGTTTTCCCCTAGTAAACAAATATCCAAATTTGTAGGAAATTATTAAAAGGAGGGAATTAGCACTTGCTACAAATTGAGAGTCCCTTGGACTGCAGGAGGTCCAACCAGTCCATCCTAAAGGAGATCAGTCCTGGGTGTTCATTGGAAGGCTTGATGCTAACGCTGAAACTCCAATATTTTGGCCACCTCATGCGGAGGGTTGACTCATTGGAAAAGACTCTGATGCTGGGAGGGATTGGGGGCAGGAAGAGAAGGGGACAACAAAGGATGAGATGGCTGGATGGCATCACCGACTCAATGGACATGAGTTTGAGTGAACTTCAGGAGTTGGTGATGGATAGGGAGGCCTGGCATGCTGTGATTCATGGTGTCACAAAGAGTTGGACATGACTGAGCGACTGAACTGAACTGACAAATGGAAAACAGCAAGCAAATTCCAGAAAAACATCTACTTCTGCTTCATTGGCTACATCAAAGCCTTTGACTATGTGGATCACAATAAACTGCGGAAAATTCTTAGAGAGATGGAAATACCAGATCAACTTATCTGTCTCCTGAAAAACCTGTATGCAGGTCAAGAAGCAACAGTTTGAACCTGACATGGAACAACAGACTGGCTCCAAATTGGGAAAGGAGTATGATAAGGCTGTATATTGTCACCCTGCTTGTTTAACTTATATTCAGAGTATATCATGTGAAGTGCTGGGCTGGATCAATCACAAGGTAGAATCAGGACTTCCAGGAGAAGTATCAATCGCCTCAGATATGCCGATGATGCTACTCTAACAGCAGAAAGTGAAGAGGAACTAAAGAGCCTCTTGATGAGGGTGAAAGAACAGTGAAAAAGCTGATTTGAAACTCAACATTCAAACACTAAGGTCATGGCATCTGGACCCATTACTTAATGGCAAATAAAAGGAGAGAAAGTTGAAAAAGTGACACATTTTATGTTCTTGGGCTCCAAAATCACAAGACAGTGCCTACAGCCATGAAATTAAAAGATGCTTGCTCCTTGGAAAAAAAAGCTATGACAATCCTACACAGCATGTTAAAAAGCAGAGACATCACTTTGCAAACAAACATTTGACATATGTCAAAGCTCTGGTTTTTCCCTAGTTGTGTATGGATGTGAGTTGGACCATAAAGAGGGCTGAGCACCAAAAAATTGATGCTTTCAAATTGTGGTATTGGATAAGACTCTTGAGAATCCCTTGGACTGCAAGGAGATCAAATGAATCAATCCTGAAGGAAATCAACCCTGAATATTCACTGGAAGGACTGATGCTGAAGTTCCAATACTTTGGCCACCTGATGTAAGAGCTGACGCACTGGAAAAGACGCTGAATCTGGGAAAGACTGAAGGCAAAAGGAGAAGGGGGTGACAGAGACTGAGATGGTTAGACAGCATCTCTGACTCAATGGATATGAATTTGAGCAAACTCCTGAGAAATAGTGGAGGACAGAGGAGCCTGGAGTGCTGCAGTCCACGGCATTAAAAAGTCAGACACAAGTGAGTGAACAGTAGCAAACAATATCAAATGGACTTCAAAATGGCCTTTGCTCTTGCCTTTGTGGTCACAGAGAAATTTGTAATGTGCTTTTCCACATTGGTTTCCACCATGGTTTCTGGTGTTTATATCTTGATGAGCAAAACCTTTGCTACCCTGATATAATAAGTAAAATGACTCATATTTCTAAAAAGAAATGTAAGAAACGCACTTAATTTTGTTGAGGAATGACAAATTAATCTTCAGAATTCTGGCCCCTTTTCATACTCCTGTCAGTAGTACATGTAGATTACCATTGGCATTTCATTGTATGTGATGTTCTAATTTTTAACAATCTGATGTTTATAAGGAGTAAGTCCTTATAGGTTCTCATTTCTACTCTGTAGCCTTTAATAAAATAATATTTTCTAACTAGATTTGTTAATTATTCAGGTTTACACAATTTATAACACTTATTTTTTATTATATTTTTTGCTTTTATTACTCAACTTTAGTAATGTTTTCTACAACCAAACTACAGAGCTCTGATCAGCTTAAGCTATGCCAAATATGCATATTCTGCTTTTTAAAAAAATATATAACTTTATCCATGGAAGACAAAGAAATCAATTATTTATTTCTTCCCTTTATAATTCAGGTTTCTTGGTGGCCTATTTAAAAATGCTTGTGCAAATAAAATTCAAAAGTTCATGAGTTATAATGCTAATTTTATTATTTGAACATTTACATTAAACTTTTCAGTTTTATTTGTTCATGGTATGAGCAGTGTAATTAATTACTCATTAAGAAAACTTTCACAACACCAGTATTAAGCAATACTTTTTTTAACTCATCCATATGTTGCTTCTCTCATATTATGATTCCTACACTTATTGGTTTAATTGAACTATTTGTATGTGCTAAAAAATTAGCACAATAGTTTTTACCTGAATCCACCTATATTCTCATTACATATTTACTCTATTTTAAAGCTATTTTAAATATCTCTGAACATATATATTTCTTAAAATAAATTAGTATATTTGTCTAGTTTCCTACCAAATGGTATTCAAACTTTAGAGAGAGCTACATATAATTGGTAGATAAACCCTGGGATCATTTATATGTTGAAAATCTTAGTCTATCACTATTACTTTATTTCTTACTTTATGAATTTATAATGTGCATTTTTTAGGATGATATCTAGATATATGACTTTTACTTCCCCAGTAAATAGTAAATTCCCATTATATTTTTTACTTGGCTATTAATGAGACATAAAAATGTTATTGATTTCTGAGTGTTCATCATGTTCTGAAGAACTTTGGTCTCTCCTACATTTTGTTGTCCATGACCACATTATCAAGAAATTGTGAAATATTTTTTTCTTACTTTCAGTAGTAGATACTGTGGTGTGCCACCAAAGCCTATACTTTCAGTACAATGACACTCATTCTCCCAATGCTAGCAGTGTCGGAGGAGAACCAGCAACTAAGTGCCTCTCTGAGAACTGGCCTTGGCTTAAGAAAACTGCTTTGACCAAGGTCTTGTCCTCTTCCAAGAAGCAGTCCACACCTTGTAACTGGTCTGTCCAGGGATATAAAGACCTTATTCTTTTGCTTCAATACAAGGCAGTTCTGAAGGATCACCCCAGCTTCACAGTTACACATGGGATTGTCTTAAACTATCAGACACATTTCAACCTATGAATTTGGGGTGGGGGAACAAAGTATTCAAATTAAAAAAAGAGTAAACATTCACACTATATCAATGCATTATTCTTTTTATACATTGTTGGATTTGATTGCTAATATTTTATTGAGAAATCTTCTGTATCGGTTAAAAAGAATTATTGCCTTTGGTTTTCTGAACTATAAAGGGGTTGATTCTTCAAAAAGATAGCAATCCTAAACATGTATGCAGAGAATAATAGTGCTTAAGAATATCTGAAGAAAGACTAAAGACTAATGTATTCAATGAAAAAACAGAGAAGTGTACAATTAAAGTTATGAACACTATGCTGTTTTTGGTAACCAGAAAGAATACAGAGCACATGACAACATTATTAAATCAATGATCTAATTAATATTTATAGAGCACTATCCCAACAGTAGTGGGATAGGCCTGGCATGCTGCAGTCCATGGGGTTGCAAAGAGTGGGACATGATTAGCCACTGAACAACAACAATCCAATAATAGTCAAATGTATTTTTTTAAGAACACATCCTTAAACTTGCACAATATTATATGCCAATTACTCCTTAATAAAGCTAGGGATGGAGGAAGAACACATCAAACTTGTATCAAAATACACTATCAAGGAGGGGGTGTAAGTAAACCAGTGTCAAAAATTTAAATGTTTCAAATCATAGAGAGAATTTGCTCTGATCACTAAAATGTTAAATAAGAGGTCAATAACAAAAGATATATGGAAAAAAGTCTCCATTTTAAAGAATACAAATTTAAATTATCTATGGGTAAAAACAATAACAAGAAAATTAGAAAGTATTTTGAACTGGTTGAAAGTAAAAATGCAAGTCAGAATCTGAGAAATGCACTTAAAGCACTGTTTAAATGGAAATGTTTAAGTTTAAATACATATATTAGGAAAATAAAATTGTATTTAAAATTTAATCTAATTTTCTGTATTATGAAGCTAGAAATCATTTGATACAAACAGATATTTTATAAATAAAGACATCTGGGTCAGTTTATTTTGTGTAAAATTTTTCTAATGTAAGTCTCACTTTAGCTGCAAACAGCAATAAGTAAATTATTAAGGAAACTCTTAGATGCTATGCATTTCTTATTAACAGCTTTCCTACAGCTTTTGAGTACTTGTAAATATCAATCAATTTTAATGTATATTGTTCATTTCCTAGAATATGGATTACTTTAGATTTAAATATTGTTTAGATATAACCATATATCTTTAGAATTATAATATTAGGAATTCGTTATTAGGACTTCCCTGGTGGCTCAGATCGTAAAGCATCTGCCTACAACGTGGGAGACCTGGGTTCAGTCCCTAGATCAGGAAGATCCTTTGGAGAAGGAAATGGCAACCCACTCCAGTACTCTTGCCTGGAAAATCCCATGGACAGAGGAGCCTGGTAGGCTACAGACCATGGGGTCACAAAGAGTTGGACACGACTGAGTGACTAAACTTTCATACTAGAGAAATCAATATACAAATGCCACAGTCTTCACTGTAGAAAAAGCCTGAATGTTATTGATGAATCCCAATAGCATTCATCCTGTATAATCAAAAGAACCCTCTATTTTGATAGAATTATCTTGTATAATATATTGTTTTATTTTTAGACATATTTTGAAACTGTAAATCACAATGACAAGGTCATTAGAGATTCAAAGAAAAATCTTCAACAGAAGTGAGTTTTGGTTTGATAGTATCCACTTTTACATGACTAGTTGTTAAGAGCCCACAAGATTTCCTTGGAAGACTTCTTAGGTTTACTTAGAATAGTTCTCCTTGGAGAATGAAGATCTGATTTCTGAGAATGGCTCTCAGTATTCACCATAGAATAGAAATAAATGAACAACTAAGCCCAAACTCAAAGCTTATCAGAAGAGAAAACCTCACTGAATTGAAGTGAAAGTGTTTGCCAAGTCACTGAGGATTTATTTCGGTTTGCTACAGCCAAAAGGTGCCAACTGGAAAGATCTATTTACATGTTAGTGCTGACTATCAAAAGTCCCTTTGTAACTTTTATGGATTCATTTCTCATTACTTATTTATAAAAGTCTATGTGCATGAAAGTGGTAATAGACAAATAGGTTTCATTGCATTGAAACTGTCAAAGACTTTATTTTCAAGCAAAATAACTTCTCCTTTTAAACATTATTTATCTGTTATAACCAGCTGAAGCTTCATCAGTTCACATAAAATAAAGCCATTTTTATAAAAATGAAAGCTAATACTTTCCACTTTTTAATAAACTCAAGGATTTTTTTAATTTAGATTTTTATGATAGGTTTAATATTTCATAATAATTTTATTAGGAAAAAAGGTAATGCTATTTATAAATAGAATATATAAAGTACAAATATCTTTGACATTCTATTAATTAGTCATCATTAAAATGATTTATCTTAAGAGCTCATGTATTACAAAAACTGATTTCCATAAGAAGAATGAGATTTGAAAATTTTACGAAACCAAGACAATTAGACCATTCCTTTAAAAACACTTAATTTAAATGCATATCAGGTCTAAAGATAATCGTTGCAATTATTTCCTCATGAAGAATAACCCAGATTTCAGCCTGTAATTAATCACCTTCCCAGTAGCTGAAATGTATCATGTATTATTTTTAATACTGGGATGCTGTTTTTAGTAGTTATAATATGTGTGATTAAGAATAAAAGCCCACAGTAGATAAATGTAAAGCTAATGAATCCTAACTTTCAGGATTGCTCACTTTCATGGGCCCCTTCCTGGACCTTGGAAACCTTGGAAGAAACTCTAATAGTATATTCATGTGTTGTTGTTGTTTTTTTTTAATGGCAAGGGTTATATTTTAACAGCACTCAAGTGGAAGCCCTGTTCTCTATAAACGGTCATACGGTACTGGAATGGTTGTGAGAATTTTAGGGATCCAGGAAAGGGAAAGGTGAATTTGTGTTATATTTAGTTAGGTTACAGAGGAATGTCTTCATGTAAATCAGTGATTTCAGTGCCTAGGCAGTTGATTGCTAGCCATCCACCATAGAGATGAGTTCCACTCTGCCAGCTTACCTGGCATCACAGCACAGATACAGGGACTGAGAGCAGATGCTATACAATGTGCCCCACAGTCCATTGTATTGGATGCATGTACACAGTGGAAGAGAAAAACAGCTTAAAATGGGCAGAATAAGAAATTATAGGAATCCTTCCAAATATGCAAAATCAGTGTAGGAGATTTAATTCTAATCCATTCCTAGTCAAATTCTTATATTAGTAATATATTCAAATATGTACATGGAATTATGCATATATGGAACTTTTTTACAAAAGAAATTATCAGAATTTCCATTTAGGGAGTTTCCCTGATGGCTCTGATGGTAGATTCAGAAGGCAGATTCTGTAGCTCAGACGGTAAAGCATCTGTCTGCAATGCAGGAGACCCGGGTTCGATCCCTGGTTGGGAAGATTCCCTGGAGAAGGAAATGGCAGCCCACTCTAGTATTCTTGCCTGGAAAATCCCATGGACCATGGAGCCTGGTAGGCTACCATTCATGGGGTTGTAAAGAGTTGGACATGATTGAACAACTTCACTGCTGGCTCAGTGGTAAACAATCTACTTGCCAATGCAGGAGACATGGGTTCGATCCCTGATCCAGGAAGATCCCACATGCTGTGGAACAGCTGATCCCATGTGCAACAACTACTGAGACTGTGCTCTAGGGCCTGAGAGCAGCCACTATGAGTTGCATCATGAGCCCACATGATGCAACTTCTGAAGCCTGTGTGCCTAGAGCCTGTTTCACAAGAGAAGCCACTGCAGTGAGAAGCCTGTGCACCACAACTAGAGAAGAGCCGGCACAGCAACAAAGACCCAACACAGCCAAAAAAATAAAATTATATTAAAAAGAATAATTTCCTATTTTTGTAACACACATCTGCAGTGATGCTCAAACAGTGTACAAGTCCATGTGTGGAGTCAACTCTTGATAATAAATAAATTTTAAAATCTACAAGAGAGAAAACACTGAATTACCTTTCTATTTTCTCTATAGAAAATTTGACTCAGAATTGTAGTCATGTGAAGAGGAAATCTGAAGATGTAGGGCAAAAGTATGGGAACCATTAGGAGTTGTGTTAGGAGATTAATATTTTTTCTAGATTAAATGATCTTTGTGATATCACAAACATAATTATTATAAATACAAAACATTTTAAAATTTATAATCTGTTGTCATTTTATTTATTTGTATGGCAATAATAAGGAAATAAATTATCTAATTTATTATGTATTTTCTGAAACTCCAGTACTTTGGCCACCTCATGCGAAGAGTTGACTCATTGGAAAAGACTTTGATGCTGGGAGGGATTGGGGGCAGGAGGAGAAGGGGATGACAGAGGATGAGATGGCTGGATGGCATCACTAACTCGATGGACGTGTGAACTCCGGGAGTTGGTGATGGACGGGGAGGCCTAGCATGCTGCGATTCATGGGGTCGCAAAGAGTCGGACACGACTGAGCGACTGAACTGAACTGATGTATAATCTTATATCTTGTTTTAAAAAGAGGTATTAAAATTATACAAACTTTAGGCTCCAAAATACCTGTCTGACCTTATTAATAAAATAATCTTCACCTTTGAACAGTTAGATCAATATTTCTAGAAATTATAAATTTTTCCAAAGCAAGTCTATCACCAGACTCCTAAACATAAATGTTTGGGAAACTGCATCACTATGTTTCTCATTTGTCCCATAGATAGTCCACTGTCTGGGAAATAAAAAAAAAAAAAACACAAACAAACAAACAAAAAAAACCACCTCACATATTGCTTGTAGCAAGCAGAGCTTCCCAAGATTCTAGTTGGGTTAGGAGAACCAAGAACCCTACATTTCTGTGCAATTGTGAGGACTGAAAAACAAGTTTAGCAGAATATTTCTCAAAGATAATTTAACAAATACAGGGGTATCCAATTTTTTAAAGTTGTTTCTCTTGCTATTATTTTGAGTACTATGCAATGAATATAAATCCTGTTACATAAGAAATTATAAATTCATAGCTTAGATAATTCAAAAAGGCACATTTAAATAGACTGTAAGTCACTCTGAAAAAAACAGGTAGCAATTTTTAAAATATCCCCAAATAGGTTGACTCTAGTTAGATAATAACAGTGCTTAAAAACATTACTGTTCTGTAAGTCTTCCTTTCTTTTACTCAAAGTTCTGTGCTCCATTGAAGTTTTCTTTGTTTACTATAGGGTTCACTTGGGAAAATGCTGCTCATTGCCTTTATTAGTATTTTGCTTTCATCTTCAGAGATACATGACAATGATAAATCTCATTTTAAATGGAAATAGAATTTCTGTATATTTTCTCTCATCTCAGTGGTATGACTGATGATACATTTGAATTTCACAGGAGAGCATTAAAAAATACAGTCTATATAAATTATGTATCTATAAAATAAAATGCATTAAAATAATCAGAAATTTTAAATTTAATGTTCAAACCACCATACTGTTTATTAGAAAGTCTGTCATTTTTCTCCGTTCATTAGTTTAATTATATGACAGGGACCTTAGGGTTAAGGATTCACTCACTGTGGTTTAATTAAATGTTTTTTTTTTTTTTTCATTCCCACTCTAATGTATATACAAAGAGTTATTTCTTTTCTCTTTATTTTTGCGATAGGGAAATTTTTTGTCAAATATTTAACAATGTATTATGTATTAGATAGTCTTTGGAAATAAGTGGTTCTTGGAAATAAGTGACTTGTATAGGGCTTATATAGAGAGGCAGCAAGAATACACAGAAGAAATACACAAAAAATACCTCCATGACCCAGATAACCATGATGGTGTGATCACTCACCTAGAGCCAGACATCCTGGGATGCAAAGTAAAGTGGACCTTACGAAGAATCACTATGAACAAAGCCAGTGGAGATGAAAGAATTCCAGTTAAGCTATTTCAAATCCTAAAAGATGATGCTGTGAAAATGCTGCACCCAATGTGCCAGCAAATTTGGAAAACTCAGCAGTGGCCACAGGACTGGAAAAGGTCAGTTTTCATTACAATCCCAAAGAAGAGCAATGCCAAAGAATGTTCAAACTACCACACAATTGCACTCATCTCACACGCTAGCAAAGCAGTGCTCAAAATTCTCCAAGCCAGGCTTCAACAGTATGTGAACTGTGAACTTCCAAATGTTCCAGCTAGATTTAGAAAAGGCAGAAGAACCAGAGATCCAGTTGCCAACGTCCACTGGATCATTGAAAAAAGCAAGAGAGTTTCAGAAAAACATCTACTTCTGCTTTATTGATGATGCCGAAGCCTTTGACTGTGTAGATCACAAAAAACTGTGGAAAATTCTTCAAGAGATGGGAATCCCAGACCACCTGACCTGCCTCTTGAGAAACCTTTATGCAGGTCAAGAAGCAACAGTTAGAATTAGACATGGAACAACAGGACTGGTTCCACATTGTAAAAGGAGTACATCAAGGCTATATGTTGTCACCCTGCTTATTTAACTTATATGCAGAGTATATCATGTGAAATGCCAGGCTGGGTGAAGCACAAGCTGGGATCAAGATAGCTGGAAGAAATATCAATAACCTCAGATATGCAGATGAAACCACCCTTATGGCAGAAAGAGAAGAGCAACTGAAGTGCCTCTTGATGAAGGTGAAAGAGGAAAGTGAAAAAGATGGCTTAAAACTCAACATGACATCCAGTCCCATCACTTCATGGAAAATAGATGGGGTAACAATGGAAACAATGAGAGTTTTATTTTCTTGGGCTCCAAAATCACTGCAGATGGTGACTGCAGCCATGAAATTAAAAGTACTTGCTCCTTGGAAGAAAAGTTTTGACCAACCTAGACAGCATATTAAAAAGCAGACATTACTTTGCCAACAAAGGTCCATCTAGTCAAAGCTATGGTTTTTCCAGTAGTCATATATGGATGTGAGAGTTGGAGTATAAGGAAAGCTGAGTACTGAAGAACTGATGCTTTTGGACTGTGGTGTGGGAGAAGACTCCTGAGAGTCCTTTGGACTGCAAGGAGATCCAACCAGTCCATCCTAAAGGAGATCAGTCCTGAATATTCACTGGAAGGACTGATGGTGAAGCTGAAACTCCAATACTTTGGGCATCTGATGGGAAGACCTGACTCATTGGAACAGACTCTGATGCTGGGAAAAATTGAAGGCAGGAAGATAAGGGGACAACAGAGCATGAGATGGTTGGATGGTATCACTGACTAAATGGACATGAGTTTGAGCAAGCTCCAGGAGTTGGTGATGGACGTGGAAGCCTGTCATGCTTCAGTCCATGGGGTCACAAAGAGTTGGACATGATAGAGTGCCTGAACTGACTGAACGGGCTTATAAAGCCATGCATAGCAAAGGTGTCAGTGTTGCAAGCTAAAAAGGCTTTAGATGAAGAATGCACCCTGAGAAGCAAATTAGTATTTTATATTAGAAAGATTTCTACATGGGGGAGCTAAATGGGTACTCATAGAACTTTCTTTTTCTTTGAAATTATATTTTGATATGTGGAAAAGGTATCACTTTTTCCAAATTTTATTGAGATAGAATTGGCAATTACATTGTGTAAGTTTAAGGTGTATCAAAAATGATTATATATATATATATATACACATATATATGTGTTATATGTATATTAGGAAATTATTACCACAGTAAGTTTTAGTTACTATTCATTGTCTCACATATTTATAAACTGTGTTTTTTCCTTCTGATAATTTTCCAGATCCATTCTCTTGGCAACTTTCAAATACACTATACATTATTGTTAACTTTAGTTATCATGCTGTATTTTATAGCCCTAGAATATATCTTACAACTGAAATTTCTGCTTTTTGACCACCTTCATGCACATCTTGCTCCTCACAATGGACTCAGAAGGAAGAAACATACATCTTTACATTTGGAAGAAATATACTATATATCCAACTGAAATGTTACCATATTCGCTTTTCAAAAAATTTCTTTCCACTATTCCTTTCTCATAAATCTCAATTTATCTTTTCACTTTGCTATTGTATATATTTCATTGCAGTTCTTTGTCTCTTCCAATCTTTTAAATTATTTTATTCCTTAGACCTCTCTTCTAGGTATTCTCCACTTTTTTTTGTTATGTGAATTCTCCACATGGCTTGAATTCACACATAAATCTCAAAGAGCAATTGTGTATCTCTAGGTCACCCTTCCTTCCAAGTTCCAGACATATGTATCCAAGTCTTTCTTGGATGTCTCTAGTGAATATTTCACAACATCAAACTCAACATGACAACAATGAGCCATTCAAACTTCCCTAATTTGACTGTTCAGTTCAGTTCAGTTCAGTTCAGTTCAGTCGCTCAGTCATGTCCGACTCTTTGTGACCACATGAATCGCAGGACGCCAGGCCTCTCTGTCCATCACCATCTCCCGGAGCTCACTCAGACTCACGTCCATAGAGTCAGTGATGCCATCCAGCCATCTCATCCTGGGTCGTCCCCTTCTCCTCCTGCCCCCAGTCCCTCCCAGCATCAGAGTCTTTTCCAATGAGTCAACTCTTCGCATGAGGTGGCCAAAGTACTGGAGCTTCAGCTTTAGCATCATTCCTTCCAAAGAAATCCCAGGGTTGATCTCCTTCAGAATGGACTGGTTGGATCTCCTTGCAGTCCAAGGGACTCTCAAGAGTCTTCTCCAACACCACAGTTCAAACGCATCAATTCTTCGGTGCTCAGCCTTCTTCACAGTCCAACTTTCACATCCATACATGACCACAGGAAAAACCATAGCCTTGACTAGGCAGACCTTAGTCTGTAAAGTAATGTCTCTGCTTTTGAATATGCTATCTAAGTTGGTCATAACTTTTCTTCCAAGGAGTAAGTGTCTTTTAATTTCATGGCTCCAGTCACCATCTGCAGTGATCTTGGAGCCCCCAGAAATAAAGTCTGACACTGGTTCCACTGTTTCCCCATCTATTTGCCATGAAGTGATGGGACCAGATGCCAATTTGACTGTTTGTATCATAAACTTAATATACAATTAATCTACAATTGTAGATTAAGGTGTATCAAAATCTTAATCTACAATTTTAAGACAAGAATTGCTACATAGCTAGATATCAAATTCTGTCAATCTACATATTTAAATATAATTAACCTTCTCCCTGACATTTTATCACAGTAGCCTCCCACAATCTTCCACACTGCAGCCAGAGTGATTTTCTAACCTTTCCTGCTTAAATTCTTTAAATGATTCCCCATTTTGCATAAAATATATACTAAATAATTGTGTAGTATCTTAATCTGTTTGGGCTTCTATAACAGAATACAACAGACTGGGGTGACTTAAACAACATAAATGTATTTTCTCACAATTTTGGAGACCAGAGGTCCATGATCAAGGTACTATATGTTTCGGTTTATTGTGAGAGCTCTCTTCCTGGTATAGAAATGGCCACCTTCTCATTAGATCGTCACATGGGCTTTTCTCTGTGAATGTCTACCAGAGAGAGAGAGCTCAGCTCTCTGGTATCTCCTCTAATATGGACAGTAATCTTAGTGAATCAGTGCCTCACACTTACAACCTCATTTAAACCGAAATACTTCTAAAGACACTGGGGACTAAGGCCTCAATATCTGAATTTCAGGGAGACACATTCAGTTCAAAATACATGGTAATGAATCAAGAGCTGGTTTCTGCTGTACAGTCTAAATTTCTATACTAAACTGTTTCAGTTTATGCTCAATTTGACTAAATATTTTCAGGTTACTTTTATTCAACAAGTTGTTTTTCAATTTTTTTTTTTTTTTTGAAGAGCTACAATATTCTAGACAACATTCTCATTATCTGGGGCAACAACTGAAGAGAAAGCAGAGTTTCTGCTTTCATAAAGCTTTCACTCTGGTGAGAAAAGACAGTAAAAAACTAATTAAAAGTGAGGTAGACCAGTCTGCATCATTGTATGTCCAATATAGATCATAATTTGCCACCCTAAAATGTCTCTTTGGCATGCTGTTTATTTTGAGCTAAAAACAGTCAAGGTCCAGAAGAATAAGGAAGAATCTTTGACCTTTCCCTAGCTGCCTAAAGAATGTTAGAGGGCCTATTCCAGGAAGGGAGTACTACCATGATAACTAGAATATAAGCTAGGCATGTAGACAGGGAGGAATCTAGCAAAGTCTGATAAAATTCCTCTCTGCATCTCACTGTCACTGCATGGCTCAGGAAACACTTACTGGCCAAACATTTGCAAATTGACATCTCCATCTCCTTCCTGCACTTTGAAGTCCTAAACCACTGTGTGTGTAGGTTGCTCAGTTGTGTCCTACTCTTTGTGACCCCATGGACTGTTGCCCACCAGATTTCTCTGTCCTGGGGATACTACAGGCAAGAATACTGGAGTGGGTAGCCATTCTCTTCTCCAGGGGATCCTCTTGACCAAGGAATCCAACATGGGTCTCCCGCATTGGAGACAGATTCTTTACTGTCTGAGCCACTAGGGAAGCCCTCCTAAACCACTATCCCCAACATATTTTGCCTTTAGCTGAAGATGGTACTTAATAAATAAAAGGCTTTCAGCCATTTGGGGCTTCCCAATTTAACAATGTTCAACTGTTTATTAATACTTTAAAAGTACTCATATAGAGCACTTAATATGAAAATGTGAACCATGGATCATGAAAACATGCTGTATATTGCTTTCTCTAAATGATTGTATAAACTTTCTTTCTCACAGCATCTCTCATAATGATTAATCAGTGTAGCTAACTTCTAGTCAACACTCTTTTACAATATTTTTTTCTCCACAGTTGGGCCAGAGGTAACATTCCTACAAGAGTTAATGGTGCCCTTTACTCCCAACATTTGTAGGTTAATGATTGACAAAATTGTAACACTTCCATAGATCAAAGAATCATGTGGAAGTCTTTTTGCAGAACTATTTTATACTAGCTCATTAATACCTACCATCAAAGGCACATGTAGGACATAAAGGCCTATTGTCAAAAGAACTAAATAAATAACCTCATTAAAATTTAACTGAGAGTGCATGTGTTAAGGAACAATTAGAGTTTTCATGATAAACACTCTAAGTGCTAATTGGTTCCAATGGGAGGTCTTAAGATTATGGTTTCTTTGAAACTTAGGGGCTGCTGCAAAAATGCCCATATACATATAATAATAAAAATAATAACAACAAAAACACTAATATAAAACACTTTATCAGTTGACCATAATGAATATGAACAATATCATTAAACTAAACTTCGTAAGACCTATAGTCAATCACAAAACAAATAACAACCACAGTCAGAAACAAAGAATGATTCTGGAAATGTAGATGTAAACCATCAGAATAAGTTAAAGAGCTTCATAAACTTCTGATTAGTCTCTATAAAACATAGGTTCTGGTTCAATAAATCTGAGATAAGGAAAACCTGTGATCTATTATTAAAATGCCATAAATAAGACATTCCTTAAATTTCTCCATTCTCAGTATCCTTAGTGCTTTTATTCCAAAGCACACTCAGGCCAAAAGAAATGCATAACCATTTGCTTGAGTAGTTAGGTCTAAACTAATTAATATGTACTTAAGTCCTAAAAACTTAATAACCATTAAAAAAAACAAATCATGATAAAAGTAATATTTGTTATCATTGTAACTAACATCTATTATTTACTGGGATGTATGCAAGCATTTATTGGGTACTGTAGGACTTAAACTTCAAATCAGACTGGACACTACCTCTCTTATTTCAGCTTTGGCACTGACTTTTATGCAGCACTTGCTTCTCATCACAGCAATGATCAAACACGAAACTATTTGACTTCATATCACTTTTCCTATGTTAACATGAATGACTCATTTTCAGAATTAGCTTTTTCAGAGCCTTTGAGGTGCCTTTACATAGCAGAAAGGTATTAGTGGTAAATAGAATGCTATTATAGACATTGAAGTAATGGGTATAAGAACAGCTCCACTCTGTTTTTTCATTTGTATATGGCCATTAAATGATACTGTTTTAAAATTATCTGCAAACCAGCTCTCAATGACTTCCATTTCTGCTCAGTCGTAGCATGCTAAATACTTTCACTGTAAATAAAATTTCCTTGTATTTTTCATTTATAGCACATTCAAGATTTTAAATTATTTCAGTATGTGGGTCTGTCATTTAGGTCGAAAACCTAGGTGATTTAGACAGTGTAATGTTTAGATACAGTCTTCCCTGGTGCGTCAGGGGTAAAGAACATTCCTGTCAACACAGGAGACATGGAATTCGATCTCTGGGTTAGGAAGATCCCCTGAAGCCTGGTGGGCTACAGTCCGTGGGGTCACAAAAGAGCTGGACATGACTGAGCAACAACAATGGTTAGATACTGTGTCAGAGGTCCCTAAGACCACCTTAACTCACAGAAATCAGAACAGCTGTTAAATTCACAGTTACAGTTTATTTCTGCACAAAAAAATTCATTAAAGTCAGTAAAGAAAAAAGCATATGAGTGAAGTCAGGGGTAATCAAGAACAAGCTTACAGAGTCAAAGAGACAGTGCTCATTTCTCTGAACAACAATGTATAACAACAGGTGTTGCCAATCAGGGAAGAATACTGGACCATTCTCTTAGATGTTCAAGCTGATTGACCCCTTAACTGACAGTACAAAGGTCAAGCTGATCAGCTTGGCACAAAGTCTCAAGCTTACAAAAGCAAGCATTCACCATTGATCTCATTTTTAGCATAAGCTCTCAGGCTTGGCCCAAGCCCTCAAACATACAGAAGCATTCTTAACAGGTGGAAGGAATATCCCAAGGCTCAGAGTTCTATCAAGTTCCAATTCTTTTCCTAGAAATGTACCAGGTTTGAGTAACACAGGCCTGCTGAATTAACCTTTTACTGTACATCCATAATTTGGCATTCCTATTGATATCAACTGTGTTTTTCTTCAGATAATTTTTGTCACATAATTCTTTCAATAATATTTGTCCCCACCTTATTTTAAATTCTGAGTTTTGTATCTCTTTATATCTAAAAACTATTTCACATCTTCTTCCCTCTTTCTGGCATTAATCAGCTAATTTATATATTTTATATAAAAAGGTCTATATAGTCAAAGCTATGGTTTTTCCAGTAATCATGTACAGATGTAAGAGTTGGACCACAAAGAAGGCCTAGGACCGAAGCTTTTGAATTATGGTTCTGGGGAAGACTCTTGAGAGTCCCTTGGACATCAAGGAGATCAAACCTCAATCCTAAAGGAAATCAACCCTGAATGTTCATTGGAAGGACTGATGCTGATGCTGAAGCTGAAACTCCAATATTTTGGCCAGCTGATGCAAGAGTCAACTCATTTGAAAAGACCCTGATGCTGGGGAAGATTGAGGGCAGGAGAAGAAGGAGTAACACAGGATGAGTTGGTTGGATGGCATCACCAAATCAATGGACATGAGTTTGAGTAAACTCAGGGAGATAGTGGGGGACAGGGAAGCCTGGCATGCTGCAGTCCATGGGGTCGCAAACAGTCGGACATGACTGAGCGACTGAATATCAGCAACCTTTAATGGAAGTATGATGTTCGATAATTAGGCAGGCATCTCAATGTCAGCCGAGATGGGAGTGGTGGAGGACACAAATGCAGAAACAAAAAGAATCAGAAAAATAATAGCTTCACGTAGGATAGATGACCACCCCTCCCCACAACAGTTGTACAACAAACACTGATTCTTTCTCTACAGAAACTGTCCCCTGCCCAACCCTCCCTCTAATGACCTGCTAATCTTCAAAGGATACAATACACTGTGATAGAAACACTGTTAGTATGGACAACTCCTCTGGCAAAGATAATGGAAGATACCAAGTTGCAGATGGGAGGGAGGAAGTGGCCCAGCTTCCTTCATTTGGGGCCTGTTCCTGACAAAGCAGCACCTTTAAGAAGGCTAGGATTAATGTTAAGGTTATGGTGTCCCTTGGCAGCTTTTTGGCACACAAGGTGAAACAACAAACAGAACTTGAACCTGGCCCTTAGAATTCAAATATTAAAATGGTGTTAGCCAATAGAGGGCCAGAGTGTGGTTTTCTAGTCTAGTTACGGACCACTCACACTTAGGTCTAAGGATGATCTTTCAAATGATTCTATTTCCAGAGCATACAGATTGGAAGTAATGTATCATACACCAGTAGCTCTGGTTCACCCCGTATCTTCCTAGTTCTATCAGTATTAGCATGATTATGTTTTCCAAGGATCCAAACCACAAGTTACAAAACTTCATATCTGAAAAGTATCCATAGGCTGCCAAATGCCAAACTCCTTTAGATAGTGAGAAAATTACGTCTTCATCCCAGTCACAGGCATGAACATTCTTTCCCTTTCCCCTGGTCTCACAGATTCAGAACAAATGATTCCTTTTCATCTTATCATGGAGATCTGCACAGGATTGGTATCTTCAGTCACACTGTACCTCAATTTCCTTCCCTATGTGTGAATGAACACAAACTATGAATTGTTAAATCAGACTTTACAGTACTGAGCTTTATATTAAGTTCAAGGATCTAAGAGATTGAGAGGAACAGATGAAGTGAAGGGTAAGACACATGGCTCCTCAGATCACAGCCCAGAGTCATAGATGGCATCTTAAATGAGATTTGCAGGTCATTTCACAAAGTGGAGAGTCTTTAGCATATGAAACATGTCCACTTTACATGTTCAGTTTATGTGACACTCGTCAGGGAGCTGTGCCCCCTTACTCCATAGATCTTGGGTTTGGTTGCTATGAGCAGTCCCTGAACTAAGTGCGTCCTGTTCAAAGCATCCTATACATGAGCACTCTCACTACAGAAGTACAATTTTTTAACTTCTACAAAAGAAAAAGTGTACACAAAACAGGTCCTTCTTCCTTAAAAGATAATGTAGGTTTTTCAGACTTTTGTTTATTATTTTTAAATAACCTCTGCTTTTAGAACATTATAAGAGTTCATTTTCACATGTACTGAATATAAATTTTAAAGCTGCAAAGTAATTTACAGGTTTTCTTTGTTTAATCTACAGATGAGTGAACTGAAGGAGTGGTGTCAACTGCCATTCACTTCTATAGCATCTCCTTTCTCAACACTTTTTATATAGTTCCTAGGAACTCAAATAACTTCTGAATTTGCCATTGTGCTCTCCATATTGCACTCTACTGTTTAGTCAGTTACTCCTAAACTCAACTCGACATTTCAATTTTCATTTATTAGGATTTATTTTATTTAAAAAGCTCTGTGCACTCCATTTGCTTATCAATTGACTGTTATAAACTTTTATGCATAGTAAGCTGTAGAAAGAGTGACAATTCTTCCTTTTAAGCAACTGAAGGTTGCTTTATCATGTTTGAAAATATTGCTTTAAATCATCTAAAATTTCCATCCCTTTTTTAATTCAGAAATGCCACAAAACTGAGAATTTCTACAAAATGAAAAGATGATACTTGACTCAACTGAAATTTAAATCAGTCAAAAAAGAACAGTGGAATTCAGGGAAAACTCTCATTAACTTCAAGTACTTATTAACTTTCTTTTTCCTTTGTATAAATGTACCAACTACAATGATGAGTCATACATTATATGCATCATCCTTCTGGTTAATTATGTTCTAAAGTAATCTCTAATGACAGTGTAATAATGATACTGTATAATTATAATGTGTATTTTCAGACAACACTTCCACCTTAGAATCAAATTCTTATCCTCAAAACACCAATTTGTTTCTTTTGTTAAGCACATAAAGCAAATGGATTCATATTTCTAAAGTTAGCTGGAATATTTGAGTAAGTGAACATGAACTTATGTTTTGGTAGGAGTTATCTTGCAAAGATCAAATAGCTAAGATAAAGCACTTTGAAAATTATCCCAAAATATTGAAAAAGGAAAATAAAGATATATAATCCATTTGGATCTGGCTTTGTTTTCCTGGATTATATTTATTTAATACTTAACAAAGGGCTTCCCAGGAGGGTTAATGGTAAAGGACCCACCTGCCAATACAGGAGACATAAGAGACATGGGTTTGATCCCTGGGTTGGGAAGATCCTCTGGAGGAGGAAATGGCAACATACTCCAGTATTCTGGCCTGGAGAATCCCATGGACAGAGGAGCCTGGTGGGGTACAGTCCGTAGGGTCACAAAGAGTCAGACATGACTGAAGCGACTAAAAGAAAAAAAGAAAAAACACTCTACATACGGGGAGAAAAAAAAAAAAAGGAAAGGAGAGTACTTCAAGCATGGGTGACTTTAGAATCTCACACTGAAATTTCTACATGAGTAGCTTAATTTGTAAGTACATAACACAGGCGTGGGCTATCTACATAGACTTTGTTCCATATATATATTTTCTTTTATCTATGGTATAAGACACCACCTGTTTTCAGCTTTGAAAAACTTCCCATATGCAAACACTAAAACTCTGCAATTATTCAAATGTTAAAAAAAAAAAAAATATCTGGTAAGGTTGACTCCAAGATCAGTTTTGGTCTTCTAGTTTAATGTCAAACTTCCAAAAATTAGCTCCTCTTCTGTGAGCTCACTAAGTTTTGCTTTTCCACTAAAACTTTAAAATTTAGATAGGTTTACAATTACACAGACTGGAAACGATGACTTTTCTACCAAGGTCACACATGATAGAAAGAATTGCTTGAGTTTAAAGTATATTGCTATTTCCTCACTCAGTCAGTCAGTCAGTTCAGTCACTCAGTCATGTCTGACTCTTTGTGACCCCATGAATCGCAGCATGCCAGGCCTCCCTGTCCATCACCAACTCCCAGAGTTCACTCAAACTCATGTCCATCGAATCAGTGATGCCATCCAGCCATCTCATCCTCTGTCATCCCCTTCTCCTCCTGCCCCCAATCCCTCCCAGCATCAGAGTCTTTTCCAATGAGTCAACTCTTCGCATGAGGTGGCCAAAGTACTGGAGTTTCAGCTTTAGCATCATTCCTTCCAAGGAACAACCAGGACTTATCTCCTTTAGAATGGATTGGTTGGATTTCCTTGCAGTCCAAGGGACTCTCAGGAGTCTTCTCCAACACCACAGTTCAAAAGCATCAATTCTTCGGTGCTCAGCTTTGTTTACAGTCCAACTCTCACATCCATACATGACCACTGGAAAAACCATAGCCTTGACTAGATGGACCTTAGTTGGCAAAGTAATGTCTCTACTTTTGAATATACTATCTAAGTTGGTCATAACTTTTCTTCCAAGGAGTAAGCATCTTTTAATTTCATGGCTGCAATCACCATCTGCAGTGATTTTGGATTTCCTAGTGATACATTAACCACTTCCAACTCTACAGAGGATTGGCTTTAGCAACAGTGCCATCAAAGTGTACAATGATGACTGTATAAAACTAAGCAGCTTAACACTTCTCTAAGTATGATGTTTTAATGCAGTCTTATATTTAGCTTACTATTATTTCAAATAAATGTGGTCAGTTTGGAGCTTTATATGCTTAGGAAAGTAAAATTACATAAAATTAAAATGGAAAATACATATTATAATATGAATATTTCTATATTCATGACTAAAATATATGTTTCATGAATGACAATAATGACCAATCATTAATTTATACTCTATTATCTAAAAAGCAATTACATTTTTGTTTGAATGTTAAGCTATTACATTGCTACTCATTATAATTTCAGCCTTTGAAAATTATGATTTCAAGCAGGATAACACCTTAATAAGAGACTAGAACCTAGTTTCTGTTGACATCAGAAAAGCTATATAACATATCTAGGCTACATCAACCATAAAATTGGATATGTACCATATAAGTTTGCTTTTATAATTATTTCTGAGCACACAGTAAATACTTAGTAAATATTAGCTTTAAAATAGTTTACTAACTCAAATAGTCATGCCTTCTTCCTTCAATGTAATATCAATTATATTTGAATATCAGAAATTTACAGGATGAATTAAAAGTCAACCTCAAACAACAGCAAACTCATCCCCTCCCAGTTAGTAGAAAATACAAAGTCATTCCAAGTAAATCAGATTCAAAATCCAGCATCATCTACTTCTACTTTGGAAGTATTAAGCCTCAGGAGTCACTAACAAAGAACAACTTAAAACAAGAATCACCTGGATAATCTATAAAATCATATATATATATTTTGTTTCATTCATCGGAAAGCTTAGAATGTAAAGGTACTTGACAAACTAAAATCCAAAGAGTGGCAGCCCCTCTTTTAGAGAGGGGTCATATGGATTATCTTATCTTTGTGGAGCATGAAAGAAAAATGTAGTCATAATAATGGCACATAAGTAAAGTGTGCTGAATTTTTATTTTATTTTTTATTTATTTTTTAACAACAAAAGCATCTTGTATCAAGGTATAGCTGATTAACAATGCTGTGATAGGTTCAGGTAAACAATTTGAAAAAAAAAAAAAAAACCTTAAAGGCCAAGTGAAAGCTGGTACATATGTTTAAAATCTCTAGGAAACCCAGAAACAAAGTAACTCTCTATATACCTGCTTGCTAACTCTTTTACACAGTCTTCTTGGGAGAGAAGCAGGGAAGAAGATCCCCTGAGAAAAGGGGACTATGATACGGACCTCACCTACCTAAACAATGTCACCTGGCAAAAAAGTGAGAAGACTAAAGTACAATGGCAGTTTGGGATATTTTAAAGCTACAGAATTTATCTAAGGTATGGCTAGCAGATGTTGGGTGCAGTTTCATGGGGGTACGAAAAGCAAGGAGACTCTAAATTGATTAAAGCATATTCTAACTGAGCTATATTTAAAGCAGTCGGATGTGTAGGATTCGAGTCTGGTGCCGGTAGGCTTTGAGCTCACAGTCCTATCCTGCTGTGAAGAAGTAAATGACAGAGGGATCAATATGCCTGGACCGATTAGCCCACTTATATAACAAACCTAGAGAAAGCCATCTGTACTCTGGGGCCTATACGAGTACCAACAGTTTTCTATTGATTGCGAAAGGACAGGAAATCTTACTATGCCCTTGCCCCTACTCTGATTTTGTCAGGAGCTGTATGTGGATTTGATAGGTGTCATTTCCAGACAATGGTTTTTAGAAGAAAATACATAATTATTCTTGCTCTTCCCAATTACCACAATCATAGTCAGTGTTCATATGATGGCTCATTCTACTTCCATGAGACAGCTCGACAGAGAACAGGACACCAGCTAAGCCAAGATCAACCTACAGTGTGAGCAAGAAATCCATACTTGTTTAAACTTTAAAAGATTTG
The DNA here is from genome assembly GCF_032405125.1 of Capricornis sumatraensis. NCBI lineage: Eukaryota > Metazoa > Chordata > Mammalia > Artiodactyla > Bovidae > Capricornis > Capricornis sumatraensis. The sequence continues at coordinate 60,728,088 of NC_091087.1, forward strand.
GGGCTATTTATTGCCACAGCATGAATTAACCAAACCCGACTGGAACAATGCATTTGAATTTTGTTCCTAATTCTGACTTGGTCATTTGTTCATGAAAATTGTATTTGCCATTTTACTGAGAGGATATGATTTCTAATCAATTGCTTATAACTGAATTTTTTTTTATGAATTCACTTTTGAAATAATACTGAAGCAGTTTTTTTTCCAATAAGTGCTAGTCTTTTTTTATTGATCCAATCTCATTTCACTATTAATTATATTTTAAGGACAATACATGTCTTGAGCTTACTTTTTCAACTTTGTATAACATGAGTGGCATCTTGAGCTTATACCAGACACAATTTTGTCACCAGGCACAATTTTGTCTTATGCTTCCTCTAAATTTGTACCAAAAGTGATAAGTTGTTTTATCATGAGTTCATCAGTGAATAATATTTGTATCTTCAAAACTATAGTATAATTAAAAATAAATATTAAGACATAGTTAAGAAATCCAGGTATTATATGTGTACATATACATATTATATGTATATAAACAAATCCACACAATTATATTGTATATACATTTGTGTATACATATATATAAATCCAGGATATATTGTTTTTCACCTCAATAACACCAAGAGACAGCTTTATTAGTGAGGATTTTGCTGCATAATATGTAGGAAACATGTTAAAACAGGAAAGGTTCTAAAAATATTCTTTGATCATCTTTTCAAGTATATTACAGTGTCAATATAATTTTGTTGGTCTTTAAATCTTACAATTAAAAATTACATATTACATTAATCTCTTTCTTTTCATGTTCATCTCTAACACCTTTTTCTCCCAGCTCCTTTACTCCTTTCTGGAACACAGAGAGTCCTCTTCTCCTTAATTTCCTATTGAAACATTCCTATGTACCTAAACATCTTTTTTATTTCAATTCCATGGTGAATTACTTCTAATAATTACTGTAAGATAAAACCCAGTTGGAATCTCTTGCTCCACCCCTTCTCCCATTAGAAAATCAAACCCTATCACTTGCCAAAATGAATCTTTTCCAGAGAATTTCAGTTTCCTTCTCCAAAAATCCACTCAAAGTCCTCTCCATCTTACAAATCTGTAAACTTCTTAATGTTAGGAAGTCTAGATTTGCCAGCGGAGTGTTTTATAGGTCATTGATGTTCAGTACATGTATGATTAGATCTATACAGAATACCCAGAAGCTGTAAAGTTTACTTCATCTAATTTCAGACTGTGAATTGCCCCTATGGGTATAATGCAGAAATGGCATAGTAGTATAGTCATTATGCTGCTGGTACAATAGTTACATCACTCCTGAATGTCACTCCATTTATAAATTAAACACTTTTCCTATGTGATCTATCCTGTCCTTTTTCTCAGAATTTTACTTTTTTGTGTTGTTGTTTTACAGTCAAACTTAAAAACGATCATTCAGAATATCATGTATGTATGTGTATATACATACACACGCACACTGTTTTTAGAACAGTTTTAGATTAATAGCAATATTGAGTGGAAGGTTCAAAGATATTTTACAGAATGGACTATCTTTTTATAGAATGTCTTTCTAACAGAATTATCTTTCAGCACTAATCATCTAGAAAAAGGAAAGCATCTGCTCTATCTTGAAGGCAGTAATGCTTATAGCTTTCATATAACATGAGTCTCATAGCAAAACTCTTGCTTTACCATCCAGTAAGATTATCAGGTATGTTAAAATACAACTGTAACCAAAGGATAACTCTTTCATCTCTCTCAACGAAAAGACTTGTTGAAAGAAACTATTATGCAGAGTTGAAGAAAATATAAGATCCTGCTTTGAAGGATAAGATGCAACATCATATAATGCTAATCAGAATATCAGAGAGAATAAAGAAAATAAATTGAAAATACAAGGCACTAAACAAGTGCTAAGAACTTTGCGCAACAGGTCATGTCTAAAAAACTGATAAAATACTTTATATTATTGTCATGAATTTTAGGACTGAGGTATTTGTTTTTATATTTTAGCATCTCTGAAAATGTTTGTTTCCTTATAGTTCATGATTCATTGATAATTGGATGCATTCTTTATTTCTTGGTGGTACATAAAATAATGGCTTGCTTTCCTGGCGACTCAGACGATAAAGAATCTGCCTGGAATTCAGGAGACTTGGGTTCTACCCCTGGGTTGGGAAGATTTCCTGAAGAAGGGAATGGCTACCCACTCTAGTGTTCTTGCCTGGAGAATCCCATGGACAGAGGAGCCTGGAGGGCTACAGTCCATGGGGTCAAGAAGAGCTGGACACAACTGAGGAACTAACACTTTCACTTTCATTATAAACTGCAACCTACATTCCATGAAATAAGGTAAATATAGGAAATGTTTTAAGGTATGCAATAAAATCTACTTTCTAATTGATATCATGATTCCATTCAGAAGTCATTCATTTCCAAAACATTTAACTTAATATATTATAAAATGTATATAACTTTTATGATCAAAGGGAGTTGTCAATAATCCTTAAAAGCACTATTCCTGCATATATACTAAACATTCCAGGAAACAGTAAACTAGAGCATTTCTGAACCATCTTTTAAAATATACATATAGTGGCATGAAATGCAGCATTTAAATATTTTACACTTTGGTATTATGAAATATTTATGTTCACACTCCCACAAATGGAAAGAATAAGGTCAGCAAAAGCTGTGAAAGACAAATGCCTCACTTACAAGATGGTCTTTGAAAATAGAATGTGAGAATTTATCTCCACAAAATAAATTAATGCATGAATTCACTCCATACTTAGACTTAAACATAGAAATTTGGCTGAAAAATATTCATGTTTTCTGATTTTAGTTTAGAGGATTATCTTTCAACTACTAAAATGTATCTTAAGTTTAAAACTCATGCTTTTACATACACAGATAGCCATTTTATTTTTTATTCCATCTACTATTTTTATGCTAAATAGTTAAGTCATATTCTCAGGCTGTTGAGAATATTTTTGTTATTCTATTATGCCTTTTGATAGTGATTAAATGTGTTTTCTCCACATAATTGGATTCCCTGGTAGTTCAGTTGGTAAAGAATTCACCTGCAATGTAGGAGACCCCAGTTCAATCCCTGGGTTGGGACGATCCCCTGGAGAAGGGAACAGCTACCCACTCCAGTATTCTGGCCTGGAGAATTCCATGGACTATACAGTCCATGGGGTCACAAAGAGTTGGACAAGACTGAGCGACTTTCACTTTTTGCCACATAATTTTATGTTATCAAATTTTAATCATTTTAAGCTATGACATATTATTAAAATTGCCTAAAATTTTATACTGAATTGTGCTAAATTGTGCTAAAGAGATATACTTTAGAAATCAGTAAACTTTTTCTGGGAAGGTATAGTTATTAAAAATTTTAGGCTTTGCAAGCTGTACAGTTTGTACCACAACTATTTAATTCTGCTTGTGCAATACAAAAGCCACCATAGGCAATATGTGAATGAACAAGAGTGACTGTGTTCTTATAAACCTTTATTTATGAACACTATAATTTGAATTTAATTATATATTAATTTGTATGTGTCCTGAAATATTCTTTGTTTTTTCTTCAATGACTTAAAATTTTAAAAGCAAGTCTTGGCTGTGAGCTGTACAAAAACAGGCAGTGGGCCAGATTTTGCCCATAAACAGTAGTTTCCCAACCTCCATTCTAATAGACCTGTACTCCTCAATCCTACTTGCATATTTGAACTAGGGCCTAAACATATTTATTAAATCAAAATTCCTCTTAATAGGGTCTCCTGGTCTTTGTTATATTTTAAAAGTTTCCTAGGTGATTTTGGTCTTGAGATTCTAATTTATTCTAGTAACAAAGTCTTTTAAAAAAATCCACTGGTTGATTTTCTCCCCACTCTATTCATTCTCAAATAATAAATACCTAGGGCATCCCAGGTGGCTCGATGGTAAAGAATCTGCCTGTCAAGCAGGAGACCCAGATTCAATCCCTGGTTGGGAAGACCCCCTGGAGAAGGAAATAGCAACGCACTCCAGTGTTCTTGCCTGGGAAATCCCATGGACAGAGGAGCCTGGTGGGCTACAGTCCATGGGGTCGCAAAAGAGTCAGACACAGCTTAGTGACTAAATAACAATAAGCTCAATTAGTTTGCAGTGGCAGAAGTGTGAGGTAATTGCAGATTTCTCTCATCACTCACTCTGAACTGTATTAGTAGGTGAATACTCTTCTTAGATCTGGAGTTGAATGTACAATTGAAGTGCACATATCTTGGTCCTATTTTCCTTTTCTAGTAAGATACAGTCATTATCTTCTTCCTATCCCACACCTCTTGGTGGTCTGATGCTTCAAGACCCTGTAATACATGGTAAACTGCTTTAAGATATAACCTGTTATGCTCATTTCTTCCTGAGAATCCCAACTGCACTTGGCTCACAAAAATCTAAAACCATAGATTGTATTGTTAACCAATATCAATCCATTCCCCTCAAAATCCTTGCTTTTTGTTCAGTTAGAATCCAGGATTTGCAGTTTCCATCTGGGTGCAGTAAGATCTCAGGATAGCTGAAGGTAAAATAGAAAGCTGTCAGATGTGAAGTCTTCAAAAGACCATTAGAAAAACCTAGCAAAGCTGTGCAGTTTGGCTTAGGGCAGTATGGGGGATGTTATTGTGACTGAATCTTAGTAGTATCTCAAAAGGATGAAGTCATAGGAGTATACATAGATGATTTTAGGGACTAGGTTGAAGGATTTTAAGGTGAATTTTGCAAGGTGGAAAACTCGGGATTAGGAAGTTTTAGTTTAAGACTCATCATGGTAAAGTACCTTGAAGAGAATCTTAATGATCAGCAAATAGTTTTGAAAAGTAAGCTATTTTAGTTCTTTGCCCAATCTTGTCTTCTAGAAACAAGAATTTCTTAAGGCAAATTGCTAAATTGCTTTTATCAGTTCACAGTATTATTTAGCTTAGGGATAGAAAATTATGTTGCTGTTGGTTCTCACCACAAACAGAAAAGAGAAAACAGAGCTTCATAAAGCAACTCTTCGGAAAAGTGAATGGGAAATGCACTTTCAAGCTTGTTTAGGTCCTGAAAGTCTGAATCACAGAAACCATGATGAAAAGGTACAAAGCACATTTTGTATTCTTAGGTCAGGTTTATTTCATATTGTAAAGTGTAAATTCCAGGAGTTAAAATAGATCTTTTCAATCTATACTATCTTGTGGTTAGTTTTGAATTATTCCTCGTGTTATAGTTAGGTAGTCTGTGTGGGTGTGTTCTGATACCAACAAGACATTTTCCAATTTTTAACAGACACTAACGGAGTGTTCTACAAATCTAACTGTATTCTGACATCATCTACCTGGAGATAGTGTTACATCCCACAGGATAAGGGCTCTGTCTTATAAGACTACCTCCATTCCAGATGCCAAGTACAGGTTGGAAATCTGTGCTTCCGACCAACTGGCCGAAAATCAGAGGTTCCCATTACCCCCTCCTCAGTTTCGATTAATTTGCTAGAGTGACTCACAGTACCCAGCTTACTTACTAGATTACAGGTTTATTACAAAGGATATTAAAGGATACAAATAAACAGCCAGATGAAGATACACAGGCAAGGTTCTGCTGGTTCCAAAACACAAGAGCTGTCTTGGGGAGTCTGGGGTTCACACCCTCCCAGCAGTAAGATCTGTTCTGGTTCGCTAACCTGGTGAGCCAATCTCTACAAACCCTGTCCTTTGGGTGTGTTTTTTCTGTTTTGTTTTTTAATAAAGGCTTCATGATATAAGCATAATTGATTAAGTCATTGGTTACTGATAATTGAACTCAATCTCCTACAGTCCCTTTTCCCTCCTGGAGTTGGTCAAGAGGTGGGACAGAATGTTGCACGCAATCCTCTAATCAAGTATTTGCTTCCCCTAGCAACAAGGCCCCATCCTTAGGCTGCCTAGGAACTTTCCAAAAGTCACCTCATTATAATACAGTAGACACCTTTATTGCTTTTATCACTTAGGAAATTCCAAGCACTGTGCCGGAAATAGAGGCAAAGACAAACTATATGATTTCTTGTAAATCAAAATATCATAGGCTGCCTGCTACTGCTTTGATTGGTATAGAGAATATTCTTTTTATATTTCTATTTATAGATATTTTACAAGAAGTTAAAGTCTGCTTAATCGTGTGACATTTTGAAAAGAAATTGCCTATGTAATAACTTCTAAGATCAGACACATACAGATCATTAACAGTCCAGTGTATATAGACACAAAAATCACTGGCATGGTAAGTAGCTGTTATATGAAAGTATCTCAGCTGAGAAGAATATCAGTGTCACAGGTAAACAATCCACACTGATCTGGCAGTGAGGAAGCATTGGGAAATGAATACACCAATGTCTCTCTTCTTACTTTTAACCTCCAGGATTCATTAGCTGAGATAAACCAGAAATCAGAGTTGACTGAAGAAGATTCTTGTTAGCCTCTTGTACCATAGAATGAACAGTTAGAGGAGGTTCGAGAAGGGATTTGAAAGATCAAGTGAGACACATGCAGGACAACTTCTACACAGTTCTATGTGGGTATGATGTTTGCACACACAAACATCAGACAAGAAGGAAACCAGCTTCATAGAAATATTAGTCCAGAAGGAAAGATATCACAAAAATCCTAATAGTGCTACACTAAGCAGATGAAATAAACCCGGTCTGTTGGTGGCAATGCTGAGCTGCAGAACCAAACCTGGAACTAACTACCTACAAAGTATCTGCATGAAAATAATCAATGTTTCCTAGGACAACTCAGTTGGTAAAGAATACACCTACAATGCAGGAGACCCGGGTGTGATTCCTGGGTTGGGAAGATCCCCTGGAGAAGGAAATGGCAACCCACTCGAGTATTCTTGCCTGGAGAATCTCATGGACTGTAGCCTGCCGGGCTCCTTTGTACATGGAATCGCAAGAGTCGGACACGACTTAGCGACTAAACCACCACCACGACGTAGGACAGAATATAAGAGAAAACCTAGATGACTCTGGATATGTCAAAGACCTTTTAGGTTCAATTTAAAAAGGCCAAAGAATTGATGCTTTTGAACTGTGGTGTTGGAGAAGACTCTTGAGAGTCCCTTGGACTGTAAGGAGATCCAACCAGTCCATTCTAAAGGAGATCCATCCTGGGTGTTCATTGGCAGGACTAATTTTGAAGCTGAAACTCCAATACTTTGGCCACCTGATGTGAAGAGCCGACTCATTTGAAAAGACCCTGATGCTGGGAAAGATTGAGGACAGGAGGAGAAGGGCATGACAGAGGATGAGATGGTTAGATGGCATCACCGACTTGATGAACATGGGTTTGGGTGAACTCCAGGAGTTGGTGATGGACAGGGAGGCCTGGCGTGCTGCAGTTCATGGGGTCGCAAAGAGTTGGACACGACTGAGCCAATGAACTGAACTGAACTAAAAAGGCTCAATCAATGAAATAATTGGTAAATTGGGCTTCATTAAAATTAAAAATTTTGCTCTGGAAAGGAAATGTCAAGAGAATTAGAAGATAATCAACAGGCTGAAATAAAGTATTTGCAAAGGACATCTGATAAAGGACCGTTACCCAAAATGTACAAAGAAATCTTGAAATCAATGATAAGAAAACAATCCAATTAAAAAATGGGCCCAAAAGCTTAACAGATGTCTCACCATAGAAGATAAACAGATAGAAAACAAGCATAGGAAAGTGTGTTCCACATCACAGGTCACCAGGGGAATGTAAATTAAAGTTACAATGAGGTACCAGTACACACCTATTAGAATGGGCAAATCCACAACACTGACAACTCCAAATGCTGGCAAGGATTTGGAGCAACAGAAACTCATTGTCCATGAGAAAGAAAAATGATATAGTCACTTTGGAACACGTTTGGTGGCTTCTTACAAAATTCAACATATTCTTATCAGTTCCAGCAATTGTTCTCCTTGGTATTTTCCGACGCTGTCTAAACTATGGCCACGTGAAAAAAAAACCTGCATAGCAATATTTATAGTAACTTTATTCATGATTGCAAAACTTGGAAGTAACCAAGATGTCCTTCAGTAAGTGAATGGATAAACTCTGGTATATTCAGACAAGGGAATATTATTCAGTACTACTAAAAAGAAATGAGCTGACAGCCATGAAAAGAGGTGGGAGAAACAAATGCATGTTACTAAAGCAAAGAATCCTATCAGAAAAGGTTAACATATTGTAGGATTCCAAAGACATGACATTCTAGAAAAGGCAAAACTATGGAGGCAGTAAAAAGACCAGTGATTGCTAAGGGGTTGAAGAGGAGGGAGGGATGGATAGGCAGAGTACAGAGGTATTTTAAGGCTCTGAAAATATTATAATACCATAATAATAATATATATATTTAGACATCTGTCCAAAGCTGCAGAATGCACAAAGTTAAGAATGAACTGTCTCGTAAATCATAGGACTTTTGGTGACTATGACACGTATTATAGGCTCATCAACGATATCAAATGTAGTATTCTAGTGGAGGATGTAGTAATAGGGGAGACCAAGCATGTGTGGTCAGAGGGTTATATGGAAAATCTCTATAATTCCCTTAAATTTTGCTTTGAACTTTAAACTTCTTTAAAAAAAAAAATTAGGTAAAAAAAAAAGTCTATGTTATGTAAGCCACCATTCAGTATTTGTAGTTGAAAGTATCTTAACTGATACACTGTCTTATGAGGCAATTACTGTTGTTATTTCTATCTTTATTTTTTTTAATATAGTCATGAAAGAAATTTGCATCTTCAGCTGGTAAGCCAAACTATGTCTGATTCCAGTGCTCAAACTATTAACTAAATGGCTATACATCCTCTCACACTATGGTACAAGTGATTAAGCACACATATCAAAATAATGATTTACAGTTGAAAGCAGTTCTAAGATTTAGAATGAAGAGACATGTATGCTTTTTCTTAATTCATGAACATGACCTCAATGAGCTTCATCTCCTTAACAATAAAAGGGAAACAGACAATAAAACCAATCCTGAAGGCACAGTTGTTATGTTACTTGAACAACATATTGAAAATATTTTGAAGCAGTAAAGTCTCATACCAACATACAACTAAATATTTATTAAAGTATGTTTTAAAATTTTATATCTACCCATATCTATACTTTTCTCTACCAATCAATCAATAGATCTCTCAGACAGTAATCTCTGTTTCTATAAACATTTTATTGGTAGCTTTCTTCTGTTGCTTTTCTACTCTTTCTTGTCTCTTCTAATTTAGTGTAAGCTCTTGCAGCTGAGGATCATATGATTTCACAGCTTTATTTCCCCATAGACTTGTGAATCATAAAATGGTGCACATAATAGAAGTTCAATAAATTTTGTTGAATGAACATGATGGTCTTTTATTCTTTTGCATCTAGAATATATTTTACCCATTATATCCCATAAAGAATAAGGTGATGCTTATATCTATCATTTACTAAAACCACAGTATCAGCAAAGAGTAATATGCCATTCTATAGCTCAGGTTAGGAGAAATGTTCTCATTTGTTATTCTTACTGAATAAAGCAAACCCACAAGAAATGTCACTTCTGAATTCACTTCAATTGACTGAATTTTGGAACAGCTGAAAAGTTTGTTATAAGAATAAACCTGCTGGGGATCAATAAAGTTGCATTTCTATTTCCAGTTTTTGCTACATTTTTCTTTTCTTCCAGCCTATCTATCCATCCACCCATGGTCCAAGGGACACAGAGAGCATAAGCTTACCTGAAAGAGTTCAGAAAATGCATTTGGAAGAACAGCTTTTTCTCTTGTTCTTACAGTTTTCACTTAGAGTATATCTTTTACTATAGAATTCTTAGAGTATTAAGGCAGAAAATAATTGAACTACACTAACCCACCAAATGGATAAAATATTAATTTGTGATGATTGGTCTGTCTCCTTTTAAACATATTACTATCTCTTAACAGAAAAATCAAAGGAAGTAGAAAGATGCTTTAAATTGTTTTTAACTTTTTTTTACATAATTTCTATGAAAGAAGATAGCATCTATCATCTAAAATCAATTTGTATACAAACTTATCCATCACATTTCATATTCCCTTATTGTCAAAGCTAAGATCAGATATTAAAATACATTTATACATAAGCCTATGAATCGGGAATAAATTACATCAAATATTTAATCTTATAACCTACAAAGGTTATTTAGTCTTTGTAACCTACAAAGAGTGACTACTTATGGTATATACATATATATTTTAAAATTATAAATAACTATTAATCACTAAAAATCAGGGAATATATTAAAAACTTTAATATCATTTTATTTATTTCAATACCAATTCTCTAATGTAAATAAAATAAGGACAATTTTACACTTTCAAAGACTAGGATTACTGGACAAGATTTCATGATTCCATTGCTAGAGCTTTGGCAGAGGTTCCTAAAATGCATAGGCTTCCTGATTTAAAAAGCAAATAATAATTAAGGTTTTGCTTCCATGATCAATCATGTGTGGCCAATTCACAATTACTCTGTGCTATTGTATCTGTCTTAAGAAAATTATAATTCATTCACTCATTCCTTCTTTACTATACAAATCATTGATTGATTCATTTATTCAATCAATATTTATTAAGCATATAGTATCTATCTAGCCTAGTCCTTGCCCTCAAGATCTATTAATATAAGATGCAAGTCCTGCCTTAAGAGATGTCCAGTATATTGGAAGAGACAATTTAAAACCCTAATTACAATACAGGGAGATAAATGCTGTAATAGTGGAATGCACTTGACTCTAATTAGAACACTGAGAAGGTACATTTAATTTAGTCCCAGTCTTTTATCTGGAAAAGCTTCCCAGAGGTAGTACCATTTGAACTGAGTAGTTGTGGTACAATGTCCTCAAGCCAGTCCCTAAAGTAAAGTCACCATTTTCAGGACTCAGTAAAAATTTTCCTTCATCATCTTCATTTGCTGGGTCAATTAAAATAAACCCTCAACTCCCCCAAAAAAGGCCATTTTTGATATTGAAAGATAGATGAGGAATTACTGCCTTTTTCCTACCCTCTTAGTTTTAGACCCAGAGGATATAGAAGAAATCAAGCATATGTGTCCTACTGATGAAGAGCCAGTGAATGAAATACAGGAAAAAGCTCTTTGGTATTACACCAGAAGGCAAGATGTCATTGAGTAAGAGTTTCTTAGGTGCTGTAGTGTTTAGATTCTACATGATTCCATCATCTATCCTACTAAGCTTTATCCTCACTGGTCAGTTTTTCATAATCAGAGAGAGGAAGCAAGTTAAGATTGGTCAATATCTCAAACTTATAAGATTGAAGACAATTCCAGAAAAGCTATCTATAGTCTTCTATTTTTTCTCAGGCTGATAGAGTATCAGGTCCTCTTTTTTTTTCTTCCAGATCTCTGTATTACAAGTGACTTAACCTTTCTAGAACTTCAGGCTTCCTATTGTGTATTCCAATAAAGAGGATGAGGACAAAAGAAAACAAACAAACAAACCAACCTCAAAAGCCTTATTTCAAAAGCCCAATTTCTTTTTGAGTCAGTGCCCTTAAATAAGCTTTATGAAATTACTGCAATACTTCTATTTCATATTATATGTACTTCTAGCTACAAGGGAAGTAATAGTAACCATCGTGGCAGTGGTCATCATCTCAGCAATGTAGTTTGGTATCAGGATATGTTTTAGAGGCAGGGTCAACATAATTTAACCCTTCATGGGTGACAGCCTTGTCATGGTGTGGGAGCTTGTGTTCCTCAATGAAGCTATGAGCCATGCTGTGCAGGGCCACTTGAGATGGACAGATCATAGTGGAGAGTTTTGGCAAAATGTGGTCCACTAGAGGGTGGAATGGTAAACCACTCCAGTATTCTTGCCATGAGAACCACATGAACAGCACAAGGCAAAAAGATATGATACCAGAAGACAAGCCCCTCAGGTTGGAAGGTGTCCACTGGGGAAGAGTGGAGGACAATTACTAATAATTCCAGAGAGAATAAAGCAGCTGGGACAAAGTAGAAACAACAGCCTGTTGTGGCTGTGTCATTGTGAAAGTAAAGTATGATGCTGTAAAGAAAAACACTGCATAGGGACTTGGACTTTTAGGTCCACTAATCAAGGTAATCAAACCTGGGATTTCTTTGGAGGGAATGATGCTGAAGCTGAAACTCCACCTCATGTGAAGAGTTGACTCATTGGAAAAGACTTTGATGCTGGGAGGGATTGGGGGCAGGAGAAGGGGACGACAGAGGATGAGATGGCTGGATGGCATCACGGACTCGATGGACATGAGTCTGAGTGAACTCCGGGAGATGGTGATGGACAGGGAGGCCTGGCGTGCTTCGATTCATGGGGTCACAAAGAGTCGGACACGACTGAGAGACTGAACTGAACTGAACGGAATCAACGTAATTAGATGTGGTTAAGCAGGAGATGGCAAAAGTGAACATTGGCATCTTAGGAATCAGGGATCTAAAATGTACAGAAATGGGCAAATTTAATTCAGATAACCATTACATCTACTACTGTGGGCAAGAATCCCTTAGAAGAAATGCAGTAGCCCTTGCAGTCAACAAGAGTCCGAAATGCAGTATTTGGGTGCTATCTAAAACAATAGAATGATCTTGGTTTGTTTCCAAAGCAAACCATTCAACATCAGAGTAATCCAATGCTATGCCCCAACCACTGATGCTGAAGAAGCTGAGGCTGAATGGTTCTATGATGGCCTACAAAAAAGGGGCACTTTTCTTCATAAGGAATTGGAATACCAAAGTAGGAAATGAACAGATACCTGGAGTAACAGGCAAGTTTGGCCATGCAGTACAAAATGAAGCAAAGCAAAGGCTATCAGAGTTTTATCAAGAGAACACACTGTTAATAGCAAACACCCGCTTCCAACAACACAAGAGATGATTTGACATATGAACATCACCAGATGGTCAACACCAAAATAGGGTTGATTATAATCTTTGCTGCCAAGGATGGGTAAACTCTATATAGTGTGCAAAAGCAATACCTGGAGCTGACTGTGGCTCCAATCATGAATTCCTTACTGCAAAATTCAGGCTTAAATTGAAGAAACTAGGGAAAACCACTAGGCCACTCAATTCAGTTTAGTTCAGTTGCTCAGTCATGTCCAACTCTTTGCAGCATGCCAGGCTTCTCTGTCCATCACCAACTCCCGGAATTTACCCAAACTCATGTCCATTGAGTCAGTGATGCCATCCAGCCATCTCATCCTCTGTTGTCCCCTTCTCCTCCTGCCCCCAATCCCTCCCACCATCAGGGTCTTTTTCAATGAGTCAGCTCTTCGCATCAGGTGGCCAAAGTACTGGAGTTTCAGCTTCAGCATCAGTCCTTCCAATGAACACCCAGAACTGATCTCCTTTAAGATGGACTGGTTGGATCTCCTTGCAGTCCAAGGGACTCTCAAGAGTCTTCTCCAACACTACAGTTCAAAAGCATCAATTCTTTGGCGCTCAGTCTTCTTCACAGTCCAACTCTCACAACCATACATGACCACTGGAAAAACCATAGCCTTGACTAGACAGACCTTTGTTGGCAAAGTGATGTCTCTACTTTTTAATATACTATCTAGGTTGGTCATAACTTTCCTTCCAAGGAGTAAGTGTCTTTTAATTTTATGGCTGCAATCACCATCTGCAGTGATTTTGGAGCCCCAAAAAATAAAGTCTGACAGTTTCCACTGTTTCCTCATCTATTTCCCATGAAGTGATAGGATTAGATGTCATGATCTTCGTTTTCTGAATGTTGAGCTTTCAGCCAACTTTTTCACTTTCATCAAGAGGCTTTTTAGTTCCTCTTCACTTTCTGCCATAAGGGTGGTATCATCTGCATATCTGAGGTTATTGATATTTCTCCCGGCAATTTTGATTCCAGCTTGTGTTTCTTCCAGCCCAGCATTTCTCATGATGTTCTGTGCATATAAGTTAAATAAGCAGGGTGACAATATACAGCCTTGATGTACTCCTTTTCCTATTTGGAACCAGTCTGTTGTTCCACACCCAGTTCTACCTGTTGCTTCCTGACCTGCCTATAGGTTTCTTTAGAGGCAGGTCAGGTGGTCTGGTATAACCTAAATTGAATCTCTTATGCTTATACAGTGGAACTGACAAATAGATTCAAGGGATTAGATTTGATAGAGTGCCTGAAGAACTATGGATGGAGGTTTGTAACATTTTATAGGAGGTGGTGACCAAAACCATCCCACAGTTAAAGAAATGGGAGCAGGCAAAGTGGTTGTCTAAGAAGGCTTTACACATAGCCGAGGAAAGAGAGGCAAAAAGCAAGGGAGAAAAGGAGAGATATGCCAAACTGAATGCAGCGTTTCAGAGAATAGCAAGGAGGAATAAGAAGGCTCTTAGCTAACTATGCAAAGAAATAGAGGAAAATAATAGAAAGGGAAAGACTAGAGATTGCTTCAAGAAAATTAGAGATTCCAAGGAAATTTTCATGCAAGGATGGGCATGATAAAGACAGAAATGGTAAGGACCTAACAGAGGCAGAAGAGATTTAAGTGGGGTGTCAAGAATACACAGAAAAACTGTATAAAAAAGGTTTTAATGACCCAGATAACCATGGTGATATACTCACTCACCTAGAGCCAGACTTCCTAAAGTTTTGAACCCAACTAGGCATTAGGAAGCATTATTACAAACAAAGCTATTGGAAGTGATGGAAATCCAGTTTAGCTATTTAAAATCCTAAAAGATAATCCTGTTTAAAGTGTTGCACTCAATATGTCATCAAATTTGGAAAACTCAGCAGTGGTCACAGAAATGGAAAAGGTCAGTTTTCATTCCAGTCCCAAAGAGGGGCATGGCCAAACCATGCACATCCTACCGCACAATTGTGCTCATTCTGCGTGCTAGTAAGGTTATGATAAAAAACCTTTAAGCTAGACTTCAGCAGTACATGAACTGAGAAATTCCAGATGTACAAGCTGTATTTAGAAAAGGCAGAGGAACCAGAGATCAAATTGCCAACATTTGTTGGGTCATAGAAAGAGCAAGGGAATTGCAGGAAAACATCTGCATCTGTTTCATTGACCATGTGAAAGCCTTTGACTGTGTGCATCACAACAAACTGTGGGAAGTCCTTAAAAAGATGGGAGTACCAGACCACCTTACTTGCCTCTTGAGAAACTTGTATGAGGTCAAGAAGAAACAGTTAGAACCTTTCATGGAACAAATGACTGTTTGAAAATTGGGAAAGGAGTACAACTCTGACAAGGCTGTATATGACCCTCTTTCTTTAACTTATATGCATAGTATATCATGTGAAATGTGAGGGTGGATAAATCACAAGCTGGAACCAAGATTTCTGGGAGAAATATCAACAACTTCAGACATGCAGATGGTTATCACTTTAATGGCAGAAAACGAAAGAGGCACTAAAGAACCTCGATGAAGGGGATAAAGGAGAGTGAAAAAGCTGGCTTAAAACTCAACAGTCTAAAAGCTAAGATCATAGCAACCAGTCCCATCACTTCATGGCAAATAGATAAGAAAAAAGTGGAAGCAGTGACAGATTTTTTCCCTGGGCTCCAAAATCATTGTGGATGGTGACGGCACCCATGAAATTAAAAGATGCTTGCTCCTTAGAATGAAAGCTCTGACAAACCTAGCCAGCGCATTAAAAAGCAAAAATGTCACTTTGCTGACAAAGGTCTATATAGCCAGAGCTATAGCTTTTCCAGTAGTTATATATGGATGTGAGAGCTTGACCACAAAAAAGGCTGAGCACCGAACAAGTGATGCCTTCAAATTTTGGTGCTGAAGAAGATTCATGAGAGTCCCTTGGACTGCAAGGAGATCAAATCAATCAACCCTAAAGAAAATCAACCCTGAATATTCATTTGGAGGACTGATGCTGAAGCTTCAATACTTTGGCCACCTGATGCAAAGAGCCAACTCATTGGAAAAGACCCTGATCCTGGGAAAGATTGAAGGCAAAATGAGAAGAGGGTGGCAGAGGATGAGATGGTTGAATGGCATCACCAACTCAATGGACGTGAGCTTGAGCAAACTCAAGGAGATAAGGAAGGACAGGGAAGCCTGATGTGCTTCAGACCAGGGGTGGCCAAGAGTCAGACACCACTTAGTGACTGAACACAACTACAAGATTTGGTAGTGATGTGCATATGAGAATTGAAGAAATCAAGGAATTAGGATAACTTCTCGTGCTTGTACCTGAGAAACTGGGTATCTATAAATAACACTGAAAAGAAAAAAATCATGTTTTGATTCAGAAGTAAACCCAGAATTTTTGTTTTGATATTAAGTTTCCAGTGCTTTATATAAAGGCTTTTTTGTTTTTAAGTTGGCATAAATTTAGAGAGCGGTTAAGATTCGGGTTATAAATTGAAACTCATTCATATAATGATAATGAAAACCATGGAACCAGATGAGATCACCAGGAAAACAAAGGGCTGGGAAATAATTCCCTAAGTCATTTCTTTAGGTTTTGTTTCTGACTCTTTGAAGGATGTTTGTGAGGTAAATTGCCTGGAATATAGGGATAGTGTATCCACGAGGAGCAAAGGTTAAATTTGCTTCCTGACCCACATAATAAAAAGAATGACTCTGCCCTGGACAGTTGTTGGGCATATTGACAAGAAGCCCTTAAAAATCAGTGCAGGGGTTTTCAGAACATGTGGTGGATCTTTACAATAGCATCCACCTGGGTCACTTCTGCATCATCTTTGCAGGCCTGGGGGAAAAAAGGGAAAATAATGGGAACATGAAGCTCCTGCTACTTGTTATAACATGAGCCATAAAGTCCTTTGGCTCTGACTCAAGAGTTTGGCGTGTTTTGCCAGCACCTATATAATTTGGCAAGCCAATTTATTTGCTTGCAATCAAGGTAAAACTTCAGGGTCTTCACAGTTCCTAAAAAGAGAAAAAGAGTGACATCTTGGACTAGCCAACAGGTACAGGTCAATAGAAATTGAGAATCCAGGAATTAAAATAAGAAGAAATAGTGAGTCATAGCAAAGCAAATAAGAACTTATTTACTTTCCTTTCATGGAATCCTATACTTAATATATGTTTAAAGGAAGCATTTTTTTGTTCTGGTGTTAACTGTTTGGATAGATAATTGATCGCTGGATCCACCAAGTTTTAGGACTAGTTAAGAAACTTAACTAGACCTAAGTCTCATAGGAATTTATATTAAGAGTCTTAAGTCTAGCAGGGATTTATGCTGAAAGATTAATTTGTACAACTGTCTATAAATGTTAAAAAAGAACACCCTTTAATAAACACTGCTAATGTCACACAAACAATGAAGATATTTATGGACATCTGAGAAGGTTATTTTTAAAAACTTTTTATTTTGAAATAATTATATATCCACACGCAGTGGGGAGAAATGATATAAAGAGATCCTATTACCCTTTACTCCAATGCTAACGTCATACAAAACTATAGTGCAATACACAACCAGGAAATGGACATGAGAAAACCTTATTCAGATATCACCAGTTTTACATGTATTTATGGGCATAAGTGTATTTAGTTTTATGCCATTTTATCATATATGTAGATTTTGTGATCACCACTACATAATTTAGAAAAGTTCCATCACAAGGATCCCTAGGCTACCCTTTTATAACCATAGCCACTTCCTTCCTTCATCAAATAAGAATTAGTCAAGTCAAACAGAGAGAGAGAGAGAGAGAGAGAGAGAGGTTGGGCAGAAAAAGATATGCAAAAGTTATGTAGCGTGAGAATGTGTGATAACCCCAAAAAAAAAACAAACAAGACTTCAACTCTCTGTTATTAATTTATGTTTGTTTGCTTTATTAAGAGTACACTCATTTGCTTTGTCTTTTGGGGGAGAAAAATTTGTATGGTAGATAGATGGCCAGATGACTAGATAATAGATAGATGGGTGGTTGATCAGTGGCTAGAGTAATAAGTACTTTAAAACTTTTCAGCCTCTTATTTTATCACTTGTAATCATTCCTCAGCAATTTTCTATACAAATTGTTATTGTTATTAAATGCTTTCCATTTATTTAAAAAATCTAAGTTCTGATAAATGAATATTATATGATCAATGTAAATACTATTTTTTATCCTCTCCCAAATCCCTGGTTATAAATGGTGATATGACTGAATCAAATAGTGTGATTTAAATGGCAATGTTTATAAATAGACTACTATTATATAAATACTTTTATTATATAACATAAAAGGATACAATCCATAATTCAGATTAAAGTCATGTCAGTTCAAAGTGAGAGAGAAAGAGAGAAGATACTTTGCTGGAAGGAAGTAGACTGTGGTACAGGAGCCATAACTCACATCTCCAACTTTTATTTCCTGTTGCCCAAGTGAAGCTTCCTTCAATATAACAACATGGAAATAAGACTGGACAGCTTTATTTGTCATTTAGCTCAGAATCCTTCTTAGCACGAATAGTCTTTTGCCAGTGACACCACATTCTTTATCAACAACATTCCTGTATGTCTGGGCACCAAATAGGATTCAGATTCATTATCACTTCTCTACTGGAGTCAGTAAGAAGATGAAATAAGAAGGACTTCCAATCCTATACTTCTAAGCCCTTTCAGTCTCCTCTGAGATGCTCAAACCTTGTTGTACAGGTAAATGGAACAATTCCAAAGAAAAAGCACAATGGAGGAGTAAGAAATTAGTCTCTCCTGCAATGGAGGAGACCTGGGTTGGGAAGATCCCCTGGAGGAGGGTGTCGCAACCCACCCCAGTATTCTTGCCTGGAGAATCCCCATGGACAAAGGAGCCTGGTGGGCTACAGCCCATGGGGTCACAAAGAGTTAGACATGACTGAGGGACTAAGCACATACTGTGGACTGTGGGCTTCCAGGTGGCACTAGTGGTAAAGAACTCACCTGCAATGCAGGAGACAAAGATGCGGGTTTAATCCCTGGGTTGGGAAGATCCCCTGGAGAAGGAAATGGCAACCCACACCATTATTCTTGCCTAGAGAGTCCCATGGACAGAGGAGCTTGTCAAGCTATAGTCAATGGGGTCACAAAGAGTCAGACACAACTGAAGTGACTTGGTGCATACACTGTGGACTACATCCTAGGTCTAAAAGGAAAGGAATCTTTGAGAGTTCTCATAATTCCGCTGCTTCTCTCCTCTCTGCCTAGGTTTGTCTTCCTTGGCTTTACTGCCTCTTTCCCTAGGTAGGCCTTCTTCAATTTTTTTCATCCAAATCTCTACCTAGAAATACAGCTTCTTCTACTGGCAAGAGGAAATCTTGCTCTCTTCCTTCACCAGACCTGAGTTGGTCTATCTGAAGGAATCCTTGAATTTCACCAATGATATCTACTGCTCCCTAAGTTTGCAGATGCATCAGGGACCCTAGAACCCCTTATATAAGGTCAGTATGGATCATTTAGTCAGAATCTTTATTTTCCCAGCCATGTCAGGTAAGTTCCCTTAAAGTTTCTGTTCAGTTAAGTACATGCATATTTCCAAATATAAATGTTAATTTTCATGGATGATACAGTTTACATCCTTATTAAAAATTGTGTTTCATCAGTTAACAAATCAACTGGCTCCTTTTCAAAACTCAGGGGGTTCATTGAATATAAAGGTTAACTTCAAAAGCATCTTCCTTTGCAGAGAGTCCTGCTCTTGCACAAGATGGCAGTGGGGAAGGGATGGGTCTATTTTTGCAATCACCTTAAGAGCTGATGTCAAAGGTAGGATATAGAAATAGGATCAGGATTAGCATTCTTTGAATGTGAAAACCAGTAAGCAACCACAGATAAAATCAGAAAGTTGTGGGAAGAGCAAGGAAGAAGTGAATAATTCTGCTTTGCCAGATGATAGTGTCATGGCAAACAATGGACACAAAGCCTAGAAAACGGGTCAAATTACCGAAAACTTTTATGAAAAGAACAAGATAATAATTGGAGTTTAGCTGTCCAAAGAGAGCAGCATTCATGGAAAAGGGTAAAAGGGACTAAAGCAAAGTTCTGACCAGCGAGATGATCCCACAGCAGTCCTGGTAAGGGAGCCCTGGAATACCGTTCATTCATGTTAACCTCAAGACAGCAAATGCTTTTCTACTGAATAGGAATACTACAGAAATGACTGAATTTTAGAGCCAGATTCCGAACAAGTAAAAATTGAAAACAAAATAAATCAGTGTGAGAGCTAGGGAATTTGTAACTTTCCCAGAAGATCAAGATATGATCTTTTAATATATTAAAGAAAAAAAAAGATATTACCTGAAACATTTTCAGATAGCACTCAGGTCTTAAGAGAATATGATGAGCCATGTTAATCAGTTTAGATAAACTTGGTAAAATATATTTTGATTCCTTTGATTTATCTGATATTAACGCTGACATTCAAGTATACTACAGTAGTTATTGAGCTAAAATTTCATGTTCTGTACTGCTATAAACGTGCAGAAGTGAAGTGAAAGTCGCTGTCATATCCAAGTCTTTGTAACCCCATGGACTATAGAGTCCATGGAATTCTCCAGGCTGGAATACTGGAGTGGGTTGCCATTTCCTTCTCCAGGGGATCTTCCCAACCCAGGGATCAAACCCAGGTCTCCCGCACTGCAATTCTTTACCCCCTGAGCCACAAGGGAAGCCCACAAATGTGCTAATATTTTGTAAAATTCCTGTTACTATTTTGAAAACGTATAATAAAAGTTGTTAAAATATATTACAATAACTTTAAAACAGAGTTCTTTTTGTTCCATTTTACAGATAAAGAAAATGAGGTTCTCAGAAGCTGGGTAAAGTATTCAAGTTAACAAGATGCAAAGCTGTGTTCTGTTTCCAAACAGTGCCAATGTTTATGAGAAGAGTTACGTATCAAAACTCTCATTGAGGAAATGTTCATTGTAAGACTTAGCAGCTTTACTCAAAATACCAGTTTATTGGACCATCTGTGAAACTCTTTAAAATTATAAACAAGAATAGACTTGCCCTCCTCTTCGTATACTTGTTTTTTTTAATATAAATTTATTTATTTTAATTGGAGGTTAATTACTTTACAATATTGTATTGGTTTTGCCATACCTGTGGAGGATTCTTCGTGTATTTGATTCAGTTCAGAAAGACAATTCCAGTCTGAAAGGGAACCCATGTTATCTAGTCTCAGGCTGACAGATGTTCAGCATTGTTGCTCCTTATTCCAAACATGCCTTCTATTTAAATCTGCTGCTCAGTAACACACTCAATTCTTTTAGGAAGATACATTAGCAAGGAATGAATTGGATCTTTCTCCTTACCTCTGTTTGTTCAGGTTCATTACTAAACTGCATCAGATTTTTCCCAATTTCCTCCACCCTCTTAAGGGCAATTTATTCTAACTTGTGTTCAACTGAGGAAACACTTCCTTCTTTCAAAGAGAACTATAGAAAACATTAAGATGCAGACATTTTCCATCATTGGGGCCAACTCATAGCTTTTGATACAAGTATCTTCCCATTCACTCTGTCATTCTTAACTATCAACATCAAAATGTGATTTCAGGTGAGGATCTAATACACCAATGCATTAAGGTATAAAGAATGTATTACTTGCATTTTAATAGAGGGTAAAAAGCCTAGACTTCAGAGAAGAATTTAAATTATGGAATTTAGACATTGGAAAGATGGGCCGAGTTCTTTGGGGAAAATGAATGCAGTATAAAGAGTAAAGTCATGGGTCTCTTCTTGTTTCCTCTAAAATTACCAAGCTATGCAGCCAATTATATTCCTTCAAAGTAAATGAAGCCTTGGTGATTTCAAATTGCTGACATAGACTATTCCAGCTGGAAGACACAGAGAACACTATGTCAACTACAGTAATTATACTTTTAAAACCTTAATCCACTTCTTCATAAGCCATCTAGATAATCAGCAAAACACTAGGAAGTGAGCTTTAGGAGACAGTTGCCTCATCAAAACACTGATAACAGAAACACTAATTTTACAAACCAAGAAAAACTTGTTAAAAATTGAAAATAAACCATACGCAGGAAAACCTATAAAATCTATTTTATGACTCAGGAACACTGGTCAGTGAACTCTTTTAATGAGAGAACCACGTCTTTATCATTGAAAATGTATTTTCATGTGTAGAATATTCTTCATGCCTCTTGCATCCTTCAGGCTCATCTTTTTTGCTTTACCCATCGGTAGAGCGCCCTGTTGTACATAAATGCAGCCTAACATCACCTAGCCTGAGCTCAGATGACTGTATCTCTTGCTTTCTGCCCTGGGGCATCTTTGCCACCACCATACAGGACACAGGAGCTCAAACATTCTAGCCCATGTGTGAAACAAAGCTGGAGGTGTTTGTGCTCCCTAGGTTAACCCCTGAGAAATGGGGGAGCTTAACTGAGCCAGTACAAATGGTCCCTCACTTATGTCCTTCAGGCAGAGATGTAATGCCGATCCACTGAGGGCCTCGAGTGGTGCTGAGATCCAGTCACCCTCAGTGGGAACCAACTGAATGATGTACTCGAATAGTTTTCTCTCCTTTTCTGTGTCCCTCTTTCAAGCTCCCCTTCCTGTTCATTACCAGCAAGTTTCTTGCACACGAAGCCTATTCTCTGGTGCTGAAACAGCTGGTTATAAGAGTAGCCCTAATAGCAGCAAGTGGACTGGTCACTTGGCCAGAAGCCTAAAAGAGAAAGATTATAAGATGGAAGGCAAGGAGTCTGGGAAAGAGACATTATGGATGGATGGATGGGAGTGATAAAATGTGAAGGTCTTCAAGTGTATGAATTCTAATGAGAGCACATCTACAGTAGAAGAGACAATAAACAGCTAATACATGAGAACATGTATCACAAATATTTAACAAACACATTCCCCAAAAGATCACCCTTTTCTTATAGAACTTAGAATCTTCTTTGGTAGACATTTGAGCCTGTAATAGGGACACACAACACCTAAATTTCTACACGTGTTGTCAAAGGGAAAGAAAATTATTTAATGAATATTTCACAACACCTAGTCCCGTGTTCTGCAGAAGATATTATTTTTTGGTGTGTCTGACACAAAGTCATCTGAAAGTTTTAGCGATATGAGAGGTGATGCCTTTGTGCACATACCCTGCACACATGATGTTATGGCTCATAGAATGATAGAAAAATATAAAGCAACACAGAACTGCATGAGAAAATCTATGCAGGTTACTATATTTAAGATTTGAAAGAAGGGAAAGATTATTGGGGTGAGATTAGAGATTCAAACTGACTTGTGAATGAAAGGAAGAATTTGGGATGACAAAGTGCAAGGGCAAAGTTAGAGGTACACAGGCAGAGATTACATTTGTAATAGAAAGGAGAGCTATACATACTGCGCTCTTTGCATGAAACAGGTTATATCCTTAGCTATGCCCAAACCATGCCCCTCCCCATCTGAAGTCCTACCCTTTGTTTTCCTCTCACTCACTTCAAAATTTGTCATATTTATTCTTACAGCATGTTTGCATGCTAAGTCGCTTCAGTCATGTCTGACTTTTTGCAACACTATGGACTATAGCTGGCTAGATCCCTCTGTCCATGGGATTATCCAGGCAAGAATACCGGAATGGGCTGCCAGTTCCCACTCCAGGGGATCCCCTGACCCAGGGATTGAACTCACATTTCTTGTATCTCCTTTATCAGCAGGTGGATTATTTCACACTAGTACCACCTGCCGAGCACCATTGTTACAGGTGCTCAGGTAAAAATTTGGGAGAGCTATCTATCTACACATCTCTGGGCTCTACTTTCAACATATATGCCAGTAGTCTCCTCTAACCCACAACCATGTGCCTCTTGGACGATTGCTACAGTCATCCGGTCAGTCCTAGCACACCCTCCCTTACTCTCTGATAGGGTCTTCTTCCATAGGAAGCCAGAGGAATAATTCCTTAAAATCACAAGGTACACCATATTACTGTTCTACACAAAACAAATGGCTTTTCTTCCTGATTCAGAATACAATCCAAAATCCTTAGTGTGGCTTCACAAGGCCTGGCATACCCCTTTCCGGCACCCCACCTCCAGGTACCACTCTCATCTACTCGCTGACCACTCTCCTTTTGCAGACTTTGACCCAGACAGGTTTGCCTCCTTGCTACTCCTTAAACATGTCAAGCACATGCCTGCTTTAGGATCTTTGTATTCACTTCCTGGGCTCTCTGGAAAAAAAAAAAAAGAAAAAAAGAAAAAAAAAAGCTCTTCATATTACAACCACTTGGCTAGTTTCATTTGATTGGGTCTCAACTTCTCTCCAAATATCACCTCCTGAGAGATATCTTCCATGATAATTGCATCGGATATAATAATTCCATTTACTCTCAATACTTTTACCTTGCTTATTCTACTTTAGAGCATTTATTACCATCTCTAATGCTACATATTTATTATGTATCTCTACTAACTAGAATTTTATCTCAACAAGTGCAGGGATTTTTGTCTATATTTTCTTCATTGCTTTATGCCCAGAATCTATAACAGGATTTGGCACATAGTGAATAGTTTAAAAATATTAAGCAAAAAAATAAACTTATTACTTTAATATTTTTAAAACCCTGTGAGGTAAGTAGGATTCCCCATTGTGTTAAGAAGAAACTGCATACAGAAATATTAAAAGCCTTTACCCGAGTGAATGGCTAATAAGACTTATAATTCAAATTTATACGTAGAAGTCACAGTCTACATTTTTAATGACTCTTTTACACTGTCTTTTCAGAACAAGACTATAAGAAGAGGAGCTATAAATGAGCAGAAGTTGCATATTATCAAGAAGTAAAAGGCAAGATTTGATAAATTGTATTTCCATACTAGGACATAACATAAAACTCCCCACATTTAAATTCATCTATTAATGCTTGTCTCAGGGTTAGAGGAAGTTTGTTCCAATCCATAAATATAAATTTTAAAAGAAATTAAAGATAATTACTGCAGAGATTTTAAATGTTACATATTTTATTACTTTATTACAATAGCATAAAATAAATATCTCAAACATATCTTCCATTAAAAAGACTCCTAGTATTTAAGTGCTATTTGAAATTTTGAAATTTCCCACGAGAAAAAAAAATCAACAGGCTATGCTAGTGCCAGAGAGAAAAAAATATTGTAAATATCATTTAGGAACTATTATTTGCTGATGGCTATTGTTTGGAAGTACACATGTAAGAAATTGTGTTCATTTTCAGAGTTGGTATCACACACTTCAGAGTGATGTCAATCAGCTTGATGAAGACTGGGGCTGTAACTTGAACTTCCATTATTGGCTGGAGTCACCACTGAATGTTTAGTACTGAATGATACCCCTAAATTGTGTTCATTTAGCTGAGAAAACCCATCTGAAAATGCTACTATGCATGCAGGTGATATATCAATGATGAATTAATTTTTTCATCCTAAATAATTTAACAAATCAATAAACTTTTAGAAAGTTTAGAAGCTCTTCTCAGTTACACTGGTAACTATAAATTGTTTCTTGTCAATTTTTTTTTTTCATTTATAAAGTAAGACAATTTAATCAAATGCTTTCATTTTCTGTCTCGGTCACATGAACTGCATGCTTATCTAGACTCTGAAGTACACCATTTCTTACACTGACGTGTCTTTAGAAGCCATTCTTTACTCTCCAAATTTCACTGGTAGATAATCTTTTTTCAGTTGTTTCTAGAAGATTAGCTTCATCTCTCTATATACATGATAAGCTTCACTGGGGCTTAAATTCTATTTGATCCTTCTTTGTAATTCCAACAGCACCAAGTAATAGTTTACGATTTGTTAAAATATAGAGATATGAATATTAGCTTTTCTTAAATTCTACTATAGGAGGAAAAAGGTAGTCAATTAAGATTTAATTTAATTAGCATCCATGAAAGGAGACATAATACCTGTTAGTTTAGTTGGAATGCAATAAAATGATACACATACCTAAAGAGTGAATATATAACAAATCTCAGGGTGATGCTATGTTGAAATCTGAAAACAATATGCAGAAGAATCAGTGATCTGATCTTGAAGATAAGTCAATAGAAATTTCCCAAACTAAAATGTAAACAGAAAGACAATGACAAAAACAGAACAGACCATTCAAGGACTGTGGGAAAATCATACAATATGTAACACACAAGGTTGGAATACCAGAAAGAGAAGAGAGACAGAGTTAAAGGAATATTTGAAGCATTGGACAAATTGAAGAATGGACAAAACTTTTCTAAACTTAGAGACAGACCATGCATCCAGAAAGTACCAAGCATGATAAATATAAAAAAAAGATCTGTATCTAGGCATATAATATTCAAACTGAAGAAAACAAAAACCAAACAGCATCATACTATTTTATTAAACCTTATTCGGGTCTAAAATGAGATTTCTTGACATTATTTTCAAAAACAGTGCTTTTTTGGCATTAAACTGATGAAAGCTCAACTGTAAAACATACAAATGTATGAGAAGAGACACACTTGTTTAAGGGAAGTCTGATGTGGGAAGGATGGCACTGTGGGCCTGGTGTCTGCACACACCCCGTATCCTAAAACAGCTCTGTCTAGTGAAACCATAATGTGAGCCAAATCTGTTATTTTAAATCTCCTTGGAACCACCTCCTTAAAAAGTAAAGTTAGAGTTGAAATTAATTTTATAACTATATTTTATTTCATATAAATATCATGAATGAACTGTAAATAAATGAAATGATGACATAAATGGAATCATTTAATAAGTGAAAAATAATTTTTCTATATCATTAACATAAACATTAATGATATATTTTACATTCTTTTTCTAATAAGCTTTCACATTTAATGTGCATTTTTTACTTCCTGTTTATCTTAGTTCAGATGCTTGATTTAATGCAAATATGTGATCTGTACAAAGATTTCAAGAAAATTGGAGTTGAGAAAGTAAATTTACAAACCCATTGTTGTTCTAAACATGTTTTTCAAACTTAACTGACTATCTTTTTTTTAACTTTTAATTTCAATTAATATATATTAAAATTCAAACAAAATTAAAACTTTATATAATATTAAAAATTCTGTTTCATAATTTCTCTAGCCACATTTTAATTGTTCAATATTTATGTAAGACTGGAAGCTGTAATATTGAACAGTGAAGTTCTAGAGTTTCATAGAATACAGCTTGAAAACAACTGGCCTGACCAAGATACTTCTCAAGAATATCATTCAAGAGGCTAATAAGTTGCTCACCAAGAAGTATTCACCAAGGTATTTGGCATGGGGGTGCAACGATAGAATCCTGTTCCTAGACATATAACACCATAGACTTAGTTAAATTTACTGACATAGTATCACAAGTTCTCACTATCTTGTGAAGGATCTGGGAATCCAGCTGGCTAGCCAAAATTGCCCTGGCAGTGCTCTTTTGCAGCATGCATTTTACTTTCAAAATGTCAACATAGCATCACTCTGAGATTTGTTCATCTCACGGATGGCAGAGTCAGCTCCTAAATTAATCAGCCTAACTTGGAAGACATAATAAGTATGAAATAGACTGGGCAGGAGTTATTCTCCAAAGGCTTGTCAATCACTGGCTTAAAGCAAAGCTGATCGCTGTTCTAATAGTTGCAGGTAGTTGCTGAAGGTAGGCAAATAACTCCCAGATGGCCTGTTAAAAGCAAGGAGTAAGAGCTGTCTCTGCAAAGGAATAATCACAAAGTGAATTATAATTTCAAGTAGTGTAGCTTAATTGTGGCAATAGAGGGTATAGTAATATGAAGTAAAGCAATGAAATGAAATTAATGCTGTCTTAGCTTACTGTAGTTCATGAACTGTGAAAAGTAATTCTTCAAGAAGCACAAGATCTTAGAAATGGTGGGAATCTTTACAAAGGATGGGCCTCAGTTAGAATTTTAGCTGGTAAAATCTTGGATACTGGACATGGATCTGTTAGTAAAGGAAAAGACAGGTTTCTGTTTTGGTCCTTCTATAACCCTAGAGTGCAAATGAACTTAGACATGGTGTGAGCATGCATGCTAAGCAGTGTCCGACTTTTCACGACCCTTTGGACTGTAGCTCGCCATGCTCCTCTGTCCATGGGATTCGCCAGGCAAGAATACTGGAGTGGGTTGCCATGCCCTCCTCCAGGGGATCTTCTGGACCCAGGGACAGAACTTGCATCTCTTAACTTCTGCATTGGCAGGCAAATTCTTTACCACTAGCATTACCTGGGAAGCCCTTGGACATGCTGACTTAAATTTGTTGACTTTGAACCCACTCTTCCCAGCTATCTTTCCATAAAAGAAATTTGATATCCCCATGTTTTAGATAAATTTAGAAGTAATGTGAAAACAAGTTCTACTTAAAAGAATTAGAAATAATATAATTTAGATACAAAAGGAACAAGAATAGATTTCAAATGTGAGAGAGTATTCATGTGATTTCACTTGTTCTATTTGTATATATAATTTTCCTCTAGCCAGTCTGAACACTTACATCAAATATCAAGTCTGTACACTATTTTGACATTAGAGATACATTTAGAAAAAAGTAATAATTACAATATTTGATCTTTTCACCTACTTTTCATAAACAATAAATAAACCTTCCCTGAATTTTGAGCACTATAGTCAAGGCTTTTCCCAGTATGCTTTTGATCTTTCTTTTCCGATATATTGTCCATTCTATATATGCAGGGGTAAACTCACAATATATAATAACTGCTATGGTGAATTTACTAGCTGCTAAAAATTGATCCTAAACATCTTTAATCTGAACCAAGCTCTTTGAAATCCTCTGCTATGCCAGGCAAGTTTTTGCCTTCACTATTCGATTCTGAGGGATACACAGAATCTCGAAAAAGGTCCCAGGCTGGACAGAGTAGAATGGCATGCATATTTGAAGGGCTAGGGCTGTGACTATTTATCAAATGAAATCACAGCATTTCAATATTTTAACACCCAGGACATCTGTATCAGTGCGTAGCAGCTGAATATCTGAAATATACCTTGAATTACAAATTTCCAATTTCTAACCATTCCTTGTGCATGAGATCAAGAAAGTAAATATTTCTTGAACTGAGAAAATTAACCAAGTCTGTGAATTTTCTTATTTCTCAATATTTGCTCATAAGATTTCTCTTGGCTTACTTTTTAGTTTTTCCACTATCATTCAACTCATCTTTTGTGAATCAGTGACAACATCAGCCCTGCTCCTAAGCCTTCCCAGACTCCCATAGTAAGAATTAAAGGCTGCTTTTTCTTCAGGATAACAATAATTAAAGTATACTCCCAATGACTGCTACCATAGGAAGGCTTTAATTATAGCTTCTTCTAAATGCGTTTAGGATAGAGTTTCTGGTTTGCTTTGTAAATCTATAATTGAAGCCTAGCTGAATGCCTTTCCATAATAATAGTGCCAAATAAAGAAATTTAAGAAGAGACAACAAATGCTGGATGAGTGATCATACTGAAAAATTATACCCATTTAAGAGCGAACAAACAACTCCTTAATGTATATTAAACCCAGTGAGTTTATTCTCTTGGGAAAAGATAAGCAAGTGCAAGCACAAAGAAGGGAAATGCAGAACTAAGGGCTGCTCTTTAAGGTGAGAGCTATCTGCTAATACTAAGCCCCATTTTTATACTATTATGTTTCAACCTCATATTACTTTAATAATTCAGAATGGTTTAATTTACTTTTAATAGTAGAATATATACTATAATGTTCTCTTTAGTGGAAAGGAAAAGAAACATAATTTGTTCCCATTGTAATTTTTTTTTTCTCAACTTCCTGCTGAACAGGTCATCCAAGGGCAAGATAAAGTAACTCGAAATCAAACTTTGTTCAGGCAGTGTTGTCAACTTGCAAGCAATGTGTGAGTCTCATCATGCTTTCTTTTCAAGATGACCTTCCTGTAACTCCTATCTTGCTTTTATATTTTCACATATTTTATGTATAAAGATTCACTGAAAGCTATAAAAATTATTCCAACTTTAGGGCAAAATTGCTCTTTTAGCTGCATAAACAGGATAGAACATGGCAACCTCACATCCGTTGCAGGCTTGTTTTCCACTCTTCTTTCGAAGATAGTCACTGCATCCATTGAATTAAAGCTCACTTTTGAAATAAAGTCCATAAATGCAATACCCAGTCCCTATTCTATCCAGTATATCCTCAGCTTCTTATTTAGTTGCTTCTAAGACAGAATAGGGTAGTTTGTTTAAAAGCATTCTATCTTTTCTTTCTATTTGATTCTTCATTTGTTTCCTATCTCTGAGTTTCCCAACTCTCTCTGCTACAAATGTCTAAGGGAACTATGAATAATCAATCTTCGATTGCTACTTCACATTTTCTAATTCTGACTTTTCATTTCAATGTAACCCCGTCTAATAAGGGCTATTATATAGCTGCCTGCAGTTCCCACCAGCCTAGTCGGTAGAAATGACTAACAGTGTTTGTTCCATCATCCACAACACAGTTTCCCCTAGGCTTAAGGTAAACAAATAACTGAGAAGTTTATTTATCATACCTCTGCTTCCTTCTCCTTCTACCTCTGATGCACACACACACCATAGGGGAGCAAATAATGTTCTCTTCAAATGTCTTTCAACATCTCATTTTGTTTTGCCAATCTTCTTCTTTCAGTATGATATCAGTTCAGTTCAGTCGCTAAGTTGTGTCCGACTCTTTGTGACCCCATGAATCATAGCACACCAGGCCTCCCTGTCCATCACCACCTCCCGGTCCATCACCATCTCCCAGAGTCCACTCAGATTCACGTCCATCGAGTCAGTGATGCCATCCAGCCATCTCATCCTCTGTTGTCCCCTTCTCCTCCTGCCCCCAATCCCTCCCAGCATCAGAGTCTTTTCCAATGAGTCAACTCATCTCATGGGGTGGCCAAAGTACTGGAGTTTCAGCTTCAGCATCATTCCTTCCAAAGAAATCCCAGGGCTGATCTCCTTCAGAATGGACTGGTTGGATCTCCTTGCAGTCCAAGGGACTCTCAAGAGTCTTTTCCAATACCACAGTACAAAAGCACCAATTCTTCAGTGCTTAGCTTTCTTCACAGTCCAGCTCTCACATCCATACATGACCACTGGAAAAACGATAGCCTTGACTAGACAGACCTTTGTTGGCAAAGGAATGTCTCTGCCTTTCAATATGCTGTCTAGGTTGGTCATAACTTTTCTTCCAAGGAGTAAGCGTCTTTTAATTTCATGGCTGCAGTCACCATCTGCAGTGATTTTGGAGCCCCAGAAAATAAAGTCTGACACTGTTTCCACTGTTTCCCCATCTATCTGCCATGAAGTGATGGGACCAGATGCCTTGATCTTCATTTTCTGAATGATATACTGTTACTAAAATATTTATAGGGACAAGTACATAAGCTAGTGAAACTTTTCTAAAGTTTTTAGTTCACGTTTCCACTGAATGTTTATGGAATCACAACATATGTGGTATATTTTTGTCGCTTATTTCATGTACAGTTAAATTTTATGTTTTCAATAGTTTAAATTACTTGTATTTTTTTTCCCCTCTGGGGTATTTAGAAAACAAAGTGAAGATAGTGGTGGAAGAGAACACCTTATAATGGGTTTATGTTTGGGTAGCAAAATGGGAACTAAAAGGCGTTTTATGTCTAACTCATATATTTGCTGCATTAAGCCCTTTCCTCTTATCTATTAAAATGAAAACAGCCTAAATTATTCTCTAAAGGCATGTTGCCAATGCAGAGAATGGTAAACGTTTTCCTGGAACAGACACATTG
Source organism: Capricornis sumatraensis (assembly GCF_032405125.1). NCBI lineage: Eukaryota > Metazoa > Chordata > Mammalia > Artiodactyla > Bovidae > Capricornis > Capricornis sumatraensis. The sequence continues at coordinate 60,759,832 of NC_091087.1, forward strand.
TCTTCCATATTCCATCTTCTATACTTTCCATATACTTTATCCTGAAAAGTGATAGCAGAATAAAATAAAAGAAGCTCTAAAGGTGATCAATAACCAGTGACTGTACTAAAGCAAGTGAACACTTGATAAATCTTGGTCTTGAAATTTTATGAAAAAGTATAAAATAATTTATATAGATGGCTATCATTACAGATTACAAATCTCAAAAAGCTTACCAGTCTCCACTCTTCCTTAAAACCAAAAGTGATGCATTAGAATTTTTTCTTCTAGCAAAAAGCTAGAAATTTCAAAAATTACTCTTACTTAATCTTCCCAGTACTTTATAATACAAGTTAGAAAAAAGTTTTATGACTTACACAAATTCTTTTTGCTGCAGTTTAAACTTTTAGCTTTCTGTTTGTTACTGAGAGGAAGGCAATCACCATCCTCTTAGAGTATTTTATTAGATACTTATTAGACAAATTTTTAAAAAAATTATCTAGGCTTTGTTTTATTTTAGTAAGCCTAATATTCAACTTCCACAGGACTGGGGACACAGACTGTTGGAGGGCACAACAAAACCTTGTGTGCACCAGGATCCAGGAAAAAGGAGCAGTGACTCCACAAAAGACTGAGCCAGACTTTTCTGTGAGAGTTCAGGAGTTGCTGGCGGAGGTGTGGGTCAACAGTGGCCTTCTGCAGGGTCGGGACAGTGACTGCAATAGTCTGGGAGCCACAGCATGCTGGTGTAAGTGCTTTTGAAGGAGGTCGCCATTACTGCCATTACCCCAACCATAGTTGGGCCTCAGGCCAAACTACAGGGAGAGAACACAACCCCATCCACCAGCAGACAACAGGATTAAAATTTTACTCAGCATGGCCTTGCTCACCAGAGCTAGGCCCAGTTTTACCCACAGCCAGTGCCTCCTATCCTCATCCATTAGGGGCCTAACAGAATGAAAACCACAATCACAGGAGACTAATCAAAATGATCACAAGGATCACAAACTTGTCTAACTCAGTGAAACTATGAGCCATGCCACATAGGGCCACCCTAGATGGATGGGTCATGGTGGGGAGTTCTGGCAAAACATGGTACACTGGAGAAGTGAATGGCAAACCACTTCAGTATTCTTGCCTTAAGAACCCCATGAACAGTATGAAAAGACAAAAAGATGTAACACTGAAAGAGGAATTCCCCAGGTCGGTAGGTGACAATATGCTGCTGGAAAGAGTAGAGAAATAGCTCCAGAGGAATGAAGAGCCTGAGTCAAAGCAAAAACAATGCCGAGGTGTGGAGTGTCTGGTGATCAAAGTAAAGTTCGATTCTGTAAAGAACAATATTGCATAGGAACCTGGGGTGTTAGGTCCATGAATCAAGGCAAATTGGAAGTGGTCAAACAGGAGATGGCAAGAGTGAACATCAACATTTTAGGAATCAGTGAACTGAAATGGACAGCAATGGGTAAATTTTATTCAGATGACCATTATATCCTCTACTGTGGGCAAGAATACCTTAGAAAAAGCGGAGCAGCCCTCATAGACAACAGAAGAATTCAAAATGCAGTACTTGGGTGAAATCTCAAAAACAACAGAATGAGCTGTGCTTATTACCAAGTCAAACAATTCAACATCAGAGTAGTCCAATTCTATACCCAACCACTAATGATGAAGCAGCAGAAGTTGAATGGGTCTATAAGACATACCAGACCCTCTAGTGAAAGTGAAGTCGCTCAGCCATGTCCGACTCTTTGTGACCCCATGAACTGTAGCCTACCAGGCTCCTCTGTCCATGGGATTTTCCAGGCAAGAATACTGGAGTGGGTTGCCATTTCCTTCTCCAGGAGATCTTCCTCCCAGGGATTGAACCCAGGTCTCCCGCATTGTAGGCAGATGCTTTATCCTCTGAGCCACCAGGGACGTCTCTAGAACAACAAACACCAAAAAAAGATATCCTTTTCCCTTTTGGCTCAGCTGGTAAATAATTCGCCTGCAATGCGGGAGACCTGGGTTCAATCCCTGGGTTGGGATCGGCTATCCACTCCAGTATTCTGGCCTAGAGAATTCCATGGGCTACAGTCCATGGGGCCACAAAGCATTGCATAGGACTGAATGACTTTCACTTTCACTTTTCATCATAGGGAACTGGAATGCAAAAGCAGAAATTCAAGAGATACCAGAAGTAAAGACAAGTTTAGCCTTGGAATACAAAATGAAGTAGGGCAAAGGCTAGAAGAGTTTTGCCAAGAGAACACCCTAGTCATAGAAAAGACCCTCTCCAACAATGCAAGAGGCAACTCTACATAACAGATGGTCAATAACAAAATAAGACTGATTGGAATTTTTGTAGCTAAAGATGGAGAAGCTTTATACAGTCAGCAAAAACAAGACTGGGAACTGAGTGTGGCTCAGATCATGAACTCCTTATTACCAATGCAGACTTAAATTGAAGAAAGTAGGGAAAACCACTAGGCCATTCAGATATAACCTAAGTCAAATTCCTTACAATTATACAGTGGAAATGACAAATAAATTCAAGGGATTAGATATGATAGACAGAGTGCCAGAAGAAATATGGATGGAGGTTTGTAAGATTTTATAGGAGGCGGTGATCAAAACCTTCTCCAATAAAAAGATATGCAAAAAGGAAAAATGGTTATCTAAGGAGGTTTAATAAAAGCTGTGAAAAGAGGAGAACTGAAAGGCAAAGAAGAAAAGGAAAAATATATCCATCTGAATGCAGAGTTCTAAAGAATAACAAGGAGAGATAAGAAAGCTTTCCTAAGTGATCAATGCAAAGAAATATAGGAAAACAGTAGAATGGGAAAGACTAGAGATCTCTTCAAGAAAATTAGAGATACCAAGGGAACATTGCATGCAAAGATGGGCTTGATAAAGGACAGAAATGGTATGGACCTAACAGAAGCAGGATATTAAGAAGAGATGGCAAGAATAAACAGAAGAACCATACAAAAAAGATCTTAATGACCCAGATAACCATGATGGTGTGATCACTCACTTACAGGCAGACAACCTGGAGTGCCAGGTCAAGTGGGCCTTAGGAAGCATCACTATGAAGAAAGCTAGTGGAGGTGATGGAATTCCAGTTGAGCTATTTCAAATCCTAAAAGATAATGTTGTGAAAGCGCTTCACTCAACATACCAGCAAATTTGGAAAACTCAGCAGTGGCCATAGGACTGGTAAAGGTCAGTTTTCTTTCCACTCCGAAAGAAGGACAATGCCAAAGAATGTTCAAACTACTGCACATTTGCACTCATTTCATATGCTAGCAAGTTAATGCTCAAAATTCTCCAAGCTAGACTTCAAAAGTACATGAACTGAGAAATCCCAGATGTTCAAAGGCAGAGGAACCAGAGATCAAATTGCCAACATTTGTTGAATCATAAATAAATCAAGAAAATTACAGAAAAACATATTTCTGCTTCACTGAGTATGTTGAATCCTTTTACTTTGTGGATCACAACAAACTGTTGAAAATTCTTAAAGAGATGGGAATACCAGAACACTTTACCTGCCTCCTGAGAAACCTGTATGCAGATCAAGAAGCAATAGTAAGAAACTGATATGAGCAATGAACTGGTTCCAAACTGGGAAAGGAGTACGTCAAGGCTGTGTATTGCCACCCTGATTATTTAACTTACATGTAGAGTACATCATGCAAAATGCCAGGCTGGATGAAACACAAGCTGGAATCAAGATTTCTGGGAGAAATATCAGTATCCTCAGATATGCAAATGACACTACCCTTATGTCAGAAAGCAAAGAGGAACTAAAGAGCGTCTTGATGAAGGTGAAAGAGGAGAGTGAAACACTGGCTTAAAACTCAACATTCAGAAAACTAAGATTATAGCATCCAGTCCCATCACTTCATGGCAAATAGATGGGGAAACAATGGAAACTTTATTGTTTATTGTTTATTGTTACTGAGAGGAAGGCAATCACCATCCTCTTATTTTATTAGATACTTATTAGACAAAATTTTTAAAAAATTACGTAGGCTTTGTTTTATTTTAGTAAGTCAAAAATAAGTGACAGACTTTATTTTTGGGGGGCTGTGAAATCACTGCAGATGGTGACTGCAGCCATGAAATTAAATGATGCTTGTGCCTTGGGGAAAAAAAGCTATGACAAGCCTAGACAGCGTAATAAAAAGCAGAGATATTACTCTGCTGACAAAGGTCCATCTAGTCAAAGCTATGTTTTTTCCAGTAGTCTTGTGTAGATGTGAGAGTTGGACCATAAAGGAAGCTGAGCACAAAAGAATTGATGCTTTTGAACTGTAATGTTAGAGAAGACTCTTCAGAGTCCCTTGTACAGCAAGGAGTTCAAACCAGTCAATCCTAAAGGAAATTAAGCCTGAATATTCATTGGAAGGATTGATGCTGAAACTGAAGCTCTAATACTTTGGCCACCTGATGCAAAGAACTGACTCATTGGAAAAGACTCTTATGCTAGGAAAGATTGAAGGCAGGAGGAGAAGGGGATGACAGAGGACAAGATGTTTGGATGGCATCACTGACTCAATGGACATGAGTTTGAGTATGTTGCAGGACATAGTGAAGAACAGGAAGCCTGGTGTGCTGCAGTCCAGGGGTCACAAAGAGTTAGACACAACTGAGTGACTGAAGAACAATAATGACATCAATATTCTTAGTTTGACAACAGTCTCCTGGAAACTTTCTCATTTATGTTCTGATTTCAAACTTTTTGACTGCATGTTGTCTTAGGATTGAAGACAGACTTGTCATTTAGAAGATTTATGGGTGTTTTGCTTTATTTTTATGTTTGAGATCCAGGTCGCTGAAGACATCTCATCCCACACATGTGGATTTACCTATAAATGGATTTTGAATGTATCCCCCCTTTTTTTCAACTTTTTGGTAATTCTTATACCCTACCTCATTAGAGAAAGGAATGAAAAGATGATTTTAAGAAATATATTTTCCATTTTTTTGTGTAAGCACAAAAAAAAAAAGGGAAAGTGATTACTTAACATTTATGACATTTCCTAAAAAATAACTGTAATCTAATCAAGAACTTTTACCTTCAAGATAATGCCTAAGGACTCCAGATTCTCAATATTCAGAAACCATGTGTCTGTTTAGGACTCAAGGGACCAGTGTGGCTTACATGCAACTTGGAGGCAGCTAGACAAATTTGAAGATACTTTGATGTTCAAGTTCAGTCTACAATGGATCTAGGAGACCTAAATCTCTAACATTTTCAAAATAACCTAAATTTCTCAAATTGTCTCAGAAATGAATAAAAGTTCATGACTTTTCTTATGCTAAAACCAAATTCTTCACCCTATCCATCCTATGTCTTGTTTTCTAAAATGGACCTGAATTAGACATGTTTCCTAGAGAAGGATGTGAGAAGTGGAATCAACAGACAATAAGTCTATCAGAACAAATGGCTCAATAAATACTTGGACCCCAAAAAAACAATAGTTTATATATGGTTTCAGTTTATAGTGCCAGAATATGAAAACCCAGAATAAACATTTCATTATATTCATATACATCAGTATATAATGATACCAAGCACATGAATCTTTTAAGCTGATGAAATAAATTACCAGTTCTAAGATAGAAATTACCTGCTATCTAAGATAGAAATCATAAAACAAAAATGCACCTCCCACCATTTAATAATTTTGTTTAAATATGTAACTTGAATTTGTATTGCAATAAGCTGAGAAGAACAATTTATCTTCCATATTGGGTTCTATCTTTTGTTTTGGTGACTCGGTCTTTCAAGCATTTCTGACTGCTTCTTGCTCCCTGGCATTTCCTCACTTGACAACACCCTAGGAAGGCCCAAACATTTTCCTCTTTGACAGAATAAGGAAACTATACCCTGTCACCTTAGGGAATGTACTGCCTAAGTGAATGCATACAGTTCAAACGATTTTCTCCCAAATGATTAAAGCAGATAAAATATGTAAAGATTTATGAACTGTAGAGGCAATGGCACCCCACTCCAGCACTCTTGCCTGGAAAATCCCATGGACGGGGGAGCCTGGTGGGCCGCAGTCCATAGGGTCGTGAAGAGTCAGACACGCACGACTGAGCAACTTCACTTTCACTTTTCACTTTCATGCATTGGAGAAGGAAATGGCAACCCACTCCAGTGTTCTTGCCTGGAGAATCCCAGGGACGGGGGAGCCTGGTGGGCTGCCGTCTATGGGGTCGCACAGAGTCTGACACAACGGAAGTGACTTAGCAGCAGCAGCAGCAGCAGAGTTCATTCATTCAACAAAAATGTATTGAGTCTATTATCTACCAAGACATATGTACTCCCCTAAGTACAGTCCACAAAGAACACTTAGGTTAAGAAGATTACTATTGAAAGGAATATTTTGGAAAACATATCTTTTATTATAAATGTTAATGCTTCATACAGGGAAAATCTATGTAAAATATCACAAATGTACATAGTTTAACTAAAAGGGAATTCTTTCCTTATCTTGCAAATAATTATCACAGAATTTAGAGCTGAAAGAAGACTAGATAGTACTAGGTCTTAACAGTTTAACACATGAAGAGACCAGGTATAAAAGGTAAATGTTATATAACTAATTATTGAAAGAGTTGAAATGTAATCTCACAAATCTTGATTCCCAACCCATTCTATTGCAAAAATAATTTTTAAAAAGCAATGCTTTCTAATAGGCTATTTCATGATACTCTATGCTGTTTCTCAACAATAAAATTATTAACAATGAGACTTTTTTTCATGACTCATAGAATTACAAAATTTTATCAGCATTTCCCTGAGGGGGATAAATCAGAACAAAATTTGGACTAAAATAGTAATCTACAGTTTAAGGAATGCTTTCATATTTTAAAAGCCATACTGTCTTTATCAGTTTAAATAAGGTCAAACCTTACACACTGCTTTGGAGTCAGTAGACTTTTTTTTTTTTTTTGATGCTACTATTAACATTGGAGGTTCAATCTGATTGACAAAAATAGGAGTGCATGAGATATCGTTTGAAATTGCTTATCTCCCAAGAATGTTGAAAAAGTTTTAGGAAATATTCTCTCTCTTTAAGTCAAGAGAGAATTAGTCAAACTACGGGGACTTATAATAAACAGAAACTTCCTTTGCTCTTCTCTCAAAATTAAGCCATTATATGTCCTTTATGTAAAATTAATTTTCATCTAGGATTATGAAAAATATTATTGATGGCATTTCATATCCAGACATCCTTATCTTTTAATGCCAAATAAACTGAAAACCATCATGGAATTAGGTTCCTCATCTTATGTATGATTAAGCTTCCCCTTTCACCAACCTAACATCTCAGTACTTAAGTCTTTAGATTTAGCTATAAAAATCTAAAATTATCAAGACAATTAAACAGCAAGAAAGAGCAAATAATATTTCTAGACACTTAGGTAAAGCCAAAAGTGAGCAAAATTTAGGTTAATGAAAATTAAATTCAAAATGAAATCAAAAGAACTTAGAATCATAATAGTATATTGAAGAAATTTCAAGAAATTAAATATATTTGCAAACCACTACAATAACAAAAATTAAGTATTACTCTATTGACAGACAACCACAACTACTAAGTGATACTTGAAGTTATATTTGCTCAATTAATCTCATTATGATTTATGGCATTAGTTTCTGAATACTGTGAATAGACTTAAAATCTATATTTTTTAAGAAATACTCATCAAAAGGTATATAATGCTATCATGTGAAACTCATAGGTTTAATTTTAAAATATATACACTCAAAAAATATTGTGTTGATGCTGTATATATACAGTTATCAAATATAGATATATATAACATTGGTAAGAAAATAATTTTCTTATATTGAAGAAAGAAAAATACTAGCTGTTAAAATATACTTTTTAGTAAAAACTAAATCAGGAAATTAAGGGAAATTTGTATAAATCAGCAGAACATTAAAAAAAATCAACAAGGAGCACAGTTCTACTGCAGACTTAGGAAAATAGGACCCCTGTCCTGGACCCTGTCTTTAGAGTTTCCAGTTCTCACCTTACTCTGACCAAGCTTCTCCCCACTGGATGAGGAGTCAATGGGGGCAACGGGATGTGCCCACTTTGAGCCTTTTACCTAGTCTAGGTGATGCTCTGGATTCTAAGACACTGGAATATCTACTCAAAAGGACTATACTTCTAGGGCCTATGCAGGCTTCTTCCTGATCCTTTCTTCTTGAGGAATAATGAGGCAATTCATATGCTAGCCATAGGTTATACTTGATTTTTTGTGTTATACACAGTTACTGTCATACGCAGTGGTAGTGTGTGGAGTGTTGGTCTCTCAGTTGTGTCCAACTCTGTGCGACCCTATGGACTGTAGCCCGCCAGGCTCCTCTGTCCATGGGATTCTCCAGGCAAGGTTATTGGAGTGGATTGCCATGCCCTTCTCCATTGGTAGCAAAAGGAGGAAGGTGGAAAACGAGTAAAGACAGTGCTGACGTATCTTTTCTACTAGGAGACAAAAACCCCTCTCAGCATCCACTATCATAATTGGACAAATAGTTTGACATCAATTGCCCTAAGGTATGACTTGCTACCCTTTGCTGAAATTATACTTAAATTTTAACAAGAATTACCAAGGTTTAACTCATGATTCTATATATTATGAGAGCAAGTCTGTGAGGTCAGGGATTTTTTAGTAGCCCTTTGTGCATGCTTCATGTCATACTAAATAATGTCATGACTCTGTAGGGTGCCAGAAAGCTCTAGAAAAAGTATCTACTAGACTGCATTGCCTTGACAAAGTATAATAAAATATGGTGTCTCTTTCTGTATGCTAAATGCTTTGTCGCACTTGTCCTTCCTAGTATGATGGACCTCACAATTGCTGGAATTTAAATTGGGCTTTTTTTTTTTTTTTTTTGCCTACAAAATAAAATTCACATGTATTAGATGTCATCCTTAAAATCTTCATATTTTTGAGTGGATCAAAGAATCATATTAACAGAATCATCCCCACTGTTCTAAATTATACTGTCTGATAATTGACCACAGTGGGAGTTACTTGTAATGGCTATCAATTCAAGAGCAATTAGTGGGCAATAACGCTTAGAGAGAAAGCAACATGGGCTGCAAAGAAAGTGCTTTTAGATCAATACAACTTTTAAAATCTTGTAAATTTTAGGTGAGAAAAAGAATCCTTGATGAACAGAAAATGTTCAACCGCTTAGAACCATTCCAATCACAATAATATGAACATACCAAGGACTTGGCACAGGAATAAGTTCCGGTTTAACTGAGGAAAGGTTATATTTCTAATTATGTATAACCTTTCAGTTGGTATTTACTTTATGACAGTGCCTGAATAGTGGGCAATGTTACAACCAATGGCAGTTTCTCTGGTCAATATTCTCATCCTTTGCCCCTGCTCAGGAAATTTCCAAGTTAAAGGAGAATTAAATGATGTAACTTCTATTTTGTCTCATTGAAAGAATTTATACTATAGCTTATATTGGATATAAAAAGGCAAAATAGAAGCTGAAGTTATAATTTGTAGACTGGACTCATTATTTACTGAGTGGACTCAGTTAATAACAATATTAAAAATTTAATACAATTAAGTTTACCCTGAAAATAACTATATTTTAAATTTTTGGATGTTAACTTGAATATATTTATCTAGGCATATAAATTGGTAAACTCTAAGGAATAAATATTTCAAAATAAAACATTATTCAAGCATGGAAAGGTTTCTATGCCCATCAATAGTTTTGCTTAATGATAAACATTAAACAATATTTAATGTTTAATAAATTATTAATAGTTTTCAATGAAATCCAGTGTGATGCTTTCATTTCTCTTGATTATTTTTATATTTACTAAAAGATTTAAATAAAACAATCTTAAGTTCAGGAAAATATTGTTTGATAGCATTAGACATTTTTGTATTACACAATCTAAAACACAAGTGCAGCATAAGTACTCTTGACTGACAAAGATCGATGTTAGAATATCACAAAAGTCCAAATGATGGGAAAATCTTTTAATATTTCTCATTCTTCACATCATGAAAGTATTCAAGTATGTCCACATTTATAGAGGGATGCTTTCTCAAAGCTCCAGTTCTGAATTAGGTCACGTGTTTGAAGATTACTTCTATAGATTATATTAAAATTACCTTAATAATGAATGGTCACAAAAGTCTCCTTTCAGTTATGATGCAAAAATAATAAAACTTTAATTTATCATTGTGTTACTAAATATTTATGGAGATATTATTACTATCTTGCTGGTTATAATATGTGACATTAAAATACAAACAGATTATTATTTTTTCTCTCTTAAATTACCTCTAAGTCATAGTCATAGTAGTGTACTTGGTACTACCATACTGTGGTAGTTGGGAGTCTAAGATGGCCCCAGTTATTCACACTCCCCTAGAAGAAAAGCTATGACCAACATAGATAGCATGTTAAAAAACAGAGACATTACTTTGCCAACAAAGGTCCATCTAGTCAAGGCTATGGTTTTTCTAGTAGTCACATAAGGATATAAGAGTTGGACCATAAAGAAAGCTGAACACTGAAGAATTGATGCTTTTGAACTGTGGTATTGGAGAATACTCTTGAGAGTCCCTTGGACTGCAAGGAGATCAAACCAGTCAATCCTAAAGAATATCAGTCCTGAATATTCATTGGAAGGACTGATGCTGAAGCTGACACTTTAATACTTTGGCCATCTGATGCGAAGAACTGACTCATCTGAAAAGATCCTGATGCTGGATAAGACTGAAGGCAGGAGCAGAAGGGGATGACAGAGGATGAGATGGTTGGATGGCATCACTGACTCAATGGACATGAATTTGAGTAAACTCCTAGAGTTGGTGATGGACAGGGAGGCCTAGTGTGCTGCAGTCCATGGGGTCGCAGAGTTGAACACAACTGAGCAACTGAAATGAACTGATCCTTTATGTAATCCCCTCTCCTATGTGTGGGCAGAAACTGCAGCTTGCTTTTAACCAATTTAACATGGCAAAGATTTTACGGATGTAACTACGGTCTCCAATCCGTTGAATTTACGTTAGTGTTTGTTGCTTACCCTTGTCCAATATTTTTGCGACCCCACGGACTGTAGCCCACCAGGCTTCTCTGTCCATGGCAAGAATACTGGAGTGGGTAGCCATTCTCTTCTCCAGGGGATCTTCCTGATCCAGAAATTGAACCCAGTCTCCTACAATGCAGTCAGATTCTTTACCGTCTGAGCCACCAGGGAATCAAACAGGAAATCATCTTAAATTGGCCTGATCTAATCAGATGGGCTTATTAAAAGATAATCTGCAGATCAAAGAGAAATGCCTGTTGGCCTTGAAGAAACAAGCTGTCATGAGTTCTTAGAGCAGCACAGAAGTGAATTCTGTCAAAACTGGAGTGAGCTTGGAAGAAGACCCTGAAGCTCAGATAAGAATTCATGCCCAGTTCACCCCTTGGTCATAGCTTTGTGAGACACTGAGCTGAGAAACCAGAAAAATAGGGTCCAGATTCCTGAATTATGGAAACTATAATAAATTTACAGAAATTTAAATTAATTTTCTTCATAAAACTTACCACATTTGACATCTTTTGTATTTATTTATTGTATGAATTAATCTCATCTCAGAGGATGAGATAGTTGGATGGCATCACCAGCTCGATGGACATGAGTTTGAGCAAGCTCCAAGAGTTGGTGTTGGACAGGGAAGCCTGGCATGCTGCTGTCCATGGGGTTGCAAAGAGTCAGACATTACTGAACAACTGAACTGAACTGAACTGATTGTATGAATTATCCACTAGAATATGTTTTTGGAAGACTAGGACTTTATTTTGTTTGTTGCTGTATCTTAAAAATCCAATTAGTGCCTGATGCATAATGAGTGCTTAATAAATATTTGATTATTATCAAAATTATGCATATAAATGTATATTATGTATTTGTGTTGAGACTATAGATATGCTCAGAAGTAAATAATTAAGTTCAAAAGAATCCTTAATATCAGGTTTATTAATGCTAAAAACATATTAACTCATCTACTTCCATCCTTTTTATTTCAGTCCTCCTTCCTCAGTCTATGATGTCACTTCCACCATGTTATTTCTCTGATGCAAACAACCTTGGCTCTATAACACACATATCATAAGTGAACCATTCTGCCTGGTTACAGAGACCTGCCTTAACTCAGTTTCAGCACTCTTTACAACTTGATATCACTTTAACCCAACTTCCCTGTATATGTTCTACTCTAACAGATCTCTCCCTGCTCTGTCAGTCCCCCAATCTCTGTGTATTTGCTGACTTTCTTCCTCAGTTCTGAATGCTTATTTCTTTATCTCACTTTATCCACCCTTGAAAGTCAAGTTTGAACACAGAAAATCTTGCCTACTCACACTGTACTCAACTTCAGTTTCATCTCTCCAGTTACATGTGACAGCCTGATGGTGTGGCAGAAAGTGCAAAAGAGAAAGGTGATGGACTCCAGGCTATGCTAGTTAGTAACTGTGTGGCTTTGACTATATAAAGTAACCTCTCCAAGACGTGTTCTGCATTTTCAAATACAACAGGCTCAAATACTTAACAGCTTGCTTCAACATTAAATAATCCTTGTAGCACAATTCCTGACACATTACAATTTATTTCATATGAATTCATTTCTAGATATATGTTTTCTTTCCACCAAAACAAGTGGCACAAATCAAAATCAGGATATATCAGGTCTCAATGAATACTTTCTGTTTCTCCAATAGTTTTCATTTTCCTCAAGAATACTAAAACAATGGCAGACAAAACATCATACTCTATAGTAATTAAAAATGTTAATGGAAGTAAATAGATGCAAATAAAGCCCCCCCCACACACACACACACACTTTCTTCAAATATCTTTAACATGCCATGAAATTTCCCTGACCAAAAATCTTTCATTTGTGATGCTATTCTCATTATAGCATAAGGGAATTGTAAAGGAAATTGGTGGAGCTCCCAAAGCTATGATGACAAAAATGTCCACCTACTACAACGAGGCATCAAAAACTTAGAGCATTTTGCTTAATTTAAAATGAAAAATACTCCTACTTATTCTCTATTATATACAACACATAATCTAGGATAGCTTGTTTTAGATTTAAATATATAATTATAATACGTTCAGTTTTATCTTGGTAAGTAGAAAAGAGCAACATTACATGAAATGCCAAAACATTTTCTCATAGCTTTTTAGGTTTGTTTTCATAAAATTATTGTTAAATAACAATTTTTAGCATTTAGAAAAATTATGTGCTTCCAAAAACAAAGAGAACACCACAGTTTATGAACTGATAACTCTTGCTGTTTCACATTGTTTCAGATTCATGAGAACAGCACTCAGGGTCAAGAGAGAGCTTCTATGCACAGAGATTGCCTACCTCCAACTACATTTAGAACTTATAAACTTCTTTCGGAATAACACTATTTATGAAGACAACTCTTCAATTAAAACTGTTTTATTCCGGGTCAAGAGTAATGTTTAAAAATGTTTCACAAGTTTGTTTGTTTTTTTTTAATTGACTATACTACTTCTAATGGTTTACAAGTTTACGGTTAAAGAATCGTGAACTGAATAAAAAAGGCTGAGGGATTTCTATTTTTTACATAGTGAAGAGAAAAACATTCAATAATCTAATAAATACTTTGTCTCTTACAAGTACTGAGAGTTGCAAAATATGGTTTAAGGTCTCTGTCTTAGTTCAGCCAGATGCTCTTTGATGACCTAGAGGAGTGGGCAGTTCAAGAGGGAGGAGATATATGTATACTTGTCGCTGATTCACATTGTTGTATGGCAGAAACCAACACAAGGTTGTAAAGTAATTATCCTCCAATTAAAAATAAATTTTAAACAAAAGTGAGAAAAAGAACTCTGTGCATCACTGACTCAATGGATATGAGTTTAAGCAAGATCTGGGAGATGGTGAAGGACAGGGAAGCACGATGTGCTGCAGTCCATGTAGTTGCAACGAGTTGGACATAACTGAGCGACTGAACAACAAAAACACTATATAATGATCAATGGATCCATACAAGAAGAGGATTTGACACTCACCAACATATATGCACTTAATAAGGAGCAACCAAATACATACAACAAATACTAACAGACATAAAGGGAGAAATTGACAGAAACACAATAAAAGTAGGGGACTTTAACACTTCACTCATATCAGTTGGCAGATCTTACGGACAGAGAAGTCAATCAGTAAGGCAACAGAGAACTTAAGTGATACAACAGAACAATTAGACTTAATTGATATTTTCAGGATATTATATCCCAACCTCAAGAGTGGGCTACACTGTCAAGTATTAAAAAGAGACATCAATAAAGTCTCCATGTATTGATGTGAGAGTTGGACTGTGAAGAATGCTGAGCACCGAAGAACTGATGCTTTTGCACTGTGGTGTTGGAGAAGACTCTTGAGAGACCCTTGGACTGCAAGGAGATCCAACCAGTCCATTCTGAAAGAGATCAACCCTGGGATTTCCTTGGAAGGAATGATGCTAAAGCTGAAACTCCAGTACTTTGGCCACCTCATGAGAAGTGTTGACTCATTGGAAAAGACTCTGATGCTGGGAGGGACTGGGGGCAGGAGGAGAAGGGGACGACAGAGGATGAGATGGCTGGATGGCATCATGGACTCGATGGACATGAGTCTGAGTGAACTCTGGGAGTTGGTGATGGACAGGGAGGCCTGGCATGCTGCGATTCATGGGGTCACAAAGAGTCAGACATGACTGAGCAACTAAACTGAACTGAACTTTATTTCCAGGGCTACACATTAGGAAATGTATAGACTGGCAGAGCAATCATTTAAGTATTCATAAATGTAAACAGCAACTTCTTTTGCTTGCTTATTTTCAGTTTAAATACTCTTGACAAAGAAGCCTAATCCTTTATCCCTACAATTATCCTTTGTCTATGGGTATGTATGTATGTACGTCTCCTTATCCTATGCATAACATTGACAAAGATTATGAATGTTTAACATTTGCACACTTCTGTACTGGCCTCAGTTCATGTGCCTCCCCGGATTGACTCAGCTCCACCTGCTGCTCAGGTTTTGGCTACTTGCTTAGTGGATGAGGCCATAAAGGTGGCTGGGCCCATCTCCCCTGTGGCAAGGCCAGGCTTCAGCCCGGCCTCCGTAGGCCTCCCTGGCAGAATTCACAACAGCTCTGTTGCCCACTCAAACTTTGCACATGACCAGAGGGAGAGGTTCTTCCCACTGTGCTGTAAGACGTGAGATCTGGCTTTTGTAATGTCTGCTGGGAAAGGTCAGGGAAATAGGCGATACAAAATGTCCCATCTTTTAAGTACTAGTTTTGACAATGACAACAGCAAATAGTTTGTGAAAAGTTACACAATTACAAATTATTTCAAAGACTTTTGAAATTATTTTTCCTATACCTTTTAAAGCAGTCACAAGACATGCATCAAAATTGTGTTGAGTGGAATACCTATCAATCTCTTCTAAATACGTCATAAAATATGGTCAACAAATAAGACTATCCCCTCACCTCTTTTAGTTTACAATTCAGGTTAAGGGAGAAAGAGAGATAATTAGAAAAGCAGTAACAATGCATGTAGCACAATAGTTCTTAATATAAGGAAAGCACATCATGATGAGACCTAAGTAGGTAAAACTTACTGGAAAAAGTGATAACTATACTGACTGCTAAAGGAAAATAGAGATGTCAACTTAACAAGAGCTTCATTCATTAATTTATTTATTCAGCAAGTATTTATAAATACCCACCATTCACTGTAAACTTTCCTAAGCAGTGGAGAGAGATCACTGAACAAAAAAGAAAGAATTTTTTTTCCCTATAGACTTTACATTCTATTGAGTAGACACAGAAATTAAACATATAATAAATTAGGTGATATATGTTATGGATAAAATAAACCAGGGACAGTGTTTAGTCAGTGCCAGGATAATGGGCAATTTTAAAAACATTGCTTAGGAAACGTTTCAGTGAGGTTGTTATATTTAAGCAAGTATTTAAAGGAGGCGAGGGAAAGAGTCCTAGAGATATCTGAAGGAAAGACATTCCAGGTAGAAAGAACAGCAAATGCCAAGTTCCAAAAGTCGAAGTATTCCTAACAGACCTCAAGCACCAACATGGAATCTAGTAGAGAGAAAGAGAGAGGTCAAGAAAAATACTGGAAATGAGGCAAGGGAGGAAACAAGGAGTCAAGTAGTCTGGGGCAAATGGAGCTGTGAATTTCGATCTGTAAGAGTGAGATCACCAACAGATTGAAATACATATAAAGCAGAAGGGAGAACAAAGGACTAATTCTGGAATGTTTCTGTTACTACTCTTAGAAATGAAAAATGAAAAACATCTTGTGGAGGAGATTGACGAACAGACTGATGATATGGGAGGAAAACAGGCAAAGCAAATTTTTCTAAAAGCCAAGAAGACCATGTTTCAAACAGAAGAAAAGACAGTTTTAATACATTCTACTAAAAGGTTGGGTGTCTTCTCTGGTAGCTCAGATGGTGAAGAATCTGCCTGCAATGCAGGAGACCTGGGTTTGATCCCTGGGTCAGGAAGACCCGCTGGAGAAGGGAATAACAATCCACTCCAGTATTCTTGTCTGGAGAATTCCATGGACAGAGGAGGCTGGTGGGCTACAGTCCATGGGTCACAAAGAGTCAGACACAACTGAGTGACTAACACTTCCACTTTTACCAAAAAGTCAATGTAGTTTGATATGAGGGTTGATCATTGAATGTAGCAAAATGGAGATCATGGTAACTTAGAAAAGGTTGGGGTTAGTGAAGAGGTGGGAACAAAATAAGATGTGAAAGGAAGAAAACGAGGCAGGTTTTTTGGAGGAAGAGTTGATGTAGAGGGGAACAGTGAACTGGGAAGCAGTTATAGGGATAAATGTGGTCAAGCTTGATGGCAGATGAGATATACTCAGTAATAAAGAAAAATCAGTGGTTAGTTTGATAGTGGGGAGATTTGCTGAAGGAATGTCCTTGAAAAGAGATGGGATCTAGAAAATAAGCAGAAGGGAGTAAGCAATGACCTGGAGGCCTGGAATTCTTGTGGTGACTAACATCTCTGACCAACATCAACATGAGTCAAATGCACAGTGAGAGCAGTGGGGAAGGTTGAAGGCAGAAAATGTTGGGAGGCCAGCACTCTCCTCCACTTTGTTAAGTAAAGATCTGGAAACTGAGTTGGAGGAATCCAGGGTTGGCCTGTCTCCGAGCAGGTGCATATTTCTTTTAAGAACTGATGACAGAAGTTTAGAGTTGTAGGATGAGAAAATCATGTTTCCGGCACACAGGAATCTCTGTAGACTTGCTGATGTAAGCATCAATGCCAGGGAAAGATTTCAAGTAGCATAGGAATGTTTACTGGCCAAAGAAAGCCTAAAACCTAAAAGTTTTAGAAAGCCTTAGAAATAAATATGGCTGGTCCAAATACTCAATGAGGAAGGTGACATGACATTGAAATACAGTGACAATAATTGACTAGAACATGAAGGAACTTGGAACACACTTTAAACACTTGGGGCTTTTTCCTGATGGGATTGGGAGAATAGCTATTACAGACATTTAAGCAGAAGATTGACATGTAGACTGCAGTGTTCACAAACATATCCTACCTACAATATGGATAATGGATTGGAGACATAGGTAGGATTATATAGTACTAATCTAAAATTTTGAATATGAAAAATGTTTTTAAAAAGCGTTTTTAAAGAGCTCTCAGAAAAGTAAACATGACTAGTGCCCAAAGACACTCAAGTAAAGGGTGTTTTACATAGAGTCCTCTGTTTTAGAAAACTTCTGTATGCCAATCTCCCACTGTTTCCTTTGTCTGTGCTTTTAAAGAATGAACTCTCAAATCATTTCCTTCTTGGACTTCCTCCCAGACTGCAGAACTCTTTCCTGTTCTACCAAAGCAGTTACTGCATGTTACTCAGTAGATGATTCAAACACTTCCTCCTCTCCAAAACTTAAACGGCTCAAAAGCAGAGACTGTCATTTATATACTTTTGAATATTGGTGTTGAGAACAATGTTTCATATGTAGTACTTACTCCACAAAATATCTTTCAAACATAATTTTTAAATTAAATTTTCAAATTTAATTTAAATTAAATTTTCAGGGGGAGTTCTATGGGTTATCTAGTTATATATGCAAATGTCTGACTCCCCATTACCAAGAACAAGAAAGAAACAGCCATATGCTGTCTTTGAAGTTGTTAAAAATCAGTCCTATTTTATATTTAGTGTGCATATGTCCCCAAATGTTCTTCTTTTGCTGATGAAAGACAAAAGCAGCAAGGAAGCAAATTAGTGATTTCTTCTAAACAAACACACATCTCAGCTGACATTAGCACTTTCTTAGCTAAAAGTTTTGATCCAAAATGTGCTCACAAATAATATTTGTATATGTACATATGTATATATACACATATATATTTATGTGCATATATATATGTACATAAATATATACATGTATACACACACACGTATATATTTCTCTGAAGATTTTATCATAAGAGTATATCCTAAAGAGTTGTTTAAAAAATTTAGGGTGAAATTTGAATAAACAAACAATGACCAAAATATCTCTAGTTTTTACTCTTTTACTCTGAAGTCCAAGATTAACACAAGAACTATTAACAGCATTTTCAAAATCTCAAAAGTCACTTTTTGTTGGCATAGCCCAATTTCAACTGTTTGTATATAGATTTTAGCTTACTACTTTTAAATCTCAAATAACCTATTGTCAGCCAGCAAGTCACTGGATCTGATTCTTTACCCTAGAATATCTGGCAACTAAAAAGAATTCAACTTCGTTAGTAAGTTAATGGAAAACTATTATTCACTTCTGAAATAGTAAAGGATCACTTCTGCTTCAAGGCAAGGTGTGTGAATGGGGATATGATTTACTGTATCTTAAATAACAAAAGAAATAGATGAAGTATGTGAAATTATTTTCAAGACACTGAACACTAGACAACAAAGGGCATTGATTCTTGAGAGACAGGTGGCCCAGTGACCGTCACAGTTCATTGCATTAACAGTTTCTAGATCATGACATAGATGAAAAAAACCCTTGTGAAAAGGATGAACTTCTTGAGTTGAGAATCCAAGACCAGGACAACGAACCACAGAGAAAACAACTGAACAGAAAGAATTACAAAGATCTGGAGTGGGTCTTCCATGAGCATTCAGCATAATACTTATCAGCACATGAAGTGGGTAAACTACCAAAAACCAAGAAAAACAACCTAAAAGAAGTTCAGGAAACAGTAGTAGATGTTCCCACAGGACCAACCAAACTGGAAAAAAAAAAAAGTCATCACAACTCACAGGGCATCGGATAAAGCATCTGGAATCATCATTAAGACAAAACTGGCTCTAGTCTAAACCCTGCTCTCATCCTACCATGTTTTAAAATAAAAAACTGAAAGGATCAAACCATTTCCAACTGCTTTAACTACATTTAAGAACAAAGCTCAATTATATTTATAGGAATATAAAAATACCCAACCACCAAAAGATAAAATTCATAATGTTTGGGATTCCAGTCAGCAAAGAAGCAGGAAAATATGAACCACATGACAAGTAAGAATCACCTAATTAAAAAAATCCAGAACTGACACAGCTGCTAGAATTAGCAACAGAGGACATGAAACAATTATTAAAATATATTCCATACATTTAAAAGCTAACAAAAATATTTAACAAGTATAGTCATAAGAATTAGAAAAGAGACTCAAATAAAACCTCTAGAGATGAAAGCTATAGATGAAAAAAACAGAGTGGAATTCAGATCTGAACTTCAGATTAGATATCACAGAAGATAAAATAAACATGAAGACATAAACAATTTAATCCAAAATGAAAGACATATATAAAAAATGATCAGCAAGTCATTGAGCTGTTGGACAAATTCAAGATATATGAAATGTATCCCCCAAAAAAAAGGAAAAGAAAAAAGAAGAAACACTGGCTGAAATCAGATAATACTGGTATTATATCAATTTTCTTACTTCAAAAGATTGTGCTGGCTATTCTAGTTCCTTTGCCTTTTGTTATGAATTTTAAAATTAGCTTTTCAATTACTACAGGAGTGCCTCATGGGATTTTGATTAGGACTGAATTGACTATATATATCAAATTTGGAGAGATTGAG
The DNA here is from genome assembly GCF_032405125.1 of Capricornis sumatraensis. Classification (NCBI taxonomy): domain Eukaryota; kingdom Metazoa; phylum Chordata; class Mammalia; order Artiodactyla; family Bovidae; genus Capricornis; species Capricornis sumatraensis. Next base: position 60,780,022 of record NC_091087.1, read on the forward strand.
ATCTTACCTTTATTCAATTTTTTGTTCAATGAATAACAGTATAACTTTCTTTTTACTTAGGTTTTCTTCAACAATGCTTTTTGGTTTTCACTGTTTGGGTCATAAGCACGTTTTGTCAGATTTAGTCCTAAGTATTTTAGATTTTTTAAAGCTATTGTGAATGGCAGTGATTGCCTAATTTTTATTTCCAATTGTTTGTTGCTGGTATATTTAAATACAATTGATTTTTCTATATCAGTCTTATATCCTCCAGCCTTGTCAAGCATGCTTATTAGTTTTGATAGTATTTTCATAGGTTCCATTGAATTTCAATGTGGATGATCATGTTATCTTACAATAAAGACAGTTTTACTGCTTTTTCAGATTAGATGCCTGGTATAAACACAAAGACAGACGTGCACAGAGGGGAGATGGTGTGAACACAGGGAGAATACCATCTACAAGTTGAGGAATGCCTGAAGCTCCCAGAAGCTTGCAAGAGAAGCATGAACAGTCTCTCCCTGACAGCCCTGGGAAGGAACCAATCCTGCTGATGCCTTGATTTCATACTTCTAGCCTCCAGAAGTGACACAATAAATTTCTGTTGTTTAAGGCACCCAGCTTGTGGTACTTTGTTCTGGCAGCCCCAGGAAACTAATACACTTTATCAGCTTGAGGAAGTTATATATAACTGCTCTTTGCTAAAAGATTTATCAAGCATGGATTCTAGATGTTGGCAAATGCCTTTTCTTTATCTGTTAAATTGAGCATATGGTTTTCTTTATGTTTTGTTAATCTGTTGAACTGGCATCGGTTTAACTGTATTAATTTCAATTGTTAATCAAATATTGTATCCCTAGGATAAATGTTCATTAGGTCTTAGGCTTATATAATGGTTGCAGTTACTGTTTTGTGGTTTCTTTAAAATATTAAAATATATGCTTATCATAATGAAAACTAAATGATTAGCTATAATTTGTAATTGTTCATCTTAGCTGAATGGATAATGATAGCATATCATTATCCATTTATTTAGAATTAGATATGTAGTACAAGAACATAGTATTTAGTTGTTACCAGTCATCTTATGGTAAAATTGTTATTGCTATGCACCATGTACAATTAGGTGGAAACATGAGTTTTAATAAAACATAAATAATAATTATAGCTGAAATATACTATGATTTTATCTTGTTCTTTTTATGCCTGTGTGCACAATATATGCAAAATGAAAAGAACATACATGGAGATATTAGTATAGTTATCTTTGGGGATCAAATTTGGAATGTTTTCTATTTTTCTTCTTTGCTTATATGGTTATATTTTCTCTAAATATTTAACAAGCAACACCTGCAATTTATTTAAATAAAATATAATTTTATTCTGAATTATTTTCTCAAACTGCCTCCTGTGAAGGACAGACTGGATTAATCATGTATACAGAGACTTAGAGATATGATGCATTGACTGTGTTTTTCATGAACTGCCTGTATGTTGCAGGAAGTTTCCAATTACTTTCAGTATTGCTCAATCTGTCTTCCAACAACTCCTGTAAAAGAGTTCCACTTTAAATGAAATGTATGTGATTTATCTTGGAAAAAATTCAAATAGCTATTACCTTTTAACAGATTTCTTTTCCCTTTTTGCCGAGTATTCATTTGAGGGGTTTCATTGTACCATATTTCTGTATTTTGTCAGACAGGGAACAAAAGGATTTATTCTTTTAAAAGTTCCTTGCCTTTAGTAGGTATTCTTTTGAGAGCAGACTACCAAACTGAGATTTTTTCCAATCAAGTTCCACAGTAGGGGGAAGAAAAGAACAAAAGATTAAAGAAAAAAATAGAAAAGCTATTATCGTGGAAAACGGGTTACTCGTTGAAGTGTTATTGTTTTAATGTCCTTCACATAAGAAAAGAATTTTGTTGAAGAGTCAATGTCAACTTTTCTCCCTGGTTTTAGAAATATTCTTCAGTGGAAGAAAATGACAGAGGCTCACTTTGCAAATACCCAGTCAACTATTCACTGTGTCACGGGGTTCAAATCCTAGCTCTGTCACTAGCAGGATTTGCCAGTTGGGCAAACTAAACAACCATTCTGTGCTCCAGGCTCCATGTTAACCTCTAATGATAAAAGTACCCATCTTAGAGGGCTGTGTTGTAGCTAAGGTTAGACATTTTATTTAAGCTATCAAAATCGTGCCTGACCCACCATACATACTTAATAGATATTAGGTGTCACAGTATTATTATAATACCAGTATCATATCATAGAAAACATTACTCTCAATGTTATCATTGCTATAATAGCAATTTAAGCATTAATGGTTTTCAAACTAAACTACTAAAAATATATATGGTATAAAATTAAGATAGACTAAGTTGTTATATTATTAGAAGTCAGTATCTGTTAAAAACTGTTTTTTCTCAATTTTTTCTCTTCAATGACCACAGGTTATACCCCTTTTATTTATGATAATTAGCCAACTCATTATAATTTTTGTCAGGGGAGGCAGACTACAAACAAAGGATTCATCAGAATAAATGAATCATCATCATCTGAAAATGCACCTCCAAATACTTATTGTGCATTTACAGCAATAATGTACACTATCAGGTATTAGAAGAGATTCAACACGACGTATTTGATTATCAGTAGTTTACAAGTAACTGTTCAAGTAGATCTATAATATTTCTGGAGACAAATCCAAAACAATAAAAAGTCATCACTATTACATATTTTGATGTCTGTGTAAAGCATTGCATAAACACATAATTATTTGCTGTTTGACTTTTCATTTAGAATATTTCCTTAGAATAAACACTAAAATTAAAATTGAGTCAAACAGCAAATAATTATGTTTATGCAATGCTTTTATATTTGTCATTTACTTTTCCTAGGACCATATTGACCTACTGTCTTGAGCTAGGCAGAAGTATAACATCTTCATGAAAAACTTCAGCATTCTCACTAGAGGAAAAATATTCTGTTTAATCAACTTAATATAACATTGCAGTCTCAATGTACAATGTTAAATCTATAAGTAACACTGATTACATTTTCCATGGGCTATCAAGAAGATTTTTTTTGTTATTTATGTTATTTTCATGTCCTAGCATCAAGAATTTTCCTAAGAACACCTTTGTCCTATGGAACTTGGACTTTTGACCCCCTCCCTTAATTTTTGTTTGGAAAGTCAACAGCAGATTCATTTTTTATTAATTTTCTTTTTGAGAATGTTTTTTAATACTCTAAAGTCGCCTATTTTTCCACTTAAGATGCAAACATTATCAAATTAAAATCCAATTCATGTTTACTGAAAGTTCAATTCTAAATTATAAATGATTGATATTTTGACAATCAGATATCAAAAATCATTCATTTTATTTCATTTTACTTTTAAATGATATCATATATACACATAAATAATGATTTCACACACACACCTTTCTTAGTGCTAATTCATTAGGAAGTATTCCAGTCAAATCAGGAGGTATAAAGTAACATTCATGTACCTACCAGTCAGCAGCATACTCTTGATAATCCCTAAATATACCTCCTGAAATCCATCTATTTCTTTTTGTATAAATGTATTGTTTCCTGATTTTAGAGTTTATTATTTACATGCCTGCCTGATGTGTCTCTGTAAATAATTTGTTATGTTCCATTTGCAATATTTGTATAAACTGTATCATTCTGTATATATTCTTCTGAAGCTCACTTTCACTTAGTGTAGTGATTGGAAGATTTAACCATATTGATACAGCTTTCTTAGATCAATTATTTTTATTCCTGTTTAGTCTTTGAATATAAAATTACTTTCCTGTTTAGTTTTTGAATATAAAATTACTTATCTTCTTCACTATGATTAATATTTAAGCTGTTAGGTTATTTTTCCTTTTTTCCTACTATTACAGATAGTGTTTCTATGACTGTTTGCATGAGTACACTTTTCCTTATTCATATCTACAGAAATAGATCGAGTGCTTCTTGGGAATACTTTTTGTAGCTTTTCAAGACTCCAAATTACTCTCCCAAAGTCTTTTTATAGGTTTTGTTCCTACCAGCTGTGGTATGATAGTTTATAATTCTTTTAAATTTTTTAATTGGAGGAAAATTGCTTTACAGTGTTTACAATGTTGTGTTGGTTTCTGCCGTATAACAATGAAAATCAGTCATAATTGTACACACACACACACACACACACACATACACACACACACACACACACCCCTTCCTTCTTGAGCCTCCTTCCCTACTCTCACATCCTACCGTCTAGGTCACCAGAGTGCCAGGCTGGGCTTTCTGTGTTATATAGCAGCTTCCCACAAGGTATCTATTTTATACATGATAATATATATATACCAATGCTACTTTCTCAATTTGTCTCATCCTCTCCATCCCCCACTGGCATGTTCTGAAGCATATGGTGTTTTCAGATTTTAAGACATTATTCTATGACTATAAGTGAAATGGTATTTTCAGTCAGGCTTATTTGTCAATTCCTTGATCACTAGTGAAGCTGAGAATTTTTTATGAAACTATTGGCCAAGAGATACCTGGAGTAACAGGCAAATTTAGCCTTGGAGTACAAAATGAAGCAGGGCTAATAGAGATTTGCCAAGATAATGCACTGGTCATAGCAAACACCCTCTTCCAACAACACAAGAGAAGACTCTACACATGGACATCACCAGATGGTCAACAGCAAAAGCAGATTGATTATATTATTTGCAGCCAAAGATGAAGAAGCTCTATATAGTCAGCGAAAACAATACCAGGGGCTGACTGTGGCTCAGATCATGAACTCCTTATTGCAAAATTCAGACTTAAATTGAAGAAAGAAAATCACTAGAAGCACAAGCTGGAGTCAAGTTTGCTGGGAGAAATATCAATAACCTCAGATATGCTGATGACACCACCCTCTGGCAGAAAGTGAAGAAGAACTAAAGAGCCTCTTGATGAAAGTGAAAGAGGAGTGTAAAAGTTGGCTTAAAACTCAACATTCAGAAAACTAAGATCTTGGCTTCTGGTCCCATAGCAAACAGATAGGGAAACAATGGAAACAGTGACAGACTTTCTTTTAGGGGGCTCCAAATCACTGCAGATGGTGATTACAGCCATAAAACTAAAAGATGCTTGCTCCTTGAAAGGAAAGTTATGACCAACCTAGACAGCATATTGAAAAGCAGAGACATCACTTTACTTTGCCAACAAAAGTCCGTCTAGTCAAAGCTATGTTTTTTCCAGTGGTCATGTATGGATGTGAGAGTTGGACTATAAAGAAAGGTGAGTACCAAAGAATTGATGCTTTGAACTGTGGTGTTGGAGAAGACTCTTGAGAGTCCCTTGGACTGCAAGGAGATCCAACTAGTCCATTCTGAAGGAGATCAGTCCTGGGTATTCATTGGAAGGACTGATGCTGAAGCTGAAACTCCAATACTTTGGCCACTTAATGCAAAGAACTGACTCCCTGGAAAAGACCCTGTTGCTGGGTAAGATTGAAGGCAGGAGGAGAAGGGGACAAGAGAGGATGAGATGGTTGGTTGGCAACACCAACTCGGTGGACATGAGTCTGAGTGAACTCTGGGAGTTTTCAATGGACCGGGAAGCCTGGCGTGCTGAAGTGCATGTGATCACAAAGAGTTGGACATGACTGAGTGACTGAACTGAACTGATTGGCCACTTATATCTCCTCTTTATTAGTTATTTATTAGTGTATTTAGCAACCTTTTGCCATTTTGACTGAGGCATTCTAAGGTACATAGAAATGACACACTCAGGTAAGATGCCAGATGCCCCTAAAGTATCCTTAATATTTCTCAGTGGCTCAGATCATAAAGAATCTGCCTGCAATGCGGGAACCCAGGTTTGATCCCTGGGTCAGGAAGATCCCCTGGAGAAGGGAATGGCTACCTACTCCAGTATTCTTGCCTGGAGAATTCCATGGACAAAGGAGCCTGGGTGGTGGGGGTGGGTACACTTCATGGAGTTGCAAGATTCAGACACGAACAACTGAGCAACTTCCACCCCACTAAGCTTGGCTAGACATCTGACAGTTTGCTACCCAACTGTAGGCCCCTGGCCTCCCTTTTCTTAAAGCATTTTCTTTAGATAACTTGCCATTGTAAACATTCGCCCTTTCCTTTTGAGCTGTAAATCTTCTTCCAGCCTCTTGCTAGTTAACCCCAGGACTAAGGAGGACCTGGGAGCTATCCCTTTAAAATGGGACTTAAAAGCTTTTGCACATCACAGCTTAAACAAAACAAAAAGAACCATAAACAAAACAAAAAGAAAACCTTCAGAATGGGAGAAAATATTTGCAAAAAGTAACTGACAAGAGATTAATCTAAATATACAAACTTTATGCAGTTAAAAAAAATAGTGACCCAACCAAAAAAATTGGCAAAAGATCTAAGCAAACATTTCTCCAAAGACATCTGAATGGCTAAAACGCATATGAAAAGTTGCTCAACATCACTAATTATTAGAGAAAAGCAAATCAAAACTATAATGAAATACACACCAGCCAGAATGACCATCATCAAAATGTCTACAACAAGACATGATGGAGAGGGTAGGAAGAGAAAGAAATGCTGTTACACTGTTGGTGGAATGTAAACTAGTACAGCCATTATAGAGTAGAGAGTGGAGGTTCCTTAAAAAAAAACTAAACTAAAAATAGAGCTACCATAGGATCCAGCAACACCACTCCTAGGCATATATCCAGAGAAAACAATAATTTGAAAAGATACACACACCAAATGTTCATTGCCGCACTATTTACAATAGCCGTGACATGGAAGCAACCTAAATGTTCATCATCAGAGGAATGGATATATATGTGGTATATATACATATATATGTAAACAAACATATATACAGTGGAATATTGTTCAGCCATAAAAAAAGAACAAAAGAACAAAATAATGCCATTTGCAGCAACATGGATATACCTAGAGATCATCATACTGTGTAAAGTCAGACAGAGAAAGATAAATATTGTATAATATCACTTATTGTGGAATCTAAAAATGGAGTAAAAATGAACTTATCTACAAAACAGAAATAGAGTTATAGATGTAGAAAATAAACTTATGATTACCAGGGGGTAGGTGAGGAGTATAAATTGGAAGACTAGGATTGACATATACACACTACTGTACATAAAATAGATAACTAATAAGGATCAATTTTGTGGCACAGGGAATTCTACTCAACACTGTAATCACCTACATGGAAAAAGAATCTAAAAGAGTGTATATATGTATATGTACAACTGGTTCACTTTGTTGTACATCTGAAACTAACACAACATTGTAAATCAACTCATAAAAATAAAATTTGAAAGAAAGAAAGAAAAATAGTACCATCCCAGTCTCCTAGTCCCAGTGGAACTTTATTCCATTAGCAAACATAATTATGCTGATCACATTGACCAACCTCTGCCCTAATGCTCTCCAATTTTTTCCCCTAGTTGATACAAAAGTTTAGGTATGCTCCTGCCTTTTGTTTCCACACAGTTCAGTCTCTCACTCTATAGCATTCGTCTTGTCCTCTATTGCAATAATGTATTGCCTTCCTAAAAAACATATCTTCCATGTCTATTTAATCCATGTAGTGCAAATTTTTTGACACAGATTAAGATGCATATTTTCCAAAGGAAAAATGAGAACTAATATTATAGTTCAAAAATTAGTCATTCACAGAATAAAGAGATGGTATGATATTAAGAAGATAATTTAAGAAATTTTTCTTTGGGGATAGTTGCAGTGTGAGTCTCATTAAGCTTCACCTATAGGGTCTGAAACCAGATCAGACCAGAGAGGGTGGCAGCAGGCATTGTGGATGGGTGAGAAGAAGAGATTACAATGGTGCATAAAAAGACTTTAGGGGGAAACGTTCATTATGTTGATCATGGTGATAATTTCCACAAATGTATACAGATATCTGGGCTTCCCAGGTGGTACTAGCGGTACAGAACCTGCCTGCCAATGCTTCGATCCCTGGGTCAGGAAGATCCTTTTGGGGAGGGCATGGCAACTCACTCCAGTATTCTTGCCTGGAGAATCCCATGGACAGAGGAGCCTGGTGGGCAGCATTCCATAAGGTTGCAAACAGTCGGATACAACTGAAGCGACTTAGTATGCACACATACATATGTCTCAACTCAAACTGTACATTTTAAATAAAAGTAGATCACTGTGTGCTAAGAATAATAAAGAATAATTAGAAAAGGAAGAAAATTAGGAAAGAGCAAAATTGTGAGGAGACAGAATCATCCTGTTGGCTAATCCAACACTGAAGTAAGGTGAGAAATAACTGACTGCATACTTTGTTTTGTTCTAACTGTTGTTTTCAGAACTAAGTGACTGGAGGAAATGAGACTTGCAGAGAGGGAGAGAGAATGGGATGTGATGAGTTATGCAAAGATGGCGACATTCCAGACCTAGGCAGAGGGCATTTGGAGAGGTGTATATATTGGGAAGACATGCTTATGAAAACTGGTTGGATTTAAAAACCAGATGAATCTAGGCTGTGAGGGAAAGATCTGGGCTCTTTTAAGGGAGAAATATGGAGCAGGTAAGAAAACAGTCATTTTAAAAATTAACTCAGAACATGATTGTTAATTTTTAATGTTTCTAAGTACAAATAAAGCAATATGTCTGAAATTAAAATTAAGACAAAGTGAAATAGATGCAAGCTATGTGCCAAGTGTAACAAAGTATACCTCATACACAGTCTGCTGCAAATTATCTTTGAAGCTTCATTTTTAGGTCCTTATTGAATTCTGTACCAGGAAAATCCAAATGTTAAGAAAGCCATCCTTGGAATCAGACAGACTTGAATGCACATTCATGCTTCTTTACTAGCCCTGTAATTTTTGCCAGTTTTTCCTTCTAATATTCCATTTCCCACATCGCAATGTAGAAATACTATCAAAACTTCTATGGGCTGGTATGGATGAAATTATATTCCATTAATGTGTATGAATTGTGTAGCAATGCTCTGTACAAAATAAGTGTTCGAAAGTAGAATTAGTTTTATTATAATCTCTACTCTCCACATCTCAAAAATCAGAACATTTCCACAGTTGTTTTTATTTATGACTTTGTAACTGGAGGTTTTTATATTCATAAAACTGTTAAAAACGATAAAGTAAAAACTGTGCTATGAATACATGAGAAGAATTGAGAACTGAAACAAGAAAAAGCAATAGGTTAAAGCTCATAAAAGTCCTTTGTGTATTTTAGGAGACAATATTTTGGATTAAAATATGTTTTAGTCTTTTATTTCCCATAACTATGTATAAAAGGCATATTTTCAAGCAATAGCGTCTTGTAAAGCAATTTTATTTTTCTCAGAAATGTTTAATGTCTTCTGAACCAAAAATAGTTTTGAAGTGGTAAAATTATAAATATATCTCTTCGCATGCATTTGGCACCTCAAACAATTGTTTCAGGGTTGACAACGGTCACCTAGCACTTTGAAAGTAAAGTTGCTTCTTTCTATGACATTTTTCCTTTTCTATCAGTGGACCACAGTTTTGCTTTCACATAAATCACTTTCATCTTGACTTTTATAGAGAAAAATTATAACTGTACATAAGGTTTATATTCAGCAGTATTATCTTTATACTATTTTATCTCCTGAATAATAAAAATCTGGAATCACTTAAAAATAAGTCACATTTATCAAGTCAGTAATACATATATTTTTGCTAACTATTTATGAATTTAATGGAAAAGAATCACAGCACAGAAAATATCTATTAAGTGTAATTATCTCCTTTTTAACCACATAGAGTAAATGTCAAATTGTGATGTAATCCCAAACATGCACACAAAATAAACAGAATCAATCACCTGATGAAACTATTATCAATTTGGACTGAGTATAAAATTTATTCAATGTTCCAATAGTGTCAATGTTATTATATATTTAATAAAAAGTTTATTTTCTAACTTGCTATTAATAATATGAGCCAACAGTTGTTAGTCATAGATATACCTCATTGAAGTTAATTTATTTTATTTCTGGAAAAAAGAAGATATAATTTATTTATGGACATTTTCTTGTGAGGTGGAAATACCTATTAAATAACACCATTTAGGATTCCTCTTATTTTTTAACTTGGATGTCAGACTCTGTTTAAGCCTCTTGTAAATGAATAAACAGAACTGAATGCTTGATACATATGCATTTATATTAAGATTATTTTCTCTAGTGTTTATCTGAGATATATACAGTCCCATATATGTGATATTTATTTTTCCTAGTCCCTGGTTCTCTGTGCTACCAAATTATTTTCTCTAAGTAGTAACAAGCTACTTATTTAATTTTTTATTTTGCAAAGTATTTTTGCTGCAGAGAAATTTATTCTTCATTCTTATGCCTTTCAAGGCATAAGAATCAAGTTTTTGAGGTTTGTTTCCAGTAGCAATCTGACTTCTACTGAGATTAATGAGAACCATGCTATCTACTTCATTCCATTTTAATTACATATTCTCAACTTTCTGACATTCATCATTCAGAAATCTTTTTTTCCCAGTGGTACATTAAAAGAGATGATGCTGTGAAAGCGCTGTACTCAATATGCCAGCAAATTTGGAAAACTCAGAAGTGGCCACAGGAATGGAAAAGGTCAGTTTTCATTCCAATCCCAAAGAAAGGCAATGCCAAGGAATCCTCAAACTACTGCACAATTGCATTCATCTCACATGCTAGTAATGCTCAAAATTCTCCAAGCCAGGCTTCAGCAATATGTGAACCGTGAACTTCCAGATGTTCAAGCTGGTTTTAGAAAAGGCAGAGGAACCAGAAATCAAATTGCCAACATCAGCTGGGTCATTGAAAAAGCAAGAGAGTTCCAGAAAAACATCTATTTCTGCTTTACTGACTATGCCAAAGCCTTTGACTGTGTGGATCACAACAAACTGTGGAAAATACTGACATAGATGGGAATACCAGACCACCTGACCTGCCTCTTGAGAAATCTATATGCAGGTCAGGAAGCAACAGTTAGAACTGGACATGGATCAACAGACTGGTTCCAAATAGGAAAAGGAGTACGTCAAGGCTGTATATTGTCACCCTGCTTATTTAACTTATATGCAGAGTACATCACGAGAAACGCTGGGCTGGAAGAAGCACAAGCTGGAATCAAGTTTGCTGGGAGAAATATCAATAACCTCATATATGCAGATGACACCACCCTTATGGCAGAAAGTGAAGAACTAAAGAGCCTCTTGATGAAAGTGAAAGAGGAGAGTGAAAAAGTTGGCTTAAAACTCAGCATTCAGAAAACGAAGATCATGGCATCCGGTCCCATCACTTCATGGCAAATGGATGGAGAAACAGTGGAAACAGTGTCAGACTTTATTTTTGGGGGCTCCAAAATCACTGCAGATGGAGATTGCAGCCATGAAATTAAAAGACGCTTTCTCCTTGGAAGGAAAGTTATGACCGACCTAGATAGCATATTGAAAAGCAGAGACATTACTTTGCCAACAAAGGTCCATCTAGTCAAGGCTATGGTTTTTCTAGTGGTGTTGTATGGATGTGAGAGTTGGACTGCGCAGAAAGCTGAGCACTGAAGAATTGATGCTTTTGAACTATGATGTTGGAGAAGACTCTCGAGAGTCCCTTGGACTGCAAGGAGATCCAACCAGTCCACTCTAAAGGAGATCAGTCCTGGGTGTTCTTTGGAAGGACTGATGCTGAAGCTGAAACTGCAGTACTTTGGCCACCTCATGCGAAGAGTTGATTCTCTGGAAAAGACCCTGATGCTGGGAGGGATTGGGGGCAGAAGGAAATGGGGACGACAGAGGATGAGACAGCTGGATGGCATCACCAACTTGATGAACATGAGTTTGAGTAGACTGTGGGAGTTGGTGATGGACCGGGAGGCCTGGCGTGCTGCGATTCATGGGGTCACAAAGAGTTGGACACGACTGAGCGACTGAACTGAACTGATAGTAAAAGAATATTGAATGTAAAGAATATACAATAAATAATGTAATTTATACATTGTTAGGTTGGATCATTTCCTATTGTTTCTAGAATATTCATGAAAAGTCTCATGATATTTATGTCAAATTTATTTAAGCTGTATTATTTCAACAGGTAAAACTGGCATATGATCTCACAAGGATTGAGAAAACTATTTCGATAAGGTTGGTTTTCCCATTATTTCAGTTTCATGGGAGATAATAATTATCTTGGAACTACAGTAAATGAAAACTCTCTCCTTCTTGATTCAAACTTCTAGATGTATGCATATGCACTACTACCAAATTCTAAACATATCAATATTTATGTATTATTGTACACAAACTTTCTTGTAAATTCTAGATCATTACAAACATCTGTTTCCTGTGTTTAAAAAGGTTACTATACACCCATGGCTGATTCATGTCAATGTATAGCAAAAACCACTACAATATTGTAAAGTAATTAGCCTCCAATTAAAATAAATAAATTAAAAAAAATAAAAATAAAAAGGTTACATGCTGAACACTATATTTTAAACTCAAGGCCTCTCTTCTGTATTCTACCCACATGTTCCTTTGACTTTAGTATTGATACTAAAAGTCCTTTCCATACATCAGTTCATGTCTTCACAGCTTATTAGGCCCTTCTTCATTTTCTATAAATAGCCTTTGCAGCACTCTCTTCATAGGTTCTTTTGTCTCACTACAACCCTACTTTTTTCTATCACACTCAATCAACCCTATCTCTGGATCAATTCTAAAAAGTAGCATCTTTACTTTTATGACTGGCCAACAAAAAAAAGCTGGGGAGAAAGAAATATAGGAGGTTTGGGTTGATAGCACTTGAACTCTTCATTTTTATATCTACTTCAGATCCACTTAGATCTTCAATGCTGCTCCATAAATTTATTACCAATTTATTTGTTCTTGTTTGACTATCTTTTGAATTTTCTTTCACGGCTTTGCTAAAGATGGGATGCTGATTTAAAATGTAGGTGTCATGTCCTGCCAAACCAGACTTTCTGGAGAAGGACTGGGCCTCTGCATTTTAAAGAGGTCCTCAATTGATTCTTATAGACACTAAAGTTTGAGAAGTCCAATGGTGAAAATAATAATATCATAAAATGTGTAAAAATTTTAAAATGACAAGTTAAAATCTATATAAACAAAAAACAAAATATAGAGGTGGGTAAGGTACAATTAGTATTTGTGAGTTAAGTTCTCCCTCTCTCATAGTAGTATTTGTTTCAAAAAACTAACTTACACTCTATGTTGTTATTACCCACATCCATATTTACTTTCAGATGAGGGTAATAGTTAATACATTGTTGTTTATGACCAACAAAAAACACAGGATTGGAAGTACAAGAGAAATTAGAGCTATATAGATAGCTTTGAAATATTAAATTTTGTATTTTTGGAATACACTGATTAGCTAGTTGTTAACAAAGAAGCTTTGCAGTCAGACATTTCCTGATCAGTTATCATCCACTCATTCTATTCCCCTAGACCCATTTTTTTCCAGGCTTATTTACTCCACCTTTTAAAAGAAAATTACATTTATCTGTCTTCCGAGATGCTTGCAAATCTTGTGGTCAGAGTATTTTCCCTATGTATTAGTCTTTTTAAGTAAAGTCTAGAGTTGTTTTTTTTTTTTTAACAATAAAATTCCCACAAACTTTTTCACTCCCTCCTTTAGCAACAGGCATTATAGCTTTGATTTATTTTCCAATCTGAATCAGAGATGAGTATTTTGATAGTTTTCCTGAACATTGATTAATTTTGATAAAAAGTACACTAATAAACATTGTTAGCCAGAATATTCTAATGACATTCAGCAAGGAAGAAGTATTTGATGAATGATGTTATGCAGAAAATACCTGAGAATAAATTATAATAATCATTTTTTGCTTTACAAAGAAATGCTTTGGGTTCATTGTTTTATTACCAAACACAAAGGTAGTCTTCAACCTAATACATTTACCTCTTTTCCACTGACATTGCCCTTTACTTTAAATATGCTGTTACAGGGCTTTAAAAATCTGTGTATTATAAAGATACTGACCTAATAAAGTTATACCTAATATTCATTTTCATCTCACTAAGAAGGAAAGACTTCCAAAATCATCCTTTTCCTGCTCAATTGCTATTATCTATTCAGTTCAGTTCAGTTGCTCAGTCATGTCCAACTCTTTGTGACCCCATGGACTGTAGCACGCCAGGCCTCTCTGTCCATCACCAACTCCCAGAGTTTATTCATACTTATGTCCATTGAGTCGATGATGCTATCCAACTATCTCATCCTCTGTTGTCCCCTTCTCCTCCCGCCTCCAATCTTTCCCAACATCAGGGTCTTTTCAAATGAGTCAGTTCACATCAGGTGGCTAAAGTAGTCTCCATGCTTACTAACAAAACAGAATGACTGTGAAAATGGATGAAGGACAGCTTCCAGATGCAGGAAAAATTATGAGTAAAGGGAACACAGGAATTTGATGAAACACAACAGTCTTACTTATCACTGAAATCTAAACTATGGCCAATGGTAAGAAAACAGAGACAAGCATGCGTCATAATTAACTAACTTCCAATTCCAGATCCTTTATCTCAAGGATGTAATATTGTGGCCAGAAATTGACCACTAGATCATTTAAATGGATCTCATATCTTTCATTTATTTCAACAGGGTTATAATCAAAGATATTATTAAATGTTCCAAGTTTATATATTATACAAAAATATTATTATAGGACAATGAGATTAAGCTTACATTTATTCCTCAAAATATTTGATTCCAAAATAAATGGCATTACTTTCTTATTTCCTTGGTAAATCTGAGCTATAAAGTCAGTTTTCTACAATTAACTGTTTTATGTTCAGCCTTGCCTACTATGAAACTCCATTAAGTCTTTGATTTTTTTTTCATTCAAGTAAATGAGTATTATCTAAAATATTAGCATCCCACTGAGTTATTCTTAGTAATCATAGTTGTAAAGCTTCTTTGTAAAATATAAAACACTCAAAACTAAAAGGATTATAATAGAAACTTCTGTGAGGTAATTAATGATAAAGTATTATCACTAGCCATCTTCAAATTATTAAAAATAGCTTCATTATAATATGTAATACTCATTTTAATCAAGTGGATTAAAAGATATAAGATTTGAATATAAAATATATATTCGTGTTTATTTGGTTAATTAATTTTTAGTATTTTATTTACTTTATAGGAATTTTCCTTAAATAATTTAACCTATAAAATAAATGTAAAGTGTCATTAATAAAAATAAATATTCTCTTGGATTTATTCTATTTGTGCTTTTATAGCTTTTATTCCTGTCCAGCCTCTTCTCTGATGTCTGGAGGTTTCTTTTATAGATTTCATGAAAGCATTCTTTCCCCCTTATTTTTTTCCTGGATGTGAGGATCAGAGGGTAGAAGAACCCAATTTAGGAAAATAGAAATCAGGTTAGGTAGGGAGCCTAGGGAAAATATGCAGGGAGTAGCTTATTTTTGCTCATCTCTGAAAACAACACCATCTTATTGACTTTCCTAACTTCTGCCCAAACCTTGGTACATAGTTTTTTAAAACTACCCTCAATTAAATAGTTTAAGAGTGCATCTTGCTCTTGCAAAAACCTTGATTGACAGAAAGATCATCTGCATATTAAAGGGAATTGAGAGCTCAATCAAGATGGCAGGGTAGAAGGATGCAGAACTCATCTTCCCCCATGAACATATCAAAAATACACCTACAAGTGGGAGAGTTCTCACTGAAAACTACCTGGAAACTGGCAGAAAGCCTCCTATACAACCAAGGCTCTAAGAAAGAGCTAACAGAACTAGGTGGGAAAAGAAGAGGAGCTATCAGGTTGGAACATGCACCCCTGGGAGGAGACTTGGAAGAAAAGGGAGATTTCACTGGTGGAGATCTGTCCTGGGAAGTGAGTGGTTCAAGTCACATATTGGGGTCTGACACAGGAAAGACAAATGCTCTTGGCTGGTTGGACAGACTTACTGGTTGGACTGGTGAGACTTACTGGTGAGACTTGGAGGAGGGCTGTGGGAAGCCCAGACTCTGGTTATGAGGAGCTCTGACTGTTTTTCTGAAAGTGGATTGAAAAACTCCTTAAATAGCTGCCCGTATTCCCTGCAATCATCCCCTGGCACATGCTATAGCCTAAAGAGAGCAAAGGCGCCAGCATCACTTATTTCACATTGCAGAGGCACGCAGGACTAAGGGCTGCCATGACCCCATAGTGAGGAAAGAGCTCAGCCATTAGAGATGGAGACAGCTCAGACCTGAAGCAGTCTCTGAGCAGAGTGGGGATAGTTGTCATTGACTGTCACACAGGCTGCACAGCAGGAGGAGCTCTGAGCAGATGGCAGCTGGAGGAGGACCACAGCCTGTGTCCTGACACATAGAAAGAACCCATGTGGGCCTGCCAGGCTTATGGAGTGATGCCACACCAGGGGGAAGAGGGCAGAGGCTGAAGGGAAAGATCAGTCATGAGGAACAAAAGAGATTCAGACTAGAAGTGGCATCTGAACAAGGCAGAGGCAGTAATTGCTAGAGCTTGCACAGGCAACATCAGAACCAGCCTGGACCTCCGTCTGTGGGTGGGCTGCTTCAGTCCACGTCTGGTCAAAAGCTGAGAGCCCACCCGGCCCCTCTTGCTAAGCACTGCTCCCCTATGGGGCAAGGGTGCAGATGCTAGGAGAAGGGAGAGCACACACTCAAGGGAAACAGAGCCAGGTCAGACCCTACACTCAGGGTTTCTGCTCCAGCAGCTTGGAATTCAACCCCACTGCCAATAGGGTGATGACAGTCACTGAGGGGAAGCCCTGGCTCACGGCTGGCTCCAGCCACAACCCCTCAATCTCCAGTCCTACCTCCTCCCAAGGTGCCAGTTCTCAGGACACCCTGCAGAAAGATGTGACGTGCTCACATCAAATCCAGCTCTGCTATTGAAGCCACTGGGTACACGCAGACTGTATAGGGATGCTCCCATATAAGGACAATACTTCAAGACTTCAGTAGGTCAGTGTTTTACCTGAATTCAAACAGGCAGAGAAAACGGAGCAAAATGAGGAGAGGGATAAACCAGTCCCAACCGGAAGAGGAACAGAAGACCTCTGAAAAAATAAACTACATAGAAAAAAAGTTTACCAGATAAAGAATACAAAGAATTAGAATTAAGGGTGCTAATAAATTAGGGAAATGAATAGATGAACAGTAAATAGATGAACAGATGAATAGTAAAAATTTTAACAAGGAACTGGAAAATAACCAGTGAGAACTGAAGGATGTTAATATAATAACTGAAATGAAAAACACACTAGAAGGACATCACAGCAGACTAAATGAGACAGTAGAAAACACAAGTGATGTGGAAGACAGTATAAATGGAAATCATCCAATTAGAAGAGCAAAAAGAACATATATACATATATTTTTTAAATGAGAACAGTGTAAGAGATCTCTGGGATAGCTTCAACTGTACTTTGCATTTCAGGGGTCCCAGAAGGAGAAGAAGAGAGAAGAGGTTCAAAAATGTATTTGATGAAATACTGGCTTAAAAATTCCCAGATCTGAAGAAGGACACAGATAACTAGGCCCAGGATGCACAGAAAGTCCAAACAAGATGAACCGAAACAGACTCACACCAAGACATATCATAATTAGAATGGCAAAAGTTAGAGGATTCTAGTGGCCGTAAGGGCAAAAAAGTTATTATACAAGGAACCCCCATAAAGCTAACACCTGATTTTTATATCCACAAGGGCGTGACATGATATATTCAAAGTACTGATATGGGAAAAAAAAAAACCCAGCAAGTTAGCATGTTCTACCTAGCAAGATTATAATTTAGAATTGAAGGAGAGATGAAGCTTATCAGAAAAATAAAAACTAGAAGTTCGTCAGCACTAAACCTACCCTTTAAGAAATGAAACAGGCACATGAAAAGATGCTCAATATCCTGATCATTAGAGGAATGCAAATCAAAATCACAATGAGATATCATCTCACAACTGTCAGGATGGCCATCATCAAAAAGTCTACAAATAGTAAGTGTTGGTGAGGATGTGGAGAAAATGGAACACTCATATGCTGTTGATGGGAATGTAAATTGGTGCCGACTCTGTGAAAAACAGTTGGAGGTTACTCAAAAAATTAGCAATAGAACTACTGTATGATTCACCAATTCCCTTCCTGGTTATTTATTCAAGAAATGCTAATTCAAACTGATGTGTATACTGCAATGTCATAGCAGCCTTATTTACAATAACTGAGATATGGACGCAACCCAGTGTTCATCAACAGATCAATGGATAAAAATGTATACACACATATACACACATAAGGGAATATTATTTATCTATTAAAAAGAAAAATTTCTACCATTTGCAGCACTTAGAGGGTGTTTAGAGGGTATTATGCTTAATGAAATGTCAGACAGAAAAAGCTAAATACTGTATGTCATTTATATGTAGAATTTAAAACATAAAACTAATGTAAGTAACAAAACAGATGCACAGTCATAGATATAAAAAACATACTAGTGGTTGCCAGTGCGGAGACGGAAGCAGGAAGGTACAAGATAGGAGTGTGCAATTAAATATTCAAACTACTATATACACAACAGATAAGCAACCAGGATATATTGAACGGCACAGGGAATTATAGCCAATATTTGTAATAATCTTAAAAGGAGTATAATCAGTAAAGAAACTGAATCACTATGCTTATACCTGAAATTAATATTTTATATTAACTATACTTCAATAAAACATAAAGGAAACAGATACTAGTATTATAGATGACTTAACTTCTATGCTTTACAAATACAAATGCCTGTAAATCAATTAACTGCAAAGAGGGGAAATGTGACTTTTTTTCCCTAAAATTATAAATAATGTTTAGACTTTTTTTCTGAGATTACACTTGCATATAAATATATCTTATAGATCCACATAGAAGGGATATTAGTTACCATGGTAGACAACTTAAATTACATGTTTATAAAAGATACAAGAATTCTGTTTAAATGGAGTCTTTGTGTCTTTCTAGGAAAACTGGTATTATCACATTTCAGTGATTTTTTTTTTAAGGGCAGAACTAGAATTGGAAAGATACATGGGCCTTGGTGAGGATCTGCTCTCTTTGTCACATCAAAATTAGTTCACTGTTTTGCCCGCATATTTAATGCAACTGGTATCTGTGTTCTTTCAGATATTTTCCAACACTTTAGGAGAAATAAATGTAGATATATAGATGGAGTGCTGCTGCTGCTGCTAAGTCACTTCAGTCGTGTCCGACTCTGTGCTACCCCACAGACGGCAGCCCACCAGGCTCCTCTGTCCCTGGGATTCTCCAGGCAAGAATACTGGAGTTGGTTGCCATTTTCTTCTCCATAGATGGAGTACAGGTGTCAAACCACAGATAAATAAACTTAAGGCATTGCTATTTTTAAAAATATATGGCAAATTAAATGCAGAACCTGAAGAGTAGATGCCAAAATTCACACAAGGTCATGGGTTTTGTCTTGTTGTTGTTGCTATCAACAGCATCAAAAATTCTGTCACCTTTTTGGGGTCATCTTATCACCTTTCGTTCTGACAAATGTGCCCTTGAGGCTTCACTAAGAAATTTTCCAAGATGAAAGAAATATATGAACAATTTACTAATGTATTATGCAAAACAAATGGCAGAAAGAATTTTCAGTTTAACACCTGTCCAAGCATGAAAATTATTCTTTCTTTTCCACAAATAAAAGTTTACCACAGGCTGCATTTCATTTTTAAAAATTCTAAGCATAAGAAAGGTTTTTGTCAGTTTGAGGCTTAATCTATGATACTGGTCTGCTTGAGCTTCCAAAACAAGATACCACAGACTGGGTGGTTTAAACAATAAGTATTTTCTCAGTTCTGAAGGCAGAAGTATATGATCAACATACAGGCAAATTTGGTTTATGGTAAAAGCTTTCTTCACGGCTTTAGACACCTCTCTATCCTCACACAACAGACAGACAGACGCTCAGGTAATAATGATAATAATCCCACTGGATTAGGCTTCCATCCTATGATTTCATTTAACCTTAACTATCTCCCTGAAATTATCCCCCTACCTCAAAATACCATCATATCGGGGGGTTGGGTGGCGAGGGGGTAGGGTTTCAACAAATAAATTTGGGGAGGTAACATTCAGTCCATAACATCTGTCTTCTGTGTCTGTTAAACCGGGTTCCTTGAACCACAGAGAATAAGTTAAATTTGTCCTATACAAAAACAGTATTTAATGACATGTGCTGTGCTGTGCTGAGTCACTCAGTCATGTCTAACTCTTTGTGATCGCATGGACTATAGCACACCAGGCTCCTCTGTGCATGGTGATTCTCCCAAGCAAGAATACCGTACATGCCTTATGCTATTCTCTTCCACCTACAGGCTTCCCAAGTAGCTTAGTGGTAAAGAATCTGCCTGCCAAGGCAGGAGACGTGGGAAACCCGAGTTTGATCCCTGGTTCGGGAAGGTACCATAGAGGAGGGCATGGCAACCCACTCCAGTATTCTTGCCTGGGGAATCCCACGGACAGAGGAGCCTGGAGGGCTGCATTCCATGGTGTGGTGAGGAGTCAGACACAACTGAGCAAACACATTCCAGCTATGTCATAATTCTAATCCTTGCTGAAACATTTCCAATTTTTTTTAAGTATGCCTTTTTTTGAAAGTTCCAATTAAAATAGATGTCTTAACTGGGAAAAATATTCAGTTTAAGACAAGCTCTTGCCTAATTAACAATTCAAATACATATATATTTAAAAAATATCTATCAGTAAAATAATTTTATTTAATGTCTGGTAGGAATGATTATCTGAAAAACTGCATATGGACTAATATCCCCCAAATTTCTGTATGTGAATTTTATTTACATAAATAAAACATTTTTGGTTTTCTAAAGTAGTCGGAAAAAAACTTTTTCACATTCAAAATCATAATGGAAATGTTTGGTGTGTATAATAGATTGTGTTATTGTCATAACATTCACTCCTCCAACCCCTCCCCCTATAGACACTCACTTTCTCTTTGACACGTATTTGGCTTGGCTGTGTGACTTGATTTGAGTAATAAAACTTGAGGAGATATGGCACATTCTAGATTTGACCTGAGAAAGGTCTTCAGAGCAAGTCACTTGAAATCATAGGATTTTTCTTCACTGTTAGCATCTGTGTTATAAATGCATTGATTTTATCTCATTCCCAAATTTGAGAACTCCAGCAAGAACCTATCACCTTCAGAGACCAACTTGTTATAATACTTCACAGGGAGAAACAAAAGGAAGCTTTGAATCATTTCCTCTTTTCAAAATCACTGTGAAAAGAAGTGACCACAATTGGATCAAATTGACTTTTCTAGCTACATCCTTCAGCATGATTAAGATTAGGAAGATGTTTTGTGGCCATAAGCTATTCTTGGTGTAGATGCCACTTTGCTTATTCAAACTGCAATGTCTTACTTTACTGTACACACATCTGGACTCTTCAGTCTCACGCCCACCATTCAGAAAACTGAACTGAGGAAATTATCAGCCTCTTCTGGGAGAGCAAACAGTTGTTAAGCATGCCTTCCTTGTGGATGTGTCACACACATGGCAACTGAAGATTTATCTTCTTCTCAATACATTTAACATGTAACCAACTGGAAAGACAATTTTCCCCAAACAGGCATACGTGGTAGTCACTATTTTTCCACTTTGTTTGTCACTGATATTATGGGCATCCAAAGTTGGCACATAATAAATAAATTGCGTATGTGTGTATCCTCTTGTCCTATACATTCATGGTATACACAGATATTATTGTCTGTTATTTCCATTCTGTTCTGGTTGAATTCCCCAGAGTATGTTTTCAGTAATATACATTCTGTAAACATAATTTATAGTATAGCTTTAATTTATGTTTTCATTTTCTATTCTTGTTAGTTCCCTGATCTTTTCCAGATTACATTCATTCTATTGTCGTTGTTTAGTCAGGCAGGAAAGTAACCAAAATCAGCTTTGTGTCTTATGAAGCTCACAGTCAATTACTGACTAATAAAACTAATCATTTTCTTAGGACTTGGAACATATCTCCTAATTAAAGTCTTCTTGGCTAGAGAACTAGTTTATATGATACACATCAGCCTACTTTCCCTTTTAGCATCATCACTTTTCCTACCAATCTGTGTTAGTGACCTAGGTCTCTATAGAGACCCTGTCCTTTAATCCTATGACCCAGCCACAAACTACGAAATATGGTTCTAAACAAAGTATTTTCAGAACCATGAGTCTTTCCATCTGGGAAAATGTGTTTTCTGATTTAGATAATAGAAGCTCTGTGTAGCTCTGAACAAGATTTTGTAGTAGCATCAAGTATACATTTCTATTTCTGGTTGATTTTTATTTTCCACTGAGTATGGAAGGCTTATACCCTCTCAGTTTTTCATTCTCTGTAGATTAGTACAATTTCTAAAGGAAAGGGGTTTAAAATATTTTTACTTCACCTTCTTTAAATTGAAGACTTGAAATCATTGGGATGTGAAGAAATGGGAAAACTAGTTATGCCTTCAAAACATTTTGTATCACTCAATATTTTTGAGTAAAATCTGTTTTTTACTCATTTATTTAAATATTTTATGATGAATTATAATATGTCAGGTTCAGTGCTAGACAGTAAAGCTATACACAAATGAGTAAGACAAAATGCTCATCACAGTGAGGAAGTCAGAATACAGAATGATAAATGTGACTTCAACACACACATATGTATAGCTATTGTGGAATTTTGGTGAAGGGATGACTAATTTCATGTGAGCTGGTAAGGAAAGGTGGATTAATGAGATGACATTGGAGCTGAATTCTTGGAAGACGAGAAAATTCACAGGTGGAGAGCAGGGAAAGAGAATCAAAGTGTGCAGTCATGGTGCTGTGAAAGATACAGTAATTCTCTGTGGGACTGCCAATACTCAGCATGGCTGGAGCACAAAATGCCTATTAATGAGTGAACCCCTCCCCCTTTCTTCCACACAAGGACTTTGCCCAAACCACAGGCATGTCTTCATGCCATTACAATTCTTCTTCACTACTAGATCACTTCCATTAACTTGCAAACAAAGCAAAATGACTCAACCAAAAATGCTGACCAAAAACAAACAAACAAAAAAAAAACACCTCAATATAAACAAACATGCCACACCCTGTCCCTGGCCACATTATCTGCTCCATCTGCCACCTATCTCCTGCTTTTCAACAAAACTATTTGAAAGGGCTGGATATACTTCTTCCACTAATTGCATCTAATTCTTATTCTTCAAAATTGTGTTTAGTATAAACTGCTTAAAAACCAAAAGAATGTGTATAATAAATTTTCTGTATCAGTTCAGTTCAGTCACTCAGTCGTGTCTATTTATGACCCCATAAACTGCAGTACACCAGGCCTCCCTGTCCATCATCAACTCCCAGAGCCTACCCAAACTCATGTCCATTGAGTCAGTGATGCCATCCAACCATCTCATCCTCTGTCATCCCCTTTTTCTCCTGCCCTCAATCTTTCCCAGCATCAGGATCTTTTCAAATGAGTCAGCTCTTCGCATCAGGTGGCCAAAGTATTGGAGTTTCAGCTTCAACATCAGTCCTTCCAATGAAAACCTAGGACTGATCTTCTTTGGGATGGACTGGTTGGATTTCCTTGCAGACCAAGGGACTCTCAAGAGTCTTCTCCAACATCACAGTTCAAAAGCATCAATTCTCTGGCACTCAGCTTTCTTTATAGTCCAACTCTGACATCCATAATATCTCTTTTTAATATGCTGTCTAGGTTGGTCATAACTTTTCTTTGCAGGAACAAGCATCTTTTAATTTCATGGTAGTAGTCACATAGCTACAGTGATTTTGGAACCCACAAAAATAAAGGATCATACTTTTCCCACTGTTTCCTCATTTATTTGCCATGAACTGATTGGGACTAGGTGCTATGATTTTACTCTTCTGAATGTTGAGTTTTAAGCCAACATTTTCACTCTCCTCTTTCACTTTCTTCTTCACTTTCTGCCATAATGGCAGTGTCATACACATATCTGAGGTTATTAATATTATTCCTGGCAATCTTGATTCCAGTTATGCTTCATCCAGTCCAGCATTTCTCATGATGTACTCTGCATATAAGTTAAATAAGCAGAGTGACAATATACAGCTTTGACGTACTCCTTTCCCAATTTGGAACTTGTCTGTGGTTCCATGTCCAGTTCTAACTGTTGCTTCCTTACCTGCATACAGATTTCTCAGGAGGTAGGATAGGTGGTCTGGTATTCCCATCTCTTGGAGAATTTTCCACAGTTTGTCGTTATACACACTCAAAGGCTTTGGCATAGTCAATAAAGCAGAAGTAGATGTTTTTCTGGAACTCTTTTGCTTTTTCAGTGATCCAACAGATGCTGGCAATTTGATCTCTTCCAGCTTGAACATCTGGAAGTTCAAGGTTTATGTACCCAAAAGTACATATGCAATAGTATATACAGAAAAGTAGGAAGTCAAGACAGAGAAGGCACTGGCACCCCACTCCAGTACTCTTGCCTGGAAACTCCCATGGATGGAGGAGCCTGGTGGGCTGCAGTCCGTGGGGGCAAGAGTCGGATACCACTGAGTGACTTCTTTCACTTTAAACTTTCATGCATTGGAGAAGGAAATGGCAACCCACTCCAGTGTTCTTGCCTGGAGAATCCCAGGGACGGAGGAGCCTGATGGGCTGCCATCTATGGGGTCGCACAGAGTCGGACACGACTGAAGTGACTTAGCAGCAGTAGCAGGAGGTCAAGAACTACCTGGAGTAAAAGGCAAATTGGCCTTGGAGTACAAAACAAAGCAGATCAAAGGCTAACAGAGTTTTGCCAAGAGAATTCACTGGTCATAGGAAAAACCCTCTTCCAACAACACACACACAAAAAAACCTCTACAATGGACATCACCAGATGGTCAATACCCAAATCAGACTGATTATATTCTTTGCAGCCAAAGACGGACAGCTCTATACAGTCAGTAAGAACAAGACCGGGAGCTGACTGTGGCTCAGATCATGAACTCCTTATTGCCAGATTCAGACTTAAATTGAAGAAAGTAGGGAAAACCACTAGACCATTCAGGTATGACCTAAATCAAATCCCTTACAATTATACAGCAGAAGTGACAGATTCAAGGGATTAGATTTGATAGACAGAGTGCCTGAAGAACTATCAGTGGAGGTTTGTCACATTGTACAGGAGGCAGTGAATCAAGACCATCCCCAAGAAAAAGAAATGCAAAAATGCAAAACGGTTGCCTGAGGAGACCTTACAAATATCTGAGAAGAAAGAGAAGTGAAAGACAAAGGAGAAGAGGAAAGATATACCCATTTGAATGCAGAGTTCCAAAGAATATCAAGGAGAGATGAGAAAGCCTTCCTCAGTTATCAATGCAAAGAATAGAGGAAAACAACAGAATGGGAAAGACCAGAGATCTCTTCAAGAAAATTCAAGATACCAAGGGAACATTTCATGCAAAGATGAGCACAATAAGGGATAGAAATGGTATGCACCTAACAGAAGCAGAAGCTATTAAGAGGTGGCAAGAATACACAGAACTATACAAAAAAGGTCTTCATGACCCAGATAGGCACAGTGGTGTGATCACTCACCTAGATCCAGACATCCTGGAATGAGAAGTCAAGTGGGCCTTAGGAAGCATCACTATGAACAAAGCTAGTGGAAGTGATGGAATTCCAGTGGAGTATTTCAAATCCTAAAAGATGATGCTGTGAAAGTGTTGCACTCAATATGCCAACAATTTGGAAAACTCAGCAGTGGCCACAGAATTGGAAAAGGTCAGTTTTCATTCCAATCTCAAAGAAAGGCAATGCCAAAGAAAGCTCATATTAGTGCACAATTACACTCACCTCACACTCTAGTAAAATAACACTCACAATTCTCCAAGCCAGGCTTGAATAGTACATGGACCGTGAACTTCCAGATATTCAAGCTGGTATTAGAAAAGGCAGAGGAACCAGAAATCAAATTGCCAACATCTGTTGGATCATCAAAAAAGCAAGAGAGTTCCAGAAAAACATCTACTTCTGTTTTATTGACTAAGTCAAAGCCTTTGACTGTGTGGATCACAATAAACTGGAAAATTCTTCAAGAGATGGGAATACCAGACCACCTGATCTGCCTCTTGAGAAATTTATTACAAGGTCAGGAAGCAACAGTTAGAACTGGACATGGAACAACTGACTGGTTCCAAATAGGGAAATGAGTCCATGGGCTGTATATTGTCACCCTGCCTATTTAACTTATATGCAGAGTACTTCATGAGAAACACTGGTCTGGATGGAGCACAAGCTGGAATCAAGATTGCTGAGAGAAATATCAATAACCGCAGATATGCAGATGACACTACCCTTATGGCAGAAAGCGAAGAAGAACTAGAGCCTCTTGATGAAAGTGAAAAGTGAAAAAGTTGGCTTAAGCTCAAGATTCAGAAAACTAAAGACCATGGCATCTGGTCCCAACACTTCATGGCAAATAGATAGAGAAATAGTGGAAACACTGAGATAATTTATTTTGAGGGACTCCAAAATCACTGCAGATGGTGACTACAGCCATGAAATTAAAAGACATTGCTCCTTGGATGAAAAGCTATGACCAACCTAGACAGCATATTAAAAAGCAGAGACATTACTTTGCTAACAAAGGTCCACCTAGTCAAAGCTTTGTTTTTTCCAGTAGTCATGTATGGATGTCAGAGTTGGACTATAAAGAAAGCTGAGTGCTGAAGAATTGATGCTTTTGAACTGTGGTGCTGGAGAAGACTCTTGAGAGTCCCTTGGACTGCAAGGAGATCCAACTCGTTCATCCTAATGGAAATCATTCACGAATATTCATTGGAAGGATTGATACTGAAGCTGGAACTCCAATACTTTGGCCACCTGATGCAAAAAACTGACTAGTTTGAAAAGACCCTGATGCTGGGAAAGATTGAAGTTGAAAGCAGGAAGGAAGGACAGAGGATGAGATGGTTGCATGTCATCACTGACTCAATGGAGATAAAATGCGTTAACTCCAGGAATTGTTGATGGACAGGGAGGCCTGGTCTGCTGCAGTCCATGGAGTCGCAAAGAGTCGGACATGACTGAGCGACTAAATTTACCATAAATGTAGGCATCAATATATTACTTAATTCTGCATAGATTTAAATATTATGTAAATTATATTAAATTGTGTGTATTGTGACTTTCTTATAGCTTTTCATCCTAAATGACGGAGAAGGCAATGGCACCCCACTCCAGTACTCTTGCCTGGAAAATCCCATGGACGGAGGAGCCTGGTGGGCTGCAGTCCATGGGGTCGCTGAGTTGGACACGACTGAGCAACTTCACTTTCACTTTCATGCATTGGAAAAGGAAATGGCAACCCACTCCAGTGTTCTTGCCTGGAGAATCCCAGAGACGGGGGAGCCTGGTGGGCTGTCGTCTATGGGGTCACACAGAGTCGGACACGACTGAAGTGACTTAGCAGTAGCAGTAGCATCCTAAATGATGCCTATAGCTATACTTCATACACTTTAACTTGTCCATAGCTTTCCACTACATGAATTACCCCAAAATTACCTAACTGTTCACCTCACAATAGAAATTTGGATTGCCTTTTCTGCCCCATGCCATGCCATTAGGGTTATTCTTAAACATCTCATCTTGAACTTGTGTGTCAATTTTTCTAAGGTGCATTTATATAGTTGTTCCACTCTGTCAAAAATAGTAAATTGTTTTCAAAAAATAGCTGTACCAAACTGTACTCTTCTAGTAGTGTGTAAAATGCACGGTTGTATTACATTATTACTAGGCCTTAAAATTACCAGAATTTTTGAAATAAGCTGGTAGGCTTAAAAAACCTCACTGGAAACTTAACTTCCATTTTTGTTTATTATTGAATTTGAGCATATATTCATACATTTAGTGGTCTCAGACGTTTCTTCTTCTGTAATCTGTCAGTCCAAGTGTTTACATATTTATCTATTGGCTAATTTATTTGTATTTTTGCTAGTTTCATCATTTTGCTAGGGTTTCAAATTTCCCCATTTGTGAAACCCTTTTATGGAAACACGACCTGGCAGATAATTTTGCGGGTCTCTGCTGCTCTGTTACACAGTGGCTGATGTAAAGTCTCTAAAGTAACACACTCTCTCCCCCAGACTCATTTCCTTTTTGCTTCAGAAATTATTTTTTATCTCATTATCATTTTGTGTTTTTTCTCAAAGCACCTATCACATAACATTACATAATACATCTTTTTGTTCTTAACACATTTTTGATGGGATATAAGCTCTACCGGTACAAAAATTTTGTTTTAATGTTAGTACTATGTCATCACTGACTAGAAAGAAAACTGGGATGTGTTACGCGCTAAAGTATCATTCACTGTTCAATAAATAAATGCATTAGACCAATCATGTTCCTTTGTATTATGCTCTCCCAGCTCTTTAACCAAATAAACAAGAAATAAAATGTGATATTACTCAAAATAATAGCTTAACAGTCAAAATAGCATGTGTGAAATTTATAGTCATAAAATATGAATTTGATTCTCCATCATAGATTAATCATCCACTTTGAAATTTGTGAGTTAATGATTGTTCTTAAAAGTTTACTGTGAATCATAACTAAGAATCTTTATACCCAAAGATCTGTAAACCGGAAAATTCTTTCCTAATGCTGGGTTTAATTAAACACAACTTTTAGTAAAAATATCCTGTTAGAAGATGTTTGCTGGAATTGCATTAAAAGAATAATTGTAATAAATGTCTTTAATTTGTTAAAATATTATGGAGAATCCAACACACAGATGAATAAAAGTTAACACTTTGCTTTGAATTTGTCTTGCAAATTACTGGTCATAAGGTTAGAAAAAGGAGAAATTTGAATCACAGAAATCTAAGACTACACAAAAGTCAAATCAAATAAGAAGGAATTGTGTTTAATCCTGCATCAATTTGGATAGTTGTCTTAATGGAAGATCACAGTGCCATTAGTTAATCTCATTATCAAGGTGTTTTTTTTAAAAAAAAAAATCAGAACTATTTGTCAAATCACACCAAAAACAATTATTATGAACTTCCTAAAGAAGTATTTACCAGGTTTTCAATGAATGCAAAGGGAAGTACCTCGAAACTGAAACTATTTTCTATTAGAACAATTGTTTCTGTTAGCAGATCTGTGTTGTCAGTAGTTACAGTATAAGAAAGTGGTCTAAAGAAAAAAATTCAAATAAATTTATGGATTTTTATAGTCTTGTAAAGATTATAAAAACAATGTTCTTTTAAGTGCAACCACTTTATGTAAATCTGTAGAATTTATCAGCTATCACAATTATGTACCAATTGTCATCATTCAATTGCTTATTTTGAAATTTAGCAAAAACATTTCTTTAAAAATCACTTCTAAAAAGCCTGATTAATTAAACTGAGCAATTACTTTGTTTTTGTTGAAAAGTAAAAATTTATAATACACTGTTTTCTTAATACAACATTGGTCATTTCTGTGTTTGTTTTCTGAGCACCTTTTCCATCTTAATAACAAGGTGTAGAATCTTTTGGAGGATTTAGAGTTGTTTAATAAGCTTCATAAATCACATATTTTTATGTTTTTGTTTTATCCTACTCACTATTCAGCAAGTAGTTTTAAAACTTCAGAAATCTGTTTTCTACATTATACATCAGAGTGGTGAGCAATCCATTGCTGGTTTATGATCATTAACTCATATGCTCAGTGCCATTCACCATCTCATCTCATGCTCCTTTGAGAGCTCAAAATCACCTATCATAATAAATCAAACCAACAAACAAACTGAAATTATGAAGGATTGCACACCGCAGTTCTGCATTGCCAATATCCTGCACTTGCTTTTTTTTTAAAACCAGCCCATCAAACTGAAAATGATCCAAACCATGTTTATCATTTGTTTCCTCTACTACAATAAATTTCTCTCCTGACTTCCCTATTTCTTCTGATGGCACCACCATCCTTCTAGTCATTTATGCTAAAATGTCTGTGCATAAAGTTTAACCCTTCCTTAACTTAAGCTAGCACATATATACTTTTATATATGAAATTCAGTAAGGTCACTTCAATTCTATTTTATTACCTCCGTAAACTTACTTAAACTCCTTTTCAACTCTCATTTTTTCTTTTACAAGAAAATCCTAAAATAGCGATAGCTTCCACTGGCTGGTCCTCCATTCATCTTTCCTGTGAGATAATATCCCCAAGGCTCACCCTGACTGCATAATCACCCTGCTCACAGGCTCCAACAGCTTTTCTTTACCTCCTAAAAAGTCCAAATCATCAACATTTGCTCCTAGTAGAGAGAGAGGAGACAGTTATTATGGATAACACTACAGCAAATTCTAGATCTAAGAGGAGCCAAAGGGTCACTGATCAGCTATCCAACAGGAATGCAAGGAAAACTAGGGAAGACATGTTACCAACTTTTCTATGGACAATTGTCTTTTCTGGACTTTCTATTATGAAAACCCCTTCCTAATTTAGAAGCAGGTCTTCACAACATGATTCTCTGGAGAGGCAAAGCATTTACCCACAATGAAAGCCTAAGACAGATATTTTCTTCTCCCTACAACCTGTAAGCCAACAGGAAAGCAAATAACCCAGGTTTAGTCAATTACTTGTAACCACCTAAAAATGTGATTCTTGCAAAAATATAATGAGGAGGAATGGAAGTGGAGTATGAATCTGTAGCAGCAATAGCAATATATTGCTGTGTAAAATAGCAAGGTCATTTTACACCTGGTCATTATGCTGGTGGCATTGGTCCATGGTGGTGCTATAGTCAGATTGGTGGGGTTTTTTTGTTCTTGACTTTGTTTTGCCTTTCACTGGTTCCTGACCATTTTCAAAATATAGTTCCCAAGCTTTCTTGCCAACTTAAGGAGCTATGCAAAAATACTTCCAATATTGTACTTTCTGCATAAGATAAGTAGATCATTATTCAAAGGCTGAACCAAGCACCATAACTGAATAGAAGGCAAAATTTCCTCAGGAAAATATGTGGACTGTGATTTGGTAAAAGTGTCATGTGGATGTCAGAAGGCAGACAATTCTATTGGTATTCAAGGACTGGATTCCAGCAGCACAGGGGAAATATCTAATTAAATAATCACCTACAGTCCCATGAAAATGAATTAAGCAAAATGTTTGGGAAGTGTTGGAGTCCCCTGCAATAAGACAGTATAAACAGTAGGAAGGACATGTGAATTTCACACATATGGAATTAAATGACTCCTTCTAACAGTGAATCATATTGACTTTCATGACTATGCTAATAGAATTTATTCCTTTTTCGCAGTAGCCAAATCATGAGAAACGCTGGACTGGAAGAAGCACAAGCTGGAATCAAGATTGCCGGGAGAAATATTAATAACCTCAGATATGCAGATGACACCACCCTTATGGCAGAAAGTGAAGAGGAACTAAAAAGCCTCTTGATGAAAGTGAAAGAGGAGAGTGAAAAAGTTGACTTAAAGCTCAACATTCAGAAAACGAAGATCATGGCATCCAGTCCCATCACTTCATGGGAAATAGATAGGGAAACAGTGGAAACGGTGTCAGACTTTATTTCTGGGGGCTCTAAAATCACTGCAGATGGTGATTGCTGCCATGAAATTAAAATACACTTACTCCTTGGAAGAAAACTTATGACCAAACTAGATAGTATATTCAAAAGCAGAGACATTACCGACTAAGGGCCATCTAGTCAAGGCTATGATTTTTCCTGTGGTCATGTATGGATGTGAGAGTTGGACTGTGAAGAAGGCTGAGAGCTGAAGAATTGATGCTTTTGAACTGTGGTGTTGGAGAAGACTCTTGAGAGTCCCTTGGACTGCAAGGAGATCCAACCAGTCCATTCTGAAGGAGATCAGCCCTGGGATTTCTTTGGAAGGAATGATGCTAAAGCTGAAACTCCAGTACTTTGGCTACCTCATGCGAAGAGTTGACTCATTGGAAAAGACTGATGCTCGGAGGGATTGGGGGCAGGAAGAGGAGGGGACGACAGAGAATGAGATGGCTGGATGGCATCACTGACTCGATGGACGTGAGTTTGAGTGAACTCCAGGAGTTGGTGATGGACAGGGAGGCCTGGTGTGCTGCGATTCATGGGGTCGCAAAGAGTCGGACATGACTGAGCGACTGAACTGAACTGAAAACCAAACTTTGATTCTTTAAGTTGTGAGATTACATGTATTGAATATATCTCCATATCTCTTATGAAAAATTTAGGGCACTCTTCCAAAAATAAACCACAAATACTGCAATGGAGACATACATGAAAATTCAGAGACTAAGGGTAACCCAAACTCCCAATGCCATTGAACTCCCTTAGTCAGACTAGTAATACTCCTTTATCTATGAGGCAAAATAATACTGTATCTTTTTTTTTATTATTATTTTAGGGAATTAGCTTTCCTCGTGACCTATTTTGGTCTACAGACATATATCTGGAATCATATTTCAACATATTCATATTTCTAACTGGCCAATTGCAAAGTCAAAACATGGAAGAGAAGGCCACATAAAGATAGAGGGGAATATGTACATCCATGGGTAATTCAGGCTGACATATGACAGAAATCAAACCAATATTTTAAAGCAATCATCAGTTAACTAGAAATAAATATTAAAAAAAAAAAATAGAAGTGCAGGACTTTGCTAATTTCCAGCCAGTAAAATCTGGGGAAATTTTCTGAGAATGGATTCCAAGGGTATACAGAACATAAATTTAAAATGGGATGAATATTTTAGGGGTGCATTTACCCATGACTCTGAATTAGATATACTCATTTACAGATATAGGAATAATTACAAGGATGTGCCTGCTTCTCTGGAGACCTGAACTCAGGAGTGTTGCATACTAAACACAGTTGACAGTATATGGCATAATATGAAGTAAATAATTCAAAGATTTCTGGAGCATTTTAATTTTATCAGTGTATGTGTGTAAGAAAAATGTATGTGGATATTGGGTAGTAGTCAAAAGGTTGACCTAGTGGAGATTTGTCCAGGATCTGAATCTTTTTATTTTAGAGGAATTTTTCATTTTCTAAATCTTGGTGACAGGTAGGATCCACTCACTCATTAATATTGAGGATGAGGACATAATCTATTGTTAAACATTTTCTGCTTTGCAGAACTTTAAGTCTGAAGTAGATAATGCAAAGAAAAATGGACAGGGTGATTAGATTCAAGGCAGAGGGTTGAACAGCAGCTGCACGCATTGGCAGTAACAATATCTGCTGTATCCAGCATAGAGGACTGGGTAAGGTTCCAGTGAGAAGGAGAAGTGGCAGCACTCTGGTATGTTCTATCTCCACTCTGGTTCCTTCCTTCTCCCAAACATGATTCTTTACATTTTGTTGCTATTAATCTGGGATATTCCACAAATCTTTCTAACAAATTATGCTTTCTGTTTAAATTAGCCGTTCTCAATTTTTTTTTAATTTTTATACCGTTCTCAATTTTATAACATATCATCAAAGATTATTAGCCTAAAGTTCAAGTACAGATTTTGCATATTCATTGCTGTCTATTTTAGGTGCTAGAAGTGCAATGTGGGGACTCATTCTTGGAAGTACAGCTAGGATATCATTTTGTAAGTGCAGGGCAGTGATGGCAGGTAGGTTAGGGTCATTCCAGACACTTTATCTGAAAAAGGGCAGAAAAAGCCAGAAACAAGAGCGGAGTCTTCAAAATAAGCTGACATTAACAATGAAGCTGTCTGAAACTTTTTTTCTTTTTCCTCACAGTTTACTGATTAGTTTCCTAAATAGGGATAAAGAAACACTGACTTTGGGAGCTCCAAGCCAAACAAGTCATATAGATGACCTGGCTATTCCAGAATAGTTAGAAGTTGGAGGATGGCAAGAGATGTGTGATGTGAAGATTGACAATTTCAGGGCAAGATTCAGAAAAGGTGTTCCTAAAACTTACTGGTCTAAGGAAGAAGGTTCTTGATGTGCTAAGCAGTGTCACTTCTTGTTTCTAGCCAAGAGATTACAAAGACAGCAAATGGCTGGGTATTCAACCTGAAAAGTTGAAATGGGGCCTGATATGTGGAAAGATAAATCTGGCATTCATTCTCCTCTATCAGGAGTTCAGGTTCCCATCCATGCCCTACTCTCCAGTTAGACAAGAATTTTCGACTCCAAATATTATGTATACTTTTCAGATGCTAGTATTTGTCCATTCGTTCATTTTTATAAACACTGTTTTTGTCTAGAACATACTCCCTTTGTGACTTTGTCTAGCAAAATCCTATCTATCAATCAAAGCTGAGTTAAATGGTAAAATCTTCCACAAAGTGCTGCTGATCTGCCCACCTGGAATCTCTACCACTACTAACTTATTTCAGCATTTTGTAGTAGAATGAATATTGTGGCCCCAGTCCAGTGGCAGGCTGAAGTTTATTGATGAAAAGCAGAAATCAATCAAGTCAATGAAGAGTCCTGGGGTATGGATTAACATAAAGACTTGTCTCACCTTGGTAGCAAAATTTCAGAATTAGAAACCTCAGTTCTGGGCCTGTTAGCTAGGTCATTGTACCATAAGCTGGAGAAAGGAGGCTAAATCCAGGTGTGAAGGAAGCACCCAAGGGCATCCCAAACCAAAAACACAGCTTCTTTCTTTCTCCATCTCCCTAGTATTAAGTAGGAAGTTGGGCATGAGCAACGGAGGAGTTCAGTTCAGTTCAGTTGCTCAGTCGTGTCCAACTCTTTGTGACCCCATGAATTGCAGCACGCCAAGCCTTCTTGTCTATCTCCAACTCCCGGAGTTCACTCAAACTCACATCCCTCGAGTCGGTGATGCCATCCAGCCATCTCATCCTCGGTGGTCCCCTTCTCTTCCTGCCCCCAATCCCTCCCACCACCCAGCATCAGAGTCTTTTCCAATGAGTCAACTCTTCGCATGAGATGGCCAAAGTACTGGAGTTTCAACTTTAGCATCATTCCTTCCAAAGAACACCTAGGACTGATCTCCTTTAGAATGGACTGGTTGGATCTCTTTGCAGTCCAAGGGACTCTCAAGAGTCTTCTCCAACACCACAGTTCAAAAGCATCAATTCTTTGGCACTCAGCCTTCTTCACAGTCCAACTCTCACATCCATACATGACTACTGGAAAAACCATAGCCTTGACTAGACGTGGCCTAGCTGAAAAAGATTCAAGCTGATCTCTAAATCCCACCCTGGAGCGGCCCATGAGAGCTCACAGATATGCTACAAAATAACCAGAGGCTGTCCCAACTCTGGCAGCCTTAGGCACACAGTGGATACAAACTAACCACAGGGGCTTCTCCAACTCTGGTACATGTGCCTTTGATGCACAGCTGTGTCCTCAAGTGACCTTAGGCAGCGGAGAGCTTATTCCTCCTAAGTCACGTCAGTTGTGTCCGACTCTGTGCGACCCCATAGATAGCGGCCCACCAGGCTCCTGTCCCTGGGATTCTCCAAGCAAGTATACTGGAGTGTGTTGCCATTTCCTTCTCCAGTGCAGGAAAGTGAAAAGTGAAAGTGAAGTTGCTCAGTCGTGTCCGACTCTTTGCGACCCCATGGACTGTAGCCTACCAGGCTCCTCCGTCCATAGGATTTCCCAGGCAAGAGTACTGGAGTGGGTTGCCATTGCCTTCTCCAAGCGTTCATAAATACATACATACATCTGATTTTAACAGACTGAATTAGGGAAAAGGCATGTGCAAAAGAGTCTGCTGTTATGCAACTTGCAACTGTCAATCAAAACTGTCAGTCCACACCCACCAAGATGAATATGTAAAAGTCCTGTCTTGATAAACCCAGTACCTCATCACCTCTGGTGCCAGAGCCTCTCTTGGCTTGGCCCACCTCTTCTGGAAGGTGGTCTTTCTGTTCTTAACAAATGTGCTTTTGCCACGGGTAAGACCTCAGATTCTTCTTTGTATTCTTACCAAGGGCCAAGGCCAAGGCCCACGGGGATAGGGATGGGGATGGAGGTGGGGGTGGGGTGGGGGTGGGGGGGCCCTCCTTGATCCTCCCCAAATCTGGTAACACTAGTAAACGAAAAAACTCTTCCCATTCTCCTAGGCCTGCTTCTCTAGTAGAAACATAGGACAAGGTTACACACACACATTTTGTTTGCATATGAGTGGAGTGAGGTAGACAGGAATTGACAGTATAGTTCATTAATGGTGTGTTATTTTTTTAATCACTATTATAGCATAAATTATAAAGGCAAATAAAATTTCTCTCTTTTTTTGGGCTTCCGAAAAACCATAGTGCTAT
Source organism: Capricornis sumatraensis (assembly GCF_032405125.1). NCBI lineage: Eukaryota > Metazoa > Chordata > Mammalia > Artiodactyla > Bovidae > Capricornis > Capricornis sumatraensis. The sequence goes on from NC_091087.1 coordinate 60,816,371, forward strand.
GTACGTAGCATAAGCTCAGTAAAACACTTTTAAATAGACAAATGAACAATTAACACAATAAAATATCTTTATTTCTTTTTTAACATCTAATACTGTAGTCCATCAGCCCTGGGATTTCTTTGGAAGGAATGATGCTGAAGCTGAAACTCCAGTACTTTGGCCACCTCATGAGAAGAGTTGACTCATTGGAAAAGACTCTGATGCTGGGAGGGATTGGGGGCAGGAGGAGAAGGGGACGACAGAGGATGAGATGGCTGGATGGCATCACAGACTCGTTGGACGTGAGTCTGAGTGAACTCCGGGAGTTGGTGATAGACAGGGAAGCCTGGCGTGCTGCAATTCATGGGGTCACAAAGAGTTGGACACAACTGAGCAACTGAACTGTGCTGAACTGTAGTCCATAGAAATTATTTGTCACATCTATTTAGATTTGATACTCAGAAAAATATCACTCTAGTTCATCTTACCCACATTATTTCTATCTCATGGTCAGTATTTGGATGCACTTCTGTGATTAAATTTTAGTAGCAGAGTTAAACTTTTCTTAAGTATATACTCTATCATATCAACCCCCAAAATCAATGATAGTTGAGTGATTTCCACTATATTTCTATAAATTACTAGAAATTGGTCATTATAACATATTTCACACTTTAGTGTAATAGAATCCCAAACAATAAAATCAGATACTATGGAAAATGTATTTAAGTCTTGATTAGAATAATTTTTGATGTCTTAAATCAAAACTGCATCTTTGTTTTTTAAGCTTGCATTTGAGGAAAATAAATGGACCAATTAATTGCATACTCCCAAAGTGCATACCTTTGAAAGCATAACACATAAGCATCTGATTGACTTTGCTCTGGGCAATTATGTTGAAGTAGTCATCATAATATAGAGTAATTGGTTTTCTTTTTTTAACCAAGACTATATCAGACCTATCAAAAAATTGAAAGGAAAGATGCCACTGAACTATATTACAAATTAAACATTAAAAATGAGAATTTTTATTTGATATTATGACAATTTATAGCCCAAATAATAATTTAATTTTAAATTTAACTTAACTGAAAATATTCCCAAATAAGTTTTCAAAAGATGGCTAATAATATATCTAGGTGGTGACATAAACCAGAATTACTCCATTTCTATTTTGGCAGTTATAAATAAATTTGAGCTGTGATGAAAATTCTATTTCAATCTAACTCAAAATACTGAAAACTATATCTAAATTCAATTTTCTTATTTACATATTTTATCAACTGTACTTGGGTATATTTAATTGCATTTCAAAGGACTTAAAATGACATCCCCTGTGTGCTAGGTAAGTGTTCCGGGTAATTAAAATGATCAGTGTCCTTTTATTTAATCCCTGCAGTAAGCCTATATAAAAAGATCTCACAAAGTCAGACAACTTGTGACACCATTTGAATTAGGAATTCTGTTCTGTGACTAAAATCATACAAGTTTTCAATACATTTTATCATATTTTATACAGGCATCTTTTTTGATGCTTCAAGTTCACCACCAAGATCGAGGGAAAAGTAACATTTTCATGCATTAAGTCATATTGAAGGCATATTTGTCCTCACTCTGGTAGAACCTGAACTATTAGGCTTGTTTCTGATACTTTTTTGATACTTTATTGATGGCTCAGTGGCTGTTTATTTTGGTTGTGTGTGCCTGTTTGCTGACATGCTTCATGTTTGTATGTCCAACTGGTTCCTTGGGATTTGCAGTATGCAGAAACCTGATTTCACCTAGCGCTTTAAATTGCATCTGAACTATAAATTAATGAGACCTGTGTGAGCGCCTAAATCTCTCTTAAATGAAATGTTCAGGTCAACTTCAGTGAAACTCTTCAGTGAAAAACCACTTTCATAGTCATTTACCTATACCTTCAGACTGGCTGGTTTTGACTAACAGGCAGAAATCAAGAGTATGTAGAAAGAAGACAGTGTTTCCCACTTTTCCAGCTTTGGGCAGTGCCTCCAGTGGCTGCCTTGCTTCTGTGGCTCTAATTCCCACTGGATGGGCTAATTGCAGCTCAGGATACTTCTGGTTGACTCCGGGGCCTAAGTTCTGATAACACTGCCTCCTTTCTGTGGTCTCTCTTCCTCTGGGCTAGATGGTTTCCTACTGCTGCTAACCTACAAGTTCTTAGCACTCCCATCACTTGTAAAACCAATTCCACATGCTAAATCTCCTTCTTCAAAATATTTTAAATGCCTTTAACAATGCCTTTTAAGAGTTTACAAATAATATTTAGACCCTGATCCTATAGAAGGTGAAAAAGCAAGATCATAGTCATCTAGATAAAGATCATCCTGGACCAGGAAGAGCAAGTTCAACCATTTGGGAGAGAGCTGCCAAGCAGCACTCATGGCACAGCGGAAGAGGACAGTGTGGCGAGGTAAGCCCAGAGACAATAAAAAGTGGGTCAGAGAACTGAAAGGAGGATAAAGCATATCTTCTAGAACCTAGTAGGTCATCTTTCTTTTTCTCTAAAAGAGATGGAAAATTATCAAAGGCTTTTCAACTGTAGAGTGTGATGATTTAATTTTTGTCTTAACCATTTTTTCTTGAAAGGGGCAACAGCTGAAGTAGAAAGACATATTTAGAAGGTAGTGAAATATTTTGGCAAAAAGAAAAAAAAATGGTTGTGACAGGAAAATAGTGGTGGTGATAAGGAGTGATCAGCTCATGGGGAGGTTATGAGGTCAAGCCTACAGGATTTGAGGGTGAATGTTATGCATTAAACAAGAAAAGAATATTTTGGCTTAAAAGTTTATTAAGATATTCATATGGAGATATTGGATGGATGAGAATGAGCTATATGAGTATGGACTCAGATGGAAAGGTGTAACCTATAGATATAAACTTGGAAGTTGCCATATATACATAGTAGCTTTAAAGCCATGAGACTAAATGACATCACTAATAGTATTCCTTGTTTATTCCTTGTAGCTTATTTGTAGAATACCAAGCCCCAATAGTATCTCTTGCTTATTTTGGATAGGTGAATTCAAGAAAAAAAATTATATAATCTGTAGATTATTAAAATAGAAAATATAGATTATTTTATATAAAGCTACAGAAACTTTTAAGTGTTCTTTAGCTAAAGTATTCACAATGAGGAGTCATATATTTAGTCCAAGCATTTTTGAACTTGTGTTTTAAACAGTTGTATTATTTAAGTTCCACATCCAGCTCATACTAAGCAGGGACTTGATAAGACATCTGCAGTGTCTAACAGAGGCCTAGGACTGCAGTCTCAGGGCTTGAGCACTGAAGGCTCATCTGTTTCTTGATTTAGAGTCTGCAGGTTATCTCTGCTACATCTTCCCCTTCCACTGCAGGCCATCTTTACCGACATAGCAGAAAGTATATTCACCAACAATTTTACATCTTTACACCTTATGACTTCTATGATTCAGAAACAACAACAACAGTTCACAGAACAACCAGGAAGCAAGTGCTGAAAAGGCTGTATATTCTGTACCTTTTTCAAGGCCAATTTAACAGTCCCTTAAGAAAATATATTTTCTATTCTTTCATTCACTGCCTACATATATATATATATATATATATACATGTTCAAAATATACATATACATATATACATATATTTCTCCTTCAGAAATATAAAAAGAGAAGAATAATAGCAGCATTTGAAACCATTTTCCTTTAGTACACTTTTTTTTATAATTCTACACACTTTATCCCAGATTTCATAAAGTTAAAATTGATGTAACAATTTACTCGAAGTGTTTGATCAGTATACAACAATAAAGGTTAGTATCAGAGATATTTTAAAAATATGATATTCACTAGAAAACTACATAAGAAAAGATTATTTAGTTTTAAGTCTAATACTCTGTGCCACATTTTAGGATTACTTAGATAACTACAGTAAAAAAAAGAAATTAACTTTGAAGCTATGAAGCATGCTAAACTTACCAGAGTATGATGTGATGATAAATTATTCAACACTGCATGTGAAGATAGATCTACAAAATAAAAAAGAAATACCTTTTTGTCATTTATTCATTCAATAGGCATTTATTCAGTTGACCGTGCTTTTCACAGGATAGCAGTATCTGGTTATAGACAAAAAAATGATAAACTGAAAAGATAACTTATTAAATTTAACTGCAATTATTTCAGAAATAAACACTTTAACTTCATTAAGAGTCTAATCAAACTGTCAGCCAGTATACTCAGATTTACCCCCTGCACTGGTGCCACATAGTTTAACCCTGATCATCTTTTCTAACGACCAGTGCAGGAAGCAGAACAAGCCTTGCCCCTACTCTTGCTACACTGAAAATCCCCTGCATGGAACCAGAGTCATTCTTATAAAACAGAAATCAGATTGAGCCGCTCTCTTCATGTCAACACTCTGGTTGCTTTCTCACATCCTTAGAATAAAATACCAAGCTCCTCCCATGACACACACATCTGGTCCCTAGCTCACTCTCACAATCATCCTCAATTCTCCCACTTTTCTTCCTACTTGCTGTGATCCATCTCTTGGTCATTTTGCTATTCCTTGACCGTGCACATGCCTGTCTAAAGCACATAGACTTGCTCATCTCTCTGCTACAGCTCTCTTTAACCATGTATCTAAACCTGGTCATTCCACACAACAGTCAGGTCTCTTCTGACTGTCCTTCTCTTGCAGAGCTCATTTTAAACCACTGACCCTCCACTCATTAGGATACTTTAATTTTTCTCACAATATTTACCTCTAACTGTCAATACTGTGTATATTTATTTGTCTAATATTTCCATCCCTAGATAAAACGTAAATTCCTGGAGAGCAGAAATTTTGCCTTTGTTGCTGTTTCTCAGGACATAGAAGTACATGGCACTCAGGTGATATGCAATAAATGCCTATTTAATTCATTAATTTGTTGATTGTACCTGTACAAACTATCGTGTAAGTGGATATGAATTACAGATGACAACTTTCTAGCTCTGAAAGTTTGGGCAGGTAAGCAAACTATTTAGCAAAATGATTGTAATGACACTTATTTCATATGTAAAGTGCTTATAATACTGCCTGACTCATTCAAATGCTCACAGAAGGTTACTTATATTTTAATTATGTTATTGTTTACATTAAAATGAACTGCTACATTCATGTAAAGGAAATGTATATATGCTAAACATGTATAAATATAGGGTCCTCATTGTACTATCAGTATCAGGTTCCTGGCTGTAATAAGGTTTCTTTGGGAGGCACAAGTCCCTCTTACACAAAATATTTACTCATGAAATGATCACAATTTCCTGAAAAGTATTTTATATATTCTTTGTTATAGCTTGTATTTCTATCTAGAATCAGTTCAAAAATATTTCCATAGTACTGAGTTTCAAATTCCATTTTTATCTTCAAGTTGACTTCTTTCAGTAACAATTATTCTCCAGTTACACAAATATTCTTTGATCTTTTATTTTCAAGGCTCAGAGAAATAAATATGGATGTTTAAGATGAAATACAGTTAAATGTATCAGTGATCTTTCATTATTTTATTATTAATGGCAGAATAAACCTTAAATGAAATTTACTTTTTTTGTATTTCACTTTTTAGGGGAAAAGATGAAGGACATGAGAGTATATCAGTGTTTGTCTTAAGATCAGTGCATAGTCAATCTAATCTCCCACACCTTTTCAAGTATAGTTCTCTGCAATGATAACTTCTTCTAGCAAGGATTCTTTGCACTATGTTTGAAATTCTTTTGATGTTACTATATTATTCCATATGGAGCCAACTTCAACAAAACCTCATCACTTGAAACTAAGAAGAGTTTTTGTTCTATAACAAAAATAAGAGTTTGAACATTTAATCATATGGTTTTATGTTGACCAAGCAGTATCATTCCAAAGGATAGATTCACTTTGCTGAGACCAATTTTCCTGGCACTCAACCAAATATTAAAATGGAGCCCTATAAATAACATTAGTGTACTGTGAAAAGGCAGCAAAAAATAGCATCCATATCATTAGTCTATGTCAATCAAATTATTGCTGCTATTGCTAATGGGAGCATATCATCAAGTACTTAAATTTTTCCGAGTTTGTTAACAAACATAATTCAAGTCCCTGTATTTTCAGTATACAGATTATAAGACAATTTTATTGGCATTGGATATGGATTTATTTCAGATGAGTTTAATCAAGATGTGGACAAAATAATTAAAGGTGACAACATCAGGGTAATGATTGATCTTACAGGATGGGAAAAGATATTTATTATTCACTGAAATGTATGCTGGAGATTTACCAAGAAGACTGAGGATGTTACATTACTCAGTATGTCATTACCTATTTAAACATAAAATACTACTACCAATAAAAACAATTGCCTATATATTTTGTTATTTTGCTCTGAACCAAGTAAGTAATGATTTTCAGTTTGCTATATGAATTGTCTTATCATGACAACAGTGTTTAATTCCTCTGCTTAGAATTGTGGAAAGTGAGGTTCAGTTCAGTCGCTCAGTCGTGTCCAACCCTTTGCGACCTCATGAATCACAGCATGCCAGGCCTCCCTGTCCATCACCAACTCCCGGAGTTCACTCAAACTCACCTCCATCGAGTGGGTGGTGCCATCCAGCCATCTCATCCTCTGTTGTCCCATTCTCCTCCTGCCCCCAATTCCTCCCTGCATCAGAGTCTTTTCCAATGCGTCAACTCTTCGCATGAGGTGGCCAGAGTAGTGGAGTTTCAGCTTCAGCATCAGTCCTTCCAATGAACACCCAAGACTGATCTCCTTTAGGATGGACTGGTTGGATCTCCTTGCAGTCCAAGGGACTCTCAAGAGTCTTCTCCAACACCACAGTTCAAAAGCATCAATTCTTCGGTGCTCAGCTTTCTTCACAATCCAACTTTCATATCCATACATGACCATTGGAAAAACTATAGCCTTGACTAGACGGACCTGTGTTGGTAAGATAATATCTCTGCTTTTCAATAGGCTATGTAGGTTGGTCATAACTTTCCTTCCAAGGAGTAACCATCTTTTAATTTCATGGCTGCAATCACCATCTGCCGTGAGGTTAACAGAACTCATTTACTTTGTTCACATAGTAAGTAGGATTTATACTTAGGTGTTTCTGGCATCAAGGTTCAGTATTTTTTATGATTTAAATATACAGTATATTGAAATAGGCTAGAATTTGTCAATTTCTTTTTTCTCTTAATGAGAAATATTTTAAGTAATAATTTCTTCTAAGCATTCCTTCCTAGTGGGGCATAATTTACATAAAAAAGAGCTGATATTTGGGAGAATCAATATAAGCAAACTTATTGGAGTACATAAGAAGTTATACACTGGGGGAAAAATGTCCTGAATTTGAAGTTGGAGATAGAAATAATCCCTTCTGAAGATTATTTAAGTTAAAACTGTTATAAAATACATGCACAAGCTTGATGCCATCTTTAACACGGAGATTCATGGTTATTTTACAGAAGTAAGGAAGTAGTAAGAAGATAAATATTACTGGATAATTAATTCCCTTTTTTTTTTAAACAAAGTTGTCACTGGTTATTATTTTACACAATCAAGAATATATTCTTTATCTTCTCAACTATCTCCTTTAAATAGCTATGAGTCACTGTATCAAAATATAAACATTTATATCAAAGCATGCTAAGGATATTATGCATTTCCTACATCCCATACATTCCAAATAAATGACAGTTTGAAGCAAAATATTTAAATACAGACTCTTTACATATAATACAGATGATTTATTGAAAACCAACCCATATTTTTCCAAGTAAAAAACAATTTTAAATGAAATAAGAACTACACAGAGTTATTACTATCAGTATTAATATGTAATATTTCTTGGCATATCTAGAAAATTCAGAAAGAACAGATCATGAAAATCTGGCATAAAGAAATTACAAAGAGCTAAAAGAAGAGGTAAAATTTTCTCCTTTTGCTGGTAAGACTGCATACACAAAGACTCAAAGAAAGTCTAATAATATTTTTAATTACTGAGGTGATTGTTAAGGTGGCCACTTATAAGTTTTATATATTCAAGAATAAAAAATGTAGTATAGGAATTAGAAAAAACATTGGGGTAAAAAAATTATGACAAAACAATAAAATTCTCATAAATATACATATATCTTAAAGGTATAATTCATATATAATTTACTCAAGGGTAATTCTGCTAGTTTTGGCAAAGGCATATAATCAATAGGTAGAACAGATTCTTCACCTTCCAAAATTTCTCCTGTGCCCTTTTCAGTCAACAATTCTATTATCCTAACTTTTTACAGACACTGTTCTGATTCTTGTCCCTGTGATTTTGCCTTTTCTATAATGCTATATAGATTAATAGAATATGTAGAATTTGAGTCTGACTTCAACAGAGCATAATGCATTTGAGATTCACTGACCCTTGTTGTATGAATCAGTAGTTCATGTATTCATAGCTGAGAGATATTCCTATACATGTAATAGTATTCCTCAGTTAAGGAACTTTAAAAATGGGACACAGTGGATAAGGGTAATGAAAATGCACATACGTCTAGTTAGAAGATCATAAGTACTAGGGATGTAATGTACAACATGATTAATATAATAAATACTGTTGTGTTATATGTGAAAGTTAGGAGAATAAACCCTAAAAGTTCTCATCCCAACAAAAAATTATTTCTTTTTTCTATATAATTATTTTTTAATATAAATTTATTTATTTTAATTGGAGGTTAATTACTTTACAATATTGTATTGGTTTTGCCACACATCAACACGAATCAACCACAGGTATACACGTGTTCCCCATCCTGAACCCCCCTCCCTCCTCCCTACCCGTACCATCCCTCTGGGTCGTCTCAGTGCACCAGCCCCAAGCATCCAGTATCATGCATCGAACCTGGACTGGAGATTCATTTCATATATGATGTTATACATGTTTCGATGCCATTCTCCCAAATCATCCCACCCTTGCCCTCTCCCACAGAGTCCAAAATACTGTTCTATACATCTGTGTCTCTTTTGCTGTTTCACATACAGGGTTATCATTACCATCTTTCTAAATTCCATATGTATGCATTAGTATACTGTATTGGTGTTATTTAAATTTATTGTGGTAATCCTTTCATGATGTAGATCAAATCATTATTTATTGTGGTAATCATTTCATGATGTAGATCAAATCATTATGGTGTACATGTTAAATATACTGTGCTGATGTCAATTATCTCTCTCTAAAACTGGATGGAAACAAGTCTCAGCTAATAGAAAAAAAAGGGACAAATTTTATAAAGAAATAAATTACACAAAACTATAGGAACCAAAAATGTAAGCCAATCTAGCATTTAGTCTAAGACATGAAGAATAAATAAGTAGAAATTAGCTGAACATTCAGGAAAGTAAAAAAGATGTTGTTGTTATTCAGTCACAAAGTCCCGTCTGACTCTTTGCAACCCTGTGGATTGCAGCATGTTAGGAATTAATTGAACATTCAGGAAAGTGAAAAAGACATAAAATGTCCCTAAACATAGGCAGACCCAATAGAAGAAATGAAATTTTAATGAAAAAAAATTCATCTAGAAATAGAGCCACATAAATAGTGGCTCTTTGTCAAGGGAACAAAAGCCATACAATGGAGAAAAAAAAAGCTTTTCAATAAATGATGCTGTGACAACTGGACATCTTCATTCAAAATAAAATGAACCTAGACACAGACCTATACCCTTAATAAATTAATTTAAAATGGATTATAGACCCAAACATAAAGTGCAAAACTATAAAACTCCTAGAAGCTAACAGAAAATCTCTATGGCCTTGAGTATTATGCTGAATACTAAGGGTACAACGGGTACCTATGAAAAGGTACCTAAGGGTATCTATGAAATAAATAAATTTATAAGCTAGACTTCATTAAAATGTTTTAGAAATTTTGTTCTGGTAAAGACATTGTCAAGGTAATGAGAAAACAAACTATAGGTCAGCAAAAAATATCTGCATGATACATATCTGATAAAGAACTGTTACCCACCCAATATGTACAAAGAACTCTCAAAAGTTAATAAAAATACAAAGAACCTGATTAATATATGGCCTAAATGCCTGAACAGATATCTCACTAAAGAGATAAACGATGACAAATAATAATAGGAAAATATTCTCCATATCATATATTAGTAGGGAATTGTAAATTAAAACAATGAGATACCAAAGGGGGGAAAAAAAAAAAGAAAATGAAAACCTTATTAGAATGTCCAAAATGCCTAACACTAATACTAAGAAATGCTGGTAAGGATGTAGAGCAATAGGAACTCTCATCATTGCTATTGGGAATGTAAAATGGTATGGCCACTTTGGAGGACAGTTTGGCAATTTATTAAAGTAAATGTACTCTTACATTTGATCCAAGAATCATGTTCCTTTGTATTTACACAAATGCTTTTAAAACTATGTACACACAAAAATCTGCATATGGATATTTTAGAGCAGCTTTATACACAATTGCAAGCAACCAAGATGAACTAGGTTGACAGGATAAAGACAAATAGACAATGGGATACTATTCAGCATTAAAAAGAAATAAAACATCAAGCCATGGAAAGACACAGAGAAACTTTAAATGCATATTAGTAAATGAAAAAGGACATTCTGAAAAAGCTACGTTCTATATGATTCCAACTACGGTAATGACAGTCTGGAAAAGGCAAAACTATGGAGAGTATAAAAAGATCAGTGATTGCCAATGGGCAGAGAAGATGGAAGTATGGAAGGGAGGGATGAATAGGTGAAGAACAGGATTTTTAGAATAAAATTATCCTGTATGATATCATAAGGTAGATACTTACCACTATATATTTGTCAAAAGCTATAGCATGTAAAAACACCAAGAGCAAATCCTAATATAGACTGTGGACACTGAGGGATAACAATGTAGGTTCATCAATTGTAACTTTTTTTTTTTCATGAAAATTATTTATTTTTTGAATTTTGAATTTTTTATTTAAATTTATTTTTTAAATTGAAGGTTAATTGTTTTACAGAATTTTGTGGTTTTCTGTCATACATCAACAAGAATCAGCCATAGGTATACCCATGTCCCCTCCCTCTCATCTCCTCTCCATCCCACCCTTCTAGATTGTCAGAGTCCCTGTTTGAGTTCCCTGATTCATACAAAAAATTCCCATTGGCTATCTATTTCACATATTGTATTGTAAATTTCTATGTTACTCTCTCCATATATCTCACTCTCTCCCTCCTCCTCTCCCATCATGTCCATAGGTCTGTTCTCCATGTCTGTTTTATTTTTAATAATAAAAATGGGAAGTAATTATACTGAAGTGTTTATTTCCATGCTGTGTAATTATAGACAGTTTTTCTGCTTTACTAATTTTTCAAATAAAACATAAAGTATAAGCTTTTACCATTTTTATAAGCTGATAATCATTATCAGAAGAAATCACTGAAAACCTGAAATGGAATAAAAAATGACAATAGAGAGATGAACAGATTATATTAATATGCAATTAATCTCAGTATAATATAAAAGGATATAAATAAAAACAGGAATGAGATACCCATTTACACCCATCAGACTGGGAAATATGGAATGAGTTACAAACACACAATAGAGGAAAAGTTGTGAAAATGAGTACTGTCATAAGTCACTGGGGGGAATAGAAATACCTTCATCTCTAGGGAAACTAATCTGTAATGAGCTATCAAAATTTTATATGTACATAACTTTAACCATTAATACCACCCATTTATTTTCTGTGTTCCTCTCTACCACATATTTGTCATGTGGAACTCCTAATTTTATTTAGTTTCTCTGGATCTGTTCTCCCAACATTGCAGACTAAGGGGAGCAAGTTAACTAAGAAAATGTATTCAATATTAAATTGTATTTAGGGCCCTGAGAATATAGATGGTTTAGATTTCATAAATATTGTTACCAACATGCTCTGCTAGGTGGTTTTCTACAGCACGGTTTAATTGGTTAGATACTGTCAGAGAGAGAAAATAGTTTTCTTAAATATTATGTTTGGTTTCATTTTTCCAAGAAAAATGACAAAAGGAGAAATAGACAAATCCCAATAGCAATTACAAAAATGTAATTAAAAACACGTGACAGCATGTTAGGTAGAAACAGAGGGAATTAAGGAAAAATCATCAATAGGAAGAGAATAATTGGGTCTGTGGACTAAAAATAATCTTGGGGTCAAAGAATAATCACATTTGGGATTGTTAGACTAATAAAATATAATAAGATCTGAGGAAAAACTTCTGCATTAGTTATTCTATAACTTCACATTTTGATGATGAAATTGTCTGGGACTATGCTAAAGCTGAAACTCCAATACTTTGGCCACCTCATGAGAAGAATTGACGCATTGGAAAAGACGCTGATGCTGGGGGGGATTAGGGGCAGGAGGAGAAGGGGACGACAGAGGGTGAGATGGCGGGATGGCATCACCAACTGGTTGGACATGAGTTTGAGTGAACTCCGGGAGTTGGTGATGGACAGGGCGGCCTGGCGTGCTGCAATTCATGGGATCACAAAGAGTCAGACACAACTGAGTGACTGAACTGAATTGAACTAATCAAGGATAAGCTCTAGCCTATGACATGGTTGCCTTTCTATCTCACCACAATGGGGTTAGGAGCACAAAGTAACTTTTTCACATGTGCAGTTTTACAGTGCAATTTAGATGAAGGGGGAAAAAAAAACAAAACAAAAACTAGTGCTGGAGTGTGACTGTGGGAGTGGGTGGGTGGTTGTGTGTGTGCGCGTGTGCTTAGTTGCTCAGTTGAATCCAAGTCTTTATCCCATGAACTATAGCCTGCCAGGTTCCTCTGACCATGGGATTCTCCAGGCAAGAATACTGGAGTGGATTGTCATTTTCTTCTCCAAGGGATCTTCCTGACCTAGGAATCAAGCCCTTGTCTCATCCTTTGGCAGGTAGATTCTTTACCATTGATCCACCTGGGGGTAGTTGAAGTAGGCTACGTAAAATGGTGGTTAGAGAAGAGGAGGTGAAGGAACCAAATGCCAGATTGTTGGAAAGATTATCAATTAAAACATCAATGTCCCTCAGAATGATTATAGATATTAGAGTGGGCTATAAGATTGTGAGAAGCAAAGACCGGAATCATCCAATGCAGGAGATTGTCCAAAAGGTCATTAGGTATCAGCAGTCAGTTGTAGAAGTAAACACAAACATGATAAGTCCTAAAAAAATAAGCATATTTTACAATGAGATAGAGGAATCTATTATACATTTGATAACAACTCAATATATCAGAGAAAATGAGGTCATAGTGTGTCACATAGTTTTAAAAGAGAAAATGAACAATTATGGAGATTAAAATGTAATGAACACACAAAATTAAATGGAGACCTGGTCAATGTTCGAGTCTCAACTGATTTAAACTGCTGTCAATAGAATTAAAAACCAAGGGAAAGCTGAAGGTTTTTTGTTCTCTTTAGAGAAAGCACAGTATTTCTTAAAGGACTGGTTCAATTATAATCTCCAGACTTTAATTTGTGTATGTCCAATGGAGAATACCCAGAGAAGCTACATTGTGGTTGTAGAAGGCAATAAGTAGTCACATTAGGCTCCTTTGGATAAGATGATTACAAGTACCATAGTTACTATTGCTGTTTAGATAAAAACATGAATTGTGCATTTAAATTAGATAAAATCTGAATATATGTATATGTATGTTTCCTTTTCTCACTATATATATATATGTATGTTGTTGCTTAGTCACTCAGTCCTACTCTTTTGTACCCCAATGAACTGCAGCCCGCCAGGCTCCTGTGTCCATGGGATTTCCCCTGCAAGAATACTGGAGTGGGTTGCCATTTTCTTCTCCAGTGGGCCTTCCTGACCCAGCGATCAAATCCATGTCTCCTGCACTGCAGGAGGATTCTTTATCAGTGAGCCATAGGGAAGCCCAAGTGCCACAATGGTAATAGACTGAAGGAAAAAAAAAAAAAGCCATAGTATCAAACAGTGTCATTTCATTATACAATAACTAAACCTGTTATGCTTTAATAAATCAAAAATTTAAAAGAACTTTAGACTCCAGGAAAACTCACAATATAGATATTTTCTCTGACAGTTATAATTTGCATGAGACCAGCCACAGAATTTTCCCTTGTTCACCAATACAATCCAGTGCCTGTCAAAGTGAACGGCACATTGTAGGCACTTAGTACATACTAGTTGAATGAACAGAGATTTCTAGAGATGCTGCCTGCTTCACTCAAGTCGGGTGCACAATGAACTACTCCCATTTTCTACTACTTTAAAAGCATATTTAGACATATTTCTCTTACTTTAACTTTTAAACACTCCTCTGGGCACAATTGAGAGTACATTCATTGACCCTTGCAGAGAATCCTCAGGTAGGGAGAGACTGCTTTCTAACCCGGACTGCTCAGTCCTACTGATGGAGAAAGGTAAGTAACTTTGAAAATGGGGAGCCAGGCACTTGCATTATCATTTGTATGAAGACTAAATGTACTGTCTTTCTCCAACTTCAAAATATTGCCACTATTTTAAGTGGTAATATATAAAATTTCATTAGCATTTTAATCACTTAGTGAATGATAACCATAATGTCAACTCCTAAACTTCTTATCTCATAACTTTTCATCCTTGAGATGCTAATATGCTGTAAACTTTCTTATTTCTTCTGTTTTATCTAAAATAAGCACATTTATAGAAAACATTTATTTCAGACTTGTTTGTTTCCATTTGTGTTTTAACATTTAAAGTTGAAAGCCAAAGGTAGGATGTTCCCAAATTCATAATCCCTGAGGGATCTTTTGCTCTTGACTGGATTCTGATATAATTACCACTATGCTATTCAATCTAATTTATTTTCTCCAAAATTTTTCTAAGTGATTATGACATTAATTTAGTTTCTTCAACAGATTTTGTTCTAAGTAAATCACCAAAAACTCCATGAGTTTTTACTACCAACTGACCCCCTCCTGAGAAAAAGAAAGTACCATGACTCCACTGTCCATTTCCATTGCAAAAGGCTGAGAAAGATTCATGTTTAAAATTCAAAGGCTGTGGTTGAATTGTATAGAAATACATATGTTTTTAAAAGTCCCAGCAGTTGGTTCATCAGTTCACTTTTATTTGTGTCTTTTTTGTATTTATTTTCATGATATACTCCTTCAGAAGTAAGGCAAAAATTAATCTCCAAAACCCTTTTTTTATCAAGCGTTTTTACTTCATTTACTGAAATCCTGAAAACTCCAACCAACATCAATAAATGAGTACATGAAATTGGACTAGCTAATTTTTGTTCGCATATGTCTATAATTATAGTAACAAGTTGGGGAAAAGATAGGATGGGGAACAGAGAGAATTAGAACTTGGTGATTTAAATGCAAGATTAATGGTTATCAATGGTAATAAAGGACTGCATATCAAATTAAATGAATGAATAAATGAACATGAGACTTCTAAGACTATACTCTTCTTAGCCAGTCCATTCTTCATATTCTTCACAAACATTTTTAATTAATTTATCTTCACAAACATTTTTAATAATACAAATCACCATTCAATGAAATACAGTAGAAATAAAATATGACTAAAAATCTATTTATGTTTGAGTTTCTGTTTCCTTCTGTCTATAACATTTATGCCAGTGAAAGCAAAACAAACATCTGTTTCTTTATTAATAGCATTATCCCCTTTAACTATCAGCCTAAACATTCTTCCTCTATTTTCTCCTTATAGGAGAAGCATTATATGCTTCATATTCAAAGCTAGGAGAAGCATACCAAAAACACCAACAAATACAGAAAGACAGGATTGGCCATTTTAAAAAGGCAAAAATAAAAACGCAGAAAATCAGAAGTTTAACTTCCCCCTTTTATGTCCTCTATGAGTAATATGGCACTAATAGAACGCAGGAATAAATGAACTCTCTTGGTGTCTTAATTGAGTATTGTCTAGCAGTTCTTTTCATAAGGCTTGTAAAAAATGTTCCCTCTGGTAACTTTAAATTCATTTTTGTAATTAGCATTTAGTTGTATCTTTGAAAAGAACCCAGCTTCTTTTTGCCTGCCAACAGCAATTTTCAGCTCAGCAGATAAAAATTAGGTCCTGTGCATTAAAGCCAACAGGTCTGATGTCAAGATGGGAATACTGCCATCATTTTATCTGGAAAATTAATTTAATTTGTTCTAAATATGATATTTATTTATGCCTTCAAATTCTATTTGTATATACTTTTAACAAAAATATAGATCTTATGCTTAAATGCTAAAGATTAATTGGAAACAATTATTTGGAATACATAGGCAATCTATTCTAAATAATTTTTCTAGCATACTGAATATCTATGTACAAATTTCCTTCAAAATAAAATGGGATATATATTTACTGAAAAAAAAACTGAAATTTTTCCATATAATTTTCTAGCTTTTTAAGCATTCTAGATACCTAAGCAATCAAATTACAAATGCTGTGCTCTGTGTTCACCCCTTAGATAGGTGATGGTGTTGTTTAAAACATGACATAAAAGTTGCACATAGAGAGAGAAAAAGATGGCGGAGGAGTAGGTGGATATGGAGTACATCTCTCTCCATGGATACATCAGGAATATACCTCAGACACAGAAGTGCATGCAGAACACCTGCTGGGAGAGGGCAGGAGTACCTGACCAGGGAAAAGAATATATAGACCCATGCAAAACTTGGTAGGATGACGGAACTAGGGGAAAAAACAGGAGTGTTAATAGGACTAGACCTGCCCTTTGCGGGTGGGGGAAGTGAAGCAGGGGTCTGATCCCCACATGGGGCAATTGTCTGAGTCAGGGGAGAAACATTTAAGGCTGAGAGTGAAACAGCTGATCTGTGGTAGCCTAAATGGAATGAGAATCAGACAGTCCTTGCTGCAGCCATACATATCCTGGACAGGGAGGCAGATCCCCTGGAAGGCACAGCAGCTGGAAGCTGGAGTTAAGGGACTGTGGAGTAATCCTAGGGCGAGTGCCACTGCTGACTGTGGAGAGATGGATTGAAGAGATGGGATGGAGTAGATTGTGGTGGGAAATGCTTGTGGAGGAAAGCTGGGCAACCACGAAAGGAAGCTGATACTGCTGAGTCATGCATAAGGAGTGGAGCCGTTACCATAGCCTCTCTCCCCCAACAATCCAGCATCAGCAGCTGAACAATAGAGAGGCTGGCCCATCAAACTGCCTGAAGCACTGAACTACAGAGTAGAACCCCACACAGGGTGCCCCTATACATGCCTGACAAGCTGAACAACATAGAAGGACCCAAGGCAAGGGAGCCCTCTATGTGCCTGAATGGGCAGAGCTATGGAGAAAGACTGGACAAAGAGGACTTCTGATCACCAGCTATAAGAGGCTTGAAAAAAGACTCTGATACAACCATAAATACTGTGGCAGAGGCAGTCCATGTCCCTGCACACTTGGCACCACCAGGGTCCCCACACGCCAAGCAGCTGTGCCACCTTCACTCTCAACTCACTGGGGCACAGCTGCCAGAGACAGAAAAACTCTCATGTCTATGCACACAGGGTTGCTTCGGTCCAACTCTTTGTGACCCTGTAGACTATGGCCTGCTGGGCTTCTGTCAGGGAAGGGGTTCTCCAGGCAAGAATACAGGAGTGTTTTGGCCAGTACTGGTCGCCATACCCTTTTAGAGCACATTTCCTGCTGCCACAGCCGCCAACTCCTCTGAGTACCTAGTGCTGCCAGAATCCCTGCGACCCAAGCAGCTGCACCACCTCCACACGTGGCCCTCACAGGGACAAACCCAAACCCTCCAGGGCAGCCTCAGGAGCAAACCCCAGTGGCTGACCCACATGCAGAGGTGGAAATAAAACTAAAATTGAAGCCCAGGGGCAGGGTGCCTAAGGAAGAAGACCCAAAACCTTCCTACCAGCTGTACAAGCTGAAGATTAAATCCACATGATCAACTAGGCAGACTCTGTCTCTATGGAACATATAAAAAGTCATTGAGAGCTCCCACAAAGAAAACATACTAGTTCTGATAGCTGGAGATATTGGAAGCAAGAACACAAAGGAGCAGGACCAGATTAGAATCTGAGTTGTCCTCACAGCAGGTCCAGAGGTAAACACAGTGCTGAAGGGCATCCTAGGGAGGTGAGGCAGACTGTCACTCTCAGCAAGGGAAAGGATTCTGACAGCAGTGACTTAAGAAAAACATTTATTATTTGCCAGGAGCCAGTACGAGGAGTCCCGCCCGTGGCAAAGGTCATAAGGTTAAGGGGTCCAACTGGCAAAGGCGAGTCTGGCCTTAAGGGAGCCTCACTGGATTTTCTCGAGCATCTACCCCCAAAACCAGAGTCTGCCTGCCTTACTGCATTATGCTTTTTGCTTATGCTTCTGACATTAACAGGGGCTGTCCCCCCCCCCGCCCACCTTTTTCTGGAAAAAGTTAATTTAGAGCTTTTACATAATAAGCCTCCTGGACATAATAAGAGTGTTTCAATCCAAAACCCCCTCTGATGGCTTTCTAGCCTGCCTATAGTACTCTTACAGCTGTGCATGTGATTGTTTGTGGCCTCCTGACCGCGAGAAGCACAGGAAACTCAAAACATCCCAGGAATGTAGGGGCTTTCAAGGAGTCAAAATCACTAGAATAGGACTGATTAAGGGTTTCATTTGTTGCGCCAATACTTGCTGCCAAATTTTCATATCTTTTATTTATTGATATAGTTGATATATATAAAAAAACAAACAAGTAGCAACATAGATCTTTGAGTTAAGTACCTTCTTTGTTATAACCTACTGCACCATTGTTCTATAGGGATGTAACTTTAGTGCTTTGAGGGTGATGTGGATTAAGGAAAAACACTTCAGGGGAAATGAGATTAACATTCATTAAGGAAGAGAGCCATAAAGTGTTAACAACAGGCCTCTTGGCCAGAAGATCACATAAATCACCTGAGACCTTTTGTATACAAAAAGATATACAGAAAGGGTCAGGACTGCTGCCCCTGCATGACTCTGTATCTTCCATTATGTAAAACTTAGGGTATATAAACACCTTTTAAAAATAAAGTTATGGGGTTTTTGCACAAGCTTGGCCTCCTCTGTGTTGACTCTCTCTTTCTCCCTCTCCCTCCGTCTCCTTTTCAGGCTGATCCCTTGGAACGGGGAGGCTCACTGAGTCTACTTATTTGCCCTGGCTTCTAAGACCCACGTGGGAGGGAGCCCAAGGCAGGGCACCCTCTGCTATTCAAGCAGGCGCCAGTGGCCTATGTAGACAGTGCAAGTTCCTTGTCTTGGAACTTTATTGGTTTTCCACGTAAACCAAGTTATTCAACATCTTTTCTCCACTAATTTTCCTACTACACTATTCTTTCCTAATCTCTCTTTATATTTCTAATTAAATAATTCTTTCCTAAGACACCGACTCCATCCCCCCTTCGAATTACCCTGGATCCACCGGGGCTGGACCCCAGCAATTATTCTTATGTTTTGTCTCATTCTATAGATTCTTTTGGATTTTGTTCCTTCCGCCCCCTACTTGTAGTTGTCGATTTTATTGACACTACGAAATCTCATTAAGCTTTTGAGCTTCCTTTTTTTCTCTTTTTTTAATAAGCCACAATTTTTATTGTTGTTATAAACCACTGCCGCTGTGTTGGGCTTTTGCAGTTCTGGGGAATTTTCCTTTTTCTTCCTCTCTCTCTTTTTTAAAATTTAGTTTTTAATTTTTAAACCTATTATGATTTTTTCTACATTTATTCTTTTATTTGTTTTTCCTACTGTTCTTTTCCTCTTGCAGTTAACTTTTAATGTATATAAATCTTCTTTATCTACCTATATTTAACTGTGCATATCTATCCTTCCTTTCTGTTCTTTTTTTAATTTCCTCTCAACATATTTGTTAGTTCTGTTTTCATTGCTTTATTCCCCTATTGGCACCTTGCTTTAGTTTTGTTTTCAGTTTGTGCTTTTTTTTTTTCTGGCAGATATAATTTTTGGTTTCCTTTATTCACCAGGTAAATCTATTGTACTTTATTTTTGTTGGACTATTTTGATTTTGCTTATGGGTATATGGGTTTATATGTATATTACGTTATTTTAATTATAATTTGCCTCATTTTGTAACCGCCATTTGTCTGGGGTTCATCTTTGGTTCTCATTTTTGGGTATTTGTTTTAATCTGACTTAAAGCCATAATAAAACACTTGTGGAATCTTCATTCCTGACCAGAGATCAAGCCTTGAGCCTTTGGAGTGGGAGCACTGACTCTGAGCACTAGACTACCAGAGAACTAACTCTGTTTAGTTCAGTTGCTCAGTTATGTCCTATTCTTTGCAACTCTATGAATCACAGCACACAGGCCTCCCTGTCCATCACCAACACCCGGAGTTCACTCAGACTAACATCCATCGAGTCCGTGATGCCATCCAGCCATCTCATCCTCTGTCGTCCCCTTCTCCTCCTGCCCACAATCCCTCCCAGCATCAAAGTCTTTTCCAATGACTCAACTCTTCACATGAGGTGGCCAAAGTACTGAGGTTTCAGCTTTAGCATCATTCCTTCCAAAGAAATCCCAGGGCTGATCTCTTTCAGAATGGACTGGTTGGATCTCCTTGCAGTCCAAGGGACTCTCCAGAGTCTTCTCCAACACCACAGTTCAAAAGCATCAATTCTTTGGCGTCCAGCCTCCTTCACAGTCCAAATCTCACATCCATACATGACTACTGGAAAAACGATAGCCTTGACTAGACGGACCTTAGTTGGCAAAGTAATGTCTCTGCTTTTGAATATACTACCTAGGTTGCTCATAACTTTTCTTCCAAGGAGTAAGCGTCTTTTAATTTCATGGCTTGCAGTCACCATCTGCAGTGATTTTGGAGTGCAAAAAAATAAAGCCTGACACTGTTTCCACTTCTATTTCCCATGAAGTGATGGGACCGGATGCCATGATCTTCGTTTACTGAATGTTGAGCTTAAAGCCAACTTTTTCACTCTCCTCTTTCACTTTCATCAAGAGGCTTTTCAGTTCCTCTTCACTTTCTGCCATAAGGGTGGTGTCATCTGCATATCTGAGGTGGTTGATATTTCTCCTGGCAATCTTGATTCCAGCATGTGTTCCTTCCAGTCCAGCATTTCTCATGATGTACTCTGCATATAAGTTAAATAAGCAGGGTGACAATATACAGCCTTGAGGTACTCCTTTTCCTATTTGAAACCAGTCTCTTGTTCCATGTCTAGTTCTAATTGTTTCTTCCTGACCTGCATACAGATTTCTCAAGAGGCAGGTTAGGTGGTCTGGTATTCCCATCTCTTTCAGAATTTTCCACAGTTTATTGTGATCCACATAGTCAAAGGCTTTGGCATAGTCAATAAAGCAGAAATAGATGTTTTTCTGGAACTCTCTTGCTTTTTCCATGATCCAGCGGATGTTGGCAATTTGATTTCTGGTTCCTCTGCCTTTTCTTAAACCAGCTTGAACATCAGGAAGTTCACGGTTCACGTATTGCTGAAGACTCGCTTGGAGAATTTTGAGCATTACTTTACTAGCATGTGAGATCAGTGCAGTTGTGCGGTAGTTTGAGCATTCTTTGGCATTGCCTTTCTTTGGGATTGGTATGAAAACTAAGCTATAGATATATAGGTTAACGTATGTAAATCTCATGATGTAGATGAACTACAAACCAAATTCTGCAATAGATGCCCCCAAAAAACAAAGAGAAAGGACCCAAGAGTAACACAACAGAAAATCAAACTGAAAAATAAAGAGACTAGAAGAGAATCACAAAAACAACCAGAAAATAAGGACCAAAATTTCAGTAAGTGTGTATCAATTATCAATTACAAAGTGAAATGTCAGAAAGATAAAAACAAATATCACACATTAATGTATATATGTGGAATGTGACAGATGAAGCTATTTCCAGGGCAGAGATAGAGACATAGACATAGGGAACAGACATGCAGGCACAGGATGAGGGGATGAACTGGGAGATTGGGACTGATGCAATGCACTGCCATGTGTAAAATGGACACCTAGTGGGAACTTGGAAGTTCAGATCAGTGCTCTGTGATGACCCAGAGGGATGGGGCTGGGTGGGGAGGGGAATGGGAGGAAGGTACACGAGGGAGAGGGTGTGTGTGTGTGTCTGTGTGTATAAATATATATATGTATATATATATATATATATATATAGCTGATTCACTTCATTGCACAACATAAACTAACACGACATTGTAAAACTACTATAGCCCAATAAAAATGTAAATGAACTGAGTGCTCCAGTCAAAACATAGCTATCTATATGCTGCCTATGAGAGATAGCATCAGAGATAAAAAATACAGAGACTAAAAGTGAAGTGAAGTCACTCAGTCATGTCCGACTCTTTGCGACCCCATGGACTGTAGCCTATCAAGCTCCTCCATCCATGGGATTTTGCAGGCAAGAGTGCTGGAGTGGATTGGCATTTCTTCTCCAGGTAATCTTCCTGACCCAGGAATCGAACCTGGTCTCCTGCATTGCAGGCAGACACTTTACCATCTGAGCCACCAGAGACTAAAGATTAGGGTATAAAAAAGGGTATTGCATGCAAGTGCAAATGAAAATAAAGCTGGGATAAAAATACTTATATCAGACAAACAGACTTTAAAACAAAGTCTACAACAAAAGATAAAGAGTATTACATAATGATAAAGTGATCCAAAGAAAGGATGTAACATTTGTAAACATATATAGACCTAATAAAGGAGTACGTAAATATATAAAGCAAATATTAATAGACATTATGGGAGAAATAGACAACAATGAAATAATAGTAAGGTACTAATACCCCACTCAGATATGCAGATGACACCACCCTTATGGCAGAAAGTGAAGAGGAGCTAAAAAGCCTCTTGATGAAAGTGAAAGAGGAGAGTGAAAAAGTTGGCTTAAAGCTCAACATTCAGTAAACAAAGATTATGGCATCCGGTCCCATCACTTCATGGGAAATAGATGGGGAAACAGTGGAAACAGTGTCAGAATTTTTGGGGGGGGGGCTCCAAAATCACTGCAGATGGTGACTGCAAGCCATGAAATTAAAAGATGCTTACTCCTTGGAAGAAAAGTTATGAGCAACCTAGATAGTATATTCAAAAGCAGAGACATTACTTTGCCAACTAAGGTCCGTCTAGTCAAGGCTATGGTTTTTCCTGTGGTCATGTATGGATGTGAGATTTGGACTGTGAAGGAGGCTGGGCGCCAAAGAATTGATGCTTTTGAACTGTGGTGTTGGAGAAGACTCTTGAGAGTCCCTTGGACTGCAAGGAGATCCAACCAATCCATTCTGAAAGAGATCAACCATGGGATTTCTTTGGAAGGAACGATGCTAAAGCTAAAACTCCAGTACTTTGGCCACCTCATGAGAAGTGTTGACTCATTGGAAAAGACTCTGATGCTGGGAGGGGTTGGGGGCAGGAGGAGAAGGGGACGACAGAGGATGAGATGGCTGGATGGCATCACCGACTCGATGGATGTTAGTCTGAGTGAACTCCGGGAGATGGTGATGGACAGGGAGACCTGGCATGCAGCCATTCATGGGGTCGCAAAGAGTTGGACATGATTGAGCGACTGAACTGAACTGAACACCCCACTTACATCAATGTATAAATCATCAAGACAGAAAATCAATAAGGAACCAGTGGCCTTCAATGACACATAAGCACAGATAAATATATATATATATACACACACACACACACACACACACAGATGCACACACATATATACATAAAACATTCCATCCAAAAGCAGCAGAATACACATTCTTTTCAAGTATACATAGAACATTCTCGAGAATAGATCATATGCTAGGTACAAAACACGTCTCAACAAATTTAAGAAAACTGAATTCATATCAAGCATATTCTTTGATATGAATGATATGAAACTAGAGATCAGTTAAAGGAAGAAAACTGCAAAGTACACCAATACATGATGACTAAACAACATGCTTCTAAAAACTAATGAGTCAACAATGAAATCACAGAGGAAATTAAAAAAAAAAAATGGGGACAAATGAAAATAGAAGCATATCTATCCAAAATCTATGAACACAGTAAAAAAGAGTTCTAAAAAGTGAAGTTATAGTGATACAGGCCTACCTCAAGAAAGAAAATCTCAAATAACCTAACTTTCTATCTAAAGGAATTAGAAAAAGAACAAAGCCCAAACTCAACAGAAGAAATAAAATAATAAAGATCAAAGCAGAAATAAAAGAGACCTAAGAAATAGTTTTAAAAAATCAGTGACACTAAGAGCTGTTTTTCCTAAAAAAATTTTTTTTAAGTTGATAAACCATAGTCTGACTTACCAAGGGAAAAAGAAAATTTAAATAAATTTAGAAATGGGAAAAGAGAAATTATAACCAATTTCAAAGAAATACAAATAATAAGATAACACTATGATATACTAACAAATTGGACAATCTAGAATGAGTAAATTCCTAGAAACATAATTTCCAAGAATTCAGGAAGAAAAAAAAATCTGAATAGACTGCCAATAGAAATGAAACTGAATCAGTAGTTAAAAAACTTCCAACAATAAAATCACAGGACCAGATTGCTGCACAGAGGAATTCTACCAAATATTTAAGAGTGAATACCCACCATTCTCAACTTAGTGCAAAAAATTAAAGGGAAGGGAACACTTACAACTCACTCCATCTTTACCAAAATCAAACAAAGATACTAAGAAAGAAAATATATGCCAGTATCAGTGATGAACATACATGCAAAAATCCTCAACAAAATATTAGTAAATCAAGTGCTATAATACATTAAAAGGATCATACCTTATACATTATCCCAAGAGGGATTTATTCTAGGGATGCAAAGAAGGTTCAACATTTGCAAGTCAAGCAACATTTTACACCACATTAACAAAACATAGAACAAAAACTACATAATCTCAATAGATGCAGCAAAAGCAATTGGCAAAATTGAACATCCATTTGTGATAAAAATTCTCAAGAAATGTTCTATAGAGGGAAGCACACCTCAAAATAATAAAGGCCATTTATGACAAACCCAAGGGTAACATCATAGTCAGTGATGAAAAACTGAACACTTTCCCTCCGAGATCAGGAACAATACAAGGATCCTACTCTTGCCACCTATATTTAGCATGGTATTGTAAGTCCTAGCCACAATAATCAGACGATTTTTTAAAAAGGCATATAAATTGGAAGGGAAGAAGTAAAACTGTCACTAGGTACAAATGCCATGGTACTATATATAGAAAATACTAAAAACCCTACAAAAATCTATTACAATAAGTGAATTCAGTAAAATTGTAGGGTACAAAATTAATATACAAAATCTGTTGCATTTCTATATATGAATAATGAACTATCAGAAGGAGAAATTTTTAAAATGTTATTTACAACTGCATCACAAATAGTAAAATACCTAGGAATAAATCTAACAGGTAAAAGAACTGTAATCTGAAAACTGTAAGACACCGATGAAGCAAGTTAAACATTCTAGTAAATGGAAAGATAAACCATGTTCATGGATTTGAATATTAATATTATTAAAATGTCCATACAACCCAAACCAAACTACAGATTTAATGCAAATTCTATCAAAATACAATGACATTTTTCACAGAACTAGAATAATCCTAGAATTTTTATGCAATGGTAAAATGCTCTGAATAACCAAAGCAATAAATATTGCAAAGGAATAAAGGTGGAGGTACAATGCTCCCTGACTTCAGACTATAATACAAAGCTATAATAATCAAAACAATGTGAAACTACCACAAAAACAAATACATAGATCAATAGAAGAGAGCCAAGAAATAAATCAATGCACATATTTTCAATTAATCTATAACAAAGAAAGCAAGGATATAGAAGGCAAAATTGCAGTCTCTTCAAAAAGTGGTCCTGAGAATCTAAACAGCTAGAAGTAAAAGAATGAAAATTTTTTTCATACCATATGTAAAATAATCTTAAAATAGATTAAAAATATTGATTTTAAAACATAAAACCATAGAATCAATAAAAGAAAACTTTGGCAGTACCCTCTTAGGACAACATGTAACAAATATACCTTTTTGGGTCTGTTTCCTTCCTTAGGCAAGGGCAACAAAAATAGAAAGACAATCAAAAATGATCTAACCAAACTAAAAATCTTTTGCACAACAGAGAGGGTCATCATCAAAAGAAAAAGGCAGCCTACTGAATGGGGGAAAATGTTTTTAAATGGTTTATTATCCAAAATTTATAAAGAAATCATACAATCCAGTATAAAAAAATTCAATTAAAGAATGGGCAGAGGATTTGAACATTTTTTTAAGACAAACAGATGGCCAGAGGTAAATGAAAAAGTGTTCCACCCCTAATCACGATGGAGGTGTACATCAAACCTACAGTGAGATATTACCTCAAATTCTTATTTATATGTGTTCAAGATCTCTGCAAGAATACAAATTGAATTAACAGTTACTTATGAGAAAGAACTTGTGCTACCTAAAACATAAATATTCATGATGTTTTAAAATTTTACAACGAGCTTGTATATTTTCATATAGGCATCATGTTTAAAAATGAAATAATTCAGAATTAAGTACAAGAAAGGAGGATTAATTTCACTCAGGAAATGGAGTAGCATCTATAGAAAAAGCAAAAGGAGACTTTGTGACAGACAGGGACAGTGACAAAACAATGAAACATACTAAAAAGACTCAGATTAACAGTGCACATAATAGTTTTCAGAAAAATTGTCAAGGACATATACAGGGTGTTGCTATTTACCCATTTGGAATTTGGAAATGAAAATCTGTAGTCCTACGTAGGATACCACAAGCTTGGTGCTGAGTTATATTTAAAATTTTTAATTAAATGTTTTTAATCTAAGAGAGGGTGTGATTTAAAGAAATCTTGAGATAAGTTCTGAGTTTTCTTAATGTGAATATATCTGTTATTTAAAATAGATTATTTCGATGACTTAAGGACAGAATTTCTATACTGTGCTCTGAATAAATTTAGTGTGTACCATGAAAATAATTAATGGTGATGCTATGTTTTTCTGCCAAAATTTATACTAGAAAAAGATGTGAAAAAGCAATTAAACAAGTATTATTTTAATTGTGAAATAATCTTCCTTTTAGAAACAGCTGAAATAATCCCTGGGGGATATTTGCTTTGTGCTATGAGGTAGCGGCAACATTTACCAACTGACTTCTATGCTCATGTTGGCACAACTTGAAATTGCCTACACAAAATCTGTTCTCCTTGCTTTCCTTGCCAGTAGAAACCTGGCTTTGTTATGGTGCCCAAAGCTCAGCTACAACTGATTCTCAACTCCTCTGCAGCTAGCAATGAAACAGTAACAGAGCTTGGATCAGTGAGGTGCAAGGGAATGTCCACTAAATAAGCTTCCAGAAAGATGTTTTCCTGGTATAAAGGAAAGACTTAGCTGGTTTGTACTTTTTGCTTTTGTTCTCCTTTGCTCCTGCCTGAGACACAGATAAGACATCTGTAGCAGCCAGCCTGTGACCATAAGGGAAATGTCACAAGCTAAGAATGGTAGCCCAAGGAGTCAGACAAGATTAGGGTCCTTGATATCATAACATTGCTGCACCAGTGCTGGTCTGCTCATCTTCAAATTTATTATTATAGGAAAAAGCTATTAATCCATTGCTGTCAGATTTCTATTACAAGCAGCCTATTGCAATACTATTGTATAATCATATATCTTCTGATTTATTACCATAAATGTCACATACCTTTCCACATAATTTGAGCACATGTATATTATATTAAGCAATGTGTATTCAAAATTAAGCAATTTTACAATACTACAATAATATATCTGTTGTCTTGGTTTTATCTGTGTTAATGTAAATGTTATATTTATATTAAAGTTAGAAATGTTAAATTTATACTGAAGTTAACTCAGTATAACTGAGATCACATAGTCTGCACTCTTATAGGTCATTCATTACTGTAAGTTCAATCAGAAGTTAGTCATTTTAAAATATTCCAAAATTATTCTTGCTACTTTTATCTATAATCTTAATAATCCATTCTTGAGAACACTTAATCTGCTTATCCAAGAGAGTGACAAAAGTGTCATTTGGTTCTATTTACCTCAAAAGGAGGAGACAGTTTAAAAAGAGAGAAAGAAATGAGTATAATTATATCCTCTCTGAGATTGTGTCCTGGATTTAGGAACTAAAATGGAAAAATCTACTTTATATACTTGTCATCACATTGTAGAAGAAAAATATGATAATATCAACTGGAATTTAGATATGTCTCTTAAACGAAGGGTTGTTATTCTTTATCAATCAGGATTCAGCATTTAGTTTTTTAAGAACTGTCCCAAAGGATTTTATTTCCAGATGTGATCTCCAAAAGTGATGGTACCGGAAAATTTCTGAAAAAGACTAGCATTTTTGCCTACCTTTCTTTGATTAAATCAGGAGTAAAAATGTAAATGCCTTATCAAGTTTCATTCATTTCATGACATTTTTTACCAAATATATATATATATATATATATATGCGCCACCAAATTCCAGTATGGCCATTTTTATTTAAAATCTACACATATTAAAAATACACACTGATTACAAAGTAGTTTTTCATGTGGCACACACCAACAAAAGGTCACCATTTATTGGTATGCCATGAGGGCAATACCCCAAACAAAGATTTCCATTTCGTCTCATGGCACTTAGCATGTGCAGGTAACAAATCTCAAGCCAAGACTGTTTTTATAAATACAAGCTTTAAAAGAGCATCTTGTATGGAGCCTTAAAATGCAGCTCAATATCAAAAGAATAAGATTAAAGTGAGCCCCAGTGGGACTGCTAGCTTCTGCTGATTATCAGCTGTCAAGGCAGCAAACTTCAGGATTGTATATTGCTTCTTGTCTTTAAAAAAAATTACTAGTTTGAGAAAGAACGTATGTTTTTGTTTTACCTTTGTTCTAGTACAAAAAGCCTATTCTAAGTGTATTCTCCATTCACTACTATCTACAGTCCTCAGGGAAACAAAATTTTGAAGTAGAATGAAAGGATTCTGTTACGTCCACTTCAGTGTTCCCTTACCTAGGGCAGCTTATTTGGGTGACCTGTGTACTGCTGCTGCTGCTGCTGCTAAGTCGATTCAGTCGTGTCCGACTCTGTACAACCCCATAGACAGCAGCCCACGAGGCTCCCCTGTCCCTGGGATTCTCCAGGCAAGAATACTCGAGTGGGTTGCCATTTCCTTCTCCAATGCATGAAAGTGAAAAGTAAAAGTAAAGTCGCTCAGTCGTGTCCGACCTGTGTACTATCCTCCCTTAAATTCAGCTCACCTCCATGCTATCTTAAATTCCTTATAATCTTAGCATTTGAAACCAACACACTAGAAAAATTGAAATGAAATGTCCTCAAAATGATTTGTTTGCTTCCAAGCTAGAATATCAACACTTTAAAAAATCAACTATTAAGAATACAATACTTTACATGGTTAGTTTAGAATGTGAATAAGTGATGAACACAACTGTTGTTGCATTTTAGTTTATGTAAAAATGCACTTGGCCTTTTTGATAATTCTAATAGCTCAGTCCTTATTACCATCACAAATTAGCACTCATCAATATGCATGGTTATGCACTGTATATTGCTGAATATAAAAGTGCTTATCAATAATATCTTAATAAAATGCATCATTTCAAAGTAAAACATCTCCTGCCTCATGTGATAATCTTGCCTCAGATAAGTTTTTAAAATGACTAATTATAATCTATGAATATGTATAATCTACATATTAGTGTAATAGAAGTAACACTGTTGCCTCTGTTATAGGACACATTAAAGTTAATTTTACATTTCTGAGATTGTAGTATTACAACAGAATGCCTGAGATCAGATAGAAAGGTCTAATTTCATGATATTTGAGGGAGGAATCACTGAAGAAATTAGCTTCATAGCATGTCTAATGCCACCTCATTCTCTTCTTTTCTTTTTCAATACACTAGCTGTCTTTTACTTGTTTAACATCTATGTTCTGCACTTTCTAACACCATACACAAAAATGGATTAATGACATAAATAATGTGTCATTAATAATTATTTAAATTATATAATTATTTATTTATTATATAAATAATGTCATGATAATAAATTAATGACATAAGACCAGCAACTATAAAACTCCTAGAGGAAACCATAAGCAGAACACCCCCTGACATAAATCACAGCAAGATCCTCAATGACCCACCTCCCAGAGTAATGGAAATAAAAACAGAAATTTAAAAAATGAGACCTAAGTTAACTTAAAAGTTTTTACACAACAAAGAAAACTATAAGCAAGGTGAAAAGACAGCCCTCAAAATGGGAGAAAATAATAGCAAATGAAACAACTGACAGAGAATTAATCTCCAAAATATGCAAGCAGCACATGCAGCTCAATACCAGAGAAATGAACAACCCAATCAAAAACTGGGCAAAAGACCTAAACAGACATTTCTCCTAAGAAGACATACAGATGGCTAAAAAACACATGAAAAGATGCTCAACAACACTCATTCTCAGAGAAATGCAAATCAAAACCACAATGAGTATCATCTCACGCCATTCAGAATGGCCATCATCAAAAAGTCTACCAAAATATATATATATATCTGGAGAGGGTATGGAGAAAAGGGAACCCTCTTTCACTGTTGGTGGGAATGCAAACTGGGACAGCCTGGAGAACAGTGTGGAGATTTCTTTAAAAACTGGGAATAGACCTGTCATAAGACCCAGCAATCCCACTGCTGGGCACACACACTGAAGAAACCAGAATTGAAAGAGTAACATGTACCCCAATGTTCATTGCAGCACTATTTACCATAGCTAGAACACGGAAGCAATGTAGATGTCCACTGAAAGATGAACAGATAAGGAAGTTATGGTACATATACATGATGGAATATTATTCAGCTACAAGAAGGAATGCATTTGAGTCAGTTCTAATGAGGTGGATAAACTCAGAGCCAATTATACAGAAATGAAGTCAGAAAGAGAAAGACAAATACTGTATATTAAAGCACATACATGGAATGTATAAAGATGGTACTGATGATCCTACATGAAGGCAGCAAAGGAGACACAGATGGAAAGAACAGACTTTTGGACTCAGTGAAAGAAGGCAAGGGTGGGATGATTTTAGAGAACAGCATTGAAGCATGTACATTACCATATGTAAAACAGATGACCAGTGCAAGTTGGATGCATGAAGTAGGGCCGGAAAGCCAGTGCTCTGGGACATCCCAGAGGAATAGGGTGGGGAGGGATGTGGGAGAGGGGTTCAGGATGGGGGTGGGGGGACACGATACACTTGTGGAAGATTCATGTTGATACACTGCAAAAACCATCATGATATTGTAAAGTAATTATCCTCCAAATAAAATAAATTATTTTAAAAAATCTACGTTCTGTTAAAATGCTCTTTTACAGCTCCTGAACAACCATCTTTGACAATCAGTAAATTCCACTCATCTAGTTTTATTACAACAGAGAACACAGCTCAAGTTTATATCCTTTTAATCAATATTTTTGTTTTATGTTTCTTTGCTATTCACACATTTCTATAAAAATTCCTGAAAAAGTATCTGGGATTCCAAGATACTTGCTTTACCAAGGAAGCATGAGAGATTGTGCTTCATGTTGTGTGTCTCTTCTTTTAGTCCATAAAAGAAAACACAAGTGAAATTGGAGAAAGCCACAAGTGGTAATGAGATTATATTGCAAAACTATTATTTTTACATTTATATAAAATGCATAATATTTTTATAGAGTACGTGATTTATAAAATACATATGTACTCTTTCCATTGGAAACCGTAGATAGACCTAAAAATTCTCATCTTTATTAAAAAACCCTAACGTGTAAAAAAGCAAATCCTCCTTGGTATTCATATTTCTAAAAACTGAAGTGTGAAAATACATCAGTAATGCTCCAGCAGGCTCTTTTATTCATTAGCTTTAAGACAAATTATTTCATTAATAAAGATATCTTTCAAATGAAAAAGCTAGAGAAGTTACCTTGATTCTTCTAGAACTCTTACTGATAAGATTACAACGTAACTCATAGACAATAAGTTTACAACTACTATAAAATTCAATAAACTATGCAACTAAAATAAACCAACTATGAATTTAGGCTACATAAAGGCTAGGGGTTTTCCCAAGGTCTACTTCCTTGAAAACTAATGAAAAGCTTAAAAAATTAACTGAAAAGTGGGAAGTGAAAGTATTAGTCACTCAGTCATGTCCGACTCTTTGCAACACCAGGGACTGTAGTCCACCAAACTCCTCTGTCCATGAAATTCTCCAGGCAAGAATACTGGAGTGGGTTGCCATTCCCTTCTCCAGGGGATCAACCCAGGGATAGAACCTGGGTCTCCTGCATTGCAGTCAGATTCTTCACTGTCTGAGCCACCAGGAAAGCCTCCCTCCTCCTGCCTCCTCATAAAAATAATAATCCTAATTCTAATTTTATTGCTATAATTTGAATGGAACATACACAAACACTAGTATATTTATAAGACACTAGTTTTTACTGAATATACTGAAGTAATCTTTATACTTTAATCTTGAAGTTTTGATTTTTTTACCTTTTAAAATCACCCAGGTACTAATACCACAATTCACATTCTTATAGACCATTATAATCAAACTAGCCACTTTGTTTAGACCTTATTTTAATGGAGTAGTTCTCAACTTTCCCTTGCCACGTACTCCAAACACCTCATCCACATTAATTATTAACCACTTTTTAAAAATGTCTTAAAATGAGTTTCTAGGCCATGGTCAAAAGGATAGATAAATAACACTTATTTTCCTAGTTTAAATGGTGCTAACTAAGGAAATTGCTTTTTAAAGATATTTCGTTTAAATCTATTCCCTGCATTAAATCATATGTATTTACTAAATTTCTCTTCCAATAAGCCCAGTTGAGCATAGTTAGAAAATCATCCTAAAGTCAATTATTTATACACAATATATCTTTATATATGTATATATATATATATATATATATAAAATGCAATAATTTCCAATATACAGTTAAATATATGCAATCAGCTGATTTCTACAGAGTGATAAATCATAAAACCTAGTAGCATTTAGAAATTATGTAGATAGTCCCTTTGTAATTAATTCCATCAGAGATACTGACTTTTGTAATTGAATTTCCAAGCTGGATATGGTTATCAGCATTATATATAAGATTAGGAATATTTAATAACTTCTTATTCATGCTTAATAGTATACAAAGCATGAACAATAAGACCCAAAATAATTTCAAATGCATATGGGTTTTAATAAATTTTTGCATTAGCTATGTAAAAAATTAATCATTAACCACTTAAATCATCAAAAATCTATCTAAAGAGTCAGTTTTTATAGCGGAGAACAGTTATATCTTTGTTTTTGATTATGCAAGAAAAGTAAGAGTTACACTGTCTAGAAAAATATATAGCAAAAAATAAACTTGCATAATGCAAATTAATAGAAAGTACATTTAGTTGTAACTCTTGACTACTTAATTTATGCATAGAGATAGTTGGAAAGTAGGCTTATACTCCCCAGAGATATGATAAACTGACAGGATCTTTTATTATATCTTATGAATGTTAATTTTTCCCACAGGGAAAACTAACACTTCTGATTAGCTAAGTAAATAGCAGGTGATATGCAATTACAAAAGATTCTCAGCTACGGCACTTTCCCTTTTCATACATAATAAAGGTTTAAAACATAAACATATTGCTCTACACAGTCAGGAAGAAAAATGAAATGGGACTTCAGAATCCAGCTTGTGTTTTAACTTTGCCACTAAGTAGCCTTGTGCTATATAACTTAACTCTGATTGCATATTAGTTAAATGTGTTATAACACCTCCCTTGGGGATTTTAAAGGGCGTTTCAGAATTTCCAAATAAATTCTGAGATAAACTTTTTGTACCCAACTCCCACTAATGTAAGGACCATTCATCTTGGAAATTTATCATATACAGTAAAATCTGTATTTTTCAGTATTATAATGATCCTTACATTTAAACAGATGAGAGAGGTCCAGTGGGAAAAGAGGAAATCAGCCAGTGGGAAAAGAGGAAATCAGTCACTCTGCATTGTCTGATTCTGTGATTCTATCTATATTGCCCAAAGTTATTTCATACACATACATGCACACTAAATAAATGCATATACATTAATTGTATAAAAAATGTTCAACTCTATTACCTAATTTTGTGGAAACAACATCCCTGTAAGCAAAAACATATTCGGTATTAACGTCATCTCATAGATCAAGAAACTAGATTTCATTTCTTGTGCAAATGTCAAATATAATAATGTCAACCAGTGTATCAGAAAGGGAACTGTCTGATTCCCAGCTTATTGCTAATTTTCATGCCTGGCTAGAGCTAGCACACAACTACAGTAGAAAACCTGCTGCAGACATTCAGTGCAGCAAAGCAAAATCTTCATTAGAGGATCAAAGAGATGAATTCAGCTCACTTTGCTTCAGAGACAGAGCTCGCTGTCTTAGTTTGAATTCCCTCCTCCATTTTTTGCTTAATCAATTTCCATTTTCTTCTTGTAATACCTATCAAATAGCTTTCTTAAAAGGAAAGGGTTTCTCCTACTGAACTTTTGCAGAATCTGTTGAGCATGGTACTAAGTTTGTAATTATTATACTTGCTTTTTTAAACCTTCTGCTATTTCTCATTTCACCAATTAAATTTCAATAATGGAAAGGTCAACGTTTATGAAATCTATCACTCTCCCAATCCTCTTCTTTGCTGAAAACCTCTCATACAATCTCCCATAAATGTTAGCTCTATACAGATCTGCTTCCTGTAGACTAAGTTTCTGGAGGATTTTAATGACTTTCAACCAAATATCCCAACATTTAGACAGTGAGAGGTATGAGTCAACACTCAACAAATAATTAATAAAGACATAAATGTTCAACAAAGGTTTGTTCTATATTTTATCATTGAGTTAGCTAAGCATTTCCTTAATTTAAATATTTTAAACAGGTAAAAATTTTTCCAAAAGAAAAATCATTTGCTAAAGTAAGATAAAAATTAGGGATATAAGAAATGAAAAATGTTTCTTTTCATTAACTTTGGAGGATTCTGTTGAAATTTTGTTGTGAGAGAAGGATGAGTCAGTAAGCATAACTTATTAGAGGAAAAATGGTTAAAATAGCCAACTAAACAAAAATGCTGCATTGGTGATATTTGTAGATAACTGACACAGTCAAAGAATTTGTTCAAAATGTTTTTCGGAGTTGAAGAAAAATGATTTTGTGATCAATTATGACCACTCTTCAAGATCATACAGTATTTTTCTCATTTCATACCATAAGAATAAAAATCAAATTCAAGGAGAAATGACAATGTGGTTTTCATTATCTTTCCCCCAAGTAGCATAGTACCAAAAGAATTACTCAGAAAAGTTAGGAAGGGAGGGAAGAATTGGGGTAGTAAGACTAGAAAGCAGGCTTTGGGGGTGGGGAACCAGAAGGAAGCCTACCAAAGATTTTATTTGGTCGGAACAAGCCAAAGGATTAGTTTGGGTCCTCACCCTTCACCTTCAGACAGAGAGCAGCAAAACAATTTTCTAAAAAAAAAAAAAATGTAAATCCATTATTTGGAATTAGTAATATATGGCTGTATTTAACACTCATACTGTGAAACAAAGCTGTTTTAATTAATCTTAAAGAAATTACTAAACTATGTATCTAAATTTTTCATTTTAAAAGTCCTAAAATATTTGCAAATCTGCTAGCTGCTTTTTTTTTTTTTTTTTTTTTGGATAATGGTTTTATTTTATTTTTTTTAATGAATTGCTTATCTGATTTATTTATTTTTTTTGTGTGTGTGTGTTCTTCTTTTTTTTTTTTTTTTAATTTTAAAATCTTTAATTTTTGCATGTGTTCCCAAACATGAACCCCCCTCCCACCTCCCTCCCGATAACATCTCAGTGAGTCATCCCCATGCACCAACCCCAAGCACGCTGTATCCTGCGTCAGACATAGACTGGCAATTCAATTCTTACATGATAGTATACATGATAGAATGCCATTCTCCAAAATCATCCCACCCTCTCCCTCTCCCTCTGAGTCCAAAAGTCCGTTATACACAGCTGTGTCTTTTTTCCTGTCTTGCATACAGGGTCGTCATTGCTAGCTGCTTAGTTGTTATGACCCTTAAATTCACTTGTCTCTTTAGTAGCCTATAGCCCAAACATGGATGAAAATGTTGACAATAATATGTTCTCTGTTGCTAACAGATGGAAATCTATTTGAGTTTTTCTCAGGTGGGCATCTCTGGTGGCTCAGATGGAAAAGAATCCACTTGCAATGTGAGAGATCTGGGTTTGAACACTTGGCTAGGAAGATCCCCTGGAGGAAGACATGACAAACCACTCCAGTATTCTTAACTGGAGAATCCTCATGGACAGAAGAGCCTGGTGGGCTACAGTCCATGCGGTCACAAAGAGGTGGGCATGACTGACTGACTAAGCACAGCATAAAAGGTGGTCTGTAAAGAGACTTTTTCCATTTGAAAAAAAAAGAAATCAATAGGTTTTACTCAATGCTTATTTTAAAATAGATAAAGGTATCCCTGGTGGTTCAATGGTAAAGAATCCACCTGCCAATGCAGGAGTAGTCGGTTCCATCCCTGGGTAAAGAAGATCCCCTTGAGAAGGAAATGGCAACCCACTCCAGTATATTTGCCTGGGAAATCCCATGGACAGAGGAGCCTGGTGGGCTAAAACCCATGGGGTCACAAAAGAATCGGACATAACTGAGTGACTAAACAAAGTATATCACTTAGTATTTAGATCTAAAAAAAATAGATATTCTAAAGGACATGTTCTTTGAAGACCAACAACAAATTAGAAATAACACCCCAACCCCCCCCCCCCAAAAAAAAGTCCTTTTCATTGTAGGGAACTGGAATGCAAAAGTAGTAAGTCCAGAGAAACAGGCAAGTTTGGTCATAAGTAAAAAATGAAGCAGGGCAAAGGCTAACAGTTTTGCCAAGAGAATGCCCGGGTCATAGCAAAGACCCTCTTCCAACAACACAAGAGATGACTCTACACATCAGTTCAGTTCAGTTCAGTTCAGTCACTCACTTGTGTTCGACTCTTTGAAACCCCATGAATCGCAGCACGCCAGGCCTCCCTGTCCATCACCATCTCCTGGAGTTCACTCAGACTCATGTCCATTGAGTCTGTGATGCCATCCAGCCATCTCATCCTGGGTCGTCCCCTTCTCCTCCTACCCCCAACCTCTCCCAGCATCAGAGTCTTTACCAATGAGTCAACTCTTCACATGAGGTGGCCAAAGTATTGGAGTTTCAGCTTCAGCATCAGTCCTTCCAAAGAAATCCCAGGGTTGATCTCCTTGCAGACCATGGGACTCTCAAGAGTCTTCTCCAACACCACAGTTCAAAAGCATTGATTCTTTGGTGCTCAGCCTTCTTCACGGTCCAAATCTCACATCCATACATGACCACAGGAAAAAACATAGCCTTGGCTAGATGGACCTTTGTTGGCAAAGTAATGTCTCTGCTTTTGAATATACCATCTAGGTTGCTCATAACTTTTCTTCCAAGGAGTAAGCGTCTTTTAATTTCATGGCTGCAGTCACCATCTGCAGTGATTTTGGAGCCCAAAAAAATAAAGTCTGACACTGTTTCCACTGTTTCCCCATCTATTTCCCATGAAGTGATGGGACCAAATGCCATGATCTTCGTTTTGTGAATGTTGAGCTTTAGGCCAACTTTTTCACTCCTCTCTTTCACTTTCATCAAGAGGCTTTTTAGCTTCTCTTCACGTTCTGCCATAAGGGTGGTGTCATCTGCATATCTGAGGTTACTGAGATTTCTCCTGGCAATCTCGATTCCAGCTTGTGTTTCTTGCAGTCCAGCATTTCTCATGATGTCCTCTGCATATAAGTTAAATAAGCAGGGTGACAATATACAGCCTTGACGTACTCCTTTTCCTATTTGGAACCAGTCTGTTGTTCCATGTCCAGTTCTAACTGTTGCTTCCTGACCTGCATACAGATTTCTCAAGAGGCAGGTTAGGTGGTCTGGTATTCCCATCTCTTTCAGAACTTTCCACAGTTTATTGTGATCCACACAGTCAAAGGCTTTGGCATAGTCAATAAAGCAGAAACAGATGTTTTTCTGGAACTCTCTTGCTTTTTCCATGATCCGGCAGATGTTGGCAATTTGATTTCTGGTTCCTCTGCCTTTTCTAAAACCAGCTTGAACATCGGAGAGTTCACGGTTCACGTATTGCTGAAGCCTGGCTTGGAGAATGTTGAGCATTACTTTACTAGAATGTGAGATGAGTGTAATTGTGCGGTAGTTTGATCATTCTTTGGCATTGCCTTTCTTCAGAATTGGAATGAAAACTGACCTTTTCCAGTCCTGTGGCCACTGCTGAGTTTTCCAAATTTGCTGGCATATTGAGTGCAGTGCTTTCACAGCATCATCTTTCAGGATTTGAAACAGCTCAACTGGAATTCCATCACCTCCACTAGCTTTGTTTGTAGTGATGCTTTCTAAGGCCCACATGACTTCACATTCCAAGATGTCTGGCTCTAGATTAGTGTTCACATTATCATGATTATCTGGGTGTGAAGATCTTTTTTGTACAGTTCTTCTGTGTATTCTTGCCACCTTTTCTTAATATCTTCTGCTTCTGTTAGGTCCAGACCATTTCTGTCCTTTATCAAGCACATCTTTGCATGAAATGTTCCCTTGGTATCTCTAATTTTCTTGAAGAGATCTCTAGTCTTTCCCATTCTATTGTTTTCCTCTATTTC
Organism: Capricornis sumatraensis; assembly: GCF_032405125.1. Classification (NCBI taxonomy): domain Eukaryota; kingdom Metazoa; phylum Chordata; class Mammalia; order Artiodactyla; family Bovidae; genus Capricornis; species Capricornis sumatraensis. The sequence continues at coordinate 60,855,252 of NC_091087.1, forward strand.
TTTGCATTGATCGCTGAAGAAGGCTTTCTTATCTCTTCTTGCTGTTTTTTGGAACTCTGCATTTAGACGCTTATATCTTTCCTTTTCTCCTTTGCTTTTCACCTCTCTTCTTTTCACAGTTATTTGTAAGGCCTCCCCAGACAGCCATTTTGCTTTTTTGCATTTCTTTTCCATGGGGATAGTCTTGATCCCTGTCTCCAGTACAATGCCAAGAACCTCATTCCATAGTTCATCAGGCACTCTATCTATCAGATCTAGACCCTTAAATATATTTCTCACTTCCACTGTATAATCATAAGGGATTTGATTTAGGTCATACCTGAATGGTCTAGCAGTTTTCCCTACTTTCTTCAATTTGAGTCTGAATTTGGTAATAAGGAGTTCATGATCTGAGCCACAGTCAGCTCCTGGTCTTGTTTTTGTTGACTGTATAGAGAGCTTCTCCATCTTTGGCTGCAAAGAATATAATCAATCTGATTTCAGTGTAGTCCATCTGGTGATGTCCATGTGTAGAGTCTTCTCTTGTGTTGTTGGAAGAGGGTGTTTGCTATGACCAATGCATTTTCTTGGCAAAACTCTATTAGTCTTTGCCCTGCTTCATTCTGCATTCCAAGGCCAAATTTGCCTGTTACTGCAGGTGTTTCTTGACTTCCTAGTTTTGCATTCCATTCCCCTATAATGAAAAGGACATCTTTTTTGGATGTTAGTTCTAAAAGGTCTTGTAGGTCTTCATAAAACCATTCAACTTCAGTTTCTTCAATGTTACTGGTTGGGGCATAGACTTGGATAACTGTGATATTGAATGGTTTGTCTTGGAGACGAACAGAGATCATTCTGTCGTTTTTGAGATTGACTCTACACATGGACATCACCAAATGCTCAATACTGAAATCAGATTGATTATATTCTTTGCCACCAAAGTTGGAGAAGCTCTATACCGGCAGCAAAACAAGACTGGGAGAGGACAATGGCTCAGATCATGAACTCCTTATTGCAAAATTCAGACTTAAATCAATAGAACATGCAGATATGACCTAAATCAAACCCTTTACAACTACATAGTAGAAATGACAAATGGATTCAAGGGATTAGATCTGATAGAGAGAGTGCCTGAAGAACTATGGATGGAGGTTCATAACACTGTATAGGAGGCAGTGATAAAAAACATCCCCAAGAAAAAGAAATGCAAAAAGGCAAAATGGTTGTCTGAGGAGGCCTTACAAATAGCTGAAAAAAAGAAGAGATGTGAAAGGCAAGGGAGAAAAGGAAGATATACCCACCTGAATACAGAGTTCCAATGAACAGCAAAGAGAGATAAGAAAGGCTTTCTAAGTGATCAATGCAAAGTAATAGAGGAAAACAATAGAATGGGAAAGACTAGAGATCTCTTCAAGAAAATTAGAGACAAGAGAACATTTTATGCAAATTGGGGCACAATAAAGGATAGAAACAGTATGGACCTAATAATAGAAACAGATTTTAAGAACAGGTGGCAAGAATACACAGAATAACTATACAAAAAAAGATCTTAATGACCCAGATAACCACAATGGTGTGATCATTCACTTAGAGCCAGACATCCTGGAATATGATGTCAAGTGGACCTTAGGAAGCATCACTATGAACAAAGCTATTGGAAGTGATAGAATACCCACTGAACTATTTCAAATCCTAAAAGATGTGAAAGTGCTGCACTCAATATGCCAGTAAATTTGGAAAACTCAGCAGGGGCCACAAGACTGGAAAAGGTCAGTTTTCATTCCAATCCCAAAGAAAGGTAATGTGAAAGAATGTTCAAACTACCACACAGTTGAATTCATCTCACATGCTAGTAAATTAATGCTCAAAATTCTCCAAGCTAGGCTTTAATAGTACATGAACCAAGAACTTTCAGATGTTCAAGCTGGATTTAGCAAAGGCAGAGAAACCAGAGATCAAATTGCCAACATCCGCTGGATCATATAAAATGCAAGAGAATTCCAGAAAAAGGTCTAATTCTGTTTCACGGACTATGCTAAAGCCTTTGACTGTGTGGATCACAACAAACAGTAGAAAATACTTCAAGAGATGGGGATACCAGACCATGTTACCTGCCTACCATATGCAGGTCAAGAAGCAACAGTTAGAGCCAGACATGGAACAATGCACTGGTTTCAAATTGGGAAAGGAGTTATGTCAAGGCTGCATATTGTTACCTTGCTTATTTAACTTAAGTGCAGAGTACATCATGTGACATGCTTGGCTGGATGAAGCACAGTCTTGAATCAAGATTGCAAGGAGATATGTCAATAATCTCAGATGAGCAATGACACTACTTTTATGGCAGAAAGCCATAAGTGAAGAGGAATGAAAGAGTCTCTTGATGAAAGTGAAAGAAGAGTGAAAAAGCTGGCTTGAAACTCAACACTCAAAAAATGAAGATCATGGCATCCAGTCCCATCACTTCATAGCAAATAGATGGGGACACAATGGAAACAGTGAGAGACTTTATCTTCTTGGGCACCAAACTCACCGCAGATGGTGAATGCAGCCATGAAGTTAAAGACACTTTTCCTTGAAGAAAAGCTATGACAAACCTAGACAGTTTATTAAATAGCAAAGACATTTCTTTGCTGACAAAGGTCTGCAGAGTCAAAGCTATGATTTTTCCCAGTAGTCATGTATGGATATGAGAGTTGGACCATAAAAAAGGCTGAGCACTGAAGAACTGATGCCTTTGAACTGTGGTGTGGAGAAGACTGTTGAAGAGTCCCTTGGACTGCAAGGAAATCAAACCAGTTAATCCTAAAGGAAATCAATCCTGCGTATTCTTTGGAAGGGCTGATACTCCAATACTTTGGCCACCCGATGCACAGAGCTGACTTATTAGAAAAGACCCTGATTCTGGGAAAGATTAAAGGCAGGAGGAGAAGGGGGTGACAGAGGATGAGATGGTTGGATGGAATCACCAATTCAACTTAGGTGTGTTTGAGCAAGCTCCAGAAGATGGTGAAATACAGGTAGGCCAGGCATGTTGCTCTCCATGGGGTTGCAAAGACTTGGACATGACTGACCAAATGAATAGCAACAGAAGGGCAGCAACCCTGCCTATCTATGGGAAAGCCCCTACATGAAAGACAATGCCAGACAAATATAAAATATTCACTTAATAGAGGTATTTTAAATTCAGTTTTTGACATTAAAAAGGTAAAAATTAAGTAATCAATTTAAATTATTCAAATTAATCTGAATTATTAAGATTCTAATGGGAAAATGTTCTTACATGTGCATATCCAGCTATATAAAAAATGAAGACCAATAAAAACCTCTGCTTGATGTATGTCAAAAAAGCTATATACCTACCTAGAGGTGGTAAAGGGTGCTAGTGAGTATGATGTAGGGCATGAGAGATTGAAAGGAGTCATGGATAACTTCCTTGTTTAATATTTGGTTGGCCAAAAGTTTCATTTGGGTTTTCCTGTAATATCTTCTCTTCACTATATGTACAACAACATCTATAGAAAACATCTTAATTGGAGATACAAAATGTTTTCCATTGAACTTAGGTTAAAAAAAAAAAAAAACCTGCTTTGTCTGTTTTTGTTAATCACTGTATTGGAGGTTTTGGCTAAGGGAGCAAGACAAGATAGAGTGATAAATTTTTAAAATTGAAAAAAAATTAAAATACTATTGTTATTGTGATTGGATATACCTAGAATGCAGAAGGATCAAGAGATGATTTATCAGATACTTAGGAATATAGCTCCCAGGAGATATGCAGAACTCTACAAAGAAAGCTGTTAAATTTTAATGGAAGAAACATCTAATGCAGGTGTGGGGTGAGACATAAATCATGTTCATGGATTAGAAAGCTCAGCATTATTAAAGATGTCAGTTCTTTCCAATTTATGGATATAATGCAATCCCACACAAAATCTGAATACTTAAAAATATTTCTTTTTGGTGGAAAACTGATACTAAAAATTTGTATGAAAACAAAATGGTCAGAAAATAGCAAAGAAATTTTGAAAGAGTCAGGAGGAGAGAACCTGCTTTATTGAAAGTCAAGATTTTCCTAAAACTATCGAAATGAAAGTGTGGGTCTCTCTTAGAAAAACCAAGTGCAGCAAAATAAAAACAGACCTAGGTATCTATGAACACTTGATTTAAAAAAAAAAGAAAGAGATAACATCATAGAGCAGAGAGAGAAAGGTGGTCTTTTCAAGAATTGATGCTAAAACATCACAACTTGAAAAAAAAAAAAGACCTTGCTTCATGTACAAACACACAAAAAAATTAATGCTGATAGTAAAGCATCTATCAGTTGTTTTGACATATTATCAACCAGAAGCTTGTACCCCAAATGTGTACATGCTTTCAAAACTGACAAGAAACAGAAAAGGACTCTAATAAAAAATGGCACAAGATGTGAGCAGGTACTTCACAAAGGAGAGTGTCAACAGAGCTAACAGATATATAAAATGTTCCTAACCTCATTAATTATGCTGCTGCTAAGTCGCTTCAGTCATGTCCGACTCTGTGCAACCCCAGAGATGACAGCCCATCAGGCTCCCCCGTCCCTGGGGTTCTCCAGGCAAGAACACTGGAGTGGGTTGCCATTTCCTTCTCCAATGCATGAAAGTGAAAAGTGAAAGTGAAGTCGCTCAGTCGTGTCCAACTCCTAGTGACCCCATGGACTGCAGCCCATCAGGCTCCTCTGTCCACGGGATTTTCCAGGCAAGAGTACTGGAGTGGGGTGCCATTGCCTTCTCCGTGAGCCACCAGGGAAGCCTACTATTAAGAGACATTTCTAAGTATAAAGACAGGTCAACTTAAAAAGTATCAGCAGATACGTGCTTGACTTTATCTTATAACTATAAATAATACATTAGAATATGTAATGAATCCATACACCTTTTCAAAAGGAATACCCAAGATGGAAGTAGCAAGAAAGTTATAAATGACAGTCATCAATCAGATGAAATAATTATAGGGAAATACGAATTCAAACCACAATGATATCAGTATGAGTCCATCAGATTGGCAAAATTCAAATGTTTGACAATAAAAATTTTCATGAAAAAGTGAATTCTTATAAATGGCAATGGAAATAGAGTTTTTGCAAACTACTCTGAACAAAATTGGGCAGTATTGACTAAAACTAAAGATACACATATTCCCTTTTCTGCTTCTGAGTACATAGCCCACAGAAATGTATGCTTATAATGCCCCAGATACATGGAAAAGAGTATAGAAAGCAGAAGTATTCAAAATAGGCTCAAACAAGAAGTAATTAAATGCCCATCAATAATAGAATAGATAAACACTTTATATACAAACTATAAAATATTATGCAGCATTGGAAATGAACTACAAATTCACCAAAACACATGGATGTTGAGTAAAAGAAATCGGGTACTGTGAAAAATAGTGCATTGTACCACATGCATAGACTTAGAAAGAAAGTAAAAATAAACTATTATGTGTTAGAGATACTTAGAGGAAAAAAGTTATATGGCAAATAATAATAGCACCTCACATTTAATGAGCATTTATTAAGTTTTTAAAGAATCTTAAAGCCCTTGCTTTAACACCTCTAAAAAGTGTATTTTGATACTTTTATATTAAAATAGTGACCTTAAGCTCATTTTTGCTCATTTTTGGCAATGACCTTTTCCCTTGTCCTTTTCCAAATTCACCCTGACCCACTGCCATTTACTGTTTAATGTCATTTCTTTTGGCCATTTTAAGCTATTTTATGGGATGACCTGAACATTTTCATGGCTTCAAAGAATGTATTTGCATTTTCTTCAACATTGCTCTTTGTTCATTTCTATTATTCATTTATATCTTAGATGAGTAGCTCTTAGTTAAGAATAGAAAAGCATGGAATAAAGGGGAGAAAAGGGAGGGGAGAGGACAGCTAAACTGAGTTTGAATCAAAAGAGCTGCCAAACTGACACTGCCATTACTATACAAATCACACAGATTCATCTTTTGTTGGATATAAGCTCTCCAGAGTGGAGTAAACTGCCAACCCAGGCACTCATAGTTCTGTGAAGCCAGCTTGGCAAGAAGATCCAAAATGATCAGGGATTTGGGTGTTGATTTATTCATGCGTGCTAAGTCACTTCATTCGTGTGCAACTCTTTGTGACCCCATGAACTGTAGCCCGCCAGGCTCCACTGTCCATGGGATTGTCCAGGCAAGAATACTGGAGTGGGCTGCCATTCCCTTCTCCAGGGGATCTTCCCAACCCAGGGACTGAATCCACTTCTCTTACGTCTCCTGCATTGACAGGCATGTTCTTTACCACTAGCACCACCTGCAAAGCCCCTGATTTACTCATGCTGTGTGTGTGCTTAGTCTCTCAGTCATGTCCAACTACTTGCAACCCCACGGACTGCAACCCACCAGGCTCCTCTGTCCATGGGGATTCTCGAAGCAAGAAAACTGAAGTGGGTTGCCATTTCCTTCTTCAGGGGATCTTCCCAATCCAGGGATCAAACCCAGGTCTCCCACATTACAGGCAGATTCTTTACTGTCTGAGTCAACAGGGAAGCCCCTCTACCTATAAAACAAATAATAAATTCCTCAATGGTTTTATCTATGTTTCCTAGCATTTTCTTCCTAACACAGACCTTCTTCCCACTTGTTTTGATCTCCACATATTCATGTGTCTAGATGTGTTGCATATATAAAAGCACAACCAAGAAATGCATGTTCAAGTCTGTTTTAGCATTGTATTAAATCGCTTCCTTCAAGATAACTGCAGTCATCAATTACTGGTCCATACTCAGTATGATTCATAGATGTTTTGCCTTTCAGGTTTACTAGTTCACTCATAATTTTTAATAAACTGTAATTTTATGTACAGAAAACATTAACGATATCCTTCCTTCAAACTTTCCATGACAAGGCACCTGTGGAATAAAAAGCAAGCAAGCCGTTTCCACACTACTAGCAATACTATTTCTATCCAGGAGAATTTGGTGATTTTTTTCATATGGACTTTTGTAAACTTATAAAGATTTGACACTTCATATTAATTTTTTCGTCAAGTTTATCATTTCCTGTAGCTATAATTTTCTTTTGGCATACAACATATAAATCCCATTTATTTCTCTTTTTATGGAATAACCAGTTGCCTGTGTTTTCCAGTTTTAACAGCGAAAGGAATAAATACTATGTAACAGTGCATATTATTTAGAATTACTAATTTATCTCTTAAACATGGCAGTTATCACATGATTCTGGTAGATACGTTGATAAATAAAAGCTTTAAAAAGATAATATTCACTATTGTGTTTTCAGAAATACTGTGTTCTAATAACAAGAAACCAGCCAGGGCACATAAACATATTGACAATTTGCTTTGAGATCAGGCACAGCACAATTATAGGAACAATGATTTCATATACACACATCCATGTATTTTATTTGTGTGGCAGCCTAGAGAATTGATCACACAGAAATGTAGCTAATACAAAAGAACAGTGCTTAGATATCCGATATCTAAAACAGACCATTTACCTTATTAAGATGTAGGTTTCGAGCACAGATGCCAGTGTGCTGAAATTAAAGCAGCATGGCCTTCCTCTGCACCTTCAGGAAATGGTGTTAGCCCTGGGACCAGAGGCTCTAAGACGTATAGGTGCTATTTCTATCAGTAATGGAATGAAGACAGATATACCAACTGGAAATCATTTTCTAATTTCCCTCATCATTCTAGTTTGCTTCCTTCTCTTTATCTCTTTCCATTTACATTCTCGTCTTTCTTTCTCCCTCCCAAAATCCCTCCTCCCTAAAAGGCCTCACATATCCCAAAGCTTCATTTTTCTAGAAAAGTTCCTACAGATTATTGTATTTAGGAAAGGAATACTCTAGGAGTAGAGTGGTCTCTTACATAATATTGTGTTTTTTTGTTCCTGGACATGTGATATGAAAAAACAGAATTAAAAAAAAAAAGACAAACACAGAGATCTGGATAAATTCCTCCAGGATGTAGTGAAGTGCAACAAAACTGAAAAATTACTGCTATCAGCAAAGTTTATATATAGTAGTAAGCTGCTTTTCGGGATAGCATGGTCTTGATTCAGCAGTAATAATATGCAACCTTCAGGGCAAAACAACCATGCTAAAAAATAACAATAGAATGCCCAGAGAAAGTAAACCAATATCAAACCCTAGATTTGCAAAAACATTGGCTGTCTGTCAGTCCTTAACTACACAGAAACCTACACACTGAATAATGTCATGATTCCTACTCCTCTCTTTGGAGCTTTTATAAATACTAAGCTATTCCCTGAAAGTCATTATTAATTTTGGAAATCACTTGTCTGTCAAAATAATACATGTTCATTGGCAAAAAAAAAATGAGAAGATATAAAAAGTATAAAAAACTGTTTCAAAAACTATATACAAAATCTTGTGTATAACAAGAAAATATACTGTTTTGTATAAAACAAGAAAATATACTGTTAATACTTTGCCATATTTTGCATTTTCTTTTTAACTTTTCTGGTATCTAAAAAAGTTCATTTCCAACTGTTTTTAAAACATTCTACCAATGTGTAATTTATTTTTGTATCCACCTCTTTTGGAAAAGTTTTACTTTCTTACTGTATCATTCAAACCATCATTAAGTAAGCATCACCTTTTAACATTTGTTTGATGAATGAATGATACTTTTATGATAATTAGAAAGGTATATTAAAGCCCTGAACATCACCAAGATTTATTGGGTTATTGGCCAATGGTAAAGGCTAGGTACAGTGTGCTGCCTATACTCCCAAGACTACTGATTAAAGCATTCATCCTTTCAGTTTCTAGGAGATTCCCCTGGTGCCAGTTCACAATTGAACCCTTCCTTAGAACTGCTATCAGCCCACAGAAACTGCTTCATCCTACCTTGAAATCCCTCCCCAGTTCCTGATATATATATGCATGGATAGGACACCCCAGCCCTCTGGTTTCCATTCACAATTCTGAGGGCTACCCAGCTGCACAACTTCCCATGGCCCTGCAGTTCCTGGAGCAGACCTTGCTTCCCTTCATTTCCTCCCACACAGGTTGTTCAGTCTGGCTGATACAGCAAGATAACAAAATATGTGGCTAATGAACAATGGCTAGAGACATTTATTTCTCATAGTTTGAAGGTTAGAAGTTCTAAGATCGAGGTGCTAGCAGATCTGGTGTTGGGATGGGGGGCCTCTTCTTGCTGTAACCTCACATGAGAGAAGGGGAGAAGGGGCTCTCTGGGGTCTCTCCTATAAGGGCACTAATCCCAGTCATTACAGCTTTACCCTCATGTCCCACTCGACCTCCAAAAGGCCCCGCTTCTGATACCACAAGATTTCAGCCTATGAATTTGAAGGTGAGACAAACTTTCAACAGATATAGGCTTTTAATACTGAGAGGATCCCACAGTAAATTTCCTGCAAGCAAATCTCCATTTCAGCATGTATACTTCAAGAACTATAAGTTTACTGCAATTTTTTTAATGTCTATGCTTTTTATTTTTTGTTAGTAATGTATATTATATTTTATTTTTTAATAATTTAATTGAAGGCTAATTACTTTACAATATTGTAGTGGTTTTTGCCATACATTGACACAAATCAGCCAATTTTTGCAAAGACCAATCTGTAAGAAATGAATCTATATTGTTATTCAGTTGGAATTTATAAATAATTAATTAATGACCTGTGATTCAACTAATGATGATCTCATGTGCAAATTTTTTTGGATTGAGATACACATTTCTTAGTTTATAACACTGGACAATATATATTCCTTCATTCATGATAGTGTTGTATTACAATGGACCTTGATGTACACCTATTTAATGTTCTTGGCTGTTTGATATTTGATACACATTATTGTTTCTTGCATGTGTTTTACAGTAATTTATGTGTTAAATGGTTATGTTTCTTTTTTTTTACTTTCCTTAAGTGTATCTTAAATTATATTTAAATCATTCTAAAGTGGACAGTGGAAAATCTTCTTTTAAAACAAGTTTATAGGAAAATATAAAGAAATTCTTTAAAAATGCTGCAATTCAGAAGATCTCATCTTTCTGTTTGAGAGAATGTGTCTAAAGAAATTAGCAGAACAAGCAGGATGTAGATAGCAACATCAGTAACCTAATCACATAGATAATCAAAACCCAATGGAAGCAGGGAGATGACACCAGAAATATGATACTGGGCATTGTCATTACAATTTTGACACGGGAGGTGAAATGAAGGAAATTAAAAAGAAACTCAGTTGTCTGAGAACGTTTTTTCCTGACCGTAAAAGAAATATAATCCACAGAGGAAATATATTGAATTAACATCATTAATAAGTCAAATCTGATATCTTATACATATGAACAAAGAGTAAAAACTGGTCACTAGAAAAGCTTTAGAACAACAGTATTTTATATCCTCTGATGCTTCTGATCCTAAAAAGTAATTTTTATGTAAAATGTACTTGATAACAAACACTCATAATTACAGTTATAGAAGTTAGAAGTTCTTAGAATTCAAATGTCATTATCCGAATGATCACCAGATTTTCACGTGATCTCTTGCTTGAAAATGTATCAAAAATGTATGAGAGGCCACACTTTAGGTTTAATATCTGTAGTAAATGTTTCTAACTGCACCCTTAAATCTTGCCATCACTGAAAACATATATTTTACTTACAGCCCACAGGAAGGTTGGTCAAGTGAGAAAAAATAGCTTAAACTCTTCTTAGCAGTCTTAAATGAATCACTCAAAATCCACATCTTATGGAATCCATGCCATGAATGATGTTCGTAGACAAAGCTTAGCCTTGTATATCAGCCCCCAAATTAAACAAAATTTTGCCATTCCAAATCAATAGCAGTGGAAAACAGAGGAAGTTAAGAGTTGGAAGACAAGAGCGCAGGGAGAAACGTTGCATTGGAAATCTAAGACACAGGGCTTGGATTGTTATTCAATGAGTATGGCGAACTGATAAAAATTGTCACCTACAGGCTGTTTCAAATCAGTTTTCATCTGAATTGATTTTTTTTCTTATGGTATTTAATGGTTTTCAAAACACTCAGAAATGCTGAATCCATTTTTCTTCTCTTTAAAATAAATTTGTTTTCTCTATACTCTTGTGGAAATATGCAAAGCACTAGTAGAAATTTTTTTATGCATATACACAAATTTGATAACCTAGATAAAATGGAAGAATTCCAATAAAAGGCACAATCTGCCAAAATTCAGAAGAAACAGATATCTTAATAGGCCTGGATATATTAAACACGTTGAACAATTAGTAATTTTCAGAAGCAGAAACTACCATGTCCAGATGAGTTCACTAGTTTCTACCAGACATTTAAGAAAGAAATTATATCAATTCTCTATAATCTCTTTCAGAAGATAGAAGAAAAAGGAATACTTCTCAATTCATTCTATGAGATCAGCAATACTCTAATACCAAAACCAGACAAGATACTATAAGAAAAGGAGACTACAGATTATCTCTCATAAACATGGATGCAAAATTCTCAACAAAAATGTTAGCAAATCAAATCCAAAAATGTATAAAAAGAGTTATACACCATGACCAAATGGGATTTAAATGAATCTAGACACAGACCTTATATTCTTCACAAAAATCAAAATGAAGCACAGACCTAAATGCAACATAATGAAACTGTTAAAAGAAAATAGGGAAACCCTAGATAACCTCAGATATAATATTCCTTTAGAGATAGAGCACAAAATGCATGATCCATGAAAGAAATAATTGAAAAAGCTGGACTTCACTAAAATTAAAATTTCTGTTCTCCAAAAGATAGTATCATGAGAATGAAAAAAAAAAACAAACCACAAATTAGGAGACAACATTTGCAAAATACACGCTGAATAAAGGATTATTATCCAAAATATGGGAGAAGGCAATGGCACCCCACTCCAGTACTCTTGCCTGGAGAGTCCCATGGATGGAGGAGCCAAAATACAAAAAAGAACTCTTAAAAGTCACCAATTAGAAGGCAAACACCTGAATCATATTTACTTCAGCATTATTCACAACAGGCAAGACATAAATAATCTAATTCTCTGTTAATGGACGAATGAATAAGGAACTGTGATTACACTCAAACAGAAGGTCATTTAGCCTTAAAGAGGAGATCTTGCCATTTGCAACAACATGAAAGAAACTGGAAGATATTATGTTAAGCGAAATATGCCACACATATTAAGAAAAATATTGCATGAGTTATTTATGTGCAGATCTAATGAAGTTGAATTCATAGAATCATAGTATAGAACAGTAGTTTCCCTGGTGGCTCAGACGGTAAAGCATCTGCCTGCAATACGGGAGACCCAGGTTCGATTCCTGGGTCAGGAAGATCCCCTGGAGAAGGAAACGGCAATCCACTCCAGCACTCTTCCCTGGAAAATCCCAAGGACGGAGGAGCCTGATAGGCTACAGTCCATAGGGTCGCAAAGAGTCAGATACAACTGAGCAACTTCAATCACTCACTAGGGATGGGGAGGTGAGAGAAATCAGCACATGTTAGCCAAAGGGTACAAAGTTGCCATTATATAAGGTGAATGAGTTCTAGAGATCTGGTGCACAGCATGATGACTATACTTACTACCGTACTGTATAATAGAAATTTGCTATAACAGTAGATTTCAGTTCTCTCACCACACACACACACAAATGGTAACTATATGAAGAGATGTTTATGTTAATTAGTTTGAACGTGGTCATTATTTCACTATGGATATGTACCATATCAAACCATTACATTGTGAACTTGAAATATACATTACATATATGTGTGGATACTGGAGTAGATTGCCATTCTCTTCTCCAGGGGATCTTCCTGATGCAGAGATCAAACCCAGGTCTCCTGCATTACAAGCAGATTCTTTGCTGTCTGAGCTCAAAGGGAAGCCAACATCATATATTTAAAAAGAAAACAAACAAAACTACTTAAAAAAATGGGTCATAGACCATAGCAGAACAAACCACCTCACCAAATAAAATATATAGATGGCAAATCTGTACAAGAAAAGGTGCTGTATATCATGTCATCCAGGTAATGCAAACTGAAACAATACTACACACCTACATTCTTAATAAAGAATGGCCAAAACTTAGAACACTGACAACACCAAATTCTGGCACCAACGTGGAACAACAAGAACTCTCTCACACTGCTGGTGGGACTGCAAAATGACACAGCCATGCTGGAAGACACTTTGGATGTTTTTTTAAAAACTAAACATTCTTAACCATATAATTCTGCAATCATGTTCCTTGGTATTCATCCAAAGAGTTGAAAGCTTATGTCCATACAAAAAACTGCACATAGATATTTCAGTTCAGTTGCTCAGTTGTGTCCGACTCTTTGCAATCCCATGAATCACAGCACACCAGGCCTCCCTGTTCATCACCAACTCCCGGAGTTCACTCAGACTCAGGTCCAACGAGTCAGTGATGCCATCCAGCCATCTCATCCTCTGTCATCCCCTTCTCCTCCTGCCCCCAACCCCTCCCAGCATCAGAATCTTTTCCAATGAGTCAACTCTTCACATGAGGTGACCAAAGTACTGGAGTTTCAGCTTTAGCATCATTCCTTCCAAAAACATCCCAGGGCTGATCTCCCTCAGAATGGATTGGTTGGATCTCCTTGCAGTCCAAGGGACTCTCAAGAGTCTTCTCCAACACCACAGTCCAAAAGCATCAATTCTTCGGTGCTCAGGCTTCTTCACAGATATTTAGAGCAGTCTTATTCATAATTGTAAAAATCTGGAAACAACCAAAATGCTCTTCAGTAGGTGCATGGTTAAACTTTGGTAGATCCAGATAATGAAATATTGGTGGCTTCCCTGGTGGCTCAGAGCATCTGCCTGGAATGCAGGAGACCCAGGTTCGATCCCTGGGTCAGGAAGATGCCCTGGAGAAGGAAATGGCAACCCACTCCATTACTCTTGCCTGGAGAATCCCATGGAGGGAGGAGCCTGGTAGGCCACAGTCCATCATTTACCACTGAAAAAGAAATGAACTTCAGGCTCATTTGAAAGCTCCTTGAAAGACATGGAGGAAGTTTAAATACATGTTACTAATTGAAAGAAGCCAATCAAAAAATTTATGTACTATATGATTCCGACTATATGACATTCTGAAAAGGGCAAAACTATAGAGATAGTAAAAAGATCAGTGGTTGCCAGAGGCTAGGAGGGAGGGAGGGATAAATGAGTCAGTCATTGAATATTTTTAGGGCAGTGAAACTACTCTGTATGATACTATAATTGTGAATATTTGTCATACATTTGTCCAAACCCATGGAATGTACAATATCAAGAATGAATCCTAACATAATCTATAAACTATGATGATACAGTTTCACTGATTTTAACAAATGTATCAGTCTGATGGGGAATGTTTAAAAAAACAGTTGGCTATGCATAATTGGGGGTAGGAATTAATGAGAAATCTCTGCACCTTCCATTCAAATTTGCTTTGAACCTAAAACTTCTCCAGAAAGTTGTCTATTAAAAAGGAATTTTAATATATTTATCCATTCTTATACTAGATAGCCTTTTGAAGAGTGTTCCTTACTTTTTGGGTTGAAAAAAATACTTGAATGATGGTTTCTGGCAACACTGTGTCTCTCAGCTTGTTAGCTATGGGACTGCAAGGAGATCCAACAAGTCCATCCTAAAGGAGACCACGCTTGGGTGTTCATTGGAAGGACTGATGCTGAGGCTGAAACTCCAGTACTTTGGCCACCTCATGTGAAGAGTTGACTCATTGGAAAAGCCCCTGATGGTGGGAGGGATTGGGGGCAGGAGGAGAAGGGGACGACAGAGGATGAGATGGCTGGATGGCATCACGGACTCGGACGTGAGTCTGAGTGAACTCCAGGAGATGGTGACGAACAGGGAGGCCTGGCGTGCTGCAATTCATGGGGTCGCAAAGAGTCGGACACGACTGAGCAACCGAACTGAACTGAACAAGCAGAAGGAGAAAGGCATAAAGGTAGTAGCAACAGGTTTGGAAACTGAGAACAAAATTAAAACAAATCTGTTTTCTGTCAGTCAAAAAACAACAAAATGATTTGCTAGATTTTTTTTCCTTTTTGGATTATGAATTTGTTCAAATGTTTATATGACCTCACATCAATCAAGAAAATCTTTCTTGACTATATAGATAGGAGGCTAGCCCTTTGAGATCTAGATTATGAGTTTTTCTGCTTCTTTTATCTTAACCCTTGCTAAGACTGAAGAGCTATAAAAGTATTTACCTTTTATTTAGTAAGTGTAAAATATTTTGCTATCTTGGCAACTATTAATAAATAAGGTTATAAAAGCCTCAAACATAATTCTGCTCTGATTGGCTTGAAGAGATTAGCACATGTTTACATAGCAATAATATCCTCTTCAGTTGTCAGAAATAAGCTTTTTAAATGAAACTTTGTAAAACTGAAAATATAGTAGTCTTTTTAAAAGTCCCTCTTATAGAGACTGCTACTTCAGCAGAATTGTAATATAAGAATTCAAATTCGGTAAATCAAGATGAATCATTAGGCCAATCAGATGGTCTGAAAATATGGTTTTAAGAAAACCCAAATACAAGTACATGTTCTTTGATTTTATCATCTTGGAA
This sequence comes from Capricornis sumatraensis, assembly GCF_032405125.1. Classification (NCBI taxonomy): domain Eukaryota; kingdom Metazoa; phylum Chordata; class Mammalia; order Artiodactyla; family Bovidae; genus Capricornis; species Capricornis sumatraensis. The sequence continues at coordinate 60,870,880 of NC_091087.1, forward strand.
TATATAGCCAATTATTTTATTTTTTCCATAGAGATCTAGGTATTTTGAACTTCCTAAACTGCTTATGCTGGCTATCAGATGAGCTATTTTACTTTTACATCATATTTAGGACTAAAAAGAAGGAAAAAATGAAAATAGTTTCTACTATATTAAACCCTATTTCTGAAAAACATTTCAATAATAATTTTGTTCATGGATAAATGTATATGTATGGCTGAGTCCCTGCACTGTTCACCTGACTATCACAGCACTGTTAATCAGCTATACAACAATACAAAATAAAAAGTTTAAAGGCTGAAAAAAATTTTTGCTCAGTAGTACATGAGGTTAATTTTATTTAATTTTAAAACCTTAGACTATATAAAATTGAGTTCATTAATAGGCAATCTTTGCACATCTAATATTGCCTAAGTAAGATAGACTACTGAAACACTGGTCTCAAGGAATAGCTGCATTTCTCAGTTTGTTATATTACAGAGTGCTTTTATCTTTGGTGGGAAAATGATGTGGATGTTTATAGGTGATCATTAGGTTTGTTCATGAGCTTTGTTAAAAATGCTTGTATATAACAGGCAATTTTCAATTACCTAACTCCCAGTGTTGTCTGTGAAATAGTAGCTGATTTGATTAAAAGTTATAATTAAGATGGGTAATGTGGTTAGTTTAGTTAACTTGGGTAAACATATAATTAATATGGGTGATTGAGTGCATACTGGAAATAATAACAGCAAAGAAATGCAACTATGTATGCAAAGGAACACTGTATCTTTTTGTTTCCAAAGAAAAGAGTGATTTTGTTTTAATGAAAAGTGATTTTGGTAACATTGACTTTTATTCAGTCTCATTTTTTATAACATTGGTGCTCACATAAGTATAATAAGACAATTTCCCCCTATATTAGCATATAATTGAACAAACTAAGTATGCAATAATCAAAAGCATACCCAGAGTGTCATGTTTAATAAACCAAACGATGCCCACAATTAATGAAACAAGCATAATAAGAACAAGCTCACCATTAATAAAAAAGAATTGCACTTTATATGTGGTGCCAACACCTCCCAATCTTTCTAAGGAAACAGACTTAGCACCCAGGTTCCAGGGTCCCAGCCTGCTGGGTGATAAGGGTGTGACTCTGTGTCAGGCCAGGAACTTTGAAAATCTGGTAGACCTTAAGAAGAGAGGAAGTCACTCAAATCTATGGATAACACTGGTAGAGAGAATTTCTTTCAACTGGTTTTCCAGCATTCAGAAGAGCAAACTAAATTTCCTAAAAAGAAATTATTTAGACTCATAAGTTATGTGACACCGTGTGCATAAAGAGGCTTACATATGCAACTCTTGCTAAACCTAGACAAAACAAGAAGAACTTGCTACTGCTAAGTCACTTCAGTTCTGTCAGACTCTGTGCGACCCCATAGACGGCAGCCCACCAGGCTCCCCCATCCCTGGGATTCTCCAGGCAAGAACACTGGAATGGGTTGCTATTTCCTTCTCCAATGCATGAAAGCGAAAGGTGAAAGTGAAGTCGCTCAGTCATGTCCGACTTAGCGACCCCATGGACTGCAGCCTACCAGGCTCCTCCATCCATGGGATTTTCCAGGCAAGAGTACTGGAGTGGGGTGCCATTGCCTTCTCCGAACTTATCGACCCATAAAAAGAACGACCTTTTTGTCACCGAAACTATTTAGAAATTATTTTTCAAAATAGGGTACTGGGAATAAAAGCTATTTAAATATCATTTAATTATCTAAGGCAGAGGTAGGCAAACTTTCTCTTAAAGTATTTTAGGTTTTTCAGGTCATACCCTCTATGTCACAACAAATCAAATTAGCCACTAATGATGCATAAATTAATAGATAAAAGTGTGTTACATTAAAACTTCACAAAAACAGGAGATTGGACAGAAAGCTTGGTTTGTTGGCCTCTGATCTAGGGAAATGTGCTTACATTTATCTTTGCTATTTCCTATTAAGTAAGAGCATCAATTCTGTGAATTTACATGTTAATTTGCACATTTCTGCTTAGTATAAAAGATAAAACCCAAAGGTTATGGTTGTATTGCCTTGTAGGACTTTAACCATATGAGCTCTAACTCAGCAATTTCATTTTTTAAATTCCTTTTTTGAAAGATGATATAATCCTTATTCCTCTAATTCTCATTTGGAACAGATTTACTGTTTTACTGCTTCCTTAAATAATAAGGTAAGTAATTTGGAACAACTCTTTTTAATATTTCTTACAAAATATTTTAATTTTTAAAAAAGTATACATGGAAAATAAAAAATTAATAAATGGATGCATTTTGAATCCTAATTCAATTATTAGATAATTTAGATTCTAGAATTTCAACCTCTCTCCTAGATTTTGGTCATTTTTAGTGGTAGAATTTAAGGCTTTCCAAATATGACAGCTTCTCATCTGTCACAGGAGGAGATGAAATTTGAATATTTAAATGTATCAAGATAAAAAAGTTTTGTGAGAAACAAAGACTAAGGGATTAATTATTGTTTCAGTTTCTTTATCCCCTATTAAATATAATGCTAAATATGTATACTTCACCAATTTTTTAATGTTCTAATAAAAATTATTTTAACTGCTTTTACCCTTTTACCTTAAGATAAGATTTCTTTACTATATAAATAACTCTACATCCTACATTGCTGTTGTTTTTCAGGCCACTTAGGGCAGTAAAGACAGATCATGCCCATGCTTAGAGACTAGCCTTTGTAGGCCTAGAACAGCATGGTTACAAAGAGAGATCATCTAACTTCTTTAATTATTGTGCTTCATGATACAGAATTTGAGCCTGTGATGCATTCTTTAAGTCATTAAGTACACGAGGAGCCAAGGTTCACTCAGCATTAAATTACATATAAGTTCAAGCACAAGATTGCCTCTCGGTCTTTGCTAGGCAAAGTTCCTTATAGCTTAGAAACATGGTTAGCCAATAAATTTTAAACCAACTTAATTTATGTATACATTGGGAAACCAAAACTTCATGGAGTAATAACCAAAACCAGAGTTGGTCCAGTCGCAGTTCTGGAATCTAGACAACTGATTGGGAATTCCTTCTCTTTTCCAAGAGGCTTTGGTGCTCTGCTGTCTCTGTAGCACGGATATAATGGCTTCCGGCTTGGCCACTATTCTGCGACAATGGAAATAATAGAGTCCTTTGTTCAAGGTTGTTTCCCATTGGATTAAACTCTGCAGTGGGAATAATTGTTTATACCTGTCAATCAGAGATTGAAAAACTTAGCTACATGAGGGAGGTGAAGGAGGACAGTGGTTCCTCTAGCGTCATTTTTCAAGTATTATCTTCATTTTGCTTCTTACCTCTTTAGCTGTTTTTTCTACCATGAATATTAGCTTAGGGCAGGGTATTAAGATTTACAGTCCTGTCAAACTGAGGGTTATTTGATTCTCAGCTACCTCGTGTCACTGCCTATAGACATAAAGAGCATCTCTCCACTAGGTTGTATTTATTCTTCTGCTTTCAAGCAGGCTATTTAGAAGAAACTCATCTCTCTCAGAGAAGAACTTATTGAAAGTCACAAAAAATAGTCAATATATTCTAAAGTACTGCCATTTCTCTACAGAAGTTTCCAAAAGCCTTAGCCTCAGAGAACTGAAAATCTGAGAGCCAACTGAATTTTGCATGAATATGGCAGCAAGTATAAATAATTTTCTTTCATTGTATAACTGGTATCAACATCTTCTCAACCAAGGTTAGCGGGAATCATCAGCTTATATTCTTTAGCAAATAAACAACTCACAGTTTAAACTTTTCAATGTTAATACTCATTTCCAAGGAGTTATTTCAGAACTAGAATTTAGTTTCAAATAATTCAGAGTGGCATAAGCAAAAATGATCTTTACTATTTAACTAAAAACTCCAAAAAATAAAATCCTGTTGCTAGAATTCTGTCTCCATCTTTAAGCTTTTAAGTTCTGTGTTTTGGCTTTATTCACAATAATGTTTCCCCTCATGATATAAAATTGGCACCAAAAATTACATTTTCCTCTAGTTAGAGGTTCCAGAAGTGTTTTCCTTTCTCCATGTGGTTTCAATTTCCAGACTTCTACTTACTGTCTGATGATACAGTCAATCTGCCTGAGAAATGGAATTCTCTGAATGGCAAAACCTAAACAGGGCCATACCAACACCACGGTCCGAGTACAGTGGGAAAAGTTTCACAAAACCATTGTAAAGGATTCTTTTAGAAGAAAAGGAATGAATACAGACAAAGTAGAAAGAACAGCTATAATCTGTTAAAGCATGTTGAAAAAACAAAATAAATTTTATTTCTGGTGAACTTTTGTTGGTAGACCTACAATGAGTTTTATTAAGTATCATTTTCTTTTGTAAATGTTTATAAACCATCTATTTAATAATTCCTCAGTTTTATTAGGTTTACCATTTATATCTTATAGAATGCTATTTCTGAAATAAAGTTTTAAAAAAGTATGATTTCTTTTTCCTCTGTAGTTTTAACAATGAGTTGCTGTGCAAGTATACCTTTAAGTTCTTTCAATAACTGGAAAAAGAACTAAATTCATTGAAAACAGCTATGAGGTTCTCACACCCTGGGTGCCATTACTTCTTAAGCCTACTTCTTTCATAAATATTTTTAGCCTAGAGGTTACATTTCTGTTTAATGGTGTTATTTTTACTTTTTTAATATTAAGCAGTCTTCAAGTGATAGCATTTTCTGCCTCTGTTGTCTTGCTCTTAACATATTTAAAAGGCATACATGATCCTTTTGAGAAATCACTTTCACCGGCTTTTAGCACAGTCTGTCACTTAGTATTCCTGACGCTAGAAATGCCACTTTTACATTTATACTCAGCCATTTGTTCAAACAGTCCTTTCAGACCTGTGTTCATTTAATACCCCCATATATTGGTTGTCTTCGGTTGATCAGGAGATACTTCTTTATTTGGATAATTTGTAATAAAACAGAAGCATTTCCAATTTTTAGAAATCCTCACTTAAAAACAAAATCTATTTTCAGAAATCTAAAACTATGCCCTTTAGCCCCCTTTTAAAGCCTTATAAACTTAAGGATTACATGAACCTATATTCTCATGGTGTTTGTCAGCTTTCAACAGTACTCCAGGGAGGCATTACAATGCTGCATAAAGACTATAGGTTTAAGCTCTTTCGGTTCTTACAGAAATGGTTACTAACTTGAGTATTAACTTTTTGAGCCTTAACATTTTTATCTTATTATTATACACATCTTGGAGGTGTTGTAAAGATTAAATGCAATAACCTGAACAGAGTACTTGGAATAATACAGGATATATAGTGGTACTTTATAGGTTGTGGTCTTAATGATTATTGTTACTGTTATAATTCATTATATCTTTTTCCTTTAATGCCTCCATCATGGATAATTTTGACAGTTAAGGACAATTCTTCCTATGTTGGCACATTCTTGAGTTTAGCATCACCTTATGGATATGTTCCACAAACACAGAGAACTACACATTTTTGATACCTATCTTCTAGATTCCTTGCATCTATTCATGCCTTTGAATGCTTTTGTTATTTTGTAGGATAAAATATGCCATGACTTTTAAACAGATAGGAGTCCCTTCTATTACCTCCCTCTTTGAAAACCAATATAGCTTATATAAGAATGCTGCAATTACAATTTTATTCTTTTTCCTTTTTTTTCCTCACTGTTTTTCCACTCATTGATTTCTGGATTCTAGTTTACATCTTTCTAAGGTTTTCTCATGTTTCTTTTTTGCTTTTATCCCAAATGTGGAATCATCATAGAGTAAAGGAACATACCATCCTTCTCACATTTCAGAAGCAGAAAGACATTTTGTCAAGGGCTTCAATTTGGCATCAATATTAGGATTGGTGCCTGTCATTTTGAGTTTAGTTACTCCTCATCACTAGCCTGAATCATCAAAACTATTGCTTATCTTCCTGTATCTTGACATTTTCTTATTGTTTACATATTCTGAAGTATTATTTCTAAAGGACTAGTATGATTATAAGACTCCAACATTTTATTGTTTTTATTTTATTTTTTTTATTACTCAAGTTTTTTTTTTTTTTAATTTTAAAATCTTTAATTCTTACATGTGTTCCCAAACATGAACCCCCCTCCCACCTCCCTCCCCATAACATCTCTCTGGGTCATCCCCATGCACCAACCCCAAGCATGCTGTATCCTGCGTCAGACATAGACTGGCGATTCAATTCTTACATGATAGTATACATGATAGAATGCCATTCTCCAAAATCATCCCACCCTCTCCCTCTCCCTCTGAGTCCAAAAGTCCGTTATACACAGCTGTGTCTTTTTTCCTGTCTTGCATACAGGTTCGTCATTGCCATCTTTCTAAATTCCATATATATGTGTTAGTATACTGTATTGGTGTTTTTCTTTCTGGCTTACTTCACTCTGTATAATCGGCTCCAGTTTCATCCATCTCATCAGAACTGATTCAAATGAATTCTTTTTAATGGCTGAGTAATACTCCATTGTGTATATGTACCACAGCTTGCTTATCCATTCCTCTGCTGATGGACATCTAGGTTGTTTCCATGTCCTGGCTATTATAAACAGTGCTGCGATGAACATTGGGGTACATGTGTCTCTTTCAATTCTGGTTTCCTCGGTGTGTATGCCCAGCAGTGGGATTGCTGGGTCATAAGGTAGTTCTATTTGCAATTTTTTAAGGAATCTCCACACTGTTCTCCATAGTGGCTGTACTAGTTTGCATAAAATCAACACACAGAAATCCCTTGCATTCCTATACACTAATAATAGGAAAGTAGAAAAAGAAATTAAGGAAACAATTCCATTCACCATTGCAACGAAAAGAATAAAATACTTAGGAATATATATACCCAAAGAAACTAAAGACCTATATATAGAAAACTATAAAACACTGATAAAAGAAATCAAAGAGGACACTAATAGATGGAGAAATATACCATGTTCATGGATCAGAAGAATGAATATAGTGAAAATGAGTATACTACCCAAAGCAATTTACAGATTCAATGCAATTCCTATCAAGCTACCAGCCATATTTTTCACAGAACTAGAACAAATAATTTCAAAATTTGTATGGAAATACAAAAAACCTCGAATTGCCAAAGCAATCTTGAGAAAGAAGAATGGAACTGGAGGAATCAACTTGCCTGACTTCAGGCTCTACTACAAAGCCACAGTCATCAAAACAGTATGGTACTGGCACAAAGACAGACATATAGATCAATGGAACAAAATAGAAAGCCCAGAGATAAATCCACACACATATGGACACCTTATCTTTGACAAAGGAGGCGAGAATATACAATGGAGTAAAGACAATCTCTTTAACAAGTGGTGCTGGGGAAACTGGTCAACCACTTGTAAAAGAATGAAACTAGATCACTTTCTAACACCACACACAAAAATAAACTCAAAATGGATTAAAGATCTAAATGTAAGACCAGAAACTATAAAACTCCTAGAGGAGAACATAGGCAAAACACTCTCAGACATAAATCACAGCAGGATCCTCTATGATCCACCTCCCAGAATTCTGGAAATAAAAGCAAAAATAAACAAATGGGATCTAATTAAAATTAAAAGCTTCTGCACAACAAAGGAAACTATAAGCAAGGTGAAAAGACTCCAACATTTTAAAAAATTGGAAGTTTTAAACTGCTACAGCAGTGGCCACAAGACTGGAAAAGGTCAGTTTTCATTCAAATTCCGAAGAAAGGCATGCAAAAGAATGCTCAAACTAGTGCACAATTGCACTCATCTCACATGCTAGTAAAGTAATGCTCAAAATTCTCCAAGCCAGACTTCAGCAATACGTAAACCGTGAACTCCCTGGTGTTCAAGCTAGTTTTAGAAAAGGCAGAGGAACCAGAGATCAAATTGCCAACATCTGCTGGATCATGGAAAAAGCAAGAGAGTTCCAGAAAAACATCTGTTTCTGCTTTATTGACTATGCCAAAGCCTTTGACTGTGTGGATCACAATAAACTGTGGAAAATTCTGAAAGAGATGGGAATACCAGACCACCTGACCTGCCTCTTGAGAAATCTGCATGCAGGTCAGGAAGCAACAGTTAGAACTGACAGACCGGTTCCAAATAGGAAAAGGAGTAGGTCAAGGCTGTATATTGTCACCCTGCTTATTTAACTTATATGCAGAGTACATCATGGAAACGCTGGACTGGAAGAAACACAAGCTGGAATCAAGATTGCTGGGAGAAATATCAATAACCTCAGATATGCAGATGACACCACCCTTATGGCAGAAAGTGAAGAGGAGCTAAAAAGCCTCCTGATGAAAGTGAAAGAGGAGAGTGAAAAAGTTGGCTTAAAGCTGAACATTCAGAAAACGAAGATCATGGCATCTGGTCCCATCACTTCATGGGAAATAGATGGGGAAACAGTAGAAACAGTGTCAGACTTTATTTTGGGGGGCTCCAGAATCACTGCAGATGGTGACTGCAGCCATAAAATTAAAAGACGCTTACTCCTTGGAAGAAAAGTTATGACCAAACTAGATAGTATATTCAAAATCAGAGACATTACTTTGCCGACTAAGGTCCGCCTAGTCAAGGCTATGGTTTTTCCTGTGGTCATGTATGGATCTGAGAGTTGGACTTTTAAGAAAGCTGAGCACCGAAGAATTGATGTGTTTGAACTGTGGTGTTGGAGAAGACTCTTGAGAGTCCCTTGGACTGCAAGGAGATCCAACCAGTCCATTCTGAAGGAAATCAACCCTGGGATTTCTTTGGAAGGAATGATGCTAAAGCTGAAGCTCCAGTACTTTGGCCACCTCATGCAAAGAGTTGACTCATTGGAAAAGACTGTGATGCTGGGAGAGATTGGGGGTAGGAGGAGAAGGGGACGACCCAGGATGAGATGGCTGGATGGCATCACGGACTCGATGGACGTGAGTCTGAGTGAACTCCAGGAGATGGTGATGGACAGGGAGGCCTGGCATGCTGCAATTCATGGGGTCGCAAAGAGTCGGACACGACTAAGCAACTGAACTGAACTGAACTGAACTGCTACAACTCATTTATCATGTCAGTTGCACAATAAAGAAGGATCTCCATAATCCTACTTTTTCTACCATTATCTACCAAATGCATGTATAACTGCCATGAACCAGTTGCTTCACCATATTATTACCTAGTCCACTTAGTCACTGAATTCCTGTTTACAGATGTTGACAACAGAATGGTTCATACTTCACTATTCTGGGTTTAGCTGAACAGAACAGAAAGAGTGTGTGTGCTCTGGTATAAAAAGATGAGTTGGGGCAATCAGATTTCGCTACTGACAAGTTCAAATATGTACACTGAGGAATAAGTCTAACAATCTATGGAGAACTCAGCTAGGAAGTCATTCAGGTTCTGGGGCTAGAAAGCCATCAGCATCATGTCTGCAGAGAAAATAACAGGAATTCAATCCAAAGATATGGCAGCTTAGAACAAGAAGTTTAGTCACTGAGGACAATCAAAGACAGGCAGACAGAGAAATATAAAAAGACTACCTTAATTCATGACATTTTCTGAATTTTATCTTCACTGAGAGTTTTTTTTTTTTTTTTCAAATAAACTTTCCCCCATTTGAGCTAGCTTCAGCAGGTTTTTTCTCTTTTCCACCAAAATGGCTTGACATGAACAGAAAAACTATTCTTGGTCATCCTGTATTTTCCCCCTCTGGGAAATTCACTGTTCCTTGTAAAATCTCCACTTTGATGTCAAAGTGAAGCTCGAACATTGCCTGCTCTATGAATTCATTTTTCTGCCTTAGACCAAACTGATTTATCCTAAGCATGATTAAAGAATACTCTTTACTTATACTATATCATATTTCAGTTACTTATCCCTTCAACTCAATTGGCCATAATTCAGTTTTCACAACTGTAAAAAGTGAATACTAATAGCATTTCCTCTTAGAGAGCTGTAGTTAGGATTAAATTATATGACAGTTCTAATTCTGGTAAAACCTAGTCTCCATATATTTTTCCTTGATTAAAACTAGCTTGAGTTAAATATTTTAACTATTTTTTAAAAATTACAAATCTATCACCATTCTAGCAATACAAGAGAATAGATTAACACAAAATGAGCAATATCAATGACCAACTAAAAAGTCTCACAAAAATTGATTTGGTTGAAAAATAATGATTTTTCTGTAAGATCTGTCACTAGCTTATTTTTATCCTGAAATGATGAATAATAACTGTATTGGTTAAAATCCTGTTTTACAAATCGCATAGCTTATTTTCCATTTAGCAGCACCAAGGACAATGGTGGTGGGACAGCTATCTTTTGATATGTAAATGTAGAAGCACTTAAGCGATATTTAATATGGAATAGCATTTCAGTCATTTATTTTAAAATTCAGTTTTTATAAAGTACTGAGCCTTTTGTCATAAACCCATGCCCAGAATGACATTGTATGATAAAGAGAAAAACCAGAGCGTTTTTCCTTGACAACTGAAAGCATTCCCACACCATTTTTAGCTCTTTGTTTATATTAAAATCTGATATTTTTTCATTGAAAATTTGGGTATAAACATGTGCATCTTCATAGAAAATCAGTTTAAAGTAAACAGATCAAACTGATTAACTTGTTTCTCTGACCTCAATCAGTTGGGTTAATTCTATTCTATTTGAAATGTCCCTGGAGTAGCTAAATGAACCAACTTCCCCAAATCTTCTCCAGCTTGTGGAAACTGGCTAAAGATTGTTTTATTGAAAGTTCAAATGACATTAATGTCAACAAACTGTAGATTTCAAAGCCAGAGAAGTACTGTATTTTACATGCCTCAAACCTGTACCTGTACGATGCATTAACTGCCATGTTCATGACCCTTAGAGGAGGCTAGAAACTGATTAAAAGAAAAATCTCACTAGAAGTGGCTTTTTAATAAAAGGGTTTTTACTTAAATATTCCTTAGAAAAATAAAAAATCTGCTATTAGTCATAAAAAGAGTAAGAAAATGGACCAGAAAAAAAACAAAAAAGAGACCTTTGCTAAAAATAACAGCTTTTTGGAGACCTATCCCAAATAAAGTAATATTTATTCTTTAGTGAAAGGTTGTACTTCTTTAAAACTTGGAACAATTTTGTTATGTAAAATAAAAGACCCTAACAAAGTACCACAAACTGAGTACCTTAAACAACAGAAATTTATTTTCTCAAGTTTTGGAGGCTAGAAGTCTGAAATCAAGATATCAACAGGATTTGTCCCTTCTGAAGTCTGTGAGAAAAGGACCCTTTCCTGGCCTCTCTCTTGGCTCATCCATGGCCATCTTTTCCATATTTGTAGCATCTTCTCTTGGAGAAGGCGATGGCACCCCACTCCAGTACTTTTGCCTGGAAAATCCCATGGACAGAGGAGCCTGGTAGGCTGCAGTCCGTGGGGTTGCTAGAGTCAGACACAAGTGAGCAACTTCACTTTCACTTTTCACTTTCATGCATTGGAGAAGGAAATGGCAACCCACTCCAGTGTTCTTGCCTGGAGAATCCCAGGGACAGGGAAGCCTACTGGGCTGCCGTCTATGGGGTCGCACAGAGTCAGACATGACTGAAGTGACTTAGCAGCAGCAGCATCTTCTCTACTTATGTCTATGGTTTTGTTCAAGTCTCCTTTTTTGTATAAGAACATGTTATATTGAATGTGGGGTTCACCTTACTCCAGTATGAGCTATATGGAACTATTTATGGCTGCAAAGACCCTATTTCCAAATAAGGCCAAATTCTGAGAAAAATGGGGCTTAATCTGAATTTTGGCAAGACATAATTCAACCCATAACATCTCACTTCAAAATTTTGTTACATACTTTGTATTTCTTTGCCAAACATCTATCTCAGTGTGGTCATGTGGGCCCTTCAAACTTAAGGGATTCAAACATATTCTTTAAGTTTCCATTTACAAAAATATGAATGAATGGTTTAAAGGTGTTTTGTTTTTGTTTTTGTTTTTGTTTTTTTAAAAAAGCTTGTCACCCTGTTGGCTGTCTCTAAATAACGCATAGCTAAAATGGCAAGGAGCTTGCCTTTATACTTTGGGCATCTTACTTCTTCAGTGTTTTTCCAGTGCAAATTGCAAAGAGAAACCTGCAAATCACCATTAACTGGACCTTAACAAATATATTCTTTGATAATAGTCTTGCCAACAAAAGTCATGCAAAGCCATATTCTACTTTCCACCCATACCAAGCCAACACTTATGTCTTTTAACTCTGCTTTTCAGCCCTCACTTGTGGTCACATTCCTAGTTTTCCTTTTTTAAAATAGTTTCAAATCCTGTCCTTTGTGTGGACACAAACTGACAACTTAACTTTTTGCATTTTTTTTTTCCTGTTTTATCTCCATTCTCTTTTGGAAATTTTTCATGAGGTCAGTTTTTCCCCTTACTCCAGTAGTCTCTAATGTACTCCAAAAGCGTCATAGTTTTCAACATTTAGAATAAGGTCATATTGGATAGGCAGAGTCACTGAACAAAAATTAGTGCTTTTGTAGGGCTTCTACTGGTAATTCAAGTGGACTCTCTAGGAAGTACAGAAAAAGATGTTGCACATGTAATTTATAGAGATCAGCCATTGATTCTCTCTCAAAGAACAAACAATGAATTTTGAGTTTTTTCTCTTCTATGACAGATGGCTCATGGGTTTGACACAGATTCACTGCTTAGTTCCTAGTCATTGATCTTTAATTAGAACTCTTTCTCAGTTATTTTTCAACTGGATGACCCAAAGACAAAGGACAATAGTACTCATATGGCCTTTCAACTGTAATCCAATCTCTAGACTATTATTGAGTTACTCTTTATAAAGTTCTGATCTAGAAAACCTATATTCATTCATTCATTATTTGACAGGTGTTTATGGAACAATCACTCTATGTCAGGCACCGTTTTTAGGTGCAGAAACTATAGCAGTGTTAAGAAAATCTCTGTGTTCATGACACTTAAGATCTTATGTGGGAAACATAATACATATAATAAATAATTATAATAAGTTAATGATATACACTAGAACATAATAACTGCTATGGAGAAAAATAAGACATGAAGTGTTAGAAGCTGTCTGAACAATAATACAGTTACCAAAAGTCATTTAAAAAAAAAGATTAAGACATTTAACTACAAGAGCAATGAAAAATTTTAAGAGGAGAAAACCACTGAAAACTATGTCAGAACACAAACAACAAAAAAGGTGAGAAATATTAGCAACATATAGACAACTTAGCAACTGAACAACAATAAGTATACGACCTCACACACACAAAGTAAAATTTCAATCAAAGCCACATCAAGCCTTTTATTAAACCTAACAGATTGGGATATGCAGATGACACCACCCTTATGGCAGAAAATGAAGAGGAACTAAAGAGCCTCTTGATGAAAGTGAAACGAGAGTGAAAAAGTTGGCTTAAAACTCAACATTCAGAAAACTAAGATCATGGCATCCAATCCTATCACTTCATGGCAAATAGATGGGGAAATAATGGAAACAGTGAGAGACTTTATTTCTGGGGGCTCCAAAATCACTGCAGATGGTGACTACAGCCATGAAATTTAAAGACACTTACTCCTTGGAAGGAAAGTTATGACCAACCTAGATAACATATTCAAAAGTAGAGACATTACTTTGCCAACAAATGTCCATTAGGCAAAGCTATGGTTTTTCCAGTAGTCATGTATGAATGTGAGAGCTGGACTATAGAGAAAGCTGAGTGCCAAAGAATTGATGCTTTTGAACTGTGGAGCTGGAGAAGACTCTTGGGAATCTCTTGGACTACAAGGAGATCAAAACAGTCCATCCTAAAGGAAATCTGTCCTGAATATTTATTGGAAGGAGTGATGCTGAAGCTGAAACTCCAATACTTTGGCCACCTGATGTGAAGAACCGACTCATTGGGAAAGACCCTGATGCTGGGAAAGATTGAAGACAGGAGGAAAAGGGGACAACAGGGAATGAGATGCTTGGATGGCATCACCAACTCGATGGACATGAGTTTCAGTAAGCTCTGGGAGCTGATGATGGACAAGGAGGCCTGGAGTGCTACAGTCCCTGGGGTCGCAGAGTCCGACATGACTGAGCGACTGAACTGAACAGACAGAAATTCTATTAAAATTTGAATTTCAAAAAGTTGAAAAGGCCTACAAACAAACTCAGTTGTCAGGATTGTATATAAAGGGTGGCCTAAATGGATTACTGATGGGATTATAAAATGATACATGCCTCCTTATTATACCTGGTAGTTACACTACCAGAAATTTAGCTTTATATATACATTGCTATACCATTTATATAAGGTGACATTTATACAAGGTTACTCCTTGCATCCAACCATCTCATCCTCTATCGTCCCCATCTTCTCCTGACCCCAACCCCTCCCAGCATCAAAGTCTTTTCCAATGAGTCAACTCTTCACATGAGGTGGCCAAAGTACTGGAGTTTTAGCCTCAGCATCAGTCCTTCCAGCGAACAGCCAGGACTCATCTCCTTTAGGATGGACTGGTTGGATCTCTTTGCAATCCAAAAGACTCTCAAGAGTCTTCTCGAACACCACAGTTCAAAAACATCAATTCTTCAGTGATCAGCTTTCTGCATAGTCCAACTCTCACATCCATACACGACCACTGGAAAAACCATACCCTTGACTAGACAGACCTTTGTTGACAAAGTAATGTCTCTGCTTTTTAATATGTTATGCTGGGAGGGGTTGGGGACAGGAGGAGAAGGGGATGACAGAGGATGAGATGGCTGGATGGCATCATCGACTCGATGGACATGAGTTTGGGTAAACTCTGGGAGTTGGTGATGGACAGGGAGGCCTGGCGTCCTGTGATTCATGGGGTCACGAAGAGTCAGACAAGACTGAGTGACTGAACTGAACTGACTCCTTGCATAACTGTCTTAGAAAAATGTATAAAACCATAAAAATATGTATAAGGAATATATCAATGATATGTGTGTATCTCCAAGGAGAAAAAGATAATTAGTATGTAAACAGTGAAAAATAAGAATCTTTATCTATATTTTCATAGAAATGCAAGAATTACTAGTAATAATGTTAATAAGTAAAGGTAAATAATAAACCACTGATGGTGTAGACAGTTATATCCTAGTTGGATATAAGAGAAGGTGGGAGGGGTAATTTTCCTTTTATTTCATAATGTGCTTTTATTTTTGAAATACATGAATATAAGAGCTACTCAAAAATACTGTTCTTGGAAGGAAACAGCATTTGTTATTTAATTTGATGGATGAATTTTCATTAACTTTCTGTCGCATGGGAAAAATATTCCCTTCTCAAAAATAGTTATGTTCCTTATAAATCAATCCCATACTCTTAAAATTCATTTCTTAAAATCCTATATTAAATCCTAGTATAATACAGAATACCCCTAAGTATACCCAATCAGAGTAAAGGAAAATTTGAGAAGTACTAAATAAATAATAATGAGAAGATGCATTAAATTATTTGGTTATCATTCTGATTTTCATGTACTAGCTTCAATAACTGGCCAATTGATTTTATTCCACAGATAATAATATCATGGAACCTCTAATCAGTTCAGATCATACAAGTGTGATTGAAATTAGCACTGGTGCAAAGGATTTCTACAGTATTCTCTTTGTTCCAATTTTCTTTCTTTTCCCCCACATATGTCTGTGTACCTGTGTGCATGCTCATTCACTTCAGTCCCGTTCGACTCTTTGGGACCCTATGGACTGTAACCTGCCAGGCTCTTCTGTCCATAGGATTCTCTAGGCAAGAATACTGGAGTGGGTTGACATGCCCTCCTCCAGGGGATCTTCCTAACCCAGGGAGGGAACCCATGTCTCCTGTGTCTTCTGCATCGCAAGCAGATTCTTTATCACTGAGCTACCGGGAAGTACCCATATACGTCTAAACTACCATAAACTCCAATTCCACTACTAATTTTTTTTCTTAAGTAGAAAAGGGCATATGGGGAAAACCAACATAATTAATAGCTAGTATCCCTTGCTCTAGCTTTTATTGTTCAGTCACAAAGTCCTGTCCAACTCTTTGTGACCCATCAACTGCAGCACAGCCAGGCTTCCCTATCCTTCACTGTCTCCCAGATTGCTCAGATTCAAGTCCACTGAGTCAGTGATGCTATCTAACCATCTCATCCTCTGTTCTAGTTTTATTTGGGAAAACTGGCTATATCCCTAAAAATAGTTTCTTTGTAAAAATGTTAGGCAAATGTCATAAGAGTATGAGATTTAAGGATGAATATTTGAAAAGAATAAAAGCAAAAATACAGATAATACAATAAACTTTCCTTACTTTCTTAAGGTACCTAAATTATGTTTGATATTCAAAGCAAAAAGTGTAACACTGTCTCTTGTAGACTTTAATATATGTATGTACACAGAATACGTATGTAGAGGAAATATTTAAAACAATTATATTACTAACAGAAGTGGATAACAGGATTAAAGAAAGGTTTCTACACTTCACTCAACTGAAAACCAGACACCAGTTGATCTTTGGGGTGATAGCATAGTTCTGTATCTCTATGGCAGTGGTGATAACAGAATTTATACATGTGATAAAATGGCATAGAATTATACACACACATTGTACCACTGTCAGTTTTCTAGTTTATATTGTATCATAGTTACACAAGATATAAACCATTGGGGAAAATGGATGAAGAAAACATGGTCCCTTTCAACTTTGTAACTTCCCAGAAATCTATAATTATTTCAAAATAAAATTTTTATTATGTTTAAGAAACAATGTTTTCATTCTAATACACACAAAATGTTTTTCTTCAAATTGTGTATTTGGTGTAAACTGTGCCCAAATAGCAATGTACCTCCTTTGTACACACTGTGTAGAATTAGATGATCTTAGATTGCAAATGATAGATCAATATATGATTAATGTTAAAAATTCAACATTTAATCCTTATCAATACTTAACTGCAATTTTTCAATTTAAAATCTTAATATAATTTTAACAATTTATTCAAGAGAAAAGTTACATCTGATTTAATCATCTATTCAGAAAAAATCATTTCTGAAGGAACTTCTATATTAAGCTAAAATATGCAGAAAAATACATGCCAGCTTGGTTGCAAAGTTAGTAGCTTCTTGCCTTCAGAGATTGATGCCACACTTCCATTTCCAATTCAATCAATGCTTTTTATATGATTTTTCAAATCACAATCACGTGAAATCAAGACCAAAATAATATATATTAACAAAATTACAATGCTAATTGTGAATAAATTTATTTTGGTCCAAAAACTGTCATTTTATTGTCTATATTTTTCTTTATGTGTCAGTTGCTTTACATGGAAATTAGTTGATAAACAGCACTGCAGCTAAAATAGCCTATAAAATTGTTAAATCTGATTGTCACACTGAATTACAATCTTTTTCTACTTAGTCATGAGTAGTACTTTGGTCTAATTATCCTATGTGTTTCAACAATAGGTATAGTATTTCTTTTACTTTACTTAATATAGTTCTATATTAAGCACAGAACCTTAATCAAGTATAGAACTACATAGAGAGAAATATATAAAGTCAATATATTTGTTTTATTAATTGATTTTCTACTGCTGTTAAGCTGCCAAACCCTTATGGCAGAAAGTGAAGAGGAACTAAAAAGCCTCTTGAAAGTAAAAGAGGAGAGTGAAAAATTTGGCCTAAAGCTCAACATTCAGAAAACGAAGATCATGGCATCTGGTCCCATCACTCCATGGGAAATAGATGGAGAAACAGTGGAAACAGTGTCAGACTTTATTTTTTTGGGCTTCAAAATCACTGCAGATGGTGACTGCAGCCATAAAATTAAAAGACGCTTACTCATTGGAAGAAAAATTATGACCAACCGAGATAGCATTTCAAAAGCAGAGACATTACTTTGCCGACTAAGGTCCGTCTAGTCAAGGCTATGGTTTTTCCAGTAGTCATGTATGGATGTGAGAGTTGGACTGTGATGAAAGCTGAGCACCAAAGAATTGATGCGTTTGAACTGTGGTGTTGGAGAAGACTCTTGAGAGTCCCTTGGACTGCAAGGAGATCCAACCAGTCCATTCTGAAGGAGATCAGCCCTGGGATTTCTTTGGAAGGAATGATGCTAAAGCTGAAACTCCAGGACTTTGGCCACCTCATGTGAAGAGTTGACTCATTGGAGAAGACTTTGAAGCTGGGAGGGATTGGGGGCAGGAGGAGAAGGGGACGACCAAGGATGAGATGGCTGGATGGCATCACTGACTCGATGGACGTGAGTCTGAGTGAACTCCAGGAGTTGGTGATGGACAGGGAGGCCTGGTGTGCTGCGATTCATGGGGTTGCAAAGAGTCGGACACGACTGAGCGACTGAACTGAACTGAACTGAATATTTTTAAATTTCCAAAGATGAAACACACACAGAGTAGTGAAAAAAATGGAAAGGCTTTGTGAAACCATCTAAGTGTATTCAGCTGTTATAATAACTCTTGATCAGGTTAACTACAATCTTGTGCCATCTTTATTGTAAATATCTAAGAAAACAAGTGAATTAATATAAGAATGTCAATGATGATTTATACACATAAATTATGAAAGTAATAGAATTTTACTTAGTGATATGAAATTAGTAAGTTATTTGGTTTTAGATATTAATGCTAAGCATGGAACAAACAGAGCTGTTTCAGTATTCCTGTGATATATCCATATGCAAGCCTCTATCAAAAAGAAGTTGCCTATTATACTAGAGAGTTCCTCACTCAGTTGTACTTTTCTGTACATTCTGGTAATCTTTGGGAAACACAGAATCTAGTACAAGAAAGAAGTAAAATCTGTCAATTAGATAGCAGATATCAACTTTAAAGATGCTAATAGTTTTCCCATCAACTACCATTTAACTACTTTTAATTAATCTTATAATTTGAGCAGAGTAATCTTTGAAAAATAACATTATCTTTTGAGAAAGGGATTTATTATGGTGCTAGAATTCAGATTTCTTGAAATAATACCAATTAACAGATATAGACAATAAAAATGAGACTAAAATTAAGACTAGATATCTAACAATGCACATGCATCTTGACAAAAGGAATGTAAGTGCTAAAATATAGTTTTGCCATTACTTAGGACCTGAAATGAGATGGCCTGTAATTTGCCAAGTCTGTCATACTATTGGAGAAGGCAATGGAAACCCACTCCAGTGCTCTTGCCTGGAGAATCCCATAGACGGAGGAGCCTGGTAGGCTGCAGTTCATGGGGTTGCTAAGAGTCAGAAACGACTGAGTGACTTCACTTTCACTTTCATGCATTGGAGAATGAAATGGCAACCCACTCCAGTATTCTTGCCTGGCCACTCTCAGGGACAGAGGAGCCTGGTGGGCTGCCGTCTATGGGATGATCGAGTTCTGTTCTGAACAGATCGATGATCTGTTCGAGTCGGACACAACTGAAGTGACTTAGCAGCAGTAGCAGCAGTCATACTATACTCACTCACACAATAGTAGTTAAAAAGGTTGGTAAATCTCTTATTTGTGGCAGAAACTTCTATGCCTCAACAACATATTTTAAGTTACTTTCATTAAAACAAAAAAAATAATTCTGAATGATCAAAGAAGTTTAGGATATTTGTACTAGATCCAAAGACAATGAAAGATAATCTCACAAAATCTACTTCATAAGGGAAAAGTTATTAGGTCTTCAGAAATTAAGTATTATAGTTTAAGTTTCAGCAACACTACCAGAGTTGAATAGGCCCCACGCGTCATATTGAAGAGTCAGCATAAATGACTAATTTATTGTGGGGAGAAAGCTGGTGGGGTTCATATGCCAAGCTATCTAAAGTGAGGGAAACCAATCAGCTATGAGGATTATTTCATTGCACAGCTGGAGAAGTAGAACATCTAAAGGTCTGACCCTACCAAAACAATTTGGAAGAAATATTTTCAGAGAAATTCAGTGATTTGAATCATTAACATCACTATCAACTGGGCAATTTCTTTGAATAAAACAAGGTTTGCAATTAGACAGGTCCATGGAAATAATGAGCAATACAAATAATGTCAGATTGAGTAATTTAAAATCATGGTCATGTCCCTTTGAATCTCTTCAGTGACTAAGCCTTCTCATGACAGCCTCCTACGTTTTTCGGAAATCAGCAACACAAAGAAACATGATAGGCTAAGCAAAAGGAATACACGATTTTACTTTTGGTGACTAGAGATAATCCCTGGTTAACTCATGCTGTCTTTATTTTGCTAGATAGTCATGATAAAACATATATCAACTTCTATATTTAGAAATAAAATCATCACCACCATTACCAACACAGCAGGAATATCATCTCTTCAGGGGAAAGTTTTTCTACAACTTTCATCAGAAAAAGGTGTTGAGGAGACCAAGCAGACATAAGAAACCTGAAGTTGTCCACGCATGCGTGCTCACTCACTCAGTTCAGTTCAGTCACTCAGTCTTGTCCGACTCTTTGCGACCCCATGAATCGCAGCACGCCAGGCCTCCCTGTCCATCACCAACTCCTGGAGTTCACTCAGACTCATGTCCATCGAGTCAGTGATGCCATCCAGCCATCTCATTCTCGGTCATCCCCTTCTTCTGCCCCCAATCCCTCCCAGCATCAAAGTCTTTTCCAATGAGTCAACTCTCCGCATGAGGTGGCCAAAGTATTGGAGTTTCAGCTTTAGCATCATTCCTTCCAAAGAGATCCCAGGGCTGATCTCCTTCAGAATGGACTGGTTGGATCTCTTTGCAGTCCAAGGGACTCTCAAGAGTCTTCTCCAACACCACAGTTCAAAAGCATCAATTCTTCGGCGCTCAGCCTTCTTAACAGTCCAACTCTCACATCCATACATGACCATAGGAAAAACCATAGCCTTGTCTAGATGGACCTTAGTGGGCAAAGTAATGTCTTTGCTTTTGAATATGCTATCTCAGTTGGTCATAACTTTTCTTCCAAGGAGTAAGCGTCTTTTAATTTCATGGCTGCAGTCCTGTCCAATTCTTTGTGACCCAGTTGACAGCAGCTAACTAGGCTCCTCTGTCCATGGGGTTCTCCAGGCCTGAATACTGGAATGGGTTGTAATGCCCTCCTCCAGAGGATCTTCCTGACCCAGGGATCAAACCCACATCCCTTCTGTCTCCTGCATCAGCAGGCGGGTTCTTTATCACTAGCACCACCTGGGAAGCCCGAAGTTGTACATTAATGGAAGATAAATGTTTGATACTTGTTCCAGAGCAGGAGAAAGGGCTCCCATTGTCATGTTTACTGATTTTCCACTTTACTACTTTGGCAGAAATCCTCAGTGGCAAGTTAAAAACTGTTTGATTAACTGCTGAGCTAAACCTGAGGGAGCATACTTAGGAGTCCCTCTCTGGCAGGTTCTTCTAACCTGTCTTTCTCCTATTATGCTTGCTCACATTGGCTAATGGCAATTAATCACACAAATTGGAGACAATGTATTTTGGATAACTTTCTCCCTCTTTCATAAAGAGAATAAATTGTTCCAGACAGAAGGAGACAACATGCACAAGCAATTCAGCTGAACTGTAACCCAGGGTGGACTTATTGCTGTCAAGGGGGAAGTTTAGGTTGATGATTCTTCTGAGCTGCCCAGCTCAGTGGTTTTTCTGTTGACAATGTCAGCTCTTTCTTAGTGTTGTAACAGAGAGTTCAGCTATAGAAGGATAATGGGGATCTATTTCATAGACTCTCTTTTGGGAAAAAACTCTCAATCTCCCTAACTTTCAGCATTAACTTTCTGCATAATTCTCCCCTTATGCTAGACTTTCTAGTTTGCCATTTGTAACACTGAAATTAAAGAAGGCTGTATAATATCTCCAAACTAATCAGTTAAAACACACAAAGGAAAATATATGAACCTGATTTTAAAAATCCACTAGCTACTTGCAGGAGAGTAAGTCTAATGATCAACTACCACAAAAAGCAATCAGGGCCTTGGAGGTCAGCTGGCTGCAAATGGCCACAAGGAAGTATTTGTGATAAAATAAATATGGATATAAAGCCGAAGACAGACAGCCCTGGGCTGCCAGGAAATATAATCCTCCTGTCAGTTAATAGCAATACAGGAAGAACATGTTCTAATCAGATTTAGCCATAACAACTTCAAAGCACACAGTCAAGATCCTTAGCAAGCAGCCTCAACAGGAAACTCTCAATACTCACTGCATTTCAGAAAGTAACTGAAAACCAACTCTTTAAACATAAGCACTAAACTACTTATAAACTTACTGCCATTTTTTTTAATGGATACTTTCAACAGAAGAGAAATTTAGTTGTATTTTTATTTTAAATAGGTATTTTTAATTGAAGTACTGTTGATTTACAATATACCAGTTTCAATTGTACAACACAAAGGTTTGATATTTGTACAGATTATACTCCTTTTAAAGTTATACAAGATAATGGCTACATTCTCTGTGCTGTACAATATATCCCTGTAACTTATTTTATTTCTATTAGCTTGTACCTCTTAATCCCCAATCCCTATATTTTACCTGTCCCCACTTCCCTCTCTGCTTTGATAACTGCTAGTTTGTTCTCTATGTCTGGGAGCCCTGTTTCTGTTTTTTTTTTTTTTTATATATATATATTTAAATTTCACATGAGTGATTAACACACAGCATTTGCCTTTGTGTCTGACTTATTTCACTAAGCATAATACCCTCCATGTTGTTGCAAATGGCAAATTTAAAGTATTTTTATGACTGAGTAATATTTCATTGGGATTCCCAGTTGGCTTAATGGTCAAGAATCCTCCTACCAATGCAGGAGACTCAGGAGACATGGGTTTGATTCCTGGGTGGAATATCCCCTGGTGGAGGAAATGGCAACCCCACTCCAGTATTCTTGTCAAGAAAATCCCATGGACAGAGGAACCTGGCAGGCTACAGTCTATAGGGTTGCAAAGATTTGGACATAACTGAGTGATTGAGCAGGCACATGCACTATTCCATTACATATATATATTCCAAATATTTTTCCACTTCTCTGTCAGACACTTAGGTTGCTTCAATATCTTTGCTATTGTAAATAATGCTGCTATGAATATTGGGGTGCATATATCTTTTGAATTAGTGTTTTCATTCTTTTTGGCTATATACCCAGGAGTAGAATTACTATCAAATAAATATTTTAGATAAAATAAAAATTAAATATTTCAAAAGTGCTATAAGTGCTGTTCTTCCATAATGAAATCCATAATCAGAAGGAAAATATTTATTACAAGTAAAATTAAAACTTCCAATTTTGAAATAGCACCAAGAACTGTTGCTCCTAGGAGGTAATACACAATGTAGTAAAATGAAAGGAAGAATAGGTGCCTGTGTCAGAGTTCACTTTTAAAGATACAGAAGAAAAAAGCTTCTATTTTTAATATTAATGACAAGTAAAATACATTGAAGTATAGCCTATTTAATTTCCTATAATTTTGCTTCAAATGCTAGGGATTTATACTATATTTAAAGTTTGGCAATAAGAAAAACACCTAAAGAATAGCATAATTATCCACAGATCACTTTGCATGAAAAGTTACATATGTATCCTTTGACTGAAATTCTTAGGTTCAAATTATACGTTAATATATTTTTATGTCTCAGTTCAGTTCAGTCGCTCAGTCATGTCCGACTCTTTGTGACCCCCATGGACTTCAGACTGCCAGGCTTTTCTGGCCTTCAACTCCCAGAGCTTGCTAAAACTCATGTCCATCGAGTCGGTGATGCCATCCAATCATCTCTGTCATCCCCTTCTCTTCCTGCCTTGAATCTTGCCCAGCATCAGGGTCTTTTCTAATAAGTCAGTTCTTCGCATCAGGTGGGCAAAGTATTGGAGTTTCAGCTTCAAAATCAGTCCTTCCAGGACTGATCTCCTTTAGGATGGACTGATTGGCTCTCCTTGCGGTCCAAGGGACTCTGAAGAGTCTTCTCCAACACCACAGTACAAAAGTATCAATTCTTCGGTGCTCAGCTTTCTTTATAGTCCAACTCTCACATCCATACATGACTACTGGAAAAATGATAGCTTTGCCTAAATGGACTTTTGTTGGCAAAGTAATGTCTCTGCTTTTAAACATGCTGTCTAGGTTGGTCATAGTTTTTCTTCCAAGGAGCAAGTGCTTTTAATTTCATGGCTGCAATCAACATCTGTAGTGATTTTGGAGCCCCCAAAAATAAAGTCTGTCACTGTTTCCAATGTTTCCCTATCTATTTGCCATGAAGTGATGGGACTGGATGCCATGAACTTAGTTTTCTGAATGTTAAGCTTTAAGCCAACTTTTTCACTCCTCTTCATTTTCATAAAGAAGCTCCTTAGTTCTTCACTTTCTGCCATAGGATGGTGTCATCTACATATCTGAGGTTATTGATATTTCTCCCAGAAATCTTGATTCCAGCTTGCGCTTCCTCCAGCCCAGTGTTTCTCATGATGTACTCTGCATAGAAGTTAAATAAGCAGTGTGACAATATACAACCTTGACATACTCCTTTCCTGATTTGGAGCCAGTCTGTTGTTCCATGTCCAGTTCTAACTGTTGCTTCCTGCCCTGCATACAGATTTTTTAAGAGGCAGGTAAGGTAGTCTGGTAGTCCCATCTCTTTCAGAATTTTCCAATCTGTTTTGATCCACACAGTCAAAGGCATTGGCATAGTCAGTAAAGCAGAAATATATGTTTATCTGGAACTCTATGCTTTTTCAATGATCCAGAGGATGTTGGCAATATGATCTCTGGTTCCTCTGCCTTTTCTAAAACCAGCTTGAACATATGGAAGTTCATGGTTCACGTACTGTTGAAGTCTGGCTTGGAGAATTTTGAGCATTACTTTGCTAGTGTGTGAGATGAGTACAATTGGGCAGTAGTTTGAACATGCTTTGGCATTGCCTTTCTTTAGGATTGACCTTTTCCCGTCCTGTGGCCACTGCTGAGTTTTCCAAATTTGATGGCATATTGAGTATAGCACTTTCACAGCATCATCTTTTAGGATGTGAAACAGCTCAACTGGAATTCCATTGGTTCCACTAGCTTTGTTTGTAGTGACACTTCCTAAGGGTCACTTGACTTCACATTCCAGGATGTCTGGCTCTAGATGAGTGATCACACCATCATGGTTGTCTGGGTCATTAAGATCTTTTTTATATAGTACTTCTGTGTATGCTTGCCACCTATTCTTAATATCTTCTGTTTGTGTTGGTTTCACACAATTTCTGTCCTTTATTATGCCCATCTTTGTTTGAAATGTTCCCTTTTCATCACTAATTTTCTTGAAGAGATCTCTAGTCTTTCCTAATCTATTGTTTTCCTCCATTTCTTTGCACTGATCACTGAGGAAGAATTTCTTATCTCTCCTTGCTATTCTTTGGACCTCTGCATTGAAGTGGTTATATCTTTCCTTTTCTCCTCTGCCTTTTGCTTCTATTTTCTCAGCTATTTGTAAGACCTCCTCAGACAACCTTTTTGCCTTCTCTTAATCCATTGCATAATCTCATTTTTCATAATAGAGTGTTTTTTGTTTTTAACTTAACCAGTGACTTTTTAAAATGTCAATCAGAATTAGTGTCTAGAGACAACAATCTACACTTACAGTTCTGCCCCAGGGCCATGTCAACTCTGTCACCCTTTGTCAGAATGTTTCAAGAGAAGGGAATGGTCCAAACATCCTGAAGAACATCAAATTGACATTTTGCTAATCAAGATAGAAAAACAAGAAATGACTACTCTGCTTGAAGGCTTTGTAAGCACATAAGCCATCAATAGAAGGTAAACCCTAAAAATATTCTGAAGCATTCTATCGATTTGGACAAATGTATAATGATACATCAGCTATTCACTTCCAGTCCCACCACCTACCCACTGGCAGCCATCAAGCCTTTTATTGTGTCAATTAGTTTTGCCTTTTCTTGGAATGTTATATAGCTGGAATCATAAAATGTGTAGCCTTCTTTCATTTAGCAATATACATTTAAGGTTCTTCCACATCTTTACAGGCTTCCCTGGTAGCTCAGCTGGTAGAGTCCTCCTGCAATGCAAGAGACCCTGGTTCTACCCTGGGTCATGAAGACCTCATAGAGAAGGGATAGGCTACACACTCTAGTATTCTTGCCTGGAGAATCCCCATGAACAGAGGAGCCTGGCAAGCTACACAGTCCATGGGGTCACAAAGAATTGGACACAACTGAGCAACTAAGCACAGCACAGTGTGTATTTTCATGGCTTGATGGCTCACTTATTTTCAGTGTTGAATGATATCCAATTGTCTGGATGTACCACAGTTAATCTGTTCACCTACTGGAGGACATTTTGGTTGATGCTAAGTTTTGGCAATTATGAATAAAATCTGTGTGAAAAATTCATGTGCACACATAAAATTATGTGGACACATAATTCTTCTCAACTGTTTTTAAGTACCAAGGAGTACAATTGCTGGATTATATGGTAAGAGTATGTCTAGTTTTTTAAGGATGACTTTGGCAGGTTTTGTGTTTCAAAGGAGAGGACCATTTTATCTAAGCTATAAAATTTGAGGGCATGGAGTTGTTCATAGTATTTCTTTATTACCATTTTAACATCCATGGGATCTTCAGTGATGTCCCCTCTTTTATTTCTGATATTAATATATTTGCCTTATCTGTTTTTTAGCCTGGATAGGGATTTATTGATTTTACTGATCTTTCCAAACAGCTAGCTTTTGGTTACACTGATTTTCTCTACTGATTTCCTGTTTTCAATTTCATGGATTTTATTTTCAGCTCTCCTGCTGCTGCTGCTAAGTCACTTCAGTCATGTCTGACTCTGTGCGACCCCATAGATGGCAGCCCACCAGGCTCCCCTGTCCCTGGGATTCTCCAGGCAAGAACATTGGAGTGGGTTGCCATTTCCTTCTCCAATGCATGAAAGTGAAAAGTGAAAGTGAAGTCGCTCAGTTGTGTCCGACTCATAGCGACCCCATGGACTGCAGCCCACCAGGCTCCTCCGTCCATGGGATTTTCCAGGCAAGAGTACTGGAGTGGGGTGCCATTGCCTTCTCCGTTTCAGCTCTCCTACTAGTTCCTAAATATTTCCGACACTTCTACTTTTGAAGCTTTTAAAATTAGACCAAAAAACTTCCAACTCTAGGTAGCCTATAAGAAAGTCATTTTAAATATAAAAATACAGACAGATTAAATGTAAGTGGATGCGACTTTCCTGGTGGTCCAGTGGTTGGGATTCTCCCTACCAATGCAGGGGCCGTGGGTCTAATCCCTGGGCTGCAAAGATTCCACATGTTGCAGGTCAACTAAACCCATGCACCACAATGACCAAAGCCCGTGCACCCTTGAGTCCACGTTCTACAACAAAGGAAGCTGCCGCAATGAGAAGCCTGAGCATTGCAACTAGAGAGAAGCCTCTGCTCATCTCAACTAGGGAAAGCCTGCTCACAGGAGTGAAGACCCAGCACACTCATAAATAAAAACTGAATTAAAAACAATTTAGAAGAGTGGCTGAAGAAAGATATAGTGCGTTAACACTAATTAAAAGAAAGCAGTAGTAGCCACATTAATTTCCAACATTGTAGACTTTGGAGCAGGTTATCATGGATAAAGAAGGGTATTACATAATGATAAGAGGTCAGTTCTCCAAGAAGACATAACAATGCTTAACACGTGTGTGCCTATCAATAGTATCAAACTATGTGAGGCACAAACATAGAGGCTACAGAACTTCAAAGGAAAAACAGATGAATCCACTATCGTAGTTGGAGAATTTAACACTCCTCTCCCAGAAATTCACTTTCACTTTGCACTTTCTTTTCACTTTCATGCATTGGAGAAGGAAATGGCAACCCACTCCCATGTTCTTGCCTGGAGAATCCCAGGGACGGGGGAGCCTGGTGGGCCGCCATCTATGGGGTCACACAGCGTCGGACAGGACTGAAGTGACTTAGCAGCAACAGCAGCAGGCAGAAAATGAGTTAATGACGCAGCTGAACTTAACATTTTCAATTCCGTGCTTGTGATGGGTCTGTTAAGATTTTCTATTTCTTCCTGGTTCAGTTTTGGAAAATTGTACTTTTCTAAGAATTTGTCCATTTCTTCCACGTTGTCCATTTTATTGGCATATAACTGCTGATAGTAGTCTCTTATGATCCTTTGTATTTCTGTGTTGTCTGTTGTGATCTCTCCATTTTCATTTCTAATTTTATTGATTTGATTTTTCTCTTTGCTTCTTGATGAGTCT
The DNA here is from genome assembly GCF_032405125.1 of Capricornis sumatraensis. Classification (NCBI taxonomy): domain Eukaryota; kingdom Metazoa; phylum Chordata; class Mammalia; order Artiodactyla; family Bovidae; genus Capricornis; species Capricornis sumatraensis. The sequence goes on from NC_091087.1 coordinate 60,899,119, forward strand.
GGCTAATGGTTTGTCAATTTTATTTATCCTTTCAAAGAACCAGCTTTTGGCTTTGTTGATTTTTGCTATGGTCTCTTTTGTTTCTTTTGCATTTATTTCTGCCCTAATTTTTAAGATTTCTTTCCTTCTACTACCTCTGGGGTTCTCCAATTCTTCCTTTTCTAGTTGCTTTAGGTGTAGAGTTAGGTTATTTATTTGACTTTTTTCCTGTTTCTTGAGGTATGCCTGTATTGCTATGAACTTTCCTCTTAGCACTGCTTTTATAGTGTCCCACAGGTTTTGGGTTGTTGTGTTTTCATTTTCATTAGTTTCTATGCATATTTTGATTTCTTTTTTGATTTCTTCTGTGATTTGTTGGTTATTCAGAAGTGTGTTGTTCAACCTCCATATGTTGGAATTTTTAGTAGGTTTTCTCCTGTAATTGAGATCTAATCTTAATGCATTATGGTCAGAAAAGATGCTTGGAATGATTTCGATTTTTTTTGAATTTATCAAGTTTAGATTTATGGCCCAGGATGTGATCTATCCTGGAGAATGTTCCATGAGCACTTGAGAAAAAGGTGAAATTCATTGTTTTGGGGTGAAATGTCCTATAGATATCAATTAGATCTAACTGGTCTAATGTATCATTTAAAGTTTGCATTTCTTTGTTGATTTTCTGTTTAGTTGATCTGTCCATAGGTGTGAGTGGGGTATTAAAGTCTCCCACTATTATTGTGTTATTGTTGATTTCCCCTTTCATACTTGTTAGCATTTGTCTTACATATTGCGGTGCTCCTATGTTGGGTGCATATATATTTATAATTGTTAAATCTTCTTCTTGGATTGATCCTTTGATCATTAGGTAGTGGCCTTCTTTGTCTCTTTTCACAGCCTTTGTTTTAAAGTCTATTTTATCAGATATGAGTATTGCCACTCCTGCTTTCTTTTGGTCTCTATTTGCATGGTATATCTTTTTCCAGCCCTTCACTTTCAGTCTGTATGTGTCCCTTGTTTTGAGGTGGGTCTCTTGTAAGCAGCATATAGAGGGGTCTTGTTTTTGGATCCATTCGGCCAGTCTTTGCCTTTTAGTTGGGGCGTTCAACCCATTTACGTTTAAGGTAATTATTGATAAGTATGATCCCGTTACCATTTACTTTATTGTTTTGGGTTCGGGTTTATACACCCTTTTTGTGTTTCCTGTCTAGAGAATATCCTTTAGAATTTGTTGGAGAACTGGTTTGGTGGCGCTGAATTCTCTCAGCTTTTGCTTGTCTGTAAAGCTTTCGATTTCTCCTTCGTATTTGAATGAGATCCTTGCTGGGTACAGTAATCTGGGCTGTAGGTTATTTTCTTTCATCACTTTAAGTATGTCTTGCCATTCCTTCCTGGCCTGAAGAGTTTCTATTGAAAGATCAGCTGTTATCCTTATGGGAATCCCCTTGTGTGTTATTTGTTGTTTTTCCCTTGCTGCTTTTAATATTTGTTCTTTGTGTTTGGTCTTTGTTAATTTGATTAATATGTGTCTTGGGGTGTTTTGCCTTGGGTTTATCCTATTTGGAACTCTCTGTGTTTCTTGGACTTGGGTGATTATTTCCTTCCCCATTTTAGGGAAGTTTTCAACTATTATCTCCTCAAGGATTTTCTCATGGTCTTTCTTTTTGTCTTCTTCTGGGACTCCTATAATTCGAATGTTGGAGCATTTCATATCATCCTGTTTATAATAGCCAGGACATGGAAACAACCTAGATGTCCATCAGCAGATGAATGGATAAGAGAGCTGTGGTACATATACACAATGGAGTATTACTCAGCTGTTAAAAAGAATACATTTGAATCAGGTCTGATGAGATGGATGAAACTGGAGCCGATTATACAGAGTGAGGTAAGCCAGAAAGAAAAACACCAATACAGTATACTAACACATATATATGGAATTTAGAAAGATGGCAATGACAACCCTGTATGCAAGACAGCAAAAAAGACACAGATGTGTATAACGGACTTTTGGACTCAGAGGGAGAGGGAGAGGGTGGGATGATTTGGGAGAATGGCATTGTAACATGTATACTATCATGTAAGAATCGAATCGCCAGTCTATGTCCGATGCAGGATACAGCATGCTTGGGGCTGGTGCATGGGGATGACCCAGAGAGATGTTATGGGGAGGTAGGTGGGTGGGGGGTTCATGTTTGGGAACGCATGTACACCCGTGGTGGATTCATGTCAATGTATGGCAAAACCAATACAGTATTGTAAATTAAAATAAAGAAAAAAAAAACATTTTCAATCAAGTAGGTATAATGGATTTGTACACAACTTTTATTCTAATGAATGTTTTTCTCAAGCTTACATGAAACATTCACCCAAGTAAACCACATTCTGGCCTGCAAAATACACTTTTACAGATTTAAAAAATAGAAACCCTACAATGTCTACTCTCAGACAACAATGAATTTAAACTAGAAATCAAAGAAAGATAACTGGAAATTGCCCAAATAAGTGGAGATTAAACACACACTTCTAAACAGTACATGAGCCAAAGAGGATCTCTCAAGATAAATTTTAAAATATTTTGAGCTAAATGAGGACATAACTGATAATTTCTGGAATGCTGAGAAAGGAGTGCTTAGAGAAAGTTTTATAGCATTAGTACTCTAGAAAAGATGATATAAAGATCATCATATATTTCCACCTTACTGTGTGTGATTTGCTCAGTCGTGTTCAACTCTTTGCAACCCTATGGACTGTAGCCCACCAGGCTCCTCTGTCCATGCAGTTCTCCAGGCAAGAATACTGGAGCAGGTTGCCATGCCCCCCTCCAGATGATCTTCCCAATCCACGGATCAAACCTGACTCATACCTCCTGCATTGGCAGGTAGGTTCTTTACCTCTAGCACCGCCTGGGAAGCCCAATTTCCATCTTAGGAATGTAAAGAAAGATCAACTTAAGCCTAAAGTAGAGAGGTGTTTTTTTTTTTTTAATATTTCATTTTTTAATTAATTTTTTATTGAAGGATACTTGCTTTGCAGAATTTTGCTGTTTTCTGTCAAATCTCAACATGAATCAGCAATAGGTATACATATAGCCCTTCCCTTCTGAAACTCCCTCCCCATCCCACTCATCTAGGTTGGTACAGATCCCCTGTTTGAGTTTCCTGAGTCATACAGCAAATTCCCCTTGGCTATCTATTTTACATATGATAATGTAAGTTTCCCTGTTACTCTTTCCAGACACCTGACCCTCTCCTCCCCTCTCTAGAGTGAAGTGAGTCAGAAAGAGAAAGATAAATACCATATTCTAACACATATATATGGAATCTAAAAAAAATGGTACTGAAGAATTTATTTACAGGGCAACAATGGAGAAACAGACATAGAGAATATTTAATTTTTTGAAGGTTTACAATGAGATGAGAAATTACTAAAATTTTACCTCCATATTCTTAAAGAACAGTTAGAATAAGAATTTCTATTTAAGTAGTACATGGGAAAGTCTATTTTAAACAGAAATATATCTCTAATCATTATCTTCATAAGTGACTAATGTATAAAATCTACATCTCAAATGTTAATTATTTCTGTGCAATAAAATTTGGAGTGGTTTTAAGTTTATATAGTCTTTTTACATCTTGAATAGATCATAAACATATATTCCTTGAAAACATCAAAACATGAGAATTTGTTTAAGTACCTTGTTTCTGGCAACAAGAATAAAAAAAATCCAAATTAGTTTGACTTATTTAAGCAACCTGATTTCAAAAGTATCAAAAAAGTATGTAGATGTGGAGAGTTCCCTCATATGAGGATTCCCACATCTTTTTTTTCCCCATTCTTATTCAGCTTTGTGGCTATTTAAAATTTCAAAATACAGTGTTGAAAATAAATACCAACTCTGAAATGTTCCATTTGGGTAAGCTGTGAAACAAACAGAACTGTTTTGACTGGCATGACATAAAGGATGAAATATGGCCTAGAAATTAAATTCATTTGCTCATCTATGATTCTTTCTCAAAAATTAGCAAGTACCTTTGAAAAGCCCACAGTGATACATAGTGCTTTACATTTTAATTTTCTTTTGATGTTTCAGTGTCAGAAAGTATAGGAGCTTCTATAGGAGAATATTCACCACTCTCACCGTTGTTTGCATTATTTCTAATAGGCTAAAATTTATAGTTTTAATAAAGTTAAAAATCATTCAAAATAGTGTATGTTTCACTCATTTGATCTAAACAAAATGACACCACCCTCATTTTATGGCTACTTTGTGCCTCAGAAAGCATATCCAAATGAGCAAATCATGGGGTTATCTTCTAAATTTCAACATTTCTTACTTCTAAATAAACTAGATTACTTCATTTATAGAACTCAGTTCCTACTGAATACACTACATGTTAGAGGTGCCAGCCTAAAGGATTAGGATAGTAATATTCTGAGTATATGGTCAAATTTCTGCCCTGTTGCATAATCTTTAATTTGTTATGGGAGGTAGTATATTTTGTATGAAGAATATTGGTTTTTTAGTTTGACAGAGTTGCTTTACATTTCAGCTATGCTTCTTGTTAATACTATGAGTGTGAGCAAATTAATATCACTCATGTTTAGTTTCCTCTTTTTTAAATAGGAATAATGGTAATATTTCACTGCATGTTTGGTATAAGGTTTAAGAGACACAAAGATGCATTTTATCACCTAAGACACCATCAGTTGCAAACTGCCCTGATTCTACTATGCCACAGTGCATATAGCTAATTAAGCTATGACACAATGCTTTCTGATCACTTATTTTACAGAGTTCTTTTTAAAAGTAATTTAGTTATAAATGTTTATCATTATGCATATATAAAAATAAAGAGCTAAGCAAATTGGTTATTCTTAAATCAGCCTCATACTCAGTGTCCAACTCTTCTGAGTTATTTCATAATCATTGTCAATGTGCGTTTTCCCATTTTCTGTTATAAAGCACACTGAGCAACATTTCTCAGACTGCTCTTTTATTGTCTCTAAGATTTCCTTACAAGATGGTAACCTCCATTTGCATAATTTCTTTATTTTAAAGCAATTTTAGACTCTGAAATGAGTTTCTAAATAGCACTGAGCCTTTCCATGTAACTTCACCCAGCTCTTCCCAAAGTTATGGTGTATAACTACACTGTGATTCTCAAAACATAGAAATTAATATTTGTATAATACTATCAACCAAACCGCAAACTTTATTGAGCTTCACCAGTTTTTCTCTATAAATCTCTTTTCTGTTTCATATCAAATCCAGGAACTGCCATTGCATTGAGTTGCCACTGTCACTCTAATTCTCTCCACTGTGTTATAGTATATTTCATGCCCTTTACATCTCTGAAGAGGAAAGGTGGATATTTTGTGTTTCTCTGATCTTTTTTCATGATGCTGCTGCTGCTAAGTCACTTCAATCATGTCTGACTCTGTGCGACCCCACAGACGGTAGGCCACCAGGGTCCTCCATTCCTGGGATTCTCCAGGCAAGAACACTGGAGTACGTTGTCATTTCCTTCTCCAATGCATGTATGCATGCATACTAAGTTGCTTCAGTCATGTCCAACTCTGTGTGACCCCATGGACAGCAGCCCACCAGGCTCCTCCGTCCACAGGATTCTCTAGGCAAGAACACTGGGGTGGGTTGCCATTTCCTTCTCCATTTTCATGATAGAGGTTATGAATTATTGGGTAGGATACCCTGTTCATTTTCTATTTCTACTAGGAAATATTACCAGAAACTTATTGACCTAAAACAAAAGTTTATCATCTCACTCTCCTATAGAAAATCAGCTGAGCCAAACTTGGAGACAATAATGAGCAGAAATCCAAGTTGGTACCACTGATTTTCTCTGATCCAGGTTTCACAGATTGAAATCAAGGTGTGGCAGAGCTGCCTTTTTTTTTTTTTTTTTAAACTGATGTTTTGAGAAACTTCTAACCTTATTTAGCTGATTTTCTGAATTCAGGTCCCATTTCCTTCCCGACTGTCAGCCAGAGTTGACTTCAGCTTGGAGGCAGTTTATATTCCTTCTGATGCTCTTTCTCTACCTTTAAACCAGTAGTGGGGGAATAGAGTCCTTTTCGTTCTTTAAATCTCTCTGAAGAGATAGTTAATAGCTGAACTAACTTTTAAAACAGTATTTTAACTATAAGTTCAGTTCAGTCGGTCAGTTGTGTCTGCCATTTTGCGACCCCATGGACTGCCACACACCAGGCTTCCCTGTCCACCACCAACTCCCAGAGCTATAAAGCTATATAAAGCTAAAGACAAAATGAGTGTATCCAACAGTGTACTAAGTTGGGTGAATTTGTTTTTCACAATTTGTGTATTAGCCACTCAACTGTGTCCAACTCTTTGCAAACCCATAGACTGTAGCCCACCAGACTCCTCTGATGGGATTTTCCAGGTAAGAATACTGGAGTGGGTTGCCATGCTCTTCTCCAGGGGATCTTCCTGACCCAGGGATCGAAACCAGTTCTCGTGCATTGCAGGGAGGTTCTTAACTGTTGAGCTACCCGGGAAGTCCCAAATTAAATGTGCTATGACATTACCCAGGCAGATTCTCAAACATTCACACTGGAGTGTGTAGCCTTTCCCTTCTCCAGGGTATTTTCCCAACCAAAGGATCCAACTCAAGTCTCAATGTATTGCAGGCAGAAGCCCAAGAATACTGAAAGGATAGGCTTTCTCCACAGCATCTTCCCCACCCAGGAACTGAACCAGGGTCTCCTGCATTGCAGACGGATTTTTTACCAGCTGAGAATCTGCCTTCAATGCAGGAGAACTGGATTCAATCCCTGGGTTGGGAAGATCTGCTGGAGAAGGGAAAGGCTTCCCACTCCAGTATTCTGGCCTGGAGAATTCCACAAACTGTGTAGTCCATGGGGTTGCAAAGAGTTGGACACAACTGAGTGACTTTCACATGGTATGGCTTAGCAATTGTTCAACCCTAGGTTTGAACAAACAAGCAGATAAATAAATTGTAGATAGTGAGAGCCAGGTACCTCACTGTTGGATAAAGATAATGGCACACCATTAACAACAGGCAATACCTGGAACCAGATCTTAGTTTCTAGATACTATTTTCATGTCTATATATTTTAATTTTTAATATCACCCTACTTTATAAGTGGAAGGCTTTCAGGCAATAACTGTACTCATTTATTTCTCAAATTATCTTTAAATTATTTGACATTTAAATGTCAAATTAAACACTTAGTAGCACAGTGCATATACTCAATTGTAATGAACATCTATGACCCAATACCCCACATGCACAGTGAATGAAACTGCACTGAAACTGAAACTGCTTTCTGGCCAATAATCGTAAAATACTGTCAATTGTATCATGCATCCTTATTTCAGAGGTGAAAAATGCAAACTAAAAATGTAATTTAGAATCAACGAAATGCTGCAAATATAAAATTCTTGAGATACACCAGTCAATTAAGTCTAGATGGATCACCAACTTAACTTTGGTTCCTTCTTTTTGCTCAAGACTAAAAAGCCTTACCTAATTTCACATTTTAATTATAATTTAATTATATTTTATAATTATACATTCTATATTATACATTATAATTTAATTATACCCCCACTGCAACTCCTTTACCTCACTACACATTGCTGACAAAATTAAAAAAAAAAACCATTATAGAATAACTGTCAACCAACTTAAATATATATCCAAAGATATCCTCTTTTCCTAATAATTGAAACACTGATAAACATGAAGAAATACATGTCGAGGTAGACTAAAATAAAATTGTATGAATTAGTAATTTGGTAATTCAGTATGCTGTCTCAACAGTAAAGAATTTGCCTACCAGTTCAGGAGTCTCAGGAAACGCAGGTTCGATCCCTGGATCAGGAAGATCTCCTGGAAGAGAAATGGCAACCCACTCCAGTATTATTGCCTCGGAAATCCTATAGACAAAGGAGTTCGGCGGGCTTCAGTCCAAATGTCTCAACGAGTCGGGTAAGAGTGCACGCGAGCAGCATATGTTGAGATAACCTGTACACATATATTCACATAGGGCTTCCTTGGTGTCTCAGAAGGCAAAGAATCTGCCTCGAATGCAGGATGCTGCTGCTAAGTCCCTTCAGTCGTGTCCGACTCTGGGCAACGCCATAGACGGCAGCCCACCAGGCTCCCCAGTCCCTGGGATTCTCCAGGCAAGAACACGGAAGTGGGTTGCCATTTCCTTCTCCAATGCATCAAAGTGAAAAGTGAAAGTGAAGTTGCTCAGTCATGCCGACTCTTAGCGACCCCATGGACTGCAGCCTACCAGGCTCCTCCGTCCATGGGATTTTCCAGGCAAGAGTACTGGAATGGGGTGCCATTGCCTTCTCCCGAATGCAGGATATCTGCTTTCAATTTCTGGGTAAGGAAGATCCCCTTGGAGAAGGGAACGGCAACCCACTCCAGTATTCTTGCCTGAAGAATCCCATGGACAGGGGAGCCTGGTGGCTACAATCCATGGTGTCACAGTGTTGGACACAACTGAGTGACTGACATACACATATATTCACACACAGGCACATGCACACCCACAAGTAGTTTGTATACATGACAGTTAAGTCAGTTTTTTTATTGGAAGATATCATGAGATGCTCAAAATTTAAGCCTTTTAAATCAGTTTAACCTAGATTCTAAATTGTGCCCATTCATTTAAAATATTTCCTTAAACCCCTATCATTAAATTCCTTCCCTATAAAATTGCTTTAAAGTCTAATATATTTTATTTTTATTCATGTTATAAAATATAAAACTTTAAACATGGAATCTTTTGAGGTTCAACTTGATTTTAGTACATAATGTTCTCACATCAGATGAGGAGTTAATTAATAGTTTGTGGCACATTTCCATCACAAATTCTAAGAATGATGTAAATGATTGAATGGCAATTTATAATCTTATACAAAAGCACACAATAATTTCAACTGGAAGTAAGTCTCACCACATATTGTTCCTTTCCATTATCAACAAATGACTACAGGATGAACCAATGACTTCTTGGCAGTCATTTCATTCTAAGAAAAAAGAAATCTTTTGAAAATATTTTAAGAACTATAGAATTAAAGCAAAAAATTATGGCTTATGCTTATGTAAACACTTTTGATTTTTTGTAGTCTAATTATTGATCTCCTCATACCACTGTTTCTCTTTCATATCTATTATTTCCCTAAAAGAAGGGTTTCTAAGAGTCAAATAGTCTATCTTTAGGTAGAAAATAAGTTTTGGAAGTGTTTGTATGTAATAAAATACTGCAATCATCTTTGTAAGTGTATAGAATAACATTATCAGGGTGAAAAATAAAACAATTCTAATTAATTTAGTGGTAGTAGAGTACAGAACAAACATGTACTTTGGTAGCAAGAGCCCCCACTTATATTTCCATGTGACTTTATAGCCCTAAGGTCTTCAACATGTTATTTAACTTTTTTCTTCATTTCTTGGTGTATAAAATAGGACAAAAATAGTAACACACCATAGCATTGTTGTGATCATTATGCTCACATTTAAAGTTCCTAATAATGCTAAATGAGTGATACTTCATGGATTCAAATTATTCATAATTCATACAAATAAAAGGATTTCTTTTCCCATTTGCCTATAAGCATTTCCACGAAAGATTAAAATAGACATAAAGAACAAACATATGGATACATGGGGAAAAGGAATGAAAGGGTAGGTGGGATGGATTGGGATCAATGTATACACATTATTATGCATAAAATAGATAACTAATGAGAACATCCTGTATAGCGCAAGGAACCCTACTCAATGTTTTTTGGATTTTTTGCAGTCTAATTATTGATCTCCTCATACCACTGTTTCTCTTTCATATCTATTATTTCCCTAGAAGAAGGTGTTTCTAAGAGTCAAATAGTCTATCTTTAGGTAGAAAATAAGTTTTGGAAATGTTTGTATGTGATAAAATACTGCAATCATCTTTGTAAGTGTATAGAATAATTTATTATCAGGGTAAAAAATAAAACAACTCTAATTAATTTAGTGGTAGGAGATGAGAACATCCTGTATAGCACAAGGGACCCTACTCAACGTTCCCTCCCTAAATGGGAGGGAAATCCAAAAAAGAGGGGAAACATGTGCACATATAGCTGAATTATTCTACTGTACAGCAAGGAACTAATATACCATTGTGAAGCAACTATAGCCCAATAATTTTTTAAAAGACTTATTTGCAAATTATATATACACTGTGCAGTTTTCACTGAGTTCTATTTTATCCTAATATTTAACTCTTCAAGTATAGTCTGTTGTTCCAATGAATATAAGAGTTCCTTAACAGCAGGGCCACTCTTTAATATTCTTGCCTATCCTGGCACCAGTCTTTTTGATAAAAGTCCTGAAGAATGTAAAAAATATATTCTAATAAAAGCCAAAACCAGGGGGAAAAAAAAAAAAAAGCATACCTGAAGTTTCACAACCAGTAGAGATTTAAGACTGGCATACAAAATTTTTTTCATATTGCCATTATTTACCATTATTTTTGCAATTAGGTGGTTGTATTTCCCTTAGACAATGAAGGATAACCTTTCCTGCCAAAAGTTTGTGATGACTTTCCTGCACTGAAAACATGTTCTTTCATTAGAAACCTACCAGAGCCACAGCAGGTACATGGATGGAGAGAGATCTCAGATCTCAGAAAGAGGTACACAACTTGTAACAAATTAGAGTGTATTTGAAGTAGATTTTTATGTCAAGTCTACACTATAAACAATTTTTGACTAAGGAGCCAATAACTCTCTGCAATGAGAGATAAGAGCCATGGGATATGGAAGTAGTTAATTATTTTGCTGCCAAATGCAAGAATAGAGATCAATGAACAAGTAAAATTTTGACAATAGATGAAAAAGGAAAATACAGTGAAACAAGTATATTAATTACCCCCAGCAAAAATATCATCCACATTTACTAAGATGTAAAATTAAAATAACATTTGCAGTTTCTTTCATATACAAATAATAGTGCATTTCACTCTTCTCTCAGTCAAGTCATTCTCAAGTTTATCTGTTGTTTTATTTATAAAGTTTCGGGTTAAATTTCACTGAGTGCAATTTTTTAAAACTACTTCCTAAATCACATGAAGAGTGGACCCCAAATAATAGGGTAAGAATCTAGGTTTTTTGGAATGATAAATCAGGAAAGCAGCATTTCATGTAGAATTTTCTTTCTCTTGTTTGGCTACCTAATACAGAAAGCAAATATGTGACATTGCTTATAGAAAGTGATTCAGTTTTATTGAATTTAATAATTTACACACAAACCAAACCAGTCACATAAAACCCCATTCCTTTTTCCTTTCATTTTACAACACTAATGTTTATGTTTTATAAGCATGTGCATAGATTATGCCCCATTTTTATGAAAGGTCAACAGAGAATCATTTTATCAGTGGAATTATGGACCATATTTCTACACATTTTCCTCTAAATCCTATTAAATTATATTTTGAATATAAAACACTAGCACTTAAAAATGACATTTAAAAAATAAAACATTTTAAAAGGATTTATAGCAGTATATAAAAACGTATTAGTTTCCATGTATATAAGAAACTAATATGTTTCAAATCAGATGCCAAATTTAAGCTCACTTTTTCAAATGTTCTGAATTGTTGAAAAGGGATTTCATTCAAAAAACAGGTCAAGCAAAAATCAGTTTCTATCAGCAGGAAGTCAGTTTGGTGAACTGTCAGTAAATCCCTAACAGCACAGAAGGAAAAAGCTATTTCACTGATGTATGTGAAAGAGCCTAAGCAGCTCACCTTCAGAACTAGGAGCAAAGGCTACAAGGCTTACATTTGGAAAACACACACACACACAATACAAAGAACCCACATATTTTACTATGCAGCAAAATGATGCCAAAACCTTTTTGCTTTAGAAACACTCCTGAGAACTGAGAAGATACACAGCCAAAAGTCCTCTCAGTTTAGTCTGAGATTTCATTTGACACTTTAAATCAGTAAATGTTAGAGCCTGAAAAACTTTAGGGAGTATGTCATCCAACCTCCTCGTTTTATAATAAAAAGCTCACTGGATTTGGAGTCCAAACACTTGAGTTAATTTCCTAAACAATATTTAACGGTCAAGTTTCCTTAAGCATGCCAAGTAACCTCTGAGCCTCATTCCCTGTATATAAAACAGGCAAAATGATATCTACATTGCAGGTTTGTAAGGATAATTGTGTTAGTTTTTCACTGCTGCCGTAACAAATTACCGCAAACTTGGTGGCTTAAAACAAACTTATTGTCTTATAATTCTGAGACCAGAAGTCTGAAAAAGGGTCACAGCAGGCTAAAATCAAGTTATATGCAGGCCTGAATTCCTCTTGGTGATTCTAGGGGAGCATTGCCTTACCTTTCCCAGCTTCTAGAGGCTGCCTGAATTTCTTGGTTCCTTGCTCCCTTCTTCCCACTCTGACACTGACTCTCCCGCCCCTCATTCTCTCTCGCTTCTAAGGACTTTTGCCTACATTGGGCCCACCTGCGTAAACCAGGATATTCTTCTTATCTCTGGGTCAGCTAATTAGCTGCCTTAATTCTATCAGCAACCTTAATTTCCCCTTTCTACTAAACAACTTACAGGTTCTGGAGATTAGGACATGACCATCTTTGAACAGGGGTTATTATTTTGCCTACCATTAAAAGTACTCAAATAATACATCACAAAGTACTTCATGTATGTCAACAAACTTTTTTAGGAGATATAGGGAAATGATGTTCAATGCTGTTAATCAGCTGCAGAACTCACCTTGGACCCAGGTCTCCTAAAGACCTGACCAGAATGCTAAATACCACAAGATGCCCATCTTGCAGGGAGCACATATAGGCAAGACCACAAACTTGACTTAGATTTAGTAACAGACACTGGACACATGTCTGCTGTCAATACTGGAGAGACAGACAGTTGATTATAGGGCATCATGGCTGTCTGGAGCAGAAGTTTGTGACCATAAGTTGCCATGGGAACCATTGCTGGGGCGGAAAAACCTAAACTCTAATTGACAAATAGCTGAGTCCAGACAGCTCTGATAGTTAAAAACTCCAAGGGGACTTAGCTATGTGGGTCCCACATTATTGTGATATTCACCTAGAGAGCTCAACCAGATTCCAGGAGTAAACATCAGAGAAAAATTTCTTCTTGCTTCCTTTCAGAAGAGGTAAAAAGAAACCCTTTTGAAATAGGAGAGAACTCTGTTCCTCTTAACAAAGGACTGCCCTCAGCAGAAACTAATTAACAAGAGCCTAACCTGCAGAATTTTCCACAGTTTATTGTGATCCACACAGTCAAAGGCTTTGGCATAGTCAATAAAGCAGAAATAGATATTTTTCCGGAACTCCCTTGCTTTTTCCATGATCCAGCGGATGTTGGCAATTTGATCTCTGGTTCCTCTGCCTTTTCTAAATCCAGCTTGAACATCAGGGAGTTCACGGTTCATGTATTGCTGAAGCCTGGCTTCGAGAATTTTGAGCATTACTTTACTAGTATGTGAGATGAGTGCAATTGTGCGGTAGTTTGAGCATTCTTTGGCGTTGCCTTTCTTTGGGATTGGAATGAAAACTGACCTTTTCCAGTCCTGTGGCCACTGCTGAGTTTTCCAAATTTGCTGGCATATTGAGTGCAGCCCTTTCACAGCATCATCTTTTAGGATTTGAAACAGCTCCACTGGAATTCCATCACCTCCACTAGCTTTGTTCATAGTGATGCTTTCTAAGGCCCACTTGACTTCACATTCCAAGATGTCTGGCTTTAGGTTAGTGATCACATCATCATGATTATCTGGGTCATGAAGATCTTTTTTGTACAGTTCTTCTGTGTATTCTTGCCACCTTTTCTTAATATCTTCTGCTTCTGTTAGGTCCAGACCATTTCTGTCCTTTATCGAGCCTATCTTTGCATGAAATGTTCCCTTGGTATCTCTAATTTTCTTGAAGAGATCTCTAGTCTTTCCCTTCTGTTGTTTTCTTCTATTTCTTTTCATTGATCACTGAAGAAGTCTTTCTTATCTCTTCTTGCTATTCTTTGGAACTCTGCATTCAGATGCTTATATCTTTCCTTTTCTCCTTTGCTTTTTGCCTCTCTTCTTTTCACAGCTATTTGTAAGGCCTCCCCAGACAGCCATTTTGCTTTTTTGCATTTCTTTTCCATGGGGATGGTCTTGATCCCTGTCTCCTATACAATGTCATGAACCTCATTCCATAGTTCATCAGGCACTCTGTCTATCAGATCTAGTCCCTTAAATCTATTTCTCACTTCCACTGTATAATCATAAGGGATTTGATTTAGGTCATACCTGAATGGTCTAGCAGTTTTCCCTATTTTCTTCAATTTGAATCTGAATTTGGTAATAAGGAGTTCATGATCTGAGCCACAGTCAGCTCCTGGTCCTGTTTTTGTTGACTGTATACAGCTTCTCCATCTTTGGCTGCAGAGAATATAATCAATCTGATTTCAGTGTTGACCATCTGGTGATGTCCATGTGTAGAGTCTTCTCTTGTGTTGTTGGAAGAGGGTGTTTGCTATGACCAATGCATTTTCTTGGCAAAACCCTATTAGTCTTTGCCCTGCTTCATTCTGCATTCCAAGGCCAAATTTGCCTGTTACTCTAGGTGTTTCTTGACTTCCTACTTTTGCATTCCAGTCCCCTGTAATGAAAAGGACATCTTTTTGGGGTGTTAGTTCTAAAAGGTCTTGTAGGTCTTCATAAAACCATTCAACTTCAGTTTCTTCAGCGTTACTGGTTGGGGCATAGACTTGGATAACTGTGATATTGAATGGTTTGCCTTGGAGAGAAACAGAGATCATTCTGTCATTTTTGAGATTGCATCCAAGTACTGCATTTTGGACTCTTTTGTTGATCACAATGGCTACTCCACTTCTTCTGAGGGATTCCTGCCCACAGTAGTAGATATAATGGTCATCTGAGTTAAATTCACCCATTCCAGTCCATTTTAGTTTGCTGATTCCTAGAATGTCGATGTTCACCCTTGCCATCTCTTGTTTGACCACTTCCAATTTGCCTTGATTCATGGACCTGACATTCCAGGTTCCTATGCAATATTGCTCTTTGCAGCGTTGGATCTTCCTTCTATCACCAGTCACATCCACAACTGGGTATTGTTTTTGCTTTGGCTCCATCCCTTCATTCCTTCTGGAGTTATTTCTCCACTGATCTCCAGTAGCATATTGGGCACCTAATGACCTGTGGAGTTCCTCTTTTGGTATCCTATCATTTTGCCTTTTCCTACTGTTCATGGGGTTCTCAATGTAAGAATACTAAAGTGGCTTGCCATTCCCTTCTCCAGTGGACCACATTCTGTCAATCTCTCCACCATGACCCACCCGTCTTGGGTTGCCCCGCAGGCATGGCTTAGTTTCATTGAGTTAGACAAGGCTGTGGTCCTAGTGTGATTAGATTGACTAGTTTTCTGTGATTATGGTTTCAGTGTGTCTGCCCTCTGATGCCCTCTTGCAACACCTACCATCTTCCTTGGGTTTCTCTTACCTTGGGTGTGGGGTATCTCTTCACGGCTGCTCCAGCAAAGCACAGCCACTGCTCCTTACCTTGGAAGAGGGGTATCTCCTTACCGCTGCTGTTCCTGACCTCCTACGTGGGATAGCTCCTTTAGGCCCTCCTGTGCCTGCTCTGCCCCTGCTCCTCGGGTTGCTCCTCCTGGCCACTGACCCTGGCCTCAGGCTCAGGGTGGCTCCTCAGGGTCACCATCCCTGGCCTCGGGCACGAGGTGGCTTCTCCTGGCCACGGGGTGTCTCTTCCCGGCCGCCACTGGCCTTGGACATGGTGTAGCTCCTCCCGGCCACTGCCCTGACCTCAGACGCGGGGTGTCTCCTTCCGGCAGCCACTGGCCTCGGACGCGGGGTAGCTCCTCTCGGCCGCCGCCCTGACCTTGGACACGGAGTGGCTCCTCCCAGCTGTTCCTGTGCCGTCGCAGCCTGGCACTCTGGGCCGTTGTCCCTGACTTCGGACGTGGGGTAGCTCTCGGCCGTGCTAGGTGCACCAGCCCGCCACCGCCACCTGTGCTTAGAAATCTGTATGCAGGTTAGGAAGCAACAGTTAGAACTGGACGTGGAACAACAGACTGGTTCCAAATAGGAAAAGGAGTACGTCAAGGCTATATATTGTCACCCTGCTTATTTAACTTATATGCAGAGTACATCATGAGAAATGCTGGACTGGAAGAAGCACAAGCTGGAATCAAGATTGCCGGGAGAAATATCAATAAACTCAGATATGCAGATGATACCACTCTTATGGCAGAAAGTGAAGAGGAGCTAAAAAGCCTCTTGATGAAAGTGAAAGAGGAGAGTGAAAAAGTTGGCTTAAAGCTCAACATTCAGAAAACGAAGATCATGGCATCTGGTCCCATCAGTTCATGGGAAATAGATGGGGAAACAGTAGAAATAGTGTCAGACTTTATTTTTGGGGGCTCCAAAATCACTGCAGATGGTGACTGCATCCATGAAATTAAAAGATGCTTACTCCTTAGAAGAAAAGTTATGACCAACCTAGATAGTATATTCAAAAGCAGAGACATTACTTTGCCGACTAAGGTCCATCTAGTCAAGGCTATGGTTTTTCTTGTGGTCATGTATGGATGTGAGAGTTGGACTGTGAAGAAGGCTGAGTGCCGAAGAATTGATGCTTTTGAACTGTGGTGTTGGAGAAGACTCTTGAGAGTCCCTTGGACTGCAAGGAGATCCAACCAGTCCATTCTGAAGGAGATCAGCCCTGGGATGTCTTTGGAAGGAATGATGCTAAAGCTGAAGCTCCAGTACTTTGGCTACCTCATGCGAAGAGTTGACTCATTGGAAAAGACTCTAATGCTGGGAGGGATTGGGGGCAGGAGGAGAAGTGGACGACCGAGGATGAGATGGCTGGATGGCATCACGGACTTGATGGACGTGAGTCTGAGTGAACTCTGGCAGTTGGTGATGGACAGGGAGGCCTGGCGTGCTGCGATTCATGGGGTCGCAAAGAGTTGGACACGACTGAGTGACTGAACTAAACTGAACTGTACTGAACCTGCAGAAACTAATCAACCAGAGCCTAACCTGCTGGAGTATTATCAGAGTCTACCTGACCTAAGAAAAGGAAATATCAAACTCCAGTTGGCTCTAGCATTCCACATGGAAGATGGGAAATATTCAGATCCAGCCCACACTAGCCATCTTGTTCCACCTAAGTGGGGAGAAAAAACTGAGAAACACTTCTGAAGTTCACAGTCCAGGGGCACAGGCTTACCAAAAGCCTGAGACCTAATCTCAGATCTAGTTTCCCACAGTCACACCTCACCACCACATAATTAAGGCCTATTTACAGCAAGGCCTTTTACTTAGTTTATCATGTCCAGCTATTAAAAAAAAAAAAATTTTACAAGATATACCAAAAGACAAAAACACAATTTCAAGAGATAGAGCAAGTGTCAGAACCATACATGGCAGGGATGTTGGAATTATCAGGCCAGGAATTTAAAACATCTGTGGTTAATATGCTAAGGGCTCTAATGGATAAAGAAGAGAACAGATGGATAATGTTAAGTAAAGAGATGGAAATTCTAAGAACCAAACCAAATGCTAGATGAAGAACACCATACAGAGAGGAAAATTACATTTGATGGGCTTATTTGGTAGACTGGAAAGGCTGAGAATATATCAGTAGAATCCTCAAAAAAAGAAAAGCATTTGTTTATTTTTGTTTTTATTGTCATTACTCTAGGAGGTGGGTCAAAATAGATCCTGCTGTGATTTATGTCAATAGCTGATTAACTTCATTGTACAGCAGAAACTAACACAATAAAGGAACTATATCCCAATTTAAAAAAAAAAAGAAAAGAAAAAAGACAGACTATCCAAGGACTATGGGACAACTACAAAAGATATAACCCATGCAGAATGGGAATACCAGAGCAGAAAAAAAAAAAGAGAGAGAGAGAGAGAGAGAGAGAAGAGAAGAGAAGAACTATTTGAAACAATAACGACAGAATTTTCCCAAATTAATTTCAGGTACTAAACTATAGATCCAGGAAGCTGACAGAATATCATGTATGATAAGATCCAATAAAGCTAAGTCTTTAGGGCTATTATTTTCACACTACAGAAGATAAAAGACAAAGAAAATAAATCCTGAAAAGTGTTAGAGGAAACAACCCTTACGGATAGAGGAAAAAAGAAAAAAATTATATCTGGCTTTTCCTCAGAAAACATATCAGTAATCAAATGGAGTGAAACATTTAAAGTGCTGAGAGAAAAAAATCCACCAGCATAGAATTCTTTACCCTGCAAACTATCTTTCAAAAGTGAAGAAATTAACACTTTCTCAGACAAAAAGTATTGCCAGTCAACCTGCCTTGAAAGAAATGATAAAAGTTCTTTAGAGAGAGGGAAGATTATATAGGTCAAAAACTCAGATCTACACAGAGAAAGGAGGAGTACCAAAGATGGAATGTTGTGCTGTCCTTAGTTGCTCAGGCACGTATGATTCTTTGTGAACCCATGGACTATAGCCCGCCAGGCTCCTCTGTTCATAGGGGATTCTCCCGGCAAGAATCCTGGAGTGGGTTGCCATGCCCTTCTCCAGGCAATCTTTCCAATTCAGGGATCGAACCCAGGTCTCCCACATGCAAGCAGATTCTTTACTGTCTGAGCTGCCAGGGAAGCCCAAAGATGAAATAAATGAAGATAAAATAAAAAGGTTTTATTTTTGTTGTTCTTAATTGATCTGAGAAATACTTGTTCAAAAGAATAGCAAAAATATATTTGATTTTATATTATAAATGTACATATACACATATATAAGGGAAATGAATGGCAGCAATGATATAAGGGATGGAAGGAGGAATTAAAATTATTTTGCTATTATAATGTACCTCACATTACTTGTGAAATCATACAGTATAATGTAAAAGTGGAGTTGAATTGGTTGTAAGTGAACATTGAAAACTCTAGGGCAACCACTAAAAGGGGAGCAAAAAAGGATTGATAGGCTAAGTGTGATTCTGTGAAACTAACATGCATCAAGTGGTACACAGGATGCTGGATGGTGAGCTGTAGCTCGAAAACAGAAAAAGAGAGAAATCGATTACTCACAGGTGTTGGAGGAAGTACCTGGCAAATCTTGAAGGATCACACAGAGAAGTCAAGACAGAGTGCAGACAGGGGGAGAGGCAGACTAGGGCACATGCAGTCAGATAGGAGGAGTTTCCTCTTTTTCAGCCTTTTGGTTCTATTCAAGTCTTTAGTTGATTGGATGAGACCCACACATTTTAGGGAGGGCAATCTGCTTTACTCAGTCTATGAATTAAAATGGTAATTTCATTTCATCCAGAAGCATCCTCACAGACGTACATTCCCAGAATAATGTTTAAACCAAGTGTCTGGGCACCCATGGCCTCGTCAAATAGACACCTAAAGTTAACCATCCGAGGGATCTCCTGCCCACGCCAGGAAAAGAAAATCTGAAGACTGTGCTAAGAAACCACAGTAATCATGATTTCATCAACTGATTTTTTTTTTATGTTAGTTTTTAGGATGATGACTACTACAGAGAAACCTGTTATCTATAGCTTATATTTAAATTCTATAATGTCAAAGAAAAACTGTACTGAACTGTACTGTTAAAAATGGTAAAAAAAAAAAAGACTTTAAGAATAAACCAATACAATATTGTAAAGTAATTAGCCTCCAATTAAAATAAATAAATTTATATAAAAAAAGAATATTATAATATGGGCCAAGATTATTGCAATAGAGGCGAAAGATTGACCTCAAGGTGAAGAGTTTTTAAGCACTAATGTGAGCTAGTGGAAAAGTCCTAGAAGACATGAGAAGGCAGGTTGATCAATGTGATTAGTCCATCTCTGCTAATTCATACGTATAGAAATTAGTCTCCTACCTTCCCACAGAGACTGGGAGACAGGCATTCTATTCATCTTGGTAATTATATTTCAAAGAGATAGCTCTCAAATTTTTGAGAAAAACATTCCTGGGATGTAAAATTTGTAAGAGGCTGGGGGAAAATTTACATCTCAAAAAGGCAGAAAAAAAATTAACAATTGAAAGTTTTCTTAAGTACACCTTCTAAGAAAAAGGTGGTCAGGACCTATACTCAGGATGAAATCTATATAAATTAGAGGGAAATATTAAGGACATGGTGGCTCAGCTAGTAAAGGATCCGTCTGCAATGCGGGAGACCTGGGTTCAGTCCCTGGGTTGGGAAGATCCCTTGAAGAAGGGAAAGGTTATCCACTCCAGTATTCTGGCCTGGAGAATTCCATGGACTGTATAGTCCATGGGGCGCAAAGAGTCAGACATGACTGAGTGACTTTCCCATTCACTTTTTTAAGGACATCTTGGTCAATACCAAAACTTAAACCTGTCTAGGTTATCATTGAAAGGAATAAACTGGGGCTTGGTATATCATTGCTAAATGCATAATCGCAGGATTATTTGTAAAAACTAGGCATTTTTATACTTTTTCACTGACAAATATTTAAAGTTTGCCTGCTATGTGTCAATCAATGGTAGTATATATACACTGCACCATGCTTTGCATAGATATGAGATATTACTAATTAGCTGAAGTAAGTGATACTGGATTACTAGGTAATAACACTGAGCTTACTAGCATCCAGGGGACTTTTACAGCCACAAACAGATGGAAGAGTTTTTAATGCACATTGAGTAAAATTACAGACAAAATGTTTACCTATTCCCTCTTGTTCTTGCTTCTTCTTTACTATTGCACTTGCTTTTGCAAATATTGTCTCCAGAAAAACTACATATCACTGTTAATATTTCCCTTTATATTCTTAAAATTAGAAATAGCAGGTAAATTAAATGTATTTTGCTCTAAGCATTTTCTTTTTTAAACTTAAATATATGTGATGATTCTAACAAACAAATCTAAGGGGTAAATATTTTTTACTCAACAGTATATTATACAATATACACAATAGTATAATTGTATATAATAACATTAAGTTTCTTAAAATGTTAAATATTCATGCTGTCACTTCAGTCATACCAGACACTGTTACCCTTTGAATTGTAGCCCACCATGCTCTTGTGCCCATGGGATTTTTCAGGCAAGAGTACTGGAGTGGGTTGCTATTCCCTCCTCCAGGAGACTCTTCCCAACCCAGGGATCAAAACTATATCTCCTGTATCTCCTGTATTACAGGTGATTTCTTTACCACTGAGTCACTGGGGAAGCCCAAAATGTTAAATTACTGTATAAATTATGTACTCTCTTTCATGTTATTTTTTTGTCTTGTCCAGAAATATCCTAATTTATATCTCTAGTTAGCAATACTTTAGCTCATATCCATTGACCGACTTTAATTATACTTCTAGTCCCATTTCTTTCACTGAATAATTTATTCATTTTTCAACAAATACTTATTGAACACCAGGACATATCAGGTGTTGTGATAATTACTGAAAATAGAGAAATTAAGAACACTCACTGAGTACTCATTATAGTTTTCAAATAATTACCTTCTGGGAGATTTTTTTAATGTAATATAATCACAGAAAGCAAAGTGACCAGACCTGAGGGAGATGAGGAAGTTTTCATAGAGAAAGTAATATTTGATTCAATTTAAAACAGAGTGGTAGCTCTTTTTAATCTTCTGGTATCCAGTGGGGGGAAAATGTATTTTACTGAATAAATGCACAGTGGTAAACAATGAGGCTTTTTTTTTCCCAGTTTGTGAGAGATACTTATTCAGGAGAATAAATGAGGGCTAGAAAAGATAAATTGTACTAATATTCTACTAAAGGTAAGCAAAACATGTAGGCTTATATTTCTAAAGTTCTTATTGTAGAAAAATTATTTCTGCTAGCAATACAACAAAGTAATATTTTAAAATGTACAAGATTTTTTGATAAAGTAAAAAAAAAATGCTCAACCTGCATATAATTCTTAAAAAAATTCTTACTTAGGCTCTTTTTCACACACAAAAATCATGGCATATTTTAATGACACTCAAGGGTAACAAAATCCAAATTAGTGTTGAAATCTTTGGTTAAAAATATTTCCAGAAATGTGCTATTACTGGTTATTATGATGATTATTTTCATGTGATTACAAGATATTCATGTAAACACTGAGTAAGAAAATATCCACCTATCCAGCTAAACATTTTGTTTGTATAAATTATGCATTTTGAACATATCTTACATACAACACATATAATATTAACATTAACTTGGTTAATCAAAGTGAAAAAATATTAAGGAAGTTTAAAATATCCAGTGTGTAAAAACTCTAAAACTGGCTAGGAAGAAATATCAATAAATAGATTCTCAGATCTAAATGAAAATTGTTGACCATAAATGTCAACAAACAAACAAAAATTAATGAATAGAAAAGCAATGAGAAATGAGAAGGAAATAACGCAAATAGAAGTAGGAGATCAAATAATCATCAAGTATTAAAATGTAAAAGCATGCTACAAAATATGCATTACAACAGTTATTTCTACAAAGCACAATACTGAAAATCATTAACACTTTGAATAGATACAATACTAAATCATTCATAACTATTAAAGTCTGTTAGAGTATATGATACACTGGCTTATCTGGTTGTGCTTAGTCGCTCAGTCATGTCTGACTCTTTGCAACACCATGGACTGTAGCTCCCCAGGCTCCTCTGTCCATGGGGTTTCTCCAGGCAAGAAAGCTGGAGTCGATTCCCATGTCCTCCTCCAGGGGATCTTCCCAACCCAGGGATCGAACCCAGATCTCCCACACTGCAGGTGGATTCTTTACTGTCTGAGCCACCAAGAAAGCCCTAGTTAGTTATTTTATTATATAAGGGAAAAATTGTGAAAGCTGTAGTATTTTTGTTTCCTTTTAAATAGAACTTTGGCAAACGTATGTGAAATCATAAAGCTGTTAAAACCAATGAAATGGAATATGTCTCTGAAACTTCAGGGGAAAAAATCCCAGTAAACAGATAGCCATAATTTCAAATATCTGAATTTTGCAGCATAAAGGAATAGTTTTATCCAACCATTAAATTATAATTCAAAAATGTATGCAACTATTCACACATTTATCATATTTCAATAAGTTAAAGTATTCACATAGCAATGGGATAAGCTACTCCCTCAGCTAAACGCTGCCTGCTTTAAAAATGATCAAATTTAAAATCTTATTTTATGGGTTAATAAAAGGTCATATACTAAATTAGGGCTCCCCTGCTGGCTCAGATGGTAAAGACTCTGCCTGCAGTGCAGGAAAAAGTTAAAATGAAAGTGTTAGTCACTCAGTCATGTCCTACACTTTGGGACACCATGGACTGTAGCCCGCCAGGCTCCTCTGTCCATGGGATTCTCCAGGCAAGAGTACTGGAGTGGGTTGCCATTCCCTTCTCCAGGGTATCTTCCCGACCCAGGAGCTGAACCCAGGTCTCCTGCATTGTAGGCAGATTTTTTAGCATCTGAGCTACCATCAAACCCTGGGCTTAACAAATAAGACATAAATGGCATACAATAATTATTTAGTTTATAAAAGTCTTTTCACAGTTGTCAAGAGTTAGGTAAAATTAAAAATAATTCATCAGCTTAACTTATAATGACTTTATCAACTTATTTTTCAGGCTGTTAAAGGTGTATTTCTCTTGTTCTAAATTTTTCTACAATAAGACTCCTGACTACTAATTTAAAGAGCATTAAACTTTCACAAGAGTATATCTTCTTACACAGTTAAGCTTGTTCTACAAGTTTCTTGTCCTTGGTCAAGCATCATCTCCTTTCTTATATGCTTTCTTATTCTTTGGTATGTGAATGCTTTTCTTCTACAAAATAAGAATAAAATGTAGCTTTATCAGCTGAAAAAAATAAATAAATAAAGAGCATTAAGATAATCATGTAAGTTTTAATTTTAATACATTAGACTATTTATTGCTGTGATTATCCAGCCAGGAGTATATATAATCAACATTAGTTGTGATAGTAAAAAACATTTGCAACTCTGTATAATTATACATATATAACGTATAGGTATATGTGTACTATAAAATAGTATAACATATATTAATATTATATAATATTAGTGGTATATACACAGGTATATATTGTCATTGCTAGTTATAATAATGATAATTATCACATAGACAAGATCTTATACATACCTCATTATAGTATTGTATCATTTTATAATATATAAAATTATTTTAATACTTGTTTGTTGTTTTTTAGTTGCTAAGTTGTGTTCAACTCTTTGCAACCCCTTGGACTGTAACCAATCAGGCCCCTCTGTCCATGGAATTCTCCAGGCAAGAATACTAGAGGGGGTTCCCATTTCCTTCTCCAGAAGATATTCCTGACAAGGGATCAAACCAACGTCTCCTACTACTAGTAATAACAGTAATAAATGAACCTGTATCAGGGATAAAGAGAAAGTCTGCAACTAGCAGCACAGACTCTGGAATCACTTCAATGATTACTTAAATCTCCAATTTTGGGGCCTTGGTGCAGAGGAGATTTTTTTTTTAAGTGTCTACGATGCTCCAACAAAAACCACAAAGAAAGGTAAATTAGCTTCTAAAATATTATTATGATTATCTGTTTGGAAATCAAACAAATCTACTTAATGTCAGTTTCAAAAAGAGTGAGTATGTTTTCACTTTAAATGATCTCAGAATTATCAAGAGCTTTGCACTCAAATATTATCTGACAGAAAAGTTTTGATTTCTAATATTAGTAAATTATTCACCCTAAGTAATGAAAATGAAGAGAATTAATTAAAAAAAGATTCATTCTTTTAAATGAGGCATGAGTAGAGAATAAACCAGGAAGACACCATCTCCCACTACTTCCGGAATAGCAAAAAATAACAAGACCACTTGTTTTTTTTTTTTTTTTAGGTGAAATATATTTATAATTTTATTTTCTTTTTTCGAGATCCAATCAGTTTATTTTTTTTTATTTTTTTTTAATTTTAAAATCTTTAATTCTTACATGTGTTCCCAAACATGAACCCCCCTCCCACCTCCCTCCCCATAACACCTCTGTGGGTCATCCCCATGCATCAGCCCCAAGCATGCTGTATCCTGCGTCAGACATAGACTGGCGATTCAATTCTTACATGATAGTATACATGATAGAATGCCATTCTCCCAAATCATCCCACCCTCTCCCTCTCCCTCTGAGTTCAAAAGTCCGTTATACACAGCTGTGTCTTTTTTCCTGAACAAGACCACTTGTAAAGAGCCAATATCTCATGGATGGGAACTAAGGAGAAAGGTATGACAGGGATGAGGTGCACTCAGGGCTGGGATTTCTGGAGGACACACTGTCCTTCTTCAGATGTTTTGAGATCCTCAGGAATAATGGTAGGTCCTGATTAAGAGGTGCAAAATAGAGACCCTGAAGCAGTCAGCTGAGGACCACCACATTCTACCAGCACGTTTCTGAGGAAGATGCCTGGATTTCAACAAATAATATTTTCCCAAAACCAAGGATAGAGCAACAGAGTATGAGCAATTTATACCACTTTTCTCTTTTTCATTTTTATCCATAACTCCCAAATTAATAAGCCTCTTTTTTTTCTGTAGAGTTTGCTGTATGAAGAGTATATGATTTATTGAATACATCTTGGGATATTGGATGAATGTATAACTGGTTCTCTTAAATCAATTAAAATGATATTGAATCCATTCTACAGTAGCATCCATAAGCTAATTAACATTTTTAGTCTCAGTTTCTTTAGGTATGAAATGGAAATATAAATTATATTTTCTTCCTGGGGTCATTATGAGGATTCAATGCTATAAAGCTAAAGTCAGCAAACTTTTTTCATTAAAAGCTAGATAGTAAGTATCTTCTACCATTGGGCTGTGTAGATTCAGTCTCAGAGCCTCAGAGCTGCTGCTATAGGATGAAAGCATTTACAGGCAATATGCAAAAGATTGTGGGTGGCTGTGTTTCAATAATATATTATTTACAAAGATGGGCAACAGATGAGATGTGGATTATAGACTGTACTTTGCTGACCCCTGCTATAATGTATGAAAAATGATTACCACAAGTCTTGTAAAACGTTATTGAAAGTTATTATTATTGAATCTTAATTTAATGTATCTATTTAATGTAATGTCAATATTATTAGTTAATAGTAATCAAAAGCTCATTCTTTATTCAACAAATATTTCAAGAATGCCTCTCTAAGTAATTCACTGCATCAGATTATTTACATACTATGTCTCCTCTGGAGTAGTCTACTGGATATTGTCCATAAAGGCAGGCCTCCCAGAGCAGAGAGTAGCTGAGAAATGTGGGGAATGGATCAGAAGGGACAAAAGGACAATAGTAGATATAGCTTATCTTAATTAAT
Source organism: Capricornis sumatraensis (assembly GCF_032405125.1). NCBI lineage: Eukaryota > Metazoa > Chordata > Mammalia > Artiodactyla > Bovidae > Capricornis > Capricornis sumatraensis. The sequence continues at coordinate 60,925,505 of NC_091087.1, forward strand.
CATCATTGAAACAGTTAACTTGAATAGCAAGCTCCTCCTTTTCTGAAACAGATACTGAGGCCAAAATAAGTATCTAAAGTATTATGCATAAAGCCACCTAACTACTAAGTAAGTATTATCTGAACTCAGGGTCTTCAGAAAATAGAGCCTATATTCTTATTCTTCTGCCTAACTATGCTCTGCTGCCTGCCTTGAAATATGAATAATATCTCAGAAATGCTGAACTCAACAATCTCAGTATCTCATATAACTCAATGAAGGTTAAACTAGGCATAACATTGAGCATTATCTGGGAACACTTGAGGAGGCAGGGAAACACAGAGCCAATTAACTGGTTCAGAGTGGCTGACTGAACTCATATGTCTCTATCCTAATATGGCCTCAAATTATTTGAACTGCTAGAAAATTTATTTTTAAAAAAGAATCAATTTCCTGTTTCCAACAATTTGGGAAGATATATAATAAAAACATTATCAGTTAAAAAATATACAAATGATGTCTTAAAATTTAAAATACCATCTTAAAAAATCAATAATGAAAACATTTAGAGGACAGAGGAGGTAAAGAAGCAACATTACAAAGAGAAAAGAGTAGACACCCAAGCAGCTATTTTCCCTGAGAGAATTTTCTAAATCTAATTGAAAGTCTGGAATTTAATTGATCTCAAGTAGGAGATAAGGCTGGCGCTACTATAATAACAAAAATTACATGCATATAATTTATAACCTCAAAATTAATAAAGGTAAAATATGGATTGAAACAAAGCAAGACATAGTTAAATCAAAGATACAGGATGCTTGGGGCTGGTGCACCGGGATGACCCAGAGGGATGGTATGGGGAGGGAGGTGGGAGGGGGGTTCAGGATTGGGAACACATGGACACCCGTGGCTTTTTCATGTTAAAGTATGGCAAAACCAATACAATATTGTAAAGTAAAATAAATAAATAAATAATAAAAAATAAATAGAAATTAAAAAAAAATAAAGATCACTCTTTAGGATAAAAAGCAAAAAGTACAAAATTGAAAAAGAAAAAAAAATTATAGACCAAACAAACAAACAAAAAAACACAAGTTAAAACAATGGTACATAAATTTTCATGCACTGAGGAAAAATTTTGAAAAGTAGCCGTGATCAGGGCATTAAAAAAACAACCAAATAATTTAGAAATTAATAATAAAAGAGTGACTAAATGCAGCATACATATAAATTTATAGTATTTTTATAACATCTACAATTTTAAGTAATCTATGGGTTAAGCAAGACATTTTATGAAAATTATAAAAACTATAGAAAAAATTATAATGAAAATACTTCCTAATTTAACCTGATATATAGCTGAAGTGAAGTTTTAGATGCAAATATATATAAAGTTTGACACTGACATTGATATTGAAGTCGCTCAGTCGTGTCTGACTCTTTGTGACCCCATGGACTGTAGCCTACCAGCCTCCTCCATCCATGGAATTTTCCAGGCAAGAATACTGGAGTGGGTTGCCGTTTCCTTCTCCAGGGATTGAACCCAAGTTTCCTGCATTTTAGGCAGACGCTTTACTGTCTGAGCCACCAAGGTCCACTAAATAAAGTTTAAAAATAGGTAAAAATAAATGGTTAGTGGCTTCATTTTGGGTCTGGGCTTGGAAACCTGAGTCACTCATAGGACCCTATTTCTTAGTCTGAGAAATGTTTCGGTTCAGTTCAGTCACTCAGTCATGTCCAACTCTTTGCGACCCCATGAATGACAGCATGCCAGGCCTCCCTGTCCATCACCAACTCCCGGAGTTCACTCAAACTCATGTCCACCGAGTCCATGATTCCATCCAGCCATCTCATGCTCTGTCCTCCCCATCTCCTCCTGCCCCCAGTCCCTCCCAGCATCAGAGTCTTTTCCAATGAGTCAACTCTTCACATGAGGTGGCCAAAGTACTGGAGTTTCAGCTTCAGCATCAGTCCTTCCAATGAACACCCAGGACTGATCTCCTTTAGGATGGACTGGTTGGATCTCCTTGCAGTCCAAGGGACTCTCAAGAGTCTTCTTCAACACCACAGTTCAAAAGCATCCATTCTTCGGTGCTCAGCTTTCTTCAACTCTCACATCCATACATGACCACTGGAAAAACCACAGCCTTGAAAAGATGGTCCTTTGTTGGCAAAGTGATATATCTGCTTTTCAATATGCTATCTAGGTTGGGCATAACTTTCCTTCCAAGGAGTAAGTGTCTTTTAATTTCATGGCTGCAATCAACATCTGCAATGATTTTGGAGCCCCAAAAAATAAAGTCTGACACTATTTCCACTGTTTCCCCATCTATTTCCCATGAAGTGATGGGACCAGATGCCATGATCTTCATTTTCTGAATGTTGAGCTTTAAGCCAACTTTTTCACTCTCCTCTTTCACTTCCATCAAGAAGCTTTTTAGTTCCTCTTCACTTTCTGCCATAAGGGTGGTGTCATCTGCATATCTGAGGTTATTGATATTTCTCCCAGCAATCTTGATTCCAGCTTGTGCTTCTTCCAGCCCAGCATTTCTCATGATGTACTCTGGACAAAAGTTAAATAAGCAAGGTGACAGTATACAGCCTTGACATACTCCTTTTCCTATTTGGAACCAGTCTGTTGTTCCATGTCCACTTCTAACTGTTGCTTCCTGACCTGCATGTAAGTTTCTCAAGAGGCAGGTCAGGTGGTCTGGTATTCCCATCTCTTTCAGAATTTTCCACAGTTTATTGTGATCCACACAGTCAAAGGCTTTGGCATAGTCAATCAAGCAGAAATAGATGTTTTTCTGGAACTCTCTTGCTTTTTTGATGATCCAGCAGATGTTGGCAATTTGATTTCTGGTTCCTCTGCCTTTTCTAAAACCAGCTTGAACCTCCAGAAGTTCACAGTTCTTGTACTGCTGAAGCCTGGCTTGGAGAATTTTGAGCATTACTTTACTAGCATGTGAGCTGAGTGCAATTGTGCGGTAGTGTGAGCATTCTTAGGCATTGCCTTTCTTTGGGATTGGAATGATAACTGACATTTTCCAGTCCTGTGGCCACTGCTGAGTTTTCCAAATTTGATGGCATATTGAGTGCAGCACTTTCACAGCATCATCTTTCAGGATTTGAAATAATTCAACTGGAATTCCATCACCTCCAGTAGCTTTGTTCATAGTGATGCTTCCTAAGGCCCACTGACTTCATATTCCAGGATGTCTGGCTCTAGGTGAGTGATCACACCATCGTGATTATTTGTGTCCTTAAGATCTTTTTTTGTACAGTTATTCTGTGTATTCTTGCCACCTCTTCTTAATATCTTCTGCTTCTGTTAGGTCCAGACCATTTCTGTCCTTTATCGAGCCCATCTTTGCATGAAATGTTCCCTTGGTATCTCTAATTTTTTTGAAGAGATCTCTAGTCTTTCCGATTCTGTTGTTTTTCTCTATTTCTTTGCTTGATCGCTGAGGAATGCTTTCATATCTCTCCTTGCTATTCTTTGGAACTCTGCATTCAGATGCTTATATCTTTCCTTTTCTCCTTTCCTTTTTACTTATCTTCTTTTCACAGCTATTTGTAAGGCCTTCCCAGACAGCCATTTTGCTTTTTTGCATTTCTTTTCCATGGGGATGGTCTTGATCCCTGTCTCCTGTACAATGTCACGAACCTCCATCCATAGTTCATCAGGCACTCTATCTATTAGATCTAGTGCCTTAAATCTATTTCTCACTTCCACTGTATAATCATAAGGGATTTGATTTAGGTCATACCTGAATGGTCTAGTGGTTTTCCCTACGTTCTTCAGTTTTAGTCTGAATTTGGCAATAACGTGTTCATGGTCTGAGCCACAGTCAGCTCCCAGTCTTGTTTTTGCAGACTGTATAGAGCTTCTCCATCTTTGGCTGCAAAGAATATAATCAATCTGATTTCGGTGTTGACCATCTGGTGATGTCCATATGTAGAGTCTTCTCTTGTGTTTCTTGACTTCCTACTTTTGCATTCCAGTCCCCTATAATGAAAAGGACATCTTTTTTGGGTGTTAGTTCTAAAAGGTCTTGTAGGTCTTCATAGAACCGTTCAACTTCAGGTTCAACATTACTGGTTGGGCATAGGCTTGGATTACCATGATATTGAATGTTTTACCTTGGAAACAAACAGAGATAATTCTGTCATTTTTGAGATTGCATCCAGGTACTGCATTTCAGACTCTTTTGTTGACCATAATGGCTACTCCATTTCTTCTGAGGGATTCCTGCCCACAGTAGTAGATATAATGGTCATCTAAGTTAAATTCACCCATTCCAGTCCATCTTATTTCACTGATTCCTAGAATGTTGATGTTCACTCTTGCCATCTCCTGTTTGAGTACTTCCAATTTGACTTGATTCATGGACCTGACATTCCAGGTTCCTATGCAATATTGCTCTTTACAGCATCGGACCTTGCTTCTATCACCAGTCACATCGACAACTGGGTATTGTTTTTGCTTTGTCTCCATCCCTTCATTCTATCTGGATTTATTTCTCCACTGATCTCCAGTCGCATATTGGGCACCTACTGACCCAGGGAGTTCCCCTTTCAGTATCCTATCATTTTGCCTTTTCAAACTGTTCATGGGGTTCTCAAGGCAAGAATACTGAAGTGGTTTGTCATTTCCTTCTCCAGTGGACCACATTCTGTCAGACCTCTCCACCATGACCCACCCATCTTGGGTGACCCCACATGGCATGGCTTAGTTTCATTGAGTTAGACAAGGCTGTGGTCCACGTGATCAGATTGGCTAGTTTTCTGTGATTATGGTTTCAGTGTGTCCACCCTGATGCCCTCTCACAACACCTACCAGCTTACTTGGGTTTCTCTTACCTTGGACATGGGGTATCTCTTCACACCTGCTCCAGCAAAGTACAGCTGCTGCTCCTTACCTTGGACGAGGGGTATCTCCTCACAGCTGCCCCTCCTTACCTTGAAGGTGGAGTAGCTCCTCTCTGCCCTCCTGCACCCGTGCAGCACATTGGTATTTTTATTAGTTGTGCATTTAGGAGTTCTGCACATTTCCATGTGTGAAGAAACAAATGCTTAAAAAGAGGAGATCTCAAGAATAGTCAAGTTATCCCTGAAGATAAATCAGGCAGAAAAATAATAACTGTGATATTGGTAGATATTGACAAATAGATGGACTGGAAGAGAGAACACAATTGCATACATATAGAAACCTGAGATTTGATCAATTGACTTGCATTATACATTATACAAAAGCATCAATTTTGGATGACCTAAGCTCTTATATATAGAATCCAACACTAAAACTTAAAAGAAAATATAGAATAGCTTCAATCATCTTGCACTATATTGAGACTCTTAAGTAAGATTCCAAAATGCATAAATAAATAAGAAAACTAAATTACCTAAGTCAATTGCATTATATTTAAGCAATCTATTTATTAAAAAATATCATTCCATAAATAAAAAGATAAGCCACATGCTAGAAAAAGATGTTACAAACATATAACTGATGAGAAAATTATCTGGAATATATAAAAGATGCCTATAAATCAAGAAATAATAAACAACTCAAAAGGCTACAACAAACACTTAACAAAGAAAAAACAAAAGCTTAACAAATGTATGAAAACATTCACAACCTTATCACAATGTAGAGAAATGTGTATTAAAACCATATAAGATTCAATCTCATACCCTTCCAATTGTCAAAAATTAAATATGTTCAATATTTTCATACTAATATTATTTAATATTTTGTACAAATATCACATCTATTTATCTTCTTAATAAGTGGTGGTGAAGATGTGGATCAACATGAATATTCCCATAGTGCCAGCAGAAGTATAAATTTATCAAACCAGTTGAGAAAAAAATCTAGGATTACCTACCAAAGTCTGAATATGGCAATATTCTATGATCCTGAAATTCTGCTCCTAGGCCTAGTAGTACAGATTTACAGAAATTCCCGATGGTAAAGAGTCTGCTGGCAAGGCGGGAAATCGGGGTCTAATCCTTGGTTCAGGAAGATTCCCCTGGATTAGGAAATAGCAATCCACTCCAGTATTCTTGTCTGGGAAATCCCATGGACAAAGGAGCCTAGAGGGCTACAGTCCATGGGGTTGCAAAGAGTTGGACACAATTTAGTGATTAAACAACAATTAAAGGATGAAAATATAGGGGTGTAGATATAGATACTGGAGAAGGCAATGGCACCCCACTCCAGTACTCTTGCCTGGAAAACCCCATGCATGGGGGAGCCTGGTGGGCTGCAGTCCATGGGGTCGCTAAGAGTCGGACACAACTGAGCGACTTCACTTTCACTTTTCACTTTCATGCATTGGAGAAGGAAATGGCAACCCACTCCAGTGTTCTTGCCTGGAGCATCCCAGGGATGGGGGAGCCTGGTGGGCTGCTGACTATGGGGTTGCACCGAGTCGGACACAACTGAAGCGACTTGGCAGCAGCAGCAGCAGCAGATATGGATACAGATAAAGAAATAAACTCAGACAGAAGACCAGATTTAGACAGTAAGAAGAGGTATGGGTGTGCGTGGACAAAAATACCAAACTCTAAGCATGGGGCTAAATGGAAATCAAGATACAGAGGAAAGAAATTCATACCTGCTTTTCCCTTCTGGCCCTACTAAAACACTGGTAGTAAGGCAATCAACCTTATACTTCCTCAAGAGCAGTACAGAGCATCCTTTTTGTGGGGGGAGGGCAGGAGGGAAAGAACCAAAAATACTGACAAATTGAATATATCTTTATATAAATACAGGCCATAGGACTGGAAAAGGTCAGTTTTTATTTCAATTCCAGAGAAAGGCAATGCCAAAGACTGTTTAAATTACCATACAATTGCACTCATTTCACATGCTAGCAAGATTATGCTCAAAATCCTTCAAGCTAGGCTTCAGCAGTACATGAAGTGAGAACATCCAGATATACAAGCTGGATTTAGAACAGTCAGGGGAACCAGGGGTCAGATTGCCAACATCTGTTGGATCATAGAGAAATCAAGAGAATTCCCCCCCAAAATCTATTTCTGCTTCACTGACTACACTAAAGCCTTTTACTGTGTGGATCTCAACAAACTAGAATATTCTTAAAGAGATGGAAATACCAGACCACATTATCTGCCTCCTGAGAAACCTGTATGCAGGACAAGAAGCAGCAGTTAGAACTGGACATGGAACAATGAACTGGTTCCAAATTGGGAAAGGAGTACATCAAGGCTATATACTGTCACCCTGCTTATTTGACTTATATGCCAGGTACATCATGTGAAATGCTGAGCTAGATGAAGCACAGGCTGGAATGGAGACTACTCTGTATGATACGCTGCACTGGGGTTACTTATGCTTTGGCTGTGTTATGGTTTTGTTATGGCTGCAGCCGGAAAAGAAGCTGTGTTGTGGCTGGCATGCCAGCCAGGAGAGAATAAACATGTCTGCAGTCCCGATGGCTCCTTGAGTCTTCTTCCAGCCTCTTTGCTCGCACCTTGCCTACCCTGGGTTCAGCCAACAGTGCAGACAATGGGAACAGTGAGACAACTGGTGCTGTAAACAGGGTCAGCAACACAATTGGTGTAGTTGGCAGGATGAACAGCAATACAACAGCATATTAAAAAGCAGAGACATTACATTGCAGACAAAGGTCCATAGAGTCAAAGGTATGATTTTTCCATGAGTCATGTATGGATGTGAGAGTTTAGCCTTAAAGAAGGCTGAGTACCAAAGATTTGATGCTTTCAAACTGTGGTGTTAGAGAAGACTCCTGAGAGTCCCTTGGACTGCAAGGAGATCAAATCAGCCAATTCTAAAGGAAATCAACCCTGAATATTCTTTGGAAGGACTGATGCTGAAGCTGAAGCACCAATACTTTGGCCTCCTGATGCAGAGTCAACTTATTAGAAAAGACGCTGATGCTGGAAAAGACTGAAGGCAGGAGAAGGGGATGACAGAGGATGAGATGGTTGGATGGCATCACAGGCTGAATGGACATGAATGAGCAAACTCTAGGAGATGGTGAAGGATAGAGGAGCCTAGTGTGCTGCACTCCATGGGGTCACAAAGAGTCAGACAGGACTTAGTGAATGAAAAACAACAACAACAAATTTAATTATTTAAAATTAATAAAGTTTGACTGCTCCTTTTAAAAAATACAAAAACAAGGAGTATTAATTTATACCACCCCAAACCTGAGTCTTTAGAGCTTTCCTCTGTTTATATTAGTTCTGTTGATCACATCTATTTCCTCTAATGAAGCTCATGCAATCACAGTCTCCACTGGACCAGAACATATACCCTAGCTACTTGCCTATAATCTCTCCAAACTTGATAAATCCATTCGAACATGTCCACAGAACGCTCAACTACAAACTAATCACAACTTGTTCTTCCTTCAGGGATCCCTAACTTTATATGTGACACCACCATCTTCCCTTTACTCAGGCCCGCAAACCTGTAGCCCTTTTGATTCCTATCTTTCTGTCACACAACATGTCATCAAATTCTTTGTACATCAAAAGATACTTCATAGCATCTCCTCCCAGGCTTCTGACATGGTCCAAGCCATGATCCTCTTTGATGTCAGCTTCCCAGGTGGTGCTAGTGGTAAAGAACCTGTCTGCCTGCAGGAGACATAAGAGAGGTGGGCTCAATTCCTGGATCAGGAAGATCCTCTGGAGTAGGAAATGACAATCCGTTCCAGTATTCTTGCCTGGAGAACCCCATGGACAGAGGAGCTTGGAGGGCTATGGTCCATGGGGCTGCACAGAGTTGGACACAACTGAAGTGACTGAGCATGCATGAATTGTACTTTCAACTGGCAGCCCAGCCTTCCCTTTTGCATTTCATATGCCAGTCACCATACAACAGCCAGAAGGTGCTTTAAAAATATATATTTAACTAAGTCACTGTTCTGCCAAAAACCATTTCATGGCTTCTCACTTCACCCAGAGTAACACTCAAAGGTTTTACTAAAGTCTCCAAGGGCTGCTTATACTTGGGTCCTGGCAACCTCTCCATGACACCTTCTGCCATTTTTGCCTTTGCCCCCTTTGTCTCCTTCTTGTTTCTCAAACACACACTATGGCTTTGGCTCAGAGACCACGTTTTGCTGCTCCTGCTACCTAAGCAGACTTACCCAAACTGTACCCATACAGCCCTCTTCTTCACTTTACTGTGCTCTGCTCATGTCTTATCTCTTCTCAGAAGCCTTCCCTACCTGTGGTTCCTTATTAATATCCATTCCCCCCTCCACTATCCCTTTCACTCATTCATTTATTTCTTATTCATTAAAAAAATTCAAATAAAAGTTGAACATCTATTGTAAATCAATCCTACTTTTAGGTACCAAGAACGTAATACAGATAAACAGATGCAAATTTGGAAGGACATGTGCCAGATGTTATTTCTGGAATTCAGTATCAACAACAGGAAAATTCTTTTGATGTGTTTCATCTAATAGAAAAGCAACATTGCCGGGGTCCAGCCCTGGTGGATCCAGGGAATTCGAAGGTGGGGACGGCGTCAGCGTCTTTGGAAATGACTTAGAAAGGGATTAGAAGATTAGCAGAGAAAAAGAGGCTGAATAACTTGGTTCACATGGAATACCAATCACCACCTACGCAGGCCGCAGGCATCTTCCCGTTCTCCCGAAGGAGAGGAGGCACTGAGCCCCCCCCGGTCCGATCTTAGAAGCCCAGACAAAATTAATAGGCTTGGTGGGTACCCAGGCACCAGATGGGAATTCGGCCAGAAAATAGTAGGAGAGAAAAAGGGGCTGAATAACTTGGTTTACATGGGATACCAATAAAATTCCAAGACAAGGAATTTGCACCATCTACGTTGGGCCACCAGTGCCAATTGAATATCGGAAGGTGCCCCTCCTTGGGCTCCTTCTCACGTGGGCTTGAAAACCGGGGCAAATAAGTAGACTTGGAGGGTACCCACGCTCCAGATGGGAATTCAGCCCAAAAAATGGGGAGCAGAAAAGAACGACATGAGGGAATCAGTCTTTCCGGAAACTGATCAGATTTCTTTATTTTTGGGTTTGCTTATATCTTTTGTTACACATAGGGAGGAATACAGAGTCACGTGGGGGTCAGCAGTCCTGACCTTTATCAAAATCAGGTGCTTCACATAAAGGTACATCATTTTCTGGCCATGAGTGAGACCTGCTGACATTTTATGATCCTTTCTTTCTGATAACCAAAAATCTTATTTTTTCCAAGGGTGTTTTCTCTTAAACCAGGAACCACCCTCCAAATAAAGTTGCATTCCTATAGGGTGAGGGTGTAGTGAGTTACAATCAAGAAAGGAATTTATTTAACCCAAGGTTAACATGATTAATCTTAAAGGTTAATACTTATTTCTCCTATATGTTAGTTATATTCATTATAAGGATAGGAAACATGGAGATTTAACAGCAAACATCAGTCCAACAAATGAAAATCCTTTCACCAATGTTCCCCTTAAGATCTATTTAGTCTTAAGATAGTGATAGAGTTACATTTTTACATAACAAGGACACAGTGATTTATAACAAAGTACAGTGATCTATTACAAAAGAGAAAATCCATTAACTCAAAAAGTCTAGTATTGCTAACATCAAAAACTACTATATTTCCTTTGCTATATTCCAAATACATTGATTAATATATTCCCAGGTGCCTAAGGATATGGAGGCCTGGCGGCGATCATTGACTCAACAAGAAGAAAAAGCCCTATGCTAATTAAGACTCTCAAAATAATCCAAAACTCTCTGTGCTGTTTAAGAGGTAGTAAACAATCATGTGGCAGGAGTATGGATAATCCTGTCACACAAGCTAGTCTGTCAGCAGAGAGGTTTGACCTGAGACACCCTTGTCCCACCCAGAGCAGGGAATTAGCAGCAATTATTGACACAACAAATGAAAACCCCTTCACCAATATAATTCCTAACCAACCCACTATACTAATAATTTCTAACTCCCCAAAAGAATTTGCCTTTAGTAAGTCTAAAACATCTCATGCCTCTCATGTTGGGAGGCTGTAAACAATCACATATGGCCGGATGAACCTATACAAGTGGGCTAGATAACCTTCAGAGGAGTCCGTAAGCTGAAACACTCTTGTCACGCCCAGGAATTTTTATTGCCTTGGAGCTGCACGTTTATTCCTTCTCCGAGAGAAACGGTTATGGGGGAGAGCCCCCCGTAAAGTCAGAGGTGTAGGTGAGAGCATAAAACAGACTCTGGTTTTGGGGTAGATGCTCGTGAACAGGGGGTTTCCTGAGGCTTGATCACGCCTTTGTGTATGCCAAGCCTCATTCCTCATGACCTTTGCCGTGGGCGGAGTTCCTCACGCTGGCCCCCGGCACAACATAGAAACACATACACAAAGAATAGGGGCATGAAAATATATAAAGAAGCAAAGTGGCCACAATGCCTCTGCTGTGGCCTGGCCCTCATTATGCCTGCAATACGTCAACAATCAGTTATTTAAGGAAGTCCATCCTTACACCCATGTGTCTTAAAATGTGTTTCATTAGGTGGCTCTCTTTATTGTTTTAATTCTAACCCTGACAAGTAGATCCCATTCTACAATTCACAATTGCAAAATTGCTCTCCCCAGATATATTCTCCACTATTAAATTAAGCAGCCTTCCATTAGCAAAACTGATTCTCAGCCATAATTACTCAAGAGGAAAGAGGATAGGAAATACGAGACTTAAGATCACTTTCATTTCCTGAGGCAGGTGATCAGAAATCAATATGACTGAACTTTTTTTCTACAGTTATCAAAGTAAAAATAAGGTAAGACAATTTAAGTTTTAAATGCTTCTCCTTTCCATCTCATAGAAACATATCCTGCATCTATAGAAGAAAATGCCTCATAAACAATACAATTTAAAAATATAATTTAAAGATACAATATGTTTATATTTTAAGAAAATAAATATATGTGATCTGAAGTGAAGTCATTCATCGTAGCTGACTCTCTGTGACCCCAGGGACTGTAACCTACCAGGCTCCTCCATCCACGGGATTTTCCAGGCAAGAATACTGGAGTAGGTTGCCATTTCCTTCTCCAGGAGATCTTCCCGAAGCAGGGATTGAACCCAGGTCTCCCGCATTGTAGGCAGATGCTTTACCATCTTAGCCACCAGGGAAGTCATGTGTGATCTAATAATAACAAATCTCTAAAGTAGTCAGCGATCAATGCAAAGAAATAGAGGAAAACAACAGAATGGGAAAGACTAGAAATCTCTTCAAGAAAATTAGAGATACCAAGGGAACATTTCATGCAAAGATGGGCTCGATAAAGGACAGAAATGGTCTGGACCTAACAGAAGCAGAAGATATTAACAAGAGGTGGCAAGAATACACAGAAGAACTGTACAAAAAAGATCTTCATGACCAAGGAAATCACGATGGTGTGATCACTCACCTAGAGCCAGACATCCTGGAATATGAAGTCAAGTGGGCCTTAGAAAGCATCACTATGAACAAAGCTAGTGGAGGTGATGGAATTCCAGTGGTGCTATTTCAAATCCTGAAAGATGATGCTGTGAAAGTGCTCACTCAATATGCTACAAAATTTGGAAAACTCAGCAGTGGCCACAGGACTGGAAAGGGTCAGTTTTCATTTCAATCCCAAAGAAACATAATGCCAAAGAATGCTCAAACTACCGCACAATTGCACTCATCTCACATGCTAGTAAAGTAAAGCTCAAATTCTCGAAGCCAGGCTTCAGCAATACATGAACCGTGAACTTCCAGATGTTCAAGCTGGTTTTAGAAAATGCAGAGGAACCAGAGATCAAATTGCCAACATCTTCTGGATCATCAAAAAAGCAAGAGAGATCCAGAAAAATATCTATTTCTGGTTTATTGACTATGTCAAAGCCTGTGACTGTGTAGATCAGAATAAACTGGACAATTCTGAAAGAGATGGGAATACCAGACCACCTGACCTGCCTCTTGAGAAATCTACATGCAGGTCAGGAAGCAACAGTTAGAACTGGACATGGAACAACAGACTGGTTCCAAATAGGAAAAGGAGTATGTCAAGGCTGTATATTTTTACCTTGCTTATTTAACTTATATGCAGAATACATCATGAGAAACACTAGGCTGGAAGAAGCACAAGCTGGAATCAAGATTGCTGGGAGAAATATCAATAAGCTGATATGCAGATGACACCACCCTTATGGCAGAAAGTGAAGAGGATCTAAAAAGCCTCTTGATGAAAATGAAAGAAAGGGAAAAAGTTGGCTTAGAGCTCAACATTTAGAAAACGAAGATCATGGCATCTGGTCCCATCACTTCATGGGAAATAGATGGGGAAACAGGGGAAACAGTGTCAGACTTTATTTTGGGGGGCTCCAAAATCACTGTAGATGGTGACTGAAGCCATGAAATGAAAAGATGCTTACTCCTTGGAAGGAAAGTTTTGACCAACCCAGATAGCATATTCAAAAGTAGAGACATTACTTTGCCAACAAAGGTCCGTCTAGTCAAGGCTATGGTTTTCCAGTGGTCATGTATGGATGTGAGAGTTGGACTGTGAAGAAAGCTGAGCACCAAAGAATTGATGCTTTTGGACTGTGGTGTTGGAGAAGACTCTTGAGGGTCCCTTGGACTGCAAGGAGATCCAACCAGTCCATCCTAAATGAGATCAGTCCTGGGTGTTCATTGGAAGGACTGATGCTAAAGCTGAAACTCCAATACTTTGTCCACCTGATGCAACGTGTAGACTCATTGGAAAAGACTCTGATGCTGGGTGGGACTGGGGAAGGAGAAGGGGATGAAAGAGGATGAGATGGCTGGATGGCATCACGGACTCAATGGACATGAGTCTGAGTGATCTCTGCGAGTTGGTGATGGACAGGGAGGCCTGGCATGCTGTGATTCATGGGGTCGCAAAGCGTCGGACATGACTGAGCAACTGAACTGAACTGAACTGAACTGAAAGTAGTCAAAAGTTGAAAACCAAAGAAGGAGAAAAGTAGTTTGTTTGTTTGTTTTTTAATGAAGCAAAAACAACACAAATGTCCACTCTCATTGAAAAGAAATATGAAAGGAATAGTCAAAGTGAAAGTCACTCAGTCATGTCTGACTCTTTGTGACCCCATGGACTATACAGTTATCCAGGCCAGCATACTGGAGTGGGTAGCCTTTCCCTTTTCCAGGGCATCTTGCCAAACCAGGGATCAAACCCAGGTCTCCTGCATTCCAGGCAAATTCTTTACTAGTTGAGTCACAAGGGAAGCCCAAGAATATTGGAGTGGGTAGCCTATCCCTTCTCCACTGGATCTTCCTGTCCCAGGAATCCAACAGGGGTCTTCTGCATTACAGGCAGATTCTTTACCAACTGAGCTATCAGGGAAGCCCATATAATGTCTTGTATTTATATTTATTTACTCACCTAATCTTTATTATGTCTATATAACACAATTATTCATATGTAGATACAATTATTAAATAGTTTTAAAATTGATTTTTAAAATTTCAAGTTGTATTACTCAAGTTATGTGTTCATTTTCAAGATTTCTTAACAAATAAATAAAACCAGTTGTTTTGAATATATGCTAACAAAGACAAGGAAACTACAATACTGTAAAAGAAAAACATGAGGAAGATACATGAGGAATTTAGGCAAAACAAACTAAAAAATCTTGATATCTAGATAATTGAAGCAAAAGTGATTGCTTTTTAATTTTATGTAACTTATTTAGATTTGATTATCTTAATTCTCATGCTTTTTCTTTAGTGAAATATTTGCCATCTATAAAAATTGAGTTATGCAATCATTTTCTTCAGTTAACAAATGGAGACAAATGTAGGCTAAAAAGAGCTCATTCACTTGTCTCTGAGGCAGGTCTTCTCTAGCGTGTTGCACTCTTTCAGAATATGTTCTTCAGAGCAGTCATTCCTCCTTACCGTCCTGTGCAAGGAGCCTGCCACACAACACAATACTATAAGAAGATGTCATCAGGAACCGGATCTACCTGGCATTTCTCCATGGACAGAACACTACACCCTCCAAGGGGTTGTTGACAATCCTCTAAGGAAGAGTAGACAAGAACATCAAACTATAGAATACAAGCAATAAAGCTTCATCCAAGTCTTCTACAGTCTGATATGTGAAGAGGTCTAGCACAGTTTACCAGCTTCCTAGACCCAGCTTCTCCTACCAGTTTATTCAAAGATAAAGATATGGGTGCAATAAAGTATGGAATAGAGCAAAAAATAAAGACGTTAATTGCCTAACTAGATTTTTATTATTCTTTCTATTTGAGCAAGAACACTTCATTTCATTGCACTTCAGGCTAAGTACAATGATTTAAGCTTTTGCTTTTCATTAAGTGACAGATATCAGAAAAGAGAGTGTGCATTTAATAGTATCATTATATTCTCCCTGTTGTATATCTAAGATGTAATCATGGAAAATTTGAAACTAATAACGTCCTCAAAGTCTTAAAATAACTTGTAATGACAGATAATACTTCCTACTCCTGAATGAGTATAAATGAGGAATACATGAATACACAATGTGTTTTATAATCTCATGCTGTTTCCCTAATCTATCGTAACTACAATAGCCTTAAGTAAAAGTAAGTCATGATGCTTTTTATGTTGACATAAAAAGCTTCTCACCCAAATGAAGCATTCCTCCCTGAGATTTAACTATCAGACTAGGGTGCTATAACTCCTAAATGATGAAAACTATTAGTGTTTACAACAGTTAAGTGCCAAAATCAATAGATGTATATTAAATTGCAACAAATGGCTAGGGTAAATTAAAATTGTCACCATATGCTGTGGAACTTGTCTCATGGTTCAAAGTAAGCAGTTAATTGAATCAATAATAAAAGCCAGGGAATTACTGTTAAATTTAGCAGATAATTATTTATCACCTCACTTTAATACTATATTATTTTATAGCTATTTATTTTTTCACTATTTTATAGCTAAGTAAATAAATACATTTCAAACTATATTACTTAAATATTTTGGTAAGTGAATAAAAATTTTTGGAGGAACATCTCCATTTCAAATTGTTGATAAGAGTTTTTAAATGTCCACGGCAGAGTGGAAAAATTAGCATGCTCTATTCCTGACTAGTCTACACATGAAAGCTTAATCTGAAAGTAGGAAGAAAGATATTCACGTCCAATTCTAGTATCTTCTAGCAAAGGCAATAAATATTACTATTTTGATTCCTTATGATTAGGAAAACCAAAGAATAGAAGAGAAAAGAGAAAAAAAAATCCCTCAATATTTGACCTGCTCTCCTATTTCTGTTAACAGGTGTTGCCCAGAATCATATAGCTGCTCTTCCCTGGAATGGAAATTAACTGTTCTTTTCTGAAGGAGGAAGCTGCAAAAAAACAAGCAAGAACTGATTAGAAGGCTAGGCCCAAGAGGGCGAAGACCAGACCTTCAGCAGACCTTGAGCCTCATTATCCACTCACTGTAACACATTAGCATGCTAAGTGACACACCTACCAGCATCACAGCAATTGACAGTTACCATGGCAACAATCAGAGGAACACAAATAAGGACTGAAAAGGATTGTTTCCTTGGTACTGGATCCACAAACCATACCCCTGTTCTCAGATAAGTTATAAATATTCTTTCCTCTCGTCACCCAATTTCTTCCCAATTACCTCAACCTTCCTGTATATATGATGTCTCAGCCTTAATCAGGTTGAGAAATTGATTTTTGAACTAAATTCAGAAGCCAGAGCAGGCTTCTCCATGCTCTGGCCAGTGAATTAACTTGTGCTGTTCCAGTCTCAGCAACAGTTTTTTATTGGTGATTCTAATCTGAGTGGAAAAAGAACCTCCCAAATTAGTCCCCTAGACCCCAGCACAGGTGCAGGAGATGAATTTGGTCACAGTTCTAGAGCAAGAGGTATTTTCTAGGTTTTACCATTCACAGATGAAATGAATGACCCTCATTATGATGTTATTCTCATTATTAACATCATTCTCATTATGTTCAGTTCAGTCCAGTTGCTCAGTCGTGTAGGACTCTTTGCAACCTCATGGACTGCAGCAGGCCAGGCTTCCCTGTCCAGTACCAACTCCCAGAACTTACTCAAACTCATGTCCATCAAGTCAGTGATGCTATCCAGCCATCTCATCCTCTGTCGTCTTCTTCTCTTCCCACCTTCAGTCTTTCTAATCAGGGTCTTTTCAAATGAGTCAGTTCTTCAAATTGGGTGGCCAAAGTACTGGAGCTTCAGCTTCAGCATCAGTCCTTCCAATTAATACTCAGGACTGACTTCCTTTAGGATGGACATTTATTAACATAGTACAATTATAAGTTATTTTCAACATATATACACTGTATATTTGTTAGTATTATGCTAAATACCAAATACATATTTTTATTTGTCACATTAATCTTTAAAGATATATTCTATTATTATTCTCATTTTCCAAATGAGAAAGGTGAAAATTAGAGCAATGAAGCACAGGCATATCTTGGGGATATGCAGGTTTGGGTCCAGATCACTGCATTAAAACAAATATCACAATAAAGTGAGTCACACTTTTTTGGTACCCTAGTGCATATAAAAGTTATGTTTACACTATTTGTTGTTCAGTTGCTCAGTCATGTCCAACTTTTTGTGACCCCATGGACTGCAGCACACTAGGTTTTCCTGTCCTTCATCATCTCCCAGAACTTGCTCAAATTCACGTCGGTTAAATCAGTGATGTCGACTCAATGGACGTGAATTTTCACTATACTGTAGTCTGTTAAGTGGACAATGGTGCGATGGCATTATGTCTTTAAAAATCTTTATCGTTGTGCTTGTGCTCAGTCGTGTCCAACTCTTTGCAACCCCAGGGACTGTGACTCACCAGGCTCTTTTTACATGGATTTTCCAGGCAACAATACTGGAGTGGGTTGCCATGCCCTCCTCCAAAGGATCTTCCCCACCCAGGATCCAACCTCTCCTGCATCTCCTGCATTTCCTTCATTGGAAGGTGGATTTTTTACCACTGAGCCATGGGAGGAGCCCTAATTTGAAAACTCTTCATTGCTAAAAAATGCTAACTGTTATCTGAACCTTTGGCAAGTCATGATTGCTTTAAAATATTAATATCAAAGATCCTAGATAACAGATCATCATAGCAAATATAATAATATTGCAGAAGTCAGTAATATTTTGAGAATTATCAAAATGTCACATGAAGAGCATTTCCAAATGCTATTGGAAAAATTGAGCTGGTGGAACTCAATGCAGGGTTGCACAGTCCTTCGATTTGAAAAAAATACTGTATCTGCAAAGCACAATTAAGTAAAGTGCAATAAAACAAAGTATCCCTGATAACTTGCCCAAGGTAAAACAACTAATAAATTACTGCAGAACCTAAGCCTGTCTGAACCTAAGACATGTCCTTAACTACTAAGAAAGAGTGATCATATCACACTGGATTCCCAGTATTCTGGTTTGGAAACTTGAAATCAGGTATTTCCAAAATAAGCCTATATTAGTGTGGCTCAGAGTCAGATATGACTAAGCGACTGAACAACAAAAACAGTACATGTCATGTAATTCCCATAATCACTCATGTGTATCTTTGGTTTATGTCTGTCTTTCTCTACTAGACTAAGACACTTTCAGGGCGGGAAGTACATGTTACTTGTATTTTTACTAACCTCCTTCTTCTACTCTTCCTTGAGTATAATATTATTGGGGAGGAAGAAATTTTCTTCTACCATTCTAAGTTCTTTGGTTGGTCTAAGAATTAAATTGACATGAGACAGATTGTTGTTCTGTTTAGCCACTAAGTCCTGTCCGACTTTGCAACCCCATGGACTGCAGCACACCAGGCTTCCCTGTCCTTCACTATCTCTCAGAGTTTGCTCAGACTCATTTCCAATGAGTCAGTGATGCTATCCAACCATCTCATCCTTTGTCATCCCCTTCTCCTCCTGCCCTCAATCTTTGTCAGCATCAGGGTCTTTTCCAATGAGTTGGCTCTTCACATCAAAGCCAACTCTTCACATGGCCAAAGTTTTGGAGCTTCCACATCAGTCCTTCCAATGAATATTCAGGGCTCATTTCCTTTAAGATTGACTGGTTTGATCTCCCTCATGTCCAAGGGACTCTCAAGAGTCTTCTCTAGCACCACAGTTTGGAAACATCAATTCTTTGGTGCTCAGAGAGATTAACAAGAGAAAAATCACAAAAAAATTTAATACCACGTGTATACCTGGAGGGAACTTCCCTGGTGGCTAAGTGGTAAAGAATCTGCCTACCAGTGCAGGAGATGGGGGTTCATTCCTTGGGTCAGGAAGATCCCCTGGAGAAGGAAATAACAATCTGTTCCAGTATTCTTGTCTGGGAAATCCCATGGACAGTGGAGCATGACTAGCTACAGTCTCTGGGGTCACAAAAGAGTCAGATAAGACTTAATGACTAAACAACAATAACAATACATGGGAGAGACCCTAAGAAAACTGAGTAACTTGCCAAAATGTCCAAAATTCCCACCTTAAACACCATCTTCAACTAAAGACAAAAGAGGATATTGGGGTAGTAGTCTGAATCTTCAGAGGGAAGGAAGGCAAGTCACAGGAAGATGGAAAAGCACATGTTTGGTTGACAAATGTTTGGTAGGCCTTGCAGAGACAGAGGGACCCGAAGCAGACTCTGAGCTTTAGACCTTGCTGAAATTTCCCCTCTTCACCTATGTTACCAGATATTCTCTAGTGATAGCTCTATTCTGAATCAGGCCCTTTATCTAAGGGGGAGGTAACAAGAAAAACTTCTTGAGTCTTCTGTTTCTTAAAATAATCAACTTGTATTAATCATCAAGCCAAATAGACACATTCACAGGTGGCAAATTTTGCTCCCCTACAGTCTAATGGTGGACATGTCATTATATATTTGCCGAAACCCATAGAATGGATAAGCCCAAAAGTGACTCCTAGTGTAAATTACAAACTTTGGGTGATTATGGTGTGACAATATAGTTTCATTGACTGTATTATATGAACCACTTTGGTGTGAGTTGTGGACAGTAGGGGAGACTGTCCCTATATAAGGGGCAGGGAGCATGTGGGACATTTCTGTATTTTCTGCTCAATTTTGCTATGAACCTAAAACTGCTTTAAAAAATAAAGCCAATTAAAAAAAAAACTATACTACTTTTTGTCTTGCATTTAGTCTTTCTTTTTCTTGGTCTTTTTTTCCATTGTCTACTTTTTTCTTTTCCATTCATGCCTCTGCCCCAAGAATTCTCACTCTCTAATCTAATCATGTCATATCTCTGCCCCAAGACTGATGACTACTCTTGGGTTAAAAACTATTTTCTGATTATTATTACTTTGAAATCTATGGTTACTTGGCAAACTAGTAACAATTGTATGTCATAACACTTAAAATATAAAAGTATCTAGGGCATATAATTAAATTTCAAGCTTAAAAACTTAACATATATACAAAATAGTAAAGATGAAAGCAATATGGATTTCTTCTTAATAGAGATGTCATTAGTAAGGAGAACTATGCAGTTCCCCCATCCCACTTTCTTACCAAGTAATATTTTACAGCCATTAACTTCCTAAAAATACTGAAGAAGCTTTTGCCCTTTCTCCTATGCCCACTGCCAGAGGAAGCAGGTGGGTTGCCCTGGCTGGTAAATGGAGATAGGCTGCCACCTGTCAGTCAGTGCCATCTGCCCTACTTTGGTCCCCTTTTGGGAGAGTCAGTTTCTGGGTATTGATAAGGAGACCGGGGTCTCTGAGGAGGAGAGAGGGGTCTGGAGTTCTTGAGGAGGAGATAGGGGTCTGTAATTCTCAAGGAGGAGGAAAGGACAAGCACCTTTTTATTTTTTTACTCAACATTCCTTGGTCTTAGTCACATAAAACATTTTTTTTTTTCTGTAAGCCTGGTGCTCATGATTACACAATACCACCTCAGCTTAAACTCTGCCAGCTCAATTCAGTGGCTCAGTCATGTCCAACTCTTTCTGACCCCATAGACTGCAGTACACCAAACTTCCCTCTCCATCAGCAACTCCCAGACCTTGCTCAAACTCATGTCTATCGAGTCAGTAATACCATCCAACCATTTCATCCTTTGTGTCCCCTTCTCCTCCTGCCTTCAACCTTTCTCAGCATCAGGGTCTTTTCAAATGAGTCAGTTCTTTGCATCAGGTGGCCAAAGTGTTGGACTTTCAGCTTCAGCATTAGTCCTTCCAATGAATATTCAAGACTGATTTCCATTAGGATGGACTGTTGGATCTCCTTGCAGTCCAAGGGACCCTCAAGAGGATTCTCCAACACCAAAGTGCAAAAGCATCAATTCTTTGGCACTCAGCTTTCTTTAGAGTCCAAATCTCACATCCATACATGACTACTGGAAAAACAATATCTTTGACTAGATGGACTTTGGTTATCAAAGTAATGTCTCTGCTTTTCAATATGCTGTCTAGATTGGTCATAGCTTTTCTTCCAAGGAGCAAGTGCTTTAATTTTATGGCTGTGGTCACCATCTGCAGTGATTGCGGGTCCCCCCAAAATTAAGTCTCTCACTGTTTCCAATGTTTCCCCATCTATTTCCAATGAAGTGATGGGACCAGATGCCATGATCTTAGTTTTCTGAATGTTGAGTTTTAAGCCAACTTTTCACTCTCCTCTTTCACTTTCATCAAGAGGC
Organism: Capricornis sumatraensis; assembly: GCF_032405125.1. Lineage (NCBI taxonomy): Eukaryota > Metazoa > Chordata > Mammalia > Artiodactyla > Bovidae > Capricornis > Capricornis sumatraensis. Next base: position 60,947,159 of record NC_091087.1, read on the forward strand.
TCTTTAGTTCTTCAATTTCTACCATAAGGGTGGTGTCATCTGTATATCTGAGGTTATTGCTATTTCTCCTGGCATTCTTGATTCCAGCTTGTGCTTCATCCAACCCAGCAGTTCACATGATGTACTCTGTATATAAGTTAAATAGGCAGGGTGACAATATACAGTTTTGATATACTCATTTCTCAATTTGGAGCCAGTCTGTTGTTTGATATCCAGTTTTAACTGCTGCTTCTTGACCTGCATACAGATTTCTCAGGAGGCAGATGGTCTCGTCTTCCCATCTCTTAAAGAATTTTCCACAGTCTGTTGTGATCCACACAGTCAAAGGCTTTGGCATAGTCAATAAAGCAGAAATAGATGTTTTTATGGAACTCTCTTGCTTTTTTGATGATCCAACAGATGTTGGCAATTTGATCTCTGGTTCCTCTGCCTTTTCTAAATCCAGCTTGAACATGCAGAAGTTCACAGTTCATGTATTGCTGAAGCCTGGCTTGGAGAATTTTGAGCATTACTTTACTAGCGTGTGAGATTAGTGCAATTGTGTGGTAGTTTGAGCATTCTTTGGCATTGTCTTTCTTTGGGACTGAAATGAAAACTGACCTTTTCCAGTCCTGTGGCCACTGCTGAGTTTTCCAAATTTGCTGGCATATTGAGTGCAGCACTTTCACAGCATCAGTTTTTAGGATTTGAAATAGCTCAACTGGATTTCCATCATCTCCACTAGCTTTGTTCGTAGTGATGTTTTCTAAGGCCCGCTTGACTTCGCATTCCAGGATGTCTGGCTCTAGCTGACTGATCACACCATCATGGTTATCTGGGTCATGAAGATCTTTTTGTATAGTTCTTCTGTATATTCTTACACTTCTTCTTAATATCGTCTGCCTCTGTTAGGTCCGTTCCATTTTTTTCCTTCCTTGTGTCCATCTTTGCATGAAATGTTCCCTTGGTATCTCTAATTTTCTTGAAGAGATCTCTAGTCTTTCCCATTCTATTGTTTTCCTCTATTTCTTTGCATTGATCACCGAGGAAGGCTTTCTTATCTCTTCTTGCTATTCTTTGGAACTCTGCATTCAAATGGGTATATCTTTCCTGTTCTCCTTTGCCTTTTGCTTCTCTTCTATTCACAGCTATATGTAAGGCTTCCTTAGACAACCATTTTGCCTGTACTAAGGATTATATGGAGAAAGCAATGGCAGCCCACTCCAGTGCACTTGCCTGGAAAATCCCATGGATGGAGGAGCCTGGTGGGCTACAGTCCATGGTGTTGCTAGGAGTCGGATACAACTGAGCAATTTCACTTTCACTTTTCACTTTTATGCATTGGAGAAGGAAATGGCAACCCACTCCAGTCTTCTTGCCTGGAGAATCCCAGGGATGGCAGAGCCTGGTGGGCTGCCGTCTATGGGGTTGCACAGAATCAGACAGGACTGAAGAGGCTTAGCAGCAGTAGCAGCAGCAAGGATTATATAACAACAACGTATCCAGCCTGAGGACAGTTTCTCCTTTCTGAAAACCTTCTGACTAATAATGTTATTTGAAAATGTGTATTATGGGAATGGGTTTAGTAAGATCTTTCTGTTTTTAGTTCTAATCCTGTCATCTTAAAATGTATAACGTGGGAGTGGGCCTAGTAAGAGCTTTACAACCTTGAGACGTTCTTTTGATTTACAGTAATAACCAATTTTAAAAGTATATAACTCCCTTGCTAACACTAGCGAGGAGGTCACTGTCCATCCCTCTTCTGATGTCTATGTCAGAAGCTTTATCTGTCCCTTTTCCTACTTTAAGAAAACTCTGCTTCACAAACATTCTTGAGTGTTCAAGCCTGGTCCCCGGTCCCTGGTCCTGAAGCTGTCTTCTTCAGAAATCACGAATCGGACATCATTCACCATAAGCTATCAAGTTGTGCTCTCTACTCCTTCCCAATGTGTGTGAGGAAAGCACAGGTCCTCCACACCTCTCAGCAAAGTTGAGTCCCAAGGCTAATGGTGGGGGGTGGGGGTGGGGGTGGAGGCAAGCTGTATTTTCATGTTTAGCAGTCATGAAACCTATATTTTTATTCTAGTTTCTGTGTCCAGTTCTCACTTGGCTCAGTGCTTAGAGGAGAGAATATACTCAGTTGGCATGCCCTAAAGCTCCTACAACATCAAGGACATGATTTTTCCTTTCTTTTAAAGTCACATAGCATTATCGAGTATATAAAATGTGTTTCTATATGTGCCACTCAAAACAAAAGATTACAGATTATCTCTAAGTAAAGGAAAAGTTCATTTTCAAAGTTATATATTATATATAGTTCTGTGCAAATATTTTAAGTGTTTTTTTTCAACCTTCTTGCCCTGTTCCCTCCAAAGGAGGCTCTTACCTTCAAAGCCATCACTCATCCTCTAAAACTGTATCACATATTTAAGGGAAGGAAGATCAGTGAATGTGATGAAAGGTTGGTGGGAAGTAGATAAGTTTCGCTGAAGAGTGGAGAGTAAGCCCAAAAGTAATGAACAAAATAATAAAAAGAGAAGGAGTCTGAAGTTGGTTGCTGCATATGTAATAATATTGCTCTCTCTGAACATCTTCCTAAAACTAGTGAGTTAAAATGAAATGCTATAAAAGTAACATCCTTACTGTCATAGTGTCACCTTTAAATAAATGAAAAATGTAAAATGCTCTAAAAATATAAAGTATAAAAATTCTTTAAAGGTAACATCCTTACTGTCATATTGTCATCCTTAAATAAATGAGAGAAAAATTTAATGTAAAGTGTAAAACAGCAGTTGGATCTCTATCAGATTGAAAAGTAAATATATACACATATATTGACAAATTTTTTCATAGTTCCTTACATAATCATGAGTCTTATGAATGAAACTATCATAAGTACACTCTGAAATAAGGTATGCTCAAGACAAGTGGTAATTTAACTTGAGGAATGAAGTGTTGTTAATGTCTGGGCTTCTTGGATACTTAATTGAACCAAAATAATTTGTGGAGGGTGGCTTATCATTATAGTAAATGAGATGGAGGAGAGCGAGTGAGGCGGAGTTCAAGACAGCAGGAAATAAAAGGCATAAAGAACTACTGAGCCAGAAAGGAGAATTGAAACAGACCTGATGTAGCACTAATCATTAGTGAGTGAAGTAATGAACTAGGAAAGAGATGGGGTTTTAGTTATGGCCCACCAAACGGAAATGAGAAATTTCCAGATGTTCCATATGGTCTGCAATTCAAATGCTTTGTGCCTTCAGGTCAGAATTTTCAAACAGAAAACAGATGTAGAAAAGACTCAAAATTGCATGCACATACCATGATTGTTAGCTTTCAAAATCTCAGGGCTTGCATGCAAACTCCTCATGTAAGAAGTAGGGTTTAAAATAAAGCCTGTCAGACCACAGGCAGAATTCTCCTTGAGAAAATGAGTTCCAGGTTAATAATAGCTTTCTTTTTACATACCAATTCAAATGGTACAAAAGAGCATTAGGGGTTTTAACATGATGGCACTAATTCAAGAACTATGGGGTTCAAAAGAACATTTCTTGCCAAATGGCTTTTTTTTGCTAAAGAAAATAATTCAAATTGAAGATTTTGATATGGAGAGATCAATTCTGTATACAACTGAAGTTAAAGTCTAACACATTAAAATATCAATATTATTTTAAGGGAAAGAAAACCAAATTCTATAATGCCAAATTCTCACTATTTCTAAACAGGCAAAGCAAAATGAATTACTAAATTTTCAAAAGCAAAACTGATATCACCACACAAACACTTGTGAGATCCTATGTGTGACACTCCAGACGATTTTGATGGAAACCCCTCCCCACTGAGCCTAAACTCGAGTAAAGGAGATAACATTTGCACCCAAATCAATGATCACAGTTCTTAGAGTTCAGAAGTACTAAGTAGATATGAAGATGTTGAGAGTAGAATACTTATCAGATAGAAGGGATAAAGGAAGCGACTCAGAAAGATGATATTCTGATTGAGCCATAGAAGTCTATGTAACAGAATGCCACGCAGTATTTCCAAGCACAGTTTGAGTCTCAGCTCTCTCTACACTCATCATGTGACATGGACCAAGTCACTCAAACTCATTAAACCTCAAGTCCTGAATTTGTAAAATGTGAAAATAAATGCCCCCTGTCATAGGTTTCTTACAGGTATAGAAAGGGATAATACATTTAAAATACTTTCTCAGTACTTAGACACAGCACCGGGAAAATTCTTTCCCATTCCACAAGTTACTGCTTTGAAAAAAATATAAGAACATTTTTAGTGCCATTTCTCCCCTCTCAGGGAAGGACTAGGAGAAAGGCTTTTAGTCTCTTTTCCACTTCTCAATACTCTTCTCTATGAGATTAACACTGATAGATAATCTTGAAATAAAGACAACTGATCCTGTGTGAACCAGATTTCTCACTCTCTCCTTCTGTCCCTCTCTCCTGCTCTCAATTGACAGCCAGCAAGAAAAGCAGATTTTCCTTCCCACACCTGCTTCTGTTGAGTCCAGGTCCTTACTGGGCCAGTCTATTGCTCTATGCTGTGTGAGTGTCATCCTGCCCACTGGCTGCCTGGCTAAGCGTCATCTTTACAGATCTGGGTCCTTAGATTCGGGGTGGGAGGAACATCAGAAAGGCTCCTTTTGACTTTGGGCTGGCATACTACTCTCTAAACCAGCTTTATCCTGTATTTCCCATGTGTTTTTGGTCTAGTTTTCTATTGGTCTAGAAGCTAATGGGGAGGAGGGCTATGATTAATTGCATACTCAATAATCTGAATTATGAGGTGATACCTTAGGGAAAGTGACTAATCACACTCTGACATGAGCTCACAAAATATGGAATCTAAAATGGAAAGAACAAGACATGTACATATATGTCAAAGAATAGCTCTTCTTAGTGACACATGACACTCTAGGCTTAGGTGCCCAGATCCCTTTTCCCTGGAAGGATAAAACATGATTTCCCTTCCATGTCAGTTTGTTTAAAACATGTAAGATTAAAATATCCAAGCTCCTTTTTTGTATAATTAGCTACATTTTTTGAGATAATTATTTGTTCACAAACATTATGAGAGGGTTATCTCTGTATAGTCAGCTTTGAAGAAAGCAGAATCATCAAGGAAGAGTTACTTCAACCTTGGTTAAAAAGAGAGACCTCCCTGTACATTACTAGGTACTCATTTCAGTTAATTATACCATAAAGAATAGTGTGGAAATCACCTCTACCACCTCCGCAAAGAGCACTAAAATACATCCCTGCATTGAGCTCCCTAAGCTCACTGACAGAATGTTCTTCTCCACTGAAGTACTGAGTGCTTGTATCTGAGGCAAAGAGCCCTTCATCTCTATCTCTGCATTTCATACTCCTTTTTCTTCACTTGTCACAGCTGAAAGCCAGTGCCTCCTGAAATTTGGTGCCCTTTGGTGCCTCACTTTCCTTACCCTAGTCCTGCTTAGCCAACTTGTCAAGAAAACCTATTAGACATAAGATAAAATATCTGTTTTAGCTTTATTGATATTTTCATTGCCCTTGGCTCCCTGGAGTGAAATCTTTCCAAATCAAAATTAATTTCAGATGAAAGTGAAAGTGTTAGTCACTACATCACATCCAACTCTTTGCCACTCCATGGACTATAGTCCACCAGGCTCCTCTGTCCATGGAATTTTCCAGGCAAGAGCTGCCATTTCCTTCTCCAAGGGATCGTTCCAACCCAGAGACTGAACTCAGGACTCCAGCATTGCAGGCAGATTCTTTACCATCTGAGCCATCAGAGTAGCCCCAATCAAAAGGTGAACCTGCATACTAATGCCTTAACAAGGTCAGGGTCAGCAGAACTATTCTAGACAAAGAGAACACTTCACTTACAGTACTATCAAATAGGGATGGATTTTGTAACCCACTATTTTTTATTTTGCTCCTTGCTGATTTGAAACTACAGACTGCATATGTATTCCCAGCTACTGAGAGTAGATATTCAAATGTTCTTAAAGCTATATGATTTGTGAATTGGGGCAGTAGGAGTGACTTTGATGATTGAATCTGGCTTAAGGTCAAATGCTGTAAAGTCCTATCAATTTTTAACAAAATTTCTCTAACATCCAATCAGCTCTTTCTGATATAATGACTCTGTCAGTAAGAAAAGAAAATCATTAATCTAGATATACATGTTATAATGTGCTTTCTCATAGAATTCACTCTTTTCTATTAAAATTAGACAACGAAGTAGCATCTGAAATATTTCTTTGTTCATGGTGGACATTAATGGAACCTATGTGGATAGAATCAATTCAAGATAAAAGGGCTACATCCATAATCTTTGGCAAAAATTCCTGGCATAGAATTATCCACTTATCCATGTGTTGTGATGGGGCCAAATAAACTTCATGAAAAAGACTCTAGAAATGCACTTGAGTCATTGTTTGTTCTTTCACTCAGGTACTCATCCCAAGTAAGCTATGACAAACCTAGACAGTGTATTAAAAAGCAGAGACATCACTTTGCCAACAAAGGTCTATATAGTCAAAATTATGGTTTTTCCAGTAGTCATGTATGGATGTGAGAGTTGGACCATAAAGAAAGCTGAGTGCAAAAGAATTGATGCTTTTGAACTGTGGCATGTTGGAGAAGACTCTTGAGAGTCTCTTGGACTTCAAGGGGATCAAACCAGTCAGTCCTAAAGGAAATCAACCCTGAATATTCACTGGAAAAACTGATGCTAAAGCTGAAGCTCCAGTACCTTGGCCACCTGATGGAAGAGCCAACTCATTGGAAAAGACCCTGATGCTGGGAAAGACTGAAGGCAGGAGAAGGGGTGACAGGAGATGAGATGGTTGGATGGCATTACCGACTCAATGGACATGAGTTTGAGAAAGTTCTCAGAGATGGTGAAGGACAGGGAAACCTGGCATTCTGCAGTCCATGGGGTCACGAAGAGTCAGAAATAATTGAGCGACTGAACAACAACAGCCACCCATCATGATTAAGTTCCACAATTTTCCTCAACTATGTAACTACAATCTTTACTAAAATTAATGTCAAATCATATGTGACTGTTTTTAATTAGCAACAAATAATACGAGAACTTCAAGATCATGACAGATGAAATCATCTTTTTTTATCAAAAACCCCACCTTTACCAAAAGTGCAGCAATGAAGAGAATACTATTTATGGGAATTTTCTATAGAAATAAATATAAATTTACCTTGTTCTGAATTTTATTTTTAGATCAAATCAAAACTATTTTCTTAGAAATACATTATGTTCTGTATCCTCAAAAAAATTACATTTGCTAAAAATTGCTCTTTGGCATTACCCATCAGTTTGGAGACTTCCACAAGAAACCATGGTATTAAATACTTTCTTGTACTTATTATAGGGATATTATCAAGGATGTACCATTATAATTGTTGTTTTGTTTGTTTGTTTTTATATAAAGGCTATGGGAAAATCCTCACTTCCCACGAACTGTCACATAACGGGTCTCAGTATCAGAGATATCTGTTTCTTTTCATTCTTTGGATGCTGACATTTGTGGATTAAATTTCTCTATATATATTGTCTGATGAAAATCTTGGTGAGCAAATTCATATTTTACTGCTACTAGGTTAAACTGTATAAACAGCCAACATATTTACTAGTCAAATATTGGCCAATTTCACAGAAACCTCCAGGGATTTTCTAGTTAATTTTACTCACAGGATTAATTCATGTCATGTGGTTCAATTTTTAAACTATGTAAGCAATCAGTATTAGCACTGTGGACATCATAATTCTAGTCTGATTATGTATCTTATAACGAGGAAACTAAAAAACAGAATTTTTAAACTTTTCCAAGTTTAGAAGACTAGTTAAAAGACCTCAAAATAGATCCCAATGCCAACTTTTAGACCAGCATTTTCTTCACTTACCCTGTACTATTTCTAAGTAGGCCATATTTTTCACTTATAGGCTCAGAAATGACTTAGAATTTGAATTATACAAGTTAAAAATCTTTTAAAAAGTGCCATTATCACATTTAAACTTTTGAAGATACTTAAATACTTATCAATTTCTGGAGGAATATTAAGCTAGGAGACATTCAAAATTTACCCTGAAGGATAACATATATAATTTATTAGAAAAATCTAATTTAGAATATCCTGAATATGACATTTTTTTTTAATTCCAATTTTTTTTTTCTTAAAATTTAAACTTTGTATCAGATCCACTTTCAAAGCAGTAACTACAAAAAGATGTCAATCATGTTTAACACAGACAAGAAAAAAGGGTCTGAGACAAACCTTGACTTAAAATCCCCAGGAAAAAACGTCTTGCATGATCCTTCTCCACATCCTGTCACCATTATATAGACAATATTTTCCTCTTACATCAGTTTGTTAAATAGGTAGAAAGACATGGTAAATTTTTCACAGTGCCAGTTAAGTTTCCATAGTTAAATTCACTATTAATTTTAGTTACTCCACCACCCACCTTCCCCAAATTACCTGCTGTTTCAACTAATCATGTTCCTTCTGCTACGTCACAGGCTCTAAACTTCACAATTCTCCAAACAGCAAAGGCTTTGCCTCTGGTTGTGAATTTGTCACTAACTTAATCTGCCTCTTAACTGTCACTAACTTTGAGCTATGACTTTGGCTGACCCACTTAACAACGCTACGTTTTTGTATCTTCATTTATAAAGTGAGGAAAATGAATTAATGGCAATAGTGGTAAAGAATTTGCCTGCCGGTGCAAGAGAAATATGAGACACAGGTTCGATCCCCGGGTGGGGAAAATATCCCCTGGAGGAGGGCATGGCAACCCACTCCAGTGTTCTTGCCTGGAGAATCCCATGGACAGAGGGGCTGGGCATGCTACAATCCATGGGGTCATAAAGAGTCAGACACAACAGAAGGGACTTACCATGCATGAACATGATCCATTCTTGCTTCAATAATCTATGAAAAAACCTGCAATTTCTAAACTTTCAAAATAAAATGTTTTTTATCACCATTTCTACGTATACATTCTTCAGAGCTTCATTGCCTCTAAGAAACTATTTTCTTGATCTTTCCAGAATTTAAAAGTGTGTCAATCATGTCATCACTTCCCCATGGCTGATGATGGCTGTAAAGTCCCATTTGGTTTAATTCCAATTTCAGAGCACTTGAATTGGGGTGGGAGTAAGGAGAAATGTGACTTACTTAGAATCAATGAAATAGGCTATCACTTCCTACTGACAAAATAAATCTCTTCTTCATTCCCCTATGTTATCTGTTTATTATATCACTATATCATCCATCTTAGGTTGTCTCTTATAAATAAGATTCTGTGTTTTCAACTCTTAGTGAGCTTTTAGTGAGCTTTCAGGAAAGTGGATTATGTCCTTATCATAATTTTTTTTTTATCTTACCAGATAGCAACTATTCTCCCATGTGATTCTTTAAAATTATTAAATTAAATTAAAACTTTTTAATGTACTTTCTTTCTTACCTATTCATCTATGATTATAGACTTAAATTTTATGGCCAAAGACAATGATTTAAAATGTCTGTAAACAATATCAGGTCCTCTTCATTAAACAAAGCTAGAATTCATAAAGAAGGAGAGCTGTGAAAACCAATATGTAGCACTTTTAAAAACTGTCAGTAATATGGAATGACTGACAAAATAAGAACAAGGTTGATAATTTTGTCATTTTTTCCCTTTCTTCTTGATGGCACCTAAAAGTATCATTTTCCTAGTGACTCACCAGTAAAGAATGCTCCAGCTTAGGCAGGAGACACAGGTTCGATCCCTGAGTAGTGAAGATTCTCTGGAGAAGGAAATGACAAACCACTCCAGTATTCTTGCCTGAAAAATCCCATGGAAAGAGAATCCTGGTGGGCTATAGTCCATGGGGCCTCATAGAGCTGGACATGACTTAGCAACTAAACAGCAATGAAAGTATCATTTATAGTTCCAATTCAGTAGCTATTATGAGAAAATATATTTTAATAATTTTACAGTAGATGAATCTGTTAATGAATGGACCAACATTTATTTAACCAGTTTCCTATTACTGGACATAAACATAATTTCCAATATGACACTATTGAAATGACAGAATAATGAATATTCTTGCAAATTTTTGTCTATATTTATGATGGTTTCATTAAGATCAATTCCTGGAATAAAATTTTTGAATGTGCTAAATTTCATTATTTCTTCCATTAATATCAACCCATGTGGTCACAGAGTTCTCTAGAAATATTATACCTGTGAGCAACAATAAAGGTACAAGAGGGTCTGTTCTCCAAAACCCTACTAAAATCATAAATCTTTAAAACTTTAATTGGGAAAAGTCCATTATAGTTCTTAGATAGTTACTATACATGATTAACAGTTATACATATGATTTATACATATAATCATAATATACCTATTATACACATGTTATACATATGTATATTATACATATGATTAACAGTTATACAGTAATTTTGTGACCCCATGAACTGCAGCACGCCAGGCCTCCCTGTCCATCACCAACTCCAGAGTTTACCCAAATTCATGTCCATTGAGTCGGTGATGCCATCTAACCATCTTATCCTCTGTTGTCCCCTTCTCCTCCTGCTTTCGGTCTTTCCCAACATCAGGGTCTTTTCAAATGAGTCAGCTCTTTGCATCAGGTGGCCAAAGTATTGGAGTTTCAGCTTCAAAATCAGTCATTCCAATGAACACCCAGGACTGATCTCGTTTAGAATGGACTGGTTAGATCTCATTGCAGTCCAAGGGACTCTCAAGAGTCTTCTCCAACACCATGATTCAAAAGCATCAATTCTTCGGCACTCAGCTTTCTTTATAGTCCAACTCTCACATTCATATATGACCACTGGAAAAACCATTACCTTGACTAGATGGAACTTTGTTGACAAAGTAACGTCTCTGCTTTTTAATATGCTGTCTAAGTTGGTCATAACTTTCTGATGTGGTTTATTTTTCACATCAATTTACCGTATTTACTTTTTTATAGCTGTTTCTTTTTCTTTATTTTTGGTCATCAATTTATGGATTTTTTTCTAAAATAGTTTTTGTTCATCTATAAGTGGGTCCTTATGTTTTAGGAAATAATTGTACTTAAACCCATATTTTCCTTATTATCAATATTAAAAATTATTTTATCTATTGGTTTCTTCTTTAAGGTGACAGTGTCAGTACAGTTTTAATTTCTTCCTTGTTCCATTTTTAATACCCAATTTATGGTATGACCTGCCTCTTGAAAAACCTGTATGAAGGTCAGGAAGCAACAGTTAGAACTGGACATGGAAGAACAGACTGGTTCCAAATAGGAAAAGGAGTACGTCAAGGCTGTATATTGTCACCCTGCTTATTTAACTTCTATGCAGAGTACAACATGAGAAATGCTGGGCTGGAGGGAGCACAAGCTGGAATGGAGATTGCTGGGAGAAATATCAATAACCTCAGATAGGCAGATGACACCATCCTTATGGCAGAAAGTGAAGAAGTAAGAACTAAAGAGCCTCTTGATGAAAGTGGAAGAGGAGAGTGAAAAAGTTGGCTTAAAGCTCAACATTCAAAACTAAGATTATAGCATCTGGCCCCATCACTTCATGGCAGATAGATGTGGAAGCAGTGGAAACAGTGGCTGACTTTATTTTTCTTGGCTCCAAAATCACTGCAGATGGTGATTGCAGCCATGAAATTAAAAGGCGCTTACTCCTTGGAAGGAAAGTTATGACCAACCTAGACAGCATATTTAAAAGCAGAGACATTACTTTGCCAACAAAGGTCCATCTAGTCAAGGCTATGGTTTTCTCAGTGGTCATGTATGGATGTGAGAGTTGGACTATAAAGAAAGCTGAGTGCCAAAGAATTGATGCTTTTGAACTGTAGTGTTGAAGAAGACTTCAGAGTCCCTTGGACTGCAAGGGGATCCAACCAGTCCATCCTAAATGAGATCAGTCATGGGTGTTCATTGGAAGGACTGATGCTGAAGCTGAAACTCCAATACTTTGGCCACCTAATGCATAGAGCTGACTCATTGGAAAAGACCCCAGTGCTGGGAAAGATTGAGGGCAGGAGGAGAAGGGGATGGCAGAGAATGAGATACTTGGATGGCATCATCGACTTGATGGAGATGGGTTTGGGTGGACTCCGGGAGTTGGTGATGGACAGGGAGGCCTGGCGTGCTGTGATTCATGGGGTCACAAAGAGTCGGACACGACTGAGTGGCTGAACTGAACTGAATGAGAATTATTAAATCAGCTCCTCGTAATTTATATTTTGTTGCCAATCTTCTGTCAATATTAATAATTTGCGCATTTCATCCTCTTTTGCAATCTTTCACTGCAACCGACTGATGTAACTGACCTGTAAGTGCCATTTCCAGTGCCATAACCGGTCCCCTCCACGGTGGCAGTTCTGAGCCCACCACATGCAGCTGGCACCAATGATTAAAGCCAGCTAGAGGGAGAAGGAATCATCTCTGCAATCTAGCTCTGTTTATATTTGTGCTGTCAGTTGTAATCATTATGTTGTTGGAGCAAATGTCGCCTGTTTTCTTTATAATATTAACAGCTATGATATGCGAACACAGATGCATAGGAATTCAAATTCAAGTGAAGGGGACTGATTATGATTATCACATGGGGGTTAATATGGAAGGGAGTCATGGGAAAGAAAGAGCCATTTTGAACACAACCAGCTTTTTGACCTAAACCAAGACTGTCTTGAGGTCACCTAGAATCAAGTGAAGCAGGCCAAGAAGGATAGCAAGAGCAATCCGAGGTACAAAGGGTTTTTAAATAAGCCAAGACATTTTACAGTTTCCTCACTCCTGGGTTCTCTCTTGCTCCTGTCGCTGCCAGAGCCTATGCTGCCTGCAACACATTTGCATTTATCCATGGGGCTGGGAGTGGCTTGCAAGAAAAAAATTCTTTTTAATTAGATCAAGTATAATTTTCAGAAGCCTCATTTTTCACTAGTAGGATGAAAACTTAGACATACTCTTCACATATTGATGTCTATAATTAGAGCATTGTGTGCTTTTAAAGTAGCAATTGACTGTTTTATACAACTGAAGTACAGATAGAAATAAAATTCCTGAACATAATAACATATGAGAGAAACACTTGAGTAAAACAAAACAATCCTACATTTAGGAAATCTAGCCCAAGTTAGAAGTTGAGTTAGTCAAGAAATAGCTACACTACTCCCAGGACCCCCATCTGCCCCTTTGACATCAGTCTGAAGATAGGTATCCTACCTAAGTAGACAATTTTTCAAGGTACTCTGTGAGGTGGATGTTGTTCCGCATTGCTGTTCACATGTGCGTCTAATACAGAGCCCATGATTAGCTGAAAGTATCTTCAGAGAGGCACAGTACTTGAGAACCAATGCATTCAAGCCCAACCTATGCTACAAGTCTTCAGCTGTTCTCAATCAAAACCTTTCTCTTTACTCTAAAGACTCATAGATATTCTACACTCAGAAGAGCAAAATGGTATCATGGTCTTGTGTGGAAACTTGCCTTGGATCTAGAGGAAAACAAACCTGTATGTCTTTGGAGAGTATATGCAGGCATTTACTGCTTCCCGATGTTACCCACGAAGTAATTTAAGCTCTAAACTCTACCAAAGTCTATCAATCAAGTCATCAGAATTCCAGTCATAAAGGATGTCCGATGTAAGGACCAATTTCCTAAACAATAAAATGCACAGATTTGGACAGTTTCCTATGCCAATCCTACTTTGGGGGTGGGTGTAGCAAACAAAATTATTTTCCACTGTCTGCTCTTGCCTAAGTTGTTTTGCTGTTTTGTGAAAATCACCGTGGTTAGTTTTTAAAAAGATGGATTACAACTGCAAAAAATTTTTTTAAAAAACAGCTGATGTAAAGCCAACATGAGAGGATACTACATTATTTTAACAAAGATCAAAGTAATGATATCACTTCAGTTTGAATGTACTTGCATTTTTTGTTAAATTTGTTGTAAAGGAAGGTGATAAATTAGATGCTACAGTTTCTCACACACACATATAGAGAGAGATATAGATATATACATATAAAGAGATAATGTTCTCTAACACCTGAGGGGAGAGATAAGGTTCTCAAGCAATAATAAGAAAAACAAATGTGGCTGTGCCAATTGTTCACATCATTTTCTACCTGATTTGACTACATAGATTTGTGAGCTAGATATTACATTAACATCAGAGATCAAAAAGTAAAGGTGCCTGTAATTCCTAGCAAGATACCATAGCCGTTGGGTATTTGAATTTTTTTCAATGACAAAGACAAAAACTTTACGTGGATTTTATAAGAAGTCCTCTGAGAATGTTGTCATGTTTCACATTGTGCAGGTTATTGTTATCTGGCTGTACAATGTTAAGGAAATTCTGACATGGATGTCGGCAGACATGGTGCTGTGTGTATGCCCCCATTAGATCACGTACACAGTAAAAGAGAGGAGTGGAACTTGAGTGGTTTTTTCATTCTTTTCCATCTCTAGAAATGCTCTGTGCTCTTCTTGCTTCTCTTCTCCTTTATCAGCTAGATTCGGTGCCTAAACTCCAGTAGGAACTTCACTTCTATTTTTACTCTTCTCTCTTTAATGCTTACATTTGAGCTAAACTTTGGTATTATATACTCTAAAGTTCTGGATTTTTTTAACTGAATATTTTTTAAAAGTTAATTTTACTGGACTTAGGTCATTTCTGTAACAGAGGTTTATATAGTGTGACTTAATTTACCCAGTAGTATCAAACATTCAAAGAATAACAGGAATAAGACAAGCAAAAATTTAAGACGAAAAGATAATGATCTTCAAGGTAACTTCACAAAGTGCAAGTATCTTGAGAATTCAGTAGAAGAAATTACCATTTCTTCTTTTTTTTTTTTCCAAGTATGATGTATTAGAGATTCTTCAGTAAAACGTATATTAAAGACAGGTCTAGAAGCCAACAGAAGGATACAGAGAAGAATTTCTTTTAGACAGATACTGGCATGAGTAAAAATTCATGTTGTAAAGTGTGGGGACTTTATAGTGGAAAGTTAGACTTAGTTATAACGTTTTGCAGGATATTGGAAAATCTGCCATAAGCCTTGAAATGTAATTTTGGACCATTTTATCCTGGACTTTAAATGTCATGGTAGGAAATATCCACTATTTGTAGGCAGTGTTAGTAAGCAGTGGCTATTCACTAAAGTATGTTATGAGCAGAGTGATACCATACAAACAGCATAGCAGGAAAATAACTCAATAACTATTTATTGAGTAGAACTGAAGGGAGGAATAAATTGGAGAAAGTTCAGTTAAGAGGATCTGTCAAGTATTATTATTATTTTTAATTTCTAAAAACTCAGATGGCCCTTTTGTGGGAAACAACAGCCTTGGAGCATTATTGCAAGAATTCAAAAATATGAAGAAAGTAAAATTAGGCAGAGATAAATAATAGCTCTTGCTATTATTATAAATTATATGCAGGAAAGTTTTATGGAACTGGAAAAGATAGCTTCTTTAATAAATCTGAAATAATAATATTACTTGAGGGCTTTTAAAGGATGCAATGAAATAACATTTGTTAAAGAGCTTTGTAAGCAATGGAGTTCTACAAAACTGTGACATGAAATCATAATAATTTATAATCTTTAGGAATGAGTTAAAGGAAGAAAAGTGTTGCTGTAGGAAAAACATTTTTATTAGATGAGAGTAGCATGGAAAGGGAAAAATTTGTAGTGGGAAAACAGAGCTTAAGATGATGTTGATTTTATTACTGTTGAAATATTTAGCAGATGGATATAAAGAGATTCTGGGGCCAGAATGGTCAGGATGATTAGGGAATGGCACCAGTGCATCATCTGAAGCCTTTGCAATGACTAGATGTGACTGAGGATGGAGTGGATAGAATAAAAAACAAAAGTCAAAACTATAAAAATTTGCTGTACTTGGGGATGGAAACACAGAAAGGAGCTAGATGAGTTCTCAGAGATATGGAAGGATTGCTAAAGCTAAGTAATCTTTTCCCAGTCTGTTCAAGTAATATTGCATACATGCCAGCATCATACTCATTGCACCCCGTACCTCAGGGACTCAATGAACACAGAGTTCACCATCAAGTGGAAGAGACAAATATGCAAACAATTACCCTCTTCTGATTAATGCAGCATAATGGAGGTGGTATAAGGAAAGGCAAGTATCTGATCTTTCAAGAAAGTCCTGGGAAGACTCTAAAGAATGCAAGCAGCAGAATGCTCCAATCCGCACCATCTACCAGCAGACCAACGGGCAGGACACTTGGGATTGGGGGACCACATAGAGATGGTGAGAGACTTGTGAGCAAAGTCTAGAGAGACAGTGTGTCCATCATTGGAGCAGCACTAGTTTGGAGTCTGTGTGACATAAAGGCAAGGGGAGGAGTTTCAACAAGAATTAAATAATGACAGTATCAGTTAAGAAAGTCCATCAGAATTGTAGTTCAGCAACAATAATAAAAATACCTGTTTAGGAAATAATTATTCTGTGTTGGGTTTATTATTGCCACAGAATTATTACATTCAATTCTTATGATTCTGTGATATCATTAGCATCCCCACTTAAAAACACTGGGGTATGAAGAATTTAAATAAGCAGTCCAACCTTAAGTATTGCCCACAATTAAGTGTTGCAGTTCAGATTCAAAAGCAGTTCTATATATCTCTGTAGTGCTTGAACATTCCCAACCTCATTCCAGGAAAGAACAGTGCCAAAACAGGTGTAAACAAAGAAACTGGATCTAAAGAATGAATGGAAAATGAAGAAGGGGACAAAAAGCATCTTTTAAATAAAATCTTTTCTAGTTAAAACCATCTGAATGAAATAAAGACAAAAATTGCAAAAGTGAGTTGTCACATAAAAACAGAAGTGAGAATAAAAATGAATAAACAAGTATCTATATATGCCTTAATAAGTCAAATGCACAAAGGGAAATGTAACCTCCCAACACCATGGGCAATAGCTCTGCAAAATAACTGTAAGACTCTTTGGAAAGTTCTGGGCTTCCCCAAACTACACAGCACTTCTTAGTTTCTGATAAACTCTGTGGTATGTTTCAAAGAAAACATATCCGAGGAGGATTACTATCATTATTTTTCTTCTGAAAACACCAGTGTCCAGGGAACTGAAAGGATTCTCTGCAACAATGTGTTTCCATGGGCTGCTGTGACCATAGCAATACTTGGCATCATGTACTATGAAGGGTGTGTGGCTCCTTTTTGTTTTGTACTACTAGCGCTTGGTTTATTTAAATCAGATACCAGGATCCTATTATTTCTACCACATATGCAACATGCTGATAAGCAGTGTGGTATAATTTTTGACCCCATTTTAAAATTTTACAGGAAATATTTCTTCAAATTACCATTCCTCATGAAGCAGCCTGACAAATGTAAATGTGTGAGATGTATTACGTATGTCTGATTTCAAAAGAGCTAATATTTCTTATGTTCATGGGTTTTTCCATCAATACAAAGATAAACAATGAAAACCAGAGTGACCACAAGCATGGCACCTGCCCTGATTCCTGTATAATTAAAAAGATGCTGCGAACAACCACACTGATTCTTCATGGGAGTGTTTATGGAAACCAACACAAGCAGGTCAACACTGAAAACAACCGAATGTAACAGATGAATTGCTTTGGGGTATGTGGCTAGAAATTTTATCTCCCCTCTCAAAAAAAAAAAAGAGGTCCAGAAATCGTACAGACAAGCAATTAGCCTGCCGCTGAAATGGAAATTGGCATTGAATTGACTCCCTCCAATTGATTCATTTCACTTAGACCTTATCTAAAGAAACCTGTCCGTGAACAATGCTCATTTTCTGCTGGGGAAGACACTGCGCAAGTGGAGAACTTCATAGTTCAACAGAAGGGTGATATCACTTTCCTTCTTTGGAAGAAGTCCAGACTTCATCACGGAGGTGCTCCACATCGTTGCACTGCAGAAAGCAACATATGGCATCGTGTCGCTAAACAGCTAGGAGCGGACTTTCTGCTAAAAAAAACGTAGTTGTGAAATCAACAGTACAGGGATGTGCAAAGTGTATCAGTTCAGAGTATTAAGAAAACTACTGACTGAACAAACAAAACAATATATAAGTATACATTTCTTACAAACATGTATAACAGAAAAGCAATGCAAGACAGCAAAAGAGACACAGATGTATAGAACAGTCTTTTGGACTCTTGGGAGAGGGAGAGGGTGGGATGATTTGGGAGAATGGCATTGAAACATGTATAATATCATATGAGAAATGAATTGCCAGTCTAGGTTCGACGCAGGATATAGGATGCTTGGGGCTGGTACACTGGGATGACCCAGAGGGATGGTATGGGGAGGGAGGTGGGAGGGGGGTTCAGGATTGGGAACACGTGTACATCCGTGGCAGATTCATGTTGAAGTATGGCAAAAACCAACACAATATTGTAAAGTAAAAAAATAAATAAATAATAATTTTTAAAAAAGAAAAGCAATATGCAATTTATCATGTGATAGAATCCGTTGGTGGCGCTAGTGGTAAAGAACCCATCTGCCAATACTGGAAATGAAAAAGAGGCAGGTTCGACTCCTGGGTTGGGAAGATCCCCTGGAGTATGAAATGGCAATCCACTCCAGTATTCTTGCCTGGAAAATTCCATGGTCAGAGGAGTCTGGCAGGCTATAGTCGATGGGGCTGCAGAGAGTCAGACACAAGTGACTAAGCACACACACACAGAAGCCATTACGTCCTTACATGGGTAAAGTGTATTAGAGTTATGATGGTTTATAAGTGATCAATAAAATTGACAATATTCACTGAAGGACTGATGCTAAAGCTGAAACTCCAATACTTTGGCCACCTGATGTGAAGAACTGACTCATTGGAAAAGACCCTGATGCTGGGAAAGATTGAAGGCTGGAGGAGAAGGGGACAACAGAGGATGAGATGGTTGGATGGCATCACTGACTCAGTGGACATGAGTTTGAGTAAACTCAGGGAGTTGGTGATGGACAGGGAAGCCTGGCATGCTGCAGTCCATGGGGTCACAAAGAGTCGGACATAAATGAGTAGCTGAACTGAATTGAACTGAACTGAATATTGAAAAAAGACAGGAAATAGGTGATCAGATATTAGTTTTTAAGGGGTTTGTCGAAACCATAAACCAAGCTCGATTTTAAAAGTTTAAACAAAACAAAACCCACCACACAAACTTTCATTGAGACAACAAATGCATCATTAACTGAAACAGTTGTTCATATGACAATATATCCATGAACTGTATTAACTTCTCTGGACCAATTTTTTTTTTTTGTCTTGCCATCTATCTTTTATTCATCTCAAATCATGTTGTCCTTTAAAAAGAATAACACAGTAAATAGTACAGATAATGGTAGGACTGTTTCAATATAATGAAGGGAAATAAAATATAATCTCTGGATTGACGTGTATGGACAGTTTTCTTAATAAATATTGCTTTCACCAGAAAATAAAGAATTCACAGATGAAGTAAAAAGCATTCAGCTCAAAAGTATTTTCTGATCCAGTGTCTGCTGCTAGAAATTGTTTCAGTTCTTGAAACTTTTTAAACCTGGGATATAACCGTTAATATCTGTAGCACAGTAACTATAGGTTATATGCTATTGCTGTTGTTTAGTCACTAAATTGTGTCTGACTCTTGACCCCATCGGCTGTAGCCCACAAGGCTCCATATACTGGAGTGGCTTGCCATTTCCTTCTCCAGGGGATTTTCCTGACCCAGGGATTGAACCCATGTCTCCTCTGTCTTCTGCACTGGCAGGCAGATTCTTACCATTGAGACACCTGGGAAGCCCAAATATATCTATATGTATATACAGATATGTGTGTGTGTGTGGTTTCTGTGTATATATGATATTATTAAAATCTGCTAATCAGTGAGAGACAGCAACATACACACTTCTAAGATTGACGGATTCAATAAAAAGGGCACGCTTTTTTTTTTTGGCTTTTGCTCAGGTCTCTGCTGCTGCTAGAAATGCAGTCTAATCTCCACAGTGTACCTAAGCCACAGCACGATTTGGTGGCCAAATGGCTGATGCTGTTGTTCTAAATCAAATGCAGAAGGAATATATTATAGAGAAGCATGAAATAGATAGCAATAGTTTGCCACATAACAATGGAATTTCTACCTTTTTTCTTAAAGATATTCAGGATGATGAAGTCTGAATTGTGGGACATTTCCAAATAATAAGGCAAGAAATGCATGCATATGTCCCTCTCTTCCATGATGGAAAATATTTAACAATATATTTCATAAAGTCAAATGATGTTTCTACCTAAGGGGTATGGTGAAATATATTAATTTCTCACTGGATAGCCTCATATAAATCAATATAGTTAGTACACTGCTTCACACAATATACAAAATACACTTGAAATGGTTTAAAGACATAAACATAAGACATGACACCAGAAAAATCCTAGAAGAGAACATAGGCAAAACACTCTCTGACATAAATCATAGCAACATTTTCTTAGATCAGTCTCCTAAGACAAGAGAAATAAAAGCAGAAATGAACAAATGGCACCTAGTAACATTTAAAAGCTTTTGTACTGCAATGGAAACCACAAATAACAAGGCAACACATGGAATGGGAGAAAACATTTGCAAATGATGTGATCAGCAACACATTAATTCCCAAAATATACAAACAGCTCCTACAACTCAGCATCAAAAAATGAAAAACAATCCAGTCAAAAATGGGCAGAAGGCCTTAATAGATGTTTCTCCAAAGAAGGCACACAAATGGTCACTAGGCACATGAAAAGATGCTCGATATTGAAGGGGATGATAGAGGATGAGATGGTTGGGTGGCATCACCAACTCAATGGACATGAGTTTGAGCAAACTGTGGGAGACAGTGAAGGACAGGGAAGCCTGGCATGCTAGACTAGTTCATGAGGTCACAAAACATCAGACATCACAGTTACTGGACAACAATAACAATATTGCTAATTATTAGAGGAATGCAAATCAAAAGTACAATGAAGTATCACCTCACACTGGTCAAAATGGCCACAGTCAAAAAGTCTACAATTTGTGCTGGAGAAGGTGTGGAAAAAAGGGAATCCTTCTATACTGTTGGTGGGAATATAAACTAGTACAGCCACTATTGAGAACAATATGTTCAGTTCACTTCAGTTCAGTCACTCAGTCCTGTCCACCTCTTTGTGACCCCGTGGACAGCAGCTCGTCAGGCCTCCCTGTCCATCACCAACTCCCAGAGTTTACTCAAACTCATGTCCATCCAGTCAGTGATGCCATCCACTATCTTATCCTCTGTCGTCCCCTTCTCCTCCTGCCTTCAATCTTTCCCAGCATCAGGGTCTTGGCAAATGAGTCAGTTCTTTGCATCAGGTGGCCAAAGTATTGGAGTTTCAGCTTCAACATCAGAACAATGTTCATATTAGAACAATATGAAGCTTCCTCAAAAAATTAAAAATAGAGTTATCATAATCTAGCAATATCACTTCTGGGTATATAAACTCTTATTTAAAAATATACATGAATCCCAATAGGCATAGTGGCACTATTTATTAATATGAGAGTCAAGATATGAAAGCAATGCAAGTGCCCATCAACAGACGACTGGATTAAGGTGATGTGATACATGTATCGGATGGACTACTACTAAGCCATACAAAACAATGGAATATTGTCATTTGCAGTGAAGTCATAGAGAGAATGATATTATGTGAGGAATATGAAAAATAATACAAATGAACTTATTTGCAAAACAGGAATAGAGTCAAATACATAGAAAACAAACTGATGGTTACCAAAGGATACAGTGCAGTGGCTCAGTCGTGTCTGACTCTTTGCGACTTCATGGACTGTGGCCCACCACGCTCCTCTCTCCGTGGGATTTTGCAGGCAAGAATTCTGGAGTAGGTTGCCATTTCCTTCTCCAGGGGATCTTCCCAACCTAGGGATTGAACCTGGGTCTCCCATGCTACAGGTAGACTCCTTACCATCTGAGCCACCAGGGAAGAAGGGAGAGGGATAAATTAGGAGTTGGGATATCTGTGTTATTGTACTGTGTTATCTAGAAGTCTTTCCATATTTTACAAGAGAAAAACAAAGCTATTAGACGTCAAGATTGGGAGAATGGCATTGAAACATGTATAATATCATATAAGAAACGAATTGCCAGTCTAGGTTCGATGCAGGATACAGGATGCTTGGGGCTGGTGCAATGGGATGACCCAGAAGGATGGTACAGGGAGGAGGAAGGGGGGTTCAGGATGGGGAACACATGTACACCCGTGGTGGATTCATGTTGATGTATGGCAAAACCAATACAATATTGTAAAGTAAAATAATAATGATAATAATAAATAATAAAATTTACAAAAAAAACAGTATAATAACACAGATACTCAAATTCTACTAGAAATGTACATGTCCTTCATGATAGCTTTTTAATGAACCAGAAAAATTTAAACCAAAGAAAATTTATTTTTGTTCACAGTCAGATCAGTGACTTTTCTGTATATTGTTTTCACATCATGCAAGTGTGCATTATCCTGTGATAATATTTGCAATATAGGGTAGAACACATACACACATGAACAGTTTATTAGCCTAATAGTGGACTTCAGTCTAATTTATAATTATGCAGTTGGTCAAAGATTTAGTATTTCTAGCAGCTTTTCTTCACCTTTTGTTACAGTGCTATTTAATTGTTCTTATGAATGTGACCTTATATCCTGTACCAGCAGTAGAAAGTAAGATAAATTAGACTCTAAAACACACACACAATAGCAGATAGTACTGTTTAAAGATTAATAAGTGATCTCACTATAGCACTTCAACTGCCTACAGCCTAAAAATATCTTTCCTGTGGTACTTTCTAGCCAGTCTCCGAGGGACCAATAAACCAAGAGCACTAGACAGAGCTGAACTTATCTATCACAGCTCTGATTGTGCTTTGTGCACTATATGTTTCTTCTTAAAAGCATCTAATCCACTGCCTGTTCACAGCATTCATCATTTGAAGCCAAGGACACTAGGAGAAGTAAATACAACTTTTAAAAGACACATTGTAAACTGAATGCATTCAATTCTGCCTTTTTATCTATCAAAACTCCAAACCATGTACTTCCCCAGATACTCAGTTTTCACACCTCTTAATTTTTGCCAATATAGAAACTGCACATTTCCAACTGTGTTCCTCCTCCTGGCACTCTGTGAGTTCTCTCTGCAGCAGGACACTCAAGGACTTCATCTCAAAGGTTCCAAGCCTTGAAGTACCAAAGGGACTTGGTTTGGTTTCTGAGGACATGTACCCTCTTTGCAGTTAGAATCTCTAAAGGGAAGATGTCAGTATAAAGAATTTAAAATCCTGCCTATAGCCTACATGCTTCTCCCCCTCCATGCTAGAAACTGATTAGAACCACTCCTGTAACGTTTGACCCTCACCTCCAACTTCTGATCTCCAGCTTCCTTCTTGAATAGCATGGCAGAAGCCTCTTGTGACAGAAAATGGCTGCAGAATTCATCCTGTTATTACTTAACTTTAACATGAATAATTCCTATTATGCAGCTTAGTATTTTACAATTGCTTGACTAGCTAAAATTTATAATAGTACTGACTTGAATAGACTACCATTTGCAAAACTAAGTATCAGATACATAATAAGAAAACAAACATGAGAAAGTGTCTCTGGGTACTTATTTCTTTATTTATGCTGAGATGTTGAAATCACAGTCAGGGCTCATTATCTTTAGCCTGAAGAAAAGGCATGTGAAAAGACCAGATGAAAAGAGACAGCAAAAAATTAGAGACGAACCAGATAATTCAAACTGAACAATTTTCTTTGGAGGCTAAATGTTCTAATTTGACTCTATGGAGGCATTAACCAAGTAGTTTCACATCACTCTTTTTGTGTGAGTGCTGGCCTTCTACACAAGCACCGAGAAAAGCAATGGCAATGCTTTCCTGTAAACCTCAACAATCCTGAATTTCTAATCAACTTGGTTATTTTCAATGAATTGTTTACATTTTCTTCAGCAACACAGCTGGCAAATTTTATTTAATTTAATATTCTTTAAGATACAATCAGGCTTCCCAGGTGGCACTAGTAGTGAAGAGCCCACCTGCCAATGCAGAGATGCAGGTTTGACCCTGGGTTAGGAAGATCCCCTGGCATGGCAACCCACTCCAGAATTCTTGCCTGGAGAATCCCATGGACAGAGAAGCTTGGTGGGCTACAGTCCACAGGGTTGCAAAGAGTTGGACACGACTGAAGCAACTCATCACAGGGACACAAAGATATAATTATGTTTGTTCTATTTTATGCAGAGCTGTTTTGTTTAGATTAAACAGGACTTTTGTAGGAGATTTCTGGAGATTACGAGTGAAATGACATAGAACAAGACATAAGACATACAAGAGACAGGCACACTCTGGCCAGAGGAAAAATAATAACTGCTGCGCAAGCAAGCAAGCTCATGGTTTATTTTTATATAGCCCCCCTGGGCAGAATTCCAGACTGTATGATCAAACTTGTTCAGTACAGCGCATGTGCATAAATGTTATCGTACAGCAAAAGGGAGTGAAATTCCGGCTTACTGAAGAGTCTGTCCAGAGCCCTTATCACAAGAAGGGAATGTTCCCTTATTTGCAAGGGACCATTAATCTCAAGGCTGTGTCCGTCTCCTTGGCAGAACATCCTGTTTGCAAGCAGCACATCTCCACTTTCCCTATTGTGGCCGCATTAACCCTTCAACTTTTTATCAAATAATTTTCATTTTACTATTTTCAAGATAAGAAAACATCAGGGAGAGCCTAAATATCTCCTAATACAAAACTACTGTTACAAGGATTATAATTTACCTTTAGAAACGTCCACTTGCAGCAATCAGAGTGACACATGGTTAGAAGGTTCTGATGGATAATGACTGCATTACCCATCAATTCAAAATCAGCCATGTTATGAATAAACACACTCTATGAATAGACTGATGCAGAAATGATGAGTTTTGCCCTAACAAATATTTTTAAAACTATTTCTGTCACTTTGGAACTATTATAAAGAACAAATCATCTAATTTTCAATTTAATTTTTTGACCCCATTGTAGGGATAAAAGGAAAAAAGGAGGAAAAAATAAATTTTAATTTGTTAGAACGAGACTGAACTTTTGCAGTGAGTAGTTTCATTCCTAAGAAAACGCTCCTGCTGCTTAGTCACTTCAGTCATGTCTGACTCTGTGCAACTCTATGGACTGCAGCCTGCCAGGCTCCTCTGTGCATGGGATTCTCTAAGCAAGAATACTGGAGTGGGTAGCTGTTTCCTTCTCAAGAGAACACGGAGGCTTCTGAAGTACAATCTACACTCGTTTGCACTAATGAAGATATATAAACGGTTGCAAGCAGCAGGAATCCTATTATTACTACTTTGATGAGAAGGAATGACATCTTAGTACCTGGTAATGCCCTACTGAGTCTTTCAAAGCTGTTTAAGCATATTTCTTGACATGGCTCATCCTGGGGACTTGCAGCATCCTTGTAACCTACATTGTGAGGCACATCAGACAGCATGCCAAGATTTATTAAATGAATAGTCCACTGTCCATTTTTTTTCTAATTCACATGGAAATGAGAGACACATTTCAATTTTCCCCCCTAAATATATCAGAGGTTGTGAAAGTTCTAGAGACAAATACCATAGGAATAATGATAATATGATTGTTACTGAGGACATTGTTCATTAAAATACTGAGTTAAATGTGTGGAATCTATACAAAAGTGATGCAGATCAACTTATTTACAAAACAGAAATATACTCACAGACATAGAAAGCAAACTTATGGTTATCAAAGATGATAGAAGAGGTGGGCAGGGAGGAGGTAGAGAGAGAGAAATTAGGAGTTTGAGGTTAATAGATATGTACTTTTAAATAAAATAGATATACAACAAGGACCTACTGTATAGCACAGGGAACTATATTCAATATCATATAATAATCCATAATGGAAAAGAATCTGAAAAATATATATATGCACATATATATACATATATAATTATACATATACACATATAAAAAACTGAATCACTTTGCTGTACACCAGAAAGTAAAACAGCATTGTAAATTAACTATACTTCAATCTTAAAAATTTAATACCCAATTTGGGTATTAAAAGAATACCAAAAAACAAAAAACACTGAGATTTACAAATGGATTACCATCTAATATATCCTTTCAGAATTTATGTCAGTTGAAAACTTTTGATTACACTGAGGAACTTAGTATAAGTGATAATATCATCTGCTGTCACTTTGATTACTAGAAAGTACAGAACCCAAGTAGAAAGTCAACCATAGAATCCATCATGGCATATCATATACGTCCTTCCCATTGTTGCACTGCTTTTATAATCATGTTTATTTCCTGACAGTAATTCTCTTTTTATTTTTTATCATTATGTAATCAAATACATTATTTTCACAAGCTGATTTTTAGGACTTGATTTAGAGAGTAGAAAATATATGGAGATATGATAACAGACTAAACGTATGTAAAAAGATTGCTAAGTAAAAGAAAAAACCAACAGATACTGTGTTGTACAACTAGGAGCCAAGAGAGTAAGTTTAAAAGGAGCATCTGTTAGACAAATATTGGTAAGAATTTTGCAATCATTCTCCTAGTCCCACATGTGAACAGTTTCTCTTAAATGCTGTCTTTGGCCCCACACATGTTTAAGCAGTGGCTAAAGAACCATCCATCTGGCATGTTAACCAAAGTTCCTGAATGGAAGAAAGATTAAACTAGAAGCACTCAAAAATTGCTTCCACTCCATAATTTCATAATTAAGTATGTTATACTTAATGAACCATTTGTTATCTCCATGGGATGAATAACTTACAGCATGTGTCTCCACGCTATCTCCCTGCCAGGTCTAGAAACCAAGTAAAATTTAATCTATCACCACCTAAAATTAGGAAAGAGGGAAAGATATGTCACAATGCCTTAAAGAGTCTGGAGCCTTTGACTACTCACTAAAGAACTTTAGTCTTACTACTGGCAAAATTTCAGTCTATATCAAATCTTTAACCCATATATGAAGAATGAAAGCAAGAGACATACTGATGTTTTACAAATCAAAATCTGAAAGAAGTAAGTTACACATTAATATTCTGAATATTAAAAAGATTACATAATTGGTAATATCACAGATCCTTTTTAAAAATGCCAGTGTAATATAGGACATGTTAAAGGCTAAGGCTAAGACTAAAAGGGTACAAATGTTTGTTTGCAGGGGTTGAAAGTCTACTGTAAGCCAGTAAATTAAACTGAAATAGCATACTTAATACCTTCTTATATCTATCATTATATCTGTGCTATATAAGAATATTAAACAAATCCTGAAGTCACTAAATTATTCGCTGAGGTGAATCATTTTAAGTGAATGAACTGGCACATTGTATATAACTATTTTAAGCGGAAAACAACTTTATAAGTAGAGAGGATACATTTTTTTCTGATTCCTTTTGTATTTGATAGTCCCAGATCAGATCATGAACTCCTTACTGCCAAATTCAGACTTAAATTGAAGAAAGTGGAGAAAACCACTAGACCATTCAGGTATGACCTAAATCAAATCCCTTATGATTATACAGTGGAAGTGAGAAATAGATTTAAGAGACTAGATCTGATAGAGTGCCTGATGAACTATGGACAGAGGTTCGTGACATTGTACAGGAGACAGGAATCAAGATCATCCCGAAGAAAAAGAAATGCAAAAAAGCAAAATGGCTGTCTAAGGAGGCCTTACAAATAGCTGTGAAAAGAAGGGAAGTGAAAAGCAAAGGAGAAAAGGAAAGATATAAGCATCTGAATGCAGAGTTCCAAAGAAAAGCAAGGAGAGATAAGAAAGCCTTCCTCAATGATCAGTGCAAAGAAATAGAGAAAAACAACAGAATGGGA
Source organism: Capricornis sumatraensis (assembly GCF_032405125.1). NCBI lineage: Eukaryota > Metazoa > Chordata > Mammalia > Artiodactyla > Bovidae > Capricornis > Capricornis sumatraensis. Next base: position 60,975,124 of record NC_091087.1, read on the forward strand.
AAGACTAGAGATCTCTTCAAGAAAATTAGAGATACTAAGAGAACATTTCATGCAAAGATGGACTCAAAAAAGGACAGAAATGGTATGGACCTAACAGAAGCAGGAAATATTAAGAAGAGGTGGCAAGAATACACAAAAGAACTGTACAGAAAAAATCTTCACGACCGAGATAATGATGATAGTGTGATCAATCACCTAGAGCCAGACATCTTGGAATGTGAAGTCAAGTGGGCCCCAGAAAGCATCACTACAAACAAAGCTAGTAGAGATAATGGAATTCCAGTGGAGCTATTTCAAATCCTGAAAGATGATGCTGTGAAAGTGCTGCACTCAATATGCCAGTAAGTTTGGAAAACTCACCAGTGGCCACAGGACTGGAAAAGGTCAGTTTTCATTCCAGTCCCAAAGAAAGGCAATGCAAAAGAATACTCAAACTACCGCACAACTGCACTCATCTCACATGCTAGTAAAGAAATGCTTAAAATTCTCCAAGCCAGCCTTCAGTAATATTTGAACCGTGAACTCCCTGATGTTCAAGCTGGTTTTAGAAGGCAGAGGAACCAGAGATCAAATTGCCAACATCTGCTGGATCATCAAAAAAACAAGAGAGTCCCAGAAAAACATTTCTGCTATATTGACTATGCCAAAGCCTTTGACTATGTGGATCACAATTAACTGTGGAAAATTCTGAAAGAGATGGGAATAGCAGACCACCTGACCTGCCTCTTGAGAAATCTGTAGGCAGGCCAGGAAGCAACAGTTAGAACTGGACATGGAACAACAGACTGGTTCCAAACAGGAAAAGGAGTATGTCAAGGCTGTATATTGTCACCCTGCTTATTTAACTTATATGCAGAGTACATCATGAGAAACGCTGGGCTGGATGAAGCACAAGCTGGAATCAAGATTGCCCGGAGAAATCTCAATAACCTCAGACATGCAGATGACACCACTATTATGGCAGAAAGTAAAGGTGAACTAAGGAGCTTCTTGATGAAAGTGAAAGAGGAGAGTGAAAAAGTTGGCTTAAAGCTCAACATTCAGAAAATGAAGATCATGGCATCTGGTCCCATCACTTCATGGTTAATAGATGGGGAAACAGTGGAAACAGTGGCTGACTTTATTTTTCTGGGCTCCAAAGTCACTGCAGATGGTGATTGCAGCCAGGAAATTAAAAGACACTTACTCCTCAAAGGAAAGTTATGAGCAACCTAGAGAGCATATTTGGAGAAAGCAATGGCACCCTGTTACAGTACTCTTGCCTGGAAAATCCCATGGACGGAGTAGCTTGGAAGGCTGCAGTCCATGGGGTCGCTGAGGGTTGGACATGGCTGAGTGACTTCACTTTCACTTTTCAATTTCATGCTTTGGAGAAGGAAATGGCAACCCACTCCAGTGTTCTTGCCTGGAGAATCCCAGGGACAGGGGAGCCTGGTGGGCTGCCGTCTATGGGGTCGCACAGAGTCAGACACGACTGAAGTGATTTAGCAGCAGCAGCAGCAGCAGCAGAGAGCATATTAAAAAGCAGAGACATAACTTTGTGAACAAAGGTCCATCTAGTCAAGGCTATAGTTTTTCCAGTGGTCATGCATGGATGTGAGAATTGGACTATAAAGAAAGTTGAGCACCGAAGAATTGGTGCTTTGAGCTGTGGTGTTGGAGAAGACTCTTGAGAGTCACTTGGACTGCAAGGAGATCCAACCAGTCCATCCTAAAGGAGATCAGTCCTGGGTGTTCATTGATAGGCCTGATTTAGAAGCTGAAACTCCAATACTTTGGCCACTTCATGCAAAGAGCTAACTCATTGGAAAAGACCCTGATGCTGGGAAAGATGGAGGGCAGGAGGAGAAGGGGACAACAGAGGATGAGATGGTTGGATGGTATCACCGACTCGATAGACATGGGTTTGGGTGTACTCCAGGAGTGGGTGATAGACAGGTAGGCCTGGCTTGCTGCTGTTAATGGAGTCGCAGAGGGTTGGACATAACTGAGTGATTGAACTGAAGTGAACTGGAGGGTATTATTGCTTTCACAGTTTTGTTAGTAATAATTTGAATAAGCCAAATTTTTTATAGGTACATAGCTACAAATTAATATAATCAGAGTATGTTTGTATATATGTAATTGCCTCATTTTCAAGACATTAAGAATTTTAAAATAGTACAGGTATGAAAGCTGAAATTCTAAATGCAAACTTGATTTTAATCAAACTGGAAGCACAAATGAATTAAAAATGATTGAGAAAGAATCACTGGACAAAAAAATTGGTACTAAAGACCAAATCAAAACATGCGAATTGAAACATGTCATCACAAGACTGGCAAATACTTTTCTTTTTTAATTTTACAAATAACAATATCTGTTTTGGGGGGATGGATTTTTGCCAAACCCTAGAGTAGTCTGAGAGACCCTTATTGCTCAAGGTCTTTAGCTGGTATGAACTTCAGAATCTCTGATCTTTTAAGAAGTCAAGAGACTCCGTCCTTCATCACTTAATCAATAAAAAACATATATAATGAAAATATGAAAATATAAACAGCATTGTCCTGACCTTGCCTTTAAAAATAACTTTGTTGCCTAAATTATGTCTATGTTACTAAATACATGTTACATAAATTCGTGGACTTCCCTGGTAGCTCAGATGGTAAAGAGCCTGCCTGCAATGTGGGAGACCTAGGTTCAATCATTGGGTGGAGAAGATTCCCTGGAGATGGAAATGTCAACCCATGCCAGTATTCTTGCCTGGAGAATTCCATGGATGGAGGAACCTGGTGGGCTATAGTCCACTTGGGGTCACAAAGAGTCAGATACGACTAAGCCACTAACACTTTCACTTTACCTTAATTCATGGCAAACACTGTCCAGTCTATACAGACTATAGCCTCCTCTTCAAATTTATTTTCTAAGCATGAAAGAGAATATAAGTATTGTCGACTAAAACAGATGAACAACTTGAGAGTTGTGAATTAGGCTTTATTTTGGGCAAAATGAGGACTGCAGTCAGGAGGCAGCACCTCAGACAGCTCTGAGAGACTGCTCCAGAGAGCCAGTGGGAGGAAGGTCAATGCACAAGGTTTCAGGAAAGGTGGAGTCCAATGCCATTAAACAATCACTTAATAAAAGGCCTTCTGCTAGTCACAAAGAAGTGATGTCACCAGGAAGGGACTTAGTGCTTCTCTAGATATGAGGAGATAGAGGATTGAGAGAATAACGATATGTTCCTAAAAACATCCAGTTGTATCCTCTTGGAGGAGGTCACCATTAACCCCACCATAAAGCCAGCAGAGTCCATGTGATCACTAGACCATGCAGGTATGAGCTAAATCATATCCCTTACAATTACACAGAAAAAGTGACAAATAGACTCAAGGGAATAGATCTGACAAACAGAGTGCATGAAGAACTATGGACAGAGGTTTGCGACACTGTACAGGAGGTAATGATCAAGACCACCCCCAAGAAAAAGAAGGGTAAAAAGTCAAAATGGTTGAGGATCCCTTACAAATAGCTCTGAATAGAAGAGAAGCAAATGGCAAAGGAGAAAAGGAAAGATATACTCATTTGAATGCCGAGTTCCAAAGAATAGCAAAGAGAGACCAAAAAAAGCCTTCCTCAGTGATCAATGCAAAGAAATAGAAGAAAATAATAGAATGGGAAAGGCTAGAGATCTCTTCAAGAAAATTAGAGACACTGAGGGAACATTTCCTGCAAAGAGGGACACAATAAAGGACAGAAATTGTAGGGACCTAACAGAAGCAGAAGATATTTAGATGAGGTGGCAAGAATACACAGAAGAACTATACTAAAAGGTCTTCATGGCCCAGATAACCACGATGGTGTGATCACTCACCAAGCCAGACATCCTGGAATGTGAAGTCAAGTGAGCCTTAGTAAGCATCACTATGAACAAAGCTACTGGAGGCGATGGAATTCCAGTGGAGTATTTCAAATCCTAAAAGATGATGCTGTGAAAGTGCTGCACTCAATATGCCAGCAAATTAGGAAAACTCAGCAGTGGCCATAGGACTGGAAAAGGTCAGTTTTTATTTCAATCCCCCAAAATGCTCAAACTACCACACAACTGTATTCATCTCACACACTAGCAAAGTAATTCTCAAAATTCTTCAAGCCAGGCTTCAATAGTATGTGAATCGTGAACTTCCAGATGTTTAAGCTGGATTTAGAAAAGGTGGAGGAACCAGAAATCAAATTGCCAACATCTGTTGGATCATCAAAAGAGCAAGAGAGTTTCAGAAAAACATCTATTTCTGCTTAATTGACTATGCCAAAGCCTTTGACTGTGTGGATCACAACAAACTGTGGAAAATTCTTCAAGAGATGAGAATACCAGAAAATCTGAGCTGCCTCCTGAGAAATCTGTATGCATGTCAAGAAGCAACAGTTAGAACTGGACATGGAACAACAGACTGGCTCCAAACAGGAAAAGGAGTACGTCAAAGCTGTATGTTGTCACCCTGCTGATTTAACTTCTATGCAGGGTACATCATGCAAAATGCCAGGCTGAATGAAGCACAAACTGGAATCAAGATTGCCAGGAGAAATACCAATAACCTTAGATATGCAGATGACACCACCTTTATGGCAGAAAGTGAAGAAGAACTAAAGAGCCTCTTGATGAAAGTGAAAGAGGAGAGTGAAAATGTTGGCTTAAAACTCAAAGTTCAGAAAACTAAGATCATGGCCTCCAGTATCATCACTTCATGGCAAATAGATGGGGAAACAATGGAAAACTGTCAGACTTTATTTTTCTGGGCTCCAAAATCACTACAGATGGTGACTGCAGCCATGAAATTAAAAGACTCTTGCTCCTTGGAAGAAAAGCTATGAACAACTTAGCATATTAAAAAGCAGAGGCATTACTTTGCCAACAAATGTCCATCTAGTCAATGCTATGATTGTCCAGTAGTCACGTATGGATGTATGAGTTGAACTATAAAGAAATTTGAGCACCAAAGAATTGATGATTTTGAAATGTGGTGTTGGAGAAGTTTCTTGAGAGTCCCTTCAACTGCAAGGAGATCCAACCAGTCCACTCTAAAGGAAATCTGTCCTGAACATTCATTGGAAAGACTGATGCTGAGGCTGAAACTCCAATACTTTTGCCACTTGATGCAAAGAACTGACAAAGGAAAAGACCTTGATGCTGGGGAAGATTGAAGGCAGGTGAAGGGGACAATATAGGATGAGATGGTTGGATGCCATCACCGACTCAATGGATATGAGTTTGAGTAAGCTCCGGGAGCTGATGATGGATAGGGAAGCCTGGCATGCTGCAGTCCATGTGGTTGCAAAGATTCGGAAAGGACTGAGCAACTGAACTGAAACTGCAAAACATCCAACTATCTGAAGACCTGTCCCATCAGATTCCCTGGGGCGCAGAGTGCCTCACTCCACCCTGAACTCCCTCAGAGGGTGTTGAAAGTCCATTAGTACAACAGCACCGGGTTCAATCTCTGCAGAGGCAGATGGCAAATGCTCTTGTTGTTCAGTGGTTGGCAATCCTCTTGGAAAGTGCCAATTTGTAGTTTGCAGTATAAACTGGTCTGAGTATATACTGGGAATCTCAGATCATGGCTAAAGTGCCCTACAGTTCAGAGATCTAAATATGGACCAGATAGTAATCTCGTTTGAAAATAGCAAGACAAGAGAAGTTTATAAGTAGATAGATAAAATTCAATTTTCGTTAGAGATTTTCCTTTTGCTTACTACATATTTCTGAGAAAGAGGCAAAAAAAAAAAAAAAAACTGTAGCAGACATGCATTAGCATGTCTATCAACCAGAAAAAATTTAGCAAATGTTAAAACATCTTGTCATCTTTGTTTAAGAATTCCATGTTTTTTAAGAGTAAAATTTAAAGGATAAATACAAAAGCCACCACCCATGTCATTTTTGCTCCCATTTTAGCAAAAAACAACCTCTATCTGAAACTGTCTTTCATTCAAATCGATACAGGTATGTATTGTATCCTTAACAGTACATAGTATAAAATTTTAATTTTAACTTTATTATATCATATAATATGTATCATTCCATAACTTGCTTTTTCATTAATCATTATTATTTTAAGGTTTCTATGAAATTTAAGCATCTAATTTATTTAATTTATTCACAGTATTCAATTTTATGACTAGACCACAACTTATTTTCTTCTTGTACTATTACTTACAAGTTGTTCGTAATATTTTACTGTGATAAAAGTACTTTAATAACTATTCCCTATAAGCCTCCTTGTGAACAGAGTTCATATGCAAGTGTTCGAGTGTGTGTGTTTCAAGAGAGAAAGGGAGAGATAAATTGAGTCAGGAAAAGAGACAAAGAGTGAGACAGAGACAGAGAGACTGGATACAGAGAAAAAGATCCTTGAAGTGAAAAAACTGAGATATAGGTTTTTGCAAATCTAGTTATTGCCAAATTGGTATCCAAAATAGTTATTCTAATTTAAACTCCTACTGGGTCCATAAAAGCAGGATGTTCTATTTACAACATCTTGCTGTTGTTTACTCACTAAGTCCTGTATGACTCTTTGCAACCCCAGGCTTCTCTGTCCTTCACTATCTCCCTGAGTTTGCTCAAACTCAGTCCATCCAGTCCGTGATGCCATCCAACCATCTCATCCTCTGTCGCTCCCTTCTCCTCCTGCCCTCCATCTTTCCCAGCACCAGGATCTTTTCTAATGAGTCAGCTCTTCACATTAGGTAACCAAAATATTGGAACTTCAGCTTTAGTATCAATCCTTCCAATGAATATTCAGGGTTGATTTCTTTAGGATTTACTGGTTTGATCTCCTTGCTGTCCGAGGGACTCTCAAGAGTCTTCTCCAGCAACACAATTTGAAAGCATCAATTCTTCAGCACTCAGCCTTCTTAATGATCCAACTTTCACATCCATACATGACTTAGAAAACCATAGCTTTGACTATAGGGACCTAGGTCAGCAAAGTGATGTCTCTACTTTTTAATATGTGGCCTTGGATTGTCTTAGCTTTTCTTCCAAGGAGCAAGCATCTTTTAATTTTGTGACTTCAGTTACTGTCTGCAGTGTCTTTGGAGCCCAAGAAAATAAAATTCGTCACTGTTTCCACTTTTTTCCCACCTATTTGCCATGAAGTAATGGGACCACATGCATGATCTTCATTTTTTGATTATTGAGTTGTAAGCCATCTTTTCAATCTCTTCTTTCACTCTCACACTCTCATCAAGGGGCTCTTTAGTTCCTCTTTGTTTCCTGCCATTTGAGAGGTATCGTGTGCATATCAGAGGTTGTTGGTTGATATTTCTCCCAGCAACCTTGATTCCAACTTGTGATTCATCCCACCTGTCAATTCACATGATGTACTCTGCATAAAGTTAAATAAGCAGAGTGGCAATATACAGCCTTGATGTACTCCTTTCCCAGTTTGGAACCAGACCATTGTTCCTTGTCTGGTTCTAACTGTTGTTTCTTGACCTGCATACAGGTTTAGCAGGAGGCAGGGAAGGTGGTCTGGTATTCCTATCTCTTCAAGAATTTTCCACAGTTTGTTGTGATCCACAACTCACAGGCTTTAGCACAGTGAAGCAGAAGTAGATATTTTTTCTGGAATTTCCTTGGTTTTTCCTTGTTTTTCTTGTTGTTGGCAATTTGATTCATCTGCATTTCTCAATCCAACCTGTTCATCTGAAAGTTTTTGGTTCACATACTATTGAAGCCTAGCTTGAAAGATTTTGAACATTACCTTGCTAGCATGTGAAGTGCATGCAAATGTGTGCTAATTTGAACATTTTTTGGCATTGTCTTTCTTTGGGATTGGAATGAAAACTGACCTTTTCCAGTGTCAACTGAAAAAAGATGTACAACTTGAGGGTTGTGAGTTAAGTTTTATTTGGGGCAGAATGAGGACTGCGGCCCAGGAGACAGCATCTCAGGTAGCTCTGAGAGACTGTTCCAAAGTGGTTGTGGGGGAAAGCCAATATATAAGGTTTTAGTAAAGGGGGAGTTCAATACCATGAAGCACTCATTTTACGAAAGGTTTTTTGTTAGTCATGAGGATCTGATATCACCATGAAGGGATTTAATGCTTCTCTAGATATGAGGAGATTGAGGATTGAGATCATAAAATCTGTTCCTAAAAACATCCAACTATCTAAAGACCTGTCCCACCAGATTCCCTGGAGCACAGAGTGCCTCACTCCACCCTGAACTCAGGAGTTGTTGACGGTCACCAGCGATAGCAGCATGGGCTTCAATCTCCATAGAGGCAGGTGGCAGACACCTTTGTTGTTCAGTCCTTGGCAACGCTCTTGGTAAGTGCCAATTTGTAGTTGACATCTGTCTTAAAATCACTTAGTCTTATCAAATTTGAAAATTCACCAACTTAATTGATGTAAAATGGTGTTTCATTATTAATTTATAAGTGACTAGCAGTAATGTTAGCTCTCCTTTCACAATATAGCCTAAGCCTAGCCCCCCACATTTTTTTTTCCTTCACGGTTGGTTATTGCCCAGTCATAAGGGTTCTCAGTGTTTTCCTTTGTGATTTAATCTTTACAGTTTTATTTTCCCTCAAGTGTGTAGGTTGTTTTTTGACTTTTTTTGAAGACTTTGGTTATAAAAGAATTTTAATATCAATGAACTCAATTACTCAATGAAATCTTTCCTATTACTCTTTGTGCTTTTATATCTTGTTTATAAAATGCTCCCTTAGCTTGAAAAAAACAGATATAGCAGGATTATTCTTTGATAATTTCCACTAAAAATTTTAAAGTTTACCTTTTCAAATTTAAGACTTTAAATATGTAGTCTAAAGTAGAAATCTATTTTTATCCTTTTTCCATACACAGTCCCTATGTCTTCTTCCTTTTTGAATAATATGTTAATTTCCCAATTATTAATTATGTGGAATGGCAACTCACTCCAGTGTTCTTGCCTGGAGAATCCCAGGGACAGGGGAGCCTGGTGGGCTGCCATCTATGGGGTCGCACAGAGTTGGACACGACTGAAGCGACTTAGCAGCAGCAGCAGCAGCAAGTTCCATATACTATGTTTGTTATTCTGCCCCATTAAGTTACTTGACTATTCTGCACCATCAAAGTCTTGATGTTTATTAAGGCTAGTGCATACATCCTTACTTCTCCTTCAAAGCAGTCTTGATGTTTATAGTTTATAGACATTCAGTTATAAATATTTTTTAACTAACCTCATGATTTCTCTCAACAATGAGTTATTCACTTTTTAAATGCTGTATGTTATTTTTGATATTGCTTTCTTTTCACTGGCACTGTTACCTTTTTTTTTTATTAGATTCTACTATGGTCTAAGAACGTGTTCTCTAAGCTATAAATTCTTCACAATTTTTAAGACATTTTGTGGCTAGTACTTGGTCAATTTTGTAATTATGTCATGAGGTGAGGTGAAGTCTCTCAGTCCTGTCCGACTCTTTGCGAACCCATGTACTGTAACCTACTAGGCTTCTCTGTCCATGGGATTCTCCAGGCAAAAATACTGGAGTGGATTGCCATTTCCTTCTCCAGGGGACCTTCCTGACCCAGGGATCGAACCCAGGTCTCCCACATTGGAGGCAGACACTTTAACCTCTAAGCCACGAGGGAGTTCAGTTCAGTTCAGTCGCTCAGTCATGTCCGACTCTTTGCACCCCATGAATCGCAGCATGCCAGGCCTCCCTGTCCATCACCATCTTCCGGACTTCACTCAGACTCAAGTCCATCGAGTCTGTGATGCCATCCAGCCACCTCATCCTCTGTCGTCCCCTTCTCCTCCTGCCCCCAATGCCTCCCAGCATCAGAGTCTTTTCCAATGAGTCAACTCTTTGCATGAGGTATCCAAAGTACTGGAGCTTCAGCTTTAGCAACATTCCTTCCAAAGAAATCCAAGGGTTGAACTCCATCAGAATGGACTGGTTGAATCTCCTTGCAGTCCAAGGGACCCTCAAGAGTTTTCTCCAACACCACAGTTCAAAGGCATCAATTCTTCAGCACTCAGCTTTCTTCACAGTCCAACTCTCACATCCATACATGACCACAGGAAAAACCATAGCCTTGACTAGATGGACCTTAGTCAGCAAAGTAATGTCTCTGCTTTTGAATATGCTATCTCAGTTGGTCATAACTTTTCTTCCAAGGAGTAAGCGTCTTTTAATTTCATGGCTGCAGTCACCATCTGCAGTGATTTTGGAGCCCCCAAAAATAAAGTCTGACACTATTTCTACTGTTTCCCCATCTATTTCCCATGAAGTGATGGGATCAGATGCCATGATCTTAGTTTTCTGAATGTTGAGCTTTAAGCCGACTTTTTCACTCTCCTCTTTCACTTTCATCAAGAGGTTTTTTAGTTTCTCTTCACTTTCTGCCATAAGGGTGGTGTCATCTGCATATCTGAGGTTATTGATATTTCTCCCGGCAATCTTGATTCCAGCTTGTGTTTCTTCCAGCCTAGCGTTTCTCATAATGTACTCTGCATATAAGTTAAATAAGCAGGGTGACAATATACAGCCTTGACATACTCCTTTTCCTATTTGGAACAAGTCTGTTGTTCCATGTCCAGTTCTAACTGTTGCTTCCTGACCTGCATACAGATTTCTCAAGAGGCAGGTTAGGTGGTCTGGTATTCTCATCTCTTTAAGAATTTTCCACAGTTTATTGTGATCCACACAGTCAAAGGCTTTGGCATAGTCAATATAGCAGAAATAGATGTTTTTCTGGAACTCTCTTGCTTTTTCCATGATCCAGCAGATGTTGGCAATTTGATCTCTGGTTCCTCTGCCTTTCCTGAAACCAGCTTGAACATCAGGGAGTTCACGGTTCACATATTGCTGAAGTCTGGCTTGGAGAATTTTAAGCATTTCTTTACTAGCATGTGAGATGAGTGCAATTGCACGGTAGTTTGAGCATTCTTTGACATTGCCTTTCTTTGGGATTGGAATGATAACTGACCTTTTCCAGTCCTGTGGCCACTGCTGAGTTTTCCAAACTTACTGGCATATTGAGTGCAGCACTTTCACAGCATCATCTTTCAGAATTTGAAACAGCTCAACTGGAATTCCATCACCTCCATTAGCTTTTTCGTAGTGATGCTTTCTAGGGGCCACTTGACTTCACATTCCAAGATGTCTGGCTCTAGATTAGTGATCACATCATCGTGATTATCTGGGTTGTAAAGATCTTTTTTGTACAGTTCTTCCGTGTATTCTTGCCACCTCTTCTTAATATCTTCTGCTTCTGTTAGGTCCAGACCATTTCTATCCTTTATAGAGCCCATCTTTGCATGAAATGTTCCCTTGCTATCTCTAATTTTCTTGAAGAGATCTCTAGTCTTTCCCATTCTGTTGTTTTCCTCTATTTCTTTGCATTGATCGCTGAAGAAATCTTTGTTATCTCTTCTTGCTATCCTTTGGAATTCTGCACTCAGATGCTTATATCTTTCCTTTTCTCCTTTGCTTTTCACCTCTCTTCTTTCCACAGCTATTTGTAAGGCCTCCCCAGACAGCTATTTTCTTTTTTGTATTTCTTTTCCATGGGGATGGTCTTGATCCCTGTGTCCTGTACAATGTCACGAGCCTCTGTCCATAGTTCATCAGGCACTCTATCAGATCTAGACCCTTAAATCTATTTCTCACCTCCACTGTATAATCATAAGGGATTTGATTTAGGTCATACCTGAATGGTTTAGTGGTTTTCTCTACTTTCTTCAATTTAAGTCTGAATTTGGCAATAAGGAGTTCATGATCTGAGCCACAGTCAGCTCCTGGTCTTGTTTTTGTTGACTGTATAGAGCTTCTCCGTCTTTGCCTGCAAAGAATATAATCAATCTGATTTCAGGTTGACCATCTGGTGATGTCCATGTGTAGAGTCTTCTCTTGTGTTGTTGGAAGAGGGTGTTTGCTATGACCAGTGCATGTTCTTGGTAAAACTCTATTAGTGTTTCCTGCTTCATTCCACATTCCAAGGCCAAATTTGCCTGTTACTCCAGGTGTTTCTTGACTTCCTACTTTTCCTACCCCGCGTCTGAGGTCAGTGGCGGCCGGGAAGAGCTACCCCGCATCCGAGGCCAGTGGCGGCCGGGAGGAGACATCCCGCATCCGAGATCAGGGGCAGCCAGGAGAAGCCACCTTGCGCCCGAGGCCAGGGGTGGTGACCTTGAGGAGCCACCTTGAGGAGCCACCCCGAGCCCGAGGCCAGGGCCGGCGGCCAGGAGCAGCAACTCAAGGAGTGGTGGCAGAGCAGGCAAAGGAGGGCCTAGAGGAGCTATCCCACCTTGAAGGTCAGGAACAGTGGCAGTAAGGAGTTACCCCTCGTCCAAGGTAAGGAGCAGTGGCTGAGCTTTGCTGGAGCAGCCGTGAAGAGATACCCCATGCCCAAGGTAAGAGAAACCCAAGTAAGATGGTAAGTGTTGCAAGAGGGCATCAGAGGGCAGACACACTGAAACCATACTCACAGAAAACTAGTCAATCCAGTCACACTAGGACCACAGCCTTGTCTAACTCAATGAAACTAAGCCATGCCCGGGGGGCAACCCAAGACAGGCGGGTCATGGTGGAGAGGTCTAACAGAATGTGGTCCACTGGAGAAGAGAATGGCAAGCCACTTCAGTATTCTTGCCTTGAGAACCCCATGAACAGTATGAAAAGGCAAAATGATAGGATACCAAAAGAGGAACTTCCCAGGTCATTAGGTGCCCAATATGCTACTGGAGATCAGTGGAGAAATAACTCCAGAAGGAATGAAGGGATAGAGCCAAAGCAAAAACAATACCCAGTTGTGGATGTGACTGGTGATAGAAGCAAGATCCGATGCTGTAAAGAGCAATATTGAATAGGAACCTGGTCCATGAATCAAGGCAAATTGAAAGTGGTCAAACAAGAGATGGCAAGGGTGAATGTCGACATTCTAGGAATCAGCGAACTAAAATGGACTGGAATGGGTGAATTTAACTCAGATGACCATTATATCTACTACTGTGGGCAGGAATCCCTCAGAAGAAAGGGAGTAGCCATCATGGTCAACAAAAGAGTCCGAAATGCAGTGCTTGAATGCAATCTCAAAAATGACAGAATGATCTCTGTTTGTGTCCAAGGCAAACCATTCAATATCACAGTTATCCAAGTCTATGCCCCAACCAGTAATGCTGAAGAAACTGAAGTTGAACGGTTTTATGAAGACCTACAAGATCTTCTAGAACTAACACCCAAAAAAGATGTCCTTTTCATTATAGGGGAATGGAAAGAGCCACCAGGGAAGCCCCTGAAAATAATTATACTCGAGTTGATGGATATCTGTTGCTGCTGCCGCTAAGTTGCTTCAGTCGTGTCCGACTCTGTGCGACCCCATAGACAGCAGCCCACCAGGCTCTGCCACCCCTGGGATTCTCCAGACACGAACACTGGAGTGGGTTGCCATTTCCTTCTCCAATGCATGAAGTGAAAAGTGAAAGTGAAGTCATTCAGTCATGTCTGACTCTTAGCAACCCCATGGACTGCAGCCTTCCAGGCTCCTCCATCCATGGGATTTTCCAGGCAAGAGTACTGGAGTGGGCTGCTATCGCCTAGTGTTCAATAAAACAAGTTTGCTAACGATTTTATTCATGACATTGCTATTTATTAGTTTGATTTTTAAACTTCAGAAAAAAGTTATTTAAATCTCCCAATATGATCTCAAATTTATAAATTTCTCTTTCTAATTTAACACATATATACTTATATATCAGAGAAGGCAATGACACCCCACTCCAGTACTGCTGCCTGGGAAATCCCTTAGGCGGAGGAGCCTGGTAGGCTGCAGTCCATGGGGTCGCGAAGAGTCAGACACGACTGAGCGACTTCACTTTCACTTTTCGCTTTCATGTATTGGAGAAGGAAATGGAAACCCACTCCAGTGTTCTTGCCTGGAGAATCCCAGGGACAGGGGAGACTTGTGGGCTACCGTCTATGGGGTCGCACAGAGTCGGACATGACTGAAGTGACTTAGCAGCATACTTATATATGAATAAGGTAATGGCACCCCACTCCAGTACTCTTGCCAGGGAAATCTCATGGACAGAGGAGCCTGGAAGGCTGCAGTCCATGGAGTTGCTAAGAGTCGGACAAGACTTCACTTTCACTTTCACTTTTCACTTTCATGCATTGGAGAAGGAAATGGAAACCCACTCCAGTGTTCTTGCCTGGAGAATCCCAGGGATGGGGGAGCCTGGTGGGCTGCTGTCTATGAGGTCGCACAGAGTGAGACACAACTGAAGTGACTTAGCAGCAGCTAACTTATATATACAAACATACTACTTATATTTGTCACACACACTATCACAGACCTATACATGGTCATATTTTCATACTTCAAACAGGATTTTCATCTAGCCCTGGCCTTATTTATAATAAAAATTTACTTTCTTTATCTTTAACAATTGCATTTCTCCTTAATATCTATTTTGTATAAAAGTAATACAGACATTATAGATTTTTCTTTTTGATTAGTATTGTTCAGAATATATTAGCTCTTTATTTCAAAATTTCCTATGTTATGCTTTAAGTGAGCTTCTTTAGTCTACCTAATTGGACCTTTTTGACACATATGGTTATTTCTGTCTTAGCAATCGAGTTTAATCCATTTGTAATTTTTATGATATCTGATATCTAGTGTCTATTTCTTACGGCTTTTACTTTTTATACTTTCATCTTTCAATTAATTTTCAACAGAGATGCCAAGACAATTCAATAGGAAGGGGGAAAAAATAGTCTTTTTAATAAACGGTCTTGGGACAGTTGGATATCTGCATGCAAAAGTTAGACCTTTACCTCACACCATATACAAAAATTAACTCAGAATAGAACAATGACCTAAATGTAAGGACCCAAAGTATAATAATCTTCAAAGAAAACAGAGGCACAAGGATTTGCAGTGACCACTTTCATATGACAACAAAAGCACATGCAACAATAACTAAAATAAATTGACTTTATCAATCAAAAAAAAACTTTAATGTGTTTCAAAGGACATCATCATGTAATTAAAAAGTGCACAGAATGGGAAAAAAAATTTACAAATCATATGTCTTTAAGGGACTTGTATCTAGAATATATAAAGAACTCTTACAGATTAATAATACACAGACAAAAAAAATAAAAAGGCATAAAGGAATTGACATTTTTTCAATGAAAATACAAATTTACAATAAGCACATAAAAAGATGCTCAAAATCAGTAACCATCAGAGAAATGGCAATCAAAACCTCAATGAAATACCATTTTACACCCACTAGGATGAATATTAAAAAGACAGATAATAACAAGTTTGGAGCATATGGAAAGAAACTGGAACTATTGTGCATTGCTAGGAATTTAAATGTTGCAGTCACTTTGGTAAACAGTCTGACAGTTCCATAAAGACTGAACATAGAGATACTATATAACCCAGTATTTCACTTCCCAATATATATTCAAGAGAAATAAATATATACCTATGGTTGATTCATGTTGAGGTTTAATAGAAAACAACAAAATTCTGTAAAGCAAGTATCCTTCAGTTACAACATAAATAATTTTTTAAAATATGTATCTGTACAAAACTTGTACATAAGTATTTACAGAACCATTAGAAATAATCCAAATGTCCACTAATGAATTAATGGATGAATATAATGTAGTATACTGATGAAATATTAGTCAGCAAAAAAGGAATAAAATACTGATATGTGATGCAACATGGATGAATCTTAAAAACATTATGCCAACTAAAACAAACCAGTCACACACAAAAAGATATTTTATGATTTAATTTTTATGAAATAATCAGAATAGGCATATTGTGTGGTTCGGTTCAGTTCAGTCACTCAGTCATGTCCGACTTTTTGTGACCCTGTGAACCTGCACACCAGGCCTCCCCGTCCATCACCAGCTCCAAGAGTCCACCCAAACCCATGTCCATTGAGTCGGTGATGCCATCAAACCATCTCATCCTCTGTCATCTGCCGGGGTCCAGCCCCTGCAGGATCCAGGGGAACCTGAAGGAAAAACGGCGTCGCCGGATGATTTAGAGAGAGAGAGATAAAGAACGAATATTATAGATGAGAAAATAGAAAAGAGAAAGAGGCTGATAATCCTTGGTTTACATAGAAAGCCAATAAAACTTCGAGACAAGAAGTTTGCCCTGTTCATGGAGGCCACAGGTGCCTTCATGGTCTCCCAAGGGAGTGAAGACGCAGAACGTCTTCCCGTTCAGGTCTTAGAAACCCGGGCAGATAAGTGAACGCAGGGAGCCTCTATGCTCCAAGGGATCAGCCTGAAAAAAGAAAGTAAGAGAGAAAAAAAGAGAAAAAAGAAAAACACGGGGTGACCAAGCTTCTTCAAGCGAGGCCCATTGTTTTTATTTTCAAAAGGGTCTTTTATAACTTTACTTGTACATAGAGGGAAATGAAAGATGCAAAGTCATACAGAGTCAGCCCAAACATTACATCTGTTTTGTCTTTATCGAAACCAGGATTTTTTCTGCAAACCTTTCCCATAAACAATATTGTGTACATTATCTTTTGGCCTTGGAGGCCTGTGAACATTTTATGACCCTCTTTTGATAAAGGCTGTTGAACCAAAAAACTTATTTTCCCTTGAAATGTTTTTTCTTATATTTCTAATCTATGTCAGCCTCAAAAAGTATTAAACAAGTTACATTTCTCATGGAGTAAAGGTGCAGTGAGTTACAAGAAAGAACCAATTAGCTCAAAAGTCTGATGTGGTTAATTTTGAGGCTACACTTGTTTTTTTACTTTCCAACTATGTTAACTAATGCACTCCCAGGTGCACAGTGGATAAGAGATATGGGAACTTAGCAACAAGCATTGGCCCAATAATGAAATCCTACATTAGCACTACTCTAATAACTTTTAACTCTTTGAAAGGCTCTATGTTTTAGGCTTTCTGTGCCTCTCACAGTTGGGAGGATATAAATAATCACAAGTGTAGCTGTAAGAGTCTGGATATATCTGCCAAGCAAGCTAAAATGCTAACAGAGGGGTTTTGATTGGAAATATTTTTCTCATGTTCAGGAGACTTATTAGCCAAAACCCTAAGTTAATTTTTTCCAGAGAAAGGTGGTCAGGAATAGCCCCCTGTTAATGTCAGAGGAGTTGGTGAAAGTCATGAAATAGTAAAACAGACAGATTCTGGTTTGGGGGTAGATGCTTGAGAAAGCCTAGGGAGCCCGTTGAGTTCTGAAGCCTTGCTTAACAGTTCTCTTCCACATGGCCTTGTCATGGGTGGGATCTCCATGGTGGCTCCCGGCAGTCATCCCCTTCTCCTCCTGCCCTTCATCTTTCCCAGCATCAGGGTCTTTTCAAATGAGTCAGCTCTTCATATCAGGTGGCCAAAGTATTGGAGTTTTAGCTTCAGCATCAGTCCTTCCAATGAACACCCAGGATTGATCTCCTTTAGGATGGATGGGTTGGATCTCCTTGCAGTCCAAGGGACTCTCAAGAGTCTTCTCCAACACCACAGTTCAAAAGCATCAATTCTTTGGTGCTCAGCTTTCTTTATAGTCCCACTCTCACATCCATATATGACCATTGGAAAAACCATAGCTTTGGTTATGAGGACCTTTGCTGTCAAAGTAATGTCTCTTCTTTTTAATATGCTGTCTAGGTTGGTCATAACTTTCATACTGTGTGGTAAAAGTGTCATAAAATTGACTGTGGTGATAGTTGCATAATTCTGTGATTTATGCACTTTGGTGAAATATATGGTTATATAAATTATATCTTAATAAAGCTATCTCTAAATAAGAAAAATGTAGAGAGTAGATATATGGATAAGTAAATAAAACTAATAGTTACAGAGATTAAAATAAAAATTAATATGTAGTATTTTATTCAAGAAACTGATTCTTAAAAATTGGTTTCTAGGATGGGAGGGTGGGGTAGGGAGAAAGCATTTTCAGTATCTCCTGTACAGATTTTAGAATCGATAACAATCAGAAAGAAAATAGGTCACCAATTTTGATCAACTGTATATTCAGTTTAAAAACCTATAGAAGCTGTATTTACATTGACACAAAACCATACCCTCTTGAAGAAATATTTCCATAAATTATTTATCAGGTTTTTATGACTCTTTAAATGATTTCTCTCTTTTTATAATAACTAATCATTTTGTTCACCAAAAAAAAAAAAAAAAAAAAGAGAGAGAGAGAGAGAGAGAAGAGTTTGGCATTCTCTGTTGTTGCAGAGATGTAATTGTGGTTTTTGACTATCATCTGACTGCGACACATAACCATACTGGTTATTCAGTCTGACTGTCTCTACAGCATCATCTTATCCATTCCACATAAACCCCTTCCAGCAGAGTATGAGGTTACAGTGCAAACGTATAATGAAAGACAAATACAGACTGTGGGAGCTTAATTTTAAAGGATATTGAGCATTAAAATTAAGTGTAATTTTAGATACTGTTTTGTGTGACTAGAACCTACTGAAAATCACTGGAAATTAAGTTATGTTTGGGATTGGTTCAATAGATATTTATTGAGAACCTACTGAAAATCACTGGAAATTAAGTGAAGTTTGGGATTGGTTCAATAGATATTTATTGAGAACACACTATGTGCCAGTGTTCCAAGTACAACAGTGGGCAAAACAGAGAAATTCTGTCTCTCCTGTGGAGTCTACATTTTGGTGGGATATGACAGACAAAATTCAAATGAATGAATGAATAGTATCTCAGGAAGTAAAAAGTGCTATAATGAGACTTCAGCAGAGTAAAGAGGTAAGAGTGATAGTAAATAAATAAATATTGTATAACATACCTGTACAATACTGGAAGTTTTCCAGAAGAAGAATAAGTGATGGTGAAAAAGAGAGAAGAATAGTAGGAACAAATGGAACTGAAAGAGCAGGGCTTGAGTCGTCTTGAGAACTTGACTCTACTGTATATCTAAATGTTGGTTAAGTCAAGTGAAGTCGCTTAGTCATGTCTGACTCTGTGCGACCCCACGGACTGTAGCCTACCAGGCTCCTCCGTCCATGGGGTTTTCCAGGCAAGAATACTGGAGTGCGTTGCCATTTCCTTCTCCAGGGCATCTTTCCGACCCAGGGATTGAACCCGGGTATCCCGCATTGTAGGCAGATACTTTACCGTCTGGGCTACCAGGAAAGTTAAGCTTGTGTCAAAAACTGTTGTTTTACATAAAAGAGTAAGGAAAGTTCTTTCTAACAATGAGACATCTGATTAAAGAGTTAAAGGAAGTCAGGAGCTGAGCCATATAGATTTTCCCCTTTTCAGACACAGAAAAGATGCAAAGCATGACAAACAAGGAACAAGAATGCAGATCAAGAGAAATGGAAGTTGGAAAATTAGTATTGCAGTAATTTAGATTATGGCGGTGGCCTGGACAAGTGTACAATGACTGGAGGTGGGATAACATGGTTGGATTTTGATCTATTTTAAGAAAAAAAACAACAGTTCATGCTGGTTCATGAGAGATAAAGAATAGTTAAGACTTGCTCTAGAGGTTTAGTCTGAGCAGTTAGAAGAATGAAGCTTCTGTTTTTGGGTTGAGAAGGACAAAGGGTTTCATAGTGGAAACCAAGAATTGTTTTAGATGCTTTAAGTTTGAGATGTCTATAAGACTGCAAGTGGAATTCAAGTGTTTGAAGTCAGAGAAGAGTTAACACTGAGAACATAAATTTGGGAGTTATCAGTATACACATGAGATGTACATGCATATCACTGATATAAATAAATTAGAAAATTCCTATTGAAAAGAAAAGATATTAAAGGATTTAGCATTTTAACACTCTAATGCTTAGAGGTCAGATTAGCAAGAAGAAACCAAAAAGGATATTTTGGTATCTCTTTTAAGAGATTACTCAGTGAGAGAGAAGGAAAAAAAAAAGAGACTCTTTTTTTTTTTGTTTTTTGGAGGATAGGTGAAGAAAGTGTTTCAAGAGGAGTTGTCATAGTCATTTGTGTCAAATGCTACTGATAAATCCAGTTAGATGTACTTCAAGAATTTATCATTGGATATAACAACATGGAAGCTATTAATGACCTTTAAACCAGCAGTTTTTGTAAATAGATATAGATTAAGGAAAGTGGTAATACTTTGAGGAATTTTGCTTTAAAGATGAGCAAAGAAACAAGTGGCTGAAGGGATATGTTAAATGTAGTTATGAGATATTATAACATACCTGTACAACACTGGGAGTTTTCCAGAAGGAGAATAAGTGATGGTGAAGAAGAAAGAGAGAAGAATAGTAGGAATAAATGGAACTGAAAGAGCAGGGCTTGAGTCGTCTTAAGAACTTGACTCTACTGTGTATCTAAATGTTGGTTAAGCTTTTGTTCTTAAAAAAAAAATTTTTTTTTTTGGTTTAAACTCTTCTGACTGCTAAAAAATATATATAATAGCATTGGGACCTTAAAACAGAATGGTTTAAGCTCTCAAAATACCTATGTTCACTCCATTTATGGAAATATTCTCAGCATAAACAGACTCTATTTCAACATACTGTATACTCGTGTCCTCTGGTTTGTCTAATCTAGACATGTTTCTGTTAAAGGCTATCATAATCTCCAACAGAGAATCAAATGACATTTATTCAAGCCTTGGTGCCAGATTAAAATGCCAGAAGTTATGCTGATACCTACAAAACGTTACTTTATTTTTTTTCCCTGAGCTTTGCAGCAAGATAATTTAGCTTCAGGCAATCAAAGCATAAACCTCTTTAAGGTTGATTTTTCCAAAAGCAGCTGTTTGTAGTCTAAATCTGAATTTGTGTGTAAGTCATTAGCACAGTGTTTACAAGTTTGCTTTTTTCTGTATGGCTTCTGTAAAACTATATCATGGTTGATATTTTATTTCTAAACATACTTCTATGTTAATTCATCCTCTGGGGGTATATGAAGCATAAATATGAAGCATAAATTCAATCTACCACTTCCTGATGTTTAATATTAAGTGCTTCAAGTATATCACATCCCACTTCACTCTATCCCACACATACTTAATGATGCAGTATCTAGGGAAACTTCTTTTTTGACCCAGCTGGAAATTAGCTGATGAATTTAAACAATGATTGATGAATTTAGGGACCTAAAAGAGTTAGTATTAACTCTAGGGACTAATTATTTTCCTGTACCACATCACTCATGCCACTGCTATGAGCAAGTGTCATTAATCCCAACAGTCAATTACTCATCCGTTTGATCCCTATCTTCAAAATGTTCCATTTAAAATATCCAAAGTCAACTTCTTATTAACTTGATAATTTTGGATAAAAAATAGAGATCTCAATATAAATAGAATTTATTGTAAAGTTTGGTTCTTTAATTCACATGGAAGTTACTTTCACGTATGGTGTGAGGATGGGATCATTCGCATTCTTTGATCCGGAGAACTAAAACCAAATAAGGACTCTCTATGCACTTGGTATACACTGGAGGAAGACACGGTATAACTACAACAAAGACTCAACTTGGAAAATAGAAGAAAGGCAAAATGTCCTATAGCCACTTGCTGTAACACCCTGAAATCCTTCTGGGCAGATATTCATGGACTCCCTCCTGCAGAATGGAAAACATTTCTTAATTAGCTCACAATTCTACTCCGTAGGAAGAGCTTTCCATTCATTGCTCTACTGAGATTGGTCATTGATTCATGAGTCTGCCCTCTGGGTAATAACTCCATTCTCATTATTCTACTTAGCCACATGTATCAGACATTAGTGGGAGGAGACATATTTGTAGGCTGAATAATGTTTGCATCCTATTTACTACCTGGAAAATGCTGGGGATCCAATAGCCATTTTAAGTCTTGGAAAGAGAATCGAGAATATCTTACTCTATCTTGTGGTTTCTTTGGCAGCACAATCCTCTGAAATAACTCCTAAAAGCATGAAGAGATGGAGCCAAAGCAAAAACAATAACCAGTAGTGGATGTGACTGGTGATGGAAGTAAGTCTGCTGTTGTAAAGAACAACACTGCATAGGAACCTGGAATGTTAGGTCCATGAATCAAGGCAAATTGGAAGCAATCAAACAGGAGATGGCAAGAGTGAACATCAATATTTTAGGAATCGGTGAATTAAAATGAATTGGAATGGGCAAATTTAATTCAGATGGCCAATATATCTACTATTGTGGGCAAGAATCCCTTAGAAGAAATGGAGTAGCCCTCATAGTCAACAAAAGAGTCCAAAATGCAGTACTTGGGTTTAGTCTCAAAGATGACAGAATGACCTCTGTTCATTTCCAAGGCAAACAATTCAGTATCACCATAATCCAAGTCTATACCTTTATTGTGCCTGTCTTTGCATGAAATGTTCCCATGGTATATCTCTCAGCTGAAGAAGCTGAAGCTGAACGGTTCTATAAAGACCTATAAGACCTTCTAGAACTAACATCCAAAAAAGATGTCCTTTACATCAAAGGGGACTGGAGTGCAAAAGTAGGAAATCAAGAGATACCTGGAGTAACAGGCAAATTTGAAGCAGAGAAAAGGCTAACAGAGTTTTGCCAAAAAAATGCACTCATTGTAGCAAACACCCTCTTCTAACAATACAAGAAAAGACTCTACTCATAGACATCACCAGATGGTCAATACCGAAATTAGATTGATGATATTCTGTGCAGCCAAAGATAGAGAAGCTCTGTACAGTCAGCAAAGCAAGAATGGGAGCTGACTGTGGCTCATCATGAATTCCTTATTGAAAAATTCAGACTTAAATTGAAGAAAGTAAGGACAACCACTAGACCATTCAAGTATAACCTAAATCAAATTCCTTATGATTATACAGTGGAAGTGACAAATGGATTAAAGGGATTAGATCTGATAGAGTGCCTCAAGAACTATGGACAGAGGTTCATGACATTGTACAGGAGACAGTGATCAGGACCATCCATAAGAAAATTAAATGCAAAAAGTCAAAATGGTTGTCTGAGGAGGCTTTACAAATAGCTGAAAAAAAGAAGAGCCAGACACGAGTGAGTGACTAACAACAAAGAGAAGCAGAAAATATTAAGAGGTGGTAAGAATACACAGAAGAATTATATAAAAACTATATTCATGACCCAGATAACCACGATGGTGTGATCACACACCTAGAGCCACACATCTTGGAAGGCAAATGAGCCTTAGGAGGCATCACTACGAACAAAGCTAGTGGAGGTGATGGAATTCCAGTTGAGCTATTGTAAATCCTAAAAAATGATGCTGTGAAAGTGATGCACTCAATATGCCAGCAAATTTGGAAAACTCAGCAGTGGCCACAGGACTGGAAAAAGTGAGTTTTCAATCCAATACCAAAGAAAAACAATGTCAAAGAATGCTCAAATTACTGCACAATTGCTTTCACCTCACACGCTAGTAAAGTAATGCTCAAAATTCTCCAAGCCAGGCTTCAACGGTATGTGAACCATGAACTTCCAGATGTACAAGCTGGTTTTAGAAAAGGCAGAGGAACTAGAGATCAAATCTCCAACATCCTTTGGATCATCGAAAAAGCAAGGAAGTTCCAAAAAAACACCTACTTCTGCTTTATTGACTACACACAACCCTTTGATTGTGTGGATCACAACAAACTGGAAAATTCTTCAAGAGAGGGGAATACCAGACCACCTTACCTGCCTCTTGAGAAATCTGTATGGAGATCAAGAAGCAACAGTTAGAACTGGACATGGAACAACAGACTAGTTTTTCCAAATTGGGAAAGGAGTATGTCAAGGCTTTATATCGTCACCCTGCTTATTTAACTTACATGCAAAGTACATCATGCCAAATACCAGGCTCGATGAAGCACAAGCTGGAATCAAGATTGCCAGGAGAAATATCAATAACCTCAGATATGCAGATGACACCAACCTTATGGCAGAAAGTGAAGCCTCTTAATGAAAGTGAAAGAGGAGAGAGAAAAAGCCGGCTTAAAAATAGACATTCAGAAAACGAAGATCATGGCATCCAGTACCATCACTTCATGGCAAACACTTGGGGAAACAATGGAAATATTGACAGACTTTATTCCTGGGGGATCCAAAATCACTGAAGATGGTGACTGCAGCCATGAAATTAAAAGATGCTTGCCCCTTAGAAGAAAAGCCATGATCAACCTAGACAGCGTATTAAAAAGCAGAGACATTACTTTGCCGACAAACGTCCGTCTAGTCAAAGCTATGGTTTTTCCAGTAGTCATGTATGGATGTGAGAGTTGGACTATAAATAAAGCTAAATGCCGAAGAATTGATGCTTTTGAACTGTGGTGTTGGAGAAGACTCTTGAAATTCCTTGGAGTGCAAGGAGATCCAATCAGCCCATCCGAAAGGAAATCAGTGCTGAATATTCATGGGAAGGATTGATGCTGAAGCTGAAGCTTCAATACTTTGGCCACCTGATGCAAAGAGCTCACTCCTTGGAAAAGAACCTGATGCTGAGAAAGACTGAAGGCAGGAGGAGAAGGGGATGACAGAGAACAAGATGGTTGGGTGACATCACCAACTCAAAGGACATGAGTTTGAGCAAGCTCTGGGAGTTGGTGATGGACAGGGAAGCCTGGCGAGCTGCATGCAGTCCATGGGGACACAAAGTTTAGACACGACTGAGCGACTGAACTGAACTGACTGACAGTCTTCTTAAAACCTTCATGGGCTTCTTATGTAGTTGAATCAAATCTCTCATATATCAGTTACTGCACACACAGTCCTTTCTAGGCTTCTCAGACATTTTTAATATCCTTTTGCTTTCTCATACCTTAACTCTTAACTCAATTTTATTGCATTTCTCTGCCACCTATCAAATTTTAGTGGAAGAACCATGCATTGTCTCTTTTCCTTGAGTTTCTCTGCTTCTAATTAAAAAGATTTATTGAAACTACCCTCTTAGTTGAGCCTTTACACTGAGACAGCTTAGTTGACAGAAAAGTTTTAACAAAATGAATCTATCAGCCATTGTCTTGATTCAGTATTGCCTTGTGGCTGAGATTTCATTTGTCTTTATTGGTCAATGAATTTCTCCATCTTATCTTTTACTATTTGAGTTTAAGAAGCAGTTAGTTACCTTTTCACCTCTACAAATCCCCAAATTTCTGCTCTCTCTCTACTCTCTCACCAACCTTTGAGATAATAACAGCAATTTCTGGACTTATTTCTTCTTTGTAGTTTCTTCTCAAAAGCAGTCAACAACTAGTATATACTACTACTTTATCCAAATATATTTGCTTTAATTACTATTAAGTACATTATCCTCCTTCCATGTTACAGCAAAGCTGCAGTTTTTGTTCTACTATTCCACTGAAAATCTTGGAATACCATCTTCCCAGCCTCCAGTAACAAGAAACTAAAACCACTCTAACAACACAGAAATACAAAGGATCATAAGAGACTACTATCAGCAGTTATATGCCAATAAAATGGACAACGTGGAAGAAATGGACAAATTCTTAGAAAAGTATAATTTTCCAAAACTGAACCAGGAAGAAATAGAAAATCTTAACAGACCCATCACAAGCATGAAAATTGAAACTGTAATCAGAAATCTTCCAGCAAACAAAAGCCCAGGTCCAGATGGCTTCACAGCTGAATTCTACAAAAAATTTCGAGAAGAGCTAACACCTATCCTACTCAAACTCTTCCAGGAAATTGCAGAGGAAGGTAAACTTCCAAACTCATTCTATGAGGCCACCATCACCCTAATACCAAAACCTGACAAAATACTACAAAAAAACAAAACTACAGGCCAGTATCACTGATGAACACAGATGCAAAAACCCTCAACAAAATTCTAGCAATCAGAATCCAACAACACATTAAAAAGATCATACACCATGACCAAGTGGGCTTTATCCCAGGGATGCAAGGATTCTTCAACATCCACAAATCAATCAATGTAATTCACCACATTAACAAATTGAAAAATAAAAGCCATATGATTATCTCAATAGATGCAGAGAAGGCCTTTGACAAAATTCAACATCCATTTATGATTAAAACTCTCCAGAAAGCAGGAATAGAAGGAACATACCTCAACATAATAAAAGCTATATATGATAAACCCACAGCAAACATTATCCTCAATGGTGAAAAATTGAAAGCATTTCCCCTAAAGTCAGGAACAAGACAAGGGTGCCCACTTTCACCACTACTATTCAACATAGTTCTGGAAGTTTTGGCCACAGCAATCAGAGCAGAAAAAGAAATAAAAGGAATCCAAATTGGAAAGGAAGAAGTAAAACTTTCACTGTTTGCAGATGACATGATCCTCTACATAGAAAACCCTAAAGACTCCACCAGAAAATTACTAGAGCTAATCAATGAATATAGTAAAGTTGCAGGATATAAAATCAACACACAGAAATCCCTTGCATTCCTATACACTAATAATGAGAAAGTAGAAAAAGAAATTAAGGAAACAATTCCATTCACCATTGCAATGAAAAGAATAAAATACTTAGGAATATATCTACCTAAAGAAACTAAAGACCTATATATAGAAAACTATAAAACACTGATGAAAGAAATCAAAGAGGACACTAATAGATGGAGAAATATACTGTGTTCATGGATCAGAAGAATCAATATAGTGAAAATGAGTATACTACCCAAAGCAATTTACAAATTCAATGCAATCCCTATCAAGCTACCAGCCATATTTTTCACAGAACTAGAACAAATAATTTCAAATTTTGTATGGAAATACAAAAAACCTCGATAGCCAAAGCAATCTTGATAAAGAAGAGTGGAAATGGAGGAATCAACTTGCCTGACTTCAGGCTCTACTACAGAGCCACAGTCATCAAGACAGTATGGTACTGGCACAAAGACAGAAATATAGATCAATGGAACAAAATAGAAAGCCCAGAGATAAATCCACACACATATGGACACCTTATCTTTGACAAAGGAGGCAAGAATATACAATGGAGTAAAGACAATCTCTTTAACAAGTGGTGCTGGGAAAACTGGTCAACCACTTGTAAAAGAATGAAACTAGATCACTTTCTAACACTGCACACGAAAATAAACTCAAAATGGATTAAAGATCTAAATGTAAGACCAGAAACTATAAAACTCCTAGAGGAGAACATAGGCAAAACACTCTCCGACATAAATCACAGCAGGATCCTCTATGATCCACCTCCCAGAATACTGGAAATAAAAGCAAAAATAAACAAATGGGATCTAATTAAAATTAAAAGCTTCTGCACAACAAAGGAAACTATAAGCAAGGTGAAAAGACAGCCTTCTGAATGGGAGAAAATAATAGCAAATGAAGCAACTGACAAACAACTAATCTCAAAAATATACAAGCAACTCCTGCAGCTCAATTCCAGAAAAATTTATGACCCAATCAAAAAATGGGCCAAAGAACTAAATAGACATTTCTCCAAAGAAGACATACGGATGGCTAACAAACACATGAAAAGATGCTCAACATCACTCATTATTAGAAAAATGCAAATCAAAACTACAATGAGGTACCACTTCACACCAGTCAGAATGGCTGCGATCCAAAAGTCTACAAACAATAAATGCTGGAGAGGGTGTGGAGAAAAGGGAACCCTCCTACACTGTTGGTGGGAATGCAAACTAGTCCAGCCACTATGGAGAACAGTGTGGAGATTCCTTAAAAAATTGCAAATAGAACTACCTTACGACCCAGCAATCCCACTGCTGGGCATACATACCGAGGAAACCAGAATTGAAAGAGACACATGTACCCCAATGTTCATCGCAGCACTGTTTATAATAGCCAGGACATGGAAACAACCTAGATGTCCATCAGCAGATGAATGGATAACAAAGCTGTGGTACATATACACAATGGAGTATTACTCAGTCCTTAAAAAGAATACATTTGAATCAGTTCTGACGAGATGGATGAAACTGGAGCCGATTATACAGAGTGAAGTAAGCCAGAAAGAAAAACACCAATACAGTATACTAACACATATATAAGGAATTTAGAAAGATGGCAATGATGACCTTGTATGCAAGACAGCAAAAAAGACACAGATGTATATAATGGACTTTTGGACTCTGAGGGAGAGGGAGAGGGTGGGATGATTTGGGAGAATGGCATTGTAACATGTATACTACCATGTAAGAATCGAATCACCAGTCTATGTCCGACGCAGGATACAGCATGCTTGGGGCTGGTACATGGTGATGACCCAGAGAGATGTCATGGGGAGGGAGGTGGGAGAGGGGTTCATGTCTGGGAACAGATATACACTCGTGCTGGATTCATGTCAATGTATGGCAAAACCTATACAGTATTGTAAAGTAAAATAAAGTAAAAAGAAAAATAAAAAAATAAATAAAACCACTCTAAGTGAGTACTAACATAACAAAAACATATGACATTGGTCATTAATAATCATTTCAGATATTTTTATGGGATTAAAAAAAAAAGAACAATGCAGGTTGCCATGCTTTATACAAAGGTTTATACCTTACTCAGGTTACATATTCAGTGTGATTCATTAGAAGGATTTACTCCATCAGGGAATTTAGCAGACAGTAGTTCTATATTTTCACATGCTTTGAGGAATCCCCCAAAACATTGCTCTAAAAGGTTTTAGATGGGAAGGAATGCAATATCACTTATTCTCACATTTCATTGGTCAAATAAACAATATAACTAAACTCAGTTTAAAAGGGGTGCCGTTCAATGTCAAGAAAACAGCACTACTGAATTCCACATCCACATATTTGTGATCTTCATATCCCAATTGCAAGTTATTAAAGCATATCTTACTATAAAATATTATTTTATGTTCAAGTTACATTATTCAATCTAGACATATCTTAATTCCTACCTGTCCCCTAATTGCATGTGATTGAGCACTCACTAGAGATATGATTATTTAGCCTGAGTCAGAATGACCAAAATATGGGGGAAAATAATCTTATAAATAGGAATAAAGAAAGAAATTAAGGGTCTAAATAACATAGAAGAGAATTAAGCGTCTTTTATGATGAAATGTAGGTTTCTGTAGGCCTGAATCTGTTTTCAGTCAAGGCACCCTTCAGAAAGAAGGACTATTAGTTGCTAGAAAATTAGGCATGGATCTGACCATACCTCTAACACAACCTAGCCTTTTCTCATATTGAAGATGAGGTTGAGGCAGATAGTCTATTTAATTTCAATTAAGGTTGATGTTTAAATTGGCAGAGATTCTATATACTGCTTTTTAAGGTATTACTTAATGAAACTACTGTATTCTATTTTTAATGAAGACTATAGTCCCAAAGCTTTAATTACAATGGGCATATTGCACATACTTTGGCAGACCATAGGACCCTGGTTGATGCTACTATCAACCATCACCATGTTGCTGTATTACAAACTACCCCAAAGTCAACAGTTTAAATAGCAACCAGTAGGTTTAACAGGAATCTATAGAATTTGGGGAGGTCAGCTAGGAGCTCACCCTAGTCTTCATAGGTCTGTATCAGGTATAGATAAAGCAGACCCCCTGATAATTTTGACTGGGTTCTCTCGCATGCTTGGAGATGCACTGTTGGCTGGTCTGATGATGGCTTCATCTCTCTTAGATGCACTTCTAACCCCTCAAGTAGGTGGAATTATTACATAAGATGCAGGGGTCCAAGGGAGCAGGAAGTTTCTTTCTTAATACCAAGACTCAGAAGTGGCACACCATTAATTTCACAACATTCTATTAGCCAAAATAATTTTAAAGGCAAGTCCAAGTTCAAAGAGAGGGCAAATAAAATATGTACTCTACTGAGGAAAACTGCAAAATCAAACAGCATATAGATATAGTTGGGGGGGAGGGGTAAAGAAATTTGGTGATTTTGCAATCTATCACCACTTTTAAACTTTAACACCATAGAATATTGCTTCAATTGCTGTTCCTTGGTAAATGAACAAACAAGAAACTAAAGATTCTGACTTTTTTTTAGATTAAAGTGGTTTGCAACTGACTTCTAGACAATAGTCTCAAATTGGTTCATCATGGTTAATTAATTAAGCTTTGATAAAGGCTTTGATTTTAGAGACCTGGGCACTGCAGCTATCAGAGTGGAGTCACTGGCTTTGTCAGCCAGCTGAAAAGCATAGACTCTTTTTTGATTGAGATATTTTTCTTAGGTTGAGACAGATAAAAGAAAAAATAAAGTCATTATTAATAATTACATGTTTTAAATCACTGACTACAGAATGCAGGTTTGCTCAGACTATCAATAAGAACCTATAGTAGTTTCAAAATCAGATTGAATTTTGCTCTTAGAACAAGAACAGTGAGATGGTGAAATCCAATAAAAGGAAATAAAGTCAGACTTGTATATATTATGTTTTTAATAGATGATGGAGGGTGTGGGGCCCAAAGAGACAAAGAAAGGGAAACAAGATCACAGAAAAAAATAAATAAAATTAGGCTCATAGGGACAATTCAGATCTAAAGAAACATTGAAAATAACTCAAAACTGCAGATAGAGAGTCTGTAATAAGTGCAATTGGGAACCCTCAATTTGAAAACAGACACAGACAGGTGGTTGAAGAAAATTCAGAAAGATTTCAGAAGGCAGGATTAATATCAGTCTAAAATACTTCAAGAAACATTTGATAGTTTCAAGTTAATACCTTTTGTTGTTACTATTTTTGTTGTTTGTGGTACTTTTGCTTTCATCTGAGAAAGCATATGTATATATTTCTTGAGGGAATGTGGTCAGAAAATGTATAAAGTTAGATCTCTAAGACACACTGAAGATAAACCGTGTTACAAAGATCCATAGTAGACAAAAATTGATAATATTTGTCTAGGTTATATTCTTTATAGCATTATCCAATATGATGGTCAAACAGTTGATAAGATTTATGCCAAAGTGCTTTCATAACTCATCATGGAACATCGGTGGAAAGCATAGAGAAATGTAATAGGAAAACAAATGTGTGGATCCAAGAGCAAAGGGGCAAAAAGGAAAGCAGACATTATATCCTAGCCTTATACAGGGTAGAAATAGAAAACAGTAAATAATCTAACACATGAAAGCTTTAAAACCCAAATTACTATTGTAAGCGATGAAGAGTATACATAAGCAGAATACTAGAGGCATATTCCATTGCTACACAGAAAGAAGTGGTAAATAGAAGTATTTCAGCCACTACATGAAATAATATCAGTTATATCTCCACTACTTGTAAATTCAAAATTATGAAGAAAAATAAGATATTTATTTATATTTATTTTAAATGTTTCTACTAACTGGGATCCTGAAGATAAAATCTTAGGAAAAAATGATAATGACCATGATTCCAAACTGAGACAAACAATAGACAAAATATTACTTCCCCAAAAAGTAAAATTAATAGCTCTAAGAATTTCTAAACCTGATGGAACTTGCAAATGAACAAAACCAATTTTGAAACTATTAAAAAATAAATGACTCTCCCAAACTCTGGCCCTTCAGAAAATTGGTCAGTATAGTAATTCCATTGCTATTGAAAATCTTAAACTTCTTCACTTCTAGAGAGAACGCATTGACTGACAATCTCTGGCAAAACCTACAGCTTTGCTTGTTCTTAGTTCTTCATCTCTCAGTGACCCATAAAAGATCACCTGTTTCCTCTTCTGTAATTTTTTGTGAAAAAATGCTGACACTCATGATACGGGGCCAGACTGGAACTTCAATATTGGTGAACTTAGAAACCCTGAGACAAAGAAGGGCTTTTCAGTACAGCATGGTCATCTCCAGGATGGAGAAATTCAGATATTCTACTAAAAGTATACAAGGCTGGAGTTTAAGAGAATGGGTCAAAGAAAACTACAAGGCTATCAGCACAGATTTGTAAGCTTGGTGGGCTCTTAAAAATATGGGCACTTTGTTCATGAAAGGGAGAGAAAACCCATCCTCGGTTGGGTGTCAGGAATCCAAGGTTAAAAGGAGAAATAAAAATCGAGAGCGATATTAAGTATGAGAGATCAAACCTAAAGGTAAATTGGGAAATGGGAAACTAAAGAAAATCCTGGTAGTGTAGGTGTCGGTGCTGCATATTTCAAAATTTGGCAAGAAAACTGGAGTATTCGAATATCACACTTAAAAAAAAAAAAGGCCATTAGACTATCTTGGAGTTTTTCTCAAAATGTGATTTATGATAACTGTAGAATCATAAGTATCCTTTGAATGGGACACTTCATTCAATTAATACTATTTCAGTAATAGATTCACAAAAAAACACATAGATTTTGCAAGAATAAAATCATAGTCTTTTTCTCTCCTTCCCCCCTCACCTTTTTTCCTATTTCCTTCCTCCCCATTTCCTTCCTCCTTGCCTCTGGCTAACTAAACTTCTGCTAACAGTTTTGACGGGTCAGAGTCATATGGCTCTAAAGTGTACTGGCATAACTTGGGTAATATTATGAGTTGATGGGCTATCTGTTTTATTTTCAAATTTTCCTATGGGAATATGGCTAGAGTATTAATACTCTGCTGTGTCCTCTTGAGTAACTCTTCGGAAAACTGAGTCCTGTGAGAGACTTCAGGTTGGGTTGATTTACCTTTATAAATACAAACAAAATACATCCATTCAAAATGAAGAGATGAAGCCCAAGCTGCTGCTGACTGATATTCCTTTCCACCCAGGCATCTGAATCAGTTATATTAGACAGAAAATGAGGAGAATGTGAAACTGGAAAAGGCAGAACTTAATACTTTAATTTGCGGGGATTTAATAAGAGATTTTAGTGTGTAGATAGATAGACAGATAATTTTACATTCCTGGCGTTATATTATGACTTATGCTGACATTTGAGCTTGTTGCCCAGTCTTAACTCAGTTTTATTGAACAATTTGGCTAGGCATTATTTAAGGTGGGAAATAAAAGTGAGCAGCAAATTTTTCATTAATAATAAGGTAACCACTCCAGTATTCTTTCCTGGAGAATCCCATGGACAGATAGGTTACAGTCCCTAGAGTCGCAGAGTCGGACATGACTGAAGCAGCTTAGCACACACGGGCATGTTTCAGGTAATTTGTGGATCTCTGTTTAGGAAGAGTAGGAAGTCAAGAAACACCTGGAGTAACAGGAAAATTTGGCCTTGGAATGAGGAATGAAGTAGGGCAAAGACTAATAGAGTTTTGCCAAGAACATGCACTTGTCATAGCAAACACCCTCTTCCAACAACACAAGAGGAGACTCTACAGGTGGACATCACCAGATGGTCAACACTAAAATCAGATTGATTATATTCTTTGCAACCAAATATGGAGAAGCTCTATACAGTTAACAAAAACAAGACCAGGAGCTGACTGTGGCTCAGATCATAGAACTCCTTATTGCCAAATTCAGACTTAAATTCAAGAAAGTAGGTGAAACCGCTAGACCATTCAGGTATGACCTAAATCAAATCCCTTATGATTATACAGTGGAAGTGAGAAATAGATTTAAGGCACTAGATCTGATAGGCAGAGTGCCTGATGAACTATGGACGGAGGTTTGTGACATTGTACAGGAGACAGGAATCAAGACCATCCCCATGGAAAAGAAATGCAAAAAAGCAAAGTGGCTCTCTGGGGAGGCCTTACAAATAGCTGTGAAAAGAAGAGAGGCACAAAGCAAAGGAGAAATGGAAAGATATAAGCATCTGAATGCAGAGTTCCAAAGAATAGCAAGAAGAGATAAGAAAGCATTCCTCAGCAGCAATGCAAAGAAATACAGGAAAACAACAGAATGGGAAAGACTAGAGATCTCTTTAAGAAAATTAGAGACACCAAGGGAACATTTCATGCAAAGATGGGCTCGATAAAGGATAGAAATGGTCTGGACCTAACAGAAGCAGAAGATATTAAGAAGAGGTGGCAAGAATACACAGAAGAACTGTACAAAAAGATCTTCAAGACCAAGATCATGATGGTGTGATCACTCACCTAGAACCAGACATCCTGGAATGTGAAGTCAAGTGGGCCTTAGAAAGCATCACTATGAACAAAGCTAGTAGAGGTGATAGAATTCCAGTGGAGCTGTTTCAAATCCTGAAAGATGATGCTGAAAGTGTTGCACTCAATATGCCAGCAAATTTGGAAAACTCAGCAGTGGCCACAGGACTGGAAAACGTGTTTTCATTCCAATCCCAAAGAAAGGCAATGACAAAGAATGCTCAAACTACCGCACGATTGTACTCCTCTCACACGCTAGTAAAGTAATGCTCAAAATTCTCCAAGCCAGGATTCAGCAATACGTGAACCGTGAACTTCCAGATGTTCAAGCTGGTTTTAGAAAAGGCAGAGGAACAAGAGATCAAGTTGCCAACATCTGCTAGATCATCGGAAAAGCAAGAGAGTTCTAGAAAAACATCTATTTCTGCTTTATTGACTATGCCAAAGCCTTTGACCGTATGGATCACAATAAACTGTGGAAAATCTGAAAGAGATGGGAATACCAGACCACCTTACCTGCCTCTTGAGAAACCTATCTGCAGCTCAGGAAGCAACAGTTAGAACTGGACATGGAGCAACAGACTGGTTCCAAATAGGAAAAGGAGTACGTCAAGGCTGTATATTGTCACCCTGCTTATTTAACTTATATGCAGAGTACATCATGAGAAACGCTAGGCTGGAAGAAACACAAGCTGGAATCAAGATTGCCGGGAGAGATATCAATAACCTCAGATATGCAGATGATACCACCCTTATGGCAGAAAGTGAAGAGGAACTAAAAAGCCTCTTGATGAAAGTGAAAGTGAAGAGTGAAAAAGTTGGCTTAAAGCTCAACATTCAGAAAATTAAGATCATGGCATCTGGTCTCATCACTTCATGGCAAATAGGTGGGGGAACAGTGAAAACAGTATCAGACTTTATTGTTTTGGACTCCAAAATTACTGCAGATGGTGACTGCAGCCATGAAATTAAAAGATGCTTATCCTTGGAAGAAAAGTTATGACCAACCTAGATGGCATATTGAAAAGCAGAGACATTACTTTGCCAACTAAGGTCCGTCTAGTCAAGGCTATGGTTTTTCCTGTGGTCATGTATGGATGTGAGAGTTGGACTGTGAAGAAAACTGAATGCCGAAGAATTGATGCTTTTGAACTGTGGTGTTGGAGAAGACTCTTGAGAGTCCCTTGGACTGCAAGGAGATCCAGCCAGTCCATTCTGAAGGAGATCAGCCCTGGGGTTTCTTAGGAAGGAATGATGCTAAAGTTGAAACTCCAGTACTTTGGCCACCTCATGCAAAGAGTTGACTCATTGGAAAAGACTCTGATGCTGGGATGGATTGGGAGTAGGAGGAGAAGGGGATGACAGAGGATGAGATGGCTGGATGGCATCACTGACTCAATGGACGTGAGTCTGAGTGAAGTCCAGGGGTTGGTCATGGACAAGGAGGCCTGGCGTGCTGCGATTTATGGGGTCGCAGAGTCAGACACAACTGAGCAACTGAACTGAACTTTTAGAACCCATTTCAGAGATTTCTGGGGGATAAGCTTAGATGCTCACCCTTGATCCTAAAGAAAACATATAAAGGAGTATTTCTTGATATTGAAGAGGCATCTTAAGAAAAATAGGATCAAGCACATATGAGCTGTGCTAGGGGCACCTCTCTACTAAGGGAGAAAACCTAAATTTGGTTATCCATAGCTTTAACTGTCAGGTTCAATGAGATAAGAGGAACACAGTCTGGGGACTAGAGGAAAACATGCATTCCTAACAGTAAGGAACTTCTACTCCACTCCAGGAGAGGAAGAGTTTTGGAGTATCATTTATGGCTTTCCTTTTTCTCCTCCGCATCAAAGAAGGAACTAATGCAGGTAACTGCTCAATGCTTCCATGTAGGGCCAAGATATGAGCGGTCCCTGCACAGGTATAACCCAGCCTTCGAACTCTGTCTCTTTGTTGGAGCTGTCTGCCTCAGTTCATAGTGTTTTCTTCCCATCTATTCCTCTTTCATTTGTCAAGAACTTTCAGGCAGAGACCCCTACTCTATGGAGAAGTCCTATAATTTCTCAGTTCCTCAAATCATGTCTGAGCAGATAGATGAGGTAGATTGCTTTTTTATTTTTTTTCCAAATAACACTGACATCATTTCAGAAGCAAATTGAAGTAAACTACATCATTATGAAAATATTCACTACTCTTACCAACTGAATGTATAATATATTCCTATCCATTGATGTCAAATGTGGCCATTAACTTCTAAATTCAACCAACTATAATGGATAATGATCATGCCACTTCTAAGCAGAAGATTTAAGAGCCATCATGTGGAGATTCAGCCTTTTTTTTTTTTTTTCCTCTCTAAAATAAACCTGAAAATGTTCCTACTCCTTAGCCTGGATTCTGGAATTAAAGAGACAGAAACCAGAGCCACAAGAAGCTGACAGCCAAACCAAAGTTGTCATGTAATGTCAGCATATTTTTATTGTGCTATGCCACTATATCTGGACATATAATATGCTTGTTATGATAGCATAGCTTAGAGAAAGGTGACTGACATGGCA
This sequence comes from Capricornis sumatraensis, assembly GCF_032405125.1. Classification (NCBI taxonomy): domain Eukaryota; kingdom Metazoa; phylum Chordata; class Mammalia; order Artiodactyla; family Bovidae; genus Capricornis; species Capricornis sumatraensis. Next base: position 61,011,560 of record NC_091087.1, read on the forward strand.
AGTGACAGTTATAATTAGGACACTGCAGTAAAAATTCTAAAATGTATGGCTCTGGGACTAGATAGTGGACATCCCACCAACTATTTATTAGAGTCAAGAAAGATGAAAACTCATTCTCTGCAGTGGCAAACATCTGGTGAAGTGGTTTTCTGTTAAAAATTGCACCTGAAGATCTTGTGGCTTTAGGCCAAGTAGGAAAACAGAATTTGAAAATGTGATTAGTGTCCATGACTAGTTTTATGTGTATTTTAAAATTCTATAAGAAAGAGTTGAGTTCAGGAAAGAATTGGCTAGTTTACAAGCAGAGTAAAAGGGAGTTAAGAAAATCTAGAAATTCTATGACCTTCACAGTTGGAAAATGCAACTGGTTTTCACTTCCAATCATAAAACAGACAAAACTGAAAAATACAAAGGTCTACAAAACCTCAGTTTAGGGGCAAGACAAAATCAAAGAAACGTTATGAATATCATTTAAATGCTTTGAACTGGTAAATGTAGAACTCATTAGATCATTTCACTTGAAGATCCCCTGGATAAGGGCATGGCAACCCACTCCCATATTCTTGCCTGGAGAATCTCCATGGGCAGAGGAGCCTGGCGGGCTACAGCCCATTGGGTCGCAAAGAGTCAGACACAACTGAAGCAGCTTAGCACACATGCACACACAGGAGACTCAAGTAGCCCTTACTTAAATCTAAAGAAAGAAGCATTTTTGTTACAAGAAGATACAAGAAGCTCATCATGTTTTTGAGAGTTGTGCCTCCAATAGAACTATTAGTCAGGTTGAAAAGGAAAGAGATTTTAGGGGGCAAGGGACACATATCCTGAGTATAGGAGCCCTTATGAAATCAACATAAAAGAACATCAAAATTACTATGGAGCAGTGATTGCTAAGCACTTCACACTCTTCCCTTTTCTGAATTATTGTATTTATTGGGGTTACCTTGCCCCATTCCATTGTATAAACAGATTGTTTGGGAGGCAAATGAATTCTCTTTAAGGTTCACAATTGACCAGATTAGCAAAATAACAGCTAGAGCAGATGCAGATAATCATTCATAGACACTGAACATGATTTCATGATTGATGTCACCCTGGGGAGAGGTTCATGTATTGGTTTGGCCAAAAAGTTTGTTTTGGTTTTTCCATAACAACTTAGGAACTAACTTTTCGGCCAACCCAATACTCGGTGGAAGGAAAAGTAATAAATATTTACACCTAAAGAGGCTATATTACTATAAAAATGATGGCTTCTTCCTAAGAGACAAGATTATACATCTCTACATGACTCAACCACCTCTTTCTTTGTGCTACCAGCCTAATAATATCCTGAACTGTGTCTGAACCTTCATTGTGGATTCTGGAATAAAGAAGATACAGAGCTTAGCAGAGAACCTAAGATGACCTACAGCCAACATGTAATGAAACAGATAATAAATATTTGCTTTTGTAAGCCACAGATATTTGAAATAGTTTGTTAACACAATATCACCTAACAAAAGCTGACTAATACAATGGTTGGTTCAACTAAAACGTCAAAGATAGACTACTGTCTAAGTTGAGTTCTCCAACTCAAATGCCTGTATTAAAGAAGATAAAAAGGTTATTTCCAATCTTACACAAAAGTTTGCATCTCAATCGGTCTAAAACTTGGAAAACATTTCATTTCCAAAATTATTTGATTGCTTTATTTGTCCCAGACACTCAGTTAAGTGTTTCACATGTATCATCCCATTCAGTCAGTCATGTCCAACTCTTTGTGACCCCATGGACTGCAGCATGCCAGGCTTCCCTGTCCATCACCAACTCCTCAAGCTTGCTCAAACTCATGTCCACCCAGTCAATGATCCAACCATCTCATCCTCTGTCATCCCCTCCTGCTCCTGCCTTCAATCTTTCCCAGCATCAGGATGTTTTCTAATGAGTCAGTTCTTTGCATCAGGTAGCCAAAGTATTGGAGTTTCAGCTTCAACAGAAGTCCTTCCAACTGATTTCCTTTAGGATGGACTGGTTGGATCTCCTTGTAGTTCAAGGGACTCTTAAGAGTCTTCTCCAACATCAGAGTTCAAAAGCACCGATTCTTCGGCACTCAGCTTTCTTTATGGTCTAACTCTCACATCCATACATGACTACTGGAAAAACCATAGCTTTGACTAGATGGACCTTTGTTGGCAAAGTAATGTCTCTGCTTTTTAATATGCTAATTTTGTCATAGCTTTCTTCCAAGGAGGAAGCATCTTTTAATTTAATGGCTGCAGTCACTATCTGCATTGATTCTGGAGCCCAAGAAAATAAAGTCTGTCACCGTTTCAATTGTTTCCCCGTATATTTGTCATGAAGCGATGGAACTAGATCCCATAATCTTCGTTTTTTGAATGCTGAGTTTAAAGCCAGCTTTTTCACTCTCCTCTTTCACCCTTATCAAGAGGCTCTTTAGTTCCTCTTCACTTTCTGCCATAAGGGTGGTATCATCTGCATGTCTGAGGTTATTGACATTTTTCCTGGCAATTTTGATTCCAGCTTATCATCCCATTAAAACTCACCAAATCTCTAGATATAAAATAGATAGCTAGCAGGAAGCTTCTCTAAGAACATAGGGAGCTCAGCTCGGTGCTCTATGATGACCTAAAGGGGTGGACAGGGGAGGTGAGAGGGAGGTTCAGGAGGGAGGAGATATATGTATGCATATGGCTGAATCACGTTGTTGTACAGCAAAAACTAACACAATATTATAAAGCAATTCTATTCTAATAAAAAAAAAATAAAGAAAAGAAAATTCACCAAATGTTATTGTTCCTTATGTGCTTAGTCGCTCAGTCATGTCTGACTCTTGCGACCCCATGGACTGTAGCCTGCCAGGCTCCTCGGTCCACGGGGATTCTCCAGGCAAGACTACTGCAGTGGGTTGCTATGCCCACCCTCTTGGGGATCTTCACAACCCATGGATCAAACCCAGGTCTCCCACATTGTGGGGGGATTCTGTACCTTCTGAGCCACCAGGGAAATCAACAGCTATCTGAATAGAAGTTACATAACTTTTTCAAGGTTGCTTGGCTCGGCTCTTAAGTGTTCTGATTCTTGCTTCTGCATATCTAACCACTATTCTCAATTACGTAGGGTAAATTTTCCCTTCAAAAACTCTCTAGTTCTTAGACCCTGCCAATAAACAATAGTCACTATGTGAAATTAACATATCATTTGAAATATGCTTACTGTGATCTTCTCTCTAGGTCAAATGTCAGAGCATGTTCTGACCACACATTCTGTGATAGGAGAATCTTAAAAATGACACTGGCACCTAAACTGAGTAACATGAAGCAACAAACCATGTTAAATTCATACTCCTTTCCATCTGCATCCCTATGATAGAGAGTATACCCATGTAACCTTCTAAACCTAGGGGAAAAAAGTCCTTCCAAACCCATTCAGCTGGTTTTCTCCCCTCAGGCTTCAACCTAAGGAGAGCACCTCCAACAGCTATAGCAGCAATGAAGGCAGCAGATGGTTTCTCTTTGGCTAGACAAAAATTGAACACCAAAAATCACTGCAGCTCTGTCCCCTACCTTTCCTGAACAATCCAGCAAACCAATACAGCTCTGATAGAAATCACACTGCAGTTATTTTACCACTGAGTTTGCAATGCAGTTGGAACAGTAGGAAGAGTACCAGGCTTAGAATTAACTCCCATTTATTGTTCTAACAGGCTCAAAATCCTTGAGAAAATGCTCCTTTCTATGTCTGGAGTTTGTCTTTATCTGCAAAAGGAGAATGCATGCATGGGTGCTCACTCATGTCTGACTCTTTGCTGCCAGGCTCCTCTGTCCGTGGAATTTCCAGGGAAGAATACTGAAGTGGGCTGCCGTTTCTTACTCCAGGGAAAAAGGAGAATAATATCTCACAAATTCGTTGGGCTGTTTAAATTAAGGCAATTAAAAATGAGATAACATATTGATCAGAAGAGGCTAAGTTATGCTCTATTAGAAACAACCTTCAATTCTCATCAGTTAAAGGCAATACAGATTTATTTCTCTTTATATGTGTGATCTGTGGTTGGTGAGCTGTATGGATCAGGGGCTAATCCATAGTCACACAGGGGCTGCAAGACAACACCATATTGTAGTCACATTATCCTGCATTTGTGACCTTCTTACTAAAAATTAAATGCCCCAATCAGAAAATGGCAATGTTGCTTCCAATTACAAGCTATGGCTCTAACTAACTGAAAGGATTCTAGTAAGCAAATCCTTCCTATGGTCACAGAAAGAGATGAGAAAAATAGATGGGTAATTTCCAGAAGACTATTTCACACGCAGTGTTGTGACATATGCATGCCTTAATGTTTGTGCTGACACTATAATTATAATATCATGTTGTTTGAATAGTTACACTTAACTACTCCCTCCCTACACAATCATAATTGGAGAGAAGATCTAGTATTGAGATCCTTCACAACTGGAATGTTAACTACGCACATATGAGTGCTGACAGAATTTTCTGAAGAAATATTGTAAGTCATTTCAGAAATAAGCATAGGCTCATGAAATTAGACAGAACTGAACACTGAATAATTGAAAAACACTAAGGGAGAAACTGCATACAACAGCAAAAAGTAACCTCCAGTACAGGATCAAAATAACAAGATAATTATATATGCTGACATTAAAAATTCTTTGGTTTGAACTCTTTCATCTTATGTCCCTGTCTGATAACTAATTAGAATTTGCAGTGTTGATCTGGTTTTTATTTGCATTTACAATTTGAAAACTCAAGTTATATATCAGATAATTACAATGGTGTATAACTATATTTATATTAATTTTAAGTGTAACTGTTCTGGTGGCTAAATATCCTGTGTTCCAACTGCTTCACCCAGAGAGACTGGTAATAAGATTCTAAGTTGGACCTTACATTCTGGTATTTATGTTTCAAAATCAATTTGCTTAATTTGAGGGTCCTTCTTCTCATGGCTCTGTTCTAAACCAAAAGGACTTGGTAGAGTCATTAAGCATATTTTGTCTTAAAATTTCTTAATGATGACATTAATCATAAGGAAATTTCAAAGATTTGTTATCATTACTGTGGGATAAGCATGTATATATAGAAAGACATAGGTCTGTACGTTCAATAAGTTTTAAGAATGTTAAAATTCTAATATTTTTTAATCAGTCAGGTAAAACCATTGCCCCTAAGTTAGGGGATTACGGCAATAAGAACAGATATATCGTATATAGGAAAGCTATTTTTAGGGAAAAAAGTTATTAGAACAAGCTAAATGATAGCCATGTGGTAAGAGAGGGACTCCCCCTTTCATTATGTGGCATCTGTGTGCTGGATATTCCCTGCTAAGAAGATATATGAAAACAGAACCAAAAGTATATTATGATGTTCGGTAATCAAGAATGGTGCTCCACAATGAAAAGGATATTTTTCTGCACACTTGAGTTGGAAGTCAGAATCTTAAACTAAGCAAGAAAAGCTGAAAGGTCTAGAGAGTGAGAATAGAGAAAGAGAAAAGGCTTGAGAACTTGAGTTTCTCTATGGTACACAAGAGAAGCGCCAAATAAAGAACCCGTGGTGAAGACAAGGCAGGCCTAGACACATGGATGTTTCTAATCAACTAAGACCTATACCAACATGAAGCAGCCAGACCTGTGCAAGGTTAACTAAGCCTAGAGGTAGAACTGTTGACTGTTTCCTGAAAGTTACAAGCTGAGTTTCTAAACCAATTTAACATTAAAGCTAATCAACTACCTGTACTGAGAGAGAAGTCAGAAAAAACTATCCTACTGTGTTTAAAACAAATATTTTTAGATTATTTAAAAATATCTACTCATTGTTTATAGTGTCTACATAGCTTTCCTACATAATGTCTACATAGGGCTTCCCTGGTGGTTCAGTGGTAAAGAATCTGCCTGAGATGCAGGAGACAAAGGAGATGTGGGTTTGATCCCTGGGTCAGGAAGAAGCCCTGGAGAAGAAAATGGCAGCCCACTCTAATATTCTTGCCAGGGAAATCCCACAGACACAGGAGCCTGGTGGACTACAGTCCACAGGGTTGCAAAGAGACACAGTGGAAGCAACTTAGCACACATGCACGCGCGCACACGCACACATACACACGTGGTAACTAACAATGATACTGTTTTAGTAAAGAGTTTATTTTGATAAAGACTAAGTCTTGGTTTATTCTCTCTGTTTCATGAGAGTAATATAGCCTCTCTGAAATGTAATACATTCACATCATTTTACTTGCTAACACATACTCAAAGTGTAAGCACATCCTAAAGAAATATCCAGGGTTAGGATATGTTCAGTCTTAAATCAGGAAATCAAAAACAGAGTGCTCTTGCTGTATTTTATATTATGTTATTGGTTTTAGCTGTGTCTCTACTCAGAGATCATGAAAGTACTACTACTCTAACTCAGTGGTAATGAAATCTCGCTTTACTAATCAGTTTAGACTATTAATCTAGATTTAATATATGTTGGCTAGAAGGAGGCATGATAGTTGTCTCATTCAATAATGCTCCCTCTGCTATTATTTTCTTTACTCCTAGAGTGAATTTCCTAAGGTCAGCCTCCTTCTAAGAAAAATCCCTCTCTACTATTGGAGAATAGAGACTTTCCATCATCCCTGAGCTCTTCTAATTGGCAGCTGCATCTTTTTTTTTTCTTTTAATAATTTGGTTACTTTTATCTAAAAAAAAAAAAGCAAAGAATGGGGGCACATCCTGCTAGATTTCAAGTGTACTTCCCACTGCTCTTAGCTCTGCCGTGGATACAACTGGTTTTGTTTCTCATCAGTTCTCAATACTCTTTCCATGAAAGGTTGCACTGGCCTCAGTTGGAGCATTCAAAGTAGAAGAAAGAACAACAGTTTTGCAAAACTAAAAGCAGTCCTTCCTTTCAAAGTCCCAGATAGACTTGAAGCTAGCAATCAACAGCTATCTAAAACACACCAGGCTCCTGGAGTAATTTTCAGTGTAATCACAATTGCTTAAGGATAATTGATTCAGTGAAGCTCTTACTACCCCCACATATATATTAAATAACTGGAAACAGTAGCTTTTACTCTCAGGCTAAAATTCTGAAGACTTATCTTCCGATACATAAAAATATCAGGTATCTCTTACAATTCACATTTTCAAGTTCCTTTTCTGGAGTTTATTTCCTGTAATAGGTATTTTAATTATTGTCCAGGTAATTAGTATGATATGATAGTTGGAGAACTTCTGCTCTTAAAAAAATTGAAAGATTTCTCTGGAAAATAATTTAAGCTTCAGTTTGAAGCTAGAGAACCAGATTAGCGCCTGAAGAAACTGGTTATCCACAAACTAGCATAAGGAAAATAATTGGAAAGAAGGAAGAAAGGAAAAAAGAAAGGCAGAGGAAGAAAAGAAGGAGGGGAAAAAAATTACGAGCTGTTGATATCATGATCCATGAATTGCTGACAAGCTAAAGGCTTAAATTTTTCTGACAAAGGATATCTGAAAATGGGAATAGGACCTTGAGCTTATGAAAAGGCTAGTATACTTATTTACTTACAAGTTTCTACCCCTTAGCATTCAAGGATAATGACAAAGTTTAGAAATTAAGAAAGTGATGTCCTCAGACATTTTACCACCTTCAGTATAGTATACATAGTCAAAAAAAAAATCTTAAGAAGATAAATAAAATAGAAATATATAATAAATATTAAACATTTTACATATATAAATACATAAGAAATATTATAAATATATTTCACATATATAAGAAATATTATAAATATATAATATTCTTATAAGAAACTGTGTTGAGAAATATGGTAATTGAAGTTAATTTCAACATCATAATTGATTCATAATATTAAAATATACAAAACTCCGGAAATAATATCAGAGATGATCTTAAAGGGAAAGTGTGAAAGGCAAGAAGATTTTTGTATTATTTAACATAGGATAGAAATAGGAAATAAATCTGAACAATAGTAAAAATACAAAACCTAAAATATATCTTTAAAACTTTTAACTGTAATTTATATAAACATAGCAACAGAAGTACAAGGGTAACTGTATACAGCTGGAGGGAGAAAAGAGGATAAAATATCTCAAACAGACCAAGAGGAGGAAGAAAATACTAACAAAATATAATATCATGTAAGAAATGAATCGCCAGTCCAGGTTCAATGCAGGATACAGGATGCTTGGGGCTAGTGCACTGGGATGACCCAGAGGGATGGTACAGGGAGAGAGGTGGGAGGGGGGTTCAGGATGGGGAACACGTGTACACCCGTGGTGGATTCATGTTGATATATGGCAAAACCAATACAATATTGTAAAGTAAAAAAATTTAAAAAAAAAGAAACAAACAAACAAAAAATAGAAAGACAAAATAATCAATTGAAAAACATGAAGACTGCAGAAAAAAGTCCCAAAGCATAATGATCATTAAAAATGAGAATGAATTAAACTTTCATTTTTATGGCGGGTTCTCTAAGATTTGGTGTTCTCCACCTTAATATACACCCACTCACACACACATTCAAGGTGTTAGTCGCTCAGTAGTGTCCAACTCTTTGGGACCCCATGGACTGTAGCCCACCAGGCTCCTCTGTCCTTGGGATTTTCCAGGCAAGATACTGGAATGAGCCGTCGTTTCCTTCTCCAGGGCATCTTCCCCATCCAGGGATCAAACCCAGGTCCTTTGCATTGCAGGCAGATTCTTTACCATCTGAGCCACCAAGGAAGCCTTACATTCAAGGTAACTTTATAAAACTCACTTAGAACAAGATAAAGTGAAGTCGCTCAGTCGTGTCCAACTCTTTGCGACCCCATGGACTGTAGCCTACCAGGCTCCTCTGTCCATGAGATTTTCCAGGCAATAGTACTGGAGTGGGTTGCCATTTCCTTCTCCAGGGGATCTTCCCAACCCAGGGATCAAACCCAGGTTTCCCGCATTGTAGACAGACGCTTTATCATCTAAGCCACCAGGAAAGTCCCTAGAACAAGATAATAACCTCCCAAAGTGGAAAAAGTGGGAAATGAGTCTAGAAAGACTCTGGTTAAATATGTTGGGTTAGAAATAAACTTCCTCCTAAAACACCCATGAAATGAGAATACAAAGATTAAAAAGCTTCCGCTAAAAAGAAGAAAGGAAACAAAAAAGTTGATGAGGTATGAAAATCATGGAAGCTGGAAAGTAAATGGGTGAGGGGGAACTTCCCAAAGCCCATAAAACTAATACTTCAGAATACAAGGGCCATCTAATGGAGGAAAATATGGGTTAAAGCTATAGATTCTGGGTGAAGCTGCAGTATGAGAGGCAATAAGCCCCTCTAAAGATACTGACATTACTTTGCAAACAAAGGTCCATCTAGTCAAAGCTATGATTTTTCCAGTAGTCATATATGGATATGAGAGTTGGACCATAATGAAGGCCAAGTGCTGAAGAATTGATGTTTTTGAACTGTGGTGTTGGAGAAGACTCGAGAGTCCCTTGGCCTACAAGGAGATCAAACCAGTCATTTCTAAAGGAAATCAACCCTGAATATGCACTGGAAGGACTGATGCTGAAGCTCCAATACTTTGGCCACCTGAGGCAAAGAACTGACTCATTCAAAAAGACCCGGATGCTGGGAAAGATTGAAGGCAGGAGGAGAAGGGGACAAAGGAGGATGAGATGGTTGGATGGCATCACCAACTCAATGGACATGAGTTTGAGCAAGCTCTGGGAGATGGTGAAGGACAGCAAAGCCTGGTGTGCTGAAGTCCATGGGGTCGCAAAGAGTCGGACATTACTGAGTGACTAAGCAACAATAACAAGAGGCTTTACAACCTAGTATCAATGTTGACTATACCTACAAACTCTGGCAGAAACAATGAGATTTATTATTTGGATATTCAAAGGCAGACTAACAGTGATTAAGTAATAGTATATATAAGAATGCAGAGACCTTCTCTCTCTACCTACCTACTTCTGAGGCTTCTTTCCTAGTTTGGCTGAATATCCTCCAGGCAGAAGATTGGAAGATTTCTCTCTGGGGAAATGACTTAGAAACAACTGGTATCATGTCCCCCAAAGAAAATACTCCACCAGTTGAAAAGTCTCAGATTTCTTTTTAAATGTCCAGTATTGCTTAATTGTTAAATATAAATAGAAAATCAAATTGTTCATGTTAGAGAATGATGTTATCATGGAAATTAGAAGTCAGAATGAAGGGGGGAAAGAAACACAGAAAAACAAAGACAATAAAGGGAATCCATGAAAACTTTATACATACATATTACGTATATGTGTTGTTGTTGTTTAGTCACTGAGTTGGTTCCACCCTTTTGTGACCCCAGGCTCCTCTGTCCATGGGGTTCTCTAGGCAAGAATACTGGAGTGGGTTGCCATTTCCTTTCTAGGGGTTTTCCCCACCCAGGGATCGAGCCTAGGTGGTTTTATATATATAAACTCAGGCTTCCTAGGTAAAGAACCCACCTGCCAATTCAGGAGACATAAGAGACATGGGTTCGATACCTGGGTTGAAAAGATCTCCTGGAAGAGGTCATGGCAACCCACTCCAGTATTGTTGCCTGGAGAATCCTATGGACAAGGAGCCTGGAGGGCTACAGTCCATGAGGTTGCAAAGAGTCGGACACCACTAAAGCAACTCAGCAGGCACACATATATAAACTAATATAATCAGAGAGAGAAAAAAAAGGTATCAAGCATCTATGAAATAATAGGATATGCTTAAGGGAAAAAGTATTCTGAACACAAAAGTGGCATCTTCTGATTTTCTCCCTGGTGGATGTAGCTGTTGAGTCAAATTAGGGAAGGAACTTGAGGAGGAGGTGAGTTGAGACGGTAGGTCTCTGCATTCTCTGTGCTGACTTTCACTTAATTACTGTTTAATGCGCAAAAGCATCTCACCAAGTAGTTCCTGGGGCCAACGGGACTCTGCGTTTACGTCTGAGTGCCTATCACAATCCTGTAAAACATAATTATTGTAAGTAAAAAAATTTGAGACTTTCTTATTAGAAAGTAAAGTAAATGACTAAATTTGCTAATAAAAAAAAAATTCTGGGTCATTTTTGTGTCTCTTTCTGGGCCAGCTCTATGTCTGCATGTTTCTCTGGATAATAATTTATTACTTCTCATCATTTTTCTCAAGTGCCAGATACTAGTCATAAAATAACAGTACAGTCTGATGTAAACAATATTATGTATAGAAACACTACATTTGTTAGATGAATCCTGGGAGATGAATACTGTTTTCTTAGTCTCTTTTGAGTACCTGGTAGAGATCAGCAAATAAAAGCTAACAAGTGAATAGATTCACTGGAGTTTTCAGGGTTCTGAAATGGCCCAGTAGTCCTTACTCAGCTTTTATTTATTTGATTCTGTTTCATTCAGAGAAACTAGTCTAACCCCTCATACTCTAACAATTTCAAAAAGAAAATTTTGCAAAAAAAGAAAAGAAAAGAAATTGGGGCCGTGTTCTAGTATTAACATAAAATACAAGCATTTGGTTTTATTATGAGAATTAGTTTCTGTCCCAACAATTTTTCAAAATGCTAATGTTTTCAAAATATCATAAATTTTACTTAAATTCCCCATTATTTAAATTCAGTCAAAATAATCAAATTATTAAATTTAAATTCCCTAGTATTTATTACCAGTAATCTTTCTTACAACATAAAACATCAAATATACTTTGATTTTATTAGCTACTCACATTTGCTGTAGAAATATTTTGCCAGATATATTAATAAAATATCTGTAAATATTTAAATATATTTATAGTATTTTTGTATTTGTAAGTAGCATGTTAAACTATTCCTAACTGTAGTATATAAAGCAATTAGTTTAGTTTTAACAAAATTCACATAGTATTTTGTACCCTATGGGTTCATTTGAACTTATCAAATAGATAATTGTAAATCAAAAGAATAATGCCTAAATCCAACTATGTACAGTAGATGTATCAGTTAGTAATTGTCTTCAGCTGTAACAGAACTCCTCTGCTATCACACAAAGAAAAAAAACAGAACTAATTTAAATTCATAGTTATCAAACTTTGCTGCATGTTAGAATCATTCGGGGAGTTCTGAAAATTTCCAATACCCAGACTGCATCCTACATAAATTAAATCAATATCTCTTGGAATAGAATCCAGGCATCTCAAGTATTTAAAACTCTCCAAGTATTTCCAATTTGCAGCCAAGTTAAAAGCCAGTGGCTTAAAAAAAAGATGAAAGGTAATTCTCCCTTCTGTAAAAAAGCAGTTTAGAGCTTATGTACAGCTTTACAAGGTCATCAGGGACTCAGTCTCCTAGTTTTCCACAGTTCTATGCTTAAGAGCCTAGCTTCTATCTTGAAAGTCACCTCATTGTAAAAGATATCTACTGAATCTCGAGTGATTACACCCTTGCTCTGGCAGGAATAGGAGGAAGTAAGAGGAAAAATGAGTTTGAGCCCTTTCCATTTATGGAGCCTACTCTGAAGTCCTATCTAACATTAACCCTTTCGTCATAATAGGTGAGAAGTCAGACATATGTATATACCTCCCAGAAAAGAAAACTAGAAAACACTTTGTTTTAGCTGGTCATATTGCCCAGTTACAAAAGATAGGAGTCAAAGAGCAGTCTCTTTCATGCCACACTTAAAACACTACCAAGATGTTCCCATCTGCCTACCACATTGAAGTATATGCACATATTTTAAAAACAGAAAAACTTTGGAAGCCATTCTCTTTTACCATTTGTCCTGGCCCAAATTAATGTTGCATTTTATTTTTCTCCTCAGTGTCTTTGTTCTATTGAAAAAATACCTAGACTTTTCCCTTCTATCTCTATTCAAATAATTAGAAGAATTAAAAATTAACTTTCTGATATGCCAACAGATGGGGTAGACAGTTAGCAGTACATCTAAGAAAGTCATATGTGTAGACGCAACCTGGATCTTTTATTATTTTTGATGGTGTCAACAAGTCTCCTAATAAATAAGTTGATACTTAAAAGTTGGCAGGTATTAGACTGGTATTCATTTCATTGATATACATTTCTAAGACATAAGTAATACATTTTCACTCATCGAATTGTATTTCCAAATATCTCTTTTACACTTTTGTGAGAATAAATTTTGAATTACAGTTATGTCACTTGGTATTCTCACATCACTTCTTATGCAAGAAAAAACAATATATTGCTATAAATTTTATACGTAAACCTCTTTTCTTATTCCTCCTACAAATTCATGAAAGCTCTAGTCATTCACTGAAGAAGCAGCAGCTCAGTAACAACTGAGAAAATAAAAACGGAAAGATAATATGTTAATTTTTTATTTCACAAAGATAGGGGAAAATAAGAATTGAATTCTTTTTGTACTAAAAAAATTAAAAAAAAGACTCTAACATTTAATATGTCTCCATGCTACATTTGGATTACCTGAAAGTTAGGTAGCTAAAAGCAACCTCTCTATAAGTTAAAATGAAAAGAAATCTAGTTTTACTTAATTTTTGAAGTTTCACTAAAATGATTGGGAAAATCTTTGTACTGGTGGATCACATATATGTTTCAATATGTGAATGATTTTCCTAAAAAAAAAAAAGGAATAAATTACACATTCTAATTTATTTAATTGGAATATTGTTAAACATTGTAAATATAAGACCGAGATGACTTTTTTCACCGAAAAATATTCAAAACAAAGACCTAAAAGGGATACTGATAATTCTACCAAATAACATGAACCAGACCACTTTTCAGTAGGCAACATAAGATGCCACTGTAATCTGTGGTGAAAATATGTGTATTTGTTAAGTTTAAGACTAGTTTTTTAAAGCAATAAAATGAAAATCCTAGTAACATGTGACTGGCACAGTTCAATCAGGAAGCAACTTTTAAAATAACATTTCTGAATTTTTAGAAAATAGCATACAGTATTCAGAAAACCTGATCCATATCAAGAAAAGACTAAGGTTCAGAACATTGAATCTTATAGTTTGAAATCTAATCAAAGCTATCATAACATATTTTAATGATGATCAGTCAGATTGGAATAACTATTAGGAACAAACACATGTCTCTAAGAAAGTAAGTTTGGGTTTAATATTACAATATAAATGTCTCCAAAATACACAGATGTGGATAGGAATATTACAACAGCATAACAATGAACAAGAGGGAAAAATAGAAACTTTATGATGCAGATTTTCCAAAGAGAACAATCAATTGGAAAACATTTTAAATTATAACTATATACATGTACAGTGAATATACATGATCATGGCATCTGGTCCCCTTACTTCATAGCAAATAGATGGAGAAACAGTGGAAACAGTGGTAGACTTTAGTTTGGGGGGCTACAAAATCACTGCAGATGGTGACTGCAGCCATGAAATTGAAAGATGCTTACTCCTTGGAAGAAAAGTTATGACTAACCTAGACATCATATTAAAAAGCAGAGACATTACTTTGCCAACAAAGGTCCATCTACTCAAGGCTATGGTTTTTCCAGTAGTCATATATGGATGTTAGAGTTGGACTATAAAGAAAGCTGAGTGCTGAAGAATTGATGCTTTTGAACTGTGGTGTTGGAGAAGTCTCTTGAGAATCCCTTGGACTACAAGGCGATCCAACCAGTACATCCTAAAGGAGATCAGTCCTGAATATTCTTCGGAAGGACTGATGCTAAGGCTGAAACTCCAATACTTTGGCCACCTGACACGAAGAAATGACTCAATAGAAAAGACCCTGATGCTGGGAAAGATTGAAGCCAGCAGGAGAAGGGGACAATAGAGGGTGAGATGGTTGGAGGGCATCACCAACTCAGTGGACATGAATCTGTGTAAACTCTGGGAGTTGGTGATGGACAGGGAAGCTGGGCATGCTGCAGTCCATGAGGTTGCAAAGAGTCGTACATGTCTGAGTGACTGAACTGACTGATCCTCATGTGTGTTTTAAATTTATCAAAAGTGTTAAGATTATGAATGTCAAAAATAGTCTGTGCTATGAACAACTTAGAATACAATGATGTGAAGACAGACTTGAGGAGCATGTATGTTATTAAACATATCAATGTTTGAAGGAAATAATCAAAATGTATCATTCAAAATTCTCAGCTCTGTGCTTTTTTTAAATGTTAAGCACTGGTACTATAGTTGAGATTAATGCATAGCTCTTTGATTTTATGTGTCAAATAGAACCTACTGTCAAGGACTTTGAAGGGTCTGATATTTTAACCATACATTTAGCCTCCCACTAACTTTTCTTGATGCTGAGGGAATGCTCTGGAATCACAGATGAAGAGTGATTTATTATCACAGCAATAACAATAGACAGAATGTCAACATTCTAATGTCATTCCCCTGCATCCCAGCTCCCACAAATGTGACATAAAGAGGCCAAATGACACCTGCACACACTCCAGACTGCATTACAGGGAAAGATCCCTAAGCTTCAGGAACCCAAATATTTTATCATGATCAGTACATATACTTGAGAGTTCCCTGGAAAGAGATGCTGTCTCTATTTTACAAAGCTGTACACAAATTTTCACTTTCCTTCAGAGCCATCTGTGTCTTTCAAAGCTCTTTACTGTACAAATGTCCTTGAAAAGATAGACTGAAACAAGGAAAAAACAGTATTTCCTTTGACAAACAAACCTGAAGAAATGTGACAGACCTGTGGATAACTGTCTCCCAATACTACTTTTTTTTAATGAATGATGCCCAGCGACAAAGGTATGATATTGTTTGGCTTCTCCCTCCTCTCTATATGATTAATGCTTACTGATGTTGAAATAATGGTGTGCCGTCATTCACTCAGTTGTGTAAATATTTTCTCTTTATAACCATCCTTGATATTCCCCAAGCTAAATAATAAAGATTTTATCCCCCCAACTATATTTTAAATCTCTCATTTTCCTCCCATTTTTAACACTAGTGCATTAATCCTAAATGCTTCAGTGTTCTCTTGTACCCCAACTTTAACAACCCAACTGGTGAAACAAGTATCTACCTTGACAGAGCACTATCATTTTTTTGGTCTTTATTTCTGTTTTATTTTTTTTTTTTAATTTTTATTTTTACTTTATTTTACTTTACAATACTGTATTGGTTTTGCCATACATTGACATGAATCCACCATGGGTGTACATGTGTTCCCAAACATGAACCCCCCTCCCACCTCCTTCCCCATAACATCTCTCTGGGTCATCACTGTGCACCAGCCCCAAGCATGCTGTATCCTGCGTCGGACATAGACTGGTGATTCGATTCTCACATGATAGTATACATGTTACAATGCCATTCTCCCAAATCATCCCACCCTCTCCCTCTCCCTCTGAGTCCAAAAGTCCGTTATACACATCTGCGTCTTTTTTGCTGTCTTGCATACAAGGTCGTCATTGCCATCTTTCTAAATTCCATATATATGTGTTAGTATACTGTATTGGTGTTTTTCTTTCTGGATTACTTCACTCTGTATAATCGGCTCCAGTTTCATCCATCTCATCAGAACTGAGTCAAATGTATTCTTTTTAATGGCTGAGTAATACTCCATTGTGTATATGTACCACAGCTCTCTTATCCATTCATCTGCTGATGGACATCTAGGTTGTTCCCATGTCCTGGCTATTATAAACAGTGCTGCGATGAACATTGGGGTACATGTGTCTCTTTCTATTCTGGTTTCCTCGGTGTGTATGCCCAGCAGTGGGATTGCTGGGTCATAAGGTAGTTCTATTTGCAATTTTTTAAGGAATCTCCACACTGTTCTCCATAGTGGCTGGACTAGTTTGCATTCCCACCAACAGTGTAGGAGGGTTCCCTTTTCTCCACACCCTCTCCAGCATTTATTATTTGTAGACTTTTGGATCGCAGCCATTCTGACTGGTGTGAAGTGGTACCTCGTTGTGGTTTTGATTTGCATTTCTCTTATAATGAGTGATGTTGAGCATCTTTTCATGTGTTTGTTAGCCATCTGTATGTCTTCTTTGGAGAAATGTCTATTTAGTTCTTTGGCCCATTTTTTGATTGGGTCGTAAATTTTTCTGGAATTGAGCTGCAGGAGTTGCTTGTATATTTTTGAGATTAGTTGTTTGTCAGTTGCTTCATTTGCTATTATTTTCTCCCATTCAGAAGGCTGTCTTTACACCTTGCTTATAGTTTCCTTTGTTGTGCAGAAGCTTTTAATTTTAATTAGATCCCATTTGTTTATTTTTGCTTTTATTTCCAGTATTCTGGGAGGTGGATCATAGATGATCCTGCTGTGATTTATGTCGGAGAGTGTTTTGCCTATATTCTCCTCTAGGAGTTTTATAGTTTCTGGTCTTACATTTAGATCTTTAATCCATTTTGAGTTTATTTTCGTGTGCAGTGTTAGAAAGTGATCTAGTTTCATTCTTTTACAAGTGGTTGACCAGTTTTCCCAGCACCACTTGTTAAAGAGATTGTCTTTACTCCATTGTATATTCTTGCCTCCTTTGTCAAAGATAAGGTGTCCATATGTGTGTGGATTTATCTCTGGGCTTTCTATTTTGTTCCATTGATCTATATGTCTGTCTTTGTGCCAGTACCATACTGTCTTGATGACTGTGACTGTGTAGTAGAGTCTGAAGTCAGGCAAGTTGATTCCTCCAGTTCCATTCTTCTTTCTCAAGATTGCTTTGGCTATTCGAGGTTTTTTGTATTTCCATACAAATCTCAAAATTATTTGTTCTAGTTCTGTGAAAAATATGGCTGGTAGCTTGATAGGGATTGCATTGAATTTGTAAATTGCTTTGGATAGTATACTCATTTTCATTATATTGATTCTTCCGATCCATGAACATGGTATATTTCTCCATCTATTAGTGTCCTCTTTGATTTCTTTCACCAGTGTTTTATAGTTTTCTATATATAGGTCTTTAGTTCCTTTAGGTAGATATATTCCTAAGTATTTTATTCTTTTCGTTGCAAAGGTGAATGGAATTGTTTCCTTAATTTCTTTTTCTACTTTCTCATTATTAGTGTATAGGAATGCAAGGGATTTCTGTGTGTTGATTTTATATCCTGCAACTTTACTATATTCATTGATTAGCTCTAGTAATTTTCTGGTGGAGTCTTTAGGGTTTTCTATGTAGAGGATCATGTCATCTGCAAACAGTGAAAGTTTTACTTCTTTTCCAATTTGGATTCTTTTTATTTCTTTTTCTGCTCTGATTGCTGTGGCCAAAACTTCCAGAACTATGTTGAATAGTAGTGGTGAAAGTGGGCACCCTTGTCTTGTTCCTGAATTTAGGGGAAATGCTTTCAATTTTTCACCATTGAGGATAATGTTTGCTGTGGGTTTATCATATATAGCTTTTATTATGTTGAGGTATGTTCCTTCTATTCCTGCTTTCTGGAGAGTTTTTATCATAAATGGATGTTGAATTTTGTCAAAGGCCTTCTCTGCATCTATTGAGATAATCATATGGCTTTTATTTTTCAATCTGTTAATGTGGTGAATTACATTGATTGATTTGGGGATAATGAAGAATCCTTGCATCCGTGGGATAAAGCCCACTTGGTCATGGTGTATGATCTTTTTAATGTGTTGTTGAATTCTGATTGCTAGAATTTTATTGAGGATTTTTGCATCTATGTTCATCAGTGATATTGGCCTGTAGTTTTCTTTTTTTGTGACATCTTTGTCAGGTTTTGGTATTAGGGTGATGGTGGCCTCATAGAATGAGTTTGGAAGTTTACCTTCCTCTGCAATTTTCTGGAAGAGTTTGAGTAGGATAGGTGTTAGCTCGTCTCGAAATTTTTGGTAGAATTCAGCTGTGAAGCCGTCTGGACCTGGGCTTTTGTTTGCTGGAAGATTTCTGATTACAGTTTCAATTTCCGTGCTTGTGATGGGTCTGTTAAGATTTTCTATTTCTTCCTGGTTCAGTTTTGGAAAATTATACTTTTCTAAGAATTTGTCCATTTCTTCCATGTTGTCCATTTTATTGGCATATAACTGCTGATAGTAGTCTCTTATGATCCTTTGTATTTCTGTGTTGTCTGTTGTAATCTCTCCATTTTCACTTCTAATTTTATTGATTTGATTTTTCCCTCTTTGCTTCTTGATGAGTCTGGCTAATGGTTTGTCAATTTTATTTATCCTTTCAAAGAACCAGCTTTTGGCTTTGTTGACTTTTGCTATGGTCTCTTTTGTTTCTTTTGCATTTATTTCTGCCCTAATTTTTAAGATTTCTTTCCTTCTACTAACTCTGGGGTTCTCCAGTTCTTCCTTTTCTAGTTGCTTTAGGTGTAGAGTTAGGTTATTTATTGACTTTTTTCTTGTTTCTTGAGGTATGCCTGTATTGCTATAAACTTTCCTCTTAGCACTGCTTTTATAGTGTCCCACAGGTTTTGGGTTGTTGTGTTTTCATTTTCATTAGTTTCTATGCATATTTTGATTTCTTTTTTGATTTCTTCTGTGATTTGTTGGTTATTCAGAAGTGTGTTGTTCAACCTCCATATGTTGGAATTTTTAATAGTTTTTCTCCTGTAATTGAGATCTAATCTTAATGCATTATGGTCAGAAAAGATGCTTGGAATGATTTCGATTTTTTTGAATTTATCAAGTTTAGATTTATGGCCCAGGATGTGATCTATCCTGGAGAAGGTTCCATGAGCACTTGAGAAAAAGGTGAAACTCATTGTTTTGGGGTGAAATGTCCTATAGATATCAATTAGGTCTAACTGGTCTAATGTATCATTTAAAGTTTGCGTCTCTTTGTTGATTTTCTGTTTAGTTGATCTGTCCATAGGTGTGAGTGGGGTATTAAAGTCTCCCACTATTATTGTGTTATTGTTGATTTCCCCTTTCATACTTGTTAGCATTTGTCTTACATATTGCGGTGCTCCTATATTGGGTGCATATATATTTATAATTGTTATATCTTCTTCTTGGATTGATGCTCTGATCATTATGTAGTGGCCTTCTTTGTCTCTTTTCACAGCCTTTGTTTTAAAGTCTATTTTATCGGAAATGAGTATTGCCACTCCTGCTTTCTTTTGGTCTCTATTTGCATGGTATATCTTTTTCCAGCCCTTCACTTTCAGTCTGTATGTGTCCCTTGTTTTGAGGTGGGTCTCTTGTAAGCAGCATATAGAGGGGTCTTGTTTTTGTATTCATTCGGCCAGTCTTTGTCTTTTGGTTGGGGCATTCAACCCATTTACGTTTAAGGCAATTATTGATAAGTATGATCCTGTTACCATTTACTTTATTGTTTTGGGTTCGGGTTTATACACCCTTTTTGTGTTTCCTGTCTAGAGAATATCCTTTAGAATTTGTTGGAGAGCTGGTTTGGTGGTGCTGAATTCTCTCAGCTTTTGCTCGTCTGTAAAGCTTTTGATTTCTCCTTCGTATTTGAATGAGATCCTTGCTGGGTACAGTAATCTGGGCTGTAGGTTATTATCTTTCATCACTTTAAGTATGTCTTGCCATTCCCTCCTGGCCTGAAGAGTTTCTATTGAAAGATTAGCTGTTATCCTATGGGAATCCCCTTGTGTGTTATTTGTTGTTTTTCCCTTGCTGCTTTTAATATTTGTTCTTTGTGTTTGATCTTTGTTAATTTGATTAATATGTGTCTTGGGGTGTTTCACCTTGGGTTTATCCTATTTGGAACTCTCCGTGTTTCTTGGACTTGGGTGATTATTTCCTTCCCCATTTTAGGGAAGTTTTAACTATTATCTCCTCAAGGATTTTCTCATGTTCTTTCTTTCTGTCTTCTTCTTCTGGGACTCCTATAATTCGAATGTTGGAGCATTTCATATCATCCTGGAGGTCTCTGAGATTGTCCTCGTTACTTTTAATTCGTTTTTCTTGTTTCCTCTCTGATTCATTTATTTCTACCGTTCTATCTTCTATTTCACTAATCCTATCTTCTGCCTCCGTTATTCTGCTATTTGTTGCCTCCAGAGTGTTTCTGATCTCATTTATTGCATTATTCATTATATATTGACTCTTTTATTTCTTCTAGGTCCTTGTTAAACCTTTCTTGCATCTTCTCAATCCTTGTCTCTAGGCTATTTATCTGTGATTCCATTTTGATTTCAAGATTTTGGATCATTTTCACTATCAATATTCGGAATTCCTTCTCAGGTAGATTCCCTACCTCTTCCTCTTTTGTTTGGTTTGGTGGGCAACTCTCCTGTTCCTTTACCTGCTGAGTATTCCTCTGTCTCTTCATCTCAGTTATATTGCTGCGTTTGGGGTGGCCTTTTTATATTCTGGTAATTTGTGGAGTTCTCTTTATTATGGAGCTTCCTCACTGTGGGTGGGGTTCTATCAGTGGCTTGTCTAGGTTTCCTGGTTAGGGTGGCTTGTGTTGGAGTTCTGGTGGGTGGAGTTGGGTTTCTTCTCTCTGGAGTGCAGTGGAGTGACCAGTAATGGGTTATGAGACATCAAAGGTTTTGGAGTAACTTTGAGCTGCCTGTATATTGAAGCTCAGGGGTGTGTTCCTGTGTTGCTGGACAATTTGCGTGGTATGTCTTGTTCTGGAACTTGTTGGTCCTTGGGTGGAGCTTGGTTTCAGTGTAGGTATGGAGGCATTTGATGAGCTCCTAGTGCTTAATGTTCCCTGAATTCAGGAGTTTTCTGATGTTTTCAGGCTTTGGACTTAAGCCTCCTGCTTCTGGTTTTCAGTTTTATTTTTACAGTAGCCTCTAGACTTCTCCATCTATACAGCACCGATGATAAAACATCTAGGTTAAGGATGAAAAGTTTCTCCACATTGAGGGACACTCAGAGAGGTTCACTGAGTTACAAGGAGAAGAGAAGAGGGAGGGGGTAGTTAGAGGTGACTGGAATGAGATGCAGTGAGATCAAAAGAGGAGAGAGCAAGCTAGCCAGTAGTCACTTCCTTATGTGCGTTCCATAGTCTGGACCACTCAGAGGTATTTACGGAGTTATACAGGGAAGAGGAGAGGGAGGAAGTAGACAGAGGTGGCCAGGAGGATAAGAGTGAGGAATGAGAAGGAGAGAGATAAATCCTGCCAGTAACCAGTTCCTTAGGTGTTCTCCACCATCTGGAACACACAGAGATTCACAGAGTTGGATAGAGAAGAGATGGGGGAGAAAAGAGACAGAGGCCACCTGGTGGAGAAAAAGGAGAGTCCAAAGGAGGAGAGAGTGGTCAAGCCAGTAATCTCGCTCTCAGGTAAACTTGGGTAGTGAAGTTTGGGTTTTTAAATGTACAAAATTGACAACAAAAACCAAAAAGCAAAGATTAAAAATCTAGAGTAGAGGTTGGATTTTCAAAAATACAATATTAAAGAAAAGAAGCAGAAGGAAAAAGGAAAAAAGAAAAAAAAAGAAAAGAAAAAAAAAGCCACAAGAATTATTTAAAAAAGAAAAAAAAACACCAATAACCACCCAAAGAATATATATGGTGTTTGCCTTAAAAAAAAAAAAAGGACTCTTTTTTTTTTTTGAATAGTAATAATAGGTTATAGAAATAAAAATTAGAGGAGAAATGGAAGACTTAACTATTAAAAAAAAAGTTAGAAAAAAAGAAAAAAAAAAGGAATGATTTTAAAAATAGTAAAAATATATCTGGCCCTTCTCTGATGTTGTGAGTAGTGTGGGGTCACTTCCAAGGCGGTTCCCTCTGTTTAACTTCTTCCGTTTGCTGGTTTTTTAGGCTCACTAGTTCAGTCGTGCTGTGGGGAGGGGGGATGCTGCAAACAAATAGCGCTGTCGTGCGCACACAGTGTCTCAGCCCCGCTGGACCTGTCCCTTCTCGTGGCTTACAAACTGCTCTGGCTCTATGATGCTCAGCCGGGAACCGTCTGAGGCCGGCCCTAGGCTGCGTGCACTTCCCCCGTCTAAGCCGCTCAGGTTCGGCGCTCAGGTAGCCCTCAGAAGCACAGATTTGGTTGGGACTGCATTTTGTGCCTTTCCCGGGTCCGAGTAGCTCAGGAGTTTGGCAAGCATGATCGCTGCGACTTGTCGCCTTTTCTGCCTCTGCTGCTCAGTTTTCTGGGTGGACCACTGGCGCCCCTTGTGAGGCAGATGGTGACTGTCCAGCACCCCCAGAAGTCTTAGCAAAGAAGCCTGTTTGAAGTTTGGTAAGTAAAGTCTCTCCGGGTCTGCAATTGCCCCTTTCCAGCCCTTATGGCTCTGGCTGCCTGTCCCCGGCGGGGGATGGTCTGCAGCCGGCTTTTTCCGTTCCGTCCTTTGATCTGTGCTCGGTCCTGGTGGTGTCTTTCTTATGTTCGAGCTTTTCGCGTGGTAGCTATCCCACAGTCTGATTTGCTAGCCCACGTTAGATCGTTCTGGTTGCGCGTGGGGCGTTCCTGCCCGATTCTTACAAAGCACTGCAGCCCGCGCCTCCCGCACGTCCCTGCCCTGCCCCCACTTCCCAGTGGCGGATGCAAGCGTCTGTGCTGCTTTTCCGCTGGGGGAGTTACTGTTGGGCTTGTAATCTCTTGGTTTTAATTATTTCTTTATTTTTCCCTTCCTGTTATGTTGCCCTCTGTGTTTCCAAGGCTCGCCACAGACTCGGCAGGGAGAGTGTTTCCTGGTGTTTGGAAACCTCTCTTCTTAAAATTCCCTTCCTGTGACGGGCTTCCCTTCCCAGGACGGAGCTCTCTCCCCACCTCCTTTGTCTCATTTTTCGTCTTTTATATTTTTTCCTTCCTGTTTTTGAAGACAATGGTCTGCTTTTCTGGTTGCCTGCTGTCCTCTGCCAGCCTACAGAAGTTGTTTTGTGGAGTTTGCTCAGCATTGAAATGTTCTTTTGAGGAATTTGTGAGGGAGAAAGTGGTCTTCCCATCCTATTCCTCCGCCATCTTAGGACCTCCCCCAGAGCACTATCATTTTTATAATGCAAGTCTGGTCATTTCATATCCTTCTACCACAATAGCCTTAGAAAAAAATTAAAGCTATAAATGTTGCCAGCAAGGTCCTGCAGTTCCTGCCTTTCCATTTCCCTCCGTAAATAAAACCCCTCTTTGCTCTCACTGCTTCTTCCTCACTGGCCCTCTTCAGGTCCTCCTGTCTCCCATACACTCGGAGTCTGGGCTTTACTGTTCATTACTCACCTAATTGACTCCTCAACATTTTAGTTCATCCTTGGCAACTTTTCTGCAACCTGCCTTGGTAGTTAAATGTCATAATTGTGTGTGTACTCAGTCACTTCAGTCATGTCCAACTCTTTGCAACCCTATAGACTGTAGCCCACCCAGCTCCTTTGTCCATGGGATTATTCAGGAAGAATACTGGAGTGGATTGCCATGCCCTCCTCCAAGGAAATGCCATAATTATGAGATCCTAAAGTCCTGGGTATTTTTCCTTTATAAACACTTGAGACATACACAAATTAACATTTGCTGTGTGATCATTTAAAGGCTGCTTCTCCCACTAGATTTTAAGTGATTTTAGGGCCAAAATAATATCTGATTACTATTGGTAATACCTCATCTAATGCCTTAGAAGTAATAGGCCCTCAACAGATGTAGGAAAATAAAAACAAACTAAATTGCTGAATTCACCACTGTGTGGATTAAGAAAAAAGGGAAAAAATTGTTTAACAATGGCTAATTATTAGGTAAACAATATTATAATCAAACAGTTGATTATTGTACAACAATGATAGTATACAATATATACCTAAAACATATAGAAATTTTACAATATATTATTAAACTAAGTAGGCCCTGTGCTTAGTCGCTCAGTCATGTGTGACTCTTTGCAACCCCATGGACTGTAGCCCACCAGGCTCCTCTGTCCATGGGAATTCTCCAGGCAAGAATATGGAGTGGGTTGCCATGCCCTCCTCCATGGAATCTTCCCAACCCAGGGAAATAATATATTCTAAGTTAAATGTATACATGTAAAAGTATATGAAAGTAAATACATCAAATTGCAGAATGGTTTGTTTCAAAAAACTATTTTTAGCTAGCTAGCATTTTTGTACATTTTTTCTACCTCTTCTAAAATTTAAAGTTTTAAAAATTTGGTTTATTACCATATTGCCAAGTCTTAAATACACCCCATAATCGTCATTTCAGAAAATACTGTGCACAACTTGCAGTGCAACTGAATGATTTTAAAGAAATAAAATGTGTATAAAACTATCCTATGGAGACTAGAAACACATACACTAAGCTTATAATATCACCATAATGTCATGAAAGAACATATAAAATTGAATCATGTTGGAGACTTGAAAATATAATTCTTATACTTCACAACTTTTATTATTCAAGTAAATCAGTGGAATTTTCCCTTCCTTACATAAGAATCCACTGTTGTAATCAATATCCTAATACAGATCTGAATTTTCTCTTATGTTTACAAACCCACAATCGACACTACAGAACAACAGCAATATTTATACATTATTTTCTGCTATAGTATGTTTTAGATGGATCCCAGATGGCCCACAGTAGTTATAGATTGTTCTCTGAGCATATACCTGAGTTTCAGAGAGTGACTGTACTACTGAAAAAAGGACATTTGAGATAGTGACTTTGATATTTCCTCTGAATCTGTTAGGGAAGTATAAAGAAAACTTTGGAAAGTAGCAGTCAGAGTTGAAATGGACCTTTCCTGGATGTACGGAAAATGGTACACCGAAAAAAAAAAAAAAATGTGTACCAAGGAAAATCTGAAACACACACTAGCATTTGGAAAATGAATAAATTATCTTTCATTCTTACCATAAATAGAGATGTCAATAGAATTATACTGAATTTCATATCAGGGAGCCAATTTTAGTCAACATATTCATAGTCATTGTAATCAATGCATAAAGAGTGACAGAAATGTTAGAAATAAGGGATAAAAGGATAAATTTATAAATAGCCTCGATTGTTTTCCTTATTCCTATAACTCAATATTTAAATATTTATGGATAATCTTTAGTTTGAAAAAAGGAGTGATTTATTAACTACAGTGACAGAAATTCTGGTAAAGGCAGCAGTTTTAAATGCATGTTTCTAATAAATCTTGTCCTTAAAAATCAACCCTGAGTGAACAGAGAAGAGAAAAAATAGGTGGATAAAGAACATGGAAACCCAAAACTGAACCTTCCTTTTACTGTGTGGATAACAACAAACTGTGGAAAATCTAAAAGAGATGGGAATACCAGACCACCTGACCTGCCTCTTGAGAAATCTGTATGCAAGTCAGGAAGCAACAATTAGAACTGGACATGGAACAACAGACTGGTTCCAAATAGGAAAAGGAGTATGTCAAGGCTGTATATTGTCACCCTGTTTATCATGAGAAACGCTGGACTGGATGAAGCATAAACTAGAATCAAGATTACCAGAAGAAGTATCAATAACTTCAGATATGCAGATGACACCACCCTTATGGAGAAAGTGAAGAGGAACTAAAGAGCACCTTGATGGAAGTGAAAGAGGAGAGCGAAAAAGTTGGCTTAAAACTCAGCATTCTGAAAATTAAGATCATGGCATCTGGTCCCATCACTTCATGATAAATAGATGGGGAAGCAATGGAAACAGTGACAGACTTTGGTTTTTTGGTCTCCAAAATCACTGCAGATAGTGACTGCAGCCATGGAATTAAAAGACACTTGCTCCTTGGAAGAAAAGTTATGACCAACATAGACAGCATATTAAAAAGCAATGACATTACTTTGCCAACAAACGTCCAATCTAGTTAAATCTTTGGTTTTTCCAGTAGTCGTGTACGGATGTGAGAGTTGGACTATAAAGAAAGCTGAGTGCCAAAGAATTGATGCTTTTGAACTGTGGTGTTGGAGAAGACTCTCAAGAATCCCTTGGACTGCAAGGAGATCCAACCAGTCCATCCTAAAGAAAATCAGTCCTGAATATTCTTTGGAAGGACTGATGCTAAAGCTGAAATTTCAATACTTTGGCCACCTGATGCAAAGAACTGACTCATCTGAAAAGACCCTGATGCTGGGTAAGATTGACAGTGGGAAGAGAAGGAAAACACAGAATGAGATGGCTGGATGGCATCACCAACTCAATGGACATGAGTTTGAGTAAACTCTGGAAGTTGGTAATGGACAAGGAGGTCTGGCATGCTGCAGTCCATGGGGTAGCAAAGAGTTGGACGTGACTGAGCAACTGAACTGAACTGAATGTTATTACCTTATATCACAAATATTGAGAGACTTCTTCCAGGTAGAAGTCAAAGACAATCCAAGGACTCATTGTGAATCCAGGAAGAGGGAATTCTGGCCATCTCTATTATACTCCCTTAGTTAGGGAAGTAAAATCTAGAAGCTATAGCAAGCCAAGGAAAGAATAAGAGCCATTCTCATCTAGTACACTCTTTCATGTACCAGATAAAGAGATGGAAACTTGCGGTGATTCTGTGTGGCTTGCTCTAACAACATTTCTTAAAAAGCATGAAGATCCACAAATAAGTGGGTTAGAAAATTTCTCTATTGTGAATGGTAAAGTGGAGCTGAATTCTGAAACTTTAATAGGCCTGAGAAAGATGGACCCAGTCTTATTGTTGTTCAGTCTCTCACTGGGGTCTGACGCTCTGTGACCCCCAAGGATGGCAGCACACCAAGCTTCCCAGTCCATCACAAATCCTGGAGCTTGCTCAAACTCATGTCCATCAAGTTGTTGATGCCATCCAACCATCTCATCCTCTGTCATCCCCTTTTGCTCCCGCCTTCAATCTTTGCCAGCACCAGGATGTCTTCTAATGAGTTAGTTCTTCACATCAAGTGGCCAAAGTATTGGAATTTCAGCTTCAGCATCAGTCCTTCCAATGAATATTCAGACTGATTTTCTTTAGGCAGGACTGGTTGGATCTCCTTGCAGTCCAAGAGACTCTCAAGAGTCTCCTCCTACAACACAGTTCAAAAGCATCAGTTTTTCAGTGCTCAGCTTTCTTTATGGTCCAACTCTCACATCCATACATGACTACTGGAAAGCCATAGCTTTGACTATATGGACCTTTGACAGCAAAGTAATGTCTCTGATTTTTAATGTGGTATCTAGTTTGGTCATAGCTTTTCTTTCAAGGAATAGGCATCTTTTAATTCCATGGCTGCAGTCACCATCTGTACTTATTTTGGAACCTAAGAAAATAAAGTCTGTCACTGTTTCCATTGTTTCCCCATCTATTTGCCATGCAGGGATGGGACCAGATGCCATGATCTTAGTTTTCTGAATGTTGAGTTTTAAGCCAGCTTTTCACTCTCCTCTTTCACTTTCATCAAGAGGCTCTTTAGTTCCTCTTCACTTTCTGTGGTAAGGGTGGTATCATCTGCATATATAAGGTTATTGATATTTCTCCCAACAGTCTTGATTCCAGCTTGTGCTTCATCCAGCCCAGCGTTTCTCATACTGTACAATGCATATAAGTTAAATAAGCAGAGTGACAATACACAGCCTTGACATACTGCTTTCACAATTTGTAATCAGTGTTTCTTCCATGTCCAGTTCTACCTGTTGCTTCTTGTTGACCTGCATACAGGTTTCACAGGAGGCAGGTCAGGTGGTCTGGTATTCCCATCTCTTTCAGATTTTCCACAGTTTGTTTTGATCCACACAGTCAAAGGCTTTAGTGTAGTCAATGAAGCAAAAGTAGGTTTTTTTTCTGAAATTCTCTTGCTTTTTCTATGATCCAACAAAGCTCGGCAATTTGATCTCTGGTGCCTCTGCTTTTTCTAAATCCAGCTTGAACATCTGGGAGTTTTGGTTCTTGTACTGTTTAAAACAAAAAAGTTGAAGAAGGCTCTGCTGGTAGGAAAATTCAAGTGGCCTTTCCAAACAAAAACCCACAGAAGGCAGTACTCAATTTCACGCAGAAGTAAGAAAGAACTTTCAAGAGGTGTGACAGAGCATACATCTCAGAACTAGAGAGGACAAAAGTGTAAATAAGGTTTGAAAATAAGCACATTATGTACTTGGAATAAAAATATGAATGAGAAGAACTATGGCTAAAGAACACTGGCTACCAGGGTGTCATTGAATACAGAGGAAAACTGCAGAAGAATCAAGTCCCAAATCTGGGACTGCCCAGAATCCCTGGGCATATACCCAGAGAAAACCATAATTTCAAAATATCTATACACCCCAGTGTTCACTGCAACACTGTTTACCATAGCCAGGAGATGGAAGCTACCTAAATGTCCATCAACAGAGGAGTGCACAAAGAAGATGTGGTACATATCTACAATGGAAATAACTCAGCCACAAAGAGGAACAAAATAATGCCATTTGAAGTGACATGGATGCACCTAGAGATTGTCATTTGGAATGATATTATCATATAATACCATTTACATGTAGAATCTGGAAAAATGGTACAGACGAACTAATTTGCAGAGCAGAAATAGAGTCACAGAGGTAGAAACCAAACCTATGGCTACCAAGGGAGGAAATGGGGGCAGAGTGAATTGGGAGGTTGGGGTTGACATATGTACACTAGTATATATAAAACAGAAAACCTAATGAGAACCTACCACATAGCACGGGGAACTCTATTCAGTGCTCTGTGGTGACCTGGATGGGAAGAGAATCTAAAAAGAGTGGATAAATGTTTAACTGACTCACTTTGCTGTATGACAGAGTGACAGTAAGGTTATAATATTGCAGAGCAACTACACTCCAATAAAAATAAATTTTAAAAAGACTGAATGTGAAAAAAAAGAAAAGACACAACGTTAATGTTAAAACCTTAATAGAAGAATTGTCCCAGCTTAAAAAAAAAAAAAAAAAGAAATCTGGTATAACTACAGTAATACTAGATTCTATATATGTTGAGAAAAAAGAATTGCTAAAGAAAACAGTCACTGGTTAGTAAAGGATAACAAAACCTCATCTCCTTTTCTAAGGACACAGTTGACCTTGAGCTAACTTTCTGTCTCTATTGCCCTAGAAATATGAAAAAATTTGCAAGTCAACTGTGTTACCAGGCAAGATTAGTGAATTGCATTTGACTTAAACACACAAGTGTGTATGTGTGTAGTCACTTCAGTTGTGTCTAACTCTTTGTGACCCTGTGGACTGTAGCCCTCCAGGTTCCTCTGTCCATGAAATTCTCCAGGCAAGAATATTGGAGTGGATTGCCATTTCCTCCTCCAGGGGATCTTCCCAATTCAGAGATCGAACCCACATCTCTTATGTCTCTTGCACTGGCAGATGGGTTCTTTACCAACTGCACCACTTGGGAAGACCAAGAGTACTGGAGTGGGTAGCCATTCCCATTTCCAGGAAATCTTTCTCACTCAGGGATCAAACCTGGGTCTCCCACATTGCAGGCAGATTCTTTATCATTTGAACCATGAGGGAAACCAATCATGTGGAATCTTAGTTCCCTGATCATGGATCAAACCCTTATCCTTTGCATTGCAAGGCAGATTCTTAACCACTGGACCACCTGGGAAAATCCCAGAAACATGATGAAAGTTGCCTGCCACTTGTGTTACCAGGAAAGATTAGTGAATTGCTTTTGACCTTAGAAATATGGATGGATGCTAAAAACCTAATAGAAAACCATAAATTTACATTCCTTGAGGATAGTAATCTTTGTACAGTGCTTATCTCTTATGGGTACCTTGGAATATATACTTTGGACATGTGACAAGAGATACTGTCTCTACTCGCATAAAATTCTGAGCCAACGTGGAACCCATGTTCACAAATGTGGAATGGTCTCTTGCTCCTGAGCTCTCATCTGGAGGCCAAAGGAAATAGCTCCTGTATGACTGCATAGACCGTTGCAAAGACTGATGCAAAAACCACATCCCCTGAAGAGTATGCTACACTGCTGGCAGGCTGTGCTTCCTGACTCTGTCTCTCTGCTTAAATTAATGTCATGTGTACCCTATTCTGATTCTGTGAGTCTGAATATGTGGTTGACCTTGAAATTCCCCTAAATATACACTGATGAAGCATTCAGTACTTTATTGATGCTTCAGTACATATAATAAAATATTAAAATACTAAAGAGACATTAAAATTCTAAATTTGTATTCAACTAATGTAATAGTTTCAAAGTCTCAAAATATATCTTAAAATTGATAGATGCACAAGGATAAGTAGGTAAATCCGCAAGTACTGTGAGTTACTTT
Source organism: Capricornis sumatraensis (assembly GCF_032405125.1). Taxonomy (NCBI): domain Eukaryota; kingdom Metazoa; phylum Chordata; class Mammalia; order Artiodactyla; family Bovidae; genus Capricornis; species Capricornis sumatraensis. The sequence continues at coordinate 61,042,583 of NC_091087.1, forward strand.
CATGTAGCCCTCTAAATATGAACATATTAAATAAAAAACTTCAGAATAAAGGAAAAATTGATAATACAATAAGCCTTATTTAAAGCATATCTATAAAACATAGTGTCTAATTGCTATAGAAGACACATTGTTTTCCAATCAACAAAGTTTGAGGCAAATTTCACAACATTTTGTATTATAGTATAAAGAGTAAGCTTTACTTTAATAAGTGGAAATGAACAAGGCTGACCTGTCAGTTGTTGGTTAAATAGCTTGTTCTGCCAGCCAGTCTTATTTAATGCTAGCAGGTTTTGGTGGCAATGTCTGGGAAACCCAGATTTTAGGAGCCAATGGAAATTGCAATTTCCTTGACAGAAGGAGGTATTATCAGTTCTGTGGGAAGCTGAGCTCAGATTCAGTATTAAATTCTGAGAACATGGGTAACAATCATAGTATACACAATACTCATATCCAGAATACTCAAAGCATTCCTACAAATAAATAAATTACTTTAAAAAAATTTGAATAGATGTTTTATGAGAGATTATAGGTGGCTAAAACACAAAAATTGCTCAGGAAAATACAAACTTAATTGGACAGATTAACATATATCTGATTAGTATATATTCAAAACCTTGATAATGCCATATATTGATGTAAAATATTAAGAACTTTGGACATTGCTGGAGTTAGTGCAAATTGGCTCTCTTTTTAAAAACACTTTGGTATTCTCTGGTACCATAATTCTGCACTCTACTCCTTGGATCCAGAGATTTTCACAACACAGCTATACCAGGAAACACGCACAAGAATGCATATAGCAGAATGGTTAACAATAGTAAAAAATTGGAAACAATACAAATCTCTTAACAGTAGAAGTTATATAAATTATGGTATTTTTCTGCAATAGAATAATCTGGTTGAACACGGATAAACCACAAGAGAATAATTCTTAGTGAAAGAAGAAAGTCAAAAAATTATACATGTAGTATGACCCTTTATGTAATTTCCAAATGATATTATGTAGTTCAGTAGTTTAGAGGTACTTACATAGATAATGAACTATAAAGAAAAGCAAGAGAATAATTATACATGGTTCAAAATAGTAGCTACATTTGTAAGGAGTTCAGTTCAGTCGCTTAGTCGTCTCCGATTCTTTGCAACCCTATGAACTGTAGCACACCACACCTCCCTGTCCAAAATCAACTCCCTGAGTTTACTCAAACTCATGTCCATTGAGTTGGTGATGCCATCCTACCATCTCATCCTCTGTCCTCCCCTTCTCCTCCTGCCTTCAATCTTTCCCAGCAAAAGGGTCTTTTGATATGAGTCAGTTCTTTGCATCAGGTGGCCAAAGTATTGAATTTCAGCTTTAGCATCAGTCCTGCCAATGAATATTCATGACTGATTTCATTTAGAATGGACTGGTTGGATCTCCTTGCAGTCCAAGGGACTCTCAAGAGTCTTCTCACAGTTCAAAAGCATCAGTTCTTCAGTGCTCAGTGTTCTTTATAGCCCAACTCTCAGATCGATACATGACTACTGGAAAAATCATATCTTTGACTAAATGGACCTTTGTTGGCAAAGTAATGTCTCTCCTTTTTAATATGCTGTCTAAGTTGGTCATAACTTTTCTTCCAAAGAGTAAACATCTTTTAATTTCATGGCTGCAGTCACCATCTGCAGTGATTTTGGAGCCCCCAGAAAAAATAAAGTCTGTCACTCTTTCCATTGTTTCCCCATCTATTTGGTATGAAGTGATGGGACCAGATGCCATAATCTTAGTTTTCTGAATGTTGAGTTTTAAGCCAACTTTTTCACACTCCTCTTTTACTTTCATCAAGAGACTCTGTAGTTCCTCTTTGCTTTCTGCAATAAGGGTGAAGTCATATGCATATCTGAAGTTATTGATATTTCTCCTGGCAATCTTGATTCCAGCTTGTGCTTCATCCAACCCACACTTCACATGATGTACTGTGCATATAAGTTAAATAAGCACGCTGACAATATACAGCCTTGATATACTCCTTTCCCCATTTGGAACCAGTCTGTAGTTCTATGCCCAGTTCTAACTGATACTTCTTGACCTGCATACAGACTTCTCAAGAGGCAGGTCAGGTGGTCTGGTAGTCCCATCTCTTGAAGAATTGTGCACAGTTTGTTGTGATCCACACAGTCAAAGACTTTGGCATAGTCAATAAAGGAGAAATAGATGTTTTTCTGGAACTCTTGATTTTTGATGATCCAATGGATGTTTGCAATTTGATCTCTGGTTCCTCTGTCTTTTCTAAATCCAGTTTGTACATCTGGAAGTTCACAGGTCATGTACTGTTGAAGTCTGGCTTGGAGAATTTTGAGCATTACTTTACTAGCATGTGAGATGAGTGCAATTGTGTGGTAGTCTGAGCATTCTTTGGCGTTGACTTTCTTTGTGATTGGAATGAAAACTGACCTTTTCCAGTCCTGTGGCCACTGCTGAGTTTTCCAAATTTGCTGGCATATTGAGTGCAGCACTTTCACAGCATTGTCTTTTAGGATTTGAAATAGCTCAGCTGAATTCCATCACCTCCACTAGCTTTGTTCATAGGAATGTTTCCTAATGCCCACCTGACTTTGCATTCCAAGATGTCTGGCTCTAGGTGAGTGATCACACCATCGTGATTATCTGGGTCATGAAGATCTTTTTTGTATATGTCTGTGTATTCTTGTCACCTCTTCTTAATATCTTCTGCTTCTGTTAGGTCCATACCATTTCTGTCCTTTATTGTGCCCATCTTTGCATGAAAATTTCCCTTGGTATCTCTAATTTTCTTGAAGAGATCTCTAAGCCTTTAATCAGGGAGGGAAATAAAGGGAGTTTAAGAGACAGTTTTTTTTAAGGAAGTGACATATTCTCTTTCTTATTATGGTAGTAGTAAAGATGCTTCATTTTAAATTATTCTTTAAGAGACTTATACTTTGATAATTTCAGTATGGTATTTTTTACAATGGAAAGACAACATTTATAATAAAAGCATAGTGTTTTTCTCTATGTACATCAATATATATAATCAGAAATTCAAAGTACTTGAAAATAAATCAAATAAAAATTGTAAATATTCTGTGGAGGAACCTTAAAATATGCTGAAATATATTAAAATGGGCATGAATAAATGAAAATTTCCATTTCTGTAGAATTCAGGACACAGTTTTCTAAAAATGTCAAGTTGAACTAATATTTAATCAATTTCAGTCAAAAGGATTTCATTATACAATTGTGAAGCTGATAATAAAATTCACAGTCAACTGCAAAATTCTAATAACAGCCAACAGATATTCTTAAAAGAGAAAAATAATAAGAAATTGTACTACTAGAAGTCAGGATTTATTATGGAATCAAATAGAAAGCCCAGAAATGGATCCATATGTAACTGGACACTTGATTTATTCCACTGCAGATTAATGGAGAAATGACTGACTTTTCCATAAATAGATCTAAGATATTTACTATCAAGAGAATCCAGATTGCCAGGAGAAATATCAATAACCTCAGATATGCAGATGACACCACCCTTATGGCAGAAAGTAAAGAGGAACTAAAAAGCCTCTTAATGAAAGTGAAAGACGAGAGTGAAAAAGTTGGCTTAAAGCTCAACATTGAGAAAACGAAAATCATGGCATCTGGTCCCATCACTTCATGGGAAATAGATGGGGAAACAGTGGAAACAGTGTCAGACTTTATTTTTGGGTGCTCCAAAATCACTGCAGATGGTGAATGCAGCCATGAAATTAAAAGACGCTTACTCCTTGGAAGAAAAGTTATGACCAACTTAGATAGCATATTCAAAAGCAGAGACATTACTTTGCCGACTAAGGTCCACCTAGTCAAGGCTATGGTTTTTCCTGTGGTCATGTATGGATGTGAGACTCGGACTGTGAAGAGGGCAGAGCACCGAAGAATTGATGTATCTGAACTGTGGTGTTGGAGAAGACTCTTGAGAGTCCCTTGGACTGCAAGGAGATCCAACCAGTCCATTCTGAAGGAGATCAGCCCTGGGATTTCTTTGGAAGAACTGATGCTAAAGCTGAAACTCCAGTACTTTGGCCACCTCATGCAAAGAGTTGACACACTGGAAAAGACTCTGATGCTGGGAGGGATTGGGGGCAGGAGAAGGGGACGGACAGAGGATGAGATGGCTGGATGGCATCACTGACTCGATGGACGTGAGTCTGAGTGAACTCCGGGAGTTGGTGATGGACAGGGAGGCCTGGTCGTGCTGCGATTCATGGAGTCGCAAAGAGTCAGACACGACTGAGCAACTGAACTGAACTGAAGAGAAAAAAAAAAAGGATTTCCTTATATCATACCAAGAACCAAAGAAATAAATGTGAAAGACAAAAATATAAAACTTTTAAAAGATAATGTATAACAATATCTTTCTGATCTTAGAATCTTAATATTTGAAGAAATTGAAAGATTAAAGAGAATAGAGATTTTTACTGTGTTAAAAATTATCCCCGTCAATCAAAATTTATATAAAGACACTGAAAGACAAAAGAGATACTTGGAGAACATATATGCCATATATATAGTACTATCAAAATATTTGCAGCTAGAATATATATAAAAATTTTAATAAATAAGAGAAAGGCAAACAACCTGAAAGAAAAATGAAGGCATAACATGAAAAATGGTTGTAGAAATGAAAAGACAAATGCCTTAAAGATAACTGTTCAACTACATTAATCATCCTAATAATGCAAATTTAAACCAATTTGATGGCATTTCACAAGCATCAGACTGACAAAAAAAAAGGCAAAGAGTGACAATATCATATATATAGGTAAGGATGTGGAGGTATCAAATGGTATCAAATACACTCAATGGAAGAGTAAATTACTACACTCAGTTTATTTTTTTATTTTTTTAATTTTACTTTATTTTACTTTACAAGACTCTATTGGTTTGGGAGAATGGCATTGAAACTATACTCACTTTAAAATTCATATTGGTATTCCCCGGGAAAGGTAAAACTGTACAAACGCTAATACACCAATACATTAATTGGGTTACATTTTAGTGTCCCATGATTTATTATATCTCGTATAATAAAGAATAGCTTACTCTCACATATCATCCTTATATGTTAGGACCTATTTTTTTCTTCACTGGTTATTTTTAAAAACAATTAAAACTTAGTCTTTTCTAATGACACACTTTGCAAATTTTCTATTCTCAAAAAAAATAAGCATCACATAATAGGCATTTCCTCTAGTCATTTGACAGTCATATGAGATTTTGAAATTAAGACATACTAAAATTCAAAGATTGTAATATGGACATATTATTTTCTAGAATGATTCCTAAATGGAAAACTACTTTTATGTTAAAATTAAAGATATACAATATTTTTTTAAATGTACAATATTTTAGATATTGCAGGTACGTTAGCCTTTGCAGGTAACTCTTTCAAAGCCAATAAGCTTTTTGTTTTGGTTTCCTTTCAAAAATTTCAAACAATTATTATTTTGTTTTTACTATATACAATAAAAATTTTTTCTTTCAATTTGTTGGTATGCATACTCCCATTACAAATGCTGCATTTCCATCTTTCCTTGTTATTATAAAACTGAACTATGGCTGAGAAATATTCCATTGTGTATATATACCGCAACTTCTTTATCCATTCATTTATCGATGGACATCTAGGTTGCTTCCATGTTCTAGCTATTTAAATAATGCTGCAGTGAACAATGGGATACATGTGTCTCTTTTAGTTTTGGTTTCCTCAGGGTATATGCCTAGGAGTGGGATTTCTGGGGGATGGGGAGGGAGATAGGAGGGAGTTTCAAAACAGAAGGGATATATGTATACCTATGGCTGATTCCTGTTGAGGTTTTCAGAAAACAGCAAAATTCTGTAAAGCAATTATCCTTCAATAAAAAATTAATCAATTTTTTTACAAAAGCAAGCTAAATTTGCTCATTATATCCTAGAGTTTTCTTCATTGAATTTTTGGTATACATTCTTATTCAGGATGGTTCAAATTACAACTTTATGATTTTATGATGATGTGAAAGCTATACTTAATCTGTAGAAAATGTACTTCACATTTTGAATTTTGATCTTTTCCCAGGCTGACATATGGTACGATACCCTCTTACAATGCTAGGCAGCAGTAGCAAAACCATAGCTACCAGTGAGCACCAAGATTATGAAAGTAAACACCCAATATACTTACAACCATTATGTACCCATACAATCACTCTGTTTTTCACTTTCAATACAGTATTCAATAAATTACATGAAGCATTTAACACTTTAGTATAAAACAGGTTTGTGTTCGATGAGTTTGCCCAACTGTAAGTTAATGTAGGGCTTTTCTGGTGGCTCAGTGGTAAAGAATCCACCTGCCAATGCAGGAGGCCTGGGTTCAATCCCTTGGTCAGGAAGATTCCCTGGAGAAGGAAACGGAAAGCCACTCCAGTATTCTTGCTTGGGAAATTCCATGGACAGAGGAGCCTGGTGAGCTACAGTCCATGGGGTTACAAAAGTGTCAGACATTTAGCTACTAAAACAACAACCACCACAAAAGCTAATGTAAGTGTTCTGAGCATGTTTGAAGGTAGGCTAGACTAAGTTATGCTATTTAGTAGGTTAGATGTATTAAATGCATTTTCAACTTAATGATATTTTCAGTTTATGATAGGTTTGTTGGGAGGTAATCCCATTGTAAACCCAGGAAGAGCTGTAATTTTCTGCTTTTCTCTACCTTTATTTTCTTTATTTGTTCAATGTTTTGATCATTTTTAATGTATTGTCTTCAGTAAAAGCATATTTGTGTTTATTATAATGTGAATGTAGGTATAATATCAATTAACTGAGGAATAAAATAAACATTTTTTTCTTTCTAATATTTAAAAAAACTATCTGGATTATTCTTAGCTATTGGCAAAGTATTGCTTTTATCCGATTTTTTGGCACACTCGCCAAAAAGCAGAGTGAAGATTCAGTTCAGTTCAGTTCAATCGCTCAGTCGTGTCCGACTCTTTGCAACCCCATGAATTGCAGCACGCCAGGCCTCCCTGTCCATCACCATCTCCCAGAGTTCACTCAGACTCACGTCCATCGAGTCCATGATGCCATCCAGCCATCTCATCCTCTGTTGTCCCCTTCTCCTCCTGCCCCCGATCCCTCCCAGCATCAGAGTCTTTTCCAATGAGTCAACTCGTTGCATGAGGTGTCCAAAGTACTGGAGCTTCACCTTTAGCATCATTCCTTCCCAAGAAATCCCAGGGTTGATCAAGAGTGAAGATTAAGTTACTCAAAAAAGTCTCCTTCAAAACACAGCTTACACTTCCTGCTTAAAATTTTAGAATTTATAAAAAGCTACAACTGGATATTTCATTTAGATAGCAGATGTGGCTAAATGGAGGGGAATAAGATAATTCAGATATATATTCATATATCTCTGAATATATTTGTATATATGATATATATAAATGATATTTATTTCTCCAAAGAAGACATTTTTCCAAAGAAGACATACAGATGGCTAACAAACACATGAAAAGATGCTCAACATCACTCATTATAAGAGAAATGCAAATCAAAACCACAATGAGGTACCATCTCACCCCAGTCAGAATGGCTGCCATCAAAAAGTCTACAAACAATAAATGCTGGAGAGGGTGAGGAGAAAACAGAACCCTCTTACACTGTTGGTGGGAATGCAAACTAGTACAGCCACAGTGGAGAACAGTGTGGAGATTCCTTAAAATACCTGGAATTAGAACTGCATATGACCCAGCAATCCCTCTGCTGGGCATACACACTGAAAAAAACAGAATTGAAAGAGACACGTGTACCCCAATGTTCACTGTAGCACTGTTTATAATAGCTAGGACATGGAAGCAACCTAGATGTCCATCAGCAGGCGAATGGATAAGAAAACTGTGGTACATTTACACAATGGAATAGTACTCAGCTATAAAAAAGAATACATTTGAGTCAGTTCTAATGAAGTGAATGAAACTGGAGCCTTCACTTTAGATGAGTGAAGCTAAAAAAAGAAACACAAATACAGTATATTAATGCATATATATGGAATTTAAAAAGACAGTAACAACGACCCTATATGCAAGATAGCAAAAGAGATACAGATGTAAAGAACAGACATTTGGACTCTGTGGGAGAAGGTGAGGGTGGGATGATATGAGAGAACAGCATTGAAAGATACGTATTACCATATGTAAAATGGATGACCAGTGCAAGTTCAATGCATGAAGCAGGGCACTCAAAGCTGGTGCTCTGGGACAGCCCAGAGGGATGAGGAAGAAAGGAGGTGGGAGGCAGGTACAGGATGGTGGGACACATGTATATCCATGACAGATTCATGTTGATGTATGAAAAAAACACTACAATATTGTAAAGTAATTAGCCTCCAATTAAAATAAATGAATTAATTTTAAAAACTATTGAGGAATAAGTAATTAAACTATTATAGAGTTTATTCGCCTTGTATGTGTGTGTCGGTAGCTCAGCTGTGTCTGGTGCTTTGCCACCCAATGGACTGTAGCCCTCCAGGCTCCTTATTTGCCTTTAGGTACCTCATTTACCACCCAACACACCACCCTCCCATACCACCTTAACTTTTTCTAGTTCCATGTCTTTGCTAATGTTCTCTGCTTTTTATGAAATCTCTCCCTCCCATTTCTACATATCCATATCTTACCTTCACGTGCCTTTGCACGCTACTTTCTCCATGAAGCTATTTCTAATCATCCTTAGCCAGATATAATCTCTTCCTTGTCTGAAATTTACAGTCATAACTCACTTATGGCTCTTTCACTTTTGACCTCATATTACGGCTCATTATCCATTCATACTGGGGCTTCCCGGGTGGTGCGATAGTAAAAAATCAGCCCACCAATGCAGGGGATTCCATCCCTGGGTCAGGAAGATCCCCTGGAAAAGGAAATGGCAACCCACTCCAGTATTCTTGCCTACAAAAGTCCATAGATAAAGGAGCCTAGCTGGCTGCAGTCCATGGGGTTGCAAAGAGTCAGACATGACTGAGTAACTGGGCACAAACACACACACTTATACTATTTCCTTACTAAAACATAAATTCATCATGGGAAGAGTTTAATCTGAATCACTCCTGTTTTCTCTTCAGCAGCTAATAATATCTTATAGTAAGCATTTGTTACATGATTGAACAAATCATAGTCTAATATCCAGATAATTAATAAACTAAGAAATATTAAAAAATATAATTCAGAGATATATTCATATATTCATATCATATTCATATATATGATATATGTATCAATATATATTCAGAGATATATGAATATATAATACATTCAGATATATATGTATATGTTATATATGGATATATATAAAAAGAGCTTCATTAATACATATATCTACATAAGTCACTTAACCAGTTATTAAAACATTTCCTCAATATAAAGGCTTGGATTAAAATATATAAATTTAGATTATATTGGCCATGAAAATTCATCAACATATTGCTTTTTAAGTCTAAAGTGAGACCTCAAAATTAACAGATACTACTATTCCTATTGGAAATACAAATGATTTCCATTTACTATAAAGCTGTTTCTTAATAGTTTGGTTTTTCTAATCCTCTAAATTGCTAACATTTCATCATATTACATTCTTTCACATACTCAGTATTCAGAGATATGTAAAGTAAAACATTTCAGTTCAGTTCTGTTCAGTTCAGTTGCTCAGTCATGTCCGACTCTTTGTGACCCCGTGAATCACAGCACGCCAGGCCTCCCTGTCCATCACCATCTCCCGGAGTTCACTCAAACTCACATCCATCGAGTTGGTGATGCCATCCAGCCATCTCATCCTATGTCGTCCCCTTTTCCTCCTTTCCTCAATCCCTCCCAGCATCAGAGTCTTTTCCAGTGAGTCAACTCTTCACATAAGGTGGCCAAAGTACTGGAGTTTCAGCTTTAGCATCATTCCTTCCAAAGAACACCCAAGGCTGATCTCCTTTAGAACGGACTGGTTGGATCTCCTTGCAGTCCAAGGGACTCTCAAGAGTCTTCTCCAACACCACAGTTCAAAAGCATCAATTCTTCGGCGCTCAGCTTTCTTCACAGTCCAACTCTCACATCCATACATGACCACTGGAAAAACCATAGCCTTGACTAAATGGATCTTTGTTGGCAAAGTAATGTCTCTGTTTTTCAATATCTAGGTTGATCATAACTTTTCTTCCAAGGAGTAAGTGTCTTTTAATTTCATGGCTGCAGTCACCATCTGCAGTGATTTTGGAGCCCAAAAGATAAAGTCTGACACTGTTTCTACTGTTTCTTCATCTATTTCCCATGAAGTGATGGGACCAGATGCCATGATCTTCATTTTCTGAATGTTGAGCTTTAAGCCAACTTTTTCACTCTCCTCTTTCACTTTCATCAAGAAGCTTTTTAGTTCCTCTTCACTTTCTGCCATAAGGGTGGTGTCATCTGCATATCTGAGGTTATTGGTATTTCTCCCGGCAATCTTGATTCCAGCTTGTGTTTCTTCCAGTCCAGTGTTTCTCATGACATACACTGCATAGAAGTTAAATAAGCAGGGTGACAATATACAGCCTTGAAGTACTCCTTTTCCTATTTGGAACCAGTCTGTGTTCCATGTCCAGTTCTAACTGTTGCTTCCTGACCTGCATACAGGTTTCTCAAGAGGCAGGTTAGGTGGTCTGGTATTCCCATCTCTTTCAGAATTTTCTACAGTTTATTGTGATCCACACAATCAAAGCTAGTGGAGGTGATGAAATTCCAGTTGAGCTATTTCAAATCCTGAAAGATGATGCTGTGAAAGTGCTGCACTCAATATGCCAGCAAATTTGGAAAACTCAGCAGTGGCCACAGGACTGGAAAAGGTCAGTTTTCATTCCAATCCCAAAGAAAGGCAATGCCAAAGCATGTTCAAACTACCACACGATTGTACTCATCTCACACGCTAGTAGAGTAATGCTCAAAATTCTCCAAGCCAGGCTTCAGCAATATGTGAACTGTGAACTTCCAGATGTTCAAGCTGGATTTAGAAAAGGCAGAGGAACCAGAAATCAAATTGCCAACATCTGCTGGATCATGGAAAAAGCAAGAGAGTTCCAGAAAAACATCTATTTCTGCTTTGTTGACTGTGCCAAACCCTTTGACTGTGTGGATCACAATAAACTGTGGAAAAGTAAAACATTTAATAATCCACAAATCTCTATGGCAAATAAAAAGATTGGGAAGTGTTATTTTGATTCAAAAACATAATCATAAGGAAAAAACTCATCTTGAGTCATAATAATAATCAATCATAATGAAAAATAAATATGTAGAAGTATTCCTTAGTTTGTCTAATATTTCCTGTTTAGGAAAATAATATGAATGCAAATGAATGGAGAAAAATAAAACAGCTGGAAAATTGGTCTGATAAATCCTAGCAAAATCTCAGAGATATAATCCCTGTTGAAATACATACTTTTGGAATTTTTCTTAATCTGCTTTTCCTCCATAAATGTCCACTATGATTGTGACATAAAATATAACTGAGTATTCAGAGTTTAGGTATTTATTTGTGCCAGAATTCTACGTTCAGAGAATATGTTCAGAATTCTATGTTCAGGCAGTTGTATTGAGAGTCAAACAAACATTTTTTTGAGGGAACAACTGATGAACTTAACTCTTAACACTGAAATACCTTATACTTATTCCTTATTGTGTTAATATAGTGTCTAGGCAGGCATATTACATAGATATACTGATAGATTCTGACTCACTTTAGAGAACAACTTTGCATTCATTGAATCATCTTCTTAAAATTGAATATTTCAGCCTTTGTTTAGTGTGTCACTTTTAGAAAGTCTGAAGGCACTTATCTACCATATAAATTATGACTGAAAAACAGAACTTACAGCAGATTTTGAGAGAGTGAAAACAAACAGAAAATGTTCAAAATTATTTCTACCATTTCTATATGTTAAAATGATGAAAATAATTTTTTTAACCTAGAGAGATAAAATAAGTTCACATCAGGATGAAAATTTATGAACCTGTTTTATTGTTTTAATTGACACCTATGAAAAAATATCTGAAGAATAATGCCTACTGAAAATATAAATATGGTTAAAAAACTATACAGCAGAAATTAATGAAATATAAATCAACTAAACTTTGATAAAAATTTCTTTAATTTAAAAAACTTATGATAATAATACACTCAAAGTCACCATAAGGATCCCAATGTATAGAACCAGAAAAGTTGACTCTTGAAAACCGCAAAAGGAAGAACAAAGAACTGAAATAACATTCTTACCCAAGGTATTCTTCAACCTCCATGGCTACAGAGATGGAAAAAGAATAGATTTAGCAGCATGGCTTATGATGGCAGAGAACAGAGTCTAGGGATAAAAGATAGGATGAAAATTCAACTAGAAAACCTAAGAGAACTTCAAACTGAAACTGCCCAAGTCCTTGGCTAATCTCAACTACTCAAGGACAAGAGAGACTCTGAGGACTCCAGTCAAAAGTAAATAAATAGGTAGATGATGGAGAGATGATGGATAAATAGATGATAGATAAATAGATAGACAGACATAAAACTGTTTATCCCTCTTTTTAGTTCTGTTAGTTGTTGTTTTATGTATTTTGGTGCTCCGAAGTTGGGTGCCTACCATATTTACAATTGTTGTATCTTCCTGAAAAATTTTCTCCTTTATCATTATTTAATGACACTTTACAGGAAGCGTCTCATTGGATTTGGGGGTTTTCTTTGTAATATATTCAGCCATCCTGTATCTTTTGATATGAGCATGTAATTCACTTATGCTTAAAGTAATTATTGCCATTTTCTTAATTGTTTTCTGACTGTTTTTTGGTTCTTTTTTATTCCTCCATGACTGTCTTCCTTTCTGATTTTATGATATGTGAGGCTGCATGTTTTGACTTCTTTATAATAATTGTTCATGAATCTACTACAGATTATTCTTTGGGGGTTACCATGAAGCTTGCATAAAGTATTTCATTAACCTTGTTTCTATTAGACTTGGTCATTTCTAAAGTTTCTTACAGACTGCATGAGAAATTTGAAGTTTCCTACTCACCACTTGGGCCTCCCAGGTGGCACTAGTGGTAAAGAACCCATCTTCCAGTGCTGCTGCTGCTGCGGCTAAGTCGCTCCCGTCGTGTCCAACTCTGTGCGACCCCATAGACAGCAGCCCACCAGGCTCCACCCTCCCTGGGATTCTCCAGGCAAGAACACTGGAGTGGGTTGCCATTTCCTTCTCCAATGAATGAAAGTGAAGAATGAAAGTGAAGTTGCTCAGTCATGTCCGACTCTTCGCGACCCCATGGACTGCAGCCCACCAGGCTCCTCCATCCATGGGATTTCCCAGGCAAGAGTACTGGAGTGGGGTGCCATTGCCTGATGTAAAAGACACAGGTTTGATTCCTGGGTCAGGAAGATCCCATAAAGGAGGGCATGGCAACCCACTCTAGTATTCTTGCCTGGATAAACCCATGGACAGGAAAGCCTGGCAGTCTACAGCCCACAGGGTCACAGTTGGACATGACTATCTTCTCAAAGTACTTTCCTCAGGATGTTTCCTCTCTTGGGAAATTATCTACACATCACCATTTGTCAGGCCAACTCCTACACACACATTAAGTCTAAATTTGAACATTATCTCCTCCCCAAATCTTTCCTCATTAAACTATATTTAAGTAGAAATTCAACCAACTATGTTTCAGTTGTAACACTTATCATACTATATTATAATTGTCTATTTATTTACCCATGCTTCCCACTATACTGAAAGTTCAAGGGTACTTAGTAGCCATAATAAAGACCTAATGGGAATTTATCAATGAATATTAATTAATATAACAGTTCAAGCATATTTCATATTCTGTTTCCTATTACAGTTAATTTTTCATAAATATATATATACAACTATAAAGCAAATGGAAAATTAAATATCCAAATGTCATAGTAGTAGTTTCAATATCTATAACTTGGTACATTTTTCAAAATGTTTTCATGCTGGAGTATGCATAACATATTCCAGGGAGTTTCAAGAGTAAATGAGCTGGGCTCATATAAGGTAGTAACATTTAAAAAGTAAGAAAATTTCACTATGTAACTTACTCCCCTGGAATGGGTGAGATATTGTACAAAGTACTAGTGACAAAATTACAAGTACATGTCGTCTAGAACTGAATCTACTGGCATCTGCAACTGTGCATCATTTGGTTACTTATGTATTTTGGGCCCCAGTTTTCAAAGATTCTATTATAGGAAATATGCCTTTCTAACAGTGTAAATTCCAATGTATTATGAAAATACTTGATATAATAGATGATTAATAAATATATATATATGTAAAATAATAAATATATAAAACAGAGAATATAACTCCATTCTGAGATGTAATAAAGATTAAATAAGAAAATGCATAACTATACTTAGTATAGGCATTTGTATTAAGGCAAATTGAGTCTTACAATGATCATTAAAGAAATATTAACAAAATTAAAAAAGAGCACCAAGAATGGAATGGAATAGTGAGTTATCTACTGGAGGTAGCAAAATGTACAGAAAAGACTTCACAGACAAGGCTCATCAAACTCAGTGTTGAAATAATTTTACAGAAGGATGATACAGAAGGGTTTTCCATATGGAAAGGTCTGTGTTATTAACATGAAAAAAAGAAAAATCAGAAGATAAAGGCAGAGCTCTTGTGTGCTAATATTATGACAGAGTTTAGCCTGTGTCTGATATGATCTGATTTCAATTTCCAAAAAATCAATTTGGCAGCAGAGAATGTGTTAGAGAAATACAAAACTCAAAGAGGAGAGACTAATTTTGAAACTCCTCTGGTAATTCAGGCACAATATGATGGATGCTTTAATTACCAGTAGCTCTAGGAATAAAATGAAAAGATTAGATATGATAGATGATATGGAAGTTCAATCTATAAAGCTCGATGATTGAACGGGGATGAAGAATGAAGAAAATGGAGGTGTCTATAATGAATATAGGAAATACAAAGTTATTGTTTTTAGCTAAAAAGAACTAGATTTATATTTTTAACAAATCATCCTAAAGAATGTAGGGGAAAGAAGGGAGACTGGAGGTAAGTAAACAGTTTAAGAAACAAATGCAATGTTTCAGATAAAACTTGTTGGGAACCCAAAGTAATATAAAAGAATAGAAGCAACATATTATGTCTTGTTAAGACTCACCAATCCTCCTAAATGTTCACCACTTCAGGTAATTCACATGGAAAAAAATGACAGAGTCAGACATAGCCTAGGAATATATCTCTAATATCTTTGAATAGTTGGAGAAGAATCTGAAATTTTCAAGCATGTGTGTGCTTTATATATTAACATAAGTTTTCTCACTCAAAACCAATTATTTTGACAAGACAGATACATTAAAAATTGAAATTTCTTATTTTGGACCATGATTGTCTACTGTAGAAAAATTTCAAATTTAACAAAGATTATCTCTTAATGTTTAGGGAAAATGTGTTTGAAAAGAACATTTTATTTATTTAGTAAATGTATATTGATAGCCTATTTTATATATAGAGAGGCAACATATGAATCACATGGATATAGGTATATATTAATATATCCATGTATGTGGCTTCCCAGGTAGACCTCAAGAATCCACTTGCCAATGCAGGAGATGCAAGAGACGTGGGTTCAATCCCTGGGTCAGGAAGATCCCCTAGAGAAGGAAATAGCAAATCACTCCAGTATTCTTGCCTGGAGAAGCCCAAGGACAAAGGAACCTGGTGGGCGACAGTCCATAGGGTCGCAAAAGAGTAGGCATGACTTAGTGACAAAAACAAACATATACATAGCACTCGGGCCTGTGCCACAAATTGTATAAGATAGCATAATTAAATATTTTCATCATCTTAATTATGTAATAGGATTTCAGTAGAAACAAGGAAAGGCCTACAAAACTCTGTGTGTGGTAATCACGTAGGTTCCATAGAAAAGGTAACGTCTAACTAGAGACCTAGTTGATGAATAGGAGACTGATGCATAAATAAGTTAGTGATAGGCACATGTTGCAAAAGCATAAGAGGCAAAAGTATAAACTTTCCTAGTTCAAATTGCCGAAATGAATAGCCTAAGAGAAAGAACATTATCTCTACCCTCACACCCCCAGAGAAGGATCAGATCTGAAACCAAAAACTCATTCATGTTGAGTTAGGTTAAATGTTAATACAGAATATCCAAGTGAAAACCACCGTAAGGCTCAGACGTTAAAAGTCCCACTCTGAGTTTCACATATTAGGAACACAAAAAAAATAAATGTGTTAGAGTGCACCTCTGTCTCTTGGGATCTGGTGCTCAGCACTGACAGAATAACCTATATGCCTAAATTTTTATTCTCATTATTGACTTGACTTGAACTCCATGCAAATGGTTTTATGCATCTCTTGGTTTACAGCATCATACAAAAGGTGAATGTCTCCAATAATTATAAATGCTTGTGCATTAGAGCTCAGCCAGCTCCAAGTATTGCTTAAAGAGCATCAGGTGTTTTCACCACTGTTAACTGTTTGCTCTCTGCTGTGAAAAAGGCACTTCCCAAAGGGTTTCTCCTTCAGAATGAGGCCCAGAATAATAACACAGGGGAAAGAGCCATAGCAGAAAACCACCAGGAGCTGATTTGCAACAATAAATGTCTGTTGTTATACCACTGAGATTTGAGGGTTATTTGTTACTGCAACAAAGCTGACTGATAGTATTAGAAAGAAATAAAGGCAAAGAGGGCATAAAGGAGAAAGAAAGAGATTGAGTACTCTAAAGAATCCTTGATATGAAAAAAAAATAATAATAACCTGTCAACTCTAAACAAAGTTGGGGCAGTTCAGTTCCGTTCAGTCGCTCAGTCATGTCTGACTCTTTGCAACCCCATGGACAGCAGCACGCCAGGACTCACTGTCCTTCACGAACTCTCAGGGTTTACTCTAACTCATGTCCATTGAGTTGGTGATGCCATCCAACCATCTCATCCTCTGTAGTCCCCTTCTCCTCCTGCCTTCAATCTTTCCCAGCATCAAAGTCTTTTCAATGAGTCAGCTCTTTGCATCAGGTGGCCAAAGTATTAGAATTTCAGCTTCAGCATCAGTCCTTCCAATTAATATTCAGGACTATTTCCTTTAGGATGGACTGGTTGGATCTCCTTGGAGTCCAAGGGACTCTCAACAGTCTTCTCCAACACCACAGTTCAAAATCACCAATTCTTTGGTGCCAAGCAGTCTTTATACTCCAACTCTCACATCCATACATGACTACTGGAAAAGCCATAGCCTTGACTAGTTGGACGTTTGAGGCAAGTAATGTCTGCTTTTTAATATGCTGTCTAAGTTGGTCATAACTTTTCTTCCAAGGAGTAAGCATCTTTTAATTTCATGGCTGCAGTCACCATCTGGAGTGATTTCAGAGCCCCCAAAATAAAGTCTGACACCGTTTCTACTGTTTCCCCATCTATTTGGCATGAAGTCATGGGACCAGATGACATGATCTTAATTTTATGAATGTGAGCTTTAGGCCAACTTTTCACTCTCTTCTTTCACTTTCATTGAAAGGCTCTCTAGTTCTTCTTCACTTTCTGCCATAAGGGTGGTGTCATCTGCATATCTGATGTTATTGAGATTTCTCCCAGTAATCTTGATTCCAGCTTGTGCTTCATCCAGCCCAGTGTTTCTCATGATGTACTCTGCATATAAGTTAAATAAGCAGGGTGACATTATACAGCCTTGACGTACTCCTTTTCCCATTTGGAATCAGTCTATTGTTCCATGTCCAGTCCTAATTGTTGCTTCCTGACCTGCATACAGGTTTCTCAAGAGGCAGGTCAGGTGGTCTGGTATTCCCATCTCTCTCAGAATTTTCCACAGTTTATTGTGATCCACACAGTCAAAGGCTTTGGCATAATCAATAAAGCAGAAATAGAGGTTTTTCTGGAACTCTCTTGCTTTTTTGATGATTGCCAACATCTTGCCAGTACATTTTGGCAATTTGATCTCTGGTTCCTCTGCCTTTTCTAAATTCAGCTTGAGCATCTGGAAGTTTATGGTTCATGTACTATTGAAGGCTGGCTTGGAGAATTTTGAGCATTACTTTGCTAGTGTGTGAGATGACTGCAATTGTGTGGTAGTTTGAACATGCTTTGGCATTGCTTTTCTTTGGGATTGGAATGAAAACTGACCTTTTCCAGTCCTGTGGCCATTGCTGAGTTTTCCAAATTTGCTGGCATATTGAGTGCAGCACTTTCACAGCATCATCTTCCAAGATTTGAAATAGCTCAACTGGAATTCCATCACCTCCACTAGCTTTGTTCATAGTGATGCTTCCTAAGGCCCATTTGACTTCACAATCCACAATGTCTGGCTCTAGGTGAGTGATCACACCATTGTGATTATCTAGGTCATGACGATCTTTTTTTGTACAGTTCTTCTGTGTATTCTTGCCACCTCTTCTTAATATCTTCTGCTTCTGTTAGGTTCGTACCAATTATGTCCTTTATTGTGCCCATCTTTCCATGAAATGTTCCCTTGGTATGTTTAATTTTCTTGAAGATATCTCTAGTCTTTCCCATTCTATTATTTTCCTCTATTTCTTTGCATTGATCACTGAGGAAAGCTTTCTTATCTCTCCTTGCTATTTTTTGGAACTCTGCATTCAAATGGGTATATCTTTCCTTTTCTCCTTTGCTTTTCACTTCTCTTCTTCTCACTGCTATTTGTAAACTCGGGGCAGAAGAAAATAATTATTTGGAGACAGTAGAGAATTGAGCATATTAAAATTCTAATCTAATGTAAAGGTGCTGTTAAGAAGAGAATATTGTACAAACAGGAGAAGAAATAATCCAAGAATGAGATCCCTAAAAAACTGAGATGAGATGGAGTTCAGAGTACAGACAGAAGAGTTCTCTTTCAATGGAAAGGAATGTTTTTCTTTATAATCCATCATCAAGTGAAAATATTGGGTACAGTGCATGTAAGTTAGTAATTGGGTAAAAAAATAAAACTCACTGTTTACCTTAACTATCGCACTGCTATCACACCCACAACATTACCACACTTAAAACAGCAGAATTATAGGTTTTCCATACCAGGAAATTCTGACACTAATTACCTAGAGTTAATGAAGACCATACAGGTTAAAGGCTCAGTTCCACACACGTGCCCCTGCCTCTGGTCATCAATCACAAGCAATAGGTCCCTAGGTTACCTCCAACATCTGTCCAACTTGGCTACAAAGCAGAGGGTACTAAGACCCTCTCCTTGGTTCAATCATTTGCTAGAACATGTCACAGAACTCAGGAAAACACATTTGCTAGTTGATTACATAATAAAGTACATGAGAAGAATAAAAATGAACAGCCAGATGAAGAAATACATGGAGTAAGGTCTGGATAGGTCCTAAGCATAGATGCTTTTGTCCCTTTGTAGGTAGGGTGTGCCACCTCCCAACACATAGATGTGTTCACCAACTTAGAAACTCTCCAAACACCACACTTTAGGGTATTTTAATGGGAGCTTTATCATATAGGTGTGATCAATCATGAACACAATCTCCAGCCCCTCTTCCATTTCCTGAGAGTGGAGAATGGGTTTGCAAGTTCGAAGCCTCTAACCATGGTTTGGTCTTTCTGGTCACCAGCTCCCATCCTGAAGTTACACATGAACCTGTCAAAAGTCACCACTTCAGAATAAAACATACTCCTATTTCCCCAGGAAATTCCAAGGGATGTAGGAACTTTGTGTCAGGAACAAGGCCAAAGACCAAATATTAGAACAAAAGATGCCCCTAGTGCTCTTATCACTTGGGAAATTACAAGGATTTTAGGAGCTCTGTGCCAGAAACTTAGAAGCAGAGATTAATAAATTTTTTTTTTCCTATTATTTCACAGTAGGTAAACAGGAGTTGAGGGATTTTTTTCAGTGAAGAGACGAGATAGCTGAGGCTATAAAAAGGGAAGAAGGGAAGAGATCAATTTTGAGGCAAGTTGACAAGTGTTAAAATATTTTTTTTAATCTTCCTTGCAATGGCACCCCACTACAGTACTCTTGCCTGGAAACTCCCACGGACGGAGGAGCCTGGTAGGCTACAGTCCATTGGGTCGCTAAGAGTCAGGCATGACTGAGCGACTTTCACTTTCACTTTCCACTTTCATGCATTGGAGGAGATGGCAACCCACTCCAGTGTTCTTGCCTGGAGAATCCCAGGGACAGAGGAGCCTGGTAGGCTGCCGTCTATGGGGTCGCACAGAGTGGGACACGACTGACGCGACTTAGCAACAGCAGATAAAACAGAGAATTAATGACCATCTTGACAGACCAAATTAATTTGCAGATAGTGATTTTAAAATCTGCCACACTCCTGAGGAGTGTTTAGATGTCAAAGAACTATCCAGAAAAACCAAGATGCATCTAGGGTTGATGTTTTCCAGGCTAGTGCAATGGAATCATAGTGATACAAGGTCTCAGAGAATATCAGTGAGAGAAGCATTAACATGATGAAAATGATATTTAAAACTAAGGAAAAAAGATACCAATAGTAGGTGAAAAGATAGCAAGAAACGGGCATCCTCTATGGGTCCAGCGAAGAAGGTAGTTTCAGTAATTAAAAAAGAGTGGGTTATAAAAAGTTGTGGCCATGGGACATTAAATAGATAAAAATCGCTTAGTTTAAAGAAATTAGTTCCTACTGAGCTTTCCAACTTTCATGTAAGGTAGTATGTGACATTCATTCAGAAGTTCCTCCTCGATGTCACTCCTATGCAGCTCCTTATTCAGCTATTGCATAAAATCCACTAACCTCATGTCAATTTTTAAAACCTACTAAAAACATTCCAAACCAACTGGAGTGATATTTTTTAAACTGTCTATTACTCTTACTGATTTCCACTTCTCCCAAACATAGTATAAACTTTCTTGACGAGAACTAGATTAGCTTGGTTCAATTCTAACTTTGATGAAAAAATGAGTAACAGACCAGAAACAAAACAAAAAATATCTTCGTATGTATGTTATGTTATAATTGATTTTATCACTGGTATGTTTCTTGACACCTTGTCAAGATTAAAAGAAAACATGCTGATATCCTCAAATTCTTTTTGGATCACAGACATGGAATTTCTATAGGAGATAATCACAGGGAACCCACTTTTCCATTCTTCTTGACCTCAAAAATCCAGAAGTCATTGAAATTTAGGACTGTGCTAAATTGGGCTTATACTGAAAAAATCATTTTATAGCTCATTTGCCAAGGAGAGAAATTTTGAGGTTCAAGGTAACCTTTTGTCATCTTCCATTCTTTTGAAATAATGTGTGTTTTCCACCTCCATGCACATACAATTTCCCCAATTTCAGTCTAAAAGTGTTCAATCTATAGTGAAGAACTTTTGAAAGGGCAAGGGGAAGAGGTTAAAGAAAAGACCTAAGGAACCACAGAAATCTATTTAAACCCAGTCCCTAAAATCCATCAAGAGTCTTGGAGATCTCTATATGATGATTTTCTACTACCGTGAGTTTTGAAATACCAAAGGATAAAAAACAAACATAGTCCTTATTTCAAAATCTAGAAAATACCCTTATATATTTAAAGGTTAACTATTTTTATTAATTGGTATGCAAGGTGTATCAAGGGCCTCTCTGGTGGCTCAGATGGCAAAGAATCTGCCTGCAACGTGGGAGTATCAGGTTTGGTACCTGGATTGGGAAGTGCTCTTTTTAGCTATAACCTTGTCTATCATTAGCACTTTCATTAAAACCACTTTCAAGGTAGGATCCATCTTTCTCATTTTGGTTTCTCATCTTAAGGCAGTGATGAGTAGAAAAAGCAAGCAAATGACTCCCTCTGTGAAAATAAAGGTATTAATCTTTCATCTAATAGTTTCAGCATGTCATCAGTCTGAAGGTTTATATGATCTTCTGATTCCAGAGTCACAAGTTCACTAAAAGATAGGTAGGTAGTTAGGTAGATACATACATATACACATGTATAAAAACATAGGTAGGTTAGGGAATTTTAAAGCCCTCTACAACTCTCTTTGCCTTATTTTAGACCTATGTGTTCTCTGCCTCTTTGTTTTTACCTGGCTCTATTGTTGGTCTTGATTCCTTTGATGACCTCCTGGTTCTGCAACTCTTTGTCAGACAATAATCACTATTCTCTTCTTTTGTTTCCAAAAAATCCCACTAATCAAAGAATGCTTTCCACACCAGACTTTCACTACAAAAAAGTTATCAGTTGACGTGTCCTACCAGCCTAATATTACCACCTTGCTAGGCCTTATATTTTCTTCTTTCTTCCATCCCTACATTTCTTGTCATCACCATATCTCTCTAGGCAGAAATTCAAATTATTCTTTCTGGATTATGCAAAACAACTGTAATCTAGGAACTGTGGTTGGAGTGGTAAAGAGTCTGTTGATGTGCTTTCTTTTTTTTAAACTTTTCCTTATTGAAATATAGTTAGTCCATAATGTTGTGTTAGTATCAGGTGTCCAGAGAAGTGATTCAGTTATACATATATATGTTATATATATTTTGTTGTTTGGTCACTAAATCATGTGCAACTCTTTTGCAACCCCATGGACTGTAGCCCACCAGGCTCCTCAGTCCATGGAATTTCCCAGGTAAGTATGCTGGAGTGGGTTTCCATTTCCTTCTCTAGGGGATCTCCCCAATCCAGCGATCAAACCTGCATCTCCTGTATTGGCAGGCAGATTCTTTACATTGAGCCACAAGGGATGCCCAAATTATATGTACATATGTGTGTGTATGTGTGTGTGTGTGTGCATGTGTGTGTGTGTGTGTATAGATAGATGTGTATATGTATAGATAGATAGGTGTATAAATATATATACATACATGTACATCATATTCTTTTCCATTATAGGTTATTATAAGATATTGAATATAGTTCTCTACGCTATACAGTAGGTCCTTGCTGTTTATCTTATACATAATAGTGTGTATGTTAATCCTAAACTTCTAATTTATCTCTCAAAACTCCACTCCCTGCTATCTTCTTTGGTATCCATAAATTTGTTTTCTATGTCTATGGGTCTGTTTTATAAATAAGTTGACTTGACTCACCTTTTTAGACTCCACATATAATTGATATCACATATTTCTCTTTCTCTGTATGGCTTACTTCACTTAATATGATCATCTCTAGTTCCATCTATGTTGCTGCAAGTGGTATATTTCATTCTTTTTATAACTTACTAGTACTTCATTGTATATGTATACCAAATCTTTATCTGTTCATCTGTCAATGGACATTTAGGTTGCTTCCATGTCTTGGCTATTGAAAATAGTGCTGCAATGAACAATAGGGTGCATGTATCTTTTTCAATTATAGTTTTCTCCAGATACATCCCTGGAGATCACTGGATCATATGTTTAATACATATTTAGTTTTTTAAAGGAAACTCTGTACTGTTCTCTATAGAGGCTGCACCAAGTTATATTCCCACCAACAGCATAGGAGGGTGCCTTTTTCCAAACCTTAGCCAGTATTTATTTGTAGACATTTCAGATGATGGCCATTCTGACAAGTGTGAGGTGATACTTCATTGTAGTTTTAATTTTCATTTCTCTAATAATTAGCATATTGAGCATCTTTTCTTGTGCCTCTTGGCCATCTACATGTCTTTTTTGGAGAAATGTCTATTTAGATCTTCTGCTCATTTTTTATGGGGTTGTTTGTTTTCAGATATTAAGTTGTATGAGCTTTTTGTATGTTTTGGAAATTAATCTCCTGTCAGTTTCATCATTTGCAAATATTTTCTCCCACTCTGTAGGCTGTCTTTCCATTTTGTCTATGATTTTCTATACTGTGCAAAGCTTTTGAGTTTGATTGGGTCCCATCAGTTTATTTTTGCTTTTGTTTCCTTTACTTTGGAGACAGATTAAAAAATTGCTGCAATTTATGGCAAAGGGTGTTCTGCCTATGCTTTCCTCCAGGAATTATATAGTATCTGATCTAACATTTAGGTCTTTAATCCATTTTGAGTTTATTTTTGTATATGGTGTTAGAAAATGTTCTAATTTCATTCTTTTACATGTAGCTGTCCAGTTTTTCCAGCACCACTCATTGAGGAGACTGTCTTTCTCCATTGTATATTCTTGTCTCCTTTATAATGGATTGATTATATGTGAGTGGGTTTATTTATGGACTTTCTATCCTGTTACACTGATCTCTTTTTCTGTTTTCTGCCAATACCTTATTGTTTTGATTACTGCAGCTTTGTAGTATAGTCTGAGGTCAGGGAGTGTGATTCCTCCAGCTTCATTTTTTTTTTTTTCTGAAGATTGCTTTGATTATTCAGTCGTTTGTGTTTCCATACAAATTTTTAAAATTTTTGTTCTAGTTCTGTGAAAAAGCCATTGGTAATTTGATAGGGATTGAATTGAATCTGTAGATTGCCTTGAAAAATATGGTCATTTTAACAATATTGATTCTTCCAGTCCAAGAACATGGTATATCTTCCCATCCATTTGTGTCATCTTCAATTTCTTTCATCAGTGTCTTACAGTTTTCAGAGTACAGGAACAGGTCTTTTGCCTCTTTAGGTAGGTTTATTCCCAAGTATTTAATTCATTTTGATGCAATAATAAGTGGTACTATTTTCTTCATTTTTCTCATACTTTGTTGTTAGTGTCTAGAAATGCAACAGATTTCTGTATATTAATCTTTCATCCAGCAACTTCACCAAGTTCATGATGAGTTTTAGTAGTTTTCTGGTTAGGGCTTTAGACTTTTCTATGTATAGCGTTGAACTATGTGCTTTTGAAATGTGGTGTTGGAGAAGACTCTTGAGAGTCCCTTGGACTGCAAGGAGATCCAACCAGTCCATTCTGAAGGAGCTCAACCCTGGGATTTCTTTGGAAGGAATGATTCTAAAGCTGAAACTCCAGTACTTTAGCCACCTCATGTGAAGAGTTGACTCATTGGAAAAGACTCTGATGCTGGGAGGGATTGGGGGCAGGAGGAGAAGGGGACGACCGAGGATGAGATGGCTGGATGGCATCACTGACTCGATGGACGTGAGTCTGAGTGAACTCCGGGAGATGATGATGAACAGGGAGGACTGACGTGCTGCGATTCATGGGGTCGCAAAGAGTCGGACACGACTGAGTGACTGAACTGAACTGAACTGATGTATAGCGTTATGTAATCAGCAAACAGTAACAGTTTTACTTGTTTTCCAATTTGGATTCTTTTTATTTCTTTTTCTTTTCTGACTGCTGTGACTAGGACTTTCAAAACTATGTTGTATAAAAGTAGGTATCTGTGTCTTGTTCCTGATCTTAAAGGAAACACCTTCAGCTTTCACCACTGAGCCAATGCTAGCAATGGATTTGTCATATATAGACTTTAGACTTTATTTTCTTGAGGTATGATCTCTCTGTGCTCACTTTCTAGAGAGTTTTTTTTTTTTATCATAAATGCTGTTGAACTTTATCAAAAGCCCTTTCTGAGATGATCATATAGTTTTTATTCTTCAGTTTGTTAGTGTGGTATATCATGTTGATTGATTTGCAGGTATTAAAAAATCCTTGCATCTTTGAAACAAATCTGACTTGATCATGATATATAATCCTTTTAATGGTTTGTTGTGGGCTTTCCTGGTAGCTCAGACAGTAAAGAATCTGCCTGCAATGAAGGAGACCTGGATTTGATCCCTGGGTCAGGAAGATCCCCTGAAGAAGGTAATGGCAACCCACTCGATATTCTTGCCTAGAGAATCACATGGACAGAGGAGCCTGATGGGCTACAGACATGGGGTCACAAAGAGTCAGACACGACTGAGTGACTAACACTTTCACTTTTACAATGTTTTGTTGGAGCTGGTTTGCTAGTATTTTGTTGAGAATTTTTGCATCTATATTCATCAGTGTTATTGGTCCGTAACTTTCCTCTTTTGTCATATCTTTGTCTGGTTTTGGTATCAGTGTGATGGTAGCCTCTTTCTTAAACAAAAGAATCAAACTAGAACACTTTCTAACACCATACACAAAAATAAACTCAAAATGGATTAAAGATCTAAACATAAGACCAAAAACTATAAAACTCCAAGAGGAGAACATAGGCAAAACATTCTCCACCATAAATCACAGCAGGATCCTCTATGACCCACCCCCAGAATATTGGAAATAAAAGCAAAAATAAACAAATGGGATCTAATTAAAATTAAAGCTTCTGCACAACAAAGGAAACTATAAGCAAGGTGAAAAGACAGCCTTCTGAATGGGAGAAAATAATAGCAAATGAAGCAACTGACAAACAATTGATCTCAAAAATATACAACCAACTCCTGCAGCTCAATTCCAGAAAAATAAATGACTCAATCAAAAAATGGGCCAAAGAACTATATAGACATTTCTTCAAAGAAGACGTATGGATGGCTAACAAACACATGAAAAGATGCTCAACATCACTCATTATCAGAGAAATGCAAATCAAAACCACAATGAGGTACCACTTCACACCAGTCAGAATGGCCGCAATCCAAAAGTCTACAAGCAATAAATGCTGGAGAGGGTGTGGAGAAAAGGGAACCCTCTTACACAGTTGGTGGGAATGCAAACTAGTACAGCCACTATGGAGAACAGTGCGGAGATTCCTTAAAAAACTGGAAATAAAACTGCCTTATGACCCAGCAATCCCACTGCTGGGCTTACACACCAAGGAAAGCAGAATTGAAAGAGACATGTGTACCCCAATATTCATTGCAGCACTGTTTATAATAGCCAGGACATGGAAGCAACCTAGATGTCCATCAGCAGATGAATGGATAAGAAAGCTGTGGTACATATACACAATGGAGTATTATGCAGCCATTAAAAAGAATACACATGAATCAGTTCTAATGAGGTGAATGAAACTGGAGCCAATTATACAGAGTGAAGCAAGCCAGAAAGAAAAATAGCAATACAGTATACTAATGCATATATATGGAATTTAGAAAGATGGTAACGATAACCCTGTATGTAAGACAGCAAAAGAGACACAGATGTATAGAACAGTCTTTTGGACTCAGAGGGAGAAGGAGAGGGTGGGATGATTTGGAAGAATGGCATTGAAACATGTATAATATCATATATGAAACAAATCGCCAGTCCAGGTTCGATGCATGATACTGGGCGCTTGGGGCTGGTGCACTGAGACGACCCAGAGGGATGGTATGGGGAGGGAGGAGGGAGGGGGGTTCAGGATGGGGAACATGTGTATACCTGTGGCAGATTCATGTTGATGTATGGCAAAACCAATACAATATTGTAAAGTAATTAAGCTCCAATTAAAATAAATAAATTTATATTAAAAAAAAAAGAACCATCCAACCACAATGATTATTTTAGCATTCATCTAGGAGGCATCCATATTTTGCTTGCCATGGCCATTTACATATACTATTACCTAAGCATATAAGGTTGGCAGTATGATAGGGAAGGTGAAATGTGTACAAATATTTGGCAGAGAAAGTAGATGACCAGTGATAAATTGTGACAAAACTGCCCAAAGCTAATCTCAAATACTAAGTATATATAATTACATGTGGTAAGAAATCCACTGAGTAAAAGCAGAATGTTTATAAACGTGTCCTAGGGCAACAAATGTCCAAAACATCTGAATTAAAAGCAAAGAGGAGTATATCATATGGCAAGCAAGTGAAATTTTCCAGCTGCCTCAGAGTGTTCAATAATTTTCTTTCAATCTGGTCTGCTTTGTCCTAGATCTCCCACATAGTTCAAACCAAATCAGCACTGCTTAACAGCAGGCACCTGAAAAAGGAAAATACGCTTATTTAGAGGGCACATGGACAAAAGAGAAAAGTAGAAGCAATGTCAAGTATCAGAAACTTCCAATATTTCATGTCTGGCCCTTGAATGGAAGATTTACACAGGTCTCCCACTCAGAATCAAGGCATTTACATGTTTTCCGCGGCTCCTCTGAACATACTGCAGCTTCATGCATGCCTCTTGTACTGTCTCAATTAAAGCTAAAGCAGGAGGAGAAGGGGACGACAGAGGACGAGATGGCTGGACGGCAACACTGACTCGATAGGCGTGAGTCTGAGTGAACTCCGGGAGTTGGTGATGGACAGGGAGGCTTGGCGTGCTGTGATTCATGGGACAGCAAAGAGTCAGACATGACTGAGTGACTGAATTGAACTGAACTGAACTGAAAGTGTCAATACGCAACAAGATGAGTGTAATTGCATCTAGCATGGACATCAGTTCATGTTTGGGGCTTGGGACTTTTATAGTGCCTCTCCTCTCTTCCTAATGTTCACCCTTTTGAATAATGGGGCATATTTCCCATTTGTTTTTGCTCTCAAAACTTAGAAGGAGAAATATTTGGATAGTACTCAGCTTCTTTGTATATTATATTGACTGTCTGACCTGTAACATGATACATTAGCTTCTTTTATTTTACTTAGGATAGAAAACTGTATCCAAAGGAAGAGTCAAATACAGGACCCCAAGTTTAAGTAATTATAAACAGAACATATATATATATATATATATATGTGTGTGTGTGTGTGTATAAAACCATATGTTTTCCAGTATTCAGGGTTTTGTACCCAGAACCACTATATTACTTAAAATGCAAACGTTAAATTTCACATAAGCGGAAATCTCTAAGCAATGCCTTAATGATCACTCTCATCAAGCAATCTTGAATTTGTGTTATAATGGCAACAGTGTGTTCTTGCAGTGATAACTATATAGCAATTTTTTTTTACCATGTCAGCATTTTAGTTCTCCAGGCACTAAAATTGGGCAGCAAACTTGCTTTTTTAGTGCTATTTTCCTCATGCTATTAAGTGTGCTGCTAAGTCGCTTCAGTCGTGTCTGACTCTGTGTGACTCCATAGAAGGCAGCCCACTAGGCTCCCCCGTCCCTGGGATTATCCAGGCAAGAACACTGGAGTGGGTTGCCATTTCCTTCTCCAATGCATGAAAGTGAAAAGGGAAAGTGAAGTTGCTCAGTAGTGCCGAACTCTTAGCGACCCCATGGACTGCAGCCTACCAGGCTTCTCCGTCCATGGGACTTTCCAGGCAAGTATACTGGAGCAGGGTGCCATTGCCTTCTCCGGCTATTAAGTGTAGCTCTGTCCAAAAGTCAAAGGGTTGGAAGGAAATAAGAGTCACCACTGCTAAAAAGAGAAAGAACCACTAAATCTTATTTAATTAGATATAATCTAATTCTACATGTACTGCCACTCCAACTTTGAGACTGCTTAGCAAAGAACTAGTGTCAGCAACAGTGCTAAGATATCAGCATCTTTTATACACATACTCGCTAATAAGCCATACCCAGATTGGAGCCAGCCTTACAGATTTCACATTATGACAAGAACATTAATTTAAGCTGAGGCAGCTTAGCATAATAGAACTTACATGGTAAAGCACTTAAGCTTTTGACCCCTTGGTTACAATAAGCCTCTAGATTCTCATTTGTAAAACAGTGATAAAAGGAGTATAAATCTCAGGAGTTTTCTGAGGATTATATGAGCTATCGCAAGTAAAGCACTGAATAAAGTAAAAGAGCAAATATTAAAAAAAAAATGGACAGAAGTTATGAGTATTGTTCCTTTTTGTCTTTTTTGCTAAATTGCAACTGAGTGGAGAACAGTGAATAATGATATATAAGAAGCAAGTGGGATTTATATATTTATGAGAACATTTAACATTTTCTTATTAATAATAAGATCAATGACCTACAGGAATCAGTGATATTTTCAGTCTATTATACTCTCCTTTTGGTATCTCTTCATGTGAAATTCTATATTCCTACCAAAACCAAAACAAAAAAGCTGTCCATTCATGTTTGGTAAACTCTTTTCTGACATGGGAATATCCTTTTGGTAGTTAAAGGCCACTAATTCATTGCAGTAACCATTCAAGTGAATTTAATGTAAAAAGTAATACTTGGATACCTGTGTGGAAATTGGAGGTTCTATGAGTCAATAATAAATAAATCCCAGTACTAAAAGAGATGTATGGTTTTCCTATAAAAGTCAACATATTTGTGATTAATTCCCACAGGCATATTTAAAAGAATAAAAGCAGAAAAAGTAAAAGCATTTCACAAATACCTAGTCATAAAGTTACAGATAATAGCAACATGCTGGGAGACTGAGATAAACACCAACATGATGTGACTGCTTGATAAATAACTCTTCTGTGAAAGAGATATGAATATTGATTGATTTTAAAAATTAAATTTATAATCATAGAAAAAATAACATGAATGGCTAATAAAGATATGAGGGAATGCTTAAACTCATTTTTAATCAGGAAAATCAAATTAAAACAACATGATGTAACTTTATACCCATCATATTAGCAAGTATTAAAGTTTTAGGTGGCATAAATTGTTGGAGAGTTCATGAGAATATGGAAATATTTATGCAGTACAGATGGTAGTTTAGACTGTGGAGCTATTATGGAGAGCAATCTGATAGTATAGGATCAGATTTAGTATATAAATACTTAAAAAATAGCAACATTCCTTTCCCTGAGCATATATCCTAGAGAAATTGCTACTAGGTCCAAAAGGAATGACTTCTACAGCACTGCTTATCTTGGTAGGAAATTGGAGGCAATCTGGAGGGCCGTTGCTAGGGAAAGGACAGAAAAACATGGTGGATTCAAACCATGGAGTATTAGAAGGCCACAGAAAGCAATAGGCTAAATGTAAATATAATTTAAATAGTTCATAGAAGCATTGCTGTATAAAAATTATGAGATAAAATGAGACCTATAATAGTTTATAAAATAAAAATGTGTACTTATAAAAATAACATGTATTTTTCAAGAATACATATATAATAAAAGGATACAAAATAAATATATTAGAATGATTACCTTTTTAGGCTAGTGGTAAACAACATGATAAGAGATAGAGATATAAGATCTCATAAATCTGTTAAAGAGGAGGGGCTTTTTTACATTTCCATTGCTACATAACAAACTACTACAAATTTAGCAGTTTAAATAATGCAAATTCATTATTTCACACTTCCTGTATGTCAGAAATACAGACAAGGTTCAACTGGATTTTCTGCTCCAGGTCTCATCAGACTGAAACCTAAGTGACAGATGGAGCAAGGGTCTCATCTGACGTTCAGAGTCCTCTTCCAAGCTAATGTGGTTACTGGCAGGAATCATTTCTATGAAGTTGTGGAAGTCATAAGCTGTACCGTCAAGACCATTGGAAGAGCATCTCTTTGATGCTTCAACTTTTTTTAAAGGGCTCATCTGATTAAATCAGGTCCACATAGAACAATCTCCTCTTTGGTTAATTCAAAGTTAGCTGATTAGTAACTGAATAACAGGAGTATTAGCCCATTATATTCACTGATCCTGTCCATGTTCAAGAGAATTTGATAAAATAAAATTTTATAAATTTTCAAATAAATATTTTATCAGCTATATCAAGCAGACAAAAATGGGTAAAGACACAGAATATTAAAACATTATATTAATAACTTTGACTTAATGAACACACACTGAACTTTGCACCCAAAAATTGGATTATAAAGAAAAGGATTTTTAAAGATGTGCAATGAAAATTAGAAACAGGAAAACACTATAACTTGCATAGCTTGCTTGATTTTAGAAGAAACAGATGATATTACATACTTCAGTTCAGTTCAGTCGTTCAGTCGTGTCTGACTCTTTGCGACCCCATGAATAACAGCACACCAGGCTGTCCATCACCAACTCCCGGAGTTCACTCAGACTCACGTCCATCGAGTCAGTGCTGCCATCCAGCCATCTCATCCTCTGTCGTCCCCTTCTCCTCCTGCCCCCAATCCCTCCCAGCATCAGAGTCTTTCCAATAAGTCAACTCTTTGCATGAGGTGGCCAAAGTACTGGAGTTTCTACTAATATCATTTTATTAGTATTACTTGCTAATAAGTAAGCAAGTATTAGCAAGTATTACTAATATCATTTATTAGTAAGTATTGCATACTTACTAATATCATGTCTGACTCTTTGTGACCCATAAATGATAGCCTACCAGGCTCCTCTGTCCATGGAATTCTCTAGGCAAGAATACTGGAGTGCGTAGCTGTTTCCTTCTCCAGGGGATCTTCCTGACCCAGGGAGGGAACTTGAATCTCCTGCATTACAGGCAGATTCTTCACTGTCTGAGTCAATTGCAATATTTTCTTTATTTCAGTGGTCTAGAACTGAACCCACAATAGCATCAATAATATCTCTAATTAGCTGCTAAGTGAAATTAATCAATTGATGAAAATTGATGTCAGGATTCTTTTTGAAACCTCTGAATCACCTCTATGAAAAGTTTGCAAGATGCCTGACCAGGAAGCTTTCCCGCATAGTCTGCACACAGCTGTCAGTCTTTCCTCAGGCCATTCCCTCTGCTGGAATGTTTTTCCCTGCCAGGGTCTCAACACCAACCAATCTCTTCAGCAAGAGATTTATACCTCCCCACCCCTCTTTGTTGAGCCTGCGCGGGTTGACCCAGACAGAATACATGTCCTTTCTATCTGGATTACTCTATTGCTTGTCCTTCCTGTGCTTTGCTGTGTCAGCATGTTTATCCTCTGCTGAACTCCGAGCTGTTTCAGTAAAAAGTTAGTGTATCACTAACAATTAGCATACTGAGTGCCTCTCACAGAGTCAGTGTTTGACAATGACAGTTTATTTATAATTAATTTAATTTTTGAAGAGTTGTTGCTTTACAATATTAGTTTCAAGTGCACAAAGTAGTGATTCAATATGTTTATAGATTTTAGTGCATTTAAAGTTGTTATAAAATATTGGCTATCTTTGTCATACTGTACATTACATCCTTGTATCTCATTCATATTTTACCAGGTAGTTTATACGTTTTAATCTCCTTCCCCATGTTACACCTCCCTCAACACTTATTTCCACTGGTAACCACTAGTTTATTCTCTATATCTGTGCATCTACTTATGTTTAGTATATTCATTCATTTTAGTTTTTCATATGCACACATAAATGAACACATACAGTATTTGTTTTTCTCTGTCCAATTTAATTCACTGAGTATAATACTCTCCAAGTCCATCCATGTTGTTGCAAATGGCAAAATTTCAGTCTTTTTTATGGCTAAGTAATATTTTATCATATGTGTTTATACACACATGAGAGTGAATGTGTTAGTTGTTCAGTCGTGTCTGACTCTTTGTGACCCCATGGACTAGCCACCAGGCTCCTCTGTCCATAGAATTCTCTAGGCAAGAATACTGTAGTGGATTGCCATTCCCTTCATCAAGGGATCTTGCTGACCCAGGGGTTGAACCCAGGTCCCCTGAATTGCAGGCAGACTCTATACCATCTGAGCCACCATGTATATGCATTATATATAATGTAAATAAATATGCCAAAGAATGTTCAAATTATCACACAATTACACTCCTGTTAGATGCTAGTAAAGTAATGCTCAAAATTCTCCAAGCCAGGCTTCTACAGTACGTGAACCATGAACATCCAAATGTTCAAGCTGGTTTTAGAAAAGGCAGAGGAACCAGGGATCAAATTGCCAACATCCGTTGGATCATCAAAAAAGCAAGAGAGTTCCAGAAAAATATCTGCCTCTGCTTTGTTGACTATGCCAAAGCCTTTGACTGTGTGGATCACCACAAACTGTGGAAAATTTTTAAAGAGATGGGAATACCAGAACACCTGATCTGCCTCTTGAGAAATCTGTATGCAGGTCAGGAAGCAACAGCTGGAACTGGACACAGAACAACAGACTGGTTCCAAATAGGAAAAGGAGTATGTCAAGGCTGTATATTGTCACCCTGCTTATTTAACTTATATGCAGAGTACATCATGAGAAATGCTGGGCTGGAAGAAGCACAAGCTGGAATCAAGATTGCCAGGAGAAATATCAATAACCTCAGATATGCAGATGACACCACCCTTATGGCAGAAAGCAAAGAATAACTAAAGAGCCTCTTGATGAATGTGTAACAGAGTGAAAAGCTGGGTTAAAGCTCAACATTCAGAAAATTAAGATCATAGCATCTGGTCCCATCACTTCATGGCAAATAGATGGGGAAACAGTGGAAACAGTGACAGACTTTATCTTTTTGGGCTCCAAAATCACTGCAGATGGTGATTGCAGCCATGAAATTAAAAGACGCTTGCTCCTTGGAAGAAAAGTTATGACCAACCAAGATAGCATATTCAAAAGCAGAGACATTACTTTGCCAACAAAGTCCCGGATAGTCAAAACTTTGGTTTTTACAGTTGGCATGTATAGATGTGAGAGTTGGACTATAAAGAGAGCTGTGTGCCGAAGAATTGATGCTTTTGAACTGTGGTTTTAGAGAAATTCTTGAGAGTCCCTTGGACAGCAAAGAGATCCAACCAGTCCATCCTAAAGGAGATCAGTCCTGGATGTTCATTGGAAGGACAGAATTGAAGCTGATACTCCAATACTTTGGCCACCTGATGGGAAGAGCTGACTCATTAGAAAAGACCCTGATGCTGGTAAAGATTGAAGGCAGGAGAAGAAGGGGATGACAGAGGATGAGTTGTTTGGATGGCATCACCAACTTAATGTACATGATTCTGAGTAAACTCCAAGAGTTGGTGATAGACAGGGAGGCCTGGTGTGCTGCAGTCCATGGGGTCACAAAGAGTCAGACATGACTGAGCTACTGAACTGAACTGAACTGAATATCATTTTGGTTAAATCTAACTTAAGTATTAGTATAATAAGATAGTAAAAGAGACAAATTATATGGTTTTGAAAATTACTTTAAGAAACTGTCATTATTATGCATAGTCCATGTAACTATTAAGAGAAATGATTAGAATTAGAAGATTAAATTTAAATGTTATTTAAAGTAAGTTGGTTTGATATACAATAAAAATTATTTTTATTTTTATGTGGTAGCAACAAGCAGATAGAAAAGAAAAAGAGAAAAAGAAGTTGACAGGGACGTTTTAGAAGCAGTTATGATTGGATTGCGAACCAGCAGCTTATATTATTTACTAATACCTTGTGTTTATTAATATCTACCTGGGCTCTGTCTTGTATATATTATTTACATTTCACAATGTAATTCCATTGTGCTCCTCCAATTACATATTTCATTAAATCACATAATAACCAGTTCAGGCAGTCCAGACTTGGAGTACTATACTGTCAGCTGTTGAGGTGTCTTCCATGGCCCATGGAGAATAGGTGTCAGTGAAGTAAGGCATGGTTTTCTCTAATTTCCTTTGCAGATGCATCTCTATCTGCCATAGATCCTCCCATTACTAAGCCCTACACCCAAGTAGCAGGGGGACTTGGGCTCGGGTGGTCTTGCTCTATTCTAACTCCAGGCTAGAAACTGAATGGTAGATCTAGAACTTGGACCAGAGTACAACTCACCGCAAGTTGTTGATATATGTTGTCTTCCAGATCATATGGAAGATGCGATTTTGTCTTTATAGTAGGCAAAGTAAAGAGCAAACAATTTTTTTTTTAACTTATCTTCAGTTCAGTTCAGTTCAGTCGCTCAGTTGTGTCTGACTCTTTGCGACCCCATGAATCGCAGCACACCAGGCCTCCCTGTCCATCACCATCTCCCGGAGTTCACTCAGACTCACGTCCATCGAGTCCGTGATGCCATCCAGCCATCTCATCCTCAGTCGTCCCCTTCTCCTCCTGCACTCAATCTCTCCCAGCATCAGAGTCTTTTCCAATGAGTCAACACTTTGCATGAGGTGGCCAAAGTACTGCAGTTTCAGCTTTAGCATCATTCCTTCCAAAGTAATCCCAGGGTTGATCTCCTTCAGAATGGACTGGTTGGATCTCCTTGCAGTCCAAGGGACTCTCAAGAGTCTTCTCCAACACCACAGTTCAAATGCATCAATTCTTCGGCGCTCAGCCTTCTTCACAGTCCAACTCTCACATCCATACATGACCACAGGAAAAACCATAGCCTTGACTAGGTGGACCTTAGTCGGCAAAGTAATGTCTCTGCTTTTGAATATACTATCTAGGTTGGTCATAACTTTTCTTCCAAGGAGTAAGCATCTTTTAATTTCATGGCTGCAGTCACCATCTGCAGTGATTTAAAATTTCAACCACATGACAGGCCCCCAAACTTTTACAAGACATAAAATCTACCCTCCAGAATGCACATTTCCGATTAAGGTAAATAGAGTCCTTGGTTCTTAAAACTCAACAGGTCGGGGGACAATGACAACTACAAATACTTTGACATTCCTCCCATTGAGATGTAAAATTGAATTTCCTGCCCCTTGAATCAGGCTGGCCTTAGTGACTGACCTGCTCTAGAACTGATACTGTAGGACCTGTAAGGCTAAGTCAGAAGACTTAGAACACCTACCTTGAACCTTTGGAATGCTCATTCTTCGACACAGCCTCTTGGACACTCTCTCTCAAAACCATGTAGCCATGCTGTCAGAAGTCCAGGTCATATGGAAAAGTTATGTGAGGTGTTTGGTCTATAGCTCCAGCTAAGTTCCCAGCTGATTGTGCATCAATGTCAGTCATGTGAATGAATCATCCTAGATGCCCAGCTTAGGCAGGCTTTCAAACAACTAAATCACCGACCAAAGAATGAACGCAACCATCATGTGTCCCAGCCCTTCCTATATTCCTTATCTCCAAAATTATGAATTAAAATGACTGTTTTAAGCCACTAAGTAATTTATTATGCAGTAACAAGATAACCAAAGAAAGGTCTAATTAGTGTAACATCATCAGATATTCTCTGTGATATCAACACTATCTAGTTATTCCCCAAGTATATTATGATAGAAACCAACCAAATGGATGGGGCCCCAAGTCAAGAAATAAATAAATGCTTTTGTCACTGCCATATAAGAGTAAAATGATCTTGATTTTCTTTAATTATATGCATGGATGAATAAGTATTTGTGAGAGAAAGTTTCATATGAGCAATTAGTGGCTATGCTTGCTTGTGCTAGTAAACTATACAATTGGAAATGGAGCTGTAAATTAGCACAACAACCTGATTATGTTTATCATAATCTACAATACTGGATCTCAAAATGTAGTCCCTAGATTAGATGACTTTGGACGTGGAACAACTTCTTAAGAAATATATTAAATAATATATATCAAAAATAATTAAATATGAAGTATTTAATAATTTAAAAACATAAAAAGAAGTCACAGAGGAGCAGATATTCTACCTAGAATATAAAAAACCCTTTTAAACCAATAAGAAACAGAAAACAATCAAAACCATCTGACTACGTCCCCAAAATGGTCATAAAGCATGAATAAGCATTTCACAGATTAAAATACTTGAAAGGCCAATAAATACTTGAAAATACACTCAATCCCATTGACAATTAGGAAAATGAACATTAAAGCCAAAAACACCATTTCCTTTTACAGCCTCTATAATAGTAAAACTGATAAGAATGCAGGGTAACAAGTAAGTTTATAAACTGCCAGTAAATGTGAAAGTCAGTACAATCACCACGAATCTAATTTTAAAAACTATACTTACATTATAAGGTTGAAAACGTGCCCCCCATGACCCATTAGTTCTACATGTGTAAAGCAGAAATGCTTGTACACGTGGGCACCAAAGCCATGTGTAAAAATTTCACAGTAACTTCATTTGAAAGAGCAAAAAAACTGAAAACAACGTCCATGGCCTTGAGACTAGATAAATAAATCATGGTGAAGCCACATAAACAAATATTATATAACCTTAAAAAATTAGCAAATATAGCTACCAACAACCCACTCCAGTGTTCTTTACTGGATAATCCCAGGGACAGTGGAGCCTGGTGGGCTGCTGTCTATGGGGTTGCATAGAGTCGGACATGAATGAAGCGACTTAGCAGCAGCAGCAGCAGCTACCAAGAACCCAATATGGATCAATATTGGGAACATAACATTGATTAAAAAAGCAACTCATGAGAAACACACCATATTTAACATATATATTTTAAATGTAGTATATAAACATTAGAGAAATATAACATTTATTCAACTGAAATTAACATTTTTGTAGCATGAAAAAAGGACAGGTATTGGAAATTTCATATGGTTCAACTTAATATAGATAAATATGGCAAACTATAAAGAAAGACAATGAAGTGATTGTTAAAAATTAATAAATAAGAAACTCAATTAAATAGGCCTGAATGGGGAGATTTCATGCCCTATAATAATAGCTGAGCCCAATATGAAGATGAAAAACTCCTTCTTTCCTGGCAAGAGCTCAGCCATTGAGAGATTGTCACAAATGATTATCACAGACTCTTTGTTTACTCTACTTCTCCCAAATTCCTTTTCCCCTCTATATAACAGTTCTCCTCTTCATTTTTGTGGGGAATTTGCAGGTGGCTCACCATGGCTGTAGACCCCAAACTGCAATTCTTTCATAATCCTTAGTAAGTCCTTTTTTTTTTGACTGAAGAAATACCTTGCAGTCTGTTTCAGTCAAAAAACAGTTCTCAAACTTGTTTACATGCAGCATTCATTTTAGTGGTAAGAGAAACAGTAAATAAATTAATTTTATATGGTGGTTAATCTGTGGAAAAGTAGAAATAAAGCAGATAAAGACGGATTTGGTGAGTTTGGAGGTAGGCTGGCTGCTTTATACAAGAGTCACAGAAGATCTCTCCAATTAGGCACAATTAGAAAAGATATTTGACAGAAAGGAAGAAGAGGTCCAACAGCTCTCTGAAGGGAATGGCATCACTGGCAGCGTAAAAGCAAGAACAAATGCTCTGAAAGAGAGGTGTGCTTAGATCATTCCAAGAACAGCACAGAGGCCTGTGTAGCTGGGGAAGAATAGTTTGGCAGTGGAGTAGAGAGAGTAAATGAACTGAAGTCAGAGAAGCAGCCAGGGGCCAGATCATCTATGGCCTACAAGACATTAGAAGGACTTTGTCTTATACACTGACTCAGATGAAAAGTTGCTGGAGAGTTTCAAGCAGAGAAACAGGTTAATTTGACCTTTTACAAGAAATACTCTGGGTACAATACAGAGAAGAGATTATAAGAGGAAGAGAGGGAGATGGAGAAGCAATCAGAAAGAAAGTGCATTAATCCAGGCAAGAAAAAATTGTGGTGTGGAACTAGGATGATTTCCCTGGAGGTAGTAAGAATTGATTCTGGATCTAATTTTGAATGTAGACTCAAACAATTTCTTAATTCATTGAACATGGTTATGAGAAAAAGAGGAGAGTCAGAGACGTGAAGATATTTGGATTAGACATCTGGAAGAGTTACGGGAAATGAGAGGCAAACATTGTACAGCAGTGGCTAGAAAATGAAGTCTGGATTTTGGATATTTTCAAATTGAGATGGCTTTTAATCATCTAAATAGAGACGCTGAGTAGGGAATTAGATATAGAAGTCTAGGGTTCAAAGAAAGTTCCCTGGTTGGCACTTAAAATGTGGAAATCTTCAAGGTAATAATAATTTTTAAAAAGCTGAGTCTGGGCTAGATCATTAAGAAAGTGATTGTACATAGAGGAAGGAAGAGTACTGAGGACAAGGACCTGGAGCATTTCAGTGTTTGGTGGTCTGGAAGAGAAGAAAATAGCAAAGATTTAGAAAAAGCAAAGATAAAATGAAATGAAGTGAAAAGGCCCAAAGCCAAGTGATAAAATATTTCATGAAAAAAAAACTTACCTTTGACAGAGAATAATGATAGTATAGGACGAGGGGGAGTAGCTTTAGTGATATAAGTGACACGTGTTTTCATAATCTGAGTAGTTTACAGTAGCAAATTCCTTTACTGTTTGTTTTAGTATAGAGTATAACTTTCATATATAATAAATAGCTCACAATAAAAAATAAAAAAAATTCGTTGCCAAGAAAGTACATCATGGCATGAGGTGGGGGAGGAGAAAAATAATTCTTTTGACAATTTCTATAGAAAACAATCCACCATGGAAGGCAATTTTACCGTAAAATGATGGAAGGACAAACATACATTAACAGTCAAACTTTTACCCCACTCTAGATGCTAGATAACAGATATGCTACCCAAAATGTATTCTTGTACTTGTGAAGTGAAGTGAAGTCGCTCAGTCGTGTCTTTGCGACCCCATGGACTGTAGCCTATCAGGCTCCTCCGTCCATGGCATTCTCCAGGCAAGAGTGCTGGAGTGGATTGCCATTTCCTTCTCCAATTCTTGTACTTAACCCAAGACAAATTAGTAATTCATAAACTGTGCATTTGGTAAAAAGTTAAATATTCTATCTGTTAGAAAAGCATGATATATTAAGCTATACGTAAGTTATCAAATTTTCAAACAAATTTTTATGAAATATGCTAAAAATGTTTGCAACAAAAACTGCAAAGTTAATAGAAGGACAATAATCAAAATGAAGCCCTTTGGGTTTATTTATTTATTTTAAATTTCCTCTTAAAAATATAAAACTCATTTTGAAAACTTTTCCCCCTTAAGAAATAGTAATTCATTAGGAACACAACACTTTCAAAATTGCGTTTCCCTTTATTTTAACATTAAAAACTTCATTAAAAAATAATCTTGTGCTTTGAAAACTGCTTTCCTAATGAGAGAATAAAATCTTCAGATGGAATTTCTGTGCCTGAGTCCATTTTTTAAAATGACAAGAAGCAGTTCTTTTTCCTGACCCATAAGTGGGAAAAAGAGTCATGGCAAGGATGTAGAAAGGAACACCAAAGGTAGAGACCACATGGCAAGCAGCTCAACAAAACCATTTTGTCTTTTATTAACAAAGACAAACAGCAAAATTCTAGCCAGCAGCAGAATCTCCCTGTCTCTGTCTTTGTCCCTCTGTCTCTCCATCTCTCCATCTCTCTCTCTCCTCTCTCTCTCTCTCTCTCACACACACACACATACACATACCTTTTACCTGCAGCTTCTTGCAACTTTCTTGAAGAATATGATGTAACTGCCTTACCAGGGTTACATAATTGATCTCCATTAACGTTAGAGACTATTTTCTCAAGTTTTATTTGCATATATGTCAAGGGAATCATTTCAAAAGAAAGCAAGCAGGTTTCCTGCAGCCGCCAGCCACATGCAGAAGATAGAATTAGACCCAATCTGTGAGATAATTTTCTAAATTAAAACTGCAAGGGAAGAAGAGAGACATTTGCTAATCCCTTAGAGATAATCATCTTAAGCCTGGTTTGTATATACCTGAATCCTAAGAACCCTGGATCCATTAAAAAATCCTATTGATTTAGTTATTTAAAATGTCAAATTGATAAACTGACATCATTCTAGCCAAAAAAAATTATTTATTTTATTTTTTTGGAATTACATACACATTGACTATGAATGGTGAAAACATGATATAAATATTTTTTAAATTAAGCAACTATTTTGCCCACTGGCATACAAGCTTACAATTGGAAACTATTATTATCTAAGTTTCTCCTATCTTCTATTTAAATGGCTCATTTCCCATGGATATTTGAAAATATATATTATGGGGTAAGATTATTTTTATTCATAAAAAAATGAATATTTTTATCTATCCTTCCATTATAGCAAGATTATTCATTTCTTTTTAACAATTTATTCAGTATTATGTAGTCATCAATTTTCCAACTAAAATATTGTCTAAATTGATTACTTTCCTTAGCACTCACAATTTTTTAGAGAAATAAAACATTATTATCACTTTCATCAAGTCTCACATTACATTACTAATTACTATATATAGCTATGAAGCAGCATACACACCTATTCAGAAGTACAGTCTCAAAAGATTAGTACCATTGCAGCTGAATATAAACCGACTCTGGGTTTCCCTGGTGGTTCAGAGGGTAAAGAATCCACCTGCAATGCAGGAAACCTGGGTTCAATCCCTGAGTTGGGAAGAGCCCCTGGAGGAGGACATGGCAACCCATTCCAGTATTCTTGCCTGGAGAATCCCAATGGACAGAGGAGCCTGGCAGGCTATATTCAGTTGGGTCGCAAAGAGTTGGACACGACTGCAACTAAGCACAGCACAGCATAGAAACCCACCCCACAACTCTTTCCTGGAGAATTCCACGGACAGAGGAGCCTGATGGACTACAGTCCATGGGGTCACGAAGAATCAGACATGACTGAGCAACTAACACATAATCAAAACTTACACTCAACAAAAATAAATATGTGAATTGTTTTATTACTTTAGGACAATGTATGAATATCCCAGAAGGAAATACTGACAAATGTATTAATTTAGTCCTTATTTACAGTTCTATAATGAATATTTGGGGCTTCCCAGGTAGCACTAGTGGTAAAATAAAATCCACCTACTAATGCAGAAGGCGTAAGAGACAAAGGATCAATCCCTGGGTTGGGAAGATTCCCATAGAGAAGGAAATGGCAACTCACTCCAGTAATTTTGCTTATGAAATCCCATGGATAGAGAAGCTTGATGAGCTACAGTTCTCGGACTCACAGAGTCAACATGACTGAGTGACTGAGCACAGTGAACATTTATTATGTAATTGTCTTCTTAAATATTAATATCTGCTAGTGAATTTCAATGAGCTTGTGTGTGTGCACATGCTCAATCATGTCTGACTCTTTGCAACCCCATAGACTGTAGACTGCCAGGCTCCCATGTCCATGGAATCTTTTAAGCAAGTATACTGGAGCGGGTTGCCATTTCCTACTCCAGGGGATCTTCCTGACCCGGGGATTGAATCCAGGTCTCCTGCATCTCCTGCATTGGCAGATGGATTAAATTCTATAAATATGCTAGGATATGTAATTAAATATGCAATAATAATTTATTTCATGTTTTCCTACTAGACATTAAGACAAGAGAAATGCTTACCTTGATTACTCCTGAGCACTCAGCGAATAGTGTTGAATGATTGAATAAGTAAATTATTGATTGAATTATTATAAATCATAATATTTAGTTTAAGTCAAAATTTTTTTACCTGATAAAATAGGATTCTATATCAAAAATTTATTCTTCAGAACATAATGATAAGCAACTTTAAGTCACATATCTATCCTGACTCTGCCTCATGTGATTCAGAATATGTTTATACAATTTTTAAAATTATAAACAAAATTTTAAAAAGATCATTTGGAGGGAAACAGGAAGATCCCCAAGACCAAACTCTAGAGTCAGCCAATTCCAGCATGAAAAATACAAGAGATGGTTCAAGGCTATACTCCTTATAGTTCAAGCCAGTAAAGATACTTGAAAGAAATCACTGCCCCTAAGTCATACTGAGTAGTAATCAGCTATTCATCCATTTGTAACATCAGCCCTGCTCTACAAACTATAAATACATGCTCATGTAAAAGGTTTGTAAATATCCATGCATTGTAAATATATGAATATGTTTATAAGAAAAGGCTTTGGGAATTAATTTTAGTACTATTTCCTTCAACTGTCCTACATACAAAGGAAAAAGACACTTCTTTCTTTATCAAATGAAAGCCATTCTCCTACTCACTAAGTAAATGTACCCCCTAATAATGGCACGATTTTCACAATCTAGTAAAAGGGTAGATTAAGAAAACCACAAAGAGGAAGTGGAGAGGGAAGAGAACATCTATTGAGATCCTACCATACGCAATGTCTCACAATGATTACATTGTTTTAATTAAATTTATTTTTAATTGGAAGATAATTGCTCCACAATATTGTGTTGGTTTCCGCAAGACACTGACACAGACCAGTCATAGGCATATATGTCCCTTCCCTCTTGAACTTCCCTCCAATCTCCCACCCCACCCCACTTCTCTATGCTGTCACAGAGTACCAGATTTGAGCTCCCTGCATCATACAGTAAATTCCCACTGGCTATTTCACATATGGTAATATATATGTTTCAGTGCTACTCTCCCAATCTGTCCCATACTCTCCTTCACCTACTGTGTCCACAAGTCTGTTAACTATGTCTGCATTTCCCTTGCTGCCCTGCATATAGGCTTATCAGTACCATCTTTCTAGATTTCATACATATGCATTAATATACAATATTTTTCTGTTTCTTACTTCACTCTATATAATAGGCTCTAGGTTCATGCACCTGATTAGAACGGACTCAAATGCACTTTTTTAATGATTGACTAGTGTATATAGTGTATTCATCTGTCAATGGATATCTAGGCTGCTTTCAAATTCTAGCTATCATAAATAGTGCTGCAATGAACATTGGGATACATGTGTCTAAGTAACTCTGAAAGAAAAGAAACAATTTTCATTCTAGTTCACTATGTAAGTGCTATTGGTAGTTTTTTCTATTCAAGTTCTTTATACTTTTTATCTTCACCTGAAAATCGTTTCATAGATAGCAGCACAAAGCATGGAATCACTGTGTTGACAAACACACGTCCATGGGAAGGCAATGTCAAGGTCCACACAAGTGGTCACCAAGGCAGCAAGAATCAGGATGGGACCAAGGAATGCTGATGACCCTCCCAGGGTGATTTCTGAGAGCTAACTTAGCTTAGATACTGAGGCAACAACAACAATAGGTGA
Organism: Capricornis sumatraensis; assembly: GCF_032405125.1. Classification (NCBI taxonomy): domain Eukaryota; kingdom Metazoa; phylum Chordata; class Mammalia; order Artiodactyla; family Bovidae; genus Capricornis; species Capricornis sumatraensis. The sequence goes on from NC_091087.1 coordinate 61,087,099, forward strand.
AAATGCTAGCCAAGTTATGGTTGACTCTAAAGATAGATAAAAAAGACAACAAGTCAAACTGTATGGCATAACAAAATAAATATTTATAATGGCACATCATCGGCTAAGGAAAGACGTTACATGTTTTCTTTTTTAACAATGAGAATTCGACTGTGTTTAGCTAGACTGGATGAACATACTAACAAAATTTAAACCTCTTCATGGTATCTTAATAAAACTAAACTCATAAAAATAAGTTTTGAAATGGTTTGTTATACTTTAATCAATATCTGATAGAGAAAATGTATCCAAAAAATATAACTATAGCAATACAAAAAGAGAGTTTTAAAATGAGGTGAAAATATGCAAAAAGTAAAGAATAATACAATAAAATTTTAATGAGCTGAAGAACTTCAGCTTTTCAGATGAAAAGACATTTCCTGGTATCAAGCATTATTAATGAAAAGTAAGCACACTAAATATATCCCCTTTTTTTCTTCTAATCTAATTTCAAAAATAAAGATATAATCCTAAATTGGACTTCCAAAGAGGAAACATTTCAATTCAAAAATCAACCCATCCAAGCTACTATTATCATTAGAAAGTAAACAAAACTCTCAGGCACCTACGTATTTGTGGAAGTGTACAAGTACACTCTTTACAAATACTTTCTGGAAAAAAAAATCAAAGATGTATCTAACTAAACCAAAACTAATCAAAATATTTTATGAATAGGAAAATATATGATAAAATAAATAGTGTTTTAGCATTGAATAATGATACCTTCATATTTAGAGTTGCCTTTTAAATCTGAGATAACTACTAGGTACCTCATGAAATAAGCAATCATATACACAGGACAACAGGTGGTCCAGGCTTTGGCATATGAATGTTTTAGTTCCCAGGTATTAACTTTTTTAATAAGACAGATTGGGCCTCTTGAATATTATACTTTATCTGTTGATCAGTATTTGGGTTGATGGGCAAATGGCTATTTACAATAGCAATGTCTTGGCTATTGTAAAAAGTGCTGCTATGAACATTGGGGTGCATATAATTTTTGAATTACATTTTTCTCCAGCTATATGACCAAAAGGGAGATTGCTAGGTCATATGGTAACTCTATTTTCAGTTTCCTAAAGAATCTTCATACTGTTTTCCATAGCGGCTACACCAAGTTACATTCCCAACAACAGTGTAAAAGAGTTACTTCTCCGCATCCTTTCCAGCTTTTGTTATTAATACTTGTAGACTTTTTAACGATGGCCATTCTAACCAGTATGAAATGGTACCAATGCTATAGTTTCGATTTGCATTTCTCTAATAACTAGTCAAATGTTCATCTAGTCAAGGCTATGGTTTTCCCAGTGGTCATGTATGGATGCGAGAGTTGGACTGTAAAGAAAGCTGAGCATGGAAGAATGGATGTGTTTGAACTGTGGTGTTGGAGAAGACTCTTGAGAGTCCCTTGGACTGCAAGGAAATCCAACCAGTCCATCCTAAAGGAAATCAGTCCTGGGTGTTCATTGGAAATACTGATGTTGAAGCTGAAACTCCAATACTCTGGCCACCTTCTGCGAAGAGTTGACTCATTTTGAAAACACCCTGATGCTGGGAAAGATTGAAGACAGGAGAAGGGGACGACAGAGGATGAAATGGTTGGATGGCATCACCAACTCAATGGACATGGGTTTGGGTAGACTCCAGCAGTTGGTGATGGACAGGGAGGCCTGGTGTGCTGTGGTTCATGGGGTCGCAAAAAGTCAGACACGACTGAGCGACTGAACTAAACTGAAAAACTAGCAATGTTGAGCATCTTTCCATGTGCCTGCTGGCCATCTCTATGTCTCCTTTGGAGAAATGTCTATTTAGGTCTTCTGTCCATTTTTTAATTGAGCTGTTTTTGTTGTTGCTGTTATTGAGTTGTATGAGCTGTTTGTACATTTTGGAAATTAAGTTCTTGTTGGTCTCTTCATTTTAAATATTTTTCCCCAGTCTGTAGGTTGCCTTTTCCTTTTGTTTATAGTTTCCTTTGCTGTGTAAAAAAAAAAAAAAATTATAAGCTTGATTGGGTTTCATTTGTTTATTTTTGCTTTTATCTCTATTGCCTTGGGAGACCTAAAAAACAATGGTACAATTTATGTCAGAATGTTTTGTCTATGTTCTCTCCTAGGAGTTTTATGGTGTCATGTTGTGTTCAAGTCTTTAAAGCTATTTTGAGTTTATTCTTGTTTTTGGTGTGAGTGAGTGTTCTAATTTCATTGACTTACATGCACTGTCCAGCTTTCCCAACACCACTTGCTGAAAAGACTGTTTTTTCTCCCTCAAGGGCATACTGATTACTTTGAATTCAACTTACTTAAGAAACAGCTAATGCAAGAGGAACATTTTGACCCTCCCCTCGGTCTTACTGAAAGCAGGAAATGAATCACTCATGTGAAAGGTACACTGTCTGTATTTGCAGATAGAAGGACATGTCCTTATCACCAGAGATAGGGAATCTGAACTGAGAAGACTACCTAAACAAATCTTCTTATTTCTGTAATATAGTAGCCCAAATCCAAATCCTGTTTAGATTCTGTACTAACTCAGCACTCAAAACTAAGTTTCTTTGTCCTGTCAATCCCTTACAAATTCACTGTCTTGGTCGGAAAGTATAAAAGTTGCCTGCTTTAGACACTTCTTCCGTCCCATTTCTATGAGACTTCCATGTACACAAGTTATTTTTTTTTCCCTTTTTTGCTGATCCATCTTATATCAATGTTATTATCAGTCTAGCCACTAGAACTCAAAAGGGAAAAATTTCCCCTCTCTGACATTAATAATAATACACAATTTTTAAAAACTGATATTATACAAGGATACATTGGCTTCAAGGTCTCTACATTTGAATATTCCATTTTATGGGAAGCTTTTCCTCCAGATATCTGCTTAGCCCACTCTTGAACTTTCTTCAGATCTTAAAAGTCACTTTGTCAGAGACTTTCCTTGGCACACCTTTGTAAAACTGCAATCACCCTCCCCACTCTCAGCTCTTCTTACACCCTTTATTCTGTTTTATACATTTAACACCACCTGACACGTTACTTGCTTCCTGTCACTTGTTCATGAGAATATAAATCTCAGAAAGTAGAGACAGCATTTTGTTTAATTCTCTAATATTAGGGCATAGAGTACTGCCAGGCACATAGAATACATTCAATAAATATTCATTAAATGATGGGTGAATAAATGAATATTTTACACATCTAGTGGAGATATAACTTAGGTAGTTGTTTTTTTACCTTAAGCTCCACATCAATTATGCGTTAAGAAGTAAAAAAGGGAGATATTTTTAGAACATCACTTGACTGGTTTTATCATTAGTATTCTAAAGGACACACAATCAGAAAAATGGGCAAAGAGCATGAACTGCAATCCAGTACAGCAGAAAAAAATAATAACCCACAAATATGAAAAGAATATCAAATTTTAAAATAATAAAAAACATATATTCAAATTAAAAAGTTCTTCACTTTTTACTTCAGAAAGCAATTTTTTTGTTGTTGTTAAAATGCAGTTTGGGCAAGCCTGTGATGAAAGGAGCCCTCATGGGCAAGTGATTAAATAGCATAATATAGTAGCAAAATAGTCTTCAGTTCAGTTGCTCACTTGTGTCCAACTCTTTGTGACCCATGGACTGCAGCATGCCAGGCCTCCCTGTCCATGACCAACTCCCCAGAGTTTACTCAAACTCATGTCCATTGAGTCAGTGATGCCACCCAACCATCTCATCCTCTGTCATCCCCTTCTCCGCCCACCTTCAGTCTTTCCCAGCATCAGGGTCTTTTCAAATGAGTCAGTTCTTTGCATCAGGTGGCCAAAATAGTCTTAATAAATCATATAAAACAAACTAAATGTTCACTCACAGGATGTATTATTCTGCTTGTGTTGCTGTAACAAAATGTCACAGACTGGGTGATATAAGCAACAGAAATTTAATCTCACAGTTCTGGAGGCTAGAAGTCCGCCACTTCTTTCCTTATCTTCCACGGTGCATCCCTGTTGTGTTCTCACATGGTCTTTATCCTGTGCAGAGGGAGACAACAAGCTCTTATGTCTGCTGCTTTTCCTCAAAAACCAGTCCTACTGAATTGGAATTTCCACCCTTACAACCTCATTTAAACTTAAATTCCTACTTCAAGTCTCTATCTCAAAGTGAAAGTGAAAGTGAAGCCACTCAGTCATGTCCGACTCTTTGTGACCCCATGGACTGCAGCTCACCAGGCTCCTCCGTCCATGGGATTTTCCAGGCAAGAGTACTGGAGTGCGTTGCCATTTCCTTCTCCAGGGGCAAAGCATAGTCATATTGAGGGTTAGGATTTTAACATATGAATTTGGAGGGAATAACATTCAGTCCATAAGAGACTGACTAAATAAATCACTATACAATTACAATATGAACTGTTATGCAGCTCTAAACAAGGGTTTGCATTTTCTAAGAAGATTCAATAACAGTATATTTAGCAATTACAATTAGTGAAAAAAAATACTTGAAAAATCTAATAATCTCGTTAAAGAAACTCATGATATTTTTAAAAAACCTAATGTAACATATATTTGAAAAAGCCCTATTAAATTGCTTCTTAAACAGTTGGAAAGGACTTTGCTTTGTTTTTATCTCATTTTGCCCTTAATGTGTATGCAAATAAGCTGCAAAAGAGCAAAGTATTATTTAAGTTCTTTCCTCACTTAAACTATATGAACAAAAATATTTTCAAAATTAAAAACAAAATTATGGAAAATATTTAACTTGGCATGCTCTCAAACCATATAACAGAAAGAAATTTACATTGCTAAGCCTCTTAATACCTTTCTGCATTGGTCTGTTATGAAACCAAGAGCTATGAGCTTAACATATCGATAAATAGAAATAATATTTACATTGGAAAATTGACACCGTAATGAAGCATACTCTCCCCCATGGCCTTTTATCAAAGCATTTACTTTATGTGCAAAAACTAGATCAGAAAAAGGAAATGGACCTACATCTCCTTCACTTAGAAAATGTGTGAAGTTAGTAAATGTCTCCCAAAGATTAACAGACAGTGATTCAGATAATAAGAGGAGGACAAGTCACTGTCTCTAACGGTTTCAAATTTCTTTTATTTTATAATCTTCACAACTTTAAGGTCCCTCCCTGTCTTAGATAATGAGAGTCTGAGTGAGTTGCAAACTTGGAATCCTCCACTTGTTATATCAGGCTCTGTCAAAAGTATCACATGAGGTAGTTTTGCCTTAATAGTTAGCAAGAGGCACAATGCCAAGGCCAGGTAGCTCTGTGTTCCCAATCCTTAGAAGGAAAGAGGTAAGAGAAACAGAAGTCAATAGTAAGATCAGTGTTCATGAAGCAATCTGTCTACAAAGTGGAAAAAAAGAAAAGATAAAGTCTCCTCTAGTGTTCTGGATGAAATAAAGATATATTCACTTTAAGACCCAAGGCTAAAATTTTTTAAATACCATAGAAACACAACTCTGTCTAAGTAATAATAATAATCTGAAATATATGACAGATATTTGCCTTAGCAAAATGAACAAAGTCAAATTTATAACAGATTATTTTTAAAGCCTAATTACTTAAATGTTAAAGTCACAAAGCAGCATACAGCTAACATTTCAAATAAATACTTTTATTACTATATCAATAACCTCAGATATGCAGATGACACCACCCTTATGGCAGAAAGTGAAGAGGAACTAAAAAGCCTCTTGATGAAAGTGAAAGTAGAGAGTGAAAAAGTTGGCTTAAAGCTCAACATTCAGAAAATGAAGATCATGGCATCCGGTCCCATCACTTCATGGCAAATAGATGGGGAAACAGTGGAAACAGTGTCAGACTTTATCTTTTTGGGCTCCAAAATCACTGCAGATGATGACTGCAGCCATGAAATTAAAAGACGCTTACTCCTTGGAAGAAAAGTTATGACCAACCTAGATAGCATATTCAAAAGCAGAGACATTACTTTGCCGACTAAGGTCCGTCTAGTCAAGGCTCTGGTATTTCCAGTAGTCATGTATGGATGTGAGAGTTGGACTGTGAAGAAGGCTGAGCACCGAAGAATTGATGCTTTTGAACTGTGGTGTTGGAGAAGACTCTTGAGAGTCCCTTGGACTGCAAGGAGATCCAACCAGTCCATTCTGAAGGAGATCAACCCTGGGATTTCTTTGGAAGGAATGATGCTAAAGCTGAAACTCCAGTACTTTGGCCACCTCATGCAAAGAGCTGACTCATTGGAAAAGACTCTGATGCTGGGAGGGATTGGGGGCAGGAAAATAAAGGGACGACCGAGGATGAGATGGCTGGATGGGATCACTGACTCAATGGACGTGAGTCTGAGTGAACTCCAGGAGATGGTGATGGACAAGGAGGCCTGGCGTGCTGCGATTCATGGGGTCGCAAAGAGTCAGACATGACTGAGCGACTGAACTGAGCTGAACCGATTACTATTACTGGCATTAGTCCAAATCATGTAAATTAGTAGTAACGCTTAAGTAAAACCGAACATGCGCTTTACATTGTGCACAAATTGCCATAAATGTATATTCATACATACGCACAAAGCAAGTTTTTCTTGCTTAACTGAGATTTTCTGAATTTAGGGTGATAAAGTTATAAAGATGGGAGATACTTTTGCCTCAGTGTGTGTACTTGTGCTTAGTCTCTCAGTTGTGTTCAGGTCTTTGCAACCACATGGACTATAGCCTGTCAGGTTCCTCTGTCCATGGGGATTCTCCAGGCAAGAATACTGGAGTGGTTTGCCATGGCCTCCTAAAGGCGAACTTCCTAACACAGGGATCGAACACAGACAGGTGGATTCTTTACTGTCTGAGCCACTAGGAATACATATACACGAAGGAAGTTATTTTTTTTCTTGCTTAACTGAGGTTTTTCTGAATTTAGAGAGACAACGCTATAATGATGGGTGATATTTTTCCCTCAGTGGACCCGGTGCTAATGAAATCACATTTTTATTACAGTGACTAGTATATCAGTTGTAAAGAAATGTTGCACAATTTTATTTGCTTTATTTATGACATATAGGATATTACATATATTATTGATTGCCTATACCATGTTAGGCAATGGAGCTAGGTCATGAACCAAACACATATGATCACTACCCTCAGAGAATTGATAGTCTTAAATCGACCAGACTGAAAATGAAAATCTATATCACTGGATCAAAATCAAGGGCTTAGCAAGGTCACCCACATTTTTCTAGAAGCTTATCAGGAGACTCCTTTCCTTGACCTTTCAGCTTCTAATGGTTGCCAGAATTCCTTGGCTTATGTCCACATCACTCTAACCTCTACCCTCATCCTCACCTTATAGCCTTCTCTTTGCATATCATCAAATCTTCCTTTCTGTCCCTCTTAGGATAATGTGATTGAATTTAGTATGTATCTTTATCAGTTCAGTTCAGTCACTCAGGCATGTCAGACTCTTTGCAACCCCATGGACTTGCAGCACGCCAGGCCTTCCTGTCCTTCACCAACTCCTGGAGATTACTCAAACTCATGTCCATTGAGTCAGCAATGCCATCCAACCATCTCATCCTCTGTCGTCCCCTTCTCCTCCTTCAATCTTTCCCAGGATCAGGGTCTTTTCAAATGAGTCAGTTCTTCACATCAGGGGGCCAAATTATTGGAATTTCAGCTTCAGCATCAGTCCTCCTAATGAAAGTTCAGGACTGATTTGCAGTTCATGGGGTCACAGAGAGTCAGACATGACTGAACAACTGAACTGAACTGAATATAGTCAAAGTCTTTGGCATAGTCAATAAAGCAGAAATAGGTGTTTTTCTGGAACGCTCTTGCTTTTTCCATGATCCAGCGGATATTGGCAATTTGATCTCTGGTTCTTCTCCCTTTTCTAAAACCAGCTTGAACATCTGGAAGTTCACGGTTCACATATTGCTGAAGCCTGGCTTGGAGAATTTTGAGCATTACTTTACTAGCATGTGAGATGAGGGCAATTGTGCAGTAGTTTGAGCATTCTTTGGCATTACCTTTCTTTGGAATTGGAATGAAAACTGACCTTTTCCAGTCCTGTGGCCACTGCTGAGTTTTCCAAGTTTGCTGGAATATTGAGTGCAGCACTTTCACAGCATTATCTTTCAGGATTTGAAACAGCTCAACTGGAATTCCATCACCTCCACTAGCTTTGTTCTTAGTGATGCTTCTTAAGTACCACTTGACTTCACATTCCAGGATGTCTGGCTCTAGATGAGTGATCATACCATTGTGATTATCTGTGTCATGAAGATCTTTTTTGAATAGTTCTTCTGTATATTCTTACCACCTCTTCTTGATATCTTCTGCTTCTGTTAGGTCTATACCATTTCTGTCCTTTATTTTGCCCATCTTTGCATGAAATGTTCCCTTGTTATCCCTAATTTTCTTGAAGAGATCTCTAGTCTTTCTCATTCTATTGTTTTCCTCTATTTCTTTGCACTGATCACTGAGGAAGGCTTATCCTATCTCTCCTTGCTATTCTTTGGAACTCTGCATTCAAATGGGTATATCTTTCCTTTTCTCCTTTGCTTTTTGCTTCTCTTCTTTTCACAGCTATTTGTAAGGCCTCCTCAGACAGCCATCTTGATTTTTTGCATTTCTTTATCTTAGGGATGGTCTTGATCCCTGTCATGAACCTCCATCCATAGGTCCATAGTTCTTCAGGTACTCTGTCTATCAGATCTAATTCCTTAAATCTATTTGTCACTTTGATTGTATAATCACAAGGGATTTGATTTAGGTCATACCTGAATGGTCTAGTGGTTTTCCCTACTTTCTTCAATTTAAGCCTGAAGTTGGCAATAAGGAGTTCATGATCTGAGCCACAGTCAGCTCCTGGTCTTGTTTTTGCTAACTGTATAGAGCTTCTCCACCTTTAGCTGCAAAGAATATAATCAATCTGATTTCAGTATTGACCATCTGGTGAGGTCCATGTGTAGAGTCTTCTCTTGTGTTGTTGGAAGAGGGTGTTGGCTATGACCAGTGCATTCTCTTGGCAAAACTCTATTAGCCTTTCCCCTGCTTCATTCTGTACTCCCAGGCCAAATTTGTCTGTTACTCCAGATTTTTCTTGACTTCCTACTTTTGTATTCCCATCCCCTATAATGAAAAGGACACCTTTTTGGGTGCTAGTTCTACAAGGTCTTGTAGGTCTTCATAGAACTGTTCAACTTCAGCTTCTTCAGCGTTACTGGTCAGGATAGACTTGGGTTACTTTGATATTGAACAGTTTGCCTTGAAAACAAACAGAAATAATTCTGTCATTTTTGAGATTGCATCCAAGTACTGCATTTCGGACTCTTTTGTTGACTATGATGACTCTTCCATTTATTCTAAGGGATTCCTCCCCACAGTAGTAGATATAATGGTCATCTGAGTTAAATTCACCCATTCCAGTCCATTTTAGTTCACTGATTCCTAAAATGTTGATGTTCACTCTTGCCATCTCCTGTTTGACCACTTCCAATTTGCCTTGATTCATGGACCTAACATTCCAGTTTCCTATGCAATATTGCTCTTTACAGCATCCAACTTTATTTCCATCACCCATCACATCCACAACTGGGTGTTGTTTAGCTTTGACTCTGTTCTTCATTCTTTCTGGAGTTATTTCTCCACTGATCTTCAATAGCATAGTGGGCACCTACTGACCTGGGGAGTTCATCTTTCAGTGTCCTATTTTTCTTTTGCCTTTTCATACTGTTTATTGGGGTCTCAAGGCAAGAATACTGAAGTGGTTTGCCATTCCCCTCTCCAGTGGACCAGATTTTGTCAGAAGTCTCCACCATGACCCTCATAATCCTGGATAATCTCCCCATTAAGATGGATAATACTCTCATCTTAATCACATTTGCAAAGGCTCTGTTTCCATATAAGGTAACATGTTCCAGGGATTAAAAGGGGGAGGGATCATGAGGCAAGAAAAGTGATGGCACCATTCACCTACGACACCAGTCTTCAATATTTGCATCTTCATATATTTCTTCTGCTTTAGTGTTCATTTCTAAAATGTTACTTCTCTTGTTTCTAATTTTACCTAAATTCTTTTTCTTCTTCCTGAGGCTTTCAAATTCAGATTTATATTGTTCTTTAACGTTTTTAATTGTTTTCTTAATATCTTTTGGCTCATTTTAAGATATTACAGTTTTGATCTGCATTTTGAACAAATCTTTCTCACAGACTTTAATTTCTGTAGAAATATTCTCTTTATCCTTATACTCATTTTTTGTATGGCAACTGTACCTGAGATTTGATAATTTTTCTGTATTTCATTTTTCTGTAAATTTCATTTTCCTTCATTCTTAATAGACTTCATTCAGATATTTTCTAATGTCACAACGCCCTCTCTGCTCTTGCTTTTCATAGTGTTAAAAATATGGCATCTTGTTTTCTGAGATTCTCTAATGCTTTTGCCTTCTCTGTCTTCTAATTGTATTTCCTTTTTTAGTTGGATTTGTCAATTTACATCCCAGTAGTATTTTCCCCTCAGGGTAGAGTCCTGTCTGGAAAAAGTACCCTAGAATATCCATTTGAAAAATTCCTGGGGCTATACTGCTCCACATCCTGTGACCTGAACACAAATCCCTTAACACTCACTTTAAAGAGCTTAACACTCATCCCCAGTTGCAGCTGCTGTCCTAAAGTTCCCCTACTTCACTTTCAAGTTGACTATATTGTTTCCTGCTCTGGGCTGCCAAATTCTCAAACAGCTATACACCACACAGAGGCAAGCCTGGGGGCAGCCAGCCTCAGACCAGACCCAGCACACTTCTCTTTCCATTTTTCCCGTCTACTGCCCACAGCCTGGATTGAGCCCCTGAGCCCACAGGGTTTTGTATTGTAGGAATTAAAACTCTCTGAATTAATGTAGCATTGGTGTGCTAAGCTCCATTGTCCTCAAAGCTCAGCCACCACCAGCTTTGAAAGCATGGAAAGTGAAAGTGTTCGTCACTAAGTCATGTCCAACTCTTGCAACCCCATGGACTGTAGACCCACAGGCTCTTCTGTCCATGGGATTCTCCAGGCAAGAATATTGGAGTGGGTTGCCATTTTCTTCACCAGGGATTCTCCCCAACCCAGAAGTTTAACCCAGGTCTCCTGCATTGCAGACCAATTCTTTACTGACTGAGCTATGCATGTCACTAGCCAAACAGATGTTGAACTTGAACTGCCCTCTACTCTATTACAGCCTTCAGCTCTCTGCACTCTAATTGTGCATACATATGAAAGCCCAGGCTAGGAAAAGAAGAAATGAGACTCCAAAAGAAAAGACAAAACAACTTTCTTCCACCCCCCCCAAAAAAAAGAGAAAAAAAGTGCCTCCCTCTGTTTTTCCTTACATAGATGTTAAAAACAGCCATGTCTGGTAGCTGTTGGTACTTTGCTCCAACTCATTTTGGGAGTTGAAGGGATACATCATTCAGTTGAAAATATTGCCCATGGATTTTGAGTTTGCTTTCTGTTGGCTCTTTTGAACTGTGGTGTTGGAGAAGACTCTTGAGAGTCCCTTGAACTGCAAGGAGATCCAATCAGTCAATGCTAAAGGTAATAAATCCTGAATATTCATTGGAAAGACTGATGCTGAAGTTGAAACTCCAATACTTTGGCCACCTGATGTGAAGAACTGACTCATTGGAAAAGACCCTGATGCTGGGAAAGATTGAAGTCAAGAGGAGAAGGGGACGACAGAGGATGATATGGTTGGATGGGTTCACCAACTCGATAGACATGAGTTTGAGCAAGCTCCAGGAGTTGGTGATGCACAGGGAAGGCTGGCGTGCTGCAATCCATGGGGTCACAAAGAGTTAGACATGACTGAGCAAATGAACTTCTGGTGGCCCTGTTTATATGCAATAATTTCCGAGATCCAAAATATATGCTGCCACTGTTACTACATTTTCCCCAAAACTCTCTTCAGTTTAATATTTTTTAAATTTTTGTTTAAAGACATGAATATGGAATGTGCTCATTTGTAATCCCATTGTGCAGCATCCATTTAGTCAAAAATTGAATAAAACTGTACCATGATATCTAGAAAAAGCTGGAGACACCAGGATTGTTGAGTTACATCCCCAGAGACAATAGAGCATATGCCCAGGCCAATAATTGATCTATCTTACTGATCAAGTCCATCTTTCAGCTTATGGGTAAAAAATGATGTTGGAGGTCAGAATATTAGGGTCCTAGGGTTAAAGGGCATAAATTGCACAGGGAGAAAAATTAAGGATATTACAATTAAAGTTTGCACCATTAATTTATCTTCTTTAATTTTTTGAGCTCTTCAATAAGTGACATAGAAAAAAAAATTATCAAGACTCCTAATAATCTGCACTATACATTTTAAAATTATAATTAATATTTTAATTTGTAATGCTTCAACTAGACATAGCTATTCATAGTTATACTGAATATAACTACAGTAAAAAAAGAAAAAACACATTGAAGATATTAATATGGGTATAAATACTCTAGAAATTTTAAAGGAAAAAGATATGATAGAGAGCAAGAGAATCAGCATAGCTTTATGGGAAATCAATAATCTACTATCTCTACTATGCTTCTGATTATCTTTACTGATAAAATTAGGGGGAAAGAATTTGTAATAACTGCATATTAAGTGCCAGAGAAGGCAATAGCACCCCACTCCAGTACTCTTGCCTGGAAAATCCCATGGACAGAAGAGCCTGGTGGGCTGCAGTCCATGGGGTTGCACAGAGTCAGACACGACTGAAGCGACTTAGCAGCAGCATATTAAGTGCAGGGGGTATTTTTATTTCCTCCAATAAAGGATATAAATCTAGAACTACAGCTGTGATTGATATTTCCAACTGTAATCATCAACAATCATTCTCTAATATCTACCTAGTTTTGCACCCAACAAGAATTAAACACTCATCGTTCAGGTCTTTGTTGGTACATTTAAACTCTTAATCCCCGCAAAGATGCAGTGTTAGTTCACTATCTAGGGGCTAAAGGGGTAGGAAAAAATAAAAGGCAAATCCAAGGATTTATTTGATATTTCCAAACCGAATGGCCTTTATTTCATGAATCATGAAGCTAATGTTGGGGTTCTTCCAATGACTTATATCAATTTTTACTCCACATTCTTAGGATGGTTCTGTGGTAGCATTAAACCCGGTTTAGGGTGAAATCTGACTGCAGTTTAGGAGACTCCAGTTTGATTCTTTTGCCAGGAAGATACTCTGGAGAAAGGATAGGCTACCCACTCCAGTATTCTTGGGCTTCTCTGGTGGCTCAGATGGTAAAGATTCTGCCTGCAATGTGGGACACCGAGGTTTGATCCCAGGGTTGGGAAGATCCCCTGGAGGAGGGTATGGCAATCCACTCCAGTACTCTTGCCTGGAGAATCCCCATGGACAGAGGAGTATGGCGAACTACAGTCCATGGGGTCGCAAAGAGTTGGACACAACTGAGGGACTAAGCACAGAATGGATTTGGTCTAAAACTTCATTTCTCATTTGACCTAGAGATTCACCATTCTGACTGGTGAAGCATGTAGAATTTGTTTCTAATACAAAGTATTAGTTCAGATCTAGTTTAATCTAATCTAATAATCCCTGAAATGTCTGTGTTTTTCTTTCTTTTTTAAAAAAAATTATCTGTCATTTTTTTTTTCTAATGTGGCTAAAAGCCTCAGTCTCCTTTGGGATTAGTTTGGGGGAATATCAATAGTATGCATATCTTTGGACAGTATTACATGGTGCTTTCTATTAATATAATGGAGCTGACACTACTCTCAATCAGAGGCTCCTACAATGCAAACTGGCTTAGTAAGAAATGGACAGGAAGCTTTGAATCTCCATTTAAGCATCTCATGTTATGTTAATGTCCACTGACCAAGATTTTTCCTATTTTGGTGAAGCAGCTCTTTAGTAGGCTATGTGTCTGCATATGTGTATCCATAGATAAGTGAGGGAGAGAGAGATGACTGATGATAGATAATTAAAGAAACAGATATATAAATATATATGTAAACTTTTAACAGCCCCAATATTTTCTAGGTTTCCCTTTTAATATGATTTTCAGAGATGAATTGGCATGAAACCCTACCTAGGTAATAGAAAAAAGGAAATGAAACATTTTAATAACTATTTATTCAATATAATAATTAAACCATTTCCAAAATGAATATAGCCTAATATTCCTTTTTCTAGAGAATGATTGCTTTGTAACTCATTCATTAAAAAAAATGAGCTTCTATAATGGTCAGGACTCTTTTATAAGTACTAGGGAGTACACAGTGAATTGAAGACAGATACGGTTCCAATCTTCAAAGAGTGTACATTCTCATATAGTAAGACAAACTAAATGCCAAAGACAACAAAAAGATAATTTTATATTGAGTTAAGTCTAGGAAAACATAATAGAATTAACAAATAGGAACGGGAGTGGGTCTGGGATGTGTATTACTCATGTTAGGGTGGTCAATGAATGGCTCCTTGAGAAAGTAATCATTGAGCTGAAACCTGAGCTATAGAGAATTTGTAAAGACAGTGGAGTAGAATCATTGACAGCAAGGCTTCTGGAGCCAGAGTCTTGAGTTAGAAGTTTTGCTCTATAATATCCTAGATGTGGAACACTGGGGATGTTACTTAACCTCTTTGTACCCAGTTTCCTAGTCTGTAAAATATAACAATTATCATACCCACTTGACAGACTTGTTGTTGTTCAGCTGTTAAGTTATATCCAACTCTTTGTGACTGTTTGGACTGCAGCATGCCAGGCTTCCCTGTCCTTCACTGTCTCCCAGAGTTTGCTCAGATTCATGTCTATTGAGTCAGTAATGGTATCTAACCATCTCATCCTCTGCTGCCCCTTTCTCCTTTTGTCTTCAGTCTTTCCCAGCATTAGGGTCTTTTTCAGTTAGTTGACTCTTCACATCAAGCGGCCAAAGTACTGGAGCTTCAGCTTCAGTCATTTCAATGATTGATTATTCAGGATTGCTTTCCTTTAGAATTGACTTGTTTGATCTCCTTGCAGTCCAAGAGACTCTCAAAGAGCCTTCTCCACAACCACTACAAATCACCATTTGGTGATGTTCATGTGTAGAGTTGTCTCTTGTGGCTTGTTGTTAGAATTAAGTAAGTTAATACATATCAGAAATACTCCAGAGGAAATAGAATGTTCAAAGCTTCTAAAGCAGGAAAGGGCTTTGTGTATACAAGAAAATTGGAAGGTAGTGATTGCAAGGTAGGGTGCCATGAAGTGAGCTTCAAGATTTGAATGAAGACACAAAGCATATAGGCCCCAAAGACAGAGCAGAGACAGAAACTCAGGAATCAAATTCATCTATAAGAGACAAGTACCATAAGATACCACTTATATGTAGAATCTTAAATACAAATGAACCTATCTACAAAAGAGAAATTGAGTTACAGATGTAGAAAACAAATTTATGTTTACCAGGGGGTAAAAGAAGGGAGGAGGGATAAGTTGGGAGGTTGGAATTGACACATTGCTGCTGTTGCTCTGTTGTTAAGTGTTGTCCAACTCTTTTGTAACCCTATGAACTGTAGCCCGCCGGGCTCCTCAGTCCATGGGATTTCCAAGGCAAGAATACTGAGTGGTTTGCCTTTTCTTCCTCCAGGGGATCTTCCCAATCCAAGGATTAAACCCATGTCTCCTGCATTGGCAAGTGGATTCTTTACCACTGAGCCACCAGCGAAGCCCTGGGATTGACACATACACACTATTATATACAAAATAGATAACTAATAAGCACCTACTGTACAGCACAGAGAACTCCACTTAATACTCTGTAATAGCCTATATGGGAAAAGAATCTTAAAAAAAAGAGTGGATACATGTATATATGTAACTGATTCACTTTGCTGTACACCTGAAACTAATACTGCATTCTAGATCAACTATATTCCAATTAAAAAAAAAAAAAAAAAAAAACTCCCTGCCAGTTACAAGGAATGTGGTTAACTGAAAATTTCCAGCAGTCAGCACCCTCAGATCCACTTCGCTTTTTAAGCTAATGCCATTCTTTCTTTGGGTCTCAGCCAATGACTGAGCAAGACTCCAGTACAAGGCCAAGCCTTATACTTCAAGACTCACTTAGGGAGCGAATATTGCTCCATAGCAAACTGTTGAGGTGGGCGGGGGTGGGGGGGGCACGGTGGGGAGGCACTTTTAGATCTTCATTGTCCTCTGCCAAATCCTGCTCTGTCCCTTTTTCTTTCAAAGAGGTTTCTCCCCCAAAACCTAAGCATTCTTAACTCTATCTCAGCAAGAACCCAACCAATACAAAGACCGTAATAATTGGTTTATATTTTAAGTTAAATATAATGGGGAGCCATTGATGGGGAGATGATCTCTTATGTAGAGAACAGATTTTAAGGGGGAAAGAGTACAAGCAGAAGACCACTTAGCAGGCTATTGAAATGGCCTGAGAAAATAACAGTATAGGCTTAGGTTGTGGCAAAAGAGATGGAGAGAACTATTCATATTAAATACACATTTTGAAGCTAAAATCAACAGGACTAGCTATAGGTTTGGACGTGAAGATCAAGGAAAGTGTGGCAACACAGCTGACTTCTAGATTTTTGTCTTGAGACACTGGGTGAATTATGAGACCAAAAGCAAACAAACCAAAAAGATAGGAACAACTTTGAAAGGCAGGGGAAATCAAGAGTTCCATTTTGACATGTAAATTTTTAATGCCTATTAGATACTGAAGAAGTGATGCTCACGTGCCATGAGGTGAGCTTCAAGATTTGAATAAAGACCCAAAGCATAGGGCCCTAAGACAAAGCAGGGACAGAAACTCACTACCCAAATTCATCTATAAGAGACAAGGACCATAAGATATCACTTATATGTAGAAGCTTAAAAAAAGAGTTCAAATGAATCTATCTACAAAACAGAAATTGAAATACACTTAGATAAATACATATGTAGAAACTGCAGTATAAAATAGAGCTTGCTTTATAAGTTGTTTTCTGGATTATTCTTCCTTCTAGTATGAAACCAGCATTTGAGCATTTTTTATTAGCATTTAATATGATATTTGAAGATGATTCTTTCAATAATGTTCAACTCTCCATTGACATGCTTTTGACAAGACAAGGGTAATCGTGACAATTTCCTTTACAATATGTTATCAGATGGATAAATCAATTTAAATTTGTATGATCTCCCATTAGGGAATAAGCGGCTTATAGTTTTTTCATCTCAATGGTGATTAATGATAGTTTCCGCATTTAAATCACTAAAAGGGGCTTCCATTTAATTCCAGACAATTTTACCTAATAATATGTAAACATGTACTATATTATTATATATGTATACTATACATACACACATGAAATAAATAAAGGACCAGAGGAGAAAAAAAATCTTTTTAATTAATATTAGTACATTCCCTGGTGGTCCAGTGGTTATCATCTTGTAATACAGGGGAAACAGTTTCCATCCCTGGTCAGGAAATGAAGGTTCCACATGCCAAGAAGCAACTAAGTCCACGTACCGAAACTACTGAGCCTGCACCACTCCACAGCTAGAGAGTCCATGTATAACAACAAAAGATCCTACATGATGTACCAAAGACCCCACGTGCTGCAACGAAGACCCAATGCAGCCAAATAAATAAATAATAAACAATAAGATGAGATTAATGCTGAAAGAACTATTACATTCTAGCACAAAAAAAATGGCAGATATTTTAAGAACTTAAAATGGATATTAAAATTTTAGCCTAATTAGTTATGAGATTTTTCATTATTAATTACACTTAATGACTATAATTGACTTTAAGAATAAGACAAACTTAACACTTCATTTATTCCTAAATATTTGAATGCCTACTCTATTTCAGGTACTACTAATGGATATATAAAACACAATTCTTGCCTGCTGAAATAGATCTCAGTCAAGTGGGGAGATAGATTGTATATTTATATAATTTATTTCTCATTGAAATTAAAATATTTCTTTAAGGGAAAAACATAGAGTGCTAATCTAGTTTTGGGTGTGTGTGTGTGTGTGTGATGATGATTTATCTTCCCCTTTTGTCTGATTTAGCAAGGATTGTAAGAAGGATTAAAAGGTAAAGGTGATACTGAATGAGTCCACAGTGGCCTATTCATAACTTTTTGGGATACGTATATATATATGTGTGTGTGGGTGTGTGTCTGTCTGTCTGTCACTGTGTTTGAAAAAAAATTAAAAAGAAGATGAAATAGATTTCCCTTAAAAAAGGAACTAATTCAAAGAATATTAGATAACAGAATGGAAGGAAAGTCTCAAGATCTTGTTCTTAATCACTTATTGAAACTATGTGTTTTCTAAGGCAAAAATGAAAGTACTATGGACTGAATGTCTTTAACAACAAACATTTATTGTCTCGTGGTTCTGCAGGGGGCTAGAAGTTCAAGATCAATGTCGCAGCAGGGTATGAAAGAGAATGTGCTCCACGTCTCTATTCTAGTTTCTGGTGGCTTGCTGGCAATCACTGATGATTTTTGGCTTCTGCTGCATCACCCCAATCTCTGCCCTCATCTTCACATGCCTGTTTGTGTGCATATCTGTGTCTAAATTTCTCCTTTTTAATAAAAACACTAATGACAGTGGAGCAGGGAGTCTACTGTACTCCCATATGACCTCATTTTAACTAATTACATCGGCAGTGACCCTTTTCCTGAATTAGGTCATATTCCTAGGTATATTCTGTTTTTCCTTCTGTTAGTTTATTGCCACGCCCTGGGCTCTGTCCCCCTGGGATTCTCCATTCTTGATAAAATCTGGGTCATTTTGATTGCAGGCCCTTGTAACCAAGCAAGACGCTATGGGCAAGCAGGACACTATTGGGCCTTCCCAGCAGAGACCCCCTTGCCCATGTTCTCTGCTGTAGCTCCTCTCTGCAGTACCTAGACAACAGAATCTGAGGCATGTTTCCTGAGTTAACAGATGTTAAAACCTCAACCAAATATAACAAAGTATCTACCTGATGACCAAGAACACAGTAGCCCCCAGACCTACTGGAGCCTAAGGACTGATAACATTAACCCCTGTGACACCACCCTGTTACCGCACCATCAACCAATCAGAGCACTATGCACAAGCTAATCACATACCTTGGGACTCCCCTTCCGCAGCTTGCCTTAAAAATGCTTTGCTGAAACTCATCAGTGAGTTCCGACTTTTTGAGCGCTAGCTGCCCTGGCCTCCTGTGCTGGTGCCTGACAATAAACACTGCACTTTCCTTCACCACAACCTGGTGTCAGAAGATTGGCTTTATTGTGTGTGGGGAAGTAGACCTAAGTTTGGTTCAGTAACACTTCCACCAGTATTTCAGGCCTAGAGAGTCACACAGTATTTTTTATAATAGATTATTTTTCATCAGCTTGTTGTTCCAGGCCTCTCTGGGCGCATATGTAGGATATAGGGCAAATTTAATCAGAGTTCTATTATTCAAAGTCTTTTTATTCCTTCCTTATCAACAGGGATCACAAAATCAAATTTAAACTAGTGCAGTCAATGGAAATAGTTGCTATAGAAAGTGATAAACCCATAGAAAACTGAAATACACCTGCCCCATCTTAAGTAGACAGCAGCAAATTGTTGTCACATAGGAATATGAGCTTAGTGTTGTCAGATCTTTTCAAAGAAGGGTAGGAATAAAAGTTTTTCTGTAGGTTTCTTGGCATATAAATCAGCTGTTTTAAAAACACTGTGTGGGCCAAAACTATGAGGGCCAAACAAAGCACGTCAACAGGCCAGATCTAGACTGTGGGCTCCCAGATTGCAACCTCTCTTCTGAATAATACACAGGGATTCTTGGCCAATTTGTCTTTTAGCACAGGCCAACTGTGAATTCAGGTTTTTACTATTCAACCCAGAAATCATTAGAATAACAGCTCAAGTCCTGGCTAATCCATTAAATTCATAAACCCAAAAAAGTATAGCCATATCAATAAATAAAATTTCATTCAATTTTGGGACACCTGCCTTAGTTGACAACATACCCTCTAAACCAACTCTACCAATTTTTTTCAGATTTTTGATTCATCAGATTGGCAAATTTTTCAAGTTTGTCTCTGTGTAAGCTGTTATTCCCTCCTCTGACTTTTACACATCAACCTCCTGGCAATGTGAAGTTTGGATTTTGGCTGTTCATAAGCAACAGAACAGCATGGGTTTAAAGGGAATTATTAGCTTCCCCCACTTAGTAGAGGAGGATTTTTTTCCATCAAATAACATGGCATTAGGGAGTTTCAGATAACTCCTAATTTTTGATACACTCCATATCCAGATCCCCTAAGAAGATATATATATATATATATATAGCGCAGTCAAATCTCTATCAGTTATTGATTAGTTCCCTAACTTTCACACAAGAATTATTAAAGCTGGAAGTCTGGACTACCATTTTGATAAGCCTGAGAAGGGAAAAGCCTGGGGTTATGGATCCATAAATAGTTTATTTGTTTATTTGTTTGCTTATATTTCAGTAATTCCTTTAACTGCTCTAGGTATCGGACACATAGCAATAAATAAAATAATCAAAAATCACTGCTGTTATGGAATGTGGCATAGACAGCTAGGAATTCACCAAAGATTCAGGCTCTTCATTGCCGTTGGAGCATAGCTGCCCAATCAAAGGCTACATTCCCCACATGCTATCATTTAGATGTGCTTATCTTACTGGGTATCTTCACTGAAACTGGAATGTAAGTAAAGTCATTCATTTCTGTGCTATAACCTTTAAGAAACAGGAATGGTCTCCAGTATGGCCTTAGATAATGACATTAGAAATCACAGGGCTTTTGAGAACTTGGGTCTCTGAATGAATAACTGCAGCAAAGTGCCCTCTTGAATCACTGATCATAAAAATAACTGAACACCTATATGAGCCAAAACTAAGCTGTGTTATGTTAGCCTACTGAAATTTGGGGGCTTGTTTATTGCAACAGCCATTGTTACTCTAGCTAATACATAGGGCTTATGCTTAATTGGGAAAGACTGATGAAAACAAAATAAAGCACCTCATATAATGAAAAGATTAAAGTAGTAAGGCAAAAATATCTTGTGAAAGACCATCACAGGCTGAAGCAATGCCAAGTAGAAAAGTCTCAATTTCAAGCAAGCCAGCATGTTTAAGGAAGAGCTGAAGACCTAAAGGGCTATGAAAGAAGTAGAAGTTAGAGATGATGAAATAGAGGCAATTTTAAATGAGAATAAATAATGTAGGGTCCTGTGGATTACTATGAGCACTGGGACTCCATTCCCAGAATGGAATGGGAAACTTGGGAAGATTTTGAGCATGGCCCACCCTGAGTTTCACTGCATTTTCTCTGGCTATTTTATAGGTTAAAGGTAGATGAAGGGAGATAAATTAAGAGATTCTGGGTGAGTGATAATTATGATTTTGATCAGGATAGAATATATAAGATATAGCTATATATAAGATGGAGATATAAATATTTGTGTCCTAGGTATATATTAAAGGTAGAGCCTAAGATATCAAGTGTGTGTAGGGAAAAGAGACATTAAAGATGATACCAAGGTTTTGTCCTGAGAAACTAGAACAGTGAATTTGCCATTTACTGCATTAGAGAACTCTGAGAACTCAGTTCTGGACATGCTCAGTTTATGATGCATGTCACATATTTGAGTTGAGGGGACAAGTAGTCAGGTGGTTATGTGAGGCTGGAGGTCAGAGAAGAGATTTGTGCTTAAAGTATTCATTTGGGAGTTGGCAGCTTATATTTAAAGTACTGAATCTTGATGAGAATTCCAAAGAAGGGAGTTTAAATAGAGAAGAGAAGACAAGAAGCAAGCCTTGCGCAATCCCATATTGGAGGTCAAGGAGACGAGAAGGACTCAGCAAGAAGCAATGAAAAGGAAAAGACCAAGAACTGGTGGAAAACCAGACAGCATCATGGAAGCCAAAAGGTGGAAATGGCTAAAGAAAAGGAATTATCAACTGTGGCCAATGTTGCTGAAATTTCACAACTGAGAAGTGACCACTAGGTTTAAGTATGTCTGCTGGTAACCTTGATACAATTAACTTACTATGGGAAAAGGAGAGAAAGAAGTTAGAAACACGAGTATACAATATTCTTTCCAAAAGTGTTACTCGGAAAGGAAGACAGAAGTGAGTAATAGTTGGAGGCAGAAATGAGCAAAGTGGTTTTAGATGGAAAGATAATAGTATGTTTATATGAGGAGGAGAGTGACTATTTTCCTCAGCAGAGAGAAAAATAGTTATTGATGTTTCTATATATTTATAATAAAATTAACATGTACATTGTATAAACTTTGTATAACACACATTTAAATATTACATTTAAAATTGAAAATATTCTCACATGCAGCATATTTAATTGCTAATAAGAAGAGATCAGGTGAGAGGAATACATTAAAGATAAAGGAGAGAAGAGAATACTTAATAGCTTAGTTCCTGAAAGGGCAAAAGAGTTATCTAATCCACACTATGGAAACAAATATAAACCTGCCATGTTAGCAGGAGAGGAGGAAAGAACAGTCACAATAAATTAGGAGAAGAGTGGAAGGGGGAAATGAAGAAGGCAATATCTCATGGTTTCTATTTCTTCTCTTTTCAGAGAAATATAAAAATCATCAACTAAGAGTGATGTGGGAAGGAAAGAGTGAGAGATTTTTTTAAGTACAGAATGTGTGAGATTTTATTTGGGTAAATAGAAAAGCAAAATAACTCAGAGTTGGCTAAGGGCCTGGTTGAGGTTGAAGTTATGTAACAATCATTTGTGCTGTTTAATTCAGCTCTGACTGTGTTGTAGGACAGAGAGTTGGATCCACTTAGGAATGGTAAAAGTATCTTAAGACTCTTATAATCAGTGGCAAAGAATTTACCTGCCATTGCAGGAGACGCAAGAGACACTGGTGTGATCCCTGGGATGAGATTCCTGGAGGAGATCCCCTGGAGGAGGAAATGGCAACCCACTCTGGAATTCTTACCTGGGGAATCCCATGGACGGAAGAGCCCGGCACAGTATAGTCTATAGGGTCACAAAGAATCAGACACAACTGAACAACTGAGCACATTCTCATGCAAGTGTTTAGTAAGATGAAATACATGTTGTGCCTAATATAGTATCCAGCTTATCATAAATATCCTATAAGTGTTATCACCTTCTCAAGAATTCACTCTTGAAATGAATCCTTCAATTCCTAACTTACTAGAAGACTGTCAGGATATCGAAAATAATTAAAAAGACTTTAAGGACTGCATCATTTTTTAAACCTTGAGTTTACTGTTTATAATTTTAAATTATTATAATTGTAAATCCTAAGAGGTTTTACAGTAAATGAAATCCTAATTTATTTTGCAATACATCAAAAAACAAGGAAGTTTTACAAGCTTCTACATCAGTGACAACAGCAAAAAATTTTTTGAGAACTGAATTAAATGAACCCAAGGACCAAATTTGGTCCAAAAGCCAGAAATTTCTTTTATGAAGCCAACAATATTCCAGGAAAAATTAATAAGAAGAGCAATAGAGACACAAGAAGAGTGTGAGAGAGAAGAGATAGAGAAAATATTTCTTATTTTCACTTTTATGAATTTTACTCAGGAAGCTAACAGCTTTCACAGGGAAATGATATGGAAAATAAAACAATTTTAATACTACAGAGAATATGTTGCTCTATCAAAATTTTAGTGAATACAAGCTCAGAATCCAAAGAAAAGCAAACTTGAAAATGTACTGTATGTCAGAGAGTCAAATTTTTTTGTTGTTTTTTATGTGTGGGTGTGTGTCTGTGTGTGTGTTAGTCGCTCAGTCATATCCAACTCTTTGTGACCCCATGGACTGTAGCCCTCCAGGTTCCTCTGTCCACGGGACTCTCCAAGCAAGTATACTGGAGTGAACAGCCATTCCCTTCTCCAGGGGATCTTCCTGACACAGGAATCAAACCCAGGTTTCCTGCACTGCAGGCAGATTCTTTATAGTCCGAGCCACCAATGTTATGCAAAGTAAAAGTGATGAGAATATTATAAACCAAGACCTTTGGATATGGAGAAGCTAATAGTGAAACAGCTGTTAGAAGGAATATTCGCAGCGGGTTAAAAAAATGTTTAAGAAATAATCCTTCTGTAGGTAGTGATAAAAAGAAAAATCAAATTTTCTTGCCTTAAGCTATTTCTCTATTTTAGAGAAAGACAAAAACAAGGGCCTAAAAAGGAAACTTCAAGTAAAATTTGTTCTTTCATTTATTCAACCAATAATTACTGAGTACCAGTAACTAAAAGTGCCAGGTGTTGTTCTAGACACTGGGGAACCGACGATGAATAAGATGAAGTTCCAACTCTTACAAGATTGATATTTTAATTGAAGGAAGAGAGAGAATAAGTAACATAAATAAAGATAATTTCAAATAATGATGAGTTTTCATGGAAATAATATACGATGATATGATAAAGAATATCTAGGAGGGTAACATATATTCTATATCATATCATCGTATATTATTTCCATGAAACTCTTCATGGAGGAGGAGAAGGGGATGACAGAGGATGAGATGGTTGGATGGCATCACCAACTCAATGGATATGAGTCTGAGTAAACTCCAGGAGTTGGTGATGGACAGGGAGGCCTGGTGTGCTACAGTCAATGGGGTCACAAAGAGTCGGACACAACTGAGTGACTGAACTGAACTGAGGAGAGTAACAGATTACCACAAAGCATAGCAGTTGAAAACATTCCACATATATTCTGTGGGTCAAGAATTTGGACCCAGATCAGATGGGTCCTCCAGCTCAGGGTCTCTGCTGATGCTGCTGCTGCTAAGTCGCTTCAGTCGTGTCCGACTCTGTGCGACCCCATAGACGGCAGCCCACCAGGCTCCCCCGTCCCTGGGATTCTAACTAGGCCCCATTCCAAGTGGCCACCAAAGCAGCGACAATCTCAAGGTTCAAATGGGGTGGAATCTGATTCCAGGCTTACTCGGTGGTTGTTAGCAGGATTTAGTTCTCCTTGGGCTAGTAGACAGGATCTCAGATTTTTACCACAGTATGGCTCACAACATAGCAGCTGGCTTCATCAAAGTCAGCCAAAGAGGGAGGAGTAGCAAGAAAGAAGGAGAGACAGAAGTCATTCTTTTATAGCCTTACATCAGAAACGACGTCTGGCATTTTTGTCATATTCTGTTTATTAGTAGCAAGTTCTAGGACAGCCTACTCACAAATAGGAGGCATTATACAAGAATGTGAATGCCAGAAATCAGGATTCAATCACTAGGAACCATTTAGGACCAGCCTACCCCATAAGGAATCAGAAAGGCAGAAGGACATGAAGTTGTGATATCATCCAAAAGAAAAATGCAGACCTGAATAATACTGGTGTGAACCCAAATTTAGCTAATATCCTTCTAAGGAAGAAACTTTTGCATGGTATACAAAGATAGTCAAAAGAGAAAATATACTGCTCAGGTTTCACCATTTTTACACAGACATGTTGTAGCATTGATATTTCCATTTTTGCTCAATATTTATTAAGCACTAATTACCTGTATGGTGTAAATATACTTATTATTTCAGAGATAATAATTTTCTTCTTCATCCCTTTCAATACCAGTTCCCATCCTCTTATCCAAACCTACATGCACTTCTCCAAAAACAAAAACTTACTTGATTTGCAACTTTTTAGATTAGCTTTAGTCTAACCAAACTAGGGTAATGCCAATGCTGCTGCTGCTGCTGCTAAGGCGCTTCAGTCATGTCCAACTCCATGCGACCCCATAGACGGCAGGCCACCAGGCTCCCCGTCCCTGAGATTCTCCAGGCAAGAACACTGGAGTGGGCTGCCATTTCCTTCTCCAATGCGTGAAAGGGAAGTCGCTCAGTCGTGTCCGACTCTTAGCGACCCCATGGACTACAGCCCACCAGGCTCCTCTGTCCATGGGATTTTCTAGGCAAGAGTACTGGAGTGGGTGCCAATGCTAGAGTTGATCTATTCATATTTTAATCAAAAGGCAAGTGAGCTTAAATGATTTAGAATGCCACAACATCAAAACACTAGAGTCTGCTAAATTCTAGAGGGTTTGCTTTGGGCAGATTATTTAACCTCACTAAGCCTCAGTTTTCTGGTACGTAAAACAGAAAGATAAAAATCATAATAACATTAATTCCAATTTCAACGGACAGATGAAGATTAATGACGTGTGTGTTAGCAATTTGTAAACCATAATATACTGTACATTTTTAGAAAGTTTTAAAGTATTTAATCCAAAGAAATCAAAAAGTGATAAGCTTCTGAAATTATACAAGATTTTTTAATATTCCACTCATTTCTCTTCTACATAGAAAAATGAGAACATACTGACCCAGTTTTCCTCAATTTGCCATATTCTTAAATGTTACATAAATCTTTATCTGTAATTCGTTGTTTATGCCATGAAGTGTCCACAAACACATAGCAATTGGAAATTCTGAAAATTCTTAGAAGATACATTTGCTTACTAAACCACAGTAAAATCAAGCACCATAAAAGAGTTAACATAGGAATGAAAGCAAAAGAGAATATGATATGTGTTGGAAGAAAGAACTATATTAAAATGAGCTCATTTTTATCAGAAGAAAATGGTTCTTATTTTAAAATAGATGTGTGTCCTTTTACAATTACAGAAGCTGAAATATAACTGTAATCTACAACCATAAGGTAAGATTTCCATCTTTATATGACATAAAAAATGTGCCAAGCCAAGACTTTCCCATAAACAAAATTGCTTTCTTCAACTTACACTTTAATGCAAGATATCAATCATAGGGTGGATTTTATTACTCAGAATTTAGCTTTGTTTTTTGACAGATTGCTTACAGTCAGCTTGAAGTACAATTGTATATCATCCCTATTATATACACATCTGAATTGGTGGACCCTTTATTTTAAAAAGAGTATTATAAATGGGAAGAAATGTCTGGTGAGGCGGAATTAGTTTGACATTGACCATTTTAACTGAATAGTGTATTTTTGATAACATATTATTATATATCTACAGTAGGTCTGAGGCTACAGGCATCATATAAGACATCAGGGGACAGCAATGTCTCTATTCTATGAAGGACCTCTCTGTTTTGACATCTTTTTCTCCCTTTTTTACACATCTCCATTTATTAAATCATTCTCATTTTGAATAGAGAGACAGTGTTGATATCAATACAATGCACTGCCTAGACAATATAGTTACAGGATACATTTTATATATAGCAGCAAGACCACCAAACGTATATATATATATTTTGTTAAAAAAATCAATCTACTGTGTCATATGGAGAAATGAATGTAGTGAAAACTACAATGATGTAATTTGTGGTCAAGACCTCTTACATGCTACAAGTAGTTCTAGTTTAAAGGAAGCTACAATGATCCGCTTCATTCACAGCCACCATGAATTTAGTATTCCTTGGGCACACAAATAAAGAACAGCAAACTGTATGAAAATGAAGATGTAGAGCCTTGAAATGAAGAGTTCACAGCTAAAGTTGACATAAAATTTGCAGTCTATTTCTAGGTAGGAAAAGTGTAAAGAATTTCTAGTACTGTCCTTTAAAGGCCAATTGGAGATTGATACTTGCTGAAGTTGTGGCAGATATGCAATCCTACTGGATTCCAGCTCCCCATGAATAAGCAGAATACTTTTAAAAAACCTTTTAACTTATCTGTGATGAAAAATGCATGCTGGTTTAAACTGCCTTAGAACTTTAAATGAGCCACTGCAGCACATTCAGCAGCATAGCCCAGTAGTCCTAAAACCATCCAAAAGCTACAAAAAAATACAAGTTAAAAAAAAAAAAAAACTTTAATTGAGTCACTAATGAGGCTTTCCTTCTCCTCAACAAAGTGCTTAATTTCCAGGGATGCTTTAGCTGTCACACTGCTGGTGTGATTCTTGTTATTGAAAAGAAAGGATAAAAGCCTGATCCCAAAGCAATCAAATTTAACTTGGGATCAGTGACTAAGAACCACCTTCAAACGCTTAGAAGTGGAGATACTTTCAGTCAACTCATCCCGATGTAATCCCTACTTAAACGTACTTATACAGATGAGTCTCATTTCCATGATTTGACTTTAATATTCTTTTAACAACACTGAAATGAAACAAAAGAGCTGCTAAACACACTTCATTATTGTTTTGAGAAGCCTGGCCTAAACCCTTGCATTGTGAGACATCATGGGCTCGGTGCCTGCATGATCAAGCGTTCAACTTTTCTTAAGGCCAAATTCTGAACTGTAACTTTCAGTTATGTAGAAATTTGACTTTAAAGGATAGGTTCAAATTTCCAAAAGTTATCTTTCTTCCCCCTCCTCCAACTAAAAGTCAAGAAATTATCTATTTAATTAAATAAGAAATACATTCTAATTTCATACTCATTTACAATCCTGGTCTTTGTGAGAAATTAGTAATAATATAATATGATATGACCCATTGTTAGGATACTGGCCACAGGATAAGGTTTCTACAATAAGCTTATATCCTTAGGTTTCTCCTTGGAAAAGTATTTACATTATTAACTCTTCTTAGTAACATGTCATTGTACTCAATCAAATAGAGCACTGTTACTGTAGTCATTCACTAATGTTTGAAATTATTACACAGTCCCATGATGGTTGCCTGGGTAAGATATGAAATAGAGAGTATTAAAGTTAGAATCAGTATCTGTCACATATGACATGCTCAGAAAGTACAAATATTGACTAGCTAGTTAGTTCGTTAGTTAGTTCAGTCCCTCAGTCGTGTCCAGCTCTTTGTGACCCCATGAATCCCAGCACGCCAGGCCTCCCTGTCCATCACCATCTCCCGGAGTTCACTCAGACTCACATCCATCGAATCAGTGATGCCATCCAGCCATCTCATCCTCGGTCGTCCCCTTCTCCTGCCCCCAATCTCTCCCAGCATGAGAGTCTTTTCTAATGAGTCAACTCTTCACATGAGGTGGCCAAAGTACTGGAGCTTCAGCTTTAGCATCATTCCTTCCAAAGACATCCCAGGGCTGATCTGCTTCAGAATGGACTGGTTGGATCTCCTTGCAGTCCAAGGGACACTCAAGAGTCTTCTCCAACACCACAGTTCAAAAGCATCAATTCTTCGGCGCTCAGCCTTCTTCACAGTCCAACTCTCACATCCATACATGACCACAGGAAAAACCATAGCCTTGACTAGACGGACCTTAGTCGGCAAAGGAATGTCTCTGCTTTTGAATATACTATCTAGGTTGGTCATAACTTTTCTTCCAAGGAGTAAGCGTCTTTTAATTTCAAGGCTGCAGTCACCATCTGCAGTCATTTTCGAGCCCCCCAAAATAAAGTCTGACACTGTTTCCAATGTTTCGCCCTCTATTTCCAATGAAGTGATGGGACCAGATGCCATGTTCTTTGTTTTCTGAATGTTGAGCTTTAAGCCAACTTTTTTGCTCTCCTCTTTCACTTTCATCAAGAGGCTTTTTAGTTCCTCTTCACTTTCTACCATAAGGGTGGTGTCATCTGCATATCTGAGGTTATTGATATTTCTCCCAGCAATCTTGATTCCAGCTTGTGTTTCTTCCAGCCTAGCGTTTCTCATGATGTACTCTGCATATAAGTTAAATAAGCAGGATGACGATATACAGCCTGGACGTACTCCTTTTCCTATTTGGAACCAGTCTGTTGTTCCATGTCCAGTTCTAACTGTTGCTTCCTGACCTGCATACAGATTTCTCAAGAGGCAGGTCAGGTATTCCCATCTCTTTCAGAATTTTCCACAGTTTATTGTGATCCACACAGTCAAAAGCTTTGGCATAGTCAATAAAGCAGATGTTTTTCTGGAACTCTCTTGCTTTTTCCATGATCCAGCAGATGTTGGCAACTTGATCTCTGGTTCCTCTCCCTTTCCCAAAACCAGCGTGAACATCAGGGAGTTCATGGTTC
Organism: Capricornis sumatraensis; assembly: GCF_032405125.1. Taxonomy (NCBI): domain Eukaryota; kingdom Metazoa; phylum Chordata; class Mammalia; order Artiodactyla; family Bovidae; genus Capricornis; species Capricornis sumatraensis. Next base: position 61,117,044 of record NC_091087.1, read on the forward strand.
ACATATTGCTGAAGCCTGGCTTGGAGAATTTTGAGCATTACTTTACTAGCATGTGAGATGAGGGCAATTGTGCGGTAGTTTGAGCGTTCTTTTGCATTGCCTTTCTTTGGAATTGGAATGAAAACTGACTTTTTCCAGTCCTGTGGCCACTGCTGAGTTTTACGAATTTGCTAGCATATTGAGTACAGTACTTTCACAGCATCATCTTTCAGAATTTGAAACAGCTCCACTGGAATTCCATCACCTCCACTAGCTTTGTTCTTATTGATGCTTTCTAAGGCCCACTTGACTTCACATTCCAAGATGTCTGGCTCTAGATTAGTGATCACATCATCATGACTATCTGGGTCGTGAAGATGTTTTTTGTACAGTTCTTCCATGTATTCTTGCCACCTCTTCTTAATATCTTCTGCTTCTGTTCAGTCCATACCATTTCTGTCCTTTATCGAGCCCATCTTTGCATGAAATGTTCCCTTGGTATCTCTAATTTTCATGAAGAGATCTCTAGTCTTTCCGATTCTGTTCTTTTCCTCTATTTCTTTTCATTGATCACTGAAAAAGGCTTTCTTATCTCTTCTTGCTATTCTTTGGAACTCTGCAATCAGATGCTTATATCTTTCCTTTTCTCCTTTGCTTTTCGCCTCTCTTCTTTTCACAGCTATTTGTAAGGCCTCCCCAGACAGCCATTTTGCTTTTTTGCATTTCTTTTCCATGGTGGTGGTCTTGATCCCTGTCTCCTGTACAATGTCACGAACCTCATTCCATAGTTCATCAGGCACTCTATCTATCAAATCTAGGCCCTTAAATCTATTTCTCACTTCCACTGTATAATCATAAGGGATTTGATTTAGGTCATACCTGAATGGTCTAGTGGTTTTCCTTACTTTCTTGAATTTGAGTCTGAATTTGGTAATAAGGAGTTCATGATCTGAGCCACAGTCAGCTCCTGGTCTTGTTTTTGTTGACTGTATAGAGCTTCTCCATCTTTGGCTGCAAAGAATATAATCAATCTGATTTCAGTGTTGACCATCTGGTGATGTCCATGTGTAGAGTCTTCTCTTGTGTTGTTGGAAGAGGGTGTGTAAAGAAATCAGATGGTAAAGAATCCACGTGTAATGCAGGAGACTGGGTTCAATTCCTGAGTCAGGAAGATCCCCTGGAGAAGGGAAGAAGGAAATGGCTACCCACTCCAGTATTCCTGCATGGAAAATCTAATGGACAGAAGAGCCTAGCAGACTACAGCCTGTGGGGTCACAAAGAGACATGACTGTACAATTAACACTTTCACTTTGCTAACTATAGTGAATAGTTTAACATATATTTCAGCGCCAGATAAATTCACTTCCTCTGTATAGTTTTTTGGAAGATTTTAAGTATTAGTAGCACATTTACTAATATTTCCAACACCATTCTGAGACTTTTACACATATTATTTTGACAGATGCATAAAGGACCTACATAATGCCCAGCATTTAGAAGGAACTCAACAGTAATTAAAAACCAGAGACATCACTTTGCCGACAAAGGTCCATAGAGTCAAAGCTATGGTTTTTTCTAGTAGCAGTCTATGGATGTGACAGTTGAACCATAAAAAAGGCTGCACGCAGAAGAATAGATGATTTTGAACTGTGTTGCTAGAGAAGACTCTTGAGAGTCCCTTGGACAGCAAGGAGATCAAACCAGTCAAAAAGGAAATCAACACTGAATATGCATTGGAAGAACTGATGCTGAAGCTCCAATACTTTGGCCACCTTATGCGAAGAGTCAACTCATTGGAAAAGACTCTGATGCTGGCAAAGATTGAGGGCAAGAGGAGAAGGGGATGACAAAGGATGAAATGCTTAGATGGCATCACTGATTTAATGGACATGTGGGAGAAGGCGATGGTGGGATGATTTGAGAAAATAGCATTGAAACATGTATATTACCATATGTGAAATAGATGACCAGTCCAAGTTCAAAACATGAAGCAGTGCACTCAAAGCTAGTGCACTGGGACAACCCAGAGGGATGGGATGGGGAGGGAGGTGGAAGGGGGGCTGAGTACAGGGGCACACATGTACACCCGTGGCTGATTCGTGTCAATGTATGGCAAAAACCATCACAATATTGTAAAGTAATTACAATTGTAATTGTAAAGTAATTGTAAAGTAAATTGTAATTTAATTACAGTTTGTAATTACAATTTACAAGTAATTTTAAATTGTACAGTATGATCATGTATGGATGTGAGAGTTGGACTGTGAAGAAGGCTGAGCACCGAAGAACTGATGCTTTTGAACTGTGGTGTTGGAGAAGACTCTTGAGAGTCCCTTGGACTGCAAGGAGATCCAACCAGTCCATTCTGAAGGAGATCAGCCCTGGGATTTCTTTGGAAGGAATGTTGCTAAAGCTGAAACTGCAGTACTTTGGCCACCTCATGCGAAGAGTTGACTCATTGGAAAAGACTCTGATGCTGGGAGGGATTGGGGGCAGGAGGAGAAGGGGACGACAGAGGATGAGATGGCTGGATGGCATCACTGACTTGATGGACGTGAGTTTGAATGAACCCCAGGAGTTGGTGATGGACAGGGAGGCCTGGCATGCTACGATTCATGGGGTCACAAAGAATCGGACACGACTGAGCGACTGGACTGAACTGAACTGAACTGAAAGTATTGTAAAGTAATCCAGTTAAAATAAATAAATTTTAAAAATATTTTATGGAAGGATTTTGTGCTAAAGTGATAGTGTCTTCCACAGTGTTTTAAGTGCCCTGTTCTCTAGTATGTGTATCAATCAGATAACTAAGAAGCTGTATTGCTACCTCCACTATAGGGCAGCTTTTTTTAAACAATGGCAATTGCTACTATGTGTCCAATGAGAAACAATTTTATCATTGTTCCCTACTAAAACTAGAAGCTTCCACACAAAGCTTAGTCCTCTTCACAGGGGTTCCGAGTGGTCTATTCAAAGTCCCATAAATTTAGAATGATTCTCAGGTATCAAAATGCTATCTATGTGTGATGGACACGACAGATCCCGTTTTGAAGAGTAGAGAACTTAGATGGCACCTCATGGTGTAATACGGCAATAATATCAGCAGTGCACCCAAGAGTTTTAGTAACTGATGTACAGTTGACACCATTATTTGCAGCAAGACTAGACGTGGTTTATAAACACAGAATACATAACGCAGTGTTTTTCACAACAGCCAATTTCTGTTTCATGAACCAAATTCACAAAGCTTACATATGGGTTGCACATTCCGTATTACATCTTAAATGTGTCCTCGATGAATGAGAAAAAAAATCCTTTTTCACTGCTCTATAGCCTTTCACTTGTCAACCTAACTAGTTTATGATAAGTTCTCTCTTCTTTCTCTCACTCCCCATTTCATTTGCTTTGGCTAATATACGCCTTAATAGTCAAAGGATCTTGCTGGCTTGTTCATTACCAAGCAAACTAATTACTGAGGCAAAGGGCCTATAGTATAATAGCTTGTCAGACTGAAGGACCTGACTATAGGCAATACTGGAGTTCTGTAATATCCTCAGTCATGATATTTTATTTAATTTTAATTGGTACCCTATTAACAAAATACACCCAGATCCCTTAGACTTAAAACCTATTTGTAACAGAATCTTTCTTATCACCCATCTGGGCAAAAATTTACACCTTTACAAACTTAGATTTGACACCCTTAACTGTAGATTTAATTGTGCAAGTTAGGTGCTGGCTTCCATGCCCTCTGGCTTCCAGTTGGCTTTGCCCTTGGGAACCATTAGCAGAAAGTCCAGAGATTGGAAAGGAGTGATACTGGATGTCTGTCCTGTTGGCATTCTCCCTGCAGGTTGCTGGGGATTGGTTGTGTTCCTTTGCCAAGGGCTACAGCTCCTGTCAGGTGACGCTCTTACTCTGTGTATGTTCTGATAACTTCTCTTTCCCCTGCTTCCTTTTTTTCCCCCCTTCTTCTTCTGCTGGCCCTATAGAATTAGTCTCTTCCTAGTTGGCTTCCTAAATCATGCCCTTACCTTTTAAATAATCCTTGTTTTAAACTCTTTTCTAAGCTTCTTTGAATGTACCATGTGATTCCTATATTGAACCCTGATTGATTCTTTAGCCCATTTTCCATTCTTTTTGTTTCACTGATTTGTAGAAATTATTTTCATACTCTGGTTATCAACATTTTATCACTTGTATGCATTATGAAGTTTAATCTACAGTTTGCTTTAAACAATTCATAGTATTTATTGTGGTACAGATTTATATAAATAAAATTTTAAGGTTGTGAAATATATTAAATATTTCCACTTCTGTCCTTTTAAAAATTCTTCTCTACCCAGATTTTATTTTTTTTAATGTTTCTATAATTGTTTTCAGAGTCACAAATTTGCTTTTTCATGTAAAAATAAAATATAAATTAAATATTTTGGTTTGTTTTCCCACCTGGTTAGCTAATTGTTTTAGAACCATTTATCTGGTTCCATGAGCACCAACTAAACCTTGCCTTTCTGGTAGGTATTAATTTTTTGCCTAATCAAACTTAACTGTTTTTCTATTGATTTCAATAAAAACAGTATTGGCTCATATTGAGCATATGATATGCTGTAAAATGAGGTGGAAGTGAAACTAGGAAAGTCCTAGTAAATCAGTAAAAATAATTATAACTAAATAACCAGTTAATTAAAGGCTTAGGAGTCTTCATGAGATCAAAGATTCAATTAAGCAGGGGGTGGGGAATAGTAGTGAAAACCAAAGGAAACACTATGTTTCCAAAAATCTTTGAAAAGTAGTTCTGAAAGATAACAAAATCCAGTGTGTGTTCATGGGACTGGGTTTCTGAAATTTCATGAAGGTGAAGGTTAATGGAGTTGAAGAGGGCAGGAATGTTAAGGCAAAGATATTTACAGATATGTCCACCTGATATTGATTTCATTCAGGAAAATATCAGAAACAGCCAGCTATTTTTCCTACCATTTAAGAACGCTCATGAACTGTCTAACCCATGCTAATGTTCTACTTAATAATTAAGGATAAAAAGACATACATTTTTAATAATCAATAAGTTCATTAAAATCCACTAATATCTTCAATTTTTGTTTCAGATTTTAAAAGAAGAGAATTGGTACTACTCCTGCAAAATTTAGAATATCTAGGAAAGATGAGTAAAGAAGAAATGAAGTAGCATTTATTCAAATCAAAAGTATAGTGAGGTACCACCTCACACCAGTCAAAATGACCATCATTAAAAACACTACAAGTAATAAATGATGGAGACAGTATAGAGAAAATTCTGCACTGTTGGTGGGAATGTACATTGGGAAGCCACTATGGAGAACAGTATGGAGGTCCCTCAAAAGACTAAAATTAGAGTTCTGCATGATCCTGAAATCCAACTACTGGGCATTTAACTGACAAAACTATGATTCAAAAAGATACATGCACCCCTATGCTCATGGCAGTACTATTCACTATAGCCAAGACATGGAAGCAACCTAAATGTCCACTGACAGGTGGCTGGATAAAGAAGCTGTGGCACATATATACAATAAAATATTACTCACCCATAAAAAGAAATAAAATAATGCCATTTGCAGTGACATGGATGGACTTATAGATTATCACCCTAAATGAAGTAGTCACAAGGGGAAAGACAAACACCGTATGCTATCACTTATATGTGGAATCAAAATTATGACACAAGTGGGTATATCTATGAAACAGAAACAGACTGACAGACGTAAAAAACAGACTTGTAGTTGCCAAAGGGGAGGAGAAGTAGGAGAGGAATGGATTGTAGTTTGGGATTAGCAGATGCAAGCTATTATATATAGAATGTATAAACACCTACTGTGGATACAAGGAACTATATTTAATATCCTATATGAAGCCATAATGAAAAAGAATATGAAAGAAAGTATATGTATGTGTATATATGTATATATATACATACTTCTCCAGGGGATCTTCCCGACCCAGGAATCAAACCTGGGTCCCCCGCATTGCAGGCAGACACTTTACCATCTGAGCCATCAGGGAAGACATATATATACATATATATGTATAAATAACTGAATTACTTTGCTGTATAGCAGAAACTAATAAAACAGTGTAAATCAACTATACTTCAGTAAAATAAATTTTAAAAAATAAATAATAATATAGCATTTATTGAGCACCTAATCTGCTTTATTTACATGTGATTACCCTGGAGTAGGAAATGGCAATCCACTCCAGTATTCCTGCCTGGAAAATTACATAGACAGAGGAGCCTGGCTGACTGCAGTCCATGCGGTCGCGAAGAGTTGGAAGCAACTGAGCATGCATGCATATTGCATGCACTGATTAGTTTACTCAGTATTGTAGCATGTAGGACAAGGAATCAAATCTAAAACTGATGAACCATTATAATGAACAAAGATCTGCTGTATAGCACATGGGACTCTGCTGAATGTTATAAGGCAGCCTGGATGGGAGAGGAGTTTGGGAGAAAATAGATATACGTATCAATATATGTATTGCCGAGTCCCTTCAGTGTTCATCTGAAACTATCACAACATTGTTAATCGGCTGTATCCCATTATAAAATAAAATGTTTTAAGAAAAATAAAACTGATAAACCTTTAAAACATATCTCTTCAATATACCCTTTTTAAATACCTACTTTCATCTCCCACAAAAAGAAGAAAGGTGATAAAGAAAGAAAACATCAGTTATTTAAATTTATTTTCATATCATCTTACAAACTTTCGTTACTCAATAGCACATCAGAACAAATTATAGGATTACCAAACATATTTACAGTAACTTCTTTTTCACATTAAACTTCTACTGAACTTTTCTCTAGTTAATTAAAAATTTCATCAGCAGATAACTTTTCTTTGACATAATGTCTTTCAAAATATATTCATTTGTTATATATTCTAGTATTAAATAAGAAAAGCTTAGAATAGAAATAAAAGGGTTGAATTAGTCAACAGTAACTAATTACTCGTTTATCCAAAGATTTCAATTTTCTTCATTCCATTGGCTTAATGCCATATTTTATTTATTTAGTCAGAACTCTCTCTTCTGTGAAGTTTATGAATAATTTTAAATTCTCACATTTATATACATACATTTATTTTGATAATCCTTGGCAATGACAGTAACCATCCAGATTCTATATAATTTAGATAGAGGTTTTTTTTAACACTTTGTGCTAAAATTCTAAAATATGTTTTAAGAGGATTATGACCTAAATTATGTCAGCTATTTGTTCTCTTAAAGAGGTATTTGGTAAATTTAAATAGATAAATTTGGAACACTTTTCTATGAGTTGGCCTAACTTAAAAGGCATAAAAAACATCTCCCCAAAATATGATTGAATTCTTTTTGGCTTGATTTTAAATAACTATAGCATAGATGATGAAACTGTTTACTAATTATACAAATAATAATTGACTAAAAACTAGAAAGACTTTTTACATAAAGACTGATGTTCTGATATTAGTTATTTAATGTCACAGCAATTAATACCATTTGGTTAATACCCTTAATATTCCACTTAAGCATTTAAGGGTTTCCCAAGTGACTTTCTCCCTATGTATTTATGTTTCAGGAAGCATTTCCCCTAAATATATTAAATGGTTGGATTCCAAATTAATTTTCATTTTTAAGCAGTTTCTAATCATAAATTTTTATTTCACTGTATTCATTTATAGTATTCTGTATTTAATGATTTTGGAATGTAACATGAAATTGAGTTGTTACAAATTCAATTAGTTTTATTTCAGTTTGTTAATATAGATATGAGATAAAAGTTCAGAAGACCCATATTTAGAATTAATCCTCTATTTAGCTCTTGTTGAGTCAAAATGCTGTAACCACTTTCCTATTTTAGTTTTTCAATTTTCTGACATTTTAGTCTATGCTTAAGTATACATGTTGGTTTATTAGAGCTGCTGCAACTTATTACCACAACTTGATGTCTTAAAAGAATAAAATTAAAATGTCCTCTCCCAGTTCTAGAGGCCAGAAGTCCGAAAAGTGCCGGCAAGATTGACTGACTATTGATATTCTAGGGGAGAACTTGTCCAAGAGATTTTCTCCAAGCCTCTGGTTGCTACAGGAATCCTTGGCATTTCTTGGTTTGTGGACACATCATTCCAATCTCTGCCATCATTTTCACATGGCTTTATCCCCTGTGTCTCTAATAAAGATGTGTTTCATTGTATTTAGGCTCCACCTGGATCATTCAGGATGCTCTCATCTTGGGACCCTTAACTCAGTTACACCTGTGAGGACCCTTTTTACAAAAAATTCACAATCACAGGTACTGGACATTAGAGTTAGGGCTTATCATTTTTTGTTGAGGTAGGGGAGTACACAACTCAACCCACTACAGTAAATTTTATTACAAATTATTTTAAACTACTTTTTCTAATAAAATGAAATGTGTAAGAACAAACACATTACTATGTAGTATAAAACTATTTTTACTAGGATGCTTTTCTCTATGAATTCTAGGTATGAATCACCAAACAAATCAACTTGTCCTAATTGGTATTTCCATTGTCACACTCACAATATTATTTCAGATAGTTTTGAGTAACTGTTGCCATAACTTGAAAGCTATATCCTTGGGGGGAAAAAAAAAAAAAACACACTGAGTTATGCTTTGAAGACTCTACAGTTACCAAATCCCTGGAGCTTCAAATGTGATGCTTACTATTCCCAAGGATACAGTGACATTAAAGTCAAAGCAGAGGACACTGGAGAAGTGTCCAACTCAAGTGTCAAGTGCTAACTCAGATCTAAGAAACCATCTAGCATAATGGCAGGCATGAGGAAAATAAACTGTTCAATATGCAAAACACTATTATGTCACAATTTTACAGACAAATGAGCATGCCTGAGCATTCAATTTTTTGTGTGGCTTCTGTTTCTATTACTGTGCACACCGTGTTCAGTCGTTAGACTGGAAAAAAGTTAAAAAGAATTCAATGAGCTAATTAATTTATAATTTATCCACACAAAACTTGGGAGATTTGACTGTTGTTAATGTCATTCACAAAGAATTGTTTTTGAACCCATTAAAATTTCTAATTTCATCTTCAAATAAAACCACAGACTGGTCTTCAGTTCAGTTGTTCAGTTGCTCAGTCGTGTCCAACTCTTTGCTACCCCATGAACCGCAGCATGCCAGGCCTTCCTGTTCATCACCAACTTCCGGAGTTCACCCAAACCCATGGTCATTGAGTCGGTGATGTCATCCAACATCTCATCCTCTGTCGTCCCCTTTTCCTCCCACCCTCAATCTTTCCCAGGATCAGGGGCTTTTCCAATGAGTCAACTCTTTGCATCAGGTAGCCAAAGTATTGGAGTTTTAGCTTCAACATCAGTCCTTCCAATGAACACCCAGGACTGATTTCCTTTAGGATGGACTGGTTGGATCCCCTTGCAGTCCAAGGGACTCTCAAGAGTCTTCTCCAACACCACAGTTCAAAAGCATCAATTCTTCGGTGCTCAGCTTTCTTTATAGTCCAACTCTCACATCCATACATGACCACTGGAAAAACCATAGCCTTGACTAGACAGAACTTTGTCAGCAAAGTAATGTCTGCTTTTTAATATGCTATCTAGGTTGGTCATAACTTTCCTTCCAAGGAGTAAGCGTCTTTTAATTTCATGGCCGTGATCAGCATCTGCAGTGATTTTGGAGCCCAGAAAAATAAGGTCAGCCACTGTTTCCACTGTCTCCCCATCTATTTGCCATGAAGTGATGGGACCAGATGCCATGATCTTAGTTTTCTGAATGTTGAGCTTTTACTGACCCATATAAACATCTGACAAAAATAAGGAATAAAATGAGTATTTCATAAAGCAATTTTTTTAGTAAGATTTTTCTTTACTCTGAGTTTAGGCTCTCTGTTTTGATGTTAAACTATCTTTTTTCAATGAAAAGTTGATGACAGTAGTAGTTGTGCTGATGGTGGTAGGTAGCTTCTTATAACTTTGGTAAAAATACTTTATGACTCTTTCTCGTTCTTTAATTTTAAATTATATTCAAATCTAAAATATAAAAGCTACTGATTTATGTCATAAAATTATAAGTTTAAAGGAAGTGTTAAGGAATTATTACACAAACCTCCTAGAATTGGTATAAGGATTAATGAGTTCATATACGTAGTATGCTTAGAACAATAATTAACACATAACAAGCACTATATATGTTTGTGTTTATTACTGTTATGAAGTCTTGAAAAAGTTGAAAACCACTAGTGAATCCTCAGATTTCCTGACTAAATACACAGTACCAGGTGTTTTTCAATTTTTCTTTCTTCTTTAAAAGCCCCCAGGAAAGTTCTTACATTTTTGGCTATTTTATCAGTAATTGGTAAATAATAATCATCATCATCAGTAATCTGGCACATAATAATGGTACAGAAGAAAACTCCAGGGAGATTTTTACAAAGTTAAGGGCCTCTGTTATTTAACAGAACAAATTTAATGTATTAGTTAACACAATAATTACTTTTAAAACAATAAATATGAATGCAGTTGTATGAGTTTATGGCTCTCAAGGCAGATCCAATTTCTTGAAATAAAATACATACTTAAAAACAGAATTGGTTCAGCTATACATTAAAATGAAACAGCATAGTGCCTCTGGCTCTCTGAACTCTAATCATCTTGGTTTCTATGAAGAGATAATTGAATTTCTTATCTAAATATTGGATACTCCTTACCAACTAACTGAAAGTCAAAATTCTTTTCTGGATAAAACTTTAAATCACCAGGTATGATCCCGGGTTAATGACTCCAAGGACCACTATAAATTATATATTAAAATAACTTTCAGATGATCTCAGTTACTTTCAAAACCGTGAATGTGAAAATCCATATTTCAAAATCAATCTATTGTTCAAAAGCTAGTATATAAATTAGAATTGACTGCTTCTCAATTTCTAGTTCAGAGTCACCAAATTTTTACCATCATGAGATTATTTAAATTGAAATCATTTATACCATGAAATTGTTATTTTAAAATCTCAGATGATACAGTTTGAACTTTATAACTCTCAATATTCCATACATTTCCAGATGTGTAAATAAATGAAAACCACCTATATGTGAACAAGCAAAAGCCTTTTATTCAGAATTAGTCTACCAACATCACTTGCATTGGCAGAGATTTCAAGGCAGCCAAGGAAGGATAAAAATTTTAAAGTGGAAAAAAGAGAAGCCTTCTGCTACACCCTGATGGGAAGTTGTCAGCATGAAGAATCTGGAGACAGGTCAGCTTAAAAGGGCACCATATGTGATTAGTTTGCAAAGCGTGTTTGGTATTCTCTGGTTGATCTGAAGTTAGAAGCAGGGCTAAAATCAGAGAAGTGGCCGTTATTGATCAAGGTTTGTCTTTTGGGGCTGATTGCTATAGAAGGTTCCATTTGGCTTCCTTTCCTTGTTGCCTAGGAGGATGTGTATCAAAGTTCTATGTTTTATTTATAGCCTGGCCATATTTCAGTAGCATATTAAATTTCTCACAAATATGAACATATTTTTATCATAAAATTATTTCTACTATAAGTTCAGTTCAGTTCTGTTGCTCAGTCGTGTCTGACTCTTTGCGACCCCATGAATTGCAGCATGCCAGGCCTCCCTGTTCATCACCATCTCCTGGAGTTCACTCAGACTCACGTCCATCGAGTCCGTGATGCCATCTAGCCATCTCATCCTCGGTCGTCCCCTTCTCCTCCTGCCCACAATCCCTCCCAGCATCAAAGTCTTTTCCAATGAGTCAACTCTTCACATGAGGTGGCCAAAGTACTGGAGTTTCAGCTTTAGCATCATTCCTTCCAAAGAAATCCCAGGGCTGATCTCCTTCAGAATGGACTGGTTGGATCTCCTTGCAGTCCAAGGGACTCACAAGAGTCTTCTCCAACACCACAGTTCAAAAGCATCAATTCTTCGGCACTCAGCCTTCTTCACAGTCCAACTCTCACATCCATACATGACCACTGGAAAAACCATAGCCTTGACTAGACAGACCTTAGTCGGCAAAGGAATGTCTCTGCTTTTGAATATACTATCTAGGTTGGTCATAACTTTTCTTCCAAGGAGTAAGTGTCTTCTAATTTCATGGCTGCAGTCACCATCTGCAGTGATTTTGGAGCCCAAAAAAATAAAGTCTGACACCGTTTCCACTGTTTCCCCATCTATTTCCCATGAAGTGATGGGACCGGATGCCATGATCTTCATTTTCTGAATGTTGAGCTTTAGGCCAACTTTTTCGCTCTCCTCTTTCACTTTCATCAAGAGGCTTTTTAGTTCCTCTTCACTTTCTGCCATAAGGGTGGTGTCATCTGCATATCTGAGCTTACTGATATTTCTTCTGGCAATCTTGATTCGATTGTGTTTCTTCCAGTCCAGCGTTTCTCATGATGTACTCTGCATAGAAGTTAAGTAAGCAGGGTGACAATATACAGCCTTGACGTACTCCTTTTCCTATTTGGAACCAGTGTGTTGTTCCATGTCCAGTTCTAACTGTTGCTTCCTGACTTGCACACAGATTTCTCAAGAAGCAGGTCAGGTGGTCTGGTATTCCCATCTCTTTCAGAATTTTCCAGAGTTTATTGTGATCCACACAGTCAAAGGCTTTAAAATCCAATATTAATCTGTAGTAAAAGCTGTCCTTTAATTTATTAAAACTCTCTGGTATTTATTTATATCTTGTCTACCAATTAAAATGTAATGCAAGGTATGAATTTTCATAGATCAAATCTTCAAAGGCATGTCAGAGATTTCCCCCAAACATTTCATAATGGATCTGAATAGACATTTTTCCAAAGAAGGCATACAGATGGCCCACAGATCCATGAAACTGTCCTTGACATTATAATTATTAGGGAAAAGTGAATGCATGGCAAAACCCACCACAATATTGTAAAGTAATTAGCCTCCAATTAAAATAAATAAATAAATAAATAAAATTTAAAAAAAATAAAAATTAAAAAAATAAAGTTATCACCTCACCTGATAAAATGTTAAAATGCTTATTATCAAAAAGATAAGAAATAAGAAGTATTCATGAGGATATAGAGAAAGGGAACCCATGTGCTCTGTTAGTGGGAATGTAAATTGGTGTAACTACTAGGGAAAACAGCATGGAGATTTCTCAAAAAATTAGAAATATACCTAATATATGATCTAGATATTCCACTTTCAGATATTTATCCAAAGAAAACAAAACACTAACTTGAAAAGTTATCTGCACTCCTAGGCTCGCTGCAACATTATTTATAATAGTCAAAACATGGAAGGAAACTGTTTCCATCAGTGGATAAATGAATGAAGAAAATATGGAAATATGTATATATATAATGGAATATTACTTAGCTATAAAAAACAAGAAAACCTTGCAACAACATGGACAGAACTTGAGAACATTATACTAAGTGAACTACATCAGACAGAGAAAGACATACTGTACAACGTGACTTAGATATATATAGATGATAAAAAACAAGAATAAGGAAAAAAATGAATGCGTGGATACAGAGAACAGGTTGGTGGTTTCCAAAGGCAGGGGTTGAGGGGATGAGTAAAATGGATGAAGGGCATCAAAAGATACAAATCCAGTTATAAAATAAAGAATTCATGGGATATAACACATAGTATGGAAACCATAGTTAATAATATGGTATAGGCATACCTTGTTTTACAGCACTTGAATTTATTGCACTTGACAAATATTACATTTTTTCTGTTTTATTGTTGTTTGGGCTTTTTTTTTTTTTTGGTAACATTTATATTTAAAATGGATTACCAACAAGGACATACTATACAGCATAGGAAATTCTGCCCAATGTTATGTGGCAGCCTGGATAGGAGGGGAGTTTAGGAGAAAATCAGTTCAGTTCAGTTCATTTCAGTCAGTTCAGCCTTCCTAGGGCCCACTTGACTTTGCATTCCAGGATGTCTGGCTCTAGGTGGATGATCACACCATCCTGATTATCTGGGTCATTATCTTGTTTGTATAGTTCTGTGTATTCTTGTCACCTCTTTTAATATATTCTGCTTCTGTTAGGTCCCTACCATTTCTGTCCTTTATTGTGCCCAAATTTGCATGAAATGTTCCCTTGGTATCCATTATTTTCTTGAAGAGATCTCTAGTCATTCCCATTCTATTGTTTTCCTCTATTTCTTTGCACTGATCTCTGAGGAAGGCTTTCTTATCTCTCCTTGCTATTCTTTGGAGTTCTGCATTCAAATGGATATATCTTTCTTTTCCCCTTTGCCTTTCTCAACTATTGTAAGGCCTCCTCAGACAACCATTTGCCTTTTTGTGTTTCTTTTTCTTGGGGATGGTCTTTATTCCTGCCTCCTGTACAATGTCACAAACCTCCATCCATAGTTCTTCAGGCACTCTGTCTATCTGACCTAATCCCTTGAATCTATTTCTCCCTTCCACTTTATAATCGTAAGGAATTTGATTTAGGTCATTCCTGAATGGTCTAGTGGTTTTCCTTACCTTCTTCAATTTAAGCCTGAATATTGCAATAAAGAAGTCATGATCTGAGCCACAGTCAGCTCCTGGTCTTGTTTTTGCTGTATAGAGTTTCTCCATCTTCGACTGCAAAGAATAATCAATCTGATTTTAGTATTGACCATCTAGTGATGTTACATTTTTTTTACAAGAATGAAGGTTTGTTGCAACCCTTCATTCTCAGATGATGGTTAGCATTTTTAGCAATAAAGTATGTTTTAATTAAGGTATATACCTTATTTTTTAGGCATAATGCTATTGCATACTTAATAGACTCTACTAAGCATAGTATAAACATAACTTTTATATGCTCTGGGAAACCAAAAAATTTGTGTGACACAATATTGTCAGTTAAGTTGCTCAGTCATGTCCGACTCTGCAACCCCATGGACTGTAGCATGCCAGGCTTCCCTGTCCATCACCAACTCCCAAAGCTTGCTCAAACTCATGTCCATCCAGTCGTTCATTGAGCTGGTGATTTCATCCAGTCACCTCATCCTCTGTAGTCCCCTTCTCCTCCTGCCTTCTATCTTTCCCAGCATCAGGGTCTTTTCCAAGGAGTCAGTTCTTCACATCACTATATTGTAATGTTCCCTTTGTTGTGGTGGTCTGGAACTGAGCCAACAAAAACTCCAAGATATGCCTGTATTGTATACTTGAAAATTACTAAGAGAGTACAAGTTCTCAACACAAGAAAAAAAAATTTTAACTATATATGATGAGGGATGTCTGCTAGATTTATTATGATACATGTTTTACAATATATACACATATCAAATTGCTATGTTGTACACCTTGAAACTAATGTTTAATGTCAATTATATCTCAATTTTAAAAATCTAATTGATAATAGCCAAATGAAAAAATACTTAGGAAAATGTGCTAAAGGTTCTATATGAAGAAACAACAAAACCTTATTAAAGCAAGATAAAATACTTTGTTAAAATAAGAGCTGAATAAATGGAAAAGCAAATCAGTTCTGAATGTAAAATTTAAAAATAAGAAAGAGAAAGAAAGAAAAGGTAAATGTCTAAATATTAACTGACTCTATTCCCCTAATATTAAACAAAAAACTTTATGGGAAAAAATAGAAATTGAAATAAAATTAATATACATGTCAAAAAAAATCTATTTGTGGGCAGCAGGCAATGGCACCCCACTCCAGTACTCTTGCCTGGAAAATCCCATGGATGGAGGAGCCTGGTGGGCTGCAGTCCATGGGGTCGCTAGAGTCGGGCACGACTGAGCGACTTCACTTTCACTTTTCACTTTCATGCACTGGAGAAGGAAATGGCAACCCTGGTGGGCTGCCGTCTATGGGGTCGCACAGAGTCAGAAACGACTGAAGCGACTTAGCAGCAGCAGCAGCATGGATAACAAATGTGTAAATTTCAAAATGCGACAGATGAGAGTTGGGAGGCTGGGTAATTTGCCCCTCCTTCTGCTGTTTCAACACTTTGGCATCCAGTGTTCACAATGTCAAGTTACCTCTCAAGCCTCTCATTTGGCATGCCTAGCATGTTACCATGCTATCTTTGTGTGATTCTTAAATGTATGAAGTTCAGCAATGGCATCATCAAAAGCTGACCATCTATCAACAGATTAATATATAAAGAAATTAAGGCATACATATATGATAGAATAGTATTCAGCCATTAAAAAGAGGGAAATTCTACCATTTGCAACAATATGGATGGACCTTGAGGACATTGTGCTAGTGAAATAAGTCAGACTGAGAAAGAAAAAAAAAAAAATATATATATATATATATATATATCTTCATATACATATATCTCACTTACATGTGAAATTAAATTCATAGAAACAGAGTCTGACTTGTGGTTGCTGGGGGGAGAGTAATTGAGTAAAGATGGTTAAACGGTACAAACCTCCAGTTATAAGATAAATAACATATATTATTTTCTAACATGTTGTCTAACCTATAACATGATGACTATAGTTAATATTGTATTATGTATTTGAAAGTTATGAGAGTAAATCTGAAAAGTTCTCATCACAAGGAAAAAAAGTGTAACTATGTGAGGTGATAAATGTTAGCTAAGCTTATTGTGGTAATCATTTTGTAGCATATGCATTTTTCAAAACTTCATGTTGTACACCTTAACATAGAGTGTAATATGTCAATTATATTTCAATAAAACTGTAGGGGAAAATAGCTCTTTTTGCAAGAGAGCAGGCTTTCTCCAGGAAGTTCAGAATTGTACAATAGAACATAGAGAATTTACAGCCCAGACCCAATACAATAGGATGTTTTTGGTTGCATTTCCTTTTTCTGACTTGAAAAGCTTCTTGGTAGGCTTGCTGTGACTGATCCATAATCCTTTCTTGTTGTCACCACCAGTAACCTGAACCAAGTAACAGTAGTAGTCTCCTTTCATTTTCAAGTAAATGACTTTGTCTGGGCTTGTGAAACGCTAGGGATGAAGGGGTTTTTTTTTTGTTGTTGTTCAAAAGAGACAGTAAATCACTTGCATATATCTCAGAGCTCACTGTCGCCTTTCTCTCTGTTTTCTCAAGCCATTGGAACCTTCCCTCATTTTTTCAGCACTTGAGACAACCCTCTAAGATGATCTATGGGCTCCTGCAACATTTTCATAAGCAACTGAGAGAAGATGAATTCAGCTTCTTACTCAGACTTCATGAAGGCAGCCATGTCAACGTATCACTAAGCTTGCTTGCCCAGTTTGACATTTGCACCAGCATATTTTCCACAGTGACTGGAAGTTTGAGTCAGAGGTGGGTCATAGTGGATAGAGAGGGGTTCTGCTATCTCTGAGCATTGGCAGTGGCAAGGCTAAAATTGTCCCTGGATCCTGCTACTCACAGATTCTATCTTAAATTTGTAGCAAAGTGAATATAAAAGCAGTAATACTTATATTATGTCCTCGTCCTTCAATTTGTTAGGTAGTTAGCATAGGGAAAAGGAGTCCAAAATGGCGGTGGCTAAAAGACAAGAAAGAGAAAAGCCCATGAAAATAAAACAGAGGAAGATCAAATGAAGGTCCCAGGACCTGAATGAGGACTTCAGGTAGAACAGCACTCCTGACTAAGCCCAATTTGCATAGCGTAGGCCCAGGAGGGAGAAAAAAACATAAAAAGAGAGCCAAAGGGCTCTCTCTCTCTCTCTCTCTCTCTCTCTCTCTCTCTCTCTCTCCCCACACACACACGCTGGGGTGTTCGTCTCTTCACGTCTTTAGATCGATGTGCCCTCACGCCTCGAAGATGGATTTTCCTGCTATCTTCTAAATAAAATAGAGCTGTAGTGCTGAGCTGTAACACTGATTTGTCTAAGAGCTATAACATGGTCCGTTCGAGACCTGAGAGCTATAACACGGTCTGTCCAAGACTCAAGAGCTGTGACACACCAAGGGGGCTTTAATGTCCGTCACTCCAAACCTTTGTTGTGACGAGACGAAAACCGAGGAGCATACACTCGCCTGACAAATTCACCAGAGCAGCTTCTTTTTCCTTGTGGAAGAGTATTCCAAACTGAACCCATGAACTCTTGCAGAAATTGAACTCAGAAAATGATAAATATTTATCCCATCACCAGCCTTTTCAGTAAAATTCTCTAGCCTTTTACAGAGTTTGGGAATAATTCTTAGTAATTCAGGTGACTGCCTTGGGTGTCTCTGCTTCATTCTAAATCAGTGTTACCATAAATATAGTATTTGAATAAAAATCAGCTTTTTCTCTATCTACATTTTTCTTTTAAAAATCCTTGAAACCTCTGTAGTTACAACAGTTGTATATAATACAACAAAGGTATAATTATGTATTGTCTCTAATTAACTACATAGCTTAATCCTTAAATTTACCTGTGCCGGACAAAGAATGTTGCCTGTTATATCAATAAACAATAGATGTTACAACCATCAAGCCATTGGCCACTGCAACAGCCCCCACCATCCAAGGGGATTCAGATTGGAGAAAGGAGGATACTAGCCCTAGATAGTTCAGGTGCAAATCAAAGGAATGATTTCAATGAGTTTAGACACTTGCATCTCTCATGCATCTAAGGTACTAAATTCATGAACTTGAGATGCCTGGTGTTTCTTTAACAGTGATCTTTCCATGTTCTGACTCCCTGTTTTATTTGCTTATTTGTTCTTTTAGCAAAACTCCTTTATATTCTGGCTCCTCCCTCACCTCTTCAGAATAGTCCCTCAGGGCTATCTGAGACTCCTTTCCCAAGCTTAAGTCCTCAGTATCTCTGCTAAATAAAACATAATTCTTAAGTTTTAGGTAGTGCACCTTTTTTTTAAGTCATCAGCTAATTAATGCAAACATTTCCAGAAATTGAATGTTTTTCTTAAAAGTAACTTGCACTGTGGTTTACTACCCTATGTTAGAAGAATAAGCAAACTTAAATCTTTTCAAATATATAATTTCAACATGATAATTTAGCAAAACGTGGCATGACAATTTGAAATTAACATGTAACTTGTAATTTTATACATTAAAAATGCACAAAATCTTTGATAACTTTTTAAATCTATTCTAGTAAAGCCAACTGTGCTAATGATTAAAGTTAGATATATTAAAAAGACTTTAAAAATCCCATTTAGCTGCCCAGAAAAGAATCATTATCACAAAACCAAATCATCAAAAATCACAATAATGAGACTCAAATAAACTTACTGTATTATGCTACAGTATTTATCCTTAAAACAAATAGAATTGCATGTATTTTCATATAAACAGACATCACAGACCCTTCCTGTAAGTTATTAAGTTATTGCTTTGTATCATGATGATAGGTAAGGTAAGTGAAAGTCACTCAGTCGTGTCTGATTCTTTGTGACCCCATGAACTATACAGTCCATGGCATTCTCTGGGCATAATACTGGAATCGGTAGCCTTTCCCTTCTCCAGTGGATCTTCCCAACCCAGGAATCAAACCAGGGTCTCCTACATTGCAGGCAGATTCTTTACCACCTGAGCTACTAGGGAAGCCCCTAGTTTAAACCCTGTTTAGACTATAAACTCCTGATTTCCCTTAGAGCAAGTACTTTAGAAGGCTTTCCATCATGAACTATTTATCTGTCCCTTTGAGATATAAATTTTCTCCTAGCCTTTTGCCCATTTTACAACTCAAGAATGTCTTTCTCAAGAACCTGGGAATCATCCCTTTGCAATTTAATCATCAAGAAAGACAGGGATCCTAACTCCCAGTCTTTGTGGGAAGATAGAAGTCTATTTTTATAAGTACCATTAGCAAACACAGATGGCCTAATACACTGAACAACCTCCTCTGAAGTCCTCCAATACTTTTCCATCAGCTCAGCAAAGGGCTTAAAAATCCTCTGGCCTCTGTTTCCCAGGGTTGGGTTAAATCTCTCTACCCTATTGCCACAGACTTGAATAACACCTTTCTTTCCTGTTTAACTCTGTCCAGCATAATTTTTCTTTGACATTGTCTATAGAATTTTTGACTTTATCCAAGAAATATGTTCATTAACTTCCAACTATTTGCAAGGTCCTATCTTGAGGCACTATTAAAATGAATGTTCCCCCTTAGAGGTTATATTTGAATGTAAATACAGAGGGTCTTAAAAGACTATAATTTAGAACAAGTTTTGCTCCAGTGTTTTCAGATTCTTTTTTTTTTTTTATTACCTTCTCTAGCTAAAATGGCTTCCCTGGTGGCTCAGACGGTAAAGCATCTGCCTACAATGCAGGAGACCCGGGTCCGATGCCTGGGTTGGGAAGATCCTCTGAAGAAGGAAATGGCAACCCACTCCAGTACTCTTGCCCGGAAAATCCCATGGACGGAGGAGCCTGGTAGGCTACAGTCTATGGGGTCACAAAGAGTCGGACACGACTGAGCGACTTCACTTCACTTCTAGCTAAAATTAGTATATTTTCCCTCTTTCCAGGTACTTCAAAAAACACATGGAGTTGCAGAATGAAAAAAAATTGTCCAAATCCTCTAGCCTAACTGATTTGTTTTCTTAAAAGTGTATGGTTTTAGATTTTATATTTAGGTCTATAATTCACTTTGTATTAATATTTTATATAATGCAAGTTTAAGATTAGACTTGTTTTTGGCACAGAAGTATGCAATTATTCCAGGCTACTTCTTGAAAGCAATGACCCTGTCTCCAGTTGATTGCCTTTGTGTTTTTGTCAACTCTCAACTTTTCATATTTATGAGACTATTTCTAGACTTCTTAAATTCCACTGATTTGCTTAACTTTATGCCAATATCCCAGTCTTGATGTTGTAGCTTTACAATAAACCTTGAAATCAGGTTGTATTAGCCATTCACTTCTTTTCTTTATTAAGCATCTTTAAATTTGGGGGTGACATGTATTTCTCAAGGTCCCCAGAGAAAGAGGACACAGCAAAGCTATCTGGATATGAGAAGACATTTTTGGTCTAAGCCATTTTGTGATCTAAAGGTGGTCACAATGCTTGTCCTTGAACAGGTCTCAGCAATTAATGACTCTAAGGGAACAAAAGAGTACAGAAACACTGCCTGTTTTCAGACAAGGAAAGTTGTTCTCAGTCATTTAGCTGGGTCCCACTCTTTGCAACCTCATGGACTGCAGCACACCAGGCTTTCCTGTCTTCACTATCACCCCGAGTTTGCTCAAACTCATGTCCATTGACTAGGGGATGCCATGCAACCAACTCATCCTTTGTTGCCCCCTATTCCTCCTGCCCTCAATCTTCTCCAGCATCAGGGTCTTTTCCAATAGTTGGCTTTTCCCATCAGGTGGCCAAAGTGTTGGAGCTTCAGTTTCAGCATCAGTCCTTCCAGTGATTATTCAGGATAGATTTCTTTTAGGATTGACTGGCTTGATCTCCTTGCTGTCCAACACCACAGTTCGAAAGCATCATTTCTTTGGTACTCAGTCTTTTCTTTGGTACTAGTCTTCTTTATGATCCAACTCTCACATCTGTATGTGAATACTGGAAAAACAATCTTTGACTAGATGTAACTTTGTCCGTAAAAAAGTAATATCTCTGCTTTTTAATATGCTGTCTACATGTGTCAAAACTTTTCTTCAAAGGAGCAAGTGTCTTTTAATTTCATTTCTGCAGTCATCATCCGCAGTGATTTTGGAGCCAAAAAAAATAAAGTCTGTCACTATTTCCATTGTTTCCCCATCTATTTGCCATGAAGTGCTGGGACTGGATGCCATGAACTTCATTGTTTTGAATGTTCAGTTTTAAGGCAACTTTTTCACTGTCCTCTTTCATCTACATCAAGAGGCTATTGGTTCCTCTTCACTTAATGCCATTCAGTTCAGTCCAGTCGCTCAGTCATGTCCGACTCTTTACGACCCCATGAATCGCAGCATGCCAGGCCTCTCTGTCCATCACCAAATCCCTGAGTTCACTCAGAATCACGTCCATCGAGTCAGTGATGCCATCCAGCCATCTCATCCTCTGTCGTCCCCCTCTCCTCCTGCTCCCAATCCCTCCCAGCATCAGAGTCTTTTCCAATGAGTCAACTCTTCACATGAGGTGGCCAAAGTACTGGAGCTTCAGCTTTAGCATCATTCCTTCCAAAGAAATCCCAGGGCTGATCTCCTTCAGAATGGACTGGTTGGATCTCCTTGCAGTCCAAGGGACTCTCAAGAGTCTTCTCCAACACCACAGTTCAAAAGCATCAATTCTTCAGCACTCAGCCTTCTTCACAGTCCAACTCTCACATCCATACATGACCATAGGAAAAACCATAGCCTTGACTAGACGGACCTTAGTCGGCAAAGGAATGTCTCTGCTTTTGAATATATTATCTAGGTTGGTCATAACTTTTCTTCCAAGGAGTAAGCGTCTTTTAATTTCATGGCTGCAGTCACCATCTGCAGTGATTTTGGAGCCCAAACAAAATAAAGTCTGACACTATTTCCACTGTTTCCCCATCTATTTCCCATGAAGTGATGGGACCGGATGCCACGATCTTCATTTTCTGAATGCTGAGCTTTAAGCCAACTTTTTTGCTCTCCACTTTCACTTTCATTAAGAGGCTCTTTAGTTCCTCTCCACTTTCTGCCACAAGGGTGGTGTCATCTGCATATCTGAGGTTATTGAGATTTCTCCCGGCAATCTTGACTCCAGATAGCGTTTTTTCCAGTCTGGATTTGGTAATAAGGAGTTCATGATGTGAGCCACAGTCAGCTCCTGGTCTTTTTTTTGTTGACTGTAAAGAGCTTCTCCATCTTTGGCTGCAGAGAATGTAATCAATCTGATTTTGATGTTGACCATCTGGTGATGTCCTCGTGTAGAGTCTTCTCCTGTGTTGTTGGAAGAGGGTGTTTGCTATGACCAGTGCATTTTCTTGGCAAAACTCTATTAATCTTTGCCCTGCTTCATTCTGCATTCCAGGGCCAAAGTTGCCTGTTACTCCAGGTGTTTCTTGACTTCCTACTTTTGCATTCTAGTCCCCTATAATGAAAAGGACATCGTTTTTGGGTGTTAGTTCTAAAAGGTCTTGTAGGTCTTCATAGAACCATTCAACTTCAGCCTCTTCAGCATTACTGTTTGGGGCATAGACTTGGATAACTGTGATATTGAATGGTTTGCCTTGGAAACAAACAGAGATCATTCTGTCATTTTTGAGATTGCATCCAAGTACCGCGTTTTGGACTCTTTTGTTGACCATGAGGGCTACTCCATTTCTTCTGAGGGATTCCTGCCTGCAGTAGTAGATATAATGGTCATCTGAGTTAAATTCACCAATTCCAGTCCAGTTTAGTTCGCTGATTTCTAGAATGTCGATGTTCACCCTTGCCATATCCTGTTTGACCACTTCCAATTTGCCTTGATTCATGGACCTGACATTCCAGGTTCCTATGCAATACTGCTCTTTACAGCATTGGACCTTGCTTCTATCACCAGTCACATCCACAGCTGGGTATTGTTTTTGCTTTGGCTCCATCCCTTCATTCTTTCTGGAGTTATTTCTCCACTGATCTCCAGTAGCATATTGGGCACCTAATGACCTGGGGAGTTCCTCTTTTGGTATCCTATCATTTTGCCTTTTCATACTGTTCATGGGGTTCTCAGGTCAAGAATACTGAAGTGGCTTGCCATTCCCTTCTCCAGTGGACCACATTCTGTCAAACCTCTCCACCTCAGTGGCTACATATCAAACAACATCTTTGACTTTCTTACAGAATTAAAACCCTCAACAAATGGAAGATGCTGGCATTCTTCACTTCAGACAAGACCACCTGAGGGCAGGTTAAATGACCAGAGAAGCTCATCAAGTGACTTCCTGACACATGGTTAAAGGAGTGTAGGACCATGTTGTTGCTGTTCAGTGACCAGGTGACTTAAGGGTGGCAAATTTTCCTACTTTGCAGAACACTTGTCTATTTCAAAATTCAAAAAACATTCAACATTCGAAAAACTAAGACTTTTTTTTTAAATAGTGATAAATAATTCTAACAATATTAGAACCTCTAAAGGTAGGGAACATATTTATTTTCATCTTTATCTTTAAACTCTGGGAGGGTATCTGGCCTATTATTAGAGATTCAATAACTGTCTACTGAGTTCATAAATGAATTAGAGGATGAATAAACAGAATAGTAAATAGATTTAATACAAATGAAGATATTCTATGGTGTCACAGAAATCTAACATTCACATCTCTTTTATATAGGCACACTTTTTCAGGGTTAATTTTCTTTTTATAAATAATATAGATTATATAATATATTAATTAATTATCTCAGATATACTGTTAATCAGAACTCATGTCTTCCTTCCTAATCGATTTCACGACTCAATCCTAAATTATCCATGGTGAAAAGGTACTGGATTTAAGACAAAGGTGTCTGAAATTCTACAACCAAATTTTAGCTCTGAGACTATTCTTAGAAAACAGTGGTTGGACGTTAAAAAATCAAGGCATTTAACTTATCTCATTTTCAAAATAAATAAATCTGTTTATCTTAATAGGAATGAGAAGATGCCATGAAAATTTTTTAAATATGGGGCTTAATTCCCAGATGATGCTGTTATGTTGCTGTTAAAGTGCTGCACTCAATATGCCAGCAAATTTGGAAAATAGCAGTGGCTACAGGACTGGAAAAGGTCAGTTTTCATTCCAATTCCAAAGAAAGGCAATACCAAAGAATTTTCAAAGTACTGCACAATTGCATTCACTCACACACTAGCAAAAAAATGCTCAAAATTCTCCAAGCGAGGCTTCAACAGTACATGAACCTAGAACTTCCAGAGGTGGAACGTGGATTTAGAAGAGGCAGAGGAACCAGAGATCAAATTGCCAACATCTGCTGGATCATAGAAAAAGCAAGAGAGTTCAGAAAAACATACACTTCTGCTTTATTGACTACACCAAAGATTTTGACTATGTGGATCAAACAGAATGGAAAATTCTTAAAGAGATGGGAATACCAGACCACCTTACCTGCCTTCTGAGAAATTTTTATGCAGGATAAGAAGCAACAGTTAGAACTGGACATGGAACAAATTGGGTTTGGATGGCAACAAACGGTCTGGTTCCAAATTGGGAAAGGAGTATGTCAAGGCTGTATATTGTCACCTTGCTTATTTAACTTATATGCAAAGTACATCATGCAAAATGCCAGGTTGGATGAAGCACAAGCTGGAATCAAAATTGCCAGGAGAAATATCAATAACCTCAGATATGCAGATGACACCATCCTTATGGCAGAAAGCAAAGCCTCTTGATGAAATTGAATGAGGAGAGTGAAAAAGTTGGCTTAAAGCTCAACATTCAAAAAACTAAGACCATGGCGGTGGCTTCACAGGCACAGGAGGGCCTAGAGGAGTCATCCCACGCTGAAGGTCAGGAGGGGCAGCTGTGAGGAGATACCCCTCATCCAAGGTAAGGGGCACCAGCTGCACTCTGCTGGAACAGATGTGAAGAAATACCCCATGCCCAAGGTAAGAGAAACCCAAGTAAGATGGTAGGTGTTGCAAGAGGGCATCAGTGGGCAAACAGACTGAAACCATACTCACAGAAAACTAGTCAATCTAATCACACTAGGACCACAACCTTGTCTAACTCAATGAAACTAAGCCATACCCGCGGGGCAACCCAAGACGGATGGGTCATGGTGGAGAGGTCTGACAGAATGTGGTCCACTGGAGAAGGGAATGGCAAGCCACTTCAGTATTCTTGATCTGAGAACCCCATGAACAGTACGAAAAGGCAAAATGACAGGATACTAAAAGAGGAACTCCCCAGGTCATTAGGTGCCCAATATGCTACTGGAGATCAGTGGAGAAATAATTCCAGAAAGAATGAAGGGATGGAGCCAAAGCAAAAACAATACCCAGCTGTGGATGTGACTGGTGATAGAAGCAAGGTCCGATGCTGTAAAGAGCAGTATTGCATAGGAACCTGGAATGTCAGGTCCATGAATCAAGGCAAATTGGAAGTGGTCAAACAGGAGATGGCAAGAGTGAACGTTGACATTCTAGAAATCAGCGAACTAAAATGGACTGGAATGGGTGAATTTAACTACTGTGGGCAGGAATCCCTCAGAAGAAATGGAGTAGCCCTCATGGTCAACAAAAGAGTCTGAAATACAGTACTTGGATGCAATCTCAAAAATGACAGAATGATCTCTGTTTGTCTCCAAGGCAAACCATTCAATATCACAGTTATCCAAGTCTATGCCCCAAACAGTAATGCTGAAGAGGCTGAAGTTGAATGGTTCTATGAAGACCTACAAGACCTTTTAGAACTAACACCCCAAAACGATGTCCTTTTCATTATAGGGGACTAGAATGCAAAAGTAGGAAGTCAAGAAACACCTGGAGTAACAGGCAACTTTGGCCCTGGAATGCGGAATGAAGCAGGGCAAAGACTAATAGAGATTTGCCAAGAAAATGCACTGGTCATAGCAAACACCCTCTTCCAACAACACAGGAGAAGACTCTACACGAGGACATCACCAGATGGTCAACATAAAAATCAGATTGATTACATTCTTTGCAGCCAAAGATGGAGAAGCTCTTTACAGTCAACAAAAAAAAGACCAGGAGCTGACTGTGGCTCACATCATGAACTCCATATTACCAAATTCACACTGAAAGTGAAGAAAGTAGGGAAAATCGCTAGACCATTCAGGTATGGACTAAATCAAATCCCTTATGATTATACAGTGGAAGTGAGAAATAGACTTAAGGGCCTAGATCTGATAGAGTGCCTGATGAACTATGGATGACATTCCTGGCATTGTACAGGAGACAGGAATCAAGACCATCCCCATGGAAAAGAAATGTACAAAAGCAAACTGGCTGTCTGAGGATGCCTTACAAAGAGCTGTGAAAGGAAGAGAGGCGAAAAGTAATGGAGAAAAGGAAAGATATAAGCATCTGATTGCAGAGTTCCAGAGAATAGCAAGAAGAGATAAGAAAGCCTTCTTCAGAGATCAATGCAAAGAAATAGAGGAAAAGAACAGAATGGGAAAGACTAGAGATCTCTTCAAGAAAATTAGGGATAACAAGGGAACATTTCATGCAAAGATGGGCTCGATAAAGGACAGAAATGGTATAGACCTAACAGAAGCAGAAGATATTAAGAAGAGGTGACAAGAATACACAGAAGAACTGTACAAAAAAGATCTTCACGATCTGGATAATCATGATGATGTGATCACTAATCTAGAGGCAGACATCTGGGAATGTGAAGTCAAGTGGGCCTTAGAAAGCATCACTGCAAACAAAGCTAATGGAAGTGATGGAATTCCAGTGGAGCTATTTCAAATTCTGAAAGATGATGCTATGAAAGTGCCGCGCTCAATATGCCAGCAAGTTTAGAAAACTCAGCAGTGGCCACAGGACTGGAAAAGGTCAGTTTTCATTCCAATCCCAAAGAAAGGCAATGCCAAAGAATGCTCAAACTATGGCACAATTGCACTCATCTCACATGCTAGTAAAGTAATGTTCAAAATTCTCCAAGCCAGGCTTCAGCAATACATGAACTGTGAACTCCCTGATGTTCAAGCTGGTTTTAGGAAGGGCAGAGGAACCAGAGATCAAATTGTCAACATGTGCTGGATCATCGAAAAAGCAAGAGAGTTCCACAAAAACATCTATTTTTGCTTTATTGACTATGCCAAAGCCTTTGACTGTGTGGATCCCAATAAACTGTGGAAAATTCTGAGAGAGATGGGAATACCAAACCACCTGACCTGCCTCTTGAGAAATCTGTATGCAGGCCAGGAAGCAACAGAACTGGACATGGAACAACACATTGGTTCCAAATAGGAAAGGAATACGTCACGGCTGTATATTGTCACCCTGCTTATTTAACTTATATGCAGAGTACGTCATGAGAAACGCTGGACTGGAAGAAACACAAGCTGGAATCAAGATTGCCGGGAGAAATATCAATAACCTCAGACATGCAGATGACACCACCCTTATGGCAGAAAGTGAAGAGGAACTAAAAAGCCTCTTGATTAAAGTGAAAGGGGAGAGTGAAAAAACTGGCCTAAAGCTTAACATTCAGAAAACGAAGATCATGGCATCCGGTCCCATCACTTCATGGGAAATAGATGGGGAAACATTGGAAACAGTGTCAGACTTTATCTGGGGGGGGGGGGGGGGGGCTCGAAAATGACTGCAGATGGTGACTGCAGCCATGAAATTAAAAGATGCTTACTCCTTGGAAGAAAAGTTATGACCAACCTAGATAGCATATTCAAAAGCAGAGACATTATTTTGCTGACTAAGGTCCGTCTAGTCAAGGCTATGGTTTTTCCTGTGGTCATGTATGAATGTGAGAGTTGGACTGTGAATAAAGCTGAGCACTGAAGAACTGATGCTTTTGAACTGTGGTGTTGGAGAAGACTCTTGAGAGTCCCTTGGACTGCAAGGAGATCTAACCAGTCCATTCTAAAGGAGATCAGCCCTGGGATTTCTTTGGAAGGAATGATGCTAAAGCTGAAACTTCAGTACTTTGGCCACCTCATGCGAAGAGTTGACTCATTGGAAAAGACTCTGATGCTGGGAGGGATTGGGGGCAGGAGGAGAAGGGGACAACAGAGGATGAGATGGCTGGATGGCATCACTGACTCGATGGATGTGAGTCTGAGTGAACTCTGGGAGTTGGTGATGGACAGGGAGGCCCAACGTGCTGCGATTCATGGGGTCGCAAAGAGACGGACACAACTGAGTGACTGAACTGAACTGAAGTGAACTGAATACATTTGGAGTTATATTAATATATAACCTTCCTAAAACAGGGAAATTGATTCAGTGGGAAAATAAATAAGCTAGATGTATTAAAGATTCTGATCCCAAAGTAAGTTGGAAGACTTTATGAGTCAATCTAAATGAGCATCTTTATAAAATGAGAAGGGTAATAAATTAAGACAAACTCTCCCAGAAACAAAATCAAAATCTAGCAATTATTAAATGATTTTGTCTCTGGGTCTGAACTGAACACAATAGTGAGGAAAATAAGACTAATCATCTCTTGTTACCTAAGGAAATCTGGAAACTATAGGCAATGGTAGCGATAATAATATTAACAATAAAAATACACACACACACACCTGCACACACCAGACTTCACCATGCCTTCTCAATGCCTTGCAGGTGTCAAAATTCTCTTCTGAAACTCCTCTTTTTTTATTTGTTTGAAATTTTATGTCTTTTTTATTAATTTATATACAATAAATTTGCTTTTTTTGGTATAGAAGTCTATGAGTTTTAATGAATGGATAAAATCTTAGATCACCATGATTAAAATATAGAACAAGTCTATTAGTCAAAGAAAATTTTTCTACATTGCCCCTTTGTGGTCAACACCTCACACACTCCCAATCCCTAGAACCTTCTGATTTCTTTTCTGTGCTTTTAGCTTTACCTTTTCCAGAATGTTTATGTTTTAGATGAAAAATTAATTAAGTCAACCTAAGAAAGAAATAGAGACATTTATTTGAGCCAATCTGAGGGTTAAAACCCAGCAGATAGTCTTTCAGAAAGCTCTGAGGACTGTTCTGCTGGATAGAAGTCAAACCACAGCTGTACATGTTTTTGAGACAAAGGGTCACACATCAAAGTAACAGACTGACAGTTTACATGGTCCAGATCTGCACATACAAGGCAAGCAGTGGGTCATCATGACTCCTGACAGGATTTAGCAAGGAATCTTGTCTCTTAAGGAGTTACCTTGCTGGCATGAGAAGAAAATTGCTTTTTGGTTGAGGAGGTATTCTTTCATCTTCTAAGGATGTCTAGTTAATGTATAATGGAGATGCACAATGCACACTAAAAAGAGTTAGTGGCCCAAATGGGCAGAGAGAATTTTATATGAAAACATTTTCTTATCCAGCCTTAAAAATAACTTTATCTCATATCTATACATGGGAGGGAGGCAAGAAAATAAATCATACAATAGTCTTTTGTGACTGACTTCTTTGCTTAGCATAATTCATTTGAGATTTATCTATATTACTGGTTTGTATCAATAGTTTATTTCATTTTATTGATGAGCATTACTTTATTGTATGAATATATCATAGTTGGTTTATCCATTCCCATGGTGAAGGATATTAATTATCTCTGTTTGGGGCAATTATAAATAATGCTGCTAAAAACATTCACTCTTAGGTTTTAATGTACATACAAACTATGTGTCTCTTGTGGAAATAGTAATGAGATTGCTATTCACTACTATTGCCACAAATACATTTAACTACATAGTAAACTGTCCAACTGTTTTCCAAAGTAGTTGCACCAATTTTGCATCAGCAATTAAGAAGCATTTCAATTGGCTCACATCCTCATCAGTTCGGTTCAGTCATTCAGTCGTGTCTGACTCTTTGTGACCCCATGAACTGCAGCACGGCAGGCTTCCTTGTCCTACACCTACTCCCGGAATTTACTCAAATTCATGTCCTTTGAGTTGGTAAAGCCATTCAACCATCTCATCTTCTCTCATCCCCTTCTCTCACCTTCAATCTTGCCCAGTATCAGGGTCTTTTCCAATGAGTCAGTTCTTCATATTAGGTGGCCAAAATATTGGAGTTTCAGCTTCAGCATCACTCCTTCCAATGAATATTTAGGACTGATTTCATTTTGGATGGACTGGTTGGATATCCTTGCTGTCCAAGGAACTCTCAAGAGGCTTCTCCAACACCACAGTTCAAAAGCATCAATTCTTTGGGACTCAGCTTTCTTTATGGCTCAACTCTCACATCCATACTTTTCTACTGGAAAAACCATAGCTTTGACTAGATGGACCTTTGTTGGTAAAGTAATGTCTCTGTTTTTCAATATGCTGTCTAGGTTGGTCATAGCTTTTCTTACAAGGAGCAAGTGTCTTTTAATTTCATGACTACAGTCACCATCTGCAGTGATTTTGGAGCCCCCCAAAATAAAGTTTTTCACTGTTTCCACTGTTTCCCCATCTACTTGCCATGAAGTGATAGGACCAGATTCCATGATCTTGGTTTTCAGAATGTTGAATTTTAAGGCAACTTTTTAATTTTCCACTTTCACTTTCATCAAGAGGCTCTTTAGTTCATCTTCACTTAATGCCATAAGGATGGTGCCATCTGCATATCTGATGTTATTGATATTCCTCCTGGCAATCTTGATTCCAGCTTGTGCTCCATCCAGCCCAGCATTTCTCATGATGTACTCTGCATATAAGTTAAATAAGCAGGGTGACAATATACAGCCTTGACGTACTCCTTTCCCAATTTGGAACCAGTGTTGTTCCATGTCCAGTTCTAACTGTTGCTTCCTGGCCTGCATACAGATTTCTCAAGAGGCAGGTCAGGTGGTCTGGTATTCCCATCTCTTTTCCACAGTTTGTTGTGATCCACACAGTCAAACGCTTTGGTGTAGTCAATAAAGCAGAAGTAGATGTTTTTCTGAAACTCTCTTGCTTTTTTGATGATCCAGTGGATGTTGGCAATTTGATCTCTGGTTCCTCTGCCTTTTCTAAATCCAGCTTGAACATCTGGAAGTTCACAGTTCACGTATTGCTGAAGCCTGGCTTGGAGAATTTTGAGCATCACTTTACTAGCATGTGAGATGAGTGCAATTGTGCAGTAGTTTGAGCATTCTTTGGCATTGCCTTTCTTTGGGATTGGAATGAAAACTGACCTTTTCCAGTCCTGTGGCCACTGCTGAGTTTTCCAAGTTTGCTGGCATGTTGAGTGTGGCACTTTCACAGCATCATCTTTTAGGATTTGAAATAGCTCAACTGAAATTCCATCACCTCCAGTAGCTTTGTTCGTAGTGATGCTTCCTAAGGCCCACTTGACTTCACATTCCAGGATGTCTGGCTCTAGGTGAGTTGTCACACCATCGTGATTATCTGGGTTGTAAAGATCTTTTTTGTACAGTTCTTCTGTGTATTCTTGCCACCTTTTCTTAATATCTTCTGCTACTGTTAAGTCCATACCATTTCTGTCCTTTATCGAGCCCATCTTTGCACGAAATGTTCCCTTGGTATCTCTAATTTTCTTGAAGAGATCTCTAGTCTTTCCCATTCTATTGTTTTCCTCTATTTCTTCGCATTGATCACTGAGGAAGGCTTTCTTATCTCTCCTTGCAATTCTTTGGAACTCTGCATTCAAATGGGTATATCTTTCATTTTGTCTTTTGCCTTTTGCTTCTCTTCTTTTCACAGCTATTTGCAAGGCCTCCTCAGACAACCACTTGGCCTTTTTGCATTTCTTTTTCTTGGGATTGTCTGGATCCCTGCCAGACAAGGTCGTGGTCCATAGTTCTTCAGGCACTCTATCAGATCTAATCCCTTGAATCTTCATCAGGAATTGCTAATGTCAGCTTTTTGTTTTGTTTTAACTATCTCACTGTGATTTTAATTTTTGTTTTCCTAGTGACAAATTACACTGAGCATGTTTTCATATGCTCAGTTGTCATCTTTATATCTTTTCTACTAAAATCTCTGTTCAGATATTTTTTCTACTTTGAATTGAATGGTTTGTTTTCTTATTTTTAAATTTTGAGTGTTTTTTATACATCTAGTGGCTCCTTCTGAATTGTAATTACAATAGGCAATGAAATCTCCATCCAAGATCTTATCAAGAAACTCTTACACATAGTTAGGTGACTTGTTCAGACTTTTGTAGTAATCTGTCATAGCAGTAAATCAAATCTATGTTTTATCCAATCATGCTTTTATTCTACCTCTACTTCTTTGATGACAATGTAAATTGTTGTACATTTTTGGAATTTTATCAGTGTCTACCTCAACTTGAAAATGTATAAACCCTTTGACCTAGGAATGCCATTTCTCAAATAATTAATCAGTTACTTAATGTATCAAAAGTGAACTTTTGGACTTAGGATAATGTTACTAATTGGTGTTCTGAAACTGTTAATGGATAATAAATGTTAGCAAAATTATATACATAGTTTGATCCATTTTTTAAATAAAAATTATATGCAAATCTACTGTCAGTAAATATTCACTAAATGTCTTCTGTTTGCCAGAAGTAACTGTGCTTATACAAGGAATACAGAAATAAGCAATCATGCTCTCAGAAGAAAATAAAAATCACATAAAAATGCATTAGACCTTATGGATAGAAAATAAAGTAACAGTTTGGGGGACAGAAAAAAGAAAATCAGGATCATGTGAAATATATCTCTGAAACATCCAAAATAAATCAGTTTGCATTATTCCTCATGGGCATCTGATAGTAAGGTAAACAGTGAACAAATATACTATAGTGACTAATCTTTGTGTGGAGGCAGAAGCAGCTGGTTCTAGAAGACAAAAGTTCAAATCTTAGTTATGTCAGTTTCTACCTGTTTTAAACCTCATCTATGAAATGTGGATTCTACAATTACCGTGTGAGTGAAATATTCCAAGGCAGCATAATGGCTGTCACAGAGTAAGCATAAAATAAATGTCAGCTGCCATTATTGTTACCATTATTATTACTGTAACTGAGCAGGACCCTACTGGGACCTTCCCATGACAGACCCCCACCCCATGTTTGCTACCTGCCTCTTGATTGTAGAAAAAACTTTAGTCTCCCAGGCCTCACCTGAGTCTCACAAACTGGCTCAAGAATTAATGACAGAAGAAATGTGAAATTTAGTAACAAAAAACATCAGCTGGGCCAAGAGAACTGGTGACAATTTAAACAATAGAAGAGCCATATAGCAAAATCATAGAATCTTTAGTCTTTCTACAGGACATAGATAACAGTGTCTGATGCCCATTCCTGAGCTGTTTTGCAGATACTGAATATCCCACCAAATGGTAGAAATACACTGCAAGACAACTGTGAACACACAGCCCCCAGACTGTCTGGAGCCTGACAATTGATATTAATTAACCCTTGTGACAACACCTTGTTACCTCACCGTCCATCAACCAGAGCATTATACACCAGCTGATCACACACCCTGTGACTCTCTCTTTCAACTTGCCTTTAAAAACCCTTCTCTGAAATTTACCAGGGTGTTTGGGTCTTTTAAGAATGAGCCACCCATACGTCTTGTTTGGCCCTTGCAATAAACCTTTCTCTGCTCCATACCCCAACATTTTTTTGGCCTCACTATACATTGGGCACATGAATTTGAGTTCAACAACATATCTGCTATCTGAATGAATAAAAAATGGTAATTTTCAGTCAGGCATATCAATGATTTTTTCTGTATCTAAAGCAGACTTTGATTTCTAGGCATTTAATTTTAGAAATGTATATTTCTTTACATTATTTATTATTAATTAAAGATGAATATTTTGTGAGGGTCATGGGAGTGGGGAGATCATTTGAGATATTCCTCATTAATATTATCTTCCTTTATAAGTAGAAGGATACAAAATTTACCTATTAAAGAAATATGCTTGAACACTGAAACAGTAATATTGGTATCCCTGAAATAAAAGGCTTGGTTTGCAAATAATAGGAAGGTTGCAAAGGGCTTTGAAATTTCATGGCATCTGAAAGCTATAATTAAGGGATCAGTAATGACCACAATTGCATAAGGATCATATAAAGAAATGAGTCACTCATCCTAATCCTTAATGATATTGGAAAGGAAAGGTTACATACTGGCAAATTTGTTAACATTTTCCTCACATTTCAAATCTGTTCCTGAAAGATAAGTGCAGCTGCTACAGAGAGAATTAAAAGATAAAAGCAGTCTTGGGTTCTATAAAACTTAAAGATAAAGATGTTATCCCTGAGGTCTCCCTCAATGCCTACGCATGATGCTTCTGCAATTAGCATCAGCAGTTGATGTTATAGAAATGAACTGCTGAAAGGGCATGCTGTTGAGTAAGGAAATCCTCTAAACAGAATGAGACAGAAGTTTTATTTTATTTTATTTTCCATAAAGCAAGGGGGAATAATAATAGGAATTCATAAAGTATGCTTTGATTGCAAACTGGTCACCTAAGAGTGTTTTTCAACTGCTCACTATGTTGTCATGTTGCTAAACTCTCTTGACTTGGAAAAAATAAATATGCACTAGACAAAGAAATTCTTCAAATATCTTCCTGAAATTATTGAATTATGTGATACAGAGTGACTATAAATCTGTTTTTATTATTTCCCCCTTTTCTACTGCTTTAGCTTTATTTTCACTTCAGAAGGAAAAGGAAAGTGGTTGTTAACGTGACATCAGAGACACAGTTTCAAAGATGTGTCCCCTGTGGTCTTCCAATCCCACTTGCTGTCTCCATAATTCAGGAAGAAACAAGATTACCTGTTTCATTCCAGCAACTTGACAGCTCTCCTAGTTGAGCTAATAGATTGTAAAGCCCCTCTTAAGTACTTTAGACAAAGAATGCAGTTGTATTCCTGCTTCTGAGATTCTTAATAATTAAACTTGAATGTGTGCTGTTACAAAAGGCTTGTCTCCTTTTAAATCTCTTTGAGTTTATTTTCTACAAAAGAAGTTAAATTTTCAAGAATGTTTATACCCTTAATTGCAAACTCCTTAAAGACAGGGACTGTTTACTCTTTTTATATCCTCTGCACCTAATACAGTGCCACCCACAATTGTCAGTGCTCAACAAATATGTAAGGAAAGGGAAGAGAAAGGGAAAGGAACAGGGAAATTTCCTACAGTGAAATAATATCCAGACAGCATAATTCCCTGAACTGTACCCTTGTTCTGCTCAAGAAATTTTAAATATTAAATTGAATTTTTCATTTAGCCATAAATATGAATTTATTTAAAATTATTTAAAACCTATCCTACCTGAGCCAATACGTAGCTTCAGAGAATATTTAGTATTATGCTGTAACCTCTTTTATGCCACTCTTCCTAAAAATATCATTTGTTGAAATCACCGTCCCTCATTTAAAAAAAAAAAAAAAGATGTTTGGGGCTTTCCTTGTGGTCTAGTGGTTAAGAATTAGCCTGCCAATGCAGGGGGACGTAGGTTGCATCCATGGTCTGAAAAGATTCCATATGCCATGGGGCAACTAAGCTCATGTGACGGCAACTACTGAAGCCCACACACCCTCGAGACTGTGCTCTCCAACAACAGAAGCCACTGCAGTGAGAAGCCCCGTGCATTGCAACTAAAGAATAGCCCCTTTTCACAGCAACTAGAGAAAGCCCACACACAGCAAGGAAGACCCAGTGCAGCCAAAAATACATATTAAGTAAATAATTTTTTTTTAAGTTTGGACTGTTTTTTTTCATATACAAAAATTATACATGCTAAACACAGTCTTCTCATCTTTGTTTCCCTAGCACCAGATAGCTACATAGTTAGGGTTTGGTAAATGTTGAACTGAATCAAGTAATTTTTAACCCAGATTAAATGCACGCATCTCCTGAAAACCCCCTGAGGGCACTGGGGACAAGATTTCCTGGAGATGAACAAATTGTACAACTTGAGGAAACCAGGGCCACCTGGGGAGTAAAATCAAGTGTTCTGAGTTTTTCCCTACAATCCTGCTTCTGAGTCTGATTTTGCCTTCTGAGGCCAAGGAGGTCCTACTCTAAGGGCACCACAGACAATCTCACTGACTCCCACCACCCAATGCCAGTACCCTGGGCACTGCAGTTGGAATACTTCCCTTGATGAAGAGGAGAGGAAAAGTGCCTTCTCAGAAATGCTCTTTCTAAAGTTAGTGTACTCCCATTATCCAAGAGGGCATAAACCATTTGTCCAAATGATTGCATGCCCCTTACAGTGGGCAATTTGATGCATTTCTCTGTAATAAATGAACTAGCTGAAAAAAAAAAATTATTCATGCTTAGCTTAACACTTGGAAAATGTGTTTAAAAAAAAAAAAAACCTATTTTAAATACATATTTTTAAAAAGTATAAAAAAGTATGGGACTTCCCAGGTGGCTCAATGAGTAAAGAATCCATCTGTAATGCAGGAGACACAAAAGATGTGGGTTCAATCCCTGGGTGGGGAAGATCCCCTGGAGTAAGAAATGGCAACCCACTCTAGTATTCTTGCCTGGAGAATCCCATGGACAGAGGAGCCTGGTGGGCTACAGTTCACGGGGGTCACAAAGAGTTGGACATGCCCTAGCAACTGAGCACACAGCACGTAAAAAAGTATAAGCTTACCCATGAAGACTGAGCAGAATTTGCCACCTTCACAATATACCTTTTTAGCATAAGGAATATAGTTGGTTATTTAAGAAACAGCAAACAAAGAGAAGCTCTGAAAATGTAATAAGAGTTACCCTTTTACAAGAGAAATTTACACTTATAAGGGAAATTACCATTTGTAACGGTATCTCCCTCTCTATACCAGGAGCAGGAGAATGAATAATCTCTAGAAACTCTTATCAATGGAGAAGTCACATAAATCTGCATAATAATCATACCGTTTATCATTTTTGCTTTTCCTAGTAATTTCCCATAACCAGCCTCTCCCTGCCCTAACATCTTTATTTTACTTTTGCCTGAAAATGGTGTTTAAGGTGGTGACTTGGGCCACTTCAGGGAGTTACTCGGTCTTCCTGGGTGTCTCCTTTATGTACAGGAGGTATGCGTGTGTGTGATAAGTGACTCAGTTGTGCTCAACTCTTGCGATCCCATGGACTGCAGTCCACCAGGCTCTTCTGCCCATGGAATTTTCTAGGCAAAAATACTGGAGCTGGTTGCCACTTCCTACTCCAGAGCATCTTCCTGACCCAGGGATGAAACCAGCATCTACTGCATTGGCAGGCAGATTCTTCACTGAATCACTTGTGAAGCCCATACAGGAGGTATAAATGTTATTAAACTTCTGTTTGTTTTGCTCATGTTAATCTGTCATTTAATTACTGGGACTCTCAGCCAAAACCATAGGATAGAAGGAAAATTATTGTTCCTCATCTACATCCTGTAAACAAAAAAAGTGGCCCACCATTTGATTCCACAAAGATCAAGTCATTAGCCACTGCAATCACTGTACAAGTACACCCTGAAAGGAGTTCAGGATAAAGTAGGATATATCTGCTGTGTATATATGACCCCTAGATAGAATTTATATCTAAGGAAGAATTTCACTGGTCCCAGATTCTTGCACCTTCCATATGTTGATAAGCATTAAAAATATTAACTGAGATACATGATTCTTGTGACTAGCAATAACTTTTTACCAAGATGTGTATTTGATTCTCAGGCCAAAGGAAAAAGAAAATCATATATATACTGACTCTTCCCCTGGCAGGAGTTCCTCAGAAGCTATCTGAGAAGCTGTCTCCTGTCCCCAACAAGCCCCCAGTTAAAACTGAAATTCACAGCTCTCACTTTCTGAGTTGTTTTTTTTCCCCCCACTCAATAATCCATTCCCTACTTCCTGAGAATAATCACTATTTATATTTTGAGATACTTTCTTCTTAAAATTTTTAATTTTCCTATTGTTTTAATAACTGAGACTTTATATATAATTTTATATCTTGACTTTTTGCATGGTACTATACCTAATTATCTATGACCCTCTGTTAATTATGGTAGCAATTTACATTCCCACCAGAAGTAAATGAAAGAAATATTATCACATACTGAAATTTTAAAATATACATCTTGAAAATTTCTATTTTTTTCATTTTTTAAAATAATTCTTATCATTCTGCTTTAGCTTCAAAAGACTTAGTGGTTTTCTAAACCACTCTCTAAAGGCAAAACAACTCTCAAAGATTCAAACATTTTAAAAAATTTAAGTCATCATGTTTCATTTCTTTCCAGCGGAAAGAAGATTGCTTGATTACTGATTCTGCAATACAGTAGAAACTGGAGTGGAAACAATTCTAAGAGTCAAATTGCTAATGATCCATATGTATAGTATTTCCATTATCCCATCTCTTAGAGAAAGTTTCAGAACATTTTAGCTGAATAGGTAGGATTACTTCTTATGGATACAAGTCTCGATACCAACTGGAATTGAATAAAACTATGACCATAAAGAACCAAGAATTAAGACAGGAGTGGGGCCCCTTCCAAAAAAAGGTATGAACTTTCTTTTTGACTGTATGCTGAACAAGTCAATGGTTTTTCATGTCCCAGAACAGTTACTTAACTTGGACACATTTATTTACAGGATCTGGTAGTATCTCATGTCTTCTTGGGAATTTTGAGAGTTGTCTTAGAGGTCAATGATTAAATTAAAGAAAAGAAATCTACTACTTTAATTCAAAATTTCTTTCTTCTAGTTCCCAATCACATATTAAATATATATATATATATATAAATTTTGCTATTTGGTAAGAGGAATAGATTCATCAAAACTGAAAAGTACTTATTTTGTATTTCTCATAAGATCTAAGCAACAGCAAAAAAGAAGGCACAAAACAGCATGAAAGACTCACTTGGAAATTTCTATTCAGCAAGATGAATAGGTTGAGTCACATGAATTGACACAATTCAGCTATTTTTAACCTATAGAAACAACAATTTCATATTATTCAACCTAATATACTAGTAAATGTTACTTTTAAAGAGAGAATTCTTGATTGCTGATACCAACTAAAGGGACAGAAAACCATTCATTATATAATAGCAAGAGTATATGTTGCATCATTGTCACTAGCAATTATTAATAATTACTGTAATTAAGAACTTAAGAACCCTGTTCTTAGCCCACACACCCTACTTAGGCTCTGACAGGTGCTATAATTTCTTCTGTATATGACTGTTAATTGCACTTATCACATTGCTTCACAAATGCACATATAACTGTAAGTTTTCTGAGGTCAAGTCCCAGGTGGTCATGTCTAGCACTTCCTCAAGCAGAAAGAGGCACTCAATTATATTTTGAGGACTGATAAACTAACAGAAACTGGAAAAATAATTCTGCTGTCCTAGATTATTTTGGGGAGAAGGCAATGACACCCCACTCCAGTACTCTTGCCTGGAAAATCCCATGGATGGAGGAGCCTGGTGGGCTGCAGTCCATGGGGTCGCCAAGAGTCTGACGCGACTGAGCGACTTCACTTTCACTTTTCACTTTCACGCATTGGAGAAGGAAATTGCAACCCACTCCAGTGTTCTTGCCTGGAGAATCCCACGGACGGGGGAGCCTGGTGGGCTGCCGTCTCTGGGGTCTCACAGAGTCGGACACAACTGAAGTGACTTAGCAGCAGCAGCAGCAACAGATTATTTTTACTTTAATTATTATGGAGAGAATTCATTCAGCTCAGGATAATACAGATTTAAGTTGAGAGAATGCAACCTAGGTTTCAGTGCACACCATTAAACTGTAATGTGCATCTTTGTGGCATCTTAGATTCATTGAAACATGGTAAATTAAAGGGAAAAATCTTTAATATGATGAAGTGAAACTCCCCACACCTTTCATTGTCATGGAGTCACAAACTCTGTTGATGTCATTTTGGACCATTTCTTACCTGTCTGTGAGCAGTGACTCGGGCTCTGGCATAGCTCATGAGCTAAAGTGATGATGCTTTGGTCCCGCCAGATTGTGGAGAACTCATATTACAAAGAATAAAGCCAATTGTTTATTTACTGTCTGGTTTCTATAGAATATTCTTGTATTGTCAGGCCATAACATCAGCATTGTCACGTGTATTAAATATCTTCAACCATCCGGTCATAAAAGTGAGCAAAAGAATTCAAACAGTAACTCCAAGATTGCTAATGCCCTGATGTGCCTTCCAGTTTACACAAATGGTCTGGATTGCTTTTTCTTTACTTAAGAGTTTGACAGAGCACCATCTTTCTCCAAATATAAATAGGACTATCTAAATGAAAAATCCAAAAAAGCAAACCATTTCCTCCAAAAATACCATTACTGTAATATCAGTTTTAGCTTTTGTTGGGTTCATGAAGAGCCCTGCTGTGTTTCGTACAGAGAGCCATCAATCCAGCGTTGTCATCAGTAGAACGAGGATATTGGATCATATATTCTCGAAATTGTTAGTTCAAAATTTTCTTGATTCTGAGTTTTTACATCTACCATGTGGTGAATATCTCAGAGACAAAAATGTCTGAATTCTTAACTGAACGTTTTCATTTTTGAATGTTTGCTACCATGCAATTAGCTCAAATATATGATACAATAAAAATAACGTAAAAGCTGGAGTCAACAGCCTTTGAACAGATAAGAAAGTCAAGTCTTAGGACAACTAACCTTTTACTAAAGAGAAAATGCCATCATTTCAGATTCAGCAGTCCTAGATTAGAGTCTCAGCTCTCATACTCATTAGCTGTGTAAACTTAAAACAAGTGAGAATGATTACTAAAGCCTGTTTTACAGTTGAAAAAACTGAGACTCACTGAGATTAAGAACTTAATCACTTTCTTAATGCACAAATTAAAACAATTGTTACCTATAATTAGTTATCAGTAATATAAATATTATTTTTATTCTTGTTACTTACATTGTTAATATAAATAATATTGTTACCTGCAAATGTATTATCATTATTTTGTTATTGTTTCTGCTAGGCTAAGATCAGAGCAAGTGACCTTTGACTGGAGAATCAAATATGAGCAATATTCTTAGTTGTGACTTTTAATAAATATTTTTATCATTATTACATTATTGGAACTTTGTGCCCATATGTAGTGATGCACCCAAGACAACACACAAGGCACCAGGAGGTGGTACTGAGAAGATCCTCGATCCCATTTTATCAAATAAGAATCATAAAACAATTAAAATTCAGTTCAGTTCATTTCACTAAGTTCTGTCTGACTCTTTGCAAACCCATGGACTACAGCACGCCAGGCCTCCGTGTCCATCACCAACACCAGAGCTTACACAAAGTCATGTCCATCGAATCAGTGATGCAATTCAACCATCTCATCCTCTGTTCTCTCCTTCTCCTTGTGCCTTAAGTCTTTCCCAGCGTCAGACTCTTTTCAGATGAGTCAGTTCTTCGTATCAGGTGGCCAAAGTATTCGAGTTTCAGCTTCAACATCAGTCCCTCCAGTGAATATTCAGGACTGATTTCCTTTAGGATGAACTGGTTGGATCTCCTTGCAGTCCAAGGGACTCTCAAGAATCTTCTCCAACACCAAGTTTAAAAGCATCAATTTTTCAGTGCTCAGCTTTCTTTATAGTCCAACTCTCACATCCACACACGACTACTGGAAAAACCATAGCTTTGACTAGACAGACATTTGTTGGCAAAGTAATGTCTCTGCTTTTTAATATGCTGTCTAGATTGGTCATAGCTTTTCTTCTAAGGAGCAAGCATCTTTTAATTTCATGGCTGCAGTCACCATCATCTGCAATGATTCTGGAGCCCAAAAATATAAAGTCTGTCAGTGTTTCCAGTTTCCCCATCTATATGCCATGAAGTGATGGGACCAGATGCCATGATCTTAGTTTTCTAAATGTTGAGTTTTAAAACTTTTTTCACTCTCCTCTTTCACTTTCAACAAGAGGCTTTTTAATTCTTCGTTTTCTGCCATAAGGGTGGTGTCATCTGCATATCTGAGGTTATTTATATTTCTCCTGGGAATCTTAATTTTAGCTTATGCTTCATCCAGCCCAGCATTTCTCACGACGTACTCTGCATATAAGTTAAATAAGCAGGGTGACAATACAAAGTTTTGACATACTCCTTTTGCTATTTTGAACCAGTTTATTGTTCCATGTCCAGTTCTAACTGTTGCTTCCTGACCTGCATATAAGTTTCTCAAGAGGCAGGTCAGGTTTTCTGGTATTCCCATCTCTTGAAACATTTTTCCACCGTTTGCTGTGATCCACAGAGTCAAAGGCTTTAACATAGTCAATAAAGCAGAAATAGATGTTTTTTCTGGAACTCTCTTGCTTTCTCAATGATCCAATAGATGTTGGCAATTTGATCTCTGGTTCCTCTGCCTTTTCTAAAACCAGCTTGAACATCTGGAAGTTCCTGGTTCATGTACTGTTGAAGCATGGCTTGGAGAATATTGAGCATTACTTTACTAGCATGTGAGATGAGTGCAATTGTGCAGTAGTTTGAGCATTGTTTGGCATTGCCTTTCTTTGGGATTGGAATGAAAACTGACCTTTTCCAGTCCTGTGGCCACTGCTGACTTTTCCAAATTTGCTGGCATATCGAGTGCAGCACTTTCACAGCATCATCTTTTAGGATTTGAAACAGCTCAACTGGAATGCCATCACCTCCACTAGCTTTGCTCGTAGTGACGCGTCCTAAGACCCACTTGACTTCGCATTCCAGGATGTCTCGATCTAGGTGAGGATCAAACCATCATGATTATCTGGGTTGTGAAGATCTTTT
Organism: Capricornis sumatraensis; assembly: GCF_032405125.1. Classification (NCBI taxonomy): domain Eukaryota; kingdom Metazoa; phylum Chordata; class Mammalia; order Artiodactyla; family Bovidae; genus Capricornis; species Capricornis sumatraensis. The sequence goes on from NC_091087.1 coordinate 61,160,197, forward strand.
TTTTTTATAGTTCTTCTGTGTATTCTTGCCACCTCTTCTTAATATCTTCTGCTTCCATTCGGTCCATACCATTTCTGTCCTTTATTGTGCCCATCTTTCCATGAAAGATTCCCTTGGTATCTCTAATTTTTTTGAAGAGATCTCTAGTCTTTCCCATTCTGTTGTTTTCCTCTATTTCTTTGCATTGATCACTGAGGAAGGCTTTCTTATCTGTCCTTGCTATTCTTTGGAACACTGCATTCAAATGGGTATATCTTTCCTTTTCTCCTTTGCCTTTTGCTTCTCTTCTCTTCACAGCTCTTTGTAAGGAAGGCCTCCTCAGACAGTCATTTGGCTCTTTGCATTTCTTTTTCATGGGGATGAGCTTGATCCCTGCCTCCTGTACAATGTCACAAACCTCTGTCCATAGTTCTTCAGGCACTCTGTCTATCAGATCTAATCCCTTGAATCTATTTCTCACTTCCACTGTATAATCATAAGGGATTTGATCAGGTCATACCTGAATGGCCCAGTGGTTTTCCCTAGTTTCTTCAAGTCTGAATATGGCTATAAGGAGTTCATGATCTTAGCCACAGTCAGCTACTGGTCTTGTTTTTGCTGACTCTATAGAGCTTCTCCATCTTTGGCTGCAAAAAGTATAATCAGTCTGATTTCAGTGTTGACCAACTGGTAATGTCCATCTGTAGAGTCTTCTCTTGTGTTGTTGGAAGATGGTGTTTGCTATGACCAGTGTGTTCTTTTGGCAAAACTCTATTAGTCTTTGCCCTGCTTCATTCTGTACTCCAAGGCCAAATTTGCCTGCAACTCCAGTATTTCTTGACTTCCTACTTTTGCATTCCAGTCCCCTATAATGAAAAGGACATCTTTTTTGTGTGCTAGTTCTAGAAGGTCTTGTAGGTCTTCATAGAACCATTCAACTTCAGCTTCTTCAGCATTACTGGTTGGGACATAGCCTTGGATTACTGTGATATTGAATGGTTTGCCTTGGAAACAAACTGAGATCATTCTGTCGTTTTTGAGACTGCATCCAAGTACTGCATTTCAGAGTCAAAACTGACTCCAAATAAATGCTCTATGTGTACTAAAAAACTATTCCTGTCCCAGTGAGTTTTGAGAAAAACGTCTCAATAAAGTAACATTACATCAAAATATCTCAATAAAATTCACTAAGATGTGAAGACAATATTTCACTAGAAATAATTTTTAAACATATTCTTTAGACACAAATATTTTTTTCTCCCTAGATTCCTGCACATTTCTATATTTCCTAGTATATGAGCCACCCATAAACCATCTCAGGAAAACCTAGTTTAAAAGTTTCACCTCCTAGAAATAAAAAGAAGAAATAAGCAGTTGTTCAAATCTCTGAAGTTAATTTCCAAAAACTCTTCTTTGGTAAGACACTTAAATTTTATTATGATATTCCCTCTAACATTTTATTTCCTGCAGTGAATAATATACATAGGAAATTCTGAGAAAGGAGAAGTGAAAAATATCTTTTTGAGTTGGGAGATGTATATTTTGGTGGTAGCATCACATAGGATTCCTCCTCAGCAATGAACATCTGCTTCCTTTCATTATGATTGTTGTTACAATTTCAAACTGCCATATGACAGCACTGCCGTATACTGGAAATGCAAATGTTCAAGACATGTTCTCAGATGCTCCCTATGAAAGTATAATCAAGAAATAATTGTTAATGATATATGAAAAGCAAAGAATAAACAAACATAAGGAATCAAGATTTAAATGTATATTTTGTGTTGTGCTTAGTCAGTCAGTCGTGTCTGACTCTGTGACCCCATGGACTGTAGCCTACCAGCTTCCTCTTCTAGCCTAGAATTTTCAGGCTAGATTGCCATTTCCTGCTCCAGGGGATCTTCCTGACTGATGAACCAAACCATGACTCTTGTCTCTTGCACCTCTTACATTGGCAGGCAGATTCTTTACCATGTATACTAAATGCAAGACATCTTATAACCAAATTTCAATTCAGTTCAGTTCAGTTGCTCAGTCATGTCTGACTCTTTGTGACCCCATGAATCGCAGCACGCCAGGCCTCGCTGTCCATCACCAACTCCCAGAGTTCACTCAGACTCACGTCCATCGAGTCCATGATGCCATCCAGCCATCTCATCCTCTGTTGTCCCCTTCTCCTCCTGCCCCCAGTCCCTCCCAGCATCAGAGTGTTTTCCAATGAGTCAACCCTTTGCATGAGGTGGTCAAAGTACTGGAGCTTCAGCTTTAGCATCATTCCTTCCAAAGTAATCCCAGGGCTGATCTCCTTCAGAATGGACAGTCCAAGGGACTCTCAAGAATCTTCTCCAACACCACAGTTCAAAAGCATCAATTCTTCGGCACTCAGCCTTCTTCACAGTCCAACTTGCACATCCATACATGACCACTGGAAAAGTCATAGCCTTGACTAACCTTAACTTTGGGGATGCTATGTAATATGGAGAAAATTAGCCTGGAATGTTACACAAACTAATTTTTTTTTAATTTTTTGAAGATTGTTCTATCCTACAGGCAAGATCAAACTTAATTAACATCATTAATGATTCCTTAAACATATTAAGTTTTATAAAGCACCCTCTGGGTCACATTATATGTTGTATAAAACAGAAGGGGGATAAGTTCGATTCAAGTCTAATCATAGAAACCCTAACAATTAAAACTGTTTTCAAATAATTTCACAGACACATGTACTTTGTAAAGTTATTTTTCCAAGCATAAGCACTCAGCATTGAAGTGGAAATAAAGACAAAATATCTGGAAATTTAAGTTATGGATAATTTCCATTGTCATGAGTATTTCCTCCCTCCATAACTTGCATATGAGTGAGTGAAAGTCACTCAGTAGTGTCTGACTCTTTGCGACACCATGGACTATACAAGTCCATGAAATTCTCTAGGCCAGAATACTGGAGTGGGTGGCCTTTCCCTTTCCCTTCTCCAGGGGATCTTCCCAACCCAGGGGTCAAACCCAGGTCTTCTGCATTGCAGGCAAAGTCTTTCCCAGCTGAGCCACAAGGGAAGCCCAAGAATACTGGAGTGGGTAGCCTATCCCTTCTCCAGTATGTCCTCCTGACAGAGGAATCAAACCAGGGTCTCCTGCATTGCAGGCAGATTTTTTACCAACTGAGCTATCAGGGAAACCCAGGGAAACTTGCATATGATCATACACAAAAGCTCCCTAAAAATCACTTTTACTTAATTTCAGATTATCTAGCTTGGGCAGGCCTAAGAAATTATGAATACCAATAGGTGCTTCCAAAATATTACTTCACAAACATGATAAGAGATAATTTTACATTTTACATGTACATAAGGTCATAATTCCCAGACTAAACAGAAAAAAATAGTATAAAATCACTTACCTTTTGAGAAAGCATTTTTCACTTCATCAATCAAAATAAGTAGGCAATGTGTCAAAAATTACACTCACATATGCACATATCACATGATCAAACTATTGAGAAATTTTAAAACAAATTTCTTTTCATACTCTGAGCAGGGATAGAGAGACCTTTCCACCCTATAATTTGAATGTCCTCCCAGTCAAATCTTGGGATCTTTTGCACAAACTGGCATCTTTACATCAAATCATAATGAGAATCCACTTTCTCAGTCGGAATAAAGTATTTTCCTAAGCACTGCTACCACTGTGTGCATAAGAAGTGAAGCCAGAAGCTGTTGTAAACTAACATACCCAAACTGACATACAAATGCAAGACTCTGAAATGACTGCACTTACTTATTGAAAAGTTAATTTTTTCTGGCAGAGTAATGATTTCTTTCTAAAATTTAAGTGAAAACTGGAAGAGTATTTTTCAAACAAAATAAATTTTGTTAAATACTACCCCTTAAACAGAAGCAAGGAATTGTTAAGAGTTCAATATATTTTCCTTATTTTCTGTGATAATGATTGTGCCAAAAAAAAACACAAGAAAATTATCCAGGAGTTTCTGGTCAATATTAGAGAAAGGGAAAGGGGAGGAGGGGTGTACATTCACACCAGGGCTATGGCAGATGGCAACTTAAAGATCTTTTCTTGCTAGTGAATCATTCCCTTGTTGCATGATTGTGCCCTAAAATGGTTCTGATAGTGTTATGGATCTTGGTGTTAATTTTTGAGTTAGGACTATCATACATTTTCTGTAAAGACACAGACAGTAAGCATTTTAGGACTGGAGGGCTACTTAGGTCTGTCATATTTTATTCTTTGTTTTCTTAAAAACCCTTTAAAGAAGTGAAAACCATTCTTAGCTTTTTGGCTGTTCAGTAACAGGCTAAGGCTGAATTGGGGCCTTGGGGCCTAGTTTACTGACCCTCCTTTGAATTATCATTAGATGACAGAGCATGTTGCAAGTTATGTAAGTTGTGTAGTAGTAAATATTAACCAAATGCAAAACCTGTTCTGACAATTTTTTAAATGGAATAAAATCAACAGACCTGGTGTTGCCTTAGGAGGAGCTTCTGAATTCGGCATCTTCTAGGAGTTTCCATTGAGACGGTGACTCCATGGGGCTCTGCAGTCAGAGGAAATTTAACCAGTGAGGATTTCCAAAGCTCACTAGCTAAACTACATTTATTTTCCTTCTTCTTTCTGTTTCTCTCTCTTTCCCTCTGTTACGCGTGCACTCACTCACTCACACCCCCTCATCTTTGCATTAAGTAGATGCAGAGCAGCTGTGTGCAATTGTCTTCTGAACCGGAGCAAAAGAGCCTTCTCAATTCAGCGGTACTTTTAAGTTGTGTCTTTCTAAATATATGCTGCTGCTGCCGCCAAGCCACTTCAGGCGTGTCCAACTCTGTGCGACCCCATAGATGGCAGCCCACTAGGCTCCCCCGTCCCTGGGATTCTCCAGGCAAGAACACTGGAGTGGGTTGCCATTTCCTTCTCCAATGCATGCATGCACGCTAAGTCGCTTCAGTCATGTCTGACTCTATGCGACCCTATGGACAGCAGTCCACCCAGTTCCTCTGTTCACAGGATTCTCTAGGCAAGAATACTGGAGTGGGTTGCCATTTCCTTTTCCATCTAAATATATCACTTTAACCTTAAGACAATCCATCTCATTTGCTTTCTTCTGTCCAGATTTTTTGGGTACATACGGATTTTTCTATTTCACCGAACAAATCTTTATCAAATGCCTACTATAACCACACCAAGATTCCCAATTTTAATGTGGATATGAATCCCCTGGGATGTTGTTTAAAGGCAGGTTCTGATTTAGTAGGTCTGAGGTGGTGCCCACGATTCTGCATTTCTAGGGAGTTCTCAGGCAAAGCTGATGCTGAGCGTTTCCATGCCATAATTTGAGCAGCAATAACATGAGGAAAACAGGTGCATATACAGGCGATTACAATATCACAGTGGTGAGCGCTATTTGAAGAAAATGTGCTATGGAAGCATACAAACTTGAACAGAACACAGATTTCAAAATTCAGGAAAAACTTCTAGGAGTGTGTAAGAACAAAACTGATTTTAGGAAGAGTAGGGGTGATGTGGATAAAGCAAAAGTGCAAGTAAGAAGGCAGGGAAAGAGGTGGGGCTGAAATTCCTGGTAGAAGAAGCAGAAGACCATGCAAAGCAGATGTATAGTGGCTGTCAGAAAAATCTGGAAAAAAAAAAAAAAAGCAGTGGGTAACTTAGAAGATAAAGCAAGGAGTATTTAAAGGAGAGAGAGTGACAGTGGTTCAGTTTAGAAAAAGTTGAAAAGTATCTACTAGATTTAATAATGATATATTTGGTGACCTTGAGGAAAATAATTTCAGTAACTGAGTGGACACAGAAGCCAGATTACAGCAAGTTACAGAGTACTGGGAGGGTAAAGAAAGAAGATGTTCTGTGTTTGTTTTGTGATGGAAGAGACTTGAGTTTTTCAATTCTTCTGGGAGGAAGAAAGTAGGGAGGAATTGAAGACACAAGAAAGAGGAAATGATCAGTACATTAAGATCCCTGAGGAGGGAGGAGATGAGCTCAAAAGTAAAACTTGGAAGAATATTAGGAGATTCCAAGGTATATTTCACTGTAATAGAAAGAAAGAAATTTTTTAAAGTGAGTGTAGACCGAGCCAAATCTGTATCTGTTGGTAGAAAGTTGAAGGAGATCCCCTCTGTAACTTCTATGATCATTAAAAATTAGGAATTTATTTTTATTCTGAGGGGAAAGGCAATAAGAGCAGGAGTTTTAAAAGCATGGGAAAGAAATTTATGGGAAATGGAAAAGATATTTAGTTAAAAAAAGGCTAAAAAATGTCCACATGTATTTGATCTCCCAACTGTTTTGTGTTTTTATGCTGGAAGACACAATGGATGTGACAGTTGTCTGAGTCCTGGCCCACTTCCACACTAGCAGGAATTCTGTTTTCCTTTTATCAAGGTGGAACTCTGCCAGGTCTTGGTATTCTGGCTGGATTTTCCTCTACCTTTCCTGTTCTGAATACAGATCCCTTCATTCACATCCTATTCTTCAGGCCTGGACTCCCAGGTTACTAGCACAAACCTTAAGTTACTCAGAGTTTTTTATACTACATGGAACTTGCTTCTCAAGTCCTCTCATTTCATACTTACTCAATTGTATGTCCCTATGCATATGTGTGTACACATGTGTGCACACACACACATACACAAACACACACTCGCATGTCCTCAAAACTCTCCACTTAGATCTCCTGGATACCTACCACTATTCCAGACATCCTGAAATGTGTGAAGTCAACTGGGCCTTTGGAAGCATCAATAAGAACAAAGCTAATGGAGGTGATGTAATTCCAGCTGAGCTATTTCAAATCCTAAAAGATGATGCTGTGAAAGTGATGCACTCAATATGCCAGCAAATTTGGAAAATTCAGCAGTGGCCACAGGACTGGAAAAGGTCAGTTTTCATTCCAATCCCAAAAAAAAAGGCAATGCCAAAGAATGTTCAATCTACCACATAATTGCACTCATCTCACACGCTAGCAAAGTAATGCTCAAAATTCTCCAAGCCAGGCTTCAACAGGACATAACCCATGAACTTCCAGATGTTCAAGCTGGATTTAGAAAAGGCAGAGGAACCAGAGATCAAATTGTCAACATCCACTGGATCACAGAAAAAGTAAAAGAGTTCCAGAAAAACATCTACTTCTGCTCTATTGACTATGCCAAAGCCTTTGACTCTGTGGATCACAACAAAATGTGGAAAATTCTTCAAAAGATGGAAATACCAGATGGCCTGACCTGCCTCTTGAGAAATCTGTATGCTGGTCAGGAAGCAACAGTTAGAACTGGACATGGAACAACATACTGGTTCCAAATCAGGAAAAGAGTACATCAAGGCTGTATATTGTCACCCTACTTATTTATAATGCAGAGTACATCATAAGAAAAGCTGGTATGGATGAGTCATAAGCTGGAATCAAGATTGCTAGGAGAAATATCAATAACCTCAGATATGCAGATGACACCACCCTTAGGGCAGAAAGTGAAGAAGACTAAAGAGCCTCTTGCTTAAAGTGAAAGAGGAGAATGAAAAAGTTGGCTTAAAACTCAACATTAAGAAAACTAAGATCATAGTATTTGGTCCCATCACTTCATGGCAAATAGATGGGGAAGCAATGGAAACAGTGACAGACTTTATTTTGGGGGGCTTCAAAATCACTGCAGATGGTGACTGTAGCCATGAAATTAAAAAACACTTGCTCCTTAGAAGAAAAGTTATGATCAACCAAGACAGCATATTAAAAAGTAGAGACATTACTTTGCCAACAAATGTCTGTCTAGTCAAAGCTATGGTTTTTCCAGTAGTCATGTATGGATGTGAGAGTTGGACTATAAAGAAAGCTGAGCACTGAAGAATTTATGCGTTTGAACTGTGGTGTTGGAGAAGATTCTTGAGAGTCCCTTGGACTGCAAGGAGATCCAACCAGTCCATTCTAAAGGAAATCAGTCCTGAATATTCATTGGAAGGACTAATGTTAAAGCTGAAACTCCAATACTTTGACCACCTCATGAGAAGAACTGACTCATTTGAAAAGACCCTGATGCTGGGAAAGATTGAAGGCAGGAGGAGAAGGGGATGATAGAGGGTGAGATAATTGGATAGCATCACCGACTTGATGGACATAAGTTTGAGTAAACTCTGGGAGTTGGTGATGGACAGGGAGGCCTGGCAAGCTGCAGTTCATGGGGTCACAGAGTCAGACATGACTGAGCGACTGAACTGAACTATCATGTGTAAAATCCACAAAGCTCCTTTTCTTATCGGTAATTGACCAGTGCAATCTCTAACCACCCAATCTAACTCCAGAGAAGAATTGCAGACTATTGCATTTTCTCTGTAATGCTTTGATTCAAGATCACATCTGACAAGGATCTAATAAAATCAGTGTAAGATGTATGAGTCATTTTTCCTTCTGAGAGTAAAAATCTGAAGCTTGATTCCTGTTCACAAGTGCTGCTACAAGGCTTTACAGAGGATGGAAAAATTTCTAGTCCAGAGTTATCTGAAAGAAATTAATCTATGAACTCATCAGATTTCCTTTACCTGACTTAGTAGGAAAAAAAGTATGGTGGGGCAAAGGGGGAAGTTGATTCAGTTTAATATCCAAATTGTTTTAGGAAAGCCTTCAAGCATATTGATTATGAGTATAATCCACATACAACACCTGATTGATTCTACTATTTAGGAAAATTAACGTCTTAAATGAATTGACATTTAGAATTGACCGAGTGTTTTATGATAATAAATAAGTGACTTTCACCTAATTTGATAATTGTTTTCAAAATCCTTTAAAGACATGTCCCTGGTTCTTTCTCCCCTAGAGCAGACCACATCCACAGCCTGTGTTCAGAGGCCTTTGTCTACAAGAGCAATTGTTACTAATTTGGTTAATGACCTCCTCTCCCTTACCCCACTAAAGGTTAAATTTACCAGAACCATTAACTAGATACAATGGTTGCTGCTATTAATGAAATGTGTATCAAGTCCTAAAGTTACACCACAGAAGAATTAAAAGAATAATGTTAATGAGGTCACATTTTAAAATATAAATTTCTGAAAAATAACTATTTTACAGTTAATTTGCTTTACTCAACATTGAGCTAACTTCAGCCAGAAAAATATGCAACCTTGAAATAGAATTGAGTGTGTTTATACCATCAGTTACAAACACAATCTAGCTCCTTGAAGATTCAGCTAACTCACTGATACAGATCAAGTTTAAGGTTATCTGGAGACAGAAAGCTCCTTATATTTTACAAATGTTCTGCAAAACTCTGGACATCTCTTTCATCTCCACATATATTAATATTTCACATCCAGGCATTTCCCAAGTTCTAGGGCACACAGATATTCAAAGCAAACAGGTATCGGAAGCCAACAGTTGAACCCATGCATAAATTTCCCACTTCTACTCTTTCAACAAAGAAAATTGGAGGATTCCCTTCTTACTGAAACTGTCACTCAAGATCCATGGGTCCTAAACCTTTGCTCGCCCTGCTACATGGGCCTCTGCTTTCAGGAAAACAAGTGTCATCAAAATCTCCTGGCAAGGAAATCCATCAGTCTCCCTCTCCCCTTCTCCCTCTCTCGGCCTCTTGGCTTGCCTCCTGTTCCCTCTCTTCTGCCCCTTTACCTCTCACCTCACTCACACACATGGGCACATGCACACAGACATGTTTGTGGATGCAGTTTTCTTTCCTTCTGCTAAAAATGACTTTTTTAGCAAGCACTCAAGTTTAACACCTAACGCGAGAATGTTCCTCTGAAGAAACTTGTAGATAGTTATGCTTTGCTTTTCATTTTTTTAACAAGTGTTTTCCTGACATAGCTATTGTTTTAGAAGTCTATAATTAGTAAAGCACACAGCCACTATTTTTATTTTCCATCTGCCAGATGCTAAGTTGTCTCTGGAGTCTCCCAAAGAACAGAAGCCAACATGGCTTTTTTCATGGGCATTCTTGTTTACCAGAGTGGATGTCAGTGACAGCTGAAATGAATAGCCACAGCTTAGGGAAATGGTTATGTTTCTTAATTGTTACTGGGCTGTGAACAGGCAAAGCCCAGGGATAAACATAAAACAGTTTTAAAAAATGGTGGCTCGCTGTTCATTTAACTTTTTCAGAATCTACCATGGTGAATTGTGTTAAACACTGTTAACAGAATTATCTTTAGTTACTGAAGCAACTTCACCTGAACCTAAGTGAGTCTCAGGCTACAAATATGACTAAAGTTAAATGCATCCTTTCAATAATTAGCATTCTCTTCAGTAAAAGAAAATATTTGAAATCATAACTTTGAAAAAAAAAAGTATTCCTTGTAAGTGTTACTGGTGGGACAGGAGTGTAATTTAGAGGAATCCACCTGCCAATGCAGGAGACTCAAGAGACATGGGTTCAATCCTTAGGTCAGGAGGAAGATCCCCTGGAGGAGGACATAGCAACCCACTCCAGTATTCTTGCCTGGAAAATTCCATTGACAGAGGAGCCTGGCGGGCCACAGTCCATGGGATCACAGGGTTGACACAACAGAGCAAACACACAATACTATAGAATTGTGTTTAACTATTTAACTTATCCACCTTTCTCAGCAGTCTATAACATTCTTACATTTACCACCTAGGACAAAAATATTGTGAAGAAAATTATTTTGAAAAGTATTTTCCATCAGTTAAAAATTATAATAATAAAATCTTAATCCAATATACTCTGTGCTTATCTTCACCTTCTAAGCACCCTAATCCCTTCAGGTGAGCTGCTGAGAAGCACCAAGGGGGAAGAAAAACAGCCAAGACATGTCAAAATAACAATCATTCATGAAAGCCACTACCTTCCAGTCGTGATTCTTCAGCGAAGCCTCCAGATATGCATGACCCCCCAAATTCATGAATTTACAATCCAATACAATCTCTTTTATTTATAAGACAGTCTTTTTTATATATACACCTATTTTTTTCATTAAAAGTCCTTGGGACCTCTTTGTCCACAATAAAAGATCCTCCCAAACTTCTTGCTTTAACCCTCCTCTAGTGTACAAGCCTGCTGGAACACTTGCTACTCCACTCCTAATTAAGATTTACATTATTTGCCTGTAACATGGTTCACTGTAACATCATTAGTGCAATAAGGAAACCCCATAACTTGGACAAATAGCCTAGTGCTTCCCCACATCAACCTCAGGTGAATTATCTCCTTCATTTGGTTATATTCCCGCAACTCTTCACTCTTACAGTGGCAAGGATATAAACACTATATATTCTAGTCATGCACAAATATTTATTGAGTACTTACTATGCCTGGCAGAGGTTGCAAAGAGGCAGACACGACTTAGTGACTAAACAACAGCAGCTATGTGTCAGGCACTGTTTTATTTATCTTTCTCTCATTATCAGTGATACCAAGAGAGTGAAAAATATACCATCCCTTAAGAAGTTCGCATTCTTCAGTTGTGGTGGGGAGACAATAAATACCAAAAATAATAAATCAGAAAATTAGAATAGAATAGAAGTAATAAGTGTAAGAGATTTAAAAAAAAAAAAAAAACAAGCAGAGATGATTATGGGGAGAAGGAATAGCCAGAACGGGGTTGAAAGCATTTGCAACTTCACCTATGGTGGTCAGATTAAACTTCATTGAGGAAGTGACTGACACTGGCATAAAAAACATCTCATGTTTACCCTTAATCTCCACTGATATAATATTACACCCTAATTCACCATGTATATTCTCTATTAATAAAATGACTATGTTTCCCCCTTCAATACACAAGATTTGACTCTAATCTACCCTTCCACAAAAGTAGACTCTCTTAGCACTTAAGGTCTAAGCAGGAATTAATTAGATACAGCATTATCTATTAAACTGATTTGGAAATATACATTATATTAGCATGGCATGTGTGAAATGGAATGATAGCACCTTCTTCCAGGCTCCTAGCAATAAATGAGGTGCAAGGGCATTAAGAAAGACCTGTGTTCTACACCAGGGATTCTCTTTATCCTACATCATAATAATTCAGAGGACTTATTAAAATACAGATGGCTGGGCATCTACCCCAGGGCTTCTGATTGAGTAGGTCTGGGATGAAGTCTAAGAATTTTCACTTCTAACAATTTCCCAAATGATGCTGATCAGAACATTGAGAAACACTGCTTTGCACCAATCTTAGTAAAGTTACAATGATTTTCCAACTCAGTTGTCAAATACCAAATGAAGTTCACATTCTCAATTCTAATTCTATATAATTAAAGGAAAGAGTATTATTTTAAAGTATTTAAAATCATTTATTTTTATCTTTTTTTTGCCTTTTTCTCATACTCTTTTATTTTTTTTTTAATTTTAAAATCTTTAATTCTTACATGTGTTCCCAAACATGAACCCCCCTCCCACCTCCCTCCCCATAACATCTCAGTGGGTCATCCCTATGCACCAACCCCAAGCATGCTGTATCCTGCGTCAGACATAGACTGGTGATTCAATTCTTACATGATAGTATACATGATAGAATGCCATTCTCCAAAATCATCCCACCCTCTCCCTCTCCCTCTGAGTCCAAAAGTCCGTTATACACAGCTGTGTCTTTTTTCCTGTCTTGCATAGAGGGTCATCATTGCCATCTTTCTAAATTCCATATATATGTGTTAGTATACTGTATTGGTGTTTTTCTTTCTGGCTTACTTCACTCTGTATAATCGGCTCCAGTTTCATCCATCTCATCAGAACTGATTAAATGAATTCTTTTTAACGGCTGAGTAATACTCCATTGTGTATATGTACCACAGCTCTCTTATCCATTCATCTGCTGATGGACATCTAGGTTGTTTCCATGTCCTGGCTATTATAAACAGTGCTGCGATGAACATTGGGGTACATGTGTCTCTTTCAATTCTGGTTTCCTCGGTGTGTATGCCCAGCAGTGGGATTGCTGGGTCATAAGGTAGTTCTATTTGCAATTTTTTAAGGAATCTCCACACTGTTCTCCATAGTGGCTGTACTAGTTTGCATTCCCACCAACAGTGTAGGAGGGTTCCCTTTTCTCCACACCCTCTCCAGCATTTATTGCTTGCAGATTTTTGGATCACAGCCATTCTGACTGGTGTGAAGTGGTACCTCATTGTGGTTTTGATTTGCATTTCTCTGATAATGAGTGATGTTGAGCATCTTTTCATGTGTTTGTTAGCCATCTGTATGTCTTCTTTGGAGAAATGTCTATTTAGTTCTTTGGCCCATTTTTTGATTGGGTCGTAAATTTTTCTGGAATTGAGCTGCATAAGTTGCTTGTATATTTTTGAGATTAGTTGTTTGTCAGTTGCTTCATTTGCTATTATTTTCTCCCATTCAGAAGGCTGTCTTTTCACCTTGCTTATAGTTTCCTTTGTTGTGCAGAAGCTTTTAGGTTTAATTAGATCCCATTTGCTTATTTTTGCTTTTATTTCCAGTATTCTGAGAGGTGGGTCATAGAGGATCCTGCTGTAATTTATGTTGGAGAGTGTTTTGCCTATGTTCTCCTCTAGGAGTTTTATAGTTTCTGGTCTTACATTTAGATCTTTAATCAATTTTGAGCTTATTTTTGTGTGCGGTGTTAGAAAGTGATCTAGTTTCATTCTTTTACAAGTGGTTGACCAGTTTTCCCAGCACCACTTGTTAAAGAGATTGTCTTTACTCCATTGTATATTCTTGCCTCCTTTGTCAAAGATAAGGTGTCCATATGTGTGTGGATTTATCTCTGGGCTTTCTATTTTGTTCCATTGATCTATACGTCTGTCTTTGTGCCAGTACCATACTGTTTTGATGACTGTGGCTTTGTAGTAGAGCCTGAAGTCAGGCAAGTTGATTCCTCCAGTTCCATTCTTCTTTCTCAAGATTGCTTTGGCTATTCGAGGTTTTTTGTATTTCCATACAAATCTTGAAATTATTTGTTCTAGTTCTGTGAAAAATATGGCTGGTAGCTTGATAGGGATTGCATTGAATCTGTAGATTGCTTTGGGTAGTATACTCATTTTCACTATATTGATTCTTCCGATCCATGAACATGGTATATTTCTCCATCTATTAGTGTCCTCTTTGATTTCTTTCATCAGTGTTTTATAGTTTTCTATATATAGGTCTTTAGTTTCTTTGGGTAGATATATTCCTAAGTATTTTATTCTTTTCGTTGCAATGGTGAATGGAATTGTTTCCTTAATTTCTTTTTCTACTTTCTCATTATTAGTGTATAGGAGTGCAAGGGATTTCTGTGTGTTGATTTTATATCCTGTAACTTTACTATATTCATTGATGAGCTCTAGTAATTTTCTGGTGGAGTCTTTAGGGTTTTCCATGTAGAGGATCATGTCGTCTGCAAACAGTGAGAGTTTTACTTCTTCCTTTCCAATTTGGATTCCTTTTATTTCTTTTTCTGCTCTGATTGCTGTGGCCAAAACTTCCAGAACTATGTTGAATAGTAGCGGTGAAAGTGGACACCCTTGTCTTGTTCCTGACTTTAGGGGAAATGCTTTCAATTTTTCACCATTGAGGATAATGTTTGCTGTGGGTTTGTCATATATAGCTTTTATTATGTTGAGGTATGTTCCTTCTATTCCTGCTTTCTGGAGAGGTTTTAGCATAAATGGATGTTGAATTTTGTCAAAGGCCTTCTCTGCATCTATTGAGATAATCATATGGTTTTTATTTTTCAATTTGTTAATGTGGTGAATTACATTGATTGATTTGCAGATATTGAAGAATCCTTGCATCCCTGGGATAAAGCCCACTTGGTCATGGTGTATGGTCTTTTTAATGTGTTGTTGGATTCTGATTGCTAGAATTTTATTGAGGATTTTTGCATCTATGTTCATCAGTGATATTGGCCTGTAGTTTTCTTTTTTTGTGACATCTTTGTCAGATTTTGGTATTAGGGTGATGGTGGCCTCATAGAATGAGTTTGGAAGTTTACCTTCCTCTGCAATTTTCTGGAAGAGTTTGAGTAGGATAGGTGTTAGCTCTTCTCGAAATTTTTGGTAGAATTCAGCTGTGAAGCCCTCTGGACCTGGGCTTTTGTTTGCTGGAAGATTTCTGATTACAGTTTCAATTTCCATGCTTGTGATGGGTCTGTTAAGATTTTCTATTTCTTTCTGGTTCAGTTTTGGAAAATTATACTTTTCTAAGAATTTGTCCATTTCTTCCATGTTGTCCATTTTATTGGCATTTAACTGCTGATAGTAGTCTCTTATGATCCTTTGTATTTCTGTGTTGTCTGTTGTGATCTCTCCATTTTCATTTCTAATTTTATTGATTTGATTTTTCTCTCTTTGCTTCTTGATGAGTCTGGCTAGTGGTTTGTCAATTTTATTTATCCTTTCAAAGAACCAGCTTTTGGCTTTGTTGATTTTTGCTATGGTCTCTTTTGTTTCTTTTGCATTTATTTCTGCCCTAATTTTTAAGATTTCTTTCCTTCTACTAACTCTGGGGTTCTCCAATTCTTCCTTTTCTAGTTGCTTTAGTTGTAGAGTTAGGTTATTTATTTTACTTTTTTCTTGTTTCTTGAGGTATGCCTGTATTGCTATAAACTTTCCTCTTAGCACTGCTTTTATAGTGTCTCACAGGTTTTGGGTTGTTGTGTTTTCATTTTCATTCGTTTCTATGCATATTTTGATTTCTTTTTTGATTTCTTCTGTGATTTGTTGGTTATTCAGAAGTGTGTTGTTCAACCTCCATATGTTGGAATTTTTAGTAGTTTTTCTCCTGTAATTGAGATCTAATCTTAATGCATTATGGTCAGAAAAGATGCTTGGAATGATTTCGATTTTTTTGAATTTATCAAGTTTAGATTTATGGCCCAGGATGTGATCTATCCTGGAGAAGGTTCCATGAGCACTTGAAAAAAAGGTGAAATTCATTGTTTTGGGGTGAAATGTCCTATAGATATCAATTAGGTCTAACTGATCTAATGTATCATTTAAAGTTTGCGTTTCTTTGTTAATTTTCTGTTTAGTTGATCTGTCCATAGGTGTGAGTGGGGTATTAAAGTCTCCCACTATTATTGTGTTATTGTTGATTTCCCCTTTCATACTTGTTAGCATTTGTCTTACATATTGCGGTGCTCCTATGTTGGGTGCATATATATTTATAATTGTTATATCTTCTTCTTGGATTGATCCTTTTATCATTATGTAGTGGCCTTCTTTGTCTCTTTTCTCAGCCTTTGTTTTAAAGTCTATTTTATCAGATATGAGTATTGCCACTCCTGCTTTCTTTTGGTCTCTATTTGCGTGGTATATCTTTTTCCAGCCCTTCACTTTCAGTCTGTACGTGTCCCTTGTTTTGAGGTGGGTCTCTTGTAAGCAGCATATAGAGGGGTCTTGTTTTTGGATCCATTCGGCCAGTCTTTGCCTTTTAGTTGGGGCGTTCAACCCATTTACGTTTAAGGCAATTATTGATAAGTATGATCCAGTTACCATTTACTTTATTGTTTTGGGTTCGGGTTTATACACCCTTTTCATGTTTCCTGTCTAGAGAATATCCTTTAGAATTTGTTGGAGAGCTGGTTTGGTGGTGCTGAATTCTCTCAGCTTCTGCTTGACTGTAAAGCTTTTGATTTCTCCTTCGTATTTGAATGAGATCCTTGCTGGGTACAGTAATCTGGGCTGTAGGTTATTGTCTTTCATCACTTTAAGTATGTCTTGCCATTCCCTCCTGGCCTGAAGAGTTTCTATTGAAAGATCAGCTGTTATCCTTATGGGAATCCCCTTGTGTGTTATTTGTTGTTTTTCCCTTGCTGCTTTTAATATTTGTTCTTTGTGTTTGATCTTTGTTAATTTGATTAATATGTGTCTTGGGGTGTTTCACCTTGGGTTTATCCTATTTGGAACTCTCTGTGTTTCTTGGACTTGGGTGATTATTTCCTTCCCCATTTTAGGGAAGTTTTCAACTATTATCTCCTCAAGGATTTTCTCATGATCTTTCTTTCTGTCTTCTTCTTCTGGGACTCCTATAATTCGAATGTTGGAGCGTTTCATATTGTCCTGGAGGTCTCTGAGATTGTCCTCATTTCTTTTAATTCGTTTTTCTTTTTTCCTCTCTGATTCATTTATTTCTACAATTCTATCTTCTATTTCACTAATCCTATCTTCTGCCTCCGTTATTCTACTATTTGTTGCCTCCAGAGTGTTTCTGATCTCATTTATTGCGTTATTCATTATATTTTGACTCTTTTTTATTTCTTCTAGGTCCTTGTTAAACCTTTCTTGCATCTTCTCAATCCTTGTCTCTAGGCTATTTATCTGTGATTCCATTTTGATTTCAAGATTTTGGATCATTTTCACTATCAATATTCAGAATTCCTTCTCAGGTAGATTCCCTACTTCTTCCTCTTTTGTTTGGTTTGGTGGGCAACTCTCCTGTTCCTTTACCTGCTGAGTATTCCTCTGTCTCTTCATCTTGGTTATATTGCTGCGTTTGGGGTGGCCTTTTTATATTCTGGTAATTTGTGGAGTTCCCTTTATTATGGAGCTTGCTCACTGTGGGTGGGGTTCTATCAGTGGCTTGTCAAGGTTTCCTGGTTAGGGAGGCTTGTGTTGGAGTTCTGGTGGGTGGGGCTGGGTTTCTTCTCTCTGGAGTGCAGTGGAGTGACCAGTGATGGGTTATGAGACATCAAAGGTTTTGGAATAATTTTGAGCTGCCTGTATATTGAAGCTCAGGGGAGTGTTCCTGTGTTGCTGGAGAATTTGAGTGGTATGTCTTGTTTTGGAACTTGTTGGCCCTTGGGTGGAGCTTGGTTTCAGTGTAGGTATGAAGGCATTTGATGAGCTCCTATTGCTTAATGTTCCCTGAATTCAAGAGTTCTCTAATGTTTTCAGGCTTTGGATTTAAGCCTCCTGCTTCTGGTTTTCAGTTTTATTTTTACAGTAGCCTCTAGACTTCTCCATCTATACAGCACTGATGATAAAACATCTCCTTGTAACTCAGTGAACCTCTCTGAGTGTCCCTCAATGTGGAGAAACTTTTCATTTATTTTTATCTTAATCTTTTCTTTATGCAAGGCAAGGGAAAGGAGAAGAAACTGTATTTTTTCCAACTCTACTATCTGTCATATATAATACTATCTGCCAAATCAAATGAAACAAATCCCTTCTTTCTAGAACCCAAACAATACTCTATTCCCCCAAAGATTACATCACATTCTTAAACTTGACAGTGTGTATTTCTAAGATGCTCCTAGTCACTCAAGCAGGTTAGCTCTAAGCTCAGCAAAAATTCACACTCCTCTTCACTTCTCTCATTAACTGTGGAAAATCCATTCTTTGTGTATAAGAAACTAAAACACTGTAAATGAATACAAATTAAGAGTTTATGGGTAGGAAAAGCACAAAGAACTCCTTCCCAAGCACCAAAGACCTAGATTTCAAATACTTCTATCTTGGTTCCTAAGCAATCCAATCTCCATCAAAAAAAAAAGAAAAAAATGGTACCCCAAATTGATGGATGAATCGAAGAGATAACTCGGTGCAACAATGGTTCACGACTGCTTTCAGAAACCCAGTGAAATGAAGCAAGGCTAGCGAGCTTTGCAAGCTGTAGGACTGTCTCAGCTCATTTTTGTGGAACTGAATGAAGCCTTGCCTATAAAGGTTTCTTAGGCAGGAGGGGAGTACTACTCCTATCACTACAGAAATAAGCTTTATGTGCTGTACTTGTCAAGGTCTGCTGAATGTGTCAGGAAGACAGCAAAAATAACCAAGGAAAAGGTTTTGCCTCCTTATAAATGAACACTGGCAGCTGTTGACCATCTAAAGATTCCTTTCCCTTGATCAAGCGATAATCATATATGACTTATATGATTATAAAGTCATATTCTCCAAGTAAATAATGAGATGTTTATTAAAATGTGTTAATTAATTTTCCTCTTTAAATCACACAAAGGAAAGATACCGAAGACCAAAGAACATGGATTAAAAGATAAAGTAGATCTACTTGCTTGTTAAATATAATTGTTAAGACAGTTATTCTTCACACTCTAATACTGTGTAACCTGAGTCATCTAACCCACATGGGGGTGTTCATTAATAAAAGCGTATCATATTATAAGTCGTGATTGAATTTTGCTAGTTTTGCTACTAAATTTCCATCCCCATAAGATCTCCAGTTGTGTGTAAAATATCGTGAACTCTTTTTGGAGATATTCAGAGTGGTCTCACCTGTATTCCTGAACTGGTCCTGCCTACTATCACTTGACTCTGCCATTTCCTCCTCTTCCACTTGTCCACTTCAATGACAGCTCACTTCCAGGCACTTCTGCCAAGGCCCCTGTTGCTGATTAAGCTGCACGAAGTCATTTTACGTCTGTACTGCCTGTATCAATAAAGTTCAGGCTTAAATTGAATCCCATGCTATATGTAAAATACTTTTCTAAGTTTAAAGTTTATGTATAGCTGACACCAAAAATGGTGGCTTGTCTGATGCATTGTACTATTTCATTTAAAAGGTATTAAATGAAATTTATTATACACTGGGAAGCAGAGAAAGAGGAGCTAAATAGATTACAATGTGACAGGGATTATGGGAAGTTATTGTGCTAACTATAAGTCTTTGCTCTCTTCCTCTTTCATTGGAAGCTAATTGCCAATTAATTTTCCTTAGTTTTGTGTTTTGCAGTGCTTAGATTTAGCAGGCAGAGAGACTAGAGAGTATGAATAAGGATTCAGGCTTTAGGCTCTCCTGAGAGAGAAAATGAGAGAGAGACAGAGAGAAGCCCTTAACCAACTCTCTTGTGCATTGTTCTTGACAACAGTCTGAGGACCAAGTATGCAGGTTCTCAGGGGAAATATCAAAGCTCTGCACTAATGGAGAAAGCTTGGCTGGGGAAACTTACCCCTGAAAAGATGGACTGGTTCTTTCTTATACTTCCTACTTCAAAGTTTAGAAGAACTCTAGACTTTGCAGCTAAGGAGAACTGGAAACTGAGTGGTTTCAAAGGAGCCTGACAACCTGCCATCTCTCACCCTTATTTTCCAAAGAGGCAAAGACTATACTACCCCAAAATCAAATATTCAGCCAAGATACCATTCACATAGGAAAGGGAATCAAAGATATTGGCCTATTGGCAAAATTCCTCAAGAAAATATTAATAAACTGAGTCCAAAAATGTATAAAAAGAACTATGCACCATGACCAAAAAAAGGATTTATTACAGGTATGCAAAGCTTGTTCAACATTTGAAAATGAGCTAATGTAATCTATCACATTAACAGGCTGAAAAAGAAAAAGCATTTGATAAAACCCAATACCCATTCATGAAAAAAATTCTCAGCAATTAGGAATAGAGGGGACCTTTCTCTCAAGAACATTCACAAAAATCTACAGCCAACATTGTTCTTAAAGGAGAGAAACTGAATGCTTCCCCCTAAAATAGGAAACAAGAGACATTAACTGAAAGTCTTATCTAGTATAATAAGAAAGGATATACAGATTGAAAAGGAAGAAATAAAATGGCTTTAGCTCACAGTTGATATGAGTGTCTATACCAAATCCCAAATAACAGACCAAGAAACTCCTGAAACATATAAGTGATAATATCAAGGTTTCAGGATACATAGTTTAAAAGAGAAGTTAGTTGATTCCTATATAGCAGCAATAAACAATTGAATTTTTCAGTTAAAAATATAATGCCATTTGCAGGAAAATCATGTAAAAATCTAACAAAATATTATGAGCTCTACATGAGAAAAACTACAAAACTTTGATAAAAGAAATCAAAGAAGATCTAAATAAATGAAAAGATACTTGATATTTATGTATAGGAAGACAACATTGCTCAGATGTAATTTATTCCCAACTTGATCTATAGATGCAACACAGTCTTCTCCCAAAATTCTAACAAGTTATTTTGTAAAATCTAATTTTAAGGGTTTTATATGGAAACATGAAGTAGCACAATACTAAAGAAGAACAAAACTGGAAGACATATACTATTAAAGCTAACTTCAAGACTCAATATAACAAGACAGTGTGGTGTTGGTAAAAGAAAACAAATAGTTCAGTAGGACAAAATAGAAAACCAGAAACAGACCCATGCAAATAAAGGCAAATTCTTTAACAAAGGACCAAAGAAAATACAATGTAGAAAGGATGGACTTCTTAGTAAATGGTGCTGGAACAATTGGATGCCCATATACAATAAATGTATAAACCCCTTCATATACCTCATTGTAAGATGTGTGAAGTCATGAAGTCGCTCAATCGTGTCCGACTCTTTGCAACTCACTGTAGCCCACCAGGCTTCTCCACCCATGGGATTCTCTAGGCAAGAATACTGGAGTGGGTTGCCATTTCCTTCTCCATGGGATCTTCCTGGCCCAGGGATCGAAACCAGGTCTCCTGCATTGCAGGCAGACGTTTTAACCTCTGAGCCACCAGGGAAGCCCATATGCCTTATACCTTTCACAAAAATTACCTTCAAATGAGGCATAGATTTAATACAAAATTCAATACTACAAAATATCTAGAAGGAAACAGAAAAAAATCTAGACAAGCTTGAGTTTAGTGATGAGATTATAGGTACAACTTCAAAAACATCATCCATGAAATTTAAAGAAAATGTGATGTTAGACTCTATTAAAATTAGAAACCTCTGCTCTCCAAAACACATTGTTAAAAGTACAGTAGGTCCCCTACATATGAATGAGTTCCATTTCAAGAGCCCATTTGTGAGTCCAGTTGATTCATAAGTCCAACCAAGTTAGCCTAGGTACCCAACCAACACCATCAGATATATAGTACTGTACTGTAATAAATTTATACTTTTTACACAAATAATACACAAAAAGAAGTAAACATAAAAAATAAAACATTTTTAATCTTACAGTATAGTACCTTGAAAAGTACAGTACAATGGCTGGCATAAAAGGGGCTGCCATCGAGTGAACAAGCAAGAAGAGTTAATGACTGGAGGAAGGAGAGTAGGAAGGAGATGGTAGAGCTGAAGTATCTTTAGCAATACGAGAAAGAGGGCAGGCTGCAGCTTCATTCATGCCTGACATTGATGACACAGGTTCTGGTTCCTTGCTGGATTCAATTCAGTCTGCCCTCTTGAAAAAATAATCCAGTGATATCGGCGTAGTCTCATTTCAAAGGTTTGTTCACATAATCGCATCTTGACACTCACGAATATGGTCAGTAGATCGCCAGATCGGAGACGGCACCGAGAAACCTTGGAAGGAAAGTTATGACCAACCTAGACAGCATATTCAAAAGCAGAGACATTACTTTGCCAACAAAGGTCCGTCTAGTCAAGGCTATGGTTTTTCCAGTGGTCATGTATGGATGTGAGAGTTGGACTGTGAATAAAGTTGATCACTGAAAATTTGATGCTTTTGAACTGTGGTGTTGGAGAAGACTCTTGAGAGTCCCTTGAACTGCAAGGAGATCCAACCAGTCCATTCTAAAGGAGATCAGTCCTGGGTGTTCTTTGGAAGGAATGATGCTAAAGCTGAAACTCCAGTACTTTGGCCACCTCATGCGAAGAGTTGACTCATTGGAAAAGACTCTGATACTGGGAGGGATTGGGGGCAGGAGGAGAAGGGGATGACAGAGGATGAGATGGCTGGATGGCATCACCAACTCGATGAATGTGAGTCTGGGTGAACTCCGGGAGATGGTAATGGTTAGGGAGACCTGGTGTGCTATGATTCATGGGGTTGCAAAGAGCCGGACACAACAGAGCAACTGAACTGAACTGATCTGGGTAGTAGCTCTTCTTTTCTGCTCACAGTTGCACTGGATTACATTCTGAATGGCTGCTGCAACCTTCATGTACCATTCTACATTTGGATCCAGGGCCTCAAAAACTAACAGTGCCTCTTCAAATCAAGAAATCCCTCTCACCATTTTCTGTGTTGAGAATCTCTTTGGTTCTTTCTTCCTCTTGTCTCTCTTCGCCCTTTCTCTGGGCCTCCAGTTCTATCAGGTCTTCATTAGTAAGCACCTCATGTTGCACAACAGTGCTGCAAAGTGCAGAAAATCACAACCTCTTGTAGAGGATGCATACATGTGACAATGTACGCCAGACACATGAACTAACTTACATGATTGGACATGGGAATGTATTTCACCTCTTTGAAAGCTCACGACCTGAAAGTTCGTAGGTAGGGGGCTTATTATATCAAAATATAAGTGATAAACTTAGGGGAAATGTTTTCAAAATACTTATCTGATAGAGCACTGGTATCCAAAATATTCAAAAAGCACTTAAAACTCAAGCATAAATATAAAAACAATCCAATTTTTTTAAAAGGAGCAAAAAAATCTGAATAGGTTTCTCATGAAAGAAGATATGCAGATGAAAAATAAACATAGGAAAAGATGCTATCATCATTGATTGTCTTTTAACTGCAAATTAAAACAATGATATATCTACAACACCACTACACACCCACACCTATGAGATAAATCCATGCTACTTGTCCCAGGGTAAAAGATTTTAAAGATAGAGAACAGGTTAAACTGAGTTACCCAAGGGGCATCTTGGGTACAGACATCTCCCCTGATAGCAGCAGCAAGCCTTCTGACTAGATTGTAATGGCCAAGGATAGAGCAGATGCAGGAGCCGTGCACACAACAGCGGAGTCCCAGAAAATGTAAATACCTGTGAGTGAATGACTAACCACGATAACGTTATTCAAATTTGAGCTTCTAGTTTCTCCTTATTGGGAAGGAAGTCTTTTGAGCCCCATGGAAAAAAGAGGATGGCATGGGATGAGTGAACAGATGGTAACAGGCAGGGCTCTGCTCCAAGCATCCAATGTACTGGTGAACTCAGATATCCTAGTGATGACACTCCCAGGCCAGATCCCGATACTTCAATTGCAGTCACTGAGACAGCTGACCACTTTTCATTTAAAACTCATTATTTGCAGAATGCCACATGATGCTCTGAGGGACAACAGTGTTGAAATGAAAACTAGGCTCCCTCTGAGATTGCTATCATTAGTGTCTGCAGAAGAATATTTGAGGCTTTGATTTTGTTTGCATGATGAAGGGGCAATGTTGGCATTATTGAATGAAAAAAACTTGGAAAGTATTGGAGGCAATGCATATGACCCAGTTTAACATAATGAGTTCTATGTTGACCAATAATGCTGGGCAAGGAATTCCTCTCCCATTCTCAACCTGGAAGTTTGCTGGGATTTGACATATATTCTACCATCAGGGAGATCTCCTTAAGAACATAAATATAAAAAGGAATATCATCACTGTGACTGTAGTCTCTTGAGACAACACACTGTTTTTACATGATTGCAAGGGAACTTGGGTGTCAGGGAAGTTCTAACTTCTAACTAATGTTTTTGTCTAGTAGACAACCAAACGTATGCAGCTATCATTTCTACTATAATACACTTGATACTAAATTTGAAAACTTCACTTGTAATAGAACCATTATAAAAGACTGCCATGCCAAAACAAGAAATTTGGGGGCATGGGCAACACATAAAAAGCCAGCGACAACCCACAAACCTACTGTTTGCCAATTTGCCAGTCTCTTCAACACAAAATTCTAGAAGGCTGGTTGGTCTGGTTGTCTTTGATAATTTATTATTAGTACAAGACTGTGTTTTTCTCAGCCTTGACTAAGCTACTGCTGCTGCTGCTGCTAAGTTGCTTCAGTTATGTCCGACTCTGTGCAACCCCATAGACAGCAGCCCATTAGGCTCCCCCGACCCTGGCATTCGCCAGGCAAGAATACTGAAGTGGGTTGCCATTTCCTTCTCCAATGCCTGAAAGTGAAATGCGAAAGTGAAGTCACTCAGTGGTGTCTGACTCTTCGTGACCCCATGGACAGCAGCCTACCAGGCTCCTCCATCCATGGGATTTTCCAGGCAAGAGTACTGGAATGGGGTGCCATTGCGTTCTCAAGACTAAGCTACTAGGTATCTGTAAATCAATGAAGTAAAACATGAAAAGCTCAGAAGACATGAATTCAAGGTTAGTAACAATACTCTTGTTTGCCAGTTTTCATTTGACTCTAGGAGATAGATAAATAGGTTAAACTGATTAGATCAGGGACACCTAGAAATACAAACTTGGATGCTGAATTTCCTCAGAGGGTTCTATAGTCTACCCTTCTATCTCCAGAGATCACTATGATGACTAAACAGCAATCTCTGACTCCTTCCTGAAAAAGGAGAGACAGTCTGGTTCATTCCCAAGGGAAAATGGCAGACCTTGAGTGGTTGTTGGGAACCCACCCAAGTTCATAAACTGTGTTGATGTTTGAGGAGGATTTCATAACTCTGTTTCTCCTACTGTATCTCAACCACTCTAGCCTTTCTTAGACTCTCTCAAGCAGAGGCTTGAAGTTTAACTTATTTTCATGTTAGATTTCTCATTCATTACCCCTCCCAGATTTTCCACAACAATCTCACCACTCCACCAAAAGAAAAATGCAAATTTTGTCACTGTTGTTGTTGTTGATTTGTTCACACCCCTAGATTGTTAACCCCATCCAAACTTTATATTAATTTTTATCTGCATATAGTTGCTTTACATACTGGGTTAGCTTCTGCTATATAGCAAAATGAATCAGTTATATGTGTATCTCTTCTTTTTTAGATTTACTTCCCATTTAGGTTGTCATAAAACACTGAATAGAGTTCTCTGTGCTATACAGTAGATTCTCATTGGTTACCTATTTTATGCATGGAAAGAGAAAAAGAAATACTGTATATTAACACTTACATGTGGAATCTAGAAAACATGGTACAGATCAACTTGAAATAGAGACACAGACGTAGAGAACAAATTTTCAGATACCAAGGAGGAAGGGGAGGTAATGGGATGAAATGGGAGATTGGGATTGACATGTATCCTCTGTACATTAATGGTTTTCAATTTTAAAAAAAAAGATTCATGTCTGTTTTAGGAAATGCTTTCACTGTACTAAATAGTACTTAGATAAGGAAAATAGCCCTGCTGGCACAAATTCTGGCACTGCATGACAAGTTTTAGTCAATGATTTTGAGAAGTACTTTAGTACAGCATAGCTTCCATATTAATGACACATTTCTCCCCAAGATAAATTTAAAATATTAAATATACTACCACTGGTACAAATAGTTTTATTTATTCATTTCCATTCATTCAATAAGTATTTGTTTAGGCTTCCCTGGTGGTTCAGACAGTAAAGAATCCAGCTGTAGTACAGGAGACCCAGGTTCAAGACCTGGGTCAGGAAGACCCCCTGGAGAATGGAATGGCTACCCACTGCAATATTCTTGCCTGGAGAATCCCATGAACAGAGGAGCCTGATGGGCTATAGTCCATGGGGTCACAAAGAGTCAGACACAACTGAGGGACTAAGCACATACATGCATAGATTAGTTTAGAGTCCACTACATGCCAATGCTCTTGGCATTATACCAAGAACAGTTAAGCAGTCTGAATGAGTCACAAGCTAGAATCAAGACTTCCAGGAGAAATATCAACAACCTTAGATATGCAGATGATACCGCCCTAATGTCAGAACCGGCCGAGAGGAGCTACCCCACATCTGAGGTCAGAGGCAGCGGCCGAGAGGAGCTACCACGTCCAAGGCCAAGGGCAATGGCCGAGAGGAGATACCCCATGTCCGAAGCCAGGGATGGTGGCCGGGAGGAGCTACCCCTCATCCAAGGTAAGGAGCAGTGGCTGTGTTTGCTGGAGCAGCCGTGAAGATATACCCCATGCCCAAGGTAAAAGAAACCCAAGTAAGATGGTAGGTGTTGCAAGAGGGCATCTGAGGGCAGACACACTGAAACCATACTCACAGAAAACTAGTCAATGTAATCACACTAGGACCACAGCCTTGTCTAACTCAATGAAACTAAGCCATGCCCGGGGGGCAACCCAAGACGGGGGGGTCATGGTGGAGAGGTCTGACAGAATGTGGTCCACTGGAGAAAGGAATGGCAAACCACTTCAGTATTCTTGCCTTGAGAACCCCATGAACAGTATGAAAAGGCAAAATGACAGGATATTGAAAGAGGTACTCCCCAGGTCAGTAGGTGCCCAATATGCTACTGGAGATCAGTGGAGAAATAACTTCAGAAAGAATGAAGGGATGGAACCAACACAAAAAAAATACCCAGTTGTGGATGGGACTAGTGATAGAAGCAAGGTCCGATGCTGTAAAGAGCAATATTGCATAGGAACCTGGAATGTCAGGTCCATGAATCAAGGCAAATTGGAACTGGTCAAACAAGAGATGGCAAGAGTGAACGTCAACATTCTAGGAATCAGCGAACTAAAATGGACTGGAATGGGTGAATTTAACTCACATGACCATTATATCTACTACTGTGGGCAGGAATCCCTCAGAAGAAAGGGAGTAGCCATCGTGGTCAACAAAAGAGTCCAAAATGCAGTACTTGGATGCAATCTCAAAAACGACAGAATGATCTCAGTTTGTTTCCAAGGCAAACCATTCAATATCACAGTTATCCAAGTCTATGCCCCAACCAGTAATGCTGAGGAAGCTGAAGTTGAACGGTTCTATGAAGACCTACAAGACCTTGTAGAACTAAACCCAAAAAGATGTCCTCTTCATTATAGTGGACTGGAATACAAAAGTAGGAACTCAAGAAACACCTAGAGTAATAGGCAAATTCGGCCTTGGAATGTGAAATGAAGCAGGGCAAAGACTAGCAGAGTTTTGCCAGGACCATGCACTGGTCATAGCAAACACCCTCTTCCAACAACACAAGAGAAGACTCTACACATGGACATCACCAGATGGTCAACACTGAAATCAGATTGATTATATTCTTTGCAGCTAAAGATGAAGAAGCTCTATACAGTCAACAAAAACAAGACCAGGAGCTGACTGTGCCTCAGATCATGAACTTCTTATTGCCAAATTCAGACTTAAATTGAAGAAAGTAGGGAAAACCGCCGCTACACCATTCAGGTATGGACTAAATCAAATCCCTTATGATTATACAGTGGAAGTGAGAAATAGATTTAAGGGCCTAGATCTGATAGATAGAGTGCCTGAAGAACTATGGAATGAGGTTCGTGACATTGTACAGGAGACAGGGATCAAGACCATCCCCATAGAAAAGAAATGCAAAAAAGCAAAATGGCTGTCTGGGGAGGCCTTACAATTAGCTGTGAAAAGAAGGGAAGCAAAAAGCAAAGGAGAAAGGAAAGATATAAGCATCTGAATGCAGAGTTCCAAAGAATAGCAAGAAGAGATAAGAAAGCCTTCTTCAGAGATCAATGCAAATAAATAGAGGAAAAGAACAAAATGGGAAAGACTAGAGATCTCTTCAAGAAAATTAGAGATACCAAGGGAACATTTCATGCAAAGATGGGCTCGATAAAGGACAGAAATGGTATGGACCTAACTGAAGCAGAAGATATTAAGAAGTGGTGGCAAGAATACACAGAAGAACTGTACAAAAAAGATCTTCACGACCCAGATAATCACGATGATGTGATCACTCACCTAGAGCTAGACATTCTGGAATGTGAGGTCAAGTGGGCCTTAGAAAGCATCACTATGAACAAAGCTAGTGGAGGTGATGGAATTCCCGTGGAGCTATTTCAAATCCTGAAAGGTGATGCTGTGAAAGTGCTGCACTCAATATGCCAGCAAACTTGGAAAACTCAGCAGTGGCCACAGGACTGACAAAGGTCAGTTTTCATTCCAATTCCAAAGAAAGGCAATGCCAAAGAATCCTCAAACTACCACACAATCGTGCTCATCTCACATGCTAGTAAAGTAATGCTCAAAATTCTCCAAGCCAGGCTTCAACAATATGTGATCCGTGTACTTCCTGATGTTCAAGCTGGTTTTAGAAAAGGCAGAGGAACCAGAGATCAAATTGTCAACATCTGCTGGATCATGGAAAAAGCAAGAGAGTTCCAGAAAAACATCTATTTCTGCTTGATTGACTATGCCAAAGCCTTTGACTGTGTGGACCCCAATAAACTGTGGAAAATTCTGAAAGAGATGGGAATAGCAGACCACCTGACTTGCCTCTTGAGAAATCTGTATGCAGGCCAGGAAGCAACAGTTAGAACTGGACATGGAACAACATACTGGTTCCAAATAGGAAAACGAGTACTTCAAGTCTGTATATTGTCACCCTGCTTATTTAACTTATATGCAGAGTACATCATGAGAAACGTTGGACTGGAAGAAACACATGCTGGAATCAAGATTGCCGGGAGAAATCTCAATAACCTCAGATATGCAGATGACACCACCCTTGTGGCAGAAAGTGAAGAGGAACTCAAAAGCCTCTTGATGAACTTGAAAGAGGAGAGTGAAAAAGTTGGCCTAAAGCTCAACATTCAGAAAACGAAGATCCTGGTATCCAGTTCCATCACTTCATGGGAAATAGATGGGGAAACAGTAGAAAGTGTCAGACTTTATCTTTTGGGGGGCTCCAAAATCACTGCAGATGGTGATTGCAGCCATGAAATTAAAAGACACTTACTCCTTGGAAGAAAAGTTATGACCAACCTAGATAGTGTATTCAAAAGCAGAGACATTACTTTGCTGACTAAGGTCCATCTAGTCATGGCTATGGTATTTCCAGTAGGCATGTATGGATGTGAGAGTTGGACTGTGAAGAAGGCTGAGCACTGAAGAATTGATGCTTTTGAACTGTGGTGTTGGAGAAGATTCTTGAGAGTCCCTTGGACTGCAAGGAGATCCAACCAGTCCATTCTAAAGGAGATCAGCCCTGGGATTTCTTTGGAAGGAATGATGCTACAGCTGAAACTCCAGTACTTTGGCCACCTCATGCAAAGAGCTGACTCATTGGAAAAGACTCTGATGCTGGGAGGGATTGGGGGCAGGAGAAGAAGGGGATGACCGAGGATGAGATGGCTGGATGGCATCACGGACTCGATGGACGCGAGTCTGAGTGAACTCCGGGAGTTGTTGATAGACAGGGAGGCCTGGTGTGCTGCGATTCATGGGGTCGCAAAGAGTTGGACACGACTGAGTGACTGAACTGAACTGAATGTCAGAAAGTAAAGAGGGATTCAAAAGCTTTTTGATAACCGTGAAAGAAGAGAGTGAAAAAGCTGGCTTAAGACTGAACATTCAAAATATTAAGATTATGATATTTGGTCCCATCACTTCATGGCAAGCAAATGGGGAAAAAAAGGAAATAGTGACAGATTTTTACCTTCTTGGGCTCCAAAATCACTGTGGATAGTGACTGTAGCCACGAAATTAAAAGACACTTGCTCCTTATAAGAAATGCTATAACAAACTTAGACAGCATATTAAAAAACAAATACATCACGTTGCTGACAAATGTCTGTATAGTCAAAGCTATGGATGTTTCAGTAGTCATGTATGGATGTAAGAGTTGGACCATAAAGAAGACTGTGATGGTGGTTGGTTTAGTCGCTAGGTCGTGTCCTACTGTGACTCCATGGACTGTAGGATTTTCCTGGCAAGGATACTGGAGTCAGTTTCTATTTCCTTCTCCAGGGCATCTTCCTGACCCAGGGATTGAATCCAGGTCTCCTGCATTGCAGGCAGATTCTTCATCGACTGAGCTAAAGAAGGCTGAGAGCCTAAGAATTGGTGCTTTTGAATTGTAGTGCTGGAGAAGACTCTTGAGAGTCCCCTTGACAGCAAGGAGATCAAACCAGCCAGTCCTAAAGGAAATAAACCCTGAATATTCATTGGAAGGACTGATGCTGAATCTGAAGCTCCAATACTTTGACCATCTCATGCAAAGAGACTACTCATTGGAAAAGACCCTGATGCTGGAAAAGATTGAGGACAGGAGGAGAAGAGAGCACAAGGATGAGACGGTTGGATGGCATCACTGACTCAATGGACACGAGTTTGAGCAAACTTAGGAGATAGTGAAGGACAGGGAAGCCCGATGTGCTGCCATCCATAGGGTTGAAAAGAGATGGATACAACTTAGTGAATGAACAAAAAAATGCCAACATTCTTTATAGTATATCAAGAACTGTAAACCAAACTAAGTTCCCATTTTCATTGGCTTATCTCAAATGAAAAGAGAAAGGCAATAAACAAATTAATATATAATACATTGGGTGGTGATAAGTGATATTAACAAAGTCAAATTAAAGAAGAAAAGAAGCTGCCAGGACAGATGTGAGGAGAGGTGAAAAGAACTGGATTATTTTAGAGAAAGTAGTCAGGAAAGACCCCGGTGATTAGACGGCATGTGAGCAGAAAGCTGAAGGGAAATGATGAACCAGACAATGTGGATAGAGAAAGAAACAGCAGCAGCAATGTCAGAGAGGTTGCTAGCCTGAGACAAGGTCTATAGGGTTGTATAGACAAGAGTAAGAACACTTAATTTTATTTTGAGAAAATAGAAAAGTCATTGGAAATGTTGAACAGTCCACATGTGATGAGACTTACATTTTCCAAGAATCACCATGACTATGCAAAGAGCCTTTACTGTAGAGGGGTCAAGATGGAAATGAAGAAGCCAGTTAGGAAATCTAGAAACAAAAGCCATTCAAATGGAATATAGCTAGTATATAAGAGGCAATCCACAAGTAAGTAGTAATGTACAAATTTTGCTGTACACAAGTATTGTGTTCAGTATTAGTGATTCATAGGGAAAGAAAGGCCATGTAACTGGATAGGCCCACTGGATCGATCTAAACTGAAAGGAGAAGAAATTATTATTTCCAATTTTTCTTACAATGCAATAATATCAAAAGGGCAGGCAAGTAAAAAAAAAAAGCTCACAAAACAAATAATTTTTAGGACAGTCATACAGTTATTTGCCCTCTCATCTCACAACACATGGAGGTCAACTCCAGTAGAATTACCTCCCTATCATTTTCCAGACCTTAAAAAAGAAAGTAATTCCCATGGCCGTTGCTTGATTTACATTATTTCCTCTTTCTGGAATGTCTTTCTAACTTTGTTTCTCTAATTAAAACACACAAGTCCCTCCATAAGACTCATTTTCATCACTACATTTTTTGTGATTAGTGTCACCACATGCTGAGCATACCTCCTACACTGCAAGCAAAAGTTCTAAGGACAATACCACTTGTGCAACTTTATACACGAAGTGAGTGACAGCAGAGTCCATGGAAAAAAATGCAGGCACAATCAGAAATCAGAATCTTAATCTGCCTCAATCGTGATCTTGGGCAAGATTCTCTAACCCCTCTAGCTTCACTTTTCTTGTTTATACAATGGGAATAATAATGTCTATTCCCTGTATTTGTTGTGAAATCAATCAGATGATAATAATCGCCATCACGTATTAGGCACTTAGAATCTGGTTCCAGAGGCCACACTCTGAATCATTACCTGATATTGCCTCTGTAAAACATCTGATACGTAGTAAGTCTTAACACAAATATCAGTTGTTTTTTCATTTTTGCTTATCTTCCCTGATTGTTGCACTATTTATCATTTCCTTCCAAATAAACAGATAATTTATGGCAGGCAGGAACTGCAACTTTTCTAGGCTTCCCTGCTGGGACAGATCAAATACTGTACACACCGTAGGCAATGGACTAGTGCCTACAGGACAATAAATAAAAGAAAAACATGTTTTTAATCAACTAATTAAAGATACACTTAGTAAAGTGACAAGGTTTGCCAGGAAGTAAACACTGACAGTAACAATGCTACAAAATATTCCACTTTGTTTCTGAAAACTTTGGTTAGATGCCAACACTTCCTTAAACCCCCATTCCAAAATTGATCAGCTGACACTCACAATCAAAACTACCTGCTGAAGAAATATTCAAAAGAATTCATCACACTCATGCCTCTAACCTCAACTAGTAAGTCAGTGAGTCCCAGAAAATGTCTAATTTCCTTTTCCTTATTCCTCTTAGGATTTCCAATATTTTTTCCAAACTTTCACCAGCCATGACTTCTCCTTTTATTTTTAGCAGGACACAATGTTTCCACCTGACAAGGAGCCTCAAGTGGCTCAAGTAAAAACACTTCAATCCCTGTCCCCTTTATGAATAATCCTCTCCTCATTGGAAAAGGAATTTCTCCCTCCCCGTCCCATGAAGGATAATGTCCCTTCCTCTGCTCCATCATCCCAGCTCTCACGGTCACTTAAGGCCATTGCCTCATCTGTCACTTCCTTTCTTACTGGGGTCCCAAGCTCTTCCTTCTGGTTTGCCTTCTTTACCTAGCCTGGAAACATTCCAGTTGCTGCTCTCATGGCAAAATCAAAAACAAAATCTTTACCTTGACCCTCTCCCTTTTTCTTTTTCTCCCTATGCCAAATTCCCAGAAACAGAGTCTACATGTCCTGTTCCCATTTTTTCCATTTAAAAATTATTGAAACTGCTCCTGCCAACGGCACTGAGTGTTCTCATTGCAAACTGCTTTTGTCCTTCTACCTCCTTGACATTTATGCAGCATTGGACATTAACCCTTCCTTCCTTCTTTAACATTATCCGGCTTCTATTTCCTCTCTCTGTTTTCTCTGTATTCATCTTCTTTGCAGGCTCTCTTCTCCAAATTCCTACATTTATGTCCCAGACCATTTTCTCATGCTCTCTTCCTGTGACCTCATTTCTTCCTTGCATTAACTTCCATCTATGCTAAAGATCAGTAAATCCATATCACTAACTTTGATCTCTGCCAAATCTATCTGCCAGAGGGTATACCAGATAACTGGGCATCTCCATCTCAGTGCATGCAAAAGTGACCTCGTTTTTGTCCAGTTCCAAGTCTGTTTCTACCTCTTCTACAACCAGTCTTAATAATGTTGCCATAGTCACCCCATCATCCATACTAGAAACCTACAAGTCACCCATAACTCCCCTCATCACAACCCTAAGGTTCAGAGGAAGCATAAGGATTTCAGATAGTCTCTGCCTTAACAAGAGAACTGGAAACAGATGCCTGAGGCAGTCTTGAGCTGGTCAAGGCAGGAGGACCTCAGCAGGAAACTCACTGAACTCCCTTCAAAGAGAAAACTCTCTCCTTAAGAATCATCTTCTGTTCGCCTCATTTTCTCTTCAAATCCCACACCCTTGAGAATGACTGTGTGTACTTCTTATTTGTAGCATTTCCTCCATAGCACTTGTCACAACTGTAATTATTACTACAATGATTTCTTTAATACCCATCTCCTCTATTTCACTGAAGGTCTTTACAGGTAATAGATCTGACTGTTTCACACTTTGTAAATTCTCAGCGACTATTTTAAAAATGAATGTATAATCCTCTATCAATTATCTATACTTAATTAAATATTGAGTTCATCCAGTGAGTTTTTATAATTTCAATTATTGTGTCATTCGGTTCTACAACTTCCATTTTGTCCTCTTTTATAAGTTTACATCTTGGCTGTGATTTTCTACTTTTGCATTTGTCTCAAGAGAATTTTTAGTTGATTGTCAATGCATTTTCTTAATAGCTGCTTTAAAATCATTGTCAGATATTTCCAATAACTGATTCATCTTGGTGTTGACATTAGTGGATTGACAGTCTTTTCTCATTTGAGTTATGATTTGATACTTATCTTGGACATATTCTCTGTTTTGTTAGGAGACTCTGAGTCCTATTTAAATCTTTTATTTAACAAACAAGTCACCCTGTCTAGATGCAGCCTGTGGATTTTGGCTTATATCCATGGGCTCCTGCTTCCAATAGCAGTCTAACTTTTAGAGGTTTAGACTGTTAACTTTTGTTAGTTTGGTCTATCTAGTGCCCCTGGGGCTTCCACTGGTCCCAGCTGGTGCTACCTGAGGGAACTGAAAGAGATTCTTCAGGAAGCCCATGGGTGTGTCTCAGTGGGAGAAGGCTGTGGTAGGATCCCTCATCAGTGGCTCCTGGTTGTCCTGAGTCTTTCAGTGGGGAAGAAGAGTCTCCCTGGGAGACAAAGGGTCTTTCCTGAGCAGGCTGCCTGCTATAGCTGAATTTCCCTGCCTAGTCTCCCTGCCCCTCTCAGTAACTCTCTGCAAAAAGAAGAGTCTCGGGGCCATAGGAAGAAATATCTCCCCTGGATGCTTGTTTCTAGTGAGGCTCACAGTTGATCCTCTTGCGGGTGGTGTCCTGCTCCACTGATGCTGGCAAAGCTACCCCCATTCCACCAAGGGTTGGGGGAGGAGCAACATACCTAAGCCACCTTCTGCTGCCATTTCCATCTGAAATGCTGGAGCTGAATGTCATTCTCTGTTGGGCAGAGAGACTCAAGACATCTTGCTGCTATGCTCTGCCTCACATCCTGGTGTTATAAACTAGCTCAACTCTTCTTAACACATTTCAGAGTTTTCCTTGCACTATCTCTTGAACCATTTCCAGGTTTATAGATATGCTTAGCAGGGCAGAGCAGGGGAAAATGAATCTATGCCATCTTGTCTGTTGGAAGTCACACCATTGCTTTAGTTAAATGTTTACTACTTCAAGTGTGTGTGTGTCTGTGTTAGCTGCCCGGTCATGTCCAGCTCTTTGAGATCTCATGAGCTGCAGCCCACCAGGGTCCTCCGTCCATGGAATTCTCCAGACAAGAATACTGGAGTGGATTGCCATTTCCCACTCCAGTACTCTTGCCTGGAAAATTCCATGGATGGAGGAGCCTGGTGGGCTACAGTCCATGGGGTTGCAAAGAGTCAGACACGACTAAGCAACTTCACTTTCTTTCTTTCTATAGGTCCCTTTGGAGAAGAAAATGGCAACCCACTCCAGTATTCTTGCCTGGAGAACCCCATGGACAGAGGGGCCTGGTGGGCTATAGTATATGGGATTGCAAAGAGTTGGACATGACTAAGCAACTAACACACACACACACACACACACACACACACACACACACACATATCTTTTATATAATTTACTGAGTGCCAAGTACTTTCCTTTTATATGATTTACTGAGTGACAAGTACACCATTATGGCAGAAAATGAAGAAGAACTAAAGAGCGTCTTGATGAATGTGAAATAGGAGAGTGAAAAAGTTGGCTTAAAACTCAACATTCAGAAAACTAAGATCATGGCATCCACTCCCATCACTTCATGGCAAATAGATGGGGAAACAAAGGAAACAGTGACAGATTTTATTTTCTTGGGCTCCAAAATCACTGCAGATGGTGACTGCAGCCATGAAATTAAAAGACACTTACTCCTTGGAAGAAAAGCTATGATAAACCTAAACAGCATATTAAAAAGCAGAGACTTTACTTTGATGACAAACGTCCATCTAGTCAAAGCTATGGTTTTTCCGGTAGTCATGTATGTATGTGAGAGTTGGACTATAAAGGAAGCTGAGCACTGAAAAATGGATGCTTTTGAACTGTGGTGTTGGAGAAGACTCTTGAGAGTCCCTTGGACTGCAAGAAGACCAAACCAGTCAATCCTAAAAGAAATCAGTCCTGAATACTCATTGGAAGAACTGATGCTGAAGCTGAAACTCCAATACTGTGGCCACCTGATGAGGAGAACTGACTCATTTGAAAAGACCCTAATGCTGGGAAAGATTGAAGGCAGAAAGAGAAGGGGATGACAGAGGATGAGACGGTTGGATGGCATCACCGAGTATAGGGACATGAGTTTGAGCAAACTCTGGAAGTTGGTGATGGACAGGGAAGCCTGGCATGCTGCAGTCCCATGGGGTTGCAAAGAGTTGGACACGACCAAGCACCTGAACTGAAGTATTTTCCTCGATAATGGTGATAAAACAGTAAACAAAACAAAGACCCATCTCCCACTAGACTTACATTCTAGTAAGAGGGAGATAACCAATAAATGTATAAACATATGAAATGTCTGTTATTGAAACTGACAAGTAAAAAAGAAGAGACAGAGTATGATGGAAAAGATGTTAATTTCATGTTTCACCTGCTCAGGAAATGCTTCTTTGAGAATACAAAAAAAAAAAGCCAAGCTTTTTGTGGAAGAGAAGATAATTCCAGAGGAAGTGAATTCATCGTCACAAGAGGAAAAGATACAAAGAGGTCAGTGTGGCTGGAACAGAGAACTTTAGGAAGAGACTGGTAGGAAGTAAGGTTGGAGATTAAGGGGCACCTAATAAGAAAATAATTTATAGATTTATTTCTAATAAAAGAACCTCTGTTTCTATACACGTGATGTTTGGTGTTTTCAGTGATGCTCAAATTATTCTGTTGATCATGTAATGCCCTGTAGATTCTGATTCAGTCGGTTTAAGGTGGAGTCCAACAATCTGTATTTTTTAGCTAATTCATGGCTGATCTGAAGGTATAGTTTAAATCAAACTGTCAAGTATAGTTTGATAATCATTATTCTAGACCTGAACTGGTGAATGCAGTAACAATTCACCAAACGCAGCTACTGCTGCTGATGAATTGAATTTTAAATTTTATTTAATTTTACTTAATTTAAATGTTTAAAATGAATACTCAGAGTTCAGTTATTGGAAAACTTTCAAGTGCATTTGGAATAATTCTGGATATGCAAATATACTTGATCAATTGTAAATTCCATGAAATTGAAATGCAGATAAGTATTTCTATGAAAATTCAGCATCCAAATTGAGATTTAAGTGTAGAATACATACCACATTTCAAAAATATAGCATTAAAAAGAAGGAAAAAAATCCCAAATAATTTTGGTTATGCTAAAATTATATTTTGGCTATATGGAACTAAATAAAACATATTATTTTAATTATATATTAAATATACATATAAATAATATATTAAAATTAATTTTACCTATTTCTCTTTATCTTTATACTCTACACCCTAGAGCCCACAGAAATTAATCCAACTAGCAAATCCTAAACATTTTTTAACCTGCCTCTCCCATTCCTTCTCTAGAAAATCACAATAATGGTTCTGGCCCATGTTTCCCTCTCAACCCCCTCTGCTTCCTGACCAACCCTAGTGCTTCCCAATGGGACCCCAAGTGAGGTGGTATATCCCCTCCTCTTGCAAACTGCAACAAACTATCCTTTCAATTGCAGTCATCTCCTGATCTGCTAACTTCACTATACATGAATAATAATAAAACCTACATTTTAAAACATAGCCCCATGTCAAATTTCTGTTGTTAGTAGAAACTATTCCTGGTTGTGACAGTGTGGATAGAAAACATGGTATAGTCTTGCTTTTGTTAGTTACGCAGGCCAGAAGATACAATGCTTAGTTGTGGTTGGGCTTATAAACTTAATTTTCATTCTAGATGGTGAGGTTTGGAAAATTTCAGCCATCTTTTACATGTCTCCATAGACCCCCAAGTCCTCCGCATAAAAAGTACCCTGCTTACCTCAGGTTCAAATATATAAGGTTAATTATAAGCTAGTTAGCCAAACAAATTATACAGCTACCAATTTCTTTGACATGCTTAAATTTCTTTTCGTCTGGCTCCCTTATTCACTGAAATAAAAATAGGTAAATAAATGAATAAATAACAAATTAAACTCAAGGTTAGACTATAGGCAATTATCCAAATTAACCTCGACCTGAACAACAAAGGGCTTCCCTGGTGGCTCAGCTGGTAAAAAATCCATCTGCAATTTGGGAGACCTGGGTTTGATCCCTGAGTTGGGAAGATACCCTGGAGAAGGGAACAGCTACCCACTCCAGTATTCCAGCCTGGAGAAGTCCATGGACTGTATAGTCCATTGGGTCGCTAAGAGTCAGACACAACTGAGCGACTTTCACTTTCACTTTGAACAACAAAACAGTTGCTATGAGTAAGTTATTCTTCCACATCTTAAACTATAAAACACTGATGAAAGAAATCAAAGAGGACACGAATAGATGGAGAAATATACCATGTTCATGGCTTGGAAGAATCAATATAGTGAAAATGAGTATACTAGCCAAAGCAATCTACAGATTCAATGCAATCCCTATCAAGCTACCAGTGGTATTTTTCACAATGCTAGAACAAATAATTTCACAATTTGTATGGAAATACAAAAAACCTCGAATAGCCAAAGCAATCTTGAGAAAGAAGAATGGAACTGGAGGAATCAACCTGCCTGACTTCAGGCTCTACTACAAACCACAGTCATCAAGACAGTATGGTACTGGCATAAAGACAGAAATATAGATCAGAGGAACAAAATAGAAAGCCCAGAGATAAATCCACACACATATGGACACCTTATCTTCGACAAAGGAGGCAAGAATATACAATGGATTAAAGACAATCTCTTTAACAAGTGGTGCTGGGAAAACTGGTCAACCACTTGTAAAAGAATGAAACTAGATCACTTTCTAACACCGCACACAAAAATAAACTCAAAATGGATTAAAGATCTAAATGTAAGACCAGAAACTATAAAACTCCTAGAGGAGAACATAGGCAAAACACTCTCCAACATAAATCACAGCAAGATCCTCTATGACCCACCTCTCAGAATACTGGAAATAAAAGCAAAAATAAGCAAATGGGACCTAATTAAACCTAAAAGCTCCTGCACAACAAAGGAAAATATAAGCAAGGTGAAAAGACAGCTTTCTGAATGGGAGAAAATAATAGCAAATGAAGCAACTGACAAACAACTAATCTCAAAAATATACAAGCAACTTATGCAGCTCAATTCCAGAAAAATTAACAACCCAATCAAAAAATGGGCCAAAGAACTAAATAGACATTTCTCCAAAGAAGACATACGGATGGCTAACAAACACATGAAAAGATGCTCAACATCACTCATTATCAGAGAAATGCAAATCAAGACCACAATGAGGTACCATCTCACACCAGTCAGAATGGCTGCAATCCAAAAGTCTACAAGCAATAAATGCTGGAGAGGGTGTGGAGAAAAGGGAACCCTCCTACACTGTTGGTGGGAATGCAAACTAGTACAGCCACTATGGAGAACAGTGTGGAGATTCCTTAAAAAATTGCAAATAGAACTGCCTTATGACCCAGCAATCCCACTGCTGGGCATACACACCGAGGAAACCAGAACTGAAAGAGACACGTGTACCCCAATGTTCATCGCAGCACTGTTTATAATAGCCAGGACATGGAAACAACCTAGATGTCCATCAACAGATGAATGGATAAGAGAGCTGTGGTACATATACACAATGGAGTATTACACAGTTATTAAAATATTTGAATCAGTTAGAACTATTTGAATCAGTTCTAATGAGGTGGATGAAACTGGAGCCTATTATACAGAGTGAAGTAAGCCAGAAAGAAAAAGCCAATACAGTATAGTAACACATATATATGGAATTTAGAAAGATGGTAATGATAACCCTGTATGCGAACCAGCAAAAGAGACACAGATGTATAGAACAGACTTTTGGAGTCTATGGGAGAGGGAGAGGGTGGAATGATTTGGGAGAATGGCATTGAAACATGTATACTATCATGTAAGAAATGAATCACCAGTCTATGTTCGATGCAGGATACAGGATGCTTGGGGCTGGTGCATGGGGATGATCCAGAGAGATGATATGGGGTGGGAGGTGGGAGAGGGGTTCAGGATTGGGAACTCATGTACACCCATGGCAGATTCATGTCAATGCATGGCCAAACTAATACAGTATTGTAAAGCAAAATAAAGTAAAAAAATTTTTAAATGAATTTAAAAGAGTAAAAAACTAGCCTGTTTCAACTTCTCAATTTGCCAACAATAAAAATTGAACTGTGCTCTGACAGGTCAAACCATATATGAAAACATAATACCATGTTACTGAATATCCTAAAATCCTTGGATTCCCAATTTAAACACACTCTATTTAATTATGTTTTCTGGTACATGATTAATATGTCTCATAACTATGATTCTTAACCATTTTAAGTGTCACAGAGCCTTTGGAGACTGGGATTTTAAATGATAGAATTTTCACAATAGGGGAAATACATGAATGCACACAAACATAGTTTTAGGATTATATACTTTTTGTGGACTCATGCATATTGTGAAGCCCATTCATGCACTCCTAGGAGTTAATTCTCCAAGGTTAAAAACCTTTGTTTCAAAGGTAAGGCAAGTTATCTATATGTCCAACAATTATTGTGAGAAATAACGTTTTCTATTTATAACTTAGTTTCTAAGGTAATGGACTGAACCTCTATTAAAGCATCTAAAAACAATAAACCTCTGAATTTTTGTTCTGCCAAGTTTTCCCTTGTAAAGAGGTGAGATAGACCCATCTCCTTACATAAGAATATATTCCAACTCTAAGATAATAGCTATAAAAGTTTTTAAACTGCACAAAAAATATGGTGTTTCCATGGTAGAAAAAGGCACACACATGTCTATTTTCATAATAGAATTAGGTGCACTCACACACACAGATACCTTGATCCAGAACCACATATATTTTTCAATGGAATCTTCTACCATTGGTAGCCTTCAAAAAGTGTTAAATCACAAACAAATAAAGTGATGAAGTGGAAATAAAAGAATTTTTAGCACAGGTTATTTCCAACATATCAAATATTTTTGGTCAAAAAACTAGTGCTATAGTCCCAAAGTAGAACTTAATATAAATCATATCACTTATTTCAAATACAATCCCTTAATTCAGACTTCAGTTCAGTTCAGTTCAGTCACTCAGTCGTGTCCAACTCTTTGTGACCCCATGAATCACAGCACACCAGGCCTCCCTAACCATTACCAACTCCTGGAGTTCACCCAGACTCACATTCATCGAGTCGGTGATGCCATCCAGCCATCTCATCTTCTGTCTTCCCCTTTTCCTCCTGCCTCCAATCCCTCCCAGCATCAGAGTCTTTTCCAATGAGTCAACTCTTCGCATGAGGTGGCCAAAGTACTGGAGTTTCAACTTTAGCATCATTCCTTCCAAAGAACACCCAGGGCTGATCTCCTTCAGAATGGACTGATTGGATCTCCTTGCAGTCCAAGGGACTCTCAAGAGTCTTCTCCAACACCACAGTTCAAAAGCATCAATTCTTCGGCACTCAGCTTTCTTCACAGTCCATGTCTCACAACCGTACATGACCACTGGAAAAACCATAGCCTTCACTAAACGGAACTTTGTTGGCAAAGTAAGGTCTCTGCTTTTCAATATGCTATCTAGGTTGGTCATAACTTTCCTTCCAAGGAGTAAATGTCTTTTAATTTCATGGCTGCAGTCACCATCTGCAGTGATTTTGAAGCCCAAAAAATAAAGTCTGACCCTGTTTCCACTGTTTCCCCGTCTATTTCCCATGAAGTGATGGGACCGG
Source organism: Capricornis sumatraensis (assembly GCF_032405125.1). Lineage (NCBI taxonomy): Eukaryota > Metazoa > Chordata > Mammalia > Artiodactyla > Bovidae > Capricornis > Capricornis sumatraensis. The sequence goes on from NC_091087.1 coordinate 61,202,276, forward strand.
ATGCCATGATCTTAGTTTTCTGAATGTTGAGCTCTAAGCCAACTTTTTCACTCTCCTCTTTCACTTTCATCAAGAGGCTTTTTAGTTCCTCTTCACTTTCTGCCATAAGGGTGGTGTCATCTGCATATCTGAGGTGATTGATATTTCTCCTGGCAATCTTGATTCCACCTTGTGCTTCTTCTAGCCCAGCATTTCCCATGATGTACTCTGCATATAAGTTAAATAAGCAGGGTGACAATATACAGCCTGATGTACTCCTTTTCCTATTTGGAACCTGTCTTTTGTTCCATGTCCAGTTCTAACTGTTGTACTCATCTCACATGCGAGTAAAGTAATGCTCAAAATTCTCCAAGCCAGGCTTCAGCAATACATGAACCGTGAACTTCGAGATGTTTAAGCTGGTTTTAGAAAAGGCAGAGGAATCAGAGATCAAATTTCCAACATCCACTGGATCATTGAAAAAGCAAGAGAGTTCCAGAAAAACATCTATTTCTGCTTTATTGACTATGCCAAAGCCTTTGACTGTGTGGATCACAATAAACTGTGGAAAATTCAGACTTAGAAAGCTTAAATTTGAACTGAGAGAGAAGCTAATGAAACAGATATCTAAGAGAAGCTAATGAAACAAATTTTAAGCTCAAAGAAAGTATATATAATATATGCTATATAATATATATTTATATATACTTTCTTTGTCATGTATGTTATATTTAACATACACACTCACATATACACATACACAGGTAATATATACACAAGTATTTGTGGGCTTCAAATTCACAAACACAACTAGATTATCAGATTCTGTGACCCTACAGATTTGAGACAAAATATCAGTATACAATGGATCAGACTGGTCCTATAAAGAGTAGTAGCTTCACCTGGCAATGTATGAGGCAAACTCTTTGAGATATGGTTGCTAAGGAAAGAATGAAAGATGTAAATAATAGATAGTTAAACAGAAGCCTTCATTAAAGTATTATCTATACTATTGAAATTTGGGGAAGAGTCTAAATGTCCACTAAAAGAACGTAGTAAATTATAATATCTCTGTAGAATAATACTAATCAATTAAAATACAAATATAGAAGAATATTACCATAGGAAGACAAACTATTCATAAAATAATTTAAAAATCCAGTGCATAAAATGTTATTCAATATAGTACAATTTTTGTAAGGAAAATAATATATTAAAAACATTCATTTCAGCTGTTATTATGTTTCAGATTTCTTTTTAAATTTAGTTTATTGTGTTCCTGTGTTCCTGCATCAAACTTAGGTTTTCATATTAATGGAAACTCCCTGATATATGTATTTTAAAGGTAATTTCATACTAAGAAATCATTTTTTTATAATAAGAATAAGGCACATTTCTTAAATAAGTTTGTCTCTTAAATGGCATCAAAATATCTAAAATTCAACTATTGTTGAAGTAACCTATGATACAATAATATTCAGTTTGTCTGGAAAATGTTTTCATGATAGAAATATGGTAGTTTGTGTAAAGCTGGAGAGCCAGAGATGACCATTTTATGAGTGATTCTCCAAAGCTGTGAAAAAGACAGACAGTCTAAGAGGTCTGTGTGATTCAGGCAATAGGAAAGTACACAGTGCTGGAGGAAGGTCATCAGCCTCTACATCAGCCCATCCAGATTAAACATCCTGCAAAATGACACCAGTCTCTTTGCTCACCAAGCACACTTCTGATTCATCATTTGATTGCCTTAGTATCTTGATGAAAGAGAGCATGGGCCGAGCAGATAAGAGGTTATGATGATTCCTGGGATAGCACTGCCCTCCCATAGCACCTCTATGCACCCCACTTATAAATTAAAAACTGGCATGTATTTATAAATCATTTTCTTGCAAATTTCTTGATTTTTGTTTTGCTTTGGTTTTAGTACTGTATAACCATTCTGTGCATTCTGTGTACTCTGATTTTCCCTAAGTAAACAGAAGAAAAAAAAAAAGAGTTTCTAAACACAGAAATTAACCACCTGGGTTTTCATTACCAAGCTATTACATATGCCACTAATTTTAACCTGGAAAGCTAGCCTCCTGGCCTCTTTACCAATACCCCTAAACATGTCAACTGAAACAAAGGAGGCAGCTCAATTTATAAATCCCTAATTTCTTAGCATTTTTTTCCAAAGCCTAAATTATCCTGCTGCCTCTTGGTTTGACTGTTGCAAGGACTGTAAATATAAATATTATGTAAGTCCAGCTAAAACAAAATTTTATAAATTTGTAGTTAGATAAATGTATAGAGAGGATATTTCTTATGGCTTCATGAGTGTCTCTTGGCGTGATGTTGTGTGGGAGAGCAGGTGTCAACCTGTGACAGATGACTTTCTCTGTGACGTGTCTTTATGGACTTTATCCTTGTTGAAGAGACAACTAAGGCTGTATTAACGCTTCAGTTGAGATAGCTTCCCTGGTAGGTCAGGGGCTTCTTTGGTGAGTCAGCCGGTAAAGAATCCGCCTGCAATGTGTGAGACCAGGGTTCAGTCCCTGGATTGGGAAGATCCCCTGGAGAAGGGAATGGCTACCCACTTCAGTATTCATGCTTGGAGAATTCCATGGACAGAGGAGCCTGGTGGGCTACAGTCCATGGAGTAACAAAGAGTAGGACATGACTGAGACACTCAGCATAGCATAAATGAAATTGTTTCATTTGTTTTGGCTTCCCTGGTGGCTCAGCTGGTAACGAATCTACCTGCAATGCAGGAGATGTGGGTTTGATCCCTGGGTTTGGAAGATACCCTGGAGAAGGGAATGGCAACCCTCTTCGGTATTCTTGCCTAAAGAATCCCTTGGAGTGTCTAATACATGGCATCACAAAGAGTTGGACATGACTGAGTGACTTTTACTCACTCGCTGAAATAGTATGTATGTTTTGGCTTAAATTTACAATAGATTAAAGAGATCTAATTGCCAGGATTGCCACATCTCTTGATAATTAAGAAGCTTCACTCCCACCCACACTTTCAAAGTTGGAGAAGGAAAGCTCTTAGGAAGCTAGCCTTGCTCTGATGGACAGCACCCGGAGGGAGGGAAGGGGTGGTACTTTATTAAATGCTGTTATGCAGCTAATAGTAAGGTTTTCAAAAATTCCATCTTGGTTGATGATACTCTTACTCAGATTCATGTCTACTCACTAAACTGAATCGAACCATTCAACGGAAAATCAGCACAACCTGAACAACTGCACTGACCCTTTAGTAACCTTCTGCTTCTGTGCTTCGATTCCTCCGGCCTTCCATCCACACTGCCAACAGCATCTTTTCTGTCATGCGCATGAAACATGTCCCCATACTTAGAATTTTTAATGGTTTTCCCACTGACTATGGAATACAAACTAAATTCCTTGCCATGGTGTATAAAACTTGCCATAATCTGGCCCCTGCTATACACACACACAATCCTCCTAATCACATGGCTATGTGTGTCTCTAGCTTATAGATCAACATCTACGTAGTTCCCAGAACCACAGTGTTTGCTCCTGTTTCCACATCATCTCCAATGGTTTCCTCTCCATCTCGTCCCATGTAGTTGCCTAGCATACTCTTTCTTCAGCTCAAAGTCTCTCTCCATTCACTCCTCTAACTTTGGGGAGATTTAGATGCAATTTTTCTTATTCATCTCTTAACTTGATACCAATCAATGAAACTAGTTTCTACAGTATCTTACAGTTGTTTTTGTGTCTTTTAACCTGCTAAATCCCTCTCTAAGTGTGGTTCTGGGTCCAGCAGTATCAGCATCACCTAGAAACTTGTTAGAACAGGATCCACCTCCTGATCCACTGAATCACAGCTCTAAGAATAGGTGCAGCAATCTATTTCAACAAGACCTGCAGGTAGTCACTAAAGTTGGAGAAGCCTTGCTTCTGGCAGTACATTAGGAAGTGAGGTTAAGAAACACATAATAGAAATTCAACTAATAATGGCTTAACCCAGTGAGGATTTATTTTTGTCACAAAAGATCAAGTATGGAGACAGGCAGTCAGAGGTAGCTCAAGGAAATTATTAAGAACCTAAGTTCTATGTAGCTTCCAAATTCTTAACATGGAGTATTCATCTTCAGACTTACAAAATGACTACTTGCCAAGTGAGTCTTCCTTTTATCAATGAAACTATAATTTTTCCAAGAAGCCAACTTATTAGGTTCTACACACATCACAGAAGTACACCACAAGGCTATAATCAACTGCAAAGATGCTTGGAAAACCACATTTTCCTGTGGTTTTTCCTAAGCTGGACACTTTGTCAAGTTTTGCAAAAATGGTTTTGATAGTAAAAGTTCAGGTAGGCAACTAACATGTTTTTCTCAATCTGGAATAAATTCTTTCTATAATATGACAACAAGAAAATAAAGAGACAGCTTGTTTAAGAATGTACTCCTAATTTTTCCTATCCTTCAGCTGCTCAGTTCAGTTCAGTTGCTCAGTTGTGTCTGACTCTTTGTGACCCCATGGACTGCAGCACATCAGGCTTCCCTGTCCATCACCAACTCCTGGAGCTTGCTTAATCTCATGTCCATCAAGTTGGTGATGCCATCCAACCATCTCATCCTCTGTCATCCCTTTCTCCTCCTGCCTTCAATTTTTCCCAGCATCAAGGTCTTTTCCAATGAGTCTGTTCTTTGCATGAGGGGGCCAAAGAAGCAGAGTTTCAGCATCAGTCCTTCCGATGAGTATTCAGAACTGATTTGCTTTAGGATTGACTGGTTTGATCTCCTTGTAGTCCAAGGGACTCTAAAGAGTCTTCTCCAAAACCACAGTTCAAAAGCATCAATTTTTCGACTTTCCTTAGGAGAACTTTAATCACCGTTTAGTCATTAAACTTACTACTTAGGTTAAATTCAGTGATGTTACTGATGTTTGAACATTTTAATTTACAAAAATGACCATTTTTATAAGCTAAATATAAAAACTTCAATTTGGAGATGTAATTTTTTTATTAGAGTATTTATACACTACAAAAGTCAAAGACATTTTAAAATTGTTTAATCAAGGGAGAGAAAATAAATCCTCAACTACACACAAAAAGTCTATGATTTGAATTCTGTGGGCAATAAGAATGGCAGTATGCAATGACATGTTGTATCCTTCTAGAGAAATAGGCTGGAAAAGGTGACCAGTCTATGCAAACTATACTGCTCAAATGACAACTTAATGAGCACGCTGACTTTTGATCAGTCAGGAGTACCTTTATCTTTAAACACAAAACTTTATTCTTATTAGTTGAAGCACAAAAATTTGGCTGTACCTATGAGCATAATTTTGAAGAAATATATTTCCTGAAGTGTTCTTTGTTGTCATCAGAGTGCCATGTAGAGTGGCAATTTCTATCTGTTTGAGAGTTATACAGGAGTGATTCATGGAACTATTCTGGCACCGGATCTGTATATGCAGCCCGTTTTACAAAATAACACCTTTTCAGCAAAGTCAGGTTTTTGCTATGCATTATGCAGTGATAATTGATAGTTGATTGTTATCTCTTCATTATCCTTGATTCTGTATGTGGTCTTTAGTATTAATTATTTGTAAAATGTATTCCTTTATAGCTCCCCACAAAGAGATGGAGGAAGTAACACTTTTAAAGAAGCACTGATTGCATTTTTTTTTTCTTTTTAAGTGAGGAGAAAATAATCACACATCTAAGTGAAATGATTACTAACATTTATTTTAAGAACTATGTACTTTCTTTCCTGTACATCTGTGCTCAACATTTGGAGTAAGAGTACTTACAAGGTTAGAATTTGGATCAACTCAGGAAATCACTGGTTGAGTAAACGGGCCACTGTAATGAAATCACTTGGAAAATGCCTTAGATTTCAGGAATCTCTGAGTAACTTTTAGAAGATTTTCTCAGTAGTGGATCACTGTGGTCTCTGAATGTAAGAAATGTAACTTTGAAAAGGAGGATGCTAAAATAAATTCTAAATAGATCAAACGTAAGAATAAAAATATTTTAAAAACTCAAGAAAACGTGAGTGAACATTTATCTCAAGGTGAGTGATGGCTTTCGAAATATGAAAGAGTCCACTGTACAGGTTCAATAATGGAATTAATTAATATGAAAGGCAATTCCTCCCTGGCTGTTAGCCATAGGCCTCCCTCAGTTTCCTATCACATGGCATGCACGTGACTTCCCCAGAGTGAGAAAGCAAGAAGCATGAGCAAGATAGTCTTTGCAATATCTAAGTCATAGTCCTCTGTATTCTAATTTCAGAAATGGCATCCCACCATTGTTTATGGATTCTATTGATTAGAAGTAAGTCAGTAGATCCAGAATATTCAAAGAAAAACTATTTCACAAGAACCTGACTCCCAAACAGTAGGTATCATTGAGGGGCCATCTTGGAGACTTCCTACCCCAGACCCCAAATTGGTATCTGTTTATTAATACTTAAAATCATTCCTTTAATGATCGGCTCAAAAAACTCACTTGTAAACTCCATATTCTTCCTCACTATAAAAAATCATAACTATAATTGTCCATTTCCAACCATTAATCTAATGAACAATCCCAGCTGCAAAATATTCTATTGAATGGGGATCATTAAAATATTCATGTCATATTAACTTTCAATTTTCCAATGTATTATGTTAAATTGCATTCATCATATTTAACATGATATTCAGTTTATTTGCATTTTCCAGTCCCTAAGTTCCATAAAATATTTGGATATTTTCTCATACAACTTCTGCTATAGTGTCTCTTTCTTTCTTTCATCCTGTGATCATACAACTGAATCCTGTGATTCAGTATTTGGTCAAACTTTCTACATACTGTGAAGCTTTTCTGAATATGTATTTTAAAATGTAGGTTATGTTACATGAGTTTCAGAATGGCTTCCAGGTAAGCATTTAAAAGTCAGCCATTGAGTGCTTCAGGCTAAATTTTTACAGTTCACCTCCTTGACCTTCAAAAGGCAGCTCCCCTATCTTTCAGCCTCAGCTTTCCTAACATCCATTTCCCAATCATTTCTAAAAGTCTTATAATCCATAACCTCAAACCAGAATATATAAAGTGGTTTCTATTTTCTTAACTGAACTCTCACTGAAGCAACATGCGCTATACCTCTCTCTGCAATCCCAAAGAACTGACTGGAAGCAAACTGTAGCATGACACCTTCATCAGTGCATTAAATCTTTTCTTTGTCCCAAAAGTTTTCTGCCCCTGAAATAATCAAAATAACAATACTCTTTCACTATGTATGCTTTTGAATTTTTAATTTCTATCCTATTTGATCCCCTGTGAATGATCATTTCTATTGCACAAATAGAATTGAGGCCCCAAGAGATTACATGAATGATCAAAATTTCATCATTAATAAGTAAAAGGATAAGAATTTGAACTCATGCTAAATCTAGTATTCTTCCTTCCATACCACAGCAAATACTACAGAGACATATACATATAAGTTATGCTCAATAAGGCTTTCAAGTGATGATAATTATGGGTCCACACATAAAGAACGAAGAACAAATTCCTTACCATGGACATACAAATCCTCTCCAAAATTTGGCTCCTCCCTATTTCTCCAGCCTTTTACCATTCTCGCCTCCCACCCCATCTTCTTAAATTCCAACCTCACAGAACAGCTTTTAATTCACACCTCCATGGCTTTGCTTCCTCTGCTATCTCTGCCTCTAATCCCTTCCCCCTTACTTCCTACCTCTACCCTCCCACCATCATCATCATCCCCTCAAGCACATCCATTCATTTTTTACAACTCAATGTGCAGGTTACCATCACCATGAAGACCTTTTGTCTTCCTCTTTTCCACTTCTACTCCCTTTGTACTAGTATAATATCATATTTTTAGCATCATATACTAATATGATATTAGTATAATATCATATGTATAGTATATATTTATACTATCATATTTATAGTATAATATATTTATACTTATTAATATAATATTGTATTTCTAATATATCATATTTATATTTATGAATATACTATATCACAAATATATCATACTTATATTTATAATATCATATTTATATACAATGTTTAAATTGCATTTATCTGATGACTTTGACTATTTACTATAATTTATAATTAAGAAAACACTTTCAGATCTTATTACAATTAATTTTCAATGGATGCTGACACCACCTTAATAAGCAAAGACTGGGTTAAAATTAATCTTTCCACTCTCAGTTCCCAGTATTAAGACTGGAATAAAGTACACGTTTAATGAATATTTGTTGACTGAATAAGAGCTAAAGCTTAGGTAGATATAGCACCAAATACCTGGTTCATTTGGGGAACAAAATATATCATGTAAAAAGCAACATAATCATCACCATTAATAACCTGAAACTTTACTCACCATGCTGAGTAAAGCAACTGCTTCACTTTCCTCACCTGCAAAGTACCTCAGATGCCTAAAATGGAAGAAATAAATAGATTCAGATATAAGGAGTAAAGGCTATTTAATTAAGAGAATGATGTTAAAACAAGTCTAATTTTTCTGTCAGAATTGACAACTTTGGCTATTTATGAGCACTGTTTTATAATGTAAAGCACATTAAACCTTGAGCCTTGAAACTTGCTTTCTCCCTGCTTTGCCACTACTAATTAACTAAGTGAAATTGAAGAACTCACTTAACCCCTCTGGCTTCAATTTTCTCTCATGCAAAATGAAGAGGTAAGACCAGATTATATCTAAAATTATTTGCAGTGCTCAAAGACCTCATACATTTTTATATCTTCATCTTTTGATTAATATGATTATGTAAAATCACTTTTGCCTACCACTTAATGAGAATCATCAGCAAGGCAGAGCATCTATAGTGGTCCTGGGGCCGAGTAGCTTATAGAATCTTATTTTTCTATTCAACTTTCCAGGAACAAGTCACATTTGAATATAAATCTATTGTGTGTAATTTAAAGCTATTCCCTTAGCTTTGGTTCTCAAAAAATAATCTGGAAAAATTGCAGTTGGTACGAATGCCATCTATTTTTTATCCCTTGTATTTTATTTTATAAGAAACTTCCTCAGGGGAACCCAGTCACACACTGTCACGGTGACTTTACAAGTATCATAAAGTTGCTGAGTGCCTAGGATGTATAAAATGCTAATTCTGGGACTTTCAAGGAATCAAAGGAGTACAGCAATTTCTGTTCTCATACAGAACACATCATTTCTTTTACTGTCCCTTTTAATTCTGATTTCTACATTAAAATTAGCCATTCTGTAATCCATGTAAATTGTTAAGAAAATTGAAATGATTGGGGTTAGCAATATCTTGAGTAACACACATATGCACATAACTGCCATCTGGTATTATAACTGCCCAATTTGTGCTTTGTGTTGTATCTCTCACTCAGTAGAATGTATACTACAGACGGTAAACAGATGGAATTTGAAGCCACAGGAAGAGCTACGAATATCTAGGAGTGTGTGTGCATGCATGTAGAGAAGAGAGAATAAAAAAAAAGAACAAGAGAAGCCATTCTGGAATCCTGAGATTCAGGAAGTAACCTCCATTGGAGAAACCTGTGAAGGTTGAAAAGGAATATTCAAAGAGGAAGAAAGAAGATAGAAAGAAAGATTGGTAGGCTGGAAGCCATGGGAGAAACAATTTTAATGATGGCAGCTGGTTATTGTTATAGAAAGGAAAGGAATGAAAATACTTCAAATAGACTATGAGGTTAAAACATCACCAGTGCCACTGAGAATCATCTGCCTCAGAAATGAAGCAGAATCAAACCTCAAATTACATTTTAAATTAATGACTAGGAAATGAAAACTAACTTTTGGATATGTTGGCTAAAAAAATACGCACAACCTGAAAGCAGAGAGTTCTGCTATTTGGTGAGAATGTTTAGGACTCTGAGCCCAGGAGACAGATTCCCAGTAGCTCTTGAAAAACTGTGCCAAGGAGGCAGGAAGGGGAAGTCAGGCTATATACAAGTTTGCAACAAAGGGAGCAGTCAGTCTGAACATCAAAGATCAGGTATCAAGTTAAGAAATTTAGCATTCTAAGTATGGGAAGATGCAAGCCTCTGGGCTCACTGAAATCATTCCTTTCATATGCACCTCAGCTATCTGAGGCCAATACTGTTTCCTTGGATCCTCTGGATCACAGTTTTGGGAGCCCTCATTCACATTTGGAGGCCAGAAATTGCTGACGTTGGTGACATTTCTTGTTTATTGACATGGCAGGAGATATTTTCCTTTCACAGATAGTTGATCGAGAAGTTTTTAATGATAAAGGTAAAGAGAGATAAGCTTCAAGTTGTATGAAAGTACTTCAGAGGAAGTAGACTTAACATTTTCAGAGGGAGAAACTTTAGCTTTATTTTTAAAATGAGGTAAAGGAACTAATCAAAAGAGAAAATCTACATCTATAAGAAAGAGGAACTATTTATTGGACTAAATTTTGGAGAAGAGGAAGGCCTCCCCTCTGGGAGTGATGTCTGAATCTATAAGTGTATTTAAGAGATGGAGAAAGGCAAGACGGAGGGCTCATAACTGCTATTTGCTCAGCTGAGAAAGGTGGCTATTGCTGAGAATAAGGAACCCAGTACTGAATAGGAAATTTCAAAAGTGATAAAGGTTTAGAGCAACTTCCATGGGGAATGGAAAAGGAATAAAGATGAATAGAAAAATGGAGCAATATAGCACCATTAGGAATGTATAACACACCTTATGTTTTATAACACATTGTAATTCAAAAGTATGCATACAGTTTTGAAAAATACTTAAAAGTAGATTCCAACAAGTAACCAAGTGAGAACTGCAGGTCACTTGAAAAAAAAAAAGATGCAGAAGCTTAGGGAAAGTTCCACAACATAACACAGACAATAAGTTGTGGCATTCTTACAAGTTCTCGGTTCCCAGTGAGAGCAGCCAGTCTAGAGACAGATGAGAGCCTTGCCCTCTGTGCTACCCCAAGGAGAAAAACAGACACTGAGACGAAAAGAGCACTGGCTGAGATTGAGGGTTTTGACATTTAGGAAGGCACGCTTCAAGTTTTCTTCAGATATTGAAAGCACCAGAGACAAAAGAGTCCAAGGGGGACACAAAAAAATGCCCCTTAAAGGACTGATTTCTTCAGCAAGAAATTCCATAATGTTCTCCAGGTGATTAGCTATAGAAGGTCATTTTAGTAGGCCCAACAATTACAAACAAAATTTGTAAACAAATTTTTTGGAGTGATGCTTTTGTTATCATCAAATCTTCCAGGAAGGACAGCGTGCATCATGGAGTGCAGTTTATTACACCAGAGGGTCTGAAACAGAGTTTCCTCTTTAGCCAGGGACCCTGACCAACTTTTGTGAAAATCTTATATACCTTAAGTGTATGTGCTCAAACCCACATCCAAAAATCCCTTAAGCCTAGCCTGGAAAATGTTAGAGATACAATCTTGTTACAGTCATGATTCATAATTTAAAAGGTCAGCTGGTTACACATTGTAGTTTACATCAACAGGTGCCATAAAGATTACAAAAGTGACTGACTACATAAGTGGGTCATTACATTCTTTCTGGCGATGGGAAATCTAGGTATGAAATCTGGTGTTTATCATTTCAGGAGGCCTGTTCGGCCATAGGTATGTTGTCTCCTTGGCTACCAGGCATATAGTCCAAAGTTTACCGAGGATGCAAAACGGAGTTTCCTTCTCAAGATGGAGTCAGTTTGGCCTGTTCCTTTCCTCCTTCGCTTTAAATGATGTTTTGGCAAAAATTTGCTTTTCAAATCTACGGTGTTTGATTTTTAGGAGAACATTTTGCTCCAGGATGATGCAATAAATGCCACTATTGGGTTTGCTGCTTGAAATGAAAGCAGGGCTAGTGGAAAAGAATCTGCTTGCCAATGCAGGAGACACAAGAGACATGGTTTTGACCGCTGGGTCAGGAAGTTTCTTTAGAGAAGGGATCCTTTAGAAGATCTTTAGCTAAAGGGATCCTTTAGCTAAAGGATCCCTTTAGCTACCAATCTCAGTATTCTTGGCTGGAGAATCCCATGGACAGGGGAGCCTGGCGGGCTATGGCCCATGGGGGTCACAGAGAGTTGGATATGACTGAGCACACACATGAAGAGAATGTGTCTGAATTAGTCAATTGATTGTTAGAAGGTACATTTAAGGTTAGTTCAGGCACTCAGTTGTGCTGATCATACATTAAATATATAACATATAACATGATATTTAATGTATATTAGTACATACAACATATAATGTTATAATACATAATATTTAATGTATATTAATACAAAATTGAGTAGCTCCCTTTGTAGCCTATGACATAGCATCCAATGCTATGTGAAGAGGCATCCATTACCACAGTAAAAGCCTCAGCTACTACAATAAAAACTCTGATGGAAATAGGCTTAGTCCTCCAGTCACAGGGTTTGTCACTAAAGAGCTACAGTCCAAGGATCTCAGCGCTGCTCAGGAGAAAAGCAAATAATCGGCATCTCTGAGCCTCAAACTCCCAGGATCATCACTCTCTCTTCCTGCCTGCTGCACAGACATCTATCAGGAGGGAGAAACGTGTGGGTGTTTTTTAAAAGAAAAATAAAGATCATCAAAAAATGTGAAAAAGTTAAGCCTAGCTTGGCACATTGAAAAATCTACTAACAAAAATGCAGCAGTATGTTTTGCCTGTAAGAATATCACAGATTCAAAAATAGGAATAAAACCAATATTGATGAGTGTCCAGTCTCTTTCAAAGTTAGTGGGAGTATAAATTAATACTTACATTGAAAAAAAAAAAGGGGGTGTATCAAGAACCTAAAATAACTGCAGATATTAACTCATGAATTTCACTTTTAGAATTTATAATAAGAGAAAGATAATAGATGTGCACAGAATGTGTCAAGGAGACAGTTCATCATAGATTCTGTTTGTAATCAAAAAAAAAAAAAAAACACCTGAATATTCAACAACAGTGGCATTTTCTACAAATTTGGCATGTCTACATAGTGAAAGTCACCCAGTTGTGTCTGACTCTTTGCAACCCCACGGACTAGCCTGTCAGGCTCCTCTGTCCATGGAATTCTCCAGGCAAGAATACTGGAGTAGGTAGCCATGCCCTCCTCCAGGGGATCTTCCCAACCCAGAGAATGAACCCAGGTCTCCCACATGGCAGGTAGATTCTTTACTGTCTGAGTCACCAGGGAAACCAACTGGCATATTATATAACTATTTAACATTATTATCCTTTTTCCCCCCAAATATCAAATATCCTAAAAATTTTCTGAGTTAGAAGTTTCCAACAGCTAGGCAGAAGATCCTACAAAATGTCTGCAGTGAGACATGGGGAGAGAGGGGGTTTGATGGGGAAGGGTGGGCAGTGTATGTGAAAAGTAAGAACTAAGCAAAAAGCAGCTTTTGATTGTGCTCAGCCCCATGGTGATGTAAGGTCTGAGAGGAAAAGGAAAATCTGCCTAACTTTTAAAAGAACTCAGGCCTTCATGCTTTACTTTGTTGAATTTGTCCTAGTTTCTTTTCTCAAAAGATTAGAAATCAGATTGTGTTGGCACACTATAAATAGAGGCATCTTTCATAAGCAGAAACTTACATGAACTAAACTCTTAAGACTATGATATAAATCCAAATTAAAAGTTATTAATTCACAAGAAGAAATAAATGTCACAGAAACCAAAATACTTGTAAGCTGCCGGGACAGGCATATCTACATGAGAAGCTGCATGATAGGTAGAAGGCTGCTGGGTGAGACTGGAATCTGAAGGAATCTGATGAGTGAAATGCCTAATGGCATTAAGGGAAAACAGCCTACTGTGAGACTATAACCAAAAGGATGATCTTTCCAGTAGGACCAGAATATTCAACTATAGCTCCCTTCCCTGATCTCCAAGCCAAAATCAGCCTTGCTGTGTCATCGGGTGACTGAAAGGGGAAGCTAGAGGGGATTCATGTCCCCTAGGTGAGGGGGTCTTCACACGGGGATGGGCTCAAACGACGTGGGTGAAACAAAGAGTGCTTTCATGCAGTCTCTCAAGACCCAGTAGGAAAGAAAAGGATGCCTAGCTGGAGAGGAGAGATAAGGGTTACAGCTTGTCATCAATACAGAAAGGGTCAGGGACACATAGACAGCTGAGCCTAAGGGGTGGATTTATCCCCATGGTCCACCAATCCTCAAGGAAGCACAGTTTCATGTCTGGCAAGAGCAGTAGCAGCGCTTGCATTATTCACTCTCAGCCCGCTGCCAAGAGGGCTCGAGGCAGGATGTGTTCGGTCGTTGCCTTCAGCCGTCCTGAAGAGACAGACTCCACACTTGGCCGGCTGGCTGGAGTCCTCTCTCACTGTGAGACCAGCCAAGCAGAGGCAGGCAGCTGAATCGCAGTGAGCACAACCAGGTGCTTATGTGTGGCTTTCAACTAAACCACAATCTGCTGCCGATACTGGACTCTTGTGACCTACAAAAATGGCATTGTCATATGGTTGACTCTATATATATCCAAGTTGGCCATAAAACCAAAGACTCCATGTGTGTGTGTTAGCCAGTCAGCCATGTCTGACTCTTTGCAACCCCATGGTCTATAACCCGCTAGGCTCTTCTGTCCATGGAATTCTCCAGGCAAGAATACTGGAGAGTGTTGCCATTCCCTTCTTCAGGGGATCATCCTGACCCAGGCATTGAACCCAGATCTCCCATATTATAGGCAGACCCTTTACCATGCAAGCCACCAGGGAAACCTAAGTATACTATAATGGGTAGTCTATCCCTTTTCCAGGGGATATTCCTGACCTAGGAATTGAACTGGGGTCTCCTACATTGTAGGTGGAAGCTTTAACAGCTGAGCTGCTGGGGAAGCTCTCAAAGACTCTGTACTCCCCACCAAATCATAAGACACCAACTCCTTTAGAGAATAACTTAGTCCAACTCAAACCCAATTTAGAGTTTAAGCCTAGCATAGGAAACTAAATGCCAAGTGCTATGAGGAAGTTAATCAGCCAAGCCCCCACTGTAAGTTGAGCTACTTTAGAGTACTATCTTGCAACCAACAAAAAAAGAAAGAAAAAAAAGGATTTTCTCTTTAGGTGTAAACTCCAGAGGACCTGTTCCAGGAATCCCTAACAAATCAGAGGGGAACACTGGACAGAGGTATCAGATTGAGACTCCTTTCCTCCTGGGAGCATTTGCTAGTAATAGCTTATGGTGAATGATGTAGGATTCATCATCTCCAAAGAAGATTTAGCTTCAGGACCAGGGACCAGGCTTCAGACACTCAGAACTTTGTGTGGCTGAAGTTTTATTAAAGTATAAAAAGGGACAGAGAAAGCTTCTGACATAGACATCGAAGGGGGATGGAGCATGCTCCCCTCCTAGTCTTATCAAGGATATAAGACATATACTTTTATCAGACCCACTCCTACAACATATATATTAAATTAACAAGATTAGAACTAACAACACAAAGGTCTTAGCAGACCCACTCCCACTAGTTTAAAGATAACAAGATTAATCAGAAGATGCTTCTTAAGAAGGAGAAACATGTCTTAAAGCAAGATACATAGCTGCTATATAATCATTAGTATAGAGCTTAAGGAAAAACATACCCTTGAGCAAGTTGAGTTGTTTTGTTGTTTAATTATTAGCTCTGGGCTTAACAAAAGTCTTAAGTATTGTTGTCATAACAACTCAGAGTTTAAGAAAAAATATTGTATGTAACTGAGACAAAACAATGTAGAAAAAAACATTTGTCCCTTTTCTCCTCCTTAAGGGTCCTGGACCCTTTCCTCCTTGAAGGCCCCAGACTCCTCGTCAGCCTATCTAAGAATTAACTCTCTCACTAGGCAATACAGTGCCAACACCTGGGCTTCCCAGTGGTAAAGAACCCACCTGCTAGTGCAGGAGACATGAGACAGGGCTTGATCCCTGGGGTGGGAAGACCCCCTGGAATAGGAAGCAGCAACCCATTCCAGTATTGCCTGGAAAAATCCCATCGACAGAGGAGCCTGGTGGGCTACAGTCTACGGGGTCACAAAGACACAACTGAGCATGCACAGACAGAGTGCCAACATCTCCTCTCTCTTGTCTTTATACATCCATTGCTAACAGAGTCCACATATGACACAGTAATGTTTTAGCTGTATCAATCCATGCAGAAAGTTACAATATAGTCCTTTTGTCCTGGAAATCTACCCTTTGTTTCTGAGACAATTTGTGTATCTCTGCTCTGATCCGTTGGTTTGCAGTTGAACAGTGACAACAATCTTATTTCCAGGTTCTCAGAAGATTCATCAATGTTGTGTCCTTGTCAAGTAAAAATAAAAGTAACATAGTACTTATTGAGCCCTTACTATGTGCTGAGCACAACTGTTAAGTTTTCCTCCTGTTAACTCATTCAGTCTTTTCTTTAGTATCTCAGCTGGGAGAGGCAGGACTCAAACCCAGGAAGTCTACTTTTAGGCTTCCTTAATCACCAGTAGTTAATTTCTTAACCACCATTATGCTAATGTATAAAAAATAAGAAAGCAATGGGTAACAACAAGAAGTCTCTGAATTTCATTTTTTCTGTAATAAATATATTTATATAAGTAGGAAATTTTATTTTTAAAGGTTAACTTTTTTATTGTTTGTTTACTATGTCTCTCCTTACTTCAGTGAAAGCTCTTTGTGGGCAGGCTTTGGCTACCGCTATTTCTCTGGTGTCTGGAACAGACAGAGAGCATTCCTTAAATGCAATTACCATCCTTTTGGCTATATTTATCATCTTATATCTTTTTTCCAGGAAAAAAAAAAGGTTAGGGTTATGATATACACAGTAAATTATATGGTCACTCTATAAATATTTCTTGAATGAATAAAATATCTGAAAAAATAATCTTTGTCATTTTCAATTTTGTTATATGTACATGGTTTGTACCATCTCCCCAGATACCATCAGTTGCAAAGGTACTATATAAACAGAAATTGGTGCCTACAAAAGAAGGTGACTTGCAGTTGAAAAGCAGGACCCTGTAAAAACTCCAACTCAGTAGGAAGAGAGTTCACAAAGAGCAAGCCTATAAGCTCTGCCCTCTCCCCATCCTTGATGGAGTCCTTTGATGCTGCCTGAAGAATGTCTATTCCCTGGAAGTCAAAATCTATCTCATCAGAGATGAGGTACAGAACTCAGAGGTACAGAAGTGTGACTGCCAAATACTACTAGATCAGCTGTAGTTGCTAGGATCTCATGAAATGACAAAAGCAATTTATTAAATAAGACAAATACACAACAAAGGGTGTTACTCATCTGAGATCACAGGCAAAGAGGAGAGAGAATTTTGAAAAGCTCTGTTCAGTAAAATAAGGAGAGGAAGTCTGAATGGCTGTTAGCATAACTGAGATAAGGAAGCAGACCTAGGTACATTCATTTGCCAATAAATTAAGATAATAGTTGAATTCAGTGGGCTGAATTTCACCACAAAGATTAAAATGCACGTGAACTTTCCAGGTTACAAGTCAGGTTACAGAGCCCTCTCACCCATGTTATTATTGTTAGAAAATCTTCATGTGAATGAAATAAACGGTAGACAGGGATACAACTACACGAGTTTTAGCCAGATCATCCTTCAGGAAATGTCTGGAAAGAAGTTTGGAAGTATTTAAGAGATAGAGCAATAGTATATAATTTAATGAGCCAATATGGAGGGAATTCTCAAATGATGCAGATTCAACCCTGTTCTTTCACTCACTGACTTACCAGTTAAAATAAATAAACTAAATGTATTAATGGTCAGGACCACATAGTTGAAAATCCTGAGACTGATAAGTCTTATTCTCCTGTTGTATGGCTTTGGTTACTGGCTTAAAAAATTTGAAGAAAACTGGGAACAGCCTGATGCCTTGATCCTCTCTCAAAATGCTATCATCAAGAAAAGCACAGCTAGCCAAAAGGTTTACAAATGAGAAGGCAATGGCACCCCACTCCAGTACTCTTGCCTGGAAATCCCATGGATGGAGGAGCCTGGTAGGCTACAGTCCATGGGGTCACAAAGAGTTGGACATGACTGAGTGACTTAACTTTCACTTTGGCAAACTATAACCTGTTGCCCAAATCAGGCCTGCCCTCTTGTTTCTATAAATAAAATGTTATTGGAACACCGGTACTCCATTTGTTTACATCTTATCTATGCAGTTTTGACAAGGGCAGAATTAAGTCGTTGAGGTAGAGAGCATAGTATGGCCCATAAAACTAAAAATATGTACTACCTGGTCTTTTATAGAAAAGGTTTTCTCACCTCCTGGAGAGAAAGAGGACAGGGGATTATTATGAAATGCTCATTTAAAAAAATCTATTGTCTCATATATAAGGCAATGCTTGTTTGTTTGTTCCATGTTTGAGTTATTTTTTGGTAATATGATAGATAGTTTGAGAGATGCTCTTTATTTTTCAGGACTCTAGACCCAGACCCAGGTACCATTCCTTTTCTTGTATAGAATATGGTATGCTAATGATCTGAGTCACTCCACCTAAAAATCATTAGAGAAAATCTAACTCATCTCAGAATAAAGTTCCATAAAGTGTGATGATTACTCTGGGTAGTATTCCATCAAACTGTTGAATTTTATAGGACTCTCATAAAACTTTAATGTTCTTCCAGTGCTGTAATCAAATGAACAAAGCCATATATTAACATAAAACATTTCTGATTATGTGACATATTAAGATTTTAAAAGCATATGTTCAGTCTACAATCTGAAAGCAACAGGATAGTATATAGTTGATGACGGTAGTTAAATCTGTCATAAACTACATTATTCTTTTTAAATCTGAATAAAATTTCACTGACAAAAATGGTTTATGCTCATCCATTAATGTGAATAGGCAGGATGAGTCAACTATAATGTATTAAGCAAGTCACATTTGTGAGCTGTTTATTAAGTAATTTATTTTATGCCATGTTTATCTCGGTTAGTCATCAAAATATTTTTGCCCCATGAAATGGTCATTCATTTTCCTTTATTTGAATGAAAATATATACAGATTTACAGTTTCATAATTTTTCATTTCTTCTATTGGAGACTTTTGCCTAGCTGTTCAATGTGAATAAAATATTTAGAAACATGAAAAGATTTGCATTTTTTACAATAAGGAAAATGTCACTTTAAATAGATTATTCAAAGAACAATGAAGAAGCAAAGAGATTACTTTCCCTCGTTTAAACATCCTAGTGTCTTCAACTGAGTGACAAGAATAGGACCTTGTCTGTACACACCATGCAGCACCTCAGGATTTGGTATAAAATAGTTTATTAAAGCCACATTCTAAGAGAGGGGTCTCATGGACTTTTAGTTTTCTTTAGCTCACCACGTTCAACTTAAAGAGATGAGAAGAATGCATTCAATATCTATTTTTAACAAAACCTGGAGGGGTTCTTTAGTTGACAAGGCTAAAAGAATTATAAAGGAGTCATTGACAATGGCTGAACACTCTGGAGTAAGAACTTGAACATTTTTCTCTAAAGCTAATAAGCACAAATTTTTGAAATATAACACAGTGGGAGGAGAGAAAGATTTAACATAAGCTGATGAAAATACTTCACCCACTATGACTGAAAGAGCAGTCGACTCTGGTTGGGTCCAGATTGGGTGGTCCTCTCATACTCCCTTTTCTACATATCCTTTATAGGTTCCCTATATCTCTATTTCTACAGAAAGTTTTTGGCCTCACTTACCCAAGGCCCAGGTTGTTCAGGGCCACAGTCTTATCCCCTGTTCTGACTGGCTCTTTGGATTCTGTGAGTGTTTTCTGTCACTATCAGGAAAAAATATCCTCCTAACTGGCATCTTGCACTTCCTTGAGTTCTTCTATTAGAGAGTTATGTTGAATACTGTACAATTCAACCACACATTTCAAGCCCCTAAGATCATAGAGTGGGGAGTGTATACTGTTTAGTCATCTTAGACTTAGGAATGTGAGGCCTATATATGAAACCCAACAGTTTGTATATGTCAGATGGAAGAATCTATACCAGTTTTGAGGGGGTTTGTTATTATTATTAAACTCTCTCTAGCAGGGGGATTGACTTCAAATAAATCAAATAATCTTATTTTTCTAAAATAGATTTTCCAAAGACAACTAGAAGTATATTATCTTAAAGGGACGCTAAAGAAAACTGTTCCTTTAAGACAGTAGATATACAGTTTTGCCAGTTCTTTACAGACAATGTATTTCTAGTTTTTATTGTAGCATGAGTCTCGCCATTCCACTATATTGTTTTGAATATCTTCTTTCCTCACATATCTTATTTTAATCTTCCAATTTTTTAAACAAATTTTGATATATTAAAATCATTACCTGTATTAGTCAGGGGCCCAGCAGGCTTGGGGCTTCCCTGGTGGCTCAGTGGTAAAGAACCTGCCTGCCAACGCAGGAAACATGTTTGATCCCTGGGTTGGGCAGATCTCCTGAAGAAGGAAATGGCAACCCAGTCCCATATCCTTGCCCAGAAAATCCCATGGATAGAGGAGTCTGGTGGGCTACAGTCCATGGGGCCACAGAGAGTCAAACATGACTTCATGGCTGAGCACACACACACACAACAGGCTTAAGTGAGGAGAGTTTAATGAAGAGACTATACTGGGTTGAATAGTGAGCCCCCAAAACATTTCTACTGGGAACCTTGGAATGTGATATTATTTGGAATAAAGGGCTTTGCTGATAAATTAAGGTGAAAATCTCAAGGTGAGCTCATCCTAGGTCACAGCTGGTTCTAAATTGGTTCTAAATTGGATGATAGAGGAAAAGATACTGAGAGACACAGAGAAGGCCATGTGGAGACCAAGACAGAGGCTGGAGTGATGCTATCACGAGAAAGGAATACCAAGGGTTTCTGACCGCCACCAGAGGCTGAGAGAGGGGTATGGGACAGATTCTGCCTGCTCTCCTCCAGAGGAAAAGGATGCTGCGGACTCACTTCAGACCCTTGGCCTTCTTAAGTTGCCAAGTTTGTATTAATTTGTTACGGCAGCCCTAGGAAATTAGTACAGAGACTATTGACAAAGATTTCTCAAGAGTTAAGACAATCAAAACAAGAAGATGTGCCTTGTTTACTGAAAGAGGAATAGGAGCCCATTGCCACTCCTAGGTTTCAAAAGTCAAAAGGAAGACAATCCAGAGAGAAGCAGCCTCTAACAACTGATGACCCTGATAGGAGAGAAGGCAAAAATAAGCCTGGCTTCACTCTCTTCCATCCTCTGATACTTGCCAATACCTCTTGTTGGCCAAATCCAGGGAAGCAAGATGGGACGTTCACAGAGCAGAAGAGTAGGGTTGGAGGAGCAAATGAAGAACATCTAACACTGTAACACGAACCATACCACAGAATTATCTTTGCAACAAACATGCCCATCTCATTTTTCTCTGAGCATGGGGAGGAATTAAAGATATATAATAGCTTTTTAAGTTGTCAGATGTCTTAATTAACGAGAAGTAAATTGCCTCTCTACATTTCTGTCAAGGCCTATAGATTGATAAAGAATATTTAACTACAAATTTAAGGGATTTGGGTTATAAACCAAAAAACCGTGTTTCCTCTACAAACACTAAAAATATATATTTTTAACAGAGCACGGACTTTTTTAGAGCAAATATAAAACTAACATTATATGCAAATAATACAAAGAAATTGACTTTTACTTAAGTACTTACTGTGTTGGAGAAGCATTTAGCATTGCTTAGAAGTTTGTACAGATACACACGTTCAAGTTATTTTGACATCTTGATCTTTTTCACTATAGGGAAAATCTTATTTACAGACAATTTAATCTGTGAAAGTGGTGAATGATATGTTCTCCTTTATAAGCAAGCTATGTTGAGAACATTTTAAGTTATCAATTCATAACCCCCCTGTTTAACTGAACGTTGTTTATAATCATTAAAGTACCCCAGCAGAGTAATGATATTTGCTGTGTCATTAAGCCAATCCAAATTCACAAGGTAGTTCATTGTCAACTCGAAATTAGGAGTGTAGTCAAACTTTAAAACATGTTTACCAAAATGACATTAATTACTTTATTTTGAAACTTCATTTCAGCATTCAGCAATGGGTGTTTCTACAATCAGCTGATATGATGACGAAACAATAAAAAATATAGGCTAGGCAACATGTTATACCAATTTTGTTCCCGGTGCTTCTCGTTTCTAAGTTTAAAATCTTCCCCAGCAGTACGGAGAGGTTAGAGTCAAACAAATAATATGAGCTGTGAATAAGTGGAGGAGAACTACAAAGATATTTTCCAGAGATAGCCTCTCAGCTGCAGATCTCTGATGATGCAGAACTCAGGTAGAGAAAAGGAATATTTTACATCGGGAGGTTTGTCAGTCACAATCAGGAATCATGGTCCCTAGACCAATATCAAGAATGAAGAACTGAAAAGAGAAAAGAATGAAGATCAATGCTTCCAGCAGAGAGAACATTGCAGAGACTGACTTCCTGCCAGACTAGATGTTGAACAGTCTATTCCAAAAAGAAAGAGCTTTCATCAAGCCAGCAAGAAGAGAAGGCGTATCAGTGAGTGGTGTTCTTTTGGCTCATTTATCTTAGCTGAAAGATGTTTCAAGTAAGAAAGGAAAATCTATTTGAAGGTCTTAAAGTAAAAAAAAAAAAAAAAATGAACTTAACTTTGGAAATAAGCAATTAAATGATATAAAAATTGAGCTTTCTTAAAACTTAGCAAGAAATAAATATCCAGTAATATATTGCTAAGAGTGAAGCAGAATGAATCACAGTGAAAGCAAAGGAGAGAACTGGACTCATGATCATAGCTTTTCCAGCTGAGTACACCTCCAGGGCCTCCAAGAATCAGGGACTTGTTACTTCTTTTGCCTCATGACCTAAGTGCAATGGTCATAAGCAATAAGACACCTCAAGCCAAGGACCATGGACATAAATAATTATATTCTCAATTTCAACTCAAAATAGACATCAAACAGCAGGAGGACTCTCAGTAAGAAAATATGTCAGTCTCTATTTTCTGGCCTTCAGAGGAAAACTGGCAATGCACCAGGGACCTGTGAATCAATACTGTGTGCAATAAGGCAAACTGTAGAGGAAAGGGTATCAAGAAAAAGTAACCCAGAAGACCACACTGACGACAAAGGATTTAGGACTCAACAGGAGCACCCTTAATGGACACTTGGCAGAACGAATCAACTTTAAATATGCTGCATTTCCAAATCAGAGTGTCCTCGGACAGAAAGACAGTCATAAGTCTGAAGGCTCAGGAAAAGAGCCAAGAGCTATTCTGGTCTGCAGGATGAGGAAACAGGCTTAAAGCACTATTCCATGTCCAGGGAAATCAGATATCCATTTTCTATTTTCCTCAATTCTAAGAAGCATCTGAAATCACATCCAATTTGTTAGATACCAAATAGTCTCTCTGACTCATTTTATTCCATTTATTTAAACCATCTTTTGTTTCAGTATAATTTGAGTCCAAATACTCAAAATTTAATACATAAATCATAAATTAATTTTAAAAGAATATGTAAGATATAGTTTAAACTTGGATTTACAAGATTTGGAAATACTCCTGTAAAGTCAATAGCTAATGATTCAGTTCAGTTCAGTCACTCAGTCATGTCTGACTCTTTGCAACCCCATGAATCGCAGCACGCCAGGCCTCCCTGTCCATCACCAACTCCCAGAGTTCACTCAAACTGCAGTCCATGGGGTCGCGAAGAGTCGGACACGACTGAGCGACTTCACTTTCACTTTTCACTTTCATGCATTGGAGAAGGAAATGGCAACCCACTCCAGCGTTCTTGCCTGGAGAATCCCAGGGACGGGGGAGCCTGGTGGGCTGCCGTCTATGGGGTCTCACAGAGTCGGACACTACTGAAGTGACTTAGCAGCAGCAGTAGCAGCAGCACATCCATCGAGTCGGTCATGCCATCCATCCATTTCATCCTCTGTCATCCCCTTTTCCTCCTGCCTCCAATCCCTCCCAGCATCTGAGTCTTTTCTGATAAGTCAACTCTTTACATGAGGTGGCCAATGTACTGGAGTTTCAGCTTTAGCATCATTCCTTCCAAAGAACACCCAGGGCTGATCTCCTTTAGAATGGACTGGTTGGATCTCCTTGCAGTCCAAGGGACTCTCAAGAGTCTTCTCCAACACCACAGTTCAAAAGCATCAATTCTTCGGCACTCAGCCTTCTTCACAGTCCAACTCTCACATCCATACATGACCACAGGAAAAACCATAGCCTTGACTAGATGGACCTTTGTTGGCATAGTAATGTCTCTGCTTTTGAATATACTATCTAGGTTGGTCATAACTTTTCTTCCAAGAGTAAGTGTCTTTTAATTTCATGGCTGCAGTCACCATCTGCAGTGATTTTGGAGCCCCCCAAAAAATAAAGTCTGACACTGTTTCCACTGTTTCCCCATCTATTTCCCATGAAGTGATGGGACCAGATGCCATGATCTTCGTTTTCTGAATGTTGAGCTTTAAGCCAACTTTTTCACTCTCCTCTTTCACTTTCATCAAGAGGCTTTTTAGTTCCTCTTCACTTTCTGCCATAAGGGTGGTATCATCTGCATATCTGAGGTTATTGATATTTCTCCTGGCACTAATGATTACATCAACTTTAAAGCCAAATGTATATGAAAATATCAGTATTTCATATCGGTACTGATATGAAAACATCAGTACACACACATGTATGTATGTGTATATATATATATATACACATTATATATATTGTGTTATATTATAGAACACATTATATATTATATAACACATTATATATATAGTTGTTATATTATATAATGGTTCTGTTCCAGAAATTCTGTTCAACTTGGTTCTGTATAATTCAAAAAATTACACATATTAGCCAAGGCCTTCAAATAAACACGAATTTTCTGAATGCCAAACAAGTGATTATTTCAACTTTCAGTGTCCAACTGTATTAACTTCAAGAAAGAGTATAAACTTATCTTGTTTTTATAACATCATTATTTTTCCTTTTTAAAAAATTATTTCAAAATAACCAGTTTCATTTAACATTAAGTATACCTTGTGCTATTTTATAAGTCCAATATTTTTCACATTTCAGGATTTAATTTTACATTTTCATATCAGAAAAGTAGACTCATAATCACTTTTACAATATAAAAGTTTGCGTGAGATTGAAATCTATTGTACAAACCACAATTAATCACAAACTTTGATTAGAATTACTATAATTTTTCACTACAGCATCAAATAAAGGCTCTTGTTTTGCTTGAGTTAGCATTAGACCAGACATCTTAAAGTCATATATTTAATCTTACATTCACATTCTGAGAAAACAGCATGAAATCAGCAGATTATGATGTTATGTATGTGTAATGTAATACCTAAAGCAAACACTGAAAGACCTAAACAAAAAGATAGAGTAGAAAAAAAAAAAGATTATAGATAAATCAAAATAGACTTTTTAAAAAAATGTTTAACCTATAGGGACATAGGAAAAAAGATAACAGAGAACCAAAACAAAGAGGACAAATAGAAAAAAAAAAAAGTAAAATAAAATGGCAAACTTAAGCCCTAACATATCAGTAATTAGATAAAAACTTTGTGAATATACCACTTAAAAGACAGAGCTTGACAGAGTGGACTTTTGAAAAACCCAATGATGTCTTGAGTATAAGAAATTCATTTCAAAGAATATCATAAAAAGTAGAAAAACTATACCAATAAAAAAATTATGAAAAATTTTAAAAGCAAACACTAAACTAGGGATCTATCCTTGGGTGATAAATTCAAGGAGTGATTATTTTAAATGTCAATATAGTGGTCAATTACATTATGAAGGAAGCAGCTATGACTAAAATGCAACAGATGGTGGCAAAGGGGAATTCTTGGGTAGTGGTTCTATTCCTTTCTTCTACTAAAGTTTTGTTTCTTCCCTTAGATGACGGTTGTAAGGGTGTCTAATTTATAATAGTTTATTTAGCTTTTGTTTGTTGTGGCTTTCTGTACCTATGTTTTATTTTAAAAAGACAATTTTAAAAAAAGGAATGAATTTGGAATAAGGAAAACACTTCTAACATAATCAGATGAAAATTCAAAAGATCAGGCTTTAAACAGTATAAGAACCATAGCAATGCTGGGAATCATGGTAGAAAAACTAATGAGACTTTCTTCACCATGCAGCTCATGATTAATAATCCAACTGTTTTCTGTCATAACGCCTTATGACTCAAGATTCAAATTCTGGAAGAGAGATTCTGATTGGCTCATTAGGTATAGTGACCATTCTTTTACCAAGAGAGTAGAGGACACTGGCAATTCCACTAAGATTACACAAAGTGAAGAATGGGTAAATCCTTATAGAAACTAAAGTGCTCTTTCCAGAATAAGAGAAAATAAAAGTGGAAATCCAAAGAATCTTAAAAATTGCAGAAGTGAAATACAAGTAAAAATATATTAGCAATCCTACAGGCATTTGTAAGCTAGGATTTAAAAATCAGTTGACATAAAAATTCCATGTGCCATATTAATAATACTGAGGGCTATTAGAATTTGCAAGAAAACTTTTACGCTTATCATCTAACCTCTTACATTTAACCCAAGAAACAGCTAATCCTCAAACTACTGCAGTCTATTTAGGGAAAAATACAGTAGATAAATATGCTTCAAGTAGAACTTGAAGATGTGTGGCAGAAGTTGGTTTATTTTCTTATTTTTTGTATTCTTAGATTTTTTAATGCACACACAGGCAAAACCAAACTTCCTCTATCAACTGATTTAATTCATATTCATAAAATGTTTGTATTAAAGGGTGGGGAAAAGAAAATATACATTAAAAGTCAAAGTGAACAGAGTGAAATTGAACAAATGATGTTCCTATCACTGCCTCTAACAGCTATTAATAATCTTCTAAGGAAAAAAGCTAGGCTGAAAATGGTTTTGATATTTTATCTTAAAAACTAATATATATTTATTATTAAAAATAAGATGATTCAGAAAGTTTAAAAAGGCAAAAATGAAAAGTATCTAAAATCTCATTACACAGAATGCATAGCCCAAATTCTCCCAGCTACAATTCACTGTCTTATGAGTTAGAAAAAATTTTATCAGAAAAGTTGAAATATTAGTTCTAGATCACCTGGAAACAAAATTCTCCTCTTGACTAAAATATCTTGAAGCATGAATGCATATATAATTCTCTGTCACCAGGAGAATGAAAATATAACTGAGATTCATTTGGAAATTTATTTCATTTTTAGTCTGATGAAATGGGGAAGGTAAGGAGAAGAGAAAAATATTTGAATATAAAATATATCAAGAACTACACATTAATGTAATTCCTCAAATAGAATGTTCAACAAAATTATAACTCTCCCTGGAAGAAAACCACTAGCTCTAACACTTCTATAGAAACATAAACACAAAAATGTCTTCTAATCAGTATACTTACTCAACTCTTGCTTATTTTTAAATAAGAAGGGAAATGAATCCA
This sequence comes from Capricornis sumatraensis, assembly GCF_032405125.1. NCBI lineage: Eukaryota > Metazoa > Chordata > Mammalia > Artiodactyla > Bovidae > Capricornis > Capricornis sumatraensis. The sequence continues at coordinate 61,229,712 of NC_091087.1, forward strand.
AATCTCAGGAATTTTAATACAAAAATATATTCACTATAAAACTAACCATTGACAAAAATTACTCAAAATTTTCTTCCAAAAACCATTTAGCAAATAAAATTCTTATCTTCTCTCTCAAAGAGGAGACTACATTTCTGCTCTCCTCTGCCCTTTGAAAATAGGTAATTGAACGAGAGATTTATAATGGGATTCCTTTGCAGAGTGTCTACATATTTGGCAACAGACCAAAATGGAGCAGTTTTAGGGCCTTAGAAACTGAAAAATTAAACAAGTTGAAAACAGATGACTTTTGAAATATTAAACACCTCAAGTAACCTTTTTCAAAGTTACTTGAGGTGCTTAGTATTATTCTATTCTCAAAATAAGCCACTTTTCCAAATATTAAAGAAACTTTGGTATTATAGAATAGCCCTAAATTCATGCCTCAAGAAGAGAAAAAGAGCAACCTATGGTTTCCATGGTTAAACCTCCGGACATGTCAGGACATCAAAGATCCCACTTGAAACCTTAAGGAGAAAGTGCTTTAAGAAGAAAAGACAAGACAACCTGAAGAAAGAGAGGCTATGAACTGCCAGTCACTCAACAGAAACTATTGACTACTTAGCCAGCAAAAACAGAATCAGACTCAGAAAACATGATCGTATTAGCTTGACTGTGTGAAGAGGTGATGAAGCACATAGAAGAATAAAAATTTACTGAATTTAATTGGGATTAAAACTTGTTGGCCAGTGTTCTGCAGAGTATTGCCATAGTCATAGTTCATTGATTAGTTGACAATTATAATATAAACTAGAAGACAGCATGTTTCATCTGTGGATGAAATGAGTTCTAAATGACAGCAATGGAAATATCTGTACAGTTTTCAAGTCATGTTTGAAAGTGAAGTCACTCAATCGTGTCCGACTCTTTGCAACCCCATGGACTGTAGTCCACCAGGCTTCTCTGTCTATGGGATTTTCCAGGAAGAATACTGGAGTGGGTTGCCATTTCCTTCTCCAGGAGATCTTCCCAACCCAGGGATTGAACCAGGGTCTCCGGCATTGTAGGCAGCCGTTTTACTGTCTGAGCCACCAGGGAAATCCATGTTTGGATACAAGGAAAAGAAATCTCAAACTGACTCCAAAAATGAATTTGTAAAGAGATACAAATATATCAGCATCCTAGAAAAATCTGAACAATCTAGGCATCTGATTGGCACAACTTATCCTATGGACTGATTTCTTTAGGTATCCACCCATAGTCCAATCAGCAGCAGTCCCTGACAGGGAGGGTTACGAGGTATCAATAGGAGTATAAAGACAGGAATAAAATGAGTTGGAAGTGAATAGTGAATTAATTAGAAAGGAAATGAAAGAGAAATATGATCTGCTTAAACCCCCATGATTGACTTTCAAACATAGTCTCTTCCAAATTTTCCATTATTCCCTCCCCTAAAGGGTCTAATGACTACATTCATAAAGTCATCTGTAATGACATTCTTCTTTCAATAGAATAGAATAGAATGAAAAGTATCAGTGACTGGAACATTGTGAGGGTTGGTATTGTTTCTGGAAATTTTTGCTTCTATTTATATATGCCCCACACACATGTGTATGCACCAAAGTATGTTGTAAAGTATACTTCTTAAACATCAGTTTCTGCAATTTCTTTTCAGCAGTCCCAGTGTACAAACTGCAGACAGAAATAAATTCCATGGTTACATAATGTCTTTCTTTTGTTTCCTGAGCCAGATATTTTGGAAACTGGGCTTTTCCTCTTCATGCTATAAGTTATCCAATGCTCCAAAAATGACCATTCAACTTCACCATTATTGCATTTTCCGTCCCTTTAAATTACTTTATGATAGCAAATTCCCAAGCACCAAAAATAAAACGTAGGCAACACAAAAATTGTTAGCTTCCCATTTTCAGATATAAAGGGATGTTTCCATACCCTTTATTCTAATGCAATTCAATAACAAATCTAAATATTTCATATCCTCTTTGCCCACTTACTCCCCAGGACCATTCTCTGCATTAGTCTCTGCTCAAGTAAAGATACAAATTTCTCACTAGTTTAGAGCAAACAGAACCACCAACCCTCAGTAAGGATAGGGTTTGAAAGGCTATGGAGAAAGACAATCAGGATTTTGGTTTTGTTTTTTTTTCCCCCTCTTAAAAGACAGATTTAATATTTAAAACACAGTATTAAAAATTCTGAATTTTGCATAGTAGTAAGAAAAGAGAAATCTATGATATTAGTATTAGCTGCACTTCAGTGCCAAATAAGGTTAGGCATGAAGATCATAAAATGCAAAATCAAAGTCAGTCAAGTTTTCCCTCAGGAAATCCTAACCACAAATTTCACCCATGTCTTAGCAAGCAGGGACTAAAAGATATTTTCTAAAATACCAAGAATGTAGGATGTGTAGTCTATTGCATGTCAATATCATAGCACTTGCTGCTAAGTCACTTCAGTCGTGTCCAACTCTGTGCAACCCCATAGATGGCAGCCCACCAGGCTCCCCCGTCCCTGGGATTCTCCAGGCAAGAACACTGGAGTGGGTTGCCATTTCCTTCTCCAGTGCATGAAAGTGAAAAGTGAAAGTGAAGTCACTCAGTCACATCCGACTCTTCACGACCCCATGGACTGTAGCCTACTACGCTCCTCCGTCCATGGGATTTTCCAGGCAAGAGTACTGGAGTGGCACTTAACTATTTATAAATTCTCTGTACACAACTTAGTAACATTCATTATATTATAAGCTCATTGGGCAAAGATTCGTAATTCAGCTTTGCCTGACATGACACTAATCACATATATTCCATATGCTGTACAGTGCACTCACTCGTAGGTAATCTACTTCCTATGTCTTTGAATTAAAAAGCTCTTTTTGATACCATTATAACTACATGCTTAGACCATATTGACTGTGACTGTTAACTGAGTTAAGATTCTGGTACTCCTAGAAGACAAGAACACTCTGCAGAATGTCCTATGGAAGACTCCTGATACCCATCATAGTAACTTAAACACACAACTTAATAGCACAACTTATTATGTTTTATATTCCAATGTACATGAGTCTGTAATGTCCAAAGGAGTATATCACAGGTGATAACAGGTAAAAAAAGAATTAAAAAAAAAAGCGAGATTCAGGTTCCAATTTCATTACATGGCAGCTCTATGATTTCAGACAAATATCAACTTGTTCTTGTTTCAGATTTCTCATTTATAAAATCATGGTTAATGAATGTTTATCTCATATAACACAACAAAACTGTTTTTAATAATATAGCACATTATCTGACAGTGAGGAGTTGATAACTATTTATATTTTCAATTATAATGATAATTATTATTATCATTATGACTATTAGAAAAGAAAGAAAAAGGAGGAGGAGAAGGAAAAAATGCCCATGTTATATTTTGAAGTAGGACAAACAGTTCTTTTAAAGAATAGACTGAATCAAGAAGAAATAACAGTCAATGTGAACAGACAGATCACAAGAAGTGAAACAGAATCTATAACAAAAAGAAAAAGAAAAAAATTGTCGGGGGCCAGCGTGAGGAACTCCACCCATGGCAAAGGTCATGAGGAAGGAGGCTTGGCATACACAAAGGCGTGATCAAGCCTCAGGAAACCCGCTGTTCCCTAGCATCTACCCCAAAACTAGAGTCTGTTTTATGCTCTCCCCCATAACTGTTTCTCTCAGAGAAGGAGATTGCAGCTTTACTGGCAATAAAAATTCCTGGGTGTGACAAGAGTGTTTCAGCTTATGGACTCCTCTGAAGGTTATCTAGCCTGCCTGTATAGGTTCTTCCGGCCACATGTGATTGTTTACAGCCTCCCAATCTGAGAGGCACGAGATGTTTTAGACTTACTAAAGGCAAATTCTTTTGGGGAGTTGGAAATTATTAGTATAGTGGGTTGGTTAGGAATTATATTGGTAAAGGGTTTTTCATTTGTTGTGTCAATAATTGCTGCTAATTCCCTGCCCTGGGTGTGACAAGGGTGTCTTAGGTCAAACCTCTCTGCTGACAGACTAGCTTGTGTGACAGGATTATCCATACTCCTGCCACTATGAACATGATTGTTTACTACCTCTCAACCATAAACAGCACAGAGAGTTTTGGATTATTTTGAGAGTCTTAATTAGCATAGGGCTTTTTCCTCTTGTTGAGTCAATGATTGCTGCCAGGCCTCCATATCCTTAGGCACCTGGGAATATATTAATCAATGTATTTGGAATATAGAAAAGGAAATATAGTAGTTTTAAGGTTAGCAATGCTAGACTTTTTGAGTTAATAAATTTTCTCTTTTGTAATAGATCACTGTACTTTGTTATAAATCACTGTGTCCTTGCTATGTAAGAATATAACTCTATCACTATCTTAAGACTAAATAGATCTTAAGGGGAGCATCGGTGAAAGGATTTTCATTTGTTGGGCTGATGTTTGCTGCTAAATCTCCATGTTCCCTGCCCTTATAATGAATATAACTAACATATAGGAGAAATAAGTATTAACCTTTAAGCATATAGGAGAAATAAGCATTAACCTTTAAGATTAATCATGTTAACCTTGGGTTAAATAAATTCCTTTCTTGACTGTAACTCACTACACCCTCACCCTATAGGAATGTAACTTTATTTGGAGGGTGGTGCCTGGTTTAAGAAAAAACAGGCTTGGAAGAAATAAGTTTTTCAGTTATCAGAAAGAAAGGATCATAAAATGTCAGCAGATCTCATGGCCAGAAGATGATGTAATATCCCTAAGACCTTTTTTTATACATTTATGTGAAGCACCTGATTTTGATAAAGGTCAGGACTACTGACCCCCGTGTGACTCTGTATTCATCCCTATATGTAACAAAAGGTATATAAGCAAACCCCAAAATAAAGAAATCGGATCATTTTCCAGAAAGACTGATTCCGCCATGTTGTTTCTTTCTTTCTCCCCGTTTCTCTGGCTGAATTCCCATCTGGAGCATGGATGCTATTCCACACAAACCAAGTTATTCAGCCTCTTTTTCTCCACTAATTTTCCTACTACACTATCCGTTTCTAATCTCTCTATATAGCTGTAATTAAATGTGTATTTTTCCAAGGACGCTGACGCCGTCCCCACCTTCAAATCACCCTGGATCCACCGGGGCTGGACCCTGGCAAAAAATGTCCTGAAAACCAAAGTCCAGAACCAGATGGCTTCACTAGGGAATTCTACAAAACGTACAAAAAAGAACTTGTATTATTCCATCTCAAACTCTTCCAAAAGACTGAAAAGTATGGAACACTCCCAACATCATCCTTTGATGCTACCATCACCCTGCTACCAAAGCAAAGACACTACCGGAAAAGAAAATTATAGACCAATATATTTGATGAATATAAATGCAAAAACTCTAAACAAAATATAAGCAAACTGAATCCAACATATATTGATTAAAAAAATAATACATTACAAAAAAATTGGATTCACCCCAGGGTTCCAAGGATAATTCATCATATGCAAGTCAATCAATGTGATACACCACATCAACAAAAGAAAGACAAAAAAAAAAACCCATGATTGTCTCAATAGGTGTAGAAAAAGCATTTGATAAAATTCAACACCCATTCATAATAAAAACTCTTACCAAAGTGGGTATAGGAGAAACATCTCAACATAATAAAAGCTATTTATAACAGACTCGCAGCCAATATAACACTCAATAGTGAAAAGCTGAAAGTCGTCCCTCTAAAATCTGGAACAAGACAAGGATGCCTGGTCTCATACTTCTATTTAACATAGTACTTAAAGTTCTAGCCACAGTAATCAGACAAGAAAAATAAACAAAAGGCATCTAAATTGGAAGGGAAAAGGTAACTGTCGTTATATGCATATGGCATGATACTCTATATAAAAAACCTTGAAGACTCCACACAAAAGCTACTAGACCTATCAGCAAGGTAGCAGGATACAGGATTAACATACAGAAATCTGTTGCATTTCTTTACACTAACAATGAAATACCAGAAAAGGAAAGTTAAAAATATATATTTTAAAATCACATAAAATACTTAGGAATAAACCAGGCTGAGGAAGTGAGAGACTCATGTGCTAGAAAATATTGATAAAGGGACTAGAAAACATTGATAAAAGAAACCAAAGATGATATAAAGAAATGGAAAGACATCTCATGCTCTTGGGTTGAAATAATTGATATTGCTCAAATGGCCATACTTCCAAAAGCAATCTACAAATTTATGTGATCCTTATCAAATTACTCATGACATTTTTCACAGAACTAGAACATATAATCTTAAAATTTATATGAAACCATCGAAGACCCAGAATTGCAAAAGCAATCCTGAAGGGAAAAAAAGCTGGAAGCATAACCCTCTCAGAATTCCAATAATACTAAAAACCTATAGTAATGAAAATAGCATGGCACTGGCACATAAAGACATATATATGAATCAATGCAACAGAATAGAGAGCCAAGATATAAACCCACACAGCTTCAACAAAGGAGGAAAGAATCTGGGTATCTATGAAGATCCTGGAACCAATACCGAGGGATGAATGTACATTTTCAAGCGAGCAGGAAAAATCCTAAAATCACAATAGGTGCCATAAAGTGAATTACCATATGAGTGTAAGGGACTTGGAAGCCACCTTAGATGAGGTATTTAACAATGACCTGTCTAAAAAGAGAGGCAAGAAAAGGTCTGGTACCAAAGCTGAGACCTATACAACCAGAGGTAAACGAAAGGAGTATATTCTAGAATGAGGCAACAGGTTATTATAAGGTCCTAGAGTAGGAATTATTGATAGATGAGTATGCTTGAGTAACAGGAAGAAGCTACTGTGTCTATAATATATTGGATGAGGAGAAAGAGGTAGGAGTTAGATTAAAGGGGAAGTAAGAGCCAGATATTGTGGGGCTATTTAGGATAGAGTAGAGTTAAGTTTATCAGAACATAATAAGAAACTGCTGGAAGGTTTTAAGCTATGAGTGACCTTGGTTTACTTGCTGTTGCCATGGAAATACATGAGAGCACCTGGGAGACAGGCATGTAGATGACAAGGGAAAATTGAGCCCTGCAGCACCCCAAGTATCAATAGTTAATCACGAAGCAACAGAGAAGAAAAGGGCCAAGAAAGAGGCTGAAAAGGAGCTGGTGATAAGAGACAATGAACTAGTGACATTAATCTGGTCACAGTCTTACATTCGCAAATATGAGAGAACAATCAAAAATAACAAATTAATACACGTGGATGGAAATGAACGATGAGAACAACTGACTTTAGAAGAAACAGATAATTCAGGGAACTGGAGGAAACCTGAAAAACAGATAGAAGAGACCTCCAATCAGTGGAATTTTGATTATATCCATTATTGCCAGGGAACAAAAATTATCTACAATGATAAACTGTAGTCAGAAAATAACAAAGTATTCATAGTTAAATAAAATGACTAGTGAAACAATGTTTTCTTTTCAAAAAGCTAATAAAAATCTAAAATATACAAGGAAGTGTCGCAGAACATGGAGCAGATTCACTTTATAAACAAAACATGCATCAGGCTTCCCTGGTGGCTCAGAGGTTAAAGCGTCTCCCTGGAATGAGGGAGACCCGGGTTCGATCCCTGGGTCGGGAAGATCCCTTGGAGAAGGAAATGGCAACCCACTCCAGTACTCTTGCCTGGAGAATCCCATGGAGGGAGGAGCCTGGTAGGCTGTAGTCCATGGGGTCACAAAGAGACAGACATGACTGACTTCACTTTTTCACTCACTACAGAATAAAACAAAATACTGCTAACTAAGGGCCACACACAAACTCAGATGCTTACAGGGACAGAAGGGTGAAGTAAATGCATCAAAGCACCTGGGAAGAAATGAACATAAGCTTTATCAAAAGGAGACAATTACTGCCATGTGGAAATATGGACTCAATAGTACCAGCTCTTCTTCCATTTTTCTAGAGAAGAAAAACAAAGCATATTCATATGAAATCTCTGTAGTTTCACTTATTAACTATTAAATAAATTTCCTTTAAAAATAGTCATCTTGTGAGTCAAACATAATACCTCTGAACACCTGTATCTGCCCCTCCTACCATCAGTTTTTAACTTCTATAGTTTAAACATTGATTACAGGTAAGTAGGGGCTTCCCTGATGGCTCAGTGGGTAAAGAATCCATCTAAAGATACAGGTTCAATCCCTGGGTCAGGAAGATCCCCTGGAGGATAAAATGGCAATTCACTTCAGTATTCTTGCCTGAAAAATCCCATGGACAAAGGAGTCCGGTGGGCTACAGTCCAAATGGTCACAAAGAGTTGAATACAACTGAGCAACTAAATACATGGACAAGTAGCATCAGTTCAGTTCGATTCAGTTCAGTCGCTCAGTCGTGTCTGACTCTTTGCGACCCCATGAATCACAGCACGCCAGGCCTCCCTGTCCATCACCAATTCCGGGAGTTCACTCAGAGTCGCATCCATCGAGTCAGTGATGCCATCCAGCCATCTCATCCTCGGTCGTCCCCTTCTCCTCCTGCCCCCAATCCCTCCCAGTCAACTCTTCTCATGAGGTGGCTAAAGTACTGGAGCTTCAGCTTTAGCATCATTCCTTCCAAAGAAATCCCAGGGTTGATCTCCTTCAGAATGGACTGGTTGGATCTCCTTGCAGTCCAAGGGACTCTCAGGAGTCTTCTCCAACACCACAGTTCAAAAGCATCAATTCTTCAGTGCTCAGCCTTCTTCACAGTCCAACTCTCACATCCATACATGACTACTGGAAAAACCATAGCCTTGACTAGACAGACCTTAGTCGGCAAAGTAATGTCTCTGCTTTTGAATATGCTATCTAGGTTGGTCATAACTTTTCTTCCAAGGAGTAAGCAGTCTTTTAATTTCATGGCTGCAGTCACCATATGCAGTGATTTTGGAGCTCAAAAAAGTAAAGTCTGACACTGTTTCCACTGTTTTTGCAGATGGTGACTTCAACCATGAAATTAAGACACTTGCTCCTTGGAAGAAACCTGGACCAATGTAGACAGCAGATTAAAAAGCAGAGCCATTACTTTGCCAACAAAGGTCCATCTAGTCAAAGCTATGGTTTTTCCAGTAGTCATGTATGGACTATAAAGAAAGCTGAGTGCTAAAGAACTGATGCTTTTGAACTGTGGTGCTGGAGAAGACTCTTGAGAGTACATTGGACTGCAAGAATATCTAACCAGTCATCCTAAAGGAAATCAGTCCTGAATACTCACTGGAAGGACTGATGCTGAAGCTGAAACTCCAATACTTTGGCCACCTGATGTGAAGAACTGACATTTGAAAAGACTCTGATGCTGGGAAAGATTGAAGGCAGGAGGAGAAGGGGACAACAGAGGATGAGATGGTTGGATGGCATCACCGACTGAATGGACATGAGTTTGAGTAAACCCTGGGAGCTGGCAATGGACAGGGAGGCCTGGCATCTGCATTCCATGGAGTTTCAAAGAGTCGGACATGACTGACCAACTGAACTGAACTGAACTGATAGCATTTACAGTTAGACTACCAGAGAGAGAACTGGACAGATAATGTCAAAAACTGGTACTTCTGAGGTAGGAAAAGGAAGTGAGAAAGTAAAGATACTAAAGATACTTAACTTATAAGGTTATGCCATTTTGGAAAGTTTAGAATTTTATTTCCATACTCATTAATGACTTTTCAAATTAACCAGCTGAAGAAAACCTTAATTGGAGGCATAGGCTTTTATGATTATATTTAAACAGAATGAGTGTGTTAGTTTTAAATGAATCAATAATATTGTTCTGAACTTTATACAGTATATCATATATGTTATCAAACTGCAACTTGAGTTTAGGTCCAATTAAAAACAAGTCTAATATCCAAATGCTTTCTCTATTCAGAAATTAAAATTCTGTACACCCATGAGTTTTTCCTCTTTGCCTTGGTTACTTGGAAATATGGAGCCAAGATCAGTGCCCCAATTTTAACAATCATCTCCTCTTGGGTGTCTGTTCACCTCATTCCCTCTGCTATAGTTGGATGATATCTTTTCACTCTATCCCTAATTGCCTTTTGTTGCATTATGCCTAATCTCATAAGCCACTTCAAATCTGTTCAGAAATAGGCAGGATATAAATTCTAAGCAAAGGTAAAACAAAAAGTTATAAAACTTGAGAAACTTTTAAGAACTCCTCTGGTGACCTAAATGTAGCTTTTTTAGTTAAATTTTTGTAAAATAAAGAGATTTTACATAAAAAACAAAAAATGTAAAACTGTTCTAAAAAAATAAAGCCTATTAAAAGAACTCACAAAATGAAGAATGTTAATAGAGCTCACATACAATCATAAACTCATTAATGGAAGATTATAACTAAATAAAAAGCAATATAATGCTTTGAAATATTTTTTCAGTGTCATACAAGTCTACATATAGACTCTTAAAATATAAACTATGTTAAGATTTATTCATCTGACTATTATATATAATATACATTATATATATATAAAACATATGTATATGGGTATCCTCATTTTCAAGGACAATATTTCTATAATCGAGTTAAACAAACTTTGGGTTTATTTCTTTGGCATACACACCTTTAATAGCCCCAAAACCTAAGTTATTTTATTATTTTTCCTTAAGATCAGAAATATGCTGTAATTATTTTGTGAATCATTTTGTCTTTAATTACTTTGTGCTGTTTCATATATAAAAATCAGAGCAAGGAGAAGGCTGGATTTTGGTTTCTGTCTTTAGGTTTTGAGAGCTTTTAACTCACAATTTTCTAACTGATTAACTGAAATATTAGCTAATGATCCACATGATTGGGAGAAAAATTTCCATCCAAATGCAACTGCTACTCTATAAATGTATATATTACTATTGCCATTTTTCTCAGAAGACATGATCTGATTCTCATTCATGACTGAAGCAACTTAGTAGCAGCAGCAGCAGCACTATGTTATGCCTAAAAATAGATTAGCTGAGCTTAAGAAAAATGCATCATTATTCAATACTTCTTTATCACTAGAACAATTCTAGCAAACTCAGAAAGCACTTCCTCTGTAGGAATTCAAAACTTTGACTTGGGTTTAAACTCAAAAAATAAATTGCCCTATATTTCCTCTGATTAGTCTCACAAAAGTTGTATAAAAATCAACCAGACCATGCAATAATATGATTTCATCACTTATCAAAATAATAAAATCATCAGAACTAAATCAACATTTTCCGATAATGCAGATTGGTACTGTTCTAAGCAATAGTTGTAAAGAATAATGTAATCAAGAACATTCACAAATGTACATTATTCACCTTATATTCAAATGTAAAACTTAGTTCTTAGAAAATTCAGAAAAGAAATGTATAAATAAACAAAGTATACTTTCACATCCTACTGTTAAACCTATCAATATTATATACACCATCTAGAAAAACATCCTATGAATAACTATATCTTACTTAACAAAATGATTGATAATGTTTTTGAATCTTTCTCTGACCTTTAATGGGCTTCCCTGGTGGCTCAATCATAAAGAATCCTCCTGCAATGCAGGAGAAACAGGTTCAATCCCTAGGTCAGGAAGATCTTTTGAAGAAAGAAATGGCAACCCACTTCAGTGTTCTTGCTTGGAGAATCCCATGGACTGCAAGCCTGGCAGGCTATAGTCCATAGGGTCGCAAAGAGCAGGACATGACTGAAGTAACTTAGCACACAACGCACATAAGCACTGACCTTTAACAAATCAGTCATCAATTGCTATAAAAGTTTCAAGGGAGAAAACTCAATATTTCAAATGTCAATTCCTCCCTGGTATTCTCTCTAGCCTCTCCTAGCTGGGGCAAGCCCCCACCTTCTGTCTTGACCCCAACCCAATATCTTGAATCAATTATGTTTGTAAGTAGAATAAGTTCTGCCCTAATATTCTAAAATTTAGTAAAAGAGTATTTGGATTATCAGTCTCTCAATTCAGAATTTTTTAGGCTTTCCTTCATATTCTTGTATTTTAGTCCTTATTGTCCTACAAACTTTCCTGTGTTTCTATCCATTTATTCCTTTATTTTTACTAGGATGCTATAGGTTTGCTTTGGATTCCAGACATAGATACTGATTCTCCACCATACATCCAGTCTAGGCTCCTGTACCCAGCTTCCCCAAAGATGGAAAGATTAGACAGTAAGTGAAACAGACCAATTACAGATTTTGGTTCATTCTTGGCTGACTCCCAAAGATATCCATTCCAATCTTCTTTGAGTGGGAAGGATTGGATAATTGAGGATAACTAATCAGGAATCTCTGACCATTCTTTTTAGACTTCCCAAAATTTATGATCTTGAATGTAAGCAAGTCACATGGCTGGTAAGCGAAGTTCAAGCACATTTCAACATATTTGCATTATTCTCTCCCTGTCATCACATGCAAAGCATGTCTGATTAGGTGCCACAGTTCTTGTGGCAGATCATATTTCTCGTGATGGTTACAACAATAGCTCTCATTTTACTTGCACTTGTGAAATATGACTTTAGTACACACCCATTATGATGCGGAATCTATTTCTCCACCTCCCTGAACCTGATCAGGCCCTAAACTATTTTAACCACTAGAATACAGTGGAAGTGATAAGATGTTAGTGTTAGCATAGCCTTTAATTGGCCTAGAAGAAACCATTTTGTGCACCTTGAAAGGCATGCCCCACATTAGAAATTTGATCACCTTGCACCATTAAGCAACAAGAAGCCCAAGACATATGGAGAGGCTGGAAGATGAGACACAGGGTGGAAAGAGAGTAGTGGGGAGCTCAAATGCACTAGATACATGCAAGACCAAAGCCATCAATCCAGTGGAACTTTCAGATTACTTGGATCCCAGCTGCTTCAGTTCAGTTCAGTTCAGTGGCTCAGTCATGTCCAACTCTTTGTGACCCCATGAATCGCAGCACACCAGGCCTCCCTGTCCATCATCAACTCCCGGAATTCACTCAGACTCACGCCTATCGAGTCAGTGATGCCATCCAGCCATCTCATCCTGGGTCGTCCCCTTCTCCTCCTGCCCCTAATTCCTCCCAGCATCAGAGTCTTTTCCAATGAGTCAACTCTTCACATGAGGTGGCCAAAGTATTGGAGTTTCAGCTTTAGCATCATTCCTTCCAAAGAAATCCCAGGGCTGATCTCCTTCAGAATGGACTGGTTGGATCTCCTTGCAGTCCAAGGGACTCTCAAGAGTCTTCTCCAAAACCACAGTTCAAAAGCATCAATTCTTGGGCGCTCAGCCTTCTTCACAGTCCAACTCTTACATCCATACATGACCACAGGAAAAACCATAGCCTTGACTAGACGGACCTTAGTCAGCAAAGTAATGTCTCTGATTTTGAATATACTATCTAGGTTGGTCATAACTTTTCTTCCAAGGAGTAAGCGTCTTTTAATTTCATGGCTGCAGTCACCATCTGCAGTGATTTTGGAGCCCAAAAAAATAAAGTCTGACACTATTTCCACTGTTTCCCCATGTATTTCCCATGAAGTGATGGGACCAGATGCCATGATCTTCGTTTTCTGAATGTTGAGCTTTAAGCCAACTTTTTCACTCCTCTCTTTCACTTTCTTCAGGAGGCTTTTTAGTTCCTCTTCACTTTCTGCCATAAGGGTAGTGTCATCTGCATATCTGAGGTTATTCATATTTCTGCTAGCTGCTAGCTGAATGCAATCCCAGTCAACCACAGAATCATGGGAAATAGTAAAAAAAAAAAAAATTAAGTCACTATTTGGGTGAGTTGATGGGGGGAGGGGGGGGGTAGGGGAAGTGATTGTTACATAGACAACCAGAACTGTGGTATTCATGAATTTAAGGTTTTATCGGGTTGGCCAAAAAATTCATTAGGTTTTTCCTTAACATATTATGGAAAAAGCCAAACTAACTCTTTGGCCAAGCCAATACAAAGTCTTCTTCATTGCCAGCGTCTACATGGCTCCATGATATACATACAATTTAAAAGATTTAAAATTACAACTTCCTAAGCAATGCTCTAAATATAATGCCATTAAGTAATATATAAATGAATAGTCATCAAAAGATTATTTAGGAAAATAACAGAACAATACATCTCAGTAGCTTTCAAACTTTCTCAGCTAAAACACACCTGAAGGATACAAGACACCACCAAGAGCATTTGATTCACTACTGTAATAAGGTCTACATGTGAGGGGAAAAGCATATGAAAGGACATGAGGGAACAGCAAAAAGACTTTTGGCTGAAAAGACCTCCAGACCATTTGATACCAACTCTACCCATCAGTTGATCATCACAAATATTTAATAAAAACTAAAGCATATTCTAAAAACTAAGGGCTTCCCTTGTGGCTCAGCTGGTAAAGAATCTGCCTGCAATGCAGGAGACCTGGGTTTAATCCCTGGGTTGGGAAGATCTCCTGGAGAAGGAAAAGGCTACCCACTCCAGTATTCTGGCCTGGAGAATTCCATAGACTGTATAGTCTAAGAGTAGGACATGACTGAGCGACTTTCACAACACGTCACTTCCCTTATAGCTCAGTTGGTAAAGAAAGTGAAATGAAAGTGAAGTCACTCAGTCGTGCCCGACTATTTGCGATCCCAAGGACTGTAGGCTCCTCCGTCCAAGGTAAGTACAGGAGTGGGTTGCCATTTCCTTCTCCAGGGGATCCTCCCGATCCAGGGATCGAACCCGGGTCTACCGCATTGTAGGCAGACGCTTTTACCGTCTGAGCCACCAGGAAGTAAAGAATCCACCGGCAATGCAGGGGACCCCGCTTCAAATCCTGGGTCAGGAAGATCCACTGGAGAAAGGATAACCTATCCACTCCAGTATTCTTGGGCTTCCCCTGGGGCTCAGCTGGTAAAGAATCTGCCTGCTATGCAGGAGACCTGGGTTCAATCCCTGGATTGGGAAGATCCCCTGGAGAAGGGAAAGGCTACCCATGCCAGTATTCTGGCCTGGAGAATTCCATGGACTCTATCTATAGTCCATGGGGTAGCAAAGAGTCGGACCCTGCTAAGCGACTTTCACTTTCACTTTCAAAGCCTCTTCATATGTTTCCTTACCCATGGTGAATGACATTTAGTAAGTTTGATAAAGAACTTATCAGTGGTTTACTTATATAATTTCTTAATAAGATGGCAGTCATTTTTAAATGAAACTATTTTGAGACTTTTTCTAGCTCCACATATCATTACATGTAACTTATGAAACTGTGATGTTAATAACCCCAGCTCTACTATTTGCCAGCTGTATCATCTTGGACAAATTATTTAATCTCTAGTGCCTCAATTCTCACATCTGAAAAAAATGGTGATAACAGTGGTATCTACCTCTTAAAGTGGCAAAGAAGACTGAGTGAGTAAATAAAACACTGTCACCATTGCTGGAAGTAATGGGCACCATACAGGTATTAGCATTGTTGTAGCATTATTAGTTTTCAACTCATTCATTGTATTAGGAGTACCTGATTGATTACAGAAAAAATCCTGCTATCAAATGGATTTCACTAGACAAATAACCTAAATTCGCCTTAGAGATTAGATAAATGGGAAGTATTTGTTAAATAGGATTCTAACTAGTGATCATTTGTATCACTATTTTAATCACTTTTATCAAAGGCAAGCAGGACTGTTTAATTAAAACTCATTGTGTAACTTTTAAGGGTGGTATCTAACCCAGAAATGTCAAATGGAGCTGACCAAATGAAGGAGCACACTGCCTCATCCAAAATGAACGCCATGATTCCAACTCAGTTGATAGGGGTTTCAGCTAGACTTTTTAGTTTCTTTTAAAAGGGAGTAAAACTATCCACTGAAATGCACTTTGCCTGGTCAAACATTTGATGCAGTAAAAATCAGTCATAAAATCTAAAGGCAATTAAGACCCAGATCCCATGCCTATCATTCTAAAGAGCAAGCATCAAAGACAGTTGTGCTATAATTTGGCCATTTGTTTTTAGGAGAACATGATAGGAATGCTGTGTATGTAGTTTATGCTTCCTGATCCAGGGCTTCTTGCTGCTAGCTACTGAAGCTGAGAAGCTCAATATTTACCAAAAGAAAACACTACTATTAAGAACAGATTTCCTAGTTCTTTACCCAACATCTATTCTGCCCTCCTGTCAAATTAACTGAATCCAAGTTTTTAAAACTCCAAATATATATTATAAACATTTTCATTTAAAATGTTTAAGAACATCTGTATGTCTTTTTTGGAGAAATGTCTATTTAGTTCTTTGGCCCATTTTTTGATTGGGTCGTTTATTTTTCTGGAATTGAGCTGCATGAGTTGCTTGTATATTTTTGAAATTAGTTGTTTGTCAGTTGCTTCATTTGCTATTATTTTCTCCCATTCTGAAGGCTGTCTTTTCACCTAGCTTATAGTTTCCTTTGTTGTGCAGAAGCTTTTAAGTTTAATTAGGTCCCATTTGTTTATTTTTGCTTTTATTTCCGATATTCTGGGATGGCTAACAAACACATGAAAAGATGCTCAACATCACTCATTATTAGAGAAATGCAAATCAAGACCACAATGAGGTACCATTTCACACCAGTCAGAATGGCTGCAATCCAAAAGTCTACAAGCAATAAATGCTGGAGAGGGTGTGGAGAAAAGGAAACCCTCCTACACTGTTGGTGGGAATGCAAGCTAGTACAGCCACTATGGAGAACAGTGTGGAGATTCCTTAAAAAACTGGAAATAAAACAGCCTTATGACCCAGCAATCCCACTGCTGGGCATACACACCAAGGAAACTAGAATTGAAAGAGACACGTGTACCCCAATGTTCATCGCAGCACTGTTTATAATAGCCAGGACATGGAAGCAACCTAGATGTCCATCGGCAGATGAGTGGATAAGAAAGCTGTGGTACATATACACAATGGAGTATTACTCAGCCATCAAAAAGAATACATTTGAATCAGTTCCAATGAGGTGGATGAAATTGGAGCCGATTATACAGAGTGAAGTAAGCCAGAAAGAAAAACACCAATACAGTATACTAACACATATATATGGAATTTAGAAAGATGGTAATGATAACCCTGTATGCGAGACAGCAAGAGACACAGATGTACAGAACAGAATTTTTGACTCTGTGCGAGAGGGAGAGGGCGAGATGATTTGGGAGAATGGCATTGAAACATGTATGATATCATATAAGAAATGAGTAGCCTGTTTAGGTTTGATGCAGGATACAGGATGCTTGGGGCTGGTGCACGGGGATAACCCAGAGGGATGGTATGGGAAGGGAGGTGGGAGGGGGGTTCAGCAGTGGGAACTTATGTACACCCGTGGTGGATTCATGTTGATGTATGGCAAAACCAATACAGTATTGTAAAGTAAAAAATAAAATAAAATTAGAAAAAATAAAATAAAATGTGAAGGGTAGTCTTCATTTCCTATCTTTTGATGTGACGCCAAAACCCTTTCTTTGAAAGACTCCAATGATTGCAATCTTATTTTTCTTACATAAATCATGTTCATAATTTATCTTCTAAAATTTCTAGTTTCAGCTTCTTTAAAGAATTAAAAAGGGACATTTAGGAGGCAATGAATGTACATCTTCAAGCAGTTTGGCAATATTTTTAATGTTTTTACAATTGTTTCCCTTCATCTAACTTGGCAATATTTTTTAAAATAAAATTTGCATCCATGGTGATTCCCAAGGACTGAACTTGTTTTCATAGAAACAACAACTTTGCTTTTTCCCCACCAGGCTCTTCTGTCCATGGGATTTTTCAGGCAAGAATACTCAAGTGGGTTGCCATTTCCTACTCCAGGGGATCTTCTCAACCCAAGGATCAAACCTGTATCTCTTATGTCTCCTGCATTGGCAGGCAGGTTCTTTACCACTGTGGCACCCAGGAAGTCCTAGCAATGATTAAGTGGAGGCTGAATATGAGAGATTTTGCTGTAGAAGATATCCTATAAAGGGCATTACTTGTCTTGAAATGGGCTTCCCAGGTGGCTCAGTGGGTAAAGAACCTACCTCCAATGCAGGAGATGCAGGAGATTTGGGTTTGATCCCTAGGTCAGGAAGATACCCTGGAGTAGAAGAAATGGCAACCCACTCTAGTATTCCTGCCTGGAGAATCCCATGGACAGGGGAGCCTTGCAGGCTACAGTCTGTAGGGTCGTGAATAATCAGACATGACTGAAGCAACTGACCACACACGCGTGCATGTTCTTAAAGAAACGAGGCTGACTCTTAGTGAGCCCAGGTAAGTAATGTAACATATCATTAATTCTTAAGAGATTTACTTCCATATTTAGCTAAAATCATATCAGAACTCATTATATGGCTTTCTCTTCATAAATCTAAATGAGTTGCAAAATTTAACAGACTTAATACAGTCACGATAAAATTAAATCCTAGTTCATTTTAGAAAGTCAACCTGAAATTGCCTAAACCATAAATGAAGAATGTTTTCAATGAAAAATATGTTTCTAGCTTACAGTACTGCAGCTGTTTCAATCAAGTAAAAAGAAGCTACCAAACATTCTTTTGAAAAGCTGGTTTATCTTAGAATTGAATTAATGATTTAACTTTGGTGCTGCCTTCCCAATAGAAACCAGCATACTTTATCCTGAGCTTGCTTCTAATCCTTCATTCACACTTTCACCTTAGATTGTCCCTTAGCTCCTAGGATTTTGTTTAAAGATCTCCTGCCCTTAACAGGAAAAGCACACTCTATCACTCTTTTTTTTTTTCTTTTTTTCTCTATAACATTTATCACTTAGCATTACTTTGTATATGTATGCTGTCTCTTTTGATAGAATATAAAGCACACAAGAAATTTCTCTCATGTTTTCACAGCTATATGCCCAAGGTTTATAAAGTGCATGGCCCATTGCAAGTTCTCAACAAATATTTGTTGAATGATGGATGAAAAATGCACAGACATTACAGTGATATTGCTATGCAACTACTTTACAATCAATGTACTACGAGAAGAAGGTGGGAAACAGGATATAATCAAAACCACCAGTCAAAAATGAAATAAACTCTTCAAAACATATTACAAAATTATTTAAATGTAGAATTGAGTTAAAATTACATCTAATATTTTAGCTACATACTCAAGGAACATAATCTGTAAGTATAAAATGATATAAACTATACAGCAATGCTAAATGTCACATAAATTGCTTGCAAAATACAGTGAAATGTCACTATGTTTGTAATTAATGTGTTTACAATTTGTTATGTAAATCCTTCTTTAATTCAAATAATAGCATAAGACTTGATTTGGAAAGAAACTCAGTCTCTGCCCCTGACTGGCTCTATCTGCCCTTTGACCTCTAATCTCCCATCTTCAACACATTGGAATTCACTCCCATACATATACCTTTATTGCCCATGATATGAATAATTATCTTTTAAATTCAGAAAAAGAAAAAAGTTATTTAAATGAGTGGTCATTTAAATAAGTGCTTGGTTTCAGTTTACTTTTAGGTTCCTATTTTTTTTTTCTTGGTTTATATTATTAGCATTGTGTTCAGTAGTATTTATTAGCAATACACAGTACATTTCAACAGTAGATACTTAATGACAACCACTCTCCTACTGACTGCATGAAAGTTCCAAGATTCATTTAAATGAGAAATATATACAATACTATTAATATTAAAGACTGCACAAAACTGTTCAAAAATAAGTAGACTCTCTCCAATGAACTATGGGAGAACACACATTTCGTTAAAGGCAACCCATCAACTGGCTGCAATGAGATGGAAATCTATTACTACCCACCTCTCTGTCCATCTTGACTTGGGATTTATCATACTAAATAAAGTTAGCCATTCAAAGACAAATATCATATGATATTGCTTATATGTGGAATCTACAACAAAAATTATATAAATGAGCTTATATGCAAAACATAAAAAGACCCCAGACATATAAAACAAACTTATAGTTACCAAAGGGAAAAGGGGGGCAGGGATAAATCAGGATGTAACAGATACACACTCTTATGTATAAAATAGATAATCAACAAGGACCTACAGTAGGGAAAAATGCATCAAATGTATTATAATAAACTATAAGGAGAAAGAATCTGAAAAAGAAAATATACATATATTCATGACTGAATCACTTGACACCTGAAACATACAATATTGAAAAGCAAATGTAACTCAATAAAAAAATAAATTTTAAAAAATTTTAAAAATATATTGGCTGACCCCTGCATTTTATACCATTCCATAGGAGGTTTAAAGGGTTCTAGTTGTTCATGGATCCCACTTCAAAAGACACTGTGATAGAATAATACTGAATAGTGATTAACTGCATTAGAACTAGAGAATATCTAAGGCTATGAATATTAAAATCTCACACACAGATTCCTTTATAAACCAGGTCATAACTCTTTAAAACACAGCAAGGAGTAAAGCTCACATTTTCTATGCTGCAATAAGGAGTAAAATGTGGGAGAGTTTATAGCTATTTATTTCCTTCTGAGCATCATCATGATTGATGTTAGTATATTAACCCAGGTAAGCAAGTTTTAAGGCAAGAAAAAAAATAATGGTTTTGCTATTGGCTATTATACTCAACCACAACAGAAAAGAGAAGGAAAAATTATTAGTATTGAAGAGTGCTGAGGAGAAAACATATTTACCCATCTATAAAGCCTGTTGCAAGTTCTTGTTTTAAAAAAGCTATTGATCAGACTGTGCTAACTTTGCCTTTTAGCAACTTATTTAAAGGAAAACATTTCAGTTATCATGATCTAAAGTAATGTTTACCACTGTAGTTTACATTTAACATACTGTAGTTAATTCAAAAGTTATTCTATTTTGTCATGTTGAGATATTATTTCTTTTTTTCTTTTCATTTTGAACTGGCCAGTTCTAAAAGTTTCTCGTTTAAGCTTCCCAGAACAGACTACTATTTTTTGAGAGCCTATTAAATAAATAAGCAGAATAAAATAATAAATGGAGATGAGGGAATAAACACTACAGGAGGCTAGACTGATACCACTCATGAAATAAAACTGTAAATTTCAATTTCTCAGCCCACTAAAAAAATTGATATGATGCCTATTTTACAGGCCTATAAGATTCTAAAATATTCTAGAGGAAATAAAATCCAGATGTTATTGCAAAAGTAAAAGAAAGCAAAGCAAAAAGCATTAGTATTGATAAAAGAATTGCCAAGGATGATAGCACAATCTCTTGTTTCCATTCATGGAAAGAGGAAAGGTTCATGATTCATTTTAATTTTACTTCGTTTGAGATCAGTATTATCTTATTTGTTTGGAAATTATATGTATTCTATGGATGGGTTTTCTATCAAGATTTTACTTGACAGAAAGTGATGTCATTGTTTTAGAAAGGTCCCCATGAGGAAATCACAACTATCTCTTTGCTTCCAGGTAGCATTAGTTTTTAAAATTTCCTTAAAAGGCAGTTTCAAAAGTTTCCAGATATAGGCATTTCATCTTAGCAACACACTCCCTCACAATCAGTACTACTACACAGGAGAAGAAGAAGACTTTATAATCAGAGATCTGAGCAACTGGAAGAAAAAAATACTCAAAGAGGAGAGAAAAGTTAAAGGTCATAGGTAGTAAGGATGTAAAGTGAGGAAGTGGAAGAAAAGAGAAAGGGCACATGGAAAAAGACATGTATTGTTACAAAAGCTAATAGAATTTAATTTTAATATTTATTTTATATCTGTTTCCTGAAAGTTTTAATAGGATAGTGATATTTGTATTATCAAATGCTTAAATTTTCAAGGAAAAAATATTGAAATCATTACTGACATTTCAAATAATATAAGACTTTTATTTCATCCATATCTAAAAAAATTTTTTTCCAAAATCATCGTTAAGGTACACCTTTGTAAAATATTTACATTGTTTTGAAACCCAACTGCACACGTTAAAGAAGCAGCTTACCATGTGATGTTCTTACAGAAGGGAAAGTCAAACCTTTATGCCTTATTAAAGTGACTTTCTTAGCGAGATTAATTGCTACAGGTAACTTTTTATTCTCACACAAAAAACATTATTCACAAATCCAGGAATATAGGACTCATACAGAAAATTTTTACTATATTCTGAAAATAATCTTCTATAGAAATATGACAGGGAAACTGAATTCTACAAGGATGACTAATTCTACAGCATATTTTACCCACACTGGGTAAATTTTCACTTTTCCAATAGAGAGAGGATGAAAGATCGTTTCGCTTAAAATATCACCTGTAGTCATTCAATCTTACGAAACCCTTTCCTGGGTGAGACATGTTTATTCAGCTTTTCAGTGTAGTGCACTGAGTTAGGATTAGGAGTTCTACACAAACTTCAGTGACACTAAAAAGCATGTTTCCTTATTCTAGTAGTCAGTAATCACGCCATGACAAACAGTGGTGTTGTTTGTAGACCTGGAGTCTAATTTCTAAAATTGATGAAGCACTCATTTTATATCCAGTGTGCTTACCGCAGAATAACAGCTTGTCCTCACCCTTCGGTAAGTCAATCTCGTTCATTTCAGTTGTACATGTCTGCCCTCAGGGCTCAGAAAAGGCAGACTTGACACAGATTGTGCGTGTAAGAGCAGGCATGCGCACAAAGGTCATCTATCATACAATACATGCCTTTATAAAAAGATGACTAGAAACCTAGTAGAAAATAATTTTCCCTTGTTTCCGGTACACACAGTAGGGCAGCAGACACTGCGTACAAACCCTTCTGCCTTTCACTCTGTTGCAGTGAATCAAATAAATTTGAGGAGCTGGCAAGTGCTTTCAGTGCCAGTCAACAATGCTTCTTTCTCCGTTGCTATTGACAACTGGAAGCTTCGAGGTCCTGAGTTACAGAAGCTGTCTTTTAAAGGGTTCCAGCTGTCATATTCCTCACATCAGTGAAGCATATTACTCTGTTCCATATTGTTTGACAAAGCTGTGGGTAATTGCCTTCTCGTCTTCACAATGTTTTCACAAGAATCATTTATGAAGTGGCAATGTTTAGTGGGAAATGATAGCTAAACTTTCAAACTATGAGGAAAAAAAGTATATCCTGGTACATAATTTATGGTTTCCAGAATTTGGATAATCACCAAACATATAATTCACATATAATTTTACTGTCTTATGCAGTAAACAACCTGAGCTACCATACTTGCCAACCCTAGAGACACATTTAGGTCATTATTATTATTATTATTATTATTATTATTATTATTTAACAATAGGAGGCACTTTTAAACATCTATTATCACAGTATCATAAAAGAAACAATGCGTGAGCATCTTAAAATAGGAAGTACACAATCTCAGAACTTAACACAGACTGTTAAATGAAATAACTTTAGCTTCATGAAAAGCTCCCTGCATTTTCCTCACATCACGTTCTCCTTATATCACAGGCTATGGAAAGAAAATGAATATCCTCTTCCACAGACCTGAGTTTGAAAAAGAATGCTTTAAGTGTTACCTTAGAAAAGCAAAAGGTCCTCTAACATTTAGTGAAAACTAATGTTTGTAATTTCTGTAGCATGCAGTTATGTCCCTGAAAGAGTGACTTACCTGCCGCTGCCAAAATCAGTGAGGGATCTTGACACCAGCTGTGAAAGAGACATTTGTGTGACTAACGACCCGGCACATACATTCACTCCGTGGCTGAGTGCCAATATTTTGTCTCGTTGGTAAGCTTCAGACTCAGATGTTTCTATCAAACAACTGCTGAATGGAACTCTGAAAGCAATATAACTCCTATGGATTTTATCTTCTTAACATCTCTAGACACCATCTTCTCCTCACCTACCCCTTTGCCAAATACTTCCAATTCTGCAGAAGGTCTCTCTCCTCGTGAAGAACCAGAAGAAACAAAACGTGGGTCATCAGAGGCAGAATCAGCGCCAGACAGACGGTGACACATCAGTGAGATATAATAATATGACCTGGGTTTCTATGAAGTGTTATCTATGCATGAATATACCTGTGGACCAATGCATTGCTCTCTGCAAGTGGATGCCTCTTCTACATCCGGGAACTACTGACTTCCGTCCTCCACCAATCAGTTCTTTAAAGATTCCTTGCCCTTTCCCATCTTAAAAAGAGCAAAGAGTAAATTCCACAACATCAAATAAGTTGAAGTCAGACATGAAATTAGGCCTCAAAATATATGTTTGGAATTTCCCGTATGCTTTCCAGAAGAGTCACAACCTTAGCTTTATACTTGCTAACAATTCAAAAGGCAGAATCACAATCATCGTGTGTGTTTATATAAGTGCTGATGATTCAAAGTTTAAGTGCTTATACACAAACAAGTTGTGAAGGAAAAAATATCTCTGGGCTGATACTGACATGAGGGAGAATTTTCCTGTGGACCCTCGTGAAGAGAAAGCTAATTGTGTAAGGTAGGGAAGAATTATTAACATGGCCTCACAGTAAGACCATGGGTTTCAAAGGTCTGTCCCTTCTGTCTTCACTCAGTTTAAGTTTATGGCAATATGCCACTCTGCAATTTAGTAAAAGCCTTCCCATGAGGGCCAGAATAGTTTTCCAGAATTCATGCTTGTCTGGCTTAGATGGAGTAGATTTAAGAGTCGCTGAGTGAATGGACAGACTGCATGTCCTTCAGATAATCTTTAGAAAATAGTTTCTCCCAGCTGAGCTTCTGATAAGTGCTGAATGGTGGTGAGTTGAGAATTATATTCCCTGACAAGTACCTGGAATGCAGCTATTCTGATATTCCGGTTAAGTGCAAAGCCATATGTTTTAACAGCCCCTCAACGCAGAGGCTGGATTGACATTTTCTTGTGAAAGTTGACGAGTCTGACAAGAACATATGCTTGAAGAGAAAGCCACTCCATCTGCGCATGGATATAAACAAGGGGATAGCTACTGAGTAGGGCCAAGATTCTTTTCGAAGAGTAATTACTTTTCTGTTCAGAAATAAAAGGATCATCAAAGTACCAAATATCAGTAGCAGCTGATAAGAGCATAACAATCTTAGGCTATATTCATTTAAAAATTTTAATAATATATCATGTCCACTGTTGGAACAAAATTTTGTTCCACTCTGCTTCCACTACCTGACTCTAAGGCTATTTCATTCCAATCTATTTAGAGTACTACGCAAAACCAAGAATATTTTTGTCCATTCTGCCAATGGATGGAGTATTCACTCTGATAAGGAAATTAAAGACCAGAAAAGTGGCAGACTGTTTTTCTTGTCCATTCTTGATTGTAATATACTGAAAAATAGAAATAAGTTTGGATGTTATCCTTTTGGGAGAAATTCCAGCCATTCTCTTCTCCTTTCCTCCCTTGTAACTTTCTCCCACATATGTGATAAGATACTCTGAAAGTACTGGCCAGAACTGCTGCCTCCGTAAAAATCCTGGGTAGGCAGGTTACACCATCTCTTCTCTCTTTTTAAACAGACAGTATCTTGCTCGCCCTATTGTCAATAAAATGGGCAGAAGGAGCTATCTGTTTGCCCAAGCCTAAGTCATCAAAGTTCCATCTAGGAATCTAGAACAAAATCTTTGCTGTATTCTGGCCCTCTACATACAGAAAGCTGAGCAATGAAGAATTGATGCTTTTGAACTGTGGTGTTGGTGAAGACTCTGGAGATCCAACCAATCCATTCTAAATGAAATCACTTCTGAATATTCACTGGGAGGACTGATGCTGAACTCCAATACTTTGGCCACCTGATGCGAGAGCTGACTCATTGGAAAGACCCTGATGCTGGAAAAGATTGAAGGAGGGAGAAGGGGACAAGAGAGGATGAGTGAGTTGGATGGCATCACCAACTGAATGGACATGAATTTGAGTAACTCCGGGAGTTGGTGATGGACAGGGAGGCCTGGTGTGCTGCAGTCCATGGGGTCTCAAAGAGTCAGACGCAACTGAGTGACTGAACTGAAATGAACTGCTGCTGCTGCTGCTGCGTCACTTCAGTCATGTCCAACTCTGTGTGACCCCATAGACGGCAGTCCACCGGGCTCCCCCGTCCCTGGGATTCTCCAGGCAAGAACACCAGAGTGGGTTGCCATTTCCTTCTCCAATATAAATTACACACAGAGGCCTTGAGGAGACACTTATCAAATTATATATATATATATATATATATATATATATATATATATATATACACAAACACACATATATCTCAAAATATAATCACAATATTGTATGACAATGGTCTATAGAGGAATAATGATGTCTTAGACTTGTTACTTGGAAAAATGCAAGTTTGAAACTAACGAATCAAGAAATTAGGCAGCAACGTTTTCAGTGGGGTCATCTAAGAAATAAAATAATCACCTTCAATTTGGGGGAGTAGAATTGTCCTTTATAAAAACAGAGTTTGGACAAGAAACTACATCCCATCAATTGGGATTTGCTCAGAGATGATAGTTACTCTAACTGATAAATCAATCAGGGTCAGCTTGGGCAGAAAAACCTAAACACTACTGAGGCTATAGCAGCATGATTTTTAAATTACTTATACAGTATGTTGTCATTGTTCAGTTACACAGCTGTATCCAACTCTGTGACTCCATGAATTGCAGCATGCCATGCTTCGTTATCCTTCACCATCTTCTGGAGCTTGCTCAAACTCATAGCCATTGAGTCAGTGATGCCATCCAACCATCTCATCCTCTGTCATCCCTTCCTTCTCCTGCCTTCAATCTTTCCCAGCATCAGGGTCTTTTCTAATGAGTCAGCTCTTTGCATCAGGTGGCCAAAGTATTGGAGTTTCAGCTTTAGCAGCAGTCCTTCCAATGAATATTCAGGACTGATTTCCTTTAGGATTGACTGGTTTGATCTCCTTGCTGTCCAAGGGACTCTTGAGTCTTCTTGAACACCACAGTTCAAAAGCATCAATTTTTTGGTGTTCAGCCTTCTTTATGGTTCAACTCTCACATCCATACATGACAACTGGAAAAACCATACCTTTGACTAGATGGACATTTGTCATCAAAGTAATGTCTCTGCTTTTTCATATGTTGTCTAAGTTTGTCAGAGCTTTTCTTCCAAGGAAAAAGCATCTTAATTTCATTGCTGCAGTCACTATCTGCAGTGATTTTGGAGCCCAAGAAAATAAAGCCTGTCACTATTTCCATTGCTTCCCCATCTATTTGCCATGAAGTGATGAGACTGGATGCCATGATCTTTGTTTTTTGAAAGTTGAGTTTTAAGCCAACTTTTTCACTCTCCTCTTTCATTTTCATCAAGAGGCTCTTAAGTTCCTCTTTGCTTTCTCCCATAAGGGTGGTGTCATCCGCATATCTGATGTTATTGATATTTCTCCCGGCAATCTTGATTCCAGCTTGTGTTTCATCCAGTCCAGCATTTTGCATGATGTACTCTGAATATAAGTTAAATAGCAGGGTGACAATATTCAGCCTTGATATACTCCTTTCGCAATTAGGAACCAGTCTACTTTTCCATATTCTAACTGTTACTGCTTGATCTGCATACATGTTTCACAGGAGGCAGGTGAGGTGTTCTGGTATTCCCATCTCTTGAAGAATTTTCTACAGTTTGTTGTGATTGACACAGTCAAAAGCTTTCGCATAGTCAATGAAGCAGAAGTAGATTTTTTCTGGAATTCTTTGGCTTTTTCTATGATCCAAAGGATGTTGGCAATTTGACCTCGGGTTTCTCTGCCTTTTCTAAATCCACCTTGTACATCTGGAAGTTCTTGGTTCATGAACTGTTGAAGCCTGGCAAGGAGAATTTTGAGCATTACTTTGCTAGCATGTGAGATGAGCGCACCTGTGCAATTTTAAACATTCTCTGATGTTGCCCTTTATTGGGACTGGAATGAAAACTGACCTTTTCCAGTCCTGTGGCCATTGCTGAGTTTTTCAAATTTACTGGCATATTGAATACAGCACTTTAACAGCATCATCTTTTTGGATTTGAAATAGCTCAGCTGGAATTACATCACCTCCATTACCTTTGTTCATAGTGATTCTTCCTAAAGCCCACTTGACTTCACACTCCAAGATGTGTTGCTCTAGATGACTGATCACACCATCATGGATATCTGAGTTATAAAGATCTTAGTTGTATAGTTCTATGTATTCTTGCCACCTCTTCTTAATATCTTCTACTTCTATCAGGTCCATACCATTTTTGTCCTTTATTGTGCCCATCTTTGCATGAAATGGTCCCTTGATTTTCTTAATGAGGTCTCTAGTCTTTCCCATTATATTGTTTTCCTCTATTTCTTTGCCTTGTTCACTTAGGAAGGCTTTCTTATCTCGCCATTCTTTGGAACTGTGCATTCAGATGGGTATGTCTTTCCCTTGCTCCCTTGCCTTTCATTTCTCTTCTTTTCTCAGCTATCTGTATACAATACAGAGATGTAGTAATTTTTTAAGGTTTTTTTCTTGTTATTGTTGTTTATATTATTATTTATTTTTAATTAAAGGATAATTGCTTTACAGTATTGTGTTGTTTTCTATCAAACATTAACGTAAATCAGCCAAAGGTTACCCAAGTCATCTCCCATTTGAACATCCCTCCCACCTCACTCCTCATCCCACCCCTCCAGGTTGCTACCGAGCCCTGTTGGAGATCCGTGAGTCACACAGCAAAATCCCACTGGCTATCTATTTTACATATGGTAATGTATGTTTCCATGTTACTCTTTCCATACATCCTACCCTCTCCTTCCTCTCCTCCTGACCCCATGTCCATAAGTCTGTTCTCAATGTCTGTGTCCACTGCTGCTCTACAAATAGGTTCATCAGTACTATCCTTCTAGATTTCATATATATGCCTTCAGTTTAGTTCACATCAGTCTCTCAGTTATGTCTAACTCTTTGAGACCCCATGAACTACAGCACACCAGGCTTCCCTGTCCATCACCAACTCCCAGAGCCCTCCCAAACCCATATCCATTGAGTCAGTGATGCCATCCAGCCATCTCATCTTCTGTCTTCCCCTTTTCCTCCTGCCTTCAATCTTTCCCAGCATCAGGGTCTTTTTAAATGAGTCAGCTCTCCTCATCAGGTGGACAAAGTATTGGCATTTCAGCTTCAACATCAACCCTTCCATTGAACACCCAGGACTGATCTCCTTTAGAATGGACTGGTTGGATATCCTTGCAGTCCAAGGGACTCTCAAGAGTCTTCTCCAACACCACAGTTCAAAAGCATCAATTCTTTGGCACTCAGCTTTCTTTATAGTCCAACTCTCACATCCATACATGATCACTGGAAAAACCATAGCCTTGACTAGATGGACCTTTGTTGGCAAAGTAATGTCTCTGCTTTTGAATATGCTGTCTAGATGGATCTTAACTCTCCTTCCAAGGAGCAAGCATCTTTTAATTTCATGGCTGCAATCACCATCTGCAGTGATTTTGGAGCCCAAGAAAATAAAGTCATCCACTGTTTCCACTGTTTCCCCATCTATTTCCCATGAAGTGATGGTACCGGATGCCATGGTCTTAGTTTTCTGTATGCTAAGCTTTAAGCCAACGTTTTCACTCTCCTCTTTCACTTTCATCAAGAGGCTTTTTAGCTCCTCTTCACTTTCTGCCATAAGGGTGGTGTCATCTGCATATCTGAGGTTATTGATATTTCTGCCGGCAATCTTGATTCCAGCTTGTGCTTCATCCAGCCCAGAGTTCCTCATGATGTACTCTGTATGTAAGTTAAATAAGCAGGGTGACAATATACAGCCTTGACGTACTCCTTTTCCTATTTGGAACCAGTCTGTTGTTCCATGTCCAGTTCTAACTGTTGCTTCCTGACCTGCATACAGATAATACCAAAGAATGCCAAAGGAAAATAGTATGGTGGTTCCTTCAAAACTAAAAATAGTTATCATATGATCTAGCAACCCCACTCTTATACATATATTCCTAACAGCCAAATCTCTAATTCAGAAAGATATATGCACCCCAGTGTTCACTGCAGCATTATTTATAATAATGAAGACATGGAAGCAAACTAAGGGTTCATCAAGAGATGAATGGATAAAGAAATGGTGAAAGGTGAAAGTGAAGTTGCTCAGTCATGTCCAACTCTTTGTGACCCCATGGACTGTAGCCTACCAGGCTTCTCTGTCCATGGGATTTTCCAGGCAAGAGTACTGGAGTGGGTTGCCATTTCCTTCTCCAGGGGATCTTCCCAACCCAGGAATCGAACACAGGTCTCCCGCATTGCAGCCAGACACTTTACCCTCTGAGCCACCAGGGAAGCCCCAAAGAAATGGTACATATACATATACACACTTGAATATTACTCAGCCATTAAAAGGAATGAAATACTGCCATTTGCAGCAACATGGATGATTGACATACTAAATGACAAAGAAAGGTAAATATTCTATTATATCACTCATATGTGTAATCTAAAAAGAATTGTAGAAATGAACTTATTTACAAAACAGAAATAGACCCATAAACATCCACAGACAGAAATTTATGGTTTACCAAAGAGGGAAGGAGGAAGGAAGGGATAAGTTAGAAGTTTGGGATTAACAGATACCCAGTACCATATATGAAATAGATAAGACAACAAGGACTTACTGTATAGCAAAGGGAACTATAATAATAACCCATCATAATAAAGTTACAGAAATGAATCTGAATATATATATGGAAATGAATCTGAATATATATATATATATATGTAACTGAGTCACTTTGCATATACCTGCAACTGACACAATATTGTAAATCAACTATACTTCAACTAAAGAAAACATACAGCATCTTTGTACGGATGGTATACAATCTTGAAAAATATGCATGACTATGTTGTACACCTTAAACAAATAACATATTGTAAGTCTACTACACTTCAATTAAAATATATATGTATATCTAAAGATTGGTGTTTGGCTGCAACTGCAATTTGAAGTTTGGCAGCTTAAAATTTTTCTCTTCCTAGATGTTGTATATATAGATAAGAACCTTCTTTCTCAAAATATTTCGGTGAAATTGAATAGACATTAAATT
Source organism: Capricornis sumatraensis (assembly GCF_032405125.1). NCBI lineage: Eukaryota > Metazoa > Chordata > Mammalia > Artiodactyla > Bovidae > Capricornis > Capricornis sumatraensis. Next base: position 61,260,658 of record NC_091087.1, read on the forward strand.
TCAAATACAATAGCATGGATCTCTACTTTTATATTGACATAGCTTTCTAACAAATATCACATTTCACAGTGGAAAAATAAAACTGTTTTTCCAGTCTATTACAGACAAAACCATCAATGTCAGTTATGGTCCAGAAAATCCAATTTAGGATTTGTCTGAGAAGAACATACTTCCTCCTCCTCCTCAGAAAAGGGTGGTCCCCACGGTGCAATCCATGATGCATGACAATGTCTGAAGCAGGAATACATATGAACAATGCATGCACATGCATGCAGCCATGCATTTCAACAAAATCTCAATAGAAAGGGACCTCAAGGTTATCTAGAGACTGTTAGGCAGATCTATTTTTAGCCAAGCAACTCTTTATCTACCCACTCCAGGAAATTACAGCCTTGATGTTAATTATAGCTATGGAAGTGTTACCTGAAAAATTAATTTTTATGATGTGCAAACAGTTAGGTAGATACGCCAGGGAGAAATTGCCACTGATACAGAAAGTAGTTCCTCCAGAGTCCAATGAGACCATCTGTGCTTTTTCCTGAGATTTTTCCTTTGGTTACATTTGAGCCGCAACATCCACTAGTGGCAAATGTTCTTATTTCAAAAAAGAACACCAGGGAAGAACAAAATGAAGTATTTTTTCCTTGTGACTGTCCTTATTAGTATGTATGCTCAAATGCATCAAACTAATGAGGCTGCGTCATTACATGGAACAGCTGTATTGAGTATTTTGGAAGTTTCAGTACATTGGAAGGATAAAACAAAAAAATCTATTAGTTAAACACAAGTAGTCATAAAGTAATAATGAAGACAGTCAAGCAATATGTTGACTTCACTAATAACTACTACATGTGGTATAGAGTGGAATTTTAACATATTCATTTGTTTCCCCAAGCATAAATTACTAAAAGCTACATTTGAAATACAGGGCATGCTGTAAAAACTTTTTCCATTACAAAGTGTGATCCCAGTACATTTAAACTCTCCTTTTTATTTAGAAACAGGACAAAAACACATTAACTTCTAATATTATCAATATGATACTCAATTCATTTGCTTACTCTTAAGGTTAAAATAAATCATATCACTATTTTGCACATTTAAGTGAAAAATCCAATGAAAAATAATAAAATTTGGAGAAAATACTAAGTCCTTAATCTCTATCCTCAGTATATGATAGTGAAATTGAACTCATAATTAAATCATGCCATGAGCATTCCAAAGTTAAACAGAAATGACAATTGTATAATTACAAATGGGAAACAAGAAATATTTAATCCTCTGGCATTGTTGCTTAGTATATTCCATTATTAGCTGAATTTTTTCAATCACAATAATCCTACAATCCCTTCTGCTCCCTGTAACACAGCTTATTCAGCATAATATTAGATACAGTTCAATACAACCCTACACTAAAATTCTCCAAACCTACCAGAGAGAAAATAAGAAGAACTTCTTTTCATTCCGTGTATCAGAAAATTTATAGAATTTTACCTGCAATCAAAGAGCATACTGGAAGCCTCTTTCAATTGACCTTTACCTGATATTAACAAAGTCAAGTGATATTTCTCTAGAAACTATATCTATAGCTACTGCATGAATATTTAAGAAACAAAATAGCCCATTTTTTTTCTCTCTGCAACAGAAAGCACTGCTTCAGATCTTCTGAACAATATGCTAATCTTCAGCTTTATCATGATGTCTCCATTTTTTCTTATCAGTTGAGTATGGATAGGTCTAGACGAAACTGTGAAGTCGGTACCTTCTCCCAGATTCCTTTTCAATGCCTCATTTTCTCCTTCCACTAATACCCCAACCTCCTCCTGGGCTCTCATATTCTTTTCTGAATGTAAGAGTCTCCTCCTTCCAGCTCTTATGTACTAGTTTGTTAATTCATTCAATATTTACTGAATATTGACTATGTGCCAGGCATTAGACACTGGAGTAAGTATGCTTTTCTTTCATGCATGAAAATAGCCATCTGTTCACTGTTCTGCTCTCTCAGGGTCCTGTTCCTGTTATTTTAATAAAGTTATTCATGCTATGATATTGATGAGTGAAAACTGTATAATCCGCTACCTTTCAAATGATGTACAGCACTTCATACGTACATGCTGAATTTTAAGCAGCCAAGTAAATTAAGTTGAAATCTTCTTTTCTAGAATTTTGGGGGCCATGGGATGTTTCTTATGATAAAGGTGCATACAGAAGACTTCATTGTAGAATGGGTCAATGTCAGAGAGACTAGGACTGGAAATTAGCCTGGCCTCCAGAAGTGAGCACAATATTCTGAGGACTGACAGCATCAGGGAAATGTAGAAGGGAGAAAGGTCATTCCAGAAGGTGTCAGGGGAGTAAAATAACGCAACTGTCACTTCTCACCTGCGTTTCTGCACACAGCCTCCTTATTGGAGTGACTGCTTCCAGTCTTGCCCCTCTTTAATCTGTCCTTGATGTCACCTGGAGTGACTTTCTGAAATATTATATTCGTTAGTGACTCTACAATCAAGTGATTTAAATTTTATTATCTCTTAGTTTTTGTAAACTATGAATCTGGGCATGGTTTAGCTAGGTCTCCTCAGAATCTTACACAAGGCCATAATCAAGGTGTCAGCTGAAGGTGCAGAGAAATCAAGTCTCAACTGAAGGAGGATCCATTCACATGTTCAGTCACAGGTTGCTGACAGGACTCAGTGCCTCTTAGGCTATCGCACTAAGGGCCTCAACCTGCCTGACTCCATCCTACAGCAGTGTTGAGCTAATTGCAGTCACTCAGTTCCCCCAATTCATCATGATTTCCCTCCTACCCAGACCTTGGCACATTCTATTTTCATTCCCTGGAATTTCACTTGTAGTAAAGTGTATGCATACATGTCATACTTAAAGTCTTAGGTCTAGAAGAGATTCTCAAGAGAATAAGTATAAAAAGTTCTCCATTATTTTTATGTTGACTCCGCCCCTGTCATCATCTACCATCCCATTGCTTTACATCCCATTGCAGCAGCAAAACTCTTCAAAAAATTATCTGTACTCTTTTGTGTAAAACAGAGACGTTACTTTGCTCACAAAGGTCCACATAGTCAAAGCTATGGTTTTTCCAGTAGTCATGTATGGATGTGAGAGTTGGACCATAAAGAAGGCTGAGCACCAAAGAATTGATGCTTTTGAACTGTGGTGTTGGAGAAGACTCTTGAGAGGCCCTTGGACTGCAAGGAGATCAAACCAATCAATCCTAAAGCAAATCAGTCCTGAATATTCATTGGATGGACTGATGCTGAAGCTGAAGCTCCAGAACTTTGGCCACCCGATGGGAAGAACCGACTCATTAGAAAAGACCCTGATACTGGGAAAGATTGAAGGCAGGAGGAGAAGGGGGTGACAGAGGACAGGATGGTTGGATGGCATCACTGACTCGATGGACATGAGTTTGAGCAGGCTCTGGGAGATGGTAAAGGACAGCAAAGCCTGGCGTGCTGCAGTCCATGGGGTCACAAAATTTGGACACAACTGAGTGACTGAACAACAACAGCAACTTTTTTGTGTTCAGTCCCCACCACCCATTCTCTCTTGAAACTACTTCAGTTGGGTGTTTATCTCTGTCATGTTGTTCAATCCAATGGCCAATTCTCTGTCCTGATAATTCTTCAGTTCAGTTCAGTCACTCAGTCATTTCCAACTCTTCATGACTCCATGGACTGCAGCATGCCAGGCCTCCCTGTCCAACACCAACTCCCAGAGCTTATTCAAACTCATGTCCTTTGAGTCGGTGATGCCATCCAACCATCTCGTCCTCTCTCATTCCTTCTCCTCCTGCCTTCAATCTGCCCCAGCATCAGGGTCTTTTTCAATGAGTCAGTTCTTCACATCAGGTAGCCAAATATTGGGGTTAATACTTGGCTATTAGCATTTGATACAGCTGATCGCACCCTCCCTCTTTGCTGTGCTCTCTTCATTTGGCTACGATACCACACTCAATAGTTTTCCTTTAACCTCAGTGGTTACTTCTTCGTGGATTCCTTTACAGGTTCCTATTTACTTTCAGCATAAAGCCAGTACTTGATCATTTTCTATTCTCTATCTACATTTATCCTCTTAATAGTCTCTTTCAGATTCATGACTTTAAATACCATTTATATGCTGCTGCTGCTGCTGTGAAGTCGCTTCAGGCGTGTCCGACTCTGTGCGACCCCATAGACAGCAGCCCACCAGGCTCCCCCATCCCTTGGATTCTCCAGGCAAGAACACTGGAGTGAGTAGCCATTTCCTTCTCCAATGCATGAAAGTGAAAAGTGAAAGTGAAAGTGAAGTCATGTCTGACTCTTCGCAACCCCAAGGACTGTAGCCTACCAGGCTCTTCCATCCATGGGATTTCCCAGGCAAGAGTACTGGAGTGGGGTGCCATTGCCTTCTCCCATTTACATGCTAGTAATTCCCAACAACAGACTGGTTCCAAATAGGAAAAGGAGTACATCAAGGCTGTATATTGTCACCCTGCTTATTTAACTTATATGCAGAGTACATCATGAGAAATGCTGGGATGGAGGAAACACAAGCTGGAATCAAGATTGCTGGGAGAAATATCAATAACCTCAGATATGCAGATGACACCACCCTTATGGCAGAAAGTGAAGAAGAACTAAAGAGCCTCTTGATGAAAGTGAAAGGGAGTGAAAAAGTTGGCCTAAAGCTCAACATTCAGAAAACTAAGATCATGGCATCTGGTCCCATCACTTCATGGCAAATAGATGGGGAAAGGGTGGAAACAGTGGCTGACTTTATTTTTCTGGGCTCCAAAATCACTGCAGATGGTGATTGCAGCCATGAAATTAAAGGACGCTTACTCCTTGGAAGGAAAGTTATGACCAACCTAGACAGCATATTAAAAAGCAGAGACATTACTTTGCCAACAAAGGTCCATCTAGTCAAGGGTCATGTATGGATGTGAGAGTTGGACTATAAAGAAAGCTGAGCACCGAATAATTGATGCTTTTGAACTGTGGTGTTGGAGAAGACTCTTGAGAGTCCCTTGGACTGCAAGGAGATCCAACCAGTCCATTCTAAAGGAGATCAGCCCTGGGTGTTCATTGGAAGAGCTGATGTTGAAGCTGAAACGCCAATACTTTGTCCACCTGATGCGGAGAGCTGACTCATTTGAAAAGACCCTGATGCTGGGAAAGACTGAGGGCAGGAGGAGAAGGGGACGACAGAGGATGAGATGGTTGGATGGCATCACTGACTCGATGGACATGGGTGGACTCTGGGAGTTGGTGATGGACAGGAAGGCCTGGCATGCTGTGGTTCATGGGGTCACAGAGTCGGACATGACTGAGTGACTGAACTGAACTGAACTCCCAACTTATACCTCTAAGCCAGACCTCTCTTCTGAACTCCAGACCTGTATAATCAACCTATTACTCTTCAGCACAACTCGGATATTATATCATACAGGGTCCAAATAAGAAACAGAAAGAGGCATACTAAAATTAGACATTTGAGGGGGGCTTATTGACAAGATAACCATTCACAAAGGTGTGAGCATAGCCTAGGAGCCTCATCCTCATAGTACATGCTGCAGTGACTCTGGGTCATTAGCAGCAGAGTTATTAAGACCATAAGTATGAAGTGATGAGGGAAAGGAATTGTTACTAGAAAGTGGAAGGTTAGAACTGTGTAGGTGAGACCACCAGGAGACTAGAAGTATTAATAACATCAGGGAACACAGAGACCTTGAGTAAAACTTCACTGTGAGGAAGCCAATAAAATAGACCCAGTCTATAGATCAGTCTCCTTCCTCTCTAGTCTCTGTGCTCCTCACAAGCTAAACATAATCAGAGGCTGAAGAGCAAAGGGATCCCACTGATGAAATGAGCTTACATCAGTTTCCTGGGGCAGGGAGCAAAGTAAAGAAGACTAGAGAAAGGATTTTAGGGAACAAAAGGAAATAATCTACATTCACATGTAACAGACACCTCAAGATTAACATTTCTAAAGCTCAACATTTTCCCCAAAAACCTGCTCCACCTTTAGCCTTCCCTGTCACAGGATGGTGACTTCATCCTTCCAGTTGCTTAGACCAAATCTCTCGGGGTCATTCTTGCCATTCTTGACTCCACATTTCTCTCAAAACCACAGCGAATCTGTCAGGAAACTCTGTGGTCTCTGTGTTTGAAATATAATCAGCCTCCCTATCTACAAGTTCTGTATCTCCAACCATATAATAAAAAAGAAAAATACAGAAAGTTCCAAAAAGCAAAATTTGAATTTGCCTCTCACCAGCATCTATTTTATAGCTTTTATATCTCATGGCTCAGATTGTAAAGAATCCAGCACCTGAGTTAGGAAGATCCTCTGGAAGAGGGCATGGCAACCCACTCCAGTATTCTTGCCTGGAGAATCCCCATGGGCAGAGGAGCCTGGTGTGTGTGCTACAGTCCACGGGGTCGCAAAAAGTCGGATACAGCTGAGCAACAAAGTACAGCATGCATGTGTATCTGTGAGTATTTACATTTATTTATATTGTGTTAGGCATGTTAAGTAATCCAGAGATAATTTAAAGTAAATGGGAGGATATGCCTAGGTTATATGCAATACTAGGTCATTTCATTTAAAGAACTTGAGAATCCATACATTTTGGTATCGCTGGGAATCCTGGAATCAATCACCTGGAGATACTGCAGGACAGCTGTATATCCAGAGGCCTAACACTTCCCAGCATCTTTGTAAAACCATTACGTCTTGACTGAACTTCCACAACAACAACAGGCAATATTGTTAAAACATCTTTGTGGTCAACTTTTATGAAACACCTGTGAAAATTCATCTATGTATACAGATGAATGTGGTCCCTAGTTTTGATACTTAACAGTAGAAATTACATATAATTCTGCTTTTTGAATGATATTCCTGTTCCTACTTATCACCTATATTTTTTTAAAAATAAATACAGAGTTAATGCAGTTGAGAGATTGGGAATTGCCTTTAATTATATACTTGCAGTTTCACACAAAAATCTGAAAAGCTCCAAGAAAATCACGTGTCTGCCCCAGCAAGTCTGTAATGGTAAATGAGGAAACGAAGGCAGATTACTAAAAATAAATTTAAATAATCCTCTTTTGTAAAACATGCTAAGCTTTGCCTGTCTAAGTCAGTTTGGGCACAGAAACTCTGACTGTGACAGTAAAAATATATGGATATATTTTGGAACTATCCCAGGTCCAGAAAATGCCAAGATAATTAGCAAGTTTACAAACTGGGCTGTGCTACCTTTTCTAAAGCAATACCTCAAACTTAACCAAACTCTTTCCCACCTTAATGATTACCTGTTTAACAGGTTGCTCTAGCTCTTTGAAACAGAAATTAAAGTGAAAAAATCAGCTTCTTCTAACTGAAAGAAAGTTATTCCAATGGCACATTAAATTGGAAGCATGCAAAATAAAAGCAAAATTAGTATTAATTAGAAAAATGATCAACAGTCTAGATATATTTGGTGTGTCTCATTAAACATACACTAGTTATTTTAGGTTTTAAAACAGAAAATAAAAATATTACATCTTAGAATGTACAGGATTGTGTCAGCTTACATTTCACCATGATACATCAAGCTCATGTTACATTCATACCTTCATTAATAATGATCTGATAGCTCCTTTATTCTAGTCAATTGTCTGTTTTCTATTCACAATGTATCCAACTTAATTTATTAAAAGAAATGTATAAAATATAATAAAATGCAAGTTAAACTGCATTTTTATGGCTATAATCTTTGAACTGACTGAATTATAATAAGATTATTGCTCCCTCCCCAGGCTCTCTAGAAACTTAGTCAAATAATCAGTAATTTATATGATTTATGTTGTATATGTACTTAGTACTATAAAAATAGTAATAGCTAAATTTTGACTGATTATTATCTTTTAACCATAGTGCAAACCAATTAAAACACATTAACTTATTAATAGTCATAACAACCCAGTAGGGTAGCTATTAATAAGTTATCCCCAAATGACTTTAAACTAGGGTTATCTACAAATAGGCAATTTCAGGAAGATGTTTGTGTGTGGCATGATGGTTTATTAACTTTGAGGGTTTCTAGTACACTTCCTTCTACAGACACACCACTTGTCCAAGGGGCAGACACTATTTCTCAGCGAGTGACAGAATGGTGAAATGTCCACCTTTTAACAAGTGAGCTATTACTGACAGATGCTCTGAGAGAGAACAAGTTCAGAGGAGTGTGGTGTTCTCAGCCTCCTCAGGGAGTGACACCTCCACTTGGAATTCCAATTTCAGTTTCTGTTACTAAGGAAGAGGAGCAGAACCTGACAGTACAGGCCACTGAAGAGAATGAAGGAGAAACAAGGCTGTGAATTCTTAATTAACAGGATGTTCAGGGACATGCATGCAAGCTTTACACCACTGCTGTGGAAGGCTGCGTTTAGAATAGATACAGAAACCACTCACTGCTATCACTAACTTCAGGAGGTAAAAAAGGCAGTTTCCAAAGTTCTAGTCAGTGGTGAGAAGGGAAATTATTTCCTCTGGAAACCCTGAATCTATCTCTCGGAAAGCATTTTCATACTGGTAAATGACTTGGTTAATGGTAAGGCTCAGAGGTTCCAAAATTCAGTTTCTGAAATAACTCAAAATTTGCACTCAAGAAATGAAAGAAATAATCATAAGCAAAAATACTAAAGACAAACTGATTCCAATTATGCTAAATTCCCAGGGGAACCCTAACCCTAAGCCCCCTCTAATTATTTGGGGAAAGATGAAAATAACATAGATTCACCTTTTCTCTAAGAAAAATGATTGATTTTAAGTTTTTAGTGGAAATATTAAACTATGCATCAGTGGGTAAACACTGAAACTTTACATAGTGCTAGGCACTACATTAGGCACAAGAGCTACCAAGAAGAAAAGTTTTCCCTGAAGTGAAAGAAACCATAGTCTGTCTGGAATGAATACAGAAATCCCTCTGATAAGCCACAGATACCAGCAAGCTTTTAAATAGTGACTTAAGGAGGTAACCAGCACTTTCAGTTAACACTGTTATGACTCATTCAAGATGTACACAAGCTGGAATAAGCATAAAATATAAACATTTACCAGAACAGACACTAAAACTGAATGGTTAAAAATATACACCAGGCTGTATTTCCGCAAATAATACTATTTATAGATGCATAAATATTATCTGAGGCATGTTTATAATCAGAGTTGTCTTCAAAGTTTTGGTGACTTGTCAGTTGTTAGAGGGATTAGCCTTGGTCAGTATAGCTCTAGTCCATTAACATTCAGTAGGCATCTATATCCAATTGGAATCATGCTGGGGGCTAAAGAAACAAAAGAAAAGACAGATCTCTCATCCCCGAGAACTCAGTCTTATGGGAGAGAGAGGCAAGTAAACCACCCATGAGAGTACATCATATTGCTATTGCCAGCATACACATTCAGACAAACTGCTGCAGGAGCCAAAGGAAGTGACTGCTCCACCACAAGGGTAAGTAATAGGACACTGTCCATAGCTCTAGATTTAAATGCCCTGAAGATAACCACAACTGTCCAACAGAAGAATAGGTCACCTAGCTATAGAGGGATCCTTCAGACCTCAAGAAATGTTAAAAAGACCCATGATCAGGATGTATAAAATTTCTAAGAGATGACACCAGGTAACATCAAATCTTAAAAGATAATGCTGTTAAAGTGCCGCATTAAATATGCTACCAAATTTGGAAAACTCAGCCAATGGCCACAGGACTGAAAAAGGTCAGTTTTCATTCCAATCCCAAAGAAGGGCAATGCCAAAAATTGTTCAAACTACCATAAAATCATGCTCATTTCACATTCTACCAAGGTAATGCTCAAAATTCTCCAAGCTAGGCTACCACAGTACATGAACTGAGAACTTTCAGATGTACAAGTTGCATTTAGAAAAGGCAGAAAAACCAGAGATCAAATTGCCAACATCTGCTGGGTCACAGGAAAAGTAAGAGAATTTCAAAAACATCTGCTTCATCATCTACACTAAAGTCTTTGACTGTGTGGATCACAATAAACTGAAAAATTCTTAAAGAGATGAGAATACCAGAGCACCTTACCTGCCTCCTGCAAAACCTGTATGCACATTGAGAAGCAACAGTTAGAACTGGACATGGTATTGACTGGTTCAAAATTGGGAAAGGAGTACATCAAGGCTGTATTTTGTCACCCTGCTTATTTAATTTATCTGCAGAGTAGTTCATCATGTGAAAATCCAGGCTGGTTAAATCACAACTGGAATCAAGATTGCCAGAAGAAATATCAACAACTCAGATATGCAGATGATACCACCCTAATGGCAGAAAGCAAAGAGGAACTAAAAAGCCTTTTGATGAAGATCAAAGAGGAGAATGAAAAGGTTGGCTTAAAACTCAATATTCAAAAGATCAAGATCATGACATCCGTCCCCATCACTTCATGGTAAATAGATGGGGGAAAACTGGAAACTGGAGATTTTATTTTCTTGGGCTTTAAAATCACTATGGATGGTAACTGTAGCCATGAAATTAAAAGACGCTTGCCCCTTGGAAGAAAAGTTATGACAAACCTAGGCAGTATATTAGAAAGCAGAGACATTACTTTGCCAACAAAGGTCCAGCTAGTCAAGGCTATGGTTTTTCCAGTAGTCATGTATGGATGCAAGTGTTGGACTGTAAAGAAAGCTGAGCACTGAAGAACTGATGCTTTTGAACTGTGGTGTTGGAGAAGACTCTTGAGAGTCCCTTGGACTGCAAGGAGATCCAACCAGTCCATCCTAATGGACTGAGTGTTTATTGGAAGGACTGATGTTGAAGCTGAAACTCTAGTACTTTGGCCACCTGATGCGAAGAACTGACTCATTTGAAAAGACCCTGATGCTGGGAAAGATTGAAGGTGGGAGGAGAAGGGGACGACAGAGGATGAGATGGTTAGATGGCATCACCGACTCAATGGACATGAGTTTGGATAAATTCCAGAAGTTGGTGATGGACAGGGAGGCCTGGCATCTGCAGTCCATGGGGTCACAAAGAGTTGGACACGACTGAGCAACTGAACTGAACTGAACTCAACCATGGCTCTATTCTTCCTCTTTAGTATATGACAGTTCTGACTCTTATGACTCAGGTGGGAACATAAACAAGATGAGTGAATTGTTAACTACTTCTCATTATAGGAATTAAGGCAGAGAAAATGGGAGACAGGGACCAGCAATTTATTACCTGATGCATTCCAAGCCAGTGCAAGTCCAGGCATGGACAGACTTGAAGAAAGAATAAAAAGTACTCATAGTAGGTCCACTTTGTTGCTACAAATTTAAGAGAACTGAGCAAAAGAACTATAATCCAAGAGAGACTGACATGAAACAATAAATAAACACATAAACTATGCGGACATTTTCTGATGTGGAGAAATGGCAAGGGAGACAAAGTAAAGGCCACCACATGTGAAGAATTACCACCTTTCAAAACTACAGAAAATGTTACTTAGCAGTTTATTTTGCCTGCACTATTATTAGGACCTTTCTCAGACACTAAAAGTGAAGTCGCTCAGTCGTGTCCGACTCTTTGCGACCATGGATGGCAGCCCACCAAGCTCCTCCATCCATGGGATTCTCCAAGCAAGAATACTGGAGTGGGTTGCCATTTCCTTCTCCAGGGGATCTTCCCGACCCAGGGATCGAACCCAGGTCTCCCACTCAGACATTGAAACACTGGTGCTATTTCATTCTTTCATTATCAATCCATCTTTCTTCCTAAACTTTATAACAGTAAAAATTCACATCACTGAATTGTAAGAATTTTGAGGAAATATCTATGTTTTGGCCTTTTTTTTTAATCTCCCCAAACTCCAAGTACAGAATTTTGACAGTAAAATACATTTAATAAATACATTTTGAAATTAAATCTATTAAAATTTAGATATCTTTCATGGGGGAAAATATTTTCCTAAAAAGATTCTGGAAAGAATTAAAGAGGAATGGAAAAGTTTATTTTAATCAAACTCATCAAAATGGCATGCAGTAATGAAGTGAAAAATATTAATAATTCTGAAAAGAGCGAAGTGAAGAACGCATTTTACTACTTAGGCAAATGTCACTGTGAAAAAGAAAATGAATCAGAGAATGCAAAATTCAATTCAAACAGATACAAAAGAAATGGAGCTTTAAAAAAGGAAAGTTACACTGGAAACAAGATGACTTTTTGTAAAACTTTTAGGCTCTAACCCTTGGCACAAACTCAGACAGGAGCCTGACTTTTGAGGGAGGATTTCTCTTGACATCTATGCCATTTTATTTTCACATCCTTTAGAGCCACCTGTTGGATCACGCACCTGTCTGCTCTAAGGTGATGTACTACAATCAAGAGTTTGCATGTGTTTTCTAGCTGTCTAAGTTAAGCATCCTCTTTTCAAAATGGTTTTGCAAAGCAAGAGTGAGAGAGAAGGTTCCTGGATAAAAGTATACTGCTTTAGTCCCCCCCCATGGCCATTATTAAAGTTAAGATGAAAGTATGAAAGTTTGATTTTTCTGCACCCAAGTCACCAACAATGATTGCTTTCCCACTTTCATCCTACAAGTTCAAAGGTAGCTTGTATAACTAGCATCACACAGTGTTAGTAATCTGTTCTCTGAATAGAAAAATTGCAGTAGCTAGATAAGTGAGCAACAAAGATGGCTTTTTTTCCCTTCGACACATGACAGCTACAACTTGTATCTCCAAGAACTTATTTTGCAAAATGAACTTCTTATCACTCCACAGCAAGCATGGAGTACCAACTGAAGGACCCTAACCTTTTCTTGAAAACAGTGTCCTTCCCTTTGCTTTGAAAATTAGGAAACTAAAAATAATTGCAAGTAAGATGACAAATGTTGTGTGGTTTCTTCATATCCTTATGGGCACAAATAGAGCCCTATTTATCCTTCTCTATCTCTTTTTCTCCCTCACCCTGCTTCTTAAAATCACTGTTAGCATTTGTTAAGAGTGTACCTCTGGTAAGCTATAAAACAGTGATGCTATTCATGATTATTTTAAAATAATTTTTGCAATCAAAATATAATTGGGATGCCAATGTCTACTTTTTAAAAAAGTTTTAAACTCTTTCAATATTCTTTCTGATAAAAACACTCCTAGGTTACAAACAGTCAAGATGAAGCAAGCCAACAAGCAGCCCCTGGGGGCATCAGAGTTCCAAAATGTGGGTTTTGTTGATTTAGAGAAGGGATTGGCAAACTTTTTCTGTAAAGGGCTAGATAGTAGATATTTTAGACTCTGTGGGCCATGTGACTTCTGTTGCAACTCCTCAACCCTGCCACTGTAGGATCAAAGCAGTATCAAAATAGCCACAGATAATATATAAACAGGAGAACTTGTGTTCCAGTAAAGCTTTATTCACAAAACTAGATGGCAGGAGCCGTGTAGCTTATGGATCCTAGTTTGCCAACCTCTGGTTTAGAGACAGAAAGACAATTGACAGAAATTGGACATTGGTGTCACTTTATTTAGCAAGAGTGAGAATGATCCCTGGCCCAGGTGAAAATAACAAAGGGCAAAAAGTAGCACATAGAGTTGTTGAGCTGCAACTAATATCTAAGTGTTAGCCTTGGCATATTCCTTAGATTTTAGTTGGTATTCCCCATCTAAGCAACAACTAAATGATTTAAGATCAAAGTAAGTCTTGTCTGTGAAGAACCATCACCACAACAAATTGTCCATGGCTAAGTATTGGTAAATAATGTCATCTACCTTAAAATTTGGAGAGGGAGGGGAAATCTAGGAGGAGGCTAACAACTGCTTTAGTTAATAATTCTGAGAAGAATTCAACTTTCAGTTATAAGAAGATAGCCAATATTTTAGTGTGAACTATTTAGCATAGTCTCACTAGACTAACATTAAACGCACACGCACCTCCTTTTTACACAATCCTAGTTATGGTAATGCTGCTGCTGATAATGATGACAATGATACTAGTTATCAGTAACACTACTGGACTACTGGATGCTGGGAATTATGATAGATTGTTTTACAAAATTGTTTCTAATCCTCAATGACCCTATAAAATGGGTATTATTACCCCATCCTTTCACAGATGAGCAAAAGTATATACTTATTAAGTGGCCACAGCTGAGATTATTCTGCCACTCAGATATAGAATCTTTCCACACATGACAGAGGAAAATTTTCTAGCTCTCCAACTTAGACAATAAAAGTTAATTCAGCTATATAATATTAGGTTTACATTTCCAGATTTTTTACCTAATTCACCTGCTTGAGTGACAGCCCAGAGGACCAGTATGTGATGTGCACTCACCCTTCAAGACCAAAGCTCTATCGCAGAACATCAATTTGGGGCATGATGGGGAATGAGTCATGTCATAACAACCAGCCAACATTCTTCACCTACTGACTGAGGCAAAGGAGGAAAGCAACCGACCCTCCAGCTAAGCCTGAGAAAGGAGTATCAGGTTACTGAAAATTCCTAATGAGACTTGCAAGCAGGATGGCAGAATTGGAAACCACCACTCCCATTCATATCTGCCCTCAGCCACAATTTAGCAGCCACTCACAATCCAAAGTACCTTTGTGGGATTTGTAAGATCTGAGTAGAAAACTGTAAAACCCTGGTGAAACTAAAGGAACTGAGGAAGGCCACTTTGAGAAGGCAAGTCAGTGCCAAGGTGACAGGCTCACTGACCATGATGCAGGCTGCAGGCTCACAAAGAGCCTCAAACCCCCCCTGTCGACTCAGCTACGGCCCTAATTGGTCTTGGTTCTGCCACCAACACCATCTGCCAAGACATATAAAGAGTCACACCTGCCTACATTCCAACTAGAAGGCTCACCTCAGGCCCAGATATGAACCCAGAGGCAGCCTGTGACCTGACTCTAGCCCCTCTCAGCTGCTGGTCCTGCCTGCCCAGGGCAGACTGAGAGACACACGTGTCCATACCCCTGAGGCAGGTCCTCCGACGCTGGTCCAACTGCAGGTCTTATGCAAGCCCCATAACCGGGCTCAGGCCCCTTGAATCTGCACCAGAAAGCAGTTCTGCCCATCCAGGGACCTAGACGTAGATGCATCTATTTATCTCTGCCCTGCTGACCTCTGTGTGACAACAGATCCTAAAGCAACCCTGTGATTCAGCTCTAGCTCTGTAGATTCACAGTGTACAAGCAGTTCTGCCTATCCAGGGAGTCAGCGGGATAAACACTCCTCTGTACCCCCAAAGGGACACCCACTGACTCTAATCCAACTGCCAATCACGAGGGAGCCCTGTGGCCAGGATCCAGACCCACTCAGTCATGAGCACCCAGGAGCAGTCCTGTTTATCCATGAATTCAACAGAAGGCACACCTGTCTGTGCCCCTGATCACAGGCCTGTAGATCTGTTCTAGCCATGGACCCTGAAGCAGTCCTGCGACTCAGTTCTAAGCCCTCTCAATTGCAGCTGGATCCAATCATGCCTACCCAGGGACCACCCAGTGTCATCGCAGGAGTCTTCCCAGGGACCCAGTGTGACCCATACCCACCTACACATCTGGTAACAGGCCTGCCATCTGCAGATCCTGAAGTAGACATTGAAGCCTTCTCGAGCCCCACAGACCAAGGTACTGGAGGCAGTCCCATCTACCCATAGATCAAATAGAAACCGCATTCACCTGAGCCCCTAGTACCAGAACTACCAACTGAAGACCTCACTATAAACCAAGTAGCAGACACTGGACCTGGCTCCAGGCTCACTCAACTGTAGCCATGAAGGTAATGCCATCAGTCTGAGACACAAGAGAAGTCTTTACATACCAAAAGCAGCCTGTAAAGACTGAAAGAGGTGTTTGATCCTTCAGATGCAGGGACAGAATTGCAAGACTGTGCAGATGATGAAGAATCAGCAGACATGACATCATCAAAGGAAACTAATGAAGATTCAATAGCCAATGCTGAAAAGATCTGTGAACTGCCCAGAAAAGAATTCAAATGAGCATCTACAATAAGCTCAATGAGGTGAAAGAGAAGACATACAAACAGCTAAACAATATTAAGGAGCAATGGATGAACAAAATGAAAAGTTTAACAAAGAAACAGAAAACATTAAAAAGAGGCAAACAAATTCTGGAGCTGAAGAATACAATAAAAGTAATAAAAAAAATTCAATAGAAATCTTCAACAACACACTCGATCATGCAGAAGAAAGAATAAGCAAACTCAGAGGCAGGTCATTTGAAATTAGCCAGGTAGGGGAATGAAAAGTACCAAGAATACACAATGGGGAAGGATAATCTCTTCAATAAACTGAATATCCAAGTACAAAAGAATGAAAGTATATCCTTATCTTACATCATATTTAAATTCACTTGGATTAAAGACGTAAACAAAAGACCTGAAACTATTATAAAGAGGAGACATGAAAACAGATACTACAATAACACAAAGGATCATAACAGACTACTATCAAAATTATACCAACAAATTGGATAACCTAGAAAAAATGAATAAACCTAGAAACATAGAACTAACCAGGGCCTGATCATGAATATGAAGTCTAAATAGACCAATTAAGAGCAAGGAGATGGAAGCAGAAATAAAAATCCTCCCAAAAAAGAAAATGCACAACCAGATGGCCTTATGAATGAATTCTACCAAATATTTAAAGAATTAAAATTGATCCTTCTCAAATTACTTCAAAAAATTAAAATGAGGGAACTTTTCCAAGCTCATTTTATGAGACCAGCTTTCCCCCTTGCACTGTATCCAGAGGAGGATACCACAAGAGAAGAAAATCACAGGCCTGATGAACATAAATGCAAATTTCCTCAACAAAATACAGTAAATCAAATTCAATAGCACATTAAAAGGGTCAAACACTATGATCAAGCAATATTTACTCCTGGGATGCAAGGATGTCTCAATATATGTAAATCAATAAAACTCTTAGAGGGAAACATAGAGAAAAAGCTCCTTGATGTGGGTTTTGGTAGTAATTTTTTGGATACTACATCAAAAGCACAGGGAACAAAAGCAAAAATTAACAAGTTAGACTATACCAAACTAAAAATCTCTGTACAGCAAAGGAAACTATCGACCAAATGAAAAGACATAGCCTATGCAATCAGAGAAAATATTTGTAAATCTCATCCAAAAAGTGGTTACATATATTCAAAATATATAAGAAACTCATACTAGATGGAACTGAAATTCTGAGACATTGCTAATTAGAATATAAAATGGTACAACCACTTAGAAAAACATTTAAACAGTTTCTTATAAAGTTATTTAGGAATTTATAATATTACAGGAATTTCTCTAAATATACGCAACCTCAGAAACACTGTGGCCTTCTCATTAAGTATTATATAAAGCTGCCTCAATACTCATCCTCAATTCATCTGTGCTACTTTTAGTTGTTAGCAAGTATCATGATTGTATTTCATACTTTTTTTGAAGAAACTAAACTCTAACACATATGGAAGTAATTGGTATAATTCACTTTAAAAGAATATTAAAAATCTGATGTACATCTACCCCATCACCCACCCCTGAACTCTCTACTATAGGAAGCCCAAACTCATAAAAAATCCAGAAAAGCAATGTAATATATAAAGATACCCAGTATTAGACATCAGGGAGTGACTGGGGACATTATCAAGGGAATTTGTCAAACAATTTAAAAATTGTTAACTTTATTGACTCTGCCAAAGCCTTTGACTGTGTGGATCACAATAAACTGTGGAAAATTCTGAAAGAGATGGGAATACCAGGCCACCTGACCTGCCTCTTGAGAAACCTATATGCAGGTGAGGAAGCAACAGTTAGAACTGGACATGGAACAACAGACTGGTTCCAAATAGGAAAGAGAGTACATCAAGGCTGTATATTGTCACCCTGCTTATTTAACTTACATATGCAGAATACATCATGAGAAACGCTGGGCTGGAAGAAGCACAAACTGGAATCAAGATTGCTGGGAGAAATATCAATCGCCTCAGATATGCAGATGACACCACCCTTATGGCAGAAAGTGAAGAGGAACTAAAAAGCCTCTTGAAGAAAGTGAAAGAGGAGAGTGAAAAAGTTGGCCTAAAGCTCAACATTCAGAAAACAAAAATCATGGCATCTGGTCCCATCACTTCATGGGAAATAAATGGGGAAACAGTGGAAACAGTGTCAAGACTTTATTTTGGGGGGCTCCAAATTCACTGCAGATGGTGATTGCAGCCATGAAATTAAAAGATGCTTACTCCTTGGAAGAAAAGCTATGACCAACCTAGATAGTATATTCAAAAGCAGAGACATTACTTTGCCAACAAAGTCTGTCTAGTCAAGGCTATGGTTTTTCCAGTAGTCATGTATGGATGTGAGAGTTGGACTGTGAAGAAAGCTGAGTGCTGAAGAATTGATAGTTTTGAACTGTGGTGTTGGAGAAGACTCTTGAAAGTCCCTGGGACTGCAAGGAAATCCAACCAATCCATTCTAAAGGAGATCAGTCGTGGGTGTTCTTTGGAAGGAATGATGCTAAAGCTGAAATTCCAGTACTTTGTCCACCTCATGCGAAGAGTTGACTCATTGGAAAAGACCCTGATGCTGGGAGGGATTGGGGGCAGGAGGAGAAGGGGACGACAGAGGATGAGATGGCTTGTTGGCATCAACGACTCGATGGACGTGAGTTTGAGTGAACTCCGGGAGTTGGTGATGGACAGGGAGGCCTGGCATGCTGCAATTTATGGGGTTGCAAAGAGTCAGACACGATTGAGCAACTGAACTGAACTGAACGTTATACTATCTAAAATAATCAAGCATTTTCCAAATATCAATAAGAGGTTTAACACATAAACTTCATTTTAAAACCTGACTTTCAGATGCTTAATCCACAGAAAATATACCTAAAATAATTTTTTAAATTCCCTTTAGGTTTCATTAAATTATGAATTTATAACTTATTAATGAAGCCCTCACAGAAAACTTTCGAGACTTAATGAAGATGGTAGGAGAAGGAAATTACGTAAAGTGACACTAGGGAGGAAAAAGCTTGAGTCCATCTAAATTTGAGGTCTTCATTAAGGTAAAGTGAAGAATAGAAGTGAATCAAAACGTAAAAGCAAAATTTTTGAAAGGGACATATCTGTCTTGATTTTGAACTTGATCTAAATGATTTGGACTGTCCATCTCTCCTATCTCATGGCTCTCTTATTTCATTTTAGGGAGTGTCCATATAAAAAAATAGTAAGTCATCTTTCCAAGTATATCATGAGCTTGAACTTCAATTTCCCACTAATCTCTTTCCTGCTGATGATAATGGTCATATCACAAAATCCTGTTTCATCCACAACAGGGGGGCTTAAGTGGCACCATGTTGTCTTCAGAAACTGCAGTGCACTTGTGAGATTAACTAACATTAAAAAATCAAGTTAAAATCCAAGGTTATGTAAAGAACAGGTAGGCACTCTTAGAGAAAAAAACTAATTCATTAATAACTGAGAACAAAATACTGCAGATAAAATAGAAATCTTTGTTAGGCACCTCAGGTTAAATAACAAAAAAGCCACATTTGTGTCTGCCTCTACGTGATCCATTTTTGTATTTAAATCTTACTTATTTTACACTATGGATATTTTAGGAACACAATTACAGAGCCATTTGGTAAACACATAGACTATAGACATTGTACCAAAATGATATCAAACTGTGGCTTCTGTGGCTCAGTAGCTTCTGCCACTGAGAAATCAGAAATAACCACAGGCAGCTCTGCTTAGCTGCAGAAAAGATTCTAAGCTCTGACAACCCAGAAATGACTTGGGAGAACTGAAATCAGTAGTTCCAATTTACAAGATGCAGGAGCTACGAGGAAATCTTGTTACATTTTAGGCTGGAGACTAAGGAAGCACAGAGCCCCATAGGAATTAGAGAATAATTGAGGTGCCTTATCAGATCCTAGCATAGGAATATTCGTGGAACCTGAAGGATGAAAGCCAAATCCTGCTAAGATCAACAGGAGCACTGAATTTTGAGTAAGGTTTTGCTTGTACAATCTACGCTGCTGGCACTTTTGCAGAATGAACCAGAAGATGAGAGTGCAGTTAAGGGAAGGAGGAAGAGAGGATGGGAGTGTGTGAGAAGAAATACAGGGATAGGCTCCAGGTCAGAGTAAGGGCTGTGGATTGAAAGTTTATAACTGTGTTTGTTGAGCATCTATTATCTCATTAAATCTTTATCATAAATGCTATAGAAAAAACCCACTATTTATTATTCCTGTTATCAGAGAAACCAAGCTCCCATCATGCTTGGATCTGGAAGCCCTGGTTGTTGTTCTTGTTTGTTCAAAGGCTGACAGGGAAACCTGGGCTGGAACCCATACTGCTCACACAGAGAAACAAAGCTGGTGAGTTCCTTTACAACATAAATGAAGAAATTCCATTTCCTACACCAAATCTATTACATAAATTAAATAAAAATATAATGTTTCCACGTACTTACCCCAGAGTAAGAGTCTCATAGGAAGAGTCTCTTTTTGACTATTGTAAAACGTAGTTTCTTTTCTCCTGCAGTTCAGTTCAGTTCATTTCAGTCGCTCAGTCGTGTCTGACTCTTTGCAACCCCATGAATTGCAGCACGTCAGGCCTCCCTGTCTATCACCAACTCCCGGAGTTCACTCAAACCCCATGTCCATTGAGTCAGTGATGCCATCCAGCCATCTCATCCTCTGTCGTCCCCTTCTCCTCCTGCCCCCAATCCCTCCCAGCATCAGGGTCTTTTCCAATGAGTCAACTCTTCACATGTAGTGGCCGAAGTACTGGAGTTTCAGGCTCAGCATCAGTCCTTCCAATGAACACCCAGGACTAGGCTCCTTTAGGATGGACTGGTTGGATTTCCTTGCAGACCAAGGGACTCTTGCAACAATCTTCTCCAACACCACAATTCAAAAGCATCAATTCTTCAGCACTCAGCTTTTTTCATAGTCCAACTCTCACATCCATACATGACCACTGGAAAAACCATAGCCTTGACTAGATGGACCCTTGTTGGCAAAGTAATGTTTCTGCTTTTGAATATGCTATCTAGGTTGGTCATAACTTTCCTTCCAAGGAGTAAGCTGAATCAAGTTTTCTATTTCTTAAGTTCTGTTTCCTCACCACTTTACATATAAGAAGATTATAGCTTAGAGAGGGAACATCTACATAAGTTCACATAGATCTAAATTGCCAGGTCAGAACTTGAAGCAAGGTCTATCTGATTCCCAGTCCCCTGCTCTGACCTTCCATATTACTCTATATCTTAGCTAGCAGAGCAGCTAAGGCAACGGGAAGTTCAATGTAAATAAGAAGTGCCAAGGGGCCAGCAGTCTGTATATATTTATACATAGGAGATGACTTTTTAGATTCAAAGCTTTGTGTGGTTTCCAGTATGGATGGGGGGGGGGGGGGGGCATGGTTGTATTGGAAGTTTGGGACTAGAAGATGCAAACTATTGTATATGGAGTAGATAAACAACAGGGTCCTACTATAGAGCACTGGGAGCTATAGTCAATAGCCTGTAATAAATTATAATGGAAAAGAATAGGAAAAAGATAGATACATAAAACAGAGTCAATTTGCTACACACCTGAAATTAACACAACATTATAAACCAACTATGCTTCAATTAAAAAAGAAAAAATGCTTTGGTAAACAAAGGAAGTTGAACAGGATCTGTTTCTGACCCTGTTTTTGTACCCAAAATGTGCCTTATATATTTAAGCAACTGCGCAAAAACACCAAAGACACGAGAAAGCTGTGCCCCTATGTTCAATCTGAAAAGGCCAATGCCCTAATAAAATAGTCAGGGCACATCAAGCACCAAGTTATCAGAAATGAACCAATGATGACTCTATTGGTGCCCACTAGAGGGAGCACTGTGTGATGGTTGTGAAGGCAAGTTTCAAAGTCAAACTACCTGAAGGAGAATTCCTGATCCACCTCTTTATACTTGTGCGTCATTGGCCAAATTGCCTGAGTTCTTCAACCTCAGTTTCCTCATTTATAAGTATATTATCTATTTCACAGTTTTATGGTGAGGATAAAATAAGTTCATATACATATAATATAAAATTACATAAAGTATGCTCACATCTTAGTATCAGTTCAGTTCAGCTCAGTCGGTCATTCATGTCCAACTTTTTGCTACCCCATAGACTGCAGCACATGAGTCCTCCCTGTCCAACACCAACTTCCAGAGTTTACTCAAGCTCATATCCATTAAGTCAGTGGTGCCATTCAACCATCTCATTCTCTGTGTTCCCTTCTCCTCCCACCTTCAATCTTTCCCAGCATAAGTGTCTTTTCAAATGAGTCAGCTCTTCGCATCAGGTGGCCAAAGTATTGGAGTTTCAGCTTTAGCATCAGTCCTTCCAATGAATATTCAGGACTGATTTCCTTTAGTATGGACCGGTTGGATCTCCTTGCAGTCCAAGGGACTCTCAAGAGTCTTCTCCAACACCACAGTTCAAAAGCATCAATTCTTCAGTGCTCAGCTTTCTTTACAGTCCAACTCTCACATCCATACATGACTACTGGAGAAACCATAGTTTTGACTAGATTGACAATTTTTGGTAAAGTAATGTCTCTGCTTTTTAATATGCTAAGTTGGTCATAGCTTTTCTTCCAAGGAGCCAGCATCTTTTAATTTCATGGCTGCAGTCACCATCTGCAGTGATTTTGGAGCCCCCCAAATAGTCTGTCATTGTTTCCACTCTTCCCTCATCTATTTGCCATGAAGTGATGGGATCAGATGCCATGATCTTTGTTTTCTGAATGTTGAGCTTTAAGCCAACTTTTTCACTCTCCTCTTTCACTTTCATCAAGAGGCTCTTCAGTTCTTTGCTTTCTGCCATAAGTGTGGTGTCACCTGCTTACCTGAGGTTATTGATATTTCTCCCGGCAATCTTGACTCCAGCTTGTTTTTCATCCAGTCCAGCGTTTCTCATGATGAAACACTCAGTAAGTAACTTTATCTTCAATGGGTAAAATAGAGATGAGAAACCAAAGGCATCCTCCCTCCACCATCTGCTCTTATCATGTTAGGTTGGCAAGTTTGAGACCCTTAAAGCACAATGAATGACCAAAAGCAGTTAACAAAGATAGATTGTTTTCAAAAACACACGAGCTACTTTTCCATGTGGGTTAAGTACACAAAGACTACTGGCCACACTGGACTCCTTTATTAAAAGTCTAGCAGACCTGACAGGTGGTCTGCATATTTCAATGGAAGAATCCAGCCAGTTGCCAGAGGAATGTATTATTGGCAAGGATTAGGGTCAGATTGTGGCTTGGTACCCACATTGGTGCTTATATTGGTCATGTTGAATGCTTGGGTTAGGGGCAGCAAGATTTGTCCAAATAGACTGACTGCTGTGGGGTGCTGAGAGTCAGGAAGTCTGGTTTAGGATTTTCTTAATTCAGTGAAGATTGGTTACTTGCCAACCAAGCATTTATCTGTTCTTTAGGGTACCATACTTTAGACAAGATTTCTCTAAGACTCTCTAGAGAATCATCCCTTACTAACTCTGTCTGGCTCCAACAATGATCCAATCTCAAAAAATAAATTAATAAATAAAAGGAGCATAACCCCTGCTCTACTAGTCCTTTAGTTCATGGTTAGGCATGTAACCCAAACTGCTCCATCAAAATGAATGTCAGTATTTGATGGGAGTTCCCAGAGAAAGTTTTCGGTTCTACTGTGTTTACGTAGGATGACGCAGGCTCAGATCTTCTAGGTGATGCTCTCTTTCATGTAGAGATGAAGAATGAAGGCAACAGAACAGAAGATAAGAAGGAAAGAGGAGGGTGAAGTCCTGATGACACTGTTTGATCCCCTGACCAAACCACACTTAAAATGAAACTATTCTCTGGATTTTCAAGCTATGTGAGCTAACAAATTTCTCTTATTTTTTAAGCCAGTTAGGATGGATTTTCTGTCACATGCAACAGAATCTTAACTGATATACTTAGGGAACTGAGAAAGACTAAATCTGCTGCTTGAAAGCATCATTTCTATAGCGGGCAAAAACTGAAATAGTCGAATCTGACAGATTCATAGCAAGCTTAATGGCTCTCTTCAACGTCTTTGATTGGCTTTGTGTATCCTTACTCATGTTTTTGATTAGCCTACATCGGATTTTGGAAGTGTCTTTTTTCCCAAATATTCCAAAATAATCTTTCCAACAGAAGGAATAAGATATCTTTAGCTTTACACACGTGGATGCCACATCTCCATTTGCTTTTAAGTATATCTCTAAGGCTCACAGGTCACAACTGTTGTTTTATGACAAGTCTTAAGCAAAAAACAAAACCAAAAAACCCATAAATATCTAATCTGGAATACTAACCAGATTGAAAGTAAACACAACAATTTTATGGCCAAGAATTAAGTAGTGAAAGTTCTTTCTGAATTTTCTCTAGGCTCCAATATATTTTGATAAACAAACAAATGTGGGGATCTAGTTTTAGGCATGCCA
This sequence comes from Capricornis sumatraensis, assembly GCF_032405125.1. Classification (NCBI taxonomy): domain Eukaryota; kingdom Metazoa; phylum Chordata; class Mammalia; order Artiodactyla; family Bovidae; genus Capricornis; species Capricornis sumatraensis. Next base: position 61,285,154 of record NC_091087.1, read on the forward strand.
CTTAGGCTAACCTGTCAAAGGTATGCCGCAAAACAGATTGCAGCAGTCTGAATACAAGGAGGACGTAGAAACCTCACAGAAGGTTTAAAGGGGGAAGAGGAAGATAAAGAAGCTTTAAATATGATAACAGAGTAACCATAAGATGCAAGGAAAATGCTCTATGGCACCCTAGGGCAGAGGGAGAGCACCAAGGAAGCCCAAACTTGGAAGGTGTTCAGACTTGGAGGAGGTATGGTTTGGCCACTGGATAATAAAGAATTTCGTTCCATCAGGCCTGGGCTGGCCTGGAGTTGCCAGGCAAGAAACAGGCAACTTCCATAATACAGGTGGGGAATGGGTGAATAGCAACCAGTGACATGGGTGTCTGAGTTGCTGGTGGGAGGAAGAGGCCTTCAGAGATACAGGCACATAGTAGCTCTGGCTTCCATGCCAAGATGACTATGGAAAGCTGGTGGCCCCACCAAGGCTTAAGAACCGTGTTTGGGGCCTATGGCTGGGTCAAGAGGCACCCAGTGTTCTGATACCCACACCACCAAGCCCCACTGCCACACAAGAAACTGCAAGATCACTTCTTCCTCCTGCAATGTCTGTCCAGTGTTCTTTCCTGGGTGGGAGCTTAACATTATACTCACTTTAAAGGAGATATAGGGAAGGAATTTCCTTAATACAAAGGATATATTGAAAGGTGCATGAAGAGCCGAGAGGCAATAAATTAATAATTGATAGTCAAAAGCTAAGTCAACTCTTCTCTAGCCTGTGAATCCTTCTTTTTCTATTTTTCTTTCCCTCTTCTTTTTTTACATTCTTTCAAAAAGCAATATTTATTGAGTATCTACTATTAATCAAGAAAAGATGAAAAAATACAATCTGTATCCTCAAGGGACGATCAAGGACACAAAACAAGGAAACAAACAATTGAAATGTAATGTGATGAGATTGTAACAGAGGTCTGTTCACAAAATTAAGCTCTGCCCAAGGATCTCAAGGAAGGCTTCTAGCAGGCAGATTAACTGGACTGTGCTGTAGCATAGCAGTATTTTGAGGCTTATAGCAAGTAACTGATTGCTAAGAATGATCAAAGTATTGTTTGGAATGATTTTTTTTTTATTTCAGTGCGGTGATGTTGCCTATAATAACATCACTTTCATTTTCTTGAACACTGATAGGCTTTCTCAATAAGATGAAAACTTCAGAAACTATACAAAACTCAAGTCTATGTGATTTATGCTGCTGTGCACAATCTTGATGTGTCCATAGGAATATGTTATACTCACAAGACCATTTCCCTGACAGGTTACAGTCCATGGGCTTGCAAAGAGTCAGACACAACTGAGCAACCAACACATATAACACACAAATAGTATATGAAGCTTTCAGTTGACCTCAGACTTCTATGATCCTAAAATTTCTAATTCACTGCAATTAAACAATACCAAAATATAATCTCTCCCAGTGAAAAGAGGTAGTCCTAAATTTAAAAAAATCTAAAAAAGTAGTCAGTTGTCCTTCTCAGTCTGGAATTTAGACAAGAGATATGAGTGGGAGAATATTAGTTTGAAAGGCAGTATATTGGCTTTTATTGAAGTCACGGGATTGCTTAGAGACGAGCTCTATGGAGAGACTGAAATGACTGTCTCCGGTTGGGTTTCCTAGGAACAGTCCAAGATAGGAATTCTTGTTCAAAGTATTTACTGAAGAGTATTCTCAGGAAAAGGGGAGTAGAAGAAGCAGGCTGTGCAGGAGGGGAAACCTAAGGAGGATATAGTCTCAGATGGAGCCAAGCTTCATCTTAATCCCACAGTAAAGTCTGAACCACCAAAGTATTACAGAGTTGGCCCCATTTTGAGGTAAGAGTCAGCTTTATGGAGTCCTTCTCCCATCAGAGATGTTAGGTACAAGCTACTCTGGGAAGGGAGCACATCATGACTTCCAGGACAGGTAGCTCTATGCAGACAAGTCTTCAGAGAAAAGGGTCAACTGTGGGCCATTAGTAACCAAGACAAACAACAGCTGAGAAACTGGGTGACCTGCAGGTAAAAGGGATCTGAGTAGAGCAGCAACTGTGCCCAACACAAAGATCAAGAAATGAACCCTAAGAAATCAAAATAGAGGAAGAAGCCCTTGAGGGAAACCAAGGAGAATTCTAAGATGAAAATAATCCAAAGAGAATGGTTACATGAACAACAAGGTCCTACTGTATAGCACAGGGAGCTATATTCAATATCCTGGGCAGGGGTGGGGAGGGAGGAAACAGAGAATAGCAACAGCAGCAGCCAGAGTAGTGGGTTTGAACATCACCACAGAAACTGCAAGACTGAAAATACAGCAGAGGGGAGCAATTGAAAATAATTTTCTGTAGTCAGCTCATTGTCGGATCCTCAGATTAGCACTCTAAATAGAATACTTTTTAAAGATTACACATATTTTGTGTTGCTTTCATTCATTTTTCTATGATTTGTATAAAATAAAGCAAAATTAAAGTCTACACCAGGAGCAAGTACAACTTCTACCATCTTGTTCTTGCAAGATGCCAGTCTCAAGAGAGTATGACTCAATAATTAAGCAATTCAACTGGAATGCAACACATCACATGGGGAAGATCTTGGCAGTGACTTGGCTTCAGGGTCTACTGGCTTCCCCACTTGCTGTCACTGAAAGGTTTTGGGGATTAATAAAAAAAAAAGTCTTATATTTAAAAATGATATGCTAACTTACACTACAATAAAATAAAATGGAACCTTGATAATACAAAATTAAGTAAGAAAGTGCTAGATTTATGATTATTCCATCTTGAAAAAATGTATACCATAGGTAGTTTTGTTTAGATTATGTTGCTTTATTATATGAAGTCAATTAAAATTCATACCAGTTAAACATTTAAAATTTTTGATTTCTAATTGTATTAAGCATTGCTTCCTTAAAACAGCTGAAGCAGTAATAATTAACTCCTGATTAATTAAGCAAGTCTTAGGAGTTATGCATATGATTTTTTACCAAGTAAGACCAATGGAATTTAATAGGAGTACAATGTTATGCCTTTGTCTCCCACCACCATTTACTGGATTCATTGGGCTACTTTATTCTCTGCCCTTGGCTGAAAACAGCCAACTCAGTGATTTCCCTAGCACTTGTTGACTGCATGGTTCTGAACTGGCTTCATCCTCTCTTGATACAACAAATGTTTACATCTGACTTTCTCTAATGGAGCCAATTTGTGGATTCTTTGGAGATGTCCAGCATTAGAGTGGACAATTAGAGGTGGTTTCTTGTTCCAGGTGAATCTAACCTCTTCCAGGGTTTCTACCCTTCTCAGTCTCTAACTTAGCAGTCACTTCTAACTTCCCTCTGGGCTGCCCTAGAGGTAGTATTAGGAACACTCCATTCTAGCTCCCTTTAGCTTGTGGCCCACTCCAGTCCAGGAAAACACTGCCTCAGCATTTACATCCACAACTGAACCTAGTGGACCTAATGTCCTCTTTGTTTCATTTGCCGACAGATATCCAATCAAGCTTTCCTGATAATCTCCTTGAATCCCTTCTCTCATAACATAAAATGAAGAGGGGCATGCCCCACGGGAAGAGAAACATTCTGAAGGTTTGTAAATTTCATTTTAAACTTCCTACAGTGTCCTCTGTTTCATGACCCACTTGGATATCTTGCAGATATATCTATGTCACCATTAAAATCTCCAGTTTAACATCATTTTTTACATTCAAAAGTCAGTGGGAAATAAGCCCCATGTCTTATCTAAAAGCTTCAGGTACTTGCAATAGTGAGAACACCTCAATTCTAGTCAACAAAGCAGGGAAGAAAATGGGCAAAGTTCAGGCATAAAGCCTGGCTCCTGGGAACAGTTCCATAATGGTCTTCAGGAGATCCCCAAAGTCCTGGCAGCCCCATCATGCAGGAGAACTTATGCCACATGAAAGAAACCTGCTTCAGAGGCTCGTGTGGGAAATTGGGGGCATAAGTAGCTGGTATTCTAACTAGAATGTTACCTTTTCTCTAATTCTTTGTCTAGTATTCCCTGTTAAAGGCCTCATTTCTTCTTTTTCAAAAATTGCACTGAATACTGAATTTGGTTGGCCATGAAGGGCTGATGAAGAAAGAGTGGCTCAGCAGTCACTTAAACAACTTTTTAGCCTCATTAAACTGGATATTTAAGGAGAAGCACTTTTTCCGTTGAAGTATTCAGGTAATTATTTTAATTCTCTGTTTCCCTGTACCAGTATGGAACTATCCCAAGCCAACTACCAAGAAAGAAATCTGCAATAGAAATACATCCAGTCTTAATAAGATGTGGATAATTAGCTTACAGGATGGAGCCAACATGCTTCCCAAATTAACTAATTTTTGCATTCAGCCACAACTCATAAAGCTTCTTTATAATTAGCATTTTCTTGTTTTTAAAATGCCAACAATATACTCAAAGCTGTACAGTTTATAAACCAAGAGGCTGAACTAATGTTTTATGTTCTTTCTTTGGTAGAAAAGGCTACCTTGGGAACTCATAAGGATATTAAATCTTTCTTCCAAAGTAATAAGTTTATAGTATTACACGAGATGGGTAAAATATCACAACCATACATATCACAATTCACCAAAGTCCATGTATGCCTGAAAAGGCCTTCACTTTCATCTACTATAGTTACAAAAACCAATAGAATCACTTTGCATAAATATTCAGTCCTCAATACTTTTTCTTTAGCTAATTATCATTTTAAAAGAATTAGAGGAAAATCTAATCCTTCAATCTAGTGTAAGAGAAGATTATATGGCTTATCAAAAATGACCCTTTAATTTATTAGCAAACTGATGGAGAAATTGGTTGGCCATGCCTTCATCACATGAACAGACCGTGCAGTTTGAAAATGCAATTAATCTCAGCCACTGTAAAGGTTTAGATGAAAAAAACAATCAAGTTTCAGGCAGATTTAAACATTCCCTTTCCTCAAAAAGAAATAATTAGTGTTCTGTTATACTCAGAATTCAATAAGCAATCAAACTACTTGGAAATCACATTTGAAGCATTTACAGAAGGATAATTTCATTGAGGTAGCAGTAACCAATTCTAGTTTTTTGAGAATACTATCAAAAGTAAAATAAATATGTAAAACTTTTATAAAAGATTTTTTCCCAAATAACCTTTTGCATAATCACAAAAGTAATGAAAGCAGAGCTCAATTTTCAGGGAGAAAAATTTTATAGGGAAAGAGGCAGGGTGATGAAAGATGTGCAAGATAGAAAAAAAAAAAGGACAGGAAGAAGAATAATTAAATTTTTATTGACATTCTCATGGAAAATTCTGAAAGAGATGGGAATACCAGACCACCTGACCTGCCTCTTGAGAAATCTGTATGCAGGTCAGGAAGCAACAGTTAGAACTGGACATGGAACAACAGACTGGTTCCAAATAGGAAGAGGAGTACGTCAAGGCTGTATACTGTCACCCTGCTTATTTAACTTATATGCAGAGTACATCATGAGAAATGCTGGACTGGAAGAAACACAAGCTGGAATCAAGATTGCTGGGAGAAATATCAATAACCTCAGATATGCAGATGACACCACCCTTATGGCAGAAAGTGAAGAGGAACTAAAAAGCCTCTTGATGAAAGTGAAAGAGGAGAGTGAAAAAGTTGGCTCAAAGCTCAACATTCAGAAAACTAAGATCATGGCATCCAGTCCCATCATTTCATGGGAAATAGATGGGGAAACAGCAGAAACAGTGTCAGACTTTATTTTGGGGGGGGCTCCAGAATCACTGCAGATGGTGACTGCAGCCATGAAATTAAAAGACGCTTATTGCTTGGAGGAAAAGTTGTGACTATCCTAGACAGCATATTCAAAAGCAGAGACATTACTTTGCCGACTAAGGTCCATCTAGTCAAGGCTATGGTTTTTCCTGTGGTCATGTATGGATGTGAGAGTTGGACTGTGAAGAAGGCTGAGCGCCGAAGAATTGATGCTTTTGAACTGTGGTGTTGGAGAAGACTCTTGAGAGTCCCTTGGACTGCAAGGAGATCCAACCAGTCCATTCTGAAGGAGATCAGCCCTGGGATTTCTTTGGAAGGAATGATGATAAGCTGAAACTACTTTGGCCACCTCATGAGAAGAGTTGACTCATTGGAAAAGACTCTGATGCTGGGAGGGATTGGGGGCAGGAGGAGAAGGGGACGACAGAGGATGAGATGGCTGGATGGCATCACTGACTCGATGGACGTGAGTCTGAGTGAACTCCGGGAGTTGGTGATGGACAGGGAGGCCTGGCGTGCTGCAATTCATGGGGTCGCAAAAGGCGGACACAACTGAGTGAATGAACTGAACTAACCTGAACTGAACTGGGTGCTGTCACTGAAAGAAGCTAAGCATTCAGCATTGTCATGTTTCGTTTTGTTTTGTTTTCACAGCAGTAAGGAGAATGTAGAAAACAGTAACATATTCACCTTAACCTGTTGTTTGCCTTCTGAAAGCAGTCCTCAGGATATCTTCCAGCTTCATTTTTCTAGCTTCAACACTTAACATTGGTATTCCAAAAAGGACATATACCTAAAATTAGAAAAATGTATTACTTTTAAGTTCGTATTTCTTTACAGCAATGTATCTCAAGTATTAAAGTATATAAAACTCATCATGTAAATTTGTTAAAAATTATAGGATTTAGCACAAAGATCATCACCACAATCATTACCAAAGATTCTTAATCAATAGGTCTGCATTTTAATAAATATGTAATTTTTTCCAAGTTGGAAAAACACTGATCAAATAATTTGAGGTTCTCATTCACATCGGTAAAGAAAGTTGAGTGCCAAAGAATTGATGCTTTTGAACTGCAGTGTTAGAGAAGACTCTTGAGAGTCCCTTAGATAGCAAGATCAAACCAGTCCATCCTAAAGGATATCAGTCCTGGATAATCATTGGAAGGACTGATGCTAAAGCTGAAACTCCAATACTTTGGCCACCTGCTGCAAAGAACTGACTCATTGGAAAAGACCCTGATGTTGGGAATGACTGAAGGCAGGAGGAAGAGGGGATGACAGAGGATAAGATGGTTGGATGGCATCACTGACTCGATAGATATGATTTTGAGTAAACTCTGGGAGTGGGTGATGGACAGGGAGGCCTGTCATGCTGCAGTCCAGGGGGTTGCAAAGAGGTGGATATGACTGAGTGACTGAACTGAACTGAACTCACATTCTCAAGAAGCTATTGTTATGAAGAAACATAACATCTTGAAGTAATTGATATAAGAATTAAACTCAAAGGGAGAAGAAAATGGCAAACCACTCCAGTATTCTTGCCTGGAGAATTCCACGGACAGAGGGTCCTGGTGGGCTACTGTCCATGGGGTCACAAAGAGTCAGACACAACTGGGCAAAGTTCACTTTCACTTTCAAAACACATAGAGTCGAAGAACAAGAAGGAGAAAGATAGATAGATTCACAGACAGACTGGAATCCAATGGGAAGAAATGCAAAGGCAGATGGGAAGTGAGAAAGGAAACTGAAAAGAAGAGAAAATGGAAAATTTTTAATACGTAAAAGTCGGACATGACTGAGCGACTGAACTGAATTGAACTGAACTGAATGTTAAGTCCAAAAAACGGAAAACAAGAATTTAACTTGCACATGAAGTTGTTTAGTAACATATAGACACTGCCTTTGGCTACTATACAACAATACATAGTCCTTTACGATCTATTTTTTATTCTCTTTATCTCTCTCTCATAATCAGTTCACCTGTCTTTCCTTAGTTTTCTTTTCCTTTTTGGATTTTGTTCACCCTTTCCAGTCACTTTCTCCTGGTCACATTATAAATTTCCTATTTTATTATATCTTGCTCCTGTGTCCACCATAAGTACAGGTAGTCACTTTATAGTGTGATTAAAAGGACTTCTGTCCATATTGGCTTCCCTTCTCCCTCTAGCAGAAATTTTAGAGCTTCTTTCCTTTAGGTTAAGTATTGCCTTATCCCTATCAAGTTCCCTTTTAAAAATCTATATGCTTCTAGAAGGGATATATACTACCAGATGATCAAGTCACTATCAGCTAGAAAGCCTTTTTCCCTGACAGTCAGGAACTAGGAGGCTTGAAAGAATTTGAGCTTCCAACAGACATACAGGGAAGACATCTTGGCCTAATTTAAAATTTGGAGACATGTCGCACTAGGTACAAAATACATACTGAGTAATAGACTTTCCATGTTCCATCAATTGTTTTGGACACACTTTTGTTTGGTTGGAACAACAAACTTTAACAAGACATTTTCCCAGATTTTTTTCCCTAGACTCGTGGACTCAGGAAAGCTGAAGAAAGAAGTTGAGAACAACAATCCACGAATTAATGAAATTAAACAATGAACTGAAAAATATCTTAGAAAATAGTTTAAAATACACACACACACACACACACACACACACAGAGGCTAAGGACCCTCAGAATTATATACCCCTATCTCCCTTCTTTATCACTTAAAGAATGTTCCAAAACCTACCTTAATAAAAGTCCAATGCAGGGTCATATTAGGCGATAATCATTGTTGGGAAATCTTTTCAAGTATCAACTAAAAATTCTCCATGTCATGACTTAATTGCTTTTCTGTTCATTTTCTGCACAGTGAAAATGAATAGCTAATCACAATCTGTCATTTAACACTTTTCTTTAGTCTGTACTTAGGCACAGAGTCTATCCTTGTGTTTGTTTCCTATTGAAAGGCTGTTGCTGAACCATGAAAGACACTGGGATTCTTGGCCTCCAGAGGAGAAGAATTCAATCGGGGCCAGAGACAAGGCTTGATCATTCAGAGCTTTTGTGTAATAAAGTTTATTAAAGTATAAAAGTCTAGTCAAGGCTATGGTTTTTCCAGTGGTCATGTATGGATGTGAGAGTTGGTTTGTGAAGAAAGCTGAGCGCTGAAGAACTGATGCTGTTGAACTGTGGTGTTGGAGAGGACTCTTGAGAGTCCCTTGGACTGCAAGGAGATCCGACCAGTCCATTCTAAAGGAGATTGGTCCTGGGTGTTCTTTGGAAGGAATGATGCTAAAACTGAAACTCCAGTACTTTGGCCACCTCATGCGAAGAGTCGACTCATAGGAAAAGACCCTGATGCTGGCAGGCATTGGGGGCAGGAGGAGAAGGGGACAACAGAGGATGAGATGGCTGGTTGCCATCACCGACTTGATGGATGTGAGTTTGAGTGAACTCCGGGAGTTGGTGATGGACAGGAAGGCCTGACGTGCTGTGATTCATGGGGTCTCAAAGAGTTGGACACGACTGAGTGACTGAATTGAACTGAAAGCATAAAAGAGATAGAGAAAGCTTCTGACAGACATCAGAAGAGGGCAAAAATACCCCCTTGATAGTGTTAGCAATGGAGTTATATACCTTTTAATTAATTATTACAATGAATCAAAAAATGTCTCAAGTTTGTGAAAATTTTACCAGACCCACTCCCACAATTTACATTTTAGGATCACAAGATTAGAATTTAACAATAGAAAGATCCTCCCAGACCCACTCCCATAATATACATTCTAAAATATCAGGATTAGTCAGAAGGTTTTCAGGAAGGAGAAACTGTCCTCAAGCAAGATACATTGTTGTTATATAATCCCTAGTACAGAGTTTAAACTGAGTTGTGTAACTGACTAAGACTAAGGAATGTAGAGTTATGACCAACCTAGACAGCATATTAAAAAGCAGAGACATTACTTTGCCAACAAAGGTCCATCTAGTCAAGGCTATGGTTTTTCCAGTGGTCATGTATGGATGTGAGAGTTGGACTGAAAGAAAGCTGAGTACCAAAGAATGGATGCTTTTGAACTGTGGTGTTGGAGAAGACTCTTGAGAGTCCCTTGGACGGCAAGGAGATCCAACCAGTCCATTTTAAAGATCAGTCCTGGGTGTTCTTTGGAAGGAATGATGCTAAAGCTGAAACTCCAATGCTTTGGCCACCTGACGCGAAGAGTTGACTCATTGGAAAAGACTCTGATGCTGGGAGGGATTGGGGGCAGGAGGAAAAGGGGATGACAGAGGATGAGATGCCTGGATGGCATCACTGACTCGATGGACATGAGTTTGGGTAAACTCCAGGAGTTGGTGATGGACAGGGAGGCCTGGGATGCTCCAATTCATGGGGTCGCAAAGTGTCAGACACGACTGAGCGACTGAACTGAACTGAACTGAAGGAATGTAGACAAAAAAAATTTGTCCTTTCCTCCTCCTTGAGAATTCCAGACCCCTATCTCTACTTTGAAAGTCCTAGACCCCTTTCTCCTCCTTGGGGACCCTGGACTTCTTTTCAATCTGCCTAGGAATTGACTCATTGTTTGGTGATTTATGCAATGATTCAGCAAAAGTCCTAAGAATTTTTATTACTTCTCCTACCTTACAACCATTCACAACCAGAATCATTATTAAAACTCATCTTCATATACTGCTTATATTTTCAGGAAAACTTCTTCAGCATTTAAAAAATATTTTTAATACTTGGCACTTAAGAAACATTTTTCAATATAACTATAGAAACAGAAAATGATTAAAGTTTAAATTCATTAGACATTCAATAAGTGCTTATTGAATTCAGCTGAAGTGTCATGAATTTTTCTATTTTTAATCTTCACTATGATTTATTTTCTATTTTCACTTATTATGAGAAAACATTTCCATATTCCAATAGTTAGATATAATTTTTTCCTCTCTTGGATAATTTTTTATTCCCTGTTATGTGTAATGTTTCAAACTAAAGTGTTCTTATTGCAAGTCGCTTGTCTCCATGTATCTTTTTTCTTGCAATGAATAAACATTTTAAATTTCTTCTCCTCTTAATAGAAACTCTTACCACCTAAGTGACTTACAGGAACATTGTGAAGATTGATAAGGCCATGAATAAAACACTTGAAATTCCTTGCTTTTGGTTTTAAAAGATGACTGTATAATGAAAGGTAGTAGTGTTGCATTTGTTTTTCTCTTTTTCTAAACATCCTACGATAATCCCTTGAAGAATTATTTTCTCTCTTTTGTCCTCGTAATAAAATTAGGAGTAAGCATGAGCTTGATAGAATACACATGCCTTTTAATAAGAGTCTGTTCATTTCTATTCAGTACAAAAGATAGGCTCACCATTGTCCATTCAGATAACAACTAAATGGGGCATGACCAGACCAACTGATTTCAAATTCAGATAGAGCAGTTTAATGGTATATCTCAGCAGTTGGCTTTTTCATAACTAGCCCATCAACCAACGGAACAGAGTAAATGCTCTCTTTTTAAAATCAGAATTATAAAACTTTCTTGCTAGGAAATCAGAGATTTTCAGGTTGTTTTTGTATTCTCCTCTGTGTTGCCTCCCCACTTACACAATTTCCAATGGGTATTTCTCTGTCATTTGCATGTGTGATATAACAAGACTAAACTTGACATCAGTAACCTGGGTCCAAATCTTTCCACACCACTTACCAACTGAGTAATCTTGAGCAAGTGTTCCTAAATCTAAATTCCCTTGTATGAAGTAGAATAGGTTTTTGAGAGAATGGAATTAGAAAATGTATGTAAAGACACTGTATACATTTTATATTGCTTTATATGTTTAAGATATTGTGATGCTAGCCTATCTAGATTTATTGACACTTTACAATTTTATTTTTCAATTACCTCATAATTCTCATATAACAAACAAGTGCAGGAAGAAAGTCATTGTCAAACTGAATATTTTGTTTGGTAAATATTCTCATTTACCCAGCCTTGATCTGCAAGTAGATCTAAAGACACTGTGACTTTACAATGGGTTTAAAATACCTCTTAATATTTCCAATGCATTAAACAACTGCCCTGTGTCTGTTGACCCCTCCACTGGCCAGCCCTGGTCCTTCCACCTAGAATGTCTTTCCAGGCCTATTGAAATCCTACTACTTTTTCAAAGACTAGAATAAAAGTCACCTCCTCTATTAAATGACCCTCAATTCCTCAATTAAATTTTTCAAATTTCTTTTTGTTCTTCTAGCATGCCTCTCTTCGTATTACTTGTACTCCAGTCTCCTCTTAAAAGACTGTGACCAAAGTGAATTGAAGAAAGAAACTATCTTGTATTCATTGCTGTGTCTTAGTGCCAAATAGAGGAACTTGAATGTGAAATTTATTGAACAGTTCTCTGTTACTCTTATCATCTGTGTCACACAAATTAGTCTTTAATTTGTTTTCACTGCAGCTGCTACACAGAAACATGTAAGCATATAATTTTCCACTGCCTGCAAATCCAATTTAAATGCTTCAGTCTTTTACTCAAGACTTTGCATTATTAGCCATTGCTCCCTGCCATCTTTCTTAACTCCTGATATGTAACTCATCCCAGTGTTCCTCCTTCTTGACATCCCAGAGTTTTTAAATTCCAGTCTTTACTTTCTCATATCTTGCATCCCATGTAATATCCTTCTTTACCAATGGTTTCAGGATCTAATGTAAAAGTTTCCTCCTCCAAGAAGTGTGGAGAAAAGGAATCCTCCTACACTGTTGGTGGGGATGTAAACTGGTGCAGCTACTAGGGAGAAGTTGGAGTTTTCTTCAGAACTGAAAACAGAGTTACCATATGATCCAGCAACACCACTCCTGGGTGTATATCCCAAGAAAACTCTAATTTGAAAAGATACATGCACCTTGAAGTTCATCGCAGCGCTATTTACAATAGCCAAGACATGGAAGCAACCTAAATGTCCATTGACAGAAGAATGGATAAAGAACACGTGGCACAGATATACAGTGGAATAATACTCGGCCTTTGAAAGAATGAAATAAACGTCACTCGCAGCAACATGGATGGACCTAGAGATTATTGTACTAAGTGAAGCAGTTTTAGGGAAAGACAAATATCATATGATATCACTTATATGTGGTATTTAAAAACAATGAAACAATAAACTTATTTAAAAAACAGAAACAGATTTACAGACAGAAAGCAAACATGATGACCAAAGGGGAAAGGGAGGATGCAGGGATAAATTAGGGATTTGGGATTAGCAGATATAAACTATATATAGAGAACTGATTAAAAAAACAAGGTTTTACTATATAGCATAAAGAACTATATTTAATATCCTGTAATAAACTATAAAGGAATAGAATCTGAACCACTTTGCTGTATACCAGAAACTAATATAGTAAATCAACTATACATCAATAAAAAAAAAAGTTTGCTCCTCCAAGAAGCCTTATCTGATTAATCTTTCCATGTAGTTCCAAGCTCTCAGACACTAGGGCAGTATCCTCACGAAGTGAAGGAGAATGTATGACTCCACACTAGAAATGAATTAGGATATACTGCCTAAAAGAAAAACTGCCTTAAGGCAATTTATCACTACCTTTCAGGGTTTGTTTCTAAAGCATAAAACTAACAACTGCAGAGAGTTATTTTTTTAACAGCATATATACACAAACATTTTTCATCCTTACATTTGTGTGTGTGTGAATAGTGTATCTTAAGAGCAGACAGTTTTGCATGATGCCAAGGGTTACACCATGAAGACAAAATGCACAGGCAACTCTTGTTTACTTATCATAATGTCTTCCTGGAAATTATTTTGTAAACTAGATTGCCATAATGTGAATCAGAATTGTTCATTGAGAGTCTATCACATCAGTAATGAACCTCAACAAAGAACCCCAAATCAAGTAAGTCATAGACATAACTAATGATACTTTAAAGATGTATTAAGAAGTGCAAAGTTCTTGGGAATTTCCTGGCAGTCCAGTGATTAGGACTCAGCACTTTCACTGCTACTGCCCTAGGTTCAATCCTTGGTGAGGGAAATAAGATTCTGCAAACTGTGCAGCCAAAATAATTATTTTAATGAATAAAATTGTAGATTAAAAAAAGAAAAATGAAGTACTTTAATAATTCAAAAACTTTAAAATTTTTAATTTTAACAATAAAGCATAATTCATATTCTATAAAATTATTTAAAAGATCTAGATCATATATTAATTACCAAGGATTCTGAATGTACATAGAAAATATATTTGAAAATTGAATCAAAAAATCAAATCTACCATGTTGATTATAATAAACAATCATTTTCCAGAAATTTGTGAGGCAACCCCGCCCCCCCACCCTAAGCTAATGGCTACCCTTGGGTCTGGCAATACCATTCCTTCCTGAGAATGGCCAAAACCCTTTGATCTGTGCTCTGATCTGAGACCTACAGTTTGCAGATGCTGAAACTGAAAGGCAAAGCCAAATACTGCTAGTGAAGCGGAAAGAACACAGGCTTTGGAATAAGTCCACAGGGGCGAATGTTCTACTTTGTAGCAGTGAGAATGTAGATAAGCTGTTTAAAATTTAAACTTCAGTTTCTATAGCTGTAAATTAAGGACAATTATACTTAATATTGGGCTTCCCAGATGGCGCTAGTGGTAAAGAACCGGCCTGCCAATGCAGGAGACATGAGACGCAGGTTCGATCCCTGGGCTGGGAAGATCCCATGGAGAAGGAAATAGAAACCCAATCTGGTATTCTTGCTGGAGAATCCCATGGACAGAGAATCCTGGTGGGCTACAGTCCACGGGGTCAGAAAGAGTTGGAAACAACTGAGCAACTAACACGCTTATGTTGCTGTGCTGCGCTTACTGCTTCAGTCGTGTCTGACCCCAGAAGCTCAAGAATACTGGAGTGGGTAGCCCTTCTCCAAGGGAACTTCCTAATCCAGGAATCGAGGCAGGGTCTCCTGTATTGCAGGTGGATTCTCCACCAACTGATCTACCTGGGAAGCCAACACACTTATACTACATTTTATCAACTAAATAGTTGCTGAAGATCAAATGAAATAATGTATATGATGTGCTTAGCAGATTTCAAGTATATAGTTAAATAGTAAATACCATTAAATGGTCACCATTATTATACCCCTTTCATTGTCATTGTATTAGAGTATACACACCACTTACATGTGGTAGATAATCCAACATATGCTGTCTATCCATATAGAACTCCTAAAAGAATAGTTAAGTGCTCTCCTCAGTGTTAGGGATATGATATATAGACCCAGGCAGGCCTCAGCAGTTGAAGAGCCTTGTGAGCTAACTAATAGCAGAAAGAATATTCATTATTTGTATTATTTTACTCTTTGTGTGTGCTCGGTCACGTCCACTTTCTTTAGCCCCATGGACTGCAGCCCAACAGGATCCTCTGTCCATGGAATTGTCCAGACAAGAATACTGGAGCGGATTGCCATTTCCTACTTCAGGGGATCTTCCCAACCCAGAGATCAAACCCATGCCTCTTGCTTCTCCTGCTTGGCAGGTGGGTTCTCTACCACTAGCACCACCTGGGAAGCTGGCTATCATAATTTTGACAGATATCTGTCATATGAATTGATATAATCTCCCTTACTTACTGAAGAGTAATTTAATCTGTGTTGTCACTAACCCACTACTCTACTTAAAGTTGGATATCCTAGTGAAATTTGTTTACAGCCTTAATAAACAATTTATTTTCACACAGGAAAATGACCAATGACAATAGTCTCACAGACCCTCTAAGAACTGGAATTTGAGGTCCTTGTTCTCTCATTTGTTCAGGTGTTGGAGCCAAGGGAAGACAGTCCAGTTTTAAACACTTTTGACTGTGCCTATGGCGAGGCCTACAGAGTAGTTATCTCTTTAATACAGCGTTTTAGCTAAACTTCTTAATTGTAATAAAATTATGAGAAATCTATCCTCCATTTAGTAGATATTTAAGAATAGGAATCTTTCCTCAATCACTATAGAATAGCTCCACTCAAGGATTTTTGCCAGAAGTTATCAGCTCTATCTGTCTGCCAGAGATACCCTTGTGGAGCATGACCTAAAGAAGGTGCAATTCTATTTGGCTCCTGTGTGTGTCATCCAAGAAAAAATCCAGGCTACACTATCTGGGCCTTCCATATAATCCTTTTTATTAAATTATGCTTTAGTTTGATGGTTGATCCTACATTGAAAAATGCTAGCAGGAAACCCTGTAAGAAAATCTTATTATCCACTATTTCACTCTATAGCTCTATTATAACAAGTTTGGAATAAATTTTCTCTAGACTTCAAGGCCAGGGCCTCCCCTCAAGAAGTTATGTCGTATCGTCTGAACATGATTCACCCAATTTGTCCTAATTCCAGCTTTGTTTTGACTATTAGGAAACTTAGAATTGATTTGTTGTCCTATCTTGACACACAGTGAGAAAGTTAGAGCATATGTAGGAATCTATTTACTTTTCCGGTAACCCATTTTATTCTTCTTCCTTATTTCCTTTCACTTTGTCTTTTATGTGTGTGTATACAGTAAAGAGGAAATGGCAACCCACTCCAGTGTTCTTGCCTGAAGAATCCCAGGGACGGGGGAGCCTGGTGGGCTGCCGTCTCTGGGATTGCACAGAGTCGGACACGACTGAATGCGACTTAGCATACAGTAAAGAATCTGCCTGCAATGAAGGAGACTCATGTTCAATCCCTGGGTCGGGAAGGTCCCCTAGAGAAGGGTATTGCAACCCACTCCAGTATTCTTGCCTGGAGAATTCCATGGACAGAGGAGCCTGATGGGCTGCGGTCCATGGGGTCTCAAAGGAGTCAGACATGACTGAAGTGACTTAGCACGTATGTGCATGCACACACGTACATACTTACATATGTCTATGTATTTTATTCATCATAGTGCAGTATAATTTGATTGTCTCCTTAGAGCTTAGACGTATTGGAGGAAATGCCATCTTTTTTTAAAGCTATGTTATTAATTTACTGGTGGCAAGAAAAAGATTCTGTCATCACGTAATTCATTTCTGTTTCCCAGATTCTCACATATATCTGCCAACAAGCCTTTTCTGGCAGTCCAAATCACCAGTCATGACTTCTAAATAATCTGTACTAAGATAATACATCAATATCTATCTAGAATTAGATTGAGGTGAGTCCTGGGTTACTTATAGTTATTTATAGTACTTATAGTCTCTAAAGTCTTTTTTTTACTACCATAATCACATCAAATTATTGCTGTTTGTATCAGAATTCAACTGGTATTCTGTTTTGAATGGATGGATCACCTACATCAGCAATGTCTTCATCAATCTGATTTCAAGTATCATTGCTTCCAGAATATTTTCTGTTGCTAGGCCAGGATCAGCCTGATACCAATCAGTTATCATGATGGTATTTTGGATGGTCCAGTCTACACCTGCCTCACATGTTATGCACTGTACATTTAACCAACCCTACTGCCTTATGAGAAACAGCTTGTAGAGGCTGATTAATTTCCTCAGCACCTGCCTTACCTGGTTCATGCTCTATTCTTCCACATTAGAATGAAATTGTTAAATGTCTGGCATCCAATTACCACTGCTACCACCCAAATTCAAAAATGTGATATTTACCACCATAGAGCTCTATTGAGAGGTGATAATTGATATTAAGAAATAACTTGTAATTCCCCTGCAGCCTACTTCAACACTAAATAGAGACTGGATTCCTGATCTTGATAAAAAGATACACCTTTATTATTAAAATGAAAATGAAAGGTGAAAATGACTAAGTAGAAATGGATTACTTCAATGCATATGTAACTATGAGATATATATATAATGGTATAAATACATACAGTTATAGTTTTAAAAGCTCACCTTAACATCAACAGTAAGGGGAAAAAATAGTAAATTCATGATATTTCACATAATGTGTTTCCCAAGTTAACATTTGGGTGTACTGTGGTGTTGGAGAAGACTCTTGAGAGTCCCTTGGACTGCAAGGAGATCCAACCAGTCCATTCTGAAGGACATCAGCCCTGGGATTTCTTTGGAAGAAATGATGCTAAAGCTGAAACTCCAGTACTTTGGCCACCTCATGCGAAGAGTTGACTCATTGGAAAAGACTTTGATGCTGGGAGGGATTGGGGGCAGGAGGAGAAGGGGACGACAGAGGATGAGATGGCTGGATGGCATCACGGACTTGATGGACATGAGTTTGGGTGAACTCCGGGAGTTGGTGATGGACAGGGAGGCCTGGTGTGCTGTGATTCATGGGGTCACAAAGAGTCAGACACAACTGAGCGATTGAACTGGACTGAACTGAAGCTATAATGTCATGATTTTGGCCAAGACTGTCTACTATATATAAAACTTTAAAGATTTCACAAAAAAGAGCGAGGTTCAGCCAATATATTTATGTAATTAAAATGTCTAATAAAAGTAGAAGGCCTTCTAAAAGCCACTGTATTACTAATATAACTATGAAAATTACCCATTTCATTTTTAGTCATAAAACAAACTTACACAATGTTAACTATGGAATTTAATTCATCAGGTCCCAGTTCTTTTATAACAGGACACACCAGAAAGGACCAGAATCTAACATTAGTTCCATTCCCTAGTGTAGTTCTTAAGTGTGACCCACAGACCATGTGCTTCAGAGTTATCTGGGAAGTCCATTTAGAGCACAAATTTATGGCAAACATTCAGACTTCTAGAATTAGAATTTTCTGGGGTTTGGATCCTGGAATCTAATTTCTTTCAAAAATCTCTTGATTCTAAGTACACTAAAGTCTGAGAATCGCAGCACCAGGAGAATAAAGATGAAAAGCAGACAGTCTAAGCTACAAGTGGGGAGATTCTTCATAACAGGCAATGGATAATATCCAAGGAAGCAGGCAGTGAACAAGATTCGTTGGGGTATCTTCCATGAGTGCATCAATGCAATTGGGTTTGAAGCTTTACTATGTGCTAGCTATGACAACTGTAAAGTTTTTAAAATCTATAGAACCCTCCTACACTGTTGGTAGAATAAATTGGTACAGTCACTATAGAGAAAACTATCCAGATTCCTTTAAAAACGAAAAATAGGGACTTTCTTGGTGGTCCAGTGGGTAAGACTGCCTTCCAATGCAAGGGGTGTAGCTCTGACCTTGGTTGGGCAGCTAGGATCCCACAAACCTCATGACCAAAAACCCAAAACATAAAGAAGCAATATTGTAACAAATTCAATAAAGACTTTAAGAAAAATGATCTTTAAAAAACCTAAAAATAGAATTACAACATGATCTTTCAATCCCACTCCTGAGTATATAGCTGGAGAAAACCATAATTTGAAAGAATACATGCACCTCAGTGTTCATTGGAGCACTATCTACAATAGCCAGGACATGGAAGGAATCTAAACATCTCTCAACAGAGGAATGGGTAAAGAAAATGTGGGTTATATACAGTGGCATATTACTTAGCCATAAAAGGAATAAAATGATGCCACTTGCAGAAACATAGATGGACCTAGAGACTGTCATACTGAGTGAAGTAAGTCAGGCACACAAAAAAACAATATCATTTACCACTTACATGTGGAATCTAAAGAAATGGTACCAATGAACCTATTTACAAAACAGAAGTTGAGATGGAGATGTAGAAAAGAAACTTGTGGTTACCAGAGGGGAAAGGGGAAGAGGAATAAATTAGGAGATTAGGATTGACATATACATACTACTCTAATTAGAATAAATATTAATAACTAATAAGAACCTACTGAATAGCCATAGGGAACTCCATTCAGTACTCTGTAATGACCTATATGGGAATAGAATCTAAAAAGTTAATACATGTGATGTATAACTGCCTCCTTTTGCTGTACAGGAGAAACTAACATAACACTGTAAATCAAAAATATGCCAATGAAAAATAATTTTTAAAAATTCAAAAATAAAGTCTATGGTTCAGTTTCCACAGTCATAAAATAAAGATGACAGTCTCTAACTCATAGAGTAATTGGGGAGGATTAAACAATTTAAAACCTGTAAAGCACTTGGAGCAATGTCCAATGCTCAATATATGTTAAGTCTTATTGGTCACAAATAGTCTCCTGAGAGAATAAAATCATTGATTCAACTTTGAAAATGCTTATTATCCAATTCTTTGAAACTGAGTATAAGTCATTGTTATTGTTGTTCAGTAGCTAAGTTGTGTCGAATTTTGCAACTTCATGAAGGGCAGCACGCCAAGCTTCCCTGCCCTTCACTATCTCCCAGAGTTTGCTCAAACTCATTTCCTTTGAGTCAGTGATGTCATCCAACCATCTCATCCTCCATCATCCCCTTGTCCTCCTGCCCCCAATCTTTCCCAGCATCAGGGTCTTATATTTAGTGTTAATTTCCTTTAGGGTTGACTGATTTGATCTCCAAGGTATCCAAGGGACTCTCAAGAGTCTTCTCCAACACCACAGTCCAAAAGCATCAATTCTTCGGTGCTCAGCCTTTTTTATGGTCCACCTCTTACATCCATACATGACTACTGGAAAAAACATAGCTTTGACTAGACAAACCTTCGTTGGCAAAGTGATGTCACTACTTTTTAATATATTGTCTAGTCTTTTAATTTCCTGGCTACAGTCACTGTCTACATTGATTTTGAAGCCCAAGACAATAAAATCCATCACTGTTTCTATTGTTTCCCCACCTATTTGCCATGAAGTGATCGGACCAAATGCCATGATCTTTGCTTTTTGAATGTTGAGTTTTAAGCCAGTATTTTCACTCCCTTCATTCACCCTCATCAAGAGGCTCTTTAGTTCCTCTTCACTTTCTGCCATTACACTGGTATCATCTTCATATCTGAGGTTGTTGATATTTCTCCTAACAATCTTGATTCCAACCTGTGAGTCATCCAGCCTGGCATTTTGCATGATGTACTCTATATATTAGTTAAATAAACAGGGTGACAATATACAGCCTTGACATTCACCTTTCATTAAAATACAGTAGTTTACACAGAAAAAAAGTCATGAGTATTTTTTATACAACCTATTTTTGATGATTCCTTGATTAAAAGAAATCCATATACTTTTCTCCTAAAAAGTAAAAATTATTATTCCCCCAGGTTTGGCTCAGTTGCAAACTCCCTCCAAAAAAATAACCCAAATCCATGAAATAGAATTTTCATGGGAAAATTCTAGCACCAAGTAATAGAAACTTCATCAGGCTCGGCGTTAAGTGGATAGACCTTTTGAAGTCAAGCCTTTTTCCCAATTCTTCATCACAGTTGCAGCTTAGAATCTTTTCTTTTAAAAACTGATCATCTCAAAATCAGAGGGCTTCTGAATAAGATGTTGTCACAGGAATTTAGGTACTTTCTATGACTTATTTCTTCTAAAGAAAAAGTTGGTTAGCCCTGGGATAACATTGTATAGGTGTGTTATTGTAAAAGTTCTGAGACTTTATCCATGAATATTATACTGCCGTCATTAGCCATATCCTGGGTTGTTTCTAAGCAAACTTGAGATATGAGATTCATTCTTGACATCATCTTCTCCCTATTTGATATCTTTCTGTCTTGAATCTCTTTCATTTCATGTTCCTTCTCCATCTACCTTTCCTAACCTAGATACTATGGTGTTCTCATCTTCCCACAGCTTGCTGTTACATTTTTACCCCACTGGATATTATATGTTCTATACTATATTATCTCATGACCCAGTCCTTCCAGTCACAGATCTAAAATTATATGCTACCACATTAGAAGGAGTGTTGCCAGCTATGTATAACTGAGATTTGGTGGACGAATCCTTGTCCTTATAGTTTTCTAATATACTATAAAGACTACTGGTAAAAAAGAATACAGAAAGGTGAAAAAAGCTATTTAAGAGTAGGCAAATTGCTTAGCAATCATTCATGGCTCAATGTTCTACACCTGCAAAACAAAACTTTGGAAAGAGTAATACACCAGAACCAAAGCTACTCTAACAGATTAATTTTATCATGTAGATTTTACCTTTCCTTAGTTCCCATTCCCATTCATTTCAAGGACTAGTCATAATTTTGCCATTCCTCTTGAAGTCCACCCCTCCACTCTGAGTACATGATATTGAAAATCAAGTACGATATCTGTCGCCTTCCTACTTCCCAGCGTTAAAAGCTGCCTGGGCTGCTCCTAGCTATTTCTCCTTTCCCGAGTATGAGGGTAGAACACGTTCTTCCTCCTACTGAAGGCTGATACCTCCATTTGGACTCTGAGTTTTTTGTACAATTTTACTTTCTCTTTTCAAATGGCCTCCTCTCCTTATGCTCACTCTTAAAAATTTCTCCCTTAATCCTGTATCCATCCTTAACTCCTTTCCCATATATTTCTTTTTTTTTTAATTTTTATTTTTACTTTATTTTACTTTACAATACTGTATTGGTTTTGCCATACATTGACATGAATCCACCACGGGTGTACATGCGTTCCCAAACATGAACATTTCTTTATTTTCTATCCAGTTATCTAATTCCCAACATTGTCATGCAGTTTGCTTCCATCCTCCCATCTTGAAAGTTGAACTTTCTTGGCAATAGCCACATTGCCAAATCCAATGGACTGAAATTTCTAGCACTTGACACTATTGATTAGATTTTCCCTCTGAAAATATTGCCCTTCCTTTGCTGCCATAAATAACACCATCCTAAATAAAAGAGATTTACTTTCAGTCTCTTTTAATGGATGCTTTCATTCTGCTCATGCCTAAAATCCTCTACACCAGACCCACTTGGGTTTTCATCTACATTTCTTCCTTTGTGCTTCAATCTAGTTCCACAAGTTTACAAGTATAAATTTGAGCCCCAAATCAGAATCTCTAGCCTCAGATACTTCTGAACTCCACAATCAAATATCTGATAATCTTTCATTATGTCTACCTTCATATCTTTTTTCTCAATAGTCATGTTTTGATATAAGAAACTGCTATCTCTGCTGTCAATCATACCAGAAATCTGGGAATCATTTTTGAACCCTCGTATGTTGTCATTTCCCATATCTCCAGAGTACTAAGTCTTGTCAGTATACATCCCAAGTTATCTCTAATTTATCAACTTCCCCCCAACCCTATGAGTTAGCACTGCCTTTGTACAGATTACATCATCTCATCCCTTAGGACAGACTTGCTAAAGAACAAAATTTAAAGATTAAGATGATGAATTTTATACAAATATAGAATAATATTTATCAAGGATTTTATTTAATTGACTAATGAGGCAACTGATAAGATGCTGGAATGGGTTCAAAGGAGTTGTCAAAGAATCACACTTATAGAGGCTAATCAGGAATGCTGAACTGAGTTTATAAATAGTTGCAAAACTTTCTTTTTCCACAGCAGGGAGGGAAATTGATTTTCCTTCCACCAGACAGAATTCATTTGCACATCTATGGATAAGAGTCATTTTCATTGTCGTGATCTACAATTTACAGTTTTAAATAGCTCAGACAATGAAAGATGCAAATTCTAGAAAATCAAAATAACCCAGAAGAGTGTGCTCTAGACAGCACATACATTTTGATTGAAGACACCTAGTAATGTGTTTGGTTTACTTCAAAGTCTTTTATAATTTTTTTCTGACAGACTTTAGCATCTTACTAAAACTAAAGTGTAATAGTATTTCTCTCCTGTTCAAAATTTCTTGTGGCTTCCTACCAACCACAAAATAAAATCCAGTCCCACCTCAACTGGGTAGGATGGCCACCATCATCTCCTGATCTCTACTCACCCCACCCTTAAATCTACAGGTACTTCATGCCAGTGGAAGCGGTACCAAAATTAGTAAGCTTTCCCAAAAACACCTAGCTGTTTCATATTCATCACCTTGCACAGTCCATAACCTCTTCCTAGAATGTGCTTTTAAAGGGTTATTAATTTCAAAGCCAAGTTCAGAGGCCTTATTTCCCAGGAATGTTCTTGCCTCTCCAAATAAAATTAATCATTTCCTATCAGTGCAAATTGTTTTCATGTATGATTTCCCTAATAGACCAAGAACTGCCTTGGGGACAAATATTGAAAATATTTATTGTGTTGCTGTTAACGATAGAGACTTTAAAGTCAGATCTGAGTTCATGTTCTGAATCCATCACCTACTAGCTGAATGACATGGGCAAGTAAGTTAACCTCTCTCTTCCTTAGTTTCTTCATCTGTAAATGGAAGCATTATAGCTTTGAGTGCCGGCTTTAAATTAGATGGGGTCCCTTGTGGCTCAGCTAGTAAAGAACCTGCCGGCAATTCAGGAAACCTGGGTTTGATCCCTGAGTTGGGAAGATCCCCTGGAGAAGGAGAAGACTACCCACTCCAGTAGTCTGGCCTGGAGAATTCCATGGACTGTATAGTCCATGGGGTTACAAAGAGTCACAGACTACTTTCACTCCATTTTGAATTAGATTAGCTGTTTGAATTCTTGTTCTATAACTTACTAATCCTGTTATCCAAGGCAAATCCCTTTTCCTTTTCCTTCAACTCTTCATCTGTAAAGTAGCATTGGTAATAATACCTCATAAGGTTGTTGAGAGATGTTAAGATATATAAACAGTGTAACGATTAAGTTTTTGTGTCAACTTAGCTAGGCCACAGTACCTGGATATTTGGTCAAATATCAGTTTAGATATCACTCAGAAGGTTATTTTTTAGATGAGATTAACGTTTAAATCAGTAGGCTTAAGTAAAGTAGATTGCTCTTCATAATATGGGTGGGCCTCATCCAATCTGTTGAAAGCATTAGGAGAAAGATTCATGTACCAAAAGGGAGATTTCTGTCTCAATACTGCATTTGGACTTGAGCTGCAACATCAGCTCTTCCCTGAGTCTCCAGCCTATCAAACTGTCCTACAGTTTTCAGATTTGCCAGCCAGTTCGTTAGTGTAATTAGTTTTGTTACTAGAACTCTGGCTTGTTTGTTTGTTTTCATGTAATTATTTTGTTACATGAATTACTATATGCAAAACACTTAGCCCAACATCTGGAACATAACAAGTAGTCAACAGATTTTGTATAGTATCATTTCCAGGGTCAAACATAGTACCTGGCCAAATAAATATTTGGGGAGCCTGGTGGGCTGTCATCTCTGGGGTCACACAGAGTTGGACACAACTGAAGCAGCTTAGCAGCAGTAGCAGCAGTTATCTGAATGGGTGTATGAATGGATGAAAAAAAGGATAGTATTAGGTAAAATGGGGCTAGTGGTAAAGAATCTGCCTGCCAATGCAGGAGATATAAGAGATACAAATTCGATCCCTGGGTAGGGAAGATCCCTTGGAGGAAAGCATGGCAACCCACTCCAGTATTCTTGCCTGGAGAATCCCATGGACAGAGGAGCCTGGCAGACTACAGTCCATAGGGTCACAAAGAGTCAGACACAACTGAAGTGACCTAGCACACACACATGCACACATCATGTAAAATATAGAAGTCACATTAATCTCACATATATTATATATTTTCATATTAATGATATTATTTTAACATTAAATGTGTTATTCTGAATACACTTCTTGTAGAGTACAAGAAACTCAGAGAAAGGGAAAGTGCTTAAGGAAAGACTAACAAGTTTATTGTGTTGGAAATCTCTTTTGCCATATCACTCAATGAACCTACTTTCACTAAAGTTTCACATACTAAAGCTAATATCAGTATAACTTAATTTTTATTTTCCTCATTCTGTCTGTTGTTATTGATTGATATCTCTTTGATGTGTTCTCCTCTTAGATGTCTTTACAACATGCTTGCCTGGTTCTTCCATCTTTTCAGATATTTCTTGGAGCAACTGGAAGTCTTTCTCTGTTGATTTGCTTTTTAACTTGTTACACAGGTTTCTTCTCTCACTTCCTTTTTTCTTCTATTTATACTGTAACATTCTGTTATAAAAACCACTTGCACCATCCCAAAGCAAATACCATAACTTCTCAGGAAAAAAAAGTATTTCTTGTTCACCAGACACAGGAAAACCCCAACTGAGTATTAAATGAGCTGCAAATTTGTGAAGCACCAACAGCCATTCTGTGTGTCTTGTGTCACTATAAAATTTGCAATTCTTCATCAAAATCAAAAGTAACACAATAGAAAAACTGCCCTTTTGACAAAAATCTACCACTACGTTCTCTGGAAGGACTGATGCTTAAGCTGAAACTTTGGCCACCTCATGCGAAGAGTTGACTCATTGGAAAATACCCTGATGCTGGGAGGGATTGGGGGCATGAGGAGAAGGGGACGACAGAGGATGAGATGGCTGGATGGCATCACCGACTCGATGGATGTGAGTTAGAGTGAACTCTGGGAGTTGGTGATGGACAGGGAGGCCTGGCGTGCTGCGATTCATGGGGTCGCAAAGAGTCGGACGCGACTGAGCCACTGAACTGAACTGAACTGAACCACTACTATAGCAGTTTAATTGTTAGCACAATCACCATCACCATGTTAGTTTTGCTGTTCCTCTGCTCCCTGGTTGATATCGTCTAGTTCTCATCTCCATTTGAATATCACGTGTGCTGCTAAGTCCCTTCAGGCATGTCCAACTCTGCGTGAACCAATGGACCCTAGCCCACCTGGCTCCTCTGTCCATGGGATTCTCCAGGCAAGAATACTGGAGTGGATTGCCATGTGCTCCTCCAGCAGATCTTCTCAACCTAGGGATCACATTTAGAACTCAACATGCCCCCAATTCAGTGTATCTTCTTACCCCAAACATGCTAATCTCACTATGATTTCCCATCTTATAAGTGACGCCTCCATCTATACAGTATTCGTAGGCCCCTCTTTTTTCCCCTACCCAATCTATCAACAAGTTTTGTCTGTCCCCTCTCCCTAATAGCTGGTCAGTCTTTCACATCTTCTCTACTCCTGCAGTCAATGCTTTACTTCCATCCTCAATGCTCATCTGAATTATTTCAGTAGCCATCCAACAAGTTTCTCTATGTTACAAATCCTCTCACTGAAATACAATCTTTATGCTTCTATCAGAGAAATTCTTTCTAAGCTGCACGTCTAATTGTTAGCTTCCTGATTCAAATCCTTCAACAGACATCCTCTCACTTCATGATAAAAATCCAAATTCATTAAGCTCTTTCAGAATCTTCTGCCTGCTTCTTTAGTAGCAAAATCTCTCACCACTCTTATCCTCAAAATAGATGCCCTGAACAAACAACTATCTGAAGCTGCAAGAATGCAGCGTGCTTTCTGTCACCTGCTAGCTTTCCTCTCATATTGTTCCTTCTGGTTTCAAAGCCACCTGCCCATCATCACTACCACCTCATTTGCCTAGGAAACCTCTCTCCTTAGCATATCCCTTTGTTTCAGATATCTCCTCATTAAATCCTTCCCTATGCCATCCCCAAACTGACCTGGTAATCTCTCCTCTCTGAGCTCACGGTGACCTGTGCTAACCTCTTTCAGTTCCCCATCATATTGTATAGTAATAGTGCATTTATTCATTTTTCCCCCACTTCAGTAAGAGCTCTGAAAGTAGGAAATAATCTCTTACATCTTTATCCCCAGTCCATGGAAACTGCATTCATGTAGTCAAATCTCGGCTTCTATAAGGTGTAATTTTAGAGCTATGAAATCACATTATACAATATATATAAACATTCAGCCAAGAGCATGATAAAGCTGGGTTACATGACAACAAAGAGAAATTGTTATATGTCTTAGTATGATCCCCTACCTAGATACTTAGGGAAACATAATCTATTAGACAGCCTAGCATTTGTAGAATTCAAACATACAATTTAGTGTTAAAGGTTTAAAAGAAAGGGAGAAAAGTCCTAAAAAATATATGGCCTGCAATAGGGCATCATGTTATACAAAGTTTCTACATCACCTTATAGTCCCTGGAAGTTCAGTGATATCCGTGATTTCTCAGTGTCTCAACACAAACAATTTTCTCAAGATCTCCCGTCAACCATGGGCCTAGAAGGCTGAGGCTCCTGTGCTATGCTCCATACGCAGGTAAGAAATAGGAACACCATTGATGATCCCATGTGGATCTGCCAATTTCCCCTTCTAGATGATGTCCCTCAGTTGTGCAGGAAATATATAGCTCTTTTTGGATACCCTCCATCTCAACAGAGGTGACCCCCATGTTCTAGCCCTCTTTAATATCAATTATTCTCATGCCTGTACTGACTACCCCCTAGCTTCAGATCCTCACTAGTTGTGTATACTTGCTCCCTAAAATGAATTCTCAGGTTTTGTGATTCATTAAGACAGTGGTTCTGAAAAATGCATACACCTGAGAATAACCTGCTATCACTTATTAAACCAAAGATTTGCTGAGTCCCATCTCTGGTGATTGTGTTTTTAATAAATGCCCAATATAACTCAAGTGGATCTGATCCCAAAACCAGAATTTTAAAGCCACTGCTAAGGAATATTTTCAACCCTACTTCTTCATTTTATCACTGATATTGTTGGTTACAGATTTTTTTTCTTTCTGTATTCCTTCCTTACTGGTGAGAGACAAAACGACCTAAGGAAAATTTTGTGATTTGGGATACAAAACACGAGTTTCCTGGTAACTACAATGAATACCCCTTCAGGAGGCCAAACATATTTTTCTCTGAAATGTCCCTATGTCAAAACAACCACAGGACACTGAACTAGGCCTCAAAGACAACCAGCTAAAAGTCTGAATGACAGCTTTTTACTGTTCTTTCTTGTTGACTAGATATATTTGAAAACATTCTGGAAAATGCAAAGAACTATGCAACACAAAGTATCATTATTACTACCTTCATATTAATGCCTAATGTACGCCTTTTGCTTGTGGCAGGGTTCAGTGAGCCCTACTTATCTGAGAAAAGTATTTCTTAAAAAGGCTATGATAAATGGGGCTCACAGAATTAGACATTTCAAAGAAGCTCAGTTCACTTTTCACCAAAAAGGTTTCCAACTCTATTATTTATGATCTAAGATATTTGGGGACTACTGTATTATGATTTCATTTTTTCAGCTTAACCCAGAGGGATTATTTGCCCATTAATAAACCTCTTTATTGCATGTCTTAAAACTATTCAAGTCATTCAACAGCTACTAGGACTGATAGGCCATAATAATTTTAATAATTTTAACTATAAAACTATACAAGGAGAAAATAATCATAGTTTATGTGGAGAATAGGAGATGAAGACAATGCTCTTGTGAAATGAAATTCATTTTGGTCTGACAAGTAATATGCAAATTTTATCACTGTTTAAAGAATACAACCAAGAGCTTTTTATAAAGTCACAAATGATTCTCCAAGTTCTAGCAGTTTTTATATTTAGAAGAAATGTTCTGTAATACTGATATAACCTAGAATAATCTTCCTGATGTTACTGTACTCAAGTGTCAGTAGAAGTACAAAAATATATATTCTTGGCAATTAAGAAATCAGTAAGACAATGCTCTTTTGAAAAAAAGGGACCATCATGACCCGTTTTTTTTTTTTTTTTTCAAATTCAGATGGTAAAGCAGTCTGTCAATAACAAAAAAATCATGAACCGTTGGCTGAAACAAATTTTTTGGTTTGCCATATGGACTTTCATTTTAGACACAAAAAACATGTTTCTCAATTTCCTTTATCATGACAGGCTACCAGAAATATTTCCAAGCATTTTCTGAGTCTCCACAACTCACTGGAAATATTTTCCAAAGGCTATTTATGTCTTCTAAGCCAATTCCAGGGTCTTATGAATACTACCTTCCATGACATCATACAGCTTTGAAATAATGGGAAATCACAGGACCTAAATAATTAGGCTTGACTCCTGGCTTATTAAGTACTGGCTGTGTGATTTGGATCAGGTTACTTGTGGTAATTTAGAATTTTAAATTAAATTAAATTTTTTTAATTTAAAAGTTAAATTTTTTAGTTGAATAATGGAGAAGGATTGGAGAAATACTGGTCTTAGAAAATGGAAGACTTCAGGTTGGTAAGTCATATGTTGCATAATAACAAATCCAGCTACTATTTAAACTGGAGGACTTTAAACTTGTTTAAATTTTTAAAAATTAAAATAATAATAATGCAACATGTAAGTTCAAATCTGAGTCAATTGTTTATAAGCTAATGTAAGGATTTTAGAAAAGAATATGTGTAAAAACATCTGAAGCATAGTGAACCCTCAATAATTTACACACATATATGTCAAACTCAGCCTATATAAGTTTCCATCGCTCAACTATGTGTACCAAAAAATTTGGCTTTGTCCAAAAACAGATCTGACTTTGCATTCAACTTTTGGAACACAATCTATGACATACCTGATAGGGGTATCTTTGTTTAGGGGAGGGGCTGGCTATGCTAGAAAGGCCAGCCATGTTTTAGGGTGTGATAGTTGGGTCATACAGCATCTGCAATCAAACATATGGGCAATCAATCAATCAGTTAATTCTGGGGAGAAGGCAATGGCACACCACTCCAGTACTCTTGCCTGGAAAATCCCATGGACGGAGGAGCCTGGTGGGCTATAGTCCACGGGGTCGCTAAGAGTTGGACACGACTGAGCAACTTCACTTTCACTTTTCACTTTCATGCATTGGAGAAGGAAATGGCAACCCACTCCAGTGTTCTTGCCTGGAGAATCCCAGGGATGGGGGAGCCTGGTGGGCTGCCGTCTATGGGGTCGCACAGAGTCGGACACGACTGAAGCGACTTAGCAGCAGCAGCAGCAATGGAGCCCCAGATGAAAACCTGAACACTGAAACTTGGGTGAGATTCCTTGGTTGGCAACACTATGTGCTTACGTCACATATCAATGCAAGGAGGGTAACATATCCAGAGAACAATAGAGGCTTCCCATTTGGAACCTACCCAGACTCTGCCTTATGGGTCTCCACCCTTGACTAGATCCTTTCCCTCTCATAAGCCATATTTGTGACTATAATAATTTTCAGTGAGTTCTGTGGAACTTTCAGGTAAATTATCAAAACTGAGGATGTCTTAGAAAGTCTCTTCAAATTTGCAATTGGTCTCAGATGTAAGAGCAGTATTAGGAACACTCAGACCTCATAGTTTGCTAACACTGAGTAAAAATGATCTCTATTATTTAAGTTCATGTAAATAACAATCCTTAACTAAGAATTTACTCTTTGTGGTAAAATCTCTAAGAAAAACAAGAAAGAAAAGATAAAATAAGCAAATTATTAAATCTTTCTTAAATACTACTATTCTATCTATCATGTATTTTATTACAATTGGGAGTTACCTAATTTAAAAAAATCCCTCCAAGTACAATACTTAATGCTTTTTCAGATAGAAAATACTCTATATCTGTGAAGACAGATGTAAAGGCCATGCCTATATCAGCTATCCAAATAGTCAAGGTTTTTGCAAATTAGAAGTGTTACCCTATTATCAACGTTTTGGCTTTTTAGAAAATTATGATAAATTGGTCTAAATCACAATGTCCAGGCCAGAGTCCTACAATACCTAACCTACAGATATCTTAAATTCAAGAAACAATATCCCATCTTTTCTGTATTTGGAAGCATATATATCCCACCAATATCAAGCTTGAGAGTATATGCCGTATCCTGGGACATCCGGAGAGGTCACAGTATAAAAGACCAGGTCATTACAGGAGCCCTTTTTATTGATAGTATAAAGCTTTTCAAAGTTTGATTAAATTACAATGAGTGCTCTAACCTTTCTCTAGAACAGTGGTATTAACTGAGTGTGATTGTATCTCCGGGGATATGGTCGTGTGTAGAGATACTTTTTAGTTGTGATAAGTGTGAGGCGATAATATTGGCATCTTGTGGGTAGAAGCCAGAGATGCTGATAAACATTCTACAAGGCACAGGGAAGCTTCCCACAGCAAAGAATCATCCACCCTCAAATGTCAATAATTCTGAGGTTGAGAAACCCTGCTCTAGAGATATCACAGTCTCAGTCAAAC
The DNA here is from genome assembly GCF_032405125.1 of Capricornis sumatraensis. Taxonomy (NCBI): domain Eukaryota; kingdom Metazoa; phylum Chordata; class Mammalia; order Artiodactyla; family Bovidae; genus Capricornis; species Capricornis sumatraensis. The sequence continues at coordinate 61,316,806 of NC_091087.1, forward strand.
TGAATTTTTATCAATGACATCAGTTCAGGAGGATTTCATCTTGGTTCTTTCTGAAGATATCACTGTTCTTCCTATATTTAATGGGGCCACCATTCCTATAGGCCTAAATCAAATGTTCTTCCTTATCTGAAGACTGGCTACACTCAACAGTCTTTTGGGGAAACTGAAAATACGTATTTCACAAGCTCCCTTTTCAGCGATTCTTAATCAATGTGTACGGGCTAGGACTTAAGGATTTTTATGTGTGATCACTCTCGAGATGATGCTAATTAGAAGCCACCACTGGGAACTGCTAATCTAGAAAGTCATCTGCAGTCCTTGTTGAAAATACCGATTATCATGCCTGCCCTAGTAGAGACACGGAATCAGAATCTCCAGAGGTGAGACCTAAGAAGTTGTATTTTTAACGTGTCTCCAGATGACTCATCATAGACAGGTTTGGGAAACATTGGTTAAGAAAATACCAAAAAAATCAGGATCTGTGATCAAAGCTTACAGAAAGGGCAGCATCCTTTCATAGGATGACACAACTAAACGAAAAACATGTTAAAAGCTAAGCTCAGCCCATCACATCCCAGAGCAGCAGCAATCACTGATTTTTGGTTACAAACTAGTCGAAGTCTGACAGGACTTCGTGGGAGACAGTACTTGACCTCTCCTCTGTGGAAATACTAGCCTTAGAAATGTTGGAAATGGACTTTGTAGAGAGAAGTGTCATCAGTAAACTTCCCTTTCTGTGGATATTAGAGACTATTCTCAGTCGCTGCTTTGTATTCGACATCCAGATTTGTAAATGTTAACATAATGGTAAAAGCAAAGGCAGACCAGGGCAGAAATGAATCACTGGCTTGATGCTTTAACTCCTTGCTCCCCAACATCTATACTTCTTCCTCATTTATTCATGTCTTAGAGGAAGAAGCCCTCTAAGATATTTATTTACATTAATCAGGTGCCCTGAATATCATCCCCTCAACTATCTGATACAGTTTTTCCCTTATGTTCTCTTTTATTACACCCTCTATATAGCTTCACCATATTCCTATCTACCAGCATTTTCATCTTACCACATAAGTATATCCATTCTCTCCCATATTGAAACTATTCCTCAATACATTTTTTTTAATCTCTGAGATACCTAATAGACCCTTTTTCTTTACTACAACCAAAATTCTCAACACTTATTTAGATGTAAATGTGGCTGTTACTCATCAAATGGGTATTTGGGTGCTTCCTGAGCTATAGAAGACATTTTTCATTGCCAAATAAATAACTCCATCTGTGTGTCAGATAAGCGCCTAAAGTTCAGAATGTCCTAATCTGAAATTGTCACCCCTAACTCCTCTTCCCCAACATGTGTTTCTGTGTCTGTATCCCCATTTTAATGAATCAAATATACATATAGCTAGATTTCCAAACTAGAAATCATGTGAAATTCCTCTTTCTCCCTGTAGCTCAAGTGGTAAAGAATCTCCCTGCAATGCAGGAGACCAGGGTTCGATCCCTGAGTCAGGAAGATCCCCTGGAGAAAGGGAACGGCAATCCACTCCAGTAATCCTGCCTGGAGAATCCCATGAACAGAGAAGGCTGGCAGGCTACAGTTCTTGGGGTTGCAGAGTCAGACACAACTGAGCAACTAACACACACATTTGTCTTCATGATAAATCTCAAATCCATTTCCCTTTCACTCCCCACAAACAACGCATCAGTTCAAGACTTTGTCATTTACGCTCAATAATGCAACATCTCAATCAAGTCATATCCAGCCCAGAGCTCTTCATATTTTCCGGTCATCAAAAGAAATCTCATCAAATCTTGGTGAAAGGATTCAAGTCTAACACATTTCCTCATCTGCTAGTTCAAAAACCTCAAAAGTAAAGGAAATGAGCCAGCAATATGGTAATATAATTTATGTGATATTATTTGGATACTACACATTTTATCTGTTTTTCTTTGTTGCTTTTGTTTTGGTGGGTTTTGGAGGTTTTGTTTTTTATCTCTATGCCAGTTCAAACCCATAGTCACAGGGTTTGCCATAGAGCTTTCTGATTCTCAATTTCCATAACATTTTTAAACAAGTTTTAGGGGGAAAATATCAAGATTTGTTTAAAACTCCAAATATGTTATAGTTTTCTCGGGGTATATGCCAAGTAGTGGGATTGCTGGTTATATGGTGGTTGGCTTTTTTTTTTTAGTTTTTTAAGGAAGCTCCAAAGAGGCATGTTTCCCAATAATCATTGCAGCACTATTTAAAATAGCCAGGACATGAAAGCTACTTAAATGTCCATAGACAGATGAATGGATAAATAAGATGTGGTACATGTATACAATGGAACATTACTCAGCCACAAAAAGAAATAAAATTGGGTCATTTGCAGTGATGTGGATGGACCTAGAGTCGGTCATACAGAGTGAAGTCAGTCAGGAAGAGAAAAACAAATATCGTATATTAACATGTATGTGCGGAATCTAGAAAGATGGTACAGATGAGTCTGTGTGCAGGGCAGGAATAGAGACACAGACATAGTGAATGGACATGCGGACACAGAGGAGGAAGGAGAAGCTGAGACAGATTGGGAGAGCAGCACTGTCTATACACGACCATGTGTAAAACAGAGTTGGCGAGAAGCAGCTGTATAACATAGGGAGCTCAGCTCAGAGCTGTGATGACCTAGAGGGGTGGGATTGAGGGTGGAAGAGAGGTTCAGGGAGAGGGGACATATGTGTGCGTGTGTGTGTTCATATATATATTTATATTTATATTTATATATGATTTACTTCACTGTACAGCAGAAACCAACACGACATTGTAAAGCAATTATGCCTGCATGCTAAGTCACTTCAGCTGTGTCCGAATCTGCTACCCCATGGACTATATAGACCACCAGGCTCCTCTGTCCATGGGATTCTTTAGGCAAGAATACTAGAGTGGGTTGCCATGCTCTCCCCTCCAGGAGATCTTCCCAATCCAGGGATCAAAACTGCATCTGTCTCTGCCCATGCACTGGTAGGTGGGTTCTTTACCACTAGCCAATCTGGGAAGCCCAAAGCAATTATACTCCAATAAAAATTTTTTAAAACTTCAAATACATAATTTGGGTTGTTCCAGCAAGCAAAAACCTCTCTAGGAGAGTCAAAAGTTATAATTTCTTATTGTAGAAATCATGTCCCTTTATTGTTGGAATTTAATTTTCAGAATTTCTTAGCAGTTTCTAAGTGGTTGGAGAGCTATCAAACAAAGTTTATGCTCTTTTACTTAAACAGCAGTGTTCACTGAGGACAATGTGCTTAATCGCAAAGAAAAAGTAAAAATGATACCCATAATCCCACACTCAAAGTTAACAAGAGTTAAAGGTAAAGTCAGAGTTCTCCAGAGAAACAGAATCAATAGGATAGATGCAAATTAGACATAGATATATATATTGATATATATATACATATACATATGGTATCTTTTATCATAGCTCCATGTATATGTATAAAGAGAATTACTTTAAGGAATTGGTTCCCATGATTGTGGGACTGGCAAGTTTAAAATCACAGAGTAGGCCAGCAGGCATTCGTGTGTCAGTCTGGAGCCCAAAATTTGTACGAGAGTCTGGGAGGCTGAAAACCGAGATAGGCACCAATGCTTCAGTCTTGAGGAAAAATTTCCTCACCATGAAACTTCTATTTTTGCTCTTAAGCCCCTTCGAAAGATGGGAAAAGACTCATTCACATTATTAAGGGTAGTCTCCTTTACTTGAAGACAATTTATTACAGCTATTTATCACAAGTTCAAAATACCAGCACAACAACACTTGCATAAGTATTTGATTAAATAATGGGTAGTATAGCCTAGCTAAATCAACAATAATATTAGCCATTCAACCATATAACACTTCCCTCCATCTTTTTCTAGGCATAAATGGGATTACACATACAAATCCTATGATAGAAACTAACAAATAAAAGCATTTCAAAAGAAGTTTCTTGTGTCAAATTAAACTGCCATTCTAATAACCAAGAGTTTATTATTAACTTTTAAAGTGTTTACTTATATGCTATTATAAAAGGAGACTACAACATCTCCACATTCACAGAGATATGTTTAGTTTTGCCAGTTCAGTCGTGTGTAATTGACTTCACAAAGAAATCTCGGGATCTGCTCTGAGGGGCCAGGTCAAGATGGCAGAATAGGAGGATATGGAGCTTACCTCCTCCCATAAATACATCAAAAATACATCTACATGTGGAATGCTTCTCACAGATTACCTGGTGAATACTGGCAGATGATAGTATAAAACTCAAATTGCAGTAAAGATCACCACATACCCAGCTAGGATGAAAGAGAAAGAAAAAAGGAATTGCAATGGGAGCTTGAATGCTGGGAAAGAGCTCAGAAAGAGGAGAGGTTCCCTTGCCCCGGGAAGCCTCTTGACTGGCAGCGACATGAGCTGGAACAGAAAGGGAGCTTCAGAGGCTTGGAGGAGAGTGCAGCAGCCATCTTGCAGCAAGCAGAACAGAGAGAGACCAGAACAAAGGGACCGTGCCACCTTCCTGCACTCCCCAGCCTGAGACAAAAGTCTGTTAGTGTGTGCAGGGGCTGGGTGCTGAAATCCAGGCTTCAGAGGACACACACGGAGAGAAGACTGGGGTTGGCTGAAACCTGAAGAGGGCAGAGTATGGCCCAAGCTACATACAACTGAGGGTATGTGCAGAAAGGAGCTGAGGTTGATCGTTGAAGCCTCATTATTAATGCAAGCACTCAAAGCGGGGGAGGGGGCAAGGCACACCATAGCAGCCTCATTTTCAATCACAGTGAGCATGGCTCCGCCTCTGCAAGTTCAAGGAGCAGGCAAATGCTTGCCCGCACATGGAGGCAGGGCTGAAATTTGAGCTCTCTTCCCGCATGGTTGTACAATATATAGATTTATGCCACCACCACCAGGACCAGTTTAAACTCAGCACCTGTGGGACATCTGAACAGAATACTCAGAATACTCGTGTCCCTGTGCCTAAGGCCAGTCCAGCATTAGCACCTATGGGCCGGGTCACAGTCTGGGCTGCTTCTGTGGCTCCCAAGGTGCATCCAGGTGCGTGACTACTGTGATCTTGCCTGACTCAGTGGGTCTGGGCAGGTGGCTTTGTGACTGCACCAGGGCCTGCTGCCTGCCTTTCCATGACTGAGGAGAGGTTGAGGGTGGTGTCAGAAAGAGTGTACTTTGTCAGCCCGTACAATGGGTGGCAGACAACACCAGAGTGCACGCTTCCCAGTGGAAAGCTCCTGCAGAGGGAGGCTCAGTGGCTCCTCTCCTGGCAGGAGAGCTCCAGTCCCACCTACCTCACAGTACAGCTCAGAAGGGAATCTGGGGCCTTGTACACCAACAACTGGGGAGCCGAACCTGCCCCTGCTAGGACTGTGACAATCACAGAGCAAAGGGGAAGCCTCTCTCAATATCCACGGCAGGCTGTAGTCACCAGAGCAGTCATACCCTCTATCAAAGGGGAAACAACCAGCATACACTGAGGAAAAATGCAGCAGGTATCCTTACTAAAAACAGCTCTTGCACCGAAAATATTAGACATACACAGGCTACATGGGGATGCAACCCTCCATGACCACAGTAGATAACTGTTCCCCCTAAACTCATAGAGACAGAGAAAATAAGTAAAATGAAGAAACAGAGGAACCACCGCCAACTAAATGATTAAGAAAATTCCCTTGAAAGAACAAATGATGAAACAGTCCTCTTCATCTAATAGACACTGGTTCAAAAGGAGGTAATAAAAAATAATGAAGGAATTAAGAAAGGCTATTGATATAAATGCAGATTACTGTAAAAAGGAACTAGAAACTATAAAAAGGAACCAAGTAAAATTAGAAAATTCATTTGCTGAGATGAAAGCTGAGCTAAGGCCTAGGCATAGCAAACGGAATAATGTAGAACAAATAAGTGATCTGGAAGATAGAATAATGAAAATTATCCAATTAGAACAGAGGACAGAAAGACAAATGAAAAAAATGAAAGCAACATAAGAGACCAAAGCAATAATAAAAAGCATGACAATCATTCATAGTTGGGATCCCAAAGGGGAAGAAAGAGAAAGCGGGATCAAAAATGCATTTGAAAAAATTATGCCTGAAAACTTCCTAAACTTAAAGAAGGAAACAGATATCCAGGAGCAGGAAGCACAGAGAGTACCAAACAAGATAAACTCAAACAAGACTTACAATAAGACATACTATAGTTAAAATGGCAAAAGTTAAAGAGACAAAGCTAAACGCAGCAAGAGAGGGGACTTGCCTAGTGGTCCACTGGCTAGGACTCTGTTCTCCCAATGCAGGGGGCTCAGGTTTAATCCCTGGGCAAGGAACTAGATCCCACATGCCACAATCAGGATCAAAGATTCCGCGTGCCATAGCTAAGGCCTGGCACAGCCAAATAAATAAAAAATTAAAAAAAAAATAAATGCAGCAAGAGAAAAACAAAGAGTTAGCTAAAAGTGATATTGGCTGATTTCTTTACAGAAAAGTTGCAGGCCAGAAGGGAGTGGCAAGATATATTCAAAGTCCTAAAAGGGAAAAACATGCAACTTAGGATACTCTACCCAGCAAGATTATCATTTAGAACAGAAGGATAGATAAAGAATTTCTCAGACAAGCAAATAGCTGATGGGACACTGCTCTATAACACAGGGAGCTCAACTTGGTGCTCTGTGATGACCTAGAGGGTCAGCTCAAAAGGGAGGGGATATATGTGTTCTTATAGCTGATTCACACTGTTGCACAGCAGAAACCAACACAACACTGTAAAGCAATTATGCTTCAATTAAAAATAAATTAAAAAAAAAATAATATAACAATGCTAAACCTAGCCTAAAAGTAATACTGAAAGGTCTTCTCTAAATAGAAAATAAGCAAGAATCCATAGGAAAGAGAAAATTACAATTGGAAAGTAAATCACTTAAATAAGCCACTACACAGATTAAAAAATAAAAAATGTTTATGAAAGTAAGGATAACTACAATGAATAGCAAAAGAATAAAAATGATAATATAAAAGAATACATCAAAATCATAAAATGTGGAAGAGGAGAGTAAGAAAATGCAGATCTTTTTCTAGAATGTGTTTGAGCCTATATGATTACCAGTCTAAACCAAGTAGATATAATAATGGATTAGCATAATTGAAAAACAGGATAACCGCAAATCAAAAACATACAGATTAACAACAAAAAAAAGAGACAGAGAGAACACAAGCTTAAAACAGAAGAAAGTCATCAAACCACAAAATGAGAGTCTCCTGGGGAGACAGGCGACAGCTGTGGCTCACTGTGGGGACAAGGACCCTGGTGTCAAGACGCACTGTGCTGAGCTGATCAGTCATGTTTGACTCTTTGCAACAGCATGGACTGTAGCCTGCCAGACTCCTTTGTTTATGGGATTCTCCTGGCAAGAATATTGGAGTGGGTAGCCATTCTCTTTTCCAAGGAATCTTCCTGAACCAGGGATAGAACCCAGGTATCCTGCATTGCAGGCAGATTCTTTATCATCTGAACCACCAGGAAAGCAAAGTTAGACATACTGGACTGAGGAGTACTACCTGGCATGATCTCTCCTGGAGCTTCCCTTGTGGCTCAGCTGGTAAAGAGTCGTGAAGAGCCGGACACGACTTTTTGTTCCTCAAAGTGAAAATGAACGACTTTACTTCTCCTGGAAACTACCATTTTGACACCAAGACCTGGTCCCACACAGCATACTGCAGGCTCCGTTGTTGGGATGCCTCAGGCCAAACAACTAAAGGAGTAGGAACACAGCCCCACCCATCGGCAGACAGGCAGCCTCAGTTCAGTTCAGTCACTCTCTCCTGTCTGACTCTTTGCGACCCCATGAATCGCAGCACACCAGGCCTCCCTGTCCATCACCAACTCCCGGAGTTCACTCAGATTCACGTCCATCGAGTCCGTGATGCCATCCAGCCATCTCATCCTCTGTCGTCCCCTTCTCCTCCTGCCCCCAATCCCTCCCAGCATCAGAGTCTTTTCCAATGAGTCAACTCTTCGCATGAGGTGGCCAAAGTACTGGAGTTTCAGCTTTAGCATCATTCCTTCCAAAGAAATCCCAGGACTGATCTCCTTCAGAATGGACTGGTTGGATCTCCTGGTAGTCCAAGGGACTCTCAAGAGTCTTCTCCAACACTACAGTTCAAAAGCATCAATTCTTCGGTGCTCAGCCTTCTTCACAGTCCAACTCTCACATCCATACATGACCACTGGAAAAACCATAGCCTTGAATAGACAGACCTCAGCTGGCAAAGCAATGTCTCTGCTTTTGAATATGCTATCTAGGTTGGTCAAAACTTTTCTTCCAAGGAGTAAGCGTCTTTTAATTTCATGGCTGCAGTCACCATCTGCAGTGATTTTGGAGCCCCAAAACATAAAGTCTGACACTGTTTCCACTGTTTCCCCGTCTATTTCCCATGAAGTGATGGGACCAGATGCCATGATCTTCGTTTTCTGAATGTTGAGCTTTAAGCCAACTTTTTCACTCTCCTCTTTCACTTTCATCAAGAGGCTTTTTAGTTCCTCTTCACTTTCTGCCATAAGGGTGGTGTCATCTGCATATCCGAGGTCATTGATATTTCTCCTGGCAATCTTGCTTCCAGCCTGTGTTTCTTCCAGTCCAGCATTTCTCATGATGTACTCTGCATTAAGTTAAATAAGCAGGGTGACAGTATACAGCCTTGACATACTCCTTTTCCTATTTGGAACCAGTTTGTTGTTCCATGTCCAGTTCTAACTGCTGCTTCCTGACCTGCATACAGATTTCTCAAGAGGCAGGTGGTCTGGTATTCCCATCTCTTTCAGAATTTTCCACAGTTTATTGGGATCCACACAGTCAAAGGCTTTGGCAGAGTCAATAAAGCAGAAATAAATGTTTTTCTGGAATTCTCTTCCTTTTTCCATGATCCACCGGATGTTGGCAATTTAATCTCTGGTTCCTCTGTCTTTTCTAAAACCAGCTTGAACATCAGGAAGTTCACTGTTCACATATTGCTGAAGCTGCCTAAAGTCTTCCAAACCCACAGCCACCTGGTCAATGGCTAAAGAAGATATGGTACATATATATAAAAGGATATTACTCAGTTGTATAAATGAATGAAATATTGTCATGTGCAACAACATGGAGGGACTAGAGATTATCATACTAAATGAAGTAAGTTAGAGAAAAACAAAGATCATATCATTTATATGTGGAATCTTAAAAAAAAAAAGAGACGAACTTACAAAGCAGAAAGAGATTTGCGGACTTGGAAAATAAACTTATGGTTAACAAAGGGAAAATAGGGAGGGATAAATTATGAGGTAGAGATTAACATAAACACACTCTCATATATAAAATAATCAACAAATACCTACTGTATAGCACAGGGAACTCTACTCAATACTCTGTAATAATGTATATGGGAAAGAATCTGAAAAAGAGAACATTATATATATATATATATATATATATATATAACTGAATCTCTTTGCTGTATCCCCTGAAACTAATATAACACTGTAAGTCAACTGTAGTCCAATATGAAATATTAAAAAATAAATTAAGTAAAAAAAGAGTATATTAAGAGAAGATCATAACAAATTCTGTCTTCATGTTCTCATATTACAACTGCAGAGGCTGAAAGTGCAAGAGACAACGTTGCTGGTAAACATTTCATGGATTCAGCAAGTATGCCAGATTTCATGCTGGAAACTGAAAGTACATTTAGTTAAAAGGACTAATGCAATTTCTAATTTACTGGCAGTGACCAAGGAAAATTTGCATTTTGTATCTCAGTCAAGATACTCAAAAACTGGAAACAGTGGCAGATTTTTTTTTTTTCCTTTGGGCTCCAAAATCACTGTGAATAGTGACTGCAGCCATTATATTAAAAGACACTTGTTCCTTGGAAGGAAAACTATGACAAACAGCATATTAGAAAGTAGAGATATCACTTTGCTGACAAAGCCCCATATTGTCAAAGCTATAGCTTTTCCAGTAGTCATGTACAGATGTGAGAGTTGGACCATAAAGAAGGCTGAGTGCCAAAGAATTGATGCTTTCAAACTGTGGTGCTGGAGAAGACTTGTGAGAGTCCCTTGGACAGCAAGGAGATCAAACCACTCAATCCTAAAGGAAATCAACCCTGTATGTTTACTGGAAGGACTGATGCTGAAGCTGAAGCTCCAATACTTTGGCCACTTGATGAGAAAAGCCGGTTCATTGGAAAAGACCCTGATGCTGGGAAAGGTTGAAGGCAAAAGAAGAGAGTGACAGGATGAGATGGTTGGATAGCATCACTGATTCAATGCATATGAGTTTGAGCAAACTCTGAGAGATAATGACGGACAGAGAAGCCTGGCATGCGGCAGTCCATGGGGTCACAAAGAGTCAGACACGATGATGAACAAGAATAACAATTCTGTTCAGAGTCCATTCTGGATATGAATCTTAAGTTTATGTAATGTAATTAAACAAGTTTTCCCCTCTATGCTTTGTGCTTTTGAAATTCAAAAAGTCTTCTCTCATCATGAAAAAAATTTTAACATATCTTACAAATATTTTTATAGTATTACCTCTAACATTTAATATTTAATTATTTTGGAATCATTTGGCGGCGGGGCGGGGGGGGGGGGGGGGGTGCGGATGCCATGCCAGCTGTGGGATCTTAGTTCCCCAACCAGGGATTGAACCCAGGCCCTCAGAGCAAAAGCACCTAGTCCTAACCACTGGACTCCCAGGGAATTCTTTGGGATTATCTTTTTAATGTGCTGATAGGTAGGGATCCAATCTTGTTTTTATTCATATAATCAGGTAGATTATTTAATACTATATACTGAAGTAATATATCTTTTATTTTTTTAAAAAGAAACCATTTTGTCAATTAAATTGCTAAAAATACTGTCTCCCAACAGTAATTTATATTTCTTTGATTGCTAAAGTTGCACATACTTCCATATATTTATTGTTCAGTCACTTTTCTTCCATCATGAAACACTCTTCCTTGTCTCTTGCTTATTTTCTTCTATTTATTTATGTCTTCTTGATTTGTGAGTGTTCTCTCTATTTAAAATTAAATATTAAACTTCTTATTTTTACATAAAAAATAACAAAGTTTTGATGCAATCCTTATCAAAATACCAAGTGCATTTTTCACCAAACTAGAACAAATAATTCTAAAATTTGTATGGCTACACAAAAGACTTCAAATAGCTAAAATAATATTGAGAAAGAAAACACAGCTGAAGAAAACATGTTCCTAGATATCAGACTAAAGCTATACTCATCAAAACAGAGGCACAAAAAGAGACACATGGATCAATGAAACAGGATAGAGAACCCAGAAATAAAAAGGAAAACTTATGGTCAATTAATCTACAAGAAAGGAGGCAAGAATATACAAGGGAGAAAAGACAGGCTCTTCAATAAGTGGTCCTGGGAAAACTGAACAGATGCATGTCATAGAATGAAATTAGAACTTTATCACCATACACAAAAATAAACTCAAAATGGATTAAAGACCTAAGTATAAGACTGGAAACCATAAAACTCCTAGAATAAAACATAAGCAGAACGTTCTTTGACATAAGTTACAGCAAGATATTTTTTGGATCTGCCTCCTAAAGCAAAGGAAATAAAAGCAAAAATAAACAAATGGGACCTAATTAATGTTAAAAAACATTTGTGAAGCAAAGAAAATCATTGATGAAATGAAAAGACAACTTACTGATTGGGAGAAAATATTTTCAAGTGATATGATGAATAAGGGGTTAATATCCAACATATGTAAACAGTTCATACAACTCAAAATAAAATTTTTTTAAAAAAAACAAGCATTACTCAGCCATTAAAAAGAATACATTTGAATCAGTTCTAATGAGGTGGATGAATCTGGAGCTTATTATACAGAGTGAAGTAAGCCAGAAAGAAAAACACCAATACAGTATGCTGCTGCTGCTGCTAAGTCGCTTCAGTCGTGTCCGACTCTGTGTGACCCCATTGACAGTAGCCCACCAGGCTCCCCCATCCCTGAGATTCTCCAGGCAAGAGCACTGGAGTGGGTTGCCATTTCCTTCTCCAATGTATGAAAGTGAAAAGTGAAAGTGAAGTCGCTCAGTTGTGTCTGACTCTTAGCGACACGATGGACTGCAGCCTACCAGGCTCCTCCGTCCATGGGATTTTCCAGGCAAGAGTACTGGAGTGGGGTGCCATTGCCTTCTCCACCAATACAGTATACTAACACATATATATGGAATTTAGAAAGATGGTAATGATAACCCTCTATGCGAGATAGCAAAAGAGACACAGATGTATAGAACAGACTTTTAGACTCTGTGGGAGAGGGAGAGGGTGGGATGATTTGGGAGAATGGCATTAAAACATGTATACTATCAGGTAAGAAACGAATCGCCCGCCAGTCTATGTTCGATACAGGATACAGGATGCTTGGGGCTGGTGCACGGGGATGATCCAGAGAGATGATATGGGATGGGAGGTGGGAGGGGGGTTCATGTTTGGGAGCTCATGTACACCCGTGGCTGATTCATGTCAATGTATGGCAAAACCAATACAGTATTGTAAAGCAAAATAAAGTAAAAAATAAAAATTAAATAAATAAATAAACAAGCAACCCAATTAAAAATGGGCAAATGAACTGAATAGTCTTTAAAAAAAAAAAAAAGTACATGCAGATGGATAATAGGTACATGAAAAGATATTTAACATTGCTAACCATCAGGGAAATGCAAATCAAAACCACAGTGAGATATCACCTCACACCTGTCAGAATGGTTATTACCAAAAAGGACACAAACAACAAATGTTGGCAAGGATGTATAGAAAAAGAAACCATCATAACTGTTGCTAGGAATGTAAATTGGTGCAACCACTATGGGAAATATCATGAAGGTTTCTCAAAAACTACAAATATAACTACCATATGACATAGCCATTCCACTCCTGGGTGTATATCTGAAAAAAAACAAACTTACTAATTCAAAAAGATACATGCATCCCCAATTTTCATAGTAGCAATATTTATAAATGCCAAAATATGGAAACAACCTCAATGTCCATCAACAGATGAATGGATAAATATGTGGTGTATATATACATATATACACAAACATACATACGTACATACACAGTGGAATACTGCTGCTGCTAAGTCGCTTCAGTCGTGTCCAACTCTGTGCAATCCCATAGACGGCAGCCCACCAGGCTCTGCCGTCCCTGGGATTCTCCAGGCAAGAACACTGGGGTGGGCTGCTGTTTAAAAAGGGACTAAATTTTGCCAGAACATGGATGCACTTGCAATAACATGGATGGACTTGGAAGGCATTGTGCTAAGTGAAATAAGTCAGAGAGAAAAAGGCAAAACTGTATGATCATTTATATGTGGAATCTAAAAAATAAGACAGACCAGTAAATACAACAACAACAACAAAAAAGGCTCACAAATATTGAGAAAGCACTATTGGTCACCAGGCAGAAGAAGGAAGTGCAGAGGGACAAGATAAGTGCGGGGGGTTAAGACAAACTTCTGTGGATAAAATAAGCTACAGATATAGTCAATATTTTATAAAAACTATATTCCCAACACAGTGAATGTAGCCAAGATTTTATAGTAACTATAAATCGACTATAACCTTTAAAAATTGTGAATCACAATATCATACATCTGAAACTTACACAATATTTTGCACGGGCTATATCTCAATCAAAAACAAAAAAATTTTTCTTTAATGAACAAATGTAACAAAACAGAAACAGAGTCATAGATACGGAAAACAAACAGGTAGTTGCCAGAGGGCAGGGTATTGAGGCGATGAGAGAAATACATGAGGGAGATTAACAGGTACAAACTTCTAGCTATAAAACAAATGAATCACAGATATGAAATGCACAGTGTGAGATAGATAGTCAATAATTATATCACATCTTTGTATGGTGATAGATGGTAACTAGACTTACTGTGATGATCATCTTGCAATGTATAGCAAAATTGAGTCACTATGTTGTATACCAAGAATGAATATAGTTTTGCAGGTCAATTATAACTCAAAGCCACCCAACCAAACACACACACAAACTGATTGCTAGAAACAGAGATCAGATTTCTGGTTATAAGACGTGGAATGTGGGGGAAGGGAGAATTAGATAAAGGCGGTCAAAAGATATGAAAGATACAAACTAAGGATATAAAGTACATGATATAATTAATACTGTAGCATATTATTTATGAAAGAGAGTAAATCCTAAGAGTTCTCACCACAAGGAAATTTTTTTCATTTTTTAAAATTTTATATCTATATGAGGTGATTGATGTTCACTAAACTTATTGCAGTAATCATTTCGTGATGTATCTAAGTCAAATCACCATGCTGTATACTTTAAACTTACATAGTGCTGTATGTCCGGAGAAGGCAATGGCACCACACTCCAGTACTCTTGCCTGGAAAATCCCATGGACGGAGGAGCCTGGTAGGCTGCAGTCCATGGGGTAGCGAGGAGTCAGGCACGACTGAGCGACTTCACTTTCACTTTTCACTTTCATGCATTGGAGAAGGAAATAGCAACCCACTCCAGTGCTCTTGCCTGGAGAATCCCAGGGACGGGGGAGCCTGGTGGGCTGCCGTCTATGGGGTCACACAGAATCGGACATGACTGAAGCGACTTAGCAGCAGCAGCAGTGCTATGTCAATTAAATCTCAATAAAATTGGAGTGTAAAAAACTAAATAGGAATATGCCCTCAAGGCTATCTCAGTATGTTTTAATTTATGATTATACACTTTTTAAAATACTTCATCCACTGTTAGCTTCATTGAAGTGAAGATTTTTATCAAAGAAGTGTCGTTATCCAGATGGCGAAATGTGCAAGATAGGAACGAAAACAAAAAAGAAATAATGTCTCAGAAGGAACCAAACAGAAAGAGAATAATAGACATGATGAATTTTAAGGAGAAAGAAAACACTCCATAACTTTAGATGTGTGACCAAAACGCAAGAAACTTAAAGTTGAGAGAACTGCAGAAAAGAAAATGCCTTTTCCACTACAAGCACAGGTGGAAAAAGAAAAAGAAAAAAATGACTGTGGAGAATATTTTACCCTTGTCAACAGAATTTAGTGTCAAAAGGATATTGTAATTCTTTCAATTATAAAATTACTTCATTTCAAAATAGATATTTTATTCCACTTTAGATTTGAATAAAAATAGTAGAGTAATTTTAAATCACTAGTTTTTATTGCTCACTTTCCAAACTATACTCCATGTCTTAGGATTTCCATTCACTTCCTTCTTCACAAAGCTCTCTCCAAATACCTTCGAATATACCTACCATTTTCTTATGTATGTACTTCCCAGAACCTCCTGGTTTCAGATTGTTAACTTAGTTAAGATCAGACCACAGCTGAGGAGGAGGCCCCTGTTCCAGTTCTATATGGATCACACCCTGTATTTCAAAAGAAACCCCTTCATTCTTGGTATCAGATGAATCTTTAGGAACAGTATCCCGTTCTAAAGGCTCTTCAGATTTTGGCTTATCACCCAAATTCCCTGATTCTAATTTTGCTACCAGGATGTCTGCGTCCTTTGGAGCCTGATCTACTGGAGACACATTCTCTACACGAGCCTCATCTGCAGGGGTTTGCTCAAATGGTGGAAGCAGAACTTCAGCAGAGATTTCTTCTAAAAAGATTGGTGTAATAAAGGGCTCTCCAGTGAGTGAAGGCTGTTTCTCAACAGAGACCATTTCTGAAGTAGTTTCTTCAGCTGATGGAGACTGCAGTTCAGCAGGGGCTTCTTCTGCAGAAGCCTCCTCAGTGGGTAGAGATTGAACTTCTTCTGTGGCCTCTTCTGCAGGGGCCTGTCCAGCTGGTACAGACTGAACTTCTGGGGCCTCTTTTTCAGGGGCCTCCTCAGCTGATAGGGACTGAACCTCTGGGGCCTCTCCTACAGGGGCCTCCTCAGCTGGTAGAGACTGAATCTCTGGGGCCTCTTCTGCAGGGGCCTCCTCAGCTGGTGGAGACTGAACTTCTGGAGCTACTTCTTTGGGGGCCTCTTCAGCTGGTGGAGACTGAACCTCTGGGGGCTCTTCTGCAGGGGCCTCCTCGGCTGGTAGAGACTGAACCTCTGGGGCCTCTTCTGCAGGGGCCTCCTCAGCTGGTAGAGACTGAACCTCTGGGGCCTCTTCTGCAGGGGCCTGCTCAGCTGGTGGAGACTGAACTTCTGGAGCTGCTTCTTCAGGGGCCTCTTCAACTGGTGGAGCCTGAACCTCTGGGGGCTCTCCTGCAGGGGCCTCCTCAGCTGGTGGAGACTGAACTTCTGGAGCTGCTTCTTCAGGGGACTCTTCAGCTGGTGGAGACTGAACCTCTGGGGCCTCTTCTACAGGGGCCTCCTCAGCTGGTGGAGGCTCAGTGTCAGCTGGGGCCTCTTCTGCAGGGGACTCCACTGCTGGTGAAAGTTGAAGTTCTGGGGCCTCATGTATAGGAGCCTCTTCAGCTGAAGGAGGCTGAACTTCAGTAAGAGGCTCTTTTAAAAGAGTCTCTTCTGATGAGGTGGCCTCTACTTTAGCATGGGCCTCATATTCAGCAATGTCTTCCACTGGGGAAGGCTGTATTTCAACAGGAGCCTCTTCAGCAGGAGGCTCTTCTGAAAGAGGCTCTTCATCTGGCATAGGCTCTACTTTAGCAGGAGCCTCATCTCCAGGAGCCTCTTCAGTTGGGGAAGGCTGTACTTCAAGAGGAGCCTCTTCAGCTGGTGGAGGCTGAACTTCCACAGGAAGCTCTTCTGCGGTAATCTTATCTAGTGGAAGTTGTTCTTCAGCAGAGATCTCTTCTGCAGCAGGAGGCTGTACTTCAACTGGAACATCTTTCTCATCTTCTAAAGGTACAGGAGACTCTTTTTTGGTTGGTGAAATAGATAATGTTCTGCTAATACTTTGCTGCCGAATTTCTTCATTGCTACTTGTTGTGGGTTGAAATTCAGGATGCTCACTGACAAAAATATTCCCTGAAGATCTGTGCTTCTGTCCACCTTCCTTTGACTTTGAAAAAGAATTAGCCGGCCATCCAATAACCACTATTTCTGATTCACTGAAGTATGTCTGCTGTTCCTTGTCTAGTTTCTCTTTTTGAGGAAAGTTCATCATTGTCCAGTCTCCAGTACAAGTAGTCTGCTGAGATCTGTCTGTCTTGACTTGAACAGAGTATCTGCTTGGTGGAACTTCTACTTCCTGAACACTCTCTGGAAATTCAGGACCTACTCCAACAGCAGCTGGCTTCTCCTCAGGTATCACTGCTTCACAAACTAACTTGACTTCTCCTTTTTTCTCTTCTACAATAGCTTCTGTCTGCACAGACTTATCAGCCATATCCTGTACATGCTTTCTTTTTATCCAAGTTTGCTGAAGTTGAGAAGATACTCTATGACATTCATAGTTTAATTTGCTTCCAGGAATATTACCAATACTAAAGGCAGCTTTGGGGCAAGATGATTGTGGTATAGACAATTGTTTCTTTTTCTCTGTCACTTCAGTCTGCTGGGATGTATCTACCATGGGCTGGCTGGGTCGTCTTCTCTTTCGAATTTCTTGCCTGCCTGCTGAGATAGACTGTTCAGATTCATCCTTTTCTTCCATTTCTAAGACTGGTAGATTTCAAACGTATTAACCTTCAAGTAAATTAACCATCAGGAATGACAAATGTACCAGATACTTAAGCCTTTGCCTTCCTCATTAAGTGCTCTTCTGTTGAGCTCCCTCAGGAAAAAGTTAGTTCATAAATTATTACATTCTGTACTACACTCCGGTTGGATCCCACCTCATTTAGTAAGCATCTTTCCTGTTTAATCTCTGGTATGACTAAATATAACTTCTAGAAGTTTTACTAAGAGTCTATGACATCACAGCCAATGGTCACTGCAAGGTTCCATCAGTGATATATCCAGAACCTTTTAACCTGGTAAACAACTCACAGATGCTGGCCACAAGTGAGAAATCTACTGCTTGAAACAAGTTGAAAACAAGCATTTGTCTAGCAGAGGAATATGAATTAAACTCTGGTAATGCTGCTTTGTTTTAGTTGGAGTTGATGCTTTTGAACTTTTAATTCTGTTTCCTTCATCCTACTGTTAAAGACAGATATAATGCAGAATTCAGAATTCTGCAGTGTATTTGCAATTGTTTGAGAAAACAACTGGGAAAATATGTGTGGCAATGTTCTATCAATATATATTCATATAATTTGAGGGAAAGTTAATATTGTTTGAAAAGCTTGAGTTCTGAAATCCATACCCATGTAAGTTCATTATCTCCTTAGTATTCAGTAACCACAGGAGCCTACTATTAATGTTTATATACATGCATGGCATGTTTGCCTTCTGAAATAACTTGAGATAGTCTAATTTTCAATTATCTCAGAAAATAGTTCCACCCAAAGTTTGACAAATAAAATAATGTTGAGTCTAAATACATGTCAAGTGGAAAAAAAATGCATTTTTTTGATGCAACCAGTATATACTCTGCTGAATAACTACATGGGAATGAATTCCCATCGAAGATGAAATCATTAAATTGAAGCTTTGAAAAAGAGAAATCCCAGTTAAGCATACTGTAAATGGAATTATAATAGATTTAAAATATAAATAAACTTTAACATACATCACACAAAAATTTTACAAGAAAGATGAATTGGTCAAAAGATGTGCAAAATCCTATTCCTTTAGTCTAAGAAATGTTCAGTTCAGTTGCTCAGTCGTGTCCAACTCTTTGCGACCCCATGAATCACAGCACACCAGGCCTCCCTGTCCATCACCAACTCCTGGAGTTCACTCAGACTCACGTCCATCGAGTCCGTGATGCCATCCAGCCATCTCATCCTCTGTTGTCCCCTTCTCCTCCTGCCCCCAATCCCTCCCAGCATCAGAGTCTTTTCCAATGAGTCAACTCTTTGCATGAGGTGGACAAAGTACTGGAATTTCAGCTTTAGCATCATTCCTTCCAAAGAACACCCAGGACTAGGCTCCTTTAAGATGGACTGGTTGGATTTCTTTGCAGTCCAAGGGACTCTCAAGAGTCTTCTCCAACACCACAGTTCAAAAGCATCAACTCATCGGCGCTCAGCTTTCTTCACAGTCCAACTCTCACATCCATACATGACCACAGGAAAAACCATAGCCTTGACTAGACGGACCTTAGTCGGCAAAGTATTGTCTCTGCTTTTGAATATGCTATCTAGGTTGGTCATAACTTTTCTTCCAAGGAGTAAGCATCTTTTAATTTCATGGGTGCAGTCACCATCTACAGTGATTTGGGAGCCCCCCCCAAATAAAGTCTGATACTGTTTCCACTGTTTCCCCATCTATTTCCCATAAAGTGGTGGGACCAGATGCCATGATCTTCGTTTTCTGAATGTTGAACTTTAAGCCAACATTTTCACTCTCTACTTTCACTTTCATCAAGAGACTTTTTAGTTCCTCTTCACTTTCTGCCATAAGCGTGGTGTCATCTGCATATCTGAGCTTATTGATATTTCTCCTGGCAATCTTGATTCCAGCTTGTGTTTCTTCCAGCCCAGCATTTCTCATGATGTACTCTGCATATAAGTTAAATAAGCAGGGTGACAGTATACAGCCTTGACGTATTCCTTTTCCTATTTGGAACCAGTGTGTTGTTCCATTGTCCAGTTCTAACTGTTGCTTCCTGACCTGCATACAGATTTCTCAAGAGGCAGGTCAGGTGGTCTGGTATTCCCATCTCTTTCAGAATTTTCCACAGTTGATTGTGATCCACACAGTCAAAGGCCTTGGCAGAGTCAATAAAGCAGAAATAGATCTCTTTTTGGAAGTCTCTTGCTTTTTCCATGATCCAGTGGATGTTGGCAATTTGATCTCTGGTTCGTCTGCCTTTTCTAAAACCAGCTTGAACATCTGGAAGTTCACGGTTCACATATTGCTGAAGCCTGGCTTGGAGAATTTTGAGCATTACTTTACTAGCATGTGAGGTGAATGCAATTGTTAATGAAAAGCAAATAGACTTTAAAAAAATGTAGTCACAAGAGACAATGTAATAAACATACCTAAACAATTATTATGACTTCATTAACCTAAGAATATGTTTAAATTCCTAATATTTTAAAAGTTTAGTCATAACCAGAGATTACCACAGAAGGAGGAGGTGGGATACTAAATGAGGTTGGACTCTAAATGAGGTGGGATCCAACAGGAGTTCAGTACAGAATGTAATAATTTATGAACTAATTTTTTCTGAGGTAGCTCAGTAGAAGAACACTTAATAAGGAAAGCAAAGGCTTAAGTATCTGGTACATTTGTCATTCCTGATGATTAATTACTTGAAGGTTAATAAGTTTTTAATCCTAGCCAAATAAATAAGCACCTTCCACACTCTTTGATCCAGCCCCTAAAGCACCCTCTCTCTAAACAAGGAACAGTGAATACTTGTTGGGTGTAATTGGGAGGAATGCAATTACAAACCACGCTGCCTGTCCTACATCTCAACTTGCTTTGCTTTCATTTTTGTCTTTTTTGTTCCACTACATTTTATCTTTCTAAAATTTAACAAAATGAAGTAAAACCAAAGTCACTTTACAGAAGTATTGATGTAGGTTTTAATCTGACCTGCTGAAAATTAGATTGTTAATCAGCCTCTTTTTGATCTGGTTTTCCACTCAATTGCATCTGTCAAACACTGAATGTGTATTTTGCAATCAAGTTTCTGACATTTTATGTGGTATCTTCAAAGTCTATTCTGGGCCAACTCATAACAAGAAATAAATGTCAAAACCAACACTGCCTTAATTGAGTTAATATAACATTACAAGTACTGAATTAATTTTTAATTTTGCTGCTTCAACTTAAATAAGATTTTGCCAAGATTTCCATAGATGTAAACCAACTTCTAATTATTTGATTTTTTTGTTTTCCCCTCTAAGTAATAATGAAGAACTTGATCTTTCTTAATTGCACACCAAACTATCATAGTAAACAGCCTGTTGCTACTAACTTATTCATAGATGCAAATTAGCATTCCTAGTCAATCAATCTACTTGCTATTCCAAATAGAATTATGAGTGATTTCATAAAACAATTTCTCATCATATTTTTTAAGATCCACAAATGATCCTTTTGTTCTACTAATCTAACCAACAATTACATTATTGAATATCTGGTCAATTTTAGGTTTAGTGTTCTAACTTTTGTTTAGGAAATCTCACATGATTAGGTCTCTCTCCTTGACTTGGTTCACATCTGTTGCAGGTTCAATTACGTATCCACCAAAAAATAAGTTGAAGTCCCAAACTATAGTACCTCCGAATGGGACCTTATTTGAAAATTAGGTATTTGCAAATGTAATCAGGGTAAGATGGAATCCTAAAAAGAAGAAAAATTGGACAAAAAAATACACAGAGAAAATGGCCATATGAGATGGAAGCAAAAATTAGAGTTATATTGCTACAAGGCAAGAACACCTAGGTCTACCAGAAGTTGGAAGAGGCAATGAAGGATCTTCTTTTTGAGGCTTCAGAGGGAGCATAATCCTGCCAACACCTTGACTTAGGGGTTTTAAGCCTCTAAAACTAGAGTACATTCCTGTTGTTTTAACCTTGTTTTTGATACTTTCTTATGGCAGCCCTAGGAAAACAATAGAACATTTCATAAGCCCATGTTTCTGACTCCCACTTGACATGATGTACTTCTGACTCTCTCAATCTCTAATACTAGTTTCCTTATTTCTGACTCAGGCTTGACATTTAGTTTCATACAATATTTGACCAATTTCTGCAATTATAAAACCAGAGGGATTTGCTGAAAGACCTCTACCTGATGACTTGTATTTAATTTTACCAAAAACAAATTTGTTGAGTGGCATGTAATTTCATTTATAATTATGATGACTTTGAAAGATATGATTTGGAGATAGCAGAGATATTTCAAATCAATATAGACCAAACATCTGAACTGTGGTCTACATTGCTTTGTTCTAAACTGAACAGACCAAGTAAGATGAAGTCTGAAAAATGTCCATTGGATATGGTAAGGAAATTGGTAATTTGAGTAAGAGCAATTTCAGTGGAAGGGTGGGAAACAAGTGATAAAACAGTAGGACTTCTGTGAATTAAGTTTTTTTAATTAAATTGCAGTTAAAAATAAGTGTAAAATACCACATAGGCAAAGAGCTATACTTAAAACACTAAAAAGTTTTAGAAAATCAATATACAAATAACACAATAGAAAAAAAATTAAAGAACATGAATAGAAGATGTATAGAGGAAAAATAACTGACCAATAAGCCTATAAAAGAGATCAACTTCACTTCTAAAATTAAGATTAAAAAAATATCAATGTAAAACAAGCAAAAATTATTTTAAAGATAATCTACCCTCCCCTCAAAAATGGAAATATTATTAAATGGATGGTCTCCTACATTACTGACAGGAGTTTAAATTGATACAATCCTTACAGAGAATTTGAAAGTAAATATGAAAGATTTCTAAAACATGCATACCATTTGCCAATAATTCTGTTTCCAAGAAACTTAATTTTTAGAAATAATTATTTCCTCAAGAAATATCTACTGAATACCTATTTATTCCAGGGACAATTTCTACATGTTGAGAAAACAACAGAATACAAAAGGACATTGTTTCCTGTCCTTATGAATCTCACAGTCTAGTGGAAGAAACTAAATAGTAAAAAAAAAAAAAAAAAAACAAGTGAAAATAGTGTTAATTAGTGAACAGAGAATATACTTTACCTAGAGTAATAGGACCAGAATGGGTTTATAGTAGAGAGCACCAAATTGAGAAAGAATCCAAAAGAGAAAGAGTAAGAAGAAAGTGACATGTTCTGGGAATTATGAGAAATCTGCTGTGGCAAGAGGAAAGGCAAAGCAAAAAAGAAGGCATTTTTCAGATGTGCTTGAAGAAGTAGATAGCAGCCTGGTGGTCCACTGATTTAAGACTCTATAAGGTATTGTTATTTTGGATATAACTATTGTAAATATTTAGGCACCCAATATCAGAGCACCTAAATTTAAAAAGCAGATATTAAGAGACCTGAAGGGATGAGTAGGCAACAATGCAATAATAATAGGTGACTTGATTATATCACTTTCATTAAAGAGTAGATAATTCAGATAGAAAATGAATAAGAAAACACTTAACTTGAATTACACTTTTAACAGACATGTATAAACATCCCTTCCCATAGCAGCAAACTAAACATTCTCTTCAAGCATACTTTGAACATTCTCTAAGACAGATTATGTTATCTAACAAAACAAGTCTTTAAAAATTTATGAAAACTGAAATGATATCAAGCATCTTTTCTTACCACAATAGTATTAAATTAGAAATCAAGTACAAGAAGATAACAGCAAAATTCATAAATATATGGAAGTTAAATATCTCACTATTGAGGCAAAACTATGGGTCAAAGAGGAAATCAAAAAGGAACTTAAGAATATCGTGAGACAAATAAAAATATAAATACAACATACCAAAATAATGGGATGCAACAAAAGCAGTTCCAAAAGGGAAATTCATACCAATAAACACCTACATCAAAAAAGGAAGATCTCAAACAATCTAACTTTATACCTCAACAACTAATAAAAGAATAATAAAAGAAAACATAGCAAAAGAAAGAAAATAACAAAGAACAGAGCAGAAATAAATGAAATAGATTAGAAAGACAATAAAAATAAAACACAGATGATTTTTTTTTGAAAACATAAAAGTGATAAGCTTCTAGCTAGACTGAGAGAAGATTCAAATAAAATCTGAAATGAAACAGGAGACATTACAGCTGATACATAGAAATACTAAGGATCATAAGAGAGAACTATAACTCTGTGTGTGTGTGTGTGTGTGTGTGTGTGTGTTAGTCACTCAGTCATGTCTGACTCTGCAACCCCATGGACTGTAACCCACCAGGTTTCTCTGTCCATGGAATTTTCCAAGCTGGAACACTGGAGTGGGTTGCCATTTCCTTCTCCAGGGGATCTTCCTGAGTCAAGGATCAAGCCTGGGTCTCCCGCATTGCGGTCAGACTCTTTACTGTCTGAGCCACTGGGAAGCCCTCAAGGACCATAATTATACACCAATAAATTGGATAAGTGAGAAGAAATTAATAGATTCCCAGAAATAGAGAAGGAAATGGCAACCCACTCCAGTGTTCTTGCCTGGAGAATCCCAGGGATGGGGGAGCCTAGTGGGCTGCCGTCTATGGGGTCACACAGAGTCGGACATGACTAAAGCAACTTAGCAGCAGCAGCAGCAGCAGCAGAAATAGAACCTATCAAAACTGAATCATGAAGAAATAGAAAATCTGAACAGATCAATGAATAGTAAGGAGATTTAATAGTTATTAAAAACCTCCCAACAGAGAAAAGCCCAGAATCAGATGCCTTCACTAGTGAATTCTATCAAACTTTTAAAGGGAATTAATATCAATTCTCTCAAAGTCTTCCAAAAAATTTAAAACAGGAGAAAAATTCCAAATTTCTCTTCATGAGGCCAGAATCATCCTAACACCAAAGCTTGTGAGGACACTATAGGAAATGAAAATTACTGATCAACATCCCTGATGAACATAAAAGAAAAAATCCTTAACAGAATATTAGCAAACTGGTTTCAACATATGAAAGGGATAATACATTATGATCAAATAGCATTTATCTCTGGAATGCAAGGATGCTTCAACATATGCACATCAAGAAATGTGACTCATCACACTAACAAAATGAAGGATACATCATATGATCATATCCACAGATGCAGAAAAGCATTTAACAACAACAAAAAATTAACAAAACATATTTCCATGATGAAAATACTCAACAAATTAGATACAGATGAAAAATACCTCAACATTATAAAGGCCATATCTACTCTACCAAGTCGCTTCAGTAATGTCCGACTCTGTGTGACCATAGACGGCAGCCCACCAGGCTCCTCTACCCCTGGGATTCTCCAGGCAAGAACACTGGAGTGGGTTGCCATTTTCTTCTCCCCTAAAGGCCATATATGAAGCTAATAATATAGTCAACAGTGAAAAGCTAAAGTTTTTGTTCTGGAATCAGGAAAAAACAAGGATGATTACTCTCACCATTTCTATTCAACACAGTATTAGAAGTACTAATCAGCAATTAAGCAAGAAAAAGAAATAAACAGCATTCAAATTGGAAAAGAGGAAATAGAACAGTCCCTGCAAACAACATATTTAATATATTAAAACCCTAAATATGCAAACTGCAAACATGTTAAAACCAATTTTAAAATTCAGTAAAGTCACAGAATTTTTTAAAAATCAATATACAAAATCAATTACATTCTTATATACTGACAATAACTATGAAGAAAAAGAAATTAAGAAGATAATTCATTTTATCATACCATCAAAAATAATATACTTTGAAATAAATTTAAACAAAAAAATTAAAGATCTGTCCACTGAAAACTATAAGGTATTGATGAAAGAAACTTTAGGAGGCATAAATAAATAGACAGACAGACTAGAACAATCAATATTTTTAAAATGTCTATACCACCCAAAGCCATCTCTAGCTTCAATTAGCTTCCCTGGTGGCTCAGATGGTAAAGAATCTGCTTGTAACACAGTAGACCCAGGTTTGATCCCTGGGTCAGGAATATCCCTTGAAGGAGGAAGTGGCAACCCACTCCAGTACTCTTGCCTGGAGAATTCCATGGACAGAGGAGCCTGATGGGCTACAGTCCTCTGGGTCACAGAGAGTCAGACACAACTGAGCAACTAACACACACACAATCTTTATAAAAATTTCGATGTCATTTTTCACAGAAATATAAAAAACAATCCTAAAATTCATTTGGAACCATGAAAGATGGTAAATTGCCAAAGCAACCTCAAGAGAAACACAGGTGGAGGCATCACACTTCCTGATTTCAAACTATACTACAAAGCTATAGTAATCAAACACTGAGGTACTGACAGAGAAAAAGATTAATAGATCAATGGAGAACCTAGAAATAAACCAAAACATATATGATTAGTTAATTTTTGAGTTGGCACCAAGAATACAATGGGAGAAAGAGTCACTTTAATAAGTGGTGTTGGAAAAACTAAGTATTCATGTGCAAAAAATGAAATTGAACCCCTATCTTACAAAATTACACTCACAAAAATTAATTCAAAATGGATTAGAGTTGAATATAATACCTGAAACCATTTAACTCCTAGAAGAAATCTTGGAGAACAAAATCCTTGACATTGGTTTGGCAATGATTTTAGGGGATTTGACCCCAAAGCAAAAGCAAAACAAATGCAAAACTAAGCAGATGGAACAAAATCAGATTAAAAAGCTTATACACAACAAAAGAAACAGTTCTAATGAGGTGGATGAAACTGGAGCCTATTATGCAAAGTGAAGTAACCAGAAAGAAAAACACCAATACAGTATACTAACGTATATATATGAATTTAGAAAGATGATAATGATAACCCTGTATGCAAGACAGCAAAAGAGACACAGATGTATAGAACAGTCTTTTGGACTCTGTGGGAGAGGGCGAGGGTGGGATGATTAGGGAGAATGGCATTGAAACATGTATAATATCATATATGAAATGAATCGCCAGTCCAGGTTCGATGCATGATACTGGATTCTTGGGGCTGGTGCACTGCGATGACCCAGAGGGATGGTACGGGGAGGGAGGTGGGAGGGGGGTTCAGGATGGGGAACACATGTATACCTGTGGCAGATTCATGTTGATGGCAAGACCAATACAATATTGCAAAGTAATTAACCTCCAATTAAATAAATTTATATTTTAAAAAAAATTTTTAAAGAAACCATTAATAAAATGAAAAAGTGACTTATTGAATGGTAGAAAGTGTACACCAAATCATTTACTCAATCAGGGATTAATATTAATATTGCTGTTGTTAAGTTGCTAACTCTGTGCCCCTATGGACTGCAGCATGCCACTCTTCCATGTCCTTTGTTATTTCCCAGAGTTTGTTCAAATTCATGTCTATTGAGTCAAAGATGCCATCCAACCATTTCATTCTCTGTCACCCTCTTCTCCTCCTGCCCTCAGTCTTTCTCAGCATCAGGGTCTTTTCCAGTGAGTCGGCTCTTTACATCAATTGGCCAAAGTTTTGGACCTTCAGTTTCAGCTTCAGCATCAGCACTTCTAATGAATATTCATGATTGATTTATTTAGGATTGACTGGTTTCATCTTCTTGCAGTCCAAGGGACTCTCAGGAGTCTTCTCCAACAATATAGTTCAAAAGCATCAATTCTTCACCTTTCAGCTTTTTCATGGTCCAACTCTCACATCCATACATGACTACTGGAGAAACCATAGCTTTGACTAGATGGACCTTTGTTGGCAATGTAATGTCTCTGTTTTTTAATATGCTGTCTAGGTTGGCGATAGCTTTTCTTCCAAAGAGCAAGCATCTTTTAATTTCATGACTGCAGTCACCATCCGCAGTGATTTGGGAGCCCAAGAAAATAAAGTCTGTCACTGTTTCCATTGTTTCCTCATCTGTTTGTCATGAAGTGATGGGATCAGATGCAATGATCTTAGCTTTTTGAATGTTGAGTTTTAAGCCAGCTTTTTCACTCTCCTCTTTTGCTTTCATCAAGGAGCTCTTTATTTCCTCTTCACTTTCTGTCATAAGGGTAGTATCACCTGCATATCTGAGGTTATTAATATTTCTCCCAGAAATCTTGATTCCAGCTTGTGCTTCATCCAGCCTGGCATTTCGCATGATGTACTCTGCATATTAAGTTAAATAAGCAGGGTGACAATATACAGCCTTGATGTACTACTTTCTCAATTTTGAACCAGTCCATTATTCCATGGTAAGTTCTATTTAATATTAATATTAAAATTATGTAAAGAACTCATACAACTTGGTTGCAAAAAAAACAGAAATTCACCAATCGAAAAGGAGCAAATGATCGGAATAACATTTTTCCAAAGACATACAAATGGTCAACAGGTAAGCAATATCTTGTAGATCCATCCCTAGATTAATGAAAATAAACAAATGGGACTTAATCAAACTTAATAGCTTTTGCACAGCAAAGGAAATCATAAATAAAATGAAAAGACAACTTACGAATTGGGAGAAAATATCAAATGATATGTAAATATTTGCAAATGATAAGACTGACAAGGGATTAATCTCTAAAATATACAAACAGCTCATGCAGCTCAATACAGGAGAAAACAAATAACCCAATCAAAAAATGGGCAGAAGTCCAAACAGACATTCCCCAACAAACACATGAAATGGCCGACAAGCACATGAAAAGTTGCCCCATGTCACTAACTATAGAAAAATGCAAATCAAAATTAAAATGAGGTATCACATCACAGCAGTCAGAATGGCCATCATCAAAACGTCTACAAATATTAATGCTAGAAAGGGTAAGGAGAAAAAGGAACCCTCCTACACTGTTGGTAGGAATGTAAACTGGCACAACCATTATGGAGAACAGTACAAAAGTTCCTTGAAAAAACTAAAAATAGAATTAACATACGATCCTGCAATCCCACACATGGGCATGGTAGTGCTTAGTGGCCTAGTCATATCCCACTCTTTGCAGTGCATGGATTGTAGCCTGGCAGGCTCCTCCGTCCTAGGGATTCTCCAAGCAAGAATACTGGAGAGGTGGCCACTCCCTTCTCTAGGGGATCTTCCTGTCCCATGGATTGAACTCAGGTTTTCTGTGTTGACGGCAGACTTTTTACCTTCTGAGCTACCATGGAAGCCCACACATGGGCATATATCCAGAGAAAACCTTAATTCCAAAGACACATGCACCCCACTGTTGACAATAGCCAAAATATGGAAGCAAATTAAATGTCCATTGATAGATGAATGGATAAAGATGTGATACACACACACACACACACACATATACGCAATGGAATACAGGAAGGCTTTTTTTTTTTGGTTTTTTGCTTATTTGCTTAGTCACTAAGTCATGTCTGACTCTTTTGCAACCCCATGGACTATAGCCTACCAGGCTCCTCTGTCCATGGGATTTCGCAGGCAAAAATACTGGACTGTACTACCATTTCATTCTGCAGGCCATCTTCCTGATGCAGGGATCAAACCCACATCTGCTGCAATACAGGCAGATACTTTACCAGTAGGCCCTAGGGACTACTACTCACCTGAATTGGAAAATTCAGACTTAAATTGAAGAAATTAGGGAAAACCACTAGACCATTCGGGTATGACCTAAATCAAATCCCTTGCAGTTACACAGTGGAAGTGACAAATAGATGCAAGGGATTAGATCTGATACACAGAGAGCCTGAAGAACTATGGACGAAGGTTCGTGACACTGTGCAGGAGGCAGGGATCAAGACCATCCCCAAAAAAAGAAATGCAAAAAGGCAAAATGGTTGCCTAAGGAAGCTGTACAAAAAGCTGAGAAAAGAAAAGAAGCAAAAGGCAAAGGAGAAAAGGAAAGATGTACCCATTTGAAAGCAGGGTACCCAAGAATTGCAAGGAAAGAAAAGAAAGCATTTCTTAGTGTTCAGTGCAAAGGAATAGAAGAAAACAACAGAATAGGAAAGACTAGAGATCTCTTCAAGAAAATTCGAGATACCAAGAGAACATTTCATGCAAAGATGGGTGCAATAAAGGACAGAAATGACATGGACCTAATATAAGCAGAAGATATTAAGAAGAAGTGACAAGAATACACAGAAGAACTATACTAAAAAGATCTTCATGACCCAGATAACCACGATGGTCTTATCATTCACCCAGAGCCAGATACCTTAGAATGCAAAGTCAAGCGGGCCTTAGGAAGCATCACTACAAACAAAGTTAGTGGAGGTGATGGAATTCCAGTTGAGTTATTTCAATCATGAAAGATGATGCAATGAAAGTGCTGCAGTCAATGTGCCACCAAAGTTGGAAAACTCAGCAGTGGCCACCGGACTGGAAAATGTCAGTTTTCATTCCAATCCCAAAGAAAAGTAATGCCAAAGAATGTTGAAACTACCACACAATTGGACTCATCTCAGTTTGAGTGCAGTCACTCAGTTGTGTTCAACTCTTTGTGACCCCATGGACTGTATCACAACAGGCCTCCTTGTACATCACCAACTCACAGAGCCTACTCAAACTCATGTTGATCCCACTGGTGATACCATTCAACCATCTCATCCTCTGTTGTCTCATTCTCCACCCGCCTTCAATCTTTCCCAGCATCAGGGTCTCCTCCAATGAGTCGGTTCTTTGCATCAAGTCACCAAAGTATTGGAGTTTCAGCTTCAGCAGCAGTCCTTCCAATAAATATTCAGGACTGATTTCCTTTAGGATTGACTGGTTGGATCTCCCTCCAATCCAAGGGACTCTCAAGAGTTTTCTCCAACACTAGAGTTCAAAAGCATCAATTCTTCGGTGCTGGACTTTCTTTATAGTCCAAATCACACATCCATACATTACTACCGGAAAAACCATAGCTTTGACTAGAAAGAACTTTGTCAGCAAAGTAATATCTCTGTTTTTTAATGTGCTGTCTAGATTGGTCATAGTTTTTCTTCCAAGAAGCTAGCATCTTTTAGTTTCATGGCTGCAGTCACCATCTGCAGTAATTTGGGACACCCCCAAAAAAGTCTCTCACTGTTTCCATTGTCTCCCCATTTATTTCCTGTAAAGTGATGGGACTGTATGCCTTGATTTTAGTTTTCTGAATGTTGAGTTTTAAGCCAACTTTTTCACTCTCCTCTTTCACTTTCATCAAGAGGCTCTTTAGTTTTTCTTCATTTTCTACCATAAGGGTGGTGTATCTGAATATCTGACGTTATTGATAATTCTCCTGGCAATCTTGATTCCACCTTGTGCTTCATCCAGGCCAGCATTTCAGATTATGTACTCTGCATATAAGTTAAATACGCAGGGTGACAATATACAGCCTTGACGTACTCCTTTTCCTATCTGGAACCAGTCTGTTCTATGTCCAGTTCTAACTGTTGCTTCTTGACTTGCATACCGATTTCTCAGGAGGCAGGTCAGGTAGTCTGGTATTCCCATCTCTTGAAGAATTTTCCACAGTTTGTTGAGATCCACACAGTCAAAGGCTTTGGCATAACCAATATCAGAAATAGATATTTTTCTGGAACTCTGGCTTTTTCAATGATCCAACGGATGTTGGCGATTTGATCTCTGGTTCCTCTGCTTTTTCTAAAACCAGCTTGAACATCTGGAATTTCACAGGTTACATACTGTTGAAGCCTGGCTTGGGGAATTTGAGCATTGATTTCCTAGTGTGTGGGATGAGTGCAATTGTGCAGTAGTTTGAGCATTCTTTGGCATTGCCTTTCTTTGAGATTGGAATGAAAACTGACCTTTTCCAGTCCTGTGGCCACTGCTGCATTTTCCAGATTTGGTGGTATATTGGATGCAGCATTTTCACAGCATCTTTTACAATTTGAAATAGCTCAGCTGGAATTGCATCACTTCCACTACCTTTGTTTATAGTGATGCTTCCTAAGGCCCACTTGACTTCACTTTTCAGAATGTCTGACTCTAGGTGAGTGATCACACCATTGTGATTATCTGGGTCATGAAGATCTTTTTGTATAGTTCTTCTGTGTATTCTTGCCACTTCTTAATATCTTCTGCTTCTGTTAGGTCCAGACAATTTCTGTCCTTTATTGAACCCATCTTTGCATGAAATGTTCCCTTGGTATCTCTAATTTTCTTGAGGAGATCTCTAGTCTTTCCCATTCTTTTGTTTTCCTCTATTTCTTTGCATTGATCTCTGAGGAAAGCTTTCTTATTTCTCCTTGCTATTCTTTGGAACCCTGCATTCAAATGGGTATATCTTTCCTCTTCTCCTTTGCCTCTAGCTTCTCTTCTTTTCTCAGCTATTTGTAGGCCTTGTCAGACAACCTTTTTGCATTTCTTTCTCTTGGGGATAGTCTTGATCATTGCCTTCTGTATAATGTCATGAACCTCCATCCATTGTTCTTCAGGCACTCTGTATATCAGATCTAATCCCTTGAATCTATTTGTCACTGCCACTGTATAATCATAAGGGATTTGACTTAGGTCATACCTGCTCACACGATAGTAAAGCAATGCTCAAGATTCCCCAAGCCAGGCTTCAACAATATGTAAACCATGAAATTCCAGATGTTCAAGCTGGTTTTAGAAAAGGCTGAGGAACCAGAGATCAAATTGCCAACATCTGCTGGATCATGGAAAAAGTAAGAGAGTTCCAGAAAAACATCTACTTCTACTTTATTGATTATACCAAACACTCTGACTGTGTAGATCACAACAAACTGTAGAAAATTCTTCAAGAGATGGGAATACCAGAGCACCTGACCTGCCTCCAAAGAAATCTGTATGTAGGTCAAGAAGCAACAGTTAGAACAAACATGGAACAACAGACTGGCTCCAAATTGGGAAAGGAATATGTCAAGGCTGTATATTGTCACCCTGTTTGTTTAACTTATATGCAGAGTACATCATGTGAAATGCCAGGCTGGATGAAGCAAAAGTTGGAATCAAGATTGCTGGGAGAAGTATCAATAACCCCAGATACACAGATGATACCTTCTTATGGCAGAAAGCGAAGAACTACAGAGCCTCGTGATGAAAGTGAAAGAGGAGAGTGAAAAAGCTGGCTTAAAACTCAACATTCAAAAAATGAAGATCATGGCATATGGTCCCATCACTTCATGGCAAACAGATGGGGAAACAATGGAAACAGTGAGAGGCTTTATTTTGGGGGGCTCCCAAATCACTGCAGATGGTGACTGCAGCCACGAAATTAAGACACTTGCTCCTTGAAAGAAAAGCTATGACCAACCTAGGCAGCATATTAAAAAGCAGAGACATTACTTTGCCAACAAAGGTCCATCTAGTCAAAGCTATGGTTTTTCCAGTGGTCATGTGTGGATATGAGACATGGACTATAAAGAAAACTAAGCACTGAAGAATGGATTTTTTGAATTGTGGTGTTGGAGTAGACTCTTGAGAGTCCCTTGGATTGCAAGGAGATCCAACCAGTAAACCCTAAACGAAATCAGTCCTGAATATTCACTGGAAGGACTGATGCTGATGTTGAAGCTCCAATACTTTGACCACCTGATAGGAAGAACTGACTCATCTGCAAAGACCCTGATGCTGGGAAAGATTGAAGGCGGGAGGAAAATGGGACAACAGAGGATAAGATGGTTGGATGGCATCATCGACTCAATGGACATGAGTTTGGGCAAGCTCCAGGAGCTGGTGATGGACAAGGAAGCCTGGCATGATGCAGTCAATGGGGTCACAAAGAGTCAGACATGACTGAGCAACTGAACTAAACTGAAATAAAAATTAAATAATGCCATTTGCAGCAGCATGGATGGAATAGAGATTGTTATAGTAAGTACAGTAAGTCTGTATAGTCAAAGTTATGGTTTTCCAGTAGTCATGTATGGATGTGAGAGTTGGACCAGAAAGAAGGCTGAACGTTGAAGAATTAATGCTTTTGAACTGTAGCATTGGAGAAGACTCTTGAGAGCCCCTTTGACAACAAGGTGATCAAACCAGTCAATCCTAATTGAAATCCATCCTGAATATTCATTAGAAGGACTGATGCTGAAAATGAAGCTCCAAAACCTTGGCCACCTGATACGAAGAGCTGACTCATTAGGAGAGACTCTGATGCCCAGAAAGATTGAGGGCAGGAGGAGAAGGGGACAACAGAGGACTAGATGGTTGAATGGCATCACTGACTCCACGGACATGAGTTTGAGCAAGCTCCAGGAAATGGTGAAGGATAGGGAAGCCGGGTGTTCTGCAGTCCGTGGGGTTGTAAACCATCAGACACAACTGAGCAACTAAAAACTACAACAAAAGTAAGACAGCAAAAGACAAAGTATGATATCACTTATACGTGGAACTTAAAAAGAATGATAAAATGAACTTAATTATAAAACATAAATAGACCCATAGACATATAAAATAAACCTATGGATACCAAAGGAGAAAGGGGAAGGAATAAACTAGGTCTTTAGAATTAACATATACACACTACTATATATAAAACAGATGACCAACAAGACCTACTGTATAGTACATGGCACTATACTCAGCGTTTTGTAACAATACATTAGGGAAAGAAATCTGAAAAAGAATACATATATGTATAACTGAATCACTTTGCTATATACCTGAAACTAATCTCACATGCTAGTAAAGTAATTCTCAAAATTCTCCAAGCCAGGCTTCAGCAATATGTGAACCGTGAACTCCCTGATGTTCAAGCTGGTTTTAGAAAAGGCAGAGGAACCAGCGATCAAATTGCCAACATCCCCTGGATCATGGAAAAAGCAAGAGAGTTCCAGAAAAACATCTATTTCTGCTTTATTGACTATGCCAAAGCCTTTGACTGTGTGGATCACAACAAACTGTGGAAAATTCTGAAAGAGATAGGAATACCAGACCACCTGACCTGCCTCTTGAGAAATCTGCATGCAGGTCAGGAAGCAACAGTTAGAACTGGACATGGAACAACAGACTGTTTCCAAATAGAAAAAGGAGTATGTCAAGGCTGTATATTGTCACCCTGCTTATTTAACTTATATACAGAGTATATCATGAGAAACACTGGGCTGGAAGAAGCACAAAGGAGTTAACTACAACATAAAGTCAGATATGATAGGAAGTGAAGACAGGTATAAAGGCAGCTCAGTCAGTAATGAATCTGCCTGCAATGCAGGAGACCCAGGTTCAATCCCTGAGTCAGGAAGGTCCTCTGGAAAAGGGAATGGCTTTTCTTTCCTGGAGAATGCCATGCACAGAGGAACCTGGCAGGCACAGCCCATGGGGTCTCAAAGAGTTGGACAAGACACTTTCATTTTTTCAAGGAAAAAATAAAAGGGAACAGGGACAGAAGCCCAGTGAAAAAGCATAGTGGGAGCAAATGAGTGAGAAAATGGAAAAGATAATAACAGATGGTGAGAGGGTAGTAAGCTATAATTTAGGATTTTTTTTAAAAAGGCAAAGTAATGTAGGCTTACAATAAAGCCAAGGATATGATGGGGTGTAAGTCTCTAAACTTGAGGACTTCAAGGAACTTAGAAATAAGACCTTGAAATCTGACATTGCGTGAACCAAGTACAAGGAATAAGAACAATGATTCCAAGTCTGAAGCCAGTGATTTCAGTGAATTTGCAGAAGTACTGAGGAAGTTGATTAAGCATAGGAAGAAGAAGGAATAGATTGCCACAGTGTATCAGTAAAATCTTCAAAAGTAAATATATTTTGTATAACAGATAAGGGAAGGACTGAAGCAATCATGGACTCTTCCTCCCCATCCCAAAGTGCTTGTGGTTTGAGGAAATAAGGGGATTCTGCTGAAGAAAGTTGCAAGGAAAAGTTATACCATCAGTTAAAGCAAAACAATGGATGTAGTAGGCTACCAAAATATTGACAAGGTATGGGAGCTTTCATAGGGGGTGGAGAAATGCACAAAGTACAGCTTGAGCGGGATGGAATCAATAGAAGATTAAAATAGGAGACAGGTAAGACGTGCATGACCAAGATGGCCTTACCGTTTCCCTCTGCTTGGCTAAACTTGAGACAGGTTTCCTCCTCAGTCTGTCTCTGATCTCCATTTTCTTAGAGTAGTTTCTTTAGAAATCTTTGAAAATTTCCTCCTGCCTCTTAGAAATGTAAATCATTTTAAAGCCTCTTGCCAGTTTTACAACTCAGGGCTCTTTCTCAATGACCTGGGAGCTGTCCATTTTTCACATCTCCCTCATAGAAGACAGTGCCCCTATCTTTCAGTTTCTGTGGGAGGGTGGTGGCCTATCTTTGGTGAGCAGTAGGTGCCTTGCTCCAAGTTGTAAAACTACCTGCTGTCATGAAGATGTAAGAATCATAACACAGGGAAATTGCTTCATATTCTATAAAAATCTAATTGGGAAAAGAATTTGAAAAAAAAACAGATACACATGTATATGTGTAATTGAATCACTTTGTTGTACACATAAAACTAATACATTGTTAATACTCCAATATAAAATAAAAAGTGAAAAAAAAAAAAAACCACAGATGGCCTAAAATTCACCCAATCAATCTCTTAAAAATTGTCCAGCCCTTTGTTTCAGTAGGGTTGAGTTCAGACAGCATCTTTTGGCCTCTCACCTCTATTCCAATGGCCTTGAGTAAAGTCTTCCTCACCTGTTTAACTTTGTTTAGTACAACATTTTGTCTTGATGGAATAAAAGAATAGATTACATGAGGAATGTTTGGTATGGATTGTGTCAAAATACGTCAAGGATGTGAAGCACTGAGATATTTTGACCACCATGTTTTCAAAATATCTCAGATTAAAAAATGTTTCATTGTAGGTACAGATTGCAATGCCTTATTCTAGTAACCCTTGTTTAATCAGAGACTATTGAACTATTTTTGCTCCACTCATCCTTCTATTAAGTGTTTATGGTAGAAAGACATACTATATATATGACAGGATTTGATCTTTTAAGATATTATTTTTGTCATTATTATTTCACTAGAGGAAATAGCTAGCAACTGCAATGTAGAGAACTAGTGATTGAGGTAGAAGGATAGGGGTCTTTTCTGTGGATGTTTTTGCAATCCTTTACTTTTATAACAAGATGTCAACCAAAATATATATTTCTATAGATATGCTGCTGCTACTGCTGCTAAGTTGCTTCGGTCGTGTCCGACCCCTAGCGACCCCATGGACTGCAGCCCACCAGGATCCTCCATCCATGGGATTTTCCAGGCAAGAGTACTGGAGTGGGGTGCCATTGCCTTCTCTGTATATAGATATAAATATATCCATATTTTATATAGATAAATGGAAAAATGCACAAAGTCAGTCATTTTCAGAATATGTCAGTGAATTAGTACACAGTCAACATATTATACAGTGAGGGTCAATGTTCGTACTGATTTTCCGCAAACATGCAGAAACACTTGTGTCTTCTGAATCGTCACATTTTAAGTTGCATACAATTCCGATGTCTTGTTTGTCACTCTAGATCTTCTCTTCCCTCTTTTACACCACACTGTACCCCGGAAACCTGGCCCAAACGACCTGCAACAATGGGTAACCTTGCTTTTTGCACTCAGCAAATGGAGTGCTCTCGTGAGGAGGTCTGCAGGAGACAGGAGAGTGAGGGTCCTCCAGCTCCTTCACTGAAGAGTTGCTCGGAGCTGACTGAGTCTCTCTGCCAAAGGTCACAGCTCCTGGAAGACCCTTTGCAGATAGCTCTTTTCATACAATTCTCTCACACTCTGCCTTTCTCTCTCTGTCTCTCCCCCTCTCCCTCCACTCTTGCTCATTGTCTCTCTCGCCACTAAACTTTTCCCCTGCCCCTTTCATCTTAGGGATAGTAATGTTACTGGTTCAGGGTACTGTACTAGTCATATTTTCTCTATACTCTGCCTAGACTTTTATAATTAGTGCCCTTATTAAGAGCTCCTGAAATTACCTAAATTTTGTGTTTTCCTGTGAAGAATAATACATATATAAATTTAGGGCTCTGAGGATGTTAGTATATTATAAACCTTGAAATCATTTTGTGATATATAGTTTAAATTCTAAATCCTGAGTAATAAGAATGTTTAGTTAACAAAACACCCCTTTCTCTAAATATTTCTGATCAATGGTAATTAGTTTTAGACCATACCCAAGTTTAGCTAGAGAAATAAAGGAGTTGTGAAAGCAGCGTATGTCAATTCTTTTTAGTCCACTCACACAGGAAAATCAAGTTGAGTATTGGTTATACTAACAATCAAGCAAGCTCTTAATAAATAGGCTACATTATGCAGGTCAGAAGAGGGAGTTTGAGTGACAAGAATCATCTCCTTTACTTCCTTCTCTAGTCCTTCTAAAGCGATCCAGGAATTCTCCTTTGAGATAGATACAAATTAGGACAGGAGTAATTCCTTTGGGGCCATGATATAGTTGCTACTGGGCCCCAGGTTAATCTCTTTTACAAAAGATCTCAGTGGTGTGGACAATGTAGGATGCACACCCAGGAGTCTCATCCTTGACCAAGCAGTGCTCAACGTGTTACACAGTAATTTCTTCATCAGAAGTAGGTTCTGCTCCTTGGTTTAATCCAAAAGTTACTACATCAGAAAAGGAATTTAATAGGAATTAAATTACTTATTTTATTAAAAAATTAAAGTACCTTTTTCTTGTTTAGTGGAAAATATTCTTCTATCACAAAAGACTAAAACATTCTTGTAGGCAACAATCACTGGTCAATATAAGGTCTTAGTATTCCTTGGAATGCAAGGCGATCCAACCAGTCTATCCTAAAGGAAATCAGTCCTGAATGTTCACTGGAAGGACTCATGATGAAGCTGAAACTCCAATACTTGGCCACCTGATGCAAAGAACTGATTCATTGGAAAAGACCCTGATGCTGGGAAAGATTGAAGGCGGGAGGAGAAGGGGACGACAGAGGATGAGATGGTTGGATGGCATCACTGACTCAAATGACAGCAGTTTGGGTGGACTCTGGGAGCTGGTGATGGACAGGGAGGCCTAGTATGCTCCAGTGCATGGAGTCACAAAGAGTCGGACACGACTGAGCGACTGAACTGAACTGATTCCTATTTTTAATTAAAAATTTACAATTCTTATCCATACTTAACTTTTATCCTGTTTCACTCTTCTCCTGAGACAATTAACTACAAAGAGAACTTAAGAGAATTAAACCCAATATATAAAATATACATGACAAAATGATATTGAGTCTGATTAAATAATTAATTGTTCCATATATAGCAATTTGAATAAAAAATTTCTATTTAGTCTATCACTAGTTTTTAAAACTTTTAACATTATATAGTTAAAATGGAGCGTCATTTTCCCAGAAATATGAAAAAAAGTGAACATAAGTTCTACTTTGAAATATTCTAATTATACAGAGGCAGAAATGTTCAAGCAGAAACTATTAAAAATGCAAATTCAGCAATTTGAGAGGCTATTAAAAATTCTTTATTAGAAAAAGAAGACCAGAGTTTTTAAACATGCCAAGAAAAAAAAATTGCTTAGAAATATCCTCCAGGGACAAATTATGAACTTGCTGAGAAAGGACTTTAAAAGGATGTAAGTATCCCTTCCATCCATTCTGACTTTAGATCATGGATGACTGCAGATCATTTCCATAAATATACTCACCAGAAGTTTCTATGAAAAGAGTATAAACTAAATTCTAATTGTGAAATACCTGCTTCCTTGTCCAGAATAAACTCATCTGCTTGTCTCTGTGCCCTACAAAAGCCTTCAATTGAAGAGAAGGTGAAAGAGGCCCAGCAAGACCAAAGTTTTTGCAAAAAGGTAGTAAGATCTGAGGTGTGGCTGTCTTTTCCCCAACCTGTATCTGAACCTCAGAACTCAAGCACTCCTTGACTATTTCGCCCATAGGAAAAACATCCCCCAACTACCTTCTAGA
Organism: Capricornis sumatraensis; assembly: GCF_032405125.1. Classification (NCBI taxonomy): domain Eukaryota; kingdom Metazoa; phylum Chordata; class Mammalia; order Artiodactyla; family Bovidae; genus Capricornis; species Capricornis sumatraensis. The sequence continues at coordinate 61,356,310 of NC_091087.1, forward strand.
ACTTCCTTGCTTCAAACAGCCCAAAGGTATGCGTTTAACCAACTAAGCCATGGCGCTAAAGACCCCAAAGGTGTCAAGCAGATATAAAAAAACCCTCACAGCAGCTGTCCCTGAAAGTATTACTATATAACCTAATAAACACGTAACAAAAATAGCATTAGAGCACCTGAGAAAAAAATATATCCTGATGAACTGAAGAGATTTTAAATAATCCTTCATTTAAAGGGTTAGATTTATAAAGTACTGAAGTTCTAGCTCAGCTGAACAACCATAACCCTTTTGTATTGGACATGCTTAGTTCTTGCTGCAAGGTCAAAGCTCTCTGTGGACAACACAAGCTCCTGTGTACACAAATGGAGCATAGCACATGACTCTAGAGATTCATTTTGAAAGTATGACTTGTCAGTTCTAGCATTGCAAGGCATTAAAATCCACGCACTCTTCTCTGATGATAACATTGTTTCTAACTACTTGGCACCAGGAGTCACACTGGAAACCACTGACGGCAATAAAAGGCAGGCTGAGGAAATGGGATCCCTCCTCCCTTGGATTTCAACATGACATTATGCTATTGCACGCTCCGTGCGTGGCTAGATCGCTTCAACTGTGCATGAAGCCCGCAGAGCTCAAGAGAAAAATCTGATGATGCTGAATGGAGACTGGAAAGCATCCTCATCTTAACTCTAAATAATACACAGAAGTTTTCTGCTTCAATCATGCAAACAAGCAGCTGCACCACTACCTTTCTGTTTCATGGTCTATTGTTTTAAAAGAGCTATGTAAAACAGTTCTCTTCAAAGGCAGCTTTAAAGTGACTCCCAAGTCAATGAAGAGATATCAAACTCAAACAGGCTCACCAGGAGCAGAGATTTCAAGTAGGCATTAACTGAAATCAAGTATATTGATACCAACTGAATATTGATGGTACACCAAAGATAAAATAGAAATTTCTGAATTTCTAAAAGAGGGATTGGATTCAGGTTAAGTCAGAAAATGTACACATAGCTGTATGGTAGTTTAATTCTGCACATATATTCATGTAATTATAAACACAGATGCCTTTCCCTAACTCTTCAGTTGAAAGTTTTATTAAAAAGAGGCAAAGCCATTTCATAATAAGGAATGCATGTAACATGTAAATATCTTCCAGAGAGGAAAAAAATTGATTTAATTTTGCAATCAGACATAAATGAGACTTTTGGTGTTTTGGCTTTTTCTTTTTTTTTCCACAACAGATCTTGTTAGTAGAAAGGGAAAAGAAACCATGTAGGTACAAAATATCTTTAAAAAGGGGGAAATAGGTGACACAGGTAAAATGGGATGGATGATACTGAAAACAGATTACCTATTTCATAATTTCATCAAGGTTTAATCTCATCATAGAAAATTACCCAAAAATATACTAACACAATGAAGCCCCTAATAATCTGCTTTTATGTATCATTAAAAATATTGAAACAAAATTTAAGTTTCACAAAAACAAAATTTCTAACATATAACAGTAAAAAAATAGATACTAGGGAAAATTCATTGCTAGATCAATGACTTTTTGTCAGCAATTTCTCAGTTTAAGCAAATATCCTCAACAATATTAAGTCACATTATTAATATACTGCCAATTTTTCTGAATGGTCATGAAATAAATGTTACTAAATATCTTTTACATTCAACCAGACAAACAGTAATGACATCAGAATAGCTGGTAGAACTTTAAAGAATACCAATACAAATTATGATTAACAATAAAAAAAAAAGTTCAAAGATATGGGGCTCTCTCATATGAGACAATTTTCATAAATGTTGGAGAGGGAGAGAGGAAAAAATGGACCACAGTGAACAGCAGTAGGTGACTAATATTTCCTCCTCCAACAAAGAATGTGTATATATATATACTAGTCACCATTTGCTTATAATTCTTCAAATTGCTTATGTGTGTGTGTGTGTGTGTGTGTGTATTTAATCTAAAGTAGTATTTGAAGAACTTCGAAGATACTGAAAAATAGTATCTCTATTAATGACCTACCATACCCCAGATGAAAGAGGAGTGAGAAAGTTGGCTTAAAACTCAACATTCAGAAGACTAAGATCATGGCATCCAGTCCCATCACTTCATGGCAAGTAGATGGGGAAACAATGGAAACAGTGAGAGACTTTATTTTGAGGGGCTCCAAAATCACTGCAGATGGTGACTGCAGCCATGAAATTAAAAGGTGCTTGCTCCTTGGAAGAAAAGCTATGACAAACCTAGATAGCATATTGAAAAGCAGAGATGTTACATTGCCGACAAAGGTCCATCTAGTTAAAACTATGGTTTTTCCAGTGGTCATGTATGGATGTGAGAGTTGGACTGTGAAGAAAGCTGAGCACCGAAGAATTGATGCTTTTGAACTGTGGTGTTGGAGAAGATTCTTGAGAGTCCCTTGGACTACAAGGAGATCCAACCAGTCCATTCTGAAGGAGATCAGTCCTGGGTGTTCTTTGGAAGGACTGATGCTAAAGCTGAAGCTCCAGTACTTTGGCCACCTCATGCGAAGAGTTGACTCATTGGAAAAGACTCTGATGCTGGGAGGGATTGGGGGCAGGAGGAGAAGGGGACGACAGAGGATGAGATGGTTGGATGGCATCACTGACTTGATGGACATGCGTCTGAGCAAGCTCCGGGAGTTGGTGATGGATAGGGAAGCCTGCCGTGCTGCAAAGAGTCGGACACAACTGAGCAACTGACCTGAAGTGAACTGATATGCCAGTCTCCACACTAAGTACTTCATATGCATTATTTAATAATATTTATTAAGCACAATAAGCAGAATAATGGCCTCCCAATGATGTTCATATCTTAATAGCCAGAACCTATGAATATATTAGCTTACCCAACAAAAGAAAATTAAGGTTGCAAATAGAATTGAGGTTTTTAATCAGCTGACGTTGAGATAGGGAGATTATCCCTAGATTATTCAGATGCGCCAAATGTAATAACAAGGGGTCCTTTTAAAGTGAAAAAGAGGGGCAGAAAAGTAAGAGATTTAAACATGCTATGCAGCTCATGTGTAAAATGATTAATGGGAGGCTGTTACATAGCACAAGGAGCTTAGCTCTGTGTTCTGTGATGACCTAGAGGGGTAGTGTAGGGGAGGAGGGGTGAGAGTGAGGCTCAAGAGGAAGAGGACATATGTATACATATAGCTCATTCACTTTGCTGTACAGCATAAAATAACATTGTAAAGCAATTATACTCCAATTTTTTTTAAAAAAAAGATGCTACACTGCTGACTTTCAAAGTGGAAAAATGAAGCCAAGGAATGTAAATGGTCTCTAGAAACTAGAAAATGGAGGAAATGAATTCCCTCCTAGAGTCCTCAGAAATGACAATGCCCTGCTGACACTTTAATTTTTCCCTAGAAATACCCATTTCAGACCTCTGACCTCCTGGACTGTAAGAGAATAAAGTTGTATGGCAAAAGCCACTAAGTTTGTGGTAATTTGTTAGAGTATCATTAAGAAATAAATAGATGGGATTTTCCATTATTTCATTTAACACAAAATTCTATAAATTATTATTGTTGCTATTTTAATGATGGAGAAACTTGAGTCTTAGTTTAGGTAACCTGCCCAAGGTTATATAGCTAGTGGGTACCTGAACAAGATTCAAAACTATTCTGATTCCAAAGACCACTCATCAAATACTATACCATAATTCTTCTGTTATGTGTTGATATTACCATAAACTCAATGTTCCAACTCCTCATCATATATTTATTTCGAAAGAAAATTCCATCACTAGGGTCTTAATATGTGTCAAGACATGAAGCAGCTGGTTCAGACTGCTGCCCTAATGAAGAAGATGGTATAAAACAGGACAGTGACTAAAAGCAGGAGCAAGACTAGGAGTTTTGCACATGTAGTTGTGAGCAATGAAGCAGGGAGGCATTCTGACAGCTGCTGATGACAAGCAGATGGGCTACGACAGCACATCAGGCTCCGTGAATGACACACAGCTTTCAATAATGGTTCCTACTGGTACAGCCCACTGACACCATTTTTTCAGTGCTGACATTCTCAAACATTCTCATTTCCGGTGACTTATTGGCAGAGACAGTATAACATTTGGACCCAAGAGATCTCTCTTCTAAAGAACACTGAAGTGTACTATATTTTCACCATTAATTATTTAAAGCATGATATTTTTCTTCCTGATTTTTATTGGTTTTCATGGAAATCTCCATTGACTAATACTTCATATTCAGTGTAAATCCACTCAGATGTCCTCACTCTAAGCTTTCAGGTTTTACTCCTTCACAATCAATTCCTTTTCATGTAACAGACTTGGCAATAATGCAATTATGTTGTATTTCTGCAACTGGCACAATTAAATTTTGTGTCTGATTTTCAGTACATTATAAGAAATAAAAGATTCTTTTAAAAAGACCTCTGGTTCTTGGATAATGACTTTGGTTGAGAGTTTAAAGATCTGAATTTGAATTTTTTCTGGGAGTATTCCTGTACATTCAAAGGAAGCCATCACTTAGCACAATGCTTATAGTCATCCCTACATACTGGTTAGAAGCTACTAATGCACTTGACTATTAGGCATTCAACACTATCAATAGCAGAAGCAATTTTAATTAATCCTGATACCACTGCATACCATGGAACCATGGATTATTAACATCCCATTACACATTTGCACAGAACTCAGCACTGCACTTAAGTTTCAAATCTCATCTTTGAGGTTCTATTTCCTGAGCCTATTCCTATTACCAATTTTGTATTGGTCAGGAAAGTCAGAAGGCAGAAACCATACTCATTGGAATGCTGCTGCTGCTGTTAAGTCGCTTCAGGCGTGTCCGACTCTGTGTGATCCCATAGATGGCAGCCCAGCAGGCTCCTCTGTCCTTGGGATTCTCCAGGCAAGAGCACTGGAGTAGGTTGCCATTTCCTTCTCCAAGTTATTGGAATAGAAATAATCTAATCTAAAACGCATTAACCATGTATTCGAAAATTAAGAAGGCAAAAAGAGAATACCAAGAAATCATGGAAACAGCACAAGGACCATTCTTAACAGTTAGGGGGACAAAGAGAAGAGGTTATAATGACTAAAATTTGGATGCTTGGAGGAGGGACCCATGGACCTGAAACTCAGACCTGTGAGGAGAGAGTACTACTCACCAGCTGGGCATCTCTGAGTGGCCATGAATGGGGTTGGTTCTGCAAGCATTAGGAAAACTGTGATCTGGTATCAACTGCAGCTACAGGAAGAAGCTTTGCAGGGGAGATACTGACAGAAGGCAACAGACAGGGAGGACTCAGTCTCCCCACTTTCTCTTCAGTCTTGCAAACTCCCTCGAGTGCTCCCTACTGGCAGATTCTAACATAGAAGCAGCTAGGCTGAAAGCAGAAAGGTGGTTTACAGTGCCCCAGCTCCACCTGAGAGGGAGCTGCCAAATAACCAGCACATAGGATAATGTTCATCCATTCATTCACTGATGCACAAAACATTTTTAAATACCTACTATATTCCCGGCATTTGTGAACAGTGAACAAGAGAATAAAGTCCCTGTTTTCATGGAGCTGACATTTTGGCAGGGGAGACAGATAATAAACAAATAGACAAATATTCACTATTTTAAAATGGTAAAAGTGTTCAACAAAATATTAAATCAGGATGAGAGGATGGAGAGAAACAGGGCCAGAGGCAGTATAGATAAAAGCAGTAGAGAAAAACTATGGAGAGTAAAGCCAGACTGCAAGGGTTTGAATCCTAGCTCTCCTTAGCAACTCTACAATCTTAGGCAGGTTACTTAAACTCTCTGCATCTCTGTTGCTATGTGTGTCAAATGGAAATAATGATGACAATAAAAATATCAATCTCATGGGAATGCTATAAAGATCGAACAAGTGGGTATCTATAAAGTGATTAGAATATAGTGAGGGTCATACTGTTAAAGTGTGTTATGGTTTAATGGCAGAGGCTGTAGAAAGTGCGAGTGGGGTGGGAGGTTAAGATAAAAGAAGAGGCAAAAGATGTGGAAGCAGCTGTGAGAAACAAAGAAAACACTGGCTTCATCTCCAGGCCAGTGTTATAAACTATACAAAAGAGAAAACAGCCACCACTTGAGAGGTCTTCTAGAGAGGTTGTCTTCAAGGCGGGGAGACAAATTTAAATTAAAAATATAGAAACCACATTCAGAAAAAAGACTAAGGATATGGAGAGGCAGATGGTAATGGGAGCAATTTAGAGAAAGAGAACGTAGAGGTGTGAAACAGGTATTTACCACTTACTACCTCAATTTCACCAAAAGTAAGAACATCATGATGATGATAATAGTCCCCTGGTGTTAAGACCCCCAAAACACTTATGAACAATAATATATATATATATTTCTATTACACTTTCCAGTTTACAAAATGTTTTCATATCCACTCTCTGTGAAACTGGCAGATAACATACATTCACTATGAGAGTGAAGACATGGGCAAACCTAGCATTAGCCCAATAACTCCTAAATATTTGACAGTTGCCAGGAGAGTGACTGTGTCTACCAAAGGCTAAACTAAGGTCTTAGAGAAAATACATTGTAGACACTTAGATGTGTTCACATCATATCTGTGAAACTTTTGATGGATTCTGAGCTGATGGTATATGTAAATTTAAAAGGCTTTTGGTGGAACAATACTCTAATTAAACCACCAATTACCTCATCAGTGTCCACTGGGGAAAAAACCTTAGAGTTGAAAATTATGTTTTACTAGGAGGATTTGCTGAGGACCTAGGCCCAGGAGGGAGCCCCTCAGATAGCTCTAAGGGACTACCTTGAAGAGATTAAGGGAGGAGTCAGAATATGTAGGCGTTTATGTAAAAAAAAAAAAAAAAAAGTGTCAGAATGTCAAAGATTTCATTAAAGAAAAACAAGCATCTCAAGTTAATGAATTTAAGGCTTTTCTATATATGGGAAGACTCAAGAGTCTGGGTTCACTGAAATCATTTATTTGATTTGCACCTCAACTGTCTAGGGCCAGTAGCCTGTTTTTCTCCATTCTGAACCCCCTCAAGGTATGCAGTTGGGAGTGGCTGCAGTGGCTGACTCTTTGATGGCCACACCATCCTTTGTTTACTGATGTGACAGGTGCCATTCTTCTAAAATTTGGCCATTCTGCATACCTGTCAATATGCTGCAGCCACAGGTGACTCGGGCCAAAAAGCCCTGTCCACTGCCTTCCTGGCGCAACTCTAAGAAACTTCTGGGAAATTCTAACAGGTGCGTCATACAAATCGCTTGTGAAAGTGAAGTGAAGTCACTCAGTCGTGTCCGACTCTTTGCGACCCTGTGGACTGTAGCCCTCCAGGCTTCTCTGTCCATTGGATTCTCCAGGCAAGAATACTGGAGTGGGTTGCCATTTCCTTGGGATGCACAGTATCCTGAAGATAGCTTTTTAGAATAACAGAATCAGAATCCATTTCCTAGAGAGACACAGGATGTTAAAGAACTCCCAATCCGTCTCTGACTTTACAGATTTGAACCATGAAGTCCAGTGAAGGAAAGGGCCTTGCTCGGGCACTTTAGACTTTAGTCACTTTAGGGCACAGAGATTCACAATTAGTGGCAGAGGCAGGGCTGAAATCTGGTTTCCTGAATACTGATCCAACATTCTCTTTCAGCTCTATTACCCTCTCCTAGGATTACTGGGAGAATTACACAGGCAAAGGCAGCTCTTAATAATTGGAAATCAAAACAGACATAGAGAAAGAAATGGTGGTGGGGAAGACATCTTTTACAGGAGGCTTGTGACTAAGCTAATAAAAGGACAAAAGTGACTGGTTAGTATGTTTAACCATTGTGTAAAATGCACCCATATTATGCATATTTCTCAAGTGACATAGCTGTAAAGTATCTTATTTCCACAGCTTCTTATCAAACCTATAGTCTCTGCGTTCAAACTGATTTGAAAACACCTTGAAGACAGAGCCTGCATCTTCCAAGTCTTTATATTCCCTTGACCCAGCACAAAGCTTGGGTACACAGAGTTATTCAATTACTGCTTCCTATGTAGCTGATTGTAATGCTTGTCAAAATATTCACCCCTTGACTATGCCAATTATTTAAACCTTTTTTCATGGTTTAGTGAAGCAACAGTTAGAGCTTTTCTAAAGCAGACTACTGTTGTCTTGATTTTCCTACTCAATTTTAACTCTGAAGTGTGAGTGCTATTCTACTTAAAAAACATTTCTGTTTTATTCAGTCATTTTTTTCTGCAAAATTCACAAGTCAAAATTATGGTTTAGATTAATATAAAGTAGCACAGTTGAAGCTTTGTTTCATGAAAGACTTAAGCACACAAAGGTTATTCTACACAAAATGCCACATAAAGCAATTTAGCTGACTTGAAAAGCAAGAAAGGGGAGGGACTATATGGAAAGAATTATGTTCAAATGGAGCACTTCTGGTTTCCATGGTAACCAACATAAATGAATACCTTTATGGAAAATGGACCAGCAAATTCAGGGAGATGTAAATGTATGAGCACAAAAGCCAAAAAACCACTCCAATCATACGGTATGTAAACAAGTCCGCAGCTTTCCCTTAAATAGAATTACAAATTAGAAAAAATACTTTTAAGCCCTGTTACTTACAGCATGTTTAGAGGTTTCGCTTAATGTACTGTTTTGCTATTTAAATACTTGTCTACTATTCAAACATTTATCAATAATTAGAAATGATTTTTTACTTTTACTGTTCACTGGATCAATGATTGTAATTACAAAAATACAGAAAAGTTTCTTGACTTATATGATCACCTAATATTTTAGTGTTTCAGAGATGACATACTTGCTTTGTTGTGTTATGGAAGAGTACAGATGTTCCTAGCAATCACTAGACACCATATCCCCATTGAGCAGTTATGAAGTCCACCTACAATAAGTCCTTTCCTCTCTGTAGAACACTGACTCTCAGACTAAAATGACTAACTCCATCTGTCCAATATGCTTTCCAGGCAACTAACAGATTCAAGGGCTTCTCTGGTGGCTCAGTGGTAAAGAATTCACCTGCAATGCAGGAGACATGAGTTCAATCCCTGGGTCAGGAAGATCCCCTGGAGGAGCGCATGGCAACCCTCTCCAGTATTCTCACTGGGATACTCTCATGAACAGAGGGTCCTGGCAAACTACAGTCCATGGGGTCACAAAGAGTCAGACATGACTGAATCAACTAAACACACACGAACACAGAATAGAATCAAATTGTCTCCTAGTCATTTATAGTAAAGACACTGCCTAAAGCTGAGTATCATGAAATGTTTAAAATGACTGTACGATATGCATTAAGCAACATGTTCAATGTATGCAGACAGCAGATTTTTGTTGTTTTCCTCTTAAACATGTAGAACACAGAGCTGAAAAGTAATGAACATCTCAAAGTGGTGAGTTTTCTCAATTCAAAGACTTCACTAGGTTTTTTGTTATTTTTTTTTTTTAACATTTTATTGAGATATAAAGTAACCAAGCAGGACCCTACAGTCCCCTTCTGGGACAGACACTCCTACGTCCTCTGCCTGTTCTTGCTGGTAGAAAAGTTTTAATCTTCCAGGCCTCCCTTGAGTTACAAAAGCCTGGTTCAAGAATTAATGATTGAAAGAATGTGAATATATACTATACTAACAACAATAAAATAGCAACTGAGTCAGGAGAACTGGTAGCAATTTAAACAGTAAATCAGACGTACAGCAGTCAGAGACTCTTTCGTTCCTCCCTGAAGGACATAGATAAGTCTCTGTTGCACATTCCTCAGTTGTTTTGCAGATACTAAAACCCCCACCAGATGGAAGAAGTTAAATGCATGATGACCATGGGCACTTGCCCCGAGAGCAGCTAGAGTCTGAAAATTGATGATGTCAACCCTACCCTGTTACCTCATCATCAACCAATGAGAGGAATGTGAACAAGCTGATTAGGCACCCTGAGACTCTCTCCCTCACCTTGCCATTAAAACCCTCCCCCCGAAACCCATTGGGAAGTTCTAGTCTTTTGAGAATTAGCCTCTCAAACCCCCTGCTTAGCTTCTGTAATAAACATTACACTTTCCTTCAGTACAACCTGGTGTCAGTAGATTGGCTTTACTGCACACAAGTGGATTTGGTAACAAAAATTGACATATAGGCTGTATATGTTTAGGGGGAAAGCATAACTATTTGACTTATATACATCATGAAACAATAACCACAATAAGTTTAGTAAACATCTATCATTTCACATAGATACAAAGTAAAAGAAAAAAAAGTTTCCTTGTGATGAGAACTCCCAGGATCCACTCTCTTAACAACATTTGAGTATAACACACAATAGTATCAATTATATCTATCACATTTTACACTACATCCCTAGTACTAATTTATCTTATAACTGGAAATTTGTATATTTTGATTACCTTCATCCAATCTTCCCTCAAGATTTCAATATGTTTGCTCTTGTCTTTCCAGAGAAGCATGAATGGTATTAAAAGACTTTGTAGGAAAAAAAAAAAAAGACTTTGTAGACATTGTTTGATTTGGAATTGTGGCCACTTGGTCACTATACAATCTGTCAATTTCCCCAAAGTGTTATGTTAACAGTTTTTTCCTTCTTTTGTTCATCAGTGATTGCAGCCATGAAATTAAAAGATGCTTACTCCTTGGAAGGAAAGTCATGACCAACCTAGATAGCATATTGAAAACAGAGACATTTCTTTGTCAACAAAGGTCCATCTAGTCAAGGCTATGGTTTTTCCAGTGGTCATGTATGGATGTGAGAGCTGGACTATAAAGAAAGCTGAGCACCAAAGAATTGATGCTTTTGAACTGTGATGTTAGAGAAGATTCTTGAGAGTCCCTTGGACTGTTAGAGATCCAAACAGTCCATCCTAAAGGAAACCAGTCCTGAATATTCATTGGAAGGACTGATGCTGAAGCTGAAACTCCAATACTTTGGCCACCTGATGCAAAGAGCTGACTCATTGGGAAAGACCCTGATGCTGGGAAAGATTGAGGACAGGAGGGGAAGGGGATGACAGAGGATGAGATGGTTGGATGGCATCACCAACTCAATGGACACGGGTTTGGGTAGACTCTAGCAGTTGGTGATGGATAGGGAGGCCTGGCGTGCTGCGGTTCATGGGGCCACAAAGAGTCGGACACTACTGAGCAACTGAACTGGATATCACTGTGCACTGGATTCAAGTGGAGACATTGGAGATGACTTCCAATCCAGCTATACTTACCCACAGATTTATAATTTCTGGTGCTTTTCATTTCTCCATGTTTCTGTCCGATATCATCGTCCTTCTGCCTGAAGGACTTTCTTTAAAATTTGTTGTAATGCTTGTGTGTTCATAATGAATTCTTTCAGCCTTTGCTGCAATCTAGAAACCTCTCAAGAAAGTATCCAGAGGCAACTGCAGAGTTAACCCTATTTCCCTCTCAGGAATCACTGTCCAGGGTTGCCAAATTATTCAGTGTCTGAAAATGCTTGTGTTTTTGTTTTTATAATTTATTAACATTATTTTTGACTGGGCTGGGTCTTCACAGTTGCACAGGCTTTTTTCCATTTGCAGTGAGCAGGGGCTACTCTTTGTTGCAATGCATGGGCCTCTCACTGTGGTAGCTTCTCTTGTTGTAGAGCTTCTAGGTACACAGGCTTCACTAGTTGCAGCACAGGCTCAGTAGTTGTGGCACACAAGCTTATTTGCTCTGCAACATGTGGGATCCTCATGGACCAGGGATAGAACCTGTGTCCCTTCCACTGGCTGGCAGATTCTCAACCACGGACCACAAGGGAAGTCCCGAAAATGCTTGCTTCATGTATTTAGTTTTCTGTTGTTGCTCACATTGGGAGGTCAAATCGGGTCCTTGTTACTCTGTCATGGCAGAAGTCTTACTCTTTTGTAGATGAAAACCATAAATTTCATTGAAACCTATGTCATGGAATATTTTCTTTTCATCTTTGCATTTAGTGGTTTCTATGCTTTATCAAAGATGCTATTTATGAAATGAAATTCATAATTTAGAAGAGAAAAATTTAAACAAAATTTTTGTCTGTTTGGACCTCCTTCTTCCACTTCAGTGTGTATTGTTCACCTGCAGTAAGCAGACCTCCTTAGGAAATAATATTCCTTTTTAATCTCATCAAGGGTCACAACTTCTTAGGAGATAATTTTCCTTCTTAATTTGTAAGGGGCTGTGATGATCCATGACCCACCATTTGTTTTGTATGCTTAGATCTGGATTGTATAAACTGTCAATAGTATGTCATTTAATATACAGTCCTTTATCTCAAAAACTTATATAACTGTGCTTTGACCTCTAGCAAGCAGAACAGTTCTCAGAGCTTTCTGAGAGGCTATTCCGAGTGTTTAATCCTCCAATTTAGCTCAAAAAATATTTTCCACTTTTTCTTAGATCAAGTGATTAATACTTACATTGACATTATGAAAATAAGTACACCTGTATGTTAAAAAAGAAATTTTTGTTGTGTCAGTGAGAGACAATAGGTAATACATCCAAAGGAAATGATAGGACATATCATTTTAAAAAGGACTTTAAAAAATTCACAGCCCTCAAGCCTCTTACTCATAATTGAGGGTATAAAAGGATTTGGAGCTGAAGAAGAGGAAGGAAAGTATTTCTCTAAAGAGGCCTGAAGCTGTGTTGCAGATCTTACCCTCTGCAAGGAAGAAATGAACTTTCATCTCAGGGAAAAATATTTTAATAACTCAGAGGATTTAATTGTGTCCCCTGCAGTTGGAGTGCTTAGTGGTCTAGTGGTTTGTTTGCTCACATCTGTGCAAACTAGTGTGATTTCCTCTGACTAGCTGTCCCAGAGTCAGAGCAAAGATGTAAATCTTGAGTAGCATATGACTTACACTCCAGAGAATGGATAATTGTTTCCCTTCAAGAACAAGGAGAAGAACTGGCTTCACTGTTGGTTCAGAGGGTAAAGAATCTGTCTGCAATGCAGAAGACCTGGGTTTGATCCCTGGGTAGGGAAAATCCTCTGGAGAAGGGAATGGCTAGCCACTCTAGTATTCTTGCCTGGAGAATTCCATGGACAGAGGGGCTGGTCCATGGCATCACAGAGAATCAGACACCACTGAGTAATTAGCAGTTTAACTTTTCCAATTATTTTAGGCCTCATCCAAAAAACCGCTAAAGGGTGAAATAGATCTCTCTCTCACACACACACACACACACACACACACACACACACACACACACACACAAAACTAAAAGTATTTGTTCTGAAAGAGAAATAAATGACCAGGTGGCAATTATATGCATTGTCCTTTTTAAGGAAGTCTGTCTTTGATAAGATATCCCTAGCACCTACAAGAAATAAACTCATTTTCAAACATCTGTTGAGCCCAAAAGAGAGCAAGATCAGGTTGACAGTACCAATCAAAAGAGAATCCACCTACTTCCACCCACCCTGAGGACTAGAAACAGCATTTGTTAAATGAGGCCGAAGTAGAAATGCTAATTAGGAGAAGCCTCAACTTTAAAGCAAGACTGAATATTTGACTACTATGGAGAACAGAAATTTTTGGTTGCTAAATTGTGACACTTAGTGACTGGTAAATCTTATGTGTTCATATTATTTAAAAGAGACCAGAGAAGTATTTTAGTGTGCCCAAGTTTTCACCAGGAGCAGGGGGAGAATTAGCTCCATAGTTAGATTTAAAGGGTGATCTAGACAAGAAGAGGCTAAATTAAGGTGGAATGACAATCCCCATCCCACAGATTGTTCCTGTTCAACACCAAGATTATATAAGAAGCTATGAACACTAAACAAAACCACAAGTGAAAATCTGCACATTAGATATAGGAAGTTAAATCATAATTCTGCTGTGTAAAAACATCCCAAAATGATTAAGGAAAGAATGGTGTTTATTTATAAGTTTACACAAACATGCAGAATAACTACAGTTATACCCAAGAGGATAGTTCAGATAAAAATAGAAGGGGAAAAAAAAAGCCCATTATGAGGCTTTTTTAAAGCTCTTCATTGAGTCCTTTCAAGATGTTTCTCAATTTTACCACCTCTTTTCCTTTCAGTATAAACATTTTGATTTCAGCAATATTTCATAATCTAGTCAATATATAAAATTACAATGCAATGCCTGATTAATCTGATTTTCAAAAATGTTTGTGTTCATTATAGACAAGAAAATACACTGCGAGGAGATCAGGAATTATCACATTATGTATTACTGCCATTTATTTGTGGAAATGGAGCATGAAATAAATTATTTAGTTCATTAGCTCAAGTAGGAGAGCATTGTCCAAGTATGTTGTCCATTAATCATTGATAACCAGTGTTTAATGTGCAGACATGCACAACCACAAGAATGGCTGAGTAATGTCAAATTCTCTTCATAAATATCATGGCATATGCAACTTTTATGTGTGATTTACCACAGTGCCCTTGGCAGAGCCCATGGGGAAATCTTGGAATGAAGATCAGTTAAATAGTACACATTTACATGTTTCTAGAAAACAAATTTTGAATATTCAAATATCCTATTCTCAATACCCCTTTTTTATGTTATCTCAAATGAAATTTGCCAAAACAGCTCTGTAACCAGATAAATCTGTGATTCCCTTCGAACACCACTGTCCCCTCCCTGTTCTTGATGATCTTTATTGTTTGCTCATGTCTAACTCTTTGTGACCCCGTGGACTATAGCCTGCCAGGCTCCTCTGTCCATGGGATTTCCAGGCAAGACTACTGGAGTGGGTGGCCATTTCCTCCTCCAGGGGATCTTTCTAACCCAGGGATTGAACCCACATCTCCTGCACTGGTGAGCAGATTGTTTACCACTGAACCATCAGGGAAGCCTGTTCTTGATAACACCTTATAACAAATTATTGATTTCCTGTCAAGAAATATCTCCTGATAAGCACTGCTAAATACCCTGAGTAATAGTAAATGGGAGGAAACCCAACAGAAATTTTATATAAGGTATATTCAAATTATCATTTTCTTCAGTACTGAAACATTAAAGGTTGGCTGATTATACTTTAAAGTTGGAGCAGTGGGTGAAGGAGGTTGGAGACAAGATGGCAAAGTAGAAGGACCTGAGCTCACCTTCTCTCAGGAAAACACCAAATTCACAACTAATGGCTGAATAACCAAACAAAAAGAACTGGAACCTACCCAAAAAAGATACTGTACATCCAAAGACAAAGAAGCCACAATGAGAAGGTAGGACAGGTGCATTCAGAAGATAATTAAGTCCCTTACCCACCAAGTGGGTGATCCATATATTGGAAATTAACTATATATCACAAGTTCTCCCACAGAAAGAAGAGTTCTGAGCCCCACTTCAGGCTCCACAGCCTGAGAGCCTGGCATCAAGAGGAGGAACCCCAGAGCGTTTGGCTTTAAAGACCCGTAGGGCTTGATCGCAGGTACTACCCAAGACTAGGGGAAAGAGAAACTCTACACCTGAAGGGCACATACAAGGTCTTATGTGCACTGGAACCCAGGGGAAAATGCAGTGACTTCACTGGATCCTGGGCCAGACCTACCTGCTGGTCTTGGAGGATCCCCTAGGGAAACAGGGAAGTAACTGTGGCTCACTGTGGGGACAAGGACACTAGTGGAGAGGTACTGGGGAGGTCCTGGGGAGGTACTGGGGAGCTCATTGACATGAGCTCTCCTGGAGGCTCCCATTGTGATACCAAGACCTGGCCCCACCCAACAGCCTATAAACAGCCAAGAGGGTGAGAACACAACCCCATCCATCAACAGAGTGGATACCTAAACTCTTCCTAAGCTCCCAGGCTCAGAAAGACATGGCATGACTCTGCCCACCAGACAGACAAGATCCATTTCCACTCACTAGTGGATAGGCACCAGTGCCTCCTACCAGGCAGGAGCCTGCAGAAGCATCTTAGAGCAGCCTTACTCACCAGGTGGCAGACACTCCAAGCAAAAGGAACAAGAATCCTGCAGCCTGTGCCACAAAGACCGCAAACCCAAACTTAGACAAAAGAAGACAGAGGAGCATATTCCAGACAAAGGAACAAGCTAAAAGCACAGAAGAACAGCTAAGTGAAGTAGAGTCTGGCAATATACTGGAAAAAATAACTGAGTAATGATAGAAAAGACAATCCAAGATTTCAGAAAAAGAATGGAGGCACAGACTGGGAAGATACAAGGAATGTTTAACTAAGAGGTAGAAGATGTATTAAAAAAAAAAAATTGAACAATACAACAGCTGAAATAAAGAATATATTCAGTTCAGTTCAGTTTAGTCGCTCAGTCATGTCCGACTCTCTGTGACCCATGAATCGCAGCATTCCAGGCCTCCCTGTCCATCACCAACTCCCAGAGTCCACCCAAACCCATGTCCATTGAGTCGGTGATACCATCCAGCCATCTCATCCTCTGTCGTTCCCTTCTCCTCCTGCCCCCAATCCCTCCCAGCATCAGGGTCTTTTCCAATGACTCAACTCTTTGCATGAGGTGGCCAAAGCATTAGAGTTTCAGCTTTAGCATCAGTCCTTCCAATGAACACCCAGGACTGATCTCCTTTACGATGGACTGGTTGGATCTCCTTGCAGTCCAAGGGACTCTCAAGAGTCTTCTCCAACACCACAGTTCAAAAGCATCAATTCTTTGGTGCTCATCTTTCTTCACAGTCCAACTCTCACATCCATACATGACCACTGGAAAAACCACAGCCTTGACTAGACAGACCTTAGTCGGCAAAGGAATGTCTCTGCTTTTCAATATGCTATCTAGGTTGGTCATAATTTTCCTTCCAAGGAGTAAGTGTCTTTTAATTTCATGGCTGCAGTCACCATCTGCAGTGATTTTGGAGCCCCAAAAAATAAAGTCTGACACTGTTTCCACTGTTTCCCCATCTATTTCCCATGAAGTGATGGGACCAGAGGCCGTGATCTTTGTTTTCTGAATGTTGAGCTTTGAACCAACTTTTTCACTCTCCTCTTTCACTTTCATCAAGAGGCTTTTTAGTTCCTCTTCACTTTCTGCCATAAGGGTGGTGTCATCTGCATATCTGAGGTTATTGATATTTCTCCCAGCAATCTTGATTCCAGCTTGTGCTTCCTCCAGCCCAGCGTTTCTCATGAGGTACTCTGCATAGAAGTTAAATAAGCAGGGTGACAATATACAGCCTTCACGTACTCCTTTTCCTATTTGGAACCAGTCTGTTGTTCCATGTCCAGTTCTAACTTAATAACAACAGCAGAATAAATGAGGCAGAAGACTGGATAAGTGAGCTGGAAGACTGAAGAGTGGAAATCACTACCACCAAGCAGAATAAATTAAAAATAAATAAAGGTGGAGCAGTAAATAAAGTTTTGTTTCATGACATTACCAATAAGACAACCTATAATGGCATCTCTGTCATTTTCCAAATATGCTTACCAACTTTAATAGCAAAATCTTTAAATTCTGTTTTTTGAAAAAAAAAACTAGCATCATTATTCAACATTTAGATAATACGGTATTGCCAGATGTATCTATGACACCAAAATGATTAAAATAATATTATCACAAGAAGAAGTAGGTAGACCAATGAAAATAAACACTTTTACTTTCAACAATATAGATGAATCTCACAAACATATTAAGCAAAAGAAGTACACCTAAAAGAATACTTACTATGTAGTTAGACATATAAAGTGCAAAAACACAGCAAAGCTAAAATATGCTGTCAGAGGTCAGTATGTGGTTAACTTTGGTATAGGCGATGGTGATGGGGGATTAACATGAGAGGGGTTTCTGAGGCACTGGTAATAGTCTGTTCCTTGAACTGGGTGCTAGCTAAGTGGACATGTAGGACTTGTGAAAATTCGGTGACCTATACACTAATGTTTTCTATATGTTTATGTATATACTTCAATAAAATGTCAAAAATAATCCTCCTAGGATACAGAATGTAATATATAAGTGCCTTCCTATTAATAGCCAGTGAATCTAAGTGAAGAGGGACTAGGTGCCTCACAGCACAGGACAACAATGAATACAGAGGGTGGACACACAAGCTGAGTTCAGCAGCAACAAGCAGACATGTGCTAGATGAAGGCAGCACTCAAACGCAGAGATAGGCAAGAGAAGAGCAGAACAGGCACAGAGGGAAGGAAAGAGTTATGACTAACGAAATGAGGCAATGCTCTCCACTTAGTATCCAAATCTACTTTCTGATGGTAAAGAATCCTTGCACTGAGGAATACTGGCCTATTGGGAAGGCATGCTTCCCAGATTTCCCATAACGGGAGCCAGAGCCGTGAGGAACATGACATCAGAACAAGGCAAGTCCGAGAATGATATCGTCAAAGCAGCAGAGCAGGAGCTCTCTAGCATGCTTTACCGCAGAATACTGATTTTGACAGTTACTCATGGATGAGAGAGTCTTTGAAGAGGTCTAATAGTCAAGTGGAGAAACACCAGCACACCATTTAGAGCAAAAGCAAGCTGAGATAGGACACATTGGAGAAGTCAGTAAACACTGGAGCAGACGACTCCTTCTTCAAGTACAAAGATAGCAATACAAGATTTCAAGGAGCATAAAAAGCCAAAGAAACATGACACCATCAAAAGAACATCATAATGTTCTAGGAACCAATCCCAAATAAATGGAGACCTATGATTTGCCAGATTAAGAATTCAAAATAATTATTTAAAGGAAGCTCAGGGAGCTACAAGAAAATACAGAAAACAATTTAACTAAATCAGGAAACTAATACATGAACAAATTAAAAAATTTAACAGACAGGTTATAAATCATTTTAAAAAGAAGCAAACTGAAATACTAGAGCTGAAGAATAGTGACATTTAAAATACAGTAAGAGTAACAACAGAAGATTTTATCTAAGCAGAAGAAAGAGTCTGTGAAGTAGAAGACAAAGCATTTGAAATGATCTGGTCAGGTGAGAATAAATTTAAAATAATTTTTTTAAATAGGTAGACAAGCTATGTGAACCATAGGATATTATTAATAGAAACAATATATGAATTATTGAAGTCCCAGAGGAAAAGAAAGAAAGGAACAAAAATCTTATTTAAAAAAAAATAATGGCTGAGAACCTCCCAAATCCAGAGAGTAATTTAGACATTCAAGTTCATGAAGTTCATAAGTCAACAAACTCAGTGTAGAGAACCTCTCCAAGACACATTATAATAAAATTGTCTAAAATTAAAGACAAGAAAATTTTAAAAGCAATAAGAAAAAAAATATCCTCACATACATGGGAGCTCCCCAAAAGCTATAAGCAGATGTCTCAGCAGAAACCTTGAAGGTCAAGAGAGAGTGACAAGATATATTGATGGTCCTGAAAGGAGAAACAAACAAACAAAACCTTCCAACTAAGAAAAACTTACCTGGCAAAGCTGTCCTTCAGTAATGAAGGAGAGATAAAGACTCTCTCAGACAAATTTAAAAAAACCTAAGGGAGTTAATCACCACTAGACCTGCCTGACAAATGCTGAAAAGAGTTCTTCAAGCTGAAATCAAAAGATGCTAATTAGTAACATGAAAACAGGAAAATATGAAGCACACTGGTAAAGTAAATTCATGGGCAAATTCACAATATGCAAATAGTGTAAAAATTGTTATGTATTAACCTCTTATCACCAGTATAAGACTAAAGGGGAAAAGTATTAAAAGTTACTATAATTAAAATAATTGTTAATATTACAACAATTAAAAAGTTATAAATTGTGACATTAAAGTAAAAAAGTTTGGGGGGTGAATTTTTGTATGCAATCTAGGTTAAGTTGTTATCAGCTTAAAATAGACTATTATACGTATGTTTTATGTAAGCCTAATGGTAACTCCAAAGCAAAAACATATAGGATGTTTACTAAAGATAAATAAAAGAGAATTAAAGCATACCACTTTGAGAAAATCATCAGTTCACAGAGGAAGACAGAGAGGATAATAACAAGGGAACTACAAAAAAGTGAGAAAATAATAAGAGAGCAATATTATTTTCTTGTGAAAGAGAGTGTTAGTTGCTTAGTCATGTCTCTCTGCAAACCCATGGACTGTAGCCTGCCAGGCTCCTCTGTCCATGGATTTCTCCAGGCAAGAAAACTGGAGTAGGTAGTCATCCCCTTCTCTAGGGGATCTTCCTGATCCAGGGGATCAAACCCACGTCTCCTGAATTGCACACATATTCTTTACCATCTGAGCCACCTTAACTATCAATAATTACTTTAAGTGTTTAAAAGGTTAAATTCACAAATCAAAAGACACAGAGTGGCTGTTGAATGGATTAAACAAAAGCATAAGCCAACTATACGACACATACAAGAGACTCATTTAGCTGGATGAACACCTCTTATCCCAAAGTGAAAGATGTAAAAGATATTCTACAACAATGAAACCAAAAGAAAGTGAGGGTAGCTACACTTATGTCAAACAAAGATTTTAAGTAAAAAGTATAGCAAAAAGTAGTCATTATATAATGAAAAAAGGGGTCAATTTATCAAGAGGTTATAACTATTATAAATATAAACTATATAACAATTATAAACTTTATAATTTCATTATAAATAAATTCAACATCAGAGCACCTACATATATTCAGCAAAAACTAACAAATCTGAAGAGAGAAATGGAAATCACACATTAATACTAGAGGACTTTACTAATATCCCACTTTCAAAAAACAGTGGACCTGAACTAACTTGAGACCAGATGAACCTAACTGACATATATATATATGTGTGTGTGTATGTATATATATTTATCTATATATATAAATTCCTGGAGGAGGGCATGGCAACCTACTCCAGTGTTCTTGCCTGCAGAATCCCCATGGACAGAGGAACCTAGTGGGCTCCACGGGGTCGCAAAGAATTGGACATGACTGAGTGAAAGAGCACGGCATGCACATATATAAATTAAATAACCTATTAGAAACAAATTCCTAGAAACATACAACCCACCAAGACTTAATCATAAAGAAACATAAAATCTTAACAATTCTAAAACAAATAAGAATATTGCATAAGGGGTCAGAAACCACTGAACAAAAAAATTCCAGGGCCAGATAATTTCACTGATTAATTCTCCAAACATTTAAAGAATTATTATCAGTCCTTCTCAAACTCTTTCAAAAAATGAAGAGGAGGCAACATACCCTAACTCATTTGACAAGGTCAACAGTACCCTGATACCAAAGCTAGAGAAGGGTATTACAGAAAAACTACAGGTAAATAAACCTGATGAATATAGATGCAAATTTTCCCAACAAAATATTACTAGCACAGCAAAAGAGACGCAGATGTACAGAGCAGACTTTTTGACTCTGTGGGAGAGGGAGAGGGCGGGATGATTTGGGAGAATGGCATTGAAACATGTATAATATCATATAAGAAATGAATCGCCAGTCTAGGTTCGATGCAGGATACAGGATGCTTGGGGTTGGTGCACTGGGATAACCCAGAGGGATGGTAGCGGGAGGGAGGTGGGAGGGGGGTTCAGGAGTGGGAACTTATGTACACCCGTGGTGGATTCATGTTGACGTATGGCAAAACCAATACAGTACTGTAAAGTAAAAAAATAAAATAAAATAATAATAAAAAAATATTACTAGCAAACTGAATTCAACAATACATTAAAAAGATAATACACCATGGTGAAGGGGGATTTACCCCTGAGTTTCAAGGACGATTCAACATAGAAAATGACTGGATATAGTAGACTACATTAATTGAATGAAAGATTAAAATAATATAATCACCACAATAGATGAAGGAAAAATTGATGGAATTGAACATGCTTCCATAATAGCCCTGAAAAATTTTGGTATAGAAAGAATATGTTGCTGTTGTTCAGTCCCTAAGTCATGTCTGAATTTGTGGCCCCCATGGACTGCAGCACACCAGGCTTCCCTGTCTTCATTATTTCCCAGAGTTTGCTTAAACTCTTGTCCATTGAGTCAGTGATGCCATCCAACCGTCTTACCCTCTGTTGTCCCCTTCTCCTCCTGCCCTTAATCTTTCCCAGCATCATTGTCTTTTCCAATAAGTCAGCTCACCATATCAGGTGGCCAAAATATTGGAGCTTCAGCTTCAGCA
This sequence comes from Capricornis sumatraensis, assembly GCF_032405125.1. Classification (NCBI taxonomy): domain Eukaryota; kingdom Metazoa; phylum Chordata; class Mammalia; order Artiodactyla; family Bovidae; genus Capricornis; species Capricornis sumatraensis. Next base: position 61,378,394 of record NC_091087.1, read on the forward strand.
TCAGTTCTTCCAATGACTATTCAGGGTTGATTTCTTTTAGGATTGACTGGTTTGATCTCCTTGCAATCCAAGGGACTCTCAAGAGTCTTCTCTAGCACCAAAATGTGAAAGCATCAATTCTTCGGTGCTCGGCCTCCTTCATTGTCCAACTCTCACATTCATACACAACTACTGGAACAACCATAGCCTTAATTAGATGAACCTTTGGTCTCAAGGTGATGTCTCTGCTTTTTAACATGCTGCCGAGGTTTGTCATAGCTTTTCTTCAAAGTAGCTAGTGTCTTTTAATTTCATGGCTGCAGTCACCATCTGCAGTGACTTTGGAGCACAAGAAAATAAAATCTGTCAGTTTCCTCATTTTCCCCTTCTATTTGCCATGAAGTGATGGGATCACATGCCATGACCTTAGTTTTTTGAATGCTGAGTTTTAAGCCAGCTTTTTCAATCTCCTCTTTCACGTCATCAAGAGGCTCTTTAGTTCTTCTTCGCTTTCTGCCATTAGAGTGGTGTCATCTGCATATCTGATGTTATTGATATTTCTTCCTGCAAGCTTGATTCTGACTCTTGATTCAGCCAGCCTGGCATTTGGCATGATGTACTCTGCATAGAAGTTAAATAAGCAGGGCGACAATATACAGCCTTGACATACTCCTTTCCCAATTTGGAACCAGTCTGTTGTTCCATGTTCGGTTCTCACTGTTGATTCTTGACCTACATACAGGTTTCACAGGAGGCAGGTAAGTGGTCTGGTATTCCCATCTCTTGAAGAATTTTCCACAGTTGGTTGTGATCCACACTGACAAAGGCTTTAGTGTAGTCAATGAAGCAGAAGTAGATGTTTTCCTGGCATTCTCTTGCTTTTTCTATGACCCAACAGATGTTGGCAACTTGATCTCTGGTTCCTCTGTCTCTCCTAAATCCAGCTTGTGCATTGGGAAGTTCTTGATTCATGGACTGTTGAAGCCTAGCTTGAAGGATGTTTAGCATTACCTTGCTAGCATGTGAAATGACCACAATTGTGTGGTAGTTTGAACATTCTTTGCCATTGCCTTTCTTTAGGACTGGAATGAAAACTGACCTTTTCTAGTCCTGTGGCCACTGCTGAGTTTTCCAAATTTGCTGGCATATTGAGTGCAGCACTTTAACAGCATAGTTCAACATAATAAAGATCATATCTGTTGAGTTTACAGCTAACATTATACTCAACTTGAACAGTTTGAAAGATTTTTCTTTACAATCAAGCACAAGACATAGGTGTTCACTCTTCCCACTTATTTTTAATGTAGTACTAGAAGTTTTAGCCAGAATCATAAAAATAGAAAAAGAAATAAAAAACACTTAAACTAAAAAGGAAGTAAAATTGTCTCTGTTTGCAGATATGATATTATATATAGAAAAACCTTAAAACTCTACCAAAACGTTCTTAGGACTAATAAATTCAATAAAGTTGTGGAACAAAAAAAACTAACATATAAAAATTAGTTGCATTTCTATACACTAACAATTAACTAACAGAAAGACAAATTAAGAAAACAACCTCTTTTTCAGTAGTATCAAAAACAATAATATAATTTGGAATAAATTTAACTGAAAACTATTATATATTGATGAAAAAATTAAAGAAGACACAAATAAATGGAAAGATAATCTGTGTTCATGGATTGGTAGAATTAATACTGCTAAAATATTCATACTATCCAAATCCATCTACAGATTCAAAGCAATCTCTATCAAAATTCCAATGACATTTTTCATAAAAATAGAAGAAACCATAAAGATTCCTGTGGAGACACAAAAGATCCTATATTGACAAAGAAATACTGATAAAAAAAGAACTAAGAGGTAGTATCACAATTCCTGATTTTAAACAACATTGCAAAGCTATCATAATTAAAATAGTATGGTACAGGAATGAAAACAGACACATAGACCAATGGAACAGAATTGATATTTCAGAAACAAACCCATGCTCTCTTGGCTACTAATGTTTGATAAGGGAATCAAAACACTCAGTGGGAAAGCTTAGATCTTCAATAAATGGCATTGGGAAAACTAGATATTCACATGCAAAAGAATAAAATTGAACCCTTATACCACTCACCCTTGTGGTGCAGAGGTTAAAGTGTCTGCCTGCAATGTGAGAGAACTGGGTTCAATCCCTGGGTCGGGAAGATCCCCTGGAGAAGGAAACCCACTCCAGTATTCTTGCCTGGAGAATCCCATGGACGGAGGAGCTTGGTGGGCTACAGTCCACGGGTCGCAAAGAGTCGGACACGACTGAGCGACTTCACTTCACTATACCACTCACAAAAATTATCTTGAAGTGAATTAAAGATTTAAATGTAAGATCTATATAAAACTACTAGAAGGAATCATAAGGGAAAAGCTTCTTAACATTGGACTTCACAGCATTTTTGGGGATATGGCACCAAAGCCAAGCAACAGAACCAAAAAATAAGTAGGTGGGATACATCAAACTAAAAAGCTTCTGCACAGAAAAAAATATAATGAACACAATTAAATGGGAAATTACAGAAAATATTAGAACAAAATATTTAACCATATGCCTGATAAGAGACTAGAATCCAAAATATGTAAAGAATTCATAATACTCAATAACAAAAAAAGAAAAATCTGATTTTAAAAAGGTAATCCATCATACCCTTTGGCTTTCAGCACCCCAGATCCAAAGTTTCTATTTTCAGCTCCCAGGAAATTGAGCTGTACCTGTCCTTTAATATGCTATTTAAATAGATCTAGCCTACACTGCATTTATTCTATCTGATGTGTTTAAAAAAAAAAATATTCCAGGCTCTGCTGGCTGTGGAATTTAGACATTTATCTAAATTTTCCATCACACTTTTTCTGGTCTAGTGGTCCTCTAACCCCAGTTCAATCCCATGTTCAGTTACTATTATTTCACCTCAGTTTCATCTTACAGCTGAGACAGGTTTAGACGTGTTTCTGGGTTGACATCAACATTCTCTTTCAAGGTTTAGTATTCTCCCTCAGCAGATGAGGGTCTAGCTCACAACTCAGTTTTCAAATATAGCTCCCAAATACCCGGTGGTCAAAGGTGCTGCCTTCCACAACACCATCACATCAGGGGAGCCAGAGTAGACAGCAAGATGTAAAGCAGATATTCATTCTAGTAAATTCATAAGGACACCTGAATGGTATTTGCTCTGGATTTTGATATGAAAAAAGTTCACCAATTTATATACATTCAGGAAATAGCAGGGAGATATAATCATTGTTAATTTTGATAATAAAGTTAGTTTCCATTTAATCAATCAGCCTTTACTGGGTACTTTACTGGGACTGATTTAATGTAGTGACTTAATGTTATTTAATTCAAGCCTCACAAATGACAAAGCTTCCCTACTTGACAAAGTCTTGTCCGGCTTCTCTGAGCCTTCTATTCAACTCTGCCTTGACATTGGCCCCTTCCCTGTCATAAAGAATCCTACCAAATCAGTTCACTAAGAATCCCCCCTATCTGGATATCTGACCAAGTATTTCATCCCTCACTTTTGATGTTTAAGTCCTTAGCTTGCCTTTAGCTAGAATTCTGTAGGACCAGGTTAGCAAGAATCCTTCTTTCCCTGATGTCTCCTGTTAGTAATTCTCCATCCACTGACCTTCTCACTCTGCTTTTGGCTACAAAATCCCCAGCTGCCTTTGTTGTATTTAGGCTTGAATCCACTCTTTCTTTCCTATTATGACAGGCATGATCATGTTGTAGTAATCTTGAATAAAATATTCCTCAGCATTTTAACAAGTGTCAGAATAATTTTTCTTTAATACAACTATGTAGTGTGGATGTTTGTATCCCATTTTACTGAGATAAATCTGAGACTCAGAGAATTCAAATAAAAAGTTCGAGTATGAACAGTAAGTGCCAGGATTTGAATAAAGGTATTAGAACTTCAGAGGTTGACTTCAGCTACTGTCCTTTACAGGAAAACTCTGTTCAGCTTCAAATTATGCTGCAACCACAGAAAGAGTTCCACTGGGGTGATGTTAGACTAGGCTTTTACAGCCTATAAAGATGTAGGTTAGCAACAGAGAAACAGACTAAGTTAATCTTTCTCAGGCAACATCTTTTAAAGAGAATGATGCTACACAAACTTCAGTGGAAATAGAATTTAGGGTCATGAAAACTTAGCAAGTGAGAATAAAGTGAAAGAAATGTTTTAACAAAACCCTGAGATATTAAAACCTTCAAGTTCACTGGCTTTTTGTTGACAAAAGATAAGCTCTACTGCTGAGAATTTTAATGAAGGAAAATTTATTCACTTTTACACAGAGGTCAGTGAGATCCACATTAGGGACCACTTTTGTTACATATCATAAATCCTTTTATTAGATGTAATATAGTTCTTTACCTCTCTGTGCTAGGCAACCTGGCAGTTAAAACAATTTCATGTTTTTGAAGGTCATACTTCAGGTTGGAGCAATAGATTTAAGAGTTCAGCTACCCACAAGAAGAACAAGAAAAATTTTATTCCTACTCAAGTGGCCAACCACTATCAAAACCGGAAGCAGCATCAGTAGGCTAAGAACCCAACTGCTGAAGGATCAGCTGTGAAGAAGGGCCATCTGATGGGGAGGTCTGATGTAGAGAGAAGAGGAGGAGGGTAGCAGAGGAAACAAAGAAAACCAATGCTTTGAGCCACTGCTGCTGTGGCACACAAGCTAAATTTAAGGTTCTGAGGACTCCCCAGAATCTTGGCTGAGCTCAGGATTTTTCTCAAGTCCTCGGAGTACTGTTCTGAACCTGCAGAGTAGCCTGCCTCCGCATCCCAGACCACCAGAGGGCATATGAAAGCCCATATGCAGGCAGGGCTGGAGGAAGACCACTATTCCTCCCCTTCCTCCTTTTGGCAATAGAGTCCCCACACTTCAGCTGGGAACATGATCTGCCATTCTAAAGATACATTTCCCAGTATCCCTTGCAGATAGTTGTGTTTCGAATTTCTTGCCACTGAATGTGAACAGAAGGGACATGTGCAACTTCCAGGACCAGTTCTTAAGTGACGTGGGAGTGTTCTGCTTCTTGTCTTTTCTTCTTTGCCTCTTCTCCCAGGGTTGGAATATGGGCATGGTGCAGGCAAGCCAGCCTCAACCACATGGGCAGGAACCATATTTTAGAACAGTGGCTCTCAAAGTATGGCTCCAAGGCCAGGAGCATCAGCGTGTGTGTGTGTGTGCTAAGTCACTTCTGTAGTGTCCAACTCTTTGTGATGCTATGGTCTATACCCACCAGGCTCCTCTGTCCATGGGATTCTCCAGGCAAGAATACTGGAGTGGGTTGCCATTTCCTACTCCAGAGGTTCTTCCTGACCCAGGGATCAAACCCAAGTCTCTTAAGTCTCCTGCATTGGCAGGCGGGTTCTTTAACACTAGTGCCATCTGGGAAGCCTGAGCATCTCCAGGGAAATTGTTGGACAGGCAAATTCTCTGATACCCCAAACCTGAATCAGAAACTAGCAATGCAGCCCACCATATCCTGCACATAATTCTGATGCACAAACAAAATGTGTATAGACAAGCTCTGATATAAGGAATAAAAGCAATGAGAAAAAAGGAACTAGGGCTGTCAATGACTTTGGGAACAGAATCCATACCGACCCTGGACTGGCCACATATTTCTGGACTGTTACATTAGAGGCCATATTTTCAGGTCTCTCCCTTCCAGCAATGTACTGTATATGCTAATTAATACAGAGTCTATTTCAAGGTTTTTGGCCCAACTCCAGCCAACAAATCAAAGAGACTCTGGGAGTTTTGGCAACTCAGCTTCTATCTAGTCCCAGGAAAGACCCCTTGTCCATTCTAATTATTACCCCAACCTCCTAAGATGGATATGGGGAAATCTTCATCATCTTAATAATCCTGTACATTGTTTCCAACACAAGCGCAGGTTTACTGCTTCTTATTTCCAAAATGAGTAAGACTGGAACACTGGTACCCTTGATAATCAGTTCTAGGACAGTCTCAGCCATCATGTCCAGGATAAATTTTCTCAAACAGAGAAACATTTCTTCACTTCTCTCTTAATGCCTACAGATCCCTAGAGGCAAAATTCTTGGCCTCTACCAGGATAGGTGCAGCTTCAGTCAAGTTATATCACCCATTCCTCAGATGGCAAAGACCCTCACTCATCTTTCTTTGATGCAGCAGTGATGGTTTAGTTCCAAATTTCTCAGGTAAATTGAACACAACCTGAAGAGCAATCTCTGTCCCACCTGTCAGCAATATGCACAGTACACTTGAATCTGTGCTATCTTTACTCCTCCATTCAACAAAGGTATCTAGATATCTACTATAAAACAAGTACTATGCTAAGTACAGGAAACTGAAGAATAATATGTCATTCCTCTCTCAAAAAGCTCACAGCATGCTGAGGAAGATATCAAATAAAGTATCAGACAAGTGAAAAACAGAAAACATATATGATTATAATGTAATGAAATAATAGCTGGTGTATTTGTCTTTTTGCCCTTGTGTTTTATTCCCAAAGCACACTTGCCTGGAGAATCCCATGGACAGAGGAGCCTGGTAGGCTGCAGTCCATGGGGTCGCTAAGAATTGGACACGACTGAGCAACTTCACTTTCACTTTTTACTTTCATGCATTGGAGAAGGAAATGGCAACCCACTCCAGTGTCCTTGCCTGAAGAATCCCAGGGATGGGGATTGCCTGGTGGGCTGCCGTCTATGGGGTCGCACAGAGTCGGACACGACTGAAGCGGCTTAGCAGCAGCAGCACTGCACAGTAGGGCCTATTGGGTCAGTGCCTGATCCATAATGTCCACAGCCCAGCAGGAGATTTTTTTTATCTGTTTGGAGGTACACTTGGGAGTAGAAAACACCCTTTCTGTGTCTGAAGGAGACATCAGCAAAAGATGCTAGGTGGGGTACAGCACTTGGCAAGATGGACATCTAGTGAAAAGCTGCTGACCCAACAAAACAGAAGCACAGTGCCCAGCTTGGTGGGTACAGGCACTCTGCATCAAGTTGCCCCTGCATATGCCCCCCTACCGTGTCTGGGTTCATTAGAACCCAAAAATTATCCCACAAGAAGCAGTTCAGTTCAGTTGCTCAGTCATATCCTACTCTCTGCGACCCCATGAACCACAGCACGCCAGGCCTCCCTGTCCATCACCAACTGCCGGAGTCCACCCAAACCCATGTCCATCGAGTCGGTGATGCCATCCAATCATCTCATCCTCTGTCGTTCCCTTCTCCTCCTGCCCTCAGTCTTTCCCAGCATCAGGGTCTTTTCCAATGAGTCAGCTCTTCGCATTAGGTGGCCAAAGTACTGGAGCTTCAGCTTCAACATCAGTCCTTCCAATGAACGCCCAGGACTGATCTCCTTTAGGATGGACTGGTTGGATCTCCTTGCAGTCCAAGGGACTCTAGAGAGTCTTCTCCAACATCACAGTTCAAAAGCCATCAATTCTTCAATGCTCAGCTTTCTTTATAGTCCAACACTCACATCCATACATGACTACTGGAAAAAAGTATGTTAATTAAGAGTACCAACTCTGGAGTCACATGGCCTGAGTTCAAATGCCATTTCTGCCACTCAACTTGAGCCAATTCCATAAGGTCTTTGTGCCTTAGTTTCCTAATCTTAAAACTGAGGCTTTAATAGCTCACATGCTGGTGTTAACTCCGTTAAAGTTAAAATGTGTAAAATAAGAAATACATCAAGTAACAGGCTGAGAGCTGTTTAAGTGTTAATGCTACTGTGAACCATCTAGAAAAGGAGCTGGGTGCCTGGAAAAGTGAAAGTGACTCAGTCGCGTCTGTCTCTTTGCAACCTCGTGGACTATACAGTCCATGGGATTCTCCAGGGCAGAATACTGGAGTGTTTAGCCTTCCCCTTCTCCAGGGGATCTTCCCAACCCAGGGATCAAACCCAGATTTCCCTCATTGCAGGTGGATTCTTTTACCAGCTGAGCCATAAGGGAAGGCCTAAAGAGAGAAAGTGAAGTCGTTCAGTCATGTCTGACTCTTTGCGACCCCATGGTCTGTAGCCTACCAGGCTCCTCCGTGCATGGGATTCTCCAGGCAAGAGTACTGGAATGGGTTGCCATTTCCTTCTCCGGGGGATCTTGCCGACCCAGGGATCAAACCTGCATTGCAGGCAGACGCTTTAACCTCTGAGTCACCAGGGAAACCCTAGAAAGCCTAGGAAGCCCTGTTTAACAATTGGCAGCAACACTGCCATCTAGAGTCCATCCTGTAGGCTTGCCATTGTCAACATGACCAGCAAGGTCAAGCAGCAGCAACGCTGCTCTCCTCAGATGCGGAGCTCAGTATTCCAGTACACCAAATAGTTTCACTATAAAAAAAAATGTTAGTTGGGAAGACCATATATACACTGGTATATTTTAAATGGATGACCAACAAAAACTCATTGTTTAGCACATGGAACTCTGCTCAATGTTATGTGGCCGCCTGGATGGGAGGGATTCTGGGGGGGAGAATGGATACATGTATATGTATGACTGAGCCCCTTCACGGTTCATCTGAAACTATCACAACATTGTTAATTGGCTGTACCCCAATACAAAATATTTTTGGTGCTAAAAAAAAAATCTAAATTAAATTTTTTTTAAAAGTTAGTTGGAGACTCTTTTTCTCCATATTCCGGCCAAAAACAATCACTCCTATATCTTCCATGCTTGCCAGGAGCCTGCATCCTCTTTTGGCCTATTTAAAATCCTTAACTCTAAAACCTAAAATTTTTAGTTACCCCAGGTCTTGAAGGACATACAGCATTCCATCAAAAAGTGTGGAGTGTAGGAACACCCAAAACTCAGATATGGAAGCATAAAGGGATTCTCTACTGCCTGCTGAATTCGAAGCCATTACAGGCCTCTGTCATAATAAACGGTACCAGGGCTTCCCTGCCATTCAGGGAAGAAATCCCACGTCCATGATGATTGACACATTCAAAAACCATTCATATCTTGGACCTCTCTGATAACTGCTTCTGTCTGTATGCATGCACTCCGAGCTTGCTGCCTCTGCCAGCTTCAGTCCCAGGTGACTGTGGCATGGATTCATTTGTTTTCTACTTTAAAAAGTTTTGCTTTTTTTCTACCAGTAAAAGTAGATCTTTCCTAATGTCAAATACATCCCTCACATTATGGAACCCATGGTCCTATATCACAAACTCCTCCTCTCTGAGTTTACGGTGTTCGATTTAATGAGACACCTTCTTCCAGCCAAACCAAGTTCCAGTCAAGGTGTTCTGAGATTCTCATCTCGCTCACCTCCCTCAGCAACAGTAGTCTAAGGAACTTTAAGAAGCATGTCTTCAGTAGGACAAAGGGCTACAAAGTAAGTACAAAACCAAGGGTCACTGAGGAATTCTCAATATAAACAAGAAGAAATATGGTTATTGAACAAGTGTCTCTGCTCCAGGCAATCCACCAAAAGAACAATTAATTCCTAGGCCTCAATACAAAAAAATCTATAAAATCTAGAGACCTATAAAAAGCAAACTCTTCCACACACCCCTTTGTTCCATTGATTTTTTTCCTACCAAATCTGACTAGATAAACTATAAAGTGCCTATCTTCCTGACTAATAAATGGTACAGAGCGTGTGCAAATCACACTGTTCTACATGCCCTGCTTCACTAGAGATGACGCCAGCATGAAAGAAATCAAGTCCAAACTCCAGGCCTTCAAGTTAGTGAGGGCATTCTGCCAAACCCAGGCTGGCGCCACACACCAAGGGTAACCCAGGCCAAGAAATGTGGAAACATGTCAGAGCTCCCAGACAAGCACCTTTCAAGAAAGTTGAAATATCTTCTCTTCATTCTTGCTATACCTTCACTACCAGATAAGCTGTCTCCACTTGTAATATCCTTGCCATAATAATTCTCTTTATTACCACCTCCAGGCTCTTTTATTTCCCCTCACTTCATTCACTTTAATCTCTCGTGTTAACATAAATAACCTGTTCTTCATTTTTTAAGGAAGTCAGAATGAATAACTAATTCAGGAAATGTTCCAAGAACACAACTATTGTAAAATGCAAGAATTATCTTCAAAATTCTCCTCCTAGAATAGTAGTTGGAAAAGGCAATGGCACCCCACTCCCATACTCTTGCCTGGAAAATCCCATCGGTGGAGGAGCCTGGTAGGCTGCAGTCCATGGGGTTGCACAGAGTCAGACACGATTTCACTTCACTTTCACTTTCCACTTTCATGCATTGGAGAAAGAAATGGCAACCCACTCCAGTGTTCTTGCCTGGAGAATCCCAGGGACGGGGGAGCCTGGTGGGCTGGCGTCTACGGGGTCACACAGAGTCGGACATGACTGAAGCCACTTAGCAGCGGCAGCAGCAGAACAGTAGTAGCTTCACAGAGAGGTAGTGTCGAGATAGAAGATTATAGCCTGTAGAGCTGCACTCATGGATTCAAACTCCAGCTCTGGCACTCTCTGTGTGATCTTGGGAAAATTACTTAACTTCCCTGCAGCTATTTCTTCATCTGTCACATGCGTATATTAATAGGACATGCATCATAGAATTGTTAAAAGGATTGTGAGTCTTAGTATATCTGAAGAGATTAGAGCTACACCTGACATATAGTGAGTGTGATATAAGCATATAATGATATAAGCATATAATGCTGCCTTCTAAGGTAGATTAGAAGGGCTCTAGAAACAAACAAACCAGGGCTTAAGCCCTAACTTTGCAGCCCTGGACACATTACATAATGATAATGATAATGACACATACCTCATAAAGATAAATGAAAAAGGACAACAAATGTACACTCCTCAAAAACTGCTATTACTAATATCAGGAGCTTCACCAAGGAAAAGGTGAACTAAAAGAAAACAAATACATAAAAATAAGACTGATGAAATTCATACAGTTCTAGGTTTGCCATTGCTTTAACTAGGAAGTTAACACCATAAAAGAAAGCTAGGCATGGCGGGGTCGGCAGGGTGGGGCGGGGGGTGGGGGGGCAGGCGGGGGAATAGGCCACGTAGAAACTAATAAAGCACAGTGCCATAGTTTCCAAAATCTCATGCTTTTTTCCTACTTCTAAGTAATTCCAAGCACTTCTATTCTAAAATTCAAAATTGCCTGCTTATCATCACACACCAAAACTAAAACCAACTGTGGATCCCAAATGACAATTTTAATGCAAAAGTTACTCTTAGAGATTAGCATACTAAGTGAAGAAAAATATACAATATTGCTTACATGTGGAATCTTAAAGAAAAAGATACAAATGAACTTATTTACAAAACATAAAAAGATTCGCAGGCATAGAAAACAAACTTCTGTTTATCAAAGGGGAAAATTGGTGAGGGATAAATTAGAAGCTTGTGATTAATATATACATACTATATACAGAAAATAGATAACCAACAAGGACCTACTGCTTAGCATGGGGAACTATATCCAGCTATATTTCCTAACCTATAAAGGAAAATAATCTGAAAAATAACATATATATATACATATATGAGTCACTTTGTTGTATACTTGAAACTAATACAACATTGTCAATCAACTACACTTCCTTTTAAAATTAGCTGAAAAACAAACAAAAGAAGTCCTAACTTTTTAAATTATGCAGTCATTTTAAAAAATGTTATTTAAATATCATAATATAAAATTAAGTTGGGTTATGTAAATCACCTCTACTTTTATAGATAATGTTATCGAGAAGAGGAGAAGGTGAATGATTTACCCAAGGTCCACATGGCTCCTAAATAGCAGTACTAAAGCTAAATTAACCCAGACTTTTGATTTTAATTCACTGGTCTTTCAACCAAACATCTTGTTTGCCTTTCTTCTCTCTTGTTTCTATTTTAATGTCGCACCAGAAAGATGCTTCTCCTCTTTGTTGATTCATTTCTTTGGAATGTATGTGTCTCTTTATCCCTAGGAAGGTGAAACTAGCACATACAGAAAGTGGAATTAAATGCAGAAACACAGAGAGTGGCCATGCTTCATTAAGAGCAAATGGAGTAAGCCTACGTGTAGCAGAGCAGTGATTTCGCCATAGCTATCTGATTTTCCATCTTACAGATTCTTAGTGTGCCTTTCTTGCACCTCATTAAAAAGTTGCTGTTGGTTCACTGGGGTAATTTTAAAAGTTTGGAAGACATAGGCTAAAGTTATTGCCCTACACATGAGAACTTAATTGCACTTGAGGTTCGTTGACCTATTTACTTTCTTCAGTACATTTTGTGCCTATGGTAATGAGAACTTGAAATAGACCCTAGTCAGTAGGAAAGACAGCATCATCTGCTTTTAAATTAAATTATCCAGCTCAACAATTTACACCAACGTCACCACCAGATGGAAAGGAGGACCTATCATATCTAGGGTCGACACTTTATTTTCCTTCCCAATTTCTAAACCCTTACTGATTTTCTTCATTGCAATTTTCTGGGGGAAAATGTTAATTTTCCTATTCAAGAAACATCATTTCTGCCTAGTAGGGGTAAAATTAAAAACCTTACTAAGGCAAACTTTTTATAAAATTTGTTCTTGAAACAAACAACCCTAAACATTTCATTATGGCTGTTTTCCAGAATAATCAAGATGCCTAATATATAAATTGCTACCAGTAAGGAAAGAAAACTATAAATGCAATGTTTTATTTTCAAAATACATTTTAGAATCATGTAATATTTATTCTGCATTATTGACTACACCAAAGCCTTTGACTGTGTGGATCACAACAAACTGGAAAACTCTCAAAGAGATGGGAATACCAGACCACCTGACATGCCTTCTGAGAAATCTGTATGCAGGTGAAGAAGCAACAGTTAGAACTGGACATGGAACAACACACTGGTTCCAAAACAGGAAAGGAGCACATTAAGGCTTTATATTATCACACTGTTTATTTAACTTATATGTAGAGTACCTCATAAGAAATGCCAGGCTGAATGAAGCACAAACTGGAATGAAGATTGCTGGAAGAAATATCAATAATCTCAGATATCCAGATGACACCACCCTTATGGCAGAAAGCAAAGAAAAACTAAAGAGCCTCTTGATGAAAGTGAAAGAGGAGAGTGAAAAAGTTGGCTTAATATTAACATTCAGAAAACTAAGATCATGGCATCTGGCCCCATCACTTCAAATAGATGGGGAAACAATGGCAACAATGACAGACTATTTTGGAGGGCTTCAAAATCACTCCTGGCTTCCCTGGTGGCTCAGAGGTTAAAGCAACTGCCTGGAATGCGGGAGACTTGGGTTCAATCCCTGGGTCGGGAAGGTCCCCTGGAGAAGGAAATGGCAACCCACTCCAGTACTCTTGCCTGGAGAATCCCATGGAGGGAGGAGCCTGGTAGGCTACAGTCCATAGGGTCACAAAGAGTCAGACATGACTGAGTGACTTCACTTTACTAATGTAAGGACTATGTGTGTGTATGTGTCTATATATGTGTGTGTGTGTGTGTGTGTGTGTGGGTAGGTAAACTTTTTATTGGAGTATAGTTGCTTTACAATGTTTTGTTATTTTCTGCTATACAGCAAAGTGAATCAGTCATACTTACACATATATGCCCCCCTTTTAGGATTTCCTTCCCACTTAGGTCACCACAGAGGACTGAGTAGAGCTCCCTTTGCTTTACACTAGGATCTCCTTAATTATCAGTTTTGTACATAGTAGTGTGTATAGGTCAGTCTCAATCTCCCATTCCTTTCACCCCTCCTTTCCAGAAACAGAGACACAGATATAGAGAAGAAATGTGAAAAGCGAAAGTGAAAGTCACTCAGTCGTATCCTACTCATCGTGACCCCTACAGTCCATGGAACTCTGCAGGCCAGAATACTGGAGTGGGTAGCCTTTGCCTTCTCCAGGGGATCTTCTGAACCCAGGGATGAAACCTAGATCTCCCACATTGAAGGCGGATTCTTTACCAGCTGAGCCTCAAGGGAATACTGAGAACAAATGTAAGGACTCGGTTTAAATAGTTATAAATACATCCCACTCAGTAAGGCTCCCTAGTGGGTCTGAAGTTTCTTTAGATTTCTCAGGCCAATTCCAAGATAAGATAACCTGCTAAAGATACTCTAAATAATGTGTGCCTCCCAAAATTAGTAATAAGTGATATAAAGTCCATAACTTTGAAATACAAAGATGACCTAGTATTTGATTATGGACTATCTTTTGAGCCCCAGACTGTTTCACTCATAGTTCAGTTCAGTTCAGTCGCTCAGTCGTGTCCGACTCTTTGTGACCCCATGAATCGCAAGCACGCCAGGCCTCCCTGTCCATCACCAACTCCTGAAGTTCACTCAGATTCATGTCCATCGAGTCCGTGGTGCCATCCAGCCATCTCATCCTCTGTCGTCCCCTTCTCTTCCTGCTCCCAATCCCTCCCAGCATCAGGGTCTTTTCCAATGAGTCAACTCTTCGCGTGAGGTGGCCAAAGTACTGGAGTTTCAGCTTTAACATCATTCCTTCCAAAGAAATCCCAGGGCTGATCTCCTTCAGAATGGATTGGTTGGTTCTCCTTGCAGTCCAAGGGACTCTCAAAAGTCTTCTCCAACACCACAGTTCAAAAGCATCAATTCTTCAGCGCTCAGCCTTCTTCACAGTCCAACTCTCACATCTATGCATGACCACTGGAAATACCATAGCCTTGACTAGATGGACCTTTGTTGGCAAAGTAATGTCTCTGCTTTTCAATATGCTATCTAGGTTGGTCATAACTTTTCTTCCAAGGAGTAGGCGTCTTTTAATTTCATGGCTGCAGTCACCATCTGCAGTGATTTTTGAGCCCAAAAAAATAAAGTCTGACACTGTTTCCACTGTTTCCCCATCTATTTCCTATGAAGTAATGGAACCAGATGCCATGATCTTCGTTTTCTGAATGTTGAGCTTTAAGCCAACTTTTTCACTCTCCTCTTTCACTTTCATCAAAAGGCTTTTTAGCTCCTCTTCACTTTCTGCCATAAGGGTGGTGTCATCTGCATATCTGAGGTTATTGATATTTCTCCCAGCAATCTTGATTCCAGCTTGTACTTCTTCCAGCCCAGCGTTTCTCATGATGTACTCTGCATATAAGTTAAATAAGCAGGGTGACAATATACAGCCTTGACATACCCCTTTTTTTATTTGGAACCAGTCTGTTGTTCCATGTCCAGTTCTAACTGTTGCTTCCTGACCTGCATACAGATTTCTCAAGAGGCAGGTCAGGTGGTCTGGTATTCCCATCTCTTGAAGAATTTTCCAGTTTCTTGTGGTCCACACAGTCAAAGCCTTTGGCATAGTCAATAAAGCAGGAATAGATGTTTTTTCTGGAACTCTCTTGCTTTTCCGATGATCCAGCGGATGTTGGCAATTTGATCTCTGGTTCCTCTGCCTTTCCTAAAACCAGCTTGAACATCAGGAAGTTCACGGTTCATGTATTGCTGAAGCCTGGCTTGGAGAATGTTGAGCATTACTTTACTAGCATGTGAGATGAGTGCAATTGTGCGGTAGTTAAGAGGTATTCAAACTAATATGTTTAGTTAAAAGGAACCAGTTAGGCACAAGCAAACTTAAATTCCACAAAACCACCATCTGATCAAAAGATACCCTTTCACAATGATCCCTCAATAGCCCAGTCAGTAGCAATCACCTAGGAGACATGATATTTTAGCCTCCATAATGATAAGTTTTCAGGGCATCAAGAAAAATTGCCTCCTAGTCTTCATTAGTGTCAAAATTTTTATCATCTTCCAATTCCTTCATCTCTCCTACTCTGAGATCAGCCATACATACATACATATATGTGTACGTAGTGAATGTAAACTCTGATGCTGAAAAGAACAATATTGCACTGGAACCTGAAATATTAGGTCCACGAATCAAGGTAAACTGGAAGTGGTCAAACAGGAGATGGTAAGGGTGAACATCAACATTTTAGGAATCAGTGAACTAAAATAGATGGGGAAACAGTGGAAATAGTGTCAGACTTTGTTTTTTGGGGCTCCAAAATCACTGCAGATGGTGACTGCAGCCATGAAATTAAAAGACACTTACTTCTTGGAAGGAAAGTTATGACCAACCTAGATAGTATATTCAAAAGCAGAGACATTACTTTGCCGACTAAGGTCCATCTAGTCAAGGCTATAGTAGTTCCAGTGGTCATGTATGGATGTGAGAGTTGGACTGTGAAGAAAACTGAGCGCCGAAGAATTGATGCTTTTGAACTGTGGTGTTGGAGAAGACTCTTGAGAGTCCCTTGGACTGCAAGGAGATCCAATCAGTCCATTCTGAATGAGATCAGCCCTGGGATTTCTTTGGAAGTAATGATGCTAAAGCTGAAACTCCACTACTTTGGCCACCTCATGCGAAGAGTTAACTCACTGGAAAAGACTCTGATGCTGGGAAGGATTGGGGGCAGGAGGAAAAGGGGACAACAGAGGATGAGATGGCTGGGTGACATCACCGACTCTATGGACATGAGTCTGAGTGAACTCCAGGAGATGGTGATGGACAGGGAGGCCTGGCGTGCTGCAATTCATGGGGTCGCAAAGAGTCGGACACAACTGAGTGACTGAACTGACTGACTGACTGACTGAACTAAAATGGATGGGAAGGGCAAATTTAATTCAGATAAACATTATATCTACTACTGTGGGCAAGAATCCCTTAGAAGAAATGGAGTAGCCCTCATAGTCAACAAAAGAGTCCAAAATGTAGTACTTGGGTGCAATCTCAAAAATGACAGAGTGATCTAGATTCATTTCCAAAGCAAACTATTCAGTATCACAGTAATCCTAAACCATGCCCCAAACACTAAAGCCAAAGAAGCTGAAGTTAGATGGTTCTATGAAGACTTTCAAGACCTTTGAGAACTAACACCAAAAAAGATGTCCTTTTCACCATAGGGGATTGGAATGCAAAAGTAAGAAGTAAAGAGATGCCTGAAGTAAGAGGCAAGTTTGGCCTTGGGAAAAGCCAACAGTTTTGCCAAGAGAACACACTGGTCAGAGCAAACAGCCTCTTCCAACAACACAAAAGGCCACTTTACACCTGGACATCACCAGATGGTCAATACTGAAATCAGATTGATTATATTCTTTAGCCAGAGAAGGAGAAGCTCTATTCAGTCAGCAAAACAAGACCAGGAGCTGACTGTGGCTCAGATCATGAAGACCTTATTGCAAAATTCAGACTTAAATTGAAGAAATTAGGGAAAACCACCAGGCTACCAGGTATGACCTAAATCAAATCCCTTATGATTATACAGTGGAAGTAACAAACAGACTCAAAGGATTAGATGTGATAGACAGAGTGCCTGAAAAACTATGGACGGAGGTTTGTAACATTGTACAGGAGGCAGTGACCAAAAGTATCCTCAAGACAAAGAAATGCAACAAGGCAAAAAGGTTGTCCTAGGAAGCTTTAAAAGTAACCGAGAAAAGAAGAGAAGGGAAAGGCAAAGGAGAAAAGGAAAGACATACCCATTTGAATGCAGAGTTCCAAGGAATAGCAAAGAGATAAGACAGCCTTCTTAAGTGAACAATGCAAAGAAACAGAGAAAAACAATAGAATGGGAAAGACTAGAGATCTCTTCAAGAGAAATCAGAGATACCAAAGGAACATTTCAGGCAAAGAAGGGCACGATAAAGGACAGAAACATTATGGACCTAACGTAAGCAGAAGAGTTTAAGAAGAGGTGACAAGAACACACAGGAGAACTGTACCAAAAGGTCTTAATGACCTGGACAACCACAATGGTGTGGTCACTCACCTAAAGCCAGACATCTTGGAGTGTGACATATAGTGGGCCTTACAAAGCATTACTACAAACAAAGCTAGTGGAGGTGGTGGAATTCCAGCTGAGTTATTTCAAATCCTAAAACATGATGCTGTGAAAGTGCTGCACTCAATATGCCAGCAAATTTGGAAAACTCAGCAGTGGCCACAGGACTGGAAAAGGTCAGTTTTCATTCCAATCCCAAAAAAGGGCAATGCCAAAGAATGTTGAAAGTACCACATGATTTCACTCATTTCACATCCTACCAAGGTAATGCTCAAAATCCTTCAAATAAGGCTTCAACCATATGTGAATCAAGAACTTCCAGATGTACAAGTTGGATTTAGAAAAGGCAGAGGAACCAGAGATCAAATTCCAACATCTGTTGTATCATAGTTTTCCTATGATCTATTTCTGCTTCATTGACTATGCTAAAGCCTTTGACCACGTGGATCACAATAAACTGTGGAAAATTCTGAAAGAGATGGGAATACCAGACCACCTGACCTGCCTCCTAAAAACCTGTCTGCAAGAAAAGAAGCAACAGTTAGAACCGAACATGGAACAATAAACTGGTTCAAAATTGGGAAAGGAGTACTTCAAGGGTGTATAATGTCACCCTGCTTATTTAATTTATATGCAGAGTACATCATGTGAAATGCTGGGCTGGATGAAGCACAAGCTGGAATCAAGACTGCCAGAAGGAATATCAATAACATAAGATATGATGACACCACCCTTATGGCAAAAATTGAAGAGGAACTAAAGAGCCTCCTGATGACAGTAAAAGAGGACAGTGAAAAAGCTGGCTTAAAACTCAACATTCAAAAAACTAAGATCATTGTGTCCAGTCCCATCACTTCATGGCAAATAGAAGGAAAAAAACGGAAACAGTGACAGAATTTATTTTCTTTGGCTCCAAAATCACTGCAGATGGTGGCAGCAGCCATGAAATTAAAAGACACTTGCTACTTTGAAGAAAAGCTATGACAAACCTAGACAGTGTATTAAAAGGCAGAGACATCACTTTGCCAACAAAGGTCTATATAGTCAAAGCTATAGTTTTTCAAGTAGTCATGTACAGATGCGAGAGAGGACAAAGAAGGCTGAGTGCTGAAGAATTGATGCTTTCCAACTCTGGTGCTGGAGAAGACTGTTGAGAGTCCCTTGGACTGCAAGGAAATCAAAGCAGTCAATCCTAAAGGAAATCAACCCTGAATATTCATTGGAAGGACTCATGCTAAAGTTGAAGCTCCAGTACTTTTGGCCACCTGACGCAGAGTAATTGGTAAAAACCTTGATGCTGGGAAAGATTGAGGGCAGGAGGAGAAGGGGTTGAAAGAGGATGAGATAGTTGGATGGCATCACTGACTCTATGGACATGAATCTGACCAAACTCCAGGATATAGTGAAGGGCATAGAAGCCTAGCATGCTGCAGTCCCTGGGGTCACAAAGAGTCGGACATGACTGAGGGAATGAACAACAACATTATGACTTCTATATGTAGAATACTTCATAGTTGTATTAGGTATTTATCATTTTTCTCTGTCCATGACAAATGTGTATTCCCATAATAGCATTTTGGATATCTTGCTTCTGCCCATCATCAGACCATACAGAGCAGTGGTTGGATCTAACCCTGGCTCCGGACTTGCAAATGCCTCAGATCTTGCCCATCAAAGCATCACAGAGTGATGCTGAACAGAGTGATTTAATTTAGGGAATCCAAGCTAATCAATCAAGGCCAAAGGAACTCAGTCCCAAGTGTATTTTATTATTATTTTAGGAAACAGAAATGTTTGCCCTGAAAGGGGGAGAAAGGTAGAGAGAGTGCAGTTAGTTGGCCTGCCTGAAATGAAGCTAATGCAAAAATAAGGAGGAAAAACAGCTAAGAGTTAATGAGAGACTAAGTCTTGAGGATCTTATTTTAGCTCAGATAAGTTTTGCCTGAAGCCTGACCTATGCCCGGAATTTTCAGTTATCAGAGTCCATAAACAGCTTCTTCCCTTTAAGCCAGCTTATATTACGTGCAATGAAGAGTCCTCAATATACAATTTTACTAAACTTTCACTAGCTTCATTCAAGTCACACTTTTCAGGCAAATGATAATGCAGACTTTTCAAAGAAAGCTAATTTTACTGAGTTTCCTATAAATGGGTACACTGGATATATATCATCATAGTGGAGATATTTTTCCTTCTAAGGAAAAACCAGAGTAACAATATGAATCATTTAGAGAATTTGATCTTTCCAAATCTTAAATTCAATCAAAAAGTTTGCTTTGATACACATCTGATTTTTTAAGACAGCATTAAAAATTTTTAGTTATCAAGCCAAAGAATATCTTTTTGATAATAATGAGGCCATTCTGAATTTCTATTTAAAACAAAAAATCAGAAGACTATACATTAGACATCACAGCTTTATTCAAAACATGTAAAACCTTCTCAATTGCTGTTTTACATTACAATATGACAAGTCCTCCCTTGTTTGCATTCTAAAGGGAATGGGGTATGGAGAAATGCTATCCTCTCTATTCTAAAAAGGAAAATATTTGCATCCACTCTCATAATTTTCTGTCAAGCTAAGAAAAAGGATCGTTCTCATTCTTTATGTTCTCTCCAAAGCTGGCACAGAGTGTGTGGCAAACTGAAAAAAAAAGTGTTTAGAAGAGCTCGTTTTCATGCACTACAGAGTCTAACCTTGTCTCTAAGAGCCAAGGTTGATGTGTCCCATGCCAAATTAAATCTAAGATGTATGCAGGAATGAAAAGGGTAGCATTCCATGAAAAATTCCACTTTTCAGTTAAAGTAGCTAAGGTTTATTAAATATGCAAAAATTACAATGTCAATGTAACTTTGCAAATTAGGGTTTTCTTTCTAAATGTTTAAGCACTGTACTGTAAAGAATGAAACAGCTGAAGACTTTCACAGCTTGTTACCTATATATTTCCTCAAAGAACCTGCACTAATAAATAAGCCATACATTTCCCAAAGATAAGGGATTTTGGTTCATATTCCAGTGAGCAGTTTACTGAATCTATTTGAACAAATTGTCTTTGTTCAGTGACCCTGACTAATTCTTCTGCTAGTTGGATCACTGTTACAAACACTGGTGCCCTATGAGTCACCAGCATCATATCTTTGAGCTGCTGTATCCGCTCCACGCCACTGATCACTGAGCACAGAGATGTTTTCAACTGGAGTAAGATGCATCACATATTTTAAAATGGAGATTTGCAAAGGCTTAAGGATGTAAAAGGCAATAATATAAAAGGTCTGAAGTAAGCATGCATTGATATTTGAGTACAGCTCCAATAACTGATTTTTCTTTTTTTTTAAATATAAATTTATTTATTTTAATTGGAGGTTAATTACTTTACAATATCATATTGGTTTTGCCATACATCAACATGAATCCACCACAGGTATACACGTGTTCCCCATCCTGAACTCCCCTCCTTCCTCCCTCCCTGTACCATCCCTCTGGGTCATCTCAGTGCACCAGCCCCAAGCATCCAGCATCATGCATCGAACCTGGACTGGCGATTCATTTCATATATGATATTATACATGTTTCAATGCCATTCTCCCAAATCATCCCACCCTCTCCCTCTCCCACAGAGTCCAAAAGTCTGTTCTATACATCTGTGTCTCTTTTGCTGTCTCACATACAGGGTTATCATTACCATCTTTCTAAATTCCGTATAAATGCGTTAGTATACTGTATTGGTCTTTTTCTTTCTGGCTTACTTCACTCTGTATAATAGGCTCCAGTTTCATCCACCTCATTAGAACTGATTCAAATGTATTCTTTTTAATGGCTGAGTAATTCTTTTTAAGCGACTTTTAGGTTTTTTTTTTATGATAATGAGGTTTCACTGGAAAACTACAGAAAATATACAAAATAAAAAATAGAAATCACCTATAATCCTACAGCCAAAAATAGTAAAATTCTAACAACCAACAATTCTTCCCCAAATGTTAAATTCTAAGGTGAGCCAGGGGGATTTCTTCCAGACTTTTTAATAGGCAAATAAATGGGTAACTTTATTTTCCACACTAAGATCTTATTCTAAATGCTATTTTTTATTCTTTGTTTTTACAAACAGAATTATAAACATTTCCTTACATCATTAATTATAAAATATGATCATTGACAGCTGTAAAATATTTTATAAACCTTTTCATTTAAAAAAAATTTTTATTGAAGACCTAATGCTGTCCAGGCACTATGCTAAGTTCTTAGTACCCATTTCTGAATGGATCCTGATGGAAAAACAGACCCTAAACCCTAAAGTGTTCATTACAAACCTGAATACTTCAATAGCTATTTTGTAAAAGACACAAGGTCCTATGAGAGGAAATAAGACAGGAGCTCAGATTAATCTGGAAAATCAGGAAATGGTTTTCTGGGAAGTGCAATTTAAAATGGGACCTGATGGATGAGTACAAGTCAGCCTAGTAAAGAGAAGACAGGAAAGTAAGCAAACAAAACAAGACATGTGAAATACTTAAACTGAGAAAGGACTCCAGAGTGTTTGAGGAACAACAAAAAGATGCGAGTGATGGGACAGCAGGAAGCTGGCAGGGACTTGGGGAGTTCGGCAAGAGATCAGGCTGCCGGGTAGTCAGGGTCAAAGCTCCCAAGATCTGTTATGGCACGTTAAGGATTGTGGGTTTTATCCTAACTGTAATGCAAAACTAAATAAATGGATTTACACCAAAGTGATATGATCAGATTTGCATTTTAAAAAGACCTCTGTGACTGCTGGGCAGAAAATAAATTATAGGAGAGAAAAGTAGAAGCTGCGAGACAATAAGAGAGCAATTATAATAATTCAGTTAGAGCTATTGGTTAGGATTAAGACAGAGAAATGGAAAAAGAGAGAAACTGACATTTCAAAATATCTCTGGTGGCTCAGTCAATAAAGAATCTGCCTGCAATGCAAGAGACTGCCTCCAATGCCAGAGACCTAGGTTCAGTCCCTGGGTTGGGAAGATCCCCTGGAGAAGGAAATAGCAACCCACTCCAGTATTCTTGTCTGGGAAATCCCTTGGAGAGAAGAGCCTGATGAGCTACAGTCCATGGGGTTGCAAAAGTGGGACATGACCTAGCAAATAAACAACAGAACTATTGGTTAGGATCAAGACAGAGAAATGGAAAAAGGTAGAAACAGGCATTTCAAAATATATATTGGAAGTAGAATAAACAGGACTTGGTGATGAACTCGTTCTGGGAGGTAAGTAAAAGGCTGATGTGTAGGATAACTCACAGCAGGAGAAACTAAGCAATTAAGGCCTCATTTGCTAAACTGGGAAAGACTGGTTAAGAAGTGAATGTGAAGGGGACAATCAAGAGCTCAGTCAGGAAGACAACAAATCTGGGCTACCCGTGAGATACCAAAGTGAAGACGTAAAGCTGATAATTGGATGAACAGAGAAGTTTGGCCCTTAGGAAAGGACGTGTGTAGAAGATTAGATTTTGAAGTCATCAATAAGTAGATAATATATCACGTCCTCAGAATCAGTGAAATATTTTAGGAAGAGTATGTAAAATAAGCAAAGATGTACAGTAGAAAGTCAGATATCAAAAAGAGACAAAGTTTTAGACAAAAATATTTTTTATTAGGAATGGCCAGAAAGGCAAGGGCAAACTCAGGGTAGTGTAGTATCAAGGAAACCAAGGAAAGAGACTATTCCAAAAACAGGACATTATCCAACATATTAACAAGAGATTAAGTATTTTGATGACTTAAAATAATCAACTGGGTTTAACAACATAGAATCTATAATGATCTCAGTGAGAGGAGGTTAGGTAAGAGTTCGCAGAAGTCTAATAAGAGGAAAACAGGGTGAGATAGGGAAGTCATATGGAGACAGCTTTTCTAAGAATCTTGGTTACAAAGAGCATTACAAAAAGTGAGGCGAGTTCAAGGAAAAGTATGATTGATTGCTTCTTTTTTTTCTCTTAAAAATGGAAATGTTAGTCACTCAGTTTTGTCCAACTCTTTGCAATCCCATGGACTGCAACCTACCAGGCTCCTCCTCTGCCCACAGGGTTTTTCAGGCAAGAATACCTAGCGAGTCGCCATTTCTTTCTCCAGGGGATCGTCCCAACCCAGGGATTGAACCCAGGTCTCCTGCATTGCAGATAGATTCTTTACCATATGAGCTACCAGGGAAGCCCTCTTCTCTTAAAGGATGACGCAAAAAGCATGTATGAATGCTGAAAATGATAGCAAAGTTTAAAGGGAGGAGAAACAAAATAATCATTTGAACAAGGTCCTGAAGAAGATAAGAAAGAATGGAATCCAGAACCACATAGAGAACTTCATCTTTCAGTGGGGGTTGGATCCGTCATACTATCTCAGAAAGAAAAAGGAGGGGTGGCCAGTGCAAATAGATTTGCAGCTACCGTGCAACACCTACTTTTTCTATATAGTACACAGAGTGAAAAATAAAGAGAATAGAATTCCCTGGCTGTCCAGTGGTTAGGACTCTGTACTCTCACTGCTGAGGAACTAAAATTCCACAGGCTGCAGGGCAAGGCCAAAAGAAAAAAAAGTATCTATGTAAAAAGTAGACAATAGAGATTTGAAATGATTAGAGAATGCAAACAGGAAATAATCTTTGTCAGTTTCAAAGGCCCAGATTAAATGAAAGATAACTTAGAAGATGAGTGATTTTCTCCAATAATTCTTAGTTGCAACAATATGGGCATGGAGAAATCTGTTAGTCGAGTTTTTCCACAGCTGGAATTTTGCCAGGGAGTAGAGCACAACCACCCCCCCCCCAAAAAAAAAAGAAGCAAAGCTGATGAAGAATTTCCTAGACAGTGATTATAATGAAGAATGAACTTTAAGTTGGAAACAAAGCAAACAGGAAGAGAAAGCACAGTCAATATGATTTAATAAACCTATGTTTGAAAATTGTTACTTAAAATTTTTAATTATTACATAAGGTTATGGACAGCTTTGCAAAAAAATCATTATTAAAAATTTTGATCATTTCACATAGATTCCTAAATGAAGTCCCTGGGTGAAAATTAATAAACACTTTAGGAGTCTTAGTACATACAGACAAATTAGTTTCTTTGAAGAGTATATATAACCAAAAAAGCATATGAGATTTCCCACTACTTTCACTGGCATTAGATACCATCACTTTTAATTGTTGCCTATCTGATAGTAAAAATGGAAAAATTCTTAGAAAAGAAACATTAAGATGTAAAATCAAAATACGTTTATCAGAGACTGATTTATCTACAATCTTCCCTCTTTCTCAGCTGAATTGAAAAAATGTGTCTTATTATCAGTATTTTTGAATTCACATAAGTAATCATTCACTTCAGTCGCTCAGTCATGTCCAGCTCTTTGTCACCCATGGACTGCAGCATGCCAGGCTTCCCTGTCCATCACCAACTCCCGGAGCTTACTGAAATTCATGTTCATTGAGTTGGTGATGCCATCCAACCAACTCATCCTCTGTCGTCCCCTTCTCCTCCTGCCTTCTATCTTTCCCAGCATCAGGGTCTTTGCAAATGAGTCAGTTCTTCGCATCAGGTGGCCAAAGTACTGGAGTTTCAGATTCAGTATCAGTCTTCTGATGAATATTCAGAACTGATTTCCTTTAGGATTGACTGGTTGGATCTCCTTGCAGTCCAAGGGACTCTCAAGAGTCTCCTCCAACACCACAGTTCAAAAGCATCAGTTCTTCAGTGCTCAGCTTTCTTTATAGTCCAACTCTCACATCCATACATGACTACTGGAAAAACCGTAGCTTTGACTAGACAGACATAAGTAATAGAGTAATAGAATATTCTATTACTTATTATACATAAATAATAGAGCATAATATTAAAATGTATTAAATTGTATTCTATCTTCCAGTAAGCTCTCCAAAACCATCTCCATTTTTACATGTTTTTTAAGTTTTTTCATTTTTCTAAATGTGATTAATGATGAAGAATTGGTGAACCATGTCTGTCAGCAAAGGCTCACTCATTTCATGGGGAAATTGTTACACTGATTATATTGATTTCTACTGTACCAAGATTCCACAAGAAGTTGAGGAAATATACCTCAAAGAAAAGAGGAAAAAATCTAGTTGGAAAGAATCATATTAACAAAAATTTCTTAAGAGCAACTGACAAAGCAACACCTACAGATTATCAAAGTTCAGCCAGAATGATCCCCAAATAAATATGAAGGAAAATAAGAAAAAGGTGAGCAGGTCACCTAACAGAGTCACATGTTCAAAACTGAATTTCTCTTTTCCTGATACCAAACCTCGCCTGTGCTCTGTACCCTGTTTCTAATTTATCCACCAAGTTACATAAACTAGAAACCTGAATTGTCTCTCTCAGACACCTACGTTCAACTATCCACCAAGTTCTATCCATTCCAGTGGTAAAATCTCTTGTTTCTATAGCTCTCTCTCTAACTCCACTGCCATAATTTTAATCTGGGCACACAGAATTTCATGCCCAGAGGACTGTATTACCATTCTTGCCAGTACTCTTCTCCTAATACAACCATAACTATGGAAGAATTGTGAATTGACTGGAATTGTATTTCATTCAGTTTAGTTCAATTCAGTTCAGTCGCTCAGTAGTGTCCGACTCTTTGGGACCCCATGAATCGCAGCACATCAGGCCTCCCTGTCCATCACCAACTCCTCAGACTCATGTCCATCGAGTCTGTGATGCCATCCAGCCATCTCATCCTCTGTCATCACCTTCTCCTCCTGCCCCCAATCCCTCCCAGCATCAGAGTCTTTTCCAATGAGTCAACTCTTCCCATCAGGTGGCCAAAGTACTGGAGTTTCAGCTTTAGCATCATTCCTTTCAAAGAAATCCCAGGGCTGATCTCCTTCAGAATGGACTGGTTGGATCTCCTTGCAGTCCAAGGAACTCTCAAGAGTCTTCTCCAATACCACAGTTCAAAAGCATAAATTCTTCGGTGCTCAGCTTTCTTCACAGTTCAACTCTCACATCCATACATGACCACAGGAAAAACCATAGCCTTGACTAGATGGACCTTAGTCGGCAAAGTAATGTCTCTGCTTTTGAATATGCTATCTAGGTTGGTCATAACTTTTCTTCCAAGGAGTAAGCATCTTTTAATTCTATGGCTGCAATCGCCATCTGCAGTGATTTTGGAGCCCCAAAAAATAAAGTCTGACACTGTTTCCACTGTTTCCCCATCTGTTTCCCAGATGCTGTGATCTTCATTTTCTGAATGTTGAACTTTAAGCCAAATTTCACTTTCATCAAGAGACTTTTTAGTTCCTCTAGGAAAAGTCCATGAATTTCAATCAATTAGGCATCATCCATATATACCAACTTTTCAGAAGGATACTCATATGTTACTATCAAAGCATCTAAAACAATTGGAAGTTTTATGTAGTTATGTGATAGATGTATTTCTAGCACTCATTTTCCTCTAATTACTGAACAAATATTTATTGAATATCATTGAATATATAGTAATTTTTGTTTAAACATCATTGCTTTGATATAGAGTCATACAGGTCAATATTATCATGAATTCCTCTAAAAGTAATTCTGAGTTTGTTAAAAGAAAAATAAATTAAAGTTACTGTTTCAAAACATCATTTGATTTCAAAGTTCCTGGTATGTTTTCTGACTTTTAACAATAAACCCTCTTCCACTTTACATAGATAGCAAAATGCAGTGAATTTTTTTTTAAGTAGAAAAGGTTACGCAATATATTTAGGTTTTCCACTCAATAAAAAGGTTTTCATCTTGCCCTTTTCATCTTGCCAATAAATTATACACAAATCATTCTCTATTCCACCTAAATGGGAAAAGACTATGAATAAATATAAATTTATTGATTAAATTTAAATTATGCCACATGTTTATATTTTGATACAAAACATGGCCCCCAAAGTCATATTTTTTAATTATCTAGGATCTTTAATTACTCATACCTAATCTATATTTCACAATTAATTGAAACTTTTTTTTTAATTTTTATTTTTACTTTATTTTACTTTACAATACTGTATTGGTTTTGGCATACACTGACATGAATCTGCCACGTGTGTACATGAGCTCCCAAACATGAACCTGCCTCCCACCTCCCACCCCACATCATCCCTCCAGATCATCCCTGTGCACCAGCCCCAAGCATCCTGCATCCTGCATCGAACGTAGACTGGCAATTTGTTTCTTACATGATAGTATACATGTTTCAATGCCATTCTCCCAAATCATCCCACCCTCTCCCTCTCCCTCAGAGTCCAAAAGTCTGCTCTACACATCTGTGTCTATTTTGCTGGTTTGCATACAGGGTTATCATTACCATCTTTCTAAATTCCATATATATGTGTTAGTATACTGTATTGGTGTTTTTCTTTCTGGCTTACTTCACTCTGTATAATCGGCTCCAGTTTCACCCATCTCATTAGAACTGATTCAAATGTATTCTTTTTAATAGCTGAGTAATACTCCATTGTGTATATGTACCACAGCTTTCTTATCCATTCATCTGCTGATGGACATCTAGGTTGTTTCCATGTCCTGGCTATTATAAACAGTGCTGCAATGAACATTGGGGTACATGTGTCTCTTTCTATTCTGGTTTCCTTGGTGTGTATGCCCAGCAGTGGGATTGCTGGGTCATAAGGCAGTTCTATTTGCAGTTTTTTAGGGAATCTCCACACTGTTCTCCAAAGTGGCTGTACTAGTTTGCATTCCCACCAACAGTGTAAGAGGGTTCCCTTTTCTCCACACCCTCTCCAGCATTTATTGCTTGCAGACTTTTGGATCGCAGCCATTCTGACTGGTGTGAAGTGGTACCTCATCAATTAATTGAAACTTAAACACCTAGTATTTGGCACTGAGGTATACAAACATTGGTAACAATCAGGTCTGGAACCTTCTGTTAATAAGAGGCATTATTCTAAATCACATCAAGCTTAACTTTGCAGTGAGATAATCTCAATAGGCTTCTTATTCCATTTGAAAAGAACAGGACAAAAATTCACTTTCAGACAGTTCTTTGCTTCTTTTGGTGTAAGAAAATGGTCTGTGTTATGCCCAAGTCGCGAAATCTCCCGACGACCACCAGGGAGCCGGTATCCAATGCAAAAGCAAGAGAGTTTTTATTACCAAGCTTGAGCTGGGGTTCCCACCATTACCAACGCAGTGGCTAAGGAGAGGAGCCCCGAGTTTTGGGTTACACTGCTTATACAGGGAATATTCAGGTGAAAGGGTAACAAAGGGAGTGTTCAGGCTGAAGGACTACTGATTGGTTACCCTCTTCTGTAGGGTTGTGTGTGGATTTCTGATTGGTTTTTTTACTTCCACGGTAACTCATTACTTCCAAGGTAAATCACAATGGTAACTCCTTACTTCCAAGGTAAATCACAATGGTAACTCATTACTTCCAAGGTAAATCACAATGGTAACTCATTACTTCCAAGGTAAATCATTACTTCCAAGGTAAATCACAAATTCTTGAACTTAAAGTCAAGAGGTTTAACCTAAGGGCTGATTGGCTCGTGCACAGTGGGGCAAGTTTAGGCAATATCCAAAGTCTAAGTCTGTTTGCCCGGTACCTTTGCAAAATGGAGCTCTTTTACAAGATGGAGTAGCTTAGGCTCTTCAGTCTGCTGAAAGCCTTCCAGAAGGGAGGAAAAGATTTAAATAAAGAAAAGCCATTATGTTTTCACCAGAAGGGCAAAATCCAGAATATCCTAACCTAAGTTCTCTCTCCTTCCTCAGATAGTATATCCACATGCTTGCATTAGTATTCAACATGTAATTTGATTAAATACTGTATTTACATACCTAATGGTGCCATAATGATTATTCCCCTTTTGTAGAATGACAATTTTTTTTTAAATCCCTTCCATAGAGTCTGAGAAATGCTTTAGTAAAATTTATCATTAACTTGCTAATTACTGAAATAAAAAGAAAATTTCAAGAGGGGAAACAAATAAAAATATTAAGAAAGGAAGATAGGAAGAAGAAACAGACAAGAAACAAATGAAAGAAATAATGGGGCTGTTAGATATTTTGACATGCTCCAGTATCTTCTCACATAGAAACTATGAAGCCTGACCATCAGCTGGAATGCATAAGCCATTTTTGACTCTATTTCTTAGGCAGTTGCTTACTTTGTTGCTCACCTGAAGCCGTAGCTAAGCCGCTGTCATTGTCAGCTGAGTACACCTGGTTCAGGCATTGTTCCTGAACAATGCCCAGGGAGATTCTCTGATTGCTTATTTGTTTGCTTGCCTTGGGACTTCAAATGGTTCTCAAACTGTTAGTTCGGGAAAACTAAAGGCCTATAATGGAAAGAACTGCCTTTGGTTAAGTAGCAAGTAGTTTATATAAATACACACCAAATTACAAATGGTATAATGGTATGGTTCTGGTTGTGGTTTATTTAACAAACATCCATTCAATAGTTATCAAACTCCCACTCTGCATCAAGTATAGAAAGGTTACTGTTCTCAACGTGATGCTGATTCACCTCTCTTTTTAAAGAGACTCTTCTTGTCTCTGAGCCATGTTGTTTGCTCCCAAACTGCACACCAGGAGTGCTCTAATATACTGACTCCAAAGAGAAATCCCCAAAATTTCTCTCCTTGAAATAGAGAGGTACCATCACATACTGGAAAGGACATGGATTTTAGACAATATAGTTCAGTTCAGCTCAGTCACTCAGTCGTGTCCAGCTCTTTGCAACCCCATGGACTGCAGCACGCCACCCTTCCCTGTCCATCACCAACTCCCAGAGCATGCTCAAATTCATGTCCATCGAGTTGGAGATGCCATCCAACCATCTTATCCTCTGGCATCCCCTTCTCCTCCTGCCTTCAATCTTTCCCAGCATCAGAGTCTTTTCCAATGAGTCAGTTCTTCGCATCAGGTGGCCAAAGTATTGGAATTTCAGCTTCAGTATCAGGAAATATTCAGGACTGACTTCCTTTAGGATTAACTGGTTTGATCTTCTTGCAGTCCAAGGGACTCTCAAGAGTCTTCTCCAACACAATTCAAAACCATCAATTCTTCGGTGCTCAGCTTTCTTTATAGTCCAATTCTCACATCCATATATGACTACTGGAAAAACCATAGCTTTGACTACACGGACCTTTGTTGGCAAAGTAATGTCTCTGCTTTTTAATACACTGTCTAGGTTGGTCATAGCTCTTCTTCCAAGGAACAAGCGTCTTTTAATTTCATGGCTGTAGTCACCATCTGCAGTGATTTTGGAGCCCCAAAAAATACAGATTTTAAATCCTGGATTTGACTCTACTCATGATACATCTTCAACTTACTCAGCTATAAAATAAGAATAAGAATTATACTGTCCTCAGAATCTGTATGAGGATTAATGTGAGAATCCATGTAAATTGCATAAAACATAGAAGGTATTCAATCAGTAAACAAAAGTTATTTTTGAAATACAAACATTCTCTCTCAAAGTCTTAGGATTTTATCTCTAGTTCTGGTCAAACAGTCATTGTTCAAGTCCATGTTGCATGGATACTGTAGGAATTGTGCCTATTCTATGCAGTTTCCTTCATGTGTCAATCTGTGGCTTTAAGTAGGGGAGGGGGGAAATGATGTTTTTCAAGCCTAGTTCTTGCTCTTTCCCAATACCCTAACACCTATCCACTGCATCAGCTTCCTATCTTTCACCTAAGTGTTTTCATTTTCCTTCCCCTTTCCCCATTAAATTCACCAAATAAGAAACTTTCTCCAAATAACAAAAACAAACAACCTGAATCGAGAACTGTGTTTAGAATCACCCATTCAGCTCACCTGCAAGTTAGTTGTCTTATGTCCACCACATGAAGGATACACAATAAGCAAAACCATAAGATTTCTTATAGAGATATACCCTTAAGAGCTACCACTCAGCATTTGCCATCTTTCCACACTCCTGTTCTCAGACATTTCCCTGCTCTCATGAAACAAGTCTATTAAAAGTTCAGATGTTCTGCAAAGAAACACATCTCTAGCCATATGTGTACAGCAACATTATTTTGAGAGGAAAATGTAAAAATTGGGAAAAGTTACATAGCTTTTTATACGTAATACTTATGTAAATTTAAAAAATATATATAACACAATGAATCATATTTTGTAACGGTGCATAAATATTCAAGGGCATACAAAAAGCACATTAGAATGAGTGCCTACAGGGAAGAAAGAATTGAACATATGAATCAGAAGTGAAAAGAAAATGAATAAAACTAAATAGTGGAATTGCACAGATGAATTATGTTAAATGTCATTAAGTAAAGCTATTTCAACCACTGGTATTTAAAAAAGGTAATTGAAGCCAATGTGTTATATTCATCATGTTAGGCAAAGCTGTGCTGCAGTAACAAGAAAAGCCTGAAGATGAAAACTTTACCCTTATTGTTACTACAAAGCTGACATTGTAGATTATGACTTAAATCCAAAAGCTTTAGGGCTCCTTAAGACTAACTATAGAAGTAGTCTTAGTTATTCATAGCACTGTTTCATCAGACTATCTGACGTGGGTCGTCACAGAGGAATAGGCTAGAATGTCTGCCTACCTTCTGTGGTCAGCTGGCTTCCCAAAAGAAGGGAGAGAAAACGGGGTTTAATCTTGGTATGTTCGGTTTGCCCTTCCAAATTCAGCAATAAGATTAGGTCACTCCCCTCCCTTTATGAAACAGCAGGAAGGGAAAGCCAAGAGGGCAGGAGTGCTAACCTAGTGGGAACTTCCTCCACGTGCAAGGAAGCGTCAAAAGTAGAAACGTTTTCCCACCCTGGGCCCCACACTCGCTTAACCGCAATGAAAGTTTGAGTAGTCTTTTGCCACATCCTGTGAACTTAAATTTTACCACCAGGACTTCCCTGGTGGCACAGGGGATAAGAAGTCACCTGCCAATGCAGGAGACATGAGTTCAAACCCTTCTCTGAGAAGATTCCACATGCCATGGAGCAAATAAGAGCCTGAGCCACAACAACTGAAGCCTGCACGCCTAGATCCCAGGATCTAGAAACCCATGCTTCTAGAGAAGCCACGGCAGTGAGACGCCCGTGCACTAGACGAAGTGTAGCCCCTGCGGCCACAACTGCAGAAAGCCTGAGTGCAGCAATGAAGATCCAGAGCAGACAAAAATAAGAGAAATATTTTTTTCCACTGTACCACCAATTTTAAGTTATGACCCTTAGACAGCTAGCTTTATTTGAATAAACTTGAATTTTTCTTCTTATTCTATTAAAAAAATTATCTTTCAGTTCAGTTTAGTCACTCAGTCATGTCGAACTCTTTGCGACCCCATGAATCGCAGCACACCAGCCTCCCTGTCTATCAACAACTCCCAGAGTTCACTCAGACTCACGTCCATTGAGTCCGTGATGCCATCCAGCCATCTCATCCTCTGTCGTCCCCTTCACCTCCTGCCCCCAGTCCCTCCCAGCATCAGAGTCTTTTCCAGTGAGCCAAATCTTTGCATGAGGTGGACAAAGTACTGGAGTTTCAGCTTTAGCATCATTCCTTCCAAAGAAATCCCAGGGTTGATCTCCTTCAGAATGGACTGGTTGGATCTCCTTACAGTCCAAGGGACTCTCGAGTCTTCTCCAACACCACAGTTCAAAAGCATCAATTCTTCGGCACTCAGCCTTCTTCACAGTCAAACTCTCATGTCCATACATGACTACTGGAGAAACCTTAGCCTTGACTAGATGGACCTTAGTCGGCAAAGGAATATCTCTGCTTTTGAATATGCTATCTAGGTTGCTAACTTTTCTTCCAAGGAGTAAGCATCTTTTAATTCTATGGCTGCAATTACCATCTGCAGTGATTTTTGAGCCCAAAAAAATAAAGTCTGACACTGTTTCCACTGTTTCCCCATCTATTTCTCATGAAGTGACGGGACCAGATGCCATGATCTTCGTTTTCTGAATGTTGAGCATTAAGCCAACTTTTTCACTCTCCACTTTCACTTTCATCAGGAGGCTTTTTAGCTCCTCTTCACTTTCTGCCATAAGGGTGGTGTCATCTGCATATCTGAGGTTATTGATATTTCCCCCAGCAATCTTGATTCCAGCTTGTGTTTCTTCCAGTCCAGCATTTCTCATGATGTACCCTTCATATGAGTTAAATAAGCAGGGTAACAATATACAGCTTTAACATACTCCTTTTCCTATTTGGAACCAGTCTGTTGTTCCATGTCCAGTTCTAACTGTTGCTTCCTGACCTGCATACAGATTTCTCAAGAGGCAGGTCAGGTGGTCTGGTATTCCCATCTTTTTCAGAATTTTCCACAGTTTATTTTGACCCACACAGTCAAAGGCTTTGGCATAGTCAATCAAGCAGAAATAGATGTTTTTCTGGAACTTTCTTGCTTTTTCCATGATCCAGCGGATGTTGTCAATTTGATCTCTGGTTCCTCTGCCTTTTCTAAAACCAGCTTGAACATCAGGGAGTTCACAATTCACATATTGCTGAAGCCTGGCTTGGAGAATTTTGAGGATTACTTTGCTAGCATGTGAGATGAGTGCAATTGTGCGGTAGTTTGAGCATTCTTTGGAATTGGAATGAAAACTGACCTTTTCCAATCCTGTGGCCACTGCAAAGTTGTCCAAATTTGCTGGCATATTGAGTGGAGCACTTTCACAGCATCATCTCTCAGGATTTGAAGTAGCTCAACTGGAATTCCATCACCTCCACTAGCTTTGTTCGTAGTGATGCTTTCCAAGGCCCACTTGACTTCACATTCCAAGATGGCTGGCTCTAAATGAGTGATCACACCATCGTGATTATCTGGACTGTGAAGATCTTTTTTGTACAGTTCTGTGTATTCTTGCCACCTCTTCTTAATATCTTCTGCTTCTCTTAGGTCCAGACCATTTCTGTCCTTTATCGAGCCCATCTTTGCATGAAATGTTCCCCTGGTATCTCTAATTTTCTTGAAGAGATCTCTAGTCTTTCCCATTCTATTGTTTTCCTCTATTTCTTTGCATTGATCGCTGAAGAAGGCTTTCTTATCTCCTCTTGCTATTCTTTGGAACTCTGCATTCAGATGCTTATATCTTTCCTTTTCTCCTTTGTTTTTCACCTCTCTTCTTTTCACAGCTATTTGTAAGGCTTCCCCAGACGGCCATTTTGCTTTTTTGTATTTCTTTTCCATGGGGATGGTCTTGATCCCTGTCTCCCTTTGTCATGAACCTCATTCCATAGTTCATCAGGCACTCTATCAGATCTAGGCCCTTAAATCTATTTCTCACTTCCGCTGTATAATCATAAGGGATTTGATTGAGGTCATACCTGAATGGTCTAGTGGTTTTCCCTACTTTCTTCAGTTTGAGTCTGAATTTGGTAATAAAGAGCTCATGATCTGAGCCACAGTCAGCTCCTGGTCTTGTTTTTGTTGACTGTATAGAGCTTCTCCATCTTTGGCTGCAAAGAATATAATCAATCTGATTTC
Organism: Capricornis sumatraensis; assembly: GCF_032405125.1. Classification (NCBI taxonomy): domain Eukaryota; kingdom Metazoa; phylum Chordata; class Mammalia; order Artiodactyla; family Bovidae; genus Capricornis; species Capricornis sumatraensis. The sequence continues at coordinate 61,413,607 of NC_091087.1, forward strand.
GGTGTTGACCATCTGGTGATGTCCATGTGTAGAGTCTTCTCTTGTGTTGTTGGAAGAGGGTGTTTGCTATGACCAGTGCATTTTCTTGGCAAAACTCTATTAATCTTTGCCCTGCTTCATTCTGTATTCCAAGGCCAAATTTGCCTGTTATTCCAGGTGTTTCTTGACTTCTTACTTTTGCATTCCAGTCCCCTAGAATGAAAAGGACATCTTTTTTGGGTGTTAGTTCTAAAAGGTCTTGTAGGTCTTCATAAAACGATTCAACTTCAGCTTCTTCAGCATTACTGGTTGGGGCATACACTTGGATAACTGTGATATTGAATGGTTTGCCTTGGAAATGAACAGAGATCATTCTGTCATTTTCGAGATTGCATCCAAGTACTGCATTTCGGACTCTTTTGTTGTCTTTACTAAACTTTAAAGACCAGTTCAGGGTACTGTTACTAGTTCTCTAATAGTCTGTCACTTAATTCAACCCCATAAAGAAGATGAAAAATAATTTAGGCTATTATCAGATCTGGTCACTTCTAATGCTATTTTAGGTGACATCAGATATAGTACATTTCACAAAAATGTTATAGCATTTAAATTCTTATATACTTTTAAAACCATCTTGATTTCTATTCAGTTATATTTTCAAATAGGAAATAGAATCTGATAAGGCAGACTATAGAAAGGAAGAACTAAAAGGAATATTTTCTTTAGATGATTTTTGCACCAGAAACATAAGATTAGAATTGAAATAACATCCTTCAGATAGTATACATGGTATACTTTCCCACCACTATTTCGTTTACATTCCTTAAATTTGCATCTTTTTTAAATCCGCACATATTCCATTATATATCTCAAAACACTTCTTATCATTAGTTATTGCTCCCTTTAAGAAGAAACCGTGATAATTTGGCATTATTGTCAGGTATTTCTGATGCTGAAGAAGCCAGTGGATCTAGTGCATTTTTGATGTGTTATGAATGCACAATTTATATTTAAAAGAGAGAATTCTGTTCCTTTACATTATTTAGTGGCTATCACCATGGTAACTGAACACTTTCACAAAACCTAATTTATGACACAAAAGTACAAACAAGAAAAAGAGCTTATACTTTCCATGTTTTGCAGACTGACAGAAAAACTTTGGGGTTGACACATATTTGGGAAGGAAACAAAGATATGGGAAGCAATATGGGCAAAAATAATCTTTTTCTATCTGTAAAGATTTGGAACTCTCAAATCTATACTATAAGAAAATCTACCTCAGGGAAAAGCCTTCTCACAAAGAATAATTTAATCTCACAACAGAAAAGTATGGGAAGAAGAGTGAGGCAATTTTATATCTATAACAACCTTGGCTAGTGAGTTGAGGCTGACTTGAATGTCTTCAGTGTCAAGGCAGTGTTACTGATCACTTCACTGAAAGTCAAGGACAAACTTTGTACCACCTTTTCTAACTTTATAAAATATTTGAAGTCCTCTTAGACCATCCCTAAGGTACAGGTCACTGTATTTTTGCAAGAAATCAAACTAACGCCTGGCTTCCCCATTAATGCACAGTCCCGACCACAGTTGGTACCCCTGAAAAGAAAATGCTGTTCAAAATCATGGGAGTCTCTAAGACTCAATCAGAAGGCAGAGATTGACAATAACTTCAATACAGTCTCCTGGCCAGGTGGTAAACCTTAAGGTCCTCGGTTCAATTAGAATAACTCAGTTCAGTTCTTGCTTCTGGAGTGACACAAATTCCTCTGATATATAGTCAACCTGCAGAAGTGAGTGAGGGCCCCAACCCCGTGTCATGTGACTCCCTTATGGAAGGACAAATGGGTTTACTTTTGCCAAGAGCCAAAAGTCTTCTATGCAGGAGTAGCCTCTGCATCAGAAATATTTATACCAAACATATAATGGTGGATATGTTGTCATGTCCAGGACAATGATGGATATACAAAGCAATGATAAAAATCTGGGCAGAGCATCCATAGTTAGTTCTAACTGTTCTCATCATAGGATGAGCCCTTCTCATGGGCACTATGTAAGTGATCAAGAAACAGTTCAATCAACAGTTTTATCAATCTGTTTCCACAGTTTCACAGGCCCAAAGAGCCATGTCTTTTATTTATCACTTATAATTTTCTATGTGACAGACTACCAGCTAGGACATTCATTATAGCCTACAATTTGTAAGTATATAACAAGTTTATCAAGGGGAGTCTTGGCCAGAGGCATGAGAATGGCCTTGATTTCTGACCACTATGCAAGGTAAACATGTCCATTTTTAGTTCTATATAACTGGTCTTTAGGCTGAACAGTTACTGCAGCTCATTTTTTGATTTCAGCCTAGACGAACCATCAGTGAACTAAGCCAGACAAACAGAAAAACCTGTGAACTGAGAGTCCCATTCCCTGGAGGGATAGCTATCACTTTTTCATATAAAGCCAAGATACTGCACAGACCACATTAAGCTGCATGTTCAGTCGCTGTCATATCCAACTCTTTGTGATTCCATGGACTACTGTAGCCCTCCAGGCTCCTCTGCCTTTGGGATTTTCCAGGCAAGAATTCTGGAGCAGGTTGTCATTGCCTCTTTCCAGGGATCTTCCTGACCCAGGGATGATGGAACCCTTTTATTCTGCATATCCTGCATTGGCAGGCAGATTCTTTATTACTGTGCCACCTGCAAAGCCCAGTGTTAGCTGCAGCCTTGAATATTTACAAGTGAAACTCTAGGAATCCTTCTCTTGTTGTTGCTGTTGTTCAGTCACTAGTCATGTCTGAGTCTTTGCGACCCCATGAACTGCAGCATGCCAGGCTTCCCTGTTTTTTACTATCTCCTGGAGTTTGCTCAAACTCATGTCCACTGAGTCAATGATGCCATCCAACTATCTCATCCTCTGTAATCCCCTTCACTTCCTGCCTTCAATCTTTCCCAGTATCAGGGTCTTTTCCAATGAGTCAGCTCTTTGCATCAGGTAGCCAAATATTGGAACTTCCGCTTCATCATCAGTCCTTTCAGTGAATATTCAGTGTTGATTTCCTTTAGGATTGACTGATTTGATCTCCCACCAGTCAAAGAAACTCCCAAGAGTCTTCTACAGCACCCAAATTTGAAAGCATCAATTCTTTGGCACTCAGCCTTCATGGTCCAACTCCCACATCCATACATCACTACTGGAAAAACTGTAACTTTGACTATGACTATGACTTTTAACTTCTCATCTTATTAGTTGTTAAATCGGAGTTGACCCACCCAAAAATGGGACTCTCAGGATAGAGAGTCAAAAGGCCTCTATTAGTTAGACATTCGATTTTGACTAGAGAAAGGTACTAGGTGTTCTTCTAAAGGAATGTGCCTGGTATCAGTGTAAAGTAAGTGATGTATCTAAAACCCGAAGGGGTAGGCCTGATGCTGGCCACCAAATTGACACGAGAGTCTTCCACCCAGAGAAAAAGGGCACAATTCATACAGCTACCTTTCAATTTATTTCCTAGTGTTCAACCCACAGTCCAGTTCAGTTCAGTTCAATCGCTCAGTCATGTCCAGCTCTTTGCAACTTCATGAACCGCAGCATGCCAGGCCTTCCTGTCTATCACCAACTCCCGGAGTCCACCCAAACCCATGTCCATCAAGTCGGTGATGCCATCCAGCAATCTCATCCTCTGTCATCCCCTTCTCCTTCTGCCCTCAATCTTTCCCAGAATCAGGGTCTTTTCCAACGAGTCAGCTCTTCACATCAGGTGGCCAAAGTGTTGAGTTTCAGTTTCAACACCAGTCCTTCCAATGAACACCCAGGACTGATCTCCTTTGGGATGGACTGGTTGGATCTCCTTGCAGTCCAAGGGACTCTCAAGAGTCTTCTCCAACACCACAGTTCAAAAGCATCAATTCTTTGGCACGCAGCTTTCTTTATAGTCCAACTCTCACATCCGTACATGACCACTGGAAAAACCATAGCCTTGACTAGATGAACATTTGTTGGCAAAGTAATGTCTCTGTTTTTTAATATGCTGTCTAGGTTGGTCATAACTTTCCTTCCAAGGAGTAAGCATTTTTTAATTTCATGGCTGCAATCACCATCTGCAGTGATTTTGGATCCCACAAAAATAAAGTCAGCCACTGTTTCCACTGTTTCCCCATCTATGCCATGAAGTGATGGGACTGGATGACATGATCTTAGTTTTCTGAATGTCGACACCGAAATGAGATTGATTATATTCTTTGCATCCAAAGATGGAGAAACTCAATACAGTCAGCAAAAACAAGACTGGGAGCTGACTGTGGCTTGGAACATGAACTCCTTATTGCCAAATTCAGACTGAAATTGAAGAAAGTGGAGAAAACCACTAGACCATTCAGGTATGACCTGAATCAAATCCCTTATGACTATACAATGGAAGTGAGAAATAGATTTAAGGGCTTAGATCTGACAGACAGAGTGCCTGATGATCTATGGATGGAGGTTCGTGACACTGAACAGGAGACAGGAATCAAGACCAAGAAAAAGAAATACAAAAAAGTAAAATGGCTGTCTGAGGAGGCCTTACAAATAGCCGTGAAAAGAAGGGAAGTGAAAAGCAAAGGAGAAAAGGAAAGATATACCCATTTGAATGCAGTTCCAAAGAATAGCAAGGAGACATAAGAAAGCCTTCCTCAGGGATCAATGCAAAGAAATAGAGGAAAATGATAGAATGGGAAAGACTAGAGATCTCTTCAAGAAAATTAGAGATACCAAGGGAACATTTCATACAAAGATGGGCTCAATAAAAGACAGAAATGGTAGGGACCTAACAGAAGAAGATATTAAGAGGTGGTAAGAATACACAAAAGCACTGTACAAAAAAGATCTTCACGACCAAGATAATGATGATAGTGTGATCACTCATTTAGAGCCAGACATCCTGGAATGTGAAATCTAGTGGACCTTAGGAAGCATCAATATGAACAAAGCTAGTGGAGGTGATGGAATTCCAGTTGAGCTATTTCAAATTCTGAAAGATGATGCTATGAAAATGCTGCACTCAATATGCCAGCAAATTTGGAAAACTCAGCAGTGGCCACAGGACTGGAAAAGGTCAGTTTTCATTCCAATCCCAAAGAAAGGCAATGCCAAAGAATGCTCAAACTACCGTACAATTGCACTCATCTCACACGCTAGTAAAGTAATGCTCAAAATTCTCCAAGCCAGGCTTCAGCAATACGTGAACTGTGAACTTCCTGATATTCAAGCTGGTTTTAGAAAAGGCAGAGGAACCAGAGATCAAATTGCCAACATCCACTGGATCATCAAAAAAGCAAGAGAGTTCAACCTGCAACAACCTCTCAAAATCCCTCCTCATCAGCTAGTGGTAAAGCGGATGAACATTTATTGCCCAGTTGATCATGCAGTTTGTTCCATATTTATCAGTTCCTCATGGAATTCCCTGAAATCCCATTTATCAGTGGTGAGGCCCTCATTTTTCCTCTTCCAAAAAGCAATGTCTCTTTCAGCATCCTATCCTTATCATCAAAGCTGTCAAGAACTTTATAAAGGATCTGGCATTTTACTATACCTGAAAGTTAAACAGCCATAGTTCACAAAAGCTGGCAAAAGACATCAGACTCCTGTGTCAGAGACAAAGATCAATTTATTACTTGCAGCAATACAGTAGCTAGAGTATCAGGATTTGCACCATGTCCCAGACCTCAGTTTCTAAGTGTAGTATCAAGAAGGTATGTGCCATGGGTCATATTACAGAAAGAAGCCCCAAGCAAAGGAAACCCAGATCTCTTACAATGTGCAGTAAGTATGACTGCCCTTTGCCCCAAAGGGACACATTATCTTTTTCATACTAGACAGTAAACAAACCTGCCCTTTGCTTTAGAGGGAGACACTTTTACCTTCCAAGACTGTTTACTATACAAACATCACTGAAAAGATAGCCTGGAACAAAAGTAGCCAGGGTCCCTGCTCATAAGACATGAGGAAATGCAGAAAGATTCTAATCCTGTAATTAGTGAAATTATTTTAAAAGTTAAATCTCTGAATGAGCTTATTATTGTTGTTCCAATATACTCATATTGTGTATTGATACACAATATATACAATACACTCACTCATATTTTTAAACATATTTATTGGATTTAACTGACAGACCAAAAAACTATAAATATTTAAAGTGTAAATTTTACTACGTTTTGATGTACGCATTTAGCCATGAAACCACAAGCATGATCAAGTTACAAAACATACCCATAACCCTCAAAAGTTCCCTAGTGTCCCTTTTACTTTAATTCCTTTCCAAATTAAATATCAGATGATTTTTACTAAAAGCAAATGAAACTAGTTGAATTACCAGTTTCTCTTTTGAGGTAGAAATTATTTTGAGGTAGAAACTGGGGCTTCCCTGGTGGCTCAGACAGTCGATCCCAGAGTAGGGAAGATCTTCTAGAGAAGGAAATGGCAACCCACTCCAGTATTCTTGCCTAGAGAATTCCACGGACAGAGAGCCTGTCAGGCTACAGTTTACAGGGTCACAAACAATCAGACATGACTGATCAACTAACACTTTCACTTTTTTTTTTCCCACCAGACAAAGCATGATAAGTGATTCTTGGTAGGTAAAAGTACATGTTTTAGAGTGTTCTGTTCAGTTCATTTCAGTCGTTCAGTCGTGTCCGTATATGTTTTGAGTGTAGTCTGAGCTAAATGGTTGAACTAAAAGAAACTAAGAAAGTTTTCCATCATTATTCTCAATGTCATGTGGATAAGACATTTAGAATAGTCATTGTTTCACTTTAGGCAATGGAGATTTTCATTTTTATATTTTAGCCACCAAATATCATCTTGCAAAATTTCAATAATCACTGAAATACAAAGCCTTTATTTTCTTTCAAGAAATTTCCTGCCTGCTTTCTACTTTAGAGTTAATCCCTAAAAAAAAAAAAAAAAGATTGCAATATATTCTTCTGGTGAAAGAGGATAATTTAAATATTCTTTTCACCTTTTAAAAAAATATATCTTTTCTGTGTTTCTGAGTTTCCAAAGTAAACATTTTATTTTCATAGTCTTTGGGATATTGAAGTAAAGTATATGGAACATTATAGGTGCATGGCACATTAACACACTATGAAGACATAGCTAAATGAAATAAAATTATTATTTATGTGGTTCATCATATTATAAATCAAGTATCACTTTACTTAAATCTTAAAGAACTAGTAGAACATACCTTGCAACACTCAACATGAACTATAGCAGACCTTAAAAAAATGAATGCCACAGCTTTCTTATCCATTCATCTGCTGATGGACATCTAGGTTGTTTCCATGTCCTGGCTATTATAAACAGTGCTGCGATGAACATTGGGGTACATGTGTCTCTTTCAATTCTGGTTTCCTCGGTGTGTATGCCCGATAAGAAAGCTGTGGTACATATACACAATGGAGTATTACTCAGTCGTTAAAAAGAATACATTTGAATCAGTTCTGATGAGATGGATGAAACTGGAGCCAATTATACAGAGTGAAGTAAGCCAGAAAGAAAAACACCAATACAGTATACTAACACATATATATGGAATTTAGAAAGATGGTAATTATGACCCTGTATGCAAGACAGCAAAAGAGACACAGATGTGTATAGCGGACTTTTGGACTCAGAGGAAGAGGGAGAGGGTGGGATGATTCAGGAGAATGGCATTGAAACATGTATACTATCATGTAAGAATCGAATCACCAGTCTATGTCTGATGCAGGATGCAGGATGCTTGGGGCTGGTGCACGGGGATGACCAAGAGAGATGTTATGGAGAGGGAGGGGGGAGGGGGGTTCATGTTTGGGAACACATGTACACCCGTGGTGGATTCATGTCAATGTATGGCAAAACCAATATAGTATTGTAAAGTAAAATAAAGTAAAAATAAATTTTTTTTTAAATGAATGCCTAAAAATTATTTGAAGTAGAATTTTATTTGTAAAGGCCCTTGGAATAAAGTCTTACTCAGGAAAAAAAAAAACTTTAATTGTAATATACAAACATCTTCAATTAAATGACTCAATAGAAATCAGTAGAATTATAATGAGTAAAAGCATATAATTAATATTATAATGTCTCATATCTGCCTTTAAGATGTAAACTATACAGCAAAAAAAGCTATTTTTATGTTCATATTTATCATAGAATTAATATTTTGTTGGTATTTATGGACTTTTAAAACCAGGTGGGTTTTGAAATATTATATCATCTTTTTTTTTTTTTTTTAGTATACGCTAAAATCTAGAGATATATTCTAGGAACTCAGACCTCACTGCAACTTGAAATGTACCACAAAATGCATTATAAAAGAAATATTAGTACATTTTCACAGAGTGGTCTGAGAGATGTTTAGAAATGCATGAAATAAATGATAAATGTTCATTGTTTTGCTATCTTAAGCGATGATAGTTTGATAGGGAAAACACAGATATTCTGAAATTAAAGTAATTTTTCAATATATTAAATAAATATCACTGTAAGGAAAGTGTTTGAGCAGGCATAAAAATACTGTATTGGTCATAGAAAATTTAATGAAATTTCCTTGCTTGAAAACTAACATGTAAGCAAGTAGGCATTGACTAGGACATTAGTGGACAACTGAGGCATCCAGTCCCATCACTTCATGGGAAATACATGGGGAAACAGTAGAAACAGTGTCAGACTGTATTTTGGGGGGCTCAAAAATCACTGCAGATGGTGACTGCAGCCATGAAATTAAAAGACGCTTACTCCTTGGAAGAAAAGTTATGCCCAGCCTAGATAGTATATTCAAAAGCAGAGACATTACTTTGCCGACTAAGGTCCGTCTAGTCGAGGCTATGGTTTTTCCAGTGGTCATGTATGGATGTGAGAGTTGGACTGTGAAGAAGGCTGAGCACCGAAGAATTGATGCTTTTGAACTGTGGTGTGGGAGAAGACTCTTGAGAGTCCCTTGGACTGCAAGGAGATCTGACCAGTCCATTCTGAAGAAGATCAACCCTGGGATTTCTTTGGAAGGAATGATGCTAAAGCTGAAGCTCCAGTACTTTGGCCACCTGATGGGAAGAGTTGACTCATTGGAAAAGACTTTGATGCTGGGAGGGATTGGGGGCAGGAGGAGAAGGGGACGACAGAGGATGAGATGGCTGGATGGCATACAGGCTCAATGGACGTGAGTCTGAGTGACCTCCGGGAGATGGTGATGGACAGGGAGGCCTGGCATGCTGCAATTCATGGGGTCGCAAAGAGTCGGACACGACTGAGTGACTGAACTGAACTGAACTGAAATGTACCCACAACACTCTGGGGCTTTGAGTTCCCTCTTTGTCACATTTTTCTCTTTACCTTTCTTCCTTTGGCATATCTTATTCAGTTAAGAGCAGCTGGTGTTAATTAAACACTATTTGAAACATTTTAACTTCTTGGTGCAAAATGTGCCATGGCTTACTGGTCACCTATCAGTGAACTTCCTGAGTCTGCTCAGATTACATTCTTCTGTCATCCTCTATTACAATCAGTCTTCTACTTATGAATGAGTTACACTCAGCAAAGACTATTAAATCATAAAACTTTATTTTACCCACTCAATCTAAGTCCCCCAGTTTGATTCTTAATTTAGAACTCAACACAAAACACTAAACCACAAAAATCCTTCTTTAAAGAGACACATTTCTTTTCCTGTGTCATGAGTATGAATTCTGAAAGCAGAGAGAAAAAAGAGGTATTGTGGAAGGAGCATTGGATTTGTGGTTGTCAGAAGTTTATTCGAATAATTGATTCCATTTATTAATTTATGTAGCAAATTATCCAATTTATTTTGGCATAATATTTCTCAACTGTAAAATGGAGATAATAACTATCTACCCCACATGGTTGTTCTGAGAATTAAATTAGGATAAACAACAAGGTCCCACTGTATAACATAGGGAGTTATATTGCATATCCTGTGATAAACCATAATGAAAAAGAATGTACATATATATTAACAGATGGACTTTTCAGGTGGCTCAATGGAAAAAGAATTTGCCTACAACATAGGAGAAACAGGAGCCATGGGTTTGATCCCTGGGTCAGGAAGATCCCCAGAGGAGGGCATGGCAACCCACTTCAGTATTTTTGCCTGGAGAACCCCAAGGACAGAGGAACCTGGCAGGCTACAGTCACAGGGTTGCAAAGAGTGGGACGTGACTGAAGCACGCACACACACGTATGTATAACTGAATCATTTTTCTGTACAGCAGGAATTAAAACAACTATAATATAATAACTTTTAAATCAGTTCAGTCGCTCAGTCGTGTCCGACTCTTTGCAACCCCATGAATCGCAGCACACCAGGCCTCCCTGTCCATCACCAACTCCCAGAGTTCACTCAGACTCGCATCCATCGAGTAAGTGATGCCATCCAGCCATCTCATCCTCTGCCGTCCCCTTCTCCTCCTGCCCCCAATCCCTCCCAGCATCAGAGTCTTTTCCAATGAGTCAACTCTTCCCATCAGGTGGCCAAACTACTGCAGTTTCAGCCTCAGCATCATTCCTTCCAAAGAAATCCCAGGACTGATCTCCTTCAGAATGGACTGGTTGGATCCCTTGCAGTCCAAGGGACGCTCAAGAGTCTTCTCCCACACCACAGTTCAAAAGCATCAATTCTTCAGCGCTCAGCCTTCTTCACAGTCCAACTCTCACATCCATACATGACTACTGGAAAAACCATAGCCTCGACTAGACGGACCTTAGTCAGCAAAGTAATATCTCTGCGTTTGAATATGATATCTAGGTTTGTCATAACTTTTCTTCCAAGGAGTAAACGTCTTTTAATTTCATGGTTGCAGTCACCACCTGCAGTGATGTTAGAGCCCCAAAAAATAAAGTCTGACACTGTCTCCACTGTTTCCCCATCTATTTGCCATGAAGTGATGGGACCGGATGCCATGATCTTCATTTTCTGAATGTTGAGCTTTAAGCCAACTTTTTTGCTCTCCTCTTTTACTTTCATCAAGAGGCTTTTTAGCTCCTCTTCACTTTCTGCCATAAGGGTGGTGTCATCTGCATATCTGAGGTTATTGATATTTCTCCTTGCAGTCTTGATTCCAGCTTGTGTTTCTTCCAGTCCAGTGTTTCTCATGATGCACTCTGCATAGAACTTAAATAAGCAGGGTGACAATATACAGCCTTGACGTACTCCTCTTCCTATTTGGAACCAGTGTGTTGTTCCATGTCCAGTTCTAACTGTTGCTTCCTGACCTGCATACAGATTTCTCAAGAGGCAGGTCAGGTGGTCTGGTATTCCCATCTCTTTCAGAATTTTCCATAGTTTATTGTGATCCACACAGTCGAAGGCTTTGGCTTAGTGAATAAAGCAGAAATAGATGTTTTTCTGGAACTCTCTTGCTTTTTTGATGATCCAGTGGATGTTGGCAATTTGATCTCTGGTTCCTCTGCCTTTTCTAAAACTAGCTTGAACATCAGGAAGTTCACGGTTCATGTATTGCTGAAGGCTAGCTTGGAGAATGTTGAGCATTACTTTACTAGCATGTGAGATGAGTGCAATTGTGCAGTAGTCTGAGCATTTTTTGGCATTGACTTTCTTTGGAACTGGAATGAAAACTGACCTTTTCCAGTCCTGTGGCCACTGCAGAGTTGTCCAAATTTGCTGGCATATTGAGTGCAGCACTTTCACAGCATCATCTTTCAGGATTTGAAATAGCTCAACTGGAATTCCATCACCTCCACTAGCTTTGTTCGTAGTGATGCTTTCCAAGGCCCACTTGACTTCACATTCCAAGATGGCTGGTTCTAAATGAGTGATCACACCATCGTGATTATCTGGGTTGTGAAGATCCTTTCTGTACAGTTCTTCTGTGTATTCTTGCCATCTCTTCTTAATATCTTCTGCTTCTCCTAGGTCCATACCATTTCTGTCCTTTATCGAGCCCATCTTTGCAGGAAATGTTCCCTTGTTATCCCTAATTTTCTTGAAGAGATCTCTAGTCTTTCCCAATCTGTTTTCCTCTATTTCCTTGCATTGATCGCTGAAGAAGGCTTTCGTATCTCTTCTTGCTATTCTTTGGAACTCTGCATTCAGATGCTTATATCTTTCCTTTTCTCCTTGGCTTTTTGCTTCTCTTCTTTTCACAGCTATTAGTAAGGCTTCCCCAGACAGCCATTTTGCTTTTTTGCATTTCTTTTTCCTGGGGATGGTCTTGATCCCTGTCTCCAGTACAGTGTCATGAACCTCATTCCATAGTTCATCAGGCATTCTATCTATCAGATCTAGGCCCTTAAATCTATTTCTCACTTCCACTGTATAATCATAAGGGATTTGATTGAGGTCATACCTGAATGGTCTAGTGGTTTTCCCTACTCTCTTACATTTCAGTCTGAATTTGGTAATAAGAAGTTCATGACCTGAGCCACAGTCAGCTCCTGGTCTTGTTTTTGTTGACTGTATAGAGCTTCTACATCTTTGGCTGCAAAGAATATAATCAGTCTGATTTTGTTGTTGACCATCTGGTGATGTCCATATGTAGAGTCTTCTCTTGTGTTGTTGGAAGAAGGTGTTTGCTATTACCAGTGCATTTTCTTGGCAAAACTCTATTAGTCTTTGCCCTGCTTCATTCTGTATTCCAAGACCAAATTTGCCTGTTACTCCAGATGTTTCTTGACTTCTTACTTTTGCATTCCAGTCCCCTAGAATGAAAAGGACATCTATTTTGGGTGTTAGTTCTAAAAGGTCTTGTAGGTCTTCATAGAACTGTTCAACTTCAGCTTCTTCAGCATTACTGGTTGGGGCATAGACTTGGATTACCATGATATTGAATGGTTTACCTTGGAGACGAACAGAGATCATTCTGTCGTTTTTGAGATTGCATCCAAGTACTGCATTTCGGACTCTTCTGTTGACCATGATGGCTACTCCATTTCTTCTGAGGGATTCCTGCCCGCAGTAGTAGATATAATGGTCATCTGAGTTAAATTTACCCATTCCAGTCCATTTTAGTTCACTGATTCCTTGTATGTCGACGTTCACTCTTGCCATCTCCTGTTTGACCACCTCCAATTTGCCTTGATTCACAGACCTGACATTCCAGGTTCCTATCCAGTATTGCTCTTTACAGCATCGAACTTTGCTTCTATCACCAGTCACATCCACAGCTGGGTATTGTTTTTGCTTTGGCTCCATCCCTTCATTTTTTTCTGGATTTAGTAATACCTAATTCTACATTCTGAAAAAAACATACAAGTAATTATTCTTGTTCAGAGTAAATTTCAGATAAATATTAGTTATTGACCAAAAGTTAAATAAATTTAATTGATAATTGATTACTGTCTATGTTTGGTGTGTTAGGATTTTATATGTTTTTTGTTTTGTTTTGTTTTGTTTTTATCTCTTTAATCTGAGGTCAATTTTTCTCTGGCATGCAAATTTTATACAATTGCAAAGGTGACCTTCCTAAAGCACAAATCTCTACCACGTTCAAAATCCTTTAGGTGCTTTCCATCTCCATCTGGTTTCTGGTTTCTAATCTCATTTCACAGCTCCAATTCCACACACATACTGGGCCCCCCCCAAGCCAGATTGTAAACAATTTCCTGAGAAAGCCTCTCTCTTTCTCTCCTCCACACTCTGACACAGTATCACCCCTTCTCAGACTGCCTCTCTGCCCTCTCTTTTTACTTGAACAACTGTTACCCACCCCTCAAAACTCCACTCAACAACCTTACCTTACAAAGCCTTCCAAGTTGTTGTTTAGTCACTAAGTTCTGTCTGACTCTTTGCAGCTCCATGGACTGCAATATGCCAGGCTTCCCTGTCCTTCACTATCTCCCAAAGTTTGCTTTCCAAGACCTCTCCAGATATCAGTGTTCCCATGGCACTTTATTCACACCACCGTTACTGAGTCTGTCTAGTTGCTTAATTTCTTCGTATCTCTTCCCACATTTGGTTATGATCCTCTGGTTGTCAAAAACTATTGATTTCTTTGTTATCTTTCTACCAAACACATATTTGGCAATCAATAAATGAAGAATGAATGGATAGAAGGATTGGATTCTATCAGTATCAGAAAAAAAATGTGGTCATAATATTTCTCAACTGTAAAATGGAGATAATAACTTTATCTACCCCACATGGTTGTTCTGAGAATTAAATTAGAATAAACAATAAGGTCATGACCATATCCACACACGGAAGTTGATGCCACACAAACGTTTCACTCTTGCACTGATGATGCTTAAGTCATGCTCTTTGAGAAAACTTCAAAGGCAAATGCATTATATTAGAGGGAAAATATGTTAATCCACTATTATATTTACTAAATTTGTTTAACCAACCAGCAATATTTAGAACAAGATTCTGAGGGTTTAGAAAAAGATCTTTAAAAAAAAAAAAAAGAAAGAAAAAGATCTTTTTAGAGGACAGATGCTGCCACAGGAAGAACCCAAAGTATCCACTGCTGCTAAGAGAGAGAAATAATTTATGTGGACCATAACAGTGGATGTTCTGGAAGGTGATAACTGATTCACTGCAAAGGAGAGATAACAAGAGGCGAAGCTGAGGAAAAATTGTATTTGCAACCACACTTGCACCTCCTCTAAGAAGATGAACTAATTTCAACACTACTGCCATGAGGTTTTGTTAAGAAAGTAAGTGTACCAAAAATAAAAATCATTTGAAAGTTATAAATATAAACTGTGTGTACTACATAGGGAAGCATGTCATATAAATAGCTCAGAGCTAGTACAGAAACCTATCTCATATCACATGAAAACTAAACAACTCACCAAGTCCTGAAAGAAACACAGCTAAATAGTAACCTGTCAGCTGCTCTTTCACTGTCCTTACCGAGAATGCATATTTAAGGGAAAAAAGTTGGGGAGGAGGGGGAGTTGTTAACCATTCGTAAAAAGAAGTCCCTTAAAGAAAGTAAACACTGCATGACAAATAAATAGACTATTTTACGTTAAACCAGTGTTATTTATCCTCATTGCTCATGGTAAGAGCTGAGTCAGGACAAAAGGACAGAGACCAACAAGACCCCGTGGCCTCACTGGCAGAGATGCACTGGCACGGCTGCCCTGAAGTCCACAGGGAGGGCGCCTGCGAGGTTAACTCTGACACCAGGGCAAAAGGGGAGTCACTGAGACAGGCAGACCTCGACAAGCAGTAGGGAATTTTAGTGTTCCTGTACTTGTTCCTACACTTGAGGGAAACTGCTCTAGAGTAAGTACAAATATATTTCTCAGAGTATGAGTTTCTCGGCCACCACTGTTTTGATATCACTTTCTGTGAGTAAAATGTCTGACTCTCAGCTTTCAAATGCTTTAAAATATTCCTCCCGAGAATGTTTTGGAAAAATGTAACAGTTTTTATGCTGTAGTAGATTGTGAAACTATTCACAAAAATGCACTGCCTTTCCTCCAGCAGGAATTAAACACCCTCACGGTACTGAAGTCAGGAGTAGCATATGACTTGCTTCAGCCAACTCAGTGTGGGCAGGGACATGGATCACTTCAAGCAGAGGCTTTCAGGGTAAAGCATGCTTTGCCATTCTATCATTTCCTGCTTCCACAACAATTGGCAACTTTCAAGTGAAAAGCTGCTCTGTTAGCCTGGCTCCTGGAGTGAAGATGGCATGGAACAGAGCTGTAGCCAACAAACAGGCAGCAGGGAAAAAAATGGTAAACTTTCCTTTTCTTTCTCTTTAAGATGCTGAAATTTGGAGGATTCCATGTTACTCCCAAATAACCTAGCTCATCATACCATACAGTTAAGAGTAATACAGTGGCAATGTATAAAAAATCGTAACATATAATGACAATGAAACAGTGATATCACATTAAAGATATAATCTTAGAAATACTTTAAGAATAAGTTCTTGTTCAAAAAACTAAATAAATCTTCAAAGATTTAATTCCAAGTGGTAAGATTAATTTGCAGATTTTTACATTGTCTTTTATATTAATTGTTTCAAGTTTTGACAAACCTAATTGTCTCGGAAGTGCTAACACCCTTCACGACATTCCTTCAGTCAATAAGTACTACCAACTGTAGGTAATATATAGTCTCTGCATTCAGGAAAGTACAACATAAGGAGACAGATATATAATTAATATCTAACTAATATCCAAAATGCCCCCCAAATATAAACCAGAGCTTAAATATCACACTGACAAATACACAAATCGTGCTAGTTCCAAATTCTACATGCTCACACAGAAAGTCTAGTCCCTTGAGAATCCTTTCCTTTATCCTCACCAGCAACAAAATTTGTCTTTGAAACTGACGTGTTTGCTAGATGCACAGAATATGTAGGAGTTCTTCGTGCCACAGGACCCTGCTGCCCTTCCTTAGCCATTCCACGTGGACTGGATTTAAATGCTACGTCCTTTGCTTCTACTGCCTCGAGCCTCATTCTTCTGCATTTCACCCACTGCCCCATGTTTAATCAGAGTTCTCACTCCTCGCAGACCTCAGCCTTCAATATACCAAAGATCCATTTCATTCACTCTAGTCCCCACAGTATCCTAACCAACATCTTGATGATCTCCTGTGAATTGAGAGGGAAAATACTTGTGTTACTCTGCGTTATTCTTAATAAGAGATTCCACTGCCAAAGCTCTCTAGACCAGAGAGTCACAGACTTCTTCTCAGGGACTTGCTCTGTCATCTGTCTCTACCACCTTAGCCCACCCTCTGGACTTCCACCCATCCCTTCTTTACTGGACTTTCCCATTTGTAAATGAGTCGGATAAAGTCCGTCACTGTTCCCCCCACCTGACTCTCCATAGAGGAAGCATAGTCTATATTTCTTGAAAAAAAGATATCTACACTCTCTACGTTTGAATCCCTCATTATACCTTCAATACCTTACCATTTTATTCTGGTTTTTGGATTCACTATTTCATGAAACTACTAAGCTTAAGATCGTCAATAGTCTTCTTCTTAAATCTAATGAAAATTGACTCCTGTTTGTCAAGTAGTTCTGCATCCAGAGTGTTCCCTAACCTCCCCCACCCTCCCTTTGTCCCACATCAGCTTTCCAATGACCTATTGTGATACAAAAATATTTCATACATCCTAGGAAGCGGCCACAGGACTGGAAAAGGTCAGTGTTCATTACAATTCCAAAGAAAGACAATGCCAAAGAATGCTCAAACTACCGTACAATTGCACTCATCTCACATGCTAGCAAAGTAATGCTCAAAATTTTCCAAGCCAGGCTTCAGCAATACGTGAACCGTGAACTTCCTGATGTTCAAGCTGGTTTTAGAAGAGGCAGAGGAACCAGAGATCAAATTGCCAAAATCTGCTGGATCATGGAAAAAGCAAGAGAGTTCTAGAAAAACATCTATTTCTGCTTTTTGACTATGCCAAAGCCTTTGACTGTGTGGATCACAATAAACTATGGAAAATTCTGAAAGAGATGAGAATATTAGACCACCTGACCTGCCTCTTGAGAAATCTGTATACAGGTCAGGAAGCAACAGTTAGAACTGGACATGGAACAACAGACTGGTTCCAAATAGAAAAAGGAGTACGTTAAGGCTGTATATTGTCACCCTGCTTATTTAACTTATAAGCAGAGTACATCATGAGAAATGCTGGACTGGAAGAAACACAAGCTGGAATCAAGATTGCCAGGAGAAATATCAATAACCTCAGATATGCAGATGACACCACCATTAAGGCAGAAAGCGAAGAACTAAAGAGCCTCTTGATGAAAGTGAAAGAAGAGAATGAAAAAGTTGGCTTAAAGCTCAACATTCAGAAAACGAAGATCATGGCATCCATCTCATCACTTCGTGACAAATAGATGGGGAAACAGTGGAAACAGTAGCTGACTGGGCTCCAAAATCACTGCAAATGGTGATTGCAGCCATGAAATTAAAAGACGCTTACTCCTTGGAAGGAAAGTTATGACCAACCTAGACAGCATATTCAAAAGCAGAGACATTACTTTGTCAACAAAGGTCCATCTAGTCGAGGCTATGATTTTTCCAGTGGTCATGTATGGATGTGAGAGTTGGACTATAAAGAAAGCTGAGCGACGAAGAATTGATGCTTTTGAACTGTGGTGTTGGAGAAGACTCTTGAGAGTCCCTTGGACTGCAAGGAGATCCAACCAGTCCATTCTAAAGGAGACCAGTCCTGGGTGTTCATTGGAAGGACTGATGCTGAGGCTGAAACTCTAATACTTAGGCCAATTGATGCGAAGAACTGACTCATTGGAAAAGACCCTGATGCTGGGAAAGATTGAGGGCAGGAGGAGAAGGGGACAACAGAAGATGAGATGGTTGGATGGCATTACCAACTCAATGGACATGGGTTTGGGTGAATTGTGGGAGTTGGTGATGGACGGGGAGGCTTGGCATGCTGCAGTTCATGGGGTCACAAAGAATCGCACACGACTGAGAGACTGAACTGAACTGAACTGATACATTGTGAAATGATCACCAAATGAAGTTAATTAACACATCTATCACTTAACAGTTATCATTTTTGTTCTTGTTCTGAGAATGCCTTAAATATACTGTTTCTAGTATATAGTATTACTATACAGTATTCTAATACAATATTACTAACTATAGTCAACATATTGTGTTAGATCCCAAGAAATTATTCAACTTATAGCTGAAAACTTGTACCATTTGACCAATATCACCCCATTTTCCACACCCTCCACTCCATATCAACCATCATTCCACCTGTTTCTGTGAATTTGATTTTTTTTAATTTTCACATGTAAGTGAGATTATGCAGTATTTGTCTTTGTCTGACTTCTTTCACTTAGCATAATATCCCCAAGATTCATCTATGTTCTTCTCTGTTTTATATTTTGTGGCTGAATAATACTCTTATTGTATATATGTACATGATAATTACATATTATATATATGTATATCACATTTTCTCTATTCATTCATCTGTAGACAGACATTTAGGTTGTTTCCATATCTTCACTACAGTGAATAATATTGTAATGAACATGGGAGCGTAAAAATCTCAACATACCAATTTTGTTTGCTTCAGATATACACCTAAAAGCGGGATTGCTGGCCACTACTGGGCATGTACCCTGAGAGGATCATAATTCAGAAAGACAACGTACCCCAGTGTTAACTGCAGCACTATTTACAATAGCTAGGACATGGGAAACAACTTAAATGCCCATCAGCAGAAGAATGGATAAAGAAGATGTGGTGCATATATATAATGGAATATGACTCTTCCATGAAAAGGAACGAAATTGGGTCATTTATAGAGATGTGGATGAATCTAGAGTCTGTCGTACAGAATCTGTCAGAAAGAGAAAAACAACTATTGTATTAATGTACATAAAATACATGTATATAATATATGTATGTATACATGTATTTATATGTTTATAATGTATTTATACATTAATGTATATAAAAACATGTATTAATATATATGTGTGTGGAATCTAGAAAAATGGTACAGATGTATCTAGTTCCAGGGCAGGAATAGAGACACAGATGTAGAGAAAGGATGTACAGACATAATGGGTGGGATGGTGGGCTGAATTGGGAGATTAGGTCTGACATAAATACACCACCATGTGTAAAATAGCTAGTGGAAAGCTTCTATATGGCATAGGAAGCTCAGCTTAGTGTTCTATGATAATCTAAATGGTTGGAATGGAGTAGGAGGGTTGGAGGGAGGTCCAAGAGGGAGGGCATATATATCACCTGAAAATAAAGTTTTACTTCTTCCTTTTCAATTTGGAAGCCATTTATTTCTAAAACAACTTCAGTCATATTTTTAAAATCCACTTTTTACTTCCCCCAACATATTTTATTTTTTGATATCATGATTTTCATTTTTTTATGTTGTGTATTCGTCAAAAAATCAAGAGAGCAATAGTTATTTTTAATTCTTTTCTCTTTTAACCTTTATTTTAGAGTTAAATGATTTGTAGAGTATTAGTGTATTCTGATTATAGAGTATTAGTGTATTAGAGCTTACCCTGTAGCTCAGACAGCAAAGAATCTGCCTGCAATACAGGAGACCTGGGTTCTATCCCTAGGTCAGGAAGATCCCCTGGAGAAGGGAATGGCAACCTACTCCAGTATTCTTACCTAGAGAATTCCATGGACAGACCATGGGGTCACAAAAAGTCATACACAACTGAGCAAATAACACACATACAGCATATTCTGAATTTGACTGTATACTTTTCTTACCAGTGAGTTCTGTGTTTTCGTGTTTTCATGTTGCTAATTAATGTCCTTTCATTTCAGCTTGAATTCCTTTTAGCATTTCTTGTAAAGTACCATGTCAAGTGGTAGTGGTGATGAATTCTGAAAGCTTTTTTGGACTTGGAAAGTCTGTATCTCTTTCATTTTGAAGGACAGCCTTGCAGGGTAAAGTATTCTTTGTTGGTAGCTTTTTTTATTTCAGTACTTTGAATATATCATCACATTCTTTGCCAGTCTACAAGATTTCTGCTGTGAAACCCTCTGATACCTTATTGGGATTCTCTAACATGCGACAAGATTTTTTTTCTCTTGCTGATTTCAAAATTCTCTCCTTACCCCATGGAAGAAACCTCAGGACAAGGGAATCTCCTGGGCACTGAGCTGTGCCACCTTGGGCATGAAGCAACATGGGTAAAATAAATTTGTTCTTCTTACCATCTTCAATGCAACAGTTCTTAAATTGTTTGTTCCAAAATTTATGCTAGTATCACTGTTTACAGATGACATGATATTATAAGTAGAAAATCCTAAAGATGCCTGCCACAAGGAAACTCCTAGAACTAAACAATGAATTTGGGAAAGCTACAGGATACAAAATTAATACACAGAAATCTCTTGTATTCCTATATACTAACAGTGAAAAATCAGACAGAAATTCAAGAAACAATTCCATTTATCATTACAACAAAAAGAAAACACTTAGGAATAAATCTACCTAAGGAGGCAGAGACCTGTACTCAGAAAACTCTACGATTCTGATGAAAGAAATCAAAGACAACACAAGTAGTGGGAGAGATATACCATGTTCTTGCACTGAAAGAATCAATATTGTGAAAATGACAATATTACCCAAAGCAATCCACAGATTCAATGCAATCCCTATCAAATTACCAATGATATTTCTCACAGAATTAGAACTACAAAATTTACAATTTGTATAGAAACACAAAAGACCCTGAATAGCCAAAGCAATCTTAAGAAAGAAAAATGGAGCTGGAGGAATTATACTACAGATTATACAAACTTCAGATTATACTACAAACTAGAGTGATGAAGACAGTATGGTACTGTTACAAAAGCAGAAATATAGATCAATGGTTGTTGCATAGATAGAAAGCCCAGAGATAAACCCATACATCCATGGTCACCTAATCTATGACAAAGGAGGTAAGAATATCCAATGGAGAAAAGATAATCCTTCCAAAAAAAGTGGTGCTAGGAAAACTAGACAGCTGCATGTAAAAGAAAAATGCAATTAGAACACTCCCCAACACCATACTCGAAAATAAGCTCAAAATGAATTAAAGACCTAAATGTAAAGCTGGATTCTATAAAACTCTTATAGGAAGACAGTGAAAACACTCTTTCACCTAAGACGCAGCAAGATCTTTTTGACTCACCTCCTGGAGTAATGAAAATAAAAACAAAAATAAACAGGACCTAATTAAATTTAAAGCTTTTGCTTAGCAAAGGAGACCACAGTCAAGATGAAAAGGCAATCCTCAGAATGGGAGAAAATATTTGCAAATAAAGCAACTGTCAAGGGATTAGTCTCCAAAATACACAAACAGCTCATGCAACTCAATATCAAAGAATCAAACAACCCAATCAAAAAATGGGCAGCAGATCTTAATAGATATCTCTCCAAAGACGACATACAGATACTCAAAAAACATAGGAAAAGATGCTCAACATCACTACTTACTACAGAAATACAAACCAAAACTATAATGTATCACCTCATACTGGTCAGAATGGCTATCATCAAAAAATCTAAATAGTAAATGCTGGAGAGGGTGTGGAGAAAAGGGAACCCTCCTATACTGTTAGTGGGAATGTAAATTGCAGCCACTAAGAAGAAAAGTATGGAGTCTCCTTAAAACAAAAACTAAAAACAGAGCTACCATATGACTCAGCAATCCCACCCTTGGGCATGTATTTGGAAAAAATCATAATTCAAAAGGGTGTATGCACCCTGATATTCACTGAAGCACTATCTACAATAGCCAGGACACGGAAGCAACCAAAATGTCCATCAATAGGTGAATGGATAAAGAAGATGTGGTGCATATCTACAATGTAATATTACTCAAGTCATACAAAGGAACAAAGTAATGTCACTTTACAGAGACATGGATGGACCTAGAGACTGTCATACAGAATGAGGTAAGTCAGAAAGAAAAAGACAAAATAATGCTTATATGTGGAATTCAGGAAAATGGCACAGATGAACTTATTTGCAAAGCAGAAATAGAGTCGCAGATATAGAAAACAAATTTATGGTTAACAAGAGGGGAAGGGAGGGTTGGGATGAATTAGGAAATTGGGATTGACATATACACACTACTGTATATAAAATAGATAACTAATGAGAACCTATTATATAGTACAAGGAACCCTATTCAATGCTCTATGGTGACTTAAATGGGAAGGAAATTTTAAAATGAAGGGATATATGTATACATATGGCTGATTCACTTCACTGCACAGCAGACACTAGCACAATATTGTGAAGCAACTGTACTCCAACAAAAATTAATAATTAGAAAAAAGTTATGCTGAAACTCCCAGACTCCAACTTGGGTATTCTCATCTGTGGTGACTGTCAAAATCAATACTCTGTGGAGGGATAATGGCAAAAAAAAGAAAAAAGAAAAAAAAAACTCCTACCATTTTGCAAACATTGCATCCTCCCAATTCTTAACAATACAGTATTGGTATGAACATAAAACTCTGTAAAGAAAGTAAAAATTCTCTGTAAACAGTTGCAGGCCACACAAAGGTTTATCAGTAATAATAGACATAAATCTCAAGGAAATAGTAAGATAGATCAATAAACACTTTGGAGTGTTCTCCCGTTTCACACCTAGACCTGAGACACAAGGGTGAGATCACACAGGGCGAGGCTGCCAAACTGTAAGGCAGTCTAAGGGAAACATGAGCAGAAAACAGTTGCCATAGGTAACCTGATGCCAGGCATTTTCAAAGCTCTTAGCAAGTAATAGCATTGAATCCATTATCATTCTTCCAATTTTACAGATGTGAAAACTAGGCACAGAGAGGCAAAATAACCTGCTCAAGAAGGCTCAATTACTGAGAACCAGGCTGCCAGAAAATAGAACTCCTAACCCTCAGACAAGGTTGTTTCCACCATAGGCAGATGTAGACCTCAAGTGAGCATGGAGGGAAGAAGGACCAAACACTGTACTTTCTTTTCAAAGAACCCTTCGTCTGACCCTTCTTCTTAAATATCCTTGAATGCTTGGTAGGTGAACATATTCTGCTTCCTCAGCAATCTTTGCTCTCAGAAGAAAAGGTAGATTTGCTGATAACCCTATAGTAATTGGGACTAGAAGAGTTTCCTTCGTTTTTTTTTTATAATCTGCTAATTTCCTCTAGTATAGATAATTGAGTCAACCATTCCCATTTTCCTGAACTTCTTTAAAAACATTCCATGGGGTCTTTTCAAACGGAAAAGAGAATTCAATATTAAAAAATAAACTGTTCTTTCTCCTAGCTAAAGAGCAAAAGCCTGGAGTATAGCTAGGGGAAATGAAAACTGTGGAATCATGCTTACTGTTTGAACAGCCATCCCAATTAAAAAGCACCCTGGGATTGGTGTATGTCTGGCCATCGCACACAGACATAAAGAGCTCTGTTGGAAACGCCTGTAGACTCATTTTGGCAAGACCCCTCTCCTGGAGCCAGCTGATCAATAGGTATCCCTCACCTGTTTCAAAGTACAGCAGGAATTGAAGAAAACAGCAATGCCTTCTCATTCAGACACATTAACCCAAACCATAGTGGTGTCAGTGCCAGCTCCCAGGAAGGCAGCTCTCCTGGGGATACATCAGCTATGGGCAATGCAGTGGGGAGGTTTTGAATTGCTTCAGTCACAGTGTAGGGGAACACTTCAGGAGCTGCCAGCACAATCATTTTCTCTACTTTTCAGAGATCCTTTACATGGTGGATCATCAGGTACATTTCATGCCCAGGTATAAACAAAAGGACCTTATGTATGAGGGAAGGACAGACTTCACGAAGAGCACAGCTTCACATCAAAGCTGGGTCTTTGGGTAAAGGGCTAAATCAAAAGCTTTCAAGTAAACTTCGTATGTGAAACCTTGATTTAATAGAAGATCAAAATTAGAGGGAAAAACTGGAAAATCTCAAAGGTTAAATTCAGAGAGTGCAGATCAGAAATAGTAAGAGACTATAAGGCCAGTTATATAAAGTAGCTGTAAATATAGACAGGACTCAGTAGCTTCCTCACATTAAGAGGTTAAACTTTGCATTGTCCTGAAATGTGGAAGGAGTGGCATTCCTCCACCTCCGTTTTCTGTCCTTTTCCTTTCCCCTCTTCAGTACACATACTATTTGGAAACTAGAAGACCCATAAATTGCAGTCTGCAATGTGTTCTGGCTCCATAGATCATAGAAGGCAGTACCTTCTGCATTCACTTACTAAGTGCTGGAAGTATCATTGATACCACCCAACTTGAAAAATACTAAAACTGTATAAGGTCATGGTGGGAAGAAAGGGAAATTTATGTTTCCAGTAGTTCTTGGACAGATGGACTAAGTAAACATTTGCCAAATTTCCTATGACTAGTCTACACATCTCATGTACATACCTCATACCCCTGTTTGGTTAGGATACTATTTTTAAATACCAATCTGTAATTACTCTTTTCTCCCTGCAATCTTCCCTTTTTCCTTCCTTTAATTCAAGCAAGCAAGTAGACTGTTCTCTTTGCTCAAGATAAATATGGAAAAAGGAGAAAAGCAGCCTACAATTTTCCTATTTTCTTCCAAAGCCTAAATTTTGGAGCACCATAGATAAGATTTTAAAAATGGGAACCCTCTACCGTGACAAGCTATTAGCCAGAAAGAAGAAAGGAAAGAGATTTCCCCCAGGTTGGGGGCGGGGGGAGAGTGGGGGGGTTGGGGAGGCGAAAGGACTCCTTTGAAAGGTGAGAGAGAGAACACACCAAAGAGGGAGAAACTGAGTCAGAGAGAGAGAGAGACAGAGAGACAGAGCTCTGTGGGTCTGCAGAGCACGGAAGAGCTTTCCTCTGCTCTCCAGCAGGACCACTAGGGAAAGCAGCAAAGGCCCCGAGAGAAAACAGCTGTATGCAGTAGAGAGACAGACAGGACCCGCAGGCAGCTGTGCAAAAGATTCCTGGAGGCCCAAGTAAACTTCTGGATTGGTAAGTCCTAAGACAAAGATGTTAATATCTTATCAGCAAACTATGTTAGAAAAGGCTAAGGATGATGCCAGAGGCTCACCCTTCCTCATTCACTGTGACTTGGCTGGCACAATGGCGGACACGAAGGAGAGCTCCACTCTCTTCCCTCCTGGATGAGATGCTATGTCTGCACCCACAAATCCTCTCCTAACTCTAGGGTTGAGTCTTGAGGAGATAAAAGCCAGGAAGGGGCAATGTTTGACATCCAACACTCTCCTGGTTGGCCTGCTACATCCTTCCCCTGAGACAATAAGCACAAGCGGGCACATTATCCGTTTGACTCCCTGGAAGGAAATACGGACAATAGAGGAAGAATAAAAAAGACACATCTCAGAATATGATCTTAATCACGCTCTTTCCTTGATAACTATTTTATGTCCTTATGAATAAGATGCTCTTTTCAGAAATGTGATTCCTGCCAACTCTAGTACTTCTAATCTCCAATTTCCAACATCCTCAGAGGCTGAGATAGATATTTGCCTCAAGCCCCCTAAGGGTTGAATATAGAGTCTAACATGGCAAATTTCTCTCCACTGCAGTGTGTGTGTGTGTGTGTGTGTGTGTGTGTGTGTGTGTGTGTGTTGGAAATGGAAGGAGATCATGTTACAACCTTCCTTTGGAGTTTCTTTTCCCCACCAGCCCTGATTCTACACAACAGAGAACTCAGCCACAGAAAGGAGGCCTTGCCCCTGACTACAAAATCCTCTCATGGATCTAGAGAAATACGACTGCTGAGCAGCTGTCTTCAGCAAAAAGCCTGGTCATTCTTGATCAAGAAAGGTAGGATCCAACCCAAGTGTCTTCTTCCTGCTCAGTCATCATCTTCCCCTAGCTTCACCTTAGTGCCTGTGATGAGGTAGAATGTCAACAAATGAATGAAGAAAACCCTTCTCTGCCGTCTTACTACCTTACTATAGGAGTCATAAGTCCTTGTAGAAAGTAACCCCCTTGGGTTCTTTTGGCATCTTACTGGGTGGCAGGGGAACAAATTCCTGATCAACTAGGATTCCTCTATTATATTTCATCCTTTCATTGTTCAAAATATGCCCATCTCCTCCTAGTTTTGCAACAATCACTAAAAATTTCAGGAAAAAAAAAGTCTTCATAAAAAAATTACTCCTCTTTTTTTAGGTCTCTTATAACAAATCCGATGTAATTAAATACATGGTTAACCATAAATTAATCTACTATTAAATTCAAAAGAGTCAGACATCAGAAACTAAATGTGCTAGCTCAGACGTTTTGTTGTTATTTATTCTATGATTACTAAAGAAAAGTATTTTAAATGATAGAAACTCAGATTTCCAGATAATTTCAAACAAATACTTTAAAGTCAGGAAAAAGTAGGATTTGGAGTTAAAACTTAATGAGGAAAAAAGAATATGGAAAATCTTCCTTACACATTCCCCAACCTCCTCACCCCAAGCTTCTACTTTAATTGCAAACACTGCTGTGAGAACTATCAATTGCAGGCTTTCTTTATCAACCAAACACACTTTTAAGCCAAAGTAAAGTTAACTCAAGAGGGGAGAAAAAGGTTAAAAACATTTCCTGTAATATTAAGAGTCATGTTGAGGACATCCTTTCAAAAGCAACTCCTACTGTAAACTCACTTAAATCAACCAATGGGAAAAATGTTTTGACTTTGAAGTGCTATAGGCAGAAGGCTTCCTCTCATGTATTCTTGTTTGTACTTATGCAAGAATATCTTGCCTTACACCAGCAAGGTTGTGAAATATTTAGCAAAAATTCATGCAGTAACACAAAATATAATAAAGCCAAATTTTAACATAAGAATGAATTAGAGAGGAAAAAGAAGTATGGGATCAAGAAACAAAATGAACCCATGTGTGAGATTAGGAAGGAAGGAAGAGGGGAAGGCGGGAAGAAAAATTAATATAGGCAAGCATGTCTCAAGGCTATTCATTTGCCTGAGGAGAGCCAAAAATTAGAAATTATGTCAATCATACCAGGAAGGATACCATGAAAAATCCCATGCTTCTCAATGTCTATAAGATAAAACCCACCCATCCCTGAGATGAGGCACAACTCACTGATACAAAGAACAAAGAGATGTTTTTCACATGGATCTGAGAGGTGGTAAACTGCGTGAGAGAGTAAACTTCACCCTGCATAGCAGCCTTACCGTGAATGTGACAGTGTGTCTCACAGGACTATTTCTTTTAACACCTTCAAAGTAGTCAAGTGATGTGACGTCAAAGTGCAAGTGAGCAAAATCAGTTCTACATAGGAGACCAGAGAGAGAGTGAGGTTCCCATTCTCTGCTTAGCTGGCATGACCCAGCAATCAAATTTTGAAGTGAACTGCAAATCCTTTGAGAAAACCTGCATAAATACTCTTTCTTCCAACTGAGCTTTTAGTAAGTATTGGGTGATGGTGAGCCCCAGATAATGTCTTTAGCAAGTACCTAGATGGTTATTATTGTAGGTTGCAAGCTAAAGGCAGCTCCTTATGCTTTTACAGCCAGCCAAGCCAGACGTAAGTTGTCATCTTCTTATGAAATCGAGGTCCCCAAAGACGACTCAAAGGCAATGCCACTTCCACACAGATGTGGCCAAAGGAGTGCCTAAGTGCCCTCCCTTAAGCAGCACTTCCTAAAATTACCTTTACTTCAACGAGCAGCATCAGAGTCTCTGACAGCATCATGACCAACTCATCTTGCAACAAAATTAAACTGCCAGGATCGTTTGTGAACTGGGAGATAACAAAATCCTCTTAGAAATATAGGTGTGTGTGTGTGGGTGTGTGTGGGTGTGTGTGGGTGTGTGTGTGTGCTCAGTTGTGTCCGACTCTCTGTGACCCCATGGACTGTAGCCTGCCAGGTTCCTCTGTCCACGGGATTTTTCAGGCAATAAAACTGGAGTGGGTTGCCATTTCCTACCCAAGAGGATCTTCCCAACCCAGGGACTGAACCGACATCTCCTGCGTCTCCTGCAATGGCAGGTGGGTTCTTTACCACTGCACCACCTGGGAAGCCTTCAGAACACTGCTGCCTGGCTATAAAAACTAAGAAATTGACACAGTTCATACAATAATTCTTAGTGAACATCAGGATTACAATATTTGTGACTCACTACAGTGAATTTGCCAGAGATCCTAATTAAATTGAGCATCATCATAGGCATTAGTCCTCCAGGAAGCTGCTCTGAATCCAAAAGACAGGAATATAATTTACAAGTTCAAACAGCACCTGTACTTACTCTACGGCAGCATTTATTGCCCCGTACTTGAACTGCCCACTTACTCCTTGTACTGCATTCTACTTCAAGTAACTGAGAATCAGACTAATCTTGATTCAAACAATGGGAGTTTATTTTTCCTCATGTAACAGTAAGTCTAGAGATAAGAGGTTGTCGGCACTGGGTCAGTTCAATGGTGTCTCTAGATTCCCTTGGGCCTTTCCCTCATGGTCACCAGATGTCTGCTACTGCTTCATGTCCACATTTAAGAAAGGAGAAGGGAGCAGAGAAGGGGTGGTGCCATCGGTGTGGTTTCATTTACCAAGACAATGTAAGTGTTTCCTGGTAAGAAACCTACCCAGAAACTTTATTTCCTCTTATGTATTAGTAACCAGAACTGGTCAGTTCTGTCAGATGACCAACCAGGGAAGGCTGGGAAAGTAGGGGATGGCATGACCATAAAGACAAAGGCCTCGATGCTAAGTCAAGGCCTGAGACTGACCACGGTACACCATCTGGGACTGGGCATGCTACTGGGCAAGGATTATGGGCAAAATCGATACTGTGTATGGAACTAAAAGACATTGCATGTTTATCTATTTCCTGAATCTGATGTAAGCTTCTTGAGGATAGAAATTATATCTGTTTCATTGCTTGATTCCCTCAAAGCCTGGCACAGTCCCTGGCTCGTAGCAAATGCTCAGTGAATACTTGTTGAGAGGATGAATGAAAGAAGGAAGAAATGAATGGGGAAAATCACCATGGTTCACACTTGGATAAGGATGCAAGATAAATATATGATATACATACTTTAAACACACTTGTGTTCTGAGAGAGAAAATATTCCAGCCATTCTATTTCCACTTTTGTTGCTGTTATTGTTTAGTTTCTCAGTCTGACTCTGGCTCCTCTGTCCATGGGATTTTCCAGCCAAAAATACTGGAGTCAGTTGCCATTTCCTTCTCCAAGGGAATCTTCCTGTCGCAGGAATCAAACCCACGTCTCCTGAGTCTCCTGTATCAGCAGGCAGATTCTTTACCACTGAGCCACCAGGGAAGCCTGCTTTTAGGCACTCAGTAAATGCTGCCTCTGCTGCCCCTGCTGATGGTCAAAGTCACTACAAGACACTTCTTTATGGAAAATGACAGTGCTCATACCAAAATAGAGTAAATATGTTAAAAGGAGGTAGGTTCTTTCATTGCCCCCATCAAGACACAAAGGCTTGTCTGTTAAACCTGACACTTAAGGAAACTTGTCCCTCTGAACCCAAAGAAGTGTATCATCAGTAAGGTTCATACAACCAGTCCTTGCAAACTTAATACTCTTAAATAAATTGCTTGGAGAAAACCTGAAGCAAAAGAATTATCATTTGTCTCTGAAAAGAGAAAAAAAATAAAGTGTGACTGTGAAACACATAATTTGTGGAAGCTATCAATGAAATGCAAGCTTTATATTGGATTTGAACAAGAGCTTGCATGGAAGTTAAAGAAGGATTCTTTATGGATTTAATTAAAATGCTGCATATGAGACCTTCCTAATCTTACTGTGCTACAATTGCATTAAGATGCTCACATCAAAATGTTTACATTTAAATATTTTATAATGCCACACTTTAAAATATTAATGATGCCACAAGTAATCCATGACATTTTTACAGCCTTTTCTATAGTAAGTTTGTAAGAAAACAGCAGAGTCTAACCATGTCATCCCTAGTCAGCTATTTGAAATTCAGCTTAGCAAACACCCCAGCTTACCCATTTCTGCAGTTCTAATGAAAACTCCTCTAAGAACTCACCTTCTTGCTATTATAATTTGTTCTTATTCTGTTCTAGATAGTGGCACTAGTGGAAAGAAAAAGAACTCTTCCTGTGTCATCAAGTGGCACTGCTGAGTTTAGACAGATTCCTTTTCAGAGAGAGAGATTTATTGAAAGGTTTCATTTAAAACCTGAGAAAGGCAACTGTAAAACACAAGTGAACAAGTCAGTTATTTCATATGTTCTATAATGAAGATCTTTACAGAGATGTAAGTGCTCTTTGGAAACAGATAATGTTGCAAACTGTTGCATTTGTACATAACATAGCCTTTGCGATTACAAGATTCACTCCTTAATACTGTTTCCTTGAAAGCACCACCGAATCTCATCATAGTCATGGTTACATCCTTTTTCATCCTACTGTCTTTCTTTCTTTCCACTGGCCAAAAAAGGTAACTGAGGAAGGCATGATTCAAATTCTCATCTCCATAAACAAGTCAAGCTCAAGTTTGTTGTGATAATAAATAACATGCAGACAATAAATGTTGGCAGCATCATCTTGGACTATGAAAGGTGATTATTTCATTCTTTGTTCCTTAGAGAAAGCTAATTATTGGGGCTAATCAGGAAGGAAGTTAACGATTAGAGAAATGGCAGCCAGGTGACAGGGACTCTATGAAACCTGCCAAATTCAGCATAAATTTGCTAAGGGATTTCAGATGCATCTGGATAACAGTTTTCT
The DNA here is from genome assembly GCF_032405125.1 of Capricornis sumatraensis. Lineage (NCBI taxonomy): Eukaryota > Metazoa > Chordata > Mammalia > Artiodactyla > Bovidae > Capricornis > Capricornis sumatraensis. The sequence goes on from NC_091087.1 coordinate 61,444,762, forward strand.
CCGCTGGAAAAAGAGATCATTGAATCATTTGCACTATCTTTTGAAAAGCTTTTAGCACATATTTTTGTCCTCGTGTGTTGTTGGTTACAGAGAGTTAAAATAGTGGTAGTCCTGGAATCAAGACTGAGATAGGAAACAGCTATGGGAAGATATAAATTCCTTTCATCAGGGGATTTTCTGACTTGCAAATAAAGACCATCTAAAATAATGATGACTTACTCTGAGGTATAAAATATAACTGAAATCTCTTCTGGACAATTCATACCAGTGATGGAGTAGACGGTTACTATCATTCTTATTTTTCTGAATCTATCTCAAATGCTGATTGTAATTACCAACTGAAGTAATTTCTTAGCTCTTTTGATGCTTCTGTCTGTAGACTATAGTTTTTCTTTCTTTCTTCTTAAAGCATACAAGTTTTTTAAAGATAAGTTTTCTTTCCCCTCTTGAAATTCAGAACGTTGATCATACAGCTAACCACCCTGATGATAGCAGTGTTTGGCAAGGACATATTCTTTCCTATAGAAGGAAATGTCTGTAGCATTGCTGTAAAATACATTTCATCCATCTTTATCAGTAGTAGGGTTTCAAATTTCTTCTTAAACATTTACAACATTCAAAAAATTGGAAAGATAGGCTTGACTTTGTAATCATATAACCTAAAACTGTAAGATAAAAGTCAGATACATCAATATCATAAAACTCAAAAACATGTTATTTTACCCTATTCCAGCTTTATTTATTTAGCCTTAACAACAGAAGTCTTTCCATAGAACATATATGACTTTCTTCTCTAAATTTGCATTTTAAAGCCCAATGTCCCACAGCAATCACTATCTAAGCACAAAAGCAGATTGCCTGAAATAACTGGACAAGTTAGCTGAACCAGTCTGAATGTTTCAAGACAGCTGAATGACATTTCACTTAACTTTAGATCTGAGGACCCAAATTTAATGAATAAAAAGCCTTCAAGATGACCGACACATTTCATTCTTCTTCTTCTAGCACAAAGCAACTTAATTCAAAAGTATTTACCAAGAATGTATCATTATAAATGCTGTGGAGAACTTTAACGAAGTAGAGGAAAGCTTCCTATCTTCAATTGAATTGTTAGAAGTAAATATACCTATTCATGAAATTGCTAAATAAAAATAATGTAAATATCATAGGCAGAATTGTAAGATGCCTCCCATGATGTTCAGCTCCTCTTGTTATACTTGTGATTACATTATACTGCATGACAAAAGGGATTTTGTTGATGGAACTAAGGTTGCTCATCAGTTGACCTTACTATCTTAAGAAATTATCCATGTGAAACTAACATAATCAAACAAGTCCTTTAAAAGCAGAAATGTGTTTCCTCTGGCTAGTCCCAGAAGAGGAGGTCAGAAAGATTCAAAGAATAAAAAGGATTTGACATGCTGGAATAGAGATGGAGAAAGCCATGTACCAAGGAATGCAAGCAGCCTCTGGAACCTGAGAGGCCTCCAGCTGAAAGCCAACAAGGAAACAGAAACCGCAGTCCCAAAACCTCAAGAAACAAAACTCTACCAACAAGATGCTCTACCTGGAATGAGCTTAGATGCAGATTCTTCATTATAGTCTCCAGAAAGAGGTTGACACCTTATTTTCAGCCTTGGGAAACGCTAAGCAGAGAACCCAGTTGAGCCCATCTGTACATCAGACCCAGATAACTGTTAAATAATAAATGGATATTGCTTTAAGCTGCTAAGCTTATGGTAATTTATTATATAGCTATAGAAAGCTAATATAAATATATAATTAATGTCAAATGAGTAACAGAGATGAGGAAATATATGAAAACTTAAAGGAAGGAAAGATTAATGTGGTGGAAATGCATAGTCCCCTCCTTGCTTGCTGCAAGTATCATGCTTGTTCCTACCCCCAGGACCTTTACACACACTATCTGTCTTGCCTCTAGTGGTGTTTACTTTCTCTATTAACCATTTATGAACACAAGACCCACCTCCTCACTGAAGCCTTCTTCAACATCTCTAGTCTAGAATGCTATGTCTCATCAATGAACTACTTTTGAACTCATAGTTATTTCTGAATAATAACCCACTGACTTTAATGTTTCACATTTTCTCCCCTCTCAATCCTCAGACTTGCTAGTTCAATTCACTTTTTGTATCCCCAAAGAATCAAATAAATTATTATTAAGTACTTGATTAATTAAAAATATGCCCTGGCTACTTTGTATAGAAAATCTTGAATAAAATTCATGAATTTTTTATTCATCTTATTTAAAACCAAATTAAGGCAATTTCTTTTTCCTATCACACTCACTTCTAAACACTTAAGAGTACCTCCTTCTGAATCACAGTTTTAAAATAACTCTGCACAAGTGGCTTTATGTGTTCAGTGTTGACCATGTATTCAGTTTCACTGAGGAATAGGATGGTAAAATGCCCTGTGTAAAAACCTGCATACTCAGTTGATTCATATCGAGTTGAACTATACCAGGCTGCTATTTTTAGCATTGATACAATTACTTTTTGAAAAGTTATTTCAGCGGTCTCATCTACTTCTCAGACTGTAACGGCTTTAATATAGAAATATTATTTTTATATTCTGTTTATATGCTTCTACTGTTGGTTGGACAATTCATTTGTTGATGGTCATCTAAAACCACTGTCTGAAGCTGGAAAAAATTTTTCTTCCCTTTTGGTTGCAGCTCTGCCCTCAAATGATTGAGCATTTTCTTTTCCCCTTTTAGTTCTCCACAAGATAAATATCTGAAGAAAAACAATTGTCTTCAAAAAAAAAATGGCTGTTGCTAAAATGCTGAGAATATTTAGAAAGCAATAATTAATATTCTTCCAAAAACCTTCATATAACCTATTTATATAACTCCAATACAGACCCTCTTGAAAATCTGTCTGTGGCTAAGAAACTTCTATTCATCTCTAAAAAGCTTTTTTAAAGCACATTTCTCTTTTTCTCCTCCATCCTCCACAATCCCTTCCAGGAAGTTAATGTTACCCTAAAAAAGCTTGCAGTAGTTGCCATATTCATAAAGATAAATCATTAAGAACAATAAAAAATAGATGACTTCAATGTCTTTTTTACAGAGGGAAGCCATAGATCACAATCAGAAGATTTGGATTTTAGTTCAATTCTTCCACTTACAGACAGTGTCATCTTTTCTCCTTGATCCCCAAAGACCAAGTCAACAAAATGGAGGTAAACATACCTACCCTGAGGGCTTCCCAAGTGGCTCAGCCTGCAATGCAGGAGACGCAGGTTAGATCCCTGGAAAGGGAAGGTCACCTGGAGGAGCGCACAGCAACCCACTCCAGCATTCTTGACTGGAGAATCCCATGGACAGGGGAGCCTGGTGGGCTACAATCCACAGGGTCACAAAGAGCAGGACATGATTAAAGTGATGGAGCACGCACGAATACCTATCAGAAGAGACCAGAAAAAGACAGAGGCAAATTATGCCAAATGATTTACTTTAAAAGCAGCAAAGTGCTTTATATTAATCAATTCAATATACCTAATTATTAAATATATAATTATTGATAAACTGAAATTATAAATTATATATCATAAATAACACATAAATAACAAGGTCTCAGAACCTCATATTTTCTCAAAGTCCAAGCTAAAACTGATTTAAATTCAATAAATATTTATTGACTAAGTGTAAAATTGCTGACTCAGTATGGTAGCCTAATATAAAAATCTACTTCTTGATATTAAACCTGTTCTAATTTATATACTATTATATATGCTAATTAGCTTTCAGCCACTAGGATAAGTGCTTCACTTTCATTATGTTATTTAATCCTCACAATAACCACAATTTTGGGTGACAGAAATCATTATCCTCATTCTACAGATGAGGCATTCAAGATTCTAAGAATAGGCTCAGAGACCAGGCAATAGCAGAGGGGCTGGAATCCATATATAGGTGTGTGGTTTCCAAAATCTCTACAGTTTACAGCACCGCCTACTTTAAATTACAATACAGGATAGTATATGACAAAATCAAATGACACAGTACCTTTTATAAGCTCAATGGAGCTGAGAAGAAATCTGAACCAAGAAGGGAAGGCTTCATGGAAGCAATAATGTTAAGGTGGAATATGACATGCAACTTCTATATTGAAGACTATTCTGTGCAACACTGAGTATAGGCTAGACACAGGATGGAGAATTAACCAACACCCACTGAACAAATAAAACAGAACGTGTTTCTCTAGGCCCGAAACAAAGCATTTAATTTTAGGAATCTACTTTCTAAGCTCATTGTTTCCATCTTTTCCTTGATGGATGAACCTTTCTTCTTCCCTAATTTACCTGCCCTGCTTAACATTTAGTTTATATCCTCTACACTACATATAGCCAGAAACTCTAAGTTCTATTGATGTGACTACCATTATTCTGAGCCATGTTCATATTGAGAATCCATTTGAAAAGCAGTCATATAAAAGCTCTCTAAATAAAGATTTAGCTCCTTGTTCCTAAAAGACTCAGAACATGCAAAAGCGTTTACTCTAAAGGAATATTTTCAAACCAAGACTTTTTAAATAACAAAGGGAAATTTCCATCTGGGTGAATGACAAATAATTAGCCTTTTAATGATGACTATTATGCTCTTCCATCTGGCAAGCTATTCGTTTTGCCTTTTAAATTGAACTAAAAGACCACTGGGCAAGGTTTTATTCTTCAGTTTTATATTTCTAGGTTTCATTCAGTGTACTGTTGAGGATATCATGCAAAATGACAGTTTTACATTTTAATATTTGCTAAATATTGAAATTGGACAATCAAAATTGTGAAGGCCATTTATTTCTCCAATCATCACAAAACTATCATTCTGTATCGATCTAGACTTCTCATTTTGCAAGTAATGGAAAACCCAATTCAGACTGGCTTAAACAATCAAGAGGATTTATTGACTTGTGTAACTGGAAAGTTCAGAGAAATGGAAGGTTCAGTGTTGTTTTGATTTAGCAGCTCAAAACTGCTATCAAGGACCTCTGCTTTTCTTTCAATCAACATCATCCAGTGTCTTTCTTCTCTGGTGTAGTCAAAAAAGTTCTATTTGGGGGCTTCCCTAGTGGCTCAGAGAGTAAAGAATCTACCTGCAAGGCAGGATACCCCAGTTTGATCCCTGGGTCAGAAAGATCCAGGGGCAAAGAGGATATGATTAGCCTGTTAGCATTAAAAGAATTAGGATCCACTGCAAGGATTGCAGGTACAGACATTCTCTCCCATCTCATCCTACCCCTAAGTACACGGCTATTGCAAAATGGGAGAGAAAGATGGCATAGTGAGGACACAGCCACAATATTCATTATATAATCTTTACTGTCTTGTCAGACACATTTTACCATATTTTTGTAAGTTTATTTCACTCAATCCACACGATGTTCCAGGACTTTTCTTTCTAGCAACCACTCCCCCAGATTTCTCTCTCATATTCCATGGAGCCAACAGTCTAGAAAGGTAGCCTTCAAATTGTGAACTAAAGTTAAAGAAAGAGAAGGTACCACCAATTATAGCTAAGTATTTAATATACTGGTTTTATCAAAACACAGGCTCCTGAGCCCATCAACTGGCATGCTATAATGTAGGTGTTTTAAAAGGCATACCCAGGTACTGAGAGAAGTTAAACAAGGGGTTCCACATGTCTGAGCACAGAAGCTCTTCAAGCCCCTGGGAGCACATTTCCCTCAGTGCCAGGTACCTGGGTACCAGGGTAGAATTGCAACTTCTCCATAAACTGGTAGTTACATCGTCCATGTGATGCTGACTTGCCCAGAAATGTGCTTAATGGAGGACCGTGACTCTAATGGTTTTAGCATTAATTAGTATAGCTAGATTAGATACTGTGCCTAAATCTCTCAAGGGGTTTTTCTCTCTATAGAGGACAAATTCACTGTACTATGTAATATCTAAAATGTAGTTTGCCACCTTAAAAAAAAAACTGCATAAAAACCCTACACTAAAAACCATAGACCTTTAAAGGAAGATTACAGAGTAAATGCCTATGTAAGAACAGATCATGGTTTAGTTTGAGCATTCTAGAAAGAGAAAGTCATCAGAATAAGCAGTCATCCGCACACAAACCATAACAGACATTCAGCTAAATTTCCTTTTATCTTTGTTTATGTGACAACTCTTATTATCACTCTGAAATGGACTTCTGTATTCTGAACTCTGAATTCGGAATGATACATGTAGCAAAGTTTCAAAAGTTCATCAGTCAGAAAAGGAAAGCTTTTAAATTCTCATTTAAACATGCTTTGTTTATCTAGAAAATTAAAAAAAATTGTCTAATTTAAACTCAAAGAAAACTTAATTAATTTAAATGCCACCTTGATTACCTCTACTATTGATCCAGTGAAAGAATTTACCCACAGACTCTCTTTGCTTTTTTCCTCATTTAGTACACAATAAAAATCACAGGATCATGTAAGAATCCTGATTCTATGTTCCAAATTGCAAAAGTCCTCACATACCCATTACCACTGGGCAGAATTATGGAGTCTTGGCCACTTTCATCTACACTTTTATAATAAAAATAAGTATGTTTTCTTTTAAGAAAAAAGTATTTTTACTCTCAAGGTATTTTTCCCTCTATCTTCCCTGATACAGGACAAAGAAACGTCTTAGAGAAAGGAGGGCACCACTTGAAAGTTTTAGTATATTCTCTCCATAGGCAAACCTCTTTCTTCCCTTTTCTTACAAAAAAGCTTATCCACCAAGCAGGAAAATGCTTTTCAAGTATGAGGTTTGCTGAATAGTGCAAAGAAACATCAGAGACGGTAAATTTGTCTTCTAGTTGTGGTAGGTGGCTGACAGCACGAGGCACTGAGAGGATCACAGGCGCTCCTATTGCAATTTCTATTACTGTTTGCACTTTGGTAAATGTCCTTGAATGAATAAAGAAATGAAATCTTTCATTTGCGAAAGGAAGATTATTTTTTCAATTGCCATAAAAATGGCTATTTCAGCCAACCTGGTTGCTGATCTGAACTAGAGTATGGTGGTCTGGGTCAGTCTCAGAGTGAAGTATACTGGCCAGAGGATCAGAGCCAAGGTTTACCAAGAGACCACGTCCAGGCGGCTAGTTTAGGCATCAGGGCGCGAGGACCAGGCACAGAGGTAAGAAATCATGTGAAAGCTGGGAATGTTAGAACAGAACAGAAAGTATGGATGGAGAGAGGACTCAGCGTAAGTTTGGAATGGAACAGTCCCCGAAGCCTCTCTGCCTACCTGGATGCCCTTTTAACAGCACCTGTGACTTCCAGCACTGGGTAGGGACGACCTGGTAAAGCTGCCAAGCAGGACACACTCACAGAAGTCTCTGCTCAGATCAGTTTGAGAAATTTTATAAAAATCTCCTGCATCCATGCCTGAGGCAACTGTGTTATCACAGAAATAGCTGCACATTCTTCTCAAAATGATCAATAATTTTCTCTAAAAAGAAAGTTTGATTGTCAAATATATGATAATAATTTTTCCGAAAGCCAGTGGGAAAAAAGATGAATTTCCTCAAAGACATCCTATGAGAACATGAAAAGCACCTTCCTCCCCCAGGGAACACAGCCACAAATCCAAGTTGTTGTTGTTGTTGTTGTTGTTTCCGTCAGACACACGCTGAAAGCACTATTTCTGAATTCAAATGCAGGTAGGAATTGGAGTTCCATTAACTGCTTCTAGCCCTCTTTTTCAATTTTATTCTCTGTCCTAAGGTTTCCGGAGTCAGAACAGCCATCACATAGGCACGTGAACATATGTTCCCATCACCTCATTGGTTCTGAGAACTGGCCAGTGAAAGAGGAGTCTGTGGGCCTATAAAGTAGGAGTTTGAAAAGCTCTTCTGCGGGAAACAAGAGACTAGACCAAAAATCTCCATGCTAAGCCTTACTCCTTTTCTGAATTTCCCAAGCCAATGGTCAAAACTAACTTGTTACTCAGCCACAAACCCTAACTACTTAGAGGTAAATAACAAAACAATGTTCCCTAACCAAGAGGCAAACCCTACTGTCAGAGTTCAAGGATCCTCTAAGGATTAGACTACTCAAATTTTCATAGTGAATACCACACAGACATCTATAGTTCATCTTTCATAGTTTTCCCACAGATTCAGGTGAAAATGACCATCTGCCCTTTTAGATGGACCTAATAATCCCTTTCCTGGTGACTCAGAAGTAAAGAATCTGCCTGCAATGCAGAAGACCTGGGTTCAATCCCTGGGTCAAGAAGACCCCCCCTGGAGAAAGAAATGGCAACCCACTCCAGTATTCTTGCCCAGAGAATTTCACAGACAGAGGAACCTGGTGGGCTACAGTACATGGGGTCACAAAGTGTCAGACACAATTGAGCAACTAATACTTTCACTTTCACACCTTCCCTATAGGCCCAAGTAGGTAAGTAACAAAACAATTAGTTGATCACCATTTCTTTAAACAAAAGCAAAGATAACACAGTATTTATCAAGTCAAATATCCTTTCTTCAAGTTTGAAACACCTAAAAAAAAATAAATAACATGGTTAGTCAGATTACATTCTCTTTGAAATATGAACCAGCTTCTGAAATGCAACAAAAATATGAAGATATATATTTCATCAGAAAGAAATTTTCATTAAAAGTACAAATGGACTACATCTTACAGCATATGTGTATTTCTGGGAAATTTTCTAGGAAATAAAAATATTTAAACATCCATCTAGTCAAGGCTATGGTTTTTCCAGCTGTCATGCATAGATGTGAGAGTTGGACTATAGGGAAAGCTGAGCGCCAAAGAATTGATGTTTTTGAACTACGCTGTTGGAGAAGACTCTTGAGAGTCCCTTGGACTGCAAAGAGATCCAACCAGTCCATTCTAAAGGAGATCAGTCCTGGGTGTTCACTGGAAGGACTGATGGTAAAGCTGAAACTCCAATATTCTGGCCACCTGATGCAAAGAGTTGACTCATTTGAAAAGACCCTGATGCTAGGAAAGATTGAGGGCAGGTGGAGAAGGGGATGACAGAGGATGAGATGGTTGGATGGCATCACTACTCAACGGACATGAGTTTGGGTAGACTCAGGGAGTTGGTGATGGACAGGGAGGCCTGGCGTGCTACAGTCCATGGGGTCGCAAAGAGTTGGACAGGACTGAGCGACTAAACTGAACTGAATACATTTACTGACTTTATTCAGAAAATTCAAAACCATGGGACACTGAAGCTAAAAGGGAATAAATTTATGTTTATGCAATCTCCTTCCATCCTCAAAAAAGATATAGTCCTACAATATCTTATCTTAGAGATGGGCAACCGAGGACTAAAGAAATTAAGTGACACACAAGGTCACAAAGTTAAGTGGAAGACCTAATAGTAGAGCCCAGGTTACAGGCCTCCTATTGAAGTGTTTCTTCCAAAAAAATGTCCTTGTAATTTATTGTAGCCAAATAAAAATGAAATCTTATGGCTATGACAAATATTTTAAATATCTTACTTTAGAGAATTATATTTTCCTAAGTAAGTAGTATATGTTATATTCTTGAAAAAGTTATAAGATGAAAAGTGATTAGCATAATTAAAGAATAACCAAATAGTCTAAGAAGTCATTCTGCTTATATTATATCCCCCTTCTACCACTTCCCAGCAGGAGAGAATGCACATCAGTGGACAGAAAGTAAGACCAAAATGAGCTAAATCCTAAAATTTAAGCTAAAAGTAACAAAGGTTAAAAAAAAAAATTAGAAAGTAAAAGCGACATAAGAAATGGGTACCCGCATAATGTTAGAGAGCAAGAAATAGCAATATTGGTTTTACTGTCAATATACATACATATACATACTTAAGTACATATGTATATATTTCCCTTGGAGTAAAGTAAAAGTGAAAGTCACTCAGTCATGTCCAACTCTTTGCGACCTCATAGACTATATAGTCCATGGAATTCTCCAGGCCAGAATACTGGAGTGGGGCCTTTACCTTCTCCAGGGGATCTTCCCAACCCAGGGATTAAACCCAGGTTTCCCGCATTACAGGCGGATTCTTTACCAGCTGAGCCACAAGGGAACCCCATGGATTGTAGCCTACCAGGCTTCTCCGTCCATGGGATTTTCCAGGCAAGATTACTGGGGTGGGTTGCCATTTCCTTCTCCAGGGGATCTTCCCAACCTAGGGACTGAACCCACCTCGTCTGCAATGTAGGCAGATGCTTTTACCATCTGAGCCACCAGTGGAGATCTTGGAGTAAAGACGTATCACAAAATAACCTGGAAAGCTAGGTACTCTCGGTATCCTGATATGTGCAGGTATATGCATTCCAAATGCCAAACAACTAACCTAAAACTGCGCTCTATGAATGCAGACTTTCAGAAGTTGGTAATTTTCTATACCTTACATCTATATTTGAATTCCATTCAGAAAAGTATGTAGTGTAGTTAATTTTCAGGTATCTAAAATCCTCAGAAAAGTAGTCATTCTAAAGAGTTAAATGAATAGTTTTAAAAAGCAAACTATTTTTATCATTTGGAATAGAAATCTTTCTTGAGATATTCCTTGTCTTTTTAGCCACAGTAAGATACAAAATAATTTGGCCTTTCACTGACTTAAAATTTTTTTGCGAAGAACACCTCCTCTGGTCCCACTGAGCTCTACATGAATATTTGCCTCTATTCTAAATGGCCCCAGAATACCATCTTTTACTAGTAATTAGACTTGTTTTATGTATTTTTCCCTCACTATCAGATATTATACAGAAGATTCATGTTAGAAAGGAGTTGGAATAAATGGTCTCTAAGGCCCATTCTAAAGCCATAATTCTCTTCTTTCTGCTATAATTTACCTTCCTAAATCAGCAAGGATGCTTTCAGCAGCAAGTAACAAGGCCCAACTATAGGTGACTTAAACAATAAGGACATATTAGCTCACCAGTGGAGAAAACCTGAGGTAATCTCAAGGGCTAGAAAATTCACTGATTCAGCATCAGAGTTCCAGGTTGGTTTCTCTGCAATTCTCTTAGCTTTGCAAACCTGAAAATTCCAAGGGATTCTTATCTGATACCTTATCACATTCAGACAACAGCAAACACAGGTATAATTTGCCATTTTCCCATCTTGAATCCCATGTTAAAAGCCAGAAAATTTCCCTAAAAGCCCTTCATAACAAGTTCTCTTATGCCATGGTCCAGAATTACAACTCCTGCCTAGGACTAAATAGTCCAGGGAAGACAATCATGACCAGATTCAGACAATCAAGATTTATCTACCTAAATCTGGAAAGATTTAGCAAAGTAAGGGTGAATTCTCTATTGCTGTGGTTATTATTCAGTTGCTAACTCATGTCCAACTCTGCAGCCTCATGAACTGCAGCACACCAGGCTTCCCTGACCACTATTTCCTAGAGTTGGCTCAAGTTCATGTCCATTGAGTCAGTGATGCCACCCAACCATCTCATTCTCTGTCACCCCCTTCTCATCCTGCCTTCAATCTTTCCCATATCAGGTCTTTTCCACTGAGTCAGCTCTTCGTATCAAGTGGCCAATGTATTGTTGTTGTTGCTCAGTCACTAGTTTATCCAATTCTTCCACTCTATGGACTGCAGCACGTCAGGGTTCCCTGTCCTTCACCATCTCCTGGAGCTTGCTTAAACTCATGTCCATTGAGTCAGTGATGCCATCCAAACATCTCATCCTCTGTCATCCCTTTCTCATCTTTCCCAGCATCAGGGTCTTTTCTAATGGGTCAGCTCTTTGCATCAGGTGGCCAGAGTATTAGAGCTTCAGCTTCAGTATCAATCCTTCCAATGACTATTCATAGTTTATTTCCTTTAGGACTGACTGGTTGGATCTCCTTGCTGTCCAAGGGACTCTCAAGAGTCTTCTCCAACATCAAAGTTCAAAAGCATCTATTCTTTGGTGCTCACCCTTCTTTATGATCCAACTCTCACATTCATACATAGCTTTGACTAGATGGACCTTTGTTGGCAAAGTGATGTCTTTGCTTTTTAATACACTGTCTAGGTTGGTCATAGCATTCTCCAAGAGCAAGCATCTTTTAATTTCATGAGTGCAGTTACTGTCCACAGTAATTTTGGATCCAAGAATATAAAATCTGCCACTGTTCCCACATTTTCCTCTTCTATTTGCCATGAAGTGGTGGGACCAGATGCCATGATCTTAGTTTTTTTCATGTTGAATTTTAAGCCAGCTTTTTCAACTCTCCTCTTTCACTCTCATCAAGAGGATATTTAGTTCCTCTTCGATTTCTGCCATAAGGGTGGTATTATCTGCATATCTGAGGTTATTGATATTTCTCTCGGCAATCTTGATTCAAGCTTGAGCTTCAGCCAGCCCAGCATTTCTCATGATGTAGGATGACAATATACAGCCTTGACTACTCCTTTCTCAGTTTTAAACCAGTCCATTGTCCTATGCCCAGTTCTAATTGTTGCTTCTTGACCTTCATACAGGTTTCTCAGGAGGCAGGTAAGGTGGTCTGGTATTCTCATCTCTTTAAGAATTTTCCACAGTTGGTTGTGATCCACACAATCAAAGGCTTTAGCATAGTCAAGGAAGCAGATTTTTTTCTGGAATTCTCTTGCTTTTTCTATGGTCCAATGGATGTTGGCAATTTGATCTCTTCTGGTTCCTCTGCCTTTTCTAAATTTAGCTTGTACATTTGGAAATTTTCAGTTCGCACACTGCTGAAACCTAGCTTAAAGGATTTTGAGCATTACCTTGCTAGCATGTGAGATGAGTGCAGTTGTACGATTGCCTTTCTTTGGGATTGGAATGAAAACTGACCTTTTCCAGTCCTGTGACCACTGCTGAGTTTTCCAAATTTGCTGGCATATTGAGTACAGCACTTTCACAGCACCATATTTTAGAATTTGAAATAGCTCAGCTGGAATTCCATCGCCTCCACTAGCTTTGTTCATAGGGATGCTTCCTAAGACCAATTTCATTTCATATTTGAGGATGTCTGGCTTTAGGTGAGTGATCACCCCATCATGGTTATCCAGGTCATTAATATCTTTTTTGTATAGTTCTTCTGTGTATTCTTGCCACCTCTTCTTAATATCTACTGCTTCTGTTAGGTCCATACCATTTCTGTCCTTTATTGTGCCCATCTTTGCATGAAATGTTCCCTTGGTATCTCTGATTTTCTTGAAGAAATCTCTAGTCTTCCCCCATTCTATTGCTTTCCTCTATTTCTTTGCATTGTTCAATTAGGAAGGCCTTCTTATCTCTCCTTGCTGTTCTTTGGAATTATGCATTCGGATGAGTGTATCTCTCCCTTTCTCCTTTGCCTTTAGCTTCTCTTCTTTTCTCAGCTATTTGTAAGGCCTCCTCAGACAACCATTTTTCCCTGCTGCATTTCTTTTAAATGTAAAACACAAAAGTACAAAACTCCTAGAACATACAACCTAGTAGAAAACCTAGATGATCTTGAGTATTTTGATGCTTTTTTAGACCTAGCACCAAAAACATGATCCACAAAAAACAATAATTAATAAGCTAGACTTCCTTAAAATTAAAAATGTCTGTTCTTCAAAAGACAATATCAAGAGAATTAGAAGACAAGCTCAACCAGGAGAATATATCTGCAAAAATATGTCTGATAAAGGACTGTTAACCAAAATATACAATGAAATTTTAAAACATAATAAGAAAACAATACAATTTTAAAATGAGCCAAAGATCTTAACAGGCATCTCACCAAAGAAGATATACAGATGGCAAATGAGCATATACAAACATATACCACATCATGTGTTATCAGAGAAATCCAAAAAACAAAGCTACCTCTGCATGCCTATTAGAATACCCAATATCTGGAACACTGACAACACCAAGTGCTCATGAGAATATGGAGCAACAGGAACTCTCATTGCTGGTGGGAATGCAAACTGGTATACTACTTTGTTAGTTTTTGCTCTAACTATTCAGGTGTTTCAATGTTGGGCATAAATATTTATAGGTACTATATCCTCTTGATGGATTAACCCCTTTATCATTACATAATGACCTCCTTTACTTCATTTTACTATTCTTAGTGTAAACTCTATTTTGTCAGATATAAGTACAGCTACTCCCCCATTTTTTTGGCTATCATTTGCTTGAAATGTCTTTTTCCATCCTTTCACTCTTAGTTTATGTGTGTTTTTAAGACTACAGCAAATCCCCTACAGGCATACTCACTTTGGAAAACATTTTGGTGGTTTCTTACAAAACTAATCATACTCTTACAATACAATCCAGCAACTATGCTCCTTAGTATCTACCCAAAGAAGTTGAAAATTTTTGCTGACACAAAACCTGCACAAGGATGTTAATAGCAGCTTTATTAATAATTACCAAAACTTGGAAGCAACCAAGGTGTCCTTCAGTAGGTGAATAAATAAATAAACTGTGATACATGCAGACAATTGAATATTATTCAGCACCAAAAAGAAATAAGCTATCAAAAGACATGGAGGAACATTAAATACTAAGGTTAAATACTAACTTTAAATACTAACTTAAATACTAACCTTAAATACTAATATTCATATTACTAAGTGAAAGAAACCTATCTGAAAAGGCTGTAAATTCTATGATCCCAACTATATGACATTCTGAAAGAGAAAAACTATGGAGACAATAAAAATATCAGTGGTTTCCAGAGGCAGGTACAGAGGAGAAGCAAGGTAAATAGGCAGAGCACAGAGAATTTTAGGGCAATGAAAAATTATATGTATGATATAATGATAGGCTTCCCTGGTGGCTCAGACGGTAAAGCGTCTGCCTATAATGCGGGAGACCTGGGTTCAATTCCTGGGTCAGGAAGACCCCCTGGAGAAGGAAATGGCAATCCACTCCAGCACTCTTGCCTGGAAAATCCCATGGACGGAGGAGCCTGATAGGCTACAGTCCATGGGGTCTCAAAGAGCTGGACACAACTGAGCAACTTCACTTTCACTTTCTTCATATAATAGATACATTTGTTGAAACCTATAGAACATACAATATTAATAACAAACCCACTGTTTTTCCAGTGGTCATGTATGGATGTGAGAGTTGGACTATGAAGAAAGCTGAGCACTGAAGAATTGATGCTTTTGAACTGTGGTGTTGGAGAAGACTCTTGAGAGTCCCTTGGACTGCAAGGAGATCCAACCAGTCCATCCTGAAGATCAGTCCTGGGTGTTCTTTGGAAGGACTGACGCTGAGGCTGAAACTCCAATACTCTGGCCACCTCATGCGAAGAGTTGGCTCATTGGAAAAGACCCTGATGCCAGGAGGGACTGGGGGCAGGAGGAGAAGGAGACAACAGAGGATGAGATGGCTGGATGACATCACCAACTCAATGGACATGAGACATGAGTTTGGGTAAACTCTGGGAGTTGGTGTTGAACAGGGAGGCCTGATGTGCTGTGATTCATGGGGTCACAAAGAGTCAGACATGACTGAGTGACTGAACTGAACTGAAAGTAAACTGTGGACTTTGAGTAACTCTGATGTATCAGTGTAGGTTTATCCCTGGGAAAAAATATTCAGATGAGCGATGTTGATAATGGGGGAGGCTATGCATGTATTGGGTCATGGAAACAGCTGAACCTTTCTCTCAATTTTGTTGTAAACCTAAAAATATTATTTTAAAAAAATATTTAAAAAGAAAGGAAATATAAACATATTTAGAATAATATGGAGATCAACTTAGGAAGAAAAAATGTTTATATAGAAAAAGGTAGGCGATATCCACTTTTGCCAGCACTATAGGCTAGCTATAGTGGTCCTTCAATCACAAAACAGCTGTGTCATTTTTACTGCATTTAACATTATATTTTAAAATGCATTTAATACTATTTAATGCATTTCTAGGTTCACAGAAAGTAAGAGAAAACATTATGGCTGGACTTTCTTCCGCAAATTATGTATGTGCACACACATACACAATTTGGAGCTTAGAATAATGATGTTTAATAAGTATGGAAAATCAAAGTTTACTGGAAGGCAATAACTGACAATACTTCAGCAAATAGGAGAATAATTCTTTGAGAAAATGAGCCTGAAATTTCAAGACTTTGTTCTGGGGGAGGGAGTGGGGGCAGGAGGAAACGGGGATGACAGAGGATGAGATTGCTGGATGGCATCACCGACTCGATGGACAAGAGTTCGGGTGAACTCTGGGAGTTGGTGATGGACAGGAAGGCCTGGCATGCTGTAATTCATGGGGTCACAAAGAGTCAGACACGACTGAGCGACTGAACTGAACTGAAGGTTTCTAAGGCACCTATAGTTGTATACCAACTCCCAACTCCTTGTAGAAGCAATGCAAAGTGTTTTCCAGGAGAAGAGATCACCACTTCAAGCCCTCAGGATTTCCATGGATAAAATCAAATATGAACTCACAATTAAAAATTACAAAAAGAATTAAGCCATAAAGAGGAAAATAAAAAAATGATAAACATTGGATTTGGACCTGCAAAGGAACCATGTAGGGATTTTTAAATGCCAAATATAAATAATCATATGAAATGTTTGAATACATAAAAGATGAAACCATGAAAATGATCAGTCAAAAAGAGATGTCAAAATGATCATGTAGACTTATAGAAAAAGTCAAATAAAAATATATTAGAAATAATAAAATATTTAGAATCATAAACTATAGTAGAAATAAACAACTGAATGGTTAAAGGGCAGACTAGAATCAGCAGAAGAGATTAAGAAGAAAAATAATTATTATCTCAAGTAGATGCAGAAAAGGCATTTAATATAATCAATATCCATTCATCATTTAAAAGAAAACTCTTAGAAACTTTGAAAGAGACATTCTTAACTTCATGAAAAGAAGTTGCAAAACTCTGAAACATTCCCTTCAAAATCTTTTTTAAAAGAAAAAGAATACCCTTTTTACTGCTACTTTAACGCTTGAAAGAAAATATAGAGAATATCTCAGTCACCCCAGGATAGGGAAGAATTTCTTTAAAAGAACAGAAAAGGTATCACCATAACAGACAAATAAATATAACTGCAATATTAATCTAAAAATATTAATGAAAAAGAACTGCAAAGTATTTATAAATGAAAAAGAATTAATATACAATATAAAGAACCTCCACAAATCCATAGGAAAAGAACGTCCAGTAGATTAATGTGCAAAAGACATGAACAAGTATTTTACAAAAGAAGTACAAACATGTATAAACAAGTAAAAAGATGCTCACCTTTAATCAGAAAAAAATGTAAATTAAGATACTAACAAGGTATGATTTTAAATCCACTAATTAAATCCACTAAATAAGCAAAAGTTAAGAAACCTGACAATATGAAGAGTTGAAAAGGTTGTAAGTCAACAGAAATTTTTACATATTTTAAAAGAAAAGCTGTATGAACATTTTAACATGTTTTTTTTTTTTTCCTAAAGAAGAGTTATTTACTCAAAGCTGACTGTTGAAGAAATTAGCATTCCAAGATCATCTTCATTCAACCCCAGGGGATGAGATGACTCAAAGCTGAGCTAGAGTCTCTATAAGGACAGAGCTATTCTCTTATACTTTCAGGGTAAAATGTTTCAAGGTCATAACTCAAGAAATAGAAAAATTATCAGGGCACACACTTAGATAGCTCTGAAAGTCAATTTTTACCATCATATCAAAACTGCACATCTGGGACTTCCCTGGTGGTCCAGTGGTTAAGACTCTGGGCTTCCACTCTGGGGGGTGTAGGTTCAATCCCTAGTTGGGGAACTAAGATCCCACATGTCCTGCAGAGTGTTAAAAAAAAAAAAACCAACTACCTCATCAACCTCTTCCTGATTAAGCAGAGACCCCCTAGGGGAAATGTGGCCCAAATTCTTTATTTGCCTCTCCAGGTTTTTATCTTCTCCCAGATCCTAGTCCCATAATTTTTCACAATTCTTATCAGCTTTCTAATACCTTTAAATACACACACACACACACACACACACATACACACACACACACATATACACATATACATATATATACATATATGTATATATATATATACGTCCATCATTACTGAAAGTAGAAGTCAAAAGAAAAACTTAAAATTCATTTTGGGCCTTTTTTCTCTCCTTCCTATAAAAGGCAATTGTCCCCAAAGTCTCTTTCCCATCCATCCTGTAAACTACCCAGCAAAACATTTCCAAATTCCTCTAGACAGGCTAATTTTCCCTCCTTTCAGGTTTCTTCTTTTTCCCTAGGTGCAGCTCCCTACTTTCTCCAGTGAGTCAGCCTCTATTTCCTTCAGTTCTCCTGCTCAACCATCCCTTTGATCTTCATAAAAGTAAGGACTGGAAACAAATTCTCTGCCTGATGGGGATTATGGGTAGTTTTTATCTCTTTATTTGCATCTGTATTTTCTAAAGTATCTACAAGAAACATGATCTTTTTAAAGTTATTGTGTTCAACATTGCAATATTTCTCAGATCACAGACCACGTGCTATCATTCGGTACCTATGCATAACTTGATGTTTACCCTCACTACAATCAAATCAGCATGATCTATTTGCACAGGTGATTTCCCTGTTTTCTTAGGACTTTAAAACTCTGCAGCTGCCTTCATGTAGAAAATGAATTCCCATGCAGGTTGTCCCTGCTTAAAGGACAGATTCATAATTCTGTTCCCAGGCTTCTCTTTTAGCTTTCACTTTTACTTATGTGACACACATAAGCAGGAAATGAAGGGTTTTTTTCCTTCTTTTCTCTTTTTCAATAAAGTAATGAGAATGATATTTTTAAAATATTTTTCTTTTTTAATATAAATTTAATTGGAGGTTAATTACTGTACAATATTGTATTGGTTTTGCCACACATCAACATGAATCCACCACAGGTATACATGTGTTTCCCATCCTGAACCCCCTCCCTCCACCCTCCCCGTACATCCCTCTGGGTCGTCTCAGTGCACCAGCACCAAGCATCCAGTATCATGCATTGAACCTGGACTGGAGATTCGTTTCATATATGATATTATACATGTTTCAATCCCATTCTCCCAAAGCATCCCACCCTCTCCCTCTCCCACAGAGTCCAAAAGTCCATTCTAAACATCTGTGTCTCTTTTGCTGTCTCCCATACAGGGTTATCATTACCATCTTTCTAAATTCCATATATATGTGTTAGTATACTATATTGGTGTTTTTCTTTTTGGCTTACTTCACTCTGTATAATCAGCTCCAGTTTCATCCACCTCATTAGAACTGATTCAAATGTATTCTTTTTAATGGCTGAGTAATACTCCATTATGTATATGTACCACAGCTCTCTTATCCAACGCACTTTCATGTCCTATAAATCACACTGTCTTATGACTCACTGCCTGAGAAAGGACTAACATCAGCTAGAACAATAGAGTCACCACTTAGCAATGACTGTCAAATTAGATTTTTTTTCAAGTCTGTAACAAGAGAAGGGTCTTGATAGCTAGCCTAGGTTGAAAAGAAAGCATTTTATAAGTTCTTTAAGCTCCAATGAACATATTAAGAGCCAGACCTCTGTCTCTGAGTCATGAGCAGAAGTAGCTCAGTCTGTGATATAGGAACTGTCCCTCACATGCAGGAAGCAGGGCACCCTGACCACTGAGGCCTGTGGACTGCAAAACAGGAATGGAGACAGAAATAGAGCAAAGCATCAGACACAAACATCTGGAACAAAATTCCAGGAAAGAGGTATATCAGAAGAATTGAGAGATCTGCAGGTCAGGAAGCAACAGTTAGAACTAGACATGGAACAACAGACAGGTTCCAAATAGGAAAAGGAGTACGTCAAGTTTGTATAGTGTCACCCTGTTTATTTAACTTACATGTAGAGTACATCATGAGAAATGCTGGGCTGGATGAAGGACAAGCTGGAATCAAGACTGCCAGGAGAAATATCAATAACCTCAGAGAGGCAGACGACACCACACTTATGGCAGAAAGTAAAGAACTACAGGGCCTCTTGATGAAAGTGAAAGAAGAGAGTGAAAAGTTGGCTTAAAGCTCAACATTCAGAAAACTAAGATCGTGGCATCTGGTCCCATCACTTCATGGGAAATAGATGGAGAAACAGTGGAAGCAGTGACAGACTTTATTTTGGGGGGCTCCAAAATCACTGCAGATGGTGACTGCAGCCATGAAATTAAAAGACGCTTACTCCTTGGAAGAAAAGTTATGACCAACCTAGTAGCATATTCAAAAGCAGAGACATTACTTTGCCAACAAAGGTCTGTCTAGTCAAGGCTATCATTTTTCCAGTAGTCATGTATGGATGTGAGAGTTAGACTATAAGGAAAGCTGAGTGCAAAAGAATTAATGCTTTTGAACTGTGGTGTTGGAGAAGACTCTTGAGAGTCCCTTGGACTGCAAGGAGATCCAACCAGTCCATCCTAAAGGAGATCAGTCCTGATTGTTCATTGGAAGGACTGATGTTGAAGTTGAAACTCCAATACTTTGGCCACCTGATGTGAAAAGGTGACTCATTGGAAAAGACCCTGATGCTGGGAAAGATTGAAGGCAGGAGAAGGGAATGACAGAGGATGAGACGGTTGGATGGCCTCACCAACTCAAAGGACATGAGTCTGGGTAAACTCTGGGAGTTGGTGATGGACAGGGAGGCCTGGCATGCTGCAGTCCATGGGGTTGCAAAGATTCAGATATGACTGAGCGACTGAACTGAACTGAACTGATGTGATATACTCCACTAGGAACTCTGGTAGAAGACAGGAACACAAGATGGTCCCATACCAATGCAAGATCCTGTATCAAAAGGGCACTGATGAAAGGCAGAGAGAAGAATGGCTTAGGCACTCCTTAGCCTCCTTTGGTGGCTAGGCAATGAAAAGGACCTCAAAGTTACCACAAGCCCAGGGGAGGAGCTGAGTTTATGGCCTTTCCACTCTCATAGAACAACTCTGGTGATGAGCAATAAGACCCCTTCAGAGGATGTGAACTGGGTGGCTATGGGCTTCAGGGAAGGAAGGGGAGCATAACTTGGACTGCAAGAGGACTGCTGCTCAAGGGAATGACAGTGATTCCAGCTCTGCATGGATGACCAGGCTCTGCCTGATGCCAATCACACAGCAGCAGACTCCAGCTCAAAGTGCCAAAAATTATACCTTGATGTATAGTTGACCCTTGAGCAATGGGGAGTTTAGGGGTTCTGACCCCTTGCTGTAGAAAGTCTGATAACTTCTGATTCTGCAAAATATAACTACTAAATTGTTGACTGAAACCCTTACTAATAACACAACGGTTAACACATATTTTGTATGATATATATGTGCCTATGTATATTTTATGCTTCATGACATATCGTTCTCTTAAATTTTTTGATATTTTTAAGCTATGTGGTTCACTTGAAAGTTTTATCACATTGTCACAAATCACCAAATTTTCCAATAATATTTACTGGGAAAAAAAATCCATGTAAAATAGACCTCTGCAGTTCATTGTTCAAGGATCAACTGTCTATACTTCAGTAGGAACCAAAAAGGCATATGGCTACCAAAGGACCTTCTGGCTTATGGAGATCCTTCCTCCCCAGCACCATCAAGTCATGCCAATGCCCCCACATATCTAAGCATCATTTCAGGAAAAGCAAGAGGAATGGAGAGAAACCAGAGACACTGAGCACTTACTAAAAGAGAATGAGTTTCCAAAAAGTAACTATTCACACTGGCAGAGACTCAGATTCAATTGATTGGAAAGTTATAGCTTGTTCCTTTTTATTCCCCCAGCCAGCATGGTGGAGTTTGTAAGAAGAACGAAATATACCATAGAAGATAAGCATTTATTACTAAGATCAAAAGTAGACGTACTCACATATGAACTTTTGTTTTGACAAATATGGCACTGCAGAGCATCAGGGAAAGATGTTCTTTTCAACTTATGTAGCTGGGAATAATAGATTACCATGTGTGGTAAAAAGGAAATGACTCAACATTACTCCATACGCAAACATGAATTCCAAGTGGCACAACAAAATGTCTTCTACAACTGTGCTGACCAATGTGATAAAGACTAGCCATCAATGGCTATTTAACATTTGAAATTTTGAAATTGAATCCTAAGGATTTTGAAATGTGCTATAATTACAAAATACATACTAAATTTTGAATAGTGGTTCAAAAATGAATTTTAAATGTAAAATATTTCATTAATGATTTTTGTATTGGTAACATTGAAATTATAATATTTAGAATACATTACATAAAATAAAATGTATCATTAAAATTAAATTACTTGATTCCTTCTATTTTTTTTAATGTAGGAATTTTCAAGTTATACATGTGGCCCTCAGATATCTCTTGGACAGCTCTAGGCTTGAAGAAAACATTGGAAAATATCTTATTTCATGTTAAAAAGATTATTTAAATTGAACACAAAAATCACTTATCATAAAGGAAAAGAATAACTGGACTACACTAAAATTAAAACTATTCATTAAAATACACCATTAAGAAAATTAAAGGTAAGGCATGGAGTGGGAGAAAATATTTTGGCAACACAAAAAGCTAACAAAGGACTGGTAAACAAAATGTGGAAGACATCTACTACAAATCAATAAAAAAAGACAACCTAGATTTTTAATGGCCAATAAGTATATGACAAGATATTCAATCCCATTAAAAGAGTAAAAATGGAAGTTAAAATCATAATGAGATATGACTACACATCCACTAGAAATGGCTAAAAGGTTGATAATACCAAGTTTCACAAGGATATGAAATCACAGGAACTCTCCTACAGAGTTCAGTTTTGATGAAACCAATTTGAAAATCAAATTACCAGGATGGCTTAGTGATAAAGAATCTACCCACCAAAGCAGGAGACTCAGGTTCAACCCCTGATCTTGGAAGATCCCATATGCCACAGAGCAACTAAGCCCATGTGCAAAATAAATAAATTTTTTTAATCAAATTACCATTATTAACCAAAGGTGAAGATATACACATGTAGTAATTTCCTATCACACCTAGCAATTTCTCTTCCCAGGAATACACCCAATACAAATGTGTACATTTGTGTACCACTTCACTTGTACAAGAATATCTGTAGTAGCATTATTTGTAAAAGTTCCAAACTGGAACTAACCCAGATTCCCATCAATACATAAATCATGTATATTCCCTGCAATAGCATACCCTACTGCAATGAAAATGAGTGAGTTACAACTCAAGAAATATGAAAGGACCAAATAAACATATTTATCATAAGAAGCCATACCAAAGGACTCCCTGCTATCTAATTGTATTAATACAAAATTCAAAAGCAAGCAAAGCAACACTCCAGCATTTAGGGATGAAAACTAAGGAGACTGTAGTTAGGAAGGCCAATGGGGTTTCTACAGTGGGGGTAACATTCTATTCTTCACCTACATGGAGGTTTAAGAGAGTTCTATGTTTCAGTGATTCATTAATCTGAATCTATATTTTATTTATTTCTTCATATTCATGTTATGGTTTACAATTTAAAAGGCTAGAAAGAACTATTATTTTCCTTATATATTTGGATAATAGCATTATATTTGCCACACTGCTACAGTAATTTGTTCTTAGCCTATTACATCTTTCATAGATTATTTTAGCTATGACTTCTTATCTATCTTACTCTAGTACAAGCTTTCAAGAGATATAAAAGTTTCTATTGTTACATCCATCTAAATGGCTCTCAATATTCTAGCCCAACAGTATTTAATATTTAAATGTCTGAACATCACTACAATGTTATCAGTTCATTTTAAGTCTCTGCATATACAACCAATATTTCTTTGCATTCACATTGGGCTTTACCCGTCACTGAAGGAATAAAATTAAAATGACACATCTGGGAATGCAACAAGAAGGAAGTTAAGAAATTAACCATTACCTTTACCTGATTCTCCTTGCTCCGGTAATAGGTGTTAACCTCAGTCTCTATCTATATCAGTATTATTACTATGTAACACAGGACTCAAAAAAGTCAGTTTTCATTCCAATCCCAAAGAAAGGCAATGCCAAAGAATGCTCAAATTACCACACAATTGCACTCATCTCACACGCTAGTAAAGTAATGCTCAAAATTCTCCAAGCTAGGCTTCAGCAATACGTGAACCGTGAACTTCCAGATGCTCAAGCTGGTTTTCAAAAAGGCAGAGGAACCAGAAATGAAATTGCCAATATCCGCTGGATCATGGAAAAAGCAAGAGCGTTCCAGAAAAACACCTATTTCTGCTTGATTGACTATGCCAAAGCCTTTGACTGTGTGGATCACAATAAACTGTGGAAAATTCTGAAAGAGATAGGAATACCAGACCACCTAACCTGCCTCTTGAGAAATCTGTATGCAGGCCAGGAAGCAACAGTTAGAACTGGACATGGAACAACAGACTGGTTCCAAATAGGAAAAGGAGTACGTTAAGGCTGTATATTGTCACCCTGCTTATTTAACTTCTATGCAGAGTACATCATGAGAAACGCTGGACTGGAAGAAACACAAGCTGGAATCAGGATGGCAGGGAGAAATATCAATAACCTCAGATATGAAGATGACACCACCCTTATGGCAGAAAGTGAAGAGGAACTAAAGAGCCTCTTGATGAAAGTGAAAGAGGAGAGTGAAAAGGTTGGCTTAAAGCTCAACATTCAGAAAACGAAGATCATGGCATCCAGTCCCATCACTTCATGGGAAATAGATGGAGAAACAGTGGAAACAGTGTCAGACTTTATTTTTGGGGGGCTCCAAAATCACTGCAGATGGTGACTGCAGCCATGAAATTAAAAGATGCTTACTCCTTGGAAGGAAAGTTATGACCAACCTAGGTAGCATATTCAAAAGCAGAGACATTACTTTGCTGACTAAGGTCCGTCTAGTCAAGGCTATGGTTTTTCCTGTGGTCATGTATGGATGTGAGAGTTGGACTGTGAAGAAAGCTGAGCACCGAAGAATTGATGCTTTTGAACTGTGGTGTTGGAGAAGACTCTTGAGAGTCCCTTGGACTGCAAGGAGATCCAACCAGTCCATTCTAAAGATCAGCCCTGGGTGTTCTTTGGAAGGAATGATGCTAAAGCTGAAACTCCAGTACTTTGGCCACCTCATGCAAAGAGTTGACTCATTGGAAAAGACTCTGATGCTGGGAGGGATTGGGGGCAGGAGAAGAAGGGGATGACCGAGGATGAGATGGCTGGATGACATCACTGACTCGATGGATGCGAGTCTGAGCGAACTCCGGGAGTTGGTGATGAACAGGGAGGCCTGGCATGCTCCGATTCATGGGGTCGCAAAGAGTCGGACACGACTGAGCGACTGAACTGAACTGAACCCTAGGAAACTGTCTTTTAACTCTCCAAATTGCCTCATAAAAATTTTTTATATTTAGTTGATTTTTTCATTGGTAAAACATATCACACAGAAATTATTCTCAACCACAAACCTTAGCCATACTCTGAGGCTGCCATAAAAGAGCATGGAAAACTTAGTGACCAAAAATAACATAAATGCATTTTCTCACAGATCTGGAGACCAGATGTCCAAAAAGCAAGCTGTCAGCAGAGCCATACTCCCTTCAAAAGCTCCAAAGGAAAATTCTTCCTTGCTTCCTCCAGTTCTGGTGGCCATCAGCGTTCCTTGGTTTCCTTGGCTTTTGACCCGCATCACTTCAATATCTGCTCCATCTTCATGTCACCTTCTCTTTTGTATGTCTGTGTCTTCTCTTCTGTCTCTTGTAAGGACATTTTTCACTGGAATTAAGGCTCACCAAGGTAATCTAGGATGACTGCATCTCAAGTTCCTTAATTACATATGCAAAGAGTCTTTTTCCGAATACAGTCACCTTCACTGGTTCAGAATGGAGGCCACCATTCAACAGACTGACTATAACCTGGCCCTGTTGGAGGAAGTAGTGGAGAGGACACAACTGCCAGTTAGCCCAAAAGCTGGGCCCAGGCAACTGGAGGCTTCTCTTCCCCCTCCCCTCATCTTTGGAATACACCTTCTTCCCACCATTACTACTGGAGGAGCTGGTTTCAAGGACACAGCCTTGAGAGGGTGAGATGTTGTTGAGATCATCTGGATAGAATACATGACTGAACCCCACTAGGGTGTCTATATAAAACTTTAGGATTCTGGCAGGCAGGTGCAGAAATCTACTCATCTTGCAGTCACCCAAGACAAGCCTCATATGTAAGTTCCTTTGACCACTAAACCTACCATCTACCAAACTGCAGTGGCCTGCCTCTTTCTTCCATCTCTTCTTGCCTTCCATGTATGGGGCCCATTTCAGATTTTACCTGGGAAGCTCCTAAAGCTGTGAACCAAGAGTTATGCAAGGGGAAAAATTACTTAAAAATTTAAAGAATACAATAATTATAGAAGTAACTGCACTATTTTAGATGGGCTTTCCACAGTTAAATTTCTAACAAAAGTGTATATTTATTATGTACTCATTTTCACATCCCACACAGACTTAATTACAAACTCTTAGGAGAACAGTAATTAGGTTTTATTCAACTTTGAATTCCTACACCTAACCTACTATACTTGACATAGCAAACAGTCAGGACAGAATACAAAATTAACTCACACATCCTATAAGATAATTCCACAGCAATTTAAGGACCATTTGTTGTGCCTAGACTCAGATTGGCATCAACATTAGTTTTAACAAAAGGAAACAGAATTGTCATTTTTTTTCCTATCTTAAGCCTAAAAATCAAGCATTATGTTAGTCACTGACAACAAACAATTGATACCTGGAGAGAGAAAGGAAAAAATGAAGTAGACAACAAAAAAAGTATAGATATTTTTGCTATGGGAAACTTAAAAAAAATTATGTAGAGAAACTGAGAGTTCTGACATGTGAAAACTTTCTGATATGTCCTAGGATGCTTTTACAAAAAGTCCATATGAATAGCACTAATGGCATGAATGGTGGAAAAAAGAATGAAAACCCTCAGGGAACTGGCCATAGAAAAAAGAAAAAATTGTCCTGCAGAAGGGTAGGATTACAATGACTTATCTTGGAAAGAGTACAAAACCCAACTACATACAATTTCTCAATGGAAAAAGAAATGATAGTGTCAGAAATATGAATTGACTGTCAAAAGTATGTCAAACCAACTCTGTAAGTCATGAAATTGAAGTCATACGTCTGTTCTGTGACGTGGTAAAAAATTACACTTCTAATAAAAATTCAAAACATGATCATTTTGTTATCACTCAAGTGCCAATCACTATCCAACTTGTATTACATGTTCACCTGCCCATAGAGATGTGTGTGTGAGCACAAGCATGCTGATGCAAGAATAAAATTACTTTTCTCTGTTTAGGTTGTTCGATATTCCAGTCAGGATCAGCAGTAGTTTCTTTCTTGGTACGTGTGATTATCTGAAAATTATATTAATACAGAACTAACTATTTTTAGAAAAATTCCTACAGGACTATCCAGTGAGTTACAAAGGATAAAATCTGCATAAAAATATTCTGTCACCATCAAAAAACTTAACCCTCTGGTAAAAATTAAGAACTACATGTATTTATCTACCTTTTAATCCCTAAAATTCCCAATGAAATTATGTTTTAAAAAATATATAATGACAAAAAGTCCTAAGAGCACTATTCACTGAGCAGAGATCTTAGTGATTTTTCTGGAAGGTGGAAAGAGAAAGCAGCAACCCAAAAATTTTGCAAGAAAGTCTGCTATTGACCAGAGCCCTAGTCTATCTAAATAAGCCCAGAAGAGACCCAAGAGCCAAGCCAGGGGGTAGAGAGGATGGCAATGGAAAAAGGAGCAGAAATCTATAAGATCTATGACGTATGCCTATAGAATTACTCCTCTGCTGTTTTCCCTCTCTCTTCCCCAAACTCTCTGGCCCTCCACTGAGATGCTGTGCTTACTTTCATTCACAAGCCATGACATCTGCTCTAAAACAACTGGTCTACCTCTGGACCATTAGAATAAATCCCTTATCCCTTTAGAAATAGTTCCTCAAGGTACCATGCAGGCTACTTCTCTAGGCCTAATACAAAGGACAGGTAGTCAGCACTTCCAGACTTAACCTGCACTTTCTCCATGAATATGAACACAATCAAGTATCAGCCTCAAACCATTATTTGAAAGAGTTAAAAGATGAACTCAGACTGGTCGCATCCCCTGAGCAGGACTGTGTCCTGTTACAATGCTCTGCATTCTGCCTCTTTCAGCCCCCCATCTCCACCCCGCCACGGCATTCTAAGATAAGGTTTATTCCCTCTTTAGACCAACCTAGAGAATCATGATTAACTCAGTACTTGGTCCTGCTTAGGAAGACTGAGTTTAATGATGACAAAATTAAGACTGGGTCATGGTAACCTGTAGCAAATTACTTATAATTTATTGTACAAAATAACCAGAAATATTCAGTTTCTAAATCTTAACATTTTGAATGTGGCTCTCACATTAAAAGAAAGACAATCCCAAAAATACTCTGACACTGATTCTCTTTTCTTTACTCTCAAAGTGATGGAAACACAACCAATTTTTTAAACTCTTTTAAATGTGAGCAAAGTCAGTTTGTTCATGAAGCTGCATAGTTTGAATTTACAGATTTTGAACTTTAGTTCAAAAATAGCTCATTACTTGCTGTTTTTAAAGAACATCTGAAAATTAGGAAATTATATGAAAACTAAGATCATAGCATCTGGCCCCATTACTTCAGGGGAAATGGATGGAGAAACCGTGGAAACAGGGTAAGACTTTATTTTGGGAGGCTCCAAAATCACTGCAGATGGTGATTGCAGCCATGAAATTAAAAGACGCTTACTTCTTGGAAGGAAAGTTATGACCAACCTAGACAGCATATTCAAGCACAGAGACATTATTTTGCCAACAAATGTCCATTTAGTCCATTTTTTCCTGTGGTCATGTATGGATGTGAGAGTTGGACTGTGAAGAAAGCTGAGCACCCAAGAATTGATGTTTTTGAACTGTAGTGTTGGAGAAGACTCTTGAAAGTCCCTTGGACTGCAAGAAGATCTAACCAGTCCATTCTAAAGGAGATCAGTCCTGGGTGTTCATTGGAAGAACTTATGCTGAAGCTGAAACTCCAATACTTTGGCCAACTTGTGCAAAGAGTTGACTCATTGGAAAAGACCCTGATGCTGGGAAGGATTAGGGGCAGGAGGAGAAGGGGACGACAGAGGATGAGATGGCTGGATGGCATCACCAATTCGATGGACATGAGTTTGGTAGACTCCGGGAGTTGGTGATGGACAAGGAGGCCTGGTGTGCTGCAATTCATGGGGTCGCAAAGAGTCGGACATGACTGAGCAACTGAACTGAACTGAACTGAACATGTTTTAGCAAATGATACTTGAATATTCAAACAGTGAGTGAGTCAAAAGGCTTGCTCACCTTGCTCTGAAAATTTGAATTTCTGTTTTAAACTGTCTTTTTCTTTTGTTTAAAAGCTCTTTATCACACATGAATTGTTAAAAGGTTTCTAAAGAGTTTCAAACTGAAACTATTGACAATTTTCTTTCTCTCCTAAAATAGAAGTGATACAATACTTTTATATTTATTATTCAGAGAAATGATGATACTTTATAAAACCATTTGAGAAAGAATAGAGACTTTATGCCAAAAATTCTCTCTGAATTCATTCTAAATAGTTTTTACAATGACTTCTTAGAAGAGAATATAAATTCTGATCCTCAAAAAATTCCTAGAAATTCAGGAATTAGCATATAAAGATATTTATCAGAACATTATAACATTTAGAGATATTTAGGTAATTTTATCAGTTTATATTAATGTATCATAAAACTAAATTTAAACAGACAATTGTGGGAGATCAACTGAAGAAAACTAGAATTTTTTAATGAAATTAACTACTATAAGAAAAAATGGCTTAATCTATACAAAGTTTTATAGACTTGACACAAACATTTCTTGAATTTTTGAGTGGAAATAGTACAAAAATCAAAATTCTGTATGATCGCAGTAATTTAATCCATCTTAGCTGTTCATTTAACCACCATGCTATTACAATAATATCCCTTCTAATAACAATTTATATTGCATAGTTCTTTGATCAGATCACTCACTACAGCAAGAGCTGAATGTTCCTTGTCTATTTCAAAAACCAAAGGAAACCACAGTTGCCTGATAGCTCATGAAAGATTTCATAATATTGTTGATAATTTTTATATCAGCTAAGAAATAGATAATGCTCTACTGATTTAATCTTACCTAATAGAATGATGTGATTTGGGGAATATGATATCATATTTCACATTCCAAATTTTAATTTCTAGATCCCAAAGCTTTTTGCTGTAGTTATAATTGGACATTGTGACAGACATTATTTGTGCCCTGCCTATATCCTTATGGCAGAAAGTGAAGAGAAACTAAAAAGCCTCTTGAGGAAAGTGAAAGAGGAGAGGGAAAAAGTTGGCTTACAGCTCAACATTCAGAAAATGAAGATCATGGCATCCGGTCCCATCACTTCATGGGAAAGAGATGGGGAAACAATGGAAACAGTGTCAGACTTTATTTTGGGGGGCTCCAAAATCACTGCAGATGGTGACTGCAGCCATGAAATTAAAAGAAGTTTACTCCTTGGAAGGAAAGTTATGACCAACCTAGATAGCATATTCAAAAGCAGAGACATTACTTTGCCAACAAAGATCCATCTAGTCAAGGCTATGGTTTTTCCTGTGGTCATGTATGGATGTGAGAGTTGGACTGTGAAGAAAGCTGAGCATCAAAGAATTGATGCTTTTGAACTGTGGTGTTGGAGAAGACTCTTGAGAGTCCCTTGGACTGCAAGGAGATCCAACCAGTCCATTCTGAAGGAGATCAGCCCTGGGATTTCTTTGGAAGGAATGATGCTAAAGCTGAAACTCCAGTATTTTGGCCACCTCATGCAAAGAGTTGACTCATTGGAAAAGACTCTGATGCTGGGAGGGATTGGGGGCAGGAGGAGAAGGGGACGACAGAGGATGAGATGGCTGGATGGCATCACCAACTCGATGGACATGAGGGTGGGTGAACTCCGGGAGTTGGTGATGGACAGGGAGGCCTGGCGTGCTATAGTTCATGGGGTCGCAGAGTCAGACACGACTGAGCGACTGAACTGAACTGAACTGAACTATATTCTTTTCTCCTTCCTATTTAAGCACTATTGACTAGATTTCCAGCTGAAGACCTGACAACCTTCTCTGGATTTTGAAGTCCACTTTACCCACCCACGTGACAGACTAGAGTGTTGGGGAATTAATGATCCTAAAGCCCAAGAAACTCTCACCCAATGACTAAAGGAAACTTGTATACCTCCTCCAGTGGGAGGGTATACAAGTATCCAGTGGGAGGGTATACAAGTATCCAGTGGGAGGGTATACTGCTCCAGGGGGCTTCCCAGATGGCACAGTGGTTAAGAACCCACCTGCCATTGCAGGAGATGCAGAAGACACAAGTTTGATCCCTGGGTCAGGAAGATTCCCCTGGAAGAGGGTATGGCAAACCACTCCAGTATTCTTGCCTGGAAAATGCCATCAACAGAGAGGACTGGCAGGCTACAGTCCACAGAGTTGCAAAGTTTTGGACATAACTTAGCATACACACACACACACACACACACACACACACACACACACACACATTGCCCCAGAGTTTCTCCAGTGTGGTTGATTCCAATTACAGTGATAATTGGCTTGATTATGCACACATTGTTGTCTGCATTCCCTTTTCTGCCTCAGTTCCCCCATCCTTTACCAGTATATCCTACATCTTCTGAATAATCACTTGCACATGAATCTTTGTTTTGCCATCTGCTCCTAATAGAATCCAACCAAGATAGAGGGTATCTATCTTGGACAGAACTGGATTCTATCCAAGAATCTAGAATTGGATCCAGACTCTAGAACTGAATCAAATACCTGCCAGAGGTAACAATAACCTCATTTTTAGGACTAAGTAAGTGGTAATTATCTTTGGCATGCTATTACATCACATTTACTAAGACTGACTCAGTATACATTTATACAGGTAAAAGGAAGAGCCTTGAACAAATATATAAAAGGTATATAAAATAGTAAAGGATAAGTAACCCCAAAAAAGTAAAAGGATACATTTTTTTAAGTAAAGGATAAGTTACTGCATCTTGCTTTCCTATCACTAAGAAAGAGGCACTGCACTTATGTATCCCTTTGGATTTTAGGGACTGCACACCACACTTAGCAAAATTATTCTAAATTATTTATTGAGTAACGAAGGAGACTGACAGCTTTGAGTTTACCCAAAGCAACAGATGACTCTGCAGCAGATTCAAATTATTATATAAGCATCCCTCAACCTCTGAATACATGACCCTGCAAATCTGAAGGTATAAGAAGTACCCATGATCTGTTAGGAAGCCCTGTGGATTCTCTGGCCAGCTCTAAAAGGATAAAGACTGTGCAGATTCCTACAGTTCTGGAACAAGGCTATGCTGTCTGAAACAGAAAACTGTACTCAATTAAAATGGCAGTTACCAACATAAACTGAGTTCTAACTGACTCAAGGACATGAGTTTGGGTGGATTCCCAGGAGTTGGTGATGGACAGGGAGGCCTGGCGTGCTGCAGTCCATGGGGTCACAAAGAGTCGGACACAACTGAGCGACTAAACTGAAACTGAATGGAGACTGAGTTCCTGACTAGGGGACATCAAGACACTATGCATTGGAGATGCTAATAATGAGCTGGGTATTGCCAGCCACCAAACGATAAGGTCTACATGACACTGCAGCAACTCATCACACGATGCACAGGCTACTTTCAGAGTCAGACCAGAGCAGGCCCAGAAGGAACAATTACAGACAAGCAGCTCTGACCTTCACATTACTTGGCCCTGTTGCATTACAAAGCAGAGCTATCACTTTGCCAACAAAGGTCCGTGTAGTTAAAGCTGTGGGTTTTCCAGTAGTCATGTATGGGATGTCAGAGTTGGACCATCAAGAAGGTTGAGTGCTAAAGAACTGATGCTTTTGAACTGGGCTGCTGGAGACTCTTGAGAGTCCCTTAGAGAGCAAGGAGATCAAACCAGTCAATCCTAAACGAAATCAACCCTGAATATACATTGGAAGGGCTGATGCTGAAGCTGAAGCTCCTATACTTTGGCCACTTGATGTAAAGAACCAACTCATCAGAAAAGACCCTGATGCTGGGAAAGATTGAAGGCAGGAGGAGAAGGGGATAAAAGAGGATGAGATGGTTGGATGGCATGAAAGATTCAACGGACACAAGCTTGAGCAAATTCCAGGAGATAGTGAAGGACACGGAATCCTGGTGTGCTGCACTCCATGGGGTTGCAAGGAGTCGGACATGACATAGACTGAATAGCAACAAAGCTCTGTTGCAGTTATTTCAATCTCTCAACTCATTCCTGTGGCTTTGTGTGGCCTTCTTACAACCAGCTGATGAAGGAGGGGAAAAACCTGAGCCTGTTTCACAAATTAATCCTATGATTAATTAACTTTTGCTGAAAATATTGCTGCCGGTGTACAGTCCCACTCAGGAGTGACTCTGAAATACAGTGGTGGTTGAAAATCCCTCCAGTAGATGGGTTTTAATGACAGTGTTGAGAAACTCTGAGTTTTGTGACAGGAAGCACCAGAAAGGCTAGATATACTAAAAAGAAATTTTCCTTCTGTCATGGACTAAATGTTTGTGTCTCCCCCAAAACACATATGTTGAAATCCTAACACCAATGTAATGACTGGGCCTTGGGAAGTGATTAGGGATTATTTAGTTAATTTCTCACAAATGGGATTAGTGTCCTTATAAAGAGACCCCAGAGAACTCCCTCACCCCTTCCACTATAAAGACACAGTGAAAAGTTGATCATCTATAAACCAGGGAGTGGGCCCCCATCAGACCCTGAATCTGCTGGCACCTTGATCTCAGAATTCTCAACCTCCAGAACTGTGAGACATGAAATGTTTCTTATTTAAGCCACCCAGTGTAGGGTGTTTTTGTTATAGCAGCCCAAACATTCAAGACAATCTATCATTTTTCCTATAGCCAGGCCAAACTATCTCGGCTGTGAACCACTGATCTAGAAATACATTCAACTAAATAGGATCTGAATACAGACATTCCTTAGGAATCACAGCAATTCGTAACTCAGTCAAGAAAATATTTATTTAGGACTTACCTACACATAGCAATGGAGAAGGGCATGGCAACCCAGGACAGTATTCTTGCCTGGAGAATTCCATGGACAGAGGGGCCTGATGGGCTATTGTCCACGGGGTCACAAAGAAGAAGATACATAGCAAAGGGTAAAAAACTGGGCTTTAAATCATAACTCTTGTTCATAAAGACCTCCTACATGCAAATCTTCATTATCCTGCATTATCCAGCATTGTCTATTATTCTAGGAAAATGCTATTTTTCTGGATTCTATCTTAAGGACTGGAACTATAAAATGTAGGTGGATGTAAGCAAATTCACACACACAGAAAATCTATTTTAACCTCTGATATCATTTCTGGGTTTTTTCTAAGACTGTTGGAGTATACAATATTAAACCCCTGACACCGACATTGTTGTTATCATCACCTTTGCACCTGATCTCTCCCTCTCTTTTCTGTCCTTGTTGCTTTTCTTCTGTCACCTGTCACTTTTTCTCTGACTCTCAGGCTTCACATAGGAAAGTCTGCCTTTTTCTAACATCACTATCTTACCTTCTGTAAGCTCTCCTCACCTTCTGTCCAGACAATGGACTAATCAATACCATGTCAGGGTTTTGGTTGTCTGTGCTTATTGCACAAATGGATTTGGAATA
The DNA here is from genome assembly GCF_032405125.1 of Capricornis sumatraensis. Taxonomy (NCBI): domain Eukaryota; kingdom Metazoa; phylum Chordata; class Mammalia; order Artiodactyla; family Bovidae; genus Capricornis; species Capricornis sumatraensis. The sequence continues at coordinate 61,479,517 of NC_091087.1, forward strand.
TTTTTTCAAATAAAGACAATTTCATTTTTTATTTTCCTTATTTCTGGGCTCAGTGTTCCTCACATGCTTGAGGGTACCAATAGCCAAAGTATATCATAAATGAATGTAATGAGTATTTGTTTATCATAGTTCCAATAGTGATGAATTTGTAAGTCTGTACTTCTATGAAGAGTAGACATAAGACATGATCTCATGTCTGCAGAATCCTTTCTCTAAGCACTGTTCAGTTCAGTTCAGTCACTCAGTCGTGTCCGACTCTTTGCGACCCCATGAACTGCAGCACGCCAGGCCTCCCTGTCCATCACCAACTCCTGGAGTTCACTCAGACTCACATCCATCGAGTCCGTGATGCCATCCAGCCATCTCATCCTCTGTTGTCTCCTTCTCCTCTTGTCCCCAATCCCTCCCAGCATCAGAGTCTTTTCCAATGAGTCAACTCTTTGCATGAGGTGGCCAAAGTACTGGAGTTTCAGCTTTAGCATCATTCCTTCCAAAGAAATCCCAGGGCTGATCTCCTTTAGAATGGACTGGTTGGATCTCCTTGCAGTCCAGGGGACTCTCAAGAGTCTTCTCCAACACCGCAGTTCAAAAGCATCAATTCTTCGGTGCTCAGCCTTCTTCACAGTCCAATTCTCACATCCATACATGACCACAGGAAAAACCATAGCCTTGACTAGACGGACCTTAGTCAGCAAAGTAATGTCTCTGCTTTTGAATATGCTGTCTAGGTTGGTCATAACTTTCCTTCCAAGGAGTAAACTTCTTTTAATTTCATGGCTGCAGTCACCATCTGCAGTGATTTTGGAGCCCAAAAATAAAGTCTGACACTGTTTCCACTGTTTCCCCATCTATTTCCCATGAAGTGATGGGACCGGATGCCATGATCTTCATTTTCTGAGTGTTGAGCTTGAAGCCAACTTTTTCACTCTCCTCTTTCACTTTCATCAAGAGGCTTTTTAGTTCCTCTTCACTTTCTGCCTTAAGAGTGGTGTCATCTGCATATCTGAGGTTATTGATATTTCTCCCAGCAATCTTGATCCCAGCTTGTGTTTCTTCCAGTCCAGCGTTTCTCATGATGTACTCTGCATAGAAGTTAAATAAGCAGGGTGACAATATACAGCCTTGATGTACTCCTTTTCCTATTTGGACCCAGTCTGTTGTTCCATATCCAGTTCTAACTGTTGCTTCCTGACCTGCATACAGATTTCTCAAGAGGCAGGTCAGGTGGTCTGGTATTCCCATGTCTTTCAGAATTTTCCACAGTTTATTGTGATCCACACAGTCAAAGGCTTTGGCATAGTCAATAAAGCAGAAATAGATGTTTTTCTGGAACTCTCTTGGTTTTTCCATGATCCAGCGGATGTTGGAAATTTGATCTCTGGCTCCTCTGCCTTTTCTAAAACCAGCTTGAACATCTGGGAGTTCTCGGTTCACATATTGTTGAAGCCTAGCTTGGAGAATTTTGAGCATCACTTTACTAGTGTGTGAGATGGGTGCAATTGTGCGGTAGTTTGAGCATTCTTTGGCATTGCCTTTCTTTGGGATTGGAATGAACACTGACCTTTTCCAGTCCTGTGGCCACTGCTGAGTTTTCCAAATTTGCTGGCATATTGAGTGCAGCACTTTCACAGCATCATCTTTCAGGATTTGAAAGAGCTCCACTAGAATTCCATCACCTCCACTAGCTTTGTTCGTAGTGATGCTTTCTAAGGCCCATTTGACTTCACATTCCAGGATGTCTGGCTCTAGATGAGTGATCACACCATCATGATTATCTTGGTCGTGAAGATCTTTTTTGTACAGTTCTTCTGTGTATTCTTGCCACCTCTTCTTAGTATCTTCTGCTTCTGTTAGGTCCATACCATTTCTGTCCTTTATCGAGCCCATCTTTGCATGAGATGTTCCCTTGGTATCTCTAATTTTCTTGAAGAGATCTCTAGTCTTTCCCATTCTGTTCTTTTCCTCTATTTCTTTGCACTGATCGCTGAAGAGGGCTTTCTTATCTCTTCTTGCTATTGTTATAATTATAATAAGCACTGTTATTGTGCTGCTAATTAAGACACTTTGATTTACTTGTTTATTTAGTGAGCATGGCCAAATTTCTATTATCTTTGAAGCTCCTTGCTAGGCATTAGTGATATAAAGAAAAGTAAGACAGTCCCTCTTCTAGAGTCATCCAGAGTCTGTGGAGGAAACAACAGACACACAACTAATTTTTGTATGATTTTATAAATACCATAGCAAAAACAAAGGTACAGTGGAAACTGAGAAAAGAGAAGATTTAACTCTGCCTGTGGAATCTGAAAAGTCCTCACATAAAGTGTGACATCTGAGCTATTTGCCAGACCAAAGACCTACAAGTTGGATGATGATTGATCTAGCACCATACGTGCTAGGTCATTGAAGTGCAACCTAACAACATATCCAAGAGACCAGGTATTTATAATTAAGTAAACGAAATAAGGCTCAGTAAGAAACACAGAGCACAATCTAGAATCACCTAATTTTTGTTGTTGCTGTTGTTTAGTTGTAAGCTGTGTCTCTTTGCAACTCCATGGACTGTAGCCCACCAGGTTCCTCTGTTCACGGCATCTCCCAGGCAAGAATACTGGAGTGGGTTGCCATTTTCTTCTCCAGAGGATCTTCACAACCCAAGGATCAAACCCAGGTCTCCTGCCTTGCAGGAGGAATCTTTACCACTGAGCCACTGGAATCACCTAATATACCATATTGAAGACTGGCCTTTAATGTGTGATGCTAAATGGAGAACCACAAAAGAATCTAACACATGAGAGCAGCATAATCAGATATGCACTTCACAAAAATCACTCTGACCATAATAAAGGAAAAATTGGAGAAAGACAACAAACCAGATGGCCAGCTAAGAGATATAATAACAGCCTAACTCTAGCAGTGGCCAGAGGTTGGAAGCAGAGCAGACAGACAAGAGAGACATTTAAGAGATAAAATGAATAGGGTCAGATGATTAATTTGTACGTGGAGGAGAAAGTGCAAAGGTGGTGGCAGGGGGCAGTAACAGAGAAGAGAGTCAAGCATAATACTTGGGTTTCCAGCACAGTAAATGGATGATGGCAGTGCCTTCACTGGGCTAAAAGATTAAGGGGCAGGAGAAGGTTTGGAGGTCAAAATGAAGAGTCTGTCAAATATCAATAGCCTGTGGGATACCCTACTACAGAGAAACAGGAGGTTGCTACATATAGGTTAGGATTTCAGGAAAAAGGTCAGACCTCAACACATAAGGAATATAGGTAGTAGTTTAAGTGAAATTTCCCCTAAATCACCATTGGAAATGGAAATCATACACAAAAGTATCATATATAGAAATCAGATGTGGATAGAAAGTCTGCCCAAATGGAGACTAACAATAAAAACCATTTGGAGTCACTAAGACAGTAGATTCTGTCTTCTAAGATGAGTCAATACAATCCTTTCTAAGTGAAACCATGTTATCTTAAATCTTGAAGTTTATCAACCCTAGATTCTCTCTCTTCTCCTAGGTTCTATTCATTTATGCATTAAACTTATGCATTTGCTAATTAACGTAGCTCAAATATCAATAGTATAGTCCTGATCTTACTCCTGAGATCCTGGGCAAGAGAGACCTTGCCCATATCTGGGATACTGCTTTTCACTTTAATGTGCATTGTTCTGCTCTAGATTTCTTTTTAATTGTCTACAAAAAAATGAAAAGTTATGACATACATTAAAAGAAATGATATTCAAATATTATAGTCAATCCAACTTTTAAAATAGCTAAAATATTTCCTCCCAACCACAAATGCTGACCTTCAAAACAATCAAGACAATGGCCTCCTGATGTCATAAGTGTCCCACTTCATAAGATATTCTCCAACATCTCATTTAAATACTCTACTTTAGATAATGAATTTCCTTAAAAAGTAAAGACCAAAAAAGTCAGAGCTTCTTTCTGAATCTGACTGCAATATTAGTTAGATTGTGCAAGACAATAAGGTTCTAATCACATCCTGATTGGTACAGATTTATGCAAAGAGTTTATGCAAGAATTAATGGACATTAAAAGAGTTGTTTCATGCATACTGATATGTGATTATGCCTGAAGATATGTAAAGTCACCCACAGCTGGAAACATGCTGAAATAATAAGGCTACAGTTGGAACTGTTCTTTTAATTATGAATTTCTTTCCTATTTTTAGATAGTACTGATCTTCACTTACTTGTTTCAGAGATACATTATTTTAATTTGAAGTTTCATTCTTTTAAATTCCTACATATAGAAAATTAAGAAAATACATCATCAACATATGTAAGAGTTTCTACATTCAGAAAACTCCTGAGAGGCTTATATTTTCATCTCAAAGAAAAAAAAGGGAAGAGTCACAATTAAATTCATGTGCCTAATTAAATTAGATACGTAGGGTTTAAGATATGTTACTTGATGCAAAAATTGCTATCATGAACAGAGAAGGATAAGAGACACACTTAGGAGCCCCCAAAAGAACTGCACTGTCCTCCTTTTCCTCTCTTAGTTTCCAGGTGATCTCTAAATTATCCAGGAAGGAAAGCAACATTTACTGAGCAGCACCTAGCTAGGCAAACGACAAGACACATTTATCTAATCTTTGCAATGTACTTTATTAGTAGCCTCCCTTCATAAAAGAAAAAAAAGAACCTTGCATAAAGGTCTTGAGGTGATTTTAAAATATGTTCACAAATTCTTTGCAGAAATAGAATCTTACTCTCTTCTTCATGAGTATGGGCTGGGCTTCATTGACTTAGAATATGGCAGAGGCGTGGCTTAGTGATTTCTGAGACTGGATGATAAAAAAAACATTGAGACTTCCTTTTGGAGGGTTCATTCTGGGCATGCTAACTGCCATCAAGCAGCCTGCACTAGTCAGTTCAGGCTGCCATAACAAAATATCACAGACCAGGCAGCTTAAACAACAGAAACCTCTCTCTCACAGTTCTAGAGGATAGCAAGTACAAGATCAATGTGCCACCTGATTCAGTTCCCAGTGAGGGCTCTCTTTCTGGCTCACAGACAGCTGTCTTCACACTGCGTCCTCATGCGGTGGAGAGATCCAGCTCTGGTGTCTCTTCTTATAAGGTCCCAGATCTACCAAAAAGGGCCCAATCCTTATGACTTCATTTAACCTTTATCACCTTCTCAAAGGACTTTCCAGGGGGCACTAGTGGTAAAGAACCTACCAGCCAATGCAGGCAGATGTAAGACATGGAGCTTTGATTCCTGAATTGAGAAGATGCCCTGGAGAAGGGCATGGAAACCCACTCCACTATTCACGCCTGGAGAATCCCATGGACAGAGGAGCCTGGCAGGCCATGGTCCATAGGGTCACAGAGAGTCGGACACAACTGAAGTGATTCAGCATTCAAACACACACACCTCATCAAAGGCTCTGTCTCCAAGTATAGTCACATTAGTGGCTAAAGCTTCAATGTATGAATTTTGGAGAGATACATTCAGCCCATTATACAACTCTATGGAAAAGTTCTGAAGCCTCTGCGGAAGCTGAGGCTCCAATACTTTGGCCACCTGATAAGAAGAGTTGACCCATTGGAAAAGACCCTGATACTGGGAAAGGAGGGTCCCAGTCCAAAAGGAGAAGAGGGTAGCAGAGGATGAGATGGTTGGATAGCATCTCCGACTCAATGAACATGAACTTGGGCAAACTCCAGGAGGTAGTGAGGGACAGGGAGGCCTTGTGTGCTGCAGTCCATGGGGTCACAAAGAGTTGGACATGACTTAGCAACTGAACAACAACAACATGATGAAGTTCACATGTCTAGCAATTGAAGACAGCCATGTGGATGAGTCAACTTGGAAGCAGTTCTTACAGCTACAGTCTAGCCTTCAGACAACTGCTGCCCAGGTCAACATCTTAAATGGACCTCATGAGAAGTCCTGAGCCAGAGCCACCTAACTAAGCCTATTCTAAATTCTTTACTGTGAGAAACTGTATGAGAACATAAATATTTGTTGTTAAAGCTGCTAAATTGGGGGATAACTTGTAACTGCTATAGATAACTAGTACACATAGGTCTCAGTAAATATGGCAAAAACAAGGATTATAAACTCATCGCTGATTGATAAAGCATATGCTCTTTCTATTACTTGTAGTGCCTCTCCAATCTTTATTTAAAAGCTCATTCTTATATTGAGATTTTACATATATTAGCTCAGCTAACCCTAATAACAACTTTGAAAGACCAGTTTTATAACAATATACAAAAGCATATTTTTGTAATTAAAAATAATTTTAACCAAATAAAAGGTATGTTTTTTTAACATTATATTCGAGTATAGTCAATTAACAATGTTGTAATAGTTTCAAGTGGACAACAAAGGAACTGCGCCATCCTAATATATGTATCCATTCTCCCCAAACTCCCCTCCCATCCAAGCTGCCACATAACACTGAGTTCCATGTGCTATACAATAGGACCTTGTTGGTTATCCATTTTAAATATAGCAGAGTGTACATGTTGATTTCCAATCCATGTTCCCCCATTCTCTCCCCTGGACAACTATAAGTTCATTCTCTGAAGTCTGTGACTCTGTCTCCGTTTTGTACATAAGTCCATTTAAAAGATATGATTTTGATATTATAAAGCTCTGCCTCTAAAAAACACTCCAATCTGCCTACTTCTCTCCATCTCATTATGACTACCCTAATCTTTGCGGGCACAGGAGGGCCTAGAGGAGCTACTCCACGTTCAAGGTCAGGAGGGGCAGCGGTGAGGAGATATCCCTCGGCCAAGGTAAGGAGCAGCAGCTGCACTTTGCTGGAGCAGCCGTGAAGAGATATCCCACGTCCAAGGTAAGACAAGCCCAAGTCAGATGGTGGGTGTTGCAAGAGAGCATCGGGGGAAGACACACTGAAACCATAATCACAGAAAACTAGTCAGTCTAATCACACTAGGACAACAGCCTTGTCTAACTCAATGAAACTAAGCCATGCCTTGTGGGGCCACCCAGAACAGAAGGGTCATGGTGGAGAGGTCTGACAGAATGTGGTCCACTGGAGAAGGAAATGGCAAACCACTTCAGTATTCTTGCCTTGAGAACCCCATGAACAGTATGAAAAGGCAAAATGATAGGATACTGAAAGAGGAATGCCCCAGGTCAGTAGGTGCCCAATATGCTACTGGAGATCAGTAGAGAAATAACTCCAGAAAAAATGAAGAGACAGAGTCAAAGTAAAAACAACACCCCACTGTGGATGCAACTGGTGATAGAAGCAAGTATCAACACTGTAAAGAGCAATATTGCATAGGAACCTGGAATGTCAGGTCCATGAATCAAGGCAAATTGGAAGTGGTCAAACAGGAGATGGCAAGAGTGAACATCAACATTCTAGGAATCAGTGAACTAAAATGGACTGGAATGGGTGAATTTAACTCAGATGATCATTATATCTACTACTGCGGACAGGAATCCGTTAGAAGAAATGGAGTAGCCATCGTGGCCAACAAAAGAGTCCGAAATGCAGTACTTGGATGCAATCTCAAAAATGACAGAATGATCTCTGTTCATTTCCAAGGCGAACCATTTAATATCACAGTAATCCAAGTCTATGCCCCAACCACTAACACTGAAGAAGCTGAAGTTGAACAGTTATATGAAGACCTATAAGACCTTTTAGAACTAACACCCAAAAAAGATGTCCTTTTCATTATAGGGGACTGGAATGCAAAAGTAGGAAGTCAAGAAACACCTGGAGTAACAGGTAAATTTGGCCTTGGAATGCGGAATGAAGCAGGCCAAAGGCTAATAGAGTTTTGCCAAGAGAACGCATTGGTCACAGCAAACACCCTCTTCCAACAACACAAGAGAAGACTCTACACATGGACATCACCAGATTGTCAACACCAAAATCAGGTCGATTATATTCTTTGCAGCCAAGGATGGTGAAGCTCTATACAGTCAGCAAAAACAAGACCGAGAGCAGACTATGGCTCAGATCATGAGCTCCTTATTGCCAAATTCAGACTGAAATGTAAGAAAGTAGGGAAAACCACTAGACCATTCACATATGACCTAAATCAAATCCCTTATGATTATACAGTAGAAGTGAAAAATAGATTTAAGGGTCTAGATCTGATAGAATGCCTGATGAACTTTGGATGGAGATTTGTGACCTTGTACAGGAAACAGGGATCAAGACCATCCCCATGGAAAAGAAATGCAAAAAAGCAAAGTGGCTGTCTGGGGAGGCCTTACAAATAGCTGTGAAAAGAAGAGAAGTGAAAAACAAAGGAGAAAAGGAAAGATATAAGGATCTGAATGCAGAGTTCCAAAGAATAGCAAGGATAAGAAAGCCTTCCTCAGTGATCAGTGCAAAGAAATAGAGGAAAACAACAGAATGGGAAAGACTAGAGATCTCTTCAAGAAAATCAGAGATACCAAGGGAACATTTCATGCAAAGATGGGCTCGATAAAGGACAGAAATGGTATGGACCTAACAGAAGCAGACGATATTAAGAAAAGGTGGTAAAAATACACAGAAGAACTGTACAAAAAAGATCTTCACGACCAAGATAATGATGATAGTGTGATCACTCACCTAGAGCCAGACATCCTGGAATGTGAAGTCAAGTGGGCCCTATGAACAAAGCTAGTGGGGGTGATGGATTCCAGTTGAGCTATTTCAAATCCTGAAAGATGATACTGTGAAAGTGCTGCACTCAATATGCCAGCAAGTTTGGAAAACTCAGCAGTGGCCACAGGACTGGAAAAGGTCAGTGTTCATTCCAATTGCAAAGAAAGGCAATGCCAAAGAATGCTCAAACTACCGCACAATTGCACTCATCTGACACGCTAGTAAAGTAATGCTCAACATTCTCCAAGCCAGGCTTCGGCAATACATGAACCAGGAACTTCCAAATGTTCAAGCTGGTTTTAGAAAAGGCAGAGGAACCAGAGATGAAATTGCCGACATCCGCTGGATCATGGAAAAAGCAAGAGAGTTCCAGAAAAACATCTATTTCTGCTTGATTGACTATGCCAAAGCCTTTGATTGTGTGGATCACATTAAACTGTGGAAAATTCTGAGAGAGATGGGAATACCAGACCACCTGACCTGCCTCTTGAGAAACCTATATGCAGGTCAGGAAGCAACAGTTAGAACTCGACATGGAACAGATTGGTGCCAAATACGAAAAGGAGTACATCAAGGCTGTATATTGTCACCCTGCTTATTTAACTTATATGCAGAGTACATCATGAGAAACGCTGGGCTGGAAGAAACACAAGCTGGAATCAAGATTGCTGGGAGAAATATCAATAACCTCAGATATGCAGATGACACGACCCTTATGGCAGAAAGTGAAGAGGAACTAAAAAGCCTCTTGATGAAAGTGAAAGAGGAGAGTGAAAAAGTTGGCTTAGAGCTCAACATTCAGAAAACTAAGATCATGGCATCTGGTCCCATCACTTCATGGGAAATAGATGGGGAAACAGTAGAAACAGTGTCAGTCTTTATTTTTGGGGGCTCCAAATTCACTTCAGATGGTGATTGCAGCCATGAAATTAAAAGACGCTTACCTCTTGGAAGAAAAGTTATGACCAACCTAGATACCATATTGAAAAGCAGAGACATTACTTTGCCAACAAAGGTCTGTCTACTCAAGGTTATGGTTTTTCCAGTGGTCATGTATGGATGTGAGAGTTGGACTGTGAAGAAAGCTGAGTGGTGAAGAATTGATGGTTTTGAACTGTGGTGTTGGAGAAGACTCTTGAGAGTCCCCTGGACTGCAAGGAGATCCAACCAGTCTATTCTAAAGGAGATCACCCCTGAGATTTCTTTGGAAGGAATGATGCTGAAGCTGAAACTCCAGTACTTTGGCCACCTCATGTGAAGAGCTGACTCATTGGAAAAGACTCTGATGCTGGGAGGGATTAGGGGCAGGAGGAGAAGGGGACAACAGAGGATGAGATGGCTGGATGGCATCACTGACTCGATGGACGTGAGTCTGAGTGAACTCCGGGAGTTGGTGATGGACAGGGAGGCCTGGCATGCTGTCATTCACGGGTTTGCAAAGAGCCGGACACAACTGAGCAACTGAACTGAACTGAACTGAATCTTTGCCACCACTATCTCTGGCCTGGACAGCCTCATGGCCTAACTGGTCCCTTGGTTCCTTGGGGTTTTATTGCCAAATCTGCATTTCATGTAGCAGGAAGAATGAACTTTTAAATGTGAATCAAACCATGGTACTCTCCTACTTAAAAATCCCTCCTTAACTTTGTGTAACTCATCTTACTGGTTATACTTAATATATTAAAGCAGAGTGAATGGTACTAATCACGTAATCACTCAGTTGGTGGCATTACATTGCAATTATAATACAGTACATACCACATGATCACCTTCACTTCTTTTCACTTTCCCACACTGGTCTTTTTCTATCAATCTGGTCTCAGAGTTGTTGCAGCTTACAAGTCAAGGAAGAATATGATCTCAAGGGAATAAAAGATAAACTCATAGGTTAAAAAAGTTATGGAATAGCTGAATAATATAAGCACTAAGAAATAAAAATGAGACACTAAAGATTTTAGATTATAGGTAAGGATAAAATTAAAGCCTATCAAACAACTCTGATAAAACATCCACACTATATCTGTAAACAATATAAGCAAGTCTTGACTTTACTTACACCCCTAGTTTCTCTAACCAGATTACATTAACCACAGATATCTAGGCAAATTCATCCCTCTGATCTGTCTTTATTCTCTGTCACACAATGTCACAAATGTTCTCTCCTACTGAATTGGTACTGACTTTAGATAGCTGTGTATTAAAAGGGGCCACAGACACCCACTGCACCATGCTCAGCACTCAGACACTGCAGTTGTATTAACCATGATTCTGCCTCTGCTGGCAACGACCTCTTATTGTGCTTGCTAAGACTCAGTGCTCTCCTTTGTCTCTTCCTTTTTCTGCTCCTCTCTGCTTCTCTTGGAGTTTCTTTCTCCATCCTATGGATTAAGAAGGAGTATGTCAAGGCTGTATATTGTCACCCTGCTTATTTAACTTCTATGCAGAGCACATCATGAGAAACGGTGGGCTGAATGAAAGACAAGCTGGAATCAAGATTGCTGGGAGAAATATCAATAACCTCAGACATGCAGATGACACCACCCTTATGGCAGAAAGTGAAGAAGAACTAAAGAGCCTCTTGATGAAAGTGAAAGAGGAGAGTGAAAAAGTTGGCTTAAAGCCCAACATTCAGAAAACTAAGATCATGACATCCAGTCCCATCACTTCAGGGCAAATAGATGGGGACACAATGGAAACAGTGACAGGCTTTATTTTGGGGGGCTTCAAAATCACTGCAGATGGTGACTGCAGCCATGAAATTAAAAGACGCTTACTCCTTGGAAGAAAAGTTATGACCAACCTAGATAGTATATTCAAAAGTAGAGACATTACTTTGTCAACAAAGGTCTGTCTAGACAAGGCTATGGTTTTTCCAGTGTTCATGTATGGATGTGAGAGTTGGACTATGAAAAAAGCTGAGCACTGAAGGATTGATGGTTTTGAACTGTGGTGTTGGAGAAGACTCTTGAGAGTCCCTTGGACTGCAAGGAGATCCAACCAGTCCATCCTAAAGGAGATCAGTCCTTAGTTTTCATTGGAAGGACTGATGTTGAAGCTGAAACTCCAATACTTTGGCCAGCTGATGTGAAGAGCTGACTCACTGGAAAAGACCCTGATGCTGGGAAAGATTGAAGGCAGGAGAAAAAGGGGATGACAGAGGATGAGATGGTTGGATGGTCTCACCGACTCAATGGACATGAGTTTGGGTAAACTCCGGGGGTTGGTGATGGACAGGGAGGCCTGGCGTGCTGTAGTCCATGGGGTCAGAAAGATTCAGACACGACTGAATGATGAAACTAAACTGAATACCACATTTGATCCTTGTTCTCTCTATTCTCTGCACAACTTCTCCTTCCTTACTTTTGTTCAACGTGGAAAAACAATTTATTTCTCTCAGAAATCCTGTTTTCCTGATAATGGCACCAGAAAGACAATTACTCCAAGAAATCCTAGGAATATAGGATTCTTGAGACTAGTCATTATGAACTGTCTTCATTCTTTGGTGTCCTCTGCTATAGCTATGTAGTAGAAAGCGAAGTGACGTCTCTCAGTCATGTCCAACTCTTTGCAACCCCATGGACTGTAGCCTACCAGGCTCCTCTGTCCATGGGGTTTTCCAGACATAGTACTGGAGTGGACTGCCATTTCCTTCTCCAGGGCATCTTCCCAACCCAGGGGTCGAACCTAGGGTCCCGCATTATAGACAGAGGCTTAACTGTCTGAACCACCAGGGGAGCACTATGTAATAGAAGGGAAAATAAATTGTAAACTTGCCTCCTCTTACTTAGATTTTCTATTTTCATACCTCATAGGACAAAGAGACAAAATTAACCTTGAAAGTCTCTTAGGAGCCCCCCATCAAAAACTAGTATTACATCTTATGATAAGTCAATCATAGCTTTTCTTTCAGGGCTGGACTCCATTTCCCTTTTTGGCTTAACACCTGATGAAAGACTTAGCTGGTGTTTAGAGTCTAAATTGTATTAGTAAATAATTATCCTTAAACATTAGAACCACAATCTCTCTGTAAGATCTTGTGCCATTAGAGGCATGAAAGAACTGAGAACACCTAGGAAGAACAGCAGCTTAACCCCTCCCATTATACTCTGGATTATAGACACCCTGAAGAAGGGTGAAATTGCCCCAATAATTTAAATTTCACTCTTTACTTCCTCTCTCTCCTGCTTCCTCTAACTAAATTTGCCTTAAATCCACAAGTGATGTGACCATAGAACATACGTGTAAGGCCATTATCTGTCCCACCAAATGACAGCTCCCTTGAAATAGGAGCAAACACCCTTCCTTGCTTTTAGCTATAATGAGACCCTACATGTAAGTTACTCGAGGTTATAAGAAGTGAGTACCAAGTGAGAAACACAAATACAAAATGAATATCAGTATCATGTTACAGGGCACATTGAAACAATATCTGTGATTTCAAATGCTATGGTCATCCTATACACAAAGAGCTTAAATAATTAGAGTCTCTACTCTTTGGGAGTTCAGGAACTACAATAAATTAATAACTGCAGATAAAAGCATTAATGTGGTAAGACAGTGTAACCAAAATAATATATTAAGCACACAACTAAAACTTTAAAGTTAAGATGTATGGATCCAGTTTTCCTTTGGGTAGTAAGAAAGGAGATATTCACATGGTATAGCATTTTGCTTAGTTTCTATCCTTACAAATTGCATAATTACTCTTGCTCAGCCACTCAAGAAATGTGAAATATATATTTACACCCTTTATACATTACTTAGTAGATTTTTAGGCACAAACTTTTTGTTTTTCACAACTCCAAACCTATGTATAAAAATAAAAGTTAGATAAGGTTCCTACCTGGTAGTTGTAGCAACCTTCACCTTCTCCTTGGAAGGAAAGCAATTAGGTGCTAATTGGATGGTTAGAAGGAAAACCTGCTGATTTCAAGGCAAACTGGATATGTCGGGTTAGAAAAAGAATGATTGTTCTCATTGATTTAACTTGGACACCTGGTAAGTTCTTTAGATGACCCCTTACCAGTCTCAGAAAAGCACAATATGGACTCAAAATGACCAACCAGATATACAGAATTATGATCATTTCATTTTCTGCCAATAGTTCTGTAGAAACTACAAGCATAAAAAGTTAAAGGTTTTATTGCTGACAGATGGGCATGCATGCTGGGAAGGCATATAGCTGGCCGACTCAAAGCGGATGAACAATCCCTGATTTTCATAACATCGCACTTGAAGACACAGCATATTTCATGCCTGAGCAATAAGGACAAGGAAATAGGAAAGTCTCCTTTCTAAAATTTTTCCAGATAGTTAAATGCGAAGTGTCTAGAGAATTTCCACTTAGAGTTAGCTTGACTGTGCTTGGCATGCCTCCTACTAAGATTCATTATCCCACTCAGTTTCAGGTGCCTCAGGGAGATGGGGAGAAAGGCTATATCTACATGGTCTTGATCTCTGCTATCTGTTAATCCAGCCTAACAATGGCAGAAGCTGAGTTACATTCTTTCTCCTCTAGGGCTATTTATATTTAACACAAGGCACAAGCGATGGTTCCCAAACCCTGGTCTAGGAAACATTCAAATATCATTTCTTTCCACCATACTGCAGTTATGATTCAGTGTGTCGGGTAGATGGGGTAAAGGGCCTGCCAGAAAACTGTATTTTAACTGGTATTCCCAGTAAAAACACTCCCATTTATGAATCAGTACGTAGGAAATCAAAAAGCAACAGAATCCAAAGTAATCTATAATAATGCATTTAACACATGGGCAATGAAAACAAAAATTTTGGAGGGACAATCGTACATTAGCAGCTACCTATCTTCTCTTGCAGGAAACCTAACCAGGTTGAGCTATTTTTAATTTTTATCTAGCCAATATCTGAATGTAAAAAATTTGGACTAAATGACTTTCCCATCCCTGCTTCAAGGATTATATGCAGTGATGCGCTGGTAGCTGTTTAACAACCACATATCTGGGAAAAGATGCCATGTGTGTATCTATACATGCTTATTATAAATTTTGCTAGTTAAGAGATAGGTAACACAATTTTGGGCTTCTCTGGTGGTTCAGTGGTAAAGAATCCACCTGCCAATGCAGGAGAGGCAAGTTCAATTCCTAGGTCAGGAAAATCCCCTGGAGAAGGAAACGACAACTCATTTCAGTATTCTTAACTAGAAAATTGCATGGAGGAGGAGCTTGGTGGGCTACAGTCCATGGGTTTATAAAAGAGCCAGACACAACTTAGCAACTAAATAACAACCATAATGTACAATTTACAAATAAAAACAAAATATATAATATTCTTTATTGTAAATTCCACATACTGAAAACTTCAGTGTGATGTCACTTTTTGAATATCCACTACCAGTTTTTACAATTCTATTGCCAGCCAAAGTGTCACAATGAGACTATGAATATATGCTTGCTTATTATCCAATTCAGCCAAGAATTTCTCATATCATTAACAAATGAGTGTAGTTGTAGCACAAAAGTTGATTTATAGCTTTGTTTACATGAAATTGATTTACAATTTTCTTTACATTATGGGCGTTCCTGGTGGCTCAGCTGGTAAAGAATCCACCTGCAACGCAGAAGACCTGGGTTCAATCCCTGGGTTGGGAAGATCCCCTAAAGAAGGGAATGGCTACCCACTCCAGTATTCTGGCCTGGAGAATTCCATAGACTGTACAGTCGATGGGATCACAAAGAGTTGGACACAACTGAGTGACTTTTACTTTCACTTTACATTAAGGAATAAGATTAAAGTGAAATAAGAAAGGCCAACATAGGGCCTTCACTCATCAATGTTGAGAGTACCTTCTTGGCTAAACTGGAAATAGTTTGTGAATACTAGGAGAAATTTTCCTCATTTTTTAATGCTATTCACAATTTAATAACTTTATTTAATCAGCATCAACATCTTCTCCATAAGTTTTAAAACTGAAACAGTCAACAAGACTAAATCAAGTCTTAATCTGCACTATTTGCTGACTTCAGTGGCCTAAAGACTCCCACTTGATCAGTGTCAAGCTACCAACATAACATCACTGAGGCCCGAGTTTTGAAGATATGTGCAGTAGTCTCTTCCACCAGACAAATGATACATATAATGTCAAAAACAGAGTTAATGATTAAAGGTAATAAAATAATTAGATATTAATGAGTTTTGAGTATTGAATACTTTTGTTTCAATATGAATTGGTTATATAATGTATGTCACAATATATGTTTATATAATTTAATTTTTTATAATGACTGTGTTTAACAACTGGTTAACAAAATTCCTGAAAACTTAACAATTAACTATCACAAACCAGTTAGAATCACTGTTATATGTGTGCTTACAATACACAGGTGAGAAGAGGAAAGGCAAAATAGGTTAGGCAACCCTTGGGGAAGGGAAGGCAACCGTTGACAAAGGAAAAATAGAGGAGAGAGACATATGTGGAGAAAAATGGAGAAAAACTTCCTTATCTCTCTGCAACCTACACTCTCAAATACCCCTATTTCTTAATTACGTTGGCAGCAAATCACCAGCATAACAGGAAAATATCAACTAATTAATAGTGAGCCATGGTCATTGGCCATAATCTTCTCTAAAAGCTATTGGCCACTCTTGCCGCCATCTTGGACCCGGTGGAGGCCTGCTGGGAACGGGACTTTTAAAACAACAAATATGTCTGGAAGGCTGTGGTCCAAGGCCATTTTTGCTGGCTATAAACGGGGTCTACGGAACCAAAGGGAACACACTGCTCTCCTGAAAATTGAGGGTGTATATGCTCAAGATGAAACTGAATTCTATCTAGGCAAGAGATGTGCTTATGTGTACAAAGCAAAGAACACAGTCACTCCTGGTGGAAAACCTAACAAAACCAGAGTAATCTGGGGAAAGATAACTTGAGCTCATGGAAACAGTGGCATGGTTTGTGCCAAATTCCAAAAGCAACCTTCCTGCTAAGGCCATTGGACACAGAATCCATGTGATGCTGTACCCTTCAAGGATTTAAACTTCTTGAAAATAAACAAAAGTGTGGATTTTAAATAAATAAAAGTGTTAGTATACATGTCAATGTATGGCTAAACCAATACAGTATTGTAAAGTAAAATAAAGTAAAAATTAAAAATTAATTTAAAAAATTAAATTACATTCATGTATTTCTTGAAAGAAAAGAAAAATAAATAAATAAATAAAAGCTATTGGCCAATGATTTTCAACCATGTTGCCTATGAGACTCAGTTGTGATTCTGTGTGTGTGTGTGTGTGTGTGTGTGTGTGTGTGTATCAAGACCACTCAAACCAGAATTTCCTAAGGTGACTGTACATTTCAAATTACTCTGAAATTTTAACCTGGAAGATTCAGCATTCAATTGTGTGTATGATTCACATTGGAGAGTCTGTTTCTGAAATCTCATCTTGAAAATAGGTAACTACATCGATTTCATTAAATAAAGGAAATAATCTATTTCTATGTTTAAATAGGGAACTATATTGCATCAAATTCTTTTTAGAATCAGCATTAATAAAAAGAAACATCTCATTTTTAAAATTCCCTGAAATTTTTTTCTGATATCTAGTCATAAATTCCTCACAAGTGAAAAGTTTATAGTCACAACAGTCTGTTGTTTTTCTATATTTTCAAAATTGAAAGATGAAGAATAAAGACTTTGATCTGACTGACAAGATAATGACAGGGACAGAAAGAGTATTTTTTAGGACATATTTTCAAAATTGTGCATATGGAATGATATTTTCCAACTTAGAAAATCCCATTATTTTAAATGGCATTTACAAGATCACATTTTGAATGCCTTTGAAATTTTATCCTAGAATATTCAACTGTGATGGTGTCTATTTGACTTAAGCTCACATTGGATAACTTACTTTTTTTTACAAGTCACTATTTCAACACACAAGTGCTTTGAAGTTAAGAAATAACCATCTAATATTTTTAAGCTTTTAATCAATTTTAACATTATTAAAACTTAAGTAAAAATTATTTTATAGCAAAAACCAAAACTATTTCTGAAAAACTTTATGTAATTAAAACAGTATAAAAAAAAGAGATTAAAAAGGATTACAATCTGAACTTGGAGATATTAGTAATCATATGATGTTTTCATGCTTTATATTATAATAAAAACATCACATCAGAACACTTATATTCACGATTCAAGTTGCTAACCTAGAATGTTTTTACATTTTAACCATTTTTTGAGTTGGTAGTCTCTCATTAGGAGGTCAGTAATCTCCTGATAATTTATTAGCAGTTTTGCTGGAGCTGCTCCCTGGGTTTCCATTTTCTACATTTACATATGGCTTTTCCTGCCACCTCCACATCTAACAGTGATGGTGTCAGTTCTGGTGACACCGTCTCCAAGAGCGTGAATCATTTGGGATGATGATCAGTTAAAGTTAGCAGCACAACTACAAGGCAATCTGACGGCCAGATTAGGGTTCAATTATCCATTTGCCCCTGAATTCAGTTCAGTTCAGCTCAGTCGCTCAGTCGTGTCCAACTCTTTGCAACCCCATGGACTGCAGCACACCAGGCCTCCCTGTCCATCACCAACTCCCGGAGTTCACTCAAACTCACGTCCATTGAGTCCGTGATGCCATCCAGCCATCTCATCCTCTGTCATCCCCTTCTCCTCCTGCCTTCAATCTTTCCTGATTGAAATAACACCCAGTTTTTCAGATGCAATGATTAATTAAACCACCAGGGCATATGCAGAAAATTGTGGACACAAATCATAAAATGTCACTATCTATCCACAGTTACCAACTTACCAATTATCATTTCATTTTTGTTCATTTATTTCCATCTGTTTATTGTTTAGAAACCCTTCTAGTCAGTACATTAGCCAGATACCACCTAACCTTCGATCCCCTGGAGAAGGGAAAGGCCATCCACTCCAGTATTCTGTCCTAGAGAATTGCAGGGACTATATAGCCCATGGGTTGCAAGGAGTCGAAAATGACTGAGCGACTTTCGTTTTCACTTTCTTTGACTTTGGTACGTACTACAGTTTCCATTAAACTAAAATTCTAAAGTAGCTTTTCAAATGTTGAGTTTTTATCTTTACCAATGTAAAATTGTAAAACCTTCCTTATCCATTCATTGCATCAAAATCTTGATTTCTCTAGATATTAAATCATTAATCTTATTTGAATATATTGATATTTCAAGATCAAAGCTTCCATTTTAACAAATTTACATGGCAACCAATAATAAATCCTAAGATGCCCACATTTTTGGATCATGACCTGACTAAATCTTTTGTCTGAAGCTGATGCTACAATACTTCTATATTTGGAAACAAAGAACATATTTAGGGGATTATACTTAGACAAGGACAGTAAAAAATCTTTCTTTTACGTAATTTTTCTTTTTCTGAGCACATGCAGTATATTTATAGCTCTGCAGGTTAACAGAAAACATGGATGTTATTATACATGCTGCTTTGTTCCTTTGGCTTTCTTCAAAACATCTAAGACAAGAGCCTCTCATAATTTTCTGTAACAGAACTTTGCTGCCACCAACTGAGCACATTCACCCAATGCAAGGGGATGTTTTTTATAAAGCAATGCTGGAAAGGAAGATGACGGGAAGCTCACACATTCTCTTGGCCTGGATCCCAGACACTAACCAGAACCCCATTTCTAATCCATTTCTAATTAGGAATGCCGCCAGAACAATGGCAGCCCTCCCCTCACAGTCCTAAACCAATTTATATTAATATAAAACTCCTCCTTAATTTGTAATCACAGGGAACTTGTTTTAGTCATACAAACAAGCATAAATCAAAGGCTTGTGCCAGGAATGTCACATCATGAAACAGTGATGCTGACCTGATCAATGAACTAGACTAAGGTGGTTACCAGGTCAGAGAGGCAAACCCTTCTCATCTCATTGACACTAACAAATTCTTATTAAAAAGGCGGCAAAGTCTCCACTCTGCTGTGCTGTGCTAAGTCACTTCAGTCATATCTGACTCTTTGAGACCCTATGGACTATAGCCCACCAAGCTCCTCTGTCCATGGGATTTTCCAGGCATGAATACTGGAGTGGGTTGCTATGCCCTCCTCCAATGGATCTTCCCTACCCAGGGATCTAACCAACATCTCTTACATATCCTGCATTGGCAGGCAGGTTCTTTACCACTAGCGCCAAAGTGTCCACAGATGACTCTAATTTCTTCTCTCTGGGCCAAATTCATACGTCTTAGGGATAAAATATCAGTCAGTTGGGGCTTCCATAGTCATTCAGGTGGTAAAGAATCCACCTGCAATGCAGGAGACCTGGGTTTGATCCCCTGGTTGAGAAGATCCTTGGAGAAGGGCACAGCAACCCACTCCAGTATTCTTGCCTGGAAAATCCAATGGACAGAGGAGCCTGGCAGGCTACAGTCCATAGAGTTACACAGAGTCGGACACGACTGAATCAGCTTAGCACACACACCCACACATCAGTTACTTGAGTGACCCTAGACCTTAGCAACACTTCAGAAGCACCTCGTAAGATACAAACTGCAACACCTCCAGAACTACCAATCAGAACCTCCTAGAAGAGTCTTTGGGCACAGAAGATCCTAGTTCACAGCCAAAGTTGAGGATCACCAGCTGAGTAAATGGCAACCCACTCCAGTGTTCTTGCCTGGAGAATCCCAGGGACAGGGGAGCCTGGTGGGCTGCCGGCTATGGGGTCACACAGAGTGGACACGACTGAAGCGACTTAGCAGCAGCAGCAGCTGAGTTAATCCTTTTTTCTCTCTCTTTTTTTTTTTTTTTTTTTTGGAAGAGGGAGAAGGCTCAAAAGAGTAAAAGTAATGCACAAAATTGTGTGCCCAGGCCCTCAAGGAAAACCCTGGGAAGACCTGGAGCCTGGGTTTAGACAGTGTGGTACCAGCTCACTGAAGAGACTTAGTCTGCATGGAAACACCTCCAGCATGTTGACCTTTGCCATACTGCTTTGTCCTCTTGAACAATTCAGCACCAGCAAGATGAAAATGCTGGGAGGGTCAAAAAAACAGTCCTTGGAAGGTAGATAATAAGGAAAATAACTCCAGTTTATTTTATTTCATACCTCCCCCGTTTAGCCTGAAATTTTTTTTGCCTTAAACCTTATAAGAACTGAAAATATCTTTCAGTTCAGTTCAGTTCAGTCGCTCAGTCGTGTCTGACTCTTTGCGACCCCATGAATCGCGGCACGCCAGGCCTCCCTGTCCATCACCAACTCCCAGAGTTCACTCAGATTCACGTCCATCGAGTCAGTGATGCCATCCAGCCATCTCATCTTCTGTCGTCCCCTTTTCCTCCTGCCCCCAATCCCTCCAAGCATCAGAATCTTTTCCAATGAGTCAACTCTTCGCATGAGGTGGCCAAAGTACTGGAGTTTCAGCTTTAGCATCATTCCTTCCAAAGAAATCCCAGGGCTGATCTCCTTCAGAACTGTGCATTGAATACAACCTATTTTGCTAATTCCCATGCCACCAATATTTTTCTCTGAATAGACAGTCATCTGTGTGCTTTAAATAAATGTTTCATATAAACTATTTTAAGTAAAGTTAATATATATTTGAAGATTTTCATGTGTTTGGCTTAGTATTTATAGTATAAAAAGGAAACAATTTAAAACACAATACAATGATATTTGATCCTACAGTTTTGTAAAAAATTTTTTAACCTCCCTCTTGGGAAGCTTTATTTTAGGCTTCTTTTAGTGTCTTGTAAAAAGATTCATCTGCCACCATAATGAAAGGGAGTTCATATTTTATTTCTCCTACTTCTTAGATGCCCCCTCCACTCTACCAGCCCTGTTGCCATCCATCCCTAGCCCTACCTCAATGACTTTGTGTCAAGTCTAACCCTGGTTCATCTACTCTCCTGCCTAGAGATGATTTTAACCTACTCTCCTAGCAAGCACCCAAGAATCCCTGAAATTGAATAAACACTACTGCTCCCACCGAATTGAGGTGGCTCTATTCTCTTTTTAAAATTAATTTTTACCAGAGTACACCTGCTTTACAATGTTGTGTTGGCTTCTACTGCACAGCGAAATGAACCAATCATACATATATCCCCTCCCTTTTGGTGACCTGAATGAGATGGTGCTATTTGTGATGATAGGATGGCTCTGTTCTTGGCAATAAGAAGAAAAATGTGGTTCTTCCTACTAGGGCCTTCAAGCTGACACTGCAAGGATTAGAATTGCATTCTACAAAAAAAAAAAAGAAGAAGAAGAAGCACAGAGAAATAAACATTTAGTTGTACTCATCTAGACAACAGAGATTCCTATTTTTGGAAATACGATCACTAATTTATGGAGGCAGGAGGGGGTGAGAGAGAAGCAAACAAAAAGGAGGCTGGTGGTGGAAGTGACTTGACTCTATTATGAGTGAAAGCTATAAATCTATACAAGGCAAGACTCCTCATCAAAAATCTAGTAGGAGGAAGGGATGAGGCCCTTCCTGGGGGTAACTAACCCTAAGGAATGAAGTGGCCAGGCAGACAAACTGCTTTCAGTTAACAAAGCTTCAGTTGTTGAAAGGGAATAGGGATACAAGCAACCCTGCTTTGGCACATACATGGAAAAGAATAGAGCTAAAACTGAAAACATATTGTATTTCTGCATCTTAACAGAATACAGAACGGCTTCTGGAATTGTGAGGACACTTGAGAACACAAGTGATTTGGGCTCCTAAAGGACTTCAAAATATCAGTGTAAAGCAGAGAAACCCAAGAGATGTGGTTTAACTGAATGCCATATGACAGATCAAAAGAAAGGTCAAACCAAAAAAGGAAAGAAAAAAAACAATGGGGTCATACAGTCATTGGAAGGACTAGCTCCCTGAGGAGTACACACAAAATATTTCTATTTTCTATACAAAAGATTCCCGTTAGTAAGTTAGAAGTCATTTTACAGGGGAATGAAGGTGCTGGAAAAAATAGATCAACTGGGTTTCAGGCACAGTGATAGAAATGAGTGGGCTCCACCCACAAGATGTTTCACTTCACTTTCCACCTGGGAACATATTGTATCTCCTGGAAATACACCAATATGCCTTCTCCTTGGTCCTGACATGTCCTTATTATCATAAGCTAAAAGTTCTCATAAGAAATATTTAATCAGGAGGCAAGAAGGAGATATCTTGGTTAATTATTGCCATAAAGAATAAATAACTTTGAACCTAATCTAATGTATGGGTTTCCCTTGTGGCTCAGAAGGGCTCCAAAATCACTGTAGATGGTGACTGCAGCCATGAAATTAAAGGACACTTGCTCCTTGGAAGAAAAGCTGTGACCAACAGCATATTAGAAAATAGAGAGACTATGTGGAAAATTCTGAAAGAGATGGGAATATCAGACCATCTGACCTGCCTCTTGAGAAATCTGTATGCAAGTCAGGAAGCAACAGTTAGAACTGGCCATGGAATAACAGACTGGTTCCAAATAGGAAAAGGAGTACGTCAAGGCTGTATATTGTCACCCTGCTTATTTAACTTCTATGCAGAGTACATCATGAGAAACACTGGACTGGAAGAAACACAAGCTGGAATCAAGATTGCCGGGAGAAATATCAATAACCTCAGATATGCAGATGACATCACCCTTATGGCAGAAAGTGAAGAGGAACTAAAAAGCCTCTTGATGAAAGTGAAAGAGGAGAGGGAAAAAATTGGCTTAAAGCTCAACATTCAGAAAATGAAGATCATGGCATCCGGTCCCATCACTTCATAGGAAATAGATGGGGAAACAGTGGAAACAGTGTCAGACTTTATTTGGGGGGGCTCCAAAATCACTGCAGATGGTGACTGCAGCCATGAAATTAAAAGACGCTTACTCCTTGGAAGAAAACTTATGACCAACCTAGATAGTATATTCAAAAGCAGAGGCATTACTTTGCCAACTAAGGTCCGTCTAGTCAAGGCTATGGTTTTTCCTGTGATCATGTATGGATGTGAGAGTTGGACTGTGAAGAAAGCTAAGCGCTGAAGAATTGATGCTTTTGAACTGTGGTGTTGGAGAAGACTCTTGAGAGTCCCTTGGACTGCAAGGAGATCCAACCAGTCCATTCTGAAGGAGATCAACCCTGGGATTTCTTTGGAAGGAATGATGCTAAAGCTGAAACTCCAGTACTTTGGCCACCTCATGCGAAGAATTGACTCATTGGAAAATACTCTGATGCTGGGAGGAATTGGGGGCAGGAGGAGAAGGGGACGACCGAGGATGAGATGGCTGAATGGCATCACGGACACGATGGACGTGAGTCTGAGTGAACTCCAGGAGATGGTGATGGACATGGAGGCCTGGCGTGCTGCGATTCATGGGGTTGCAAAGAGTCGGACACGACTGAGCGACTGAACTGAACTGATTCTACCAACAAAGGTCTGTCTAGTCAAAACTATGGATTTTCCAGTAGTCACGTATGGATGTGAGAGTTGGACTATAAAGAAAGCTGAGCACCAAGGAATTAATGCTTTTGAACTGTGGTGTTAGAGAAAACTCTTGAGGGTCCCTTGGACAACAAGGAGATCAAACCAGTCAATCCTAAAAGAAACCAACCCTGAACATTTATTGGAAGGATGGATGCTGAAGCAGAAACTCCAATACTCTGGCCACCTGATGCGAAGAACTGATTCCCTGGCAAAGACCCTGATTCTGGGAAAGATTGAAGGCTGGAGGAGAAGGGAATGACAGAAGATGAGATGGTTGGATGGCATCACCAACTCAATGGACATGAGTTTGAGCACACTCTGGGTGTTGGTGATGCACAGGGAAGCCTGGCATGCTGCAGTCCATGGGGTTGCAATGAATCAGGCACAACCGAGCGACTGAACTGAAACTGAATCTACTGTACATGTCGCATATTGTCCTCCAACTAATTAAATAACACCAAAATAGTCCCATCTCAAAGCCCACTTTTACAAGAGTATTTTTGCAGCTAACTTATTCTAGTAGAGCCAATAATATAGATTTTTATAAAAATTCAGTCTTCTTCAAAGATCAAACTAAAGTTCTCTTATATCAAGGTAATACTTGACCTTGAATATTTTCAGGCTGAAGTAAAATCTTCGATGCTTTAAGGTATAAAAATTCAGAGTTCACAACCAAAAGCTTGTCTAAGTTCTTCAAGTTGTAAAACTCCTCCATTTTATTTTATATTTTTTAAAGTTTGGTTCTTCCCACTAGGGCTTTTGAGCTGACACTGCAAGGATTAGAATCATCCTTCCAAAAAAAAAGCACAGAGAAACAAATATTTAGTTGTGCTCATCTAGACAGCAAATAACTCTATGTAACATCTGCCCTGACTCCGCAGGGTCCCTTGAGTCCCATAGCAGTATACTTGGCCAATAGCAGTCTGCTTCAAGTGGGTTTTGACGGGTCTGGGGGGCCCACCACTGCTAGCTCTCCTAGCCAGCTGCTGTTTGGTATTGTGTGGGAAGGTCTATCCACTACAAATTGCTGTATCATTGTACCAGGGCACTTTGTTACTAGAAAAATTCTCACACATATTTGCCCTGGAGAGAAAGTTTAATAAAAGTGCCAAACTTCCACTAATGTTGTCCCTATGACCAACTCATATGGTCCCTATGACCCAACCTTAAGGTAAAGTGGGAAAGCCTACAGAAGAAGAAAAATATAAGCACAAAAAAATTTTAAATAACATGTCAGCTTTGTTAACTAAAATATTTTAATTAGCCAATTAATTATCAAAGTTTCAAGAATTTTGTGGAAACTTCGAACGGGATTTCACTATAATCTAAAACTAACTCCTAGAACTGGTGGCATAGGAATACTACAGAAATAAAGGCTATGAAACCCAAACTCAAGGCATCCCCACTCCAGTGATTATCAATAATTCACTGTAACATCAAGTCTACATTAAGTTACATGGAACACACACCAAGTACTTAAGCAACGTGGCTGCAGAGCAGGGGGTGGCCCTGCCTTCCACATTCATTGATGCATTCCTATTATTGTAAGGCATCAACAACCCCGTTGCCAGAGATGTGCCCCAGTACAAAACCTGTGGACTCAAACACTTAATTAAATCATCTAGATCTTTATAAACATATTGTACCTTGGCTCATTATTGCTGAATGATGAGCTAAACTTTGTTGTGTAAGAACAGTACACTCACCTCTGCTGGGAAATTTGAGTACTCCAGGAAATCCTCAGTACCCAAAACTCCCTCTCTCATTGTAAAAAACTTCAACCTCTGAAATTTCACATCTGGGAACTCATCCTAGATTCAGTTTTTAAGTGGGAAATATTTCCTAAAAGTTTACATATTATCTACACTGAAAAGATAATCATTTAGGAGAACTGAGTTCTTTGGTTGGAATATGAGACACCATCGCCTAAAAGAGGAAAGACAGCTATAAAAAGGGAGAACAAGCAAAGAAATGACAAGGGGAACACTTGAGAAGAACTTGTTTCTTTTCCAGGTTGGCTAGTTGCTCAGTCCACAGAAGAACTCTTGCAGACCAGTATAGTCTTTCTATCACAATAGTGGCAAAAAAAATAAATAAATAAACAGCAGAAGAGATGAGATAGAACCATGGGAAAACCAAGTCATGGCAGATACTGTTGCACAAAAAGTCCCCACTGTGGAAGGCAAAAAGCTATAAGTAGAAAGGGGGCAAGTCACATTACATCTCTGAGCCTCAGTTTCCTGATATGTAAAACACTGGAAATATACCAAGTATAGCCTACCTTGATCCTGCCTGTGAGCTGTCTCATCATTCATGTCCAACTCTTTGGGACGCTATGGACTGTAGCCCATCAGACTCCTCTATCCATGGGATTTTCCAGGCAAGAATACTGGAATGGGTTGCAATGCCCTCCTCCAGGGTATCTTCCCAACCCAGGGATCAAACCCACATCTCTTATGTCTCCTGCATTGGCAGGCATGTCCTTTATCACTAGCTCCACCTGGGAAGTCGCAGAACCTCCCCTACCACCTTCATTTCTCTCTCTCCTTCCATTTGGGGGTGGTATGAAGAAGAATGGGGAAAAAGGATGCTACCTGCTTCTGATTTCTTGGCTTCTCTGCAGCTGCCACTATAGAGATTTCTTTCTTTCTTTCATCTCTTCAATCAACACATCTTTAACTGCATCTGTAGATGTTCTGAATGCCAAAAGTCTGTGAAGAAAACGAATGCAGAAAGAATTCATAGATAAAAATGGTTGACATGGACGTTACTAGAAGCTGCATTTGTAAAATAAACTTCACCGTCAGAACAACTGTTAACACAGTGACACCAAACCATGAATAGGCTTCTGAAGACAGACAATAGCACCATCAATATGCAAAGACATGGAGAAGTTTATTCTGGAAAGTGGCTGGTATAATATAGATGCAAAATGAGAGAACATTACAAAAAATAATAAGGTAAACCAAAACCTTTTGAGTCCACACCACTTTCTCTAACATAGGCCATCATTCTAGGTAGCCAAGAGAGTCTCTAAATTTGTTGTGTGGTGCAAGTTCTAGAGGGAGCTTCACAGGTGGCACTAGTGGTAAAGAATGAAAGTCACTCACAGGGTTGCAAAGAGTTGGACACAACAGTGAAACTGAAATAAGGCTCCAAGTTAATATAACATACATTGGAAAGCAATGTAAAATCATGCATTGAGGAAAAGGAAGGCAAAGCAAAATACAACAGGAAAAAGAACAATTTATTCAATCAAAAATTAAGCAAAGAATATTTGTTGAACACTTACTATATCCAAAATATACATTTTTTACTTAAGTACATTATTTTGGTTATTTCTCTATCACTGTAAGAACAGAGATGATATCAGCCCTACCCTTGAGATGAAGAAGTTGAGGCTCAGACATTTTTCCATGGCTATACATCTAGAAAGTTAGGTAGGAGGCATTCAAACTGACACTAAATCCCAAGATTGTTTTCAGTATTACTTTTAATATAACAGGTTTCTTATTCTATTGACTGTAGGAACACAGGTTGAAAAATTATGAAATATGGTGCCCAAAGCCAAAGAAGCTAGAAAGTATTTGATGCAAATGCTAAATGTTCTTTCCAGCAACTTTAGAGGACATGAATAATATGGTTATTTTAGGGACAGATGAAGAAAATAAAATCGAGGTCACTTAATACTTTCAATGAACATTTTCCATGAAGTGAGAAAGGTAATCACCAAGAGCCACTAACGCCTCAAACAAATGGAAAAATAAAACAGTTTATAAATAATCAACAGGTAACATAGCTTCCCAGGTGGCACAGTGGTAAATCCACCTGCCAATGCAGGAAGCACAAGAGATATGGGTTTGATCCCAGGGTGAGGAAGGTCTCCTGGAGTAGCAAATGGCAACCCACTCCAATATCTTGCCTGGGAAATCCTATGGAAAGAGGGGCCTGGCGGGCTATAGTCCATGGGGTCACAAAAAGTCAGACACAACTGAGTGACTGAGCGTGCACACACACACACACACACACACACACACACACACACACACACACACACCAGGATAAAGTACCCTTGGCTGATATAAAGAAGTATAAACATAAGGAATAGTTTCACTACAGAAACCAGTAATCCTTGTTTAAAACATTTCTCATTTTCTATGATTTCAACTATAATCTTTTCATACTTGAAAACAATTTGGACATTTTAAAGACAACGAGGCAGTATTCAAAAGAAACTGGAAGGCTACAGCAAAAAAAAAAAGTACTCTCCTTTTTTGTTCTAGTTTTTTACAATGTCTTACTTTGGTATCATTTTCTTTCCATCTTACTTCAGTATGTCACATTGACAAATTATTAAGTTACAAAATCAATTTAAAATATTTTTTTAAACCCTGAGAATTTTCTATTACAAGATAAATTACAGAGTTTAAATTAATCAAAGGGAAATCAACAAACATGATCAATTTATAAGATAGAAAAATTCTTCAATTTTTTTAATAGAAAAGTATTTATCATTTTCCTCAAAGACTAATCATGTTATGATTAGTCCAGAAAATGACATGTCCAGAAAATAACTGGACAAATGAGGCAAACTGAAAAAGACAAACTCAGAACAAAAAGAAAAAAACCTCTCTATCTTGAACATTCAGATAATTTATACATGATGTAATTTGAAAAACCTCATATTACCTACCCTATTGTCCCTTTTCAGCATCTACACTAAATGAAATATATGAAAAATAAAAATGGAAATCAGCCCAATTGTCTACTCTGTTTTGAGAACAAACTTATGTACTAGGGACTTCCCTGGCGGTCCAGTGACTAAGCTTCTGTGTTCCCAATACAGAGGGTTTGAGTTTGATCCTTGGTCGGGGAACTAGATCCCATATGCTGCATTTAAAGGGATCTCACATGCCACAACTTAACTAAAAAAAGGGATTCCCCACTAAAGAATCCTGAATGCCGAAACTAAAGACCCTGCAAACCACAATGAAAATCGAAGATCTCACGTACCACAACTAAGACCCAGTGTAGCCAAGTTAAATTTTTTTAAATAAAGTACTGATACAACATGGATGTTGATCAAGAAATATATGATATAAGATTGATGAACTTCAAAAACATAGCACTAAGGAGAGAAGCCAGACTCAAGAGACCATATTTTAGATTATTTAATTTATATACACCAACCAGGATAAGCAAAATTATAGTGACTGGAAGTAGATTTGTGATTGCCTTGGGCTAGAGGTTGGAATAGCGAGTCACTGAAAATGGACAGAAGGTTTCATTTGGAATGATGAAAATATTCTAAAATTAGATTGTGACGTTGGCTGCACAACTCTGTAAATTTACTAAAAGTCATTGAATTGTACACTTAAAAGGAGTGAATTTTATGGTATGTAAACTATACCTCAATAAAGTTATTACACAAATTGTTTTGGTTCAGACGGTAAGGAGTCCGCCTACAATGCAGGAGACCTGGATTCAATCCCTGGGTTGGGAAGAACCCCTGGAGGAGGAAATGACAACCCACTCCAGTATTCTTGCCTGGAAAATCCCATGGATGGAGGAGCCTGGCAGGCTACAGTCGCAAGGGTCACAAAAAGTCGGACACAACAGACCAAGTTCACTTTCTTTCTACCAGATACCAATTTAAATTCTGAAAGAGCTCCTTTAAAATCAAACTAGTTCAACCAAACGAATTCTCTCCTGTCATTTCTCATGAGTATGGAGGATCCAATGGTGCAGTATTTTTCTCATTTTCCTTTGAAACTCTCCCTATTCAAATGAAGACAAAAATCTCAGTTGAAACCATTAGCCTCTGAAACCATCAGCTCTTATCCTCTTCTGCATCACTCATAAAAGCTTACAAAAGGGTCAAATTCATGGCTGGGTCAAATTCTGAACTAGGAGAATGCTTACTACTAAACATGTTTAAGTGTACCTATAGTAAATGTACTTAAACATAACTGTTCTCTCTTAAAGTCCTTTATATTTTGGTATATAGGTACTTCAAAAAATAAATTTTTGAGACTGTGACTCATAAACTTACTTCCTTAAGTTTCCAAAATTAGCGCTAATGCTTTCTGGAACCTGAAAAGGGCTTTTTTTGGTCTCACTTTTATCATATGGGCAACATCAGGTTGGGTTAGTCACAATCGTTAACGAGAGATCTCGCAATTTAATGGAGCAGTCACAAAACCAATTTGAGCAGAAGAAAAGTTATGACAGTAATAGAAATGACTCTTCTTACCTTTGTGGTTGTAAAAAAGATGTGAAGACATGACTCCTAACAGCTAAACAGACTTGGAGCCTGTCCAGGACACCTGAGAAGAAAAAGACTACCGCCTCAGTTTCATCCTTTTCCTGGGCATAGACAGGTAACTCTGAACAGACACTTCCTTCTTTTGTGTTTATCCGTCCCTCCTGGTTCCAGTCCACCCGAAATTCCAGTCTGTAGTCACTGGTCTCAGTCCCACTCCATTCTCATACCTATACCTCAGTCTCTGCATTTACTTTTAAGTTTATCCTCTTTCTTTCTTTTTTCCTTCCTTCCTTCTTTTCCTTCTTTTTTTTTTTTTTTAGGAAGGAAATCATACCTCAGAAAGGTTTTCAAGAGAGGATACATTTAGGAAGTGCTTACATCAGGAACTTGGTCATTTATACTTTTGTTACTTTGCTATATTCCAAAGATGTTACAATATATTTACTACAAGATGAAATACAATTTAAAAGAGGAGGAACTAAGAAAAAATGGGATGGGATGGGGACCGCCACAGTAAGAAGATAGAAGAAAAATAGGAAAGTCAAGATAAAGCCAGAAATCAATTTATAACACAAAATGCACTCTATAAGGTGGAACCCAAAGTTAACAAAAAAAATTTCCAGTAACCAACACAAAGAAAATAAAAACTGTTAAATATATCATTATTTTGATAAGACAGCAATAGGCCAGCTAAGAAAAGAAATATATATGAGATAAATTTTTATTACAAGCAACATAGTGAATATCTTCAACAATAAATATAACAACAGTGTTCATAAAGAAAAACTCAGAGGGTTAGAATAAGCATGAAAAAAAGCAGTTAACTATGTGCCTTGGAGAGTAATAAATGTTGCCTAATGAGAAGTGAAATGGTAGTTCTGAAGAAACTCTAATATTCTCTTCTACTTATCACTGTCTTGTGTTTTCACAATAAAAAATTCTATAATATTGAAATCTTCATATCTTAGAAGTCTGCTAACCCTATTCTCTACTTGCTGCATATTTGAGCATGATTAATCAACTTTTAATCAACATTTCTAGTATTGAGAAATGTATTATTTTCCAACGCAATCCACTTTTTGACAATTCTATTTATTGAACACATATCCCTTATATTGAATCAATATGTGCTCCTACTCACTGGTCCTATACCTGGTTTCTGGAGTTGCACAAATAAACTTCACTGCTAGCCATGTGATAGATAGACTGCTGAATGTTTGTAGACAGCTAGCATGGTACCCTGCCTCTCTGAGCTACATATCCCAGATCTCCTGTTTATAAAGAAACTAAGAAAATTCATTATGTGCAGATGCTCATCTTCTCTGAGTCAGCTAATACAATGAAAGAAAATTGTGCTTAAAAGAAGAAAAGAAGATACTGGCAAATAAGAGAGAGAGCCAAGGCACATTTTATAAAATAGCCTTTAAATATCAGATTCCTGAAAAATTAAATTCTTGGGTTTTCACTTATAAGAGGATATTCTTAGTAAATAAAACATAAAATGCCCAAGTATCCTTATTTGTATAAGCAACAGTCAATTTGAATAATTTTAAAAGTGAATTATTAAAGGATCTATTTTTCCTACATTTTCTGAAAGGGTTAGAAGGAATAATTTAGTAGTAAATATTTTGAAAAGAAAAGGGCAAAGCCTTTATTTAAAGGCTTACCTAAATTAGGATCAAATTTTGAGTGGAGGAGAAATAATTAAACTAGTGTTGAACTATATTTTATAAGATTTATCTGTTCCTATATAGGAAGAATATTCTTTGAATCCAAAATGAATTTCTCTCATTTGAAGAGAAAAACATTAATTCAACCACTCTTAAATTTTACTTACAAAAAAAAAAAAAAAAACGAGTTTAACTCTATATACCATAACAACAACAAATTCAAGAATTTACCTTTATTTCTACTTTTTTAATTACATTTCTGAATAACATGTCATGTGCAAGAAAAGATAATGAACAAAGAGAATGTATCATCAAAATATTTCAAATGTACACAGGAACCTCATTCACCCTCCAGTCCCTCTGGCTTTCAAAGCTGCACAAAGGACAGCTGGATTGTCCAACAGCTCCCAGTGTCCACCCTTTAGGCTTTGTACACACAATCTAGGGATCACTGGATAAAAGGGCATCCTTTGGTGCTCACAGCCCCCATCCATTTACCTTGTCTATTCTTATTTAGTTCACTCTGGAATGTGAAATAAGACTGTTATAAAAGAATGCAAAAGAGAAATCAATTGAATGCTACCATGGAGAAAATTGGAAACTATTTAAAGTGCCAAGGTGCAGAACCAAATCTAAGTATCTATGATCCCTGACATTATTACAAAAGCAATCAGAGATCCATGGCTCTTTTCAAATATAAAACTCTTTTCCTTAATAGTAATACTCAACTAGACAGTGATAAACAGAAGCATTAGTGAAAATAAATTAAATTATCCCACTCTTTGATAATGAATAGATAATAGTATCTGTCCAATTTGGAATCACCCAGCTTCACAATTTCTTAAGACTACAGGTAGTGTTTGTTACTCTCTACTTTCCACAAAAAGCATGCCTTGTTTCTCCTAATGAAGAGCTGTGAAGAGATTAAACCAGCTAAAAGTATTCATTCTAAACTGAAACAAAGTATCACTAACACATTTTGGAAAAAAAAAAAATAGAGTAAGTTTTGCTTCTTACCCATTTCATTTAAGCAGTACTTTCTTTTTGATAATTCCCTACAATATTTCTTCTAACTTGTCCCTTCACTAATGACTTAGAAGATACAAATACTTAAACTGGTCATATAACGTTCTTAAATGCCAAAAGTTTTGATGTCAGAAAAAAGAAAGATTTCAACATATTGACTTAAGGGTACTGCCAACATTTCTTCTCCGTTTATCATCTTGTGCTCTAGCTGTTCACTCACCGTTCCCAAATCAATGAAATTATAATGGAATTGATTTCTATTTGCAATTTTATGGTTGTACTGTAAAAAAAAAAAAAAACTCACTAATTAAAAAAAAAAAATTAAGTGTTCTTAAGGGTATAACGCTAGTAAAGTAATGCTCAAAATTCTCCAAGCCAGGCTTCAGCAATACACGAACCGTGAACTTCCAGATTTTCAAGCTCATTTTAGAAAAGGCAGAGGAACCAGAGATCAAATTGCCAACATCCGCTGGATCATGGAAAAAGCAAAAGAATTCCAGAAAAACATCTATTTCTGCTTGATTGACTATGCCAAAGCCTTTGACTGTGTGGATCACAATAAACTGTGGAAAATTGTTCAAGAGATGGGAATACCAGACCACCTGACCTGCCTCTTGAGAAATCTGTATGCAGGTCAGGAAGCAACAGTTAGAACTGGACATGGAACAACAGACTGGTTCCAAATAGGAAAAGGAGTACGTCAAGGCTGTATATTGTCACCCTGCTTATTTAACTTCTATGCAGAGTACATCATGAGAAACGCTGGGCTGGAAGAATCACAAGCTGGGAATCAAGATTGCTAGGAGAAATATCAATAACCTCAGATATGCAGATGATACCACCTTTATGGCAGAAAGTGAAGAGGAACTAAAAAGCCTCTTGAGGAAAGTGAAAGAGGAGAGTGAAAAGGTTAGCTTAAAGCTCAACATTCAGAAAAGGAAGATCATGGCATCTGGTCCCATCACTTCATGGGAAATAGATGGGGAAACAGTGGAAACAATGTCAGACTTTATTTTTGGGGGGCTGAAAATCACTGTAGATGGTGACTGCAGCCATGAAATTAGAAGACGCTTACTCCTTGGAAGAAAAGTTATGAGCAACCTAGACAGCATATTCAAAAGCAGAGACATTACTTTGCCAACAAAGGTCCATGTAATCAAGGCTATGGTTTTTCCAGTGGTCATGTATGGATGTTAAGGTTGGACTGTGAAGAAAGCTGAGCACCGAAGAATCGATGCTTTTGAACTGTAGTGTTGGAGAAGACTTTTGAGAGTCCCTTGGACTGCAAGGAGATCCAACCAGTCCATTCTAAAGGAGATCAGCCCTGGGATTCCTTTGGAAGGAATGATGCTAAAGCTGAAACTCCAGTACTTTGGCCACCTCATGCAAAGAGTTGACTCATTGGAAAAGACTCTGATGCTGGGAGGGATTGGAGGCAGGAGGAAAAGGGGACGACAGAGGATGAGATGGCTGGATGGCATCACCGACTCGATGGACATGAGTCTGAGTGAACTCCGGGAGTTGGTGATGGACAGGGAGGCCTGGTGTGCTGCGGTTCATGGGGTCACAAAGAGTCGGACATGACTGAGTGACTGAACTGAACTGAACTGAACTGAACTGAACTGAAGGGTATAACTGAAGAAAGCAGACTGTTTCACAAACAGTCCATATACATAAAATATTCAATAGCTCATAAAGTCTGGGGAAAGAATAATTTTTAATCTCATATCATTGAAGTTTTCATGGGGACCCCATTTATCTTACTGCTTTCTTCCTTGTTTTTTGTTTGTTTGTTTGTTTGTTTTTTATCATGTACCATCTATCTAGGGCTTTTCTGGTAGCTCACTGGTAAAGAATCTGCCTGCAGTACAGAAGATCCTGGTTCAATTTCTGGGTCAGGAAGATCCCGTGGAGAAAAGATAGGCTACCCTCTCCAGTATGCTTGGTCTTCCCTGGTGGCTCAGATGGTAAAGAATCCACCTGCAAAGTGGGAGACCTGGGTTCAGTCACTGGGTTGGGAAGATCCCCTGGAGAAGGGCAACCCACTCCAGTACTGCCTGGAGAATCCCCATGGACAGAGGATCCATGGGGTCACAAAGAGTTGGACACAACTGAGCAACTAAACACAGCACACGCCGTCTATCTAAGTATTTAAATTCACATTTTCTCCACAAACTCTGAAGGACTGGTTGTCACCCTGACCTCTTTGAATGCCTGCTGAACATTATAGAGAAAAAGTAGAGGAAAGGAGAAAATGAATTTACATTATCTCGTTTGATTGTAATAAAAGAACTCTAAGGAAGGGAAGGAGAGGACAGCATTATGACCATGTCCATTTCACATGGAGAGGAAAACTCCGAGGTCAAGAGACTTGCCCTCTTGAGCTAGAAAGCTGCAGTCCGAGCCAGGTCTAGAGTCCCCATCTTCTGAGCTCTAGTTTAGCAGTCCTTCCACTTTACCATGTGTCTTCTGTATACATTTCCAAGATCGCTAATCCCCATTAAGTTTCACATCTTTCTCTATCACAAAGTAAAGGAAAAATCTGATTTGAATCAAAGTATGAAGAATCTGAAATATTTCATATAATTTAAGGGTACATGGCAACCCACTCCAGTGTTCTTGCCTGGAGAATCTCAGGGGCGGGGGAGCCTGGTGGGCTGCCGTCTCTGGGGTCTCACAGAGTCAGACACGACTGAAGCGACTTAGCAGCAGCAGCAGCAGCAAGGGTACATACTTTCTTTAAGTTTCAAAAGTCAGTTATGTTCGGATGCAAGAGGAATAAATGTACTTTCACTGTTTTTACTTAAACTTTTGAGAATTATGTTTCCTTCTGTTTAGATATTATTTAAAATATTGGAGTCCCTGATATTCTAGTAGTTACATTTCTGTTCTTCACCTAAAACTGGCCATTTCTAACACACCACCACTGAAGTATTATCTTATGACTTATCTTATGACTGTGAACACGAACCATGAACTAAACCTTGTTCCTCCTAAATGAACAACCGCATTTGTAAAGCATGTTTCACCTATGCAACCTCAATCAACAATATCAAAGAGAAACATGGCTCACGTGTACATATACACCTTCATTTTGGTGCATATCAAGTGTTTGAGGTACATGTGACATTTCCTGAGGCTTGTTTGTTTTCTAAACTTTTTCTTTCATATTGGGTATAGCCAATAAACAATGTTATGATAGTTTCAGGTGAACAATGAAGGGACTCAGCCATACATATATACATGTATCCATTAAAAAAAAAACTGTTCATCAACATTAGCATCCTTAAACTACAAAATGCTTGAAAGTTTTAAACTGCAGCATCCATGTGCTGCCAGGACTGGCATTACCAATAAGCAGAGTCTCAAACCCACAATATGAAATCTTTCTCCTTTTTATTGTAATTCACAGCTTGATCAACCAGAGAAATGTGGCTTACACATTACTATTCTGCACAATCTCATCAACTTTATCCTTTAGCAATGACCTTATGATAAGAAACTAAGCCCTTTGAAATAGCATTTGTAATTAATCCATTTCCATAAGATTAACATGTCAAACATCACAAGAATACATGTAACAGCCTTCTGAAACTTCAAACCCCCTGGTCCCTTAAAACCATACTAAATATTATCACAGTGTAATCAGCAGAAAATAAATTACTAGGTAACCCCTGTGTTTTATGTTTATTCATTTATTCATTCATCCAACAAACATTTATTAATATGTCCATGCTGCACACACCAAACTGCCAGAGTCTAGAGAAACAGAGAAATAAGGCTAAGATGTGATTTTGAAAGCATTCACAATTTAGAGAGTAATACAATCTTATTTTTAAAAAGATAAGCTATTCCAATGAGCTATAAGAGATATGAATAAAATCAGAGGTCTTAGAAGCATAGATTGAGGAACATCGCTACACACATAACAGGAAATATTCCAAGTAGAAGAAATAAAGTGCTACATACAGAAGCATGACAATTATGATGTTTCTGAGAATAACAAGCAATTCAGGTGAAACACGACAAACCATCAACACTGTATCCCTCTTCCTTCCAAAGTATTAGCAAAGGTGAGACTATACCAGAAGGGTGGCCGAGAACAAAGCTAGAAAAATAGGCCTGACACGGTTTTTGTGTGGCCTTGTACCATTATGCTAAGAAGTTTGGAGAGGATTTTTTAGGATTTATCCAGAGGCTAGGAAGCCATTTGAAGTTTCTAGCAGAAAAGCCACATGATAAGACACACGCTTTAGAAAAATACATGTTGTTCCTGGTGTACAGAACGGATTGTATGAGAAGAAACTGGAGATGCAGAGACTGAGCAGAAGACCACTGAATTAACCCCAGCAAAGTTTTGAATAAAAATAGCACTGTTGCTAAGGTGGTGGAGAAGGAGAGGCATGCAAAGTGAAAGTCACTCAGTTGCGTCTGACTCTTTGTGTCTCCATGGACTATACAGTTCATGGAATTCTCCAGGCCAGAACATTGGAGTGGGTAGCCTTTCCCTTCTCCAGGGGATCTTCCCAACTCAGGGATGGAACCCAGGTCTCCCGCATTGTAGGCGGATTCTTTATCTGCTGAGTCACAAGGAAAGTTTAAGCACAGACTTCAAAGCTAATTAACAGTGAGTTAGTGAGTGACTGGGACAGATGGTAAGGGGGAGAATAATACCAAGTTTTCTGATTTTAAAAGTTATGTGAATTAACTACCTCTGAGGTTGAAACAGGAGGGAAGGGGCCAGGACACAAAATTTAAAAGAATGATAAAAGCCATAGGATATGACAAAGCCTAGTTAGAATCAACTGGGTCCAAGATAGCAGCATATTTGACTTCCAGTGGACCTTGAGCCTCATTTTACACCCATTGTACTACATTACCATACACTAACATCACCAGCATCATGATACTTCTGAAGTCACCCACTGAAGGCCAAAAAGTGAGTGGTGGAAATCCCCACCCTTTCCCCCAAATAATTGGACTAAACCTCACATTCATTCACCTATGAAATTACCCAGCCCATAAAAACTAACCACACCAAATTTCAATGTTCTCTTGCTTACTGAGATGTCCCACACTCTGTCTGTGGAGTGCGTTTCTCTCTAAATAAATCTACTTCATACTATCATTTCACCTCCGGATTCTTTTGTGATGAAGCAAGAGCCTGAAATTCACGAGCAACGAATTAGAAAAGCCAGCCAGGAGAACTGGGTAAGCACAGCTCCGCTGCTCCCCTACTTCCCACCAAGGCTCTCCAGCTCTCCTATTCTCTCCTTCTTTTTCTTATTCTGTTGCCTTTTCAACCTCTCACCTCCCTTGTGCTTGAGAGGTGCGGCCTTACTCTGCTGGAAATGGGAAAAAGAAATCTGGCAGGCATTTTTCAACCTTGTTGCTAGGTTTTCTACTTCTTACTGTTACATATGCACAAGGCAATGACAGGCAACTTTTCCAGCCATCCTCCCAGGCAGCTAGGGACCCAGACCATAGGAATTTTCACTCAAGGTTTCCCTCATCCACCATTTAACTAACTGTTAACAGGTCCAACTATGTAAAAATATAAAATACTGCCTTACTTGGAGTTTGTGCCGTGGTCACAGAGACTGCAATCCATTTGGAAGCTCCCTCACCAGCTGGAGATCTGTGCGCATGCCTCAGGATGTAAGGGGGCTGGCGGGGGATGGTGCAGTGCCACGCGGTTGGGATCCAGACTGGTGGAAACATCCTTCATTGCCCACCTCCTGGTGTTTGTCTGGCCCCATCCAAGGCCACCCTGACCCCACCCCTCTCCCACCCTGTTAGGGAGGGGCAGGCAATTCAAGATGGGTGGGTCTCACACATTGCTGCCCCCCCAGGGATACATGCCCAGGCAATGACCCACATTTGCTGTGCTTGCCTCCCCTCCAGTCCTGTGATTGGGAGTGTCCTTCCAGGGTCAGAACTCTCCATCCCCCTGGCTACAGTCTCAGTGCCTCTGCCTCTGTTTCCATGTCCATTCATGCACCTAGTCCCACCGCCAGCTAGCAGCTATCCAAAGCCCCTGTGTGGAAAGGGGCAGGGGAACAATGACCCTGAGGCCCAGGGGTGCTGCCCACAACAGGGAAGGGAGAAGAGAGTTGGTGGTGGTGGTGCTGTTTTCCCACAAACCATCTCTCTTAATGGCCAGTGCCTGTTTTCCAAAATTTAACCACCTTTTTAGAGAAAAAGACTGGAACTTAAATAGGTCTCAGAACCATGAGGATGTCCATTCCAGAGGAACATTTCCCAGAACACAGGGATTAATCTATAAAATCTATAAAGAAGTCTTCCGGAAGGTCAATCATCCCGGGTTACCGCAGATGCAGGATAGGACATAGGCCCTAAGATGCTGGGTCCTGGCCACATGGGCAGTACCACCCTCACTGTGGATGCAGTCAACAGGACTAGGTGGATGGGGATGCCTGGAACCAGTCCTGCTTTAGAGACCCTCCATGGGACCTCCTAACGCTAGTGCTCCTCTCTGGTACAGGACTATTCTCTCCCTGAAAGGACAATAGCGACCACTTCCTCCATCCCCAAGGACTCATCCCTCAGGTGCATTGTTAGTCACTGCAAAAAGTTTTCTCTAGATTCTTTAAAACAGCAACAAAAAAAGCTCATTTTCTTTTGGAACATCCACCTATAAACTTGAAGACAATGAGGCCTAGCTAGAAAATGGGAGCCTCAACTATAATACCATCCTACAGTTAGACATCTTTTGCAAAGGACGGGGGAAACAGACAGAAGTTCCTTATGTACAGGCTTTTACAGTGCAAAGAGAAAACCCGGAGCTATGTAGGTCCTATGTTGGAGAACCTCGCCAACTGGGACCCATACATGCTAAAAAAAAAAAAAAAAAAAAAGCCCTCACAAGGGGCAGCCCTAGAAGAACAGGAGCCCCAGACAGAAGACCCAAGCCTCCACTCTCCCACCATCTTCATCCTCTCCTCAACCCTATAAGCCTCTGTACCTTTCCATGCCAGAAATGCAGCCAGAGCCTCTTTTCCTCCTTCTGGAAGCAGTAAGTGGGCCTCTGGGAATTACCAGAGTCCACACTCCTTCTTCGTTGTTTGACTTTAACCAACGTCACACCTGCTTAGGCAGATTCTCGAACAACCTTAGCTGGTTCACCACAGAATTCCAACTCAAAAGCTTGCCATGGACCCTGAACTCTTCTAAGCCTTCTTATTGACACAGACTTCAGTGTTCTTAACAGTAGAGACCAGATTGAGCAGGAAAAGAAGGAAAAGCATGACTTAAGGAAGGAATGATGGCAAGCCAGGCTTCTGGTAGCTGTCATAACCCACCTCCTGGTCACCCCAAAAGTACTCCCAGAACACCCAGTACTCCAGGGAAGGGAACCAGTTTCTGCTGTGGGAGTTTTGAACCCTGGAACAAGAAATGCTCTGCTCCAGATCAGGCATCCTGATAGTCAGAGTCAACATCCCTACTCAACCTTGAAGCAGTTACAGAAGATGGACCATTGCCCCTCTGCTTCCTATAAGAATGTGGGAATACAGTGGAATATTACTCAGCTATTAAAAAAGAATGCATTTGAATCAGTTCTAATGAGGTGGATGAAACTGGAGCCTATTATACAGAGTGAAGTAAGTCAGAAAGAGTATCACCAATACAACATATTAACGCATATATATGGAATTTAGAAAGATGGTAACAATGACCCTACATGGAAGACAGCAAAAGAGACACAGAGGTAAAGAACAGACTTTTGGATTCTATGGGAGAAGGCGAGGGTGGGATGATTTGGGAGAATAGCATTAAAATATGTATATTATCATATGTGAAATAGGTCGCCAATCCAGGTTCAATGGATGATACAGGGTGCTCAGGGCTGTTGCACTGGGATGACCCTGAGGGATGGGACAGGGAGGGAGGTGGGAGGGGGCTTCAGGATGGGGAACACAGTTCACCCATGGCTGCTTCATGTCAATGTATGGCAAAAACTGCCGGGAGCCAGCGTGAGGAATTCCACCCGTGACAAGGTCATGCAGCAAGAGCTCTGATGGCAAGGCTAATCAGACCTCAGGTTTTCCCCCTGGAATTTCCTGAGCATCCACCCCCCCAAAAAATAAGAATCTGCCTGCTTTTCCACTCTTCTGTTGTTCTCTGGAAAAAGTCAACTCAGGGCTTTAGTCTTCTGCATTTGAAAGGGATGTTTCAGTTAAACCCCTGTGATAGCTCTCTAGCTTGCCTAACAGGTTCCCCAGACTTCTTACAGCCTGTGAATTGCTTACAACCCCCCAACCACGAGAGGCACAAAGCTTAAAAGCATCTTAAAGATACAGAGCCTTTTCTAGAGAGTTAAAAATTATATTGGTGACGGGTTTTCACTGTTGACTCAAGGATTGCTGCCAGACCTCCATATTCTTTATCTTTTAGGCACCTGGAAGGATGTTACTCAATGTAAGCAGGATGTAGAAAAAGATACATAGTAGTTTTGATGTTAGCACCACTAGACTTTTGAGTTAATTTCTTCTCTTTTGCTGTAAATCACTGTACTCCCTCTACTTGTTGTAAGTTGTTATATCTTTGCTGTGTAAGAATATAACTTTATTTAGTGCTTTCTGAGAGTGGCACCAGATCTTGGGAAGATCAACACAAATAAGTCTTCTGGTTGACAAACCCTTATCAGAAAAAAGGTGGTAAAATGTTAATTGGCCCTTTTGGGTGGAAGATGATGTAAATTACCTAAGACTTGTATATACAATTCGGTATGCAGAGAGAAAAGCCTGGTTTTGATAAGAGTCTGGACTGCTAACACTGCATAACTTTGTGTTACCCATTGATCTCCATGTTTTATCAAAAGTATAAAAGGCCTTCTGAACAATAGAGGATGGAGCCAGTCGCTGGACTGGTTTCCCCCATGTCTCTCTTTCTTTTTGCTCTTTACTATAATTTCAGGCTGAATTTCCATCTGGGGCGCAAAGGCTCGCCAAGTCTACTTACTTGCCCTGGCTGTTAAGACCCGCACAAAAGGGAGCCTAAGGGAGGCACCCTTAGATATTCAAGCGAGCGCCGGTAGCCCAAAGTAGATGGTGCAAATTCCTTGTCTGGAATTTTATTGGTCTTCCGCATAAACCAAGCTATTCAGCCCTCTTCCTTCATTTAATTCTCCTACTATACTATTTCTTCCTAATCTAATCTTATATTTCTTATATCAATCAATAAATAAGTTTTCTTCGCTGACTCCGTCCACCCTTCGAATTCCCTGGATCCACCAGGGCTGGACCCTGGCAAAAAACCATGACAATATTGTAAAGTAATTAGCCTCCAATTAAAATAATTTTTTTTAACTGAAAAGATAAAAAAGAATGTGGGAGGGAGGAGTGGAACAGGAGGGAAGGGGGCAAGGCACAACTTTTAAAGGAATGATGATAACCATGTCATCGTGCGTGCTCAGCCATGTCCGACTCTTTGTGACCCTTT
The DNA here is from genome assembly GCF_032405125.1 of Capricornis sumatraensis. Lineage (NCBI taxonomy): Eukaryota > Metazoa > Chordata > Mammalia > Artiodactyla > Bovidae > Capricornis > Capricornis sumatraensis. The sequence goes on from NC_091087.1 coordinate 61,522,004, forward strand.
GGACTATATCCCACCAGGCTGCTCTGTCCATGGGCATTTTCAGGCACGGATACTGGAAAGGGTTGTCATCTTCTCCTCCAGGGGATCTTCCTGATGCAGGGGTCAAACCCGCATCTCCTGAGTCTCCCACATTGCAGACGGATTCTTTACCCACTGAGTCATCAGGAAAGCCCTGATAATAACCATAGGACATGACAAAGACTGGTTAGCATCAGTTGGGTCCGAGATGGCAGAAGACTCAACTTCCAGAGGACCCTGAGCCTCGTATGCTCATTGTAATACATTAGCTAAATGACACACCCACCAGCACTATGATAGTTCTGAAGCCAATCATAAAAATGTCAAAAAGTGGGTGGTAACCCTCCCTGCCCCTTCTTCAAAATAATTGGTGAATAATCCTCCCACTCATTAGCCATGAAGTTGTTGTTTAATAGCTATGTCAGACTCTTTTTCAGCCCCGTGGACTGTAGCCCACTAGGCTCCTCTGTCCATGGGACTTCCCAGGCAAACTAGAATGGGCTGCCATTTCCTTCTCCAGGAGATCTTCCCAACCCAGGGATCAAACCTACATCTCCTGCATTGGCAGGTGGATTCTTTACCACTGAGCCACCTGGGAAGCCCAGCCTATGAAATTATCCAGCCCATAAACACAAACCACGCCATATTTTGGGGCCTCTTGCCTTCTGAGGTGGCCCACACTCTGTGAAGTGTGTTTCTCTCTAAATAAATCCACTTTTTACTATCACTTGGTCTCCAACTTCTTTTGCAATGAAACAAAAACCTGAGATTCACCAGCAATTAAAATTGTAATACTCCCCCAAATTAATCTACATATCCAATACAACCCCTATCAAAACCCATGCCAGCTTATATGCACAAATTGGGAAGCTGATCCAAAAATTTATGTGGAGATAGAAGTGACCCAATTACAAGGGACCTGATCATTTCCTAATTTCAAAAGTTACTACAAAGTTACAGTAGCCAAGAGAGTATCAGTTCAGTTCAGCTCAGTCACTCCATCATGTCCAGCTCTTTGTGACCTCATGGACTGCAGCACGCCAGACTTCCCTGTCCAACTCCCAGAGCTTGCTCAAACTCATATCCATTGAGTTGGTGATGCCATCCAACCGTTTCATCCTCTGTCATCCCCTTCTCCTCCTGCCTTCAATCTTTCCCAGCATCAGGGTCTTTTCCAAAGAGTCAGTTCTTTGCATCAGGTGGCCAAATTATTGGAGTTTCAGCTTCAGCACCAGTCCTTCCAATGAATATTCAGGACTGATTTCCTTTAGGATGGACTGATTGGATCTCCTTGCAGTCCAAGAGACTCTCAAGAGTCTTCAACACCACAGTTCAAAAGCATCAATTCTTCAGCACTCAGCTTTCTTTATTGTCCAACTCTCACAGGAGACAGAAATATAGGTCAATGAAGTAGAATTGAGAGTTTGGAAATAAACCCATATTTTTATGGTCAATTGATTTTTAACAAAAGTGCGAAGAAAATTCAATGAGAAATGGATAATCTTTACAATATGTGGTCCTGAAACAACTGGATTACTGAACATGTGAATGAATAAATGAATGAATAACTCAAAATGGATAGCAGACATAAATGTCAGAGCAAAAACTATAAAACCATTAGGAGAAATTATTGGAATAAAGCTTTGTGACCTTGGGTTTCTTAAATATGATAAATAGCAAAAGAAAAATAGACAAATTGAACTTTCTCAAATTAAAAAGATTTTTACTTCAAAAGATACCATGTAAAAAGTGAAAAAACAACCCACAGAATGGGATAAAATATTCACAAGTCATATATTTAATAAAAGTCTTATTACAGATATATGAATAATTCTTACAACTCAATTTTTAAAAAAAGACAATCTTAAAATGGGCAACGGATTTGAATTAACATTTCTCCAAAAAAAAAGGATACACAAGTGATTGGTGGCTTATTGGTTAGGATCCAGTACTGTCACTAGTGTGGCCCAGGTTCAAACCCTGGTTGGAGAACTCCCAAAAGCTGTGTGGCGTGGCCAAAGGGAAAAAGTACAATTCAGGAAAAATGAAAGACTGATTCACACAACAACATGAATATTAAAAGCATAATTCTCAGCAAAAGAAACAAAATATAAGAGGCCACATATTGGATGATTCCATTTATATTAAATGTCCAGAATAGGCCAGTTTATAGAGACAGAAAGCAGATTAGTGGTTGCCAGGGGCTGGGAAGAGAGAAGACTAGAGAGTGACTAATGATGGGTACAGACAGAGTTTTTTCTTTTCTTTTTTTTTTTTTTTTAATTTTTTTTAATTTAATTTTAAACTCTTTAATTCTTACATGTGTTCCCAAACATGAACCCCCCTCCCACCTCCCTCCCCATAACATCTCTGTGGGTCATCCCCATGCACCAGCCCCAAGCATGCTGTATCCTGCGTCAGACATAGACTGGCGATTCAATTCTTACATGATAGTATACATGATAGAATGCCATTCTCCCAAATCATCCCACCCTCTCCCTCTCCCTCTGAGTCCAAAAGTCCGTTATACACCGCTGTGTCTTTTTTCCTGTCTTGCATACAGGGTCGTCATTGCTATCTTTCTAAATTCCATATATATGTGTTAGTATACTGTATTGGTGTTTTCCTTTCTGGCTTACTTCACTCTGTATAATCGGCTCCAGTTTCATCCATCTCATCAGAACTGATTCAAATGAATTCTTTTTAACGGCTGAGTAATACTCCATTGTGTACATGTACCACAGCTTTCTTATCCATTCGTCTGCTGATGGACATCTAGGTTGTTTCCATGTCCTGGCTATTATAAACAGTGCTGTGATGAACATTGGGGTACATGTGTCTCTTTCAATTCTGGTTTCCTTGGTGTGTATGCCCAGCAGTGGGATTGCTGGGTCATAAGGTAGTTCTATTTGCAATTTTTTAAGGAATCTCCACACTGTTCTCCATAGTGGCTGTACTAGTTTTCTTTTCTTTAATTGTGTTAAAATATACATTTAAAATGTATCACCACCATATTTAAATGTACAAATTGATGGCACTAAATGCATTCATATTGTTGTGCAACCATTATCAACATCCATCCCTAGAAATCACCTTGCAAACACTCTGTGTCCGTTAAACACTAACTCACTTTTCCCCACCCCCTCACCCCCTGACAGCGACACACACCTCAAGTTTCAGCCATGTTGCAGCATATGTCAGACTTTCTTTCCCTTTTAAAAATGAATACCGTCTCATCGTATATATGTACCACATTTTCTTTATCCATTCACCCACTGATGGACACTCCACTTGCTTCCACCTTTCGGTGATTGTGAATAATGCTGCTATGAACATGAATGCACAAATATCTCTTCAAGACCCTGATTTCAATTCTTTGGGTTTACATCCATAAGTGAAATTATGGGATCATATTAGGTAGGGTTTTTTAATGATGATGACAATGTTCTTGAATTATAGTGGTAATGGCTATACATCTCTTTAAATATACAAAAACCACTGAACTGTACATTTCCTATGGCTGATTCATGTTGAGGTTTGACAGAAAACAGCAAAATTCTGTAAAGCAACTATCCTTTGATAAAAAATAAATTAGTTTTTAAAAAGAGATTATGTTTCTCTTTTGAAAGAAAGAAATACATATGCTTATGCATTTGCTGTTTAATGATAATTCAAATGAGGTACTTTAGCCACTAAATTCAACAAACAAAAACTGCTATAGATTTATAAATAGTAGATAAAAGAAGAAATGGGGGAAGTAGAGATGGAAGGACAAGACATATAAGATGGAGAAAAAGACATAAAAAAATTTTAATAGAAGAAAGAAAAATAAAAATGGACACAAGCTCACACATAAATTTAGGTTAAAATGTAAACATCCAGATCCTTTTAATCCTGAGTGATTCTCGTTTCCCCACTATACCACCCCACCATAACTCCCTCAGCCCTCTTTCTGATCTCTGATTTTCCTTTCACATAAGCATGTGAATATGAATTAAAGTGCTCATGTTATGATCTCCAACTCAGTTAACTTGTAAGGATCAAAGTAAATTACCATTTATTAAGCAGAACAGTAAGCTGGAAAGAAACTTGATTTAGGAGTCAGAAAGCTTGGGTTCAATTCAATTCATCTATTTTCCAATCTCATATGCCATCAAGTTGAAGTACTGAGGGCAGTGCCTGTGGTTGAAAACCCTGAATTTCTCATCATATTAGTAGTAATTGATTTAAAGATCTAATAAAAGGCATTGAGAATTCAAAATAGCATCTATGGTTCATGTCAAGATGTGCCAACTACAAAATGCTATGAAATCAATACAACCTTGGAAGGGAAACTGCAGCTGGCTAAGAAAATTTCCAGAGATTTTCATGACAAGTGTGCATAGGACACAAAGTTAGTGACCTGTTGGGGACAAAATAAAAGATACGAACCACTTCCCCTTAATATACAATGACTTTTTTTTTTTTAATTTTAAAATCTTTAATTCTTACATGTGTTCCCAAACATGAACCCCCCTCCCACCTCCCTCCCCATAACATCTCTGTGGGTCATCCCCATGCACCAGCCCCAAGCATGCTGTATCCTGCGTCAGACATAGTCTGGCAATTCAATTCTTACATGATAGTATACAATGACTTTTAACTCATTTCTTATGAAATATAATTGACACGTCATCTGTGCTGCTATGTTCATTGAACTAACAGGGGACTTTTCCAGTTTCATTGTCTGCATTCTAAGCATAATTTTCTAAATTTTTATTTTGTATTGGAGTATAACCGATTAACAAACAATGTTGTGATAGTTTCAGATGAACAGTGAAGGGACTCAGCCATACATATAGATGTATCCATTCTCCCCAAAAGTCCCCTCTCATCCAGGCTGACACATAACATTGAGCAGGGTTCCATGTGTCTAAGATTAATCTTAAAGACTTAAGTGAAGGATGTATCTACTAAAAATATTAACATTTCCCTAGATGTTATAATAATTAAAATCTTAATGCCATTGTTACTGACTCCATAGAATCTATGTTATTTTTCATATGCACCAAAAAAATGGGAGTGTGGGAGTCAAAAAATAGAAGATGATAATAAGTGACTGACTGGAGACTCCGGTCCTTACTTTCTCTCATAAATTACCATTCTTATTATCCTTATCACTCACTACTCATGTTCCTCTCAATTCTACAAGAGGCTGGCTGGGCTTTAGGATTCAAACAAAAGAATTAGAACCTCTGACAACATTGGGTTCCCTCTCCGGTGCAGCAAAAATTGGCTAGAGCTGGGTTGCAGGCACCCTCTAAATGGCTCATGAGTTCTCTAGAGTGACACATTTCCACCTGACCTGTTTCTTTCATTTATGTTCCCTACTTGATCACCATAGGGCTTCTCTATAAGATTGAGCCTTAAGAAATTCTAACATGTAATGGCCTGAAAGAGGAAGACAGATTTGCTGAGGAAGTTAAGAAGGAGTCACAGAGATAGGAGGACAACTTGGAAGTGATGTGAAGAGAGGGTTGTCAGAAAAGGAGAGTGACCAGTGTGTTTCATGCGTGGCCAAGAGAACAAATGAGATATACTCACTGAATTTAGAATCTTAGAAGCTGGCAATTTTACCCTTTTTTGTGGGGTTTTCTGTTGTTGTTTTGTATTTGGTGGTTTGTTTCATTTTGCTTTTAAGTTGGATTCTGCAGCTATATAGAAATGGGTTTAGGAACTTCAGAAATTACTGACTTGAGTAATGCTCTCCAACCCCTACCCCTCAATTCATGTCCACCTGGAAACTGTGACTTCGGAAGTCAAACCTTTGCAGATGCAATTGCGTTAAGATGAGGTCATATTAGATTGCTCATGCATGCTCAGTAGCTCAGTTGCGTCTGACTCTGGAACACTATGGACTATAGCCTGCCAGGCTCCTCTCTCCATGGGATTTTCCAGGCAAGAATACTGGAGTAAGTCAAACGATTCTTGTCTTTAGAGAAGAAAATTAGGGCATCGAAAGACATTAGAGAGGAGAACACCATGAGAAGACAGAGATAGAGATTGCATCCACAAGCCAAGAAATGCCAAGGGTTTCTGGCAACACCAAGAGTGAAGAAGAGATAAGGAAGGGCTCGTCCTTGGAGACCTCAGAAGGAGCGCAGCTTTGCTGACACCTTGATTTTGGATACCTAGCCTCCAGAACTGTGAGGGAATAATGCCTGCTACTGTTATAACAGTGCCAGGAAGCTAATACAGGGAGTGAGAAAATTGAAACCATGAGTACAGAGATATTTGAAGAAGTTTGGGCACATGTAGAAGAAAAAGATAGGATGCAACAAAGAAAGAGAGAATTAAAAATTGATCATAGTATTTAGACATTGTATGCTTTTTTCTAGAACTTCTTGGCTGCTGCAGTGTAAGTATAGAGAATTGAAGAGTAAGGTTCACTGAAGAGTAGAATTTCATCAAATGGTTATAATGGAAAGACAAAGGGATAGGAACTTATAGATTCATAATTTTACTGAAATGAAGAACTATGGACTCCATACTACCTAAGGAGGAAAATTAAGAAAAAAGAGGATTGATGGACTTGGAGAAAGTAAATGGGTCAAAGAACCAGAGAATATCATTAAGCCCATGTTATGGGCTGAAAGGTATCCTCTTAAAATTCATCTGTTAGAGCTCTAACCCCCAATGTGACTGTATCTGGAAACAGGGCCTTCAAAGGAGATAAGGTTAAAAGAACTCATAAGGGTGGAATCCCAACCCAATAAGACTGGTATTCTTATAAAAATAACAATAGACTCCAGACTTCCTAATCCCACTCCTACTGAACTGCTGTGAAATAATTCTGATATTTACGTGTCTGCTCAATTTTTATTTTTTTTATTTTAAACTTTTTATATTGTATTGGGATATCGCCAATTCACAATGTTGCATTAGTTCCCAGTGAACAACATAGGGACTCAGCCATGTATACACATGTATCCATTCTCCCTCAAACTCTCCTCCCATCCAGGCTGCCACATCACAGGCTCAATTCTTATTTTTAATACTGTGTTAAGCTGACAAGCTATGAGGTTCAGTTTTGGTTTATGGACTATCATTTACAGTGTCTGCCTCAGAGTCCCTCCATGTCCACAACCTCAGTTGCTAACTCAATACCAATGTTTGCCAAATTTTCTTCTCCTCTAACTTGCATAGCATTAGTCGCTCAGTCATATCCAACTCTTTGTGACCCCATGAACGGTAGCCCATCAGGCTCCTCCATCCATGGGATTTTCCAGGCAAGAATATTGGAATGGGCTGCCATTTCCTTCTTCAAGGGATCTTCCCAAACCAGGAATCAAACCCAGGTCTACTGCATTGCTGGCAGAATCTTTACTGTCTGAGCCACTAGGGAAGTCCCAAAGTACATGTTTTGGCTGAGAGAAAACATTACAGGACCTCTCAGTTCAGTTCAATTCAGTCACTCAGTTGTGTCCAACTCTGTGAGACTCTACAGACTGTAGCATGCCAGGCTTCCCTGTCCATCACCAATACCTGGAGCTTGCTCAGACTCATAGCCATTGAGTCAATGATGCCATCCAACCATCTCATCCTCTGTCATCCCCTTCTCCTCCTGCCTTCAATCTTTCCCAGCATCAGGGTCTTTTCTCATGCGTCAGTTCTTCGTATATGGTGGCCAAAGTGTTGGAGCTTCAGCTTCAGCGTCAGTCCTTCCAATGAATATTCAGGACTGATTTCCTTTAGGATTGACTGGTTGGATCTCCTTGCCAGTCTAAGGGACTCTCAAGAGTCTTCTCCAACACCATAGTTCAAAAGCATCAATTCTCACATCCATACATGACTACTGGAAAAACCACAGATAGCTTTGACTAGACAGACCTTTGTTGGCAAAGTAATGTCTCTGCATTTTAATATGCTGTCTAGGTTTATCACAGCTCTTCTATTAATTTCATGGCCGCAGTCACCATCCACAGTGATTTTGGAGCCCAAGAAAATAAAGTCTATCACTGTTTCCATTATTTCCCCATCTATTTTCCATGAACTGATGGGACCAGATGCCATGATCTTCGTTTTTTGAATGTTGAGTTTTAAGCCAGCTTTTTCACTCTCTTCTTTCACCTTCATCAAAAGGCTCTTTAATTCCTCTTAGCTTTTTGCCATAAGGGTGGCATCATCTGCATATTTGAGGTTATTGATATTTCTCTTGGCAATCTTGATTCCAGCTTGTGCTTTATCCAGCCTGGCATTTCACATGATGTACTCTGCATAGAAGTTAAATAAGCAGGGTGACAACATACAGCCTTGATATACTCCTTTCCCAAGTTGGAACCAGTCTTTTGTTCCATGTCCAATTCTAACTATTGCTTCTTGACTTGCATACAGGTTTCTCAGGAGTCAGGTAAGGTGGCCTGGTATTCCCCTCTCTTGAAGAATTTTCCACAGTTTGTTGTGACTCACACAGTCAAAGGTTTCAGTGGAGTCAATGAAGCAGAAGTAGCTGTTTTTCTAGAATTCTCTTGCTTTTTCTATGATCCAATGAATGTTGGCAATTTGATCTCTGGTTCCTCTGGCTTTTCTAAATTCAGCTTGAACAACTGGCTAGCCAATACCCTAATCAATATTTCTATCTGGAGACCTCAGAGCACCTCCAACTCAACATGACTAAGTCTCACAATTTCAGTCTCCAGACCTACTCCTTCCTGTTCCAGCATTTCTAACCTTGGGAAGTAGCACACTCATTCATCTGCTTGTGAAAGCTAGAGGTCTCTTTCAACAACTTCCTGTCCCTCAGCCTTTATATCCAAGTCCCACAATCTTATCTCCTAGCATCTTTGTCTTACCTTACTGGTTCTATCTCCTAGTGTTAGTCGATCAGTTGTATCCAACTCTTTGTGACCCCCGTGGACTATAGCCCGCCAAGCTCCTTGGTCCATGGGACTTTCCAAGCAAGAATACTGGAGTGGATTGCTATTTCCTTCTTCAGGGGATCTTCCCAACCCAGGGATCAAACCCAGATCTCCTGCATTGCAGGCAGATTCTTTACTGTCTGAGCCACCAGGGAAGCCTTCTATTTCCTAAGCATCACTTAAATCTGCCTTCTCACAGCTGCTGATTTATCCCCAGCTACGATCATCTCTTCACCATCACAATGCGATAGCCTACTAGCTGATCTTTCCACATTCACTCAGTTTGAATTCAATTCAATCATTTCTCAGCTGCATGCGGTGTAGTGTGGTCTTTCCAAAACACAAAGCTGATCATGCACCCCCTGCTTCCCTTCTCCGTCCAGTCCCAATAGCTTTGCACATCCCCCGAATCCATAACATTGCCTACAAGTCCCCATGCGCTCAAGCCCTGCACGACTCCCCACTCACACTTCTTCACAGTTCCCCTCACTCCCGGCCCCAACCTCAGACCCCTATTCCAGTCACACTCACACTGAACTTCACTCAACTTTTTGAATGTATCATATTAGCTTCCATCATGGAATCTTTAGGCATGCTGAAAAGATCTTCCTTTCATCCACAAACCACTCTCCTTATCCTTTTCCCTAATAAAACGATCTTCGCTCAAGAACCACTTAGCCTTTAAGACCCGGTCTAAGACTTTGCTGTTGCCCTCATAAACATGTATGTCTTCACGTAACAGCCTTATCTGTTTATAATTAAATATTCTTCAGGGTGATTATGTGATTAATGTCTGTCTCCTCTACTAAGTGAAAATTCCATTTATTCATCACTACTAATTGAATAGGTATATTTTTTTTATCACCCTTGATTTCTATTGCCTAACATAGTACATGACACATTATAGGCAGTTAACAAATATTTGCTGAACTACTAAAGACTACATTCTTCCTAACTAAAACTGCCTTGCTCATAGCCACTGAGAAAGAGGCAAGTAGTCACATTTTTTGCCTTAATGCCAGCAAACTGCCTACCAGGGCTGGTTAGACCAAAAGGAATAGAGTTCTCCCTCAGTATCCATAGGGGACAAGTTCCAGGATGCCAGCAGATGCCAAAATCCAGGATGTTCAAGTCTCTTATATAAACACAACATAGTATTTGCATATAACCTATGTACATCCTCCCATATACTTTAAATCATCTCTGTATTACTTATAGTATACAGAATAAAATGCAAAGTCTATATAAATAGTTGTAACTACAATGTACATGCTATATAAATAGTTCTCCTACATGGCAAATTCAAATTTTCTTTTTGAAAATTTCTAGAATTTTCTTCCCCAAATGTTTTCTACCCATGGTTGGTTTAATCCATTGATGTGGAACCAGCAAATATAGAGGGCGAGCTGTATGTCTTTATTATTTACTTTTTACTGTTTTGACTAGCCCAGATAACCATAATGGTGTGATCACTCACCTCCAGCCAGACATCCTAGAGTGTAAAGTCAAGTGGGCCTTAGGAAGCATCACTATAAACAAAGCTAGTGGAGGTAAAGAAATTCCAGCTGAGCTATTTCAAATCATAAAAGATGATGCTATGAAAGTGCTGTATTCAATATGCCAGCAAATTTGGAAAATTCAGCACAGGACTAGAAAAGATCAGTTTTCATTCCAATCCCAAAGAAAGGCAATGCCAAAGAATGTTCAAACTATGGCACAATTGCACTCATTTCACATGCGAGCAAGGTAATGCTCAAAATCCATCTAGTCAGGCTTCAACAGTATGTGAACCAAGAACTTCCAAACATACAAGCTGGATTTAGAAAAGGCAGAGGAACCAGAGATCAAATTGCCACATCCATTGGATCATAGAACAAAAAAAAAAAAAAGAGAGAGAATTCCAGAAAAATATCTACTTCTGCTTCACTGACTACGCTAAAGCCTTTGACTGTGTGGATCACAACAAACTGTGGAGAATTCTTTAAAAATTGGGAATACCAGACTACCTTACCTGCCTCCTGAGAAACCTACATGCAGGTCAAGATGCAACAATTAGAACCAGACATGGAACAATGGACTGGTTCCAAACTGGGAAAGGGCTACGTAAAGGCTGTATATTGTCACCTTGCTTATTTAACTTCTGTGCAGAGTACATCATGAGAAACGCTGGGCTGGATGAAGCACAAGTTGAAATCAAGATTGCTGGGAGAAATATCAGTAACTTCAGACAGCAGATGACATAACCTTTATGGTGGAAAGTGAAGAGGAATTAAAGAGCCTCTTGAGGAAGGTAAAGAGGAGAGTGAAAAAAACTGGCTTAAAACTCAACATTCAAAAATTGAAGATCATGTCATCTGGTCCCATCTCTTCATGACAAATAGATGGCGGAACAATGGAAACAGTGGCAGACTTTATTTTCTTGGGCTCCAAAATCACTGTGGATGGTGATTGGAGCTTGCTGTTTGGGAGAAAAGCTATGACAAACCTAAACAGTGTATTAAAAAACAGAGACATCACTTTGCCAACAAAGGTGTGTATACTCAAAGCTACCATTTTTCCAGTAGTCATGTATGGAAGTGAGAGCTGGACAATAAAAAAGGATGAGTGCCGAAGAATTGATGCTTTTGAACTGTGGTGTTGGAGAAGACTCTTGAGAGTCCCTTGGACAGCAAGGAGATAAAATCAGTCAATCCTAAAGGAAATCAGTCGTGAGTATTCATTGGAAGGACTGATGCTGATGCTCCAATACTTTGGCCACCTGATGCAAAGTGTTAACTCATTGGAAAAGACCTAATGCTGTGAAAGATTGAAGGCAGGAGGAGAAGGAGGAGACAGAGGACCAGTTGGTTGGATGGCATCACCAACACAGTGGACATGAGTTTGAGCAAACTCTGGGAAATAGTGAAGGACAGAGAGGCCTGACATGCTGCAGCCCATGGGTGTGCAAAGAGTCACATACAACTGAGCAACTGAAGAACAACAACTGTATAGGAAACTATGCTAATACTTAGTCCTAAGGCTTAAAGCAACAGCCATGAATTTACCTCTTGGTTAAATAGGGCAGCAATTTGTCCTGGACTACACTAGTTGATTTGGCTGATTTGGGCTAGACTTGGTTGGGCCCATTCATAATTTTCAGTAAGCTGCCAGCGCCTGGAGGCTGGCTAGTCTAAGAGGGCTTATCTCTGTTCACTTGGTCTCTCAATTTCCATCAGCCTAGCCAAGGCATATGGCAGAGTTCCAAGAGAAACAGAAGAAGAGTTTAAGGCTTCCAAAGGACCAAGTATGCAACCTCACTTCTGTTTCTTCCTACTAGCCAAAGCCAGCCTAGATTTAAGGACAGAGAAATAGACTCCATCTCTTGATGAAAGAGGCTACAAAATCACATTGCAAGTATGTGGTTACAGAAAATTGTGGCTCTTTCTGCAGTCTACCATACCATCTGTTGGCTAGCCGATGGCTTATGGCATGGTGTAGAATACAAGATGAGCTACGACAATAAGTTCCTGATTCTCAGGAGCACAGGCCTGAAACACAAGCCTGAGAAATGTACAGTAAGAGCTGAAGCTTGAAAGGAGTCTTTCAGCTGGAGATGAAACAGTAGCTACAACAGGCTCCATATGACCCAAAGCAACTAAAACAGAAAGAGAAAAAATCGTTCAGACACCAAGAGTGACACAGTGATGCCATAGAAGGGACCCTGAGAAAGATCAAGAAAGAAGCTGGAAATTAGAGCTGTTTTTGTTCCACCCAGCCTTTCACTCCCAGTTCTAATCCATACAGAGCCCTACAATAAGCCCCGGCTTTATTCAGGCTGAGTTCTTTGCAACCAAAAGTCTATCCAGATCAGCTTATGAGAAGTGTATGGGCAATCTTTTTTCCTTTTTCTTTCCTTCTAAATAGAATTAAGCCACCTATCCTTTTTTAAAAATGAGAAAAAAAGTGCATTTTGGATGCATGAACAAATTTGGGGCTGAGAGAAGCAAGAATCTGATAATGAAAGCTTTGAAATAGTACAGCACACAAGTGACAAAATACAGTTAATTTTCATGAATAAAAATTCTATGAATTTTCTTGTATTCATATTCAGTTTTCACTCTGTAATAGTCAATGTTCATGCAGAGGTATGTAGGAGATATATCTTTACATCCATGTTGCTCTTCTCCACTGTTCTCCATTTGAGAACCACTGATACAAAGAAACATAGGCTTCGTTACAAGATGTAAACATTGCAATCCGCATGAAGGAAATCATATTACAAGCTAAATTTGGATTTGCAACCAAGTTACAGTCCACTAAATCCTAAGTACTTTTTTTTTTTCCAGCCAAAGAGCTATATTGCATTTCAAGTCTCTTGTTAGAAACTGATGCTAGGAATTGACAAGATAATAGGATGGAGAAAGTTTTCAGATCTCATTTATAGCAGATGGGAGAAGGGTCAGTTTCCTGGGTAATGAAGCATTGTCTGGTTGCCCCTAAATCACTCCAAGCTCTGCCTGGTCCCCAGAGGCTTAGAAAAGCATGTGCATTATCCCTACTCTTCAGAGCATTATTCTAACACCTCAAAAAAGAAAAAGTTGTGATAAATGATCTGAGAATTGGGAGACACAAATGCCAAACTTCAAATTTTGGCTTAAAAGAATAATAATCCATTCTCCTTTTAAGAGAGAGAGACTTGCAATGCATAGAAACAGCTTTTAATTTATATCTAACACTAGATCTTTTGTCTAATTTGTTCTTACTCAAACTAATGAGTCTTGAAAGCTCCCACTGAAAACTTGTTGCTAACAAAACACAGAAGAAAATTAAGGGGCACTGCCTCTGCCCTTCATTCCAGTTCTAGTCTCATGGCTCCATTCTTCCATCTGTAGACACTTTCCTTCCACTCTCATCTTGCAGGAAACTGCCTGATCTTGTGAGTCATGTGTTTGGCTTCCCTGGGAAGGCAGGGAACATGTTGTTGAGGATTAATAAAGGAAAGCATAGTCCCTAATCTTTTAATTTCAGCATCAAAGAGCTGTCTTTGGCCCCCATGCTTGGTTCAGTTAAGCCCTCATGGAGGCCCCTGCCATTTTGAAGGATAGAAGATTTTTACAGAACTCCCAGGATTTCTGAAATTGCAATTTATATACTATTATGAGTACCTAGATAAGAGACTTACTTATCAGGCTCACCAGCATCCACAGATGTCAGGAGAAATAGGATCTATCTGCAAACAGCATTGTATACTAGACAGAATGTCATACTGAAAACCATAACTGGTCTAGAAAATTCTACTCCTAAAAATTCATACAGGCTTAAAACCCTTTCAAGGGTTTACCCACCTCTTTCAAGCCTTTATATCTTAGAGCAGTAAATATCAGGAGCCTGAATATGAACTACCATTGTGAGCCACATTTTACAAATTATTAAATTTGTGATTTGCATCAGCTTGATTTATTTGAACCCTGGTCTGTGATCCTAGACTAATTTATAGTGATTAATTCATCATCAATGTCCTCACTGATTCTGAAAAGCTATCCCCACCTCCTTGATAGTTTATTCCTCTCCAGCTCACATAAATTTCTCTATTTTGCACAAGCATTCTTTTGGCTTCTTTACAGATTTGTGTGCATGACCAGAGGAAAGAAAAATTACTTCAAGAGATACCAAAGTAACATCTCCCCAATGATGACTGGGTAGGGGAAAAGATTCCCATATCTGCCTGCATACATGGGAAATTTCTAATCCTAATGTATGCAGCATATAAGAGAGATATTCACATTCTCTTTCTTAAAAGAAAGACTTTAGTGAACCTGACTCAAACTTAGCTCTTAAGTTCCATTCCTAATGTAAAATATAATGGAAATTATGGCATTACTATTAATAGTGGAAATACTAGTATCAATATCAATAGCCTCAGATATGCAGATGACACCACCCTAATGGCAGAAAGTGAAGAAGACTGAAGAGCCTCTTGATGAAAGTGAAAGTGGAGAGTGAAAAAGCTGGCTTAAAACTCAACATTCAAAAAACTAAGGCCATGGCATCTGGTCACATCACTTCATGGCAAATAAATTGGGGGGAAAAAAGGGGGAAATTTATGGGGGGAAAATAAAACAGTGATAGACTTTATTTTCCTGGGCTCCAAAATCACTGCAGACAGTGACAGCAGCCTTGACATTAAAAGACACTTGCTCCCTAGAAGAAAAGCTATGAGCAATCTAGACAATGTATTAAAAAGCAAAGACATCACTTTGCCAACAAAGGTCCACATAGTCAAAGCTATGGTTTTTCCACTAGTCATGTACAGATGTGAGAGTCTGACCATAGGGAAGGCTGAGCACCAAGAAACTGATGCTTTGAAACTGGTGTTGGAAAAGACCCTTGAGAGTCCCTTGGACATTAAGGAGATAAAACCAGTTAGTCATACAGGAAATCGACCCTGAATATTCACTGGAAAGACTAATGCTAAAGATAAAGCTCTAATACTTTGGCCACCTGATGTGAAAAGCCGACTCACTGGAAAAGACCCTGAGGCTGGGAAAAGTTCAGTGCAGGAGGAGAAGGGGGTGACAGAGGATGAGATGATTGGATGGCATCATTGACTCAACGGACATAAGTTTGGGCAAACTCCAGGAGATAGTGAAGGACAGGAAAGCCTGGTGTGATGCAGTTCATGGGGTCACAGAGAGTTAGACACAACGGTTAACAGTGGAACTATTACTGTTATAAACTCTGTAACATTTCCATATTTGCTATTTCTCATTTTTGATATCCCCTGTTTACTACCACACATTTATTAGCAGAAAATTTCTTAAAAGAAAAATCTTGTTGCCTGTGTCTGGCATAGGAAGAAAGTAAGGAGTTAGGGACTGAAACCCATCTCCCTAGTCCTAGAATTCAAAGTGCTGGGTTGGGTGTGATTATCTCCTAAGAAGAGAAATATGAAAGAGGGGCTCCTGGAGCTGCCTGGGTTGGGTAAGGAGGAGCTGTGCTGGGCCAGAGAAACAGCTCTGGGACTAAAATAGGAAGGTCCATGTGATGTTCTTCAGCAGCTGTGCTCATTCTATATTCTCAGTACTCTTTTCATAATTATCCCAGAACCAGCAGCACTATCCAGCAGGTTCTCCTGAGAATAAAGCTATAAAGAATGTTTTCTTAAGATGGAGATGAGCAGCTAGCGTGCTCTGTGCGCCAGCGAGCTGAGTGTCATTGAGTTTTTTGTCTTGTTTTGTTTCTATGTTTTGCTTTGGTTTCGACTGAGCATTTGGATTTGGTGTGATTTGCCTTGGGGGCCAGTGTTCATTCTGTTCTTCCACTTCTAATAATGTGCAAACCTCTCTATGGGTCTGTTCCCAACTTTCCTGCTGTCTTCTCTGCCTTCTTGTTTTCTCTTACATACCCATCTTCTCTGACAGTTCTCAAAATTCATTATGATTATCAATGTATATTCCATTTACATGGTATTTAGTGTTCAAAGTGCCCACACATGTCATTTGCATTTAAATATGATAATAACCTTAGGTGATGTATATTATCATCATTTTATAAATAAAGACAATAGTTAAAACCAAATGCTTTTCTTTCAGATCTATTAACATTTAACAATATTGAACACTTGAAATCATCAAAAAGGGTTTGCACTAGTCTTTGTATCTGCACTCTTAATTCTCACAGCAGTTCAGTGAGGAATATTATTAATTCTCCTTATGCTGCAGAAAACAAGTAACATGCCCACCTTTGCATATCTAGGAATCGGCATAGTCTTAGGTTTTCTTGAGGTTACATAACCACTAAGCACCAGAGTCAGACTAAAACCCCTGTCTTCTGATTCTGAATCAGAAATCTATTACAAATCTATTACAGTTCTTTTGTTTCCTCTTCAAGCCCTGGATCGTGGCAAAACACATTTGGTTGTTAGATTCATTAAAACATTTGAAATAAAAAGTGTTGAAAGGCATCGTAATAAAAGGAAGTATTTTCTCTAGAAATTATGTTTCACACACCAGAAAGCAGAACAGAAAGAGTTAAAAGACCCCACTGAAGCTGACTCACCCCATAATTTATCTAGTGTTATAAAAATGAAAGACTTCTTCAGTTTCCTGACCGCTTAGTCGTCTTAAAGGTGAAATGCCCTGGGGGTCCATAAATAGGTTTTGTTCTTTTGCAGTGCTCAATGTCTCAAAGTGTTTTTTATCTTTAAAATATTAAGTAAACACTGCAAAGTACTTAAATGGGCTCTGGGGGCATCTCAGGTTTGATTCTGGCCCTTCGGCAAAGCTACTGAAGTATAGATCTGGAGAAATAATCAAAAGAAAACTAAATTCACAGCCTTCTTTAAATATTTTATAGCATAACGTGTTAATGTTTCACCTGCCAGCTGCTTCAGCTGGTTTATAAGCAGCTGTCCTAAGCGCATGGATTGATCTGCCTGTGTGGTCACCGCATCCACAAAAGCAAGACCCAGGACCTGGGGAGCAGCCAAAGAGAGGAAGGCCCTGGCCCCTGCCAGTTGCAGCCTCCTTTTCTTTTCTGACTTCCCCTCAGTAAGAAAGTACATTAAGAACTGCTTGAGATGAACAATAATTTGCCAGCATTTGGTCATCTCTCTGGCAGCAGTGTCCACAAGGAGCACTTAACATTGCACAGAGAAAACGGTTCCCAGCCATCAGCTTCCTCCCCAGAAGCGGCCAACCATTTCACAAATGGGGGTCTGGAGAGTAGCAAGGATGCCTCAGCTCAGACTCATCCCTGCTGCTGCGAAGAACAAAAATTGCCACTAAACACTTTGTTTGCCAGCAGTACATGTCAGTATCATCATCATCTATACACAAAGGCTTTTTAATAGCAATTCTAAATGAAACTCCAACACATTCCCCACCCATCTGAACTCTCAAAGTTTCAAGAACAAAATCATTCAAGGGATCTATTTTTGAGCTATGTCCTATACTCAGTTAAGGAAAAAGCAAATAAAACCCTTTCCCCACACACAGTCACAGACACAAATACTGAGATTCTTTTCTAGATCTCAGCAATACTCGCCCCCAAAAGGTTTTCGCGGTAGTTCAGAGAATCTGAACTCCATTTCTCTTTCTGCCTCTCCAGAGATCTAAGTTACTGTTACTTAGCATAGTAAGAAGGGTAGAAACACAGAGACCTCATGCTAACAACACTTCTCCCCTTCTCCAAAATCTATATGTTGCTCTGAACACTCCCCAGTTGTCTGGAGACTTGGATCCATCTGGCATGAAGGGTTGGGTCACTCACAGCTTCTGGTATCCCTTTACATTCACTGATTTACATGAGGGATAAGGAGCCTTCAAGGCAAACAACTCAAATATGGTCCAAGATTAGAGTTCAGTCATAGGTGGCATATCTGACCAACAAAAGTGAGCAGAGGGAGAAGGCAAATTGCCTGGGAGCCCTACAGAGGCCCTAGAAAAGAAATCGTTCCAAGCGAAGATGGTGGTATCTGGCATGATGACTCAGCAACAGAGCCTAAAGTTTAGAGGAAAGTGTCAGTTATGGCTGCCTTGAAATAGGCATTTGAACATGCCCATATCCAGAAAAAAGTGAACTAAAAGCAGCGTGCAGTTACAGCAGAGTATACCATGGGCTGCCAGGAGGAGCTACAACACGTCTGAGGTCAGGGGCGGCAGCCGGGAGGAGCAACCCCAAGTCCAAGGAGCGGTGGCTGCGCAGGCGCAGGGGGGCCTAGAAAAGCTATTCCACGTTCAAGGTCAGGAGGGGTGGCGGTGAGGAGATACCCCTCGGCCAAGGTAAGAGAAACTCAAGTAAGACAGTAGGTGTTGCAAGAGGACATCAGAGGGCAGACACACTGAAACCATAATCACAGAAAACTAGTCAGTCTAATCACACTAGGACCACAGCCTTGCCTAATTCAGTGAAACTAAGCCATGCCCTGTGGGGCCACCCAAGATGGGCGGGTCATGGTGGAGAGGTCTGACAGAATGTGGTCCCCTGGAGAAGGGAACGGCAAACCACTTCAGTATTCTTGCCTTGAGAACCCCATGAACAGTATGAAAAAGCAAAATGATAGGATAGTGAAAGAGGAACTCCTCAGGTCAGTAGGTGCCCAATAGGCTACTGGAGGTCAGTGGAGAAATATCTCAGAAAGAATGAAGGGATGAAGCCAAAGCAGAAACAATACCCAGCTGTGGATGTGACTGGTGATAGAAGCAAGGTCCGATGCTGTAAAGAGCAATACTGCATAGGAACCTGGAATGAAGGTCCATGAATCAAGGCAAATTGGAAGTGGTCAAACAGGAGATGGCAAGAGTGAACATCGACATTCTAGGAATCAGCGAACTAAAATGGACTGGAATGGGTGGATTTAACTCAGATGACCATTACATCTGCTACTGCGGTCAGGAATCCCTCAGAAGAAATGGAGTAGCCATCATGGTCAACAAAAGAGTCTGAAATGCAGTACTTGGATGCAATGTCAAAAACAACAGGATGATCTCTGTTCATTTCCAAGGCAAACCATTCAGTATCACAGTAATCCAAGTCTATGCCCCAACCAGTAACACTGAAGAAGCTGAAGCTGAATGGTTCTATGAAGACCTACAAGACTTTTTAGAACTAACACCTAAAAAAGGTGTCCTTTTCATTATAGGGGACTGGAATGCAAAAGTAGGAAGTCAAGAAACACCTGGAGTAACAGGCAAATTTGGTCTTGGAATACGAAATGAAGCAGGGCAAAGACTAATAGAGTTTTGCCAAGAAAATGCACTGGTCATAGCAAACATCCTCTTCCAAAAACACAAGAGAAGACTCTACACATGGACATCACCAGATGGTCAACACCGAAATCAGATTGATTATATTCTTTGCAGGCAAAGATGTAGAAGCTCTATACAGTCAGCAAAAACAAGACCAGGAGCTGACTGTGGCTCAGATCATGAGCTCCTTATTGCCAAATTCAGATTGAAATTGAAGAAAGTAGGGAAAACCACTAGATCATTCAGGTATGACCTAAATCAAATCCGTTATGATAATACAGTAGAAATGAGAAATAGATTTATGGGACTAGATCTGATAGATAGAGTGCCTGATGAACTATGGAATGAGGTTCGTGACATTGTACAGGAGACAGGGATCAGACCATCCCCGTGGAAAAGAAATGCAAAAAAGCAAAATGGCTGTCTGGGGAGGCCTTACAAATAGCTGTGAAAAGAAGAGAAGTGAAAAGCAAAGGAGAAAAGGAAAGATATAAGCATCTGAAAGCAGAGTTCCAAAGAATAGCAAGGAGAGATAAGAAACCCTTCCTCAGTGATCAATGCAAAGAAATAGAGGAAAACAACAGGATGGGAAAGACTAGAGATCTCTTCGAGAAAATTAGAGATACCAAGGGAACATTTCATGCAACGATGGGCTCGATAAAGGACAGAAATGGTCTGGACCTAACAGAAGCAGAAGATATTAAGAAGAGGTGGCAAGAATACACAGAAGAACTGTACAAAAAAGAAATTCATGACCCAGATAATCACGATGGTGTGATCACTCACCTAGAGTCAGACATTCTGGAATGCAAAGTCAAGTGGGTCTTAGAAAGCATCACTATGAACAAAGCTAGTGGAGGTGTTGGAATTCCAGTTGAGCTGTTTCAAATCCTGAAAGATGATGCTGTGAAAGTGCTGCACTCAATATGCCAGCAAATTTGGAAAACTCAGCAGTGGCCACAGGACTGGAAAAGGTCAGTTTTCATTCTAATCCCAAAGAAAGGCAATGCCAAAAATACTCAAACTACCGCACAATTGCACTTATCTCACACACTAGTAAAGTAATGCTCAAAATTCTCCAAGCCAGGCTTCAGCAATATGTGAACCATGAACTTCCAGATGTTCAAGCTGGTTTTTGAAAAGGCAGAGGAACCAGAGATCAAATTGCCAACATCCACTGGATCATCGAAAAAGTAAGAGAATTCCAGAAAAACATCTATTTCTGCTTGGTTGACTATGCCAAAGCCTTTGACTGTGTGGATCACAATAAACTGTGGAAAATTCTGAAAGAGATGGGAATACCAGACCACCTGACCTGCCTCTTGAGAAATCTGTATGCAGGTCAGAAAGCAACAGTTAGAACTAGACATGGAACAACAGACTGGTTCCAGATAGGAAAAGGAGTACATCGAGGCCCTACATTGTCACCCTGCTTATTTAACTTCTATGCAGAGTACATCATGAGAAACGCTAGGCTGGAAGAAATACAAGCTGGAATCAAGATTGCCAGGAGAAATATCAATAACCTCAGATATGCAGATGACACCACCCTTATGGCAGAAAGTGAAGAAGAACTAAAAAGCCTCTTGATGAAAGTGAAAGTGGAGAGTGAAAAAGTTGGCCTAAGGCTCAACATTCAGAAAATGAAGATTATGGTATCTGGTCCTATCACTCTATGGGAAATAGATGGGGAAACAGTGGAAACAGTGTCAGACTTTATTTTTCTGTGCTCCAAAATCACTGCAGATGGTGACTGCAGCCATGAAATTAAAAGACGCTTACTTCTTGGAAGGAAAGTTATGAGCAACCTAGATAGCATATTCAAAACAGAGACATTACTTTGCCAACAAAGGTCTATCTAGTCAAAGCTATGGTATTTCCAGTGGTCATGTATGGATGTGAGAGTTGGACTGTGAAGAAAGCTGTGAGCACCAAAGAACTGATGCTTTTGAACTGTGGTGTTGGAGAAGACTCTTGAGAGTCCCTTGGACAGCAAGGAGATCCAACCAGTCCATTCTGAAGAAGATCAGCCCTGGGATTTTTTTTGAAGGAATGATGCTAAAGCTGAAACTCCAGTACTTTGGCCACCTCATGTGAACAGTTGACTCATTGGAAAGACTCTGACACTGGGAGGGATTGAGGGCCGGAGGAGAAGGGGATGACAGAGGATGAGATGGCTGGATGGCATCACGGACTCGATGGACGTGAGTCTGAGTGAAATCCGGGAGTTAGTGATGGACAGGGAGGCCTGGCGTGCTGTGATTATGGGGTCACAAAGAGTCAGACATGACTGAGCAACTGAACTGAACTGATACCATGGGCAATCAGGCCAGAGTAGATAGTGTGGTATCCAGTGGAGCAGTGGCAGCAGTGAATGATCCCTGATCACTTGTGAAAATATCCAGAGACCCACGAGAAGACTAGAGTGAAGAAACTCTAGAGAATGGGGTTGTCATCCCGTCTTGAGGTCAGCATTGGGAGTTATCCCAAATAACTATATCCCAAATACAGTCTCCCAAATACAGTCTTGTCAGAAAAATAACAAGACTGTATTTATAACTTCTGGATATTGCTGGTTACTGAAGAACAATCACTCAATCCTCAAATACTTATTTCTAAAAGGTTATAGCTCTCCATTCTAGATGGACAACAGCTACTTGAAGTCCCAGCATGAATTCATGCGGAAACCTCCCTATCTTTTCAGCTGTTCTGAGCTCCTGTTGAATCCCCAGTCATCCTTTCAGACAGGTAGTGTCTGAAGTATTGATACATCCAGAAGTATCTGAAGCCCAAGCTAATATCTGCCTAGGCATCTATTGATACAAATATCTCCATACAGACTAATGTGGGGATTTCTAAAATATAAGGTGTTTGACTCTTTTGGACCCTGTATTTGAAAATCTTGTTCTTTTATCTTCAATGCTACCCTGAATTTTCAAGAAGCAATATAAATTATAAAGAACACATGATTTTGCTTTTAATGGAAATTATATTTGAGCTTATTTCATTTCTTGACCAAGTCCTTTGAGATATGACATCAAAGAAGTAATGTACCCTGCAGCCCAAACATTTTGTTGCTATGCCTTCTCACAGAATGATATCAAAAGTGATAGGGAAAAGTTTCAAACTTATGTGAAAAAGCAATAATTACTCCATTTTCTGGCCCCTTTACAACAAAAACCTGTGGAAAGAATTGTCTCCACATATTTTTCCTCTCTTCTTTCCTGAATTCACTCCAATCTGTTCTGTCTCACAAACTATACGTTGACAGATCCAATGTCGATTCTTAGCTGTTATTTTACTTACTCTATGAGCAGCAATTGGCTCCGCTGTTCACTCTTTTTCTTGACTCCCAAATTATTTCTCTGGTCTGGGCCTCTCCCCTAAAGCCCAGATTCATGTAGCCAACTGCCTATCTCACTTCACTTGATAACCAAGGCATTTCAAACTGAACATTTACAAAACCAAAGTCTTCATTTCTTCTTCCTACACCCTGTTCCCTCTCAGTTTTCCCCAGTCTCAATAAATGTCAACTCTATTCCTCTGTGGGCCAGAAACCTTGAAGTCATCTTTGACTCTTTTTCTCAGACCTCATTATTAAATCCATCATAAAATCCTATAAGACTGACCTTCAAATATGTATATCTAGAATCTGATCACTTCTCACCACTGTTCTACTATCTAAGCTTCCATTATGTCTTGTATGCATAATTGCAATTGTCTCCTAACTAATCTTCCTGTCTTCACCCCCTTACTCCTCAACAGTCTTAATCCACATAGAAATCACAATGCTTCTGTTAAAATACAACTTGACCATGTCACTTCTCCACTCAAAACCCTTGCACAACTTGCTGTGTATCAGCAAGTCCAGAGTTCTTCTTACCACATCTCCAAGGCCTGACCTGCTCTGGAGCTCGCCATCTTTTTAATGTCATCTGCCACTGCTCTCTGCCCCCTTTCTTCCACTGCATCCATTCTGGCCTACTTTCTGCTCCTCCAACAGCCTAGATGTTCCCATCTCAGAGTCTTTGTTCCCACTTCCTGGAGTTATCTCCTATTTCATGATTCATCCTTTCCCTTCCTTCTGGCCTCTTCTCAAATATCCCTGATCAGAGTACCTTCCCTGACTCTCTGACTGCTGCTGCTGTTTAGTCATTAAGTTGTGTCTGACTCTTTGTGATCCCACGGACTGTAGCCAGACAGGCTTTTCTGTCCATGGGATTTCCCAGACAAGAATACTGGAGTGTGTTGCCATTTCCTTCTCCAGGGGATCTTCCCCACCCAGGGATTGAACCAGCATCTCCTGCTTAGCAGGTGGATTCTTCACCACTGAATCATCTGGGAAACTGACTATCTAACTATTTTACAAGAAAAGAACACCCCCAACTTCCACTCTCCTTCCCCTTGCTTAGCTTTGCTTCTCCTTCAGAGCTAATGAACACCTGACAGAATTATTTGCTCCCCCCACCCCACATTAGAATGTGGGCTTCCCTTGTAGTTCAGTTGGTAAAGAATCTGCCTGCAATACAGGAGACCTGGGTTCAACTCCTGGCTAGGGAAGATTCCCTGGAGAAGGAAATGGCAACCCATTCCAGTATTCTTGTCCGGAGAATCCCATGGACAGAGGAGCCTGGCAGGCTACAGTCCGTGGGGTCACAACAGTTGGACACGACTTAGTGACTAAACCACCACCACCCCCACATTAGAATGTAAGCTCTATTAAAGTAGGGATACTGACTGCTTTGATCACTGAGATACCCTCATCACCCAGAACATTATTCACTCACATTACCACATTTTAGCTTCCCAGATGGTGCAGTAGTAAAGAATCCTTCTGCCAATGCAGGAGACACGGGTTCAATCCTTGGGGCAGGGAGATTCCCAGAAGAAGGAAATGTCAACCCACTCCAGTATTCTTGCCTGGAAAATTCTATGGACAGAGGAGCCTGGTGGATTACAGTCCATGGGATTGCAAAGAGTTGGACATGACTGAGCAGCTGAGCACACACACACATCACATTTCATCTCCTCCAAGACTTTCATTTTTATACATTTTAGTATCTCTAAATTGGAGATGCATCTTATAATGTGCAACTTCTTTTCTTTCTTAGTAGTCCATACAATAGTGGTCTATATTATAATTGACACCTTAGATTCAATGAAATATGGTATTTGCATTCAAAACATATTTCAAATGAACAAATAAATTTGATTTATCATATTTTCAGAAGAAGTGTGGGGCTCAAGCTCTTGGGCAAATGGCTACTGAATTATAGCTTAATATACAACTTAAACTACTGATTTTGAATGCTTATCTGATTTGTACTGAAATAGGGGTTACAAAAAAAATAGATTAAGAGTATCAAGGAAAGGGAATTGAAATGGCCTAGAGTAAAAAGAGACAATACAGGCAAGAGAATCACCAGAACTTATTAAAAAAACCTAAGGTAATTAATCAAGCAGACCTACATAACTCACTAGCCCCTGAGGGAAACACTATATTAACATATAAAACAAAAATTATTCATAATGGTAACCTGAGACCTAGTCATTTCAAAATGAATAAAATATTTAGTATGCTCAGCTCAAGAAGCAGAAAAATAGATAGCACATTTGTGTTAGGTTTCTTTCAAAAAATGGTTAAAATAAAAATAATTAATTTGGCTTTTAAAGTGATAAAATTTAATAATCTGGAACATTCATTTCAGTGGCACACTTATAGCTCTTTTAATGATATCATCATCAACAGGGTAATTCTCAGAGAACTTCTATTGGTATTCACTATGCTTTTGAACCAAATTCATCAAGACCCTATACAATCCCATACTAGAAGAAAATCTGGGAAGTGGCAGTTATGAAACCTTTTTACATGAATCTAATCTTACTTCTTATTCTGATAGAAGCTCTGAGTTGAAATGTGTTGGAATAATATTGATCATTTTCTTGTACTTATATGTTACATGCTCCTGCAAAGGAATAAAACTTATCTTTGACCACTTTGTATGCTTCCTGCAAGATGATGAAGAACATTTTTTGCTTAATTTTCTAACTGTAATTTTTTCTGCTATGATATTCATACAACCTGTTAAGTTTTGTATATCATCATAAGGTTCGAAAAAATTTTATCAACGTGAGAAAATAAAGTAAAATTAAAGTCAATAGGTAAATCGTGTGTAGTTGAGAGAGGAGGATGGATTGTAGTTTGGAGCAGAGTTAAGGGTACCTTATTGATTTCAGCTCCATATAAGTGCAGCCTCATGTTATTCATATAAAGTCAGTATTATCAATAGAGCTAATTTTTCATATCTCAGTTACTAAAATATTCATTCCTTGGTATATCTGCTCTTAAAATATGTAATAAAAGAATCCATTCATCAAAATGCTAAGCAGTTACATAGGGATTTGTTGTTGTTCTGTAGTCTCTAAGTCATGTCCAGCTCTTTTGCAACCCCACAGATTGTAGCCTGCCAGGTTCTTCTGTCCATGAGATTTTCTAGGCAAGGTTACTGGAGTGGTTTACCATTTCCTTCTCCAAGGGATCTTCCCCACCCAGGCATCAAATCTGCATCTTCTGCACTGGCAGGCACATTCTTTACCACTGAGCCACCAGGGAAGCAATTTCTAAAAGAATCATTATGAGAAGACTAAATGATACCAGTAAAGAAATCTGAAAATATGTGTTACATAGAAAGATTTGATCATTATTACTACTCAGTTCAGTTCAGTTCAGTTGTTCAGTCATGTCCGACTCTTTGCGACCCCATGAATTGCAGCACGCCAGGCCTCCCTGTCCATCACCAACTCTGGGAGTTCACTCAGACTCATGTCCATCAAGTCAGTGATGCCATCAGCCACCTCATCCTCTGTCATCCCCTTCTCCTCCTGCCTCCAATCCCTCCCAGCATCAGAGTCTTTTCCAATGAGTCAACTCTTCACATGAGGTGGCCAAAGTACTGGAGTTTCAGCTTTAGTATCATTACTAGTTTATTGTTGCTGTTATTATTAAGAAATCAGAAAATTGGTTTAAAACATCAACGTCAGAATTACAGATTTAATAGAATCTCCCCTTGGGCTGTTTCCACAAGGACTCTGAGTATGAGCAGGGAATAAAGGCTGACCACTCAATTAAGTAGCGGAGGGAATGAGAAAAAAGAATGTGGAGGGTTGACTGTATTAGTTGTCCCCCCAACGCATCCCTTCTTGTACATTTGTCTTTGCCCTGTAAGTTTGTGTTGCTCTTCCACTCTAGGCAGGATATTCTGTTTCACCTTTAGTTTCTTGGTTCAGCCAAGTGACTTGCTTTAGCTTTGGGGATGTTATTAAGAAGCATGAAAAAGCACACATTTCCCTTGATTTTTTATTCCTCTGCCTCTGCCACAAGAACATGCCCAAGCTAGCCTGCTAAAGGATGAGACATGGAACAGAGCCTCAGTTGTCCTAGCTAAGACTTTCCTAGATCAGATTATAAGCCGTCCAACACTAGAATTGTGAAAGATCCCAATCATGATCAGTCAATACATGATTACCCAAGTCAAAGCCAAAAGCACCATCCAGTTCACCTGAAAATGCATAAGTTAAATAAGTGTACTGCTTTACTCACTGAGTTCTGGGTGGTTGTCACAAAGCATTATGTGGCACTAGGGCCTCCCTTGTAGCACAGTTGGTAGAGAATATGCCTGCAGTGCAGGATACCCAAGTTCAATCCTCAGGTTGTAAAGCTCCCCTGGAGAAGGAAATGGCAACCCATTCCAGTATTCTTGCCTGGAGAATCCCATGGACAGAGGAGCCTGGCAGGCTACAGTCCATGGGGTTGCAAGAGTCAGACACGACTTAGTAACTAAACCACCACCACCATGGAACTCATACAGAATTTGTTATGGTGCTGAGACGAAACAGTGAGACAACAGATGCCATAAGTCCTTGTCGGTGAAAAAGGCTATACAAAGTGATAAAATAAACACTAAAAGTAAAATATTAAAATTATCCAAGGGCTGGGTGCTTGCCTTTCAATGCATTAAGGAACAGAGGACTGTGTCCCACTACAAACTCAGTCTTGGAAAATCTAAGGAATGAATTGAGCAGTGGCAGCTTGAAAACAGAAGGGAAACCAGGCAGAAGGCCTGGATGTGCAGCAAGTGGGAAGGAGAATGGGGGAAATTAGCCTGGCCCTGAAAAAGTCCTCTGGGTTCAACAGAAGAAAGCTCCAAATGCTTCCCCAGGACTTATTCTAACAGATTTCCTTGGATCATTCTGATCTTTCAGTCAAGGAAATAGCATTATTTTTTAAATGCTCTTTCTGTTTTGCATGCTCAATTGCTTCAAACATGTCCAACTCTTTGCAACCCAAAGGACGGTAGCCCACCAGGCTCCTCTGTCCATGGGATTCTCCAGGCAAGAATATTTGTGGATTGCCATGCCCTCCTCTAGGGGATCATACCAACCCAGGGATGGAGTCCACGTCTCCTGTATTGGCAGGCAGATTCTTTACCTCTGAGCCACCGAGGAAGATTTTATTAGTCTTTCTCTCTTATTAGTCCCCTATTCATTTTCATCATCAGAAATCTACTTCCTTTCTTCTCACCTTACTATATTGCAAGATAACCATTTTTCTAGCCTAACCTAGTCCACTCTCCCATCATGAAATCTACTGTTAATACTGCTACCAGATAATTTTTAAAGCAAGTTTAATCATGTTTCTTTGCTGTCTAAAAATCTTTAGTGGCTAAGTGCTAGTTAAATTAGTTATACTTGGATCACCGTTTCATTTAAGACTTTCCAAAAAATAACTACAACCTTCCATTCCAGGATAGATGGATAGATGGATGGCTAGAGA
The DNA here is from genome assembly GCF_032405125.1 of Capricornis sumatraensis. Classification (NCBI taxonomy): domain Eukaryota; kingdom Metazoa; phylum Chordata; class Mammalia; order Artiodactyla; family Bovidae; genus Capricornis; species Capricornis sumatraensis. The sequence continues at coordinate 61,550,479 of NC_091087.1, forward strand.
GATAGATAAGTAGATAGATAGACAGATAGATGACAGGTAGATAGATAGATAGAAAATGGACTCAGAACTTAAACTATTAGTCATAAGAACAAGTTGACTTTATGTTTGGGGTTACAAATGTGACTTAGTAGGGGTGGATTTATGTACATATTTATGAGCTCCATATTTAGAGCTCTGAGGAGCATAGACACTGTAATTCAGTAATCTTAACTTTAACTTTACATTGAAATCACCTGAAGGGCTTAATAAATATTCATGTTTGGATTCTAAACTGATTGTTAAGGAAAATCAAGATTTTCTTTTTTTAATTCCACTGCTATAACTGAACTTTTTTGGAGAATTTTTCTTTTTTTCTAGTCTTAACAAAGGTGACTGGCCTTTGCACTTTATTGTATAATGCAATGGGAAGTATCAATTTTTTTTTTTTTTGTATATTGAAGTATAAGTTTAACGTCTATGCAGAGTACATCATGAGAAACGCTGGGCTGGAAGAAGCACAAGCTGGAATCAAGATTGCTGGGAGAGATATCAATAACTTCAGATATGCAGATGACACCACCCTTAGTCAAGAGGAACTAAAAAGCCTCTTGACGAAAGTGAAAGAGGAGAGTGAAAAAGTTGGCTTAAAGCTCAACATTCAGAAAACAAAGATCATGGCATCCGGTCCCATCACTTCATGGGAAATAGATGGGGAAACAATGGAAACAGTGTCAGACTTTATTTTTTGGGGCTCCAAAATCACTGCAGATGGTGACTGTAGCCATGAAATTAAAAGACGCTTACTCCTTGGAAGGAAAGTTATGACCAACCGAGATAGTATATTCAAAAGCAGAGACATTACTTTGCCGACTAAGGTCCATCTAGTCAAGGCTATGGGTTTTCCTGTGGTCATGTATGGATGTGAGAGTTGGACTGTGAAGAAGGCTGAGCGCCGAAGAATTGATGCTTTTGAACTGTGGTGTTGGAGAAGACTCTTGAGAGTCCCTTGGACTGCAAGGAGATCCAACCAGTCTATCCTAAAGGAAATCAGTCCTGGGTGTTCATTGGAAAGACTGATGCTAAAGCTCCAATACTTTGGCCACCTCCAATACTTTGGCCACCTCATGCGAAGAGTTGACTCACTGGAAAAGACCCTGATGTCAGGAGGGATTGGGGGCAGGAGGAGAAGGTGATGACAGAGGATGAGATGGCTGGATGGCATCACTGACTCGAAGCACATGAGTTTGGGTGAACTCCAGGAGTTGGTGATGGACAGGGAGGCCTGGCGTGCTGCGATTCGTGGGGTCACAAAGAGTCAGACACGACTGAGTGACTGAACTGAACTGAACTGAACTGATAGTTGATTTGGGCTTCTCAGGTAACTCAGCTGGTAAAGAATCCACCTGCAATGCAGGAGACCCCATTTCAATTCCTGTGTTGGGATCTTCCCAGAGCATGGCAACCCACTCCAGTATTCATGCCTGAAGAATCCCCATGGACAGAGGAGCCTGTTGGGCTGCAGTCCATGGGGTCACAAAGAGTTGGACACGGCTGAGTAACCAAGTACAGCACAGCATATAGCTGATTTACAATGTTGTGCTAGTTTTTGGTGTACAGCAAAGTGATTCAGTTATTCATATATTTCATATTCTTTTCCATTGTAGTTTATTATAAGATATTGAATATAGTTCCCTGTGCTATATAGTAGGACATTATGATCTGTTTTATAGATAGTAGTGTGTATCTCCTAATCTAAATTCCTAATTTATCCCTCCCCTACCCCATTTCCCTTTTGGTAACTATAAATTTATTTTGTATATCTGTGAGTCTGTTTCTGTTTTGCAAACAAATTCATTTGTGCTGTATTTTAGATTCCATATATAAGTAATATCATATGGTATTTGGTACTAAAGATTTAAGTACTGAATCTTAATTTATAAGCACATTTCACAGTGTTGGTATCTGTAGAATAGAAATGTGGACTGTGTACTCTATCTTCTTTCTACTCTTTCTCTAGAATTCTTTTGTAATAATGGCAAGAGAAAGAATGAGAATTTTGTTTCCATTGGATGCAAATCAATGGGGCCCATATGATATGCAACAAGAGGAAAGTTAAAAGACACTAACTGGGTTGTGAGTGCCAGCCTGCCCCAGTCATGTAAAAGCAGATGACCTAGCATATACAAGGCTGTTTGCTCTGCACAGACCACGTTTTAGCTGCCCCAATTATTGCCACATATGAATATTGCAAACTTGGATATCAGCATGGCATTCTAATTCCATTTTCTCATGCATCTTAAAACAGGGTATCTTAGTGGTTTGAATGAGAATCTATTACTTCTGATAAGAAAAGGAGCAGTTTTCCACAGGGCAAGCTTAACGATTCTTTCTTCAGACTATGTCAGCCCCCTGAAGGACAAGTTCAAGGGACTGAATGACTGTAGGATTAGACTGCGTGGTTCCAGTTTTTTGGTGGTGCTTTTTCTTTTTTTTCTTTAACTCACCCATTCACTCTTCCTCCTGGCCCCCAGCTAGAATTGACAGAAAAGCTTTTTGGAAAAGAATTGGATCATACCACCATAATCAGTTAAAAGCTATGGTTTCTCCAGTAGTCATGTATGGATGTGAGAGTTGGACTATAAAGAAAGCTGAGTGCCGAAGAATTGATGCTTTTGAACTGTGGTGATGGAGAAGACTCTTGAGAGTCCCTTGGACAATTAGTCCCTTGGCACCCCAACCAGTCAATCCTAAAGGAAATCAGTCCTGAGTATTTACTGGAAGGACCGATGCTGAAGCTGAAACTCCAATATTTTGGCCACCTGATGCAAAGAACTGACTCATTGGAAAGACTCTGATGCTGGGGAAAATTGAACGCAACAGGAAAAGGGAGCAGCAGAGGCTGAGATTGTTGGATAGTATTGCTGACTCGATGGACATGAGTTTGAGCAAGCTCCAGGAGTTGGTGATGGACAGGGAAGCCATGTGTGCTGCAGTCCATGGGGTCACAAAGAGTCGGACATGACTTAGCGACTGAACTGAACTGAATCATAATCAGTAGAAAGATGTGTGTGGCTAATTAGCTCCTTCCCTCGTCCCCTTCACATGATCCTATGAAGCTCAGGTTACTGCTGTCTTGGCCGACGCTTTTTTGAAGGCACTAACGGCACCTGCCTTGTTGTGAGTTTACTGTACCTTCTGCCTCAAGTGAACAGCAAAAATATGACTTTCTTAATGATCTTTGATCTACATGATTATAGCTCTTTTGGCCCTAAAATATAGTCCTACTCTTTTAAGTTTTATAAAATCCTCTGCGCCAAAATTTACATCAAGTTCCCCAGGAGGCTAGGCCAACAGTAAATTCAGGTGGTGCCTCCCACTTCACAGCAACCTCTTTGTCCCCTGGGACAATCCCAATATTTAGAGCAGCCTCTTTTTTCTCCTTTCTCATGCAACAGTCATAAATCTAGTATCTGGGAGCCAAATTCTCAGGTCAAAGATGCTAATGGCCTCTTCAAAATCACTGCATGTCCTTGTGGCAGTTTGAATCACTTATACAGGGTATTTCTTCCTGGTTTCCTTTGGCCAATCATATTGCTTTGCCTGACTCTGAGTTTATATTTGGTTTATCTCAGGGTCCTTTTCCTGTGTGTGCACAGATTTCTTAACCAACATGGCTTCTAGCAAAGAGGCCTATGGGTAGATTAACACCACTTACTATGAGGGCACGTCTCTTCCCTTTTGACATCTGAGGAGAGTTTTGTGCACGTATGTAGGCAAGGAAACTTCCTTGACCTCACCATTGAGAAATATGCAGTCTCTTATTTGGACAGGGCTCAGCTCCTCTCTTGCTCCTGCTATTATCTTCATCTTGGGAGTTTCTGTCCAGAGGAGACTAACTCCAGATGTTCAGCCTGAAATCCATCTATCACCTGCCTCAAGACAGCTGAAACACAATGACTTGGGCTTCCTGGAAGCACTGTTGTTTCATTGAGAGGATCTGTGAGACACACCATTCAGTTCAGTTTAGTTCAGTCACTCAGTCATGTCTGACTCTTTGTGACCCATTGAATCACAGCATGCCACGCCTCCCTTTCCATCACCATCTCCAGGAGTTCACCCAAATATGTGCTTCGAGTCGGTCATGCCATCAGCCATCTCATCCTCTGTCGTCCCCTTCTTCTCCTACCCCCAATCCCTCCCAGCATCAGGGTCTTTTCCAATGAGTCAACACTTCACAAGAGGTGGCCAAAGTTTTGGAGTTTCAGCCTCAGCATCAGTCCTTCCAAAGAAATCCCAGGGCTGATCTCCTTCAGAATGGATTGGTTGGATCTCCTTGCAGTCCAGGGGATTTACAAGAGTCTCCTCCAGCACCACAATGTAAAATCTTCAATTCTTTGGCACTCAGCTTTCTTCACAGTCCAACTCTCACATCCGTACATGACCACTGGAAATACCATAGCCTTGACTAGATGGACCTTTGTTGGCAAAGTAATGTCTCTGCTTTTCAATACGCTATCTAGGTTAATCATAACTTTCCTTCCAAGGAGTAAGTGTCTTTTAATTTCATGGCTGCAATCACCATCTGCAGTGATTTTGGAGCCCCAGAAATAAAGTCTGACACTGTTTCCACTGTTTCCCCATCTATTTCCCATGAAGTGATGGGACCGGATGCCATGATCTTCATTTTCTGAATGTGGAGCTGTAAGCCAACTTTTTCGCTCTCCTCTTTCACTTTCATCAAGAGGCTTTTTAGTTCCTCTTCACTTTCTGCCATAAGGGTGGTGTCATCTGCATATCTGAGGTTATTGATATTTCTCCCAGCAATCTTGATTCCAGCTTGTGCTTCTTCCAGCCTAGCGTTTCTCATGATGTACTCTGCATAAAAGTTAAATAAGCAGGGTGACAATATACAGCCTTGACGTACTCCTTTTCCTATTTGGAACCAGTCTGTTGTTCCATGTCCAGTTCTAACTGTTGCTTCCTGACCTGCATATAGGTTTCTCAAGAGGCAGGTCAGGTGGTCTGGTATTCCCATCTCTTTCAGAATTTTCCATAGTTTCTTGTGATCCACACAGTCAAATGCTTTGGCATAGTCAATCAAGCAGAAATAGATGTTCTTCTGGAACTCTCTTACTTTTTCCATGATCCAGTGGATGTTGGCAATTTGACCTCTGGTTCTTCTTCCTTTCTTCAATCCAGCTTCAACATCTGGAAGTTCACAGTTCAGGTATTGCTGAAGCCTGGCTTGGAGAATTTTGAGCATTACTTAACTAGTGTGTGAGATGAGTGCAAGTGTGCAGTAGTTTGAGCATTCTCTGGCGTTGCCTTTCTTTGGGATTGGAATGAAGACCTTTTCCAGTCCTGTGGCCACTGCTGAGTTTTCCAAATTTGCTGGCATATTGAGTGCAGCACTTTCACAGCATCATCTTTCAGGATTTGAAACAGCTCAACTGGAATTTCAACACCTCCACTAGCTTTGTTCGTAGTGATGCTTCTAAGGCCCACTTGACTTCACATTCCAGGATGTCAGTTTCTAGGTGAGTGATCACACCATAGTGATTATCTGGGTCATGAAGATCTTTTTTGTACAGTTCTTCTCTGTATTCTTGCCATCTCTTCTTAATATCTTCTCCTTCTGTTAGGTCCATACCGTTTCTGTCCTTTATCGAGCCCATCTTTGCATGAAATGTTCCCTTGGTATCTCTAATTTTTGTGAATAAATCTCTAGTCTTTCCCATTCTATTGTTTTCCTCTATTTCTTTGCACTGATCGCTGAGGAAGGCTTTCTTATCTCTCCTTGCTATTCTCTGGAACTTTGCACTCAAATGGGAATATCTTTCCTTTTCTCCTTTGCTTTTCTCTTCTCTTCTTTTCACAGCTATTCGTAAGGCCTCCTCAGACAGCCATTTTGCTTTTTGCATTTCTTTTCCATGGGGATGGTCTTGATCCCTATCTCCTGTACAATGTCACGAACCTCCATCCATAGTTCATCAGGTACTCTGTCTATCAAATCTAATCCCTTAAATCTATTTCTCACTTCCACTGTATAATCATAAGGGATTTGATTTAGGTCATACCTGAATGGTCTAATGGTTTTCTCTGTTTTCTTCAATATAAGTCTGAATTGGCAATAAGGAGTTCATGATCTGAGCCACAGTCAGCTCCTGGTCTTGTTTTTGTTGACTGTATAGAGCTTCTCCATCTTTGGCTGCAAAGAATATAATCAATCTGATTTCGGTGTTGACCATCTGGTGATGTCCATGTGTACAGTCTTCTCTTGTGTTGTTGGAAGAGGATGTTTGCTATGACCAGTGTGTTCTCTTGACAAAACTCAATTAGCCTTTGCCCTGCTTCATTCCGTACTCCAAGGCCAAATTTGCCTGTTACTCCAGGTGTTTCTCGATTTCCTACTTTTGCATTCCAGTCCCCTATAATGAAAAGGACATCTTTTTTGAGACACACCATTAATCTCTTTTAAAGGGCCCTTTATGTGACTGAATGCTACCCTGGGGCATGACCTTTGGTTTTAACAGTAGTTTCGACAGTCAGATTCTTTGCTTCTTCTTTAGACTGTTGTTCTCCTGGCAGTGCTCTAGATTTGATCTTTGATCAAAAGTTATTTCTTAATTTTGGTACCAGTTGCCATCAGGAAAAACAGAATTTTCACAACTATCAAGTCTTGGCTCTTTTATACTTTTTATCCCTACTTCAATTTAATTCATTCTTCTCCTATCTTACTATAAGCAACAAGAAAAAAACAGACAGCACCTTCAATACTTTGCTTGGAAATTTCCTAAGCTAGATCACCCAGCTCTAAAGTACATTTTCTATATTTCACATTACTACAAGAAATGATGTTTCTAAGCTTTCTGCCACTAAATAACAGAGATTCCCCTTTTCTTCCATTTTTGCCACCATTCATCCTCAGTCTTATAAAATCTAGAAGGGTAGGAGAGGGTAGGCAACAGGAGGGAGGCTCAAGAGGGAGGGCACATATGTATGCTTATGACTGGCTCACATTGTTATATGATGGAAACCAACATAACATTGTAAAGCAACTATCCTCCAATTAAAAATAAATATATAAATAAATAAACAAAAGACCAAGAAGACTCTACTAACAGCTTCTTCAGGAACTTTAGAATTTCACTAACATTTTGCTCAAATTCCAGTTCTAAAACCACTCCTACGTTGTAGGCTTTCATCATGGCAGCATTCTATTTCTGGACACCAAAATCTGTATTTATAATTGCTGCATAACAAATTACACCAAAAATTAGCAGCTTAAGCCAACAAATATTTATTATTTCATTGTTTCTGGAGGTCAGTAATCAGAAGCAGTTTGACTACATAATTTTGACTCACAGTGTTCACAGTCAAGCTTACAGCTAAGGCTACTACTATATCAAGATTCAACTATTTATCTGGGAGTAAGATATCCACTTCCAAGTTCTTGTGACTATCGGCAAGCTTTAGTTACTCGTGGACTTTCATACCGAGGGCCTCAGTTCTTCCCCACACCATCTGGGCCTCTCTATACAGCTGCTCAAATCATGGCACTTTGCTTCCCCTGGCATAAGAGTTGTGAAAGAGAGTGTACACACCAGAGATTGAAGTCACCATCTTTTTTAACCTAACTGCAAAAGTAACATCCCCCTGCTTACACCTTTGGAAGTGGATCAATAAGTTCAGCCCACACTCAATGAAAGAAGATTACATAAGGGCATGAACACCGGAAGAGGGTGGTCATTACGGATCATTTTAGAAGTTGCCTTTCACACAGACCCCAAAATAAGAGATGGAGACCATGTGGCAAGACAGAAGGAAAGATCACCTGATGAATTTCCAGTCTCATGAGAGATAGCGGTTTCTAGTGGTTTCCTTCTGTAAGATGTTTCTGAACATTTAAAATAAATGCATCTACTCTTTAGCAAGCTCAATGGAGTTACTGCTCTTTATAACCAAATTATTCCTGAGACTAAATCCTATTTTCTTGCAGAATCTGTACTCCAGCTTTGAGACTGAAAGCAAATATAATACACCCCTCTACAATCTAAATAAGACTCACAGTGTCTGAGCTGACCTGCAGATGCTGTAGATCAGGCATGTTCTGTATTCTGCTGACCCTGTCAGCAAAAAGCTCTCTGGCAGCACATTAAGGACAGCACACTTATATTAGAAGCCGCACTTTTAATTTCTGTGACATGTAATGAGGCAGTCTCACTAGCCAGAATATCTTATTAGGTCATAATGTGTTAAATGTGGTTTAATCAAGAGCTGCCATTAGATAGCTTCCCAATGAACCTTGGATGTAAGAAAATCATATAACAAATCATCTGTGGAATCCCTCTGAAACTGTGCTAAGAAAGACAGGTCAGTTATGCGATGCAAGTAATAATACCCTCATAACTAGTAATAATAATGATTAAAACAGCTAGCATTTATTGAGCACACACATAAGGTTCTCTTATAACTAAAAATGGCTATACCAGAAATGCCCATCATTTTCTACTCACACACACATACACACACTTTTTAGAAAACTTACTAAACTAAACTAGACCGCGAAAGAGAATTTGCATGTAGTAGTTACTAAGTGCAACTACCTGAAATGGTTACACAATCTTCACAGTCCTAAAACTCAGTTACCATTATATCCCCATTTCAAAGCTGTTGCTTTGAAACTTCGAACTAAAGTTTAGCAACATTGAGCAACCAGTCCAAGATCTAATAACTTGCTTCCTGATAGTCATACCCTAGGTGGTTCCCTTTCACTTGTGTCAGGGATGGTCCGTGGGGTCAATCATTATAGCAAAATTAATGATGAGAGGCTTTCCAGGTGGTTCAGTGGTAAAGAACCTGTCTGCCAATGCAGGAGATGTAAGAGACGCAAGTTTGATCCCAAGGTCAGGAAGATTCCCTGGAGGAGGGCATGGCAACCCATTCCAGTATTCTTGCCTGGAGAATCCCATGAACAGAGGAGCCTGGCAGGCTACAGTCCATAGGGTCACACAGAGTAGGACACGACTGAAGAGACTTAGCACTTGGTGAATGACTTCTGAGGCTGGGTCATAAGAATAATTTCACCAACTTCCACTTTGCTGTCTTGGATTACTCTTTATCAGTCAAGCCAGATGCCATACTGTGAGAATACACAAGTCAAAAGAAGAGGGCCGTGTGACTAAGAACTGAGGCCTCTTAACCACCATCAAATTGCCAGCAACGTCAGCAATCCATTTTGGAAATGAATCTTCTAGCTTCACTTGATTCATGAGGTGATAATAGCCCTAACTACCATCTTGACTTGGAGAAGGCAATGGCACCCCACTCCAGTACTCTTGCCTGGAAAATCCCATGGATGAAGGAACCTGGAAGGCTGCAGTCCATGGGGTCACAAAGAGTTGGACACGACTGAGAGACTTCACTTTCACTTTTCATTTTCATGCATTGGAGAAGGAAATGGCAAGCCACTCCAGTGTTCTTGCCTGGAGAATCCCAGGGACGGGGGAGCCTGGTGGGCTGCCGTCTATGGGGTCGCACAGAGTCAGACACAACTGAAGTGACTTAGCAGCAGCAGAAGCAGCATCTTGACTGTAACCTCATGAGACACCCTAGGCCAGAACTACTCAGGTGAAAAACTCCCAAATTCCTGATCTACAGAAACTGTAAGATAGTAAATGTTGTTTTCTTGTTAGACGTGGCTTATGACCCAGCAATCCCACTGCTGGGCATACACACCGAGGAAACCAGAATTGAAAGACACGTGCGCCCCAGTGTTCACTATAGCACTGTTTATAATAGCCAGGACATGGAAGCAACCTAGATGTCCATCAGCAGATGAATGGATAAGAAAGCTATGGTACATATACACAATGGAGTATTACTCAGCCATATAAAATACATTTGAATCAGTTTTAATGAGGTGGATGAAAGTGGAGCCTATTATACAGAGTGACGTAAGCCAGAAAGAAAAACACCAATACAGTACACTAACGCATATATATGGAATTTAGAATGATGGTAATGATAACCCTGTATGCAAGACAGCAAAAGAGACACAGATGTATCAAACAGTCTTTTGGACTCTGTGGGATAGGGAGAGGGTGGGATGCTTTGGGAGAATGGCATTGAAACATGTATAATATCATATATGAAATGAATTGCCAGTCCAGGTTCGATGCATGATACAGGATGCTTGGGGCTGATGCACTGAGATGACCCAGAGGGATGGTACAGGGAGGGAGGAAGGAGGGAGGTTCAGGATGGGGAACATGTGTATATCTGTGGTGGATTCATGTTGATGTATGGCAAACCCAATACAATATTGTAAAATAATTAACCTCCAATTAAAATAAATAAATTTATATTAAAAAAATAATAAATAGATAACTGACGTAAGCAGTGAAACTGGGTGCTCCCATCTCAAATCCTCTTATAGATTGTAGTTGGGATGTTTGCCAAGGCTGAGGTTTCCATTTGAAGGGTTGATGGGAAAGGACCCGTTTCTAAACTCATTTCTTGCAGCTGTTGGCAAGAATTCAGTTCTTTGCTGGTGATTGGACAGAGACTTCTTTCACTGTCTTATCAATGGGCCTCTCTATAAGGCAGCTTGAGACATGGCAGCTAGCTGTCCTCTCTTAGAGCAAGTAAGAGAGAATAAAAAGAGGGCATCCAAAATGAAAGCCATAGTCTTTTTGTAATGTACTGTCACAGGGGATATCATACCCAGTCTGCCATATTCTATTTCCTAAAAGTTGATGATCAAATCCAGCTCACGCTTTAGGAGAGGAGATCACACAAGGGTGTGAATACCAGGAAGTGGGCATTGTTGGGGGTCATTCCCCACACTGGGCATACCACACTGGGTTATAGCTCCAGTGGGCTGGGTTGATGCTTTTCAGCATTATACTCTCTGCCTCTCTTGATCTAGTTGTGGATTCCAGTCACAGAGGTAGATCCCAAGCATTGGGCATGCCCTATAATCAAAGCACTCCTCTCCAGGATATTCACAGAAGGGTGGATAGGCTGCAGGCTGCTCCCTAGTCACTCCCATATTACAGCTGTTTCTACTCCCCAATCATAGTTATACCTCAGGTCACTGTTTAATCAGCTGAACTCAGACTCTATCCCTTCACTCTTCAAAGTACCACCAACTCAAGACTTTATTAACAGACAGTTTTACTGATGGCTCCAGGGTAACTGAAATTATGTACTGCCTCTCAGCAGATGTCTTCAAAATTGAACATTAGCCAGTTCTGTGTCCTTAAAATTATTTCAGTCCCCTAAGCACTGGCAACTTCTCAGAGGTCACCTTTCACAGAGGTTCCACTTGGGACTTTGTTCTTCACTCTTTAGGGGCAGCACACAGAGTCGAGCCGGTTGGGCTCTGCACAAGAGTGCTTGGCTAAATGGGTGAGTAAAGGACTGCACTTCAGCTCATATTCTGCTCCACACTCAGGCACACATCTTACAGCAGGGCTTCACCTGCCTGATGCTGCACAAAGTGCCATCTGGGATAGTTGAAGCTCTCTGCCCTTTTACACAGCTTTCCAGGCCACCTTCTCTGACGTCTAAGCTATTCTTGGAAACTCCTATGACAAGAAAGAAAAAAAAATGATGAAAAGCCTACTATTATTCACAATTTACAAATTCTAAGAAAAGTGAATCCTAGAAGTTAAAGAACTTTTTTTCTGCTGAGCACATAATTTCTAATGCAATGGTCTTTCACAGACTTGATGAAAGAGTTCAGTGGAGACTGTGAAGATGAAAAATTAGAAGAACTTGGGAAAAGCTAAATTCCTTTGTTTAAGGAAAAGGAATTAAAAATATTGGTGGATATAAAAATACTGGCAACCCACTCCAGTATTCTCGCCTGGAAAAGTCTGTGAACAGAGGGGCCTGGAGGGCTATAGTCCATGGAGTCGCAAAGAGTAGGACGTAACTGAGCACAAACAAACAAGGGCCCACCCTAAATCCAGAGTGATCTCATCTCAAAATCCACAATTTACAGGTGCAAAGATTGTTTTTCCAAATAAGGTCACCTTTGCAGATTCTGGGGGTTACAACTTGGGTATACCTTTGTGGGCCACTATTAAACCTGCTATAATCTGGTAACAACAAAAAAAAAAGGAGTTGGGAAGAGTCTGGAACCAGGAGCTAGAGGCTGCATGGAGACTGAGAAGAGCTACTTTGCAGATATAAGATATATCTGATGGGCTTTTCTTTTTTGGAATGCAACGCTGTTCCCCTGAGACTTAAAACATACTTTCATCTTCCTGAAGTTTACATTACTAACAATTTCCTAGTGGTATGTGTTTGCTTGGATAGGAGACAGGGATAGAAGTGACCCAAATATAGACATGTTTGGGTTAAAAACTCTAAATTTCTTACTCTATTTCACAGAACACTTTAGTTCTCACATTTTTTCAAATTCTTGTGCATACCCTAAGGCCTATATTCCCATAGCCCCATCAAAAAGGTTTGTGCTAAACCAAAGGCAATATGTCCTATTCCTATAAGAAGAGGCTGTCATCAGTGACTATTTAAATAACAATTGTTCTTCTCTATCAAATAAACTTAAAACTCCCCACCAAATTACTAATGTGCATCAGGTGAAGTAACTTTGGTTGAATCTCTGGAATTTTCACACATATCATATCATCAAATAATCTAAGAAAACTAGTATTATTCTCCCATTTTACATATGAGGAAGTAACAGCTTAGGGAGGTTTAATAACTTCTAGAAGGTAATAAAGTGAGAAATAGAAAAAAACAGAAATCAGATCTCTGACCCTAGAACTCCACTTTTTTCCCTTCAGCATATATCTCCACATAAATAGTTTGGTCTCAGGTGAAGCATTAGCAAAGAGCTATCAATACAGAGTATATAGAAAATGCTTGAATTCCTCAGACCAAAAAATAATGAGCTTGCTTGTGTTCTGCATCCCTATTTTATGAGCTCCAAGATAGATGGAAAGCTTAGGGGCATAGTGTCCTAAGGAAGAAGATTCACAGGCATTCAGAATAACCAAATATTTTACACACCCAAACCTGTGCCCATAGCATGATTTGCACCCAGTATGATAATTTACATGGAACAGAATTTTTTAATTTAAGAGTTTCGGTTGAGGCTCTGAGTTAGAATAGATAGTTAAATACCAAAGAGGTTTTTGAGGAAAAAAAAAAAATTGCATCATATTTTCAAGACATTATCCAAAGACCAGATCAAAGTCTGGTTTGTACCAATAGGGAGATATAAAATACTTGAAAAAGTACAGCTGGGGAGAGGACTCTATAAGAAAGATGAGAATGCTGTATCAGGAGCTCTAACCCTTCAGATCACTAAAAAGAAAGGATGAAGAGGTTTCTGCTCCTTCACCTCAAGCTTACAGCAAAGAGTGCTTCCATGAGATCACCATGAGAGATGGAGATCTGACTCCTAGCAGCTTAGGACACAGAGTTTGGCCTCTCCCTAGCAACACTAGCAGAGCTGCTTTGGTATCAAAGCAAAGATGGACTTTTGCTGCATATGAAAGGTATCTGCATTTGCATTCAAATCATACGTGAGTATTGAATGTACACCAGATGGTCTCACAGGAGTCAGCTGATAGCCTGCCTAAGTCAACTACCTGGAAGGGTCATTGGGATCCAACAGAAAGACACTATCATATCTCATGAGTCATGCTAGTTCATACCCCAGTTACAAATGAAACAAAAGTTTGAAGAGGTCCAATCAGAGTTTTGTCTTCAAAAAAAAAAGAAAGCTTTTCTTGGTTTAGAACACTTCAGCCACAAAAATTACTTTGAAAATGATTAGACTTCATAGCTGACTTTACCTCACAAATTACCCATATGTTCCAGCTCATGTTACAATTTCTTTGGGGAGCATTAAAATGATTTTTCAATTTTCTCACTCAATTTCTTCTATCTCTGCTGAAAATAAGAGATGATATCATATGATAAGAGCAAATCACTTTAAATTAGACCAACTTGACTTTTGTCTTGCAGTCAATCAAATGCTGATCAAACGTGTTTTTTCCCCATAGAAAAACAAACTGTAGAGAATTAATAAAGCACTTCTTATATTTCGCAAAATATAGAAGTTTGTTTTAAAATTCCTCTATTTTAAATCTTCTTTCAAACTGATAAGCTGTGAATTTTAATTTATCACTTTATCTTGTCATCAAAACAAGAAAAAAAAGCCAAGAAATGTATTTCTGAAGAATAAACACAATAAGGTTTCGTTGTAATACATTTCTTTAAAATGTAGAACTGTAATTATTTCAAATAGTCCGTGAAAATTAGCCCTTACTGATCAGCAGACTTTGTTTCTGTGACTTTTTGTCAGTAAAACATAATTTTATGCAGAACTTTCAAATCCATGTTCAGAACATAAAATGCTTTAAAGATATTTTGAGAGAACTAATATAAGAAAATTTATATTTAGCAGAAATTCCAAAAATAAAAGCACATGTTACAAAGTTAAATATTAGATTTAGAGCAAATAATGAATAGTATATACTATGAACTCAGAGTGTGTTAAAGAATTTGCTGATGAAGTAAATGTTTATGAATAAATAAATGTGAACCTTACAAGATATGTCTGTCACATACTCTCTGAAATTATGCAGAGGCAGAAAGAAAACTGTAAAATTCACAAATACATGGAAATTAAACCACACATTCCTGAACAATCCATGGGTCAAAAAATAAAAGGTATAACTTTGATACAAATGAAAATGGGAATACAACCCACCAAAACATATGCAATGCAAAAGAAACTGTTCTAAGAGAGAAGTTTATAATAAAAAATGCCTACATTAAGAAAGAAAGATCACAAATACACAACATAACTTTACACTACAAGGAAATAAAAAAGAAGAAAAAAAATAAACTAAGCTCAAAGTTAGTAGAAGGAAGGAAATAACAAAGATTGGAGCAGAAATAAACAGAATTGAGACTAGAAAGCAATAGAAATGATAAATGACACTGAGCTGGCAGCAGGAGAATGTCTCCGCAGTGCACCCACAGGTTTCAGCAAGGCAGCAGGAGAGTGCCTTGCCTGCTGTGCACACATCAGCCTTAGGAATGGGAGAACCAGGCAACCACTCACACTTGCCTGCTCCAGCCAGGGAGTCAGGGAGTACTGCAGGGCAGTGGGATAATGCCCTGCCCGCTCAGCCCTGCCTGTCTTAGCAAGGCAGTAGAAGGGTGCCACCTCCAAACCCATCTACCTGCTAACCAGGGTAGGTAGAGAATGCAGTAAGGGCATCCACCAACACCTCCATCTCCAAGAAGACTTTCAACTGACTTTCCACAGATGACTTTAGATCAGCAAATGAGTCCGCTTTCCATAGAAGAGGCATTTTTCAAACTGCTCTTTCTTTGCTGGGTCTCAGAGCAAGTGAAACTACAGGCAAGCCCTTTGGAAGAGGCACCTCAGTTTACTACAGTACTTTGAGTCCTTGGACATTAGCCCCATTGGTTTTCTAACAGACATTGTAGGGGTTCACCTCTTCAGTGCAGACCCCATCAGTGTCCCCCTGATGTGAGACACCAACCCCTCAGTCCTCTGGGAGAAGCAAAGGACTAGTGAAATCGTTCCATATTGTGTTTTGCCGTGCCAGGGGTGCAGTTTTGCTGAGACTGTGTTTCTGCCTTTCCTACTCAACCTGATGCAGTCCTTTTATCTTTTATTGTGGAGAAGCAATTTGTCTAGTTTTCAGGTCTTCTTCAGAGGGAAATGATACATATATAGCTATAGATTTGGTGTGTGCATAGGAGGAAGTAAGTTCAGGATCTTCTACACTGCCATCTTGGACCACCACCCCCTCCAGGTAATTCTGATATAAACTAAAACTTGAGAACCAGTGGGTTAGCCCAAGAGAACACAAGCATTTGTGTGCATATGCACAGTACCTCACAGCCTTATAGATCTTGGGGGAAAGGGAGAGCAAGAAGAAAGAAATGCCGCAAGATGCCATGATGAGCTAAGCTATCCCATAAGAAAAAATTTAACTTAACTGAAATTTAGGACTTCCCTGGTGATCCAGTGGTTAAGAATTCCCCTTGCAATGCAGGGGACACAGGAAGATCCCACATGCCCCAGAGCAACTGAGCCCATGTACCACAACTACTGAGCCTGAGTGCCTAGGGCCCCTGCTCCACAGCAAGAGAAGCCACTGCAATGAGAAGCCTGCTTACCACAAAGAGTATCCCTCACTTCCACAAAGAGTAGCCCTGCCACAACTAGAGAAAACATGAGCTTAGCCACGAAGACCCTGTGCAACCAAAAATAAATTTTAAAAAAAGAAGAGCTGAAATTTAGATAGTTGTGGGCTTCCCAGGTGGCGCTACTGGTAAAGT
This sequence comes from Capricornis sumatraensis, assembly GCF_032405125.1. Classification (NCBI taxonomy): domain Eukaryota; kingdom Metazoa; phylum Chordata; class Mammalia; order Artiodactyla; family Bovidae; genus Capricornis; species Capricornis sumatraensis. The sequence goes on from NC_091087.1 coordinate 61,566,823, forward strand.
AGCCTGTCTGTGCAGGAGACATGAGACCCAGGTTTGTTCCCTAAGTCAGGAAGATCCCTTGGAGAAGGACATGACAACCCACTCCAGTATTCTAACCTGGAGAAACCTGTGGACAGAGGAGCCGGGCAGGCTATGCTCCATAGGGTCACAAAGAGTCCAACACAACTGAAATGACTTAGCAGAAGATAGATTTAACCCTCTAAAAATCAGAAATATATTAAAAATAATTAAGGAATGTTCAATTTACTTTATGGTCATCATATGATATTTTTAGTTATTTGTCACAGACTTCTTTTTCCATTCTTTCTCCTTTGGTTTAGGGAAGTCACCATGGTTAAGTACAGAGGTTCTGGAGCCAGATACTTCTAACTTCAAACCCAGCTCCCTCACTATATTAGCTATGCAACTTGGACACGTAAACCTCTTTCCATTTCCTCATCTTCAAAAGTGTGTATTTGTGTGTGCTCAGTCATGTCCAACTCTTTGTGACCCCATGGACTATATAGCCTGTCAGCTCCTCTGTCCATGGGATTCTCCAGGCTAGAATACTAGAGTGGGTTGCCATGCCCTCCTCCCGGGGAGCTTCCCAATCCAGGGATCAAACCTGTGACTCTGAAGTCTTCTGCATTGGGAGGCAGGTTCTTTACCACTAGTACCTCCTGGGAAGCCCCACAAAAGTATGCTCTGCATCTACAAATAAGAGTCACAGCAGTAAAAGTATGGAAAAAAAAAAAAACTGTTGATTGTTATGAATGTTTCCACAGGGCATACTGAGCCTACAACATTTTTCTTCCATTTCATTTAACTTTCTTCTTGGATATTTTCCTAGGATTTCTGCTAGCAGATTCACTGCACTTCAGCAAAATGTGGCAACTTCTTCCAAAACACTTTTCTCAACCAGAGAGCACATCAGATCACAAGGGGAGCTAATTCAATATATACATCCCTGCCATAGCCCAGTCCTAAGGGTTCATCAGACTTTCTCAGAGGGGGCTCCAGGCACATGTACTTAATCAAAGAGTCTCCTCAAGGGACTGGGATATTCTGCAACTCATCTCACATTAAGCCCTCATCTCCCGCCAACCATACACACACATAACTACAAACTACTATTCTAAATGGCAGTTGGTTCCCCAACAGAAATATTCAAACCATGTGTTCCACACAAAATAGCACAGTATGGTTGTTAAAATCTGAGGCTCTGGAGCCAGGTTGGGTTTGAACTCAGGCTCCTCAGATGTGTGATCTTGGCCAGTTAACCCTTTAATGCTACTGTTAATTATATCAGCTGTAAGTAACATTGAGTGTTTTCTATGTTCCAGGCACTGCAATAAATGCTAAACATGGATTAATTCACTTCTACAACAAATCTATGAACTTGGTGTTATTATTATCTCAGTTTTACAGATAAGGAAATGGAGGCTTAGAGAAAAGGTAAGTAATAGTTAACTTGTTTAAAATTACATACTCAAACAGTAATGGAGCTGGGATAGCACCCAGGCTATCTAACACTAGAGATCATGCACGTGGGCAATTCATTACACGGACTTTCTGGAACACAAAAACAGTAAGAGAGAAAAGCCTACTAAGAAAAACGGGAGCTCACAAATCTAAAGTGGAAATCAAAACACAAAATGAATTGCAGTATCCTGGCACTGTGCCAGAAAATAAAGTGATCAAAAAACAGGAATGGTGGATAATGTCCTAAGGAAAGTAATGGGGTGGTTGCCCATGAAGGCATTTTACTGATACAAAAGGGATTTCCATACCAGCTTCTTCCCAACTAACCTGTTAAATGAAGAATGGCAGATGTCATATTCACACTTAGCCTTGTTAATAAACTTTTCCTGAAAGCACTTCCAGTATGACAGCTGTTCAGCAGGTCTAGAAATCATCAAGCTCAAAGGTGGGACAAGAAGATACAGGGCTCTGGGAGGCAGGTCTCCAGGAGGAAGGAAACAAAGGGAGACTAGAAAAAACAGGTATTATTTTGGAAAAGTTGAGGGAAAGATTGGGTCAAAAAATGTAGGCTAATTTTACAAATATGCACCCCAAAAAAGAACTTCTTGACTTTGTATTGAAAAATATTTACCCAAGTATAATTACAAATACTATTTATGGCTCTCAACTTTTTGAACCAACCTATGGAAGGACTGATGCTAACGCTGAAATTCCAGTACTTTGGCCACCTCATGCAAAGAGTTGACTCATTGGAAAAGATCCTGATGCTGGGAGGGGTTGGGGGCAGAAGGAGAAGGGGATGACAGAGGATGAGGTGGCTGGATAGCATCACTGACTCGATGGACATGAGTTTGAGTAGACTGCAGGAGTTGGTGATGGACAGGGAAGACTGACGTGCTGCAATTCATGGGGTTGCAAAGAGTTGGACACGACTGAGCAGCTGAACTGAACTGAATTGATGGACTAGCCACAAAAGACCTAATTTGGGTTATAAAACAGATTGTAACTATTATAGTGTTATGGATTCAGCCATGAGAAAAAATCAAACTACTGGTGCCTTAAACATGAGAGTTTATTGTCCTTTCATACAAAAAGAGTCTATAAATAAGAGGTCTAGGGCTTGTACATTTCCAACAGGAGAGACCGAGGCTTCTTCTACCAAAATGAGGCTTCCACTCAGGACCCACAATGGCTGCTCAAGCATCAGACATAACATCCACATTCCAGATAGCAGGAAGGGACATTTCCTGGAAGCCACACTGGACACTTCTACTTGCATCCTATTGACCAGCCACATGGTCACACCTAATCACAGGGAAACTGGGAAAGGTGGTTTCTATTCTGGGCAGCCACCTGTCCAGCTAAACAGAAATTCTATTACAAATGTAGAGGTGAGGAATGGATATTGGGTGACAATTACCAGCTTTACCCTTTTTGTCCATGGCAATGTAAAAGAACAGATAATAGAAATTAGAAGATGAAAGTAGGAAAGGGACATGAAAAGAGGTGTATAAATAGTTACAAAGCAAGGAGTTAAGAAATATTATTTATGTTTACAGAAAAATTTCAGTACAACTATTTCTGCTTTATTGACTATGCCAAAGCATTTGACTGTGTGGATCACAAGAAACTGTGGAAAATTCTGAAAGAGATGGGAATACCAGATCACCTGACCTGCCTCTTGAGAAACCTGTATGCAGGTCAGGAAGGAACAGTTAGAACTAGACATGGAACAACAGACTGGTTCCAGATAGGAAAAGGAGTACATCGAGGCTGTACATTGTCACCCTGCTTATTTGACTTCTATGCAGAGTACATCATGAGAAATGCTGGGCTGGAGAAAGCACAAGCTGGAATCAAGATTGCCAGGAGAAATATCAATAACCTCAGATATGCAGATGACACCACCCTTATGGCAGAAAGTGAAGAGGAACTAAAGAGCCTCTTGATGAACGTGAAAGAGGAGAGTGAAAAAGTTGGTCTAAAGCTCAACATTCAGAAAACGAAGATCATGGCATCTGGTCCCATCACTTCATAGGAAATAGATGGAAAAACAGTGGAAACAGTGTCAGACTTTTTTTTCTGGGCTCCGAAATCCCTGTGGATGGTGACTGCAGCCATGAAATTAAAGGACGCTTACTCCTTGGAAGAAAAGTTATGACCAACCTAGATAGCATATTGGAAAGCAGACATTACTTTGCCAACAAAGGTCCATCTAGTCAAGGCTATGGTTTTTCCAGTGGTCATGTATGGATGTGAGAGTTGGACTGTGAAGAAAGCTGTGAGCACTGAAGAATTGATGCTTTTGAACTGTGGTGTTGGAGAAGACTCTTGAGAGTCCCTTGGACTGCAAGGAGATCCAACCAGTCCATTCTAAAGGAGATCAGCCCTGGGTGTTCTTTGGAAGGAATGATGCTAAAGCTGAAACTCCAGTACTTTGGCCACCTCATGTGAAGAGCTGACTCATTGGAAAAGACTCTGATGCTGGGAGGTGCCGGGGTCCAGCCCTGGTGGATCCAAGGAATTCGAAGGTGGGGACAGCATCGTGTCTTTGGAAATAACTTATTTAGTTACAGATAGAGAGGGATTAGAAGATTAGCAGAGAAAAAGAGGCTGAATAACTTGGTTCACATGGGATACCAATCACCACCTACGTAGGCCACAGGCGTCTTCCCGTTCTCCCGAAGGAGAGGAGGCACTGAGGCCCCCCCACCCCCGGTCCAATCTTAGAAGCCCGGGCAAAATTAATAGGCTTCCCAGGCACCAGATGGGAATTCGGCCAGAAAATAGTAGGAGAGAAAAAGGGGCTGAATAACTTGGTTTACATGGGATACCAATAAAATTCCAAGACAAGGAATTTGCACCATCTACGTTGGGCCACCAGTGCCACTTGAATATCGGAAGGTGCCCCTCCTTGGGCTCCTTCTCGCGTGGGCTTGAAAACTGGGGCAAATAAGTAGGCTTGGAGGGCACCCATGCTCCAGATGGGAATTCAGCCAGAAAAACGGGGAGCAGAAAAGAACCACACGAGGGAATCAGTCTTTCCAGAGACTGATCCAATTTCTTTATTTTTGGGTTTGCTTATATACCTTTTGTTACACATAGGGATGAATACAGAGTCACGCGGGGGTCAGCGGTCCTGACCTTTATCAAAATCAGGTGCTTCACATAAATGTATAAAAGAAGGTCTTAGGAATATTACATCATCTTCTGGCCATGAGACCTGCTGACATTTTATGATCCTTTCTTTCTGATAACCAAAAAACTTATTTCTTCCAAGGGTGTTTTTTCTTAAACCAGGCACCACCCTCCAAATAAAGTTACATTCCTATAGGGTGAGGGTGTTAGTGAGTTACAATCAAGAAAGGAATCTATTTAACCCAAGGTTAACATGATTAATCTTAAAGGTTAATACTTATTTCTCCTATATGCTTAAAGGTTAATACTTATTTCTCCTATATGTTATAAGAGCAGGGAACATGGAGATTTAGCAGCAAACATCAGCCCAACAAATGAAAATCCTTTCACCAATGCTCCCCTTAAGATCTATTTAGTCTTAAGATAGTGATAAAGTTACATTTTTACATAGCAAGGACACAGTGATTTATAACAAAGCACAGTGATCTATTACAAAAGAGAAAATCCATTAACTCAAAAAGTCTAGTATTGCTAACATCAAAAACTACTATATTTCCTTTTCTATATTCCAAATACATTGATTAATATATTCCCAGGTGCCTAAGGATATGGAGGCCTGGCAGCAATCATTGACTCAACAAGAAGAAAAGCCATATGCTAATTAAGACTCTCAAAATACTCCAAAACTCTCTGAGCTATTTATGGTTAAGAGGTAGTAAACAATCATGTGGCAGGAGTATGGATAATCCTGTCACACAAGCTAGTCTGTCAGCAGAGAGGTTTGACCTGAGACATCCTTGTCCCACCCAGGGGAGGGAATTAGCAGCAATTATTGACACAACAAATGAAAAACCCTTCACCAATGTAATTCCTAACCAACCCACTATACTAATAATTTCTAACTCCCCAAAAGAATTTGCCTTTAGTAAGTCTAAAACATCTCAGTGCCTCTCAGGTTGGGAGGCTGTAAACAATCACATGTGGCCGGACGAACCTATATAGGTGGGCTAGATAACCTTCAGAGGAGTCCGTAAGCTGAAACACTCTTGTCACGCCCAGGAATTTTTACTGCCTTGGAGCTGCACGTTTACTCCTTCTCCGAGAGTAACGGTTATGGGGAAGAGCCCCCCATAAAGTCAGAGGTGTAGGTGAGAGCATAAAACAGACTCTGGTTTTGGGGTTAGATGCTCGGGAACAGGGGGTTTTCTGAGGCTTGATCACGCCTTTGTGTATGCCAAGCCTCCTTCCTCATGACCTTTGCCATGGGCAGAGTTCCTCAAGCTGGCCCCCGGCAGGGAGGGATTGGGGGCAGGAGGAGAAGGGGACGACAGAGGATGAGATGGCTGGGTGACATCACCGACTCAATGGACGTGAGTTTGGGTGAACTCTGGGAGTTGGTGATGGACAGGGAGGCCTGGCATGCTGTGGTTCATGGGGTCGCAAAGAGTCAGACATGACTGAGCGACTGAACTGAACTGAACTGAAGAAATTTAAAATACTGTAGTGACATAGTCATTGGGAAGAGAGAAAGAATTTGTTGTTCAGTCGCTCAGTTGTGTCCGACTCTTTGAGACCCCATGGACTATATAGCATGCCAGGTTTCCCTGTCCTTCACCATCTTCTGGAGTTTTTCTCAAACCCATGTCCACTGAATCAGTGATGCCATCCAACCATTTCATCCTCTGTCATCCCTTTCTCCTCTTGCCTTCAATCTTTCCCAGCATCAGGATCTTTTCCAATGAGTCAACTCTTCACATCAGGAGGTCAAAGTAAAGAATACATATTGATAATTAGTATAACCATCCTTATGCCAAGAGCCAACTCATTGGAAAACACTCTGATGCTGGGAAAGACTGAAAGCAAAAGAAGGGGGCAGCAGAGGATGAAATGGTGAGATAGCATCACTGACTGTGGTGACAGACATATGAACATAAAACTGAGCAAACTCTGAGAGATAGTGGAGGACAGAGGATGCTGGCTTACTGCAGTCCATGGGGTTGCAAAGAGTAGGATACAACTTGGTGACTGAACAACAATAAGAAAGTTAAATCATAAATCTCTTATGTTCTTTCTGGGAAACAGATCTAGGGAGGGAAGAGAAGGGATGGGAAAGTGGGCTGGAAGATAAGGGAGACAGTGGGAGTCAACCTACTGGGAAAAGGGAGCTCATGAATTTAATGCATAACAAATTAAAAATTAAAAGAGAAATTCTACTTTAAGAGAATACAGTAATTCTTAAGAGAGCATTCTCTTAAGAGTATTCTTTAAGAGAGTACAGTAATACAGTAAATTTTAGTCTCTAAAGGCTTATGAATGTATTCCATTTATGAACTTCCTTCCTCTCACCAAAAACAATCAAAAAATTTAATCTATTCATGGTTTATATGCACAAAAGAAGTGATAATGATGTAACTTTATTAGAAAAAAGTGAAAATTAAAGTTAATTATACATAGAAAAGATACAGCGCCCTTTAGCTTCAAATTCCTTAAAAAAGCCAAAAGTCTCTTTCAAAATCCCCTCAAACATTTCTGTCCACTCCATCACCTTTCAGTCAAGTCTGCTTTCCTAAAAGCACTGACATTTGGAAAAAATTTTTAAACATCTTATTTTCTTTTATGCATCTCCTTCATTATTGATGCTGAAAATGTCAGAAACACATTCTCTAAATTCTTTTAACATATTCTGTGTTTATGTTTTAAGATCCTGAAAAAATGTCACACTGTTTTCATGTAGTTTATATAATATTTTTAAGTATTTCAGTTGCATCATAGGTTAAATAGGCTTGGAATATAGCTATCATTTATAATATAGTTTTTCAATAGGAAAATATACTCTGAGTGCCAAACAACCTGTAAATAACCTGGAAATGTAAACCCATCCTGGAAGGTCTACTCTGCTCAGATGCCTTAATTCATCTGACCCATGAATCTACAGTTACAACCTAAAAAGTTGATGCCATGATGATGAAGATGTGAACTGATAAATAAGATGAAAACTAACACCAGATTTGACTTTTTTATTGTATACTTCATGCTGTCTAAGAAAAATAGCTCACATTTCTGGAGCAGCGCCATGTTTGAAGTCCTACAGTTTTGTGTAACATCAGCAGAATAGAGCCTGATGTCAGCAACGTTTTCCTGAGCTGGTCATATGTCTTGAAGGGAGGATGTCAACTTCTCAAAGAGAATATTATATGCCAAGCAATGCAGTATAAAGTACCAAATCCTATCATTCAACTGTATGGAACAAGATTCAGTCATACACACCTACAATCATGGGAGGTAGTGATAAAAAGATGTTATAAATTTTATTGGCCATTCAATAAAGTTTATCTATTAATTATGAATGATTACCCTTCTGTGAAAGTGATTCAGTAAATAGTTTTTGTCCATCTAACAGAACCCTAAACTTTAAGAATGAATATTAAAATATGTGAAAATGGGCAAAGACTTTGTAATGCTGTATTTCACCAAAAATTCTTAGAAGATATTTTTCCCAATTAAAATTAACCTTGTGTTGCAGATGCCTAAAACTGAGAAATTTTGAAAGGCCGGGTGTAGCAACAGAGCTTTGAGTTAACCTACTAAGGATTATACTTCTTGGTTTGTGTAAAGGGTCACTCTTTTCTGCTAAGTATAGCCATTCAACTTTGTTTACTTACAAAAAATATTTTTAACAAATGGAACAGGACTAAAGGACAATTTTCACAAATAGCAACTCTTAGGAAGAAAACCTTTGCTAGCCTTGGTTTCTTATCATTATACATTACGTTTTTCTGTTGTAATTGGCAAAAAGGAAGTTTTCTTTGGAATTGCTAAGTTCAGAATATTTCAGATTATCCTGTGACTGTTAGAATAAAATATCTTTTAAATGAATTTCTTTCAGTAGAATTCTGTATATTTTGTTTCTTTTTGTCATATTTGTCTGCAACTTAGCTGAAATTGCTCTGAGTACAATACTTTGGCCACCTGATGCTAAGAGCCAACTCATTGGAAAAGACTCTGATGCTGGGAAAGATTGAAGGCAGGAGGAGGAGGGGGTGACAGAGGATGAGATGGTTGAATGGCATCACCAATTCAATGGATATATTTGAGCAAACTCAGGGAGATAGTGGAGGACAGAGAGCCCTGGTGTGCTGCAATTCGTGTGGTTGCAAAGAGTCAGACATGACTTAGCATTTGGACAATTGTTCACAGAACAAATAAGATCTTTGAAGAGACTATATATATTTATTATACCCTATTTATAACTTTTTGCTTGTGTTTAATTCTACTTTGCAATTTATAATTTGTATATAAGTTCTGAGTATGCTCATAATCATGTTTGTATAGTCACTTCTATCAGGAAAACAAGACTGTTATATGTTCTTGAAAGGAATTGCATTCTTCCCTTGAAGGTAATATTTTAGGTACTTGGAGTAGGTTTAATAACTGATCTCTCTAGTTTAAATAAAGGAATCCATTTCCAAAAAGCCTCTTCCTCAACTTGCCCCTTAAGTTTCAGTGTTTCTCGTATCTCCTTCCTTCATCTCCCAGATTACCTTAAGCAATCTTCTGAGTTGATCTGAAGTACATTTTCACTGAGACCCAGAATGCAGGTGACTCCACTGTCTACACCTCCATTCACATTTCTCCTGAGTCCTACTACCGTAAAACTATCTGCCCACCCCCCACTACCCCCCAGGAGGTCCCAAAGACTCACATCTATACTTATCTTCTTTACCTAACATTTTATAAAGCCTCCTATGAAGCTTACCTTAATAAATGACACCTCTGTTACCTGAACTGGACATGAGAATTACCCTATGTTTTTCCCTTTCTCTAATTCCCCAAGCATCCAATCAGTGATCCAAGACCCAATCCTATGGATCTGTTATACCAGAATGTTCCCAGCAGACCCCAGCAGAAATATGACACAAGTTGCTACTGCTGCTGCTGCTGCTAAGTCGCTTCTGTCGTGTCCGACTCTGGGCGGCCCCACAGACGGCAGCCCATCAGGCTCCCCCGTCCCTGGGATTCTCCAGGCAAGAACACTGGAGTGGGGTGCCATTGCCTTCTCCACAAGTTGCTACAGACCTCCTCAATTCTATGCCCACCTTCTCACCTCCAATTCACATGGGAATCTATTCTCTTAACCTTCAGGGGCTTGGGAAACTGAAGAAAGAGAAAGGAGATCAGTCTGGTGAGATAGTGAAATAGTATAGAAATAAGAGCAGTACAGTATCTATTTCACAATCAGTTCAAAGGGACTATTCTGACCCTGCATAGAGAATGGGATCCATTATCAGTCACCTGGTTTTCCTGTATCTTGTGACACTCCTTCAACTGACCCTCCGCAGAACTACAAGGGTAGTCTTTCAAAACCATTTACTTAATGATTTCATTTTCCTGTTAATGAGATATCAAAAACTTCCTGTAGCTTCAAAGTGATACAACCTCTTTGCTGCCCTGCTCTCCCCTTCGGTCCCATGCTCTGGGGCTCCATCAGACCATTAGTAGTTACCAGAATATATGCCAGTGCTTCATGTCAGCGTGATTTCACATATACTGTCCCCTCTTCTTGGGTTACCCTCCTCCGACTAGTAGCGACCCCATGGACTGCAGCCTACCAGGCTCCTCTGTCCATGGGATTTTCCAGGCAAGAGTACTGGAGTGGGATGCCATTGCCTTCTCCGTCCTCCTTCCTCACACAACCAATATGCTAATACTTATTTAGTCTTTAAAATTATTCCGATTTTGCCCTCCAAGGAAAGTCTTTTTGGCGCCTAGAATAATTTATATGCCCACTGTATGTGTTCCCAAAGCATTCAACATTTGCCTCTATCACACTCAACAACTGTTGTAAGGTCTTTGAGGAAGTATTAGTCATCTTACCTTTATCCCTGTACTACCTAGCACATAATAAATAAACAATAAATTTTTCTGTATAATAATATAACTCTTTTCATAGATGTATATTTTCCTAGTTCCAAACAAATTGGTTTACAAATATGTTTTGTGAGTTCAATCTGCTCAGAAGTTTTATAGACTCTATTCTTGGATATTGAAAGTCACCTCATACACCACACATAAATAATCAACTGTCAAACAGAATACAATAAAGTACACTAACTCCAAAACTGCCTCAAATGTAAGTTGTTGTTCAGTTGCTCAGTCATGATCACTGACTCTGTGCAATCCCATCAGTTCAGTTCAGTTGCTCAGTCATGTCCGGCTCTTTGCAACCTCATGGACTGCAGCACACCAGGGTTCCCTGTCCATCAGCAACTCCTGAAGTTTGCTCAAACTCATGTCCATCAAGTCAGTGAGGCCATCCAACCATCTTATCCTCTGTCATCCCCTTCTCCTCCTGCCTTCAATCTTTTTTTCTTTTTTTTTTTTACTTTATTTTACTTTACAATACTGTATTGGTTTTGCCATACATTGACATGAATCCACCACGGGTGTACATGCGTTCCCAAACATGAACCCCCCACCCACCTCCCTCCCCATAACATCTCTCTGGGTCATCACCGTGCACCAGCCCCAAGCATGCTGTATTCTGCATCGGACATAGACTGGCGATTCGATTCTTACGTGATAGTATACATGTTACAATGCCATTCTCCCAAATCATCCCACCCTCTCCCTCTCCCTCTGAGTCCAAAAGTCTGTTATACACATCTGTGTCTCTTTTGCTGTCTTGCATACAGGGTCATCATTGCCATCTTTCTAAATTCCATATATATGTGTTAGTATACTGTATTGGTGTTTTTCTTTCTGGCTTACTTCACTCTGTATAATCGGCTCCAGTTTCATCCATCTCATCAGAACTGATTCAAATGTATTCTTTTTAATGGCTGAGTAATACTCCATTGTGTATATGTACCACAGCTCTCTTATCCATTCATCTGCTGATGGACATCTAGGTTGTTTCCATGTCCTGGCTATTATAAACAGTGCTGCGATGAACATTGGGGTACATGTGTCTCTTTCAATTCTGGTTTCCTTGGTGTGTATGCCCAGCAGTGGGATTGCTGGGTCATAAGGTAGTTCTATTTGCAATTTTTTAAGGAATCTCCACACTGTTCTCCAATCCTGCCTTCAGTCTTGCCCAACATCAGGATCTTTTCCAATGAGTCAGCTCTTCACATCAGGTAGCCAAAGTATGGAGTTTCAGCTTCAGCATCAGTCCTTTCAGTGAATATTCAGGACTGATTTCCTTTAGGATTGACTGGTTGGATCTCCTTGCAGTCTAAGGGACTTTCAAGAGTCTTCTCCAACACCACAGTTCGAAACCATCAATTCTTCAGTGCTCAGCATTCTTCACAGTCCAACCCTCACATCCATACATGACCACTGGAAATACCATATCTTTGATTAGACAGAAGTTTGTTGGCAGAGTAATGTCTCTGCTTTTTAATATTTTCTGTCTATGTTGGTCATAGCTTTTCTATCAAGGAGCAAGTGTCCTTTAATTTCATGGCTGCAGTCACCATCTGCAGTGATTTTGGAGCCCAAGAAAATAGTCTCACTGTTTCCCTTGTTTCCCCATCTATTTGCCATGAAGCTATGGGACCAGATGCCATGATCTTAGTTTACTGAATGTTGAGCTTTAGACCAACTTTTTCACTCTCCTCTTTGAATTTCATCAAGAGACTCTTTAATTCCTCTTCACTTTCTGCCAAAAGGGTGGTGTCATCTGTGTATCTGAGATTATTGATATTTCTCCTGGCATCTTGATTCCAGCTTCCACTTCATCCAGCCCAGCATTTTGCATGATGTACTCTGCACGTAAGTTAAATAAGCAGGGTGACAATATACTGCCTTGACGTATTCCTTTCCTGATTTGGAACCAGTCTGTTGTTCCGTGTCCAGTTCTAACTGTTGTTTCTTGACTTGCATACAGATTTCTCAGGAGGCAGGTCAGGTAGTCTGGTATTCCCATCTCTTCAAGAATTTTCCACAGTTTATTGTGATCCACACAGTCAAAGGCTTTGGCACAGTCAATAGAGGATAAGTAGGTATTTTTCTGAAACTCTCTTAATTTTTCAGTGATCCAATGGATGTTGGCAATTTGATCTCTGGTTCCTCTGCCTTTTCTAAATCTAGCTTGAATATCTGGAAGTTCACAGTTCATGTACTGTTGAAGCCTAGCTTGGAGAATTTTGAGCATTACTTTGCTAGCATGTAAGATGGGTGCAATTGTGCGGTAGTTTGAGCATTCTTTGGCATTGATTTCTTTGGGATTTGAATGAAAACTGACCTTTTCTAGTCCTGTGGCCACTGCTGAGTTTTCCAAATATGCTGACATATTGAGTGCAGCACTTTCACAGCATCATCTTTTAGGATTTGAAACAACTCAACTGGAATTCCATCACCTCCACTAGCTTTGCTCACAGTGATCCTTCCTAGGGCCCACTTGACTTTTCATTCCAGGATATCTGGCTCTAGGTGAGTGATCACACCATCATGATTATCTGGGTCATTAAGATCTTTCTTGTATAGTTCTTCTGCGTATTCTTGCCACCTCTTAATATCTTCTCCTTCTGTTAGATCCATACCATTTCTGTCCTTTATTGAGCCCATCTTTGCATGAAATGTTCCCTTGGTATCGCTAACTTTCTTGAAGAGATTTCTAGTCTTTCCCATTCTACTGTTTTCCTCTATTTCTTTGCATTGATCACTGAGGAGCTTTCTTATCTTTCCCAGCTATTCTTTGGAATTCTGCATTCAAATGGAGGGCACAAACAAAACCTTATGTTCACCAGGACCAAGGAGAAAGGAGCAGTGACTCCACAAGAGACTGTCCTAGACTTGCCTGTGAGTGCCCAGGAGTCTCTGGTGGAGGCATGGGTTGGTGACAGGAAGGGAACACAGCCCCGCCCATCAACAGAAAATTGGATTAAAGATTTAGTGAGCATGGTCCCACCCATCAGAACAAGACCCAGTTTCCCCCACAGTCAGTCTCTCCCAACAGGAAGCTTCCATAAGCCTCTTATCCTTCTCCATCAGAGGGCAGACAGAATGAAAACCACAATCACAGATAACTAACCAATCTGATCACATGGACCACAGCCTTGTCTAACTCAATGAAACTATGAGCCATGCTGTGTAGGGCCACCCAAGATGGACAGATCATGGTGGAGAGTTCTGACAAAAGGTGGTCACTGGAGAAGGGAATGCCAAACCACTTCAGTATCCCTACCTTGAGAACCCCATGAACAGTATGAAAAGCCAAAAAGATAGGACACTGAAAGATGAACTGGCCAGGTCGGTAGGTGCCCAATATGCCCCTGGAGAAGAGTGGAGTAATAACTCCAGAAAGAATGAAGAGACAGAGCCAAAGTGAAAACAAACTCCAGTTGTGGATGTAACCGGTGAAGGAAGTAAAGTCTGATGCTGTAGTGAGCAATATTGCATAGAAACCTGGAATGTTAAGTCCATGAATCAAGGTAAATTAGCAGTGGTTAAGCAGGAGATGGCAAGAGTGAATATTGACAATTTAGGAATCAGTGAACTAAAATGGACTGGAATCGGCAAATTTAATTCAGATGAAAATTATATCTACTACTGTGGGCAAGATTCCCTTAGTAGAAATGGGGTAGCCATCATAGTCAATAAAAGTCCAAAATGAACTACTTGGGTGCAATCTCAAAAATGACAAAATGATCTCTGTTCATTTCCAAGGCAAACCATTCAATATCACAGTAATCCAAGTCTATGCCCCAACCAGTGATGCTGAAGTAGCTGAAGTTGAATGGTTCTGTGAAGGCCTACAAGACCTTCTATAACTAACACCCAAAAAAGCTCTCCTTTTCATCACAGGGGACTGACATGTAAAAGTAGGAAGTCAAGAGATACCTGGAGTAACAGGAAAATTTGGCCTTGGAGTACAAAACGAAGCAGGGCAAAGGCTAACAGAGTTTTGCCAAGAAAACACACTGGTCATAGCAAACACCCTCTTCCAATAATACAAGAGAAGACTCTACACATGGACATCACCAGATGGTCAATACCATACTCAGATTGATTATATTCTTTGCAGCCAAAGCTCTATACAGTCATCAAAACATGACTGGCTGACTGTGGCTCAGATCATGAACTCCATATTGCCAAATTCAGACTTAAACTGAAGAAAGTAGGGAAAACCACTAGGCCATTCAGGTATGGCCTAAATCAAATCCTTTATGATTATACAGTGGAAGTGACAAATAGATTCAAGGGATTAGATCTGATAGACAGAGTGCCTGAAGAACCATGGGCGGAGGTTCGTGACAATGTACAGGAGGTGTGATCAAGACCATCTCCAGGAAAAAGAAATGCAAAAAGGTAAAATGGTTGTCTGAGGAGGTCTTACAAATAGCTGAGAAAAGAAAAGAAGCTAAAGGCAAAGCAGGAAATGAATAGATATACTGATTTGAATGTGACCCCATGGACTGCAGCAAATGTAAGTTAACTTTTATTAACTCAGCACCTTCTTCATATCTTGGAATGCTTCATAGGCATAATTATGAACATCAATTTCCTTTGTATTATAAATAAAAAGAAGCTTACATAATGATAATGATTTTCAGCCTTGATCCTGGGATATTTAGTGCATTAACACTTATTATTTTTGCCAGAATTAATTCTAAGTTGTATGGCATGTATTTTATAAGGGATGATCTTAGCAATAGTTGTTATTTTCAAACAATTCTTCCAAAGATTTTGAAATAGAAGATATGGAGAGATCCCAGACTCCAACCCAAACTCAGTTGGAATTGCAATGAAAGTCAATTTTTTTTCAAATTGTAACTTAGCTAGATATATCCAAATTCAGAGATCATTATGCTGTAAAACACATAAAAAACTCATAAAATGTCCTGCAGAGCTGAATCCTCTAAAGGTAGGTAACATACTCATTTGTCAAAGATCATTTGCTCCACTTGCTGGTAAGCAACTATTTAAACAAAATTAATATTCAAGTCCAAAAGACAAAAATAGTCCTTTCTCTAACTTGTTAAGTATCTCCTATTTTCAAAAGTACTGGATACATATTTTTCCAAATACACATAAAAGATCTCTTCCTGAACATTGTACTAGAAACACAGCATCTAACTTAAATATTATAATTCTTGAAAAACCCTTTATTTGAATAAGTCATGTATGCCCCATGAACAATTAGCAGACTCTCTGTATTATAATTTGAATTGCCTTTCACATTAAGGCATGTGTTATTATTTTATGTATGAAAATGAAGATACTGAGTTGCCACCAGTGTGACTTGTATTTTGAGTTGTTTTTTTCAAACAGGAATAATAGATTTTCTCTTAGCCACCCACTTTTGATCAGTGGCTGGTATGTGTGAGATGGCCACCTGGAATTCTTGCATTGTCTATAGCCTCATAATAGAGATTTAGTCTGCATAATAGGCATTTGAAAGGATAGAACTGATGACCTTGACTTCAGCCTCATGAATGGTAGAGTTCAACCAACCAAGATAACTATTCTTAAAGGTACACTAACCATAACTCAATAAAGCAAATTACGCATTCAGAAATAAAACTGGATGGATGTTTCCAGAGATATTAATATCATAAGCATGGTTGTTCTCACTTAAAAATTAAATTTCATTGATGAATACTGACAGATTCCCTGCGTGCTCATGTGTGCTCAGTTGCTTTGGTCATGTCTGTGACCCTATGGGCAGTAGCCTGCCAGGCTTCTCTGTCCATTGGATTCTCCAAGCAAGAACACTGGAGTCGGTTGCCATGCCCTCCTCCAGGGGATCTTCCTGACCCAAGGATCAAACCAGCATCTCCTGAGTCTCCTGCATTGCAGGCAGATTCTTTATGGCTGAACCACTGGGGAAGACCAAACAGCTTCCTAAAGAGTCAAACTAAAAAAAATCCATTAAATTAGCACATATTTCAGTCTGAATTCTAGTCCTTTGATACATAAAATCTTGGATGATGGTGTTTGTCACCAGCTAATGTTATATCTTCCCTTTTCAGACAGTTTTTCCCAGATGATAAGTCTCTTCTTCACACTCTGCAATTTTTTATTAGCACTTCTCCATGAAATGGACATTTTTGTTTTTAACTTTGCCTATATTAAATTCCCTTTGATGTATATTTAATGTATATTTCAAGCTTCCCCTTTGATAAGCTCAGCATCATAGACCTTACTGCCTCCTTATTCAAATGGCAGACACAACACTGTTCCCTTCTCTAATCACAGCAGCATCTCCTAACAGAAGCTATTCCAAGGTTCTTGGGGGAAAAAAATCATGTTTAATCTATTACAAGAAATTTAAGATGGCAGGATTTCATTTTTCTAATATATATACATATGTCTGTGCATGTATACTAAGTCACTTCAGTTGTGTATGACTCTGCAACCCTGTGGACTGTAGCCCACACCAGGCTCCTCTGTCCACGGGATTCTCCAGGCAAGAATGGAGTAAGTTGCCATGACCTCCTTCAGAGGATCTTCCCCACCCAGGGGAAGATTAAACCCACCTCTCCTATCTCCTGCACTGGTAGGCAGGTTCTTTATCACTAGCGCCCCCTGGGAAGATTCAAGAAACACAAGAAAGTGCTGCTTAAAGCTTTTTGTTTTGTTTTGTTTTGTTATAAAAGCAACATGAAGGATTGGTGTAATTAATTACAATTATTGTGGCTTAATTTGACTACTGTGGGACTTGGAATGTAATGTCTGAAAAACACCAACAAGATGAAGTTCAAATAAAGGGTTCAGAATCTCAGACAAAGATAAATTCAGAAGTAATAAAATAGCTAAACTGACAGCATTATTCCAGCTTTTGTTTTTCCTGTCAATAGAGGGACATTTATTCACTTTAAGTACCATTTTCAAAGAAACATGAGAAAAAATTAAAGAGCTATAAACCTCTACAGAAGGGACTATCACTCGAACAAAAGAAAACAGAAGAACCTAAATCCCAAACGTTTGGACGATCCTCTAGAGTAGGATATGGCAACCTGCTCTAGTATTCTTGCCTAGAAAATTCCATGGACAGAGGAGTCTGGCATGCTACAATCTATGGGGTCACAAAGAGTTTGACACTCCAAAATCACTGCAGACAGCAACAGCAGCCATGAAATTAAAAGACACTTGCTCCTGGGAAGAAAAGCTATGACAAACCTAAACATCGTATTAAAAAGCAGAGACATCACTTTGCCACCAAAGTCATATAATTAAAGCTATGATTTTTCAAGTAGTCGTGTACGGATGTGAGAGTTGAACTATAAAGGCTGAGCGCCAAAGAACTGACACACTCAAGTTGTGGTGTGGGAGAAGACTCCTGAGAGTCCCTTGGACTGCAAGGAGATCCAACCAGTCAATCCTAAAGGAAATCAATCCTGAATAGTCATTGGAAGGACTGATGCTGAAGCTGAAGCTCCAATACTTTGGCCACCTGAACAAAGAGCCAACCCATTGGAAAAGACACTGAGGCTGGGAAAGATTCAGGGCAGAAAGAGAAGGGGGGAACAGAGGATGAGACGGTTGGATGGCACCATCAATTCAATGGACATGAGTCTGAGCAAACTCCAGGAGATAGTGAAGGACAGGGAAGCCTGGTATGCTGCAGTCCATGGGGTCTCAAACAGTCAGATATGATTGAGCAACTGAACAACAACAACAAAGGACATGGAAGCAACCTAGATATCCATTAACAGATGAATGGATAAAGAAGCTGTGGTACATATATTCAATGGAATATTACTCAGCCATAAAAAGAACACATCTGAGTCAATCCTAATGAGGTGGATGAACCTTGAGCCCATTATATAGAGTGAAGTCAGAAAGACAAAAACAAATATCATATAATAATGCATATATTTGGAATCTAGAAAGATGGTACTAATGAGCCTATTTGCAGGGCAGCAATGGAGATGAAGACTTAGAGAAGAGCCTTGTGGGCACAGTAGAGCAAGGAGAGGGTGGGAAGAATTAAGAGAGTAGCATGGAAACATATAAATAACCATACTTAAAATAGATAGCCAGTGGAAATTTGCTGTACGATGCAGGAAGCTCAAATCAGGTGCTCTGTGACAAACTAGAGGAGTGGAATGAGCTGGGAGGTGGGAGGGAGGTTCAGGATGGAGAGGACATATATATACCTCTGATTCAGCCAATATGAATATGGCTGATTCATATTGATGTACGGCAGAAAACCAACACAATATTATAAAGCAAGTATCCTCCAATTAAAAAAAAAGAAATGTGTTGTGCAAAGATCACCTGGTGGCATTTAAAGAATAGATGTAAAATGAGAACGAAAAGAAGCTAAGATTCTATTTAGAAGACTAAATAGACTAGTCTAGGTGGGAGCTAATGAGGGACTGAGCTGAAGTGAGATAATGAGAATGAACGTAACAGACAGAGGTGAGCAGCATCTCCCAAACTGCTAGCTGTGTGGGTGTTAATAAGTGATGTGATGGGGGGAAATGGTCCTTATTCACTTAATTTTGGAAATGCTAGGTTAAACTGTTTATCCTGATGTTTATCTGTAGGTTGTACACTATGAATTTTTAAGTAGTACTTGAATAATTGATTTAGACTGGTGATTTTAGTTGGAATCTTACTATTAAGAGAAATCAGATTTTCCTATATTAACAAGTTTACTCATTTTTTTCAGATTTATAAGAATTAAGAGCCTTGAGAAGATTTTGCTTATAAAAATAGATTACAGTGTTTGTGAGATAAATCAAAGGTATTAAACTCAAAAGTAAAGGTTGAAAGGTTTAAGTGAGTCTAATTAACTATGTTTGTGAATGTTCCTAAATCTGAATCCAAAACTCCTTGAAAAACGATAGCTAAAAATTGCTAAACTTATAAAAAGAATAAGATTTGCAAGGTGAACCTGAGAGTTAATGCATGAACTTTTGGGGTTTTTGGTTGTTAGTTTGAGATTTCCTTTTTCACTTGTAACTTCAAAAACTGAATGATAATTTTAAATATCAAAGTTATTTTTTTCTGCAAATGAAAGCCTCCCCAATCTCAGAGAAGTCATCAGTGATTGATGAGTAGCTTATGGAAACCTCAGAGAGAGCCCTTTGGGTAGACTGGTGGAAGCTGAGCACAGAATTTCTGGTGGTGGAGATACAGAGGCAGAGTCCTAGGTTCTTGTATTACTTTCCTATTGCTGCTGTTGCAAAAAAAAAAAAAAAAGCACAACTGAGTGTCTGAAAAAAACACAAATGTATTCTCTTACAGATCTGAAGGTCAGAAATATAAGACGAATCTCACTGGGCTAAAATCGAGGAGTTAGGAGAGCTGTTTCCTTTCTGGAAGCTCTGAGGAAGAATTGATTTCCTCGCCTTTCTTAGCTTTTAAAGGCATTCTGTGTTCTTAACTTACGGCCTCTTCACACATTCTCAAAACCAGCAGTGTAACATCTTTGAAACTCTTTTATCTTATGCCTCACTCTTCCATCTTTTAGGAATCCCTGTGATTACATTGAGCCCATTCAGATAAGCCAGGATTTCCCCATCTCAGGATCCTTAATTCAATCATATATATAAAAATACCTTTTGCCAGGGACAAGGATCTGAACACCCAAGGGAGGTCATTATTCTCTGACCACGATTATCATTCAAAACACTTAATCAAGAAGGAAGACAGTTTATGGCATTGATACTTTGAATGACAAAAAGTTTATTTTATTTATTTGGCTGTGGCATGCCAGATCTTTAGGAAGCCCTGGTGGCTCAGATGGTAGAGTCTGCCTGCAGTGCAGGAAACCCAGGTTCTATCCCTGTGTCGGGAAGATCCACTGGAGAAGGAAATGGCAACCCACTCCAGTACTCTTGCCTGGAAAATTCTATAGATGGAAAAGCCTAGCAGGCTACCGTCCATGGGGTCGCAAAGAGTCAGACATGACTGAGCAACTTCACTTTCACTTTCACTTTGCCAGATCTTTAGTTAGAGCATGTGAGATCAAGTTCTCTGACCAGGGATCCAACTCAGACCCCTACATTAAGAGTGCAGAGTCCTAACCACTGAACAACCAGGGAAGTCCCAACAAAAAATATAATGGAAGTGCATTTGGTAGGCAGAAAAATAAACTAGTTAAGAAGGAAGGAAACAATGAAAGAAGAAAATATTTACAAAGTGGGTCCAAGGGAACCCAGATGGAGGGTCACTCTTGGAAAGGAAAGATGGAGACTCTTTCTTGGGTCAGGAGCAGAGACCAAGAGGAAGAGTGAAAATGTCAATAGATTTAGATTTAAAAAAAGAGGTTGGAGGACTTCATCTCAATAATTTAAATTATTTCAGTGGAAATGAGCAGCCCTAGAGATAAGATGAAAGAATTTAAAGTTCTAGTTAATATTCCTCCTCCTGAACCCTCCCAAGCTCCTACTCACTTCCTTCAAAATCACTAAATCACCATTAACCCCACTCGATGCCATTTTCATTGGACTTTTGTATATATTAATAGTTAACTAAATGTGAAGCAATATAATCTGGATTCAGACTGCCTAGATTTGCATTCTCATTTTATCACTTAATAGCATTACTTGAACTGCATTTTAAGAAGTAAGCCAGAAAGAAAAACACCAATACAGTATACTAACACATATATATGGAATTTAGAAAGATGGCAATGACGACCCTGTATGCAAGACAGCAAAAGAGACACAGATGTGTATAACGGACTTTTGGACTCAGAGGGAGAGGGAGAGGGTGGGATGATTTGGGAGAATGGCATTCTAACATGTATACTATCATGTAAGAATCGAATCGCCAGTCTATGTCTGACGCAGGATACAGCATGCTTGGGGCTGGTGCATGGGGATGACCCAGAGAGATGTTATGGGGAGGGAGGTGGGAAGGGGGTTCATGTTTGGGAACGCATGTAAGAATTAAAGATTTTAAAATTAAAAAAATAAAAATTAAAAAAAAAAAAAGAAAACAGAAAAATAACTTGTCTGTGCCTCAGTGTCTCATATATATAACTGAAATAATAATAGCATATATATCATAAGATTATTATGAAGATTAAATGTTTTAGCAAATTTTAAATGCTTAGATCAGTGCCTGGCACAGTAGGGGAGGAATATAATAAATATTAGCTGTTATTATTTTCAAGAATCTTTCATGGATTTATATTGATCAATATTGATATTTACAGCTTTATTTGTAAAGCTCAAATTTGTACTGATTTACTCACATATTTATAATTTTTGAAAATCTATATACACAACTGCAATATGGTAAACTTAAATACATCGATCAACACTGTACTGAAAACATAAAATGCTGGATAAAATATTTTAAAACCTTATTGGATGGATAAGATGGCAAGGAATTAAAGAATAAGCTTTCCCGATGGCTCTGCAGTAAAGAATCCCCCTCCCAATGCAGGAGAAATGGATTTGATCCCTGGGTCAGAAAGACCCCCTGGAGAAGGGCATGGCAATCCACTTCAGTATCCTTGCCTGGAAAATCCCATGGACACAGGAGCCGAGCGGGCTACAGTCAATAGGACTGCAAAGAGTTAGACACAATTGAGCACCTGAACATGCACCCATGCAAGCAAAAAACATAGTAAAACTGAAACCTAGAGGGGAAAATAGGACAGTGAGGTTAATTTAGGCCTTGAGTCCATTTGCCAAACCAGGTGAACCTGAGTTTTTCATTTTTTACAACCCTTGAGGGCCTGAGAAGTAAGACTTAAATTGAGGCATCTAATAAGAAACTATCAGACATAGAGAACAGACTATGGACACGGGGAGAGGGGAGGAGGGGAAGGTGGAGATGTATGGAGAGAGTAACATGGAAACTTACATTACCATATGTAAAATAGATAACCAATGTGAATTTGCTGTATGACTCAGGGAACTCAAACTGGGTCTCTGTAACAAGCTAGGAGGGTGGGAAGGGGAGGGAGCTGGGATGGACGTTCAGAAGGGAGGGGACATGAGTTTACCTATGGCTGATTTTTGTTGATGCTTGACAGAAAACAACAAAATTCTGTAAAGCAATTATACTTCAATTAAAAAATAAATAATTGTAAAAAAAAGAACAGAAACTCTCTACGAATAAATATGGGACTCTAAAGAACAATACTCCCAAACTAATAAATTAGTAATGATCCCTAATCTCCACTAAGACTTACAAAGAAAACTGCTTATCTCAAATTTATTTGTAAACACAGCTGGCCTACATGTGGGTTTATAGCCTAAATTCATACTATCTGAATGGAGCAGAAAGCCTCAAGCCTATATGCTTAAATTTTCAACAACTTTATGTACATATATGCACAGTATACTTAGCACCTGTGTGATTATGAGTAACGGGATATTTTAAGGACTTGGTTTATGAAAGTTCTACAACTGAAGTTGGCTTTTCTTTTTATGGATATAAAATTACATTTTTTGGTGTATCTTTTTGTTTGTTGATATCACTTTCCTAAACATGAGCACAACTCTTTTTCTACCTATGGTCTTATTAAGTCAAGTTTCACTCATGGCAAATATCCACATATTGGTTAAGAACCATTATAGAGGCATCCAACTAGGAATCTGAATGAGATAAACTTGGTTATAACTCCTCTTCTTTTTAAAATGTAAATTATATTCCATTTCTATTTCTCTTCCCCATATTTAGGAAAGTGTCAGAAACAAAAATTTAAGTTACAAAATTGAGGCTACTGACACAGGCTACTTAAATTGAAAAAAGTAGGGAAAACCACTAGACCATTCAGGTATGACCTAAATCAAATCCCTTATGATTATACAGTGGAAGTGATAAATAGATTCAAGGGATTAGATCTGATAGAGTGCCTGAAGAACTATGGATGGAGGTTCATGACATTGAACAGAAGGCAGTGATCAAGACCATTCCCCCCAAAAAAAAGAAATACAAAAAGGTAAAATGGTTGTCTGAGGAGGCCTTACAAATAGCTGAGAAAAGAAGAGAAATTAAAGGCAAAGGAGAAAATGAAAGATATACCCATTTGAATGCAGAGTTCCAAAGAATAGCAAGGAGAGATAAGAAAGCCTTCCTCAGTGATCAATGTAAAGAAACAGAGGAAAATACCAGAATGGGAAAGACTAGAGATCTCTTCAAGAAAATTAGAGATACCAGGGCAAAACATTTCATGCAAAGATGGGCATAATAAAGAACAGAAATGTTATGGACCTAACAGAAGCAGAAGATATTAAGAAAAGGTGGCAAGAATACACAGAAAACTATATAAAAAGATTTTCATGACTCAGATAATCATGATGATGTGATCACTCACCTAGAGCCAAACATCCTGGAATGCAAAGTCAAGTGGGCCTTAGGAAGATCACTGTGAACAAAGTTAGTGGAGGTGATGGAATTGCAGTTGAGCTTTTTCAATTCCTAAAAGATGATGCTGTGAAAGTGCTGCACTCAACATGTCAGCAAATTTGGAAAACTCAGCAGTGGCCACAGGACTGGAAAAGTCAGTTCTCATTCCAATCCCAAAAAAAGGCAATGCCAAAGAATGCTCAAACTACTACACAATTGCACCCATCTCACATGCTAGCAAAGTAACGCTCAAAATTCTCCAAGCTAGGCTTCAACAGTACATGAACCGTGAACTTTCAGATGTTCAAGCTGGTTTTAAAAAGGCAGAGGAACGAGAGATAAAATTGCCAGCATCCGTTGAAACATTAAAAAAGCAAAAGAGTTCCAGAAAAGCATCTACTTCTGCTTTACTGACTATGCCAAAGCCTTTGACTGTGTGGATCACAACAAACTGTGGAAAATTCTGAAAGATATGAGGATACCAGACTACCTGACCTGCCTCCTGAGCAATCTGTATGCAAACTAATGTCTTTATAACAAGAAATTTGTTGGCAAGGTAATGTCTCTGCTTTTTAACATGCTGTCTAGGTTGGTCATAGCTTTTCTTCCATGGAGCAAGTGTCTTTTAATTTCATGGCTGCAGTCACCATCTCCAGTGAATTTGGAGCCCCCAAAAATAAAATCTCTCTCTGTTTCCATTATTTCCCTGTCTATTTGCCATAAAGTGATGGGACCAGATCTTAGTTTTCTGAATGTTGAGTATTAAGCCAACTTTTTCACTCTCCTCTTTCACTTTTTTTTTTTTTTACATCATGTGAAATGCCAGGCTGGATGAAGCACAAGATGGAATCAAGATTGCTGGGGAAATATCAATAACCTCAGATTGACACCACCCTTATGGCAGAAAGTGAAGAAGAACTAAAGAGCTTCTTGAATGTGAAACTAAGATCATGGCATCTGGTCCTATCACTTCATGGAAAATAGATGAAGAAACAATGGAAACATTGAGAGATTTTATTTTGGGGGGGCTCCAAAATCACTGCAGATGTTGACTGCAATCATGAAATTAAAATATGCTTGCTCCTTGAAAGAAAAGCTATGAACAACCTAGACAGCATATTGAAAAGCAGAGATATTATTTTGCCAACAAAGGTCCAGATAGTCAAAGCTATGTTTTTTCCAGTAGTCATGTATGGATATGAGAGTTGGACTGTAAAGAAATCTGAGCACTGAAGAATTGATGCTTTTGAACTGTGGTGTTGGAGGAGACTCTTGAGAGGCCCTTGGTCTGCAAGGAGATCCAACCAGTACATCCTAAAGGAATTCAGTCCTGAATATTCATTGGAAGGACTGATGCTGAAGCTGAAACTTTGATGTGAAGAACCAACTCATTGGAAAAGACCCTGATGCTGAGCAAGATTGAAGGCAGGAGTATAAGGAGATGACAGAGAATGAGATGGTTGGATGGCATCACTGACTTGATGGACATGTGTTTGAGCAAGCTCCAGGTGTTGGTGATGGACAGGGAAGCCCGGCGTGCTGCAGTCCGTGGGGTCACAAATAATTGGACACAACTGAGCAACTGAACCAGACTGACATTGGTCTCAAGGATAAGACTTCCACATGGATGATTTATCAGAAAAATTCCTCATGAAAAATTCACCTGGCCAACTCCAGAAGCTTGAGAATCAGGACCATGGAGGTTATATTCTGGGATAATGAGCATGAGGTTGGATGCCTCACCATGCCAAAAAGAGCCTAAATTGTTTAGCATGATTTGTTCCTGCTTGACTTATTTCTTCAAGACCTAAATCCCCATTGTTATCTGTAGCCTCTGTAGAAAATTATGGAGAGTTCATCCTATGCAGAAGGTAAATTCAACCTGATAGTGTCTTGTGAGTGGAAGACCCTGTCCAGCACTCCTTGCACTGCCATGTTCCTGTAGACGCCAATGTCTCTACAGGACTGCATTTTAGACGGAAAGGGAGCCAGTCTGGTTGGTGTGACCCCTCCCAGGGTCATGGGGCCATGAGCCAGAACGGTGTGTGATCACATAGGGACTCTTCATCACTGGATACACCTACCTCTACCAGAAAGAGTCTGCCATTTAGGGAAAATTGCATGTGGATATTAGAAGGAAAGGTGAGCAAGTTTCAGTTTGGAGCAGCAGCTAGTAAACAGAATCAGTAAAGCAGACCTATCGTACACCTTCCAAAGTATGGGAGCACCTGCCCAGTGCCAAACAACCTGCCAAGATTCCGGCCACATGCGATGCTTAATTTTACGTGTCACACTGACTAAGCTATGGTACTCAGTTGTTTGATCAAAGGTGAAGGTACCTTTTAAATGTCATTACTGTTGAAATCAGTAGACATTGAGTAAAATACATAACTTTTCATAATAAGTGGGCCTCATCAAATTAGTTGAAGGTCTCAAGAGCAAAGACTGAGATTTCTGTCTTTGGTCTTTTATCCTAAAAACCTTATTCTGGGTAGATTTCCTTAACAAAGCATATGTGATTTTTTTTTTTCTTCTTTATATAAAGCTGTAAACAATCTATATATAGAAAAATTGTCATTTTTACAGTTTTAACATTTGGAGTGAATTTTTTAAATACATGTTTTGGTGAGATTTCAAAAATTAAGATTATTTTGTTAACATATATAGAATTCAAAGATATGTTTATCACAATTCTGTATAAAGAGGGAAAATACTACATAAAACTAAAATAACATTTTCATCACTGTTGCCAATCTGTAAGGGGAAAAACTTAGGACAAAAGCTTAATTTAAATTAGTCTTGGACTGTTAATACACATAGATATGCAAGCCAAAGAATTCCCAATATTCCAAGAAAAATGAGTGACTTACATTTAAATATTAGTCAACACTTCCGAAAATCCGGCACCAAACCTGAGAATTAATAGACTTTCAATTATTTCCGATATTAGAGCCAACAAACCCAGAATATAGAACAGTAATTAAAAATACATTAGACTTAAAGCAAGAAACAAAGTACTATAAAGAATAAGCAAGGAACTAAATACTATAAAGAATAAGCAAGCCCCTATTTTACAGAACCAAATAAAATGTCTAGACGTGAAAACAGTAATAACTGAGATTTAAAACTCAACAGATAGGTTCAACAACAGATTAGACACAAGATAAAAAGATAGCTTGTGAACTTTGAAATATACCTGAGAAAACTGTGAGTTGAGAAGTTTTAACAGAAATCTTTTTAAGTCTAAAAGGAGAGAAAGCGAAAAAAAGGAAGAGTCTTCTTTTGAAGAGATATGGAAAAGAGATGATTTTTTAAAAAATACATGAATCCAGAAATCCAGAGAGTCCCAACAGAACAAATAAAAGGAGATCTACACTTAAATCCACTACGGTAAAACTCCAGAACACCAAAACATTTCCATGAGGGCAGTCTACTTTGTGCACCGTTGCATCCCCTAGAGTTGGGCACTCTATATGTACTTGATGAATGAATAATAGAAGATTATAGTCACTGTGAAGGTCATATGTCTGAAAACATGGTTGTGGAATATTTCTGATTAATGATTAAGTCTCTATACTCACTGGTGTCTGAAATGGAGTCGAATTTAACGGTAGAGTTGAGACGATAGAAACATCGTGATTATGTTACTCTATATTGTTTAATACCTAGAATATTCAAACGAGACCAAAGAAATCAAATATGCTCTAAAAATATTTATTCTTAAAACTAGTTGTTGTACCAGGGCAGCCAAAAATATCTTGTTCTAGAATTCATTTCATGCTGGCCTGGAGAAAATATTTTTGAGAATCTATGATAGTCATAGGAACTGCTCACAAATATCCTGACTTTCTCTCATTCCGGGAATGTGCCTTTTGATTGCGCTTTTCAGCCTGTGTGAAGTTAGAGGTTGCCATATGACTTGCTTTGGCCAATAAAACATGAAAAGTGACATGTGTTACTTGTATTCGGGAGTTTTAAGAGCTAGTGAATGATTTGCCATTACCTTTCTTTACACTCTGCCGTGGCACTGCTCCTGATAATAACAGCTGCTCAACCTGGGTCCCAGACAAAGCAGGGCAAAGCCCCTAGTGCTGCCCCATGTTGGATACATACCATGAGTGAGAAATAAACCTTTGTGGTTTTAAGCCACTGAAACTATGGGTTGCTTTTGCTGAATGAGCATGAACCAGCCTTTCTTATTTAATAAGTCTCTACAGAGTTTCTACACTTCTGTAGAACATTTGACCTAACCTGCAGTGCTTAACCTCTAGGGCTTAAGGGCTTCCCAGGCGGCACTAGAGGTGAAGAGCCTGCCTTCCAATGCAGGAAAAATAAGAGATGCAGGTCTGATCCCTCGGTTGGGAAGATCCCCTGGAGGAGAGTGTGGCAACCCACTCCAGTATTCTTGCCTGGAGAATCCCACGGAGCATGGTGGGCTATAGTCCATAGGGTCACAAAGAGTCAGACACAACTGAAGCAACATAGCACACGTAGTGCTTAAATTCCAAATTAGAAGATCCAGATTCTGTATTCAGAAACATTTTCTCAGTGACACAAAATCTCAGGATGTGGTGCCAAGTAAAGGTGTAGAACTGTCTTTTCAGGCAGTGTTTGAGAAGAGAATGGTGTCTAATCTGGTTTAGGTTACAAGCTGCCTAATGATAAGGCATTATATTATATAACCACTCAAATTTCCTCCAGACTTATGGTTTTACACTCTTTAGTATAATACCATGGTTAGAAAGAAATAGGTCACAGAGAAAAGCAGTATGGGTCATACTTTAGGCTAATCAGCAAATTCTATAGAATATGTTGGTTATTTTAATATTCACAGTGACTCTTTAAAACTATTAAAATAAAACTGGTGAAGTATAACAGCCCTTTTTATAAATTAAAAATTAAGGCCCCAGCAGTGCCTGTAATGTGTATAGTGTAAAACAGTCACTTTTTCTTTCATTTAAAAACAAGTTTATCACTACTGAAGTTCCAGTTACTAGACTAGACCCCACAGATAGAAAGATAGATAGGAAATGGTTTCTATTCTACAGGGCCTTAAGAGGCCCAGTAATCACCTAAAAATCTGATTACAGGACAAGGTGTTAAATGCTATAGTTGAGGGAATATAAATATATTCACTTATAAATATATAAATATGTGTTTAATATATGTAAATATATTTAATTATATTATTGTTTTGTATATATTATATTATCATTTTAATTATAAAATATTTTACTTCAATTAAAAATATATACATATATTTAATATATAAATATATATTCACTTATATAAATATATTCACTTAAATATAGCTTTAAGTGATCACAGAGGGGTAAGACAATAAGGAACAACATATGTCAAAGAAGACTTCCAAAGAGAAAAAAATCCATGTCATTAATTGGTGATGAAATGTTATATATATGTATACATATACATAGTGAGAAAAAGAGATACATATATACATATTTAAATTCAGATATTAGCTAATATAAATGCATGATGCATGCCTTTAAAATGGATGTGAAAATGAATTGAACATTTTAGAACAGAAACAGTAAGGGATAGCAAGTTTGGGGTTATCAATTTTCAAAAGATACCTTAAACATAATGATCTCTGCATTTGATAATTCAAAAGAATTGCATGGTCCTAAAAGGTCTTGGGTTGTTACCTAGGGTAAGTAAACTTTAACCCCTGAACCTCAATTTCTGATCTATAAATTAGAGATAACAGCTGCACTGAAGGACTATTCTGAGGATTAGGACTAACAAAGCTTCTGGCATGTAGCTTGCAAATAATTTGCCTTCAGTGAATAGCAGTTACTGTTATAGTTGTTGGATGTGTTATCGTTAGAATTAGGAAGACAAACTGAAACTGCACTGACCTTGAAATATGCTGTGGAAGTCATGCTTTTGAACTAAGCCTTGTCAGGACTTTGTTACATATTATCTTTCTATTTTGATTTTTTTGTAAAAGTATGCTATAACTCACACACACAAATTTAGCATCTAGGTTCTTTGATTATTTGAATTTAGAATCAACAGGAGTTTATAGGCTTTAAGGAAATGAAAGGAGTAGAAGCAGAAACATGATAAAGTGGAAAATGGATGAGGAAATGAAGGATTCAAAGACATCTGGCAACTTCAGTCATCGAATCAAAATATTCATGGAGCAATGGTTACTGCTCGAGGCTTCTTCCAGGCATAAAATATCACAAGCATCTTTAACATTCCTTCTCCACTCGACAAGTAAGGCAAACTATTCCATAGCTAATAAGTGCCTGAGGTGGTTATTATTTTACCTCTTGGTTACATAAATTACTCAAAAATAGCACCCATGTTTTCTAAATATCTGTGCAATACTTTAAACAGTAGATACAAAATAATAAGAAACGAGAGCAGATATAATCTCATCTAACAAGCTTTTTATACGCACTCCATTTTTGTAAAATAAGATGAGAACACAGTCAAGAGATTAGAATAATTTCTCTTTATCACTGCAGCTGATTAGGAAGTGAAGATTTAGCAATTAGATGGGTAACGTTATACATAAAATAACATCTGTGCTTAGAAACTCAAATCTGTATTGTTATGTTGAGAGAAAATTCTCTGTGGTTCTCTCATGTTTCTTCAAATCTTGCAAGCAGAAGCACTGACAGGTTTTGTTCCAGACTGTCTCTTCAAGGAAGTTTGTATAGCAAACAACCTTGAAAAATGGATTAAGTATCTTCCTGTGAAACAGGAGGGAAGAGGGCAGGGCACAACCTTTAAAAGACCGACAGAGCCAGAAGGCACAGACATAAACTGATTAGAACCAAATAGGTCCAAGATGGGGAAGAAGTCGGCTTTTACTAGACCTTGAGCCTCAATATGGAGAAGGCAATGGCAACCCACTCCAGTACTCTTGCCTGGCAAATCCCATGGATAGAGGAGCCTGGTGGGCTGCAGTCCATGGGGTCACTAAGAGTCAGACACGACTAAGCAATTTCACTTTCACTTTTCACTTTCATGCATTGGAGAAGGAAATGGCAACCCACTCTAGTGTTCTTGCCTGGAGAATCCCAGGGATGGGGGAGCCTGGTGGGCTGCCATCTCTGGGGTCTCACAGAGTCGGACACAACTGAAGTGACTTAGCAGCAGCAGAGCCTCAATATATGTTCATTTTAACACATCAACAAGCTAAATGACACACCCACAGGCACCATGACAGTTCCAAGGTTGACCACAAAATGTCAAAAAGTGGGCAGTCACCCAATTCCTGGAAATCCTCACCTCTTCCTCAAAATAGCTGGCATACTCCTCCTACTCATTAGTCTATGAAATTACCCACCTCTATAAAAAACTCTGTGGTGTTGGAGAAGACTGCTGAGAGTCCCTTGGACTGCAAGGAGATCCAACCAGTCCATCCTAAAGGAGATCAGGCCTGGGTGTTCATTGGAAGGACTGATGCTAAAGCTGAAACTCCAGTACTTTGGCCACCTCATGCAAAGAGCTGACTCATTTGAAAAGACCCTGACACTGGGAAAGATTGAGGGCAGGAGGAGAAGGGGATGACAGAGGATGAAATCGTTGGATGGCGTCGCCGACTCAATGGACATGGATTTGGGTGAACTCTGGGAGTTGGTGATAGACAGGGAGGCCTGGCATGCTGCAGTTCATGGGGTCGCAAAGAGTCAGACATGACTGAGCAACTGAACTGAACTGAACTTTCTTCTGTTGGGTCTGAAATCGGTATGGAATGGTAAGGCATGAGCACTCCCCCTTCTGACCTCCTGAGTGCTTTTTAAATGAGGCTTCTATTTATTAATTTTCACAGACATAAACCAAGACTGAGACAAATAACCAGGCTGAAGATACCAACTGCTTCCCTGATAGCTCAGTTGGTAAAGAATCCGCTTGCAATGTAGGAGACCTCAGTTCGATTCCTGGGTCAGGAAGATCCACTGGAGAAGGGATAGGCTACCCACTCCAGTATTCTTGGGCTTCCCTTGTGGCTCAGCTGATAAAGAATCTGCCTGCAATGTGGGAGATCTGGGTTTGATCCCTGGGTTGGGAAGATCCCCTGCAGAAGGGAAAGGCTATCCACTCCAGACATGACTGAAGATACCAACTACATTTCAAGGAGTGCAAAGAACTGATCCTTTAACAAAACCATACACAGTTTGGGGTGGTGGCGGGGAGGGCAGGGAATGTTTTTGTATTCAGCTCTAGTTGCTAACTTTTTCTCACTTTCAGGTTGTTATAAACTTATAATTAGAGCAAAGCTAACCAAAATCTAACATATTAAATAAGGGAGCTTTGCAAGCAATTTTTTCAAGTATTTTCTGGGACTAGCTCAGCACACATTTATTTCTCATAGTTATTTTATTTTGAAATGACTTGCAAGATTTCATTCAGTGTCATCCCTGCAGGGGACACAAACTGCAACTAGCATCAAGAGGAATTGTAATGTTAATTCCCTAAATACCACACTGTTAATTAATCTCAGTGAATAATAGGATTTCAGATGCAAATTGTTCTGATGTCATCCATTGCCTAAAGGTGTTTCTAATGATCTATGTGAAATGTCAGAAGCTATGCTTTAGTCACCATGTGATAGAGAATTTGGACAAACAAGCAAGGAAATCTGGTTGATCTGAAGTTGAGGGTAGCTAGATCAACAGAAACCTGTTAGAGAACTTGAAAGAACTGTATTTTCCCAGGAGAGTTTTCTCTTCCTCAGGAGCAACTGCGATGAAATCAGGACAGACCTGAAATTTCATTAGGAAGTAACTATAATGGACAATGAGTAATGTAAAACAACTCTGGTCATTTCTCTTCCAGGCACACTTCCAGGGAGGTTTGTTTTCCTGATTTTTAACCAGGTAGCTGCTGAAGAATTCATCTTGGCATTGATGTTGCCATTTAAACATTCTGAAGAAAAGGATTTACACTATGTAGAATAAAATTTAGCAATCCAAACATTGCTATTGTTGCTTCTCATTTTTTTCCACGTTGTGCATCACTGAACTATGTATGAACAATAGACTGAGATATGCTACAGTGCATAAAATGCTTATATCCTCCTCATCTGATTGACTGCTGCCAGCAAAGAATTGCAAGCATTTTGGCATTCTTCTTTGACTTCTTCAATTCTAAACATTGATTTACCCTAAGAAACTACAGACTAGGCATTTATTTATCTACGGAAAACCTTTCTATCTTTGAGGTTGCACAACTGTGATAAAAACTGTTCACTGCCTTTTACTATCCATTATCCCTTTCTTTCTTTTAGTATTAAGTGGACATTTTGTGTCCAAGGTACAAACTATACTTCCTAGTTCCCTTGCAGTTAAATAAGGGTTCTATATTCCTCAGCACCCCTTTGCAGCCAATAGGATGATCTAAAGTAATGTGAAAGCCACATAAGCCACTTCTTTCTCCCTTTCTGAGCACTGGAACTCAAATGTATTGGTCGTGATCTAACTTAAAACAGGCAACCAAGTAAATGGAGCAGGACCCTGCAAGTGATGGACCTCTGTGTGTCTCCCATGTCTTGTTTGTACAAAAAAAAAAAAAAATTTAGTTTCCTAGGCCTTCCTCAACTTTCCAAAGCTGACTCAAATTGTTAATGATTCAAGATTTGAAAAGATATAGAAACAAAGGAAGAGCAGTCAAGTAAGAAAAGTAATAGTAGCTTGAATACTAGTTGAATGATAGATGATACAGAGTCAGAACTCCTAATTCCTTCTCAGTGTATATAGACAACAATTAGATGCACATCCTTGAGCTGCTTTTCAGAAACCAGGCCCCCACCAGATAGAAACTGTTGACCACATGTACAGATCCCAGATTGTGATCTTGGGTGACCTTGGCTTGCAATGGCTTGGAGCGGGGCTTGGATTCCCAGACAGAGACTGGACTGAGCCAAGGCGATGAAAGCACTAGATCCTAGCCTAGACAGAGTGGTCAGTGACAAGGTCCCTGGCCCTTCGGTTTTGCAGCAAGGAATTTCCACAAAGATGGAAAATAGTGAAGCAAGTAAAGTATTTATTAAGAGGGGAAAAAAATGAGTGTGTGTATAGACTCACTGTCAGACTCAAGGAGAGAGAGAATCACTGAGTGGTGCCCTTGTGGCAGTCTGAACTACTTTTATGGGGCATTTCTTCTGAGTTTCCTTTGGCCAATCATTTTGATTTGCCTGATTCAGAGTCCGTATTTGGGATATCTCAGGATCCGCCCAAGTGTGCACACACATCTCTTAGCCAAGGTGGAGTTTACTTAAAAGGCATCTGAGTAGAGCATCCCTTGCCATTGCTCACCTTTTTGGCCTGCAAGGAGCCTTTCTGTGTATGTGTGGTCAGGGAGGTCTCCTGACTTCGAGAATGAGAGATATGTGTTCTGGGCAGGGCCCAGCCTTCTCCCTTAATTGCTCTGCTATTCTTATCTTAGAGTTTCAGTTAACAGAGAATGAATCTCTGATAGCTTTACCCTGGTGGTGGGGAGGTGGGGGTGAGGGCATCTGCCTCCTGCCTCAGTTGGAGCCACAAGATTGATGATTATGATTCCCAATATATCACGCTGTTATCTTACCACCAACCAATCAGAAGAAAGTCCATGAGCTGATCATGCACCCTGCAACCCTTATCCCAAGCTTCACTTTTTAAAAAAAGTTCCTATTTTGTTTAAGCCATTTTTATTTTTATCTCTCTAAGGAATGATGCTATCGGACTTCCCTGGTGGCTCAGACGGTAAAGCGTCTGTCTACAATGCTCAATGGGTTTGAGCCCTGGGTTGGGAAGACCCCCTGGAGAAGGAAATGGCAATCCACTCCAGTATTATTGCCTGGAGAATCCCATGGACAGAGAAGCCTGGTAGGCTACAGTCTATGGGGTCACAAAGAGTCAGACACGACTGAGCGACTTCAGTCAGTCAGTCAAGAAATGATGCTAAAGCTGAAACGTCAGTACTTTGGCCACCTCATGAGAAGAGTTGACTCATCAGAAAAGACTCTGATGCTGGGAGGGATTGGGGGCAGGAGGAGAAGGGGACGACAGACGATGAGATGGCTGGATGGCATCACTGACTCGATGGACGCGAGTCTGAGTGAACTCCAGGAGTTGGTGATGGACAGGGAGGCCTGGAGTGCTGCGATTCATGGGGTCGCAAAGAGTCGGGATGGGACTGAGCGATTGAACTGAACTGAACTGAACTGAACTGAACTGAAAGTAGTCAACTAGTATTCAAGCCAAAAATTATTACAAACTATTTTAGGATTGTCCTGTTTGTTACTTATCTGAGATTACTTTAAAAGTTGACATGTGACTGATAAATACACTTATTAAACAAAATCTAGTCCAGGGATTGATTAGAAAAAAAATTTTTGAACTCATATGCTAATTACATTTCATTGCTCATCAGCAAACCTGTTTGTATTTTCATGCATTCTGAGAAATAGCTTAGTAAATTGAAATTTTAGAGTTGAAATGTAATTAGTTAAAAAATAAGATGTGACTTTTTTCAGGAAAAAACAAATTAAAATGGGCAGTTTCCCAATTTCACTTTTATCTCTTTATATTTAATATCCACATAAGAAAAAATGAAATTCTGTTATTAACACAGTAGTATAACAAACATACAAGATATCTGCCAACCATGAACACTGGTGAAACAACAGTCTGTCTATCTGCTGAGAATTTTACTTTGATAACATCAAGAATTTATGGTGTATGCCATCATTTCTTTAATCTTCATCATTCAAAGATGTTCACTACATCATTGTCAGTGAGGTATAAACAAAGCTTCTAACTCTAGACTTGTAAGATTTACTTTGCAATTATTGGCTAATTTCTGTTCTTTTCTAATTTCTCTTGTAAATTAGTTATTGGGATGAGATAAGTGAAAATTTTACAAGAAGATCTACACAACAATTTAAAAAAAAACTTCTAAATTTGTTAAGTTCATTCAGCAAACCTTTCTTGAGCAATATAGTGGGTCCAGGAGATATTCAAGGCTATGGTTTTTCCACTGGTCATGTATGGATGTGAGTTGGACTGTGAAGAAATCTGAGCACCAAAGAATTGATGCTTTTGAACTGTGGTGCTGGAGAAGACTCTTGAGAGTCGTTTGGACTGCAAGGAGATCCAACCAGTCCATTCTGAAGGAGATCGGCCCTGAGATTTCTTTGGAGAGAATGATGCTGAAGCTGAAACTCCAGTACTTTGGCCACCTCATGCGAAGAGCTGACTCATTGGCAAAGACTCTGATGCTGGGAGGGATTGGGGGCAGGAGGAGAAGGGGATGACCGAGGATGAGATGGCTGGATGGCATCACGGACTCAATGGACATGAATCTGAGTGGACTCCGGGAGTTGGTGATGGACAGGGAGGCCTGGCGTGCTGCGATCCATGGGGTCACAAAGAGTCGGACACGACTGAGCAACTGAACTGACTGAAGATAAGTTTTTCCCTCAATGATGATAACAGATTCTTGGAGAAATAGGTAAAGAAAATAATTACATAAGAAGAGGAAGAAAATTTAAATCACCAGAATTTATTGCGGGGGACGACCCGTGAAGGGTTAAATCCTGGGAGCTGCTCCGCAGGTATGCGGAGCCTTAGGCGTTGACCTAAGCTCCCTGTCCCGCCACCCTCAAGAATTTTTACAGCCCTTAAGGCTCCAGGCCGTCTTGCTCCAGGAGGTCTAGCTCTTGCAACATGTCTTAAAAGATAGATTACTTATGCATACATTGGTAGGGGTCTGGTGATTGTATTTTGAGATTAAAGAATATCCCTATACATGTCTTAAGTCACGTACTTTACCCTATAAATACCGTGGCCTAATAAAGGAAGGCATCAGACATAGTGGGTCTGATCCTCTCAACCCCATCTTTTCTCTCTCTCTCTTATTTTTCCACGCGGGGACGCTCCATTCTCTCCCTTTGCAGGTGCGACTCTTGCTTGTGCTGGCCGCGGCAATTTATTAGTGGAAGGCATTGCATTGTTGGAAGATTTGACTATGCCACATTAGATGAGGGTATGACCCCCAAGTTTCATGCTCCAATTTTTTTAAAATGTTGATTACAAAGAATAATGTGGCCTACTAACTGATTAAATTAGTGATGCAAATATGTGTACAAAACTGAAGCAGATCTGATTTCTTATGCAAAACAGAAGTACCAAGAAGGAGATTGCTTTTGACTTATCAGATCTCCTTTATAGGATTTCTCAATATGGTAAGAGGTCAACAGACTTGAAGATAGAATTCAAAGACAGTGAGGGGAAGGAGTGGAAGAGATTAGGAAGTTCTTGGTAGGACCCAAATTGTAGAGTCCTATAAGCAATATTCAACAGTTTGCACCTTATCCTACAATGAGAGAAATGAAAGATTTTAAGAAGAAAAATGAGAATCAGATATGCATTTATAATGATCATTCTACCAGCAATATAATGGAGACTGTTCCATGGCCAGGTAGTAAATAATATGGCATGCCCAAAGACAGTGCCTTCATGATGAGAAGAAAGGATGGACTGAAAATATATTTCTAGACCTGATCAGCTGGATATGGGAGATAATAAAGAATTTGGGATTTAGGATAACTCTCAGGATTCTTGCATGGAGAACTTGATGTTGAGTTGAAGTGTGTAGGATCAAAAATAGGTGTTCTGTTTACTTTTCCTTCTTTTCTAACAATTGCAGAGATCTGAACAGTATTTCATAAGCTAAAAGGAAGGAGCTAGTGGAAGTAAATTATTTGAAAATAAGAAAGACAAGAGCAACATTTGTGATGCTTGGCACCTGGAACATAGTAAGGATGCAATAAATACTTGTTACTGTGGATTTCCCTGGTGGTCCAGTGATTAAGAATCCACCTTGCAATGTAGGGTATGTGGATTTGATATCTGATCAGGGAACTAAGATCCCACAAGCCACAGAGCAACTAAACCCAAACCACAACTACTGTGTCCAGCACTCTGGAGCCCTTGCACCACAACTAGAGAGCCCACGTGCTTCAACAAAATAACCCACACGCCACAACTACTGAGCCTGCATGCAACAATTAGAGAGTCCATGCACTGCAACCAAAGATTCTGCATGCTGCAACTAAGACCCAACATGGCCAAGTAAATACATATTTTAAAATATCTATTTATTTGTTCTTGGAATCAAAATTACTTTCCTCCCAGTGATTCGGATTTCCAAATTAGTTAAGGTTTTACTCTATTTTATTTTGAATATTACATTACTTTTAACAGGATAATTTTCAGTCCTATTTTGATGACCTGATTTTGAGATGAATAATCATAATAAAAATAATAGCTACCATTTAACAAGTACTTAGTATATGTGCTTTACAGAGAAACTGACCTCTTATAAAACTCCTTTAAGTTAATGTTACTTATGAATAAGAAGACTGAGACTCATAAATATGAAAAAACTTACCTGTATCAGAGTTAGTTAGGGGTAGAGCCAGGTTTCAAGGCCAGGTCTGAGGTCTCTATAAATATAAGTTCTAAATCATTATGGTCTATTGCCTCCTGTAAAATTCGTAAATACGGGCCTTTCCTGAAACTCTTCTATGAAAGTTTTAGAGTGAAATAATTTAAGTGTTGGTACAAGGAAAAAGATAATTCATAATTATAATTAAAATCAATTGATTTGTTTGTTCTTCAAAGTCAAGATGAGTTTCAATCTTGTCAGCCAAAGAGTATAGTTTACTTTCTCATCTAAGATAGCCATTCTCACTTGTCAGAAGTCAGAATACAAACAGTACTGAGTATATAATTGGATGGTTTATTGCTACCAATATTAATAAATTTTGTTTAAAATGCCTTCTACAGAGTATTTCTATCATAATTATAACTTAATTTTTTTGTTTAAAAATATAAAAATAATATTTTATGAGCTTTGTAAATTTTGTGTGATGTTGAAATTATTTATGTATTACATTTGATAGGTGGCACGGATACTGTTCAGAAGTGAGAATGCAACTGCAACTATAAAATAAAATGGGAATTTTCAACGGATCAAAAAAAAATGTTTTCAAATTTAATGTCAAGTATGTATTTTTCTTAATTGCAGACTTTATGAATGATTTATGACAACCCTGTAAAACATAGGGGGAAATGATGGTTTTCCAAATCATCCCATTGTTAATTAATAGATCCTAAATTATTATTGGGTGTCAAAATCCTGAAATTTCAACTCCAAGGAAAAAGATCATCCAGATTGGAATTACCAGATTAGCTATATGCACATCCAACCTCTGTGAGAATAGGATTCACCAGCAGCTTCCAAGGCAATCACCCTTCATCAGCAGGAGAGAAGAAAAACAAAACAAAACAAATGAAAACACCCTAATTCAAATCAATTAAGATCCCCTTTCCCTTGTAGCTCAGCTGGTAAAGAATTGCCTGCAATGCAGGAGATAGATCCCAGTTAGATTCCTGGGTTAGGAAGATCCCCTGGAGAAGGGATAGGATATAAACTCCAGTATTCTTGGGCTTCCCTGGTGGCTCAGAAGGTAAAGAATCCACCTGTAATGCAGGAGACATGGCTTTGATTCCTGGGTTTGGAAGATTCCCTGGAGAAGGGAATGGTTACCCACTCTAGAATTCTTGCCTGGAGAACTCCATGGACAGCGGAACCTGGCAGGCTATAGTCCATGGGATCGCAAATAGTCAGACATGACTGAGCCACTTTCACTTCCACAGGAAAAAAAAAAGCTTCATTGTGGTTTGAGAGGCCCTTGCTTCAAACTGATAATTCAAAGTCTTCTGTCCTTATTGGTTTTATCCCTCTTAATTTCTTGTTTTTGCCTTTTCCCCTGGGAAATCCCATGGACAGAGGAGCTTGATGGGCTACAGGCCATGAGGGTCACAAAAGTCAGATGTGACTTAGGGACTAAACCACCACCAGTTGACTGACTCTTCTCTCTGCAGGAGCAGAGGTAGCTGAAGAAGCACTGTTTCAGGTACACTATGCCCCTAACTGCAGAGACCAGAGACCAGGTCAGTCCATTTCCCTGACAGTTGCCTCATTTAGAGCTGATGCACAGTGGCTTCCAGCCTATCTCCTGACAGAGGTCAACTCTAGGGAAACAGGGCAACCAAGGAAAGAAAGAAATGAAGGAAAGAAAAGGCCTTCACAGTGAGTGAAGGCTTACATTTTACTGAGTCTCTTTTTTGTTTGCTAATCAGGGCATTTTTGCCTCTAGGTGGAACCCAGAAGCTGTTGAAGCTATCAATTCTCCCATTCTCCATATCCCTTCTGGTACAAATTGTCTTTGATTGTTTCTCCAAGAGCTTTATTTTACAGCTGGGGCAGAAAGATGCATTTGCATTACCAGGAGTGTTAAATTGGCAGTGGGGGGTGGGTTGGAGGAGGGCAGTGGTGTGGAATGAAAGGGCAGTTGGGGAAGAGGAAAGAATAAAGACCAGGAACAGGGGAAGTTTCTGGAAACAGGGCCTCACATTGGGAACTGTTCAAGAGAGAACTGCTAGTCCTGATAACAAAGTGTGACAGCAGAAAAGAATTAGACTTTCCACCTCAGCAGAGAATCCAGAGATTCTCTGGCCTTCCAAGGACAGGATGCCCTTAGAGATGTCACCTTGGACATAGATGTTGGCATTCCAATAACAGGCACTGTCAATTGGGAGCCCTTCCCAAACGGCAAACTGGATTGTAGGCCTCTGAGGGTCACATAATGGCTATTAGGAGGGCTTAACTGGGCTCCAAAATCACTGCAGATGGTGATTGCAGCCATGAAATTAAAAGATGCTTACTCCTTGGATGGAAAGCTATGATCAACCTAGATAGCATATTGAAAAGCAGAGACATTACTTTGCCAACAAAGGTCCATCTAGTCAGGGCTATGGTTTTTCCAGTGATCATATATGGATGTGAGAGTTGGTCTGTGAAGAAAGCTGAGCGCTGAAGAATTGATGCTTTTGAACTGTGGTGTTGGAGAAGACTCTTGAGAGTCCCTTGGACTGCAAGGAGATCCAACCAGTCCATTCTGAAGGAGATCAGCCCCGGGATTTCTTTGGAGGGAATGATGCTGAAGGTGAAACTCCAGTACTTTGGCCACCTCATGCGAAGAGTTGACTCATTGGAAAAGACTCTGATGCTGGGAGGGATTGGGGGCAGGAGAAGAAAGGGATGGCAGAGGATGAGATGGCTGGATGGCATCACCGACTCGATGGACATGAGTTTGGGTGAACTCCGGGAGTTGGTGATGGACAGGGAGGCCTGGGGTGCTGCAATTTATGGGGTCGCAAAGAGTCGGACATGACTGAGTGACTGAACTGAACTGAACTGAATATGAGTCAACTCATTGGTAAGAGTTCTAACCACCATAATGTGGTATTTAAGAGTAAATATGTAAGCACATTTTGCGACCACAGCCTGGTAAAGTCTGAGACATCATGTTATACCTACATTCCCATTCATTTCCTGATTAACCAACCAAAGCATCATTTGACATATTAATATCATTGTGTAATATCAAAAACTTTTTCTGACTTCATTCTGGGCTTCATCTTTAAAATCTTCACAATTTAATTAAAATTTCTGTTTTTGAAGATGGCTGAATTCCAGGATTTTTAAGGCAAGTGATGGTGAAACCAAAATAAAAGCCATGGTAAAAATAAAAGGTCATTTCTGCAAAATTTTCAGCAAATATCAAACTTAATTTAAGATGCAAGGGTGGACGTGAGGAGGAAAGCCACAGTTATTGTCTAGGTATCAGACCAGAAGCCTTCAGATGCCTGGTAAAGAGTAAAGAAAAAAAAATAGCCACAGGCAGTAACTGGCAGAGACAAAAGAGCAGAGGAAACAGGATTTGAGAAGACTCCAGCCAGTCCAATCTAACTCCAGGGTACTGT
This sequence comes from Capricornis sumatraensis, assembly GCF_032405125.1. Taxonomy (NCBI): domain Eukaryota; kingdom Metazoa; phylum Chordata; class Mammalia; order Artiodactyla; family Bovidae; genus Capricornis; species Capricornis sumatraensis. Next base: position 61,608,549 of record NC_091087.1, read on the forward strand.
ACCTTATAACCAAGATGATTGTTGAGAACACATTTGATCGAGCACCTCTTGAGGTGGCTTAAAGCCATGGCCCTTTACCTGAGACTTTGTCTCCTGACCCTTGTGACTGAGGGCTATATATACCCCCGCCCCGTTTAATGAGGGTGTGATTTACTATAATAATATAATTTAAAGGATTGTTGAACCTGGCTCACTGACCCAAAATATCATCCTCACCAAAGAGATGTAACTAGTTAGTTATTATCAGCCGAGATGATGGGTCCCCAAGATAAGCAGCCACTGCTGCTCCCCGAGATAAAACTTAACATTTACTGACTCTAGAGAACAAGCCAAATCACTATCTTAGTTTTGTGGGCATTAAGCTGTGTCCCTGAAGAGCCAATAGCTTCTGATTCCACTTATTACTGGCAGATGCTCTCTGCAAAAACACAACATTCTTTGGCTAAACCCAAATCCATAATGAGACATACAACCAAATATCAGAAGTAAGAGGGGGGTGCCAAACCAAAGACAGAAAAACCAGCTGGAACAACTGGTTTTGTTGTTCTAGTTCTGAAAGGAGGACCTCCTCATCCCAACAGGAGTTCACTGGTTTTTGGTGACCAGAAAGAAACATGCCAGAAGGAGAGGAGTATATTATACAATGCCTACAGTTGCCTTTGACAGCAATTATATATATATGTATATATATATATATATGTATGTATATGTATACATACGTAGATAGATAGAAAGATAGATGGGCTTAACTCCTAAATGATATTTATTTATAGCTTTTTTAAGTAATCTAATGACAGAGTCAAAACTGAATGTACAAACTTTGCATCCTTAAAATGTATCAAAACAGATTTGTAGAGGTTGCAAATAAAGTAAAAAAAAAAAAAAAAAAATTATCTGGGGTCTATTGTAAAAGAAGAATTGCACCAGAGCAATTAAACAGTCAAGTGCATGCTAAGTCACTTCACTCATGTCTGACTCTGTGAACTGAGTATAGCCTACCGGGCTCCTCTGTCTGCAGGATTCTCTAGGCAAGAATACTGGAGTGGGTTGCCATGCCCTCCTCCAGGGGGTCTTCCTGACCCAGGGATGGAACCTGCATCTCTTGTCTCTTCTGCATTGGCAGGAAGGTTCCTTACCACTAACTAGCAGCACTTGGGAAGGCCAAGCAGTCGAGGAAGACTTTAATTCAAGACTGTTGTAATGGGGGAGAGAGACTATTGCAATAGGGAGAGAATGAACACAGCTCAGTGAATAAAATGCAGGAGGACTTTTAAGTGTGGCAGTGAGCTAACAGAAAAGTTCTGGAGGACAGCAGTGTAGAGATTGGTCAATGTGATTATCCATTTGTACTTGCTAATTGATATTTATTGAAATTAGACTTCTACCCTCTCAAAAAGAATGGGACACAGGGATTCTATTTTTCTTGTGGATCATATTTCAAATACCAGCTCCCATGTTGTTGAGAAAAACATTCTAGAGTTGTAGAAGATTTACATCTCAAAAGGCAAAGAAAGAATTTACAATAGCAAGTTTTCTAAAGTAAACACTCTAAGAAAAGAGAAAGTGAAAGTGAAGTCGCTCAGTTGTGTCCGACTCTTTGCCACCCATGGACTGTAGCCCACCAAGCTCCTCTGTCCATGGGATTCTCCAGGCAAGAATACTGGAGTGGGTTGCCATTTCCTTCTCCAAAGAAAAGAGAGGTCAGGGTCTATTGTCAAGAAGAAACTTTCCAAAGTTCAGTCTAGCTGAGAGGAATGTTACAGCCACCCAGGTCACTATTTACAGCCTTGGAAAGAACATAATGAAAACTATTTGCATCTGGTTCAATAAAGATTCCCCTTTTCTCTGGTTTAGTCCCATAATTCTATTTTGCAGGTTAATTGTTTCAGTGAATGATTATTCTTAAGGCAAACAGCAATCAGACTAAAATCCTCTTTGCAAATGCAAATGCAATTTAAATCCTCCTTGGGGACTTGCTACAAACCAAAAGCACATTCCATTCGATATTTAAACTGAGAGTACTCTCCCACCTAGGTAAATCCTTCAACAAGAGGAGATTCCAAGTTTAATTGTCCACAAAAGGCTTTCGGAAAATCTTTTCTGCAGAGTATTTATACTATATGTAGGAAGCTTTGACTCAGCTGGCATCTCAACTTAAAACTCTTAATAAATGTTTCACTTCTTTCATGTTTGTATCTGTCACCTATCACTCAATGGGACTAAAGAGCAGGAATGAAAGATTTCTGACAACTGTTCTAACAAAACCATAATGAAATTCTTCTGATGAATCCCATTTTAACAGGTCATGGCATCAGATTGACAAGTCCAGGAATTCATTTGATTACTGGAGCCTTACAGGGGAAAATGAGGTCTGAGAAAACCAGCTGATAAAAAAGCACAGCAAAGGTCGAACAAATCAAAAAAATGATCAGCCTAATGAGCTGCAAAATTATTTATTTGCTTGTAAAAAAGAAACTAAACATAGTTCATCATACATAAATCAAAACCTGTCTTAGTTGATGGAACTCAGGCAAAAAGAAGTAGTGTGGGGGTGTTCAGGTGTGCAGCCTTTGGAAGTGATTATTGGATTTTTAACAATTTGAAAACCCTTGAGACATACTCTGAGCCAAAATAATTAGGAAACCACTGTTGATTGAATACAATATCTTGTCTGACAGGGGTTCCAGTTTGTTAAGGTGGTTACTATACAAACAGGAAAGGGAAGCACTGAATCTTATTTCATTTTGTTATTTGGCTTCTATTTGTTCATGCCTAACAGAATGTGCCAAAGCTCACCTTACTACTTCATCTTTCTCCATCAAAATAATCCACTGTTTCCCCCCTAAAATAAACTAATTTGACAATGGAAATTAAGGACCTGCTTGTTTCTCTGGACTAGCTTTAATTTTACTATTGTAAAATTGCACATTTACATATTGCACATTTCTTGGCCCAATTGTGGATTGGCAGTGAGGCTCTTGTTCGGTGTTTTATTCACAGACCATCGATGTTTCGCACATAGGAAGTAACATTCCATGTACCATGATCCTTCCTTCAGTTTAGTTCAGTGGCTCAGTCGTGCCCAACTCTTTGTGACCCCATGAACCGCAGCACGCCAGGCCTCCCTGTCCATCATCAACACCCAGAGTCCACCCAAACCCATGTCCATCGAGTCAGTGATGCCATCCAACCATCTCATCCTCCGTTGTCACCTTCTCCTCCTGACCTCAATCCCTCCCAGCATCAGGGTCTTTTCAAATGAGTCAGCTCTTCACATCAGGTAGCCAAAGTATTGGAGTTTCAGCTTCAACATCAGTCTTTCCAATGAACACCCAAGACTGATCTCCTTTAGGATGGACTGATTGGATCTCCTTGCAGTCCAAGGGACACTCAAAAGTCTTCTCCAACACCACAGTTCAAAAGCATCAATTCTTCGGTGCTCAGCTTTCTTTATAGTTCAACTCTCACATCCATACATGACTACTAGAAAAACCATAGCCTTGACTAGACAGACCTTTGCTGACAAAGTAATGTCTCTGCTTTTGAATATGCTATCTAGGTTGGTCATAACTTTCCTTCCAAGGAGTAAGCATCTTTTAATTTCATGGCTGCAATCACCATCTACAGTGATTTTGGAGCCCAGAAAAATAAAGTCTGACACTGTTTCCACTGTTTCCCTATCTATTTGCCATGAAGTGATGGGACCAGATGCCACGATCTTAGTTTTCTGAATGTGGAGTTTTAAGTCAACTTTTTCACTCTCCTCTTTCACTTTGATCAAGAAGCTCTTTAGTTCTTCTTCACTTCCTTCCTTCCTTAGAACAAAAGAATACATGTACCTACTCTTGTCCACTGATCAAACATGGTACTGATGCAAGATCCAGTTTTCTATTATAGCACCCAGAGAAGAGAGTTGCTTCAGTGTGATAATTAGTCTGTATTTCAGTTTAACACCATTTTTACATCTCTATCTGACATTGGAAGACAGTGTCTTTTTCTCATATAATTACCAAACGTAATCCTCCAAAAATAGCACAAGATGCATTATAAATGACCAGCACATAGAGGCAAGGAGACCTTTGATATTCATCATTAAAACAAAAACAGCCTGGTTTTGACGGTTTGTTTTTTTTTTTTTAATAATCATAAGCTCTCAGGAAGATGTAAAATGAGTACATAGAGTCCCTTGTATCCTTAACCTAATTTCCCCCAACAGTGACATCTTATTTAACTGTAGTATAATATCAAAACCAGGAAACTGACATTGGTAAAATATGTTCACTAGACTACTGACTAGAGACTACAGAATTTATTCTGTTTTTATAATATTTTACATTCACGTGTTTATATGTATGTATGTGTTTTGTAGTTCTATAAAATTTTATCCCAAACATATAGATTTCTAAAACCACCACAATCAAGATACAAATCTGCTCTCTGATCGTGTGGCAAGCCTTCAAGATCCCACCGAAGAAAGACAAGAAGCCTAAGAAGTCAACCTGGAAGTTTAATTTGAATCTTACTCATCCAGTAGAAGATGGAATTTTTGATTCTGGAAATTTTGAACAGTTTCTGTGGGAGAAGGTTAAAGTGAATAGAAGGACAGGAAACCTTGGGAATGTCGTTCACATTGAACTTGTCAAGAATAAAATCATAGTCATTTCTGAGAAACAGTTCTCCAAAAGGTATTTAAAGTACCTTACCAAGAAATATGCCAATACTCAATATGCCAGCAAATTTGGAAAACTCAGCAGTGGCCACAGGACTGGAAAAGGTCAGTTTTCATTCCAACCCCAAAGAAAGGCAATGCCAAGGTATCCACAAACTACCGCACAATTGCACTCATCTCACACGCTAGTAAAGTAATGCTCAAAATTCTCCAAGACAGGCTTCTGCAATACGTGAACTGTGAACTTCCAGGATGTTCAAGCTGGTTTTAGAAAAGGCAGAGGAACCAGAGATCAAATTGCCAACATCCACTGGATCATCAAAAAAGTAACAGAATTCCAGAAAACATCTATTTCTGCTTTATTGACTATGCTAAAGCCTTTGACTGTGTGGACACAACAAACTGGAAAATTCTGAAAGAGATGGGAATACCAGACCACCTGACCTGCCTCTTGAGAAATCTGGATGCAGGTCAGGAAGCAACAGTTAGAACTGGACATGGAACAACAGACTGGTTCCAAACAGGAAAAGGACTACATCAAGGCTGTATATTTTCACCCTGCTTATTTAACTTCTATGTAGAGTAGATCATGAGAAATGCTGGACTGGACGAAATACAAGCTGGAATCAAGATTGCCAGGAGAAATATCAATAACCTCAGATATGCAGATGACACCACCCTTATGGCAGAAAGTGAAGAGGAACTAAAAAGCCTCTTGATGAAAGTGAAAGTGGAGAATGAAAAAGTTGACTTAAAGCTCAACATTCAAAAAACAAAGATCATGGCATCTGATCCCATCACTTCATGGGAAATAGATGGGGAAACAGTGGAAACAGTATCAGACTTTATTTGGGGGGGGGGGGCTCCAAAATCACTGCAGATGGTGATTGTAGCCACGAAATTAAAAGATGCTTACTCCTTGGAAGAAAAGTTATGACCAACCTAGATACCATATTCAAAAGCAGAGACATTACTTTGCCAACAAATGTCCATCTAGTCAAGGCTATGGTATTTCCAGTGGTCATGTATGGATGTGAGAGTTGGACTGTGAAGAAGGCTGAGCGCTGAAGAATTGATGCTTTTGAACTGTGGTGTTGGAGAAGACTCTTGAGAGTCCCTTGGACTATAAGGAGATCCAACCAGTCCATTCTGAAGGAGATCAACCCTGGGATTTCTTTGGAAGGAATGATGCTAAGGCTGAAACTCCAGTATTTGGCCACCTCATGTGAAGAGTTAACTCATTGGCAAAGACTCTGATGCTGGGAGGGACTGGGGGCAGGAGGAGAAGGGGACGACCGAGGATGATTGGCTGGATGGCATCACTGACTCGATGGACGTGAGTCTGAGTGAACTCCGGGAGTTGGTGATGGACAGGGAGACCTGACGTGCTACGATTCATGGGGTTGCAAAGAGTCGGACACGCCTGAGAGACTGAACTGAATTGAACTGAACTGAACTGAACTGAACTGAACAAAGAAACACCTTAAAAAGACCAGTCTTCATGATTGGCTTCCTATGGTTGCATCTGACAAGGAGACTTATGAGCTTCATTACTTCCAGATTAGTCAAGATGAAGATGAATCTGAGTCTGAGGACTAGATGACGCCATCCTTTATAGGGCTTTACTTGCTAATAAAACAAATTGAGCATATCAAAGAAAGAAACTTCTGGAAATGGACCTTTAGCTTATCAGTGAATAAAAAACATTACTCTGTATGTTAAACATCCATCACTTTTATTTAAGTGTATGCTGTTTATATGGTGCTGTCTCTCCTTTAGTACTTTTTAATATTTTTATTGGAGAATAATTGGTTTACAATGTTGTGTTAGTTTCAGGTGCACAGCAAAGTGAATGAGTTATACATATATCCACTTGTTCTTTAGTCATATAGATCATTACAGAGTACTGAGTAGAGCTCCCCATGCTATACAGCAGTTTTTTAGTTTATGTTTTATGTATGCTAAGTCACTTCAGTTGTGTCCAACTCTTTGCAAACCCATGGATTGTAGCCCACCAGGCTCCTCTGTCCATGGGATTCTCCAGGCAAGAATACTGGAGTGGGTTGCCATTTCCTACTCTATCTGTTTTATGTATGCTGCTGTTACTGCTGCTGCTGCTGCTAAGTCGCTTCAGTCGTGTCCGACTCTGTGCGACCCCACATACGGCAGCCCACCAGGCCCCCCCAACTCCCGTCCCTGGGATTCCCCAGGCAAGAACACTGGAGTGGCTTGCCATTTCCTTCTCCAATGCATGAAAGTGAAAAGTGAAAGTGAAGTCTCTCAGTCGTGTCCGACTCTTAGCGACCCCATGGACTGCAGCCCACCAGGCTCCTCCGTCCATGGGATTTTCCAGGCAAGAGTACTGGAGTGGGATGCCATTGCCTTCTCCAGTTTTATGTATACTGATGATGCTAAGTCACTTCAGTTGTGTCTGACTCTGTGCGACCCCATAGATGGCAGCCCACCAGGCTCCCCCGTCCCTGGGATTCTTCAGGCAAGAATACCGGAGTGGGGTGCCATTTGCTTCTCCAATGCATGAAAGTGCAAAGTAAAAGTGAAGTTGCTCAGTCATATCCAAGTGTGTATACGCCAGTATCAATCTCCCAATGTATCCCTCTCCCCTGTCTCCCCTGGTAATCGTAAAGTTTTCTACATCCGACTTCTGTTGTGTAAATAACCATTTGTCCCCCTCCCCTTTAAATACTTTGTATAAGCAATATTTAAATAGCTTGTAGCTAGTGGAATTTCTTTCAGGATTTCTATAACGTACTGATTTTATAGATGTCCTCAAGTTAAAAGTATACAGCAAAAAAAGCACAATTTTAGGTATAACTATATAATAAAATATTTAGATTTAAAAAAAAGATACAAATCTGTTCTACCACTGCCAAAGAACTCCTTCAAGCTACCCGTTTATGTTCACACCACACAAGTACCCCCATCCCTACTATATCCCTGTTCCCTGCCAACCACTAGGTCTGTTTTACTGTTTAACAAAGGTTATACAAATATAATCATACAGTATATAACCTTTTAAGATCTTTTTCATTAAAAATAATACTCATGAGATCCACCCAGGTTGTTATAATTATCAATAGTTGGTTCCTTCTGCTGCTGAGTAGCATATCATTGTATCTATGTTCCACAGTTTGTTCTATTCAAGCACTAAAGGACAGTTGGGTGGTTTCTAGTTTTTGCTGTTACAAAGAAAACGCTGTGAACACTCATCCACATGTTTTTGTGTGAACATAGGTTTTCATTTCCTTGGGCAAAACGCCCTAAAGAGCATTTTCTGGATCATACAATAAATGCACACTTACTTTACAAGAAAATTATCATATTGTTTTCCAGAGTGGGTGCACCATTTTACATTTCCAATAGCAATATATGAGAGATCCAGTTTCTCCATGTTATCGGTAGCATTTGGTACTAACGCTATTTTTTATTTAGCTATTATAATGGTGTATAAAGATATCTCATTGTGGTCAGATTAGATTTCTGTGCATTCAGTTCAGTCGCTCAGTCATGTCTGACTCTTTGCGACCCCAGGAACTGCAGCATGCCAGGCCTCCCTGCCCATCACCAACTCCCAGAGTTCACCCAAACCCATGTCCATCGAGTCGGTGATGCCATCCAACCATCTCATCCTCTGTCATCCCCTTCTCCTCCTGCCCTCAATCTTTCCCAGCGTCAGGGTCTTTTCAAATGAGTCAGCTCTTCGCATCAGGTAGCCAAAGTATTGGAGTTTCAGCTTCAACATCAGTCCTTCCAATGAATACCCAGGACTGATCTCCTTTAGGATGGTCTGGTTGGATCTCCTTGATGTCCAAGGGACTCTCAAGCGTCTTCTCCAATGTCACAGTTCAAAAGCATCAATTCTTCAGCACTCAGCTTTCTTCACAGTCCAACTGTCACATCCATACATGACCACTGGAAAAACCATAGCCTTGACTAGAGGGACCTTTGTTGGCAAAGTAACGTCTCTGCTTTTTAATATGCTGTCATAACTTTCCTTCCAATGAGTAAGCGTGTTTTAATTTCATGGCTGCAATCACCATCTGCAGTGATTTACATTATGCCCCCATTAATAAATTATAGCCTTCTAATATTTCCCAGCACTCACCAGTATAGATGCACTTCATATCCATAAGGCTTTAGTTTTCTCTCTCCTACCCGACGTTTTCTCCCTTACAGACACATAATTTTACCCAAACATTATCTATAAAACTGCTTTTAATTTTGTCCTTATCTTTAATCACATGTCCAAAATACTGTAAGACTAGTCTGAAGAGTGGATTTGGTTTGCATTTAGGAATGAGGAAGCAAAGTTAAGTGCTTTAAGGCTTCATAAAGCATTCATGATATAGGTCTGATTTTGTAAATGAAGTATTTACAGGCTTGAAGGTAGGAAAAAGCATGTTTGTAGGGGCAGTTTCCTTCAGTCAGGCCAGTAGCTGTGGATTCTGTGGCCTATCAAAAACATGAGGGGCATCATGTTTCGGGAGATAGTTTGGGATTGGGGAATGGAACTGATTTATTTGTCAGGATAAAGGATTAATGAGGATGTGAGATCCAGCTGTGGTAAAATCAAAGCAGAGACAAAGATTTGATTCTCACGGCTCCTGAGTAGCCCAGGAAATCAATCACCTGCTGTGATATCAGAGGGGACTTTTTATCACAGCAGCTCCACAGTGGTCACTTGAGCTCAAACCATATGTCTTAAATGAAAAGGCTTCAGTACCACCTACCCATTGGTTTATACTGTCTTCATAATGCATCACCATGAATCAGAGAGGCTACAGAACAAGTTCTAATGGCAAAAATAATTTAAAATACAGAAGAGCTGACATCTATTTGCATATCATATGTGAAATAATATGATATAATATAAAACAGCTGCTTTATTTAAAAAAAAAAAAAAAACCTGCTTTGCTGCTCAAAACTCCAGACAAATCCATACAGTAAAAATATTCTTAAAAATCTGCACTGGATTTCCTCAAAGTTTGATTGTTCAGAAAAGGGGAATAGGGCATGTGAGTTCATCGATAGTTTTAAATCAGAGAAATAATTAACCTTATTATGGTGAAATCCACCACATGTGTGCTAAGTTGTTTCAGTCATGTCCTACTCTGTGCAACCCTATGGACTGTAGCCCAGCAGGTTCTTCTGTCCATGGGATTCTCTAGGCAAGAATACTACAGTGGGTTGCCATGCCCTCCTGCAGGGGATCTTCCAGACCCAGGGATCAAACCCACATCTCTTATGTTTCCTGCATTGGCAGGCAGGTATATAACTTGGCAGGCAGGTATATAACTACCACTTGTGTGTTAGTTGCTCAGTCGTGTCTGACTCTCTGCAACCCCATGGATTATAGCCTGCCAGGCTCCTCTGTCCATGGGATTCTCCAGGTAAGAACACTGCAGTGGATTGCCATTCCCTTCCCCAGAGGATCTTCCTGACCAAGGGATCGAACCCTGGTCTCCTGCATTGCAAGCAGATTCTTTACCCTTTGAGCTACAGGGAAGTCCTTTACCACTAGTGCCACCTGGAAATCCACCACAGCAAAATAAAAAAGATAAAAAGACTTTGTCATGAAAATAACTGTCCCCGGGATTCTCCAGGCAAGTACACTGGAGTGGGTTGCCATTTCCTCTCCAATGCATGAAAGTAAAAAGTGAAAGTGAAGTCGCTCAGTCGTGTCTGACTCTTAGCAATCCCATGGACTGCAGCCTACCAGACTCCTCCATCCATAGGATTTTCCAGGCAAGAGTACTGGAGTGGGGTGCCATTGCCTTCTCTGAATAATGGTATACCATTTCAAATTGGAAACAACTAAAAAATTTTATAGATTAAAAAAATAATCATCATCAAGTGGCGTACCCAGAAGAAAAATCTTCAGTCAATAAGCTAATATCAGCTTTTCTAAGAATGGGGCTTAAAATTTGGCAATATAGATTCTATTATACAGTTTGCTATATAACACACAACAACATCTCATTTGAAACTTGATACTCAAAATCAATTCAAACAGAGTTGGAACAATTTTCTTATTTTTAAAATTATGTGTGTATATGTGCATATGTGTGTATATAGTCATTGCTGATTGCATAACCAATCTTAAGTCTCACTTGACACATCACATCTGGTAATTAGGAATTTGATGAAGTCATATCACCCTGTATCAGCACATCATAAGCAAGCAAGGGAAAATTTCAGAAGAACTTCAGGAACATAACAGTTAAAGAAAGAGAAATGTGGGGCAGGGAAGGTGGAAAATGGGGGAAAATGTGTCTTCAAGGAAGATATGTTCTTTCTTCCAAAATTATAAAGTATACCCATCCCAAGATGATAGACTCCAAAAGTGTCATATGTGATGCCATCATAACAGTGACCAATGTTAGTCACCTAGCTGTTGTTAGAATATACCAGACCCACACATATAGTAGTCTTAAAGAGATAGTTAAAAATTAAATTTCCATCTGCCTGATTTACATTTTAATACAAATTCTAAATAGGTACTTTTGGTACATATTCTAAGACATTTGGTTTTAATTACAAAAGGTGACTTGAGAACTAATATTTTTCCCTAAAAGAAAAACTAACATACAAGTTTTCATTCTGGATTTTGTAGCTAAAAGAAAATTTTCTTCAATGGCTTGTTTGAATTCTACTAGTAATGTGTCTATGGCAGCATAACACCATTTTCATCATTTTTCTTCAAGTAGCTGAGTTGACTAGAAGTTTGAGGGTAAGGAGGAGATCTGTATAGACATTCAAGACTCAGATATTTCACATTGCTCATTGACAGTGAATTTGAGAGATATACAATATCACTAGTAACCTGCCTTATGTACATTGAATCATATCTCCTGACAACTCCGAGAACAGAGTACTCAGGATATCTATTTAAGTTTGTTTGAGGTTTTTGTGGACTGTGCAGAGGGATTCAATGTGATCATGTGCTCAGACATATTCTAGTGAGAATTTATGCTTCTTGTTTCTGTTTTTTGCTAGTCTGAAGTAATGAGTTTCTATACTGACTTAAAAGTTTTTTCACATAATTATCCTAAACCATAAATGACACTTTAACCTTTAAAATCAAAATGTTGATAGACAGATATTGAAAACTTGGCTTTAAAGATAGTGACCAAGCTTTCCTGGTGGCTCAGTGGTAAATAATCTGCCTGCGAAGGCAGGAGACACAGGTTCAATCTCTGACTCAGGAGGATCCCATATGCTGTGAAGCAACTAAGCCCATGTTCTACAACTATTGATCCTGTGCTCTAGAGCCCAGGAAACGCAACTACTGATCCCACATGCAGCAACGACAGACGCCTGAGTGCCCTAGAGCCTGTGGTCCACAACAAGAGAAGCCACCACCACAGTGAGAAGCCTGCACATCACAACTGAAGAGTAGCCCCACACTCTGCAGCTAAAGAAAAGCTTATATAGTAACAAAGACCCACACAGCCAGATAGACAAATAAAATTATAAAGGTAGTGGACATGGTGACATAAAACAGTCTACAATTAATGCAAGTTTTCACTCCACTCAGGTAAGATGTTAAAAGAACCATAAAACTTTTATGATGATGACTTTATTGGAAAAGAAAAATGGCATTAGAGTGATATTTAAAGCATTATCATAGAAGACTACTTTATTAAGATATATACACCCCTTTAGACATTGTTCTTTCAGCTGTCCTAGGCTGTTTCTCAGTCAAACTAATAAGTCTGAACTGTTTTCTAATCCCTGTGTAAAGATGAAGGTATTGAAAACTTATCACGAATACTAAAGAAGAAACACTTGCACTGGGGAAAACGCACCTGTGCGTTGCTATTCTCTGTCTGACTCTCTAACTGCCACCATTAATATTTTTTGTGTTTCTCACAGCTGTCAGAATGTGCGGGCTTCTGCTTTATTCTCAGAGCCTAAACACATCTTTTCAAGCTACACGGTTTGCATGCTAATATTCGACCGAGGCATATTATTCACTCTAATTTTGATCTTATCAAAGACAGGACAAGGATTTTAAATGCTATGACCATTCATACTAATTAGAAGAACTATTTAACAGCCAGCCTTAGCTTTCTCAAAGACTAAGGCATAAATAAGAAGTAGACCTCACAATTAAAATGGTAGTAATAGCATGGAAAATTTTTAGATGGTCACATTTGTTTTGTGTTTTAAATCAACTGGGTACTATCTTCAAATAATCAGAAATTTGAGGATACACCATTTAGACAAGGTATGATCATAGGGGTTTCAAGCCAGTGGTACCTTGCAGATCGTTTAGCACAACTCCCTTATTTCATGAATGAGGAAGCTTAGAAAAGATAAACATCTACTCAAAGTCACACTGTGAGTTAATGGCAGATTTAGGACTTAAAACCAGGCTCTTCTGTCTCCTGGCCACACAATATAAGCTAAAATCAAGCAGCAGGAAACCGTAAGCCACTTTAAAGACTAAAGCACTTAAAAGATATTTTTAAATTGACTAATTCTATATAGAATCTCTATGCAAGTCACAATGATTGAATCTTCTTCCTTACAAGCTTTTCTATCAGAAGTGATCACATCAACTCAGCCAGATCTTATAGTAAGAATTTTAACACACCCCATCAATCAATGTGCTACTCCCAAATATCATGCTATCCTGGTGTGGCCTTTTGCCACTTAATTTAGAATACTGATAATCTCAATACTTACAGAGGAATGGCTTTCCACACTTTACTCACTCAAACAAATATGTGGAATGTTAATTAGCTCATGCCTGCATGCTTAGTTGCTCAGTCGTGTCTCACTCTGTGACTTTTTGGACTATAGCCTGCCAGGCTCCTCTATCCATGGAATTTTTCAGCAAGAATACTAGAGTGGGTTGCCATTTCCTCCTCCAGGGCATCTTCCAGATCCAAGGATGGAACCCACATCTCCTGTGTCTCCTGCACTGCAAGCATATTGTTTACCCACTGAGCCATCAGGAAGCCTGTTAATTAGCTTACCATTACTTAAATTATTTGGCCCACAGGAGGCTTACTTAAGCAGAAACATCACTTTGCAACCAAAGGTCAATATAGTCAAAGCTGTGGTTCTTCTAGTAGTCATGTACCAATGTGAGAGTTGGACCATGAAGAAGACTGAGCGCTGAAGAAATTGATGCTTTCAAACTGTGGTGCTGGAGAAGACTCTTGAGAGTCCCTTGGACAGCAAAGAGATCAAACCAGTCAACCCTAAAGGAAATTAACCCTAAATATTCACTAGAAGGACTGATGCTGAAGCTCCAATACTTTGGCCACCTGATGCAAGGAGCCGACTCATTGGAAAAGACCCTGATGCTGGGAAAGATTGAGGGCAGGAAGGAAAGGGGTGACAGAGGATGAGATAGTTGGATAGCATCATCGACTCAATGGACATGAATTTGACCAAACTCCAGGAGATAGTGAAGGACAGGAAAGCCTGGTGTGCTGCGGTCCATGGGGTCGCAAAGAGTCAGACATGACTGAGCGACTGAACAACAGGAGGCTTACAGTCTGCCCATAAGACATCTAGATAAAGTATACAATTGGATCTCTAAATACATAGACCTCTGCAATCTTGAAACACAAATTAGACAAGGATTGGGACTTCCCTGGTGGTCCTTTGGCTAAGACTCTGCCCTCCCAATGTAGGTGGCCTAGGTTCCATCCCTGGTCAGGAAACTAGATCTCACGTGCCACAACCTAAACCCCCGCATGCCACATCTAAGATCGAAGAAGACTGAAAAAGATTGAAGATCCTGTGTGTCACAACTAAGACCAGGCACAGCCAAATAAATAAATTAGCTAATAAAAAACATTAGATAAGGATCAAACCTGAAAGACATGTTGAGCTTTCTGGCTGCTTTAATTGTGTAGAAGGGTCTACATGTAAAAGAGAAAGAAACATGAGGTAAAGGAGTCATAAAGAATGTTCAAATTAGCGATTTTATAAGGAGAACATGTTCATTGTTTATTAAGATAGACTGATAAGAATTTGTTAATTTTCTACAAAATATGAGAAAAAATGTATATATTAACTGGAAATTTTTTGCAGCTATGAAGACAAATAGGGTAAGCCTTTTAAATTCAAGAGGTTATTAATTTCTCTTATCTGTGTTAACTGGAAATTCAGAAGGGCCAGTAGAACATTGCCAGACTGGTAGAAGTGAGAAAAGGATTCCCACCATTAGTTAATCAGCAAATAACACCCTGATAACTCAAGTTGGTAAAGAATCCACCTGCAATGCAGGAGACTCCCGTTCAATTCCTGGGTTGGGAAGTTCCGCTGGAGAAGGGATAGGCTGTCTAATACAGTATTCTTGGGCTTCCCTTGTGGCTCAGCTGGTAAAGAATCTGACTGCAATGTGGGAGACCTGGTTTGATCCCTGGGTTGGAAAAATCCCCCGAAGAGAGGAAAGGCTACCCACTCAAGTATTCTGGCCTGGAGAAATCCATGGACTATAGTCCATGGGGTCACAAAGAGTCAGACACAACTTAGTGACTTTCATTCCACTTCACAACACAATTCCTAAGGATATGTCATTAATTCATTAGATTGAACTACTTAGAGTTCTATACAAAATATACAATGTGGTAGGGAAAAAGAAAACTTGAGAAAAAGGAAGGACCTCAAGAAGTAAAATACACACAGGGCCATTGTACACTTAAAAGATGTGAGAATCAATAAATTTTCTGTTTGCTTTTTGATCTGGTCCCAGTGGGGCATGAAAGGAAGTAGAATTTTTCGCTTCAGATTTAAAGGAAATGGGGCAACAGAAGCAGTATAATTTTCCTGTCCTAAGGCTAAATTATATTCTCAGATATCAAGCTTCTGAGAACCAGAATAAAGACATCTATTAAGCTTTTATATTACACATTCACTCATATTATCAGTGGTTTTTTTATAGTCAATACACAAGGAAAATCAAGTCTCCTCTCTGTTTTGACCAGGGAAAGAGGGCAATGAGCAGATATATTCAATTGGATGAGAATCATGGCCTATAATTTCAAAGTGCTCCTGTACATTCACCTCTCCCTTCTTAATCTTCAAATAATCTTTTATGTCAAATGACTTAATCACTGTATTACATAAGTGTCAAGGATTATACCATGAACAGAAAGACAGATGGTAAACAGCTTCTAGCCCTAGTCCCATCATGTACTTGGGGAACAGTCATAAGGGATACATAAGCCTGTTTGCAAGATAGAGCAACAGAGAATAACACACCCTTTGAATGAAATAGTCACTTACATATATGGCATTTCCTCCAAGTGATCTAGAAATCAATTATTTTCAATCCAAATTTATCATATTAACTACTAAAATGAGGACAAAAGACAATGAAAATGAGTTGGAGAAACTTTAGATTATGTAAGTGAAGTTTTACAAAACATTTTTCCCCACCTAATGGAGAGAGCTTGTTGTATTATTCAGTGCTATTCAAGTATTCGCAGGCACATACTAGTGGTTCTGCTCTATAGCACCCACACCCTCATCACAAGCAATGAGGCGTGTTTCTGTTATGACAGTCACCATTGTTTTGATTGTCTTTAACCTACTTGGCAATTTGTGAATCCTTTTGTCAGAATCTGCACCCATAAAGTGGTCACAGCATGGCCTTTGTTGATAAACTGTTCTCACTTCACTGACAGATATATTCTGATGTCTCAAATATAGTGACAGTGATCCCACAGTGACAGCTAACACTGGAAAAATTCAACAATCCAATGCTAACTACAAGATACAGAAGAAGGCCCAGAAGACCCAGGCAAATTGAATTCATGGGTCTCAAGGTAGAAATGCAAACTCCTTCCAGCAATGTTTGAGAATACATAGTTATATACATTCTTCCCAACATTAGGTATTATGCTATTTTAAAATCTTTGTCAATTGGATTAATTAAAATAATATCTTGTTATAATTTATCTTTTTTCTTATTTAATATTTTCATATCTTAATTTGTCATTTCTGTTTTTCACTTGTTTAGTCTCTTTGCCTGATTTTCTATTGAGGATATTGTCTTTCATTTCTTGAATCGGAAGAGCTCTGTATGAACAGAATATCAATTCTAAACTTGAGAATTTATTAAGGGATAAATGACCAATATCCCTTTGATCTAAAATACCTGCAACAGGATGAAGAAAACATGATTAATTAAAATTCCAGAGGAGTTGGTAGGGGAATAATGTATTTCTCTGCAGTCTGTACTTGAAGAAAGGGTTGCTTTGAAACTTGAATTTTTGGAAGTTTGAGGTATAGTGTAGGCATGAGAAAAACAGTGGAATGTCATAGATATGTGATGTGATTGGAAGCAATCTAAATGTCCAGCGATATAAGACTGGTTAAGTAATTTTGTGGTAGGCAGCTTCTAAAACAGCCCCCAGTGATGCCTGGGCCACTGTATCCTCGTCATCCCTTTTTATGCTGGCTGGACCTAGTGACTTGCTTCTAATTAATAGAATATGGCAAAAGTGACAGGATGTTACCTCTGAGACAGAGGTATAAAAAGATTCTAGCTTCTGTCTTGATCTTCCCTCTTGTTCTCTCACTTCCTCTAATAGAGGCCAGCTGCTATGAGCTGCTCTGTGGAGAAGCCCACATGGCTAAGGGTAGTCTCCAGCCAACAAGTGAGGAACTGAGACCTCAGACCAATGGCCTACCAGGAGCACATTCCCACCAATAAGCATATGTATGAGTTTGTAAATTCTGCCCCATTTGAGGCTTGTGATTTCTGTGATTCATTTAAAGCAGATGTTGGTTGCTTTAAACAACTAAGTTTTGGGGTAACTAGATAATGCAGCAGACATTAAAAGTTACCATGCAGATGGATGTGTGGCATCGGGAGGGTGATGTGGATATGGGTGTATGTACATGTAGTACATGCATGCATGTACTGAGGCAACATATGCAAAGCCAAGACCCTGAGGACCTCATAAAAGCTCACACCTTGCCATCTCTTCTGAATTACCAATTTTCATGCATTGTGCAGCCCTCTGAACCTTGACAAGTTTCCCTGAGTAGACACTAATTCGCTGCAGCTGCTGTTTTGACTCTGCCCTCACATATCCTTTCCCCTTATGTTTGACTCTTGCAATTCTCTTTACTTTCTCACTCTGCCTTTTCCTTAGGTCAGTCTTAAAAGAGTTTTGTTGTTGTTTAGTTGCTGCGTCGTGTCTGACTCTTTCGCGACCCCATGGACTGTAGCCTGCCAGCCTCCTCTGTCCATGGGATTTCCCAGGCAAGAATAGTGAAGTAGGTTGCCATTTCCTCCTCCAGGGGGTCTTCCTGACCCAGGGATCGAACCTGCATCTCCTGCATTGGCAGGTGGATTCTTTACCACTGAGCCACCCAGGGAGCCCTCATTAGAGTTAAAGGGCACTAGAAACACCAGGACTCTATCCATCAGCCCCTTAACACACCTATAGCACAATTACTGACATCCTTAAAGGAAGCTTTTAAGTCTTCCCATAAACTAATGCTTTCTAAATAATCTGTGCCCCTTCCCAAAGTCAACTATGGTAACATGATTTTAATATTAATATTATTTCATTCTGGTCTTTAAACAACAAAAATGGCATAAGTGATAACTCTCAGTTCAGTTCAGGTACTCAGTCGTGTCTGATTCTTTGTGACTCCGTGGACAGCAGCATGCCAGGCTTCCTGTCCTTCACCAATTCCCGGAGTTTACTCAAACTCATGTCCATTGAGTCGGTGATGCCATCCAACCATCACATCCTCTGTTATCCTCTTCTCCTCCTGCCTTCAATCTTTCCCACCATCAGGGTCTTTCCCAATGAGTCAGTTCTTTGCATCTGGTGGCCAAAGTATTGGAGCTTCATTCAGCCTCAGCATCAGTCCTTCCAATGAACATTCAGGACTGATCTCCTTTAGGATGGACTGGTTGGATCTCCTTACAGGTCAAGGGACTCTCAAGAGTCTTCTCCAACACCACACTTCAAAAGCATTACTTCTTCAGCAATCAGCTTTCTTTATGGTCCAACTCTCACATCCATACATGACTACTGAAAAAAACCATAGCTTTGACTATATGGACCTTTGTCGGCAAAGTCTCTACTTTTTAATATGCTGTCTAGGTTTGTCATAACTTTTCTTACAAGGAGCAAGTGTCTTTTAATTTCATAGCTGCAGTCACCATCAATGGACATAAGTCTGAGCAGACTCTGGGAGTTGGTGAAAGACAGGGAAGCCTGGCATAGTGCTCCATTCGATGGGGTTGTAAAGAATCAGACACAACTGAGTGAGTGAACAGCAACAGTAATCATATAAGGAAGTTATCATTATGCTCACCTTACATATGAAGAAATTGAGGCTAAAAGAAATTTGATAATAGACCTGGGACAGAAGGCCTAGATTAGATGTTGGGTTTTCACCATCTCCTAGTGACCTTAAACAAATCAGTTAACCTCTCTCAGTATGAACTGATGTTCTAAATGAAGACAACATATTTTCCTCTCTGGTCTTTTATTAACTGTTATCTATGTGGGAATGACTACAGAATCTGTCTCTCTTAAATTTTAATTCTAGACTTGTATTTTCAAAGGCCTACTAGATAGATGTTCTTGAAAATAAATGTCCCCAATTGAATTCATTATCTTACTTTAAAATATCTCTCTGCTTCCTAAATTCTTGACTTTGTTAAGTGACAGCTGCATCATCTTCCAAGCTAGAAACACAGAGTTACACTCAACTCCAGGGATTCAGGATTCCCACAGCCAAATACACACTCTTCCATAAGCAGGTACCTAATCCTGAAAGAAACGTTCCCCGAGCAGTCTTCTTGAGTCTGTCTTCATGGTCCTGCTGTTCATGCTCTCATGTCCCCTGGGCTGCAAATGAATGACTCTCTCACCAGCAATCACTATCTGCCCCAGTCTGTCCTCTTAATAGTCATAACTGCCATATACATTAAAACTGAGTCTGATCATGTCCCTGTACTGCTTAAAAACTGTTAACTCTCACTCCTACCAGTGCAATCCAAATTTCTTAGCTAGGCATTCTAGACCCTTCTCAGTCAGCCTCAACTTCTTGCCAAGTGCCACCTCTAATTGCCCCTCCCCACTGAGCATCAATCCAGGAAACTCTCCTTCTGCATCATCTGTTCCCTCTCTGAAATTCCATCCTCTAATTTTGCACCTGGTCAAATGGCTTCAAGATCCAAGCCAAATGTTATATTTTTCCCTGACTTCCTCTGGCATCATCTCCGCATCCTCCTGACATCCAAGGTACTTTTGTCCATGTCTCTAACATCGTCCTTAATTGCAAAGGAAGTTAATGTCCCATACATCTCTTCCATCAAACAAGAAGCTTCCTAAATGTAAAGACCATGTGTGAGTCACACTATATCTCCTGAGTCTTGCTTTATCGTAACACCTGCAATACATTTCTTAAGCCACAAAATTAGAGAAAATAAGGTAACTCTTTGTCCATCATTTAAAATCAAGAAAAACAAAGAAAACTAAAATTCAATATGCTATGTTAATTCAAACTCAGCAAGGTTCCCATTCATTTAAAATTAAGGAAAAATAAGATCCAAAAAAACTCATCCCCTAGGATTAAAACACATTATTGTATAATTATAGACTACATTTTAAAAATTGAAGTGTGTTGATTCTTTAGGGACTTGATTTCTTCCATTCCATTTACTATTTTTATAGCACATATGATAAGCCTCCTAAAGTCATTTCCTAAGTAACTACTAGAATAAAAGAAATTTAAATTAAATCAAGTTTTTCCTAGGAATATTAAATTATCATTGCCTATGATTACCCCATGTATATTCTGGGTCACTATGATTCTTAGTTAAAAAATTAAATTCTGTGATTAAAAAAATTAAAAATTCCTCTGCAATAAAGTAATCCTAAATTAATTAATAGCAACTTACAGATATATAAGCTTATTATTTGCAATATTCTTCATTGTTTTGGCATCAGAGTTGAGTCACAAATAATATAAACAGTTTGAAATATATAATTGCTTTATTATTATATAATGTCTTATAAAATATAAAATATTAATTATTAAACAATGCACCTTAAATTGTAACATAATCTAAATAACTATTATACAATCTGTTACTAAATTCTGTGATCTTTATGATCCATGTTGACCAGCCAGACTTATTAGGAACTGTAATTTGAACCTCTGATGATACTTAAAACTTTCTGAGCAGTCTTTCAATAGACAGAACAACATAGATGTCAAACCCATTGTTCTTCTGAAGAATTTAACAAATCTTTTTATCTCTAAATTACATTTATCAACTACACTATATTGTAAAGAGCATTTTAAATTCTAAGTAGTTGTGCAGCAGTCTTTTTTTTTTAACTTTACAATATTGTATTGGTTTTGCCATACACTGACATGAATCCACCATGGGTGTACATGTGTTCCCCATTTTGAACCCCCTCAAACCTCCCTCCCCATCCCATCCCTCTGGGTCATCCCAGTGCACCAGCCCCAAGCACCCTGTATCATGCATCGAACCTGGACTGGCCATTCATTTCACACATGATAATATACATGTTTCAATGCCATTCTCCCAAAATCATCCCACCCTCACCCTGTCCCACAGAGTCCAAAAGACTGTTCTATACATCTGTGTCTCTTTTGCTGTCTCACATACAGGGTTATCATTACCATCTTTCTAAATTCCATATATATGCATTATTATACTGTATTGGTGTTTTTCTTTCTGGCTTACGTCACTCTGTATAATAGGCTCCAGCCCCACAGCATGTGGGATATTAGTTCCCTGACCAGGGTTTGAACCCACATGCCCTGCATTGCAAGGCAGACTCTTAACCACTGTGCCACCTGGGAAGTCCTACAAATAGACATTTTATCTACCTTTCAGGTATATTTTACTTTGTCAGAGACTGCTGGTTATCTACTCAATATCCACTCTCCTCCTCTTCGCCATTAATGGGATTCCAATTCTGTTGGCAGCATCCATGTGCTCAAAAAGAGAAAAGAAAAAACAGGACCTATATCTCCTACCTCCCTTGAAGGTTGGGACGGTCATGAGACAGAACAGGCCAGTGCCATGGAAATGGAATTTGTTGTTGTCTTCCGGAAAAGCTCCAAAATAGGAAATTTAACTCAGTTGACAAAGTCATTTTTGAACTTTGCTCTTGTCCCTTCTTCCTTCTTTAGGTCTTGAAAAAAGGTCCCAAAGAATTGCAGACATTTTAGCCCCGACACCAGCAGCCACCAAGGCAACACCATCAATGAGACTTCTCTTTACGTAAGGAAACAAAAAAAAAAGCCTCTATTCTTATTTATGCCACTGTTACTTGAGTTTTTTGTTTCATGCAGCCGAACCAAATCCCTCAGAAATCTGTACGAATACAACAGTGCCAGTTACTAGAATTACACTGCATACCTATCTGCACAAAAGAACGGCACTGCTTTCACCCATGGGTTTTATTAAATTTTAAATTTCAGCACTTTAATAAAAGTCATTAGACAGATCCAATTTTGTCTATAAATGAAAAGTTTTTGAGAGAGTAGGTCCCAAAAAAAGAGTATAGTATATAGTAAAGAAACAAGACAATGAAAGAAAGGTCAGCAGCCTCAGAGACAGATTCCTCCGCAATAGAGAACTGGAAACGGATTAGGCAGAGGCCAACAGAGCTGCTTCAGAAAATAACGACTATGTTTAAAAAAGAAAAGGAAAAAAAGGAAGGAAAAGACTATGAACACCAGAGCCTCTGAAATGTGTAGAGTGTTACAAAAATAATGATTTGTTCTGTTTTTCTGTTCTTTACATTGTGACTTCATTATTTTGTTTGAAATTCTCAGAACATCAGACATATTCATAAACACCAAGTCATATATAACATATTTTTAATTCATTGTATCTTTCACTGAATATTTTAAATGACCAGTCTATGCCAGACACTAACTATTCTAGGTCCTGAAGACAGGGCTGAACAGAAGACAAAGCTTTTGTTACTAAGGAGGTCATAGTCTGAAGCAGAGGAGGGGAGACAGATGTACACAAGTTAGACAGTGATAAGTGCTAAAGAGGAAAACAAGGGGGAGAGTTGAGAGATGTCAGGACTAGGTATGATTTGCTATAAGACAGTGAGGAAACCTCCCTGCGGTGATTTTAAGTTAGTCACTGAGTTGTGTCCAACTCTTTGTGACCCCATGGACTATAGCCCACCAGGCTCCTCTCTCATGGAATTCTTCAGGCAAGAATACTGGAGTGGGTAGCCATTCCCTTCTCGAGGAGATCTTCCTGACCCAGGGATCAAACCCAGGTCTCCTGCACTGCAGGCAGATTCTTTATCTTTGGAGCCACCAGGGAAGCCCAGATGACTTTAATAAAGATCTGAAAGGAGTGAGCAAACAGCTTATGTCAATATCTGGGGAAAGAACATTCCAGGTCAGTGGGGGAGGGGAAATGAGCCGAAGCTGGGAAGCTGGCGTGCTTACTTCACGCAGCTCAGAGGATAGTTGGAGGCCAGCAGGCTAGAGGGGAATAAAGCACTAATCTGAGAACAATGTGATTGTGTCACACCTCAGACAGCACACCTATTTGTCAACATTCATCCATAACATAAAAGCTTACGTTAGAGCATCACAGTTTGCGGTGATATTGGAGGAGGGATGGTTCTTGAAGAAATGTTTTTTAAAACAATAACAACAATAGAATTCTTGATATATCATACGAAAATTTGCTTTTAAATAACTGGTCACAAAAGAACAATATTTTCATATTGTCATCAATTTTTAAAAGGGAGTAGACTCAAATATTTCTTGCACTTTTTAAATCTCAGGGTTTCAAAACGGTACTGGATGTATTAAGTACTAGTTTCAACCTTTAGAAGATTTTTATCCTATAATACAAGTAATTTTCTGAGAGAGTATTGCTTGTGTGAAGAAAATTAAGCGCCTGTCTCAATTTAGGAGTATGTCTGAAAGAGTATCCCTTAGAAGGGTTATATTCTTAGGAGTCAGAAATAGTAGATTGAGGTTTGTAATGTGTATCAAAATGGAAATTTTATTTTGATAGATTTTATATCGTTCCAATTGCCCCACTGAAATGTAGATATAAGAATACTAAAATCTGCTACACTAAGATTTTCAGCTCGTTGCTCTAAAATGAATGTATCTTGACTGCCTATGTGCTTGGGGTGAGTCATTTATCCTCTTATTCTCCCACAGAGAACTTGATTGCATTCAAACTATCCAGCTGGAGAACTCAGCTACCTTTGGAAAAGTTGATATCAAATAAGGATCTGTGAAGAGCTCTCCTACCCGGCTCAGGAGTTTGAATGTGGCCTGAGGTGGCCATCATCACCTCTTCACAGCTAAGGGAGCCAGAACAGGCATCCTGCCATTTCCTTCAGGTGCTTCTTGTATTTGTGAATTTACCACTCTAGAAGATGAGAGAATAGATTTTAGAATGCTTGTGTTTATTTTCAAAACCTTATATGTTACTTTGACTCATGTTTTCCCTCAATATTCATATCAATTAACACATATTCAATTAGATTTTAGAACTTTAATTAGTATTAAAACCATTTAAACCAATCCAATTTATAGGTCCACTGGTTTGTAGATTTCTAAATAAATCAATGATGACAATCATCTTCTTCATCTTTGTCTTTAATAACAATCATGGTATAATCTGTATAGTACTTGTAATAGCTGATACTATTTCAAATGCTCTAAAACCATTAATTCTTTGATCCTTTAACCTACTCTAAGTAAGCACCATTATCAGACCTAACAGACAAGGAAACTAAGCAACTTGGAGCTAAGTATCTTGTCCCACATCACACAGCTGGTAAGTAGCAGAATCAGGATTCAGACCTGACAGTGTGGGCTCCAGACCCTGGGTTTTAACCATGATGTCATGCTGTTTAACCTATGTTCTTGGTGCTATATTTTCTTCAAGTGAATTACATCTACACAATGTGAATCTGTTACTCTACAGATACATAACTGTGCACAAAGTAAGGCACTGCCAGACGAGAGGTAGCCAAGATAGTGACCCAAAGACAAGAAACATAAGCGTACATCCATGGAAACATACCTAGTGCTACCAACTTATAAACAATAGTTAACTAAGCTGAGTGTGTAAAAAGAAATTCCATCTGAGTTTAGAAAAAAAAAACTCCTAAATCAAGGTTATTAGCAAATGGTCAAAATGAGAGCAGGTATCATTGAAAAAAGAGGAATAGGATTTAGGAAAGAGAAGGCATAGAAGGGAAGGTCAGCTTTAGTCAAGAGCATTAAGGAGGAAAACAAAGGAGTGTTACAACAAATACACCAACTATAGGAGAAGTAGGTTCCCCAACACCAATATATGAGTCAAGGATTTATTCATTTACATATATCATATTCTTTTAATATCTTGGGGGTGGGTATTTAAATGAATCCTATTGCTATTTCTTTTGCTTATGGATTTTTTTCACCCAATTCTAATTTTCAAACAGCAGAGAAACTGCTAGCTCTCCTACAAACTTGGAGCCCTTGGCTTTCAGACCATTCAATTACAGAATCAGAAAAGTGGCCTCAGCTCTGTAATCTAATCCAGCCTTAAAACTTACTTGCTCTGGGTAGTGACTTGAATTCTCTAGATCCCCATCTCCTTCTCTGTACTATGGGAACACAGTACCTCTCTCATGTGGTACACTGGGAGAATTAAAATGAGCTCATGTCCATAATTCACTGGATATCAGTACAATGTTTTGGCCGCCCACTCCCGTGGTCCCCTTCCCTGGGCTTCCCTGGTGGCTCATGGGTAAAGAATATACCTGCAATTCAGGAGATGTGGGTTTGATCTCTGGGTCAGGAACATTCCCTGGAGAAGGCAAAGGCAAGTACTCCAATATTATTGCCTGGAAAATCTCACAGACAGAAGAGCATGGCAGGTTATAGTCTGTAGAGTTGCAAAGAGCCAGACACAACTTAGCAACTAAACAACAACAACCCATTCCCTCGTTCCCCTTCCCTACACACACACTAGAATTTAAGGGGAGTCTTAATCATCTAGTATACCTATCTTGATTCAGAAAAGAAAAACACTAAGGCTAGTAATGTGAAAATGTTTATCAGTTCAGTTCAGTAGCTCAGTCATGTTCAATTATTTGCAACCCCACGGACTACAGCATGCCAGGCTTCCCTGTCCATCACCAACTTTCGGAGCTTGCTCAAACTCATGTCCATCGAGTCGGTGATGCCATCCAAACATCTCATCCTCTGTCATCCCCTTCTTCTCCCACCTTCAATCTTGCCCAGCATCAGGGTCTTTTCAAATGAGTCAGTTCTTCGCATCAGGTGGCCAAAGTATTGGAGTTTCTACTTCAGCATCAGTCCTTCAAATGAATATTTAGAACTGATTTCCTTTAGGATTGACTGTTCGATCTCCATGCAGTCCAAGGGACTCTCAAGAGTCTTCTCCAACACCACACTTCAAAAGCATCATTTCTTCAGCACTCAGCTTTCTTTATAGTCCAGCTCTCACATCCATTCATGACTACTGGAAAAACCAGAGCTTTAACTAGACAGAGCTTTGTTGGCAAAGTAATGTCTCTGCTTTTTAATATGCCATCTAGGTTGGTCAAAACTTTTCTTCCAAAGAGCAAGCATCTTTTAACTTTATGGCTGCAGTTACCATCTGCAGTGATTTGGGGGCCCCCCAAAAGAAAGTCTCTCACTATTTCCATTGTTTCCCCATCTATTTGCCATAAAGTGATGGGACCAGATGCCATGAACTTTGTTTTTTGAATGTTGATTTTTATGCCAGCTTTTTCACTCTCCTCTTTCACTTTCATCAAGAAGTCTTTAGTTCTTCTTCACTTTCTGCCATAAGGGTGGTGTCATCTGCATATCAGGTTATTGATATTTCTCCTGGCAATCTTGATTCCAGCTTATGCTTCACCCAGCCTGGCATTTCAGTTTGTGCTTCATCCAGCCTGGCATTTCACATGATGTACTCTGTATATAAGTTAAATAAGCAGGGTAACAATATACAGCCTTGGCATACTCCTTTCTCGATATGGAACCAGTCTGTCATTCCATGTACAGTTCTAACTGTTGCTTCTTGACCTGTATACAGATTTCTCAGGAGGCAGGTAAGGTGGTCTGGTTGTGACCCACACAGTCAAAGGCATTGGCATAGGCAATAAAGCAGAAGTAGATGCTTTTCCAGAACTCTCTTGCTTCTTCAATGATCCAATGATGTTGGCAATTTGATCTCTGGTTCCTCTGCCTTTTCTAAATCCAGCTTGAATATCTGGAAGCTCATGGTTCGTGTACTGTTGACGCCTAACTTCAAGAATTTTGAGAATATTTTGCAAGCATATGAGATAACCGCAATTGTGCAGTAGTTTGAGTATTCTTTGGCATTGCTTTTCTTTGGGAATGGAATGAAAACTGACCTTTTCCAGTCCTGTGGCCACTGCTGAGTTTTCCAAATTTGTTGGCATATTGAGTGCAGCACTTTCACACCATCATCTTTTAAGATTTGAAATAGCTCAACTGGAATCCCATCACCTCCACTAGCTTTGTTTGTAGTGATGCTTCCTAAGGCCCACTTGACTTTGCATTCCAGAATGTCTGGCTCTCACCACTGTGGTTATCTGGGTTATGAAGATCTTTTTTGTACAGTTCTTCTGTGTATTCCTGCTACCTCTTCTCGCAAAACCATATAAAAATAGGAAACATTCTGTTTGTTTGATTTGAACTTTTAACTCGCTGAGGGGAGTAGATTTTCATTGTCTTTCCATTGACTGTGAGCACACCTAAAACCACCATCTAGAGAAGGTGTCACTGCCTGAGGTTGAGCTCACTGACAAGCACTCTGCCTGTTGCATCTTACCTGGAGCTGACCACTCATTTCCCAAGGCCCTGGGCTTCAGTTTATTTCAGGCTCTCGTCCCTCTGGAACTTTCGCAATCACAGTCACCCCCCGCTCCAGGATCCTAGTTCTGCTCCTGCCAAACCTCCAACATGGCATGCATTTGCTTTAGGGCATTCTTTAAATTGAATCTACAAAGGAATAATGAAATAGAGAAGAGGTGAAGTCGCTCAGTCATGTCCGACTCTTTGTGACCCCATGGACTGTAGCCTACCAGGCTCCTCCATCCATGGGATTTTCCAGGCAAGAGTACTGCAGTGGGTTGCCATTTCCTTCTCCAGAGGATCTTCCCCACCCAGGGATCGATCCCAGGTCTCCCGCATTGTAGGCAGACGCTTTACTGTCTAAGCCACCAGGGAAATCTTTAAATAGAGAATATAAGCAATATTCTAGGTTATATTGGCCACAAACCTTTCCCCAAAGAAAATGTACTGAATGGTAGCTCAGCTACTAATCTCACTCAGCCAATGTGGACATAATGTTATAGCTTCATGAAACCTTCAAAATGTGTATACATGTAAGTAGCCCTAGAAGAAAACATACCTTCTGCACCGCTCTTCCTATTTCTTAATTTTCAGATGCCAAATGGTCTTTCACTCTCTGTGATGAATATCCATACTTTAAAAATGCTCTATTAGTCATTTGTACCTTAATATGAAATTAAATACATAAGTTACCTCAAGTTACCACTCCTGTGAGTATTTGCATTTGATGTGTAACTACTAGTTGTACAAAGAAAATATTTGTCATATGTTAGGAGGACTTCCCTGAGAAGGCAATGGCACCCCACTCCAGTACTCTTGCCTGGAAAATCCCATGGATGGAGGAGCCTGGTAGGCTGCAGTCCATGGGGTCGCAAAAAGTTGGACACGACTGAGCGACTTCATTTTCACTTTTCACTTTCATGCGTTAGAGAAGGAAATGGCAACCCACTCCAGTGTTCTTGCCTGAAGAACCCCAGGGACAGGGGAGCCTGGTGGGCTGCTGTCTATGGGGTCGCACAGAGTCGGACACAACTGAAGCAACTTAGCAGCCGCAGCAGCAGCAGCAAGAGGACTTCCAGCCAGCATCATCACCTACATGAAAGAGAGAGAAGAAAATAATTGGCTAGTCCCCTAAAACCACAGAGCTTACCTACTTACACTGCTTTGCAAAAGATCAGCTTTAAGGAAGGAAAATTATAAAATGACTTAAAAGTTACATCCTTAACATATATTTTCATAGGTACAATTCAAGTTTCTTTTCTTGTTTATCCCTTAATTCCTAGTCTTTTCCCTTACCCATACCTTACCAAGCCCTTCTCCTCTCTGCTTATTCTCTGTTCTGTGCCCCAGCCTGAACTTGCATCTTTCCCATTTGGCTCATCTGATCACTGGGATAACAAATTCTATCTACCCAGTGTGTTAGTTTCTCAGTCATATCAAACTCTTTGTGACCCCATGGACTGTGGCCCACCAGGCTCCTCTGTCCATAAAATTCTCCAGGCAAGAATACTGGAGTGGGTTGCCATTTCCTTCTCCAGGGGATCTTCCCCACCCAGGGATCAAACCCAGTCTCCTGAATTGCAAGCAGATTCTTTACCATCTGAGCTACCAGGGAAGCCCTAGATTGGGTGCAATTACTGTCATATCAGCATGCAGTGTGATTAACCCCCTGTCTCCCAAGCTACCGTGCTCCGTTAGTTAAATCATTCTGTTTCCTAGTCTACTTCCTTGAGGACAAGTGAACCTTTCTTTAAGGTTCTTCAACCCCATTAATAACAATATTGGAGGGGGGATGGGGAGCTAGTGTTTAATCAGGACAGTTTCCATTTAGGAAGGTAAAAAATTCAGGAGATGGATGATGATAAATTCAGGAGATGGATGATGAGTTGCAGAACAATGTGAATGTACTTAGTGCCACTGAACTGTAAAGTTAAATATGATTAAAATAGTATGTTTTATATCATATGATTTTTACCACAAAAAAAATTTCAGAAAACACTATTCACAGTTTTTTTCAAATGGCTAGCTAGCATGTATGGAGCCTGTTTTCTGTAGCATTTGACTGTTGGTGCTGTTGCTGTTGTTTAGTTGCTAAGTCATTTCTGACTCTTTGCCACCCTGTGGGCTGTAGCACTCCAGGCTCCTCTGGCCTGCATTATCTCCTGAAGGTTGCTCAAATTTATGTCCATTGAGCATTTCATCAAGTTTTTTCGTTAAGTTTTTTATATATAACACTGCATTAAAAACCCTCTTAAGCCCACGTTACAGGTTAAGAAATTGACAAATAAGACAGATTATGTCTGATCTCACAGTAAAGTGGCAGAGCCAGGATTAGCT
The DNA here is from genome assembly GCF_032405125.1 of Capricornis sumatraensis. Classification (NCBI taxonomy): domain Eukaryota; kingdom Metazoa; phylum Chordata; class Mammalia; order Artiodactyla; family Bovidae; genus Capricornis; species Capricornis sumatraensis. Next base: position 61,638,451 of record NC_091087.1, read on the forward strand.
GCCATTCAAATCCTCTGTGTCCACTTCTGCCTGTCCCTAATTAAAATTGCCTAGGTGGGCACAGACAAAAGTGACTCAAAGCACACGCTGGGGGAACCCAGTCCTTCGAAAGTATTTTCTCCATGCTTGCATTTTCTACAAATTGGGTCCTATAGACCTTAACGTTCTTATTCTTCTTAACTCCCGGCATTTCTCAAAGCTTCCTCTTCCCTTTACAGCCCATCAAATTCTCAGCTCACACATCAGGATCCTATGTGCTTGGCACATGCCAATCTATCAGATAGTATTCTCACTCAGCATGGATAAATCTTAGATCTGCACTAAACAGTGACTCCCATTTCCTGTTCAGGGGTTGTAATACCCACACACAGATGGACAGATAAGAAGGTGGAATTTGCCACCAAGTATCACTAGATTGCCAGTCTGAAGCATCTGAATGCATGACTTGTTCATTGGCAAAATCTTGGCAGCCTAACTTCATTTAGTTTTGTTAACTGTCCCTTTAAATTAAAAAGTTAGGGATCATTACATTTTGATAATCCCTTAACCACTTCTGACAGACTAAGCCTAGTACACATCTGAAAATAACACTGTCTAATAACTGCTTGTAAGACAAAACTGGGGATTAAAACTATAAGCTTGCATTTTAATGTTCAAATACATAAAAGGAAACAAAATAATAATGCAGATAGCCTTTGTTATACAGAAATCACTCTTGTAGAATTTTGGAGATTACAGAATTAAAACCCAAGGAAAGGCCTCAATGCCCAGAGTCAAATGAAAGTAAAATAGATCTGAATTTTGCTCTGTTTTGCTCAGTACTCATCCGTAAGGAAAATATGCTAGTCCTCACTAGGCTATATGCCTTTTAAAAATGAGATTGTTTAAAAAATGAAATTTAACACTTGGAATACCAATGGCTACCAGGGTAAACTTGATACAAGTCAATAAGTATGTCAGCCGTCATGTTTTAAATTCCAACTATGTGAAAAAATGTTCTAATAAAAATAATGGCTCTTTTCTTTCTATACAAGTGGGTGTCATGCCTCTTTGTCAATGGGACACTGGCTTCAGTCACCCACCCAATAACAGTAGCACTGACTCACACCCTCTTTGGAGCATTGGTATGTCAGTGTCACCAAAAGTCACAATGAGAGATGAGTCTATAACTATGAGGAATAAGTCCCATGGTACAAAGCTGACCTGATCAAACAATGACTTTTTCACTGTCCTTTTATGACCAACTAAGCCTGCTGAGTTAAGCTAAAGACAGTACAATAGCTCTCTGTATTCATCCATGTTTACTCTGGCACAATACTATGCAAGAAAGCTGATCAAAGATCCCTAAATATCTTCAAACCTTCCAATTTTGCCTTTGCACACATAAAACCCAAACCTCCTCTTTCCCATTGTCTCATTCTATATCCTAACTTCCCCTTCAACATCTTCCACGTCAGACAAGGGTACCCAACCTCCTGATCTGTCCACCTTACATCACTGGTCCAACCCAGGCAGAGCTTTGAAGATCCACTCATCCTCATTCCTTCCAAAGCCAATCAGAAGATTGCTTTTTATCATCAACACAGCTCTTTAGAATCTACCATTCAACTTACTATTAAATTTTGAAAATGAATGGCATATGTATATCTCCTTCTAAATCATGATCTCACTAAAATAATAGGAGTTTAAAAAAAAAAAGATGTAACAAACGCAAAGACAATGAGAGGTGGGAGTGAGGCAGAAGGTTGAAAACAGGGAAAGTGATTGAAATTCTGTATACAGAGTGGTTTGGTTTTCCCGAGGCACACTCCCTTATTGCAAACTGCCATGTTTCTAACCCCACTCACCCATCTCTCACACATATTCCACTCACAGGTGGAGAGCAGGAGGAAATTCTCTGTAGAATAAACCTGAGAGGGCTCAGATTCTAGGATACCAGAGGCAGAGAAGGGAAGTGAGGAGAAGTGCTAGAATAGAAAATTTGCATCCTGAATGCTAGGACCACCTTAATCTTTTGCATCATGCTATTTCCAGAATACTGGCAGCCAGGCTTATGGCCACTGATTAGAAACTGAATCTTTCTCTAATAAAAACTGACCACTCGAGAAAAAGGACTTAGAAATGCTGATATCTAAGAGCTAATCTCATCCCCAATCCCAGCTAAAACTCTAGCTTTCTTCCTAATTGCCCTAAAATGATACCCGCTAGTAAATAAGCCCTGGCTTGACATGCAGAAAGCTTCCAGCCAGGCTTTCAATTCTCTGCTATAAATAAAAACAGACATGTGCAGGTCTCCAGAAAGTTGAATCTCTAACATGAAAGGCATGCTGTTGCTGCTAAGTCACTTCAGTTGTGTCTGACTCTGTGCGACCTCATAGATGGCAGCCCACCAGGCTCTGCTGTCCCTGGGATTCTCCAGGCAAGAATACAGGAGTGGGTTGTCATTTCCTTCTCCAATGCATGAAAGTGAAAAGTGAACGTGCGGTCGCTCAGTCCTGTCCGACTCTTCGCGACCCACAGCCTACCAGGCTCCTCTGTCCATGGGATTTTCCAGGCAAGAGTACTGGAGTGGGGGGCCATCACCTTCTCCAATGAAAGGCGTAGAAGAGAACAAACAGGTAGAAAACAGTAGCCTAGAGGAAACATACAGTGACAAGTATAAAACAAAACTCTACAAGTAATACCTTAAAAGAGAGAAGAAAAGATAGCGTTTTTTTTAATAGTAAATGCTGGGGAGGGTGTAGAGAAAAAGGAACCTTCCTCCTCTGTTGGTGGGAATATAAATTGGTACAGCCACTATGGAGGACAGTATATACGGAGATTCCTCAAAACACTAAACTAGAGCTACCATGTGATCCAGCAATCCCACTCCTGAGCCTATATCCAAAGAAAACTATAATTTGAAAAGATACATGCACCCCAATGTTCATTGCAGCACTGTTTACAATAGTCGAGACATAGAAGCAACCTAAACTCCACTGACAGATAAATGGATAAAGATGAGATACGTATATACAATGGAGTATCACTCTGTCATAAAAAATAATGAAATAATGTCATATGTAGCAACATGGATGGACCTAGAGATTATTGTACTAAATGAAGTTAGGTCAGATAGAGAAAGAGAAAGACAAATATGAAATATCACCTGTTTCTTGTTTTAACTTTTCAACTTTTATTTATTTTTTTTAATTGGAGGATAATTACTTTACAATATTGTATTGGTTTCTGCAATACATCAACATGAGTCAGCCATATCACTTATATGTGGACTCTTAAATAATGATACAAATGAATTTGTTTATAAAATAGAAACAGATTCACAGACATAGGAAACAAACTTACCGTGAACGAAGGGTAAATGATGGAAGAATAAATTAGGAGTTTGGGATTAACCTACACACACTACTTCATATAAAATAGATGACCAACGAGCACCTACTGTATAGCACAGGGAACTATACTCAACATTTTATAATGACCTATAAAGGAAAATAACCTGGAAAAGAATATATATATACACATATATGTGGATATGTATGTGGATATGTGTGTGTGTAACGAAATCATTTTACTGTACATTTGAACTGACATGACATTATAAGTCAACTATACTTCAATAAAAACTTGTTTAATAAAATAAAAAGAAAGTAGAGCACTTTTAAGAGCAAAAACAATATGAGAAATTTTTTTACAAAAGGTAAAATTAGAGAAAAGAAAGAGCCTTTAGAAATGAAAAAATGACAGTAGAAATTGGAAGTTTTTTAATGATTTAAAATATAAAGCTGAAGAACTCTCCTAGAAAGTTGAATAAAAAGATAAAGAGTTGACAAATAAGAAAAAAAGATAAAAGACTTGCAGGATTCTTTCAAGATATTCATTATCTGATGGATAATAGCTCCAGAAAGAAAGAGAGAACAGAAGAAAGGAAATAATAAACTAAATAATTCAAGAAAATCTCCCAAACTGAAAGATATATTCCAGATTTTCAAAGGTGAACTAAGTGCCCAATGTCATGAACAACACACATACACTCTCTCTCTAAGACTGACAGCTGTGAGATCTGGAATACTGACGAGAAAGATCATTTTTAAAATGGTGCAGATGAACTTATTGACAAAAGTCACAGATGTAGAAAACAAATTTATGGTTACCGGGGGGAAGGATAGAAGGAATAAATCGGGAGATTGGGATTGACAAATACACACTACTGTGTATAAAATAGATAATTGATTAATAAGGACCTACTCTATAGCATCAAAAACTCTATTCAATACTGTGTAATGACCTATATAGAAAAAGAATCTATAAAAGTGGATATATGTAATAGCTGATTCACTTTGCTGTATAGTAGTAACGGACACAACACTGTAAATCAACTATACTCCAATAGGTAATTTTTTTAAGTATAGAAAATATTGGTATAAAAAGGTAAAAAAAAAAAAGAATCCAGAGTGAAATATATATATTGAAAATAATAATAACAAGCAGATATCAATATAAAACAAGGCATAAGAAACAGAATGGCAAGCCTCAAGAGCAATGCTGAAATGTAGAATATAAGAAAACATCTTCAATATTCTGAGGGAAATACAATTTTAATCCACAATGCTATAAATAAAACTTAAACATAGGAAGATGAGATAAAGATATTTTCATACATGCAAAAGAGCATAAAAATTTATTTCTCAAACATCCTTTCTCAAGCAGCTATTGAAGAATTCCTTTGTATAAATCAGAAATCAGGATTGTCTTGGTGGTCCAGCGGCTAGGAGTCTGTGCTCCCAATGCGGGGGGCTGGGTTAAATCTCTGGTCAGGGAACTAGATCCCACATGCCACAGCTAAGACCTGGTGCAGCCAAATAAAATAAGTTTTAAATTTTAAAAAACGGAAATTTAAAAAAAAAAAACAAACAAAGGAAGAGATGGGATCCTAAGACATAGTCCATCATCAGGATGGCAGCAAAAGAAAGTAATTTCCAATCCACAATTCAGAAATTCTAATTAGAAAAAAGAAAAATACAAAGTATAAAATGACTCATTTCAAAAAAATTAAAAACAGGGTTTTGACACGCTGGGGAAATGAAATCAATTTACCTGCTTCTAACATTAAATTTCCTCCACTAAAATCACCTATTTCTTATTTCAATTATTCAACCTTTCTTTATTATTTATTTTTAATTGGAGGATAATTGTTTCACAACACTGTGTTTGTTTCTGCCACACATCAACATGAATCAGCCATAAGCATACATAGGCATACATATGTCCCCTCCTTCTTGAGACTCTTTCCCACTTCCCACTCCATCCCACCCCTCTAGGTTGTCAAAGAGTACTGTCAACCTTTCTTAAAAACAACGCTATGGTGAATTAGAGGGTGCAAAATGTCTCTTCAAATATGAAAAAACTTGGTATTTCCGAATCAGGAAATATTGAAAGCTTATTGTTTTTACAAATTATTTGAATTTTTAAAATTTATCTTCCATATATTTTTCTGGTCTCCAAACCTGATATGTGAAACCAGGGATTAAAATTCATCTTTTATTGTAACAACACCAAAAGTCGCCAACATAAGGTAAGCATTCAGTGAACAACTATGTAATCTACAAGATACTGAGTTTATAGTAATTAAAGCATAATTAATTCATGTGAATTGCTACTTGAGCTGTTAAAACTCTTAATGGTGTTACAGAAGAAGCTGCCAAAGAACTGCGTAACAAAGGCCCACCAGGAGTAATCAAGTGGGACTCCAGTATTTCGCAGAACATATTAGAAGAAATCAACCTTTCCCTAAATATCAAGAGGCAGAGGCTCATTGCCTAGACTATACTTTGAGCAAATACTAAGCAAAGACTAAGAAATTTCTGTGATTTTAATTAGGGTTCTAAAATAAGAAGTTGACAGTCCAGGATAGATGGCATGGGAAAGGTAAGACAATATCCCTGGGGTGAAAGAGAGAAGGAAGAAAGGTAAGAAAGACTGGAGGAAGAGAGGATATTTGGAGAAGAAAAAAGGAAGGAAAATTGAAGGGGGAAAAGATGGAAAGGAAAAAAAAGGGAAGGGAAATCTGAAATGAACAGAACATTCAGAACTATTAGCTTAGTGGCACTAAGTAAATGTTATTAGTATCCGCACAGAAACTATTGTCAGAATCCACTATTTCTAATGGTACTGATGAATCTGTTTGCAAAGCAGGAATACAGATACAGCCATAGAGAAGGACCTGCTGGACCCAAGACGGGAGGGAAAGGGTGGGATGAACTGAGAGAGTAGCGCTAAAACATATACATGACCATATGTAAAACAGATAGCTCAGGGGAAGTTGCTGCATAAGACGGAGAGCTCAACCCAGGACTCTCTGACAACCTAGAGGGGTGGGATGGGGTGGGAGGCCGTGGGGGAAGGTTCAAGAGGGAGAGGACATATGTATACTTATGGCTGATACACATTGTTGTATGGCAGAAACCATGAGAGATCACCATGCTTTACAAAACATTGTAAAGCAATTATCCTTCAATTTAAAAAAGTTTTTTAAAGAATTCACTGTTTCTTTCCTTTATTTAACAGACACACATTGTGACTCTGGCTTCAGGCACTGTGCTAGGAATTAAGGATTCAACAATGAACCCTACACCCTGATAACTCTCCTTGTGATGCTTAAGGTTTGTGTATAGATGTATGTATACCTCATAAAAATGTGTATCTTCCTCATGTTATTGTTTTTATAATTCTTAACAACATCCACTGGATCATCGAAAAGGCGAGAGAGTTTCAGAAAAACATCTATTTCTGCTTTATTGACTATGCCAAAGCCTTTGACTGTGCAGATCACAATAAACTGTGGAAAATTCTGAAAGAGATGGGAATACCAGACCACCTGACCTGCCTCTTGAGAAATCTGTATGCAGGTCAGGAAGCAACAGTTAGAACTGGACATGCAACAACAGACTGGTTCCAAATAGGAAAAGGAATACATCAAGGCTGTATATTGTCACCCTGCTTATTTAACTTCTATGCAGAGTACATCATGAGAAACACTGGCCTGGAAGAAGGACAAGCTGGAATCAAGATTGCCGGGAGAGATATCAATAACCTCAGATATGCAGACGACACCACCCTTATGGCAGAAAGTGAAGAGGAACTAAAAAGCCTCTTGATGAAAGTGAAAGAGGAGAGTGAAAAGGTTGGCTTACAGCTCAACATTCAGAAAACTAAGATCATGGCATCCGGTCCCATCACTTCATGGGAAATAGATGGGGAAACAGTGGAAACAGTGTCAGACTTTATTTTTGGGAGCTCCAAAATCATTGTAGATGGTGACTGAAGCCATGAATTTAAAAGACACTTACTCCTTGGAAGGAAAGTTATGACCAACCTAGGTAGCATATTCAAAAGCAGAGACATTACTTTGCCAACAAAGGTCCGTCTAGTCAAGGCTATGGTTTTTCCTGTGGTCATGTATGGATGTGAGAGTTGGACTGTGAAGAAAGCTGAATGCCGCAGAATTGATGCCTTTGAACTGTGGTGTTGGAGAAGACTCTTGAAAGTCCCTTGGACTGCAAGGAGATCCAACCAGTTCATTCTAAAGGAGATCAGTCCTGGGTGTTCATTGGAAGGACTGATGCTGAAGCTGAAACTCCAATACCTTGGCCATCTCATGTGAAGAGTTGATTCACTGGAAAAGACTCTGATGCTGGGAGGGATTGGGGGCAGGAGGAGAAGGGGGTGACAGAGGATGAGATGGCTGGATGGCATCACCAACTTGATGGACGTGAGTCTGAGTGAACTCCAGGAGTTGGTGATGGACAGGGAGGCCTGGCGTGCTGCGATTCATGGGGTCGCAAAGAGTCAGACATGACTGAGCGACTGAACTGAACTGAACATATCCTTTTGTGTTTTCATCAAAATCTAGAATAAAGAAACCATTCCAGGGCCTAACTGGGTTGGCCTTACTGACCATACTCAGACTCTGGGGGAAAGAGGATGCCAAGGGTATAAAGCCAACTAAGCACCACTCCAAAGAATCATGCTTTACTGAGTTTTTCACTTTCCTGTGTACACTGCTTATTACAGATACTGGTTTGTTTTTATTGCTGCTGTTGATACTAAAAGGGACATCTGGAAACCAGGGATTAAATGTTTTCAGCTCCATATGAGCTCAGGGTTATAGCCCTAGATCTTAGGCAAGTAACTCTAATCAATTTTGCCAAGGTTCTCACCAATAGAATCTGTAAGATCAAGACTGGTGTGTCAAGGGTCTCTTGTACCAAGAAATATTTTAAAAGCTGCAGTCTTGGAATTCTGCTTTCCTCTGTAGCCCACTAAGCCTCAGGAATATACTGAAGCAGGATTTCAATAAAGACTAAGCTTACATTTTACGTGTAGAATTGGAACCAGCAGAGAAGACCTGAGATGCAGTCATAGACAAGTGTTCAGGCAAGTTATTTTATGCATCTCTCCTACATACAGACTAGAAACTGTAGCTCTAAAATTGATCCCACTGGGACCTGAGGCAAAACATTTTCCAAACACCCCGCTAATTGCTCTCCTCTATCCATTTGTTCCCATCCTTTCCCAGTTTTCCGCTTTTCTCTTTACCTTTGCCCCATGGTGATGTCTCATGGGAGTAAATCTGTTTCCTTTTTTCCATTACAGAATCGAAAGAAATACTCATGAGAAAGGGGTTGTCTGAAATAAGAACGAAGAGGACAAAAGATACATTCAAGAAAAGAGTCCCTTAGAAATTACACATCTGGATATGTTTTATGCACCAACTTGTGTAATTGAATCCTTAAGAGACCAGGAAAAGAAAACACCCCAATTCTTTTACAGAAGACCAATAAGGTCATTCATTTCTTTGCCTCTTCCTCTCCATTGCTTAAGCCACTCTAATAATGAAATGAATTCCTTTCTCTTCTTTTTATTTTCATTGTGTGTGTCAGAGCCTTGGATGGACATTTTGTTATTCTGCAGTCCTTGTGGACAAAGATATCTGAGATGTGAGGGGCATGTTAAGAAACCATTTATAGCTTATACAACAGAGCTTTAAAAAGCCCAGGGTCAGCACAGCAGTCTCTATTTCACCTAAAGCAAAGATTTTAAGCCAAAGGGAAAAAAGAAACAGTGTTTTGAGTTTTATTTACCACTACTGATAATTCAAAGAAAAACAAAAATAGCATAGACGAAATGCACTATAATTAACCTAGACTCAGAAAAAGGGATTCTTGAATGTGCAAAATAAAAAAATTTTTAAATTACAATGCTTCAAAATTGTTATTTGACAATGTTTCTGTATCCTGGCTTCAATTTAGAAAAATCTCTGGAGCCAGAATTCCACTATTCTAAAACAGTATAAACATCTTTATCCTGAAAAACTTGGTTTCTAAACATCTTAATGATGATAACTAGAAGAATTTATTTTCAAAGCCTTTTTTTGTTACCAAAAGACATCAGAATGAGAAAATAAATTTGGTTGCCAATGATTTGAATTCTAATAGTGTAACTTGCCTACACAAGTTTGCTATTTGCAGCTTTTAAGAGACTGAAACAGCAGTTTAAGGGCTCACAGACATTCTCTTACTTTCCATTAGTCCTTACCTCAAAAGACTCTGGTTACTAGCTACATTTGGGCAAACTATCAGCCCAAGAGGTATCCAACTGTGCAAGTTTCCATGAAGTCTCTCAGAGTCACATTCAGAAATAGGTGGCTAAATAAGGAGTGTGCAGTGTATGGGATTTGGGGTAGAAATAATGCCTAATGGGTTAACCTCTCTGAAAAGGGAATAGAAGTTGCATTTAGAAGTGATAGAATGGTTCCGTCAGTCAGTCATCTCCTACCAATCTATCTAACCCACTCTGATCTTTCCTCTTTTCCTACTTACCTTACCAATCACCTCTCCTCCCCTGCTCAGAATCTTTCTTCTTGCATCTGCTGACTTCTCTTCAAAGGTCAGGACAAGGTAGAACACATACTACATGTGAAAGGTTCAGTTCCGTTCAGTTCAGTCGCTCAGTCGTGTCCGGCTCTTTGCGACCCCATGAATCGCAGCACGCCAGGCCTCCCTGTCCGTCACCAACTCCCGGAGTTCACTCAGACTCGCGTCCATCGAGTCAGTGATGCCATCCAGCCATCTCATCCTCCGTCTTCTCCTTAAATTGACTTCTTTAACTTCTCCTCTCCCTCCATTTTAAAGGAAATTCCCACTTGCTGCTCCCCAAGAGCAATATAGTAATTTTGTTGAATTAACACAAAAAGAACTTCTTGGGAGGGCTTGTGATCACAGTGGGCATTAAGCTTGATGATGGACTCTTGGTCAAGTCTAGTGAGCACTATGACTCCAGGCTCCACCCCTCCACTAAGGGAGGGGTGGAGCAACAATAGTCACTAGCACTGGGGAGCAACAGGGTGACCTCCAGACTCAAGTCAGCCTGCTTGGCTTGTACCCCAGCTCAGACACGAGCAAGTACTCATCTTGAAAACGGGATTGCTAATGATAAATATAGTACCAATACAGTTATGATGTTTAAGTAAATAAAAACTATTACAGTGCCAAAGTGCTTAGGATATAGTACCTGGATCACAGGCTACCTTAAATAGCTTGTCAAAATAAATTTTAGGCTTGTTAAAATTAACGAATTTTAAAACATAGATTGATCTATGTACCAATCTCATCTGTGATTAAAATATAATGTCACCTTTGTTAGCTTACTTTTAAATTTTTTTCATGCTTGGCATTAAAACTTCTCAGCCCCCATTCTTTTACTTTATACAACATAAAATAAAACTCTAAACTGTATTTTTTTTTAGTTAAGCATCTTGATTTTTTTTTTTTTTCTCTTCTAAACACTACAGTACCTGGCAAAAGAGCTTAAACTTGAGTGGATTATTGCAAAAATCGACTCTTTCTTAATAACATACTCTCTCATTCTAAATGACATAGGAAAACCTATATAGTCTAAGTTATTTCTCTATGGTTTTTTCATTTGCAGGCTGTGCTTTCAAGCATGAACACAACTAAGTAGAAAAAAAGAAAAAAAAAGTGGCTTCAGTTACTAAACCCTCTAAGCCAGTACAAAAAGATGCAGCTAAAGGTGCTCTTTTCCATCAAAATAGCTATCTTAAATGCATTTCACTGTGGTACTTCCAAGTTTGGATGGTATTTTAATAGAAGTAAATGGAAGCTAAAGCCAGTTTGAGCAGTACTGTATTACAGGCTGCAGCCATGACTCAGAGTAATTTGATCTAACCAGGTTCAATGCATTACATCATGAACTTCAGATTTTTCTCTGCAGTAAAACCATTTGGAATCCTGATTTCCAGCCAACACTGACTTTGCCTGTTACAATTCCAAAATTAGAGTAGTATGGACCAAAACATGCCAATGTCCAAAATCTCATACATATTCAGAAAAAAGTTGGCCAGGTGACCTTGCTCAGTAAGGAGGCAAAGCGTAAGAACCCAAGGAGAAGAAACGTATGATATTTCTAGAGATATATCAATATATATAGAAAGAGGTTTCTGAAAACAATAGATTTAATGTTTTCAATTCAATATGCATTTAGAGTCAGAGTTCCAAGTCTCAGGATGGTAACTAATCAATTTAACCACAATTTTCACCAATTTTCTCAACCTTTGTAAGGCTGAAACCAGAAGGTTAAGGTCTGCCACAACAAAATTACCATCTAGTAAGTCATGGTTCTGTCCATCCACTGCTCAGACTCAAGCTGTGATTCATGAAGGGTGTCCATCTAAAGAGCTGACATTTGGTATGAATGAAATTTGGTATGGATAAAACTCAGCATGATAAAGACACATATAATTCCAATTTAAAAGAATAGTTTGATGGTAAAAGCCTTCATTATAAAAGACTTCATTTAAAAGAATTTTTAAAGCAAGTGACTATGTTTGTGAAGAAACTGCTAAGTAAAATCCCCAGAAGAAAATCTGACACCATGTTGGAATTGTTTAATTGAGCATTCACTGTCTAGTTAGAATTATGTGATTTCAATAATGTTCAACATTCATCAGATAAACCAGAATCCTTGTATTGTGCAACCTCACATTAAAGAAAAGAAAAAAAAAAAGAAACATCAAATCCAAAGGATCAATCAAGATGATAAAGAAGTAGAATTAAAAGCAGTAACATATTCTAGAATATGCCATACACCACTTTGTGTTCGTATTAACAAGAAAACAGACTAAATAGGAACTAAATGGGACAAATTATTTTCGGCCACAAAGGACAGTGCCTATTTTGCATGTTAACCTACACAAAGCTTGATGGCTCTTTTTAGAAATATTAAATTGGAACTTCTCCAAGAAACAGTTAATCAAAACCTCAAGTGATAATCCTCAAGTTGCATAAGGCAGTATCGAAGATTTTTCTTTAATCATCTGACCTTTCCTTTGGACATAGATAAAACTGAGTAACCCTTTTGTGCTATCTCATGCCTCTTGCTGACACACATACTATGAATTATTAACAACACTGAACATATTAGAAAACATATGGTAACAATCATCTTTTCTAAATAACAAACTTAAGTTTGAATACAGCTTTTTAATTGTGTGAAGCTTTTAAAAATATAAATAGCTTGTGGGACTTTTTTTAATTCATAAGTAACACACGGTACTTACATGTAATTTTAAAAGGAAAAATAAAACAAAGAAAACGAAAGTCACCTATTATCACCTTAAAAAAGTAACTACTAACATTTTGGTGTATACTTCGATCGTCTTTCCAAGTCTGTATATATAAAATGTTTTTGCGTGCACGCTTTTAGTCTCTCAGTCGCATTCAACTCTTTGTGACCCCATAGACTATACCCTGCCAGGCTCCTCTGACCATGTCATTTCCCACGCAAGAAAACAAGAATACTGGAGTGGGTTGCCATTTCCTCCTCCAGGGGATCATACTACCCTGGGAATTGAACCCAAGTCTCCTGCACAGTAGGTGGATTCTTCACCACTGAGCCATCAGGAAGCCCCTTATATAATGTTTTTAGTTTGTATAAAATTGAGATTCTCCTAGAATATTGTTTCGCAAACTTAATGATATACTACAAACATTTTTTTCACATCATGAAATATTCGTCTACTAATTATTTTACGGAAAATGGTATTTAACCAAGCTCTATCCAAGATTACAAACTGTTTAATTCTTTATTGCTATAAATAATGCTTTGATAAATATTCTAGTAGATTAATCAAAAACTGTTCTCTTGGGAAACATTCCTAGAAGGGAAATATTATGTTAAACTATACATATGTTTTAATGTTTTGAATATATTGCCCAATATCTAAAAAGCTCTTTTTTCAAGAGCTCCATGTTATACTTAGTTGACTGTACTCCTAGCTAGATTAGTAAAAATGATAGTCACCTAGAATCTTTCCATGATTCACTCAAAAGGCTTCCACAGTGCTGGCCTCCAGTATTTCAAACAGGTATCAATTAGAGTTCAACTCGGAGAAGGCAATGGCACCCCACTCCAGTACTTTTGCCTGGAAAATCCCATGGGTGGAGGAGCCTGGTAGGCTGCACTCCATGGGGTTGCGAAGAGTCAGACACAACTGAGCAACTTCACTTTCACTTTTCACTTTCATGCATTGGAGAAGAAAATGGCAATCTACTCCAGTGTTCTTGCCTGGAGATTCCCAGGGACGGGGAAGCCTGGTGGGCTGGCGTCTATGGGGTTGCACAGAGCCGGACAAGACTGAAGCGACTTAGCAGCAGCAGCAACAGCAGAGTTCGTCTGGTGGCGCAGTGGTAAAGAATCTGCCTGCCAATGCAGGAGACTCAGGTTTGATCCCTGAGTCTGGAAGATCCCCTGGAAAAGGAAATAGCAACCCACTCCAGTATTCTTGCCTGGAGAATCCCATGGACAGAAGAGCCTGGTGGAAGACAGTCCATGGGGTCACAGAGAAATGGACATGACGGAAGCCAATTAGCACTAGAGTTCGTATGTGATTGCTTCCCCATCAATGCCAATGTCGTCCAGAGACAACACCAAGAACAAACATCAGGTTACACTTACCTCAAGGGATCATTTAATAAACATTATCCCTTTGCAACTGGGTGAGCATTCTAAAAATATTCAGAAATGAGGCTTTCTTATTCCAGGGAATTCTATGCTATTCTATAAGACACAATTCAAGGGATTGTACTCTATAAGTCATAATTTATACTTACAGTAATTTTTAAATGAGTTTCTTTCAAAATAACTATTTTGCACATTGTTTTCAACAAAGATTTTCCCTGATTGAGATTAGTTTAAATGTGAGTGCACATGGCTTAGGGCTTCGGAAGTGACACAGTGGTAAAGAATCCACCAGCCAATGCAAGAGACAAACCAGTTGCAGGTTCGATCCTTGGGTTGGGAAGATTCCCTGGGGTAGGAAATGGCAACCTAGTATTCAAGTATTCCAGTATTCTTGCCTGGAAAATCCCATGGACAGATGAACCTGGCGGGCTATAGCACATGGGGTCACAGAGAGTCGGTCTCGACTGAGCAACTGAGCACACAAAAATACCACATGGTTTAGTAGTTAAGGGTAAAGTTAAGTGCAGCAGTTGGTCACCCTGTGTTAGAATTCTCTCCAAGCTACTTCCTGGTTCTTGTGGCACTGAGCAAATTAAACACTTTATGCCTCGATTTCTTCACATGTGAAATTTGAGTACAAGAGTGAAATTTCTCCTGAAGTTATTATATTAAGAGCGTTAAATAAGAGAATCTCTGTAAGATGCTTAACACTATGCCTAGCACATAATAAACACTCAATATCTGTTGGTAGTTGTTATTATTAAGCAAAAATTGCCTCTGGCACTTTGAAATTTGTTGCCCTTCATCTGCCTAATAAAGTATATTCTGTGAAGCTTGTGCGAATATAAGGTATTTTTCGTCCCTGTAATACTAAACGAACTTTGGCGACCCTCAGAAGCCAGCAAAGGTGCCGAGTTTTGATAAAACAGTTAGATAAAATCCTCTCTGGCGCTCCTGGCAACACAGCCAGTGCTTAAACTGAAGCAACACTGACATCTAGTGGTCATAGAGGTGAATTACATGTGTTATGCAAGCTGGCTAATTTTAAAACCCAAATTTTCCTACAATCTCAGAAGAAATAAGTGACATAAATTCTCACATAGATGTGTGCCTATGCTGTTTGGTTATATCTCATCCTTTGGTTACATAAACAGTGTTTTGAATAACTGAAGTCTACATTAGCTATCATATCAATCTTAAAATTCAAAAAAAGAGATAGATTGAGAGAAATATTACTATATGTTCACTTTACACTCAAAGTATATATAAAAGTCTAACAAAGTAGTGCAAATTAATCCAACATAATACAACAGGCATCAAATACATTAATAGGCCTTGACTATTATATATTAATTTATGAATCCATTTGATACAATTTTATAAGGGACATTAAAGAACTGAAACCACTGTGTTAAATAAAATATAGCCAATCCAGGGTTTTTTTTTTCCATTACATTTTTCTATAACAAGAAGGAGTTGGAAAATTAGTGTTTCAGGGAAGGGTTTACACATCAATCATGAAGCAAGCTTTAAGAGAATTTCTTATAACTTAGAGATTAGCCACAGGAAATCCATCACTATATGACTATACTTACTGAAGCTGTGCTGAAACTATTTTGCCCTGTTTTAGTCTCTTGGTTACTTTCCTGCAAGGAAGCCTTAAGATTTATTCAGCAGCAAGACCTCAACAGTGCTAATTAGAAACGCTAATAGGAAGGACTGATGCTTGAAACTCCAATACTTTGGCCACCTGATGCGATGAGCTGACTCACTGGTAAAGATTCTGATGCTGGGAAAGATTGAGGGCAGGAGGAGAAGGGGGCAACAGAGGGTGAGATGGTTGGATGGCATCCTTAACTCAATGGACACAAGTGTGAGCAAACTCCAGGAGATAATAAAGGACAGGGAAGCCTGGCACGCTGCAGTCCATGGGGTCGCAAAGAGTCAGACACGATTTAGTGGCTGAACAATGACAAATAGGTGCAACTAGATCATGAGAACAAAACTAAGAATGATGCCCTGAGTTGGCTGAACGCACCATCACTGTTAACAGCATCTACCGCTGGCAGAGCATCTATTACATCTCACACTCCGATAGTCTCTTCTATTTGCTCAACAAATAGACCACCTAGAGTGCTGCCAGACCATGTAAAGACAATGGTGGCTCACAACAGATATACTCCCTATCCTAACTGAGCTTATAAGTCACTGGAGAAGATGACAATAACTACCAATCTGAAACAAACTTATAACTGAATTATGAGCTGAATTGCACCCCCTAAAATTCATATGTTGAAGCCCTACCCCCAGTACCTCATTGTGTGACTATATTCATAGACAGGGCCTTTGAAGAGGTAATTAAGTTAAAATGAGGCTTTTAGGATGGGCCCGGATCCAATCCGACTGGTGTTCCTACAGGAAGAGAAAATGTGGGCACAGAAACATAGGGGTGTGTGCGCGCGCGCACACACACACACACACACACACAGAAAGATCAGGTGAGGATTCAGTGAGAGAGCAGCCATCTGCAAGTCAAGGAGAGAGGCTGCTGGAGAAACCAAACTGCTGACACCTTGATCTTGAACTTCTGGTCTCCAGAATTATGAGAAATAAGTTTCTGCTTTAAGCCCACCAGTCTGTGTTATTTTGTTATGGCAGCCTTAGCAAACTAACACACTGTGAACAAAATGCCGCTTGAGGAAGGTTCACAGAACTATGAGCACACACAATAGAGAGTTCGATTTAGTCGAAGAGTCAGAGGAAAACGAACTCTGAAGAATGAATGGAGGTTAATAAGCCTGAAAGGGAGAGGCAGCATGCTCCACACTGAAGAGAGAGTTTGCACAGGACCCTGGGGTGAGAAGACACAGGGCATATTTCCAGAACTAAGGGGAAATCGACACGGCCAGAATGCAGGCATTGAAGGGACGCATGCTATGAAGTGAAGCTGGAGAGGGAGGCAGAGACCAAATTATGCAGACACGTGCAGGCCAGCAGTTAAAGATGTTGGTCTTTATCCTGTGAAAATTGAAAATCATTAATGTGCCTTAAGCAGAGAATAACATAATTTTGAATTTTAAGATTACTCCAGCTGGAGAAAGGAGAAGAGATTTGAGGACAGCAAGAAAGGAATGAGGAGACCAGTTAGGCAGTTATTTCAGTGTCTAGCACAGAGAAACGATAAACTGAAGGAGGCTGATGGCAGTGAACATGGAAAGATACATAGATTGAAGAGATATTTAAGAGGTACTGCCACAGAAACATGGCAATAACTTAAGTTTTAGAGGGTGGTAGAGAAAGGTCCTGACAGATTTCTGGCTTGTAAAATGAGTAAATAAAAAGGGTACCATCCTTTAAGAAAAGGGCTTCCCTGGTGGCTCAGTAGGTAAAGAATCCACCTGCAATGCAGGAGACCCAGGTTCAATCTCTGGGTCAGAAAGATCCCCTGGAGGATGAAATGGCAACCCACTCCCGTGTTCTTGCCTGGAAAATTCCATGGACAGAGGACCCTAACGGGCTACAGTCCAAAGGGTCACAAAAATCTGACACGACTTAGCAACTAAACCACAACCACCACCATCCTTTAAGAAAAAGAGATGGATGAGAGCAAGATTTGAAAAGAAAAAGATTTAATTTTATTTTTAGCTCTACTTAGTTGAGTCTGAGGTTGAGTCTGAATCCCTCTTCTTTGACACATTCAATAGAAACGTCAAGAAGCTGGCTTGGTCAAGTTTGGAGCTCAGAGAAGAGATCTGGGTTACAGATATGAATTTGGGAGTCATCCACCTGTAAGTAGTAAGTATAGCCACAGGTGTAGGCGGGGATACCTAGGAAAATAGTATAAAGAAAAAAGAGAAGAATCTAGGACTGAGTTTGAAGAACTCCAAAGACAAATGAGTGAGCAGACATGTAGGAAGAAACCTAGGGAAGTGCAATGCCATGCACTCTGAGAAGGAAATGATCACCAATGTAGGAGGCTCCTGAGATGGCAGGACTGATTGAGGAACATGTGAGAGTTGATTTGGGGCTTAGCTGAGGGGTGAAGGCAAGATGAAATGTGGAAGCAGTGAAAATGCAGAAGCATTTTCAGACAGATTCCTTATAAAGGAAGGAAATAGCTGTGAGGTTGACAAAAATGTTTGGGGTATAGTTTCTTGGGCTTTATTAATATGAGTATTATGGACTGAATGTATCCCCTCAAAATATATATATTGAGACTAATCTCCAGTGTGTTGGTATAAGGCGATGGGGCCCTTGAGACATGGTATAAACTGAAAGTTTGTCTCCCCAAAATCAACCATTGAGATCCTAATCTCCAGTGTGATGGTATTAGGGGATGGGGACTTTGAGAGGTGATTGGGTCATAAAGGCAAAGCCCTCATGAATGGGATCAGGACTCATAAAAAGGACCACGAGAGCTCCCCTGTGCTTCTTCCATGTGAGGATGCAGAGAGCAGTCGGCAGTCTGCAGCCCAGAAGAGGGCCTTACCAGAACTCGACCATGCTGGCACCCCAGTTTCAGACTTCTAACCTCTGGAACTGTGAGAAATAAAGTTCTGTGGTTTATAAGCCACCCAGTCTACGGTACTTTGTTATGGCGATGGAACTGACTGAGATAGGAGCCAATTAGGTATAGAAGAGGTCATGACGGTGGGTCCTGCATAGTAGGATTAATACCCTTACACGGTGAGAAGGCAGCCACGTGCAAGTCAGGAAGGGACAAATCTGCTGCACTTTGACCTTGGACTTCCCAGCCTCCAGAACTGTGAGAAAGAAACGTCTGTTCTTGAAGCTCTCCAGTCTATGGCATTTTATTATACCATCCCAGGACTAGAACAGTGGGGGGCTCTGGGGGTAGGGAGGGAGTATTTTGTTTGAATTGGCTAAGATTAAGGGGAGGTCCAGGAATATGCTTTAAAATTGATGAGAGTCACAGAATTTCTGTATTTTTTTTTTTTAATTTTTTGGGCAAGCTATGGAATTGATGCTTTTGAACTGTGGTGTTGGACTAGACTCTTGAGAGTCCCTTGGACTGCAAGGAGATCCAACCAGTCCATTCTAAAAGAGATCAGCCCTGGGATTTCTTTGGAAGGAATGATGCTAAAGCTGAAGCTCCAGTACTTTGGCCACCTCATGCGAAGAGTTGACTCATTGGAAAAGACTCTGATGCTGGGAGGGATTGGGGGCAGGAGGAGAAGGGGACGACCGAGGATGAGATGGCTGAATGGCACCATGGACTCAATGGATGTGAGTCTGAGTGAACTACGGGAGTTGGTGATGGACAGGGAGGCCTGGGGTGCTGCAATTCATAGGGTCGCAAAGAGTCAGACATGACTGAGTGACTGAACTGAACTGAACTGATGAGGCATGTGGGATCTCATTTCCTGGACCAAGGATTGAACCCACACCCTCTGCATTAGAATCACAGAGTCTTAACCACTGGACTACCAGGGAAGTCCTGAATCACAGCATCTCTGAAAGGAAGACATTTTGGTTCACATACTATAGACCAGGAACCGAAGGATCATAAAGATTAAGTAATTAATCTTAAGTAATACAGCTAATAAGTGATTGAACCAGGTCCTAAAACCAGGACTATCTGACTCCACTTTGACATACTGCCTCCCCACAGACATTAATGTCTATTGTGCATCAACTACGTGCAAGACCAGATAACATAATTCAAATCTAATTAGGACTGAGGACACATTCAGTACACAACCTGATGATGACACTCCAAACGAACAGAATCTGATCTCAAGTTCAGTACATACCAGAGAGATCCTTTCTCTTGCCCTTGGTGCTGCCAACTCTATGGTGGCAACATGAAAATTTAGAGCTGCCAAGAAATTCTGAGCTGCCTCAAGGAACCAGGAACTGGGGGAAGGTTCAAGAAATGGCAGATTAAAGAGTAGGAAAGAAGGGGAAAGGCATTCTTAGAGATCCATGGAGGAAAAATGGAATCACTAATTTATGTAATATCCTTAATACTGCTATAGTTCCGATGGTATTATCTCATCTTACTGCTTCTACACATGTTCCTCCTTTATGAAGATTTTTAATAAGCAGGGTCAAAAGATATTTTCAATGGAAGATACCATCTTTGCAGAGGTTGCAACCCCTAACTACTGCTTGCTGCTACTGCTACTGCTAAGTCACTTCAGTCGTGTCCGACTCTGTGTGACCTCTTAGACGGCAGCCCACCAGGCTCCCCTGTCCCTGGGATTCTCCAGGCACGAATGCTGGAGTGGGTTGCCATTTCCTTCTCCAATGCAGGAAAGTGAAAATTGAAAGTAAAGTCGCTCAGTCATATCCGACCCTCAGGGACCCCATGGACTGCAGCCTTCCAGGCTCCTCCATCCATGGGATTTTCCAGGTGAGAGTACTGGAGTGGGGTGCCATTGCCTTCTCCGAACTACTGCTTGAATTCCAGTCAAAAAGAGCACTCAAGAATTCCAAGCACAGACCTTCCTTAAGACTCAACACCATTGGATATTTGCTCTGTGTTTTTTGTACTTCTTCAAGAAGTATTTTGAAAAAGAAAAGAATTTAAAGGTTCTATTTCAGTGAGTTTCAACCTTGCCTACACACTGGAATCATCTAAAAAACTTTAAAATTACTGCTTTTAAAAACACTGATGCCTGGGATCCTAACCCCAGAGAATCTGATTCAGTGGGTCTCAGGTATGGCCTGTGTATTGAAATTTAAAATTTTCACCTCATTATTCAAATGTATAGCCACAGGCCCATGAAAACCATACAAGGAAATGTATCATTGAATGATCTGGGAAAGATGGTTCTTGTAACAGTCGGTATTCACTCCGCGGTAGATATGGTGCTGGACGCTGGGACACAGATAATAAGACAAGATCGTTACCCTCAAGGAGCTTACTTACATCCTCATGGAAGAGTCAGACATAAAACAGACACTCATGATATCTTTACTAAGTCTTGTGATAGAGATATAACCCAGGTGCCCACTACACCACCGCTCCTTTCAGTTGAAAGGATGCCATTAGTTAATGGTCGTGGTATTCAGAAGAGTTGATCCTATGGTCTCCACAGTGGGGCTTCCCAGATAGCTCAGTTGGTAAAGAATCTGCCTGCAGTGCAGGAGACCCTGGTTCAATTCCTGGGAAGATCCACTGGAGAAGGGATTGGCTACCCACTCCAGTATTCTTGGGCTACCCTTGTGGCTCAACTGGTGAAGAATCCGCCCACAATGTGGGAGACCTGGGTTTGATCCCTGGGTTGGGAAGATCCCCTGGAGAAGGAAAAGGCTAACCACTCCAGTATTCTTGCCTGGAGAACTCCATGGACTGTATAGAGCGTGGGGTTGCAAAGAGCTGGACACGACTGAGTGATTTTCACTTCACTTCATTACTCCACAGCAGGTGAATTTTTTTCCAGGACCTCAGAATTGCGGTTTTATAGACTCTGCTGCCACTAAGAGCCAAGAGGGTCACTCCATCACAGTCCACTCTGTCCGTAGATGTTTGCTTCTTTCTTGAGATCCAGGAGGGAGTGAGAAACAGCAAAACATCCTCTGGTAGACACTGTTCTTTGGCCACTACAGATATCCTCCTCACCCACCGCTGCCATTTCTTCTGTCTGCGTAACTCGAACATCAGTTTCATATGTAGGTAAATAACAGAGAAGTCAGGCTTCCCTCTGCAGGTCCAGGAGTTGAATCATGGTCAGTTTGAAGCAGCCATGGTAATGTCTTTCCTTGCCAAATAAGGTCTTTTCCAGCCACCTTTGTAACTAGAGGTAACCATGTGACAATTCTGGCCAATAGGATAGAAGGGGAAGTCTGAGAGTGGATGTCTAGAAAGATGTCTCCATGATAGGAGAAAGCTTTTGATCTCTTCCTCCTTTTTCCTGTCTTAAAAGCAAATATAATGTCTGGAGCTAAAGCAGACATCTTGAGACCTTGAGGCAACAAGCCCAGGCACAAAAATACGCCGAGAACTGTAGGCAGGAAGAGTGAAACCACCTGAGCCCTGAAATCTTACTGAGCCACTGTGCCAGCCCTGGACAGACCTCATCCAGACCACTTCCCTATGCAAAATTAAAACCCTGTTTGTTTAAGCTACTCTTCACTGGGTTTTCTGCAACTATCAAAATCAGGATTAACTAATACACAATCCTTCTTTCCTTGTCACTTTTGGCCTCCAGAAAAATAACATTAGGGAGAAATGCAATTATAAAGGTCTTTACTGAAGGGACATTTTGAAGAGAAATGCCATGCAGGATGGACAAAATTAACCTGCCAGTTAAATCTGGACTTTCACATGTACCACATAAGTGAAACATCTCAAGATGTTGGCCTTCATCCCCCACAAGAGGGTCACCTTCAAGGAAGGTGACCACCCGATAGTTCCCTGTGCTTCTGATCAGGCCCACTGCCCTCAGGTTCACAGACCTGCTGTGGGAGGGGGTTGCAACTGTTCAACTAAGGAACCGCATTTCCCAGATCCCCTCCCCTGTATGGTTCTGAAGCAGGTTGCACCAAAGAAGAACTTGCAGGAGATTTGAAAGCAAGGAATAAAGCAGCAACCACTACTCCCTGAAGGTATTCTTGAGAGCCACAGAAATGGACAGATGCAGAAGGAACCAGCTCTTCTCTACCTGTGCCCAACTCTTCCCTGCAAATGCTGACTTTGGGAAGGGCCTAGCACCCAGCCCCCATCAGAGGCAGTGGCCACAAAGAGGCAAAAGCCCACCATAGATCCTGCCTTTTCACAGTCTCACTCTGCTTGCTAGACACGTTTAGCTTCTCAGATGGACCACTGAGTCATCTCCTTTCTGATCCAGCAACTCCCCTTCCAGATCTTCACTCACCCAGCTCCTCAACTCTACAGGTCTTTTTCCTATAATAATTCCCTTATCCCGTACCCTCTGCTCCCCTGACTGGCATGCCTGTCCACCCACTCCCTACTTCACATGTTAAAAAAAACTCTGTTCTCAATTTCTTCCTCACATCAGGTGGTGATATTACCCCCATTCTATTGCAGTTCTTTAACAAAAGTGAACATGTGTTCCCCAGTTCTAGTTCCAGTTTTCCTCCCACGATAGTGACAAACCTGCTGATTCTCTTACTAGGGGACCAATTAAATAAGCACTTTTCTCAGTGACAAACATTAGCTTTCCCTGGAGACTAATAAGTCTCCATGTAGAAAAAAGAACATTTCTCCAGTAGTAGGGCTCTGGTTTGCCATGAAGAAACAACAGGCAGTCCATTTTCACTCAGATCGCTGGGGTTCTGTTCAGCTGGTCTGAGACCAGGCAGAGAGAATCACACAGATATATCCTGTCTCCCAGGTAATGGACCCAGCTCATTGTATCCTTTTGAGCTAGTGTCTCTCTCTGATGAAAAGGTTGGGGTGGAGGTTACATGGCAATCTTTCCACCATAGAGTGGGAAGCCAGAACTGACAAAATTCCAAAGATAGAGTAATAAATGTAGCTGGAGAGATCTGGAAAAGGTTTCACATACATGGAAGGTTACACTTTAGCTGGGGCCTAAGGCAAGGAGAACTTTTTCCAAGTACAGTATCCCTCACTATCTGATTCTAACCTTTCCTGAGTCCACATAATAAGTAAGAGTGAAAATAAGGGGATATAGAATTATCTGAGCCTACTCTAAATTCTGTTTCAAACTGAAATGACTTTGCATCTCCTAATGCTAGAATCCAATTACTCATAACACACAATCATTTTGCAAAATAATGTTAGCACAGAAACCTCTTCACAACCATTTTTCAGAGGAGACAAGCACTGTCATTTAGAACTTTCTTTCTCAAATTTCAAAGTTGCCCCAAAATGGGTATACCTTGACCTCAAGAATGGAAAAAGTAACATCAAAAGCCAACTTATTCCTCCATTATCTTTTCAAAGAAAACAGTAATTGTTTAAAAATTAAGATTCAAATTTAGTTTTCCTTAAAGACATGTAGCACTTTAACATGTAAAATAGATCATAAAGTCCCACCATAAAATTAAGTTTTACCCCAGTGAACTTTTCTTAAGCAGCTGAAATAGTGCCATAAAAGGTCAAATCCTCCATAAACTCTGAAGAGCAAGATTGTTCAAATAATGTTAAGATTGAAATCAGCAAATAATGTGCTTTCCATTTGAGTAGGATGAGACTGGAGCAGACAGAATGGAATAAAATGGAACGGGGAAAGTCATTTAAATATAGTCAATATGGATCTCAGTCAACAGACTCACATGTAAAAGAAAAATCACTTCTATTTACTCTCAGTCAATAAAATTTCTGGCCAGCAGAAAACTCGAGGCAGTCTCACACACACTCTCCCAGGGCTGAGCCAAGGTGCCATGCTCTTACCTAACACCAAAGTAGAAGGAAGGGCACTCTGCCCATTGGGCATCTGCCCAAACAAGTCATGCCTGTGAGCTAATCTTCACGGTTTCCCTCAAGTCCAACAGACCTCTCCAGCTTTATTGCTACAAATGATACATGAGAGTGTACTAAGGCTGAAAACCCAGCACTTGATGCTACCTCCCTGTTCATACTCTCTGGTCTGGCTACATTTTGAAACAGAGCCAAGAGTGGTACACCCTACAAATTATATCCCACGGATCTCCTTCTTCTTTGGTCTCAGATGGTGTCCCCATGCTCCATCCAGCCTGCCTCTTCCCTCAAACCCTATCATCCTTCCTTCTCAAAAAAACACTTCAGTGGCTGCTATAGTCTGACTGTATCTCCCCACCTCCTCTTCTCCCCACCTCCTATCCTCCCAAAACTCATATGTTGAAACTTAATACCCTCTGTGATGATATTAGGAAGTGGGGGCCTTTGAGACATGATTAAGTCATCAGAGTGTTGCCCTCATGAATGGAATTGAGCTCTTCAGAAAGAATATCCACGGGGCTCCCTGGCCACTTCTACTGTGTGGCCTATTGGCAAAAAGGCAACCATCTAGGAAGCAGATTCTCACCAGACAACAAATCTGTCAGTGCCAAGACCTTCAACTCCCCAGCCTCCAAAACTCTGAAAAATAATGTTCACTGTCTATAAACCACTCCTCCGGAGTGTAGCAGCCTGAACAAACTAAGACATGACTGATTAGACCCAAAGCCTAGTT
Source organism: Capricornis sumatraensis (assembly GCF_032405125.1). Lineage (NCBI taxonomy): Eukaryota > Metazoa > Chordata > Mammalia > Artiodactyla > Bovidae > Capricornis > Capricornis sumatraensis. The sequence continues at coordinate 61,663,599 of NC_091087.1, forward strand.
CAGTTCAGTTCAGTTGCCCAGTCATGTCCAACTCCTTGTGACCCCATGAACTGCAGCACACCAGGCTTCCCTGTCCATCACCAAATCCCAAGGCTTGCTCAACTCATGTCCACTGACTCAGTGATGCCATCCAGCCATCTCACCCTCTGTCATCCCCTTCTCCTCCCACCTTCAATCTTTCCCAGCATTAGGGTCTTTTAAAATGAGTCAGTTCTTCACATCAGGTGACAAAAGTATTGGAGTTTCAGCTTCAGCATCAGTCCTTTCAATGAATATTCAGGACTGATTCCCTTTAGGATGGACTGGTTGGATCTCCTTGTAGTCCAAGGGACTCTCAAGAGTCTTCTCCAACACCACAGTTCAAAAGCATCAATTCTTCAGTGATCAGCTTTCTTTATAGTGCAACTACACATCCATACATGCCTACAGGAGAAACCATACTAGATAGACCTTTGTTGGCAAAGTAATGTCTCTGCTTTTTAATATGCTTTCTAGGTTGGTCATAACTTTTCTTCCAAGGAGCAAGAGTCTTTTAATTTCATGGCTGCAGTCACCATCTGCAGTGATTTTGGAGCCCAAAAAATAAAGTCTGTCATTGTTTCTTCTGCAAAGAAAACAGATCTGCAAATAGATCTGTTTCCCCATCTATTTCCCATGAAGTGATGGGACCAGATGCCATGATCTTAGTTTTCTGAATATTGAGTTTTAAGCCAACTTTTTCACTCTCCTCTTTCACTTTCATCAAGAGGCTCTTTAGTCTTTCTGTACTTTCTGCCATAAGGGTGGTGTCAACTGCGTATATGAGGTTATTGATATTTCTCCCAGCAATCTTGATTCCAGCTTGTACTTCATCCAGTCCAGCATTTCTCCTGATGGACTTTGCAGATAAGTTAAATAAGCAGGGTGACACTATACAGCCTTGACATACTCCTTTCCCTATTTGGAACCAGTCCATTGTTTCATGTCCAGTTCTAACTGTTTTTTCTTGACCTACATACAGATTTCTCAGGAGGCAGGTAAAGCGGTCTGGTATTCCCCTCTCTTGAAGAATTTTCCACAGTTTGTTGTGATGCACACAGTCAAAGGCTTTGGCATAGTCAATAAAGCAGAAGTAGATGTTTTCTCTGGAACTCTCTTGCTTTTTCAATGATCCAACGGATGGTGACAATTTGATCTCTGGTTCCTCTGCCTTTTCTAAATCCAGCTTGAATATCTTCAACAGTTCATGTACTGTTGAAGCCTGGCTTGATTTTGCTAGCGTGTGCAATTGTGCAGTAGTTTGAACATTCTTTGGCATTGCCTTTCTTTGGCCGTGGGATGAAAATTGACTTTTTCCAGTCCTGTGGCCACCACCGAGCTTTCCAAATTTGCTGGCATATTGAGTGCAGCACTTTCACAGCATCGTCTTTTAGGATTTGAAATAGCCCAACTGGAATTCCATCACCTCCACTAGCTTTGTTCATAGTGATACTTCCTAAGGCCCACTTGACTTTGCATCCCAGGATGTCTGGCTCTAGGTGAGTGATCACACCATCATGATTATCTGGGTCATGAAGATCTTTTTTGTATATTTCTTCTGTATTCTTGCCACCTCTTCTTAATATCTTCTGCTTCTGTTAGGTTCATACCATTTCTGTCCTTTATTGTGCCCATCTTTGCATGAAACATTCCCTTGGTATCTCTAATTTTCTTGAAGAGATCTCTAGTCTTTCCCAGTCTATTGTTTTCCTCCATTTCTTTGCACTGATCACTAAGGAAGGCTTTCTTATCTCTTCTTGCTATTCTTTGGAGCTCTGCATTCAAATGAGTATATCTTTCCTTTTCTCCTTTGCCTTTAGCTTCTCTTCTTTTCATAGCTATTTGTAAGGCCTCCCCAGACAGCCATTTTGCCTTTTTGCATTTCTTTTTCTTGGGGATGGTCTTGACCACTGCCTCCTGTGCAATGTCACAAACCTCTGTCCATGGCTCTTCAGGCACTCTATCAGATCTAATCCCTTGAACCTATTTCTCACTTCCACTGTATTATCGCAATGAGTTTGATTTAGGTCATACCTGAATGGTCTAGCGGTTTTCCCTACTGTCTTCAATTTAAGTCTGAATTTGGCAATAAGGAGTTCATGATCTGAGCCACAGTCAGCTCCTGGTCTTGTTTTTGCTGACTATATAGAGCTTCTTCATCTTTGGCTGCAAAGAATGTAATCAATCTGATTTCGTTGTTGACCATCTGGTGATGTCCATGTGTAGAGTCTTCTCTTGTGTTGTTGCAAGAGGGTGTTTGCTATGACCAGTGTGTTCTCTTGGCAAAACTCTGTTAGCCTTTGCCCTACTTCATTCTGTACTCCAAGGCCAAATTTGCCCGTTACTGCAGGTGTTTCTTGACTTCCTACTTTTGCATTCCAGTCCCCTACAATGAAAGGACATCTTTTTTGGGTGTTAGTTCTAGAAGGTCTTGTAGGTCTTCATTGAAGTGTTCAACTTCAGCTTCTTCAGCATTACTTGTCAGGCATAGACTTGGATTACTGTGATACTGAATGGTTTGCCTTGGAAACAGAGATCATTCTGTCATTTTTGAGATTGCATCCAAGTACTGCATTTCTTTTGTTGACTGTGATGGCTACTTCATTTCTTCTAAGGGATTCCTGCCCACAGTAGTAGATATAATGGTCATCTGAGTTAAATTCACCCATTCCAGTCCATTTTAGTTCTCTGATTCCTAAAATGTCGGGGTTCACTCGTGCCATCTCCTGTTTGACCACTTCCAATTTGCTTTGATTCATGGACCTAACATTCCATGTTCCTATGCAATATTGCTCTTTAATTCTATCACCAGTCACATCCACAACTGGGTGTTGTTTTTGCTTTGGCTCCGTCTCTTCATTCCTTCTGGAGTTATTTCTCCACTGATCTTCAGTAGCATATTGAGCACTTACTGACCTGGTGAGTTCATCTTTCAGTGTCCTATCTTTTTGCCTCTTCATATTGTTCATGGGATCCTAAGGCAAGAATACTGAAGTGGTTTGCCATTCCATTCTCCAGTGGGCCACGCTTTGTCATAACTCTCCACCATGACCCGTCCGTCTTGGGTGGCCCTACATGGCATGGCACATAGTTTCATTAAGTTAGGCAAGGCTGTGGTCCATTTGACCAGATGGGTTAGTTTTCTGTGATTGTAGTTTTCAATCTGTCTGCCCTCTGATGGAGAAGGATAAGAGGATTATCGAAGCTTCCTGATGGGGGAGACTGAGGAGGAAACTAGGTCTTGTTCTGCTGGGGGGCCATGCTCAGTAAATCTTTAATCCCATTTTCTGTTGAAGGGCAGGGCTGTGTTCCCTCTCTGTTATTTGACCTGAGGCCAAACTATGGTGGAGGTAATGAAGATAATGGCAACCTCCTTCAAAAGGTCCCATGCAGGCACTGCTACACTCAGTGCCCCCAACCCTGCGGCAAGCCACCACTGACTCACGACTCTGCTGGAGACTCCTGGACACTCACAGGTAAGTCTGGGTCAGTCTCTTGTGGGGTCACTGCTCCTTTCTTCTGGGTCCTGGTGTGCAAAAGCTTCTGTTTGTGCCCTCCCAGAGTCTGTTTCCCCAGTCCTGTGTAAGTTCTGGCAGCTCTGTGGTGGGTTAATGGCAACCTACTCCAAGAGGGCTTATGCCATACCCAGGTCTACCACAGCCAGAGCCCTAAGACTGAACAGACTAAGACAGTGACTGATTAAACCCAAAGCCAATATCATAACTAAAATCATTTCCTCCCCAAAAGAACCCCAAGCCCTCAACTTTCACTCTTTTACTGCGTTGTTTTCTTCATAGCACTTTTTTAAAAATAAGATATTTATATTTCAAACTGTATAGCTCTTCCTATACAGTTTCTTCCTATAGATCTTTCTATTCATTTACTAAAGTGTAAATTAGCAACTAGAATAATGCCTGAAGGTAATAGATACTTGATAAATAGCCACTGAATAGGTGTTGAACACACAATTTAGCTACGAAACTGCTAACTGTCTTCATGAGCTGTTGCTGCTGCTAAGTCGCTTCAGTCGTGTCTGACTCTGTGAGACCTCAGAGACAGCAGCCCACCAGGCTCTCATCCCTGGGATTCTCCAGGCAAGAACACTGGAGTGGGTTGCCATTTCCTTCTCCAATGCATGAAAGTGAAAAGGGAAAGTAAAGTCGTTCAGTCATGTCTGACTCTTAGCGACCCCGTGGACTGCAGCCCTCCAGGCCCCTCCGTCCATGGGATTCTCCAGGTGAGAGTACTGGAGTGGGGTGCCATTGCCTTCTCCGGTCTTCATGAGCAGGGAGCGTTTAATTTCCAAACCCTCCCTGGTAGCAAGGGAAAATATTTGTTTCACATCCATCTAGCACACTGAGTTGAAAAGGGGAAAAAAAATTACATTTCCATGTTTAAAATAGTCTGAAAGTTTCTATCTTGTTTTCTTATTTTCTTATCTCTGTTTTCAAGTTAAATGATTATTATGCAGTCTGGGGTCTCCAGAAAGCTCCCACATTGTCCTGAAGCTAATTTGTTCTAGACCTGAGGACCTAGTTTTCTCCCCACACAGTGCAGCTGGAGAAACGTGTGAAACCTAGGAGGAAGGGAAAAGGAAGAGAGCCGAGGTGACTCCTGATCTTGCTGTCTGTGCTCTACTTGTGTTATATTTCAATCTTCAAAATATATTATGGGGTTCCGAGAAATTGCATGAAAACCTTTTTCTTCAGAACAGTTAAAGCTAATCAACTAAAGGAAGAAAATGCATAGAAATTAAATAGAAAATTAAAATTGGCAGATGGGAAAGAAATCATTGAAAGGAAAATGTCTGTTAAAAAATATATTCTTTTTAGTTGACTTTTGGGCTTCCCTGGTGGCTCAGAGGATAAAGCATCTGCCTGCAATGTGGGAGACCTGGGTTCAATCCCTGGGTCAGGAAGACCCCCTGGAGAAGGAAATGGTGACCCACTCCAGTATCCTTGCCTGGACAATTCCATGGACAGAGAAGCCTGGTAGGCTACAGTCCATGGGGTCGCAAAGAGTCGGGCATGACTGAGCGACTTCACTTTCTTTCACTTTCGTTGACTTTTATCTGGTCTATAGAAAAGTAGGACTCTATTTCACAAAAAAGTCAGATGTCATGTCTCTTTATCATTGTGTGATTGCACTTATAATGCATTCATCAGGCTTGTTGACTGAAGTTATTACATTCTAATATAGATTAGCTAAATTGTTGGAACACAGATGTGCACTCAAAGAGAGCATGAATTTTAAAATCCAGTTTTATATTATATTTCTTGAGAAGTTTTTACTGTGGTTTGAAATCCACCCTGGAAGAGCATCATAGAATATTCTGCCCATTTGTATTTTATGTGACAAAACCAACAGGTTCACCATTTATTCATAACTAAAATTGAATTGTCTGAGAATTGCAATAACTGTCAGCCTCTAAAGAGCTTATCTCATGTCTCACAGTTTGATTGGATTGTTTTCTGAAACAGTCTTTCCTTTTCAATATCATAAAGACCATAAATGCTTATATTATTGTTCTTTTGTTCTCTTTCCCAGAACTTTGTTCATTTTAATTTTCAGTCATAAAGGCCTAAAATGACCCTGCTTTTCCTTCTAACCCATAATTCAAGTAAAGTGCAATTGTGGGGCATTTGACATCTTTCTATCTATGACTGCATGGAAAAGACAAGGACCTTAATAAGGAAAGTAATTAGTGAATCAAGTGATCAGGATCATAAAGTAGCAAAGCAAATTTCACTCTATAAATAAATGACTCTTAAGCTACGAACCTGAAGCTGAGCCAGTTATCAAAAAATCAAAGCACATAATGATAGAAGGCATTAAGTCATGCCAGACTCCCAACTTAAGTGCTCTGACCTGAGATAGCCCTGGGGTAGCAAATGAGCTACTCAACAAAGTTTACTGTAAAGCAAGTTTTTATAGTGATGAATATACTTCTTGAGCATTAAAAGACAAACTAAAATTACACTGGAAAAAATGTCATCCATAAACACATCATAATTTATTGAAGCCCTAATCATGCTAGCATGATTAATATTAGGCATTATAGTAAAAAATGGAGGAGGAAATGGCAACCCATTCCAGTATTCTTGCCTGGAGAATCCCATGGACAGAAGAACCTGGCAGGCTACAGTGCATAGGGTCGCAAAGAATCGGACACAGCCCGAAGCTTCTTAGCACACACGCATGTGTGGGAAAAAAAAAAACTTAAGCTTGGTTATAGTTATAGCACAAATGTAAAAAAAATTAAAAAAGGAAAAAAGGTTTTAAATATTTTTTTAATATTTACTTCTTTGGGGCTGTGTGGGGTCTTAATTGCAGCAGGCAGGCTTCTCCAGTACAGGGCATGGGCTCAATTGTCCCCACGGCATGTGGGATCTTAGTTCCCCAATCAGGGATCGAACCTGAGTCCCCTGCATTGGAAGGCAGATTCTTAACCACTGGACTACCAAGGAAGTCCTTTAAATATTCTTTATTATCAAAAAGTATGTCATAATGAGGGGAATCTAAGCAGCACATCTAGATACACTGCTAAGTCACTTCAGTCGTGTCCGACTCTGTGTGACCCCAGAGATGGCAGCCCACCAGGCTCCCCGTCCCTGGGATTCTCCAGGCCTGAACACTGGAGTGGGTTGCCATTTCCTTCTCCAATGCATGAAAGTGAAAAGTGAAAGTGAAATCACTCAGTCGTGTCCGACTCTTAGCGACCCCATGGACTGCAGCCTACCAGGCTCCTCTGTCCATGGGATTTTCCAAGTAAGAGTACTGGAGTGGGGTGCCATTGCCTTCTCCAATCTAGATACACATAGAGCTACAAACATGATTTCAATTATACACATACACACACAGATATTAATCAACAACAAGCACCTCAGGGTAGTGGAATGCATAATGTTTACTTTATTCTTTTACAGATTCACAAAATTCCTAAAATAACTATGTGTTACCTTGGCAATCACATACATAAAAGCCTATTTAAGTCATCTGACTCTCTAAATGATATCTACCTAATCTAACATTCTTTAACCTCAACTATCAAAAAAAAATGCTTCATATACTCTATATTAAATAAATACTAAGTCTAGAGTATTAGGAATGTAACATTACCACAGTCCCTTTCCTATTAATTATTTTCATGAGAATCTGAAGTTCCCCTTCCCTCCCCCGCCAACACACAGACTAGAAAGCAGGCAAACGAGTTCCCCACTTCTTTACACTTGGAAGACAAATCTAAATTGGAAAATCTTCATGTTAGATATTTTTTGATAAGATACCCTTGAGATACCTCCAAACTTCACATAGAGGACTACCATCTGCCAATCAAGGGTCACATTAGGCTCTCCAGAGACCTGAATAAACATTGAAGAGATTAGATACTTCATATGAAATTTTTCAAAGTGATACAAAAATCACATTTACACTGAAATTAAAATTGTGTCTGTTTAAATGTTCCACTTACAAAGTTTAGAATTCTCTTTTCAATAGTGAAGGCAGATGATTCTTGTGCTGATGCCCTAAACAAGCCTGTTCTCTGTCCTTTGCCTAACCTATCCATATACCTAACAGTGCTCAGCTCTGCTCCTGTACCCAATTATGCAGAAAGACTGCAGATTAGGGAAATTACCAGCACATTCTCTCTTTGTATAAATATCCCACCTCAAATGTCAAGGTTTTCAGGTTAACAATAAAAACATTGTTTGTAAATTCTTTTTCTTCCTCTCTGAGGCACACAAAGCCCTTTCTACAAGGTCAGATCCCAGATGGTATACTGCTCCTCTTGTTTCTTATGGAAGCATTCATTTACTCATAAACTAAATGTAGGACTGAACTGAATAGGACAGTTTGGAGTGATTTATCCCAATCTGGCTATAGAAACACAAAAGTCATGGTAATTAAAATACATGGGTATGTATGTTTGTTTTTAGAAATTTTAGACATTTTAAGACTTGACTTTGAATTAAGAAAGATGCTACAAACAAAGAGCTCATGTGTTTCAGGAAGCAGAGCCTTCAGAATGAAAACCAAGTACTGAATCCAGTTGTCTGAAACAATCAATTGTCAGCAGCTTGAAACAGGTTTGTGTTGCACTCTGTGTTTAAGTGTTAGCAATTATAAATTTGCAAGTGTAACTAACACCTAAAGAGAAGGAGAAAGCTTTCAATGCTACTTACTGTTCAAGTAAGTAGCATTGACAATAAAGAAAAAGGGAAATGCGGTTTTATTTATAATCTGAGAGAGCACACACACAAAAGAGAATATGTTTCTACCATTATGCCCTCATAGTAGCAGTAACTAAAGAATTCAGAACCAGAGGGTTCAGGAATTCAAGAGTTCATTAGACAGAGGGAAGTGTTAGACCCCCACGGACACGGGCCTCCCTTTCGTCTGAGTTGGGTGTTTGTTCTGTCCCCCATTTAATATGGAACGACAAAGACATTCTGCGGGCCCCAGGTCATCTAAAGAGAGTCTGCAGTTGTCGCCTTCATTGCCACATTAGCTATGAGGCAGAACTTCCAGACAATTTCTTCTGTATGGCTCTAAGTTATCTTCAAGTCATACCTTCAAAAGAAAGTGACAGGTAATTTCTTCTAACACAATTCTCTTTCACCAACAAATGTATTTTGAAATATAATTCAGGTTTTTCATTTTAATCCAACAAAACTTCTTTTAGAAATGCATTAGCACACATAAATGCTGTTTTATTAATATATACTTATACCAGTTCAGCCTTCTTGTATGTGTTTGTATTGTTATTATCAGACTGAGTCTGTGAAGAGGACTGACTCTTTTTAGGTAAAACCCAAGATTGCCACCTGATATAATGTGAGGTATATGCTAAATGATTCAATTTTTCAAAATTATTCCTCTTGCCATGAAGCCTGGAAAAGTTTCACCATTTAAAATTTGCTGAATTCAGGAGCCTCCTTAGACTACCCTTGGACCACACCCTTGGAGACAATGATAATTCCCAAGAATTAGTCATTAAATAATATAAAGCCAGATATTTATGAAAATAATTTTCATGTACCAAAAAAGTATCTAAAATTTTCTAATCGATTAGATAATAATATCATAACAGATTATAACTTATTAGGTTACCTTACCAATGAACAGTTTAAAAATCAAAAAAGCAAAAAACTAACCAATCATCTATATTAAAGTATCAGCATCAGAGCTGCCAAATTCAATGGGCTTTTCTCTCAGTTCAGTTCAGTTCAGTCACTCAGTCATGTCCAACTCTTTGTGACCCCGTGGACTGCAGCACACCAGGCTTCCCTGTCCATCACCAACTCCCAAAGCTTGGTCAAACTCATGTCCATTGAGTCGGTGATGCCTTCCAACCATCTCATCCTCTGTCGTCCCCTTCTACTCCTGCCTTCAATCTTTCCCAGCATCAGGGTCTTTTCCAATGAGTCAGGTCTTCACATCAGGTGGCCAAAGTATTGGAGTTTCAGCTTCAGCATCAGTCCTTCCAATGAATATTCAGGACTGATTCCCTTTAGGATGGACTGGTTGGATCTCCTTGCAGTCCAAGGGACTCTCAAGAGTCTTCAACACCACAGCTTTTCTCTGCTCTTATCTGTTTCTACTTCCCAGTACTATTTGCCAACATCAGTTCCTCCCTTCTCTTTGTTTCCATGACTCCAATTCTTCCAGGTTTTCTCACTGGTCACTTCTCCTCCAGCTACTTCCTGGTTCTTCCTCTAAATTTTGAAGTTGCTGTTCAGTCACTAAGTCCTGTCCAACTCTTTGCAACCCTAAGGATTGCGATATGCCAGACTCCTTTTTTCTTCACTTTCTCCCACAGTTTGCTCAGATTCATGTCCATTGAATCAGTTAATGCCATCTAACAATCTCATTCTCTATCGCCTTCTTCCACTTTTGCCTTCAATCGTTCCCATATCAGGGTCTTTTCAAATGAGTCAACTCTTCACATCAAGTAGCCAAAGTATTGAAGCTTCAGGTTCAGCACCAGTCCTTCCAAGAATATTCAGCATTGATTTCCTTTAGGATTAACTGATTTAATCTCCTCTCAAGGGATTCTCAAGAGTCTTCTCCAGCACAACTCAAAAACATCAATTCTTCAGCAATCAGCCTTCTTTATGGTCCAACTTTTACATTCGTACATGACTACTAGAAAAACCATAGCTTTGACTATACTGAGCTTTATTGGCAATGTGATGTCCCTGCTGTTTAATATGCTGTCTATGTTTGTCACCACTTCCCTTCCAAGGAGCAAGCATCTTTTAATTTCGTGACTCCAGTCACCATTCGCAGTGATTTTGGAGCCCAAGAAAATAAAATCTGTCACTGCTCCCACTTTTTCCCCTTCTATTTGCCATGAACTGATGGGACTGGATGCCATGATCTTTTTTAATGCTGAGCTTCAAGCCAGCTTTGTCACCCTTCTCTTTTACCCTCATCAAGAGGCTCTTTAGTCCCAAGGGTTATTCCTGGGCACCTTCCTCTGTTTTCATTCTCCAAGTGACCTCATCAGTTTTGATAGATTCATAGACTGTGTGTTTGTGACTCTCAAATTTACATCTTTAGCTCAAATCTTTTTCTCCCTAGACTCAGACAAAAGCAGGCCATTTGAAACCTTTACCCGAAGGTCTTACAGACATTCCAAACTCAATATATTCAATATGGGAGTTCTTACCATCTTAATTATCAGTTGAGCAAGACGGCACCAGCATCCCATCCAGTTACTAAAGCCAGAAACCAGTCATCCTTGAATTCCTCACTTTCCCTCATGCCTTTCAACCAAAAATGCGTCTTGACTCTATCCACACATCTTTTGTTCCTCTGTGCCAGTAGCACACTAGGTGACCGTTATCTCTTAGCTAGATTACTGCAAACTGCTTCCTCCTTACTCTCCCTTCTACCATTCCCCCACTCCAACCCACGAGACACACAGAAGCAAAACCAATCCTAGCATATACTTGGAAGCAGCCATTTCCTTTCTTAATTCCCCTCCATGGTTTTTTGTTTCACATGGAATAAACTTTCCCATAATGTCTTCTAAAATCCAATCCCACCTATGTCTTCATTACTCTCCGCCTTTCTCTAAGACCTTCAGCTACTCCCACTGTATTTCCTCAAACTCTTCTCCACCTCGGGATGTTTGCATGTACTAGAAGTGTGAATAGATTCCAGATATATTTTTGGAGATGAGTTTAAGGACATGAGAAAAAGGAGGTGGGGGGGAGGTTCAAGGATAACCCCTTATTGACCTTCCTTAAACTCTTCATATAACTCTCCATGTGGTTAACTCCTTCTCATCCTTTGTATCTCAGCCAGCCCTGAACCCCACTGAGCTCAATCCCATAGTCACTCTGAATATCTCCCATCACACTGTATCCCTTCCATCAGGATTGGTAGAACTTCCAACATAGGAGCAAATACAGACTGAGTAAAGACTCTGCCAAGTGATGTAGGACAGTGAACCTCAGGTCACCGCTGTAGCAGGTATGAAGGGAAGAGACATAAACAAGGCAGTAACTCCCAAAATGAGACTATACTTGTTATACAACTGCATACAGTTCTGAATTTTGGTTCTAAATTCCCAATCTGCCCAAAATAGATCATTTAATCTATTCTGTTTTGATAAACACAGGCAAATATAAGAATTTTTTTAAATCACTTTTAGTTTAAAACTTGGTTCTTCTCTTTCAATAAAATTCAAGTACTACCTCAGCACTTGAAGATCATGGCAACCGGTCCCATCACTTCATGGCTAATAGATGGGGAAATAATGGAAACAGTGAGAGACTTTACTTTGGGGGGCTCCAAAATCACTGCAGATGGTGACTGCAGCCATGAAATTAAAAGATGCTTGCTCCTTGAAAGAAAAGCTATGACCAACCTAGACAGCATATTGAAAGCAGAGACATTGCTTTGCCGACAAAGGTCCAGATAGTCAAAGCTATGGTTTTTTTCAGTAGTCATGCACGGATGTGAGAGTTGGACCATAAAGAAAGCTGAGCACCTAAGAATTGATGCTTTTAAACTATGCTGTTGGAGAAGACTCTTGAGAGTCCCTTGGACTGCAAGGAGATCCAACCAGTCAGTCCTAAAGGAAATCAGTCATGAATATTCATTGGAAGGACTGATGCGGAAGCTGAAACTGAAACTCTGATACTTTGGCCACCTGATGCGAGGAGCTGACTCACTTGAAAAGACCCTGATTCTGGGAAAGATTGAAGGTGGGAGGAGAACGGGATGACAGAGGATGAGATGGTTGGATGGCATCACCGACTCGATGGACATGAGTTTGAGTAAGTTCCAGGCATTGGTGATGGACAGGGAAGCCTGGCGTGCTGCAGTCCATGGGGTCGCAAAGAGTCAGACATGAGAGTGACTGAACTAAACTGAACTACCTCAGTCACTATTCACAGCAGCACTTACACAGAATCATCTTTCAGGAGTTGAAATAGCTCAACTGGAATTCCATCACCTCCACTAACTTTGTTCATAGTGATGCTTTCTAAAGCCCATTTGACTTCACATTCCAGGATGTCCAGGATGTCTGGCTCTAGGTGAATGATCACACCATCGTGATTATCTTGGTCATGAAGATCGATTTGTACAGTTCTCCTGTGTACTCTTGCCACCTCTTCTTAATATCTTCTGCTTCTCTTAGGTCCATACCATTTCTGTCCTTTATTGAGCCCATCTTTGCATGAAATGTTTCCTTGGTATAGCTAACTTTCTTGAAGAGATCTCTAGTCTTTCCCATTCTATTGTTTTCCTCTATTTCTTTACATTGATCACTGAGGAAGGCTTTCTCATCTATCCTTGCTATTCTTCGAAATTCTGCATTCAGATACCCCATGTAAAGGGCAAAAAAATAAAAATAAAAATATCCCACATACAAGGGCAAACGGAAGCCCCAGCAAGACGGTAGGAGGGGCAAAATCACGTTTAGAATCAAACCCCATACCTGCCAGAGACACTCAGAGGACTCAAACAAATCTTGTGCACACCAGGACCCAGAGACCCCCCAGAGACAGCCAAAACTGTGTTTGAGTGTCTCCCACAGAGGTATGGGTCAGCCATGGCCTGCTGCCAGGGAAGGGGCTCTGGGTGTGGTAGACCTGGGTACGGCATAAACCCTCTTGGAGGAGGTCGCCACTAACTCCACCATAGAGCTGCCAGAACTTACGCAGTACTGGGGAAACAGACTCTGGGAGGGCACAGACAAAACCTTTTGCACACCAGGACCCAGGAGAAAGGAGCAGTGACCCCAAAAGAGACTAACCCAGACTTGCCCGTCAATGTCCAGGAGTCTCCAGCAGAGGCATGTATTGGTGGTGGCCCGCTGCAGGGTTGGAGACACTCAGTGCAAGAGTGCACCCATGGGACATTTTGAAGGAGGTCATCAATATCTTCATTACCTCCACCTTAGTTTGGCCTCAAGTCAAGCAACAGTGAGGGAACACACTCAGCCCTGCCCATCAACAGAAAATCGGATTAAAGATTTACTGAGCATGGCCCTGCCCATTAGAACAAGACCCAGTTTCCCCCTCAGTCTCTCCCATCAGGAAGCTTTCATAAGCTTCTTATCCTTATCCATCAGAGGGCCAACAGAATGAAATGCTTCATATGCAACTTCCCTAATCTATCATTTTTCTCTGAACCTAAGAGCAGTGGCTCAGATGGTAAAGACTCTGCTCACATTGAGGGAGACCTGGGCTTGATCCCTGGAGATGGGAATAACTACCACTCTGAAAAAAAAAAAAAAAAAAACTACCACTCCAGTATTCTTTCCTTGGACAGAGGAACCTGGTGGGCTACCGTCCATGGGGTTGCAAAGATCAGACATAACAGCAACTAACACTATGAGCAGTATTTGTTTCAGGTCCTTTGTCAAAGATCGAAACCACTATTTAAAATCTGAAACCAACAGAGCAATGATAAATGTGATGCTTATTTAAAAATAATGAAAAGCTATGTTGGTCAAGGAGAGCAAACTTCTGATCATGTAGAACACTTGTGAAAAACCTTTAATCATTACAGAAGTAAGAGTAAGTTGAAAGTCTTAGAAGCAAGTTTTGTGTTGATTACAGAGGAAGGAATTTTATGTCAGTCTTAGACATTCACTGTTACCCATTAGCAATCATTGTCACTAATCAATCACACAGACTTAAAAGTACTTTTAACCCTAACCTTAACCCTGGTGATAGAACTGTCAGTCTTTTTCTAGGAGTAAGGAGACTTTTTTTTTACTCTCAATCCCTTTTTGATCCTCTCTCAGACAAAGCTGCAGGAAAGATCATCAAGATTGTCCAAATCTTTTTCATTGTTCTTGATTCCCTTGAAAATTGATGTTTAATTTGAGAAGGTCTGATTTTCAGTTTGAGTGTTCCTCAGCATGATTTTACCTCTAGTGGGCTTTGGATCACAATAAACTATGGAAAATTCTGAAAGAGATGGGAATACCAGACCACCTGACCTGCCTCTTGAGAAATCTGTATGCAGGCCAGGAAGCAACAGTTAGAAATGGACATGCAACAACAGACTGGTTCCAAATAGGAAAAGGAGTATGTCAAGGCTGTATATTGTCACCCTGCTTATTTAACTTCTATGCAGAGTACATCATGAGAAACGCTGGACTGGAAGAAACACAAGCTGGAATCAAGATTGCCGGGAGAGATATCAATAACCTCAGATATGCAGATGACACCACCCTTATGGCAGAAAGTGAAGAGGAACTAAAAAGCCTCTTGATGAAAGTAAAAAAGGAGAGTGAAAAAGTTGGCTTAAAGCTCAACATTCAGAAAACGAAGATCATGGCATCCGGTCCTATCACTTCATGGGAAATAGATGGGGAAACAGTGGAAACAGTGTCAGACTTTATTTTTTTGGGCTCCAAAATCACTGCAGATGGTGATTGCAGCCATGAAATTAAAAGACACTTGCTCCTTGGAAGAAAAGTTATGACTAACCAAGATAGCATATTCTAAAGCAGAGACATTACTTTGCCAACTAAGGTCTGTCTAGTCAAGGCTATGGT
Organism: Capricornis sumatraensis; assembly: GCF_032405125.1. NCBI lineage: Eukaryota > Metazoa > Chordata > Mammalia > Artiodactyla > Bovidae > Capricornis > Capricornis sumatraensis. The sequence continues at coordinate 61,678,645 of NC_091087.1, forward strand.
TTTTCCTGTGGTCATGTATGGATGTGAGAGTTGGACTGTGAAGAAGACTGAGTGCCCAAGAATTGATGCTTTTGAACTGTGGTGTTGGACTAGACTCTTGAGAGTCCCTTGGACTGCAAGGAGATCCAACCAGTCCATTCTGAAGGAGATCAGCCCTGGGATTTCTTTGGAAGGACTGATGCTAAAGCTGAAACTCCAGTACTTTGGCCACCTTATGCGAAGAGTAGACTCATTGGAGAAGGCTTTGATGCTGGGAGGGACTGGGGGCAGGAGGAGAAGGGGACGACTGAGGATGAGATGGCTGGATGGCATCACAGACTCGATGGACGTGAGTTTGAGTGAACTCTGGGAGTTGGTGATGGACAGGGAGGCCTGGCGTGCTGCGATTCATGGGGTCACAAAGAGTCGGACACGACTGAGCGACTGAACTGAACTGAACTGAACTGGGCTTTGTATCCGGAGAAGGCAATGGCAGCCCACTCCAGTATTCTTGCCTGGAGAATCCCAGGGATGGGGGAGCCTGGTGGGCTGCCGTCTATGGGGTTGCACAGAGTCGGACACAACTGAAGCAACTTAGCAGCAGCAGCAGCAGCAACAGGCTTTGTATCATCTGTTCGGAGATTGATACATGGAAGAATTCAAGACTCTGGATAATAAACATGACATAACTGTGAAAAAAAAACAAGAATAAAGTACTATAAGATATCTACAACCATGGCCTAAGATTTCCCGAATTGTCCCAAGAACACAAGTCTCAACAGCTCCTTAAAGTCTACCTTAGATGATCAGGCTGCTTTTTTTCTTGTCTTATTTGACTGCATCGGGTCTTAGTTGCAGGATGTTGGATCTTTGTTACGACAAGCAAGATCTTTCATTGTGGCATGTGGGCTTCTCCCTAGTTGAGGCACGAGGGCTTAGTTGCCTCACAGCACATGGGATCTTAGTTTCCCAACCAGGGATCAAACCCATGTGCATTGGAAGATGAATTCTTAACCACTAGACCACCAAGGAAGTCCCCCCTCAGGTTGCTTTGAAGTTTTGCTTAGATACGGATTGTTTCACCACTCCCATGCCTGGTTAATCTACGTGAAAAATGAACTATTAGTAATTCTCCACTAACAAACAAACAAACAAACATGCAAGGCTATTATTTCATCTGTAATAATTTGGGCTAAGCAACTTAAGTGTTTATTCTCCAATATTGTTTACAAGATTGGGGACAAATTTTCAGACTATTTAGATTATTCAACTCCTATGAATGGAATTGTTATCCCCCAAAAGATTCTTTGGCGAGTTATTATCCTTAATAAAGTTTTATCTCACTAGACATTTCTAAGAAGATATAGTCCATTGAAGAACAGAAGAGTCATTCAATACGAATGATCTAATTACTCCACAGAACAATCAGCCAAGTACTCAATCAATATTAAAAAGCCTGATTTCCACACAGGTAAAAAAATCCAATAGCTGATACGAGATGCATGCAACTTTATTATAATTGAAGGCTTAATGCCATTGAGTTTATCATTACAGTCACTTTTGTATATCCCAAGGATCTCTGCAGCTTCCTTTTCCAGTACAAGGACAGTTTCATTTATTTATATATTGTCTAAAAAGGATGATCATCATGGGTAGGGAAAATGTAACACATATTTATACTATTCTTCAAATTGACTGTAGTAGCAATAGCTTGGGAGAGCTGAACTATAGAATTACAGTAATAACCATTCCTAGACTCATGTATGTTACTACTGTAGTGAGAGAACTATGATAAACTAAGTCATAAATGTATAACCTTAAACTAGTAAAGAAGGAAAATATGACATAATTTGTTATTAGAGGAATGTAGCAATAGGGATGCAAATGTTCCAGTGTACCAGCCCCAACCTCTGGCAGTTTGGGCCACACCCAGGAAAGAAGGAGTTAACAGTTTGGAATGTTAAAGTTGATGAGTCCCCAAGGGTAAGGCAGTACCACTGATGTCCTGAGACTAGTCCCCCCAGCCGCAACCCTGAGCTGTATTCTCAGGAGTCTTGAAGTGAATAACCCCAAAATGGTCACTCTTGTCTCAGAGGTGAGTGGAGAAAAGCACACTGAAAATATTCAGCCTTGTTGGTTGAGAAGCTATAGCTTTCTTCAAAGGTATTTTGGTTTGGTCCCAGAAATGGCAAAAATTATCAGTAATGAATGGAATGGGCCATTAAATATTTCAAATACTTCCTAAAGAATGGATCGTGAAGGCATTTGGTCCTGCCAATTTGGCCACCTCATGCGAAGAGCTGACTCATTGGAAAAGACCCTGATGCTGGGAAGGATTGGGGGCAGGAGAAGAAGGGGATGACAGAGGATGAGATGGCTGGATGGCATCACCGACTCGATGGACATGAGTTTGGGTGAACTCCGGGAGTTGGTGATGGACAGGGAGGCCTGGCGTGCTACGGTTCGTGGGGTCGCAAAGAGTCGGACACGACTGAGTGACTGAACTGAACTGAACAGAAACATCACTCATTTATACACTCATATCCATGATTCCTGCCCCTCCCCTACTCTTCTCTACCCATGATAATATTTAACAAGGAAATAAAAAAAAACTGCCACTGTGCTTTCAAACCTTTCCTCCTAAAGCCATGAACTTTTTTAGCCTAGAAGTAGAGTGTTTACAGCCTGTGTTTCCAGGTGACCTATGTCTATCTGAATGCACTAGAGGGGAAATATCTTTAGATTATAAGTGAGAGAATTTGATAAGGTGACACCTAGGTGCCTAGAGTCATACTCTGAAATACTTTACTATCACTTACAAGTTGTCACTAAGAATGAAGTCTCCAGCTTCACTTTCTATTTCCTGATACCACACTCAATGACCTCTGTTTTAGGGTAAGTGACTAAAGTCCAGAAGAGTGCAGTCTCATCCGTGCAGCTTATGTGACAGATATTGGGATCAAGACCAAGTGAAACCGCTCAGTCGTGTCCGACTCTTTGCAACCCCATGGACTGTATGTAGCCCACCATGCTCCTCCGTCCATGGGGTTTTCCAGATAAGAGTACTGCAATGGGTTGCCATTTCCTTCTCCCGAGGATCTTCCCCACCCAGGGATCAAACCCAGGTCTCCTGCATTGTAGGCAGATGCTTTACCGTCTGAGCCACAAGGGAACCCCCCCCCCCACCACCACCCACCCACCCACACACACACACACACACACACACACACCCACGCAGCACCCACACACACCACAGACACCCCACACATGCCACCCACACCCCACCCACCCACACACCACACACCCACACACCACACCCACACCACATTGGGATAATTCAACATAAATGTGAGGACAAAATGGCCCTTAGGAGAAGGACCTGGCTCCACAGATGAGAGCTTGAGTCTTGCCAGAGGGTTAGAGAAAATGGTGAGGTTACTTGAATGAGGATCTGACATTTGGAGATTCATCAGTTGGAATCCCTTTTTCACTTCCCAGAGTACAACCAAAGATGTGGGGAGGGCTAAGAGGTTGATGCTTTCCAATACTCTTCCAACCTTTGTGAAACTTAAGTAGAGGGCTCTGTTCTGTAAGACTGAGTTCTTAGTTTACTTAGCCAAGGATACTGAAACTAGGCTGAAGCAAGGTAACAAAGCAGAAACACAACTACAACTTCCCAGGCCTGACCAGGGTTCCAAAGCTCTCCACAATACCCAATATGATACTAACCAGCCAAACTCTTAAGAACGGTTGAAATAAACACAAAGTCACATAAAGGGACAAAAAAAAAAAAAAAAAAGATGGAAAGATCTTAAAAGAACAAGAGACCCTTTGAAATGGGAGGCCATGCCAATGCGGCAATTTCACAATCTTTATATGTGAAGAGCTGGTGGGTACCCTCCAGCAGACCTTAACCCAATATAGCAGCAGCATCTGAACACTGGACCCAGCTAAGAGTCCAGGGCAAAGCTAGATCACTGAGCCTGAAATGGCACTGCCCAGAATGAGGACTACCTTTAAAAAATGGGGAAAAGGAGGATTTCCTTGGCAGTCCAGTGGTTAAGACATTATGTTTCCACTGCACAGGACATGGGTTCAATCTCTGGTCAGGGAACTAAGATCCTGCAAGATGTGTGATACAGTCAAAAAATAGGGGGGAGTAAAAAAAATTGCTAAAGGATCCAGGAGGAGACCTTCCTGCCATGTCAGGGTTGGCCCCAGACCCTTGAAAAAGTTGCGTTAAATAGAGAAGTTACTCAGCTACACAATACCTTCTGCCACACTCTGACCTGTGTATGATGTGTAATATATTGCTTTAGCCTGCACCGCAGGGCTTCACATGCGACACCAGATGAGTATGACCAGCTAACAGCAAATCTGCCTTTTGCACAGCACACTACTCCTCCCTTCCTTCACATAGTGGTGGTGCATGGCCTTTACAGACAAGAAGCTTATACCCACAGCAAACAAAAGCAAGGGCATGTTTTTATCCCTTAACATAGACTTGAGTCTTAAGATGGCTTCTTTCTTCTTGGCCACACTATAGGGCACATATTTCTTCCATAAATTCCATAAACAATAACCAAACAGAAATAAAGCAAGCAGTGAGTTACTTTGCTTATAGAACTCAATTATTTTCTATGAAAGCAAACAGTGAGCACCTATTTTTTGCCAAGCATTTTAGGAAGCCTTCTTTTAAAGTTATCAATCTGAAAGTCAGATGGTACTTCCAACTAAAATCCCCCAGGATTTTGTTGTTTTAGAACTGAAAGTACTAGAAGACGTTTAGCACAGATGGTCTCAAAAGGATATCTGAATTGGGTACTCCCAAGAATGTGATTGCTCTTATTGCTGCTTGCCTAAAACATCACAGTAAATTCCTAATTGGTGTCCCTACCTCCTATCCACTGTCTCCTCTCAGATCCATTTTACCCAAGCTGTCAGAGCCATCTTCCTAAAAAATCAACATTAGCATTTCACTTTCTCCTTTTTTCTTCCCTCAATAATCTTTCATAAAGCCCAAATTTGTTATCGTGAATCTCACAAGCCTTTTATCACCTAGTTCTGACATCTTTTTCCAGTCTTATCCCCTCTCCTGCAAAGGCTAGAATATCTTCCTAACCTACAAATGAGAAGAAGTTTAGAAAATGCTATTAATCTTTTTATATTTTAATATTGTCTTTGGCACTGAGACAATAATATAGTAGCTCTTTCCCAGAAACAGTCTTATAAAAACCCCCAAAGGAACCAATGGTTAGACTCTGATTCAAAGTACAGCTGTTAACAGAAGCATTCTCATTGCTGTGAGCTGTGGGATTTTTTTTTAAGCAAAGCTACATAGAATATTATTTGTGCCACAGTGAAGGAGATTCAGGCCAGAATTTTAACGAGCATCATAAAATCTGCTGAGAATAAGCAGTGACCACAAACGTTAACCCAATACCTCTTTGGGTTGTGGTATATAATGGTTCAAAAATGGACCCTGGGGTCTTACGCTGCTATTATTCTCTCTGAATGGCCCCTTTATTTACTAGAATAGCCATAAATAGATTTTCAAAGTAAAAATCAAATCTGGCTTGGGCTTAGAGAAAGGAGATGAGCGGATGCCACTGTCCTTTCTGGCATGCTCTCCACCTGGCCTGGATCCTCTTGCTGCTCAGCACCAGACCGGCCACTGTATGCACCGTGCATCTTGGTTCACCTTGTCTCACTGCCTCCTTCTGCCCCTAACCAGTGTGACTCACATTCTCTCAGTACCTACTCCCAACTAAAGGCTGATTGAATTATTGGTCCCAAGTATTTCCCTGTTGTAGGATTAAACATCCGTACCGTGTGACATGTCACTTTGTATGACCTCCCACTGTGGGTAAAATATACTTTCCTGCCCCTTTGATACTGGCTTTGCTCTGGTCACTGAATGTTAGTGGACATGACATGAGCAGAGACCTTAATGGTACTTGCATAGTTTGGCTTGTACTTTTGTGCTCCACAAGGAAAATAACGTCCCCAGGTAGCAGCTAGTCCAAGGAGAATGAGAAAACTGGGGTGTATGTAAATGCAACTGATCCCAGCCAAATCCAGCAAAGCCCCAGGCAACCCACAGCCCCATGAGCAAAAATATATAAATGTCTGTCTTTGTAAAACCCTGAGTTTTTGAGATGGTTGTTACCCAGAATTATTGTGATAAGAACTGAGTAATACCCTATCTAATAAATCCAACATTGCCTTGTATAGTCAGACTTTTATCTGTGAAATGGAAATAAGAAAAAGAACCTAACTCAAATAGTTACAGCAAGAAACAAATGAGATAAAAATTGTAAAACCCCTAGGTAGCGGCTGGCCCACAGAAAAATACATTATAGTAGTTTTGAGGTTATTTGATCAATCTGTTACTTTTGCAAGTGTATTTGCATTTTCAAACATTTTCCCCAAACAGAATGATCAAATTTATAAGTTCAGCTAGGTACTCTGCCTACTAATAAGCCACAGTGCCTGTTTGGGAAGGTCCAAATAGGAAAAATTTTTCCAAAGTGGAAAAACTTCAGGAAGAGCTGAGAGAGGAGACAGAAAACACATAAGCATTTACCTGGAATATTAGGGAGGCAGAAAACACTTTGGAGGGCATTTAGGTCAGTCTCCAATGAGATAAGTAGCTTGACCAAAATCCTAGAACTTAGGCTCCTTTTAGCCCTTTCCTGGCTTACACAAACAAGATAAGCCTTAAGCTCTTCTTAGTACTAAGCATTTGCCTCCAACAAGGCTTCTAATCTGACTCATGATTCTTCAAAGTTAACCTTTGAGGGAAACATTACTATATCCTAGGGTAACAGAGGGCTTCCCAGGTGGCTCAGCAGTAAAGAACCTGCCTGCAATGCAGGAGATGCAGGTTCGATCCCTGGGTGAGGAAGATCCCCTGGAGAAGGAAATGGCAACCCACTCCAGTATTCTTGCCTGGAGAATTTTACTGACAGAGGAGCCTGGTGGGCTGTAGTCCATGGGGTCGCAAGAGTCCTACCTGACTGAGTGACAACCACCACCACAGGAACATAGAAGAACTTGGTTAGAATTAACACTGATTCCTCCAGCTCCCTTTCTAAAGAAATCTATTTCTTTCACTAAGTTCTGAGTAAATATACTGTCAAAGCCAAAATGCTTCCCATAAAAGTCTCATCCTTTTCTCTAAGTACTTTAAATGATTTGAACAAAACCACTTTATGCTCAGTTACACAACAGTTTTACCTACAGCATTTTAAAATAGGACAGCACTTTAACCCAGAGAAATGGATATCTGATGGTGAACTTGGAAGCATGGCAGCAAGTGAATAATGGAGAGAGATTTGAGGGGGAGAGGAAGTTTTATAAGGTCCTGAAAATCGTAGCAAATATTCATTTATTTATTTCATCTAGTGACCAAGCCAATCATGGTGGCTGAATCAGGACAAATGTACAGAAGGATTTCAAGAATCTAAAAATGTATGCTGTGCTTTTTCTTATAAAAAGTAATAGGTCAGATGTGAGTAGTTCTCATCACCCCTTGGCCAGCAAGATTCTGAGTTGTGCTAACATGTATGCCGGGAGCCAGGGTGAGGAATCCCGCCCGTGGCAAAGGTCATGAGGAAGGAAGCCTGACAAAACACAAAGGTGGGGAGCAGGCTTCAGGGGTTCCCCCTGGAATTTCCTGAGCATCTAACCCCAAAATCAGAATCTGCCTGCTTTACTATATTATGCTTTTCACCTACTCTTCTGACATTAACAGGGGGCTGTCCCCCCCCCCACCTTTTTTTAGGGAAAAATTAATTTAGAGCTTTTAGATAATAAGTCTCCTGGGCATAATAAGAGTGTTTCAATCCAAAAACCCCTCTGATGGCTCTCTAACTTGCCTTACCTGGACTTTTACAACTACGCATGTGATTGTTTACAGCCCCCCAACTGTGAGAGGCTCGGGAAGCCTACAACATAAAGCCTTTCAAAGAGTTAAAAGTTATTAGAGTAGCACTGGTGTAGGATTTCGCTGTTGAGCCAATGCTTGTTGCTAAGTTCCCATATCTCTTATCCACTGTGCACCTGAGAGCACATTCCTTAACATAGTTAGAATGTAAGAAAAAACAAGTGTAGCCTTGAAACTGACCACATCAGACTTTTGAGCTAATTGGTTCTTTCTTTGTTGTAACTTACTGCACCTTTGCTTTGTGAAAATGTAACTTTGTTTGATACTTTCTGAGGCTGACATAGATTAGAAATATGGGGAAAGAACACTTCAGGGGAGGACGGGTTTTCTGGTTGAGCAGCCTTTATCAAGGGAGGGTCTTAAGATGTTCCACAGGCCTCCAAGGCCAGAAGATAATGTACACAACATCATTTGTGGGAAAGGTATAAAAGTCCTTTTAAAAAATAAAGTTATTGGGGCCTCACTCACCGAAGCAGCTTGGTCTCCCCGTGTCTTCTTTATTTTCTGGCTGAATTCTCATCTGGGGCGTGGAGGCTCGCCATGTCTACTTACTTGCCCTGGCTTCTAAGACCCACACAAAGGGGAGCCCAAGGCGGGGCACCCTCCACTACTCAAACGGGCGCCAGTGGCCTAACGTAGATGGTGCAAACCTCTTGTCTCGAGGTTTCATTAGTTCTCCACGTAAACCAAGTTATTCAGCCTCTTTTCTCCACTAATTTTCCTACTACACTATTTTTTCCTAATCTAATCTTAAATTTCTAATTAAATAAATCTCTCCTCGCTGACTCCGTCCACCCTTCGAATTCCCTGGATCCACCGGGGCTGGACCCCAGCACATGTATGTCTATTCTGAAGGAAGCTAATGGTTTTTTTCTATGAGAAAACAGAAGGACATTTATTGGGCATCTCCTATGTATTCTTCTAGGAGTCTTACAATGTTACAAAGCAGGTAAAGGGCTAGCTTCATGGGCATATGACAAGTGCGATCAGATAGAGCCTTTCTCTTAATAGCTCTGTTGTTGCCATGTTAACATTCTTACTGATTTTAATTTAGAGCATGTGTTTTGTAAGTGAAGTACAGTGGGACCACAGGGGATGCACATGAGCAGAACAAATACATGCACGTGTCAACTATAACTTGCCACTCCATTCACACAGCCTTCATGGCTTCCATAACATGCGTATTTCCCTTTGAGTCTCACTAAAACTCAGTGCACAGCGGGTCCACCAGAATTCTGTGCTCATGTTCCATACGACACATCTATGTCATATGGGACACATCTATGTCATGTGGGATGTGTCAGGGGTGACTGATACATTGGAGTCCATGCCCTACCCTTTTGAATGGAGCCTTGCTTGGAGCACAAGCAAAAGATAATGGTGTTCTAAGAAACATGAACAACCAAGGGACTCAATCATATCCTTTTTTAATCATGTTATTTAATCATGTTACTTCCCAGTAGCACTAACGCTAAATATCATGACATAGTTAAAAAAAAAATAAAAAGGAAAGGTAAGGCAACCCACAGTTGAGTTCATTTCAGACCTTTCCTCCTCATCACTAAGTTAGACCTGAAGTGTATTGGTATAATATGCACATATAAAGAACTGAAATTAAATGCTAGCTTTGTGCAGCTTTTTTCCCCACTGTTCTGATAAGAATGAACTATATATGCATGTACAAGCTATGGAATACTAATGATTCCACATACAAATCAAGTGCCCTTATATTTATGGGCTTCCCAGGTGTCTTCGATGCTAAAGAACTTGCCTGCCAATGAAAGAGACATAAGAGATGCGGGTTTGTCCCCTGGGTCAGGAAGATCCCCTGGCAGAGGGCATGGCAACTCACTCCTGTATTCTTGCCTGGAGAATTCCATGGACAGAGGATCCTAATGGGCTACAGTCCACAGCAAAGAGTTGGACATGACTGAAGCAATTTAACATGCACACAGACATACTTGCATTTACAGTTATATATTGCAAATATGTATTGCCATTATATAGAATAAAGATCCAAGTTATAAATTTAAAATATTTTTCTGAACTTACTATTATACCATTATGTTTCATAAGTTATAAAATTTTATAAAGGAAAAAGCACTTTATATATCAGTACTTTAATAGTATATTTTTTTCCTGCTTTTTTAACAAGGAGCCCAGCATTTTCCTTTTGCTATAGCTGGCCCTGAGTTGGTACGATTATCCCTCATATATACAAGAAAACTGAGACTCAGTGAGATTAAGTAGCTTTCCCAAGATCACAGAACTAGCAACTGGCAGACACCAAGACTCAAACATAAGCCTGACTCCAAAGATATTGCTCCCCTACCAGTTCATACTGCAACCAAACAGCAGCTGGGAAAAGAGCCAAGAGAAACTACAGATTCAGGCTTGGGGCTGAATCTGTTGCTTTAATTCCTGTCCAGGTAAACTTGTTTAGAGCAAAGATTTTGGCTAAGACCTACCTCACATACTACAAAGTAGCTGTAAAGTTAAGAAGGCTGTTTTAGGAAACTTCTAGCATTCCTTTCATCAATCTGTGATCTAGTTTCTCAACTACAGGCTTGAGATCATCAATTCAAATAGAAGTTTATCAAGCTCAGTTGTCAAATAAGAACCTTCTGTTATCTTTCAAACTATTTTTTCTCAATCTCACATATTTTTAAATTTCATATACGAAGTCACATAAAAATACTTTAACATTTTTATACCATGTCATAATTACTAACTGAACAGTCCAAGGAATCATGTTAGTGTGACTGCAATACGAATATTTTGAATGACTTTTGCCCACTCAATATTTGCCTGATATTTCATAAGCATCCTGTTGTCCACAAGATCTTAGACCGCTAACAATTCACCTTCTTGCTTGAGCAGGCATTTTCTTGGATTCACAGCAACAGTTTCTAAGGCCGCTCTCTCAACTTTCCCCTTAGCATTTACAAAGTCAGAGTCAGCAAGCATATATACTAACAATAGTTAAGGGATCATAATTCTTCATAAACTATAAATGGTCAGTGAGAGAGTTATCTTTCTACCACATCTGAAGGGGGAAATGTGTTTCTAAAGCTAAAAAATATAGATATTTCCTTTTATCTTTTTAAAATAGAAGTCACCATCCATGCTTGATGGTGACACATATGTATGCATATATATATATACACACACATTTACTTTTTACCTCTATATCATGAAGTTGTTGCCATAGCTAGAAATGTGAAATACTTGTACCAAAATTTTATCACAGCAACTCTTCCTTTGAGACTTTCAGAGAATTGAATATAATTTATAGATATTTCCAGACATAGAACACAAATACTGCTGTCAAGAAAATTTCCTCTAAGAATGATGCAGCAAAGATGTTACTGTCAGAAAAACAATGAATTCTTCAATGATAATTTCTATAATACATTCCTGAAAGTGTAGGAATAACACTACATAAATATTCTTATTTGAACAACTTGAGAAGACATGCATAAACATAAACTGTATTTATAGGTTTAAAAATGGCACTACATGAGTCCTGAAAAATATTCCTTTAGATTTTTTAAATTCATGGAATCCTACTGCTAGCTAAAGAATAAAATAAAAAGTGGAGGATGCAAAGACACACAACCAGAGACTTTTCAAAACAAAACTAAATGTAGTCTACCATCATAAAATGGCTTTCAATAAGAGAGAAATTATAATTTTCCTCATGCCAAAAACTGCTCATCTGGTCCCCACAGCTCAAGAGCCAGAAAAAAATTCCAAGGGGGAGAAAAATAGTGAGTCTACTATATAAGAAGAAACTAAAAGCAGATGATATTCTTATTTAGAAAATAGAGCCTGAGAAATTATGATTCTAATTTAAAGATACATACACTATATAAATATAGTAATGAGTCCCTAGGTTCATGCCCACTAGATTCAAACATATATCAGTGTTATTCCTAACCCAATATATTAATTTAATAATTTATAATGAGAAGTGGACCAGACATTGCTGAGAATGTTAGGTACATTCAAGAGGGCAAATTAAAGTCTGATGGTTGTTTATGAGGCTAGAATTAGAAAAATGATTGGTGCTTACTTACAGAATAGATCCAAAACTCTGGGAGCTGAATTTTAAAATCCTTTCTCCTTTCCAGAATATTTCTATCAAAAGAACCTATCACTAGAAAAGGAGTACCCTGCAAAACATAATAGGTTCCAGAGATCTTTAAAGTAATCAATAATAGAACTATAAAAGCTATTTAAGGAACTCTAAAAACACTAGAGTAAATCCCTAAGTTTTCAGGGAGAATAGTTATAGTCTCCCATAAAACATCTCCTCATTTTACTATAGAAACACCCTGCTGGTTGACTCCAGCCACACCACAATGCTTCTGGGCTGAAGGTACTGCTGGAGTCCATCTTCAAAGCCTCCAAGAGTCCCATCCATCTGCATGTTTCTCCCCTCTTCAAAAGTAAAACCTGACTCAGGTAGACCTGACCAGGAAAGTTTCTTTGCCATTGCTTTTCATTTACTTCCTCCTCCCCATTCCTCAGTCAAATTCTTATCTCAGCTCCTTTTTTCTCCAGAAAGCTAAATCATTTAATGTCTGATAATGTATTTAATGTATTATTCTTCCCAGTGGGTTAGTGTTTTTACCAGATAAAATGCCTGTCTAGACTTATTTCAGGCTTCAGGGCCTCTGATAAGGTCATGATTTTTTAAACATCAACTATAAATGAGACTTAATTCAGAAAAAAAAAAAAAAGAATCATTAAGAGCTTATTTAAAATGCCAGTCTCAACTCCTACAGATTTTTAAATTTAAGGTAGGACCCAGAAACCTGAATTTATAACAAATAACCTGCCCCCATGCTCTGTGATGCTTAGGTGAGCAATCTGAAGGGACCACTCTTTGAGGAAGTGTTGCAAAACAAGGTATTTTTTGATTAAGGAAGTCTAGATTATCAGAAACCATTGGCAAGTATAGCTCCCTCCCTCTCTCTTCAACCAGTATCAGTGCCTCCTTATAATTACGGCTATTTATTTCCTAACCAGTTATAATTATTCTGCTGCTCACCCTGCAAATCCAGGCCTGTAAGTGTTCACTCTGTATGCCAATAGGCATACAAATTCCACCTTGATTCAGATGGACTTCATGTTAAAGTCAGGCTCTTGTTCTCAAGTTCTGAGATTTGTTCTAGTGACATAGCTGATCTAAATGCCATGATTTCTGGCTTGAGGTTGTTTCCTACTATGTCCTCTCAGCACTCGCCTGCCCTCTGGGCTTTCCAAGCTCCACAAACTGTCAGTCTCTGATGACCACAGACCACATTTTGCTGATCAAGATCTTTGATGGTGACCCTCCTAAGCCCCTGTTTTTCCATGGCTGGTTAATGGACCACTCACATCTTTTAAAATCTGGGTACCTAGGGGTGGAATCCAGAAACACACGTTGAATAAGTTCCTCAGGTGTAATCAGTGTAAATATCATTGGTATTCAGGAATTTCTCAAAATTTCCTAATGATAAAAAGCATCAGAACACTGAAAAATAGTTTGCTAGACCTCACCATCTGGTGATGCTGATGGGGACAGGGTAAGCTTTATTCTTAACAAGTGTTCCAGGCTAATTCTAATAACAGTAATTTGAGAAACCCTGACCTAAAGTAACAATATAAGATTTTAACATCAGGATATCTTTACAAGTTCAGATATATTATTCTGAATATTAAAACTAGGAGCATGAAGGTAGCTGCTGTTAGAAAGGTAATCAGAAGATAACAAGTAGCTTAACAGGAAGGCTTGCACTTATATTTCATCTCTCACATGCAAATATGTTAAGTGGTAATGAACAGATTTTTAAGTAATACTTGAATACTTCAAATCTCATGTTGCAAGAGTGAGATTTTTCAGTTCCCTTTTAAAAGATGAATTACTTTGGAAGAGTTTTCCCCATGAACACATCAAAAAGACATCTACATGTGGAGCAATTCTCACTAAAAACAGACTGGAGACTCGCACAAAACTCATATAACCAAGGCTGTAAGAAAAATTCACACAGAGTCGGATAGGACAGGAAGAAAAGTGGTAAGTTTGGGATCTGGGCCCCTGGCAGGGAACAGAGAAGAGGAGGAGGGTTACACAGTCCTAGAGGTCTTCCCTGGGGAGTGAGTGGCACAAACCACATATTTGTGCAGCCCACCCCTAGGGTCCAACACTAGTAGGCCAAATGCCCTTAGTTGGCTTGAAAACCAGTGAGAATGATAGCTGTAAGAAACCTAGTCTCCACTCGTGAAAAGCACTCACACACTAGATTACTCCCAAAACAGGGCAGAAGAAGCAGACTGAAACTGCCCAGGACTTCATCTCAGTTTCCTGTGACCATCAGAGCACATGCCCCAGACTGAGCCGAGCACACGCTGTGGCCCATCTTGCTCCATTACACAGCTCCACACCAGGGCAAAGGCTGCTGCAGCCAAGGAAAGTGTACAGTTTTGAGGGATAGAGCTGGCTCCCACCTGGAATTGCATCCGAGCAGTATGAGGTTAGCTATTAACAACACTTGCAGAGACAGCAAATCAGGAGTGGTCCAGAATGGTGACTGGTGCCAGAACCACCCCAGAACATACCCCAGTCCACACCAAGCACCTACTCCAAAACTTTTGCTCAGTACTGGTCTCCTCTGGGCCGAAGGTGCCAGTGCTAGGAAAGCAGAGAAGAGAACCAGCTCAGACCCAAATCTCAGGGCTTCTGCTCCAACAGTTAGGGACCCAACCCTGCCCTTGATGGAGTGATGCTGGCCACTAAGCAGAGAAGAAGCCCCAGCTCACCTCTAGCCCTGGATCTAACCCCTCCACCTCTGGCCCCCACCTCCTACTAAGGAAACAGGCACAAGCACACCCTGTAGGAAGCGAAGTCGCTCAGTCGTGTCTGACTCTTTGCGACCCCATGGACTGTAGCCTACCAGGCTCCTCTGTCCATGGGATTTTCCAGGCAATAGTACTGGAGTGGATTGCCATTTCCTTCTCCATGGGATCTTCCCAACCCAAGGATCGAACCCGGGTCTCCTGCATTGTAGACAGATGCTTTACCGTCTGAGCTACCAGGGACCCTGTAGGAAGATGCAGCTTATGCTTAGTTGAGATCCATCTCTCCCACCGAAGTCACTGGGCACATGCAGACTGCACAGGAATGCTGCTATAATACAAAAGAACGCTCCTTAAAGACCAAGATAGGTAACAGCTTCGCATAATTTCACAGAGATGGAGAAAGTTAAGCAAAAGGGAAGGCAGAAATTTGTTTCAAATGAAAAAAAATAAGAAAAAAAACCTGAAAACCAATAAGACAGAGATAATTTACTAGGTAAAGAATACAAAGCATTAGTAATAAGAGAGCTGACTAATCTTGGGAAAAGAATAGATGAGCACAAGAAGGATTTTAACAAGGAACTGGAAATTTTAAAAAGAACCAGACAGAACTGAAGAATACACCAAATAAAATGAAGAACACACTAGGTGTAATTAACAGCAGACCAGGTGATGCTGAAGAAAGCATAAGTGATCTGAAAGCAAGAATAATGAAATCATCAATCAGAACAGCAAAAAGAAAAACAAATTTTAAAAATAATGTCAGTTTAATGGGCCTCTGGGACAACATCAAGTATATCAACATTTATATCATAGGGGTCTCAAGAGTGAGAAAACAAAGAGAATGGAGTTGAAAATGTATTCGATGAAATTATGACTGAAACTTCCTGAAACAGAAGGAAACAGTTATACAGGTACAGAAAGCACACAGATATTTCCAAACAAGATGAACCCAAACATCAAGACATATCAAGCAAAGGAAATAAATGCAAAAAAAGAGTGGGGGGGGGGGTGGGAACCTGATTAAATTTAAAGTTTTTGCATAGCAAAAGAAACCATCAACAAAATGAAGAGACAACATACTGAAAATAAAAAAATATTTGCACATGATATGGCTAATAGGGGATTATATTAAAAACATTAAACAGTTCATAAAACTCAACATCAGAAAAAACAAACGACCAATTTTAAGATGAGCAGAAGACCTAAATAAACACTTTTCCAAAGAGGACATTCAGATGGCCAACAAGCACATGAGAAAAATGCTCAACATTGTTAACCATCAGAGAAATTAGAAACACAATGAGATTTCCCTTCACACCTGTCAGAATGGCTGTCATCAAAAAGAACACAAATAGCAAATGTTGGCAAGGATGTAGAGAAAAGGGAACCACTGTACACCACTGGTGGGAATGTTAATTGGTATAGTCACTGAAAAACAGTATGGAGGTTTCTCAAAAAACTTAAAGTAGAAATACCATACAATCCAGTAATTCCACTGCTGGGTATATATCCAAAGAAAATAAAAATACTAATTCAAAAAGATACACACACCCCCACTCTTCATAGCAGCATTATATATTTGCCAATATATGGAAGCAATCCAAGTGTCCGTCAACAGACAAATGGATAAAGAAAATGTGATATATAGATATATATCTCTACACCTGCATACGGTAGACTATTAGCCATAAAAAAGAAAAATTTGGCCATTTGCGACAACAGAGACAGACCTGGAAAGCATTATGCTTAAAGTCAAAGACAAATGCTCTATGATATCACTTACATGTGGACTCTAAAAAGTAAAATGAATGAGTATAACAAAACAGAAACAGACTCACAGGTGTAAAAAAACAAGCTAAATGGCTACCAGCAGTAACAGGGAAGAAGGAAGAGGCAAGATAGGGGTAGGGGAATAAGGAGCTACAAACCGCTATGTATAAAACAAATAAGATACAAGGATATATTGCATGGTACAAAGAATATAGTCAATATTTCATGATAAATATAAATGGGGTATAATCTATTAAAATACTGAATCAGAGAAATTGTACACCTGAAACTAATATAATATTGCAAACTATACTTCAATAAAAATATTTTTTAAAATAAGATAAAAGGTGAATTGCTTCAATTCTTTAAATCATATTCTGAATTTAGCTTATAAATAAATTCAATGAGTAAAATCTTTGGCAGTTATTGCTATTGCTATTGCTAAGTCGCTTCAGTCGTGTCCGACTCTGTGCGACCCCATAGACGGCAGCCCACCAGACTCCCCAGTCCTTGGGATTCTCCAGGTAAGAATACTGGAGTGGGTTGCCATTTCCTTCTCCAATGCATGAAAGAGAAAAGTGAAAGTGAAATCACTCAGTCGTGTCTGACTCTTAGCAACCCCATGGACTGCAGCCCACCAGGATCCTCCGTCCATGGATTTTCCAGGCAAGAGTAGTTATAATATTATATATAATCTATGTGATATTTACATCTATATAAATAATATTTTGTTATGTTTACATATTTTACTAATATATTTAAATAATATGATTATTTAAACCATCTTTGGAACACTATTCTAGATACATAACTACTACTGGAGCTTATTTTTAAATATTCTGAGTTAAATATTGGAGGCCCATATCTCTGTCATCATTCCAATACATCTCTCCTAAATTTCAAAATATCTTTCAGACTGTTTAAAATAATAAAAATACAAAAAGTTCTAATTTCAGGACTTCCCTGGTGATGCAGTGCCTAAGACTACAAACTCCCAATGCAGGGGGCCCAGGTTCGATACCTGGTCAGGGAACTAGACCCCACAAGCTGCAACTAAAGATCCTATGTGCCACAATGGAGATCAAAGATCCTGAGTGCGGCAGCTAAAGCCTGGCTCAGCCATATAAATAACTATTATTTTTAAGTTCTAATTTCATAGATTATAATCATTCTATCACAAGAGGTCTAAAATATTAGAAATACATAGCTAGAAGTTGGAGGCAGAAAATGCTATGAATTCTGTATAGCTATGTGCACAAAGTGGAGAACTGTTAATTAACAATGTTAGTCAACTATACTACAATATAAAATAAAACATTTTAAATAAATATACAAAATGATAAAATGAAAGAAAAATAACACTAATTCAAAAAGATACATGTACCTCGATGTTTCATAGCAGCATTACTTACAATTCCCAAGATATAGAAGCAATCTAAGTGTCTATCAACACATGAATGGAGAAAAATTTTATGTATATATATATGTATATATGTATAGTACATATAAAATATGTATATGCTTATACTTACATGTTATATACAGTACACATAATATACATATATATGTATATATAGGGGCTTCCCTGTTAGCTCAGCTGGTAAAGAATCCACCTGCACAGAAGACCTCAGTTCGACCCCTGGGTTGGGAAGATCCCCTGGAGGAGGGCATGGCAACCCACTCCAGTATTCTTGCCTGGAGAAACCCCATGAGCAGAGGAGCCTGGTGGGTTACAGTCCAAGTGGTCACAAAGAGTCAGACATGACTGAGCACAGCACAGCACAAATGCATATATATAATAGAATACTATCCAGCCATAAAAAAAAATGAAATTTGCCATTTGCAACAACATGGATGGACTTTGAGGGTGTTAAGTGAAATAAGTTAGACAGAGAAAGACAAATATTCTATGGCATCACTTACAAGTTCAGTTCAGTTCAGTCGCTCAGTCGTGTCTGACTCTTTGCGACCCCATGAATCGCAGCACGCCAGGCCTCCCTGTCCATCACCATCTCCCAGAGTTCACTCAAACTCACGTCCATCGAGTCCGTGATGCCATCCAGCCATCTCATCCTCGGTCGTCCCCTTCTCCTCCTGCCCCTAATCCCTCCCAGCATCAGAGTCTTTTCCAGTGAGTCAGCTCTTCTCATGAGGTGGCCAAAGTACTGGAGTTTCAGCTTTAGCAACATTCCTTCCAAAGAAATCCCAGGGTTGATCTCCTTCAGAATGGACTGGTTGGATCTCCTTGCAATCCAAGGGACTCGCAAGAGTCTTCTCCAACACTACAGTTCAAAAGCATCAATTCTTTGGCGCTCAGCCTTCTTCACAGTCCAACTCTCACATCCATACATGACCACTGGAAAAACCATAGCCTTGACTAGATGGACCTTAGTCGGCAAAATAATGTCTCTGCTTTTGAATATGCTATCTAGGTTGGTCATAACTTTTCTTCCAAGCAGTAAGCGTCTTTTAATTTCATGGCTGCAATCACCATCTGCAGTGATTTTGGAGCCCCAAAAAATAAAGTCTGACACTGTTTCCACTGTTTCCCCATCTATTTCCCATGAAGTGAGAGGACCAGATGCCATGATCTTAGTTTTCTGAATGTTGAGCTTTAAGCCAACTTTTTCCCTCTCCTCTTTCACTTTCATCAAGAGGCTTTTTAGTTCCTCTTCACTTTCTGCCATAAGGGTGGTGTCATCTGCATATCTGAGGTTATTGATATTTCTCCCAGCAATCTTGATTCCAGCTTGTGTTTCTTCCAGTCCAGCGTTTCTCATGATGTACTCTGCATAGAAGTTAAATAAGCAGGGTGACAATATACAGCCTTGACGTATTTCCTTTCCTATTTGGAACCAGTCTGTTGTTCCATGTCCAGTTCTAACTGTTGCTTCCTGACCTGCAGACAGATTTCTCAAGAGGCAGGTCAGGTGGTCTGGTATTCCCATCTCTTGAAGAATTTTCCACAGTTGATTGTGATCCACACAGTCAAAGGCTTTGGCATAGTCAATCAAGCAGAAATACATGTTTTTCTGGAACTCTCTTGCTTTTTCTATGATCCGACGGATGTTGGCAATTTGATCTCTGGTTCCTCTGCCTTTCCTAAAACCAGCTTGAACATCAGGAAGTTCACGGTTCACATATTGCTGACGCCTGGCTTGGAGAATTTTTAGCATTACTTTACTAGCATGTGAGATGAGTACAACTGTGCAGTAGTGTGAACATTCTTTGGCATTGCCTTTCTTTGGAATTGGAATGAAAACTGACCTTTTCCAGTCCTGTGGCCACTGCTGAGTTTTCCAAATTTGCTGGCATATTGAGTGCAGCACTTTCACAGCATCATCTTTCAGGATTTGAAATAGCTCAACTGGAATGCCATCACCTCCACTAGCTTTGTTCACAGTGATGCTTTCTAAGGCCCACTTGACTTCACTTTCCAAGATGTCTGGCTCTAGATTAGTGATCACATCATCATGATTATCTGGGTCATGAAGATCTTTTTTGTACAGTTCTTCCGTGTATTCTTGCCACCTCTTCTTAATATCTTCTGCTTCTGTTAGGTCCATACCATTTCTGTCCTTTATCGAGCCCACCCTTGCATGAAATGTTCCCTTGGTATCTCTAATTTTCTTGAAGAGATCTCTAGTCTTTCCCATTCTGTTTTTTTCCTCTATTTCTTTGCATTGATTGCTGAAGAAGGCTTTCTTATCTCTTCTTGCTATTCTCTGGAACTCTGCATTCAGAGGCTTATATCTTTCCTTTTCTCCATTGCTTTTCACCTCTCTTCTTTTCACAGCTATTTGTAAGGCCTCCCCAGACAGCCATTTTGCTTTTTTGCATTTCTTTTCCATGGGGATGGTCTTGATCCCTGTCTCCAGTACAGTGTCACGAACCTCATTCCATAGTTCATCAGGCACTCTATCTATCAGATCTAGGCCCTTAAATCTATTTCTCACTTCCACTGTATAATCATAAGGGATTTGATTTAGGTTATACCTGAATGGTCTAGTGGTTTTCCCTACTTTCTTCAATTTAAGTCTGAATTGGCAATAAGGAGTTCATGATCTGAGCCACAGTCAGCTCCTGGTCTTGTTTTTGTTGACTGTATAGAGCTTCCCCATCTTTGGCTGCAAAGAATATAATCAATCTGATTTCGGTGTTGAGCATCTGTTGATGTCCATGTGTAGACTCTTCCCTTTTATTGTTGGAAGAGGGTGTTTACTATGACCAGTGCATTTTCTTGGCAAAACTCTATTAGTCTTTGCCCTGCTTCATTCCGCATTCTAAGGCCAGATTTGCCTGTTACTCCAGGTGTTTCTTGACTTCCTACTTTTGTATTCCAGTCCCCTATAATGAAAAGGATATCTTTTTTGGGTGTTAGTTCTAAAAGGTCTTGTAGGTCTTCAAAAAACCGTTCAACTTCAGCTTCGTCAGTGTTACTGGTTGGGGCATAGACTTGGATAACTGTGTATTGAATAAGTAGAATCTAAAAAATACAACAAACTAGTGAATACAGCAAAAAAGAAACAGACTCATAGATGGAGAGAACATACTAGTGATTACTGAAGTGGGAGGGGCAATATAGGGGTAGGGAATTAAGAGGTACAAACTATTATGTATAAAATAAGCTATAAGAGTATATTGTATAACAAAGACTATAGCCAATTATTATATTTTATAATATATTAGCATAATAGTACAATAATATACTATTATATTTTATAATAACTATAAATGGAGTATAACCTTTAAAAATTATGAACTGCTATACTGTATATCTGTAACATATAATGTTGTATATCAACTATACTTCCACTTATAAATTTTTTAAAAGATTGAAACAACCAAAAATAAATAAATAAACTTCTTTTAAAACAAGAGTTAGCACATTCCCTATGTGGAAGACAATGTGGAGGTCTCCTTGCCACAATATCACAGGCACCCAATCAACAGCTGCCCCTGCCTCCTCTTCTGGATGCCATCTGATAAATAGATTTAAATCCTAGTGTAAACCAACTGTGGGAAATGCTAGGCTTGGTAAGAGAGTAGACAGATTATATATACCCTGAAGGAGCTGCAATAATTGGCTAACATGACCAGGAAGAATTAAGAGAGTCTCTGTGGGATTGCATACAGAGAGTGCCTGATCAAGGGTTTCAGAACATATGACTAAGTATGCAAGAGTTCATTGACTTGGGGCATGCTCTAGGCACATAGGATTTAACACTCTGGCAAGGATTCCCATGGATAGGGCAAATTTTCTGCTAGAGTGGCTCTTAGAAGACTCAAGAAAGCAATGCATGCTAAAGGAAACTGAGATGCCTGCGTTGCTATATCTGACAGTGGAGAAAAAAATAAATGGCTGAGAAAAGTGGTCTTGCTTAGAAAGATATTTTATGTAAAGACAGAACACCCAAAAGAGAGGGTCTATTGTCCACATCATTCAACAAGGCCAGGAATATGTTGGTAAGAGAGGTATCAGAATCACTAAGGAATTTAGGAGTGGTTCTCCACTAGAAGTCAAGGTGGATAGCAGGATATGTACTCATATAACATGACATACCAATTGCAATGGAGACGATAGGGAACTGAAACAATAGCAGCCAAAGAGGCTTGACTTCTCAGAGATTTGTGGAGCTATTTAACAGAACACAGCATTTCCAGATGAACAGCCAATTCAGGTACTAGTATATCCATTTAAAAGAAGGATAGATTTCTGTGCATCAAAGGACACGAAGTGAAAAGGCAACCCATGGAATGGGAGAAAACATCTACAAATCATAACAAGGGATTGATACTCAGAGTAAATTTTTAAAAATTCCTACAACAATAACAAAAAACAAACAGATTTAAAAATGGGCAGAGCACTTAGACATTTCCCCCCTCAAAAAAATATACAAATAGCCGATAAGCACAAGAAAAGATATTCAACAGCACTAACTATTAGGGAAATGCAAATCAAAAACACAATGAGATATTACCTAACACTTAAAGATGACTATTATTTAAAAAAATAGAAAGCAACAAATATTGGTGAGGATGCAGAAAAATTGGAGCCCCTGTGCAATGTTAATGAAAGTAAAATGATGCGGCTGCTATGGAGTACAACGTGGTGGTTATTCAAAAAAATTTTAATAGAACTACTATATGATCCGGGCTTCCCAAGTAGCTTAAACGGTAAAGAATCTGCCTGCAATGCAGGAGAACTGGGTTCAATCCCTGGGTTGGGAAGATCCCCTGGAGAAGGACATGGCAACCCACACCAGTATTCTTGCCTGGAGAATTCCATGGACAGAGGAGCCTGGCAGGCTACAGTCCATGGAACCACAAAGAATCGACATGACTCAGCAAGTAACACATATGATCCAGCAACTACACTTTGGGTTCTGTGCTTAGTCACTCAGTCATGTCTAACCAGTTCTTGATCCCATGAGCTCAGTTTGCGACCCCATGGACTGTGTAGCCTGCCAGGCTCTTCTGTCCATGGGGATTCTCTAGGCAAGAATACTGGAGTGGGTTGTCATGCCCTCCTCCAGGGGATCTTCCTGATCCAGGGATCGAACCCAGGTCTCTCTCATTGCAGGCGGATTCTTTACCATCTGAGCCACGAAGACATATACCCAAAATAAGTGAAAGCAGAGACTCAAAAAGATAGCTGTATATCCATGTTCATAGTAGCATTATTTACAACAGCCAAAAGATTTAATCCAAATGTCAATCAACAGATGAAATGAGAGAGAAAGTGCTGCAGAGAGAAAAAGCTGCCAAGCGAGCCAGCAACTCCTCCTCGTAAAGAGGGAAAACTGTCTGTCTGTAACTGTGAAATAACTATAAATACTACCGATGGATTGTGAATATTTAGACTTCTGATGGTAATTTGAAGTGATTTGCAGCACTGAATTCCTATACTCAGTATCTTAATAATGTGTCAATCCATGACCAAGAATTCTTAATATTCTAGGCCATCTTTATTGTTATTATCATTAAAATGCCACGTTTAATGGATCCTAAGACTGTGTTGTGTGGCATCCTAAAACCTGATTAAGCACCTTTGCAGCTACCTTGGTTTTTTACAGTTTTCACCTTGACACTAGATATAATTAGTGATCAAATATTTCAGGATTGGGTGAAAAGGGGAACGATGAAAGGAGAAGCAGCTATCGTTTGCAAATGCAGGTCATCATTCTGGAAGCAGGAACAGGAGTTGTGTTGGCTAGTGGAAAAATATGAGCTTCTTTAATGGTACTGTACTGCCATCTAGAGGCGCAGCAACAGGACTATGACATGCAGCATGGTTAAAACTGTTAAAACTGAAAATCTAAAATGAATGCAAGTACATTAAGGTATAAGAGAAAATATGTCAAATTCTAGAGTAGTCATCTTTTCAAAGAACTCCTGCCTCAACAGGAAATAGGCTTTGGAATCAAAAATAAAAGTAAGGGTGTTTCAAATAAAAGATATGCATTTTCCCAGAAATCTGAAATGCAAATGTAAGTAAATTAACTATGGAACTTTCAGCAGTGCAAAGATAAAGATATAAATGGGTAAAAATAAATTAGGGGGAGGGTACAATAAGAAGAAAAGTTTTCTGGGAAGGCAAGTTCTATGAATGATGTGAATAATGAAAGATGGTCCAGAATTTTGCACAGGCCATGAAGCTTGCTCAGTTTTAAAAACAAGTAGCTAGCTTAGTCAAATTATGAATCATTTTCATCGTAAAACACTATTTGTAAAAGTTATATTCAACAGAATTTCATTTAACATAAAACAATATTATAAAATATAACCAGGACTCCTGATCAGCCCAAAATAAAAATCAGTATTTAAATACTGATATTTCTTGTATTTGAACACCGGTATTTTCCCTGGAAAAGACCCTGATGCTGGAAAAGACTGAAGGCAGGAGGAGAAGGGGACCATGGAGAATGAGATGGTTGGATGGCATCAGCGACTCAATGGACATGAGTTTGAGAAAGCTCCAAGAGATGGTGAAGGACAGGGAAGCCTGGCGTGTGTCCATGGGGTCACAAAGAGTCGGACATGACTGAGTAACTGAACAACAACAATTTCTTGCCCAAAGTTGCAAGACCCTGATGCTCCTTCTGATCAGAGTTCTGATTTTGTGTTCCACACAGCTGCAGTATCTCCTGTATCAGAATTAGGAGTTTAGGAACACAGAAGTGTCACCTGGATGTCATTTGAGGTCTCTCCGATCTCTGAAATGTATGAGAACTGTTTCACACTCCTAATCCAGGTCTAAAAGGAATGTTACTGCCTCCTCAGGATTTCTGAGAATTCCTGGGGGCTCATAATCTCAGGTGGCACAGTGGTAAAGAATCTGCCTGTCAATGCAGGAGACTCAAGAGATGAGGGCTCACTCCCTGGGTCAGAAAGATCCCCTGGAGTAGGAAATGGCAACCCACTCCAGTATTCTCACCTGGAAAAATCCATGGACGGCAGAGTCTGGTGGGTTACAGTCCATGGGGCCACAAAGAGTTGGGCACGATCAAGTGACTGAGCATTCACACACATATCTCAAATTGCCTTGCACTCAATTTTCCTTTTGAATTCTCTTAACTCATTCAAATCTCATCTCCTTAGTCATTCCCTGATTTGGAATGAGCTCTTTCCTTAATTTCATCAAATCTCTAGTACCACCAGAAAGAGTCATACCTAATCAAATGTTTGGAGGACAAGGCCACAAAGCTAATGAACCAATTGACAATTGACAGTTCTATTCTTTAAAAGTCTAATATGGGGAAATTTTATGACACTCCCTTAAGGCAAAAGCAAGTGCTATCAGTTAGTTGTAGTTACAAATAACTGTTTTCTTCTGATTAGTAACAGTCAATCAACTCAACTCCCTTCATGGCTCAAGAGCATATTAGCAACCATCTTCTCCTATGTCTTCCAATGTCTTAATATAGCAATTTGAAGAAAATAGTTGTTGAAATGTATTATGCAGTTAATTTTTTCTGGACATTTTATACCTTCATGTACTCAACTCAACCTTGATGCTGCTGTCTTTCTGAGCACAAGAAATTATTTTTTAAATTCCACCATACAGAGGTATTAAGCATGAATTAGTTATTCTAAGATTGAGAGAGTAAAAGTTGATTCTTTTAATATTACTGATATATTAGTGAATTTTTAAAACTGGTCAGTCAGTTCAGTTCAGTCACTCAGTCGTATCGGACTCTTTGCGACCCCATGAATCGCAGCATGCCAGGCCTCCCTGTTCATCATCAACTCCTGGAGTTCACTCAGACTCACATCCATTGAGTCCGTGATGCCATCCAGCCATCTCATCCTAGGTCGTCCCCTTCTCCTCCTGCCCCCAATCCCTCCTAGCTTCAGAGTCTTTTCCAGTCAGTCAGCTCTTCTCATGAGGTGGCCAAAGTACTGGTGTTTCAGCTTCAGCATCATTCCTTCCAAAGAAATCCCAGGGTTGATCTCCTTCAGAATGGACTGGTTGGATCTCCTTGCAGTTCAAGGGACCCTCAAGAGTCTTCTCGAACACCACAGTTCAAAAGCATCAATTCTTCGGTGCTCAGCCTTCTTCATCACAGTCCAACTCTCACATCCATGGTAAGTGCCTTAAAATATTACATACATGTTCACATTTTCCATTCAGGGCCTGGGACAAACCCCAAGCATACAGAGGTTTTATACATATATAGTGGCTCAGATGGTAAGGCATCTTGCCTACAATGTGGGAGACCTGGGTTTCGATCCCTGGGTTGGGAAGATCCCCTGGAGAAGGAAATGGCAACCCACTCCAGTCTTCTTGCTTGGAAAATCCCATGGAACAAGGAGCCTGGTAGGCTACAGTCCACAAGGTTGCAAAGAGTTGGACACGACTGAGCAACTTCACTTTCACTTTCATATATACATATATAATTTTAATTACTTATTTATGTATTTTTGGCTGTGCTGGGTAACAGTTGCTGCACAGGCTTTTTCTCCAGCTGCAACGAGCTGGGGGCTCCTCTCTAGTTTTGGCACATGGGCTTCTCACTGCCATGGCTTCTCTTGTTGCAGGACATGGGCTCTAGAAACTACAGGGTTTCAGTAGCTGCGAATCCTGGGCTCTAGAGCCTCAAATAGTTGTGGCCCACAGATTTAGTTGCTACATGGCATGTGGGATCTTCCCAGACCAGGGATCGAATGCATGTCTCCTGCATTGGAAGTTGTATTCTTTACCACTGAGCCACCAGGGAAGCTCCCAGAGTGTGTTTTGTGAGCTGGAAGTGGGTGGGGAGGTTAGCAGAATTCTGCTGTTTCTTTCCAACTTCAAAATGAGTCACTCTTCTCTTGTTCTTCCTTCTTTTTCCTCCTCCTTTGGATCGGGGGGAGGTAACGACAACTTATCTAGCATTTGTATTACCTAATTTTAGTTTAAGGTATAATAAATGGAATGTTTTTGTCCACCAAAATTCAAGTGTTGAAGCCCTAACCCTCAATGTGATAGCATTAGGAGGTGGTGCATTTGGGGTGATTAGTTTATTCGAATGGAGGCCTCATGAAAGGCATTAGTGCCCTTATAAAAGAGATCCCAGAAAACTCTCTCATCCCTCCTACATGTGAGGGCACAAGAAAAACACAAGTATCTATGAGCCAGGAAGGGGGTCCTCACAAGAACTAACCACACTAACACCCTGACTTGCAGCCTCTTGAACAGTTAGAAATAAACTACTGTTGTTAATAAGCCACCCAGTCTATTGTACATTGTTATAGTAGCCTGAACTCACAAAGACAGATTTTATTTCACGATGTCTGTTCTTATCAAACAAAAATAATCGTTAGATGGGAGGCAGGACAAGGTACAAACAAGTTAGCATTTACCTTTAGATCACCAGACAAAGAATGACTCCAGAGATATTCATTTGACGCACCAAAAAAAATGGTAACTATATGAGGTAATACATATGTTAATTATCTTGATTATGATCATCATTTCACAATGTATACATATATCAAAATATCATGCTGTATGCCTTAAATATATACAATTTTTGTCAATCATTACTCAATAAAACTAGGGGAAAAATATCATCTGTGAAGTGAGATCAACACCCTTCCCCCGGCAGAAATTAAATCAGCCTTCAAAACTTTTCTAGTCATTTTAAATACTAACAGTCTTCCCCTATAGCAGAAGTTCTTCAAGGCCTGAGTCACTTCTGGCCTTCCCACCATGCTGGGCTTTTAGACTAGAGGTCTTTGCTTCTTAGAAGGTTTTATTTCCACCGGGGAGCATGGCAAGGACTACACTGAACTGTAAACTACAGTTAACAACATGATCACTTTGGAATTGTCAGTGGCCCAGCAGACAATGAAAGAAATCACTATACTCCAGGGGCCATGGAGTTTGAGTATCATAAGAACCAGGATTGCTGGGACATTATGGCAGTATGGAGAGATATATTGGTACCTGGGATATCCCGTTGCATCTTCCGGTGCTCTCAAATCCAGAGATAAAAGCAAACAGGAAATGCAGGAACCAATACCTGATGAGAGCAAGACAACCAAAGACTCAAACCCCCTCAGAGACACAATCTGTGTGAATTACCCTGCCAAGTAAGCACGTGACACCCACCAAAGCGGGTGGTAGAAGAGAAGAAAAAATATCAGTTATGGCCTTTTGACCCACTGCTACAGCAGAGACAAAAGCTTATTCTTCTAAACCTATGATTGATTCATGTTGATATTTGGTAGAAACCAGCACAGTACTGTAAAGCAATTATTCTTCGATTAAAAATAAATAATTTTTTTAAAAAAGTTTATTCCCTAGCCCACTGTATTTTCATGGATAATATGACAATAGACATGGAAAATATGACATAGATATGGAGATCAGCCATCTCCTTGAAGACTGAGTGAAATGGTGGCCTTCCCATGGGATACATGTGAATACAAGCTGCGTGAGGACACAGTCCTGCGTGGGCAACAGTAAATGCCTCCAGGGTCCGCATCTCCTCCTCAAGGCCCGCCTCTGAGTTCATTATAGCATTGATGGACAGCTCCTTGTTACCTCAGACTCAACTTCAGCCCCACTGCTTGTCATTTCAAGCAAACACCACCCTTCTTTCTCCTGCTTCCAAGAATCACCTCCCCAAATCACCTGCATCCAAGTCTATCCTCTGGCTCTGCCTCCTGGGGAAAGCTGACCGGAACAAGCATTTCCCTTCCACCTCCACACTTCCTGTGCACCGTTATTGCCGCTGCTGCTGCTTTCACTTCCTCCACCCTGATCCTGCTGCCAAGAATGTCCTCCACCACTGCCTTCACTTCCTATCTTCCCTTCTCCAAAAGCAAGCTACAGAAGACCAGCAGTTCCACTGTCCCTGAAAGGCTTGTGTTCAGGCTACCAGACCACCACAAATTAATCACTTATTAGAGGTTGTTTTTTTAAATTGAGATTTTATAGAAAGGATCTGTAATCTGCCTATATTTTCAAGTAGAGAACATTTAACACAGTGACTGTCAGGATCTCAAAAACGGTTAGTTCTTTTTTTTTTCCATCACTCCCAATCCATTAATCAAGGACTAATCAGGAATAGGACAATCAAAATTAGCCTTCCAGGCTGCATGTTCTCCTATCATCACTGAATAGGTAAGGAGGTTTAAAGCCCCAGCATTTCCCTCATTCTTATTTCAATACCCTCTCCTTCCCAGGTGATTCTTTCTATTCCTAGGGTAAAGATGGAGAAAGGTAGGGAAAATAAAATTGTATAGTCTAGACAAGGCATATCAAGAAAAAGAGAAGCTTATAGTGCTTTTTTAGTTATCCAACCCACCCTAAATAGAATTTTTAATCTTAAATAAACTCCAAGTAATATGGAATTGGAACTTCCCCGGTGGTCCATTGGTTAAGAATCTGCCTGTCAATGAAGGGGACGCAGGTTCCATCCCTGGTCCAGGAACTAGGATCCCACATGCCGCAGTTAAGACCTGGTGGGCCTATGAGCCACAGCTATTAACGCCCACATGCTCTAGAGCCTGGGCACCACAACTACTGAAGCCCGCACGCCCTGCAGCCTGTGCTCCACAAGAGAAGCCACCACAATGAGAAGCCACAGCTAGAGAGTAGCTCCTGCTCGTCGCAACTATAGAAAGTCCTCGCACAGCAAAGAGGAGAACCTGTGTGCTGCAACAAAGACCCAGCACAGCCATAAATAATGTGTGTGTGTGTTTAATTGGAACTAAGCTTAGAACCTTAGGAAATGTGGCTTAGAAAAACTAACAAAATTTATAACTAATTATTGCTGGACTTGGAAAAGAATGGATGTACAAGAACACTGTACTATTTTTGCAACTTTTCTGGAAGTCTGAAATTATTTCAAAATAAAAGATTTTAGAAAAAAAATTCATAGTGCTGAAGTTGTCAAAAAATTTTTAAGAAAGGAGAATATCTAGTGTTTAATTAGAATTTTTGCATTGCTAACATGTAAGCTCTTCCTCACTCTTCCCAAGTCTTGAGTGAGGTCAACTGCACACAAAAATGCCTTTGAGAGTGCAGAGTTGAGTCACATTTGGGTCAAGGCTAGAGCAAGAACACACACATGAGCTAGCTAGACAATCCATAAACTGAACTAAGCAAAAAGTCTTGAGGAATGTCATGAACAAGAATTTGTACACCCATGGGAGAGCTTCGGGCTTTCACAGGACATATAACAGAGATGTAAGATAATATTATCTAGATATCCAAGAATCAAGACTACCACCCCAGTTAGCATTTAGATCACATATTAGAAGCTCTTAGTGTAGTGTGATACATATTAACTGTTGGCTATTAACATTATAGTTCAAAACTGGAGCACAAGCTGAAAGGAACATTTCCAGCAACACGAAGAGAAAGAGCCAAGACCCGGTGAGTGATCTGTCTGGTAGGTTCTGGGGGGAATAACAATAAATGCAAAAATTTTGTAAAATTCAAGAGATTATCCAAGGCACACAGCAGGCTCAGACATAATTCTAGACTCAGTTATTACCAAAATGAGCTTGAGGGGATACTGCAGGATCTCAAAAATAGACAAAATTCAACAACTTAAAATTCATGCTTTAAAGTTCAGATAGGGATAAGTCAGTAGTCTGTCTCCAGGATACTTGTCCTAGTTTTTCAAAGGCCTGGGTTGGGGGAGCTGGGGGGTGTGAGGTTGCCATCCTATTTCAAAGGGATTCGGTCATGCCTGAATCCTACCACTCACCTCTCTGCCATTTACCTTTCTCAACTGAGAAACCAATACACATAGGACACACAGCCAAATGAAATATAATATACCAAATTACTGGACTTCCCTGGTGGTGCAGTGGATAAGAATCCATCTGCCAATGCAGGGGACACAGGTTTGATCCCTGCTGCAGGAAGATTCTACATGCTGTTGAGCTACTAAGCCAGTGAGCCGTAACTACTGAGCCAGTGTGCCACACCTACTGCGCCTGTGTGCCACAACTATGGGGCCTGTGTGCCACAACTACTGAAGCCTGCACGCCCGAGAGCCTGCATGCCGCCACTACCAAGCCGGTGTGCTGCAACTATTGACACCCATGTGCCTAGAGCCTATGCTCCACAATAAGAGAAGTCACTGCAATGAGAAGCGCACACACCGCAACAAAGAGTAGCCCCTGCTTGCCACAGCTACAGAAAGCCCTCGCAGAGCAATGAAGACTCAGTGCAGCCAAAAAATTTAAAATGACCAAGTTATGAACGGATGGGCAAGAAAAGGGTACGTCTCATTGTTAGACTTTTCAGTTAAACTGAAAAAAATCATCTCTTCAGTAAATGCATGCATGCAAGCTAAGTCGCTTCAGTCGTGTCCAACTCTGCAACCCCATCAACTGTAGCGCACCAGGCTCCTCTGTCCATGGGATTCTCTGGGCAAGAATACTGGAGTGGGTTGCCATGTCCTTCTCCCCTTCTGTAAAGGGCATTGAGACAAACAGACACGCACACGCAAAAAAATGAAGTTGGACCCCTACCTTACACCATATATAAAAATTAACTCAAGTGGATCAAAGACCTAAATATTAGAGCTAAAAAAGTAACAAAGTTTGACTTCCTTTTTGATGTTTCACTGTTGACAACTTTTACGCCTCTCCTCTCTCTCTCCCCTTTTGTCCCACATCTGAGCAAGCTGATGAGAAAGTCCATGTGTTCCTCCTTGGCACCATCAGGAGATTCAAACATAAGTCCCTGCTTAAATGCAGCAAGTCTGACGCCATCTCCTGACCTCAATAAAAGTCACTAACAAGTCTCCTTTCCTTGTCCTCCCAACACATTTTCAAATAAGCTTGAGAAGACTGTGTTGTTCTTAGAGAAAAAGAAAAATTCTTTATGTATTAACAAGTAACAATACTGTTATTTTCCTATTCTGTTAGTGTGTGTGTGTGGCATCATGTCTTGAAACCCAAATCAGATTTTGAGGGGACATCCAGCTCTATCTATGGAATGGTCACAAAAAATTGGCAGTGTGATCAGGAGGACTGAGGCATTCACCAGCACCACTGGAGTCTATCTTCTCTCACTCTTGGCCTATTAACTAGGTACAAACAACTGCACTGAGTGTGCAAAATGTCTTCATTGCTTGCTGGCAAGCTTACACTTTGAATTATTCTTCATTGTGCTACATGAGTAAAGTCTTACCAAGTCTCTGTTACAGATTTAGCCTATCTAAGTCAGAAGTTTGGCTATTTGGCATTTAGGGAAAGGAGTATAGCACTGGGGCCCTCCATAAAGTGGCCCAGGTTCAGCTGTCTCAGCCCAGATCTATCTGTATGTCTTAGAATGAAGTTGTGACTTGTCCTAAGCTCTGGGGAAAGACTCTCACCCTGTTACCAATTGGTGGTGTCTCAACCAATTTAGAAAGTGCTCAGGGGACACAGTGCTCCATGAAAGATACAGTGGTCACACAGGAAAGAACAGTCATTTCACAGTCAGATAGGGAGCAAAGCAGAGTGGGAAGGAGGGAAAGAGAAAGAGAGAACAGAGAAAATGCAGTCACTATGTGAAATGCTGAGTGAGGTCCTCACTCCTGAGTGCAAATTGCTCACCAGGACCTTTAAATACTTCTGTTGCTGCGCTACATGTGCCTGTTACGTAAATAACATGCTAATACTCAGGGCTACATGAAAAAAAAAAATATTCCAGGGTACACTTGAGGTACAGCCAAGCTACAGTCAAACCTGACTTAAGACTGGAGTCCTTAAACCCTATAAATACAAGCATTGCCAAAGGGGAAGCCCCTAACTTTGGTGATACTGATTTGAGCCTCTCTGCAGAAACTCATAAATATGAGCGGGTTAGAGGACTCTCCCCTGCCCTTGAAGAATACACAGACACACACCCTAATATAAATAAATTAAAAAGAAAGAAGCCTGGATACAGGGGAAGGAAAAAACAACAACAACAAAAAAAACCTGAAACAAAGATCTACAATTTGATCAAAATGAAAATCCAAAACTTACAACAAAAGATAAAAGGACACTGATTGGCTTTTGTGATTATATAACATAGGTTCTGAATTAACTCAGTAGCTGATAAAGCGCAATAATTGCAAACTTTCATAGACTTGATTATTACTAGGGATTTCACTGCATTTTTAACAAAGTACCCCCTATACTTCTAGAGGAGTTACCAAGTATAATCAGACAAATAAGTATGCCTCATTTCAATCATTGCACCTATTGCCTTGCCTAAATCCCCCACAGCCTTAGCATTGCCCTAAAATATAACATAATGGGCATGAATGCTCTGACTCACCAAGTAATTTGTTAAATTAACTTGTTGGCACTTGAAAAAATAGGATGCCATGGATCTTCTTCTCTGTTAAAATATTAAACAGAGTTTAAAATAAAAAAAAATATTAAACTGTTAAAATACAGTAGGCCAGTTAACATGGCCTACTGTAAATTAAAATATTCAGTGACCAAAATCCATTATACAACACCTATGTAGAGAAGCAGGTGATTATCCTCACTGCTTCTCCATTTAACAGCCCAATTTTGCCTCTATTCGAACTTGGAAAGAATGAACAGTGCCTCGTGGTGAATTACCACAACCTTAAATGCTGTGGTCCTACTCATCAGGCTCCTATAAGCAATATTAGGGGAGTTACTGGCTCTATCCAATTAACAACTGGTGAATACTTTGCTGTTACAAATGTAGGTAATATGTTCTGTTCAGTATCTATTTCAACAGCCTCAGATGCTTCAACTCCAAAGGGAAACAATATGCCTTTACTAAGCTGCTCATGGGACACACCTCAACAACCTTGATATTACACACCATCTTTGCAGGCGAGATCTTAACTGCATCCAGTTTTCTCCAGGATCACAGGTATGACATTACATTGATGACATCGTCCTCCAAAGAGATTCTTTGGAAGCACTCATTTACAATATGCAAATACTCACAAAGGGGCTCAGAAAAAGGGATGAGTCATTATCCCACACATCATGGAAAACCCCTCTGCTTCAGCCAAATTCCTGAAAAGTATTTGGTAAATCAAGGGCCATTATCATCCCTCACTTTGCCAAGAAACAACTATTGACCGTCTCAGTATCCACAGTAATTTTTAGATCTTTTTGGGTTCTGGAATCAACATATTCCTCATTTATAAATGTTAATTAAGCCAATTTAAGATCCCCTAGAGAAGGAAATGGCAACCACTTCAGTATTTTTGCCTGAAAAATCCCATGGTCTGAGGAGCCTGGTGGCCTACAGTCCTGTAGGTCGCAAAGAGTTGGACCGGACTGAGCGACTAAGCACACATACTGTTACTTGAAAATCAGCCTACTTTCAACGGTCACCATCCAACAAAAGACTCTAGACTCTATCCAAATTGCAATGCAAGAGGTACTCTCATTAGTGTCCCAGATAATTCTTCACTACAGAAATTTTAGCAACCTCCTCTCAAGTCTCCAGGAGTCTCTGGATCCACCGACCATGGTCGTAAGTTGTCCATCAATTTCTTATGCAAGTAACTGCTCTTCTCAGCCCTGTGCTATACACCATTAGAGTAACCATTCCTGTCCACATACTGACTCTCTTTGAAACATCAAGCTCTCACAGGCCCTGAGTCCATGTCCAGTTGTCCGTTATGCATGCCTTGGGTCATGAAGGCAGCACCCACACAGGTTCAGGAGAGCTATAGAGACCGCCTTTCTACAGAATGCAGCCAAACCTGGACCCGCTGGCATATTCTGCCTTCAGGGGGAAGTCGGTAGCCTCTCTGACCTCAGTTCTTTCCCAGATTCTATGATGCTGGAGGATGTCAAACCTCTCTCAGACAACTTGGCTACCTGAAGAACTCTTTGGAATAAACTTAGTGAACATGAGGAAGTGTGGTCTCAAATAAAAGGACAGATTTTGAAGGAATAAAAAGTAATGAGCATGGTAAATATGTGGGTGAATATAAATGAATATTTAATCAATAAAAATAATTTATATGGGGTTTCAAAAGTATATATAATTAAAATAGCAATAAAAATAGCATATACATCAAGGGGGAGTTAAAGTGTTATGAGGTTCTAACATCATTTAGGAGAAAAGTAAAACTATAAATTAGCATTAGACCTTGATGGGTCAAAAATGCATGTTGTAATTTCTAGGATAATTGCTAAAGGAACAGTAAAAGAATATTTACCTTTCAAACAATCAAATGAAAAACTAGAATGTTGCTCCTTCAGCACCACCAAAGTTAAATTAACCCTACATCAAGCATCAGGTATCTCATTACTCATCTTCAGCAAATCAGTAAAACATACATGAATATCAATGCCATCCACCAACTCTTAAAATTTAGAACCAAATGTGATAACCGCCTCAGTGGCATTTCCCAGGCAAAGAAAATTGCCTGTATTACTGTTACCTTTCACAAACCACAGTAAAAATTTGGTGTTATCTGAGAAAAGCAAGATAGAGAGAATCAGCAAGAGAAAACACAAACAATCCTCTGTGATTTCTGTCTCAGCAGGATATTGGTCAGTCCATGCTAAACATTTGGAGACTACAGCTTATAATTTTAAATGCAAGTGAATTCAATTAAATACAGGCTTACAGAAACTCAAGGCACTGGTGATCTGTAAGGTAGCTGTTGTCTTCTTTTATTCTTAGGAGTCCAAGGAAAAGCAACAGTCTCTGCCAAGAGCTCCTCTGCAAAGCTGGTTTTCCTCAGTTTTTCAATCTTCACTACTCCAAAGGCAGCATCAAAACAATTAAAATCCAAATAAAGAATAATCCCTTGCAATCATCTCATCTCTTTTGAATCTAATCTTCCCTGGAGAACAAAACTCACCCTTGCTGAAAAACCGGAGGCACAAGGTATGGGAGAGAGGCTAGTGCCGCTTAATTGCAAAATACTTTCTTAAAAAGCCTAAGCACCAAAGCTCTGCCATTTTGAAATTAGGTTTCTCTGGGCGCGGCAAGAGTCTGCTCTTTCTGTATGTGCTCTGCTCGTACATCTGAAACCATCTCTGCAAATTAACAAGCACCTAAAGAGTTTCTCCTCATCCCAACCAAATACTTGTCTCCCTGGGAAAGCCCAGATCCCTGTCGGCTCCGGCTTTGGTCTCAGTCAAACCCATCCTGACTCTAAAATGAATACTTTTTCTTGCAAAACCCAACCACGGCTCCGTGCCAGCAATACCATCTGCAACAGCTGTGCTGCCACAATGTAAACCAGCTGCCTCCACACCACACACAAGACCAAGCCTTCACACAGAGCATTTTGACTCTAAATTCCAGACTGTTGTTTCTCACTCAGCCCCACAGTGAACAGCAATATTTAGAAATTCAAGTTGAAGTTTAGATGATGTTCAGTTCAGTTCAGTCGTTCAGTCATGTCCGACTCTTTGCGACCCCATGAATCGCAGCACGCCAGGCCTCCCTGTTCATCACCATCTCCCGGAGTTTGTTCAGACTCACGTCCATCGAGTCCATGATGCCATCCAGCCATCTCATCCTCGGTCGTCCCCTTCTCCTCCTGCCCCCAATCCCTCCCAGCATCAGAGTCTTTTCCAATGAGTCAACTCTTTGCATGAGGTGGCCAAAGTACTGGAGTTTCAGCTTTAGCAACATTCCTTCCAAAGAAATCCCAGGGCTGATCTCCTTCAGAATGGACTGGTTGGATCTCCTTGCAGTTCAAGGGACTCTTAAGAGTCTTCTCCAACACCACAGTTCAAAAGCATCAATTCTTCGGTGCTCAGCCTTCTTCACAGTCCAACTCTCACATCCATGCATGACCACTGGAAAAACCATAGCCTTGACTAGACGGACCTTAGTCAGCAAAGTAATGTCTCTGCTTTTGAATATGCTATCTAGGTTGGTCATAACTTTTCTTCCAAGGAGTAAGCGTCTTTTAATTTCATGGCTGCAGTCACCATCTGCAGTGATTTTGGAGCCCCAAAAAATAAAGTCTGACACTGTTTCCACTGTTTCCCCATCTATTTCCCATGAAGTGAGAGGACCGGATGCCATGATCTTAGTTTTCTGAATGTTGAGCTTTAAGCCAAATTTTTCATTCTCCTCTTTCACTTTCATCAAGAGGCTTTTTAGTTCCTCTTCACTTTCTGCCATAAGGGTGGTGTCATCTGCATATCTGAGGTTATTGATATTTCTCCCAGCAATCTTGATTCCAGCTTGTGTTTCTTCCAGTCCAGCGTTTCTCATGATGTACTCTGCATAGAAGTTAAATAAGCAGGGTGACAATATACAGCCTTGACATACTCCTTTTCCTGTTTGGAACCGGTCTGTTGTTCCATGTCCAGTTCTAACTGTTGCTTCCTGACCTGCATACAGATTTCTCAAGAGGCAGGTCAGGTGGTCTGGTATTCCCATCTCTTTCAGAATTTTCCACAGTTTATTGTGATCCACACAGTCAAAGGCTTTGGCATAGTCAATAAAGCAGAAGTACATGTTTTTCTGAAACTCTCTTGCTTTTTCCATGATCCAGCAGATGTTGGCAATTTGATCTTGGGTTTCTCTGCCTTTCCTAAAACCAGCTTGAACATCAGGGAGTTCACGGTTCACGTATTGCTGAAGCCTGGCTTGGAGAATTTTGAGCATTACTTTACTAGCATTAGACTGGTATTAAGTTCAGATCCTGCCTTAGCACTCACCTCTTCTACTCCTTGGAAGAAAAGCTATGACCAACCTAGACAGCATATTAAAAAGCAGAGGACCTTTGCATTACCAGCAAAGGTCTGTCTGGTCAAAGCTAAGGTTTTTTCCAGTAGTCATGTATGGATGTGAGAATTGGACTATAAGGAAAGCTGAGCACTGAAGAACTGAGGCTTTTGAACTGTGGTGTTGGAGAAGACTCTTGAGAGTCCCTTGGACTGCAAGGAGATCCAACCAGTCAATCCTAAAGGAAATAGGTCCTGAATATTCATTAGAAGGACTGATGCTGAAGCTGAAACTCCAATACTTTGTCCACCTGATGCAAAAAGCCAACTCATTGGAAAAGACCCTGATTCTGGGAAAGACTGAAGGTGGGAGGAGAAGGGGATGACAGAGAATGAGATGGTTGGATGGCATGACCAATGCAATAGACATGAGTTTGAGTAGGCTCCGGGAGTTGATGATAGACAGGGAAGCCTGGCCTGCTGCAGTCCATGGGGTCGCAAAGAGTCGGACACAACTGAGCGACTGAATTGACCTGAACTCTGCCTATACATTTTCCAGCCAAGAAAGCTACAGTTAAGGAACAGTAACCAGTGAGGAAAATCATCACTTTATTAACAGTCAAGCCAGCACTTGATAAGTCCTAATGCTAAAGTCTGACAGAAGCTAGACTGAAGAATGTGATTTAGTGACTTCTGACAGCTTTGGCCACCTGATGCGAAGAGCTGACTCATTTGAAAAGACTCTGATGCTGGGAAAGATTGAGGGCAGGAGGAGAAGGGGACAACAGAGGATGAGATGGTTGGATGGCATCACCAACTCAATGGACATGGGTTTGGGTGGACTCCAGGGGTTGGTGATGGACAGGGAGGCCTAGCATGCTGCGGTTCATGGGGTCGCAAAGAGTCAGACACGACTGAGCGACCGAGCTGAATTGAACTGACAGCCTAAACAAGACTTCCCATCTCCTCCCCCTATTTAAAATGGCAAGGTCTGAAGAGAAAACAGACTCTACCATTACGCAACCACCCAGTAGCAGACATGGAAGTGGGGAAAAAGAGAGAGAGTCTTGTCTGGACAGCTCAACACAATCCAGGATGCAAAAGAAGAAGAAGGTACCAGTTTTAAAAAGACAGCCACCATGGAAAACAGTATGGTGGTTTCTCAAAAAATAAAAATAGCACTACCTTGTGATCCCACAATTCCACTCCTGGTTATATACCTGGAAAAAAATAAAAACACTGATTTAAAAGATACCTGTGCCGCCAAGTTCACAGCAGCACTATTTACAATAGCAACATAAAGAAACAATCCAAGTGTCTATCAACACACAAATGGATAAAAACAAAGATGTGGTATATTTATACAATGAAATATTACTCAGCCATAGAAAAGAATGAAATTCTGACTTTTGCAGCAACATGAATGGACCTACAGAGTATTATGCTTAGTGAAAAGTCAGAGAAAGACAAATAGTGTTTGATATCACTTATACGTGTAATCTAAAAACAAAACAAAAAATGAATACAGCAAATCAGAAATAGACTCACAGATACAGAAAACAAACTCGTAATTACCAGCAGGGAGAAGGAGGGGGGATGCAAGGTAGGGGTATGGGATTGGGAGATGCAAACTACTGCATATAAAATATATAAGTAACAAGGATACATTGTACGGCACAGGGAATTATTTTGTTTTGTAATAACTTTTAATGCAGTATAATCTATAAAAATACAGAATCAGTTTTTTTAAAAAAAAAAAAAGGAAAGAAAGAAAAAGAAAGTCCCTGTGATAAATCACCACCCGAAGCCTTACAGTGTATTCAGATAGGGGGGCCTCAGTAGAGGATATGTGTGTTTTTAATCACCCCAACATACTTTCTTCCACTGAAAAATTTTGCCTTCTTCCTATGTGGTTCTGATGAAACTAGTCATTACAGGACCCTGTCTGATCCCCCGCTAATCACATGAATATCCATCCTGCTTTTCACCGTGACTGGTCAAAGCTACATGAGCCAAGCAGGGCCAGAGTGGACCATGCAATTTTATGTAAGGAAAATGGGAGAGGGAAACTGTCTTCCCTTTGAGTCATGAACAATAAAATGAAAGATTACAGCTGTCAGAAGCCACCTTTTCCATCATGTGAAAGGGCCTGTTGGTAAGAAAGAAGAAAGGAAAGAGAAATTGAATATCATTTGGGCCCATGTAGAGGGTGGAGAAGGCAATGGCACCCCACTCCGGTACTCTTGCCTGGAAAATCCCATGGATGGAGGAGCCTGGTGGGCTGCAGTCCCTGGGGTCGCTAAGAGTCGGATACGACTGAGCGACTTCACTTTCACTTTTCACTTTCATGCATTGGAGAAGGGAATGGCAACCCACTCCAGTATTCTTGCCTGGAGAATCCCAGGGACGGGGGGCCCTGGTGGGCTGCCGTCTATGGGGTCACACAGAGTCGGACACGACTGAAGTGACTTAGCAGCAGCAGCAGCCCTGTAGAGGGCTTCCCTGGTTGCCCAGTGGTAAAGAATCCACCTGCCAATGTAGGAGACCTGGGTTCAACCCCTGGGTCAGGGTGGTCCCCTAGAGATGGAAAAGGCTACCTACTGCAGTGTTCTTGCCTAGGAAATCCCATGGACGAAGGATCCTGGCAAGTTATAGTCCATGGAGTCACAAGAGTCAGACACAACTTAGCAACTAAACGACCACCACTGGACAGTCTTGGAGCACCCCTGCCATCTCCACCCTGAAATTTCCAGTTACAAGAGCCATAGAATCCCACTTTGCTCAAGCTTTTTTGGGTTTCTGACATTTGCTTATAACCAAAGGGTCATTACAAATACAGTCTTGCTTCAAGCTAACTCTTCTTACTAACTAATATGTATACTCCAACTCTGTGTAGTTCTCAAACCAGGAAACAAAGCTATTTCATAAAAAGTTTTCTTTTTAAATACAGATTTCTAAGATCCAACCAAAACCACTATTTCAGCATCTATAGGGGTGGAATCCTCACATCTGTACTTTTCTTAATTCCACAAATAATCATGAACGCTAACCACTATGGATAGCCACTAATCTATTCTATTACAGAAAACAAACTCCAAATTCTAAAATGGCTGATCACATGATCTATTTGAATTGCATGGAAACTTTCAGTCTAGAATTCAAAGGAAACAGGCAGGTTTCCCTACACCACCCACAAGTACACTGGAAAAATCAATAAAATATTTTTTAAACAGTTTTATAGCATCTAGTGACTTTTCTTAATTCTACTGATAGAAATTTTACTGGGAAGAGTATTATAATCACAAATACATGTTTAATGCTCCCTCAGTTCTTTATTATGAAACTAGCATAAGAACCAGAGTGTATAGTAATGGACATCAAAGGCAAATTTCTGTGTTAAATGGCACACAAAGCCAAGTCATGTTCCTACATCTCTTTACATCTCTGTCCTTTTACATCTGTACTTGTACAAATTGTAATCTAATCTATTTTAGCAAGTACAAAGTAAAAGTTTTTTTTAAGATTTTTTTTTTATGTGGATCATTTTTAAAGTCATTATTGAATTTGTTCCAATACTGTTTCTGTTTTATTTTTGGCTTTTTGGGCTCAAGGCATGTGGGATCTTAGCTCCCTGACCAGGGACCAAACCCACACCTGGTACATTGGAAGGCAAAGTCTTAACCACTGGACTACCAGGGAAGGCCCAACATCTTTTAAAAACCCTGATATCAAAGTCTCAGTTTCAAGTTAGTGATATAGGAAACCTCTGGCCAGAAGACCCTGGACAATCCTCTAAGGCAACGTGGTGGGACAGTCAAGGCACTTTTCAACCATTTGTAATGTTGTAATGATTCTTTGGGGGCTTCCCTGGTGGTGCAGTTGTAAAGAATCTGCCTGGCAAGCAGGAAATGTGGGTTTGATCCCTGGATCAGGAAGATCCCTTGGAGAAGGAAATGGGCACTCATACCAGTATTCTTGCCTGGAAAATCCCATGGACAGAGAAGCCTGGCAGGCTACAGTCCATGGGGCTACAAAAGAGTCAGACATGACTGAGCAACTAAACACACACACACAATGATTCCTTTATATCTGAATATACTCATTTGAAACTTGCACTATGACAGCATGGTACAACAAAGTTTAGGCCAATCATCTCCACAGGATAATTTATATGTTATGTCAAGGGAGAGTTGTTCTACAGTCTTTATGTCCTGAACAGTTGTGGGAAATTTTGCTGTTTCATATTATCATATCCTAAAAGAAGACCCCTCTAAGGATTTCAAATAAAAAGAGAAACTAGTGATCATGTATCATCACTGGGATCACCTTGGATATAAAATCAGAAGACAGATTACCACAGAGGCATCAAGCAGTAATCAGGTAATTTCTAGAGCTTGACCATAATCATACTCTCAGGCCACATCTTCTAGGATTAAAGACTGATGAGGAAGTATTTTCAGTCCTGCTTTCACTCTTGAAATGTTAAGGAAAGGGAAATCAAATTTGTAACTATATATAGTGATGGATGTTAACTAGACTATTGTGGTGATCATTTTGCAATATATATAAATACCAAACATTATGTTATATGTGTGTGTGTGTGCATGCTAAATTGCTTCAGTCATGTTTGACACTTTACACCTCTGTGGACTGTAGCCCACCAGACTCCTCTGTCCATGGTGATTCTCCAGGCAAGAATACTGGAGTGGGTTGCCCTGCCCTCCTACAGGGGATCTTCCTGACCCAGGGATCGAACCCAGGTCTCCTTCATTGCAGGCAGATTCTTTACCATCTGAGCCACTAGGGAAAGCCCATTATGTTATGTATTTTAAAATAATATAATGTTTTATGTCAATTGTGTGTATGTACATACGCTTAGTCTCTAAGTCGTGTCTGACTCTTTTGGATACCATGGACTATAGTCCGCCAGGTTCCTTTGTCCATGGGATTTCCCAGCCAGGAATACAGGAGGGGGTTGCCATTTCCTTCTCCAGGGGATCTTCCTGGCCCAAGGATTGAACCCACGCCTCCTGTATTGGCAGGTGGATTCTTTACCACTAAGCCACCTAGGAAGCCCTTTATATCAATTATATGTCGATTAAGAAAAATTAAGTAGAGGGATCTCATCAGCAGAGTAAGGAGAAAGGTATAAGAAATCAATGGATATAATATCTGACTATTAATGCTATCTTTTTTCCAGCTTTACTAGGTATAATTTACAAAGTTGCTGGAAGTTGTGAGACAAAATACCAGAAAGAGAAGCAAGCTGCCCAGAGAGAAAGATCTAGACATCTGCCAAGTATTAATATTAAGGTGTATGCATGCACACACACAAACAGAATCTATGAAGCTTCACAAAGAACTACTACTCCAAGTCTGGGAGCTGTTTGAATTCTGATCTCCAGAGCGGAGAGACCTTACTAAAAATCCTGAAGCATTCACTAGAGACCTCATAAAAATACTGGAGTAGAGCTGTATTAGGAGTAGGGCTAATCTTGTCCTAAAAGATAATTTTATAGCACCTTAAAAATACTTTTTAAAAATGTAAAAATAATTTAAAAACAAGCTTCATACTAACCATAAACATGTAGAAACTCAAATTTTAATTATTACCATTTACAATTCCTTCAAAGGAAACCAGTTACTTAAGTATAAATCTAACAAAATGTGTATGAATTAGTATCTCGAAAATTACAAAAGGCTGATGAAAGAAATTAAAGAAGATCTAAATAAATAGGAGTCATACTGTGTTCATGGACTGTAAGATTAAATGTAGTAAAGATGTCAATTCTTCCCAAATTGATCAATAGATTTAATTAAATTTCTATCAAAATGCATTTAGTTTTTTAGTAGACACAGACAAGCATATTCTAAAATTTGTGCAGAAAGGCACAGGACCTAAAATAGCCTTGAAAACTTATTTTTGTAAAAGAATAAAGTGGGAGGAATCAATCTATCCAGTGTTAAGGCTTATTGTGTTGAGTCCCCAAGACCACCTCCAGGTTCAATGATTTGCCAGGAGGACTCACAGGATTCAGCATAACCATACTGATGGTAATGACTTCTTATAGTATAAAGATTTTAAGCAAAACTAGCAAAGGAAAATGATGTATGGGGCAAAGTTTGGAGGAAATCAGAACAAGTTTCCAAGAGACCTCCCCCATTAGAGTCAAAGGACTTGCTTAATTTTTCTGGTAACAGGTTATGGTAATATGTGAGAAATGTTATCTACCAAAGAATCTCACTAGAGACTCAGTGCCAAAGGTTTTTATTGGGAACTAGTCACATAGCACACTCTGCCTAGCACAATCCAAAATTCCAGATTCCTGGAAGGAAAGCAAGTGTTCAGCATTAACCATCATTGTTTACACAGTTTAGGCACAATGAGCCACTCTTATAAGTTAGGGTGGTCCTCATCAGTTAGGGAAGACCTCCTGAAATCTTAATTTCCAGATGCTAGTCAAAGGCCAACCTGGATAGCAGATCTTTCTAAGGTTAGCAATGATTAGTAAGGAGCAAGAATTTTAGCAAATTAGATAGATCTACATTGTCTTTTATGACCTAGACCCAGATATTCACAAAGCATTAATTCTTCCCTATCCTATCAGTTGAAGCAATCACAAGCTCATGCATTTCAATGAGAAAGAACATAGACCTCTAGATGGGAGAAATGCCAAAGAATTTGTGGAAACAATTTTAAATTGCCACTGTCTTCTCTTTTGGCTAAAAGGTATTTATATTCTTCCCTCCTTCAATATGTATTCACCTTTTCCCAAGATTCTCCAAAAGCCTCACCCCAATAGGAAAAGGAGTATGTCAAGGCTGTATATTGTCACCCTGCTTATTTAACTTCTATGCAGAGTACATCATGAGAAATGCTGGGCTGCAAGAAGCACAACCTGGAATCAAGATTGCCAGGGAAAAGATCAGTAACCTCAGATATGCAGATGGCACCACCCTTATGGCAGAAAGTGAAGAGGAACTAAAAAGCCTCTTGATGAAAGTGAAAGAGGAGAGTGA
The DNA here is from genome assembly GCF_032405125.1 of Capricornis sumatraensis. Classification (NCBI taxonomy): domain Eukaryota; kingdom Metazoa; phylum Chordata; class Mammalia; order Artiodactyla; family Bovidae; genus Capricornis; species Capricornis sumatraensis. The sequence continues at coordinate 61,723,331 of NC_091087.1, forward strand.
AAAAGTTGGCTTAAAGCTCAACATTCAGAAAATGAAGATCATGGCATCAGGTCCCATCACTTCATGGGAAATAGATGGGGAAACAGTGGAAACAGTGTCAGACTTTATTTTGGGGGGTTCCAAAATCACTGCAGATGGTGATTGCAGCCATGAAATTAAAAGACACTTACTCCTTAAAAGGAAAGTTATGACCAACCTAGATAACATATTCAAAAGCAGAGACATTACTTTGCCAACAAAGGTCTGTCTAGTCAAGGCTATGGTTTTTCCAGTGGTCATGGATGGAGGGATGTAAGAGTTGGACTGTGAAGAAGGCTGAGCACCGAAGAATTGATGCTTTTGAACTGTGGTGTTGGAGAAGACTCTTGAGAGTCCCTTGGACTGCGAGGAGATCCAACCAGTCCATTCTAAAGGAGATCAGTCCTGGGTGTTCACTGGAAGGACTGATGTTGAAGCTGAAACTCCAATACTTTGGCCACTCCATGCGAAGAGTTGACTCATTGGAAAAGACCCTAATGCTGGGAAGGATTGGGCGCAGGAGGAGAAGGGAACAACAGAGGATGAGATGGCTGGATGGCATCACTGACTCAATGGACATGGCTTTGGGTAGACTCCGGGAGTTGGTGACGGACAGGGAGGCCTGTGCTATGATTTGTGGGGTCGCAAAGAGTCGGACATGACTGAGCGACTGAACTATGGCATCAAGCTAGGTTCAAAGTCTAGGCCCTGATCCTTAATCAAGCCCAAGCATGGATGAGGCTCCACGCTGTTTCCTGTGTTCAGATCTTGATATGAAAACCCGCAAAGTAAACAGACAAGTTATCTACCCTACACATATCCAAAATACAGTGGTCGAAACAGCACCAAAATCACAACTAGCTATTGAACAACCATCGAACAGGAGGATGCAGGTACCTACCATCAAAACATAACTCCATGTCCAAAGACAAAGAACCCAAAGCAAGACTACAGTAGGCAATCACGCATTGGAGGGGCACAATAATGATAAAATCAAATCCCATAACCACTGGGTAAGTGACCTACAAACTGGAGAACAATAATACCAAAGAAGTTCTCGCACTGTTGTGAAGATTCTGAACCCCCACGTCAGGCTTCCCAGCCTAGGGATCTGACAAAAGGACTGGGAATTCCCAGGGAACATGACTTTGAAAGCCAGGGGGACTTCACTGCAGGACTTCCATAAGACTGAGGGAAACAGAGACTGCAGTCTCGGGGGGCACAAACAAAATCTCAAACTGTATCAGGACCAAGAAGAAGGGAGCAGTGACTCCACAGGAGACTGAACCAAAACTACCCGCTAGTGTTGGAGGGTCTCCTGTGGAGGCTTGGTCAGCAGGAGCTCACCACAGGGATGGAGGCATAGGCAGCAACAGTCTTGGAAGGTCCCCCTTGGCACAAGCTGTCTTGGATATTGCCATTAACAATCTATGGAGATTGCCATAGAGCCCAGAGACCCCAGGCCTGAATCAGTTCAGTTCAGTTCAGTTCAGTCACTCAGTCATGTCCAACTCTTTGCAACCCCATGAATCACAGCATGCCAGGCCTCCCTGTCCATCACCAACTCCCGGAGTTCACTCAGACTCACATCCATCGAGTCGGTGATGCCATCCAGCCATCTCACCCTCTGTCTTCCCCTTCTCCTCTTGCCCCCAGTCCCTCCCAGCATCAGGGTCTTTTCCAATGAGTCAACTCTTTGCATGAGGTGGCCAAAGTATCAGAGTTTCAGCTCCAGCATCAGTCCTTCCAATGAACACCCAGGACTGATCTCCTTTAGAATGGACTGGTTGGATCTCCTTGAAGTCCAAGTGACTCTCAAGAGTCTTCTCCAACACGACAGTTCAAAAGCATCAATTCTTCGGTGCTCAGCTTTCTTCACAGTCCAACTCTCACATCCATACATGACCACAGGAAAAACCACAGCCTTGACTAGACGGACCTTTGTTTGCAATGTCATGTCTCTGCTTTTGAATATGCTGTCTAGGTTGGTCATAACTTTCCTTTTAAGGAGTAAGTGTCTTTTAATTTCATGGCTGCAATCACCATCTGCAGTGATTTTGGAACCCCAAAAAAAAAAATCTGACACTGTTTCCACTGTTTCCCCATCTATTTCCCATGAAGTGATGGGACCTGATGCCATGATCTTCATTTTCTGAATGTTGAGCTTTAAGCCAACTTTTTCACTCTCCTCTTTCACTTTCATCAAGAGGCTCTTTAGTTTTTCTGCACTTTCTGCCATAAGGGTGGTGTCATCTGCATATCTGAGGTTATTGATATTTCTCCGGGAAATCTTGATTCCAGCTCAGCATTTCTCATGATGTACTCTGCATATAAGTTAAATAAGCAGGGTGACAATATGCAGCCTTGATGTATTCCTTTTCCTATTCGGAACTAGTGTGTTGTTCCATGTCCAGTTCTAACTGTTGCTTCCTGACATGCATATGGGTTTCTCAAGAGGCAGGTCAGGTGGTCTGGTATTCCCATCACTTTCAGAATTTTCCACAGTTTATCGTGATCCACACAGTCAAAGGCTTTGGCATAGTTGATAAAGCAGAAATAGATGTTTTTCTGAAACTCTCTTGCTTTTTCGATGATCCAGCGAATGTTGGCAATTTGATCTCTGGTTCCTCTACCTCTTCTAAAACCAGCTGAACATCTGGAAGTTCATGGTTCAAGTATTGCTGAAGCCTGGCTTTTGAGAATTTTGAGGCGGGATCACCTCAGGCCAAACAACTATCAGGGAGGGAGTGCAACCCCACCCATCAGCAGATAATTGGATTAAAGTTTTACTGAGTAAGGCTCTGCCCACCAGAGCAAACCCAGTTTTTCCCAGTCCCTCCCAATAGGAAGATTACACAAGTCTCTAGCCTCCTCCATCAAAGGGCAGACAGAAGAAGCAAGACAGTCCCACAGCAGCTAGAACAAAAACCACATTTCAGAAAGATAATCAGGATTAAAAAGCAGAAAGTTATGTCCCAGATGAAGGGACAAGAAAAAAACACAGCAAAATGCCTGAGACCTCTGGGACTTTAAACACACCAACATTTGCATTATAGGGGTCCCAAAAGGAAAAGAGAGAGAGAAAGGACCTGAGACAATATTTGGAGAGTTAATAGCTTAGAACTTCCCTAATATGGGAGAGGGAAATAGTCAACCAAGTCCAGGAAGCACAGAGAATCCCAGGCAGGATAAACCCAAGGAGGAAAACATTGAGACACATAGTAATCAAACTGACCAAAACTAAAAACAAGATAAAATATTAAAAACAATAAGGGAAAAATGACAGATAAAATACAAGGGAACCCCCATTAGGTTATCAGGTGATTTCTCAATAGAAACTCTACAAGCCGGAAGGAAATGGCATAATATATTTAAAGTGATGAAAGGGAAGAACCTACAACCAAGAATACTCTACCCAGCAAGACTGTCCTTCAGATTTGATGGAGAAATCCAAAGCTTTCCAGACAACCAAAAGTTAAGATAATTTAGCACCACCAAACCATTCACTACCACACAATGAATGCTAAAGGAACTTCTCTAGGCAGGAAACACAAGAGAAGGAAAAGACCTGTAGGAAATAAACCCAAAACAATTAAGAAAATGATAACAGGATCATACACATTGATAATTACATTAAATTAAATAGATTTAATTCGCATTTGCATAGATTAAATGCATCAACTAAAACACAAGACATTGGTGGCTCAGATGGTAAAGTGTCTGCCTACAATGCAGGAAACCTGGGTTCAATCCGGATGGGAAGATCCCCTGGAGAAGGAAATGGCAACCCACTCCAGCATTCTTGCCTCGAAAATCCCAAGGATGGAGGAGCCTAGTAAGCTACAGTCCCCGGGGTCGCAAAGAGTCCAACACAACTAAGCAACTTCACTTCACTTCAAAAGACATAGGCTGGCTGGGCAGATGAAAACATGTGCATGTACGCATTTCTGCTTACCACATCACTCTGCTTCATCCCCCAAATTGTGTGTAATTATTTTATACTGTTAGGTTAATCATGTTCCCATTATGACTTGCAATTGTAATTATCATTTTGTGCCTGGCTATTGATTGTGAAAACTGATAACTTTCTTTTACTATTGTGATTATGTAACTATTACTCATTTAATACCATTGTATCAGGATTGGTCAACAAAAATAACAGAATTGTATATCACCAAAACTACCATTTAATAGAAAATCCTGTAATCACTTTTTAAAATCCAGATGCATATCAGAATTATCTTGGAATTTTTTGAAAAATACAAATGCCCAGGTATTGCACTTTTTTCACCAAAGCTTTAAATATATTTCTAATGAGCAGACCATGTTTAAAAACAACTGGAGTATATGATGACCTTTTACTTTTATCTAGTTTGTTTCATTTTTTCTATTTCATATTCAGGGGTGCTATTTCATCTAGTTTATGTTTTCCAATTTCTCTGTTTCCTCTTTTTTTTTTTTGATGATCTTCCTCAGACCTTTATCAACCATAGTAGAAAAGCTTTTGCATACACATATATAAATAACATGCATAATATGTATATTTTAGAAAGCTTATGAAGTTTTGCCTAACTAAAAAATTTATGACATTTTGATTCTACTTGTTTGAAACTTAGGATGAATAGAATGCTAGATTTCTAATTTTAAAAAATACATATGCAACAAGCAACAAAGTTTTACTGTATAGCACAGGGAACTATAGTTAATATCTTATAATAACCTATAATAGAGAATAACTTCAAAAATAATATATGTGTATATGTATACCTGAATCACCTTGCTGTGCACTGGAAACATTGTAAGTCAACTATACTTCAATAAAATACATATATTGAGAAAAAATATATAGTGGTACAATAAGCATAGGATAATTATAATAAGCATCCATTTAAGCCACCAATCCATTGGAAGTCACTCAATCCATTGAAATTCTAAAATCCAGCTGGCTATGTGATACCAGTTCGTGACCAGGGCCAAATCCTGCTCTCTGGAAATGGCTTTCCATGATTTTTAGCTCTTCCTTCTGAGTTCTTGGCTTTGCCCTTTAAGTCATTCTTCCTTCTCCGTAGAGCTGTCCCATTTTTGCAGCTTAGCAGCCTATTCAGCCTGCTTCCCATCCACAAAAAGTTTGAGGATCCAAAATATACTTTTCATTTTGTACAGTCTATTTTTTTTTCCAGAGAAATAATTACTATGAAAACTTTATGGAGTTTTTTTGTGTGTGTCAATTGTAATTTATACCATTAGATAAAGACACAAACACCTTCAAGATAAGTTCTTTTCTACCTGGAGCTCCCTGTGAGGCTACAGTGGGACAGGGTCCTTAGTAGTCTTAGAGGCCTTGTTGTTTGATTCTTAGAAGCTTATTGTCTAACATTTGTTTGTTTAAACAATTGTTTATTGTTTATAATTGCATAAGAACTTTTCAAGACCTTTTATCTGTTTCTAAACTCTTAAAAGATTTAACAATGACATCCTCAGCTTCTTCCCTATCTTGAGTTCATGCTTTTCTAACAGGCCTTGGACTTGATCTTACTGGAGAAGCTAAGGATAAGAAATCATTTAACTTTCAGATCTTGTTCTACACTATTCCTCTAAATTCTATTTGAAAATTGAATAACTCCTTCTTTAGTACAGCTTTGTCTACTCATAGCTAATGATACATAGTCTAAATGTATATAAACAAAAAACAGTTGACATCTTCAACATTCTGCATGGAAATCTCCTAAGCCAGATCCATTGGTTCATTAAATATATTTTCTAATTCTCCACATTATCACATTTGCTAAACCATCTGCCATGACACAGATGGTGTCATGTCTCCTTTCCTCAAGCTTCCAATAACATTTTTCTTTCTTTCTTTTCAGCCCTTATTGACACCTTCTCTGATGTCTATCAGGATTCTGCTAACAGTCTTCTTGAAGCCCTTTCAATGTCTGCCTGACACACTATCCCAAAGTCAATGTCACATGTTTTCGGGTTTTTTTATAACAGCATCCCAAATTTTGTTCCACTTATCTAATGTTGTATAACTACTTCAAAAATACAGGGAAAAAGTAATAATTTTATTGTATCTCACAATTAAGAAAGTCAAGAATTGGGGTAGGTTTTAGCTAGGTACTCATTCTATTCTGTGTGACATTAAAGTGTTATCAAATGCAAGTCTGTGTGCCTGACATACAGTGAGGCCAAACAATATCAAAACATCAGAGTTTAGAACAGAGAAAGGTTTATTGCAGGACCGTGCAAAGTGGCTCATGCCTTAAAAAGCCTAAATTCCCAGAAAGCTTTCAGCAAAGCCCTTTTATAGGATAGGGGTGGGGGTGGGGGGAACATGGTTAGTTGTTTCAAACTTCGTGAACTTTACTCTTGAGGTCAGGTCATGGTCAGGTAATGATGTTCCTATAAACCTCTCAAAAACATTATTCTCTGTTCTGACAAGAAAGGGTAAGGTCCGAAGGCTCAACTTGAGCCCTCCAAGGTCCAGGTCCTGGCTCAGAGAAGGGGGTTCCTGTGTGGGCTGGTGACCCTGCCCGGGAGCATTTGTCCAGCACCCAGTCTGGGTTCTCCTGCCATTGCCCAGGCCCAGCTGAAGAGGCAGATCTCAGCTGGTGGCACCCTCTGGGCCAGGACCTCGGACCCTACCCAGCCATCATTACTGAGGGAACAAAGTGCCCAGCCAGCCCTCAGGCTTTTTATTTAAACTGGAACACATCATTTGTATAGGATCAGTCAGAATATATGTTGTACCAAAAACTGATCAGGTTAATTTCCAGCTCAAAGCTGCCCCTCTTTGAGTCCACAGAAAATATGATGTGCAGCATCCTTGTACCTTAACTCTGACATCAGGCCCCCTCTTAGGGGTGACAACTGATCAAAGCTTGACCAATTTTTGAAACTTGCATGTACAGAGGGAAGTTGGTTTAAGTTATTACCTTAAAGGCAGTGCCCATACCCTCCAGTTGCTGAGGCGTCTGCGGACTGTGACCCAATGAGACTGCTCCCACCATTATGTCATGGAGGTGGGGACAGGAGAGAAGTTCGCTGCTGCTTCGAGGTCTGGGCCCCGCCAGTGGACAGCTATGGCAAGGACCCCGGCGCTCTGCCCGACACCGCTTTCAGCCTGTTCTGGGCAGCACCCCAGATCACCTGCTGTCACCAAAGTCAAAGGACCTGAACGACCCCAGGGAGAAGGCTGCGATCCAACTCTCTGCTGGAAGGACCACTGAAAGCTGACTGCTGACAGAGTGGGACCTCTGGCCACGTGGCTCAGGGTCTCCCGCTAAAAGTCCAGTGTTAATTCAGAGTTCTAACGGTCAACTGCTAATCCTGGAGCGCTAATGTCAGGCGCTAACGGTCGAGCGCTAACCAACCCCGAGCGCTAACTCTGAGCACTAAGGGTCAATCGCCAACGGTCAACCGCTAACAGCTGTGCACCCGCCCCTACCGCAGAAGGAAGTCACTCAGTGGTATTCACCAGGCAAATGGGAGGCTTGGAGAGGTCAAGACAGCTTTACTCACACACCTGGCACCATGGCAGGAATAACTAGACTTCCAGGCTTAGCTGGCTCTGTTAACCAAAACGTGGTCTCTCCAGTATGGTGGTCTTTTCAAATGGTGGCTCAACTCTCTGAGTAAGTATCTAAGTTAGTAAGACAGCAACCTCACGGTCTTTTATGACCTAGCCTCCCATGTCAAGAGTTTCATTTCTGCTGTACTGTATAGATCAAAGATATCACTAGTCAACTCAGATTGGAGAGGAGAGGACAGTGGAAAAACGTCCAAGAATGTGCAGCCAGTTTTGAAAGCCAATATAACAAATCTATACTATGGAAAACATTAAAGGAAGCTCTTCAGGCTGCAGTGAAATGATACCAGATGAAATTTAGATCTACACAAAAGAATGAAGGGCACCACTAGAGGAGAATATAGGCAAAACACTCTCAGACATAAATCACAGCAGGATCCTCTATGATCCACCTCCCAGAATTCTGGAAATAAAAGCAAAAATAAACAAATGGGATCTAATTAAAATTAAAAGCTTCTGCACAACAAAGGAAAATATAAGCAAGGTGAAAAGACAGCCTTCTGAATGGGAGAAAATAATAGCAAATGAAGCAACTGACAAACAACTAATCTCAAAAATATACAAGCAACTTATGCAGCTCAATTCCAGAAAAATAAACGACCCAATCAAAAAATGGGCCAAAGAACTAAATAGACATTTCTCCAAAGAAGACATACGGATGGCTAACAAACACATGAAAAGATGCTCAACATCACTCATTATCAGAGAAATGCAAATCAAAACCACAATGAGGTACCACTTCACACCAGTCAGAATGGCTGCGATCCAAAAATCTGCAAGCAATAAATGCTGGAGAGGGTGTGGAGAAAAGGGAACCCTCCTACACTGTTGGTGGGAATGCAAACTAGTACAGCCACTATGGAGAACAGTGTGGAGATTCCTTAAAAAATTGCAAATAGAACTACCTTATGACCCAGCAATCCCACTGCTGGGCATACACCGAGGAAACCAGAATTGAAAGAGACACATGTACCCCAATGTTCATTGCAGCACTGTTTATAATAGCCAGGACATGGAAACAACCTAGATGTCCATCAGCAGATGAATGGATAAGAAAGCTTTGGTACATGTACACAATGGAGTATTACTCAGCCGTTAAAAAGAATTCATTTGAATCAGTTCTGATGAGATGGATGAAACTGGAGCCGATTATACAGAGTGAAGTAAGCCAGAAAGAAAAACACCAATACAGTATACTAACACATATATATGGAATTTAGAAAGATGGCAATGACGACCCTGTATGCAAGACAGGAAAAAAGACACAGCTGTGTATAACGGACTTTTGGACTCAGAGAGAGAGGGAGAGGGTGGGATGATTTGGGAGAATGGCATTCTATCATGTATACTATCGTGTAGGAATTGGGTCGCCAGTCTATGTCTGACGCGGGATGCAGCATGCTTGGGGCTGGTGCATGGGGATGGCCCACGGAGATGTTATGGGGAGGGAGGTGGGAGGGGGTTTCATGTTTGGGAACACATGTAAGAATTAAAGATTTTAAAATTAAATAAAAAAAAATTAATTTAAAAAAAAAAAAAAAGAATGAAGGGCACCAGAAATGGTAGACATGTAGGTAAACTAAAACATTTTCTTTTTAATTCATTTCCATGCAGCCACATATGACAACCACAATACAAAAGGAGTGAGTAAAACAGATCTGACCTTACGTGATTGCAAACAGAAGCACTCTTTCTCTTTTTGGCTATACAGTATCTTCACTGTACACAGGCTTTCTCTAGTTGTGGCAAGTGGGGGCTACTCTCCAGTTGCAGTGCATGGACTTCTCATTGTGGTGGCTTCTCTTGTGGAGCTCGGGCTATAGGGTGCGCAGGCTTCCATAGTTGTGGCTCATGGGCTTAGTTGCTCTTCACCTTGTGGGATCTTTTTGAACCAGGGGTTGAACCTGTGTCCCCTGCAGTAGCAGGTGGATTCTTAACCAGTGGACCACCAGGGAAGTCCCAGAATCACTCACTTTATTAATCAGAATTGTCAACACTGTCAACCAGTGAAGCAAGGGGGATAGAAAAGGAGCTACTTTCAAATAGGACAATAGTAGCGTATTGACCACTTGTCACAATATCAGAGGGGGGAGGAGAAGGATATCAGGGTATTGATTACCCTTCTTCTTAAGGAGTCACCATGGGCTGGCTTTTCAAACAGGCTCTCTGCCTTCAATTTCAGATATCAATATTCTCATGCCTTTTCAGCACTCTTAATATCCCAGGGTACTCACTTCATTAACTCTTATGATAGACTCTGAACCTCTTTTAATATCTACTAACAAACTTTACAGATGAAAGCAAAAATTCAATTTTTAGAAATGTGCTATTCAAAACAGTTTACTACTACTAATTTAAATTCTAAAGAATATTTATTAAAACTAGTCAATCAACAACTGTGTATTTTCAAGGAAAAACATTACTATTAAGTAGAGTACTTAGTGTGAAAACTATGAATGGATTGTAAACCTGTTCTCATTATTATAAAGAATTTCAACCTTCTCAATGAAAGAGTATTAGATTTAGAGTACAATTTTTAAAAATCAAATTATCTGCATTCTGATTAATGACAATAAAATATGTTCTGTCAACTGAAGCAAAAGCAATGCATTCTCCTCTGGCATTTGCCATCATCTGCTTAGGTGTACAAATACTGGACTTGACTTCTGAGGTTAAGCCATAAAAGGCCATGCAGGGTCTGCCTTGTTCACTGACACACTTGCTCTTTTTTTTTCTTTTTTGACACACTTGCTTTGTAGAGCACTGAGCCACCACAGAAGAAGACAGCATGCTGGAGAACCCACATTTGGTCAACAGAGCCAGCTCAGCTCAGTCTTCTTCCATAAATGGTAATGACCAAGAATCTAAGGAGATGATTACTAATAGGGCTCAAAACAGGACTATATTCTTGTATAGCCATTTCAAGCATAAAACCTAATATGAAGAAATCATGTTCCTGAGTACTCACTTCAGGTGGCAGAGTATGAAAAATTGTTCAGTTCAGTCGCTCAGTCGTGTCCACCTCTTTACGACCCCATGGACTGCAGCAGGCCAGGCTCCCCTGTCCATCATCAACTCCCCGAGCTTATTCAGATTCATGTCTGTTGAGTCAGTGATGCCATCCAACCATCTCATCCTGTGTCATCCCCTTCTCCTCCCACCTTCAATCTTTCCCAGCATCAGGGTCTTTTCCAATGAGGTGGTTTTTGCATCAGGTGGCCAAAGTATTGGAGTTTCAGCTTCAGCATCAGTCCTTCCAATGAATATCCAGGACTGATTTCCTTTAGGATGGACTGGTTGGATCTCCTTGCAGTCCAAAGGACTCTCAAGAGTCTTTTCCAACACCACAATTCAAAAGTATCAATTTTTTGGCTCTCAGTTTTCTTTATAGTCCGACTCTCACATCCACACATGACTACTGGAAAAACCATACTTTGACTAGATGGACCTTTGTCAGCAAAGTAATGTCTCTGCTTTTTAATATGCTGTCTAGATTGGTTATAACTTTTCTTCCAAGGAGCAAGCATCTTTTAATTTCATGGCTGCAGTCACCATCTGCAGTCATTTTGGAGCCCAAAGTCCCTCACTGTTTCCATTGTTTCCCCATCTATTTGCCATGAAGTGATGGGACTGGATGCCATGATCTTAGTTTTCTGAATGTTAAAAATTCAGAAAATTGGGAAAATTGTTCAACTAAAGTAGGACATATGCATATCTTAAACCCAGTAATCCATTGCTGTATATATATTCTCAACAGAAATACATGCATATGTATGTATATATTATCTACCTAAGTAACAAAACAGAACTTCTCACATTAGTCAAAAACTAAAAACTACCCAAATGCCTATCAACAATAAATTGGAAAAAAAAATAAATTATGTGCTACTTACAAAATAGAATACTTAACAGTAATAACAATAATCTACATGGAAAAAAAATGAATGAACCTCACAATATTGAGAGAAAAAGGCTAAACGTTAATAAGTATATATTGTATTATTCCATTTACATAATGTACAAAAACAGGCAACAACCAATGCAAGCTCTTAAGAATCAAAATAGTGCTCACCCCTGGGGCAGCAGGAAATGACAGAAATGCTAGTTTGGGTCACTGGTAATGTTCTGTTTCTTGATCAGCGAGCTGGTTAGATGCGTATGATGGTTTGAAAACATCTCCACAGATCCTTTTACATGCCTTCCATCAAAAAAGGAAGACCAGTCCCCTCTCCTTGAATATGGCTGGTCTTAGAGACTCACCGGTAGCAAACTGCTCTAGAACTAACACTGTATGACTTTCAAGGTTAGGTTAGAAAAAGCACTACAGCTTCTAACTGACTCTTTCTTAGAACATTCACCCTTGGTATCCAGTCATCATGCTTTGTGAAAGTCAAGGAGTCACATGCAAAGGCCATGGGGAAGTATTCTACTCACAGACATAGCTATAGCTAAGGTTCCAGTCAGTAGGCAGCACCAACAGTGAAACATGTAAGTGAAGGAGACTTCAGATGATTTCAGCCCCCAGCAGAAAAGTTATCCCAGCTAAGTCCTGCCCAAATTGCAAATTCATAAGCAAAATGTTATTTTGTATGCTCAGTCACTAAGTCATGTACAACTCTTTGGAACCCCATGGACTGTAGCCAGACAGGCTTCTCTGCCCATGGGATTCTCCAGGCAAGAATACTGGAGTGGGCTGCCATTTCCTCCTCCAGAGGATCATCCCAACCCAGAGATCAAACCTACATCTCCTGCATTGGCAGGTGGATTCTTTACTACTGAGCCACCTGGGAAGCCTATTAAATTTGTGGGTGATCTGTTTTGTGAGTATATGTAACTAGAACACACAGCCAGTGTGCTTGTTTTGTGAAAATTCTTAAGTAACAAAGTTATGATATATAGTTGGATTCCACATTTGTAAATTCAATCAACCATAGATGAAAAATATTTTTTGAGTTCCAGAACGTTTCAAGAAGCAAAATATGAATTTGTTGCACATTGGCAACTATTTACAGTACATTTAAATTGTATTAGGTATTATAAGTAACCTAAATATGATTTAAAGTATGTAGGAGGATGTGCATATGTTATATGCACTTTATTTATTTATTTATATGCATTTTATTAAAGAAACTTGATCATGCAAGGCATGATTTGGCATTCCCAGAGGTGGAAGAGGGGCCTGGAACCAATCCCTTAAGGATACCAACAGACAATTGTATACACCTTTCCATATGTATACTATACTTAGGTTTGAAATAAAAATCATATCATGCAAACAAGCTCAAATTTCTCATCAAATTTTTATATTGTATTGAGGTGTTTTTAGAAACTCAGTATTTCATAGCTCCCTAATACTGTGACTTTTTCTTATAATTACATAGTATTAAAGAAAAAGTAATGGATTTTTTCACTACATCCCATATAGGCAAGACCTAATCACCATCAGTTTACCCTTGCACACTGCCTAATTCTGATCATTTGTCATGTGTGGATGTGAAAAAAAAGTTAAGCACTGCTACAGGAGATATCTGTCAAGCACCATTCTCTCTTCTTCTTTAATGTAGAGTATCATTTTCCTTTGAAGAACTATCTCCCTTTGGATGAATCAAGGTTGCTGAGACCTGATTATTGCCCAGCTTTTAAAAAATTTTATTACACCTCACATTCTTCTAGAAATTTTATTATTTTATTTAAGTTGGCAATATTTAGTCTCTATTCTTCACAAAGAATACCTACTGATACATAACTCAGTAGGGTTATATATATATATATATATATATATATATATATATATATATATATATATATATATGTCCCAAGCACACTGGGACATATATATAGCTGATGATGAACAAATATAAAATGTTTATAAAATTATATTGGGCAACTGATTTTTGTCAAAAGCACAAAAACAACACAGTGGAAAAAGAATAGCCTTTTCAACAAAATGCCTCAAACCATAAATAAAAGTTAACTCAAAATACATCATAGACCTAAACAGATAGCCTAAACTGTAAAACTTCTAGAAGAAAACATTGGATACAGTCTTATTGAGTTCAGGGTAGGCAAAGATGTCTTTAAAATGAAACTAAAAGCACAATTCATAAAAGAATAAATTGGACTTTACTAAAATTCAAAACTTCTGTTCTTAAAAATACACTGTTAATAAGAAAACAAAACCAAAAGAATACACTGTTAAGAGAATGAAAAGAAAAGCCACATACTGGGAGAATATCTTTCTGAAGCATATATCTGACAAAGAACTTGTATCCAGAATATATAGAGAACTCTCAAAATTCAGGAAAACAAGCCAATTTTAAAAAGATGTAACAAAAAAGATATGCAGATGGCAAATAAGCACATAAAAAGATGCTCAACATCATTAGTCATTAGGAAAATATAAATTAAAACCACAACAAGATATCACTATATACCTGTTAGAATGGTTAAAATTAAAAACCACTGACCACTGCAAGTGTGCTGGAGGATGTGAAGGAAATGAAACTCAAACTCACTCCTGATGGGAATGTAAAATGGTTCAACCACTCTGGAAAATAACTTAGCAGTTCCTTAAAAAGTTAAACATACATCTGCCTATGATCCAACCATTCCACTTCTAGATTTTTATCCAACAAAAAAAAGGAAATATATGTCCATATAAAGACTTGTACACAAATATTCATAGCAACTTCATTGGTAATAGCCCCAAACTAGACACAACTCAAATGTGCATCAACAGATGATAAACTGCAGTGCGTCCATATAATGGAATACACTTATCAATACAAAAGAATAAACTACTGTACACAAAATGACATGAATGAATATCAAGATAATGACACTAAGGAAATGAAACCAGACTACCCCCCCTGAAAAAAAATATTATAAACACATACTTTTACATATTCATTTATGTAAAAGTTTAGAAAAGGCAAATGAACCTATAATGACAGAAAGTAAAACAGTGGTTGCTTAGGTGTGGTAGGCAGGGAGGAATAAGAGAATCACAAAAGGGTGTGAGGAAACTGGAGGATGATGGATTTATTCGCTTGATTATAGTGATTTTAAAGGGGGTATACATATATTAAAAATTTACCAATTTATATTCTCTAAATATGTTCCATATATTACATGTCAATTATATCTCAATAAAGCTGTCTAAAAAGACTGCAGCTCTGCTGTCCGATTTTGAAAGGAACAGAAAGGAAATCTTGGATAAAGGATTCAGTGAGGGTTGTAAATTATCCAAGTATGCCAGGAATCCATACTTCCCCTGTCTAGCCAAGCTTCAGCAGAGTTTAAGGAGCCATCTCCCGGCTATTCTCCAGAAATGGTAACAACTGCACTATTAGATCTGTTTTTGGTAAGAGAATGACCCAATCAGTATAAAATGAACGCTATGTCTTGTGAGAGATTGTCAATTAAACACATAATCCATACTTATAAACATTTTTAAAGGGCTTTCTCCTTGCAAGATAGCTTTAATATTAGAGTGAACATTTTGTATGTGAATTTCAGTACAGACACACTTGCTACTTCATGCATCCGCGCCTGTTTCTTTACCTGTAAATTGTCAGAGGAAATATTAAAACCAGGTGACTAAAAAGAGCAGGTTTTTTCAGAATTATTAATTCTTTCTTTTGGGGCAGAATCTCTTTCTTCCCCTATGCTCTGAGAGGTATCCATTTCTTCCCAACTCCACCAGCAGTAATTAATTACCTTGAGTGAGTCAAGCTTCTCTCCCAAAAGTTTCATCCTACCATTACTAGACTCCTTGAGAGAGGTCCAAAAGGAAGGTCTCTGCCATAATCAAGCTGACCATTAAATCAGTTAAGAAGGTATCCAAGTCTCTGCCAGACTCAGCTGTGACTGGGTACCACACTGATGTGCTGGGTGGCTTTGAGCTCTGTGCATTGTGTATTCTGGAGGTTGAGCTTCACTTTCCAGACAATCATGTTTGGTTGCATGGCAAGATGGGGAGTATCTCAACAGCATTCCCATTTCTAATTGCAGGTGGAGGTAATTTTCCAGGATGGCCTGTGTTCTCCGGAAGCAGAGTCACGTGGGCTTTGACTCTTTACCAGAGGATACAAGAACCAGGACCTACAGAAAATAAATAGTGGTTGTGTTAGCAGACTCTACTACTAAGAGGCTCTAGTTTCAATTTCCAGCTGTCAAAATGTGTTTGGCTTTTTCATGTCCAAAACTCAATTTTTTCATCTCTGTAATGGGACCAAAGCTATCTAATTTTTTTGTTTTTAAGTATATCTTTATTGAAATAAAACATATATAAAAAGTGAAAAAATTGTAAGTAGTTTGGCTCAGAGGATAAAGCGTCTGCCTGCAATGCAGGAGACCCGGGGTTTGATCCCTGGGTTGGGAAGATCCCCTGGAGAAGGAAATGGCAACCCACTCCAGTATTCTTGCCTGGAGAATCCCATGGACAGAGGAGCACAGCGGGCTACAGTCCACAGGGTCGCAGAGTCGGACACGACTGAGCGACTTCACTTTCTTTCTTTCTTTCTTTCTTACAAAATAAAGAGAGCTATAATCAGAACAGCTATAACTAGCAACCAGATCAAAAAACAGAATATTATCCACCCTCCAGAAGGCCACTCTCTTGCCTCATACAGGCACACCCTCCAAAGGTCAACTACCCTGACTGCTAACAGCACCAGTTAATTTTGCCTGCTTTTAAATTTTCTATAATGGGAGTCATACAGCGTGTGTTCTTTTGTGTATGACTTCATTCTGATTGTGAAGTTTATTTCTGCACTTGAATATAGCAGTATCTTTTTGTTTTAGTGAAGTACTCCATTTGGGGGTTATATAATATATGTCATTAATAAATATTCCCTATATCAATATTCATATCAGTATCTATCGTCGAATTAGTTCATTATTTTGTTAAGCCCTCCTATGCTGTTTCTGATCATTTGTCTAGTGGTTCTGTAACTGAGAAAGTGAAAGTGTTATTCCCTCAGTCCTGCAGACAGACACCCCATGGACTGTAGCCCTCCAGGCTCCTCTATCCAAGGAATTTCCCAAGCAAGAATAGTATTTCCAAGGGATCTTCCCGACCTAGGTCTTCGAACCTAGGTCTCCTGCATTGCAGGCAGATTCTTTACCGGGTGGGCCACCAGGGAAGACCACTGAAAAAACTGTGATAAAGTCTAAGTTACAACCTCTATATTAGAGTCTACTATGATTATAGTTCAAGTATTTCTCCCTTAGGTCTATCTATTTTTGCTTTATATATATATGCCCATGTTTAAGTCCGTGCTGAGTCGTATCCGACTCTTTGTGACCCCATAGACTATAGCCCACTAGGCTCCTCTGTCCATGGACTTTTCCAGACAAGAACACAGGAGCAGGTTGCCATTTCCTTCTCCAGGGGATTTTCTCGACCCAGGGATTGAACCCTCATCTCTTGATGTCTCCTGCATTTGCAGGCGTATTCTTTACCATGCTACCTGGGAAGCCCTAATTTCTTTAAATGTTATTAACGTCCATTGTAAATTACCGCAGATTGGCCAGTTAATATCCTGAACACTAAAAATAGTATTTAACACACTAACTCAATTTTCCTTAAATACATACTTAAATCAAAAGTTTGAATAACTTTACCTTACAAAGAAAACAAAGCCTTCATTTCTTGACTTAAGAACGTGAAAAACCCAGAAGCAAAAGTAAACCAAAATCACGTAAAGTCCTAAAATGGTACAAACCCCTAAAAGCCAAGCTGGTTTGCCAACAAAGCTCCGCCTCCGTGCAAACCCTGCCCACTTCCGGCTGCCCCACCCACTTTCTAACTCTGGAACACCGCCCCTTTCTGCGAGGTCCCGCCCCCTGCACCTGATCCTGGTACCCATTGGGTGAATCCGGATGCTGTGTACACACCCTACACACGCACATTTGGCAGGGTCCTCTTCGCGCGTGCGCAGCAGCGGCGTCAGGCAGCTGGAGACTAGGTCCCGGGGTTGGGGGGAGGGGGGAGGAGGTCAGGCCGAATCTTCCTCCGTAATAAGAAGCTACGCGTCCCGCGGTCCTGGCTCCGTGGGTCCGGTCGGATCGGGCCTGGGCGCTGGAGCTGCTCTGGCTCCCGCCGCGGCGGGTGCGATGGAGGCCGTACCGGAGCCCAGCGCTCACGCCGGGGGAGGCCGAAACAGCCGGCGGTGCTAGTAGATGAGGCGGCGGCGGCGGCGGCACGGACTCTCCATGAGCAAGCGGCGGCGGCGACGGGTGCGGCGGCACCGGCGGTCTTCGGTCCCCGGGGAGGTACGAAAAGTCGGCTTCCTGGTGGACGGAGACTGGCCGGACGCCTTCCGCGGCCCGGCCCTCTTGCCCATTACCCGCAGTCCCAGGCGCTCAGCGGGGCCACTGCTCGAATGCGGGCAGGGGATGCCCAGCCCCTTCCCCGGCTCCGGGTTCTGGGATCCACCCGCAATCCAGGGCCAGCCTTCAGTGCCGGGCCTTCCCCGGAGCTGCGGGCCGGGGGCGGGGTGGGCGGGGTGGAGGTGGGGGCCCACCGCGTACCCAGCCCCGCGCTGCTTCGAGCGGGACCGCGGGCCGCTTTCTCGAGTATTTGGGGGCGCTGACTCGGGAGGGGACCTTCAGGACCCCCGAACTCTTAGGGTGTCTGGTATTCAATGCTTTGGGTAAATGGTCTGGTCCTCATGACCAGCGTGGAGTACAGATTGTCACCCTTGGAAACGACCGCAAAAGGTGTCGTTTTTTGCCAAGGAAATAGAAGTCTAGGGAGTTTTCTTGGTTTGTTCAAACTAGGGGGCCTATGGAGGCAGGCAAATAAAGCCAGTAATTCTCCAGGACTTACAAATCACTGTCTAACGAAACGATGTTTTTGACAGTGTGGCCAAAACTTAAAAGACAATTTCAAGTAAAGTTCTTTGCACATTTTCTGGTCTTTTTTAGTCGCTTTTATCGTCATTTACTTTAGAACAAATCACCACGGTACTGCAGAAGCTAGAATAAGTGTCCTTTAGTTCTTTCAATCCTCTTCTATCTCCCATTGTTTTCCCCAGAAAAAGGCTAGAGAAATCATTTTATGTGTGTGTATATATTCTTAAATATATATATATGTAGTTATAAAATATATGTTTAATTCTCTTGGAGTGCAACATGCTTTCCAGAGCAGTACTTATTTAGTCATGTCTAAAAGATAATTTGGCAAAAAATACTGCAGAAATTTACAGTTCCTTTCTAATGCAATATTTAAGGATCTGAACTCAGGCTCTTAATCATATGACCTTGCTACAAAGTTCTTTAAAATGCCACAGAAATCAGTCAAACCATGAGGAACGTTATTTTCATGTTTTAAATATTTAAATACCTTGTGATTTTTTAAAAGAATATGTTCTGAAACATTTCTTCTTCATTAAGCAGAAACTGAGTTTCTGTTTCCTTGGCTGTAAATTTGCCACTCCCTCTTATTCCTAAGTGGTTGACTAGAGCCAGCATGTTAGCAACTATATATAAACATCTACACTTCAGACTAAATATAGTGTTGAATATTTTAGAGTCCACAGTATCTTGCCTAAGTCAGAAATACTGTGTGTGTGTGTGTGGCAAAACTGAATTTTTAGTTTGCTGGTGTTAGAAAATAAGTTTGAACTTAATTTCCCACACAAAACACACAGGTCTGCAGCACTGAGAGCTGGATTCACATTGTGCTTGGATGTGGCACTTGAAACTATGATCAAAATAAGACACTGACCTCAGTCACTAATTTCTGTCTTCTCCTCAGATGCTTCCTGTTTTCATGAAAATATGCTTTCATGAAAATGCAAAACATGAAACACTGGAAAACCCTGTGATGTTTTTAGTTTAGACATTTGTTTGTTCCAAATAAAGTAAAGCAGTTTTTTTCAATTCAGTTTCATTAGGACCTCATTCTTTAATTTTTTTCAATTTTGCTTTATATACATACATATCACACCAACATGTTTATTAGAATACTGTCAGTGACTTTAAAACCAAGCTCTTCATTATCCTCAAGGTTGGGGGGAAGATAGTTCAGTATAGTCGCTCGGTCGTGTCCGACTCCCTGCGACCCCATGAATTGCAGCACACCAGGCCTCCCTGTCCATCACCAACTCCCGTAGTTCACTCAGATTCACGTCCATCAAGTCAGTGATGCCATCCAGCCATCTCATCCTCTGTTGTCCTCTTCTCCTCCTGCCCCCAATCCCTCCCAGCATTAGGGTCTTTTCCAATGAGTCAGCTCTTCGCATGAGATGGCCAAAGTATTGTAGTTTCAGCTTTAGCATCAGTCCTTCCAAAGAACACCCAGGACTGATCTCCTTTAGGATGGACTGGTTGGACCTCCTTGCAGTCCAAGGGACTCTCAAGAGTCTTCTCCAACACCACAGTTCAAAAGCATCAATTCTTTGGTGCTCAGCTTTCTTCACAGTCCAACTCTCACATCCATACATGACCACTGGAAAAACCATAGCCTTGACTAGACGGACCTTTGTTGGCAAAGTAATGTCTCTGCTTTTGAATATGCTATCTAGGTTGGTTATAACTTTCCTTCCGAGGAGTAAGTGTCTTTTAATTTCATGGCTTCAGTCACCATCTGCAGTGATTTTTGAGCCCCCAAAATAAAGTCTGACACTGTTTCCACTGTTTCCCCATCTATTTCCCATGAAGTGATGGAACCAGATAGCATGATCTTCATTTTCTGAATGTTGAGCTTTAAGCTAACTTTTTCACTCTTCTCTTTCACGTTCATCAAGAGGCGTTTTAGTTCCTCTTCACTTTCTGCCATAAGGGTGGGGGAAGATAAGTGCCCATTTAAATAAGGAGGACACCACATTCCCAAAACATGCAGAGAGAAGAATCAGGATAATGAACCAAGCTCTGAACCAAATTGTCCCAGCCTGGCCTCAGTATTTAAAATTATAGGATATCTGGCATGGTCCTTCTCAGGTGGCGCTAGTGATAAAGAACCCGCCTGCCAATGCAGGAGATGTAAGAGACCCAGATTTGATCCCTGGGTCGGAAGATCCCCTGGAGAAGGGCATCGCAACCCACTCCAGTATTCTTGCCTGGAGAATCCCATGGACAGAGGAGCCTGGCCAACTAGAGTCCATAGGGTCACACAGAGTCGGACATGACTGAACCAACTTAGCATGCAGCATTGTCCTAAATTGCAAGTGAAAACCCCCAAGTGCGTAGAAATGATTTTTGTTTTAGCTATGCTAATACGATTAAGTTCTCACGATTACAGTACTCTTCATATGTTGTATTTCAAAGCCGGTTGGCCTTTCTCTATACCCCAACTAAGAATTCCATTATATCAGTTTCATAAGTAGAACCACACATATTAACAAGAAAATGAAACACAGCTCATATTTTGAAGGAAGAGGTTTACATTAGGAATGCACTCAACCAAATTTAGACTGTATCTTTGAACAGTTTTATTTTTATTTAGGATTTTTTCATTACAAGGTTATCCTTTGTCAGTGATAAAACCTGCAATATAACCAATCATAATTGGTTGGATGGCATCGCCGACTAAATGGACATGAGTTTGATCAAGGTCCGGGAGTTGGTGATGGACAGGGAAGCCTGGCATGCTGCAGTCCATGGGGTTGCAAAGAGTCGGACACAACTGAGCGACTGAACTGATAATTAATAAAAAGGTCCATCAAATGACTATTCTGTATTTCAAAAAAAGGTTACAACTTAAATGGTCTATCCAGAGACCATTCATATTGCTGAAAAAATGGCTCATGGCTTGAATTGTTTTAAAATTTTTTTGTTCCTTTAGGAGTCTATCTAACCAAACTTAATCTTTAGATAGTTGTATTTTCATTTAAACATACATCATGCATTTGAAAGATAAAGTCACAAATTTACAAGTACTGTCTTAAACTTTTAAAATGCAGGATGAAGACACTGTTTGAAGAGATCAAAGCATCAATTAAAAATAACTATAACCAAGATCGCTCATTTTGGAGGCCTGTTCTTCCTTGGGGAGGTGTTTTTACGATCAAAGCTGGCCGCAAAGCAGTCTCCTGTACACCACTCTATGTTGAAATAAGACTGAAAAATACCTGCACCATAGATGGATTCTTGATGTTACTCTATGTCATTCTCAATGAAAATGAAAATTTCCCCCGGGAACTCTCTCTTCATTTAGGTAGAGAGTTTGTAGACTGTTTTCTTTATTTAATGGACACCTACAGTTTTACAACAGTGAAGCTACTTTGGATTTGGGACAAAATGGAAAAACAGCAATACAAGTCTGAAGTTCATAAAGCTTCATTAATAATTGATTTGTTTGGGAATGAACATGATAATTTTACAAAGAATCTCGAAAATCTCATGTCAACCATACAAGAGAGTTACTGTTCCAACTGGCGATGCCCCACTCGAGTGCAGGAAGATCAGCAACGCACAATTAATATAAAGTAAGTTGCTCTAAAGTCTGTTTTGTCACTTTTAGTGAAAGTAGTATGCTTATAATGCATGATATGGATAGATAGGAAAATAGGTAGGTAGATAGATATAGTCAAAGTACTTCTTAATGTACAGACTCTGTGTGCAACAACTTATATATAAAGCAGCCAGGCAAATGCAAGACTCTTCAGTGGGTTCCATGATAAAAAAAATATTACTCTTCTATTATATCTAAACATGTCAGGATTTACAAAACCAATGGGTAACTATTTCACTTGCAAAATAATGACCTACTCAGTATGCACAATGTTTTCCTCTAACTCAGAAATTACTAATATGGCTAGGAAGATAATTCCTTGTGTCACAGATTTAGCCTCTCCAGTGACACTTAGTACTATATTGAAATGTTTCCCTCTCTGAATAGATCCCTGTCAGGTAGGCTCGTTCTACATGAACAGGAAGATTGAAAGTACTCCACGTCATGGCCAGGGCATACTTAGAGACAGAAATCTCAAACTTGGGAGTATTAATACCTGAAAAGGATACAGATGTAAGGAAATTTTTTATTGGCTAGAAAGGTACTGATAGCCTGCTGAGGGGAGAAAAGGAAGGCCTTCAAGCTGGTAAAATGACAGGGAGAAAGGCCAAACTGGCAAGCCTTAGTGGAGTATTGGGCAACATTAACGCCCCAAGGGCGCATGAGCTGGAAAAGGGATAATTGCCAGTGTGGAGGTTGCAGGGGGCAGTGGGAAGCAGGACAGAAAAACAGATCCAAACACATTTTTGTCAGAAAGCATACTTGGCCCTGTGGTCCAGGAAAAAAACTGCCTAACAGATTGTTCCCTCGTGGGATTGTACGTCACATACCCAAACTTATTATATTCACGTTTTCTGTATAGCATATTTAGTTTAATATTATAGCATTATACTTAGGATAATGGGAAAGCAGAAGATCTGTTATTCTTTTTAGAGACTACCAATTAATGTTTCTCTTGTTCTGAAATACACTTGGGCCATTTTGCTGTATTGCTGATAGGATGATGTTGATTTTGAAATTTCCATCAGGGAAAAAGTTGTTACTGTTAAATCATAATGGACTTTAAAAAAGTGCTTCCGAAATTTGTCTTGTTTTTTTAAAAAAACTTACATATGTTTTGAAACTATAATGAAGTATTTACAGCTCTATAGTAATACTAGCATTTTGTGCCTCTCTTAATAAATAGTTTTCATTATACTCTATATAACTTTTTAGTCTTTTGCCTGTTTTCTAATCCTGTCATAAACAACCTCTGAAGTATGTAGGAAAAGTTTTTTTTAACAAATCAGGAAACTGACACCAAGAGTGGCTCTCACTAACATTGAGTCAGGTAACTAATCAGCTGCTTTCCTAATTCTGGATCCTGCTTTCTTACATCAGGACCAGGATCCACTCTATTTAATCCTATCAGAAATTTTTAAAGTAACAACTGTGTCTCAGGATCAGTTTACATACATATTTAATGTTTCTTAGAAAGTTTCATACATTAATGTTTATTAAGTTCAACTGGTTTCTATATTGTCTATAAGAAATACAAATATGAATAACAGAGGTTATACTTTTATATGTGCTTTACTAATAATGGATGACTTGTAAAATTTGTTATCCACATAATATCTTTGGGCTTCCCTGGTGGCTCAGCGGTAAAAAATTTGCCCGCTAAGCAGGAGACATGGGTTCAATCCCTGGGACAGGAAGATCCCCTGGAAAAGAAAGTACCCACTCCAGTATTCTTGCCTGGAAAACCCCGTGGACAGACGAGCCTGGCAGGCTGCAGTCCATGGAGTTACAAAGAGTCGGACACGACTTTGCAACTGAGCAACATTAATATATTTACATGTAAAATGCTGAAGCATTTCTTACATGCGTTTTGCAATTGTTATAGTCCTCCCCAAGAAATTCCACATGGAAACTTGATACGACTGGCTGTGGATGAGTTATTCTGTTCCAGGATTGAACTGTGTGAAGAGCATGGGTGAGTATATGATAGACACTTAAGATGAAAGTATTTCTGTGTTTCTTATAAAGAAACCTGGATTGGTACGCTCGTTATGAAACAGCAACTCACAAGTGTTTAGAAAGCCTTATATTCTTGGAATCTTGACGTCTTCTAGTTTGCTATACCATTTTATGCTGTGCTGCAGTTGCTTGATGAATACAAAGCAAATGCCTTTTTTTCCCCCACTGCTGAATAGTTACAATAAAACCTTGCTTAACCGGAACCCAGCTAATCTGGACCCTCAATTAACTGGATTTTTTCCCGTACTCCTCATTTATGTCCAGTTCAGTTCAGTCGCTCAGTCGTGTCCGACTCTTTGCAACCCCATGGACTAGAGCACGCCAGGCCTTCCTGTCCATCACCAACTCCCAGAGTTTACTCAGACTCATGTCCATTGAGTCAGTGAGAAAGCAGTAAATGACAACCAAAAAGTTTAACCCAGTTAAAGAAAAAAAGGAAATCCAGGGACTTCCCTGGTGGTTCAGTGGCTAAGACTCCATGCTTCCAGTGCAGGGGGCCTAGGTTCAATTCCTGGTCAGGAAACTAGATCCCACATGCTGCAACTAAGACCTAGTGTGAACAAACAAATAAATAAAATATTTTTTTTTAAAAAAGGAAATCCAAAGGGGCAGAACGTATTCACCCCAGCCTCTTAATTTTTATATCTACAGTATTGTACAAGGAGAATTAATATTTAGAAGGATGATCTTATACCTAATTAATCACAAAAGCAGGAAAGAATAATATACCTTCAGTTAATTGTACTTAAGTCCAGAAAGTGAACTAGGTGTATTTTTGCAACAAATACTGAAAAATGGTCTTCAGATAACTTAGTTTAGTCAGTGTTTGTCCACCAAAATACTGTCCCCTGAGCATTCCGGTTAATTGAGATTTGACTGTTTGATTGTATTTGTTTTATTTTAATTCATATGCTTAATACCTGGTGCTACTTGGAAAACAGAATCCACTGCATCGTAATGGCAAAAGGAACCAATCAGGGAATTTTATTTAGTCTAAAGAAGACTGTAAGAATCATCTTATTGCCTCTCTGCCATTATTCTCATTTGAAACCAGCCTAGAGAAAGAAAACCTTTTTTCTGAATAAAAACTTCTCTGTCAGTTCAAAAGACTACATCCTTTTATAAGCTGAGATAAACATAGTCAGCTTTTCTTGGAGTTTTAAAAATGTCATTTTCTTATATATAGACTCTCAGCTTATAAACTCTGAGACTTAGGCATATAAAGTATTAATACAGTCATACAATTTTCCCATACCTAAAATAGATAATATGCTTATTATGAAATTAAGTGATAAAGACAACTCAGAGTGATAAAAAGCAGCTTTGTCTCAAGTGTAATAAAGTTCATACCTATTTTCAATTTTAGGTGTGGTGGCTTAAGAGAATTTTCCCAAAGAGTGTTCTGCCACGGGGCACCCCCTTTTGTTGTCTTAAATATGCAGCATTGGAAATCTGAAGATCTCGCATATGTCCCCTATTACTTGGATTTATCTGATCACAAGTAGGTGCTTTTTGTTTGTTTTAATGACTAATGAAAGAATTTTATTTATATTTTTCTACTATTCTATCATGATTTTGACTAGTCCTTAAGGAAATACATATTGTTAAAAAAAAAAAAAAGCTATCTCTAAATTTATGTATCCTAAATAAGATCAGAATATACTACAGGGAGTCAGTCACTGACAGTGTACATAGCGGTTAGGTGCTTAGACTATAGAATAGACTGAACTGGGTTCCAATCCCAGCCCTGCCTTTCAGGCGATGTGACGCTGATCCAGGAGCAACCAGTTTACACATCAGTCTTCTTATCTATAGAACAGAGGTAACAGTGTCTAAAGTGTTAAGGATAGTACCTAAGACTCAGGAAACAGTAAATACTGGCTGGCCATTACTTGTATTTCAGGCCAAAGTAGTGTATAGTATGAGGTCATTTAAACATAAAATATTACTGTCATCATTAGATTCAGATCCAAATTAAGATATAAGGGGTTCTTTTAATTTTTTGCCTTTAAACATTTTCTTGTGTTTTCTCTTGTATAGTAGAACCATGCAGTTCATGAGTTAAATCTATTAAAATAATGCCCTTAAAAATGTATCATTTTTTTAAATTCTTAAAACGTCTTACTCCAAATTACCAATTATAGTACATTTTTTTTTACAGATGAATGTCTTTTTTCAGATAACAGAATGCAAATAATCTTATTCCTTAGTTAAGAATGTAAGGAATGTTTTCTTGTAAGAACAAAGTACTGTGATTTTCTGCCACACTTTGTCATTTAATTTGCAGGTATTTGTTGGAAGGTGCCACATTGTTTAACAAAGAGGAACATCATTATTCTGCAGCCTTTCAAATTGATGGACATTGGATGCACTATGATGGCCTCAGAAATGTGAATTTAATTTTGTTAAATAAACCCCCAGAGTTTCTCCTCTTGTCATCATTGGTTTATATTCGAGCAACAGAGAAATAAATATAGACTGATGCTAAATTATATTGTTTTCCCTCCTGCCCATGCTCCCCCAGATGAAGGGCTTTTGTTTTGTATATACTTGGTATCCAAGGAAATAGTTCAACTATATTAGTTTCAGAGGTGTATTTTCTAGTGTTTAGCCCCAGGTAAATGTTTTATATAGAGAATCTATGCAAAAATATTTTTATTTCTTTTTTCTTAATCCCAGGTTATTTTTATACATGCATATTTTATGTTGAAATAAAATATATCTTGTAGCATTTGTATTTTTTATTTATATGTATCTCAAAGGTTTTTTACAATTCTGTTTTTGAATCTGAGAAAACACTTCATCATTTGAATTCTCGATTTTTCCTTTTGGATATCCAAATAAAACCTGGGTACAAATAAGTTTTCCGTTTATATAAATTTAACAGTTCAGAATACCTGGCTGTATTTATTTGCCCTACCTCATTATAATCCAAAGTGCACTATTGGATCTAGTTTGGATTTGAATGTACAACTTAGAGATGGTTTAGTCTATTTTAGCTGACTTGCCTAATGTCCCTGCAGCAATTTTTTAAAAATACTTTGGTAAGAATGTTTCTCTGGACTTGAATTATTTCTTTATAATGGCAAATAACTTTACTTGCTAAAGTATTAAAAACCTAGCAGTGGATTTTAAGTGTTAACTAAGCTCCAAGCTTAATTAAGCTTATTTTTACTCAAATAAATTATATAACTAATGTTTAAATGTAATAGAGGTTCTCTAATAAAAATTTATTTTGCAGATAAGACAGCTATAAAAAGTGTCAGGCAAACTGTATGTTTACTAATGTTGAATGAACAATGGAAATGTACTTTAAACATGTACTTAAAAGAAATTGGGTGCCTGAGAATACAGTTGACTCTTGAACAACTTGGGGGCTAGGGCCCTGATCCCCCAAACAGCCAAAATTCCCCCATGTAACTTTACAGTTGTCCCTCCATACCTGTGGCTCCACATCCTTGGATTCAGACAACTTTGGATCATGTAGTACTACAGTATATGTTTACTCAAAAAAATACCTGTATAAGTGGACCCACACAGTTCAAACCCATGTTGTTCAAAGGTCAGTTGTCTTTCTCTTCCTAGTAAGTCACATTGGCACAGAGGAAAAAATACTTAGGTTTTGGGGGTAACATCTGTGTGCTGCCTTAATAATAGTAAATTGATACCATGAAACTTTCTTTGATTTGCAGTATAAATCACGGAAAGTGTGTAGTTATCAGAATATTATGTTTCTTTTCAAAGACGTAGGATCTCTCTTCCTTTTACAATTTAAAGGAAAAGTAATAAGTAATGTTCTCAAGGGAAAATACTTTTTGGAATCTATCATCATTTATTTTAGTGTTTTCAGTGTGGCTGTCCCTAGGTTTGGGGTTGAGATTGAGTGCAATATGTTTGGAGATTTCTACACAGCATCACAATTCACTGCCATTTACCAAATTGCTAAGGTTTAATTCAGTAAATTAAGTCTTACATTACATTGGTGCCATGTTAAGATAACTTACTGAAGAATGGATAAATATAAGTGCAACATTGATGAGTATGCCTTTTTATCATGTAAAAAAGAAATATTCATAGTATTTGCTCAAAGTAGTGAACTATTTTATTTTTTTTTTAATTGACCCCAGAGTTTATTTAAATAGTTTCTGCATGTATTTAAATAGGGTTTGATTTATAGTATACTTTTCTGGGGACACCTTACTGCATGAATCAAAGTATACAGAAACAAATATTAGCATATACATAAATGATATCATTAACAAAATTATTCCTGATGCAGATTTATTCTTTTGTGAATTGCACTTTATTTGGAATAATTCTAGCCTGTCACAAAACAGTGACATACCTACCTCACAGGGTTGTTGTGAGGAATGAAATGTTTGTTAACATCTTGACTACCTTGAACATGCTAATAAAAAAATCATTTTTTCTACCTCTTTCATGTACAGGCAAGTTTCCTAGATTCTCTCTTACTAATGAACTTTTCAGATCTTTTTAAAAATTATTTTAGCAGTAGTTCATATCAGTAATGGAATTAATGTGTAGTGAAATTTAAGTATGCCTTCTGAACCCCAGATGATTAGGATTTAAAGATAATAGGTGTTTTATTGTTATGGTGGTAATTGAAGACATTATTCCTCCAAACAGTGACTAGGAAAGGGGTGAAAAAGTATGAAGTAAACAAGATTATCAAAAAATTTGAAGGTGAGAGTATGGAAAAAAATTTATAGCCTTAAACACTATTAGAGAAATTGGAAAGCTGAGGAGGACAAAAGGTATGTGGGAATAATCAAAATATGTTTTTAATCAGAATGTCACAAACCACAACTACACCTAGGGTAGAGCAGAAATTATTTTAAAACCCTAGCTCCATCAAAGGGGGATAAAGAACAAAGCAAATTTAAGGGGAAATCTCCAACATACGGGCTTCCCTGGTGGCTCAGACGGTAAAGAGTCTACCTGCAACACAGGAGACCCGGGTTTGATCCCTGGGTTGGGAGGATCCCCTGGAGAAGGGAATGGCTACCCACTCCAGTATTCTTGCCTGGAGAATCCCATGGACAGAGGAGCCTGGTGGGCTAGAGTCCATGGGGTCACATAGAGTTGGCCATGACTGAGTGACTTTCACTTTCTCCAACATGTAAGTAGAAATCTCCAACTTCTCTTCAAAGAAACTTTACCCACCACCCAAAACTTAGATTTATCCTTCAAAGTAGCTTTCCATTACTAATTATTAGGGTTGATTTAACCTAGATTGTCACTGGATCCAATCCCATCAAAGAGGAGGAGAAAGATCATCACCGCAAGCATGAATCCTAGGTTCTGTTTTATTCTTAGAGTATGAACAAACAGCCAAGCTATATAAACAGATGACTACTGTGACACACAAAATGCCATATTTGTTGAGCATATCAACAGTTTAGTTTTATGATTAAATGATTCAATAATAGTTATTTGATAATAATTGTAATGCACTATAAGTAAGCAGGAAAGGTAAACAGTTCAATGTAAAAACGACAGCAATTACCACTACTAAACAACAGCCTAAGCAAACATCTATATTACCACCTTCTTTTGTTAATCAAATGCTAAAATCACATAGGTTTTGAAGTTCACCTTGACAACTTGATGCCTTGCTAACAGTTCCTGCCCACCCAACTGGCCCAGGGTTCACCATCTGCTCAACTGGACAGCTCTTAACTTCAAATTTAATTCGATCTGAGGGAAAGCAGCCTTTTACTTTATCTCTGGGAAGTTGAGAAAGTTGGTGGGGAGCTAGGTGATTTCTTCATATGCTGTTATCTACTTGAGGATATATCTTAGATTATTTACCCTCAAAGAGCCATCAGTTCCATAGTCCACCCATTGTTTTCATAGTGAGGTATATAAGGTATCAAAAGGAGTACCACTGAATATGAAAAAGTGAGCTGCTCTGGTAAGGCCCTCAAAAACGACAACGTTTGGAAAACCAGCAGCATGGTAAAATTAGAAACCTGCTGTTGGCATGCTTAGCTATATTTTTATTACTTGCCTATTTTCCTTTTGAATTTTGTAAAGTCTGATTTCTAAGATGATTATAAAAATAATACATAGATCGGTAAGAAATCAGTAACCCTCAAAAAAAGGCTAAAGAAGAAAATGATCATCCATGATATCCCCACCCAATGGTTTACACCGGTAAAGATGTTTTGAAAAATCCAGCGTGGCTCCATAGTACTGAAGAGAACCAAGGAGTTCGGGCTTTGAAGAAAGAAATGTATATTCCTGGGAGCCAGCATGAGGGTGATAGAAATAATTGGCACAAAACGCCTACAGGAAAGTGAGTCTCTGAAGAAAACTGCAGTCAGCACCTATTCAGACATCTCTTTCTACCTAAAAACTTGCCTTCAGATGCTTTTTTCTCAAATCTTCAAGAACTCATTATTCTATTTTAAAAAGGATATCATTCCTTTACATTTCTCTATCAACATCTCGACTAGTATCCAGGTTCCAGAGCTGGAAAGCAACACTCTGATGGTATAAACTGTTCCCAGATACAGCCCAATAGATTTTTTCTATGTATTCCTGTTAACCTAACAGAGGAGTGTAACAGCAGCTGTGAGGTCTTTGAAACAGTCCTTTCCCCACTTGCTGCCTAGCATCCCTGGAGGAGATTTGGAGGAAGGAGACTCCAGGTTGGCTGACTTGTGATTTCAAAGACAGTTGTAAGGTCCTCTTGAAACCACACAACTCAGATTGGGACTTGAACCCACTGCCTTTTAATCGAGATCATACATCTGGTCTCAGGACCTAATGAAGCTCAAGTTCTTTATGCGTCATTACAGAAAGAATTCAGTGAGACAAAAAAGTGATAGGTAAGAAGTGGATTTATTTAGAGAGCTATACATGCCATAGAATGTCATCCATCTCAAAGATGAGAACAGCCTTGGGAGAAACACACTCCATGGTCAGTGTGGGCCATCTCAGAAGGCAAGAGGCCCTGAAATATGAGGGAGGTAGTTTTTATGGGCTGGGTAATTTCATAGGCTGGGCTTCCCCACTGGCTCAGCAGTGAAGTATCCTCCTGCAATGCAGGAGACGAGGGTTCAATCCCTAGGTAGGGAAGATCCCTGAAGAAGGAAATGCCAACCCACTCCAGTAATCTTGCCTCAGAAATCCCATGGACAGCAGAGCCTGGTATGCTACAACCCATAGGGTCACAAAGAGTTGGACACAACTGAGCAACCGAACACAAACACAGTTTCACAGGCTAATGAACAGGAGGGTTATTCCAACTATTTTGAAGAAGGGGCGGAGATTTCCAGGAACTGGGCCATTGCCAACTTTTTGACTTATGATCAGCCTCAGAACTGTCATGGGACCTGTGGGTGTGTAATTTAGCATGCTGATACTTTACAGTGAGCATATAATAAGGCTCAAGATCTGAAGCTGAATCTTCTGCCATCTTGGACCTAGTTGGTTCTAACCAGTTTTTGTTGTGTCCTCAAAAGCTATGTCATTCTTTTAAAGGTTATGCCCTGTCCCCTTCCTTTCTGTTTCATTATCACTTTTACATCTAACTTTAAAGCCTAACCATTTTTAATTTCCGTTCAGTTCAGTCGCTCAGTCGTGTCTGACTCTGCGACCCCATGAATCGCAGCATGCCAGGCCTCCCTGTCCATTACCAACTCCCGGAGTCTACTCAAAGTCATGTCCATCAAGTCGGTGATGCCACCCAGCCATCTCATCCTCTGTCATCCCCTTCTCCTCCTGCCCCCAATCCCTCCCAGCATCAGGGTCTTTTCCAATGAGTCAACTCTTTGCATGAGGTGGCCAAAGTACTGGAGTTTCAGCTTTAGCACCAGTCCTTCCAATGAACACCCAGGACTGATCTCCTTGAGAATGGACTGGTTGGACCTCCTTGCAGTCCAAGGGACTCTCAAGAGTCTTCTCCAACACCACAGTTCAAAAGCATCAATTCTTTGGTGCTCAGCTTTCTTCACAGTCCAACTCTCACATCCATACATGACCACAGGAAAAACCATAGCCTTGACTAGATGGAACTTTGCTGGGAAACTAATGTCTCTGCTTTTTAGTATCCTATCTAGGTTGGTCATAACTTAGATGCAAGATAACTAATTTCATGGCTGCAGTCACCATCTGCAGTGATTGCGGATCCCCCCCAAATAAAGTCTGTCACTGTTTCCACTATTTCCCCATCTATTTCCCATGAAGTGATGGGACCAGATGCCATGATCTTCATTTTCTGAATGTTGAGCTGTAAGCAACTTTTTCACTCTCCTCTTTCACTTTCATCACAAGGCTTTTGAGTTCCTCTTCACTTTTTGCCATAAGGGTGGTGTCATCTGCATATCTGAGGTTATTGATATTTCTCCCGGCAATCTTGATTCCAGCTTGTGCTTCCTCCACCCCAGCGTTCCTCATGATGTACTCTGCATAGAAGTTAATAAGCAGGGTGACAATATACAGCCTTGACGTGCTCCTTTTCCTATTTGGAACCAGTCTGTTTAGGAAGCTATAAATCCTAAAATTAAAGATAAATGTCAAACACCGTCAAGTTTTAAAAGAAATTTGTTGTAGCTTAAGTTATCCACAAGAATTAGTAGTATCAAATATTTCTAATTCTCATTGGAGGGAAGATAACTTGCGAAAAAAGTGAGATGGCCATTGCGACCAGTTTTCTAACATTTCTGGACTTGTGGAAGGACAGGATTGGTGATTCCAAACTCTTGCCATTTTCTTCACGAACACTAGGTGGCAGAAGCTCCTCTGTACAGTGTAAAGGACCGAGACACTCATTGCTGAACTTTTGGCCTTTATGATTTGGGTGAGATAAATCCGATTTTCCTTCAGTATCGTGACACTATATGCACTCATAGCTTGGGGATAACATGGAGTGGTGATGTCTTTGATGAAGTTAACTGTGTTCTCTGCCAACAACAACCAGTTCAAATTATACCTATAAATTGATTCCTGGGGTTTCTTCACTTCCACTGCCGTCATGTTATCTGGCCTCCTCTCTGCTTTCTATAGTTCTTCGAAAAGTATTAGGAATTCCTGTCCCTAGAGAGTTTGTGAAAATCCAGGAAGACCTAATTCAGGATTGATTATTTATCAGCCAGGAAAAAAATAATAATAAAATTTCAGACTTTTGAGGTGAATCATGTTATGTGATCACATTACCATTGGATTCTCTTTATCATCAGTTCTTAGCTACTGATTTTCTTGTCAATAAGAGGCAAGAGTATGGCAGTTAAAATGACTACCTTCTGAAACCAGATTGCCTGAGTCCAGATTTGGACTCTGGTTATGTCGCTTTGGTCCTATTACTTTAACTCTTCAATTCCCAGTTTCCTAACTGTAAAATGGAGATAATAATAGAATATATTTCATAAGGTTCTGCTGAAGATTTAATGAATTATTCTTATAGCATTTAATGCCCGGTGCACAGTAAGCACCATGAAAGTGTTCGCTACAGTTATTGCTGATTCCACTTTCAATATTCTATTAAGAAATGAAATTTGTAGTTAAGTAGTGCTGCTGCAGAAGATGAACTAAATTCTGTGAGAATATTTCAAGTTTGTTGACTGAAAACCGTTGCTGGTATTTCCTTGGCCAATAAGCTCATAGAATAAACTATAATATCAAACTTGTGGGGGAAAAAATGTTAAATTCATGAATTAGTTTGAAATGCAAAAACAAAGCAAAAGTAAAAATGTTGGAGGAAAATGAATAGCTTAAATTTTCTTAGACACTAAATAATAATATATCTTGTTTCTGCTCAAAATAGTTTATCCACAGATACTGTCCAAAATAGTTTATATGCCATCTGACTATAAAACTTTTGAGACATAGTTCTATATTTATTGGTGAACATCTACTCTATTAAATTGTGTCTTCAGGGCAGACACAAGAATATCCTTTCTAATACTTCCTGATCAAGACAACAAAAGTGATTGGCTCATCCTTATCTCAATCTTGCCTTACTCAATAAGGGATTTAAGGTGTTTTTCATGTGCATTAAAAATAAGAAGTTTTCATGTCTTAATAGTGTTAGACATAATTTGAGTCAAAAGAAACCCGAGACCATGTTGCCTTTTAATAGGACCCTAGCAGGTGAACTAATAAAAACAGCCTGTAAGATACTCTTGTCTGTTACTGATGGGAATGCAAAGTGGTACAACCTCTTAGGAGAACTGGGCAATATCATGGACTGAAAGTTTGTGTCTCTTCAACACTTAAATCCTGAAACCCTACCCATCCCTGTATTGGTATTAGGTGAGGCCTTTGGGAGGTGATCATGACTAGATGAGATCATGAAGATGGAGCCCTCGTGAATGGGATTAGTGTCCTTATAAAAGTCATGAGGGAGCTTACTACCCATCTCTGCTCTGTTTCATGTGAGGATATGAGAAGTTGGCAAGCGGCAACCCTGAAGAGGTTCTCACCAGAACCCAACCATGCTGGCATCCTGGTCTTGGACTTCCATCCTCTAGAACTTCGAGACACAAATTTCTGTTCAGTCCATGGCATTTTATCTACGGAAGCCTGAACTGAAACAGGCAAGAGCTAGCAAAATTTCACGTCATCTACACTTTAGTCCAGTAATTCCATATGTAAAAAATCTGTGTTCAAAACACAAAATGCCAAATGCACAAAGCTATTCAATGTGGCATTATTTGTAAAAGTCTGAAAACAACCCAAATGTCCATCAGCATGAGGCTAGTTAAAATTGTTAGAAACAGTAAGGTGCTATGCAATTGCAAAAAAGATTAGGAATCATCTTCATTTATTGATATGAACTAATATCCAAAATATTTTAAGTTGAAAAATGGTGTTTTTACAGTATGCTTTTTTACTAAGGAAATGGGTAAGGATTTTTTCAAAATGAAATAGAAGGAACCGGCACCTGATAAAAGTGATTACCTGTGAACAGAGTGAGGGACTTCTCTTGTGGTCCAGTGCTTAAGACTCCAAGCTTCCACTGCAGGGGTCACAAGTTTGATCCCTGGTCAGGGAACTAAGTGGAGAAAGCAATAGCACCCCACTCCAGTACTCTTGCCTGGAAAATCCCACAGACAGAAGAGCCTGGTAGGCTGCAGTCCATGGGGTCGCTGAGGGTTGGACACAACTGAGCGACTTCACTTTCACTTTTCACTTTCATGCATTGGAGAAGGAAATGGCAACCCACTCCAGTGTTCTTGCTTGGAGAATCCCAGGGACAGGGGAGCCTGGTGGGCTGCCATCTATGGGGTCGCACAGAGTCGGACACGACTGAAGCGATTTAGCAGCAGCAGCAGCAGGGAACTAAGATCCCACATGCCTCTTGGCACAGCCGAAAAATAAAAATGAACAGAGTGAAAGAAATGGAAATACACACAAAACTTATGTGAATGTATCTTTTCATATAGTTTCAACTTTGCAGTTAAGTAAATATTCCATATAATTTAAAAATGAAATTTAAAAGTATATTCCTAAAAATTAGACTTCCATTAATATAGCCTCACTGAACATCAAGGATGTTTTAACCAAATATTTCTTCATTTCACTCTAAAACCAGTATTTTTATTGTTGATACTTGTAAAACACATTCTAAGGACAAAAAAAAATCACAAAGGACTCAATGGTACTTATTGGTTTTATTGTTTATATCAGTATTGTTATTTTGAAACCATTGTATGTTGTAAAATAAAGTAATTATGTTAATGTTGATAGAAACCAAGATTTTCAGGCTAAGAAAAAGTCATTAAAATCAAAAAATTTAAGTAAAATAAAATTTTAAAAGAAGCATTTACTGATTCTGCTTATTAAATAGCCTACAAGCAATAACAACTCATTAGCAGAAATTACCACTAGCAAAACATTGGGATCTCTACATATCATTTACCAGCAAAAGGTGACAGGGTCCCTTGGAGGAATGGCTGATTCTAGATCTGAGGAAGAAAATGTAAAGCAAAAGCCAAAACACAATTTTGACACCTGAACTGTGCTTACATAAGAGAATAAGTAGCCTTATTCTTGGGATATATGTGTTTAAGAATTAAGGTATAAAGAGATATACTGTATGCAACATTACAAATGGCTTGAAAAAAATGAAAGGACAATAAAACAAGTGGCAAAATGCCAAAAACTGGTGTACCTTGTAAAAGTTATACAGCAATTTCTATATTATCCTTACAACTTCGTTGTAATTATTCTAAATTGTGTGAAAATAATTCTATAAAAGCAAGAAGGCGTTCAATGGAACTTCATGGAGGTATCCATAGGGTTAAGATGTGTTGGTTGGAACACATACAAACAAACATATAAAAATATACCATGAGTTTGATACTTGATCACCTTTAGAGTTGTGTAGAGCACCAATTCATTATTTTAAATATTGAGAAAGGAATGAATCACATATTTTTCCCAGCGTTTCCTGTACAGACCTTATCTCAAGGTACTCAACTAAATGATGAGGAAGAGCCTTCTTTTATAGAATTCCAGCTAATAAATGCAAAAGGAATGGCAGAGATAGAAAATTACCATTTTACCACCCAATATGATGATGGATCAGAGAAGGCAATGGCACCCCACTCCAGTACTCTTGCCTGGAAAATCCCATGGATGGAGAAGCCTGGTGGGCTGCAGTCCATGGGGTTGCTAAGAGTCGGACACGACTGAGCGACTTCACTTTCACTTTTCAGTTTCATGCACTGGAGAAGGAAATGGCAACCCACTCCAGTGTTCTTGCCTGGAGAATCCCAGGGACGGGGGAGCCTGGTGGGCTGCCATCTACGGGGTCGCATAGAGTCGGACACGACTGAAGCAACTTAGCAGCAGCATGATGACGGATCCAGTAGTACTAACAGCTGCTAAAACCAATTGAGAGTTTGATGGGGAACTTGATAATGAAGGCAACAGGTTGACAACTGAACCCAAACTGTGATTAATGTTAGCATCTCTTGAAGTGCTGTAACCAAACATAACATGCCTCAGATATAATAGGAAGTATATGCAGCATCAACCATGCTTGCAAAAAAAAAAAATCTGGAGTCCATAGCCATTAGTTAATATATAGAACATCAGCAGAATAGGACATAAGTTAAAACACAGAAAAAGCAATCAGTCAAATCTAGAACACGGGACAATCTACTAGACGAACAATCTCATTTATTAACAAGTAAATGACATGAAGAGGGGGCAGGCAGTGACTGGTGGGCAGAGATTAAAAATAACTTAGGGGTGTTAACTGTCAAATGCAATGTATAAACCTTATTTAGCTCCTGACTCAACCAAGTAACAGAAAAAAAAATTCTGAGACAGAATTTTTAAGGGAATTTAAGGGAAATTTTAATACAGATCATACTAAATATAGGGCTTTCCAGGTGGCTTAGTGGTAAAGAATCTGCCTGCTATTGGAGAGAAGCAGATTCAGTCCCTGGGTCTGGAAGATCTTTCGGAGAAGGAAATGGCAACCCACTCCAGTATTCTTGCCTGGGAAATCTCACAGACAGAGAAGCCTGGGGGGTTACAGTCCACGAGGTCACAAAAACAGTCAGACACGACTTAGCAACTAAACAACAAATACTAAATATTATAAAAATATTAAATGTTTAAAGTGTGATTATATCAGTGGAGCTCATAGAATGAAATTTTTGAACGTGTTTATCACTTTGAGATGCAGCCTCAATTATTTATCAGTTATATTAAATTGCACGTTTGGGATTCTCTTTAAAGTATTTCAGCCAAAAAAAAAAAGGGTGAAAAAATGAGGAAAAGTAGGATTAACATGGAGAAGGCAATGGCACCCCACTCCAGGACTCTTGCCTGGAAAATCCCATGGACAGAGGAGCCTGGTGGGCTGCAGTCCATGGGGTTGCTGAGTCGGACACGACTGAGCTACTTCACTTTCACTTTTCACTTTCATGCACTGGAGAAGGAAATGGCAACCCACTCCAGTGTTCTTGCCTGGACAATCCCAGGGACGGGGGAGCCTGGTGGGCTGCTGTCTGTGGGGTCGCACAGAGTTGAACACGACTGAAGCGACTTAGCAGCAGCAGTTAGCAGGATTAACAAAATGTGCTTAATTGTTGAAGCTGGGTGATGGGTACCAGAAGATTCCATTTCTATTAAAAAGAGGGAGGGAAGAAGACATACCAAAACCATCTGAACTGTTCTAAGCCTGTCTTAACACAGAACTCAATTTACTCCTGGCCTTAATAGTTTGGACTCTTGAAACAGTTTTTTGTATCCCATGATGAGTATACTGCTGACTCCTACAATCCACTCAACCAAACTGAGTTGAAACTTTCACTCCCATTCCCACACTGGCCTCAAACAAGAAAAGCATCTAGTAATTTTAGAAAGAATATGAGAGGCACTGCTAGGGCTCTGCCAGAGTGGCATTCTATTCTCCCTTCCTGAAACAACAAAAACCAAAAACACAAATGAGGTGTCTTTTTCAATCCTTAAGCAGATGGTAGGATACGGCTTGTTACCCCTTTACACCTTCCACTATGTCTTAAACATACCAAACTCTAATAACTGCTGACAGATTTTCTGGGTAACATGAAAGCGATTTGTGAATGTCTTAGAATTTTGGGCTTCCCTGGTGCCTCAGACGGTAAAAGCGTCTGCCTACAATGCAGGAGACCCAGGTTCAATCCCTGGGTCAGGAAGATCCCCTGGAGAAGGAAATGGCAACCCACTCCAGTACTCTTGCCTGAAAAATTCCACGGATGGAGGAGCCTGATGGGCTACAGTCCTTTCACTTTCACTGGAATTAAAAAGCAGAATTTCAAAAGCATCCAGTCTAGAAATCTTAAATCCAATATTTTAATGTCTTCCCAAAATGAGTATTTATATATATCATCTATAATACTCTTTAACTACTTCAGTATGTATCTGTTTCTACTTCAACTCTAGGAGTTGCCCTCATTTAAGAATGCAGTTGAGGGATGTGGTAGCTGGCCGCCTAACCAGGAAACCCATGCTCAAGGCAGATACAAATATATCTCTCACCCATAATTTGATCTGTATCCAATGTTTTGCTAATTAGTATATTAAATGTCAGGGATATTTACCGGGGAAATTAAAGTTTTAAGATACATGGAATGTCTAAAGATATTTCCAGCCCTTGTATGCAAGGGTTATCAGAATCCATTTGTTAATCTTGCTTTGTTAATCTAGAGAGTCTAAATATGTAGTAGAATCTAGTTTAAAGACATGTTTTCATTATAACCTGCTAAGAAGGATGTAAAGAAGTAGCTATCCCACATTCAACTCCAATTTCTGTGGCCACTATCTACTGAAAAGAACCTAAGAGTTGAGCATGGCAAAGTTATTTTCGGTCAATTCACAACAATGGACACACACACACACACAGTCTTATTTTTCATATTTATTTTAAATATTTCACATTAAATGAAATTTAACCATAGTCAATACAGAGCATAACCACAATAGCACACACAAAGAACTTTAAAAATAAAAGACAAAAGAATACAACCTTCAACAAGTTAAATGCCACTTCACTATGTAAACAAAAATAAAATAAAACCCTGATGCTAAAAAGATACATATTCAGAGGTAAAATACATATACAAAAACATTTAAACACTAACATAATCCACAACTAGATCACATTCTTTGCAAGAGTACAAATATTAGTACTCTACATCTACAAAATTTCATAATCCTGTTAAAATCAAAACCATCTCTGGTTTATGATACAGCACAATTCATAAGGCAAAAATATAGGCATTATCATCCAGTTCTTTAATTTCACTTGTTTTTAAGGCAAACTTGGAACTTTTTGCTTAGTATTTTAAAATAAACGGGAGTTACACATGATAATTTGACAAAATTAACAATAAATTATCTCTAGTTAAATATGTATACGATAAAAAGACATATGGATAACAATTTTTCTCTCTGCAGAGACGTAAACTGGATTTTTAACTCCATATTCACGACAGTAAGAAAACTTGTAAACCTATAGTATTCAAAACTTACTGTTTTCCTCACTCTTTTCAAATGTATATCAACACTGAATTAACATACTGTAAGTGAAATCTAATATATATGCAGCCACAGAATAACTGT
Organism: Capricornis sumatraensis; assembly: GCF_032405125.1. NCBI lineage: Eukaryota > Metazoa > Chordata > Mammalia > Artiodactyla > Bovidae > Capricornis > Capricornis sumatraensis. Next base: position 61,763,503 of record NC_091087.1, read on the forward strand.
ATCTAATTAAATCATTACTAACTAAAGTGCTGTTTTACAAAGGAAAAAAAGGTTAAGAAGTAGAACTGGATGTTAACTTGACATGTGACATCTTTGTAAGTTCTTAACTTTCAAACTACAGAGGTTATAGAGGTTATCACAAGTTTATTGAACTTGAAGCAGTATATTTATTGTAGAATCTGATTTTCCTGAAAATGAGCACTTAGGTGACGATACCAGAAATCCAACGCCAAAACTGAAAACAAACAGCATTATATTTACATATTTTTTCCTTCAAAGTCAGCCAGAGCCTTGAAAGCATAATAAATATTTTTAAAATTTTCTATAATTCTGTATTTCTACTAGAAAATATATTATCCAATTTTAGGAAAGCTGGAGTTATATAAATATTAGTTTTTTAAATAATTCTATTTTATGTCACGTCAATAAAACCTAATTGGACACCAGAAGACACAAATGTTTATACACAAATTGGATCTCTGATCACTTCTCATGATGTTGGAAATAAGGAATTAGATTCACCCTTTACCATAACAGTTATTTGGGTGTAAGTCTCCCTCACTCTATTTTACTCTTTGAATGAAGGCTATATTTGCTTTATATTCCTAGCTCCCATAGCATCTAGCACAGTATCTCGTAAGTATAGTAGACTCTCCATATTCGTCAAGTTACCAAAATAATTTTTCAAAACCTAATGCCATTCTATTACTTGATAGTACATCCTATAATGTAATATTCATTCATGTGTAAAACAGTATGAGCAATAACATGTGGAAATTATGTAACTAAACTATCCTTTGGACTACATTAATCACTTGAGTTCTATGACTATAGTCAACAAATATTAAATGGCTAAAAAGTTCCTACCAGATTAAGTCTTATCATAATTACAGAGGGCAATTGTTTTCTAGCTGATTGGATTAATTTCTATTTCCCACTGTACTCTTTTCCAAAATAGTTTAGGCAATCTTAAATAGCCTTTTCCTTTCCTTGAGTGTACAAAATTATTTTTAAAATCTTCAGTCCTGGGAATTTATATTAAAACATTTTGATCCTTTTTAACATAAGAAATGTGGCTTTAAATTCACAATTTGTCAGTAAAGTATTCGTAATGAAACTTCTCACAAATGTGAACAAGAAGGCTCTATTCTAAGGTTATCAGTTCTCAGGTCACGATACCTCTAGTTGTTATGCACAGTTAGGTTTAGCAAGCCTAACATAAATATTTCTAAATTTGAGGGTTTTTTCTCTTCCTTTTCCCAGGTTTTCATAATTGGTTCTCTAGGATATGGCTCGTACTATTGCCCAAGATGTTTCACATTTAGTCTTCACGGAGATGAAATTTAGGTTGTTCCAAAACAATGATCAACTTATGCCTTTGGTCTAATTTATCAAATGATTATATATTTTATACTAACATGACAGTGTGAATGATATGTACAGAAAATATTGTGAAAATAAGATGTATAGCATAGATCTGTTTACAATTAAAATAAATTTCTAGTCTTTCAAATTCCCTTATCTTCTGGGGAGAGGGAATTAAAAACATGGAATAGGATGTATTTAACTATGGATTAATATTTTTAGTATTATCAAGAAAAAACTCTTGATTGATATAAACAGAGAGAAAGTTGAGTTGGGGATTTAAAATTACGTATGTGAGGCAATCTATTTTCAATTGCTTTAAACTGCTTTCTTTAAATAAAATCTAGGCCAGTCACTATAGTGCACCTTGTTTCTATTCAACAGATTTATTCAAATCAATTAAAAAGTTATTGCTATATATCATTAAGTTATTCAAACAAGCAACATAGAAAATATTCAGCCTGTCAACTTTATTAGTAGCTCTTGTTGAATTCTTAATTAGAAAGAGACTAAAATTCACTTGCAAGGTTTTATAATCTGTGCAAATATTTATAAAGCATGAAACTACCTATACGATTAAAGATGAGTTCACATAGTTTTGTAGGACATATTTAAATCTACAACTGGCAGTTTATGGAAGAACAAGGAAGACGGAAAACTGCCTGGCTATAAGTAGTTTTCAAGAAATAACACATATCCTAAAAATGAACCTATGTTTTATAATTATAAATGGCTTCTTAACAATAGTTCAGAACATTATGGCACTTAAGAATATAGTATGAATTTTTTTTTTTTGAGGACAAATATATATTAGTTTTAAAGAGACTATGAAAGAGACAGTGGGCAGTCTTAAAAAAGAAAAAGAAAAACGAAAGAAAAAAATAAGGAAAACAAAATTACTACAGTACCAAAAATGCAAGTACCAACACTCTAATGCAAAGTAACATATTCGAGATTTAACGGACATTTACGAAAACATGCAAAGCAAAAGGAATTAGTCTGTTCTTTTAAATAAGCTGTCACTTAGTTTATAGCAAACAATTTTACTTTAAAAGATCATTTCTTTAGTCAAAGGAGAACTGAATTAGAACCTTTACTCAAGTAAACATCGAGTTCCAGTTTTCCTCAATAACTTTAAAATATTCAGTTACCTAAGAAATGTAATGCTTAACTGCCTAGTGCTTTATATTTAATGCATATGTTTCTGTTTTTAAGAAGGGCATATAACATCCAGCAAAACAAAAAGAGACAAAGTATATCTTTCTTTAAGTCACTATTCAGGAACCATGAAAAGCATAACATAGGCTGCTTGAATAATTTTTGGATGTAAATATTAGTATAATCACCAACATTTTTAATAAGCACAAATGAACCAAGCTAGTAAAAATGAAACATACTATAAAAACATGTCATGCATATTTCATATTTAACATCCAAAAGAACATTGTCACAGCCTTGTAATAGATCCTACAGTTAGCACCATTTTTATATCTGAACACTTTGAAAAAGCAAACAAAAGTCTTGAAAAACTAAAATTATTGTAAGGTTACATGAAAAATCTCAATGTGCACTAAGGGTGGCAACATCTGTCAAATATTTACATCAACACTGGGAAGCCTGCCCTACTGCTATAAAAAAAAATTGAAACGGATATGCTTAACTCTTTCTATCCATGCTTAGCATAGCATAGATGGGTAACTAAATTCATCCAGCATTAACCTGCCCATATAAAAAAGGCATACACAGTAAATATCTGATTGCTTAAACAGGACTCCAAATCATGATAGTAAAAGCATTTATCTTGCAAACTTATTATATCCCCAGCCCTAAAGCCATTTAGCAGGAAGAAAATCCAGGTGATTCACTATGGTATGTAATTTACAACCCTTAAAAGTACCGGGGAGGGGGGTGGAGGGGGAGCAGCCCTTTGTTTGTTTAAAATGTGTATATCCAACAGACAGCATCAGCAATGTCTAGTCACTCAGTACACTCCAGCATCTAAGCGTCTCTCATCATGGTGCACAACAAGGAGAAGGAAGAAAGCTAATTTTTTTTTAAAAGCAGCAAGGGTTTTTCCACATGTACACTTATGAACAGAAAACTATTCTATAACAGTATTAGGGGAAAAAAAAGTGCACAATTCAGTTGGCAAGATCTTTGTTTTTTGTGGGTTTTTTTTTTTATTACTGATTCACTATGTAATCAAGAGCAATCAAAGCTACTTGTCAGTTCAAAGTACCCAATGAAACTTTGAGTCTTCATGCCATTTTAACTTAAAAAAGAAAGCAGTGTAGCTTTGCGGCTTCAGGAACCTGGGTATCCTCTCATGCGTCACAAGGTTCATCACTACACTATTTCCACAAGTTCACACTAGTTAAAGTGCAGTTAGTCCAAAATTGCAGCGACAGTATATCATGCCTGCTGAATCCAGCCATGTATCTGAGATAGGGTCATATTTCTGCACGGTATTCAGGTAAGAAGACCCTGAGTGACCACCAACTACATAAAGGTGGTTATCAATTACTGCAGCACCAACTCCTAGGAAAGGTAGGTTAAAAAAAACAGAAGGAAAAATATGTTAACCATGAAGCTGACTTCACACGAAAAGTAAATTTGTATTTAAATGTTTTCTTAAAACACATTTCAACAATCTATTATTCATTTTACAAGCAACAGAGCAATATGTGCTTACCGGAAAAAAAAGATCCCTTAGTATAAAACAGCTTAAGTATTCCTTCATCTCTTCTCCCCAATCCTACTCTTCCTCTCCACCATAGTTAAAATATTAAGACTGTAGTATGTATCTTCCCACAAGCTTTCTTCTCAATTTAAATTTATATTTTTTAAAAAACATTTACTTGTTTTCAAATATATTGACATTTTAAACATACATTAAACTATATAATTTATGCTTTATAAATTCTACTTTATATACAGTTCTAAAAAGAACAAGGCTACTCAATTATTTTATACTTTCATTGTTTTTGGGCTTTCTCACTCAATGGTACCACAGAAACTCATTATAGTAGATGACTAAAATAGTGCATCCCATTTTCTCTTTTCAATTTCCTTTGTATGTTTATTTTTCAGCAATTTCTTTAATCATAAATGAAAGGGATACTCCTAAAGCATTTCCACCAGTAAAATATTCCTCTTAAAATCATGTGATTTGAGTTTGGGTTCAAGGATAATTTCTTCTTTTCCTCAAAGTATTTATCTTTATGAAACCTGAAGTCCAATCCTTTCCAGATCAACTGTATCTCTTGAGGAAGAGAGAACATTTGAAAGTGAACAGGGAGACCACTGATGTACAGGAAAAAAAAAGAAAAAAAAAAAACAAATAGAACAATTCAAAGATCGTGTGTGTGTGTGTGTGTGTGTATGTGTAACACATAAAATGACATTTGTTACATGGACAAAAAGAGCTTCTATCAGATACTTTCTGTTATCAGTATTTCTCAAAATGTATTCTACAAGTTTAAAAAAATAACAATATGTGCACTGGCATATTAAAATCACAGTAAGAAATCTATATAGTTTTGTCTAATCAAGGTGTCTGTCAAGTTCATCATAAAGGTTTTTTCTGGACAAGTCATTTACTGTTATATCCCAAGAAACTACTGTTTTAAGAATATCACTATAAAAACATATTGTCCTATATGTTTAGATATTGGGACGTTATTATTACCTGTTCTGGGTTCTTTCATTGGTCTGCACACAGTCCACTGATTTTGATGAGGATCGTATCTTTCAATGCTTGACAAATGTGAAACACCATTATGTCCACCCACCACGAAAATAAAGCCTAGCATGACACCCACACCAAAGTGAATCCTTTTATCTGCCATAGATGCAACCATCTCCCAGGAGTCTTTACTTGGATCATAACGCTCCACACTGCAAACATTCACAAAAGAAAGAATTAATTCACATATTCTTTGTGTCACTCTTCCTCCTAAAGCAACTAAAACCCCCCAGAGTTTAAAAGTGAAAATGGACAGACATAAAACAAGAGTAGTTTGTTCCAAATATTTATATTTTGCTGATAAAATCGCAGGATAAAAGCTTACCTTGTAGACTGGTGCAATAACAGCCATATCCTACTCCATTATATTGTACGAACAGTAAGGTGTATGAAGGGTATAGAGCTTCTGAAGTCAGAAAATTTGGATTCAAGTAGTAACACATACCCAAAGCTGAGTAAACCCTAGCCCTACTACTTTGGATTTGTGTAATCCTAGAGAAGTCATTTCCTCTCATCTGCAACCATGGGGATAATACATCAAGGATTCATGTAAGAATAAAGTCGAACGAGTATGCACGTGAAAGGACTTTGAAAATCACATACTGAACATAGATGCTTCCTAAAGATACCAAGGATCTTCCACACAACTAAGGAGAAGGAAAGATGGTGAGGAGGAAACAGGATTTTTTTCTTATAGGTGAATTCATGGTGACTTACTGCAGAACAAACACCACAGGTTTCCAAACACAAACTGGCTAATCATAATAATCTGAGTCATTCAGGAGAATCCATTCAGGATTCAGATCAAGTCGTGCAGGATTTAGATCAAGTGTGTATTCCACAGAATTCCTGGCATTTCCAAACTGGATTAGGAAATTCAAATCAAATCAGAATTTCCAAGAAAGTTTCCCTGGAAAATCCCAGAAGGCCTCTAAGCCTATGCTTTGTCCTGAGGGGGTACAAAGGCAAGTGGGCTGAGCCTATTCTGGTTCTAGCCTAAGCCTGAAGCATTTGAGAGTCAGTCTGGAGTTCAGAATAGGGACTAGGCTGTACGCTAGACTAAAAGACTAAACTATAACTATTTCTGAAAGTATACCAGGATAAAAAGAGTAAGAGCAAAGTCACCGAACAAGAAGAGTCTAGTGATAAACTTGTAACAAGAACTTAAACTTCAACAGCATTATCTCAAACTTAAAGTACATAATCTTTTATCTTACAAATTTCTGCTAGCAGCTTTTCAAATAACACAAATGCATATCTAGGCTCCAAATACTTTTCCTTCAACCAAAGGAGCAACAAAAAGGAGGAAAAATTTAGTCTGCACAGAAATAAAAATTTGTAGATGAAATACTATTGTGTAACTACTTTCTCAGTCTGTTAACAAACCACCACACATTCTTTCATTAAAATGCTTATAATAAGTAAAATGCATACCACTATTACAGATAAATACTATAAACTTTTAAGCAAAATTAAAAATTTTGTGGGAAAAAAATCCTATTAGAGATGGTATTTTTAGAACTTCAACTTTCAACCAAGGTTCAGAATTATGATTAATTTTCCATATAAGCAGTCATTTTATACTTTCTCATATCTATTTCTCCTTTATTAAAAGAATACTACAAAACACAGAAATTTCACATTTAAACTCTAGCACAGCTCAGATACATAATGATACATGTATGATTATAGAACAAGAATCCAGAAAGGCATATTAAATAAGGTTTAAAGTTTATGATGCATTATAATACCTTAAAAGTGTATAGAAATGACATTTTCACTTTTTTATTCTATTAAGCAGTACAGTAACAGATCATTCACACATACACCCACACACCCACACACACACACTTATACATACACATACTATCCCAAATCTAAAGTGATCTAACTTCACCATATTTTCAGACTCGTGAATTTTAAAATCCAGCCCATTTATACTGAATGAATGAATGTAAAATTTAATAAGTGGGAACTGATTTTTAGGTGTGTATTAAATATTCATGTAGATCTATTACAGGCATACTCTCATATGGACCTAAGTTTCCCAAATACCTATTAACATTATTTTAAAATTAGAGTTCATTTATATGCACAAATCATTTAAAATCCAGAAATCACTGTTAATGATACTTTCAAAAATCCACAAGCATATGCAAGTTGATGAAGTTAAATACCTGTTCATGTGGGCAGGACCGTACCCTCCAATGGCATATATCATTCCATCCAGCACTGCTGCAGCAAAACAGCTTCTTGTCGTCGTCATGGGGGCCACAGGTTGCCATTTTCTTACTTTGGGAATATACTTCTCTACAGACTGCAAGTAAGACTGTCCATCATAACCACCTAGAGCATAAAGTTCTCCTGCAAGTACCACTACTCCAAGGGTACTTCGACTTTCATTCATTCTCTCGAGAGAAGTCCAGGTATTTGTATCAGGATTCCAGCATTCTACTGAATTTTCATGTTTTCTGATAGTGATGCCAGGACGCACGTTAGTTTCAATACCACCTATAACATACACTTTTTGGTCTAAAACGCATATTCCAAATTCATAGCGAGGAATGTTTAGGGGAGCCAAACCAATCCAAGAGTCATTCTGAGGAAAGTACATCTCCACACTAAAGAACAAGCAGACAAACATTAAAATTTAAAACATCAAAATGGCCCATAAACAACATCTGGTAAAATAGAAGATACACATATGCTCTGATACAGCTATTGCATTCTTGTGTATCTATTCTACGGAATGCCTAGACAGATTGTTTTGCAAATAGGACACAAATAGAGAAATATTTATAGCAGCACAACACAATCATCTATCAAAAGGAGAATGCATAAACGTGATGTGTCCACCCTATGACTAAGCAATTCCATTCCAAGATATGCATGCAAAAGAAATGCACATATATATATGTGTACAATGATGTTCACAGTAGCATTATTTTTAATAATCAAAAACTGAAAATAATCCAAATTTTCCATCAATTATAAAATGGATACGTAAACTGTGCATATCTTGTAACAAAATACTGTATAGCAATGAAAACGAACAAACTACAACTACATGCAACAGCAATGAACCTCACGCATATGATGTTCAGGGAAACAAGCCAAACTGATTCTGTAACACAGTTTCATTTCCATCAAATTCAAAACCATTTCTAATCTCTAGATTAGAAACGAAGGTAGCAGTTACCTTCAGAGAGGACAGGGAGGGACCTTAAGGGTGGCTTCTGGAGTGTTGGTTATATTCTTTTTGTGAAATGGTTTGTAATGTTTACTTGGTGATAACTCATTGAGCTGTATACTTGGGATTTGTGAACTTTTCTATATATGTGGACCATTTCAACTAATTTTTATAGTTATCATAGTCATTATAGAAAGAAAATGTTATATTATGTCCATCTACTATAATATCATATACCAGTGAAACTAAATGAACTATTTCCTCATGCAATCTCAATTTTATAAACTTTCTGTTCAATGAGAAAACACGTTCTTGAAGAATACATATGGTATTATTGCATTTATATATAAAAATTTACAAAACCTAACTATATATTGGGGCATATATGTGGCAAAATTACAACAAAATGCAAAGGAATAATCCATTAAAAATTCAGAATAGTGGTTACTTCTGGGGGAGAGAAGGAGATGGTATCAAGGAGGGGCACAATGGAATTTTAAAGGTATTGTTAGCTCAACCTCAACAATACCAGTTTTAAACTACAATTAAAATGTACACTGAGACTTTTTAAAAGATAAAGAACCCACCAATTGACTTTGATTTAAAAAAAAAAATCTCCTCTTATTGGAGGAAACTCATTCTACTAAATATCTGGAAATATTTTAGAATATTAAATATTAAAGAAATATATTAAACATAGAACATTTTCACAAAGCAATCTCAGTTAGGAGAAAAGCAAAGGTAACATCCAGCTATACTTTCAATGTACAAAAGTTATCTGTATAACACAACACTGTTAATCAACTATATCTAATATAAAATAAAAAACAGACTAAAGATACCAGTGGAATGCTCTAAATCATGATTACTATGGGTCTAATTCAACCCACCAGCTACTTTTGTAAACACATTTTATTGGAACCCAGCCATTTCATTTGTTTATGTATTGTCTATGGCCACTCTTGTACTGCAATGACAGACTCAGGTAGTTACAATAGACCATATGCCCACAAAGTTTGAAATAGTTACTGTTTGGCTGGCTCTTCACAGAAAAAGTCTGACAACTCCTATTTATTAGGAAAGAAAGCACCTATTTACTACTGTTGTTAAAAAATATTTACATAAAGGAAATCAATTGCATGGAAATTCCAAGACTTGTATTAGTATCCTATTTTTTATTTCCTTAGTGGTTATTCTGATTAATTGTACTCATTCAGACACATTCTTTTCCCAGTCTGCCTTCATCACATATTCTTAGCTCTCTTCTTTAGCATCGTCTGATGTAGCTAGCAATAATAAATCCCCTCTGACCTAGTCTGACTCAGAGATGTAAATGATTTCACAAAGAGAAAAAAAAGAAAACTTCACGAGTAAGTAGGATGGATAAAATTTTTGCACTCAGAGGGAGGAGGGGTTAATTGAGAGTGTTACAGAGAATGGACAAAAATCTGATTAAAACAAACAGGTAAGTGTTTTAAGAAGAGAAGAAAAAATCAAAAAGAAGCAGAGAAAGTAAACAGGAAAATCAAACTATTTTACAAATATTAAAAACTCAGCAAATTTTAAGAGTATACAATCTATTAGTGTGTGTTGTGCTAAGTCGCTTCAGTCGTGTCCAACTCTGCAACGCTATGGACCATAGCCTGCCAGGCTCCTCTGTCCACGGGATTTTCTAGGCAAGAATACTGGAGTGGGTTGCCATTTCCTCCTCCAGGGGATCTTCCCGACCCAGGGATCAAACCCACGTCACATCCATCCTTTAAAAGCCTTCTATTTACCTATCTAAACAGGCAAACAGTCCAGATTTTCCTCCTACTGCACAGAGTACTTTGGGAGCACAGCGAGGTCGTGTCATCAAGACTGTCTGATGAGACAGTCTGTGTTCTGGCATAAAGTGGTACTTCAGAGCTTCATTCAAAAGATGTTTACAAGTGCGATCATCACGAATAAGATGATTTGCTTCATATAATCTAGTGAGAAACTTAACACTGAGCAACGGTAATCGCACACTGTTAAGTAGCTGAGCTAAGTACTTCTGGCGTTCTTGGACATCATACTTGATCCAAGACTCAAGCGCATAAAAAACAGTCTCTTCAGTAGCTACATTCAAACAGTCATTGGAAACGATTTCATCCAAATCAGCATGAGTGAGCTCAAAAAACTCTTCAGTCTGGCAAACAGCTTCAAAATTCTGGCATATGTATTTAGTGGCTGCCAAATAAAGGTCATGGCAACCATACGTCTCTGCAAAACGAGAAATTCCAATACAATTACCAGGATCAAGTTGGCTTTCAAGAAACGCGCAACATTCTTTCAGGACAAGTTTTATCTGCAGTAGGTTTGCTGCTGGAAGGAGAGATTCAACTGTGTCTTGTGAAATAAAAACAGTCCCTGTATAGGCATATTCCACAATGGCCTGGAGAGCAGTCTCATCAATGCACTGAAACTCAACTTCACTGTTCTCTTTTTCAGAGAGGTTTCCAGTGAACATAGCTTTGAAATATGGGCTGATGCTGGCAAGTACCACTTTGTGAGCATGAATTTTAACATCACCTACTCGAAGAATGACGTCACAGAGTTCGTGATGTTGACGAAGAAGATTCAAGCCTTGTAGAAGTTGTTCAGAATGTAAGTGGGTTAAGTTAGCAAGCATGTAGGTCGGGGATGTGTGGTCCATCTACAGAAAAACAAAAGGCAAGGACAGCTATTTCAAAATAACCTTACAAATGATTCCTTTTTCAAGTAGCACAAAATACATGAGATTTGTTGTTTATTTGCATGTTTGTTGATTTTTAAATACCTTATACTACATACTAGACAGAGGCTTTTAGAGTTATTCATAGAAAGGATGTTAACAATCACTCAACTCTGTTATTATAGATATTAGGAAACAGAGGCTCCAAAATCATAATAGTCTCTTGACATGGACTTTTGAATCAGAACTCTGCCAACTCTTCTGTTTCCCTTCATTAGATTCAAGTCTGAGCTATCCCTGAAACAAAACACAATTGTGAAGAAAAAAAAAAAAACTGCTTAAAGGAAAATTAATTTTGAAACAATGCTTATAGTTATTTGGCTATTTTTCTCAATAATGATATCAATGTCTGTCAATCTAATCAACAGATACTTTAACTGAAATGCAATTTCATGTTAACTCACATGCTTTACCCAAAGATTCAATAATTATTTTGAAAAAGCATGCTGAATGTATAAAGATTCCACTACTGTCAACTGATTCGATGACAACAAAAAATTAATGTGAACAGAGTCTGGTACTCTATAGGGGCAATAAGGCTCACTTACTGATCTAGACCATATCTATTCAAATCCTGATAAGTCTGGATCATACCCACTCCATCTACTTAACATCCTGTGCTTCTGGAAGATGAAAAAGAATAAAAATAGAAGAGAAGAGAAAAGATGAGACAGGAAAGATGAAGAAAAAGTGAGAGGCAATAAGAATTGGGGTATGTTGAATAACTGCTCTGGCAAAAGGCATCCCCAAACTAATCCCTGGAAGCTTTGAATGGTACTTTACATGGCAAAAAAAAAAAAAAAAAAAGACTGTACAGGCATGACTGAGGATTTTGAGATGGCGAGATTATCCTGGATTATCTAAGTACAATCACATTTACTTCATAAGAAGGCAGAAGGAGATCTGACACAGACAGAAGAAGGTAATCTGACCACAGCGGCAGAGATTGGAGGGATGCAGTCACAAACCAATTAACCCCGGGCAGCCCCCAGAAGCTGGAAGAGGTGAGGCACGCATTCTCCCCTGGAACCTCCAGAGGGCGCACAGCCCTGCCAACACCTTATTTCAGTCCAGACTTACTAATTTGAGTCTTTTGGCCTCTGTGACTGTAAGAGAATCAAGTTCTGTTAGTTTAAGCAACTGAGTTTGTGGTAATTTGTTACAGCAGCCATAAGAAGTTAATACACCAATACTTCAGAATGGCTCATAGCAGCTGTTTAGAATAGATGAAAGGAACATAAGGCATCTACACAATACAAACTGTTTCTTTCCTACCTCGTTCACTCTTCAAACACAAGTTGCAGGGATAATAATAATAATTCTTAAAAAAGCAGGTTAGTTCCTATTTTAAAAGTATCAAATAAATTACAAAATTCTGGACCTTAGTAAATAATATGAATGTTGGTAGGCTGGGGAGAATCTATCACTTCATTCCTGGGGTATTTTTAAGTGAAAATACTCAAATATTAAAACTTTGATCTTCACTAAGAATGTCATCATTTCACATTTGTTTCATCTGAATTTTATAAATGTTAAAAATTTTTGTTAACATGACATTATAACTGATATCACCAACGTCCACTTCTGATCTCTCCAAATAATCTTATATACATCTAACAGAATAATTCTCAATCAGGGTACATACAAGTCTCAAGAAACTTGTTGGTTTTCCAGTAGGTACTTTATTCCAGAACAGAATATTTCAAGAGAACAGCAACCAGAAGGCATATGTTCAGATCTGGATCTGTTCTTTTTACTTACTATAGTACTGACCTCTTAAACTTATTTAACTTCTTTTTTAAGCCTTCATTTAATAGAAAAAAAACTAGTTAATTATCTAGACTAAAAAGAAAAACATGAACAACAGGAAAGGTGAGTAGACACACACAAAAAACAAAAGGATTAAGAAAGTGGTCCTGGCTACTTCACATCATTAACTTTAGCTTACCTTCAATTTCGTTATCAAAGTGAGATCATATTAACAATGCATGAACGCATGCTAACTCACTTCAATCGTATCCGACTCTTTGAGACCCTATGGACTGTAGCCCCCCCAGGCTCCTCTGTCCATGGGATTCCCAAGAATACTGAATGGGTTGCCAGGAGATCTTCCTGGCCCAGAGATTGAACCCACATCTCTTAACGTCTCCTAGCAAAGGCACACAGGTTTCTTTACCACTAGCACAACCTGGAAAGCCCAATATTAGTAATATCTGAACTATATGCACCTCACAAAGTTTTTCAGGATCAAATTAGATAATGCACATGAAAACACAACAAACTGTAAGAATTATGAGTATAGGATACTATGGTGAGGCAACAGAAACGTAACAGTATCAGTGAAGAACACGGCCCTTGGAAACACAAGATAATGAGTTTTAGTCCTAACTGGGTCATATACTATTATATGGAATTGGTACATTTCTAAATCCAAGTATTAATTCTGTCATCCATAAAACAAGAATACAACCATATTTCAAAGAAGGTGACATGAAAATGGTTTTATAAAGTTTCAGTTCAGTTCAGTTCAGTCACTCAGTCACTCTTTGTGACCCCATGAATCAGCATGCCAGGCCTCCCTGTCCATCACCAACTCCCGGAGTCTACTCAAACTCATGTCCATTGAGTCGGTGATGCCATCCAGACGTCTCATCCTCTGTCGTCCCCTTCTCCTCCCACCCTTAATCCCTCCCAGCATCAGGGTCCTTTCCAAAGAGTCAGCTCTTCGCATGAGGTGGCCAAAGTATTGGAGTTGCAGATAATTCAGCATCAGTCTTTCCAATGAACACCCAGGACTAATCTTCTTTAGGATGGACTGGCTGGATCTCCTTGCAGTCCAAGGGACTCTCAAGAGTCTCCTCCAACACCACAGTTCAAAAGCATCAATTCTTCGGGGCTCAGCTTTCTTCACAGTCCAACTCTCACATCCATACATAACCACTGGAAAAACCATAGCCTTGACTAAATGGACCTTTGTTGGCAATGTCATCTCTCTGCTTTTGAATATGCTGCCTAGGTTGGTCATAACTTTCCTTCCAAGGAGTAAGCGTCTTATAATTTCATGGCTGCAGTCACCATCTGCAGTGATTTTGGAGCCCCCAAAAATAAAGTCTGACACTGTTTCCACTGTTTCCCCATCTATTTCACATGAAGAGGATGGGACCAGATGCCATGATCTTCATATTCTGAATGCTGAGCTCAAAGCCAACTTTTTCACTCTCCTCTTTCACTTTCATCAAGAGGCTTTTTAGCTCCTCTTCACTTTCTGCCATAAGGGTGGTGTCATCTGCATATCTGAGGTTATTGATATTTCTCCTAGCAATCTTGATTCCCAGCTTGTGCTTCTTCCAGCCCAGCGTTTCTCATGATGTACTCTGCATATAAGTTAAATAAGTAGGGTGACAATATACAGCCTTGACGTACTCCTTTTCCTATTTGGAACCAGTCTGTTGTTCCATGTCCAGTTCTAACTGTTGCTTCCTGACCTGCATAAAGATTTCTCAAGAGGCAGGTCAGGTGGTCTGGTATTCCCATCTCTTTCAGAATTTTCCACAGGTTATTGTGATCCACACAGTCCAAGGCTTTGGCATAGTCAATAAAGCAGAAATCGATGTTTTTCTGGAACTCTCTTGCTTTTTCCATGATCCAGTGGATGTTGGCAATTTGACCTCTGGTTCCTCTGCTCGATGTTTTTCTGGAACTCTCTTGCTTTTTCCATGATCCAGCGGATGTTGGCAATTTGATCTCGGGTTCCTCTGCCTTTTCTAAAACCAGCTTGAACATCTGGAATTCCTGGTTCACGTACTGCTGAAGCCTGGCTTGGAGAATTTTGAGCAGTACATTACTACCGTGTAAGATGAGTGCAATTGTGCAGTAGTTTGAGCATTCTTTGGCATTGCCTTTCTTTGGGATTGGAATGAAAACTGACCTTTTCCAGTCCTGTAGCCACTGCTGAGTTTTCCAAATTTGATGGCATATTGAGTGCAGCACTTTCACAGTATCATCTTTAAGGATTTGAAAGAGCTCAACTGGAATGCCATCACCTCCACTAGCTTTGTTCGTAGTGATGCTTTCTAAGGCCCACTTGACTTCACATTCCAGGATGTCTGGCTCTAAGTGAGTGATCACACCATCATGATTATCTTGGTCGTGAAGATCTTTTTTGTACAGTTCTTCTGTGTATTCTTGCCACCTCTTCTTAATATCTTCTGCTTCTGTTAGGTCCATACCATTTCTGTCCTTTACTGTGCCCATCTTAACATGAAATGTTCCCTTGGTATCTCTAATTTTCTTGAAGAGATCTCTAGTCTTTCCCATTCTGTGTTTTTCTCTATTTCTTTGCACTGATTGCTGAGGAAGGCTTTCTTATCTCTTCTTGCTATTCTCTGGAACTCTGCATTCTTATCTTTTCTTTTCTCCTTTGCTTTTCGCCTCTTCTTTTCACAGCTATTTGTAAGGCCTCCCCCCCGCCATTTTGCTTTTTTGCATTTCTTTTCCATGGGGATGGTGTTGATCCCTGTCTCCTGTACAATGTCATGAACCTCCGTCCATAGTTCATCAGGCACTCTATCTATCAGATCTAGTCCCTTAAATCTATTTCTCACTTCCACTATATAGTCATAAGGGATTTGATTTAGGTCATACCTGAATGGTCTAGTGGTTTTCCCTACTTTCTTCAATTTTAGTCTGAATTTGGCAATAAGGAGTTCATGATCTGAGCCATAGTCAGCTCCTGGTCTTGTTTTTGCTGACTGTATAGAGCTTCTCCATCTTTGGCTGCAACGAATATATAATCAATCTGATTTCGGTGTTGACTATCTGGTGATGTCCATGTATAGATTCTTCCCTTGTGTTGTTGGAAGAGGGTGTTTGCTATGACCAGTGTGTTCTCCTGGCAATACACTATTGGCCTTTGCCCTGCTTCATTCCATATTCCAAGGCCAAATTTGCCTGTTACCCCAAGTGTTTCTTGACTTCCTACTTTTGCATACCAGTCCCCTATAATGAAAAGGACATCTTTTTTGGGTGTTAGTTCTACAAGGTCTTGTAGGTCTTCATAGAACCGTTCAACTTCATCTTCTTCAGCATTACTGGCGGGGGCATAGGCTTGGATTACCATGATACTGAATGGTTTGCCTTGGAAATGAACAGAGATCATACTGTCGTTTTTAAGATTGCATCCAAGTACTGCACTTCAGACTCTTTTGTTGACCATGATGGCTACTCCGTTTCTTCTAAGGGAATCCTGCCCACAATAATAGATATAATGGTCATCTGAGTTAAATTCACCCATTCCAGTCCATTTTAGTTTGCTGATTCCTAGAATGTCGACGTTTACTCTTGCCATCTCGTTTGACCACTTCCAATTTGCCTTGATTCATGGACCTAACATTCCAGGTTCCTATGCAACATTGCTCTTTACAGCATCGGACCTTGCTTCTATCACCAGTCACAACCACAACTGGGTATTGTTTTTGCTTTGGTTCCGTCCCTTCATTCTTTCTGGGAGTTATTTCTCCACTGATCTCCAGTAGTATATTGGGCACCTATCGACTTAAGTTCCACGAAACCTGAAGTGCTGTGAATACAGCACTTGTCTCATTCTCTTCTCGTGATCCTCACTTTCACTAGTTTCATTCTTTCCATGATGACCTTTCACTCCAATAAAGCTCATGTAATTACAACAGCTCTATATAAGTATTTTCTTACCATCTGCCAGATTTTGTCTATAAACTTTCTCCTCTCCCATCTTCTATCCAATTTGAATTTTCAAAAGGCTAGGTCAAAATTAATTTCATCTGAAAGTCTATAAACATTTAGGTACTCAATTCCTTTACATGCAATTAATTAAAAATGGTGTTTTGTGAAACATATCCCTCTCTACTCTCATTTGTCTGATTTAACACTGAGATGTTATTCAGAATGAAAAGTGAGCAACAAACAGGAAACTGAATGATACAGAAAATTAGAGAAGAGCATGAAAAAGGACACCTGTTTAATACAATGAGACAGGAAAGGGCAATAAAAGGCATATGGATTGGAAAGAAAGAAACAAAACTATCTTTGTTGGCAGATGACATGACTGTCTATGTAGAAAATCCAGAACAAAACAAAAAAACCCCAAACACAGGAACTAGTAAGCAATTACATCAAGTTTGCAAGATATAAGGTTAATATACAAAAGTCAATTACTTTTCTATAAAGCAGCAAAGAACAAGTAAAATTTGAAATTTGAAACATATTATCATTTACATTAACACCTAAAATTGAAATGCTGCTGCTGCTGCTAGGTCGCTTCAGTCGTGTCCAACTCTGTGTGACCCCATAGACGGCAGCCCACCAGGCTCCCCCATCCCTGGGATTCTCCAAGCAAGAACACTGGAGTGGGTTGCCATTTCCTTCTCCAGTGCATGAAAGTTAAAAGTGAAAGTGAAGTCGTTCAGTCGTATCCAACTCTTAGTGACCCCATGGACTGCAGCCCACCAGGCTCCTCCATCCATGGGATTTTCCAGGCAAGAGTACTGGAGTGGGGTGCCATTGCCTTCTCCAAAAATTGAAATACTTATATATAAATCTAACAAATATGTAGAAGATCTATATGAGAAAAAAGTATAAAATTCTAATAAAAGAAAGCAAAGAACTAAATAAATGGAGAGATATTCCATGTTCATGGATAAGACTCTCAACATTATCAAGATGTCAATTCTTCCTGACTTGCACTACAGATTCAATGTAATCCCAATCAAAATTCTAGCAAGTTATTTTGTGGATGTTGCAAACTGATTCCAAAGTTTTCACAGAGAGACAAAATACCCAGAATAGCCAACTCAATATTGAAAAAGAAGAATAAAGTCAAATGACTGATACTACCCAATTTCAAGCATTATTATAAAGCTCTAGTAATGAAGACAGAATGGCACCAGTGAAAGCACAGATAAATAGACCAGTGGAGCAGAACAAAGAGTCTAGAAACAGACCCATATACACAGTTAGCTGATCTTTAACAAAGCAAGAAAGGCAATACAATGGAGGTCTTTTCAACAAATGGAGGTGGAATCGATATCCACAAATAAAAAAATGAAACTGCACACAGACCTTACTTATATCCTTCAGAAAAATTAACTCAAAATGGATCACAGACCTAAATGTAAAATGCAAAACTATAAAACACTTAGAAGATAACACAAGAGTAAATTCTAGATGACCTTGGGTATGGCAATGATTATTTTTAGATATGACACCAAGGCACAATTCATACAAGAAAGAACGGTAAGTTGGACATCCCTATTAAAAACAAAACAAACACACATACATTCACTTACACACAAAAAACCCACAAAAACTTCTACTTTGGGAAAAACATTGTCAAGAGAATGAGAAGACAAGCAACACACTGGGAGGAAATATCTGTAGAAAACCCCAACTGATAAAGAACTATTATTCAATTAAACAAAGAACTTTTAGAACTAAACAATAAGAAAATTAACCACCTGATTAAGAAATGGATTAAAGAAAGACCTTAACAGACACCTCACCAGAAAAGATACAGATGGTAAGTAAGCAGATGAAACGTTGTCATTGGTCATCAGGAAATTGCATATTAAGACAACAATGAAATACTACCTCACTCACAGTTATTAGAATGGTTAAAACCCAGAACACTGAGAACAGCCAATGTGAGGGACAATATGGGGCAAAAGGAACTTTCATTCATGGCTAGGGGGAATCCAAAATTGTACAGCAACTCTGGAAGACACTTTAATAGCTTGTTATATAACTAACCTGTATAGTTTTATAAGTGACTTCCCTGGTGGCTCAGACAGTACAGCATCTGCCTACAATGCGGGAGACCTGGGTTCAATCCCAGGGTTGGGAAGATCTTCTGGAGAAGGAAATGGCAACCCACTCCAGTATTCTTGCCTGGAAAACCCCACGGATGGAAGAGCCCAGTAGGCTACAGTCCATGGGGTTGCAAAGAGTCGGACACAATTGAGCGACTTCACTTTCTTTTCTTTCTTATAAAAGGAAACATACTCTTACCATACAATCCTGCATTCGCCTTCCTCAGTATTTACCCAAATGAACTGAAAATTTATGTCCACACAAAAACTTGCATATGGATGTTTATAGCCACTTTATTTTGAAGTGCCAATACTTGGAAGCAACCAAGGTGTCCTTTAGTAGGTGAATGGGTAACTATTAAACTATGCTACACCAAGACCACGGAATATTATTCAGTGCTAAAAGAAATGGGCTGTCGAGCTTCTGAAAGACGTAGAGAAAATGTCTTATCAAGGAAAAGAAGCAAACCTGACAATGCTATACACTGCAAGAGCCCAATTATATGATATTCTGGAAAAGGCAAAACTATAAAGACAGCAAAAATATCAATGGTTGCTAGGGGTTTTGGGGAGGGAAGATGAATAGGCAAAGCACCCAGGACCTTTAGGGCAGTGAAATTACTCTATACAACACTATAATGGTAGATATGTATCATTATACACCTGTCCCAACCCACAGAATATACAACACCAAGAATGAACCCTCAGGTAAATTATGGACTTTGGGGGATAATGTGCCAGTATAAGTTCATCGACTGAAACAAATGCACCACTATAGTGGGGGACATGGATAATGGGGGAAGGTGTGCACGTGCTGGTGAAGGGTATAAATGGGAAACCTCTGTACGTTCCTCAATTTTGCTGTGAACCTAAAACTGTTCTAAAAAATTAAATCTTTTAAAAAGCAAATTAAGCGAGAAAAAAAGGAGATCTAGCTACTTTATAAGTTCATACCTCTCCCAGACCCAATAATTGTGTCCTACGATATTTAAAAGAACCTCTGAATGAGACCCCTGAATCACTGCCAGTGCCACAAGACTAAAGACTATTTTAAAAACTAAGACAGTAATTTCTACTAACATCTTGGAAAGGATAATGTTAATTTTAGATAACATTATAAAACAAATTATTAAAGATCTGATTTGTGAATACTGAGAAGACGATGTAGTGATTTCTAACACTGGGATGGACGAACTAACAAGAAGATATGTCACAGATGAATCTTGGGGTTTCTTTTTAATGTATTTAGAAGACTTCCAGATCAGAAAAATACAAGATATTTAACGACATGATTTTGAGAACAAAACCAAAAGTATAATAAGCTAGTTCAGTTAGCTACATTAGCATGTGGTTGGATAACCACACTACAGAATACTACTTAATGGGATGAGGTCTACCTGGAGGGAGGTGTCTGCTGGTACGGTGTAAGGCCAAGATGAAGATACTGGGGGCAGGCCCTTCAGCTCTGCAGATGATACAAAGCTGCAGAGGACAACAAATACATCAGCCAGTAAAACATGTATCAAAAAGACCTGACATCTAACAAGAAGAAATTTAAGAGGGATAAATGTTGAGATTCTATAGTGGATTCCAGAACAACTATACAGGTATAAAGTAAGAGAGAAAAAACTCACCTGTTGGATGTGAATCTTAGGGAGGTTTAATGTGCATTGATAGAACTATAATACATAGAACTAGAGAGGAAACATTCCACTTGGCTCTGCAAATGTCAGACCATATCTGGAATACAGATTTGGGGTACCATCCTTTAAAAGGGATCTAAGCAGAGTACAACAGCTGATGAAGAGAAGAACCTCCAGACATGTATTATGAGTATGGAGTCCTTTAACAAAAACAGGAAAACTGAGAGGTGTGTGAAAAAACCAAAGGGTGAAAGTTACTCAATAACAATATTATAGAATTGTTTGAGGAATAAATGTGTTTATACATATGAAGGGCTTAGAATAGTGTCTATCATTTAGTAAGTTTGTGATAAATATTATTTTATTCATTATTAAGCCATTACTAGTGATTTTTTTTTTTCTACATTGTCTGCTTAAGAGGTATTCTGCTTTTTACATTGTACAATCTCTTACTATTGGGTAAGAAATCTACTTTGTACCACAGACATCTTGGACTACATAAAGTATTAAAGAATTGTTGATTCTCAAAACAAGTTAAGGAGTTATTGGTTAGAGCCATTGTTAGTGTAAGAAGAAATCGTATAGTAATAGATCAAAAATTAAACTGATTTTTGTGTATGCAATTGAAGACTGGCAAATTACCATTAACATGATATGAAAGTTTAACACAATACTGATTTGTAAATAAACACATATATGTACACATGCAACACACAAAAACACAAATGTTTGGGTAAATATGCTGCTGCTGCTGCGAGGTCGCTTCAGTCATGTCCAACTCTGTGCGACCCCATAGATGGCAGCCCACCAGGCTCCGCTGTCCCTGGGTAAATATGACACATATCCAAATATGCACGATGGTATGATTTTAAGAAACTGGGCTCTGGAAATCAGGCTCCTTGGGTTACAATACTGATAGCGATGTGACCTTAGAAAAGTGATCTTAAAGTCTCAGTTTCCTCATCTGTAAAGCACACACAAAATGGTACCCAGTAAGTACCTGACAACTGTTACGTACTACTTATTATCTTCCTTACGAATATTCAGTTTTTGCCAGCTAAAACAATGTGACTCCCTTCCATGCTCACCAAAAAACGAACGAAGCTAACTTACTGTCAAATGAACAAATACAAACAGGTCAAGGCCAAAGCCTGACTAATCTGACCAGAAAAGATACAGTAAGCCACTTTTATATTTAGACAGTTTATTCATTACTCACAAGACAGTAGAAGACTAAGCTCCCTGGATC
This sequence comes from Capricornis sumatraensis, assembly GCF_032405125.1. NCBI lineage: Eukaryota > Metazoa > Chordata > Mammalia > Artiodactyla > Bovidae > Capricornis > Capricornis sumatraensis. The sequence goes on from NC_091087.1 coordinate 61,785,291, forward strand.
CCTGCCCCACACATCAAAAAGGAAAATGCATACAAAGGGGGCTGGATGGCAGCAGCAGTTTTGCATCCCACAGCTCTACTATGTGAAAGTCCCATACCTCATCACACTTGTGTGTGTCAGTTGCTTAGTTGTGTCTGACTCTGCAACCCCATGGACTGAAGCCCGCCAGGTTTCTCTGTCCATGGAATTCTCCAGGCAAGAATACTGGAGTCGATTGCCATTTCCTTCTCCAGAGGATCTTCCCAGCCCAGGAACTGAACTCAGGTCTCCTGCATTGCAGGAAGATTCTTTACCGTCTGAGCTACCAGGGAAGCCCCATCACTCTAGGAAGGTAAAGAGAAACAGCATCATGGCAGATTTCCAGGGGAGACAGAGAGGCATGCAGGAGATGGCTTCGTAGCAGTTCCTTAAAGACCTTCTTCTCATGTTCCAAGAGAATCACAGGGTGTTCCAAGACTCAGATAAGCTTCAGTGCCCGAGTCCAAGCTTCTGCCTATGTGGATATATGCAAGGTCAGAATACCATGATGAAGCAGTTTCCCTATACTTATACCCTTTATAGTATTTCTCCTTTTTTCTCTCCAAAATAATAAAAATGATCAAAGTTTTAAAAACCACTCAAGGAAGGATACTGGTAAAGATGACATACGTTTTTAAAGGAACACCCACACAAATTTCTATCATTGGACTGGATGCAAATGACACGATGTCCACTCCCTTTAAGAACTACTGAGAATAAAGTTTAAGAGACTATATTCTTATAACCAAAATGATTTGAACTATGAACTTTAAACAGGCAAGTAAATACAGGGAACTTAAAATGAATTACATTGAAGATTTGTCATAACACATCATTTTTAACACTTTAAATTTGACTTCTCTTACTCAAGAATTTGACTTTAAAGAAATTCACAGAACTTTAAAAAGAGAAAGCTTTAAAACAATGGTTCCCAAAATATGATCCTTGCACTAGCAGCATCAGTATCACCTAGGATCTGCTAAAATGCAAATTCTTGAGCCCAAGCACACACCTAACCTCAGGATTCAGAAACTACAGAGGAGGAGCAGCAATCTGTGTTTCAAGAATGTGTTAGCATTCTTATGCACGTTACTGTTTTAAAATCAGTTAAAATATTTCCAGCACAAGTGTAACTACTTTAAAATTATTGCAAATTATAACTGTACCTCCTTCAAAACTATGAATTACAACTGTGACTATACTTGGTTCTTATTTACCCATAAATGGCTAAAAATAGCTCACGGAAGCAAGAATTCCGAATCTTCAAAACCTGACCTTTGCCAGCTTTACACAGTTTCATTTATCTTATCAATAACCTTGTGCACAATGAAAGGTAAGTACCATGGAAGACGGGAAAGAACGCTGAGTCAAAGTGTAAATTTCAGGGCCAGAGAGATGAATGGGTTCAAGTCAACATTTGACTACTTTGTAGCTGCAGACTTTAGGCAAATTGCTTACTCTAAACTTGAACATTCTCGTTTGTAAAATCTGTTGTGGATTAAAAAGAATGTTTGATTTGGAGAAACAAATCAGTGGAGAAGAATAGAAAATACAGAAATAGATAATTTAACATATGAAAATTTAGCTTATGATAAAGGCAGCATTTCAAAATCAGTGAGGAAAAGTGTGACTTTTAAGTAAACATGTTGAGATAACAGAATAACCACAAGAAAAAAAGATAAAATTAGATCCCTTCCACATATCTGGGAGTTCCCTTGTGGCTCAGAGAGTAAAGCGTCTGCCTACACTCGGGTTTGATCCCTGGGTAGGGAAGATCCCCTAGAGAAGGAAATGGCAACCCACTCCAGTACTCTTGCCTGGAAAACCCCATGGATGGAGGAGCCTGGTAGGCTATAGTCCATGGGGTTGCAAAGAGTCAGACATGACTGAGCCACTTTACTTCCACATATCTACACCAAGATAAATTCCTAACGGATCAGAGGTATAAATGGAAAAAATGAAAATATAAAAGTATTTGAATAAAATGGTGTGAATCTCTCTATAACTTGAGATTGAAGAATAGTTTCCTAACTACGGTACAAGTGAAAAGACAGGTCAGATTAATTACCTTAAAAAACTTTGAATAGTTAAAAAATTCAGAAGCAAAGAAAAACATGTGAATAAGGTTGAGAAAAATATTTATAATATATATAAAGATGCAACATCAATAAATAAAACATTCCTAAAATACTCTAGCACTATAGAAAAAATAGTCTAAAGAAATGAACAGGAGGTTAAAAAATTTGTGGTTCTTAAGCAAATTTTTCAACTTCATTTGTAATCAAATGAATTAAAACTATATGGAGGCCTCTTTTTGTGCCCAGCACAACCACAGCTAGAGGTCCCAAGAAGCACCTGGAGCCTGTAGCAGCTCCAAAAAACTGGATGCTGGATAAACTGACTGGTGTGTTTGCCCCTCGGCCATCTACTGGTCCCCACAAGCTAAGGGAATGTCTCCCCCTAATCATTTCCCTAGACTTAAGTATGCCCTAACAGGAGATGAAGTAAAGATTTGCAGCAGCGTTTCATTTAGATCAATGGCAAAGTCCCACCAATAACCTACCCTGCTGATTTTATGGATGTCATCAACATTATTAGACTGGAGAGAATTTTCGTTTGATCTATGACATGAAGGGTCACTTTGCTCTTCATCATATTACACCTGACGAGGCCAAGTGTAAGTTGTGCAAAGTGAGAAAGATCTTTGTGGGGACAAAAGGAATCCTTCATCTGGAGACCCATATGCTCGCACCATCCTTTACCTTGATCCCCTCATCAAAGTGAAGGACACCATTCAAATTGCCTTGGAGACAGACAAGATTACTGGTTTCATCAAATTTGACACTAGTAACCTGTGCATGGTGACTGGAAGTGCTAAACTGAAAAGAATTGGTGTGATTACCAACTGTAAGAGACATCCAGGTTCTTCAGATGTAGTTCATGTGAAAGACCCCAATGGCAACAACTTTGCCACTCGGCTCTCAAACATTTTCATTATTGGCAAAGGCAACAAACCATGGATCTCTCTTCCCCGAGGAAAGGGTATTTGCTTTACCACTGCTGAGGAGAGAGACAAAAGACTGGCAGCCAAACAGAGAATGGATAAAATGATCTCCATATGACATGACTGGAAAAGTCTTTGTACTTAATTAAAGGCTTTCCTTGTGGCTCAGCTAGTAAAGAATCTGCCTGCAATGCAGGAGACCTGGGTTTGACCCCTGGGTTTGGAAGATCCCCTGGAGAAGGGAAAGGCTGCCCACTCCAGTATTCTGGCCTGGAGAATTCCATGGACTGTATAGTCCATGGGGTCACAAAATGAAAAGAAAATGCCATAAAAAAACACACCAAAAACAACTATATGGAGTTATTAATAACAATGCTTTCCTGACAATATACTTTTGGTGAGGCTATGAGAAACAAGCACATTCATCCATCCCCGTGAGAACACTGAATGAGACCTCTGGAAATAGATCTGGAAAATTTAGCAAAATTACATTTGCATTTACTCACTAATCTAACAATTCTATTTCTAAGAAATTATCAAAAAATACACACTGGCAAAAAATATACAAAGACAAATGCATAAGGCTAATAATTACAGGTCTATTTGTAAAAGCAAAAGAATAATACCTTATGCTTTTTACTTTAGTATTTGAGAGACCAAAAGGCAACGAACCAAGAATCTTAAGCTCTAATGCCCACCAACAAAAGGGTGGGTGCAAGAAACCCATGGCATATCCACACAATGGAATACTACGTAGCTGTGAATGGGAATAAGGAATCCCTGTATATACTACTCTGCAGGGTCTTCCTGATCCAAGCATGGAAGAGAAATATGTGTACAGTATGCCAGTATTTATTTAAGAAAGGGGGGGGGGGTTACAAATATATATACCCACTTATTTTTTTTTTAAGGAAATATAACTTGGTATATTTTTAAAAAGGTTACCTACCAGAGGAGGGAGAGAACAGAGTGGAGGGGATAGAGATAAAGCTACACATCTTTGAACATATTCCATTTTTATAGATTTGACTGTGGAATTAAGGTAGTATTTTACACAATTATAAAGCAAAATTAAACCTTAAAAACAACAATTTGAAAATAAAAGGAAACAAAGGAACCCAATGTTCAGTTAGCAGTCTAACCATACCATACCAAGTAACTTTAAAACAGTAATTTGATGGGCCATCCCTAGAGAGGTGTGCCTTAAAAAATCTTATACCACTTCACATAGTTGCGGAAGATGTTATTTGTATTCTGAAACGGTTACTGTGCACTGCCATGGTACATAATTATCTGACATTTCTAGCTCTATCATCCCTGGTCATCATTCGTGACCTGGGATTTTTAGTAAAGGAGGAAAGAGAGAAAGACATAAGGCTGAGATATTAAACATAAACCCTGCAGTCTGATTTTTTTTTTTATGTTTTATTTATTTGGCTTTTCTGAGTTTTAGTTTTGGCATACCGGATCTTTATTGCATCATGTGGGATCTAGTTCCCTTACCAGGGATTGAACCCAAGCTGCCTGTATTGGGAGCATGGAGTCTTAGCCACTGGACCACCAGGGAAGTCCCTGTAGTCGGATTTTGAAGTGAAAATAACAGAATAAATGTATATATATAAACAATATTATACACACTAACTATATAAATTACGCATATAACAAAATACATACAAGATACAAATGTATAAAATGTGTAATTAAGAAAAAAATTAAATTATATTTTTGAGCTCTGTCAACTGAAAAAGGTTAGAAATTATGACCAACCCAGTAGCACAGAGCACTCCTAGCACCAGATGGGGTCCCTACACATTGTTTCCCTCTAAGGACATAGAATTCCTTGGACAAACAGCTGATTCTAGACCTAGGACAGAAAAAGTCAAGATAAATTTGGAATCATTACATACTAGATAGCAATAAAGCTATCAGTGATGACTAAGGTCACAGAAACTTTGGAGCCAAACTGAGTAGGCCTTCAGTAGTCACAGATGGGACAAACCAATCATCCACTGTAGTAACTGCAGTTGATGAAAACAGCAGACGTGCTTAAATCCATGAGTTCATAGTAACACAATTATGACAATTTTAAAAACCTGATCACCACTAGAAGATGCTAATGAATCAACTCATTATTTGAATCCAAGCAAATAAAGGGAAAGAATCAAGCATTTATCATACCTTTCCTACATCACAAATCCTAAAAGATGATGCTGTGAAAGTGCTGCACTCAATATACCAGCAAATTTGGGAAACTCAGCAGTGGCCACAGGACTGGAAAAGGTCAGTTTTCATTCCAATCACAAAGAAAGGCAATGTCAAAGAATGTTCAAACTACCACACAATTGCACTCACCTCACATGCTAGCAAAGTAATGCTCAAAATTCTCCAAGCCAGGCTTCAACAGAACGTGAACTAAGAACTTCCAGGTCCTCAAGCTGCATTTAGAAAAGGCAGAAGAACCAAATATCAAATTGCCAACATATGGTGGATCATAGAAAAAGCAAGGGAATTCCAAAAGAACACCTATCTCTGTTTCGTTGACTACGCTAAAGCCTTTGACTGTGTGGATCACAACAAACTGGAAAATTCTTAAAGAGATGGGAATACCAGACCACTTTACCTGCCTCCTGAGAAATCTGTATGCAGGTCAAGAAGCAACAGTTAGAACCAGACACGGAACAATGGACTGGGTCCAAATTGGGAAAGGATTATCTCAAGGCTGTAGACTGTCACCCTACTTATTTAACTTATATGCAGAGTACATCATGTGAAATGCCGGGGTGGATGAAGCACAAGCTGCAATCAAGACTGCCGGGAGAAATATTAATAACCTCAGATATGCAGATGACACAACCCTTATGGCAGAAAGCAAAGAAGAACTGAAGAGCCTCTTGATGAAAGTGAAAGAGAGTGAAAAAGCTGGCTTAAAACTCAACATTCAAAAAACTAAGATCATGGTATCCAGTCCCAGAACTTAATGGCAAATAGAAGGGGACACAATGGAAACAGTGACAGAGTTTATTTTCTTGGGCTGCAAAATCACTGCAGATGGTGATTTCACTGCAGCCATGAAATTAAAAGACACTTGCTCCTTGGAAGAAAAGCTATGACCAACCTAGACAGCATATTAAAAAGCAAAGACATTACTTTGCTAACAAAGGTCCATATAGTCAAAGCTATGGTTTTTCCAGCAGTCAAGTATGGATGCGAGAATTGGACCATAAAGAAAGCTGAGTACTGAAGAATTGATGCTTTGGAACTGTGGCATTGGAGAAGACTCCTGAGAGTCCCTTGGACTGCAAGGAGATCATACCAGTCCATCCTAAAGGAAATCAGTCCTGAATATTCACTGGAAGAACTGATGCTGAAGCTGAAACACCAATACTCTGGCCACCTGATGCAAAGAACTGACTCATTTGAAAAGACCCTGATGCTGGGAAAGACTGAAGGCAGGAGAAGAGGACAGAGGATGAGATGGTTGGATGGCATCACCGACTTGACGCACATGAGTTTGAGCAAGCTCCAGGAGTTGGTGATGGACAGGGAAGCCTGGCATGCCGCAGTCCAGGGGGCTGCTAAGAGTCAGATACGACTGAGCAACTGAACTTCCTATATTAACTGTACAAGTGGGTTACCAAACAGATGAGGGTCAGTTTTTCCTTATAAAAGCACCCCAGTTTTTAGAGAAGGAATGACAGAATATCACCATTTCTCAATCTTAACGAAGTAACAGAGGCAGGCATTGGTTACGAAGGGCTGCTAACATCACAAAAACAGAAACCACCAGACAACAGGGCCTTCTGATAGGAGATCATAATACCACCTATAACCCATCACACACACACCAAAATCAAACGAAGTCGATAGACTTGATCCAAGCATTAATCTGTAAGAAATAAAGAGAAAAGAAAAGCATTTTAAACCATAACAGAAAGATGCAATCAGCAAATGTTAGATAAAATTAGACTCAAACTTTCCATTGTCTACAGCAACTTCACAATTTTAGATTCTGAAACCAAGCTAATGAAGGTCAAGTTCTGAGTTGTTATACTTAATCGACACCTAAGCTACAAAACCGTAATGCTGAAATCAGCTGGGAGGCAATTATCTGCTACAATAAGAGCAAACAAATGGTGAGGAGAAACAAGAATTGTTTAAATTTCTTTTCCACATTTCAGTTCTCACAGAATTCAACTAATTAGGGCATATAATTTTTTTAATTTATTTATTGTTTAATTGAAGGATAATTGGCTTTACTGAATTTTGTTGTTTGCTGTCAAACCTCAAGAGGCATATAATTTTAACGCTGAACCTATGGAACAAGGTGGCATATTTTCCTTTTATCTGAGATTGACTTTCATTATATCTGGAGTTAACAAAAGTAAAATTAGAAGCCTGTTATACAAATCACTCACTGTACATAGATTCCAAAATAATACAGAAGAAAGCAAGTCCCCAAAGCCATTACCACATCCAGTAACAGCTCGAAGTTATAGAATTAACCCATCTACTGAAAAACTGGTTAGAAAAAAACGTGAAATTCTGTTAATTTATAAAGATTACTGCTTAAAATGTAACAGGTTTTTTTATTGTTTAAAAGTACAGTTTTTGACTTGAAATGAACAGTGGATTTGGGACATAAATCTAAGTAAATGAAATATAACACTGATACACAGTAAGAAAACCTGTCTAATTCTACATGGATAAAAATAAGCTCATAATTTCTTAACCGTATTATAAACTTTTGACTCAAGCAAGAAACCAAAAAGCCTCAAAACAGAAACTCAAAGAGGAAAATTAAAATACATACCATCAAATAATACACAGTAATAGATATGAATGATTAATGATGGAAAAACCTAATTTTATCCTAGTTTCAACAGCCTCCTCCCTCAAAACGTTTCCAAAGCTCTAAGCAAGTAGCTAAAATGACTAATTTCAGTAATTACTTTCCAATGGAAACACCCACAAAATGTGCCGTAGTGCAAATGTAGATGGTGTAACCTCAGAAAACTGTTGTGAGGATTAAATGAGTTAATATTAAGGACTCAGCAGAGTGTATGGCACACAGCAAACATTCAGTAAATAATAGTATAAGTATAATTACTTGTTAATGTTAAGAGCACTTTTCATTCACATAGAATTTCTTCACAATAACTTCCTAAACTATACAAAATTCTTAACAGTTTACAGAATGCACTTATTTCCAATATCCCTCGATGTCTGTAAATCTGAGTAAGAACAAGGAAAAAACTATAGCGGTTAATCCAACCAATAAATATTTTATTCTGACTATGGAAATAACGGATGTTTTTAGGGCAACTGTGTTTATCTTCAGTTCAAAAAATTAAGGTATATATCACACATTCTTATAACCCATTAATTTAACTAAACTTTCTTGAAATTACTATTTTAACTTTCTAAAATCTGAATTTTCTATTTGCAATGTATTCTTAATTACTCCCTTTCAACTTTCAGAGGTGTACTATTAATATACCCAATAGTGTATTCCACTACTCTGAAATTTAAGAAAGTTTTATCATATCTCTATATACAGATAAATACAAAACAAAAGTCAATGCACAATGTCTAGAATTCCCTTGATCCCTAGAATTAAAGGATAAGATTTTTAAAATTTGTTTCATAACAGAAATAAACAGAATACACATTAAATGGATGAGATTTATTTTCCACAAAATAACCCTCAAAGATGGGCTTCCCTGGCGCCTCAGCTGATAAAGAATCTGCTTGCAATGCGGAAGACCTGGGATGGATACTTGGGTAGGCAAGATCCCCTGGAGAAAGCAAAGTCTACCCACAATCCAGTATTCTAGCCTGGAAAATTCCATGGACTGTATAAGTCACTCCATGGGGTCTCAAAGAGTTGGACCCAACTCAGGGACTTTCACTTTCAACCCTAAAAGATAATCAGTAAGATATGGGATGCTGATAAGGTTCCATTTCCTAAATATCCATCATTGAGAATAATGCATCTTCCAAGTCTTCATCAAGGAAATTAAAGGTAATAGATATAAAACAGATAGCAATCTATAACACAGTGCTCTACAGGGCCCTAAGACAAGGGGGTTAAAATGAAAACTCATCTTGCTTTATTTCAAGGAAAAGGATATAAGTAGTTGATTTAAGCATTCAAACCTCTTGAAAAGTATTATTTATAGAGAGAACAGGTAATTCTTAAACTTCTACCATAATTTTAATGATGCTATATAATTCACGACTTTCCAAGTTCATTTTCTTTGTTCCATGATTACCACACAACTTCCCAAGTTCTTGGATACAGGAAAGACTGCACTGGATTTTCAACCTGAAAATTCTGATCACTGGAAAGAGTTTATTCCAACATAAACTGGCATTCTAATGTTACATTCTGATGTGTATATCATTCTTTTGGTTTAGTCTGAATTGAGTTCCTGATATCTTAGCATACAGCATACATGAGTTAAAGTATGAATTTGAACTTCTTTCACTGGATATATGAGAAACTGACATTCTTTCTCATTGACAACTGTCAAAATCATGTCTTGGTTTTCACTTTTCTGCCCTTATCCTACCCACAAAATTAAAAAAAAAAAAGTTTTTGGTCTACTGAAATATAGTCAAACCAAATCAAGGTAGATTCATTTAAACACTAAAATGATTAATTAAAATCAACTAACATCCTAGAATTTAAACCAAAGCAGAAGGATGCATGTTTACACAGGCTTCATTTACATTTATTCTACTTCCAAAAGAAAAGGAAAAAAGAAACCTATAATAATCAAATTGTACTTTAAGACAATATCCAGAAATGATTTTTGAACTTGCCTTACTTATCCAGCAAATACTTTTATAAAATTGGTTTGTCATACTAAGGACTTAAGGATTCAGGAGACATTCTGCGTGGTACAGAACTGGGTAGGAACACTTGCATTTTAAGTGCATAAGCTGGAGACTTCAAATGATAACAGAATTTTCTCACTGGGTCATTCAAAAACAACTGTATTATTACTTCCCCAAAATATTCTCTTCCACACTTGAAAAAACTCTGCCTCACACTAGGCACTCCGGCTCTTCAACTGTTTCCGCCTACGTTTAATTACAAGGAAGAAAGACTGCTCACCAAATTCACAGTTCGCCTAAAACAAAGAAATGTCTATTATCGGCTCTGAAACTATAGGGCGGAATTCTCTTAGGACAGTGAGGCAAAGAACTTCAACCGCAACTGAAATTGTCTTTGCAATCTCCGTTTCCAGGAGACTGAAAGGCTGGCTGCAGAGCTGCGCGAAGATCCTGCGGGGAGGTTGGGGTGGCAGAGGGAGCTAGCGGAGGGAAAGGGTGAGTCCCACAGAGGAACTGCATTAGACTTTGAGAACCTATAAGGGACAGAAGGTTAGCTACAAGGAAAAATAGATTTATCTGCAGATCACGTACGTTTTCAAAGAGAACTTAAAGTGATGAGGATAAGGGAAAACGACAGAAAACCATCAACCCTTCACAACCCGAAGGTTAGAGAAGTAGGGAAAGGGGACTGAGGCGGAGCGGGGGGTGGGGGTAGGTAGGAGAGGACGGGGAGAGTAAGGTCCCAAAACACCGAGATTTGAAGAAAAGTACGCGAGCTCTGAGCTTGGCCTTAGTCCGGATCTCTCGTACCAGTATGCGGACGGCAGGAGGAAAGGATCGCCCTTACTCAGGGCTGTAGACAGCAACGCGTTTACTGCGATAACGAGCCCTGCACAAGAAGATGTCGCCTCTGTCCCTGCTTGCTCCCGTTCATTTCTTTACATCTTACTCTAACACCTGCGGCACTCCAGCAGAACTCTGTCAAAGCCTGCGCTGCAGAAGGACAGCAAAGGAAAATACCTGAGTCCCAGGAATCACGCCCGCAGCGACAGGAGGAGGAGGAGCCGTGGACAACTCGAGACCGGGCAAGATCCTTACTTGTCTCTAGTCAAACCCTAATTCTTACGGGTGGGGCGGGGAACTTCCGCCCTGAGCGAGGAGAGCGTCACTTCCGCCTAATGCTTTATCTGTTCCTCGCCTTCTCCATTCCAGATACGTTCCTTACGTCCGCGACGTTCTCACTTCCTTTTCCCGAGCCCTTCCGCCTAGCCCGAATTTCTGAAGTGGACTACATGACCCTGCATGCATCACGGTAGCTTGATTTCCGGGTCAAGAGGTTCGCGCTGGGTACATCACCATGGAAGCGATCGGTTTGGTCACGTGGTGCCCCTGGTTACGCCCGGTGGCAGCTGTGGGGTCTGGGGCTCAGGCGGGGGCCATTTTGCCGAAGGCAGCCTCCGGGAGTCAGGGGCTGAAGTTGTTCCCTTTTCCCCCTCTGCAGGTTGAGGCTTGGAGAGGAACAGGAAGGCAGGGCTCCATCGAGCCCTTCGGAGACGATGGTTTGCTCTAGTCTCCGCCACTTGACGACCCTCCATGGCGGCTGCGCCCTCAGCCCTGCTCCCGCTGCCGCCCCTTCCATCCCTCTGTGCCTATCGCCTCCAGAGCCGCAGTCGTCCTTCCGCCCCAGAGACTGATGATAGTCGAGGTAGGGGCGCCATGAGAGGCGAGAAAAACTATTGCTGCCGTGGAGCTGCCGGAGACCACGGTTCCTGCCCCCCGACACCTTCGCCTCTGGCCTCGACCCTCTTGATGCCGGCGGAGGCAATCTCAAGTAGTTGGTCGGGGCCTGGAGGTGGTTTGTCGGGGGGAGATGAAGAGGAGACTCGGCTCCTTCAACAACTGCGAACCGCGCCCGATCCTTCCGAGGCCTTCCAGGCTTTACAGGCTGCTTTACCGCGGCGGGGCGGTCGACTTGGCTTCCCCCGACGAAAGGAAGCGCTGTATCGGGCCCTGGGCCGAGTGCTTGTGGAAGGAGGTAGTGATGAGAAACGACTCTGCTTGCAGTTCCTCTCGGACGTTCTCCGGGATCAGGGGGAGTTAGGCCAGCTGGAAGAGGCCTTTAGCTTAGCTCTTCTGCCTCAGCTAGTCGTCTCGCTACGAGAAGAGAATCCAGCCCTGCGGAAGGATGCGCTGCAGATACTACACATCTGTTTGAAGCGTAGTTCTGGACAGGTGCTGAGGACGCTTATACAACAAGGACTGGAAAGTACCGACGCCCGGCTTAGAGCTTCCACAGCACTACTGTTCCCTATCTTGCTTACCCCTGAGGATTCGTTGCTCGACCTAGATCTTACCGAAGTGATAATATCCTTAGCCCGAAAGCTTGGCGATCAGGAGATAGAAGAAGAATCTGAGACAGCTTTCTCTGCACTTCAGCAAATAGGGGACCGTCTTGGCCAAGAGAGATTTCAATCCTATATCTCTCGCCTGCCTTCTGCCCTGAGGAGACACTACAATCGCCGCCTGGAGTCCCAGTTTGGAAGTCAGGTTCCTTATTATTTGGAACTTGAAGCATCTGTATTTCCTGAAGATCCCCTTCCCTGTGCAGTGAGTCTTTCCAACAGCAATCTTAAATTTGGGATTATTCCTCAGGAGCTGCATTCAAGGTTGTTAGATCAGGAAGACTATAAGAACCGGACTCAGGCTGTTGAGGAACTAAAACAGGTGATGGGACGCTTTAACCCAAGTTCCACCTCTCATCCTAGCCTTGTGAGTTTCATTAGTTTGCTGTATAATTTGTTAGACGATTCTAACTTCAAAGTGGTCCACGGCACACTTCAAGTCCTGCATTTACTGGTTATTCGCCTTGGAGAGCAGGTGCAACAGTTCTTGGCACCTGTTATAGCAGCTTCTGTCAAAGTGCTGGCAGACAACAAGTTGGTGATCAAACAAGAGTACATGAAAATCTTCCTCAAGCTAATGAAGGAAGTAGGTCCTCAACAGGTGCTTTGCTTGCTCCTGGAACATCTCAAACATAAGCATTCCAGAGTGAGAGAGGAGGTGGTGAACATTTGCATCTGCTCCCTCCTGACTTATCCCAGTGAGGATTTTGACTTATCCAAACTGTCTTTTGATCTTGCCCCAGCTCTTGTAGATAGCAAACGCAGGGTACGCCAGGCAGCTCTTGAAGCCTTTGCTGTGTTGGCATCGTCAATGGGCTCAGGTAAAACCAGCATCCTTTTCAAAGCTGTGGATACTGTGGAGCTGCAGGATAATGGAGATGGAGTGATGAATGCTGTGCAGGCCAGATTGGCTAGAAAAACCCTCCCAAAGTTAACAGAACAGGGATTTGTGGAATATGCAGTACTCATTCCATCATCTGCCCAGGGGCGATCGAGCCATTTGGCACATGGAGCAGATGCAGACTGGCTTTTGGCTGGTAACAGAACTCAGAGTGCACACTGTCACTGTGGTGACCACACAAGGGATAGCATGCAAATTTATGGATCTTATAGTCCAACTGTCTGTACTCGAAGGGTACTAAGTGCAGGAAAAGGAAAAAGTAAATTACCCTGGGAAAATGAGCAGCCTGGAGTCACGGGAGAAAACCAGACTTCCAGTTCCAAGGACATAGAACAGGTATGCATCTTCTCTAATTTCCTTGAGTTGAACCTATGAAAGAATTTAAAATAGAAGTATGCTTGTAATGACTGAGGCTTTTTGAGGGTTGTTATGCTTTGTTTTTAAATCAGTTTGCTGATGTATCAGTTATAATGGGACAGAATACACAGGAACCGTCAATAGGTTTTCTGCTTGATGGATTTGATTAAATTTGAGACACAATTTGGTATGGAAAATACCTGGATTTCAGTTTTGATCTGTCACTCTGGCATATCTGTTATCTCATTCAAACAACAAACACTAAATACCTAGTAGGTACCAGAAAAAGAACCACGTTCTAGGAATGAAGATCAAAGGGGTTTTGCAGAGTTTAGTTAAGGGAAAGTCAGACCTGTAAATGGGCAGCTACAAATTGGTTAAGTGCTAAAATAGAAATTTCGAGTCCTATGGAAATGCTGAAAGTAGAAAAAATAATTACACTGGTGGAGGAAAAACCTTCCAAGAAGATCAGATATCTGAACTAAGGGGTTTTTTTTCCACCCTGAAGTCTTTTATTTTGGAAATTCCATATCTATAGTTTACTTAAAAGAATAGTACAGTGAATATTGGGGCTTCCCAGGTGGCTCAGTGGTAAAGAATCTGCCTGCCACTGCAGGGGACGTGGGTTCTATCCCTGTGTCGGGAAGATGCGCTGGAGGAGGAAATGGTAACCCACTCCAGTGTTCTTGCATGGAAAATCCATGGGCAGAAGAGCCTAAAGGTCTCCATGGTGTTGCAAAGAGTTGGAGACGACTGAGTGCACACGTGTGCACACATGCATGTGCAGTGAATATTCATATACTTCATCTGTATTCACCAGTTGTCATGTTGCCATATGTGCTTCGTATTTGCTGAACCATTTGAAAATAAGTGCAAGTATCTTGACATTTCATCCTAAAGGTTTCTGTATATAACTCCTAAGAATAACATTCTCATTTGTAACCGTCATACCATTATCACACCCCGGAATACCAGTAGTAATAACCTCTATTTATATTTCTCCAATTGTCCCCAAAATGTGTTTTATACTATTTTGTCTTCCAGGATCCAGTCAAAATTCCCATGGTTAATATGTCTTTTACATAGAATTACATGCCCATCTGTGTGTTTTTTCATGACATTGACTTATTTTTGAAGAATCTTAATCTATCGTACTGTTTCTTTATGTTACATTCAAGATAAACAGTTTTAGCAAAAATACAACCTTGTGAACGTCACATTACATCACTTGGTTAAGGTGTGGTAACCATACCACTCTGTTGCAAAGGTTTATTTTCCTCTTTATAATTAACATACGATCTGTTAGATACTCCGTGACACTAGGAATACCTCAGTAACCTTCCACCCCTGTTCTTAACATCCACTAATGGTCCTTACCTGTATCATTTATTACATTGGGGACTACAAAAAAGGGTAACTTTTTTGAAAAGTCTAACATTCCTTCTGTATTTGTTACCTGGCATTCTTTTTTATTGTATGTTTAATAATTAAATGCATGAGTATTCCTTTTGACGCTAAAATTGTCTCAATTTGATTTGACTGGTGGCTGGCTCCTGTGTCCTGTAACATGACTCTTAAGTCTTTGAACACTTCCTTAACTTAAACATAGTATGATGCCCAGGGTTACTTTGTATTTTCTTGCTCCAGACCTGGAGTCAGTGTTTTTTCCGAGAGCCCAAGAAATGCTTTTTAAATTAGAAAGTGGCATTTTAAAACCAAAGTCAGGGTATAGACGTGCTTAGTGGTATTGCTTATCATTGTGGATTGACTTTTTCAGTGGATAGAACCTAGGAATACCTTTTTTTTTTTTTTTTTCAAACAAATTCATATTGATACCTCCAATGCAAATCCAGCACCTCAAGACTCTTTCTCATATTCCTTTAGTCCATGTTTGTATTTCCTTTCTCTCACAATTTAACGCTGGTCCCTAATATCAGTTCAGTTCACCCGCTCAGTCGTGTCCAACTCTTTGCGACCCCATGCACTGCAGCATGCCAGGCCTCCCTGTCCATCAGCAACTCCTGGAGTTTACTCAAACTCACGTCCATTGAGTTGGTGATGCCATCCAACCGCCTCATCCTCTGTCGTCCCCTTCTCGTTCCGCCTTGAATCTTTCCCAACATCAGGGTCTTTTCCAATGAGTCAGTTTGTCACATCAGGTGGCCAAAGTATTGGAGTTACAGCTTCTGGTCTCTAATATCAGTTACATTTATTCATATTCATATACAAAACATAATTACTACACCAGTAACACAACAGCTGACTACCTACTAAAGCTCAATATTTCTTTGCACTTGTTTGTTTCTGTGCTTAGAATTATCCTACACTCATGTGGTCAGACTTTTCTTAATTTGTTTGTAGGTGGTTCAAATGACATGATAAAAGATGAATAGTAATTTGCTTAGTGTGGATGTGTCCTGATGCATTTCAGACTGAAGAAATAATGTTCAGAGATACTAAATTATAAAAGGATTTACCAAATTAATAAGAAATGGTGTATTTCTGCACAGCTGAACCTGTTTGGTGGAAAGTAGCAGAAGATGAAACTAGAAATGTAGGCAAGAGCCAGGTATGGAGATCATTTTTGTAAATGAGTTCGTGCCTTTTGCAGTATGGAGGTGAAGAGTGTTCCCTCTCGTTCTTTTTAATTCTAAAGTTATTTTTAAAGTAATTTTCCTGTTTACATAATTTAGTCATATGGTTTTTCTCATGTATTTTAAACCACCTGGGGGTGGATGATTTTCCGTAAGCATTGATTTTAACACTGCTTGTTATTTGTCAAATCTAAAATGTTAGTGTAGGAAGTTCTGTGGCAGTCCAGTGGTTAGAACTCAGTACTTCCACTGCCCTGGCCAAAGTTCAGTCCCTGGTCAGGGAACTGAGATCCCACAAGCCATGCAGCACAGCCTAAAAAAAAAGAGAAATGTTAGTATATTAAGATTCTGGTGCTGGCCAAAGTGCCAAGAATCTGAAAATAGTACATTTCTGAAATTCTAGTGTAGACATATATTGCTTTTGAAAGAAGTGATAGTCAAATTAAAAATTATCCCAGAAATTAAGCTATACAGTTGTCCCTCAGTATTTTAGGGAGGTTAGTGTCTGGACTCTGGAGCATACCAAATCCGTAGATGTTAAAGTCCCTTATATAAAATGGCATGTTTATAGGTGCCTAGAACCTCCTCCTGTATACCTTAAGTCATTTCAAGATTACTTATAATATTTCATACAATGTCAATGCTATGTAAATAGCTGCATAAATACAGTGTAAATGCTATGTATTGCCAAAGAATGGAAAATTGAAGTTTTGCATTTGGGAACTTTCTAGAATTTTTTTAATATATTTTCAATCCACAGTTGAATTTGTGGGTGCAGAACCCATCAATTTGGAGGACTGACTGTACTTTCTTGCTCAGAAATGGTCTGTAGAAGAATTATTGATACATTGGAAATTATCATAATGAATGACAGGGATTAAATACCTAAATATTTTTATGTGTGCAGTTTTAAAAAGTACATGAATATTTTTAAAGTAATAGGGCAGTACTGTATTTTAGAGCAGTTTTAGGTTCACAACAAAATTGAAAGTACAGAGAGTTTCCTTAAAGCCCCTTTCCACACCCACACATGTAACCTCCTTCACTAACACCATCTCTCCTAAAGTGGTGCATTTATTACAACTGATGAACCTGCATTGACCATTAGGATTTACTTTTGGTATTGTACATTCTATGGGTTTGGACAAATATATCCATGACCCATATCCATTGTTGTAGTATCACACAAAATAATTTCACTGCCCTAAAATTCTCTGTGCTCCTTCTATTCATCCCTCCCTTCCTAACTCCTCGCAAACACTGGTCTTCTGCTGTCTGCATAGTTTTGCCTTTTCCAGAATGACGTGACCCCTGTTCTAATTTGTACTGACTCTTGCCCATGTTCAATTTTAACATTTGCAGTCTATTGTTAAAATGTTATTTCTCTTGTCCACATAGAGCAAGTTAATGACATAGATGCTTCTATAAAAACTCATGAATGTTTCAGTTACATACTCCTATAGCTCATTTTGAAGATAAATAGATTAGTTTGCTTAGAGGGATTATTTTGTATTACAGTGGTAGGAAAAAGAAGAGGTTAAAAAAGCAGGCCCTTGCTAGGCTGGAGACCCGTGAATGCTTGATTAAAGAGTTTAGTCTATTATTTTGACAGTGATTTGAGACTACAGGGGTTGTTTGGTTTTGGTTTTTTCCTTCTCTTCTTTTTTTTAAGCAGTATTTTAGGAAAGCTAATCACAACAGCAGCAATGTCTAAGTTGTGTGGATTTTCTCTCTTTTTTTTTTGAGAAGGTGGAGACTGGAGACTTGGAAGATCAGTTAGTACATTTATTGGGCTACTTTACGTGTGCACTGTGGAGTTTCATTAGAATTAGCAGGGTATCAGGTAAGAGATATTTCAAAGGATTTAGTGGCCCAAGTGTTGGAGGAAAGGAAGATAAAGAGAAAGGGATAACTCAGATTTGATTGAAGTGACAAAAATGCATAATAAATCCATGAATAAGAAAGACCCAACAAGGGAAAATGAGTTTTAGATAGTGGAAGAACACTTGGTTGAATTTGTTGAAGACCACTATTCAAGAGACAAAGAAAGAACTAGGATGTAGAACTTGGAAGTTACACATTGACAAGTAATTTGTTGAAACTGTGAGATTTGAGGAGTTCTCAGAACAAGAGCATAGTGCTTAAGACTCAGTCTCAGCATACAGCCCCATTTAGGGAATAGCAGTAGGAGATACAACCAAACAAGGCAAAGAGAAAGAGTCCCTAAGAGTTGGAAGAGAATCAAGGAAGAACAAAGGTTTTAGAAGTGAAGTAAAAAGAGAGTTTCAGGAAGCACATCATTGCTATTAAAGGCAGGAGAGATTTTTGAGAATAAAATCAGAAAAAACATGATTTATTCTTACATATCAGCTAGCTACTTGTAAAATAATTTTTGAAGATACTTTTCTCATAATTTTATCTTTCTTAATTTCCTCCTAATAATTCATCTGAATATTAAAAGTTGTATGTGCTTATTATAGAAAATTTGAAAAACATAGAAAGGCACAAAGGAAATTTTAAGATTTTCAGCAGTCTCACTACTGAGAAAAACATTCAGTGAACATTTTGTTGCCTCGTCTTCAAGTGTCATTTCAATTTGTGTATACTAATGATGTTATTTTTTCCATACACAAAAGTCTCTTCCACTTTATCATGAATTTTTTTTCTTTGACATCAAATAATCTATAGTAGTATCTTTAATGGCTGTTTCATGTTAGATTATATAATATCAGTTGGTTTAGTTGTTCTTACTTTTGAATATTTATATGTTTTAATTTTGTTTCCACCATTTAGTTGACTATTTTTCTGCCCCAGCATATACTGTGATAAGCAGATTCTTGTGGTATTCTAACTTTGCATCTCTTTCTGTGCTTTTAGGGCTATTCTAATGGGTTAGTGGGGTCCAATAGTCAGCCATCACTACCTGGCCACCATGTTAGCTATATTTTTCTTAACAGATTTCTCTACAATGAGTTAAGAGTCACGGTACCCTAGACTGAAAAGTAAGGAGCAGACTTGCTTCACTTGTATGTAGTTATTAGGTTCTATATCTTTTTAAAGGTAGAAAGTTTGGTTACTGAAAAGTCAGTGAGACACGGAAAAAAAGTGGTTTTAGAGACTAAATTTATGAGTTTGTGAGATGAACTGATAAAATATTTATTAATACAAGCAGTAAACATTTATTAAGCATCTTTTTGATCACCCACTAAGTGTGAAGCCAGGTTCAAGGTTATAGATTACTCTTACAAGCACTGCCTCGCATTTTTTTCCTCTTTTGGTATTTAGCCCATGTGAACCATGTCTTCTTTTTCTTCAGTAATGGTAAGCACTGTTTTGATAATGACTGTTGTTTTTTTATATAACAGTACTAACAGTGCTGTATCTGCAATCAGTATCCACAAATATCTAAGTGAGAAAATAGAATCTCAAGGTTTGAGGGTAAAAGAAAAGACCAAGCAAGATGTAGTAGGATGTAGCAGGATGAGTTATCACTATGTTTTATTTTTAAATAGGAACCACCTCATTTAAAAGTAGCAAAGAGCCACTGGTGACTTCACCATGCCTACTCTGTACTGTGGTAGATCTTAGATTTGGAAGGAATATATGATTTGATCTCTCTAATCATAGTTGAGAATCAAATTGAGAAGGAAAGGCAAGGAATTAGTGTCATTATATACTGAATGAATCAAGAACATGGGTATATAGAGAGGTTAGCTTTGGAACAGAGGCAGAAGTCTTTTTTCTTCTGGAACTGGAGGAAAAAATTAAAGGAAGATAACTTAGAATTCAGAAAGATTTTGAGACAGCAGATTTTTTTTTTAACCAAAAGAATGGAGCATTGAAGACAATGACCTCTGGAATAGTGCTTATCAAATTTTAATGTCCATAAAGATTCCCTCAGGATCTTCTAAAGTACAGATTCTGGTTCAGTTTGTCTGGAGAGGGGTTCTGAGACTACATATCTAGTAAGCTTTTAGTTGTTGCTGATGCTGCTGATTTGTGAGTCACATTTTAAGGGCAAGGCTCTAATATTAGGCTTCCATAATCTGGTAAATGAAGAGCCAAGCTGAGAATGGAAAATAGAGAATCAGACATTTGAAGAATGTGGGAAAGATTTAGAATACTTAATGTGACAAATTTAAAGGTAATAGAAAATCCCAAATCACTAAGTTGCAGTAATGTATTTGGTGTGAACTTAATCCTAAAAATTGAAATTTCTTTGGATAGTACGTTATTTCCAGCAAGTAGTTTTTGTTTTTTATTTTTTTTTAACTGAAGGATAATGGCTTTACAGAATTTTTTGTTTTCTTTCAGACCTCAACATGAGTCAGCCATAGGCACATATATCTCTCCTCCCTCTTGAACCTCCCTCCCTGTTCTTTTAAAAATATGATTGGAGTATCTAAAAGAGAAAAACCCTTAGTTTTAAAACATGTCAAAATCATGAACAATCCTGAAAATATATATAATATCAGTACAGATGTTAATTTGTTTCCAATAAGTAGTCATTATTTTTCTTCTTAAAATTTTATCAAGATGTCTGAAGTATTTGAAAAACTTTTTTCTGTTTATTTATTTATTTATGTTGTTGTTATTGACTGCACCACACAGCTTGCAAGATCTTAGTTCCCTGACCAGGGATTAAACCTTGGGCCAGGGCAGTGAAAGCTCTGAGTCCTAACCACTGGGATACCAGGGAATTCCTGAAAAACTTACTTTTAGAACTTGTCAAAATTAAGAGCAATCCAAAAGCATATCTATTCTCAGGTCTATTTAAAAACTTAAAAGTAATTTTAAAATAAGTTTTGAAAACTAAACCTTAAAAAAGAATATTAAATAAGATAATGTATACATTATATTGATTTTATGGTCTTAAACCATAGCACTTATCATGATAAATGGAGAAAACATATGCATTTCCTTGGGTACCTACTTTTATTTCCCTATAACTTTTTAACCTAAGGCAGTGTCAGTTATATATATTAAATATAACCTCACCCAAAGATACCAACTTTTGTTTCCTCACAGACAAAAAACTGAAATTCATGTAACCAAGAGCTATCTTTTTATTGTTTCCGTGACTATATATGTCCTTTTTATAATGGTTTAAGTGACAGAAATAAACGTATTTGTCATCATCCAGAGGCTTTTGTATATCCTTTAACCTGTTTGTTTGATGGTTATCCCATAATGTATAACAGACAAGGATAAATTAAAAGCATATTTAACACAGGGAACTATATTTAATATCCTGTGATAAACCATAATGGAAAAGAATATGAAAAAGAATACATACATATAATCAAGTCACTTTGCTATACAGCAGAAATTAACACAATATTGTAAATCAACTATCAATTTAGTTCAGTTGCTGAGTTGTGTCTGACTCTTTGCGACCCCCTGGACTGCAGCATGCCAGGCATCCCTGTCCATCACCAACTCCTGGAGCTTGCTCAGACTCATGTCCATCGAGTCAGTGATGCCATCCAACCATCTCATCTGTCGTCCCCTTCTCCTCCTGCCTTCAGTCTTTCCCAGGATCAGGGTCTTTTCCAGTGAGTCAGTTCTTCACATCAGGTAACCAAAGTATTGGAGTTTCAGCTTCAGCTTCAGTCCTTCCAATGAATATTCAGTACTGATTTCCTTTAGGATTGACTGGGTTGATCTCCTTGCAGTCCAAGGGACTCTCAAGAGTCTTCTCCAACACCACAGTTCAAAAGCATCAGTTCTTCGGCACTCAGATTGTTTTATGGGCCAACTCTCACATCCATACATAACCACTGAAAAAACCATAGCTTTGACTATACGAACCTATCAACTATATTTGATAGTTTAATTTTTTCATTCAATTTTATATTAGTCTAAAATCTTAATTAAGTCTGGAAATTGTAAATAATATAAGATTTATGGCATTATAAAAATTGATCCCTGTTAATAAAGATTATCTATTATGAAATTTAATTGAACATGTGATTTTGCAATTTTATAATTTGAAAAGGAGTAATGTTAAGGTATCCAATCAGTGAAACCAGTAGAGGAAATTTAGGAAATTTAAGTTAATTAGGTGTTTCCTGAGAGGATAAGTTCAATTTGCTCAAACAATTATACTGTTATTTTTACACGGTGATAAAATGTGGGCAAAGACAAATAGCTGCCTTCTACTGAGTCTGATTTGTCCAAAGAGCCATCTTAGGTAGAATTTTTATGTGAGCTTTTTCTGTACAAGTACATGCCATGTATTGAAAACTTTTAAGTTTATGAACACTTTTTTCCTTGCTCTTTAACCTAGTAATGGAGGTCATTAATTAAACTCACAGTCTATGCTTTCCCTTGAATGTGCATAAGTAGGAGACAAAACTTGTTATATTTGGTATCACAACTGTGCTTTCTTAAAGTTTGCATAGAAAATGATTTGAAAAAACATACAAAGATATTTCAGAAGGTGATTTTGGAGGTAATTGGAATAAACTTTTTTAATGGCTGTCATTAAGAGGCAAGGTTGAAGTTCAGGTAAAACCAGAAAGAACCAGTAGAAAATGAAGGTCCAAAAACTGGAGGCTGGAGATTAAGATAAATTTAGTATGAGCTCAATAAAGGCAAGAGTGTAGGTGGTTTCTGAGAGAGTTAGCTATTAAAAGGTGTTACCCTGATAATTTGCTACTATCTATACCAAGGTAGAATTAAAACTATTTTTGTGATGTCCTTAACACTCCTTGCCAAAAGCTGAACTAAGATGTGTTAGGTCAAAGAAATGTTTTTATGAAAAATATATTAGGAGTCAAGTGCAAAGTTTAAGAGTTACTAAATAGCAAGATTAAAATAGTAGATTAGAGTATATGAATTTCAAATCATTGATAATATTAAATGTGAAACTCACCTTTTATAACACTTTCATTTCCTACAAGGAATTAAATGAATTAATTTTTAAGACATTGACTTCAAACACTGAAGACTCAGTTCTATTTTTCTAAGAGTCATAAGATCCTCTAAACAGACTGCTTCATATTTTGTAAATTTAGCTCACAACTTTTGCAAAGTATATGTGTACTTGTCCCTTTTATGCTAACTCATTCCTTTTCCCTTGTTTATTGTTTAGTCCCATCAAAGCTTATCCTGATGATAATAATTTACCTACTTTTGAGAAAGACCATAAAGGACGTCTCATGTTAATAATAATTGGTATGTCTTACAGTCTGCTTTCAAATATTTGCAGATTTTTCTACAGCAGAATGTAATCCTGACTGACTACTTCTAAACTTTGGAAAATGCCACACTAGCAGATATATTCTCCACTCCTACTACCACCCACTTTATCTGTTCCCTCATTACCACTATCACGAGTTGTATTCACTGTCATACATTCTAATGTTCTGTTCTCTAAGTAGAACAGTTTGGTGGAGAGTTTAGTGGAGAATGGATATATTATTTGTATGGCTGCAGCCCTTTACTGTTCACCTGAAACTATCGCAACATTGTTAATTGGCTATACTCCAATATAAAAAGTTTTTTTTAAAAGAGATTAATTACAGAGTAAATCTAATGTAAACGCATTCCATACTGGAGAATTATTTCTGGATTATTTGTGATATTAACTGGGTTAGTATATTTTCTTTTAATGTATCTAATCAAAAGTTGACAGTAATTGGTTTCATTTTTATTCCATTGTGTCCTTTTCATGGGCTTCCCTGGTGGCTCAGCTGGTAAAGAATCCGCCTGCAATGCAGGAGACCTGAGTTCCATCCCTGGGTTGGGAGGCTCCCTCCTTTTCATATTGACTACTATAAAATCAGTCATCATTGTTGTTTAGTCACTAAGTCATGTCTGACTCTTTGCAATCCTGGCGGACTATAGCCCGCCAGGCTTCTCTGTCCATGGGATTTCCCAAGCTGGGATACTGGAGTGGGTTACCATTTCCTTCTCCGGGGGATCTTCCCAAACCAGAGATTGAACCCATGTCTCCTACACTACAGGTGGATTCTTTACCACTGTGCTCCCAGGAAAGCCTATAATCAGTCTCAGAAATTATAATATTGGATTTTGAGGAAAGTAAAATCAGACCTTTTTCTGCTGAAGCATTCATTACTTCTCACTGGTATTTTGGGGGTTAATTTTTGAATGACTTAATAGTTTTCTCACAAAATTTGATGAGGAATAACAAGTTACTTGATATCTATTTGATAATCTTAATCTTGTAATAGTCAAATAGCTAAGAAGTTTTCAAATAGATGTATCTGTAATTTTATTGTATTTCATTGCTATTTGACACTTGACAAAGTTTGCTAAGGATACCTGAGAAGAATTATAGTTCACCGCATGTGTAGATTTGATTGTGTCTTTAGCTCCAAATAAATATAAGGACAATAAATATAATTTCTTGTCTGTTCACTCAGTTTTTAAAATGTTCTGTAGCCATGATCAGTGTGAAATGATCCAGAACAATCGAGGCCATTATTGGTGAAGGATTCTTAACCCTTGAATCATGCTTTTACGTAGTTCTTTAACTATGATTAGGTTGAGTTTCAAAATTGTATTCTGGCACTCTTGTACCTTACAGATCAAACTGGGTATGTGGAAAAGGAGTTGGAAATTATAAAGTACTAGGCATATATAAAGTATTATGTTTTTGGTTTTAACTGAAAGATCTCTCATAAAAATCTCCTAAGGGAACCATGATATAGATTATATTTACATTTGGGCTGCAGATTATGAATAGTAAATTTGCCTCAGTAAGAAGAGTAAAGTGGGATGCTTGCTGGTTCAGTGACCTTCAACTGGCATTTATTGTCCACTGCTCAGAGATGGCATAGTGTGACAGGCCATGCTGCTGAATCAGAAATGGTCTTTCCCTTATTCAAGTCATCATTTCACTCTTTTTGTCATTTGCATTCTTTCCTTCCTAGCTGCCAGTTGTGTACTCTAGGAAGGTAAGGTACAGAAAACTTTTAGGGTAAGGTTTAAGAAACGGAAAAAAAATTAGCATTTATGTCATGGCACGAAAAAATACTGCTAGTGTACCGTACTATATGTGGATGTTTATTTGTATCATTGTATATTTGACACATTTATTAATTTTTCTTTTAACCTGAATTTCATAATTAGGTCTAAATTATTCTGTCATATTCATTACCAAGTAGACTTAACTACATTTGCTAATTTGTTATTCTGTTTTTATAGTTTTCAGCATATGATTTCATTCCATCTCCAAAATTAAAGCCATCTCAAGGAATGCCAGTCAACGATGATTTATGTTTTAGCAGAAAAAGAGCGTCAAGAACCGTATTTCAGAATAGTCGGGAATGTAACCCAGATTCTCTTCCCATATGTGCTGCTGGTAAGTGAAAGTTGCAGGTACTGAACATGTTGAACTAAGTTAAAGATTTCTCTAATCTTCATAGTTCATTCAGAACCTCTTAGAATTTATAATCTGGTAGACAGTTCAAATTCAATAATATTTGTTAAAGACCTGATAAGAATGGACAGTTTGACGCAGTTGTCTCATAAGATCCGGGAAGGGTTTCTCACTGAAATCTTTTTTTTTTATGTAAGCGATATTTGCTTCATCAACAAGCCATGTTTACTGAGTATATCCTGTGTACAGATATGTTTCTAAGTATGTGCAGATGCTTTTCTAAGTACTGGGTATATTTGTTGTTGTCCATGGACTGAAGCCCTCCAGGCTCCTCTGTCCATAGGATTTCCTAGGCAAGAATACTGGAATAGTTTGCCATTTCCTTTTCCAGGGTATCTTCCCAACCCAGGGATTGAACCTATGTCCATGCTTGGCAGGCGGATTCTTTACCACTGAACCACCATGGAAGCCTGGGGATATAGCAGTCAACAAAATAGGGAAAACTTTCTGCCTAATTGATCTTACATTCTAGTTGGGGCAAAGCAAACATTAAATAAATGCAAAACAGAGTAAATTAAATGGTGATAAATGCTATGGAAAAAAAAAGCATAGAAGAGGAATATAGAGGAGGGCCTATTTTAAATAGTGTGATGAAAGAAGGCCATATTGAGAAGGGAATATTTGGAGCAAACCACATAGATACCATGAGAGAACAGCAGATGATTCCAAGAAGAGGGAACAGTGAGTGCAGAGTACAGGACATATTTGAGAAAGATCAAAGAAGCTAGTAAATCTGGAATGAAAAGAGTAAGGGAAAGAAACGTAGAAAATTAAATTGAAGAGAATAATATGGGTTCCTATTTAAGGCCTGATAAACTATTGAATGGGCTTCAAAATATTGAAGAATATTTTGAGGAAAGAAGTAACATCAGTTGGCTTGCTTTCCAGACTTGGGGGATGTTACATTTGAAATAGATCAATGCAGTCAAGGGAGAACACATGGAGTCTGTTGTGTTCCATGCTGGAGTCAATGGAGGTTTTGACCAGTGCAGCAGTGATTATAGCGAAAAGTGATTGCATCCTGATTATAAGTCAAAGATACAGTTACTATGATTTGCTGATGGGTTGTGTAGGAGTATGAGAGGGAAGTTGAAAGAGCTCTAAGGTTTTTTTGGCCAGAACAACTGGGAAGATGTTTAGTTGCCTAAAGTCAGTGTTATAGAAAGTAAATATTATATTATTCTGAGGACATTGTTCCGTCATGGGTCTTATCAGTTAGAAAAATCATTAAAGAGGAGATAACACTTGACTGCATCTTTTTGCGATATATGTATGATTCTAGATGTTAAGGGGAGATATGAGGAGAGCAAAGGCTCACATTAGGAATGGGCTTGAGATTTCTGACAGCAGTGTAAAGGCAAGATTCATTTTAGATGGTCAAAGAGAAATTGGAATGTGGGGAACCCTCGTGTTCTAGATTCAGAAATTTGAGCTAGTACTTGTAAGCTATAGGGAGCTAATGGAGACTTGTTGCGTTAAAGAACAAAGCAACTAGGGTGACAAGGTTGTTTACAGATTGAATGGAAATGATTAATGAGAAAAATATGATGACATAAAATAGAAAAAAGGGGAATAGAAAAAGATTTCTAGACTTAGCACCCAGGTAATTAGAAAAATGGTAATGTGTTGACAAAGGAAATCATTTAGCAGTGGAAAGTGGAGTATGAGATAAAGATTGAGTTTGTCTTTTACTTAAGATCCAAGTGATACCAGTTATTGAAATTTATTGGCTATGACACAATGTTTAGAAAACATTGTTACCCTAGGAGAATTTGTAGATCTTTATGCAATAAAATTCCGTAATATTTTCATATAAAAATGAGGTCTTACAGTGATTGTGTAGTTGAATGTTTATTTGATAGAGAAAAAGAAATGCAAGAATATATCCAGTTAAGTTTGAAGCATTGGTTAGGATTTTTATAAAGCCTGTGTTTTTTTGTATCATCTAGAATTTCTTACCTAACTGTACAGATTTTAAATAGAGAATAAGACAGCATGTAACTTAATATTAGGTTGAATGATATAAATTATAAGTACTATAGTGATTCAAGAAAGGAAGAGATCATAGGTATCGAAGTGGTTTATGATAACTCCAAGAAAAAGGTTGAACTTGAGCTGAATTTTAGAGAAGAGAAGGGTTTGTGGGAGGGTTTGTGGTTGGTAGTGAAGCAAGATTTAGGGAGAAAGTATAACCAGAGCATTTAATTCAGTTCAGTTGCTCAGTCATGTCCAACTCTTTGTAACTGCATGAACTGCAGCACACCAGGCTTCTGCTTCTCAGTCCATCACCAACTCCCAGAGCTTGCTCAAACTCATGTCCATCGAATCGGTGATACCATCCAACCATCTCATCCTCTGCCATCCCCTTCTCCTTCTGCCTTAAATCTTTCCAGCATCAGGGTCTTTTCCAGTGAGTCAGGTCTTCGGATCAGGTAGCCAAAGTTTCAGCTTCATCATTAGTCCTTCCAATGAATATTCAGGACTGATTTCCTTTAGGATTGACTGGTTGGATCTCCTTGCGGTCCAAGGGACTCTCAAGAGTCTTCTCCAATACCACAGTTCAAAAGCATCAATTCTTCGGTGCTCAGCTTTCTTTATAGTCCAACTCTCACTTAACCAGAGTATAGAGTTAAGAATTAACTTAGCAGACATCCAGTTCATGCTGAATAAAGGGGCTTGAAATCATAGAATTATAAACATCAGAATTTTAGAACTGCATACAAGGAATTTTATAGAGAATTAACTAAACATCAGAGAGGTCAATATCACCTTTTTTCAGTTCAGACTTATTCCCCTGCCCGGGAATAACCTTAACGAGTTCCAGGTGGGAGGGAAGGGATCTGGAAAATATACCTGGGTAAGCTTGGAAAGTACGTGAATATGTGTTACATGTTAGGAAAGAAAGAAAAAGAGTCTCACAGTAGACCTTTTTGAGTAGAGTGTAAATTTACTGCAAATCCTGGGAAGAAGGAAATCAAGGTCCAGAGAAACCTTCCATGGTGAGAGAGGGGATCATATAGGAAGAAACTGCCTTTGTATATATTTTTCAACATATTTTTCTTTTCTCTGTACCTGACTAGTCCGTCTTGTGTCCTTTAACCCCTGTCACTAATCAGATATGCCAATAGCAAATCTGATTGCAGGCAAATCTTTATTGCCTGCCTGGCTTAATATACATATACTTTTGTATTTATTCCCACACAAAGGACACCAACATTTGTGAAATTAGTTGTGTTCATGAAGTAAACTTTTGATTTTATGTTTTTCTTCTCCTTCCAAAGGGACTAGTGGGACTCATCAGACAAATCTCTCTGGGAAATGCGGACACCTTGGATTTTCACAGATATGTGGTAAAACTGGCAGTGTGGATTCTGACTTACAGTACCTGGGGACAACTAACAGTCATCAAGATAAAGGTTTAAATTCCAACTTTATTTGAATACAAATGATTTATAAATATTTTGTGGGGTTTCCAAATCTAATATGTTATTTTATATAATTATACTTACTACAGAAAGGGATGTTTTATTTTTAATAATAATTTTAATCAAATTTTTCATAACTGTTAAACTGAAATGTTAGGTTTAGTACTCTTGATATAAATATGACTAATTAGAAACTTTAGAAACTCATCGTAGAGATGAACATTTTCATACCGAGTAATTGAAAATAAAATTATC
Organism: Capricornis sumatraensis; assembly: GCF_032405125.1. Lineage (NCBI taxonomy): Eukaryota > Metazoa > Chordata > Mammalia > Artiodactyla > Bovidae > Capricornis > Capricornis sumatraensis. The sequence goes on from NC_091087.1 coordinate 61,814,496, forward strand.
CCATAAGGAGTACTGTGGTAGCAGAAGACAGTTTGTTTTTTTTTTAATTTATTTATTTTTATTGGCAGCTAAGTACTTTACAAGATTGTAGTGGTTTTTGCCATACATTGACATGAATTAGCCATGGGTGTACATGTGTTCCCCATCCTGAACCACCCCCCCACCTCCCTCCTCATCCCATCCCATCCCTCAGGATCCTCCCAGTGCACCATCCCTGAGCACCCTGTCTTAGGCATCGAATCTGGACTGGCGATCTGTTTCACATATGATAATATACATGTTTCAATGCTATTCTTTCAGATCATCCCACCCTCTCCCTCTCCCACAGAGTCCAAAAGACTGTTCTATACAACAGTGTCTCTTTTGCTGTCTCACATATAGGGTTATCATTACCATCTTTCTAAATTCCATATATATGCGTCCATAACAGTTTTCCATTTTAAATCTATTTAGAATTAATTATGTCTCCTATTAGGACCCATGATTGCTTAACTAGCTATCATTTTAGATATCTTACATATTCATAAGATAGAACAAGATGGAGAGTTTGAGGCTGGCTGTCAGACATATGAATTTTGGATTTGAAGGCATGTCTTCCATTTCTATGCTAGTTAATAGCTATAACAGTTATTACTTAGAAGTAGGATAAAATCAGAAATTTTGGAGATATTTTGTTGTTGTATATCCTTTACTAAAATTTTCTGAGTGATTGGGATGTACATCTGTCTTTATTTATTGATGAAAAAACAATGCTTATTTGAAACTAGTAAAGAAGATAGAGTTAATATAGCGCTTCCACTTTAGCCACCCTTTCCTCCACCCACTCCAAAGGGCCACATGACTACATAAAGTTTTTCTTTATGGTATTATTCACACTAAGATAGTTTATCTCTGTTGTTTAGTTTATCTTTCTTAATGATAGAGATTTTTTTCCCCAAATCTGGGCAAGATACCTTTGAGACTGCTGGTTAGTAGAAATAGAGAGGCTTCTCTGTGTTGCTTCATCTCTTCTGTTTCCATATATCCCTGAATGCTTATGTTAGCTTTGTAAACAGCCTCCACTGTCAGTGTTTAATCAGATCTTCAGTGTCTTTGGTTTTGGTAACCTCTCAGAATACCTATTAGATCAGCTACTAAAGGAATATTATGTTTTTCTAAAGTCAAGATTTAACTTACTAGTAGGTTGTATATGTAAATTTGTGACTACTTAAGTCTCCTATAAGGTTTAGGTAGAGGTAGAGGTCCTAAGCATGTTAGATATGAATTAAAAGTAAACAGTATATGGCATACATAGTCAAATGATACAAGCCATACATACATACATGGCTTCCCTTGTGGCTCAGATGGTAAAGAATCTGCCTGCAATGTAAGAGACCCAGGTTCGATCCCGGGGTGGGAAAGATCCCCTGGAGAAGGAAATGGCAACCCACTTCAGTATTCTTGCCTAGAGAATTTTATGGACAGAGGAGCCTGGGGACTACAGTTCATGGGGTCACAAAGATTGGACAAGACTGAGTGACTAACACATATACAGTCATTTATGTCTTCAGAAAAATGTTTTATTTGTTACATAAATAAGCAAGGTCTGTTGTCTTGGAAACTCTTCAAAAAGATACAAAGAAAATTGGAGGGAACCTCTAAAAAAATGACAGATTGCCTTTTTTAAAGTTGAAGTGTAGTTGATTTACAATATTATTTAAGTTACAAGTGTACAATGTAGTGATTCACAGTTTTTAAAGTTATATCCCATTTATAGCTATTATAAAATATTGATTATATTCTTTGTGTTGTAAAATATATCCTTGTAGCTTATTTTATATATAATAGTTTTATATCTTTTCTTATCACTTATTTTATATCCTATCTCTTATTCCCCTAACCCTATATTGCCCCTCCCCCCACCCCCTCCCTACTTGTAATCTTAGTTTGTTCTCTATATCTGTGAGTCTGATTTTTTTTTACTATCTTCACTAGTTTGTTGTATTTTTTAAATTCATATATGTGATATATTTTGTTGCTTTTCAGTCGCTGAGTGTCTTGACTCTTTGCAACCTCATGGACTGCAACATGCCAGGCCCCCCTGTCCTTCACTGTCTCACGGAGTTTGCTCAGATTCATGTCCATCGAGTCAGTGATGCTATCTAACCATTTCATCCTCTGCTGCCCCTTCTCCTCCTGCCTTCAGTCTTTCCCAGCATCAGAGTCTTTTCTAATGAGTTGGCTCTACACATCAGGTGGCCAAAGTATTGGAGCTTCAGCTTCAGCAACAGTCCTCCCAATGAATATTTAGAGTTGATTTCCTTTAGGATTAACTAGTTCGATCACCTTGCAGTCAAAGGGACTCTCAAGAGTCTTCTCCAGCACCAAAATTCAGTTCTTTGGTGCTCAGCCTTCTTGATAGTCCAGCTGTCACCTCTGTACATGACTGTACTTTTGACTATATAGACCTTTGTCAGCAAAGTGATGTCTCTGTCATTTCTGCTTCAGCGCATCTGCTTCATTCTTCTGGAGCTATTAGTAATTGCCGTTTGTTCTTTCTCAGTAGCTTACTGGATACCTTCCAACCTAGAGAGCTCATCTTCCAGTGTCATATCTTTTTGCCTTTTCATACTGTTCATGGGGTTCTTGCAGCAAGAATACTGGAGTGGGTTGCCATTCTTTCCTCCAGTGGACCACTTTTTCTCAGAACTCTTCACTGTGACCATTCCGTCTTGGGTGGCTTTGGACAGCATAGCTTGTAGCTTCATTGAGTTACGCAAGCCCCTTTGCCACAACAAGGCTGTGAAGGGGGTCCATGAAGGGGGTAATATCAAATAGTATTTATTTTTCTGTCTGACTTACTTCAGTTAGCATAGTATAGCGTCCAAGTCCATCCACGTTGAGCCAAATGGCAAACTTTTATTCTGTTTTATGGCTGAGTAGTATTCCACTGTTACTATACACCACATCTTCTTTAACAATTCATCTGTTGAAGGACACTTAGGTTGCTTCCATATCTAGGCTATTGTGAATTACGCTGCTGTGGACATCGGGTTGCATGCATCCTTTTGAATTAGTGTTGTGTTGTGTTTTTTTTCCCAATATATACCCAGGAATGGAATAGCAGGGTCATATTATGGTTCTGTTTGCAGTATTTTGAGAGACCTCTGTACTGTTTTCCTCAGTGGCTGCACCAATTTACGTTCCCGCCAGCATTGTCTGAGGGTACCTTTTTCTTCACATCCCTGCCAACATTTGTTATTTGTGTACTTTTTGATGGTAGCCATTCTGACAGATGTGGGGTTTCCTGTCCTTGGGGTTTGATTTGCATTTCCTTGATGTTAGCAGAGGCTTCCGAGGAGGCTCAGTGTTAAGGAGTGCACCGGCCAATGCAGGAGGTGCAGGATATGAGGGTTCAATTCCTGGGTCAGGTAGATCCCCTGGAGGAGGAAACGTTAACCCACTCCAGTATGCTTGCCTGGAGAACCCTATAGACAGAAGAGCTCCGAGGGCTACCGTCCATAGAGTCACAAGGAGTTGGACATGACTGAAGCGACTTAGCACACAGCACAGTTTTTCATTCCATTGGTGGTTTACTTTGCTGTACAAAGCTTGGAGTCTTATTTGTTTATTTTTGCTTTTATTTCCTATATTTTAAGAGATAGATTAAAAAAAATATGGCTGTGATTCATGTCAAAGTGTATTTTGTCTATGTTTTCTATTAGGAATTTTATAGTATATGGTCTTACATTTAGGTCTTCCATCCATTTTGAGTTTATATTTTGTATGTGGTGTTAGAGAAATATTCTAATCTTGTTCTTTTACATGTAACTGTCCAGTTTTCTTAACACTACGATCCCCCAACCTCTGTTCTTCTCTCTCAAGATTGATTTGGTTATTTGGGGTCTTCTGTGTTTCCATACAAATTAAAATTTTTTTTTGTTCTGGTTCTGTGAAAAATGCCATTGGTCTATTGATAGGGATTGCCCTGAATCTATAGATTACCTTGGGTAGTGTGGTCATTTTAACAATCTTAATTCTTCCTATCTATCTAAGAACACAGTATATCTTTCCCTCTATTTGTGTCATCTTTAATTTCTTTCATCATTGTCTGATCATTTTACAAGCATGGTTCTTTTGCCTCCTTAGATAAGTTTATTTTTAGATATTTTTTTCTCTTTGATGCGATAGTAAATGGGATTGTTGCCTTTTTTTTTTCTCTCTCTCTTTCTGATAGTTTTGTTTTATTTTTGACTGTGCCACACGACTTGTGTAATCTTAGTTCCCCAACTGGGGATTGAACCCAGACCCTTGACATTGAAAGCACAGAGTCCTAACCACTGAACTTCCAGGGAATTCCCTGATAGTTTGTTGTTATTATATAGAATTACAATAGATTTCTGTATATTTTGTATCCTGCAGCTTTACTGAATTCATTGATGATTACTAGTAGTTTTCTGGTGGTATCTCTAGGATTTTCTATATGTAGTATCATGTCATCTGCAAACAGTGACAGTTTTACTTCTCCCATTCCAATTTGGATTCTTTTTATTTCTTTTCCTTCTCTGGTTGCTGTGGCTAAGACTTCAAATACTATGTTGAATAAAAGTGGTGAGAGTATGTATCTATGTCTCATTCCTAATCTTAGAGGAAATGTGTTCAGCTTTTGACCACTGAGTATGGTGTTAGCTGTGTGTTTGTTATACGTGGCCTTCATTAGGTTCAGGTATGTTTCCCCTGTGACCACTTTCTGGAGAGGTTTTATTATATATGCATGTTGAGTTTTATTGAGAGCTTTTTCTGCATCTGTTGATATGATCGTATGATTTTTATACTTTAATTTATTAATGTGGTATACATCACAGTGATTTATAGATACTGAAAAATTCTCGCATCTCTGGCATAAATGCAGTTGATCATGGTGTAGGAACCTTTTAATGTATTGTTGGACTTGGTTTGCTATGTTTTGTTGAGGATTTTTACATCTATGTTCATCAGTGATATTGGCCTGCAGTTTTCTTTTTTGTGTGATGTTTTTCCCTGGATATGATATCAGAGTGCTGTGGTCCTCATACAATGAATATGGAAGTGTTCCTTCCTGTGTAATTTTTTTTGAATAGTTTTAGAAGAATAGGTAATTGGTAAAATTCACCTGTGAAAGTCATCTGGTCCTCGACTTTTGTTTGTTGGGAGTTTTAAAATTACTGATTCTATTTCATTACCAGTAATTGGTCTGTTCATATTTTCTGTTTTTCTCCTGTTTCAGTCTTGGAAGGTGTAGTTTTCTAAGCAGATAAAACATGGTGTAATATAGTGGTTTAGAGCACAGGATTGGAGCCAGGGAGCCTGAGTTCAATAATTTCCTTAGTATGTGATTTTTAGCAATTTACTCTGTCCTTTTTTTTAATCCATAAAATAGGAATGGTACCTACCCCACAGAATTGTTGTGAAGATTAAATTAGTTAATATATAAAAAATACTTGGAATACCCCCTGACACATGAATATTAGCTCAATAAAGATTGGTTCTCATCATTGCCATCGTAGTTTTCATCATTAACATTATTATCATTTTTGGATTATCTGTATAAAAAATCCAGAAGGATATACAGAAAACCATTAAAATAATAAATGATTTAGCAAGGTTGCTAGATATAAAAGCCAAATGGAAAGGTGAGTAAAGTTCCCAGATACCAGAAATATGCAGAAAGTGATTTTTAAGAAAGACATTACAGTATCAACAAAATTTGTTAAGTATATGGAGGCCTAACAAAAGACATTCATTATGAAAACTAAAATACTTTTTTGAGAGACATAAAAGAAGGCCTGAATAAATTAAAGAGATCATGCATTTTTTTTGGTGTGATCCTATATTTTTAAACAAGGAAACTCAATTTCATTTCTATCAAAATCTCAACAGGATCTTTAATGGAGCATGGCAGGCTAACCCCGAAATTCATATGAAAGAACAGAGAACCAAGGATGACCTAGATAATTCTAAAGAGGATCAAAATGGAAGGAGACAGGGTGATGACTGTAGTTAACACTGCTGTGTGGCATATAGAAAAGTTGTTACAAGAATACATTCTAAGAGTTCTCATCACAAGGAGAAAGTTCTTTTTCCTTTTTTCTTTTCTTTTTATCTATGTCAGAAGATGTTAGCTGAACCTATCTTGTTAATCATTTCACCATACATACACATTTCACTCTCTATATACACTGAAGCTGAAGCTTCGATACTTTGGCCACTTAATGGAAAGAGCTGATTCATTGGAAGGCATCCTGATGCTGGGAAAGATTGAGGGCAGGAGGAGAGGGGAGTGACAAAGGATGACATGGTCGGATGGCATCATCGACTCAATGGACATGAGTTTGAGCAAACTCCCAAGAGACTGTGAAGGACAGAAAAGCCTGGCACACTGCAGCCCACTGGTTGCAAAGAGTCGGAGATGACTTACAGACTAAACAACTACTATATATATCAAACCATCCTGGTGTATGCCTTAAACTTATACAGTAATGTACGTCAGCCATCTCTCAAAGCTGGAAAAAAAAATGGAAGGAGACTTATCAGTGTGAGGATAAATAAAACATTGTGGTACTACTATAGAAACAAAAAAAACGGTTAATGGAACCCATAAGAAGCACCTAAGAATAGACTGAAATATACATATGGGAGATTTATAGATGAAAGGGAAAGGACGGATGGTTCAAAAAGTGGCACTGGGAGAATTACACTATCTCTATAGAAGAAAGTTAAATTAGGTTTTTACCTGCAAAAGTACGGATGCCAGATAGGATTAAAAACCTGAATGTGAAAAACAAAAAAACTTAAAACTCTTAGAAGATGTGTATAAATAAATAATATTCTCTTTTGTCTTATTACAGTTTGTGCTAGCCTATGTTTCAATAGTAAGACACAGCAAACATTTGGCAGTCAAACAGAGCGTTCTTCATCATACTCTGGTCCAAATTCAAGTTCAGGAGCTGTCCTTCTTCCATCCTATCCTCTCTCGTCACCTCGAACTAGTCCAAAGCACACGTCTCTTACTGTGTCTCCAAAGAAGTCTCAAGATAATTCCGTTAATTTCTCAAGTTCCTGGCCTCTTAAAAGCTTTGAAGGGCTTTCAAAGCCAAGTCCACAAAAAAAGCTTGTCAGCCAAAAATCGTCTGATCCTACAGGTATATATGATGGTAAAAATTAATACTTTGTTCAAATATTTGTATGTTTGAATAATTATTTGAAGTTAGGGTTGTCAGATCTTTAAAAGTAAATTGCATTTTATTTCTCTGAATTAGTAAATATTTGGCAAAATATTAATGGAATGTTCAATAGATCAAATGTGTAATATAAAATTCAGTTAAAATTGTCATTTCTTTTTTTTTCTTGTATTGCCACTTCAGAATCCTTTTGTAGAACTAAATAATAGTGCTTTTTAATGGACATGAATGTGAACAGTCTGAGAGCCTACTAACAAGTTTTAGCTTTACAAATATAAAATATCATTCATATGTTTACCTCAGTGTCTAGTATTTATCCAACATTTATTGAATGTTACTAGCAAAATTATTTTGATGGGTTTTCTACTGTTTGTTGGGCTTCCCAGGTGGCTCAGTGGTAAAGACTGCCTGTCAGTGCAGGAGACACAGGCGATGCATGTTCAGGAGGATCTCCTGGAGTAAGAAAATGGCAACCCACTCCAGGATTCTTGCCTAGAAAATTCCATGGACAGAGAAGCCTGACAGGCTACAGTCCATGGTGTTACAAAGCGTCAAACATGACTGAGCAACTGAGCACAGACACAGTACTGTTTGTTCTCAGCTAAAATATCCTTAACAATAGCCCACGCCAAAATCATAATAATGGCATATATGTTTATTCAAGACAGATTCAGTTTCAGAAAGTCTGTGAAAGGTGAGTCCCATGTCCCAAATGCTTCACTAACCCTAGCCCCTAAGGTCAAATATTTCACCTTTAAACTGCGCCACAGCACGAATGTTCCAGTTTATAACCATAATGTCAGTTTATTGCATAGTCAGCGACTTTTTTACTTTCTTTCAGCATTGAGCCTTCATTTTCTTCTGTTAATTTTTTTCTGTATTTGTCTTTCCTCCAAAATCAGATACTGTATTGAAAGCTGAAATATTGTTTAACTTGTTCTCCTTAGTGCCCAATATTACTGCTTTGCACATAGTAGTCATTCAAGTGTGTTTACATCAAATGTTGCTTAGATCAAGCCAGATCATTAACGTTCCTAGGTTACTGTGGACTTTACAAATATTAATCATGGTGATATGAATGAAGGTAGACATTTCGGGAAGTTCCCTGGCAGTCCTGTGATTAGAACTGTGAGCTTTCACTGCTGAAAGCCTGGATTCAATCCCTGTTTGGGGACCTAAGATCCTACAAGCTGAGCAGCATGGCCAAAAAAAAAATTCACTTGGTATATAATATTTGTATTTCGTATGAAAGGATTCTGGGTGGTCCATTTTTGTTATTTTTGTTAGGGAACAATTTTTTTTTAATCTCAAGTAGCAATCTTTATTTCTAATATAATAAGTTTGCTTTTTAATTTAAAAACAACTAATCCTAAACATTTGTGATTTTAATGCTAACTTGTTTTCCAACTTGAAGTTGAAAAAAGAAGTAATGTGTCTTTTCCATGCAGGAGAAAATTCTCAAGAGAAACCTCCTCAAGTTCAACTTACTCCTACTTTGGTGAGATCACCATCTTCCCGACGAGGCTTAAATGGGACCAAACCTGTACCTCCCATACCACGAGGAATCAGCCTTTTGCCTGATAAAGCTGATCTAAGCACAGTGGGACCCAAAAAGAAAGAGCCTGATGACATTTGGAAGAGTGAAAAAGATAATCTCACAGTTGATCTTTCAGATTTAAATATCAGGGATAAAGATTTGGATCAAGAAGAGGTTAGAACCAAATACTTTCAATAATTTCTAAATGCTTGTAGTTGTTTATAATAGTTTTCATTTAAGGAAAAGTCAAGTACTTTGAATCTCATAACATCTTGTCTTACTTGTAAAAATATTTTATGTGTTTGCAGTAGAAAACATGGAAACTATAGTGAAGTATTAGGAAGAAAATTTATCGCACTAAATTACCCTACCCCGAATTATCATTAACACACTGATGTCTTTCCTTCCAATATTTTTTCTGTACATATATTATTCCTTTTAAAATCAAAAATACAAATAGTATAGCAATACACCTATGCACTAAGCCCCCCAAAATGAACAATTTATCATATTTTTCCTACTTTTTAAATAAATGAAACATAATGTAGTTCCCTCCCCAATCCAGTTTCTCTTTCCTCTTTACCAGAGACAACCACTATTACCATTAATTTGTGTTTTATGTATTTCTGTACTTTTTATGTTAACATATATAGTAATATTTGATGCATTTATTTATAGTGTATTCCTATACATTACAATGTATATAATATATAATTTATATAATATATGGAATATAGTATCAATATATATATTGTAATATATAGTATATATAATGTATGAGCTTCCCAGGTGGCACTAGTGGTAAAGAACCCACCTGTCAACACAGGGGACATAAGAGACGCAGGTTCAATCCCTGGGTCAGAAAGATCGCCTGGAATAGGGCACAGCAACCCATTCCAGTATTTTTGCCTGGAGAATCCCATGGGCAGAGGAGCCTGCTGGGCTACAGTCCATAGAGTCACAAAGAGTCATACAGAACTGAAGTGACTTAGCACACATACACGTATAGCTGTAATACAGAAATATAGCACACGCACATTTATGTAATTGATATTGGGTTATTCCTCATCTTTTGCTATTGTAAACAATACTGCAGTAAACATTCTTGAGCATATCCCTTGTGCATACATACAAGTTTATCTTTATGGAATTGAGATCATATTTTATATTCATCTTTGAATCCTAGATAACTCCATTTATACTATAAAAATGTATTGCCAGCATGATAACTATGCATATTAATTATGCCAGAGAAGGAATGTGGCTGCTATATTACTTTGGATTCAGAGCACTGTTTCCACAGATGCTTCCTTTTTATCATTTCAGTTTGTCTGATGTCAGGCTTAAAAGTGTTTACATTAAATATGTAAACTGTAACACCCAATGATGGTATGTGATGGTCTTATTATGGTCTTAGTTTAGCGCATCTTTAAGACCTGAGGCATCAGTACTAATAGTTGACTCAAAAAAAATTAATGCATATTTATTTACAAAGCTAGCATTAAGCCTGAGTAAAACTGACTTATAAAGAACCAAAATTGGTTCTTAATGGATTGTTCATTCCAGCTTCTAACTGCTTGTTAAGTTTTTCCTTGTTTTTTTCTTTTTGTTTTTGTTTTTCCGGTTATATTCCAATGATACTAGAAATGAAATTTATTTATAGAAAAGAAACTTATAGAAGAGGTACTTTTTAAAATTAATTTATTTTAACTGGAGAATAATTACAATATTGTGATGGTTTTAAAAAGACACTTTCCTATGTCGCTCATAAATTTCATCTGGTCCTACATATTTTTATATTACTTTTTATGATAACTTAAAAATAATCCTTTTAGTGGGTAATTGAAGAGATAATTTCTTTTTTATGATTAGTACATATAAACAGATACTACTATTTTTAAATATTCAACCTTCTAAGGACTTACTAGGGAAGTGGCCATACTTAATCAAAATGTAAGCAAAACATAATTTGTATATACTTCTGAGTTCCTTAATTTGTTCAAGGTTCTGTTCCCAAGCTTAATATATATGTAATGAAGATTTCTACTCTGCATTTTTGTAAGTACTTTTCTTCAGAAGTTACATATACTGATCTATTATTCTCTGAACACTAGCAAGCTTGATGTAAGCTTCAGATTTAGAAAGCTGATTACTTTTTTGCTAACCTTCTCATAGAACTGTTAAATAGCCACATCAACACACTGTTGACCTAAGATGACTTCAGCTGGGCTGTCTACCATCTGGTTCAATCATTCACTTTATGAACTGAATTTTTACAGTGTATTAGTCATTATACCCAGTGCTAAAAATAGCAGGATGAGTAATATCTTGAGATCTTTCCTCTTAAGGAACTTTTAGCCTAGGAGGTTGTTTATAAATACCTAAGTACTAAAGTCTGTATTTATACTATATATAGATATGTTAACATCCATCTTGTTAGTGTTAGAGTGAAGAGTAGCTAGCTCGGCTTAGTTATTAGAGTTTTAAATCTAAGGATAACTTTTATTTGTATAATTATTTTGTAAAGTTTTTTTTTTTCCTTAGATGCAGAGCTCTCTTAGGTCCCTTCGTAATAGCGCAGCTAAGAAAAGAGCAAAACTGAGTGGCAGTACTTCTGATCTTGAAAGCCCAGATTCCGCCATGAAGCTTGACTTGACTGTGGATTCCCCATCGCGATCTTCCTCTCCAAATATCAGTTCCTACAGTGAAAGTGGAGTTTACAGCCAAGAATCCTTGACTTCTTCTCTGTCGACAACTCCCCAGGGGAAGAGAATAATGTATTTTATTTTTTGATGTGTTAAATGAATTTTAATCTATAATTTTTAGCCTGAAGCTCTATTATCATATTTTTTAAAAAACTTTGAAATTATTTAATTACTAGTTTTTAAAACATTGAAGTACAATTAAAAGAAAACAGGAAAGTTTACAGATATTACCTTGCTTAGCCTTAGTTTGGGGTGTGGGAGGAGAGACAGAACACAATGCCAACTAAATTAATATAAAGCCTAGTCTCAAAGTTGCACCTGTTATTCTGCCTATCTAAGATTTATCCTGATACTGTTTGTCCTTTAGCTCTTTTCTGTATCATTAACTCTTTGGCAATTGACTAATACCTGATAGTATTGCTTTTGTTTAAAACTCAGCACTGATTTCCTCTGATGTGGATAAACTCCACCCAGCCATTACCCAACTACTTCTTTCGTTATTCCATTACCTTGTGGGAATTTAGGACTCCATGCCATAGCTTTTGTAGCCCTCTTGGAAATTTCCTTACCACAGTAGTGCTAGAATGAGAGTCCTGATCATTCTACGCTGACAGCATAGCACTTTGACAAACTTTTCCAGATTACCTCAATAACCTCTCAGTCTTAAAAGAGTGATCCTATCTTGATTTTTGAAATTGTTCGTGACCCTATTCTAGGATTTTGGGGAATCCTTTCCCTCTTTATTTTATTTCATTTTAGTTATTTATTTTTAAAATTTTACTTTATATTGAATTATAGTTGATTTGCAATGTTGTGTTAGTTTCAGGGGTATTCCCCTTTACTTTAGACAATAACCTAAGAGTAGAATTGTTAGGTCTTGGGTACATGGACATCTAACTTTTCAAATAACTGCTAAACAGTTTTCTAAGATGCTTCTGCTGTTTCACACTCCCATCAGCAATGTATGACAGTTTCAGTTGTTTCACATCCTTTTTAACATTTGTTGGTGGTGGTCTGTTTAATTTCGTTTTCCTTTGATTTTATCCTATACCATGTATATATATGTTTGCTAGGTCGCTTCATTTGTGTCCGACTCTTTGAGACCCTATGCCCACCAGGCTCCTCTGTCCATGGGATTCTCAAAGCAAGAATACTGGAGTGGGTTACCATGCCCTCCTCCAGGGCATCTTCCCTACCTAGGGATCCAGCCTGTATTTCTTACATCTCCTACATTGGCGGGTGGGTTCTTTACCACTGTTGCCACCTTGAAAGCCCATGTTTATATATACCTATTGACATTAGAAGTAAATATTTAAAATTAAATTTAAATTATTTTCACTTAAGTGAACTAGAACCCCTAATAATATAGGTAGAGATTACATATTTAAAGGAAAGATGGTGTTCTCTGAACATTAATATGAAAGGGTATTTTATTTCAACAGTACATAGGAGTAAACCAAATTTTTGTGTCCGTTGTGAAAGGTTTGTCTCATCCCAGATTTTCTTCCCCATATTTTTTAACTTCAGTAGCAGCTTATTTTGCATTTGGAAATTTTTTCTTACTGGAAATTCCTTTGTTGTAATTACCTGGGTAGAATAATGTAATAGATTTACAAAATGAATTTGGAATGGCTGTGTGGGCTGGTGGAGTTACCAGACATTTAAAATATATACATTTATCTTTTAGACCTAAAGTTTTTCCTTTATCTTCCAAAGATGTGAAATTTTATATTACATACTCTTACAGTTTCAAGGTTCTGTAAGTAATCTGGAACACAATTGGGAAGGAAAGTTCATTTTTATATTACAACATTTAGAATTTACTATTCCTGATGTTGTCTCATTTAACAACATGAGACAGGTATTGAACTGTCTCTTCAGATATTGAACTCTATGTAAAAGGAATTCAGTATACCCTCAGTTATGGACTGAATTATCTTTAATGAATTTACTATTTCCACATTTAATTTTATTAGTTTAAGAGCAGTAATTCTCAACCTGCTTACATCCTGCCTTAAGAATCATTGCCAAAGAAAGTCACTACTACTGACTACAGGGCTTTCATCCTTAATGTAGATTGGGAAGGAAAAATTATTGAGAAACACTTTTCTACAGAATGAAATACTTTCTTTCATCCAACTCCAGTACACCCAGTATAGTGTAAATTGACAGTCAATGTAATCAATGTAAATTGATGGTCATCTAATCTAGAGTAATTATTCTTAAAATTTTTAGCATTGGTTTCTCATTAGGCCAATTAACAAATATGCCTGCCCACCTACAAAAATTGTACTTCTTTGTAAAATCTGTTCTTTGTAATATCCATCACTAAGTTATTGGCATACTAGCTCTTAATGATTTCAAACAGTTCCCTTATCTACAGACTTAATATTCTTCAGTTTGATTTCTTTGTGAAACAAGGCCTATAGGCCTTTTTAAAGTCAAAGAATAGCAAAAAAATAGTCCAGGAAGAAAGCACGCATTTGCTAAATTCACTTAGTTGCTGATCTCTTACTTATTGTAAAGTCCCTATTTTTATATTATATATGAAGGTAGATAATATATTAGATAACTGGAATCATTTGGCTTTTAGTTCTGGAATGGACTGTTTTTGGATCAGGTTCCCCCTCACCCAACGCACACACGCAGATTTGTTGTTGTTCAGTCACCAAGTCGTGTCCAACTCTTTGCGACCCCATGCAGACCAGGCTCCTCTGTCCTCCACAGTCTCTGAGTTTGCTCAAATTCATGTCCACTGAGTTGATGATGCTATCTAACCTCTCATTCTCTGTCTCCCCCTTCTCATTTTACCTTCAATCTTTCCCAGCATCAGGGTCTTTTCCAGTGAGTCAGCTTGTCTTGTCAGGTAACCGAAGTACTGGAACTTCAGCTTCAGCAGTAGGCCTTCCAGTGAATAGTCAAGGGTTTATTTCCTTTAGGATTGGCTGGTTTGTTCTCCTTGCAATCCAGGGAGATTCTCAACAGTCTTCAGCACCACAATTCAAAAGCATCAGTTCTTTTGCAGTCAGCCTTGTTGATGGTCCAGCTCTCACATGTGTACATGACTCCTGGAAAAACTACATTTGACTACATCGATCTTTGTTGGCAAAGTGATAACTCTGCTTTTTAATACGCTATCTAGGTTTGTCATAGCTTTCCTTCCAAGGAGCAAGTGTCTTTTAATTTTATGGCTGCAGTCACCATCCACAGTGAATTTGGAGCCCAAGAAAATAAAATTTGTCACTATTTCTACTTTTTGCCTTTCTATTTGCCTTAAAGTGATGGGACCAGATGCCATCTTAGTTTTTGTAATGTTGAGTTTCAGGCCAGCTTTTACACTCTCCTCTTTCACCCTCATCAAGAGGCTCTTTAATTCCTTTTCACTTTCTGCCATTAGAATGATATCATCTATAGCACATCTGAGGTTGTTGATATTTCTCCCTTCAGTGTTGATTCCAGGTTGTGATTCATCCAGCCTGGCATTTTGAATGATGTATTCTGCATATCCTCTTCCTGGATCACAGCCTTGTTGTGGCGAAGGGGCTTGCATAATTCAATGAAAAGAAAGATTATACAGCACAAATTGCAGTGTCTTAATTTCCTTTGGTAATCCTCTCATGAATAATTAAGGATTGACCATATGTTGAAAATATGCTTGCTCCTTGGAAGAAAAGCTATGACAAACCTTGAGGGCATATTAAAAAGCAGAGACATTACTTTGGCAACAAAGGTCCATATAGTCAAAGCTATGATTTTTCCAGTGTCATGTATGGATATGAGAGTTGGACAATAAAGAAAGCTGAGTGCCAAAGAATTGATGTTTTTGAACTGTGGTGTTGGAGAAGACCCAACCAGTCAATCCTAAAGGAAATTAATCATGAATATTCATTGGAAGGACTGATGCTGAAGCTGAAACTCTAATACTTTGACCGCCTGATGCGAAGAGCTGACTCCTTGGAAAAGACCTTGATGCTGGGAAAAATTGAAGGCAGGAAGAGAAGAGGACAACAGAGGATGAAATGGTTGGATGGCATCACCAACCCAATGGACATGAGTTTGAGCGAGTTCTGGGAGTGGTGATGGACAGGGAAGCCTGGTGTGCTACAGCCCATGGGATCGCAAAGAGTCAGACGCAACTCAACTGAACTGAAATGAACTGAACTGAACTGATACGTTGAAAAGGTTGGAAGTTCAAAAGGTGAACTAGGAATACCAATAAGAAATATTCTTAGCCTTATTTTTTCATACTTTTTCCTGCCTTATTATCTAAGTCTAATAAGTTAATTAAAGTATAGAGAATGTTTTATATAAGAATGTTAATAGCTTTGGATCTTCAATATTTATTGAAATTATCTTGTTTCATTGTAGGTCAGACATATTTCCAATTTTTGGATCAAAACCTTGTCCAACAAGACTTTCTTCGGCAAAGAATAAGAACTCTCAGGTAGCTGAACAAAGCCCCAGTACAGGTATTCTATGAATCTGTCATAAATATGATTTACAGATTTTTAGATGATAAAAAAGTGATGGACTGATGGCAAATGCATTTTAGATTTAGAAGTTTTGTAATTACCAATTAAGACTAATCATCTTTTAACTCCTTAAAAGGCCATTGTGGCAAGAATAAATACTGTATTATTTCTGGAAGAAAAAATACTTACCTGTATAATTGGTCCCTCCTTTAAGTCTATAAGTTACCCATATTGGCTCCTATGCCAGGACATTTTGATTTAATTGATACAGAATGCAACCTGGACATCAAAGTTTTTGAGAACTCTCTAGGTGATTCTAATGCGCAGCATACTTTAGAAACCACCAGGGAACCAAACAACACAGTTTCTTTTAAAAATAATATTTAACTAGTGTATCTTGTGTAAACATTTTACAGACCAACCTGGAAGTCACTAATTTATAACATCAGTTCCTAGAAAATAGATTCTGTTATTGGTAACAAATTAGAAAAGTATTTGGATTCTCATCCATTTAGGATGGAATCTATATGTAGTCTTTATGATTTGTAAAACTATTGAATTATGAATTAATTGTAACTAGGATTAGATCTGGTAGACAGAGTTCCTGAAGAACTATGGTCAGAAGTTTGTAATATTGTACAGGAGGCGGTGACCAATACCATCCCAAAGAAAAAGAAGTGCAAGAAGGCAAAGTGGTTGTCTGAGGAGGCCTTACAAATAGCTGAGAAAAGAAGAGAAGCAAAAGGCAAAGGAGAAAGGGAAAGATATACCCCTCTGAATGCAAAGTTCCAGAGGGTAGCAAGGAGAGATAACAAAGCCTTCTTAAGTGAACAATGCATAGAAATAGAGGAGAACAATAGGAAAGACTAGAGGAAAGGAAAGACTAGAGATCTCTTCAGTAAAACTGGAGATACCAAGGGAACACTTCGTACAAAGATGGGCTCGGTAAGGGACAGAAACAGACAGAAGCTATTAAGAAGAGGTGGCAAAAATACACAGGATAACTATACAAAAAAGCTCTTAATGACCTTTTGATAACCACAATGGTGTGGTCACTCACCTAGAGCCAGACATCTTAGAGTGCAAAGTCACCTGGGCCTTAGGAAGCATCACTATGCACAAAGCTAGTGGAGGTGATGAAATTCCAGCTGAGCTATTTCAAATCATAAAAGATGCTGCTGCTAAAAGTGCTGTACTCAATATGCCAGCAAATTTGGAAAATTCAGCAATGTCCGCAAGGCTGGGAGAGGTCAGTTTTCTTTCCCATCTCAAAGAAAGCCAATGCCAAAGAGTGCTCAAACTGTACAGTTGTGCTTATTTAACATACTAGCAAGGTAATGCTCAAAATCCTTCAAGCTAAGCTTCAGCAGTATATAAACTGTGAACTTCCAGATGTACAAGCTGGATTTAGAAAAAGCAGAGGAACCAGAGATCAAATTGTTAATATCCATTGGATCATAGAAAAAGCAAGGGAATTCCAGAGAAGTATCTACTTCTGTTTCATTGACTATGCTAAAGCTTTGACCTTGTGAATCACAACAAACTGGAAAATTCTTAAAAGAGATGGGAATACCAGACCACCTGACCTGTTTTCTGAGAAACCTGTATGCAGGTCAAGAAGCAACAGTTAGAACTGAACGTGAGACAGCAGACTGGTTTGAAATTTGGAAAAGAGTATGGCAAAACTGAATATTGTCACTCTGCTTATTGAAATTATTTAAATTATTTTTTTGGACTCTCAGATTCTTGATTCTCAGAAATTATTTATGACAGGTCCCTGTCATAATTATAAATGCTGAACTCAACCACCTGTACCTGGTAAACTGTCTTCCACAAACCTTGTGTGTTAGACTAAGAGATAGTTATTCTACTAAGCACAAGAAGACAATGCCTGTGTACTTTGGAGTCTGAGAGAACCCAACTGGAATCTCAGTTTGATATTTAATAATCATATGCATGTTCTGTGGAAGTTACTTAATTGCTTAGAAACTCAATTTCCTCATTTGGTGATGCAAACCTTGAGAAGGGTAGTGAAGATCTAAATGTATAACATACATCAGGCACCTCCTACATAGTGGGCACTTGGTGAGTATTTGTTCTCCTAAAGGGAAAGACCCAAAGAAATATTAATATAATACATAAACTTAGTCTTCAGTTCTTTTTTAAGGCTGATCATCCTAAGAAATTATTTATTAGTTTGAAGAGATACTTTCTTGCTAGGTTGTATCCAGTTTCTGAAATGGAACCTACTATGGAAGAATATCCTTGGAATCAATGTGAGAGTTGGGCCATAGAGAAGGTTAAATGCTAAGAATTGATGCTTTTGAACTATGGTGCTGGAGAAGACTCTTGAGAGCCCCTTGGATAGCAAGGAGATCAAGCCAGTCAATCATCAACCCTGAATATTCCTTGGAAGGACTGATGCTCAAGCTGAGACTCCAGTACTTTGGCCACCTGATATGAAGAGCTGACTTACTATAAAAGACCCTGATGGTGGAAAAGATTGAGTGTGAGAGGAGAAGTGGGCGACAGAGGATGAGATAGTTGGATGGCATCATCGAAGCAATGGACATGAGTTTGAGCAAACTGTGGGAGATAGGGAAGGACAGGGAATCCTGGAGTCCATGGAGTTGCAAAGAATCAGACAGGACTGAGTGACTGAACAGCAACTAACCCTAGTTGTATCAGCTTGTGAGTCATTTAAATTTTAGTGGAGTGATAGGTCTTATAATAATATATGTTTCTGTATGCAATGTTCAGTGTTTCCCAGACTTGTCTAATAGTATTTTTCAAACTTGCCTAATACTAGGAATCGTGAGTAATGCATATAAATATAGATTCTGGGGCCTCACCGTATACATACTGAATCAATCTTTGGGGTTGGAAATATATATTTTTAACAAATAAGTTAGGTATTTCTCAGATCAAATTTTGGAAATACTATTATTGAATTTACTATGAGAAATTCTTGGTTAAATTTAATATGCTTCCAAAGTGTTAAGTTTGGGTGGTTTAGGATTTTATTAATTTGTATTTACATTTTCTGATTATTTAGGATAGGTTTTGTGTTGGTTTTAGTAAGCAAGTCATTTGTACAATTTATTGTTGTAATTGGTGAGACATAAAAATGATAATGCTTAGAATAAGAGCTGCTGCTGCTAAGTTGCATCAGTCGTGTCTGACTCTGTGCGACCCCATAGACGGCAGCCTACCAGGCTCCCCTGTCCCTGGGATTCTCCAGGCAAGAACACTGGAGTGGGTTGCCATTTCCATCTCCAATGCTACCTGAAGATAAAAATAATCATGTCAGAATTGTAAATCTAATCTGTCTATACTACAGCATCTCCAATAAAGATTTTCACATTGATTATACCACTACCCTACTATAGCACATTGTGCTAAAGTTCCTAATAAATGTTACAGTAAACTTATTTTCCTGTAGCTTTTGTTATCAACTATTAGTAGAAAGCATTTCCATCCAAAGCCAGTATCTTTATGAGGCTTACTTTATGAATTAACTATCAAAACCAAGAAGAATTTAGAAGGCTATCCATGTTACTCCCAGAAGATCTATATCATTTAATATCAGATATTTTTAAAATCTTCATCAGTGAATCTGACAAGTGCCCTTTACTCTGCAATACTCTCTAGCCTAACTGCCACCAGCCATGTTCTCTCCCCACTGTCCTGTTTTTATTAAAATACCATTAGTGGTATTAAATTATATTTTATTATTATTACTTAATGGTTTACATAGTGGATATACATAAAAATGGATGGTGACTCAAGTATATATTGCCTGGGATTTTCCACTTTGTAGTTTTGTGGTCTTACCAACTGCGAAGTGTTAGTATAGAGTGTTCAGTTTAAACATTCACATGTAGATTAAAATTTTAAGGACTTACTAAAAGGAGGCCTACATTAAGGGTTTGGTTTGCTTTATTTTTAAACAGGAAAGTAACATTTGGATATTTACCATACGCTAGTCTCTGTGACAAGCCGTTTACATTTTCTTCATTTAATCCTTAGAAAGGTTCTAAAAGAGCTGTTATCATATTTTTATCCCCATTTTACAAATACAGTTAAGTGTATTGCCCATTTTTGGTATAGTTTAAGTGGCAGTACTATGATTTAAAGCCGTGAAGCATGAGTCCAGATTCTGAGCTCGTTTACAACATAGTTTACTGCCCCACAAGCTAGATCATGAGAGTGAAAAAGAGAGAAATGGAAAATAGAAATGGAGCCCTTTCTCAGGACATAGGTTAAATATTCTAGATTTTAAACAATTTTGTTGTGCTGCAAAGTGTAAAATTTCATTTAAGCATTAAATGGCTGTCACATTTTTAAAACATGATTGATTTTATTTCATTGTCATTTTAAAGCCTGTTTTATAAAATAGGATAGTATAGCATATAAGTGTTCCGATCTGCTAGTAAAGTAAAAAATATTACAATATTTAAAAGAAAGTAACACTTTTTTAAAAATAGTATAATGTTATAATTTCTAGTGTTATTGAACCCTTTCTAAAACGTTAGGAGCCAAGATAGAGAAGAGATCCATACTTCCCTATGGTGTTACCTACATCATTCAGATAAGTTGTTTTATGTATTTTATTTTATAGGGACTACAACATCCAGTGTAAGCATAATTGGCCATCGTATGAACTATGGGTTTGGATGTGGTGACTTTGAAGAGGATAGGTCACATGACATTTTACCTAGTGCTTTAAAAATACAAAATAAGGAACAACCAAGACATTATAAGCATACGAAAGGTTAGTACATTTCAATCACAAGTTCATTTTTAGGACTGAGTATCTTTGAATTTCATATCTTCCATTAACATGCCAATAAAGAAAAACTAACTGAGATTTCTCAATTTTGAGACTTTTCTTCTTACGCTTCTGATGTGTTGTTGTGGAAATAATTCTGCTAAATAGAACACATAGTTTACATATTCATATATGGTTATGTCTCAGGAGTCAATCCAGGGAACCTATTACCCGAGAGGTTAAATCTAGGGAGTCCTTGCTGACCTTTACCCACATACACATACAGACACACACTCTGTACGTGTGCCACTGTAAAATGGGATGGAGAAGTCATATGAACAAATGATTCCCAGATGCCTACCTAGGTTGTAACCATGGAGTAAAACTGTGGAAACAGGATTATAATTTTCCTTTGGTAGAACCTGGAGAGTTTTTTTGTTATCACAAACCATTGTTAACAATGTACCCGTTTTTTCTTTCTTTTAGTTAAGCTTAATAGCAAGCAGCACTTCTGTGACTGCTCTTTTTTTTTTTTTCAGAGATCCTGTTACAGGTGCTGTTAACATTTTTTCCTCAGGGTAAGAGACAATAATTTTGAGCCATCAGGGAAGCCCAATTTTGAAGGGCATAAATATTTAAATAGAGTAAATAGAAGTCACCTGTATTTCAGCATTGTAGTCTACCAGTAAATGTAAGGAACTGTCATTGTTTTGTGTGTAGCAACTTTTATAATAAGGTCAACTTTTGTCGTCTCTGGTCGTCTTAAGTCGTATATGTCCAGGTAGTCAGGCATTTTAGTTTATGTATACTTTTTGTGGAACTAATGCAAATTGAGTAAGAGTGAACTTGATTAGACACTTTTTCTTATTTTTTGTTGTTTTTGTTTTGGTAAATTTCTAAAAATTGAATCTGTAAGATAATTCGTAATATCTGTTCTTTGTGAGAAAGATCATTTGCCCATTGGTTTTATTAATACAAAAGAGGATGACAAGGCTTTTTCATATTTACTTACACATTTTTTTTATATAAAAAAACCAAATACAAAAATATTTTTCTTCCTAAAGGAAATGTAATTTCATTGTTTTCAAATAATTGCTGAATATATTTTTTTTTACTGCCAATGACTTTTTTTTTTTGATCCTAAAAATATTGATGTCTTTGATCAACAGTTAATACTACTCCAGAAAATTCTATCAAACTTACACTTCCAACTCTAAACCAAACATCTAATAGATCTATCTGGTCAACAAGAATAAACATATTCAAAACCAAACTTATCTTCCTTTCTAGACCTATTCCTCTTCCTTTTTTTTAATCTGTTTTTATTAGTGGCATTATCATTTTCCCAGTTATGGAGACTTAAAACTTTAGAGTCATCTTTTCTACTTCTCTTTACCCTTCAGGCAG
Organism: Capricornis sumatraensis; assembly: GCF_032405125.1. NCBI lineage: Eukaryota > Metazoa > Chordata > Mammalia > Artiodactyla > Bovidae > Capricornis > Capricornis sumatraensis. The sequence continues at coordinate 61,836,587 of NC_091087.1, forward strand.
TGACCAATCCTACCAGTTCTTTTCAGTTTAACTTGGGTTTTCATAGCTTCTTCCCTGGGTAATTACAGTAGCCTTCTAAGACATTTTGTCTCTTATTTTCATCTTTTCAATTCAGTGTACATAGTCTTCCAGAATTATCTTTCTAATCATCTCTTCCTTGCTCAAAACCTTTAGTGGTTTTCACAGAATAAATTTCCAACTCTGTAGCATCATTTTTTCATACCCTTAACAATTTTGCCTCAGCTTACCTTTCTTGCGTTGCTTCTTGAAAGTGAAAATGAAGTTGCTCAGTCGTGTCCAATTCTTTGGACCCCATGGACTGTAAGCCTACCAGGCTCTTCTGTCCATGGGATTTTCCAGGCAAGAATACTGGAATGTGTTGCCATTTCCTTCTCCAGGAGATCTTCCCAAACCAGGGACTGAACCCAGGTCTCCTGCATTGTAGGCAGACGCTTCATTGTCTGAGGCACCAGGGAAGCATTACCTCTTACTATACCTCTATTCATGCCCTATCCTCTGGCATTATTTGTTTATTTGGGTTGCACTGTCTTCATTGCTGCGCACAGGCTTTCTTTAGTTGTGATGAGCAGGGGCTTCTCCTCTTAGCAGTACACAGACTTCTCATTGTGGTGGCTTCTCTTGTTTCAGAGCACAGGCTCTCAGTACATGGACTACGTAGTTGTTGTGTTCAGGCTTAGTAGTTGCTACTGTTTGCCTTAGTAGTTGCGGCTCTCAGGCCCTAGAACTTGGGCTTAGTAGTTGTGGTACTTAGTTGCTTAGTTGTGGCTTAGTTGCTCCGTGGCATGTGGAATCTTCCCAACCAGGGATCGAACCTGTGTCCCTTACATTGGCAGGTGAATTCTTACCTACTGTATCACCAGGGAAGTCCATGTCTGCTTTTTGAATACTGGCTAAAATCCACTTCTTTATAAAGCTTTCCCCATGCTTCTGGTCTGGAGTAGTATAAGATAAAATTAAGATATAGGCATCTTTACATCTGTATTATGCTTCGTATATAATGGTGCGTGTGTATGTGTGCACTCAGTCACTCAGTGATGTCTGACCCTTTGCGACCCCATGGACTATAACCTACCAGGCTCCTCTGTCCATGGCGTTTTCCAAGCAAGAATACTGGAGGGGGGTTTGCCATTTCCTACTTTAGAGGATCTTCCTGACCCAGGGATTGAACCTGCATCTCTTGTGTCTCCTGCATTGGCCTTTACCACTGAGCCACCTGGGAAGCCACATATTAAATGAATACAGTGATGATGATCTAGCCACAACTAATAATCATGCAAAACCTGCATCCTCAAATAATCAGATTAAAGTAAATATTGAGTGCAATGCTAAAAGGAATAAAAAGACTCCCAGGAGAAATATTGGTGATGAGTGACAGATGTGAATGGATTCCTTTTGCAAGAAAGAAACCTCAGACTTTTTTTAGAACTAGCTCTCCAAACCTCCTCTTCTTTCTCTCCTCTGCTGATAGTCCCTTTGAATGTGACCATTTTCTAGTATAGTAACCTTGAATTTCAATTAACGATTTAAGAAAGTGATTAAGATGGATGTTTGTTGCTAGCAAACTAGATTCTATAACTTAATATTTTCTCTTTCTCTATTTGAATAAATGGGGCAGAAATAACAACAACAAAAAAAGGGTAGTTCATATGCAAAGAATCTTTTAAGCATCTTTATTTTAGGATTGAGATTTGAGCAGTATTTCTTTCAATAATTCTTTGCTTTAAAGAAAATATAGGGTAAAAAGTGAAAGTAATATTAAAAATGATGCTAGATCAGACTTCCCTGGTGGTCCAGTGATTAAAACTCCATACTTCCAATGCAGGGGGCAAAGGTTTGATTGATCCCTGGTCAGGAAACTAAGGTCTTACATGCTAAGAGGTGCAGTGAAAAAAAAAATGATGTTATATGAGTGTTTCTTATAAATGAAATTAAACTACTTAGGTATAGTCTTTATGTATGTATTTCCTCCCATGAGATTTAATTATCAATCACCTCTTAATAGTTAATGTATAGATTTTACGTTTGTTAACTATTGTGAAGCAAATTGTTCCATTTACTGAGATTTGTTTCTGTGTCACTGAACACTTTCTGGGGCTACCAGATGTTTCTGTCAGTTGACCTTAAATTAATTATATTTTTCTTTCATTTTTTTGTCTTGTAATATTCATTTAACGTATTTATTGAGCACCTGCTGTGTGCCAAGCACTGTACTAACGATCTCTGGAAAAGAATGAAAATCAAAGCTAGACATGAGTCCTATCCCCATAGAGCTTACAGTCTAGTAGAAGAAAGAATAATTAAATAAATAATCATAAACTGAGTTAGAAATTAATCTAGGAAAGTACAGATTGCTGTGAGATTGACTTGATCTCTTCCCAGGAGTGAGAAGCTTTCCTTCAAGGTTATCCTCTTTTTGTTTGATTATTGTGCTATGATTATTTTCTAACATCTTTGAAACTCCTTATTCTGATATGTATGAACTCCTTAAGTAAAGAAAGTTTTCTTTTCTGTCCAGTGCCTAGTCTGAACTAGGTTTCATTTTTTTTTAATTGAGGTATAGTTGATGTACAATATTGTGTTAGTTTCAAATATGTAGCAAAGTGATTCAGCTTTATGTATGTATATTTAGAGAAATGTAGTTCAGATTAATTTTCCTTATAGGTTATTATTAATACAAGATATTGAATATAGTTCCCTGTATAAATCCTTGTTGCTTATCTATTTTATGTATAGTAGTACATATATGTTAATCCCGTACTCCTAGTTTATTCTTTTCATATGCATGTCGGCCATCTGTATGTCTTCTTTGAAGAAATGTCAATTTAGGTCTTCTGCTCACTTTTCATTGGGTTGTTCAGTTTTTTGGTTATTAAGTTGTAATTTTTCCTATTTGTATATTTTAGAAATTAAGCCCTTCTCAGTCACACATTGACAAATATTTTTTTCCAAGTCCATAGGTAGACTTTTTGCTTTGTTTATACAGCAGTTTCCTTCACTCTGCCAAAGCTTATAAGTTTGGGTAGGTCTAATTTGTTTATTTTTGCTTCTGTTCCTTTTGGCTTTGGAGAATGATCTAAGAAGACATTGATACAATTTATGTCTGAGAATTTTTTGTCTATGTTCTCTTCTAGGAGTTTCATGGTGCCTTGATATTTAGGTCTTACAAGGTTTATTTTTGTGTATGGTTTGAAGTAGTGTTCTAATTTCATTGATTTGCATGTAACTGTCCAGCTTTCCCAACACCACTTGCTGAAAAGACTGAAAACTTCTCAAACATAGAGAAGGAAACAGATATCCAGGTACAGGAAGCACAGAGGGTCCTAAGCAAAATGAACCTAAACACCCACACAAGGCATATCATAATTAACATAGAAAAAGTTAAAGAGAAGATTCTAAAGACAGCAAGAGGAAAGGAGTCAGAGTCAGTTACAGGGGAACCCCCATAAGGCTATCTCCTGATTTTTTGCATAAATTTTGCAAGCCACAAGGGGATGGCATCGTATATTCAAAGTCCTGAAAGGGAAAAAAACCTGCAACATAGGAAACTCTACCGAGCAAAATTGTCACATAAATCTAAAAGTAGATTCACAAAACCAAAAAAGAAAGGAACTCTAGCATAATATAAAAGAAAATCATCAAACCCTAAAAGGAAATACAAAAAGAAGAAATGCAAAATCAGCTGGGAGGCAAGTTTTCAAATGGCAGTGTGTACATACCTACTAATATTACTTTAAATGTCTGTGGACTAAATGCTCTAATCAAAAAAACAAAGAGTGGCAGATTGGATTTTAAAAAAAAGCACCAAGAACCTATAATAGGCTACCTACAAGAGAATCACCTTAGGATAAAGGGCACTCACAGATTGAAAGTGAGGGGATGGAAAAAGATACATCATGCAAATTGAAGTAGCAAGAAAATGGGAGTAGTGATAATTATATCAGACAAATTGACGTTAAACAGCCCAGGAAAAAAGAGAACATTTTATCATGACAAAGGGATCAATACGGGAAGAGGATATTACATTCATTAACGTGTGCATCCAATATAGGAGCACCTAAATATATAAAATGAATACTAAAAACATGAAGGGAGAAATTGAAAGGAAGGCAGTAATAGTAGACAACTTTAACACCCCACTGAAACCAATGGACAGATCTTCCAGACAGAAAATCAATAAAGAAACAGAGATCATAAATGATACAATAGACCAGGTGGATTTAATTAATATCTGTAGGGCACTACATCCAAAAACCCCAGAATCACATTTTTTTTCAAGTCCCTGTGGAATATTCTCAGCAGTAGACCACATACTCGGTCACAAAACAAGCCTTAACAAAGTTAAGAGGATAGAAATTATTTCTAGTATCTTTCTGACCACAACAGTATGAAGCTCGAAATCAGCCACAGAAAGAAAATAATAATAAGAAAAAAACCCACTTGGATACTAAACCACATACTACTAAAAAGCCAGTGGGTCATCATTGAAATAAAAGAGGAAATCAGAAAACACCTCAAGACAAATGACAATGAAAACACAACCTTACAGAATCTGTGGGATGCAGCAAAAGCTTTTCTAAGAGGGAAGTTTATAGTAATACAGGCCTTAAGAAAGAAGAATAATCTCAAAAAATCTCCCACCTAAAAGACCTGGAAGAAGGACAAATGAGATCCCAAATCAGGAAATAAATATATATCAGAGAGTAAATAAATGAGATAAAAAAGTACAAAGATCAATAAAATCAAGAGCCCCCCCCCCTATTTTTTAAAATAAAATTTGGTAACCTCTAGCCAAACTCAAGAAGAAAAGAAATAGGACCCAAAAAACAACATAAGAAAGTAAAGAGAAATAACAACTGATTCCACAGAAATACAAAAACTCATACTACAAAGATTTATATGCCAACAAATTAGACAAGTTTTTAGAAATATGCAGTCTGCCAAAATTGAATCAAGAAGAAACAGATATTTGAATAAACCAATTACTAAAAGTGAAATCGAACATCTATTTTGAAAAACTCCCTATAAACGAAAGTCTAGGACCAGATGGTCTCACTGAGGAACTCCACCAAACATACAAAGACCTCACACCTATGCTCAAATTATTCCAAAAGACTGAAGAGAAGGGAACACTCCCAAATTCATTCTGTAAAGCCACCATCATCCTGATATCAAAACCAAGAATAATTACAGGGAAAAAAAGGAAGAAAGAAAATTACATGTCAATATGTTTGATAAATATAGATGGAAAAATCCTCAACAAAATATTAGCAAACTGAATCCAATACAGTACATTAAAAGGATCAAAAAACATGATCAAGTTGGAGTCACTCTAGGATTTCAAGGACAGTTTATTATACCTAATCAAATCAATATGATATATACCACATCATCAAAAGAAAAGACAGAAACTATATGGTCATTTCAATAGATGCAGAAAAAGCATTTGATAAAATTCAACATCCGTCCATTATTTAAAAAAAAAAAAAACCTCTCACCAAAGTGGGTATAGGTAAGTGTTAGTCACTCAGCCATGTTGGACTCTTTGCAACACCATGGACTGCAGCCTGCCAGGCTTCACTGTCCATGGGATTCTCCAGGCAAGAATAGTAGAGTGGGTAGCCATTCCCTTCTCCAGAAGATCTTCCCTACCCAGGGATTGAACTCAAGTCTCCTGCATTACAGACAAACTTCTTTTTTTACCGTCTGGGCCACCAGGAAAGCCCTGTAAGTAGGTACAGAGGGAATGAATCTCGAAAGCAATTTACGACAAACCCACAGCCAACATAATACTCAATGGTGAAATGCTGAATGCCTTCCTGCTAAATTCAGGAACAAGGCAAGGATGCCTGCTCTCACCACTTCTATTCAGTGTAGCTTTGGAAGCTCTAGCCACAGCAGTCAGACAAGAAAAAGTAATAAAAGATATCCAAATCAGAAAGGAGGATGTAAAGCTGTCACTATTTGTAGATGATATGATACTCTATATGCTGCTGCTGCTGCTAAGTCACTTCAGTCGTGTCCAACTCTGTGCGACCCCATAGATGGCAGCCTACCAGGCTCCTCCATCCCTGGGATTTTCCAGGCAAGAGTACTGGAGTGGGTTGCCATTGCCTTCTCCAGATACTCTATATAGAGATCCCTAAAAACGCCACACAAAAACTATTATAACTAATAAGTGAATTCGGCAAAGTAGCAGGATACAAGAGTAATATGTAGAAATCTGCTTCATTTCTTTATACTTAAAACCAAATACCAGAAAGTAAAAAAAAAAAAAAATCACATCCAAAAATTAAATAAAATACCTAGGACTAAACTTAACCACAAGGATGAAAGACCTATACACCAAAGACTATAAAACATTGATAAAGGAAATTGAAGATGATTTTAAGAAATGGAAAGATATCATTTGCTCTTTGATTTCAAGATTTAATATTGTTATACTGCCCAAAACAAATTATACAGATTTAATGTGATCCCTATCAATATAACCATGACAAATTTCACAGAACTAGAACAAATAATAATAAAATGTATATGGAACCACAAACACCCAGAATTGCCAAAGCAATACTGAGGAAAAAGAAAAAAGCTGGAGGCGTATTCCTTTCAGACTTCAAACAATACTGCAAAGTTACAGTAATCAAACAGTTTGGTATTGGCACAAAAGCAGATACATAGATCAATGGAAAAGAACACAGAGCTCAAAAATAAACCCATAAATCTGCAGTCAATTAATCTATGACAAAGGACACAAGAATATACACTGAACAAACCAAGTATTCTAAGTATTTATTGAATTAATGTGTAAATATATAAATTATAAATTCTTTGTATGAAATTAATTTTCAGTTTTATAAAACCATGTTTTGATATCCTAAGATACTACATAAGTATGTATTTTTTAGTATGTTTTTTTGTTTGTTTCTTTAGCATCTACAGGGTCATCATCAAATTTCCACCAAATTTCCAGTTTTGACTTCATGTCTACAAATACCTTATCAGAAGACTCAGTAGTAGTTGTTGGAAAAGGTATTTTAAAATTATTTAGCCTTTTAATTGTATGTTTTCTTCACGTATAAGCAGAGCATATCAATAAAGAATAGAGAAGAGTGTGCTTCAGGTGTTGAATAGAACTTTCTTTTTGAAAATATTGTTAAATTGAAAGAATTAAAAATGAATACTTAGCACCACATTTCTGTCCTCTAATGAAACAATGGTAAATTTATGTCAGTAATTTTCAGAGAGATGTATTATGTGACCAGTGCAGTTTAGGCACTTTCTAAGATACTTCTAGGATAGCTTAAATAATTTTATTGCGGTTTAAATTCAAATTGTAGTCCTTTTTGATTGACTTAGTAATCAATATAAATTAATATAATTCTATAACATCTCATGCAAAGACTAGACAAATCTTAATTAGTATCTGAAATATATTTCAGGTAGGTTGAGAAACCTTTGAACAACTTGTTTGCAAATATCCTTTAAAGTTATCAATTGAGGTATAATTGACGAATAAAATTATAAGACATTTAAAGTGTACAATGTGATGATTAAATACCTATATACATTGTAGAAAGATTTCTCCATCTAGTCCGTTAACACAACCCAACTAGATTCTTTTTTAATTGCAAAACTAGAAGATGATGATAGATGTTGAGGGTGTACATCTTATTTTTGGTAAATAGAATGAAATGCTTAGAAAGCTTTCCTGACTTCTTTGTTGATATCATTAAGTTAATTTTAGATCCTCCTCAGATTGACTTCAGCCTCTCCTTATAAGCTTATTTTCTCTATTTGCCTTGTGCCCAATCAAACATCACTCCACAAACATGCTTTCTACTTGCTGAGCTCTGCTTACGAACATCTTTATCTCATAGGATGTTCTCCCTGCCTTCCTCACTTGTCTACTCAAATTCTTTTATGTCTTCCAGTCCCAACTCAAATCCTTGCTCTTTGAAACCATCTTAAACACTCAGCTCATGTAACCTTTCATTCATGTGAACTCAGAACTTACAGTATTCAAATATGCAGTTCTCACTTGACATCATCATGAAATGTTTTGTTATTATGTTATCATTTTGATAAGGTGTTTTTATATTTTGCGATTATTTAATATGTTTTTCTTATTAATTATATTGTTTACTTCTTTTAAAACCTTGTCTTATAACTTTGTTGTCCTGTGTAACATCACATAAATACTTAATGACAGTTTGATGGTTGGTTGCTTTCAGGGGTATTTGGAAATCCAATTCCAGCACCAGCAACCTACAGTCAATCAGTGATAACTTCTGTGGAAAATGGGGTTTCGTTTGCAGTTAAAAATACTGAACCACCATCAGGGATTTATGGAAGAGCAGTTCAGCAGAGTATTCCATCATATGTTGATTCTGAGAATGAAAAAGATGTAAGGTTATTTCCTAATTATTAGGGTAAATTCAAGCTTATGATACGTTATTGTTTTGTATGTATCAGATTTGGGGTGATAAAAGTGCTTTGGTTATAATTTTTTTAATCTCAATGTAATTGAAATTCCTGAACCTTAATCATGTAAATGATAGATTATTCTCCTTTTCCACCAAATATATTGTTATTCTGGTGTAAGGTATCTAATGTACTTTATATTCTACCTGTACTTTATATACATATATATGTGTGTATGTATATATTTGACAATTTTCTAGGATATCCTCAAGGAGTAACAAACTAGTATCTTTAGGCACAAATTTAGTTCGCAGTTGGTACTATGTAATTCTATTCAATTTTAGAATTACTGAAATAAGGACTAAGAAATGTATAATTTATTTTGTATAGCTTACAGTTGCCTAAGATGAAGATGGTTATTTTAAGTGTCATACTCTAACTGATTAGAGCTATTTCAACTTTTTCATGCAGATTAAAGTTTCTATTTCAAAATCTACTTATGACAAGATGAGACAAAAGAGAAAAGAGGAAAAAGAACTTTTTGACATTAAAGATTCTGAAAAGAAGGAACAGAGTCCCTGGGAACGAATGAAACATACAGGAAATGAAAAAATGGCACCTCAAAGTAAGTGGAATTTAACATTTGGTACCATTTTATTTAATTCATAATACTCTAAAACTACTGTACTGTGGTTTAACTGAGGGTGATATATGACTAATAGTGGAATATGCTGAGCTATCATACTGAAGTTTGAATGACTCAGTAACATATATAGTTAACTATATATGATAGTTATATATAATATAATATATAACTATTTGAAATTTGAATTTTCAGCATTCTCAAATAATTTCACTATTACTGTCATAAAATCTAGGGGGAGAAAAACCCACAAAACTTACCTAAGCCAGTAGTTCAAAGTAGAAATGGAAGTACAAATATAGCAAATAATATAAATAGTAACAAATCACAAATTGTTACATATTCATTCTAGAGACATCAACTAATTTTGTGATTTTTAACCTATAGTGTAGGCTTTACAGGTTTTATTTCTAAGTATAAGGAGAGTGCTTCCCTGAAGTTACCCTTATATTATTTGAACAGAAGAGTATGCTTACAAGATAAATACAGAAAGTGAGAATAACCTTTTAGAAACTGTTGTCATAACACTTTTACTGTATTTTGTAAAAGTATCAGTCTGCAAGAGAAGAAGTTTTTAAGAAAAGAAAGCCCCTAGCCTGGGCAACACTGCTTTAGATTGATGTTCTGTACACCTCCTTTTCCAGAGTAATATTTGTTTTGTTTTGTTTCTCTTTTTTTCCAGGTAAAAACAATAGAAATTGTCATATAATGCTGAGGTTAATAATTTGGTGTTATATACACATCCCTTCCTAATGAATTATTCTCTCTTGAGAATGAAAGTAAAATAGATATTGAGAGGGAGTCCTTAAAACTTTAGCAATAGTTTTTTCACCTGTAATACAGGAATAATAGTAACCATCACATAAAGTTGTCGAATGAATCAGATAAGATGATATAAATGAAGCATTTAGCACAATGCAGGCAGGAGTTCAATAAATAATAGTGGTGCTGTTTTGAATTTGCTGTTCTTTCTGGGTTATAAAATTCCGAAGTTTTTTTTTTTTTAATACATGTCAATCTTATTTATGAAATCTAATGAGGGTACATATGAACCATCAAAAAAATTATTGAGGTCTATTTATTATATTCATTAATTGTCATGTAATTTTCTTCAGATATGATTTACTCAAACAAAAATTGGTACTAATTTATCACTACAGTAATCCAAAATGATATATTCATCTTTTTGCATGCATCTTCTTATCTGGTATATGATAAAATTTGGAAAGTACAAATTCTTTCTTAGACCTGTTTATATAAAATCAAAAGCGATAGTCTGCCTAGATGAAAATCCTGCCTTTACCACTCATTAGCATTGAGACCTTAAATACATTTCTTAGCCTCTGTAAAACTCAGTTCTATTTTCGGCTGCAAATTGTAGATAATGAGAATATATATCACACCTTTGTTGAGAGAATTAAATGTAAAGTTTGTAAAGCATTTGTCACAACATCTAATATGAAGTATTTAAATATCTCTTTAGGGACCTTCCTGGTAGTCCAGTGGTTAAGAATCAGTGCTTTCAGTGCTGAGTATGCAGGTTCAATCCCTGGTTGGAGAACTGAGATCCCATATGCCATGTAGTGTAGCCAAAAAAAAACTCAACATGAAAAAATAACTAATCTTTACCCATTTACAAAAGCCATTACACATTCTATTTTATCTTTTTGATTTTTTTTTCTCTCTGACATCTTCACTACATGTGTCTTACAGTGTATAGCGGCTTTGTGGTAGGTATTACCCTGTGCACTATTTCCCCAATATCTAGCACAATGCCTTATATCTGGAAAATGGATAGTAAATGTTTGATTGTGGAAGAAACATTGATCATGCTACTACATATGATCTTAGGATTTCTAGTATACCATAAGTGCTATCAGTTCAGTTCAGTCGCTCAGTCGTGTCCGACTCTTTGTGACCCCATGAATCGCAGCACGCCAGGCCTCCCTGTCCATCACCAACTCCCAGAGTTCACTCAGACTCACGTCCATCGAGTCCGTGATGCCATCCCGCCATCTCATCCTCTGTCGTCCCCTTCTCCTCCTGTCCCCAATCCCTCCCAGCATCAGAGTCTTTTCCAGTGAGTCAACTCTTCTATGAGGTGGCCAAAGTACTGGAGTTTCAGCTTCAGCATCATTCCTGCCAAAGAAATCCCAGGGCTGATCTCCTTCAGAATGGACTGGTTGGATCTCCTTGCAGTCCAAGGGACTCTCAAGAGTCTTCTCCAACACGACAGTTCTAAAGCATCAATTCTCCAGCACTCAGCCTTCTTTACAGTCCAACTCTCACATCCATACATGACCACAGGAAAAACCATACCAATAGCAAAACTGGTAATTTATACACAGTTGTTACAAAGCTTTATTTCTGTTATCAATTGTATGGTAAATTAGGTGTGCATCCACATTTTTTTTACAAAATGGGATCATATTCTTCTTACCAACTTTTATTGCTAGCTCTTAAAGCTAAACTTTGTTGTATGATTCATGACTGCAAAACCACTTAAACATTTATAGTAATGTAATTTAATAGTTTTATATATAAAAAATAAGTTTTTAAATAACTTTGATATCAGGTATTATAGTTTTGTTGGAGACTGAACTAATAGTTGAGGCTTCCCCCCAGCTCAGCAGTAAAGAATCCACCTGCAATGCAGGGTTCAATCTCTGGGTCAGGAAGATTCCCCGGAGAAGGAAATGTCAACCCACTCCAGTGTTCTTGCCTGGAAAACCCCATGGAACAGAGGAGCCTGGCGGGTTATAGTCCATGAGATCTCAAAAGAGTCAGACACAATTTAGTGACTAAATAACAACAATAACAAACTAATATAAGTTTCAATATTTATAGACTTCATGGTCAGAATATTAAATTTGTACCCCTTTGTATCAGAGTTAGTTTACGCTTTATTTAGTATGTTTCTTTGTTTTAGACGAAGCATCTGGAGCCATTCCACAGTATAAAGAAAGGATGCCTTCTGTTACTCATAGTCCAGAAATTATGGATTCATCAGAACTACGGCCATTTTCTAAACCCGAAGTAGCACTGACAGAAGCTCTGAGGCTTTTAGCTGATGAGGATTGGTGAGTTAACCATCCCTGTTCCAAAAGTTTTCTGAAATTATTTTTTATGAATTAAAACATTTCCTATTATAATAATCATAGAAATGATTACTTACATTCTTAGGCAGTCTGGGTTTTTCCCAGCTTATAATTAACAGCTGAACTCTGGGCCTCATAGAGTGCTATATTAACAGTCATGACATGTATTATAAGGATATAGTTTAGCTTTATTAACCTTTCGGTGTTAAGTACAAATCTCATCATTTCTCCAAGTGTTTCTCTGTGAAATATACTTACTCTACAGAAGTCTTGGAAATACTTACTCTGTTTCTACCATGGCTGCATAGCTGCCCAGCCAGCCCAGCCAGTAAATCAAGGCAAACAGAAAGACAGTGGCACTCCGCTTGCTTCAGCTGGAGCATGTATTGGCTGCTCTGGCCCATTTCCTCCTCTATTCCTTCAGTCTGTCTTCATCCTCAGTGTGTACCTCATCTTCAGTTTTGCTTTTTGTCCTCGATCATATTCATCAGCATAAAAATGTGCCAGGATATTTCTTCTTTTTAAAAATCCTTCCTAAACTGCACACCGTCTTCACATGTTCACATTTCTTTTCTCCTCACTTGTTAGCAAAAGACCTTAAAAATGGCAATTCATTTGTCTACTTTTTCACCTCTTGTTCTCTTCTCAGCCTTCTTTAATTGACTTTCAACCCTCCCGTCCACGACCGTCACTTTACTTCACTGAAACTGCAAAAGTAACCATTTGCTAAATCTACACTGGTCACTTACTGTCATCATACTTAGCCTCTCAGCATCATTTGAAATACAGTTGACACTCCCTTTTTTTTTTTAATTAATTTTTCTTTTGACTGCATTGCGTCTTTGTTGCTATGTGCGAGCTTATTTTTCCTGATTCAGTACTAGTGCTTATTGGTGTTCTCTTTGATTTCAGTATTGAGGAGTGCTCCAGAATTTAATCCACTCACATTCTCTATTTACATTCATTTCAAGGATCCAGGCTGGCGATCTTTTCCTATAAAGAACCAGACAGTAAAATATTTTAGACTTTGCAGGCCACATGTCTCTGTTGCAGCTACTCAACTTTGCTGTTATAATGAAAAATCAGCCTTGGACATTATGAAAACAAATGGGGATGGCTGTGCTTAAATGAACTTTACTTAAAAAATTTGACTTCTAGAAGAAAACTCTGATGGGGCCAGATTTGGTCAGTGAATCATAGTTTGCCAGTCCCTTTCTTAAATGATCTCATTCAGCTTCATAGCTTTAAATTCCATCCATACTCTGATTTCTCATAAATGCATATCTGAATTCCTGGTATCTTCTTGACCTCTAAGCTGATAAGCTCTAAGCTGCTACTTGACACTTCCACTTGGATTACAGTAGGCATTTTAAATTTAATATGTCTAAAGTAGAACTATTAAACTTCTATTTCTTGCCAAGATGGATTAACAGGTATTAGATTTGCCTTCACATTAGAAAGAACTAAAGAAATCATACAAAATGCATGAAGCAGTGGTTTTGAGAATATTGTTTACCAGGCAGTGAAAGACAGTGATCCCTGAGAAACAAACAAGGTGATCCCTATAATTGCCCTTGCTAACTTCCTGCAGAGTTTTCAAATCACAGCTTAGGAAGGGGAAAGCCATGTACATATCAGCAGAAATGGAGATAAAACTGCGAGTTTGGGGAGGCCAAGATAGCTAGAGCTTGCAGCCAGAATGCCAGAGGAGGATACAGCTTCTTAAAGAACTCTAGGATCCTTCAGAGAATTACTCTCAAATCTTTAGCCGAGTATTGGTCAAGGCATGCATGTGAAGCCAGAACAAGAAACACTCATAAGAGTTACAAAGAACAATCCCTGGAGCATATACAAGGCCAAGAATACTTTTCTCTCCCCACCAGCAGAGTGGAAAACCTTACAAGTTACATGGCATTGTACAATAGTCCAAAGAGTTTTGCTTCATCTATGTAATGAGTACACCCTAGGCTAAAGACTGACTTTGTTCCACCAAACAGAACATAAAAGCAAGACCTGAGAGGATCAGACTTCCCAAATAACTATATCTCATAACAAAGCTAAGGATATTTATAGGAATATAAAAATATCTAAGATAAAAATTCACAGTGCCTGGCATCTGGTAACAAATTACCAGGCATGCAAAGAGGCAGGAAAACACAACCCATGAGAGGGGGGACAAAGCAAACAATGGAAACTAATCCAAAAATGGTATCAGATCAGTTCGGTCGCTCCGTCGTGTCTGACTCTTTGCGACCCCATAGACTGCAGCACACCAGGCTTCCCTGTCCATCACCAACTCGCGGAGCTTACTCAAACTCACGTCCATCACATTGGTGATGGCATCCAACCATCTCATCCTCTGTCGTCCCCTTCGTGGTCCCACCTTCAGTCTTTCCCAGCATCAGGATCTTTTCCAATGAGTCGGTTCTTTGGTGGCCAGAGTATTGGAGTTTCAGCATCAGTTCTTCCAATGAATATTCAGGGCTGATTTCCTTTAGGAAGGACTGGTTTGATCTCCTTGCTGTCCAAGGGCCTCTCAAGAGTCTTCTCCAACACCACAGTTCAAATGCATCAATTCTTTGGCACTCAGCTTTCTTAATAGTCCAACTCTCACATCCATACAAGACTATTAGAAAAACCATACCTTTGACTAGATGGACCTTTGTTGGTACAGTAATGTCTCTGCTTTTTAATAAGCTGCCTAGGTTGGTCATAACTTTTCTTCCGAGGAGCAAGTGTCTTTTAATTTCATGGCTGCAGTCACCATCTGCAGTGACTTTGGAGCCCCCCAAAATAAAGTCTGTCACTGTTTCCATTGTTTCCCCATCTATTTGATATGAAGTGATGAAACTGGATGCCATGATCTTAGTTTCCTGAATGTTGGGTTTTAAGCCAGCTTTTTCACTCTCCTCTTTCACTTTGATCAAGAGGCTCTTTAGTTGTTCTTCACTTTTTGCCATAAGTGTGGTATCATTTGCATATCTGAGGTTGTTGATATTTCTCCTTGCTATCTTGATTCCAGCTTGTGCTTCATCCAGCCCACCATTTCACATGATGTACTCTGCATATAAGTTAAATAAGCTTTCCCGATTTGGAACCAGTCTGTTGTTCCATCCCCAGTTCTAATGTTGCTATAGATTATGGAATTACTAGACAAAGACATTATTTTAACTATAGTTATAATTCTAATCCATTATGTTAGAGAAGCTAGAGGAAAGACATGAACAGAGGATTGGTGAACTGTAGGGAGACTTGCAAAATCACTTTTGCTGTATAATTTAACATGATTGAGGGAAGTAAGAGCCCATCATATTCACCCTTAAGGGGAGGGTATTATTCAGGTCATGTACACTGGGGGCAGGAAGCAAGGTTTAGACTTCTCTCTTATCATTTAGACTGTTGTTAGACATTTATCATTAGACTCATTTAGAATTCTCTCACATCACGAATAAAGAGGGCCATTTTATATTGATAAGGGAGTTAATTCAGCAGGAAGACATGGCCGTCCTGAACATTTATTTATCATATAGTGGAGCTTCAGATTATATTAAGCAACTACTGGTAGAACTGCAGAGAAATAAACAAATCCACAATTATAGTTAGAACTCAAACAATCCTCTCTCATTAATTGATAGAACTAGAAGAAAGAAAATCAATAAGGATATAAAAGAATTTCAACTTGACCTGATTGACATTTATAGAACACTTCAGCTAAAACAACAGAATTCCTCTGTTCAAGTCCGAAAGGGTCTTTACTGAGAAAGACTGTGTTCTGAAACATATAACAAGTAATTTAAAAGGTTTCAGATTATGCAAGGTTTGTCCTCTGACCACAGTAGAATTAAATTAGAAGTCAGAAACACATACCTGAAAAATCTCTAAGTATTTGGAAACTAAGTATCATCCTTACTAATCACCCATGGCTCTAAGAATGGAAAATTAGAAGGCATTTTGAATTTAATGAAATTAAAAATTAAACACAATTTGTGGGAAACAGCTAAATTAGAGGAGAATTTATAGCCCTGTAATACCTATATTATAAAAGATGAAAAGTTTTATAACAGTGACCTCAGGTTTCACCTGAAACTGAAATGCAAATGAAGCCCAAAATAAGCAAAGAAAGAAAATAATAAAGAATGTAATGGAAAGCAGTGAAATAGAAAACAAACAATTGGGAATACAAATGAAAATAAAAGCAGTTTCTTGGAGAAGATAAATATAATTGGTAAACCTTTAGTCAGACTGATGAAGAAAGAAAGAAACAAATTGCTACATCAGGAATGAGAGAAGGAATATCACTACTGATCATACAGCTATTAAATAATGAAGGAAAAAATAAGTAATAAAGGAATATGATAAATAGCTTTAGGCCCATAAACTTGACAGCTTAGTGAAATGGACAGATTTTTGGAAAGACACAGTCTACCAAAACTCACTCAAAAAGATGCAGATAATCTGTATTACCCAATATCTCTTGAGGAAATTGAATTTGAATTTCTTTCCCACAAAGATAACTTCATGCTTGGATCATTTCACTAAGGAATTATATCAAACATTTAAGGAATAAATCAATTTTACACAAACTTCTAGAACATCAAAGAAGCTGGTGTGCTTCCTGTCTCATTCTTTGCCATCAGCATTACCCTGACACCAGAACTATGCAGATAAATGTTTCACATGAACTTGAAAAAACGGTCTGCATTCTGGTGTTGGTTGTAGTGTTCTATCAATGTTAAGAAGATCAAGTTGGTTGGTAGTGGTTGAAGGTGTTAAATTTTCTGTATACTTACTGGTTTCTTGTTTACTTTTTCTATCAGTTACTGGGCTTTTAAAATCTCTAAGTATAGTTTAAGCTTTGTATATTCCTTCATAAATTAAGTTGATTTTTTTGGTTGTTGTTGGTTTCTCTTTAGCACTTAAATTTTGTTCAGTGTTTTCTGGCTTGTATATTTCTGACCTGAAGTCTTTTATCGTTGTTATCTTTGTTCTGCTGTATGTAATTTGCCCTTTTTTATATGGCTGTTTTTAAGAAAATTCCCTTTAACAGTCTTTTTAGTAATTTGAAAATGATGTTCCATTTTGTGTTTTTTTGTGGTTATCCCATTTAGGATTTGTTCTTGGATCTGAGAATTTATAGCTTTGATCAAATTTGGAAAAATTTCAGCCACTCTTTCTTAATTTTTCTGCCTTCCTCTCTTGACTACACTTTCTATTATTCATGTTTAGAATCTTGTTGTTTACACATCTGAATGGTAACTGTAACAGCTTTATGCTTATCCAAAAAATGAAAATCTTGAACCAGACATCGGCTAAATAGATTTACTCTTGCTACCTTGAAATCTTGGGTCTTTTCTCCCTATTACCCCCCAATTTATTCAGGGGATTTAAATGCTTAAAAAAGTAACCACTATCAATATTACCAACTAAGGAAACTCAGCTTACATTTTTCAAATGATTAAAAATGGAAACCATCAAGTTTGAAATGTAATGTCTCTATCCCCCTTAAATCTACTCTCTTGTTAGTATTCACCTACCCTTCATCTGTCTCATTAGGTGAGATAACGAAAAAGAAATACGAGTTACATAACCATCTCATCAATGGTTTTCTGCTCTTGGATCACCAACAAAATTATGGCTAGTTATTTAATCTTCCATTTTTGTTTTATTGCTTCCCTCACATCTGCCACTCCTTTCCTTTCTATTCTCTAAAAAGAATATGACATGCTTACTAGTGGAGAAATGTTCCTTTTTATTTACAAAGCATATGCTTAATTTGACTGTCAGTAGTGGTTTTGAATGGTGTTTTGAATCACGAGTAGAACAATGGGAGTAAATAAAACTTTCCATATCTTTTATTTGAGCTTCCTGCATGATAAGGAAGATAGACAGGGTCTCCTCATTGGCAATACTGCAGACTCACAAAAGAAGAAGAAATCTGAGATCCTGTTCCAGTGGAGCCCCATTTAATACATGATTTTGTTGTTTGTTTCTCTTTCCCTTAGGGAGAAGAAAATTGAGGGACTGAACTTTATTAGATGTTTAGCTGCTTTTCATTCTGAAATACTGAACACAAAGTTGCATGAAACAAATTTTGCAGTAGTTCAAGAGGTAAACTTATTTTTCAGCTGAGTTAAGGAGTGTTTGGATAACAAAATATAAACATGCCATATTTACCTGACCTTGAAAAACTGTACTAAATGAAATCAGTAGGCTTGTATGTAAATAACTCATGCCTTACTTTGCAACATTTAAAAAAATTTATAAAATGTTGATTTTTTTTTAAAACATAATATTATACGTATTAAAGCATGTTGCTTTGATAATAAATTTGGCTTTAAGGTCATTATTACTGATTTTCTTTCAGAATTTCAGCAAAATGTACATTTTGGAAATTTTTTTTTTTTAGGTAAAAAATTTACGCTCTGGAGTTTCTCGTGCTGCTGTGGTCTGTTTAAGTGATCTTTTCACTCACCTGAAAAAGAGTATGGATCAAGAACTAGATAATACTGTAAAAGTTTTGTTACAGAAGTCAGGAGAATCAAATACATTTATAAGAGAAGATGTTGACAAGGCATTAAGAGCTATGATCACTAATGTAACTCCTGCACGTGCAGTGGTTTCCCTTATCAACGGAGGACAAAGGTAATGTTCAAAATAATCTGGATATGTCCTTGCACTAAAAATGCAGTTGTTTGTAATCTGGGGTATAAGGGAAAAAAGCAAATTTCAATGTTATTTCAGTCAGAAAACATGTATTAAATAATTCCCTTGTGGTAAAAGTCAGATTAGGTACTGAGCATACAGAAGACAATAATGTTATTTTAATAGGGTTACTAACCTTCATAGATCTGGAGCTAAATAAATGTCAGTGATTATAACTTTTGTTTTTAACTTCTTGGAAGAGATAGCTAATGTAAATAATTTGTCATTTTGGCCTACAACAAGGATGGCTGAGGCTTAGGAGTAATCATTTAACTTTTAAGGTATATCTTTGGAAAATAGTTTATCAGCTCTACTGTAATTGACCATGTTTCCTCTAGCCACTTACACATTGCAGTAAGAAGATGTGCTGCCCAGCATTTATCAGATGTGGTAGAATTTATGGAACCAGAGCGTGTTTTATCTGGAACAAAGGATATGGCTGACCGTATATTACCCGCTGCTGCTAAATTTGCTCAGGACAGCTCACCAGAGACCAGGTAAGTAGCTGCTAAAAATATTGTTGAGTCTCTTATTTACTACAAGGGCTTAAATGTAGAAACAAAGGTTGAATAAGAATGAACATTTTTCTAAATGGAAAAGTGGGACCCCCACAGATTGGTTCTGGGGGATGATCTGTTTTGACTGATTTGTAAATGATCTTGAGGGCGTGCACAGTGAATTCTCCAAATTTACAGATGACACTACATACTTCTGGGTTAAGTAAGATGCCATGTCCCAGGGATGATCTGCATGAAAACCGTACAAGACTATATAAGTGGGCAGAAAAGTGGCAGAAGAAATTCACTGTGGGTAAATATAAGGTAAATGCATTTAGGGGAAAATGATGTATTTCCAAGCAGTCAGGAAGAATACAGGAAGCAAACTGAATAACATGAGATATGTGCACTTAGAAAATTCCATGAATTCTTGAGTGCTGTCTTGTACTCAAAGAACAATTTTATGAAGGTTAAGAATGGTCAGGGAAGGATAACAGAATAATTAAGAAATGGATGGTACTATAGCTGTAATGCTGACAGAAGTTTGGATGTAATCAGAAGCTTAGGTTCAATTCCTAGCTCGAGCCACTGTCAGCCCTTAGCAAGTTACTTAACCTCTGTTAGCTTCTGTTTCATCATCTATAAAATTAGTAAGATTTGACTAGATGTTTATAATGTCCCATACAGAATCTAAAAATTATGGCAGTTATATGTGAACTCAGATTAAAGGGAGAAGGTAGGACCTTGACTTTGTGGAGACCAAAAGGTAAAGGACATCAAACTTCTAACATTTTAAGACAGAGATGTTCATTACTTTAAGTATCTACAGTTAAGCTTGTGGAAATCATGTCAAAAAAAATTATAGAAACTAAATATATTCATTTAATATTCCTGCATAACAAATAACCACAAACATAGTGATTTAAGGCAACATAGGCTCTTCTAGCTTGCCATTTTTAGGTTAGAAGTCTGGCATGCTCAATTGGGTTCTCTGCTTAGGGTTTCATAAGGCTGATATCAAGGTGGTAACAGTGCAGGGCTCTTGGACTATAGAAGAATCTGCTTGCAAACTCACCTTGTTGACTGAATGCAGTTTCTTGTGATTATTGGACAGAGGTTACCATTTCCTTGCTGGCCCTCAGCCGGGATCTTTTCTCAGCTCCTTTATGTCCACCTGAATTCCTTCTCATGCAACCCACCTCCATCTTCAAGCCAGCAGTAACAAGGCAAATCCCTCTCATGCTTGGAATTTGTTTGACTTCTTTTTCTTCTACCAGCTACAGAAAGCTCTGTGCATTTAAAGGCTCATGTGATTCACTTAGGTCCACCCAGATCATCTCCCTATCTTAAAATCAGCTGTACCATTAAATATAACATAATCCTGGAAGTTACATCTTGTATATTCACAAATTGTAGGAATTAGAGCCGGATATCTCTGGGGTAGCCATTTTAGAAGTTGTGCAGCTGCTGCTGCTAAGTCGCTTCAGTTGTGTCCGACTCTGTGCGACCCCATAGACGGCAGCCCAACAGGCTCCCCCATCCCTGGGATTCTCTAGGCAAGAATACTGGAGTGGGTTGCTGTTTCCTTCTCCAATGCGTGAAAGTGAAAAATAGCACAGTAAAGCTCAAAACAGTTTAGGAGGGTTGGATCGTAATAGACCAGTTAGAAACAAAATAAAGTTTACAATAGTTGTTTTTTGTACATTTTAACTTTTCCTTAATGGCATAGTAATTCTTCTAATCCATTTTGTCATTTCTTAGATTCTTATTTAAAGTTTTAAAATTACAGAATAATGACAACTTTCCAGTTACAGTGTTTCTTACATTTTTTGTCTTTTGCTTGCTCATTTGTTTGTTTTAGCCATTCGCGTATCATTACAGTCTATGGTAGACCTACAGTCCTTACCATTCTGGGATAAAAGTTAGAGTCAGCTTTGAAACTATAACTAATTAGGAGCTATTTATCTAGGTGTTTGCCTTATTCTGGTTGTGGGGCAAGAAAACTAATTTTTATTCTCTGATACTACCTCCCTTTCTGTAATTTCATTACATTTGAACAAATCTAGTTGATATAAATGATTCTGAGATCATCTTATATATCTCCCCCACAAAAGCTTTGCCTTCTCTGGTTCTTCTAGTGTCATACATTCCAAGTTGTAGGTAAAGGTATAATTTTAATTATTTTAGGGTCAAGTCTCCAGGAAGAAGAAGCATACAGTTTTATGAGGTAATATAAGACCCCCCTGTCCAAAAATAATCTCCAGTATGCACTTCCACTGCATCATTTACCATTATAATGATATCCTGGCTTAGGGTATTATCCCAAAAGAATTATGTTAAAACTAATGTAGCATTTTTAAAAAACCTAGTTTTGGAGAACATTAGACATTTCATTAATGTATCAGCCACGATTTACCAGCTAACTTTGGATGTAGTTTAGATAGCAAAGAATAGGTTTTTGAAGAATTGAAGCCTGGGTAAGTTTTGGCAGGAAGAGGAAAAGAGAGAGAGTCAGAAATACAGAATCTTGGGTTGACTTAGGCCAGAACATCTGGCCAGCCTGTGAGCAGCAAAAGGTCACCAGACAAGGAAGTCAGAACAAAGACAAACACTTCTTTTAATTCACAGTTCTGCCAAATGCCAGTCTTTATATGGACCCTTGGGTGCCTGAAAAAGTCATAGCTTTGACTCTCCTTTACATATAGCTAAAAGATTTGAAGCTATGTTTTTTTAAAAGGTGGGTGGCAGGAGAATGCTGTACTCTCTAATCCAGTTAGTGCAACTGTATTTCAGTGGCTTATTCAATACAGGGATGATAATCTTGATGTTGATAGGTTTTTTTTTTCTACTGGGGGAAAAAATTAAATCTAAGGACAGAAACTTAAGCTTGTTAAGATTTATAGAATTATTTCACATATTAAATATCCATAGGTATTATGGTCGAAAGATGCTTTTCCTCATGATGTGTCATCCTAACTTTGATAAAATGCTTGAAAAGTATGTGCCATCTAAAGATTTGCCATATATTAAGGAATCTGTTAAAAGCTTACGGCAAAAGGTATGTACAAGAAATTTATTTTATAACACAACTTTAAAAGCAATGTTCATTTGCTGAGGAAGGTAAAGGATAGAAATAATTACTTCTTTGATTATTTCTGTTAGCCATTCAGAATAGATCTACAGTAGCATTTCAACAACTGCAGTACTGAAGAGACATTCATAGTGTCAGTAAATGTTTATTGAATAGAAGGTTGATATTTGGTAGAATGTAGTAGTGTGGCTTATTAGAATTACAAGACTTGTGTTTGAATCACAACTTGAGAAGTAGCAATTATATAATCTTACACATATCATTTATTTATTATTTTTTATAAAATGAGGATAATGTTTATTACACTTAGTTGGTACTTTATTTACCTTGTACGTTACACTGTTAGAGCGTCTACCACGTTGTTGATAAAGGAGTTCCTTGAGGGGAAGCCCCATGTCTTATATATCCTTGTAGATACTGAGTATTCAAAAATGTCTGTAAAAGAGTAACTGAGGGACTGTCAAGTGAAATGAAATGTGAAAAGTGCCTTATAAAGTAACCCAAGGGTTGGTAATGTAATTTTTCTTACCTTTGAGTTTCTTAACTATAAAAGAGTGATCAATTTATAATTATCCACTCTATATTGCTAAAGATTATAAACTTTCTGAATGGGTTGATCGTGTTCCTCCCAAAACAAAGGGCTTTTATTTTTTGTTTTGTTTTTTGTATTTGCTATTTTTCCTTAGTTTTTTGTTTCGTTTTTGTTGTATTATTTTTTATTTTTCTTAAGGACAAAAGACAGGGGTGGGGGAGTCTATCAAAAGTAATATTAGGCCAGAGCCCTTTTCAAAAGTGTAAAGTCAACCTTTCTAAAAGAAAAAATTGATTCTTGGGCTTCCCTGGTGGCTCAGTAATAAAGAATCCACCTACCAATGTAGGTGGTTACTTTGCCAACAAAGGTCCATCTAGTTAAGGCTATGGTTTTTCCAGTGGTCATGTATGGATGTGAGAGTTGGACTGTGAAGAAAGCTGAGTGCCGAAGAATTGATGCTTTTGAACTATGGTGTTGGAGAAGACTCTTGAGAGTCCCTTGGACTGCAAGGAGATCGGCCCTGGGATTTCTTTGGAGGGAATGATGCTGAAGCTGAAACTCCAGTACTTTGGCCACCTCATGCAAAGAGTTGACTCCTTGGAAAAGACTCTGATGCTGGGAGGGATTGGAGGCAGGAGAAGAAGGGGATGACAGAGGATGAGATGGCTGGATGGCATCACTGGCTAGATGGACGTGAGTCTGAGTGAACTCTGGGAGTTAGTGATGGACAGGGAGGCCTGGCGTGCTGCGATTCATGGGGTTGCAAGGAGTTGGACACGACTGAGCGACTGAACTGAACTGAACTGAACCAACGTAGGAAACAAGGTTCAATCCCTGATCCAATCTGGGACAATCCCACATGCCACAGAGCAACTCAGCCCAGGCTCACAAGCCCAAGCGTCACAACCATTGAGCCTGTGCTCTAGAGCCCAGGAGCTGCGAATACTGAGCCTACCTGCCGCAACTACTGAAGCCCACTTGCCTAGAGCCTGTGCTCCACAGCAGGAGAATCCACCACAGTGAGAAGCCTGTACGTTGCAACTAGAGAGCAGCCCCTACTCACCACAACTAGAGAACAGCCCAAGGAGTGTTGATGACCAAGCACAGCCAAAAAATAAATAAATAAATAAAATTATATACGTATAAAGAAAATCAGTTCTTTTTAGCATTGGGAACACAACAAGAATAAAATTCCCTGCACATTTTGTTACCTATAAGGTAATGGAAATGAATGGAGTTGACTTCCTTTTAAGATGGGAAAACAAATAGACCTACTTTTCATATAATTGTTGTTTAGTCAAGTGATGGTCAACTCTTTTGCAACCCCATGGACTGTAGTCCACCAAGCTCCTCTGTCCATGGGATTTCCCAGGCAGAAATACTGGAGTGGGTTGCCATTTCCTTCTCCGGAGGACCTTCCCGACACAGGGGTCAAACTTGTGACTCCTGCATTGGCAAGTGGATTCTTTACCACTGAGCCACCAGGGAAGCCCCTTTCATGTAGTTACCCACTCAACATATATTTTTGTTTAGCAAAAGAAAAAATGTAGTCTATTTACGTATTAATTTTTGCAAAAATGTGCTTAGTTTAATGATGTGGAATTTTTCTGTGGTAATTTATGTTGTTCCTCTCTGGTCAACTTAGGTAAAAGATTGATTTTTGAAGGGATACTACTTCAAATATGTGTGGTGATATACAATTTAGAGCATTTTTTCTTCTATTGGTATGGGATTTCAGCTTAATTCATATAGAATTTATCAAATTAACCGTGTAAAAAATTATCTTACTAAAATGAGGCTGATTATATCTGTGTGTTATTTCAAGTACAAGTATCAGAAAAAAATAAATTTTAAATAATTCTTATTTAAATGTTTATTCTCATACTAGTATTACATAGGAAGTCATTGTTTATATGATGTATTCATATTTTCTATATAAATTCATGATTTCTATATAGATTTTAAGCTTTAAGAAGAGTAGTTATAAAATATAGATATGACGTTTTGCATTTTAAACAGCTTTACCAGGTCAATATCACTTGCTAGTGCTGGGCACATATTTTGTTAATTTACTACTAATTACAAGGTAATTTAAATATCTGATACCCTTTAAAGCATAAATATAGCAGATTATTAAAATGCATTCAGTCATAAGAGATCAGCAATGACTGCTATGAAAATTACATTGTCCAAGTTAATTTCACTTTTATTAGTTTTAAGACTTTTATTGCACTGCCTCTCTTTACTTACAGGGTTTGGGAGAGATACCACTAGATACTCCTTCAGCAAAAGGAAGACGATCTCATACCGGCAGTGTTGGAAATACAAGGTCATCATCTGTTTCTAGGGATGCTTTCAATTCAGCTGAAAGGTAGCATCATTACTTCCTCCTGATGATAGTCTCATTTGAATATTTTCATGAATTATTCCAGGGGTGTTTGTCAAAATTTAATCAAGTTTTGGAAGTTGGTAAGGACTTAGAAAATATGAGATAATTTGATTTAACAAGCCAATTATTTATTCACAGCACCTTGCTTTTATGTGAACTAAACTTTAGTAAAACTTTAGTGTTATTGAACTTGTCAATATTAGGCCTGTCTTGGACAACTCTTTAATTTTTTTCAATTTATAGCCTCTACTTCCCCCCTTGATTATAAAAGTAATACATAGTTATGGTTAAGGGAGCAAAAAAACTGTATGAAATACAAGCATTAAAAGAGTATAACCAATCACCTGTAATAACCATCAACCAGAAAAAGAAATAATCATAAAATTTTTTAAAATATAATTATATATGTAATGGTGTAACCTGTTTAAACTATTAGGCAGTATTTAATAGATTGATTATATAGTTTTAAAAAATCTTTCAGAAGTATTATCTCTTTGGTATGTTTTAAAATATGTTTTAAACATTACTTTAAAAATTATATGAGTAGATGCATAGGTATCTTTCATATTTTCTGTGTTTGTATATCTTTGAATAATAAATTTTATAAAAAATAAAAATCCATAGAGTTTTGGAGCCTTGCTCTTCAAAGTATAGTTCACAGAGGAGAGTACTATATGCCCTGAATATAATGCTACTATATGTTATATATAAAAGTTAAGAGAGTATGTCCTGAGTCCTGAAAACAAATAAAAGTTATTTATTAAAATTTTTTCCTGTTTCTTTAATTTTGCAGCTATATGAGATAATGGATGTTCACTAAAGTTACTGTGATAATCACTTCATGAAATATGTAAATCAAGTGTTTGTATACCTTAGACTTTACACAGTGCCATATTTCAGTTATATCTCAATAAAACTGGAAGAAAAAAAGTGTAGGAGAAACAAAGACTTGCTTAGACAAAAAATGAGGCAATTTGTTGCCATTATATTTTCTTTGCAAGAAATGTTAAAACAGTTCTTTAGAGAGAAATAAAATACTATAGGAACTAGGTTGCTTCCAGAACAGAGATAGAAAGTTCAGCTTGAGAGGTTCGCCTTTAGCTAGCATAGGGTAACTAGGATTTCAGGAGGATTCCCCACCATTCTCTAACTGATAAGAGTAGTTTACTGTGCCTCTGTTATTTGGGCAAACGGTGTGAAGAACTCCTTTCTTCCTGGAAGTTGGGAATTTTGGTATGTCACAGGCAAAGGACCAATCATGAACAACTCCCCATTAAAAATCCTGGGTACTGCACCTCGAAGCTTCTTTGGTAGACAACATTTGACATGTATTGTCACAGTTTGTTGCTGGAGGAATTAAGTTTATACTGTGTGACTCCCCTGAAAAGGACCCTTGGAGGCTTGCATCTAGTTTCTTCCAGACTTTGACCCCATGTACCTTTTCCCTTTGCTGATTTTGCTTTATATCCTTCTACTATAATAAATCTTAACCATGAGTAAAACTACATGCTGAATCTATGCGTCCTCCCAGCAAATTACCAAACCCAACAGAAATATTAGGGACCCCCAACACAAGTATTGTGGCTATGGGTTATTTTGTGAATGTTTTAAAAGTGAATACATGATAATTATTTATTATGTTTGTGTTTTACCTTTGTTTCACTTTAGAGAGGTAACTGAAATTCGTGAAATCACCAGAAAATCAGTTCCCCGAAATTCCTTAGAAAGTGCTGAGTACATTAAAGTCATAACAGGTTTATTAAATGCGAAAGATTTTCGTGATCGTATTAATGGGATTAAGCAGCTTTTATCAGATACAGAAAACAATCAAGAGCTTGTTGTTGGAAACATTGTGAAGGTATGAACCGTCAAAATTAATTTTTATATTCAATCCATAGTTAATAAAGTTCTTCAGCATAATAATTGCCTTATTTCTTAATATTACATATATATATATATTATTTTAAAGTGTTAAAACTTACAGAAAAGTTTTGACTCCTCCCACTAGATGGTGACTCCTTGAAAGCTTTATAATCTCAGAGTTCTCAGAACCTGGCAGTCTGTAAATATGTATATTGAGTAAGAGAGGCCCTTGGTAGCCTGATGGTTAGGATTCTAGACCTTCACTCATAACCCAGGTTCAGTCCCTGGTTGGGGAACTATGATCCCCAAAAGCCATGCAGTGGGGCCAAAAAAAAAAAAGAATTGAGCGAATCAATCAGTATTTTAAAAACCAGGGCATTTAAGAGACTTGATATTCAGTTTAGTTCAGTCGCTCAGTTCTGTCCAACTCTCTGCAACCCCATGGACTGCAGCACTCCAGGCTTCCCTGTCCATCACCAACTCCCAGAGCTTGCTCAAACTCATGTCCATCGAGTCGATGATGCCATCCAACCATCTCATCCTCTGTTGTCCCCTTCTCTTCCTGCCTTCCATCTTTCCCAGCATCAGGGTCTTTTCCAGTGAGTCAGTTCTCTGCATCAGGTGGCCAGAGTATTGACGTTTCAGCTTCAGCATCAGTCCTTCCAATGAATATTCAGGACTGAGTTCCTTTAGATTGACTAGTTGGATCTCAAGAGTCTTCTCCAACACCACAGTTCAAAAGCATCAATTCTTCGGCGCTCAGCTTTCTTTATGGTCCAACTCTCACATCCATACATGACTACTGGGAAAATCATAGCTTTGATTAGATGGACCTTTGTCAGCAAAGTAATGTCTCTGCTTTTTAATAAGCTCTCTAGCTTGGTCATAGCTTTTCTTCCAAGGAACAAGCATCTTTTAATTTCATGGTTGCAGTCACCATCTGCAGTAATTTTGGAACCCCCCAAAATAAAGTCTCACTGTTTCTATTGTTTACTCATCTATTTGCCATGAAGTGATGGGACCGAATGCCATGATCTTGTTTTTTGCGTGTTGAGTTTTAGCCAGCTTTTTCATGCTCCTCTTTCACCTTCATCAAGAGTCTCTTTAGTTCCTTTTCACTTTCTGCCTTTTAGGGTGGTATCATCTGCATATCTGAGGTTATTGATATTTCTCCCAGCAATCTTGATTCCAACTTGTGCTTCATCCAGCCTGACTTGATATTACTTAGGAATAAATAATGAAAGTTTCATATGTAAATTAGAAATCTGCTTGTGCTAATTTTATATATTATGTTAATATGTATTTATAAATATGCATTTATATTTTATAACTTATATGGGAAGACTAGAAGCAATAGAAAGGGAAGCAGTAATAAATGTTAGTGGTGCCAGAGCATAGATTACTTATACTTCCTCAGAATTTGGTTCAGTCGATTCCATTAGTAATTTAGTCATTAAATTCTACTAGTAACCTACTCCATTATTCTTGCCTGTAGAGTTCCATGGACTGAGAAGCCTAGCAAGCTACAGCCCATGGGGTTGCAAAGAGTCGGACATGACTGAGTGCCTAACACTAACACTTATATATGATGTATATCATGGATTATTAGTTAATAGTCACATTCTCATAGAATAGCTCTTTCCTCACCTGACATAGTTAAATTGCTCAACATTTACTTCATTATATCTTGAATTTACAAAAGCTAAGAATTAGAAGAGGGAGTCTCTATTGTTTAAGTACTCAGATTAAGAGGTAATAATAAAAACTTAAATCTGAAACTAGGTCAAATCTCTAGTAAAACCTACACGTCTACTTCTGTTACAAATAGAGATAAGAATAGAAACCTTTAAGTTCTTAAAGTTAGCTAAACTAACCTACACTTTCAGAAAACAGCATTTTTTATTGAACCAAATTTCTCAACCTTAATTTAGTAGGATCTCTTTTTAGGTGGATTTTGAAGGCTTCTTTTCTTGCTGTAAGAAGATTGGACACTAACATCCAAATTTTTATGAAGTTCCTGTTGTCTCAGTCCAAGTTAAATGAGATGTGTGTGTGTGTGTGTTTTAAATAGTATGTCTATGCTTTAGTAGGATGAAAACTATGAAATGCCGTTAGGAATTTAAATATAATAGATATCAACATTATTTCACTTTAATTTACCAATTTACTTTCAGATCTTTGATGCTTTTAAATCTCGGCTTCATGATTCCAATAGTAAAGTAAACCTGGTGGCTCTAGAAACAATGCACAAAATGATTCCTTTGCTTAGAGACAACTTATCTCCTATAATCAACATGCTAATCCCAGCAATAGTAGATAACAATCTGAATTCCAAGAATCCAGGCATCTATGCTGCTGCCACCAATGTTGTTCAGGCACTGAGTCAGCACGTAGGTAAGAAATCTTACTTTGGCATTCAGATTATTTTGGCTTTACTTTTGTGCTTTCTCATTCTACACATTTTCTAAAATGCCAAAATCCTAGCTATTCAGTTTTTGTCACTTAATGTTGTGATAAATTTTTTAAAATTTGCTCAGTAGCAGTTTTAATTATTTTTAGTGATTAAATACCATGCCATTAAACTGACTTTCTCTACCTTTAATTTTAACTTTTCAGTTATTTTTCTACCTCAACATCACATCTGATACAAAGTGAACTCAAAATTGATCATAGATTTAAATGCAAGATTTAACTGTATAACTTATAGAATATATGAGAAAATCCTTAGAACTTAGGCCTGGTGAAGAGTTGTTAGCATGGCATTAAAAGTATGATCTATATAAAGTCCATAAATTGAACTTCATCAAAATTTAAAACATTTCCTTTGCATCCCATTTCTGTAACATAGTGGTTATTACGTTTACTTCACATTTACTTTGCAAAAGACTGTTTTTAGATCAAAATATTTATTTTTGTGTTACAAAAATAAGTCCAAATAGATAGTGAAATAAATATAGTTTTTAAGAGAATCCCATCCTGGACTCTCTTTTCTAGAATTTAGTAAACAATTCAAGTTTAGGTTGCTTCAGCACCTGTTTAGGATGCTATGAAGTCTCCATCCTAGAACCATGGTCCTGTAGTTTAGCTTGTAACTAACTGGACAAGTCGTCCTCTATGATGCCACCATTCCAGCCATCCTTCCAGACAAACTACAGATTTGCAGAAAATATTTGCAAACCATGTATCTGATACATATGCTTATCTAGAATATATAAGGGGGTTCCCTGGTAGCTCAGCTGATAAAAAAAAAATCCACCTGCCATGCAGGAGACCCCAGCTCGATTCCTGGGTCAGGAAGATCCCTAGAGAAGGAAATGGCTACCCACTCCTGTATTCTTGCCTGGAGAATTCCATGGACAGAGGAGCATGGCAGGCTACAGTCCATGGAGTCACAAAGAGTTGGACACAGCTGAGCAACTTTGACTTTCAGAATATATAAAGAACTTGTGGGAATTGCTGGCACTTCCACTGCAAGGAGTCCAGATTTGATCCCTGGTCGGGAAACTAAGATCCCACAAGCCACATAGTGCAGCTAAGAGAAAGAGAGAGAAAGAAAGAATTCTTAAAACTCAACATCAAAAAAAAAAAAAAAAAACATAAAACCCTATTTAGAAAATGGGCAAAGGACATGAAGGCAACATTTATATGGATGGAAAATAAACACATGAAAAGATGTGTAACATTACCAGTCACTAAGAAAATATAAATACAAATTAAAATCATGATCATTATACAAGTGTGTTAGTCTTTTTGGGTAGTTATAACAAACTACCATAGCTTGGATGACCTAAAAACAACACATACTTATTTCTCACAGTTCTTGAAGCCTGGGAAATCCATGATCAAAGCATCAACAGATTTGTTGTTGGGTGAGGGCCCTCTTCCTGGTTTATAAGTGGCCATCTTCTGGCTGTGTTCTCACATGGTGGAAGGGACGGGAGCTCTTAGAGCCTCTTTTATGAAGGCAGTAATCTCATTGATGAAGGCTCCACCTTCGTAACCTTATTTCCTCCCCTAAATCCCCATTTTCAAGCACCATCACACTGGGAATTGGGTTTCAAGGTATAAGTTTGGGTGAGGCATGCAAACATTCAGTTCATAGCAAGTATTAGAACAGCTAAAATTAAACATAGTGACACCACCAAATGCTAACAAGGTGCAGAGAAACTGGATCTGATACATTGCTGGTGAGAATGTAAATAAAAAATCATAGCCACTTTAGAAAATTGTTTGGCTATTTCTTAAAAAAACTAAGCATGCACTTACCTATCAGTTGTTTTCCTAGGCCTTTATTCCAGAGCAGTGAAGTCTTATGTTCATGCAAAAACCTGTACATAATTGTTCATAGCAGCTCTGTTTGTAATAGCCCCAGACTGTCAATTGCCTAAGTATAATTCAGTGGGTTAATGGTGAAAAAACTTGATATATCCATACCATAAAATACTTAGCAGTAGAAAGGAATGGGTTATGGACACATGCAACAGTTTGGATGGATCTCAAGGTCATTATACTGAGAGAAAAAAGCCAACCCCAAAAGGTCGCCTGCTATAGGATTCCATGTGTATAACTTTTTCAAAATGACAAATTTGCAGAGATGGAAAGCAAATTAGTGGCTATCAGGGTTTAACAGCAGTTTAGAAGGAGTCAGTATATGTAAAGCTATAGGTCTTTGTGGTGATACAATAGTTCTGTATCTTAACTGTAGTGATAGTTTCACAGATCTGCACATGTGATAAAATGGTATAGAACTATATACACATGCTGTACTAATGCCAAATTCCTTGTTTTGATGTATACTATAATTATGAAAGATGTAATTTGGGTGAAAGTACACAAGGCCTCTCTGTACTATCTTTGATATTTCCTGTGAAACTATAAAATTAAAAATTTGAAAAAAATCAATGAAGGTAAAAACTATCCCAAAATTTAAATTCTTTATTTCTTTTTCTTTTTTTTTGATAAACCTGTATACTATCATTTGGAATAAGATGCCTAGGAGATAAGTAGTTCTTTTTCTTTTTTATACCATATAATGGCTCCTTTAATATTCTTTGAGGTATTTTTACTTTTTATTTGCTTTAAGAATATTATTGTATTAAGGTTTTATAGTGAATTTTTTAAATTTTTAAACTGTAGATTAAATCTTTCTAACACATTTCATTCATTTACATGATTTTTTTCCTTTCAGTCCTACGGAATGGAAAATAAATAAGATCTTTATAACTGTTTAAAAATGTGTCTCTGTGTTATTCTTTTTGTTTAGATAATTACTTACTTCTACAGCCATTTTGCACAAAAGCCCAGTTTTTAAATGGAAAGGCAAAACAGGATATGACTGAAAAGCTTGCTGGTAAAAATTTTTAAATTGTTATTTCTTAAATAGTTGATTGATTAAGGTTACACTGATGGGCATTTCAACTCAATTTTAGGATAGCTACCAAGCTCAATATCATTATCTATGAAGTAGAAATAAATTGTATAATGATCTGTAAAAAGACCTTTTAAGACTTTTACCCCAAAAATTTTCTTCAAAAGAATTTTGTTCCTTTTCCCCCCCAGTAAAAAAGTCTTGTTATGAGAAATAAACAGGATCAATAAAAGATATTAAAATCAAATATTGGTACATATAGAAAACTGCTGTTTCAAATTGTGTTTAATGAAAGGTCCAGGAGTTTAAAATGTGTATGTCTTGATAAAACTACATTTGGAAAACACTGAGATGAATTTTTGGTTTGATTTCTGTTTTTACTACTTTTGCCTGTCATATATAGATTTCTAATACTTGAAGATCCCAATCTTTGGGAGCAAAGTTTCTGGCCTTAATTTTTTTAAGATGCTGAATATTTTAGCTCAAATGTCAGGAAAGAAGCCTAGTTTATTTTATATGCTTTTTAATTGTCAGAACTTGAATTTGTTTGGGTTTCTTTTAAAAAAAAAAAAAAACCTCACTGTTTACTATTTTTGTGTTTCAGATATTGTTATGGAACTTTATCAAAGGAAGCCCCATGCAACAGAACAGAAAGTGTTGGTTGTTTTATGGCATCTCTTAGGGAACATGACAAATAGTGGCTCTTTGCCTGGAGCTGGAGGAAATATACGAACAGCCACAGCTAAATTATCAAAAGCACTTTTTACACAGATGGGTCAGAATCTGTTAAATCAGGCTGCATCTCAACCATCACATATAAAAAAGAGTTTAGAAGAATTGCTTGATATGACAATTTAAAATGAATTATGAGTCTTTGATGAAATATGATGAACAAAACTGTTTACATGATAACAAATGGAAGTTTGTTAAAGTTAGGTTTTCAGTGCCTGTGCTTCTCATCCAGTAATTAAGTCAATAACTATTTTTATTTGCAGCCTATGAGTACACATCTGTCCTACATCAACCCTATCACTTGTACCCATCACACAAAAATCTAAAATAATATAATCTAATGCTCATGAAATCTGAGGCATGTGGAGTGAATCCAATTTAATATTTTTGAGAAAAGTCCCACTTATTTGCACTATTCTGTAGAAACTGCAATTTGTTGCCCTATATGTACAATTAGACTTTTAATTAAAAATATACTTTTTGTTATGTAATCATGTTTTGCTATGTCTCATTACTCAGCCTTGTTTAATGAAGTGGAAGAAAAGTCATTGAACTATGTTATCACAAACTATGTTTTATGTGCTATTTGTGAAAAACATGTATTTCTGAAATCAGTCTGCTAATATGATTGTGCAGTATTAGCTTGCTTTTGCTGCTGTGTTAAGTGAAATATTTGCTTACCAGTTGGGTTTAATCATCTACATAATTGTGAAATTTTACAAGTTATAATAAAGCATGATGACCAAAGTTTTAGAAAACATTTAAACATTAAATGCACATTTAAGAAAACGTGTTGAATGTAACTTCCCTATTTTTGTGTGCAAACGCTAAATTTTTATGTCTATATGTCCTGACATTTATAAAGGTGTTATTTTGCTGCCCAGTTGTATAATTCTCAAGTATAGTGCCAGGTCTTCTCTAGCTTTTCTCAGAATTCTTGGGCTACAAGTACTGTATGCATCTTAAAAAAGAAAAGGAATGTTATATAATAAAAGGATTTATTTCTGTAGATGTGTGAGAGGTGTCCTATTTTTCCAACTTCAATGTATATTAAAATGGGAAATATATATATATCAGGTATTGACCTCTACGGGTATTGACCTATCACTTTCACCTGTTATACTTGATGCAGTTTTGACCTATCTCTATTGACCTAACAGTAGACCTGGGTTATAGTTATAGTTTTACAGAAAATTATCTCTATGAACTTGCGCAAGCCACTTGCCAGATACAGGCCTCGGTTTTCTCATCTGTGACCTGTGAAGACTAGACTAGATGATTTTTAAGGTTCCATTTTGCTCTAAAATTCTGTGATTCTATGTTGTAGTTTACTCTAAGATCACTTTATTACAATTGTAGACTGTCTTCATTCTTTTTCACTTCTTGTGTCATTAACAAATGTATACATTTGTAATGTGTTTGGCTACTTTTTAAATTGTGGTTCTTTGTATTAATCTGTAATTTCTGAGCGCAACAGTAAAAAAAAAAAGATTGAAGCTAATCTGAAAGGAGAGTAAAGATGTGGCTACTTTTCCTGTATTTATATACACATTTATAATTACATACATCTAAAATTCATTTTCTTCTAAATGTATTGTATTATATGCCTATTATTTAGGTCAAAAGTTAGCAAACATTTTCTGTAAAGCACCAGAAAATAAATAATTTTGGCTTCGTAAGCCACAGATTGTGGCATATTCTTCGTTTTGCTCTTTTGAAAAAGAAGAAAAACAATCCTTTACAAATATAAAAAAGTTCTTAGCTTGGGCCTCTGATGTAGTTTGCCAGAGCACCTGGCCTAGACTTTTGACTTCACTTGTAACTCTGAAATCACCATTAAATTTTGCTTCACCCTTTATGATACTTATTATTAAAACAGTTACAGATTCTAAATTTTATTAATTTTAACCATTGCCCTTGTTTCATTGCAAATGTGCCTACTAAAGTTAACACTGATTGTTGGATATATTGAAGGTAAATTTTACATTAGAGGCCAAAGAAGAGCACTACTATATACATAAATTTAGTCATCCATCATTTTCAGTAGATAAAAGTTTGAATTTTGCATTGAAAAAAGTACAGTAAGTATATGACTATTAATAATGTGGAAAATTCATGTAGTCTGTGTGTTTTTGTTATAAATAAAATAGCCATAACAGAGTCTCACACCTTAAATATTTTTCTCTATATTAGCAACTTGTGGATACTGAGCACGCAGAAGTCTAGCATATTGCCAAGAACTGTTACTAATCTGGAAGTCAAAAAGAACTGAAGACTTCTAGAACTGATAGAACTAAAGAAAAGCTGAAGGTGTAAATAAAGGAATTTTTTTTTACACTATCACACCACCAGCGGTGCAAATCAAAAAAAAATAAAAGAATTTAAATGGCATATTTACCCAACAGAATCGATAGCATATATTTATTTAAAATGTTAACCACAGGACAGTGTTCACAATATGTTAAAGGGAAAAGCCTGATTACGTACATATAGTGTCTCTTTATTAAACAGACACACACACAAGACAGAACTGGAATTGTATACACCAATATGAGACTAATGGTAATCTCTGGATAAAAAGTTAATTTTTTCAGTGTACTATTATCCAGTTTTTATTTTTTTCAGAAATGAGCAACGTGTATTGCCTGTGTAATAAAATTTAAATTTCATAAAGTCTGAAAATAAAGGTAACAGAAGAAAAGAGACAAAGTAGTGAAAATCAAAGTGCTTAGGAAGGTAGTGAAATGACTAGAAGGAAGATGAGAAGAAATAAAAGCAACAAATTATAAACAGCATAAGACTTCAATTTAGAAAGCATGGATCTGGAACCCAGTTTTACTATTACTTGTTAAACCTTACATGTATCCTGCCGTTGAAGTGAGGTACAAAATTAACATGGGATTATGTATGAAAAAGCATTTGTAAACTCAAATTCTACCCAAAGTTAATTTTCCCAGCAGCAAATGAAGTTGAGGAAAGATGGGCAGAAACCTATAGAAATCTTTAGTGCCAAAATAAGCTAATCCTACTTTGTTGCTGGTTAAGTTAAATAGATCAGATGAAGGGAAAATCATTTAAGTACTGTATTAACAATGAATTAAAGTCTCATAATGTGTACTGTAAAAAAGTACCTAAACTCAAACTCTTCTGTGGGCAACAATGGGGTAAACATAGATTTCAAGGGATTAAAGTGAATTGTAGGTTTAGCAAAATAGTCTTTTTTTTTAGTTTTTAAATACTGGAGCATGGAATGTTTGATTCAGTGCTATGTAAAACTAAGACAATGGTGTGGTACCAAATTATGACCCAGTCTTGAATGTGCTGTTCACCTCTGCGTATCCTGGGTGCCTTGGCCTATACTGGGTGCTAAATAAATAGTACTTAAATAAAATGTTGAATGTTATGTATGTTTGAAGTATATTCTGGAGTAATGTTTTCAAGGCTTATGCTGCATCTAGTCAAGGGTATTTTTCCAATAGTCATGTATGGATGTGAGAGTTGGACTGTGAAGAAGGCTGAGCCCCTAAGAATTGATGCTTTTGAACTGTGGTGTTGGAGAAGACTCTTGAGAGTCCCTTGGACTGCAAGGAGATCCAACCAGTCCATTCTGAAGGAGATCAGCCCTGAGATTTCTTTGGAGGGAATGATGCTAAAGCTGAAACTCCAGTACTTTGGCCACCTAATGCGAAGAGTAGACTCATTGGGAAAGACTCTGATGGTGGGAGGGATTGGGGGCAGGAGGAGAAGGGGACGACAGAGGACGAGATGGCTGCATGGCATCACCGACTCGATGGACGTGAATCTGGGTGAACTCCGGGAGTTGGTGCTGGACAGGGAGGCCTGGCGCGCTGCGATTCATGGG
This sequence comes from Capricornis sumatraensis, assembly GCF_032405125.1. NCBI lineage: Eukaryota > Metazoa > Chordata > Mammalia > Artiodactyla > Bovidae > Capricornis > Capricornis sumatraensis. The sequence continues at coordinate 61,873,806 of NC_091087.1, forward strand.
GTCGCAAAGAGTCAGACACGACTGAGCGACTGAACTGAACTGAACCAGTAGAAGACAGATAGCTGGTCGGAAACATCCATCTGAAGGCATCCTGTGGCAAATGGATTTCATCCAATGTTCCAGCCTAGTGGATTGAGAAGGTACGCCTTTTCAATGTGTTAAAAGATTGGGAGGTTACCGGAGGTTTCAACAAGAGAGAGGGTAGTGATCTCCCAGATTCTAGACAGTAAAGGTCTAAAGAACAGAAGCACTGAGAATTGAAAGAAAAGGTCTGAAAGGTACTCTCATGGCAGGCTTGACTAAACTGATGACATACTTAGATTTGGAACATAAAGGAGTCAAAGTTAATAAAGTTTTCTCACTCTAGAGACGTGGATGGTGATACCATTAACTGAAATGGAGAATACTCCGAGGAAAAGCAGTTGGTGGGGAAGAGATAAGTGTCATGCTTTCGGAGCCCTGTGAGAGAAGTTGACTCTGAAGGCAGAGTTCTGAATTCATTCATTCTTTTATTTATTTGCCACTGCCAGGTTTGTGGGATGTAAGTTCCCTCAGCAGGAATTGAACCAGGCCTTCAGCAGTCCAAGTGCAGAGTCCTAACCACTGGACTGCCAGGGAATTCCTGGGAGAGTTCTGAGTTTAAATTTCAGTTTTAATTTACTAAGTCTATGACCAAGAGGACAAGAGGAAAGGGAAGATAGACAAAAGGGGGAAAATATCCAGCTGGCATGAACAAAAAGGACATTTTTTAATTGATGCTTATTGTTTAATCATTAAGTTAGGTCCAACTCTTTCACAACCCTCTGGACTGCAGCCCAAAAGGCTCCTCTGTCCATGGGATTTTCCAGACAAGAATACTGGAGAGGGTTATCATTTCCTTCTCCGGAGTCCAAATATCATCGTGAGATTTATGAGTTTAAGGCTGAATTTCTGTTCATTTTTAGGTAAAGGGGTGAATTTTAGGCAGTTGTTTGCCCAAAAAAGAATAACAGCATTTTTCTTTGGCGGGGCGGGGCGCTGTCTGTGTCTAAGATCTGAGGTACGAAAAGCCCTAAGGACCCGCTTTCTGTTTCGGATGTCCAAGTAGAGGGAACGCCGGGTAGGAGCAGCAGCCAGGCTCTCAAGGCAGCGGGGCGGGGCCTGCCCGGTCCACGTCTCGCGGAGGGCGAGACCTGCGTGCTGCGCAACCACGTGACTCCCTCGCCTCTAGGGGCTCCGACGCATGCGCGCCGCGCTCTCGAGGAGGAGGCTGTGGTGCTGGTGGCGACTGCTGTGTTAGTGGGGACGGGGACTGTTAAAGTGCCATCTTCGACTCAGCTGGCCCAGACTGTGGCTCATGGAATTCAGTGGCATCCATCGTCAGGTCAGCTGGGGCGGGCGCCTTGGAATTGGCCGGGGGTGGGGGGTATGGGGTGGGGGTGGGGGCGTTCTGTTACGCTGGTCTAGAAGGGGCCTGCCTTGTTTCAGGCCGCTCTGGGGCTGCGGCCTCGCTCTCCCGCCCTGTTTTGAGGCCTGACTTGGCCTCGCGGCCCAGCTGTCCATCCCTTCTCATTCCCACCTGTTGGGTGGAGCAGTGCGAGGTTTCTTTTCTTAGACCACTCGTTTCTCTTCCGGCGCCTTAGGACGGGCGGGGAACTGTGGGCCTCAACTTGGATTTAGGAAGCGCTTTGGGGATAAGTCTAAAGCCCTTGCTTTCGTGAGAGCTGGGAACCAGTGTGACTGGGACGACTGGAAGTGGAAGGGACCCAGAGGTTTGGGAGAATGCGATACAAATTGGGTAAAACTTTTAGGCGCCTGGTAGGGCGCGTTTCGCGTTCTGACTCTAGGACTCTTGAGTCACAGCACCCCAGAGATCAGTTAAAGCTTTTGGCAGGATAGAATGGAAGCAGCAAAACCAGTGTTTATCTTTTGTAGCCAGAGACCAACACTGCTGTTTTTCTCGTTCTAAAAATCACGTCTTCAGTTAGTATTATGTACTATATTTATGCCAACTAAAATATTACCTTTAAGTTTAATATTGCTGTTCAGAAATAGTTAGCACTTTTTTACGGTTGTAAAGGTTGTTTAATATTCCTGTTCAGAAATACTTAACACTTTTTTGCGGCTGTAAAGGTTGAAGCCTGAAAAAGCATTGGAACTTAAGTATTTTGGGTTCTGAGAGCTAGTAAATGGATGGAAAAACAAGCAAATACTGTCAGGTGTATTCTTCCCCTCCCCCCATTCTAAAGTTGTAGAAGTTGGAACTTTTCCACTGGTTGGCCGCCGGTAGGGATAATATTAATGAAAGGAGTTCTGCTAAGGAAGACAAGTTCTCAAGATTGTGTGCTCTGGAATAATTAGGGGTTACCAAAGATGGCTAATTAGTAGGTAGTATGAGATATTTGAAGTGAGAATTGAAAAGGGGATTTTTTTAGTGTCATGATATTTGGAAGTGATTTTACTTGCTTACCTATAATTGAATATGAAAAAGAATCTTATAAATCAAATGATAGAAAGTATGTACGGCTTTTTTTCAAGAGAAAGGTTAGTGGATGTATAAAATAGATAAATAACAAGGTTCTTATTGTATAGTACAGGAAACTATGTATCAATCTTGGGTAATAATGTAAATAGAAGAGAGAGAGGAGACCCTTCTGTGGTATGCCAGCAAATAATACCGCATAAAATATAGGATTTAAAAATTTTTTTTGAAAAATAGCCAGAGGGAGAAGAAAATAATTCCAGCCAAATGGTATTTTTTTTCCCAAAAATATGAAGGTGGTGCAAACATTTATGTAAATAAATAAAGTCCAGTTTCTGGAACGTAGCAAGTGCTTAATATATGGAAACTTTAAAAAGGTCAATCTGTATAAATATTCTGCTCAGCCTCTGAAAACAGTTGCCAAAGCCAGTGATTATGATAGTCTCTTTTTTTCCCAAACACTTTGAGTCTTTAGATTGGCTTATCTGTGGATGAGGCACAGAATGACTTAAGGATTGCAAAGGTAGTTGATTTGCAGTACTCAAACTCCTGACTTTCAGTCCTTAGTGATGACTTCAGATTCTTATATGTTCTATTTATGAAAAGAATAATAAATGATAGGATTTTGGTACCTCTGTCAGCATAAATACCTATAAAGAGATTAAGGTAATCAGATTTCTCATTTTTAATTGAGTATTTCTCATTTTTAATTTTATTAAAAATTAAGTCATCCTCCAAAAGAGCTTTTAAATGTTAAGATGGTATATTGAATTCTTAGATAAATGTATCTCATAACTGAACTAAAACTTAAAATGTATGATGTAGAACTGTACTACTTCGTGTACTGCTTATTCACATTTAATATATCATTTTTCTCTTACACTTGTGGACTTTATGCATCTCATTACAGTTTTATATAAGAAAGTGCAAAGTAGTAAAAAGGCGTGAGTTGAGAACAGAAGGAAGTTTTTGTTATTCTGAGAGAATATCATGAGCACAGGCTCAGGCATGAGCATGTGTTGTCCTCTATAAATGACAATAAGGAATACTGTTAGATTAATACCTTTGGAAAGTTAAGTTGGGTCCAGATATATCACTCAGTCTTTCAACATTTATTGTGCTATTGTATACTAGACACTTTCAGATTCTAGGGACATAGTAGTGAACAAAACCAGGGACCCTGTTCTCAGTGAATTTAATATTTCAATAATAATTAATTTATGTGTAGCAGTGTTTTTCCATTTTTTTTGACTGCAGCCAATAGGACATAATAGGACAGAGAAGGTGATGGCACCCCACTCCAGTACTCTTGCCTGGAAAATCCCATGGATGGAGGAGCCTGGTAGGCTGCAGTCCGTGGGGTCAGGAAGAGTCGGACACGACTGAGAGACTTCCCCTCCACTTTTTACTTTCATGCATTGGATAAGGAAATGGCAACCCACTCCAGTGTTCTTGCCTGGAGAATCCCAGGGACGGGGGAGCCTGGTGGGCTGTCGTCTATGGGATCACACAGAGTCGAACACGACTGAAGTGACTTAGCCACTAGCCGTAATAAGATGTTCGTGTAACATTGCAGTTCAATAATCTAGTAGTCAGATTCTGTGTGTATTTCAACAGTATGGCCTTAATGTGTACAATGCACTCTGATTTTTTTTCTGTTCTGTATTTTTTCTTTAAAAAAAATACACTGGTGCAAGGCATTCTGAAGTTTGAAAAACATTATTCAAAAGGGGAGATGATTATATTGTAGCATAACAGTGTAAATGAAGAGAATAGTTAATCTTTATAGCAAGGTATGTGTGATTATTTGGCATGAGGCTTAGAGAGGTTAAGTAACATGCTCAAAGTTCCCTAATGAGTAACTGGGCCAGATCTTTAATTCAGTTCTATCAGGCTTTAACCCAAGTGTTTTATTATACAACTTCCCAGTTGTTGTGAGACTTTCCTTGTGGCTCAGGCGGTAAAGCATCTGCCTACGATGCGGGAGACCTAAGCTAGGTTTAGGACTCTGGGTGGGGAGGGTAAGGACTGTGATGCTTTTTTACTTATTAAACAGTGGATTAGGTGTGTATCATACCTCCATGTGTATTGTATCTCCACGTATCTGTAGACCTGAGCCTTACTGTGAAGGAATTTGTAATCTGGAAAGGAAAAAACATCGAATGAGTATCATAAATGTGATTGTGTGCCATGGAAGAATGCTGTAGAAGCATCACTGGGGGAAACAAACTTACTTGGAGGATCTGGGAATACGTTTCAGTCAGGGATGTTTAAATTTGCCCAGATTAGTTGGTGGGCTTCAGTTAGGTTGAAGGCTTTGAGTGGGGTAAAGAGTTGGAGCAGCATTCCAGACAGACAGAAGAAACTACATACACTAAGGTCCTGAAGCTGAAATGAGCTGAACTGGAACACACAACAAAACTAGATGAATGTGATATGTTAGAAAAAGGGCAACAAGAGACAGCCTTTTAAAGAGAAAGTCTTCATTACTGTTGGATACAGTGAAGAGTAGATCAGAAAGATGAATCAGAACATGTCCAGTTGGATTTATAAACAAAGAGATTGTGACTTTGGGAGAATTTCAGAGTAGTGATGAAGAAGAATCCAAATTTAAGGGTAAATGGAGGATACAGAAAATCACTGTGGACACTGACTTCAGCCATGAGATTAAAAGACACTTGCTCCTTGGAGGAAAGCAATAACAAACCTAGACAGCGTATTAAAAAGCAGAGACATCACCTTGCCAACAATGGTCCGTACAGTAAAGCTATGGTTTTGCCAGTAGTCATGTACAGATGTGAGAGTTGGGCCATAAAAAGGCTGAGAGCTGAAGAGTTGATGCTTTCAAATTGTAGTGCTGGAGAAGCCTCTTGAGAGTCCCTTGGACTGCAAGGAGATCAAACCTAAGGAAATCCTAAAGCAAATCAGCCCTGAATATTCATTGAAAGGACTGATGGTAAAGCTGAAGCTCTGGTACTTTGGTCACCTGATGCAAAGAGCCGACTCACTAGAAAGGACTCCAATGCTGGGAAAGATTGAAGGCAAAAGGAGAAGGGGGGCGGCAGAGGCAGGATGCTTAGATAGCATCACCGACTCGGTGGACATGTATTTGAGCAAACTCCGGGAGATAGTGGAGGACAAAGGAGCCTGGTGTGCTGCAGTCCATGAGGTCGGAAAGAGTTGGACACAACTTAGTAACTGAACAGCAAGGAGGGTGTAGAGCAGAGATAAGCTTAGACAGCTTCATTGTCTTTCTGTTGTACTTGAGTGTGTTAGTGTGTTAGTCGCTCAGTCGTGCCCGACTCTTTGCCACCCCATGGACTACAGTCCACCAGGCTCCTCTGTCCATGAGATTTTCCAGGCAAGGATACTGGGGTGGATTGCCATTGTACTTGAAACAAAATCTAAATCCTCAACATAGCTTATGATTGTCCTTTGTTTGTTTTATAAGTTAAGCTAAGTTATAGTATGTATATTATAAATTGTTATATAAAAGATATTTTTACATATTTGAAGGGTAATGGAAGTAATCTAATATATTAAGAGAAACTGATAAGGAGAGCGTGAAGATAAGTTAAGCAACATGTTTGAGAAGTTAGGTTGGAGAAGTGATCCAAGTCATTAGTTCAGAGTTTGACCATTGATAGCAGCAGAGATACTTCATCCATTGTGACCAAGGGAAGGAGGAAGACAAATAATTGTTATGTATTTCAATTTTTATAGTAGTGCTTAGGGGTACAGAACAAATACTTAGAGAGCAAAAGGGAGGGAAGATTATAAAAGAGGGAAACACTTACAGGAAAACACGGGCAGAATACTTTTTGACATGAATCGAAGCGGTCCAGGGATTGAACCCGTGTCTCCGGGAATTTTTTTTTTCCCCAAATATTTATTTATTTGGCTGTGTTAGGTCTTAATTGCAGCACATGAGATCATCATTGCAGTGCACAGACTCTCTAGTTTTGATGCTCAGGCTTTGTAGTTGTGGCACACAGGCTCCAGAGCTCAAGGGTTCAGCTTAGTTGTTCCGGCATATGGAAATCTTAGTTCCCTGACGAGGGATCGAACTTGTGTCCCCTGCATTGCGAGGCAGATTCTTGACCCTGGACCAACAAGGAAGTCACAGCAGGTGGATGTTTAACCTCTGGACCGCTGGGGAAGTTTGACATTGCTTATTTTTTCCCCTCAACATTGCTTTTTGAAAATAGACATTTAGGGACTTCCCTGCAGTCCCGTGGTCATGCTCCCATTGTAGGGGGCATGGGTTCGATGCTCGGTCAGGGAACTAAAATCCTGCAAGCTGCAAAAAATGATAAAATAGGTGTTTACATGAGGAGGTTTACTTTGATATACTTACTAAAGACAAATTTTAGAAAGCATTCAAGTCAAATTGAGGGATATTTAAGCAAATCCTTTCATACTGTCTCTTACTGATCTGTTTTTCTGTGAACATGCCAAGCAAAGCAGTAATCTCGGAACATGCCCTTTCTGCTGTCTGTACTTTTCCTCTTCTAGATAGCTGCATGACTGGCTTTCCTGCTACCTCATCCTCTCTCTTATTCTTAGCACTTGATGCCACATATATGGAAGAAATTTACTTAGGGAAAAAAGCCTCCATCTCCCCACTGTAATGTCTGCTCCTTGGGATTTTGTTTTGTTCACAGCTAAATTGTCCTTCTCCATCTAGTATAGCCAGCAAAAAACTGGATGTTCATTATTTGAAGAGGGTAAAACCAGAGAAGTTGGCATAGCTGGTGGGAGGTGGGGCAGGGGTGAAGGGTCTTAGTGAAAATGGGAAATTGAAAGAAAGTCTGTGTGTTGAATGGTACGATCACAAGCCTGGTTTGTCTTCTTTGCTCCCAGAATGCTTGTTGCCTTACTCAAGTTGAAACATTCTTCTTTGGCAAAACATAACCCAAGGGAAGCAGTGTAGAACACTGACATTTAATGGGTTCTACCCGCAAAGAATGCCATCCTAAGAATTCCCAGTGGTTAGGACTCTGAGCTTTCACTGCTAAGGGTGCAGCTTTGATTCCTCGAAAATCTTACCTTTTTTCAGTAACAAAAATGATTCTCTACAAGAGGGAGTAAATCAAGGAAGAAACAGATTTTGCTATAAATGAGATTCACCCCAGAGGATAAGTGAAAGGAATTCTTTATATCAAAATGAAGAGACAATTCTAGATAAGACAAGCAAATTTAAATTGTTGCAGAAGGTTAGATGGTTTCAGAAAGGACGGCACCAGAAGGGGAAATGGAATTGATCAGTATGAGTGACAGTTGTTTTGAAGGACCTTTATAAGGTCTCTTCAAGGATGTGGAGTCAGTTTTCAAAGACAGTGAAGCATATGAAAATGATAGATTTAAAGAGGTAGAAGCAAGGAAATGTGATTATGGTATACAAAGTAGCTTGAAAAAAATGTTTACATAGGCATACTAATGTAAACCTGAATATTGATTTAACCCCAGCCAAACAGAACTACATTGGAAGCACATGAGAGGAGAGTTGTGCATGTGTATACGGTATAATAACTAAACCTATATTTTATCTAATTAGCAAAAATCTGAAATTGAAAAGTCAGGAAATATTTTCAGATGAATACTGTGTTGATTACCACCAGTTTTTTGAAGCCAAAGTGAATAGGTTTTTTTCCACCTCCTTAAATCTCTGCACAACAAATTCTAGATGCACTGTAAAGTTCATTTTTATTTTCCTTATTAATTTTAAAGTTGTTTACCCACTGAGTCATGTCTGCCTCTCGTAACCCCATGGACTGTAGCCCACCAGGCTTCTCTGTACATGGGATTTTCCAGGCAAGAATACTGGAGTGGGTTGCCATTTCCTCCAGGGGATCTTCCCAACCCAGGCGTCGAACCCCGGTCTCGTATTCTTTACCACTGAGCCACCTAGGAGACAGTTTTAAAGTATAACATCTTGAGTTTGGATAACACTTTTCAGGAACTTGTTTTAAGTGATCTCTTGATCTATGTGAGTTTATAGTTTTAGGACCTTGGCATGCATTTATCTCATCCGATGTTCTCAACGGCCCTGTGAAGCCGATGGTATAAGTATTACTAGTCTCCTTTCAAAGTGAGGAAAGTAAGACTGACTAGAATCTCATCCTTTTAAGGGAGAGAAGTAGGACTCACCCTCCTCTACCCTCGTAATATTTACCAAACTAGTAATGAAAGAACTGAAAGTTCTAATTCCTAGTCTCTTGTATTTCCTCTTTTCTAATTGAATTATAGTTTAGCTGTCTTCTTCCATCAAAAATTTTTTTTGCTGTAGTAAAAACACATAAGATAAAATTGACCTTCTTAACCTTTTTTTTTAAAGCTGCACAGCAAGGCAGACATGTGGGAAATTGGTTCCCCTGACTAGAGAGTGAACATGCACCCCCTGCAGTGGAAGCGTGAGCTCTTAACCGCTTGATCACCAGAGGAAGTCTCTTAAGCATTTCTCAGTGTACAGTTCAGGAGCGTTGTGCATTTTCACATGGCTGTTTTAACAGATTTCCAGAACTTTTTCACTTTATACCCATGAAATTATACCCATTAAAACAACAACCCCCCTTTTCTCCATCTCTAGTTCCTCATAACCACCATCAGCTTTCTGTTTCTATGAATTTGACAACTCTAAATACCTCATATAAGTAGACTCATGTAGCATTTGTCTTTTTGTGACAGGCTTTTTTCACTTAGCATAATTTCCTCAGGGTTCATCCATGTAGTGTATGCTAGGATCTCCTTCATTCTAAAGACGATTGATGTTCCGTTGTATGTGTGTATCACATTTTATTTCTTTCTTCATCTGTGTTGGGCATTTGGGTTGCTTACTCCTTTGACTGTTTTGGATAGTGAGGCTGTGAACATGGCTATATAGATAGCTCTTTGAAACCTGGCTTTCAGTTAGTTTGACTATATACTCAGAAGTGGGATTTTGGATTATATGGTAGTTCTATTTTTAATTTTTTGAGGAAACCCCATTTTGTCTTCTATATCAGTTGCACCATCTTATAATCCCACCATAAGTGCACAGAGGTTCCAATTTCACCTCATTCTTGCCAAAACTTGCTTCCTGTTTTATCTATTTTTTGATAATGGCCATCCTAATGGGTGTGAGGTGATATTGTGAATTCTGTTTGCATTTCTATGTTAATCAGTGATCCTGAGCATCTTTTCATGTGTGTTTTGGCCATTTGTGTGTCTTCTTTGGAGAAATGTCTGTTTAAATCATGTTTTTCATTTTTTAATTGAGTTTTTGTTGTTCAGTTATAGAAGTTCTTTATGTATTTTATGTATTAACTACTAATTAGATATAAGAGTTACATATATTTCCTCCTATTCGGCCATTTGCCTTTTAACTTGTGTCCTTTGACGCACAGAAGTTATAGTCTGATGTAGCTCCGTTTGTCTATTTTTGGCTTTTGTTGCCTGTGCTTTTGGTACCATAGCCAGGAAAGCATTGCCAAGTTCACTTTCATGAAACTTTCCCCCTATGTTTTCTTCTAGGAGTTCTATCCATTTGGGGTTAATTTTTATATATGCTGTAAGTTAAGGGTTTTGCTTCTTTTTTTTTTTTTTTTGCATGTGACTATCCAGTTTTCCCAGCACCATTTGTTTAAGAGACTGTCTTTTCCCCATTGAGGAATCTTGTAACCCTTGTCCAACATTGTTTCTGGGCTTTATGTTTTTATTCTATTGGTCTGTTTTATCTTTATGCTAGTACCACACTGTTGTCTTCTTCCTTTTGATAATTATTTTTTTATACCTTTGCCATTCTATGTCACAAGTTCAAAGTTAATGGTTGCTGTTAGGAATATACTGGTACTAGTTCAGTTCAGTTCAGTTGCTCAGTCGTGTCCGACTCTCTGCAACCCCATGAACCGCAGCATGCCAGGCCTCCCTGTCCATCACCAACTCCTGGAGTTCACCCAAACTTGTGTTCATCAAGTCAGTGATGCCATCCAGCCATCTCATCCTCTGTTGTCCCCTTCTCCTCCTGCCCCCAATCCCTTCCAGTTAGTAATTGCCATATTATGAAGTATATATTAGAATAACTTATTTAAAAATAACTTTAGTGTGTTTTTCTTTTGGTCCTGTGATTTTTGAAGTAATCAGAAAAATGATCTCCCTGAGGACAAGGCTGATGTTCTTAACTCTTTTTATAACACTATAATTGCAGGGTGTGGAGTAATTGATAGTCTGTGATGATGCAGGGGTGTGGTAAATTTGCTGATTCCAGAAAAAACTTATGTCCCACTTAAGTATGCAATTAGAATAGGGCAGGTAGTAAATGACTCAGAATGTATCAACGAACAATCTTTTTTTGTTTGTTTTGGCAGTATGCTTTGAAATAAAAAAACACAAAATAATGACTAATTTATGTCTGGAAAATTTAATCTTCAGTAGTGTCTTTTCTTTGATGTAGGGGACAAAAGAGACCAAAATAAGTTGAAAAGCTCCTGTGCCTTTTCCTAGGATCAAAAATGGTAAACCTGGAAAAGTTGATGACGATAGTCAGTAGTTCAGTAGAAGGAAACTCTTTTTTCCAGGTTTGATTGTTTATTATTTTTTCTCAAATTTCCTCTTGTTCTACCCTGCTTACTTTCTTTTCACTTTCCCAATGCAGGCCCTCTTCATTCTGATCAAACTTTTCTCCTTGTCTTGGAACCAATCCTAATTTCCATCTTCTTGTCTGTTAATAAGAAAGGTTGTTCTGTCAAGTCAAGTGGTCTAGTTCCTATTTTGAAATAATTTATCATTCTTTTTCTACCCACTCCAGTACTCTTGCCTGGAAAATTCCATGGACTGAGAGGCTCCTCAGAACCTGGAGGCTACAGTCCATGGGGTTGCAAAGAGTCGGACACGACTGAGCGACTTCACTTTTCAAAGTGAAGACTACATTCTGTTGCGTAAAGTTTTGCTAGATGCCTATGGTTTTCAATAGATTTCTCTAAATTTTGACTTGTTTCATTTGAAATTTTATATAATTGCTTTGCATGTTTTTGATCTCTTTCCTACTAGTTCATAAACCTTAGGATGAAAACTATCTGTGTATTCTCTACAAGGAATGTAGTATATTGCTGGATATGCACCGAGTAGTGGAAACTTTTTGTCCACACCCAGCCTCACCCAACCTCCCTTTGTCTTCACCCCTTCTCTGCCTCCTTTTAAAAAAATATTCCCAGAGTTACCTGGCTATAACTAATTCTTTCAGTGGCATTCAGCCTCAGATTCACTTGATTTAACATTTTAAATTTATCCCTTTTTTGGGAAAAATTTTGCTTCATACTGCATTTTGAAATGTGGTATAATAATACTGCATTTTATAAAAGATGCCCTTCATATACACACAAAGTATATATGGATAATATGGACTGAGGATGTGAAGTAGCATTTAAGAAAAAAAAGAAAATAGAAATTCAACCTCCTTGTAGTTAAAGAAATGCAGATCAAAATGAGGTAATACTTTCTGTTTTTCAATTTTAATCAGATGAAAAAAATTAAGTTTCTTGATACCTAGTGCTAACGAGGGGAGATGGAAAAATGAACATTCTCATGCATTGTTTGTGGGTTAGTTAGGAATGTACTTTTCTGCAAGTAATAGAAAAACCCATCTATTGATAATAGTTTAAGCAAATAGGGACTTACTTTCTCTTACAGTATATAATTGGCATGTTAGCAGTTTGATGACGTCAGGGCTGGCATTTCTTCATTTTTCTGGCCAGTTCTTTTGACCTTGTTAATATAGGTTGTTTCAAATATGTTCACATTCAGGGTAAGAATAAAGTGGTAGAGCCTACACTATTTACTGACTGTCTTTTTTATCAAAAAAGCAAAATCTTTACAAGAGCTCTGCAGAAGATGTCTTTTTCAGTCTCATAATCCTTACATGCTGCTGCTGCTGCTAAGTCGATTCAATCATGTCTGACTGTGTGCGACCCCATAGACAGCAGCCCACCAGGCTCCCCTGTCCCTGGGATTCTCCAGGCAAGAACACTGGAGTGGTTTGCCATTTCCTTCTCCAGTGCGTGAAAGTGAAAGTGAAGTCGCTCAGTCGTGTCTGACTCTTAGCAACCCCATGGACTGCAACCTACCAGGCTCCTCCATCCATGGGATTTTCCAGGCAAGAGTACTGGAGTGGGTTGCCACTGCCTTCTCCGAATCCTTACGTGGGGTTAGGTATATTGCCACTCTGAACAAAAACAAGCATCAGCCCAAAATATTAGTTGGGCTAATATTAACACCAACTAATATTTTTAGTGTATTTTATTTGGTATAAATTCTGACAGATCTGTATGTATTATCTATATAATATATGTGTAGTAGATATCTTTCTATATTAACACAGGTGCACATATTTCTTTTATTATTTCATTGTACAGATAACGGCATTTAATCAGATGCTTTTTGTCTGATTATTTATCTAACATAAAATATGCACAGTTCCCATTTGGTATATTTTCCATGAATGTCCTCCAGAGACATCTTTTTGCCAATTTGATACCTCATTGTTTTAATTCGCATCTTTATTAGTAAAGCTACAATCCTTTCATATGTATATTGGTCACTTGGATTTCTTTCTTTGAATTACTACCTTTAAAGCCTTAATCCTCTCTTAAATTATATTGTACTGTGTTAACTACTTATGTATTCGGAGTGTAGTTCAGGAGTAAATCAGTTTTATGGTCTGTTTAGTTTTGAGAATAATCCGTAATTTTTAAAAAAGACATGCCCTATAATTTAATGAGTCAGTTTCCATTTAAACTGTTAGTGGAAGAGATGAAGTGAATTGTGAAAAAATAATAATTCTTTATTATTTTATGGCTTTAACTGTAAGATAACTTAATTTAAAAGATTTTACGAAGTAATTATCCAGATGGTAAAACTTTCATAAGTACAGTTTTTTGTGCTTTTTTTCGTTGTTCTGTTGGCTGCCTGGCTTATGGGACCTAAGTTCCCCAACCAAGGATCAAACCCAGGGCCCCAGCAGTGAGAGCACCGAGTCTTAAATCACGGGGTTGCAGGGAATTCTCTCATAAATATGTTTTTAATAATGTGTATTCACTTTAAAAGTCACTCTTTAATTTTTTAAAATAATACATGTCTTCTATAATAAAATCTTCTAGAATTAAAAATTATAAATATATTTCAACAATATTAACCTTTTCTTTTCTAAAAATCTGCGTTGAGCTATGTTATGCATTTCCCTCTGGAACATTTGTGTCCATTATCACAGTTTGTTTTATTAGTTTTGCCTTTAGCCTCCAGGACAGATATTAAAAATATTGCTGTTTGCCAGGATTGGTAGCAGGATAGAATTCAGACATTAAATTTTAGATTCTTAGCTGAGAAGCATTGAATTCAAGATATGGTTGCTTCTTTAGGGAAGTAGCACAATATTCAGTTGTTTTATAGATGAAAGAACTAAGTTTTGCTCAGTGAACAATAAAGTGGCAGAATTTTGGAAAATTTATATATTATAAAATTTAATTTATAATGTAAAAACTACTAAACCTGAGTATGACTTACAGGAGAGCTCAAGAATCAAGTTAATATATTCTTTTAATAGCCAACAGGCTTTTAAAAGATGTGTTTGATAATGCCAAATAAACATTTGGAAGATGTTTCTCTTTGTTTCCACAGATCATTAACTGAAGGCGAAATAAACAGCTATGCAAAACTCTCACATGGATGAGTACAGAAATTCCAGTAATGGCAGCATAGGCAGCAGTTCAGAGGCAGTGGTAGAGCAGTCTGCTGATTTTAGTACGGAGATTATGAATGTTACAGAAATGGAGCAGTCACCTGATGGATCTCCTAATGTGAACACAACTACAGAAGAAAATGAAATAGCAAGTACTGTGGACCTTCCAGTGACAGAAACAGAAGCAAATTTCCCTCCAGAATACGAAAAGTTTTGGAAAACTGTAGAAAGTAATCCTCAGGATTTTACAGGCTGGGTATATTTGCTTCAGTATGTAGAACAGGAGGTTAGTAATTATTTCAATGGGATTAAACAACTAATATCAGACTAAGCCTTATTGTTTTGTAATTGAAGTTGCCTCTTTTATGATTTTCAGATTAAGTTGAATAAATAATGTATATTTTAGCTTCAAAAAATAGGTTTCATGGCATTTGTACATTATAGAGAGTATGATAATCAAATTCTAATGTTTGTAAAGACTGGTGTGTATGTATGTGTGTATAAAATTGCTAAAATTAAAAAAAAATATTACCCTGCTGTTTGACAGAATTAGTTCCTTCTGTTTCAAAGCTGTTGAGTGTATAGTTTTTAAGCCTGCCATTTATTTTATTTGAGATAATACAGGCATACCTCATTTTATTGCGCTTTACTCTGTTGAACTTCATCGATACTACATTTTCACAAATTAAAGGTTTGTGGCAATCCTGCATTAAGAAGGTCTGTTGGTGCTGTTTTTCCAACAGTGTTTGCTCACTTCTGTCTTGTTCACGTTTGATATTTTTTGCCATATTTCAGACTTTTTTATTATTTGTTATAGTCATCTGTGATCAGGGGTATTTCATATTACTGTTTAATAATTGTTTGGGCAATTTGCAGCAATAAAGTATTTTAAAATTAAGGTATATACGTTGCTTTTTTTAGACATAATGCTATTGCGTACTTAGACTGCAGTAGAATATAAACAGAATTTTTATGTGCACTTGGAAACAAGAAAAATTGCGTGACCTGCTTTATTGTGATACACGTTTTATAGCAGTGATCTGAAATCAAACCCGCAATACTTCTGAGGTATGCCTGTACATTAGAGGGAATAATAAATGCTTTTGTAACAGAAATTTTCAAGATGTTTAAACGCTTTGTTTTATTTTCATCAGAATCACTTGATGGCTGCCAGGAAAGCATTTGACAAATTTTTCATACACTATCCGTATTGCTATGGTTATTGGAAAAAGTATGCAGACCTTGAAAAGCGACATGACAACATTAAACAATCAGATGAGGTGCGTACATTACTGAATAAAATTATCTCCATTAGGTACTGTAAGCCAAATAATAACAAAGCAAAGACTTTTTTTTTTGGCTGGCAGTACCTACGATTTATGGTCAAACAATTTTATAGGGTATTTTATTTGCATTTGTCACTCTTGTGGCATTTGTAGCTAATATTTTCTCTCTTTGTTGGCAGGTGCGTTAAACCTCTACAGTTTGTCAAGCTTTGCAGTGCAAGCCTCTGTATTACACTGCAGCTTAACAAGTAGGGCAGGGCTTTTCTCTCACTTACATTTATTTCTCATTTTCCAAACAACATAGTTGGTTTGCCAGTCACATTTGCTACGTCTTATTGCATTTTTGGTCAGACGCTGTCATTGATGCTCTAACGGGTCTGTGCCCTATGGTCTGTAACCCAAAGCCTGCCCACACAGCCCGGTCAGAATGCAGGGACTGCTGCGCTCTGAAGATCAAGACTCTGCACGTGGGGATCAGAACATTGCCATGTTCTATCCAACCTCCACCCAAATGGTAATGGTAGATTATTTAAACAAAATTCCAGTAATTAGTATTTCTAAGGTTCACCGGATAACACAGTGTTGCCTCTCTGTTAAGACATAATTAAATATTTGAAGTACAGTTTGTTGTTTTCTTCTTAGGTGTATCGCCGGGGGCTTCAGGCAATACCTCTGAGTGTTGACCTTTGGATACATTATATAAACTTCTTAAAAGAAACACTGGACCCTGGTGATCCTGAGACAAACAGTACTGTAAGAGGGTATGCGAAAATAAGTATTTAAAGATATAAATAAGTCAGATATTCTGAAATTGATAAAACTACTAATCGATGCTAAACTGAAAGTATAACTTTTATATACTTTTTCACTATAAAAAAGTACCCTAGTAAACTTACACGCAGGATTCTTAAAAAATGGACATAATAAAGTTCATCCACCATTCCATACGCTGTTTCCTTAGGTCTCCAGTCTGTCTCCCCTCATAGTAAATGACTTGGTGTTTATTCTTTCAGATACACATAGATATACGTATATATGTGTATATACCTATTATACATATTTGTCTTTGTTTTTTTAATTAGCAATGTTCTAGACTTTCTCCCTGCCATTTTTTAATCTTATAGTATCAAGGTACTGTATTTTATTTAACCAAATCTTTATAGGAAATAGTGCTGTAGTGAACATCTCTTATAAGTCAGTATTTATGTAGAGCACTATAGAAATGGAACTTGTATCAAGGAAATACACAGCTACATTTATCAAATGTTCCTTTAAAAGTGGTACCAGCTTTAAACTCTCATAGTGTATGAGGGTAGTCACTTTCCCAGTCATGGCATATATTTTTTTAAAACCTCCTTATCTCAATTCATCTGTCTCTAGGTTTCTTGGTTTACCGTCTTTTCAAATGCTATCTATATAAGCCATTTTCACATTGCCTGTTTATATGATTTGATTACTTTACTTCTGAATTGTCCTTTGAATTACAGGAATTTAAAATGTATTTTTGGTTTTTATTTTTATCAAAGTATGTGCATATAGTTTAGACAGTTAATGTTAAACTACTTGTGACGAAAAGTGGTCCCTCCACCTCTCTTCAGATATTTTAGCTGTTCTATTATTTTCCAACATGTTGATAGCAGTAGCACTCTACTGCTTTCTGCTTCTCTTTCACTAGCTGTAGACGTTATCATTCTGTTAGGGTATATGAGAATTTTTAGTTCGTTTATACCCTGTTGCCATTCTTCATCTTTCCTATATGGATAGGTCTCATAGCTTTTTGTTTTTCTTGTGATTACCCCTTCTCTTTCCTCTGCCTCTTTTTCTGCTTGCCTGGCTTTCTTGGAACACTTAAAATTTTCTACCCCTTCCAGCAGCCACTTTCAGTAGTCAATACTAATACTCACTTTCCACGATTACAATTGCTATCTATGTAAGCTATTTTGAAAATTAAAAAAAAAAAATGTATCGTGTTATTCTACTTAATCTGAAAATTATAGAAAGAGAATTACGTTCTGAGATCTGTAAATTCTACCCTGGTCCCTTGGAGAGACCCTCCTGGGACCCCCTCTTCTGTAATCTGCACTGGTGGCTCTATTCTGATGCTTTTGTATAGCAGCTGTTTACAGGTTTCCTTATCATTATCCTGGGAGATGTCTTTACCTTCTAAGTTCTGTTTATTAGCTTATTAATTAGACTCTATTCTTTCTTGGTTCTTGCATACCTTTAGAGGAGTGAATTCCATAACTTCCTGATAAAGGATGCTTGGAATGAAAAAAAAAAAATGTGAACCCGTATATCTGAAACACCCAATTAATGAATCCCGTGGGGTATAGAATTTTGAGTTGAAAGTAATACTTCCTTAGGGCCTTAAAGCATTTTTCCGTTAGGTATTTTTATCATGTAGAGGTGTTTGGTTTTTTTCTTAATGTGGTTCAATTTTCAGTCTTTTATTAGTTTCTAAGTTTTGTGCCTGTCTTGACAAGGGTATATAAATCTTGAGTTTTCTACCAATTCTTTTTGTAGACTTTTTTTTTTCTGTCCTTCATTTATCTGATATTTAGTTTGTACCTTTTGTGAGACATATTAACCTTAGTTTGTGTCTTTTGTGAATCAGAGATTAACATTTTTTTTTCTCCCATTTTTTTGAACAGTCTGTCTTTTCTTCATTGGCTTATTTTTGTGTGTATGGATTCAAAATACCAATACTTTTTTATCATATTCTAAATTCTCAAAAATATATGGGTTTATTTTCTTGAGAGCTGTTTTATTAATCCATTTTGATGATACTGGGCCAGTGTCATGCCTTTAATTTCCATAGCTTCCTAGTTTCCTTTGAGACCTTTCAGGAAAATGCCTGCTGCTTTATCCTTTTAGAAAAATAATTTGTATTTTTATGTGTTAGATGAATGTTAGAATTTGTTTTCTCTGTTCCACCTAATTCTTAGTGCTTTGATTGGGATTCTGTTTAGTTTTAGATTAATTTAGATTTAGATTAATCTAAATTTAGAATTAATTTAGATTAGGTAGTATAGTTCTGTACTGTTAAAAATCCCTCTTGATTATAATATTTATTTTGAAAATATGTTTCTAAAATTTTATCCCATTGAGGTATCAAATCCTGTGATTTAAATTGCTTACAGAAATCTCTTGAAATGAGCATAAATATTTTAAAATAAAGGACTTTTTAGTAAACTTTAATTGTGGAATTTTAGAATCAGGAGAGAATTTTGAGTTTTAAAGTATATGTATATTTCTCATTACCCAAAGAGGCAGCTGGACCCCCTCCTTGGAGAGTTGTTTTGTCAGAAAACTGTTTCTTAAAATAAGATAAATTTTGTCACTTTGTCTTTTGCCCTAGAGGAATCTATTCAACAGACATTTCAAGTTTAACGAGTATTTTAGTGTCTGCTCTGTCACTCTTACATGTTTGTAGTATAATTTGCATTGCAAATTTATAGCATATAAAATAATATACAGCTACATAAAAGTACATTTATCTATTCCCTTTATATTTTCCCTTTTTTCAAGCAGCTGTCATATGCACTTGTCAATTATTCCTCCTTTTAATCTGTACTTGTAAAGTTGCATATAATTTTGAATTTAGCATTATCTTCTAAAATTTAGAAATATTTTGTTTTTAAAAATGAGGTATAATTAACATAAATTATATTAATTTCAAATGTATGACTTATTGATTTGATATTTGTATATATTGCAAAATGCAGAAATAATCTATTTCAAGTGATTTTATCTTGGGAAGATAACATAGAGGTAATTTAATTTTTCAGAACGTTTGAGCATGCTGTTCTAGCTGCGGGAACAGATTTCCGATCGGACAGACTGTGGGAAATGTATATAAACTGGGAAAATGAACAGGGAAACCTGAGAGAAGTTACAGCTATATATGATCGTATTCTTGGTATTCCAACACAGCTATATAGTCATCATTTTCAGAGGTGGGTGGAAAAATCAGACCATTAAAATTTTTTTGTGATAACTCTGGTAATTAATTTCTAATATTGAGAATAATTATTCTCTTGAAATGTAAGATTCTATTAGATGCAAACAAATTTATTTTGCTCAATAATCACAATTTTTATACAGTTTAAAATTTTGACATTTTCAATATAGTTTATGAACTTCACTGGTTTTAGATATAAGGTTCCCTTGATCTGTTTTATAGATGAGGAAACAGCAGGACTTTTCTCTTCTGTCTAGGATATTTCAGAGTAGTGAAAATAAGCTTTATTATCCTTATGGTTAACTCAGTATATAGCACATAATAGAAGCTTATTTGAAATGTAATAATTTACTCAAGGTACATTCTTGTCATTCATACAGCATCTTACGTCCAAAACAGTGAAGAACGTATTTTTTGTAGTTAAGTCCTGTTTATATTCAAACAGTCAAAAATTATCATTTCATTTTAATGAGTGCTGTATAAAACAACTATTTCTGTGTACTGTGATTTGCATGTTCTGTTTCTGATGTATTCAAGTATCCCACTGATATAGACTCAGTCTTTCTGACCAAGAAAGTATGAGGACTGTGTTGATAAATGTTTGCTCTTCTTACCTGCCATATTGTCTACACATTTTTGTCATAATTTTTATAACTAGGATTGTGGTTGAACCTGTAAACTTAGGTACTTTTTAAGTAAGTGATTTTCTGAAATTTTCTTTACTAAAAAGTAGAAAACTTCATGAAGCATTTGTAGATAACTATGGATCAGTTTGCTAAATCTCTGCAGACCCACATTAGAAATAGGAAATGTGGGTCTGAATGTGCCATTTCTCTCTCTTTTTTTTTTTTTCCATGAAATTTAGAGGAGGTGTGCAGGTTTCTACGGTATAAATGACCTAGGGAGATACTTGCTGAAAGAGATTAACACAAGGATTGGCATCGGGAAATTCTTGGTCAAATTTTAAAACTTAAATAGTTTTAATTTTTTTTTAACCTTTAAAAAAGATTTTAAAAGTCTTCTGGGACAAAGCAGGTTCCTTTCATAAATCAATCTAAAGTATAGAAAATCTAAAGCTTAGGTAGAATCTATGATTATAATTTTATTGTTGGTGAATGAGAAAAAAGACTAAGAAGCAGTTATGCAGACAGTATTCTGAGTGCCTTATAACTTTTAATCCTCACAGTAAACCATGGAGGTATCATACTGTTATTTTCTACATTTTATGAAAGTAGAGGTAAAGAAAGATTAAAATATTTGCATAAGATCACAGAGTTAGTAAGTGCTTGGAAGCTGATTGGAGCCTAGACAGTGTGGCCCCAAATTCTTGGTGTAGTTTTCTAAATTTTTTTTTTTTTAATGAATATTTCACTGGGTTTTTAAAATGCATGTATACTTACAATAGAGATTTAGTGGGTTGTGTTTTACATACTACTTTTTAATCTAGTCTTTTTCACTTAATGAGAACCACTTTCCTTATGAGTATCTCAGACTGATAAATAATATTTGTATCAGTAAATCTTATAGTTTATATAAATAAACTAATTCCCTTGACTAACTGCTTTAAGAACTGCTGAAATGGTTTCTTCTGTCAAATATACTTCCCCTGTTTAATTTATTTAGCACTTGCTGTGTACCTGATGATATGCATTTAATTTGAAGGAATAAAGGCCTGTAGAAATGTGTGCCTTGACTTGGCCCTTAAGTTACTCATAAGTGTAGAAGAGGAAGCATGTTCTAAAAGAAGTATTCTGAGTGCTGTAATACAAATACTTCTATTGTGTAGGCTTGTATATTGGATATACACTGAACATTATCTCTAAGAAAACATCTAATTTAACATCCCCCTAGTGTGGTATGATCTGACTCCTCAGGCTCAGTCCCTGGTAGTTCATAAGCTCTTAGACAAACCTAAGCACTAATAATTTCCCAACAGGCAATGTTGATTTATACTTTTTTGATTGTAATACCTTTTCCACTTTCCATTTATCTGGTGAACTCATTCCTTAGGACCCATATAGCTTAATGTTTTCTCTGTGACACTTTTTGCAGTTCACCTGAACAGAACTGTTTTATCATTTGTACCAGCACTCTACCTACATTTATTTCATTTTTCTTAGCACTGATAACACTCCTTTGAATTTATGTCTCCTGTATCTCACTCCTTTGAATTTATGTCTCCTGTATCCTCTACATGTCTGTCATTTTCAGAGGCTTTTTCTTTTTATCGTTGGAAAAACCCCTCGTGCTGGGAAGGATTGAGGGCAGGAGGAGAAGGGGGAGGCAGAGGATGAGATGGTTGGGATGGCATCACTGACTCAGTGGACATGAGTGTGAGCAAGCTTCAAGAGATAGTGAAGGATAGGGAAGCCTGGTGTGCTGCAGTGCATGGGGTCACAAAGAGTCAGACACAACTTAGTGACTGAAAAATACTCATCCTTAATACATAGGGAAACAGTTCCATATGTATTAGGCACTCAGCCATTCTATTAATAGATTGAATAAATTAGCTTTATAGTAGAAGAAGCTAATGAAAAAGTATTATGCGTATGTTATCACCATATGAAAGAAGTTTCTAATATAACATGGCAACTGTTTTAAAGTTTATTTTCAGTTTTACCTTATTTCAAGTGTATATCTTGACAATTTTTAATGTTAACATGAGAATTAAATGTTTATTTTCATACTACACATTTGAGAGTTACTTCCTCATTTAAAATTTTTTTAAATAAGGCTATCTATATTTTTTTCCTGCTGGTGATAAAATATATCAAGTTAAGCCTCTATATTCATTGATTTTGCAAAATTTAAATTAATTTCCAATGTTATTTGCATATGTTTGTAAAAGTTTTTTTTGCCGTACCTTGTGGCATGCAGCATCTTAGTTCTCTGACCAGGGATCAAACCTATGGCCCCTGCATTAGAAGTGCAGAGTTTTAACCCATGGACTGCCAGGGTGGTCTCTATGGAAGTTTTAAAATCCATGAAAATCTAGGTGTCAGTAGCCTAAATTAGTTATAAAAAACTTCGGGGGAAATCCATAAGTTATGGTACATGTACAACCATCTCTGAGAATTAGGTGGAAGATGCAGGCCTGGGTCAGAGGCTAGGTAAGAATATAAAAGACTTCATGGAGACTGGATTTTAGTCTGAATGCAGGGTAATAAACATTGAAGTGATTTTGGGGATGAGGATGGTATATGATCCTGTTTAATATTTTTTATGTTTTTTTTTAATAACATGACAGCAGTATTGAGGTGGGAGTGGGAGGAAGCGAGATCAGGACACAGGTTTATGTTTATTTTGGTAAATAATGAGGGCATGGGGCCATATTTAGAAGGTAGACTAAATTGGACCTGGTATCCATGGAATGTAAGAAATCAGGTGGGTGAAAGAGATTGGGAAACTTAGCAGTTGACAATATCAAGATTAGAAATGCCTGAGGGTGTTGATTTGTGGATGAAAGTGACACACTTGAAGACATGTTGTATATAAGGTTCCTATTTAAGATGGTATAGATATTTTAGCTCCTCAGCTTTGTGTTTTTGATTAAAATTTGTGTGTGTGTGTGTGTGTGTATATATAAACTAGTATCTGTAGATAAATGAAATTACATGTTTTTCAAAACAGTCTTTGCTTAAAATTTGTATTTCTTTATGCAGAGTGTTGGCAAGTGAATCTGAAATTTAGGGGAAAGGTTTGGGCTTTCCTGATGGCTCAAATGGTAAAGAATCTGCCTGCAATGTAGGAGACCCAGGTTTGATCCCTGAGTTGGGAAGATCCCCTGGAAAAGGGAATGGCTTCCCACTCCAGTATTCTTGCCTGGAAAATTCCATGGACAGAGGAGCCTGATGGGCTACAGTCACAAAAAGTCGGATACACAAAGATCCCAACTGAGCGAATAACATTTTTTTTCACTTTAGGCTTAAGCTAGAGTTGTAAAAGTCATTATAATATGCTTATTATTTCAAGCTATATTAATAAGATTGACCAGAAAGTATATAAAAACATTTGACAACTAAATGCAGAGCAGAATCCTTGGGCATACTAGTATTTAGGGGCAGACTGGAGGGGGGACCCCTCAAAGGAGATCAAGGAGCAGACTTGGAGGAAAACCAGGAAGGTAGTAACTCGGAGCCAACAAGTATCCATTTAATTTTTCTTATATAGGGTACTTGGTGACTTTAAATAGGGCAGTTTCATTGGAGTATTTGACATAGACACATGAATTCAGGAGTAATTGGGAGGTAAGTTCCAAAGGAACTGCAAAATTTGTTGAACATTTATAAGTAATCATTTATTATTTAGATATGGATTGCTATATTTAAATTTACAGATGAGAAAACTAACATTAGAGAAAGGATAAACTTCCTTTTAGTCAAATAATTAGTAATGGACAAAAGTAGGATTTCAGTGTATGACTTGCCTTCATCATTCCATTGCAAAGGCAGGAAGGAAATGAAGATGTCTAGATTGTTTTATCAAGTGGTAGGTTATTACTATAGAAAAGGAGGAAAAAAGGTGTGGGGTTGTTTGTTTTTTGGTTTAAGTCAGAGTTCCTTTGAAAGAATAATGTGTAAGTAGAAATATAATGTGGGATCTAAAGTTGCGCTTCATATATAGAGCTCGTATTTTTATTGTCTTCCATTAGATTTAAAGACCATGTTCAGAATAATTTGCCAAGAGATCTTCTAACTGGTGAACAGTTTATTCAGCTGCGAAGGGAATTAGCTTCTGTAAATGGACATAGTGGTGATGATGGTCCTCCTGGTGATGATCTGCCATCAGGAATAGAAGACATAACTGATCCAGCAAAGGTAACTAGACTTACTAAAAAAAATGTCCATGTGTGAGAAACTATAGACTTTATGTCCCTTGACTGCATGTGTGGTATGATTTGTAGCTCTTATAAAATTAATTTCTAATTAAGGTAGGTAGGAATTCTTTAGCTAGTGTGGTTTAAATATAGATTTAAAGCAGATGATCTGTTTTACTAAGAGACACCTGAAACTAGTGTAAAAGGATAATTCACCTCTGTTGTGATGTACGAGACTTGTTCTTTTTTTTAAGGCATATAAATCTGTTACTAATTTCAGTATCATTAATTGTACTTTGCATATAATTGATAACAGGCACCCATCACTAAGATTAAAGTGTGGATAATACTTAAATGTAAACAGTGATATTTTAAAATTTTAGTATATAACTTACATGTTTAAGTTTTTTTTCTTCCCAAGCTTATTACAGAAATAGAAAATATGAGACATAGAATCATTGAAATTCATCAAGAAATGTTTAATTATAATGAACATGAAGTCAGTAAAAGGTGGACATTTGAAGAAGGTGTAAGTGTTTTGCTTTTTTGTTGTCATCATTAATAGGTTTCAAAATACAGATAGGAATAATGTATTTTTCTTTTAGTTTTGGGTGATGTCTCTGCTTTTTATTTTTGCTTATTTAAGTAATGTTTGTTGCATTTACGGCTGCCATTATAAATTTTCCATTGTCAACTTTAGAAATATTAAATTCAGATTTATTTGGATTTCAAGTTGCCTGTTAATTCTGAACCATTTTATTCTAATTCAGTTTCTAAAATCAACTTCATTGAGTCATTTTAGGTACTATAACAAAATGTACCTATTTTAAGTAGAGTAAAATGAAGGCTTTTATTTCTTTATGCATTTTATTGAGATGTAATTCACATGCCATATACTTAAAGTGTACACTTTAGTAGTTGTTAATATATTCACACATATGTATGTATAGTTAATTTTAGAACATTTTAATTAACGTTAATTTTAGGACATTTTCATCATTCTTGAAAAACTCTTTAGCTTTTACCCCTCATCTGCTTACTCCTCCCTACTACCAACTCTAAGGTACCACTAACCTACTTTCAATTCTTATAGATTTCCCTGTTCTGGATTTTATGTGAATGGAATCATGTAGTATGTGTTGGTTTTTGTGTGTGTGTGTGATTGGCTAGTAAAATGACATTTGACAAGCATTGTTGATTATCACAACAGTCAGCATATAGGACTATCCTGTCACCTCAAAAGGTCCCCGATGGCTCCTTTTCAAGTCAGTAACCACCTGACTCTTAGCCCCAGGAAACTGCTTATTTACCTTACTCTTTTTTTTTTTTTCAATATTTACTTTTTTTTTTTGTTTTAGATTCCACATACAGGTGATAGGATGTAGTAGTATTTGTCTTTATCATTCTGACTTACTTCACTAAGTATGATAGTCTAGTTGCCTCTGTGTTGCAGAAAATGGCATTATTTCATTCTTTTTTTATGGCTGAGTAGTGTTCCATTGGGGCTGGATATAGTATTCCATTGGGTGGGGTGCGTGCGTGCGTGTGTGTATGTGCGCGCACGTGTGTGTGTACCACATCACCTTTATCCATTCATCTGTGATGGACACTGATCTGCTTTCCATTACTGTGTATAATTGTTCAGTTCTAAAATACTCAGCAAAGAATAAAATTTTCTGAACATAAAATTGTACAGTTCTGTTAAAATGATTGGATAATTGGAAAATAATTTTATTCTTTCAGTTTATAAAACCTAAGTAATTAAAGGGATTTTAACTTTAAAAGTCTTTAATCTTGAGATGTGGTGATTACGATTTTCTGGTTCATTATATTTATAATTTAAACAATCTGCATTACTGTAGTAATGCATGTTTTGGTGGTGGCTTACTTGCATTGTTATGCCATGTTTTTATTCCAGATTAAAAGACCATATTTTCATGTGAAACCATTGGAAAAGGCACAACTGAAAAACTGGAAAGAATACTTAGAGTTTGAAATTGAAAACGGGACTCATGAACGAGTTGTAGTCCTCTTTGAGAGATGCGTCATATCCTGTGCCCTCTATGAGGAGTTTTGGATTAAGGTAAGAAACTTATACGGTCTGAAACTTGAATATATTATGAACATTGATCTAGTGACTAACCTTTTTTGTACTTCTGTTGAATGTTGTTCATATAACTATATCTGTTGCATTAGGAGATGGTCTGCTTGCAACCAGATTTGACTGCTGCATATGCCAACCTCGTTGCCTCTCCGTCCTTCCTTACAGAAACTAGTCTAGTGGTTCAATAAAGGTGCTGAATGGGTTTAAAAATAGAATTTTATCGTTCTGTCACATATTTAATGGCTTGTTCAACTGTAAATTATTCAGTATTTCCTCTGTTTCTGTATGTAGTATGCCAAGTACATGGAAAATCATAGCATTGAAGGAGTGAGGCATGTCTTCAGCAGAGCTTGCACTATTCATCTCCCAAAGAAACCCATGGTGCATATGCTTTGGGCAGCTTTTGAGGAACAGCAGGGTAAGAATGAAGAAATTCAGTTGATATTTTGGGATTTAAGTTACTTTGGGATAAAGATACAGGAATTGAGTCTTGGGAACTGGTGTAAAGCAAAGGTCAGGTAAACTTTTTTCTTGTTTTCTATAAAGGGCCAGATAGTAAGTGTTTTGGCTTTGCAGGCCATATGGTCTCTTTCCTAACAACTCTGTCATGGTAGCCTCAAAATAGCCATAGAAAATACATAGACAAATGAGCATGGCTATCTTCCATTTAAAAAAAAAAAAAAGATCAGATGGCTGGATTTAGCCTGTGGGCTGTTATTTGCCAGTACTTGGCATAAAGGATATTTCCTAAGTTGAATCAAAAGCATAAACATTTAATTACTATTTCTAGGTAATATTAATGAAGCCAGGAATATCTTGAGAACATTTGAAGAATGTGTTCTAGGATTGGCAATGGTTCGTTTGAGAAGAGTAAGCTTAGAACGACGTCATGGAAATATGGAAGAAGCTGAACGTTTGCTTCAGGAAGCCATTAAGAATGCCAAATCAAATAATGAATCATCATTTTATGCTATCAAACTAGCCCGACATCTTTTCAAAATACAAAAGAACCTTCCAAAATCAAGAAAGGTGCTTTTGGAAGCTATTGAAAGAGACAAAGTATGTATTTGTGTTTTTTTAGAGTATCTTCCATTAAAAAAAAAAAGGTCTTTCTTGGTTGTTTTTCATTTTGGCAACTATGATGAAAGATTTGGTCTGTATGTAATATATTTTATTACTAAGTGAAGACAACAGTCCCTCTAAACTGATGTTGCCATTCTTTCAAAAAATTTTCACATTATTATGCATTAAAACGTTGAGAAAATTAACATTATTGGATTAAAAGTATGGCTAATATTGTGACATTTTCCATTTTCTCCACATTCAGAAATTTTATGGAAAATTTAGCAGTTATTAAGTAGATTAGAGGGCCCAGGAGAAACTGTAAACAAAGGCATCGCAGTTGCCTACATTGTAGCACATGTAGCAGTGAGATTATTCTCCTCTTATATAAAGTATATAAAGTATTTCCTTTTATATATCAATTAATGCCAAAAGATAGTGCCTGGGAAATTTCTCATTTTTTAGATTTTTCAGCAAATACCGTGTCTGTTTAGGACCCAAGTTTGTAACAGATTTGCTTCCAGCTGCAGTTGAGGATGATTGTCTGTGGTTGTGAAGATTTAGATTACTGGGGCATGTAGAGATCATGTTTTACTTCATATTTGTTGTGGTAGGTCAAGCACACTAAACAGGATATACGATTTTAATTTATTGGCATTTAACAATGTGCATAGTTTAGAAGATTCTATCTACCAATGTGTATGTGAGATTTTTTCTACCTGTTAATATGTATGTTGAAAATATTTAACATGAGTTACATTTAATAAATTTACAATATTGAATTTTTTAAGTTGAGACATGAAAATTAAGGCATTTTAAATATCTGTGGTCTAATCAGAATATCTTAGAAATATATGATTAATTGGTACTGCTTTTTACACAGGAGAACACAAAGTTATACCTCAATTTACTTGAAATGGAATATAGTGGTGACCTCAAACAAAATGAAGACAATATCCTAAATTGTTTTGACAAAGCTATACATGGTTCATTACCTATTAAAATGAGAATTACATTTTCTCAGAGAAAAGTGGAATTTCTTGAAGATTTTGGTTCAGATGTTAATAAGTAAGATCTTAATTATATATTATATATTATCTATTTGAATAGTAAAAGAACATTGATTATTTTGGATGGGACTTTGATGAAGAGTGCAAAGTAGTATATTGTTAAATTTTAAATGTTTCCTAGGTTCCTTTTTTCTTTAGGTATATATGGGGGTAAATTCAGTTTTGCAAACATTCATGTGCTTAAGAGGACGTATGGTTTGTCTTTCCTTCAGAACTATTTTCAGAATCTTAGCGTGGTGATTTTAAACAGTGAGCAGATGAGAGAAGGCAGGAAGCAGGAATTCTGTGAGAAAGGAAGTGAGTGAAGGAGTGAACCCTGAAACACAGAAACATTTAATATATAGGTCACCAAGGCTGTGTGTGGTTAATCTGGAATAGGAATGCAGTCTCAGATTGGAGAAGAGTGAGTGTGGTGCCAAGATCATGCCTAATGACCTAATTTTCATGCCTTGTAAAAAGCTAAAAGATAAGGGTGGTAAGAGTTCTCCCTAGGGAAAAGTAAAAGTTTAAGATTTAAATTTGCAAATTAGAGAGTAGAAATACTGATGAGAACACTGCTACCATTCCTTTCTTATCTGATTCTAGTATAGAAATACCCTAATAGAAATACCCTAATTCCTGTTAAGCAAGTATGTAAACTTTTTGATGGCTGAGTAAGATTTTAATTAAACTAAAAACATTTAACGTGAGTTACCTTTTAATATAGTTGTATATATGTGCTTGGCATATTAAATGTTTTATAATTACCTAATGCAAAACATGTTGACAGTCTCTAATGAGGGGAAAGAGGTACTGTTCTCTTTATAGACAAAGAGGCTAAAGAGAAATTAGGCAGTTTTTCCAAGGTCACTTAGCTATTACTTTGTGCAGCTGGGATTATAACCTACTTCAGGGCCTATGTTCTTAACCACCTTATGTGGTAGTTGAGAAGATACCTGTATGTGTCTTTTTTTGTTTTGCACTGAAGAAAGTATACAAAAGAAATGGCATATGTAATTCCATGTTTTAATCTCGGTGGATGGTATGGTGATACATGTATGTATGTGAGGTAGTGTATAACTATTAAGAAGGCTGTGATCTCTTTGGAACAGAAGCGATTTGGCAACTTTCAGAGAAGAGGTGGGATTTCATTTAGTTGTTACTGGATTCTGATAAGCTTTGTTCAGTCACTCAGTAGTGTCTGACTCTTTGTAACCCCATGGACTGCAGCACACCCGGCCTCCCTGTCCACCATCTCCTGCAGTTTGCGCAAACTCATGTCCATTGAATCAATGATGCCATCCAACCATCTCGTCCTCTGTCGTCCCCTTCCCCTTCGGCCTTCTGTCTTTCCCAGCATCAGAGTCTTTTCCAGTGAGTCAGTCAGCTCTTCACATCAGGTGGCCAAAGCAGTGCAGCTTCAGCATCAGTCCTTCCAGTGAATATTCAGGACTGATCTCCTTTAGGATGGACTGGTTGGATCCTCTTGCAGTCCAAGGGACTCTCAAGAGTCTTCACCAGCACCACAGTTCGAAAGCATCAATTCTTCAGTGCTCAGCTGACAAACTTAGGAGAGGCTATAAGTGGTGAAAGCAAATTAAAGTTCATGTAAAAGTAACATCTTTTACATTGGATTGGAGGGTCTTATGAAGCAGTGAAAGCTTGATGCTAAATGTGCTGTCTTAAAAGCTAGGCTGAGTTCAGAGCACATGTGGTACATGGTTGACAGTAGGAAGCTGTTAAGAGTTTTGACTGAGATGAAATGACATACTTAAATTTGGCAGTAATATACAGACAAATCTGAGATGCCAGTTAGGCCCTTGCAAATAGAGTTGTGGAGGGTCTGAGTATCAAGTCAGTTGTATTTGAAATTTAAAAAAGGGAAATGATATGGAAAATGAGCTGCTTAGATATTTAGATATCACTGTAATGAATTAATAAGAATTAATGTTCAAGTCAGACAAATAGAGGCTTAAATCCTAGCTCTTAATGTTTTGTACTCCTCAGTATCCAGATTCTCTCAAATGAATATTGAGTCTCTTGTTGCCAACCCGCAAGTTGTTAAACATCTTAAGGAAATTATGTGTGTGTGTGTGTTACTCGCTCAGGTCAGTTCAGTCGCTCAGTGTGTGTGTGTGTGTGTGTGTGTTACTTAGGTCAGTTCAGTTGCTCAGTGTGTGTGTGTATGTATGTGTTACTCAGGTCAGTTCAGTCGCTCAGTGTGTATGTGTGTGTGTTCAGGTCATTTCAGTTGCTCTGTGTGTGTGTGTGCTCAGGTCAGTTCAGTCGCTCTGTGTGTGTGTGTGTGTGTGTGTGTTACTTGCTCAGGTCAGTTCGGTTGCTCAGTGTGTGTGTGTGTGTGTGTGTTGCTCAGGTCAGTTCAGTCGCTCAGCGTGTGTGTGTGTGTGTGTGTGTGTGTGTGTGTGTTACTCGCTCAGGTCAGTCGCTCAGTGGTGTCTGACTCTTTCCAGCCCCATGCACTGCAGCAAACCAGGCCTCCCTGTCTATCACCAACTCCCAGAGTTTACTCAAACTCAGGTCCATTGAGTCAGTGATGCTCTCCAACCATCTCATCCTCTGTCATCCCCTTCTACTGCCCTCAACCTTTCCCAGCATCAGAATCTTTCCAAATGAGTCAGTTCTTTGCATCAGGTGGCCAAAGTATTAGAGTTTCAGCTTCAGCATCAGTCCTTCCAGTGAATATTCAGGGCTGATTTCCTTTAGGATGGACTGGTTGGATCTCCTTGCAGTCCAAGGGATTCTTAAGAATCTTCTCCAGCACCACAGTTCAAAAGCGTCAGTCCTTTGGTGCTCAGCTCTTTTTATGGTCCAGCTCTCACATCCATACATACCTACTGGAAAAACCATAACTTTGACTAGATGAACCTTTGTTGGGAAAGTAATGTCTCTGCTCTTTAATATGCTGTCTAGGTTGGTCATAACTTTTCTTCCAAGGAGCAAGCGTCTTTTAATTTCATGACTGCAGTCACCATCTGCAGTGATTTCGGAGCCCAAGAAAATAAAATCTGTTTCCATTGTTTCCCCATCTATTTGCCATGGGACTAGGTGCCACCATCTTAGTTTTCTGAATGTTGAGTTTTAAGCCAGCTTTTTCACTGTCTTCTTTCACTTTCATCAAGAGGCTTTCTAGTTCTTCTCTTTCTACCATAAGTGTTGTGTCATTTGCATATCTGAGGTTATTGATACTTCTCCCAGCAGTCTTGATTGCAGCCGTGCTTCATCCAGTCCACCATTTCACATGATGTACCCTGCAAATAAGTCAAATAAGCAAGGTGACAATATACAGCCTTGATGTACTCCTTTCCCAATTTGGAACCAGTCTGTTGCTCCGTGTCCAGTTTTAAGTGTTGCTTTTTGGCCTGCATACAGATTCCTCAGGAGGCAGGTCAGGTGTGGTCTGGTATTCCCATCTCTCTAAGAATTTTCCACAGTTTGTTGTGATCCACACAGTCAAAGGGTTTGGCATAGTCAATAAAGCAGAAGTAGATGTTTTTCTGGAACTCTCTTGCTTTTTTGATGATCCAACAGATGTTGGCAATTTGATATCTGGTTCTTTCTGCCTTTTCTAAATCCAGCTTGAACATCTGGAAGTTCACAGTTCACATACTGTTGAAGCCTAGCTTGGAGAATTTTGAACATTACTAGTGTGTGAGATGAGTGCAATTGTGTGGTAGTTTGAACATTCTTTGGCATTGCCTTTCATTGGGATTGTAATGAAACTGACCTTTTCCAGTCCTGTGGCCACTGCTGAGTCTTCCAAATTTGCTGGCATATAGAATGCAGCACTTTCACAGCATCATCTTTTAGGATTTGAAATAGCTCGACTGGAATTCCGTCACCTCCACTAGCTTTGTTCATAGTGATGCTTTCTAAGGCCCACTTGACTACACATTCTAGGATGTCTGGCTCTAGGTGACTAATCACAGCATCATGATTATCTGGGTCATGAAGATCTCTCTTGTATAGTTCTTCTGTGTATCCTTGCCACCTCTTCTTAGTATCTTCTGCTTCTGTTAGGTCCATACCATTCCTATTAGTCACTTAGTCATGTCCAAGTCTTTGTGACCCTTTGAACCATATTCCACCAGGCTCCCCTGTCCATGAAATTCTCTAGGCACGAATACTGGAGTGGGTTGCTGTTCCCTTCTCCCAAGTGTCACTGGTAATAGCTATTAAATGTGTACATATGCAGGCTGTTGAGGGAAGTTGAACATGCATGTAAATATCAAGGTCATTTTCAGAGAAATTTTAATAGCTGTGTTCTCTTTCAGAGAAGTCTGTGTTCAGGTTTATGATTACCTTAAAAAATAAGGCCATCTTTGTTTCTAAAAAATATTTTAAAAGTGATTGCCTGGTGGTCCAGTCTGGGTTAGCAGTCAGTGCTCAAAAAAGGGAAAAAGAAAATTACAAAATCATTGGTTTTAAAGTCAGTTTTGCTTCAAGTGACATTGTTTTTGAAGTTTTAAGTTCCAGTTGAAACCTATAATTCATAGCCCCTCAAATTTTTTAATTAAAAATTATCTCTTTAATCAATGATAATTATTCTGAAATTTTTAGTTCTCATTCAGTTTATCATGTAGCCAAAGTTTAAATATACTTTATCCTAACTGGTGGCAGGTGTCTTCAGTAAGCATTGTTAAATTAGATCTCAGAAGTACACAAATTATAGAACTGTCAGGATTCAAGGTTGTAGTAGAAAAAAAGTATCAAGGTCACTGTCTTTGTTGTGTGATACAGCTCCTTAGGCCCTTCCCATGTGTTAAAAATAAAACACACAGGTCTTGACCAGCATCCCCTCAAGCTCTAGCCCACTGTAGTGCAGAGAACAGGTACTCTTTCAGTATCTCAGTCAAAAATCCTGGGACTTCCTGATCTTGTTTTGGGTCATATGATCACCTCTAACCAGTTATTGGTCAGAGACATCTAGTAAGGTGATTGACCAGGCCTGTATCTCTGAAGCCTCATTTGAACCACATGGACTGAGAAGGAAAGTGCAAGGCAAGCAAACAGAAAAGGTAGTTAGGGCTAGGCTTGTCTGCTTGCTTGTTGTTTCTTCTAAACGATGCTCATTTCTACTTGCTTTTGTTTCCCTGAGTGGAAGTAACTTGAAAACCTGAAAGTTTTAAGTTTGGCTTCTGTGTATTCCAGTGGATTGTTTCTCCTTCCCTCACAGGCTTTTGAATGCTTATGATGAACATCAAACACTCCTAAAAGAGCAGGATTCTTTAAAAAGAAAAGCAGAAAACGGGTATGTAACTTCCTGCTGAATCAGGAAAGGAAGCTTAAAAGAACACAGTTCATAGTGGGAATCCCTTTAAAAATAATTATTACCTTTATATTGTATTTTACTTTTTTCATGATTTGAAATCATATGAAACAGTGTGGCCAAGAACTTCAGATTTGTACAAAGGTGACATTCATCCATTTGTTAAAGTATTTATCTATGGGAGTTGTGAAAGTTTCCATTTTGATCTTTTATTTAGATCAGAAGAACCAGAGGAAAAGAAAGCACACACAGAAGATACAACTTCTTCATCTACACAGATGATTGATGGTGATTTGCAGGCAAATCAAGCCGCGTATAATTATAGTGCCTGGTATCAGGTAAGTTTACATAATTATAATTGATTTTTTTTGGTTAATAGATGTCACTAGAAATTATATATAAATTAGGGTAGTCTTTTTTTTTTTTCCTTCTTTAGGGGAAAAAAAAAAACCTCTTTACCTTTGATCCATGTGTAAATACATTGTCTTTTATGATTAAGACTTGGAATTTCAGCAGTGAACACATGCTTGTTTTCTTTAAATAGAAACCTGCTTTTATTAAATTTTTATATATGGATCTCAGTCGTAGCTCTTGGATGCTGATACGTTTGCTTTTTCTTTTCAGTACAATTATCAGACTCCTTGGAATTATGGACAATATTATCCTCCTCCTCCAACCTGATAAGAAAATCAAATATCAGATGGAATGTGTGAAA
This sequence comes from Capricornis sumatraensis, assembly GCF_032405125.1. Lineage (NCBI taxonomy): Eukaryota > Metazoa > Chordata > Mammalia > Artiodactyla > Bovidae > Capricornis > Capricornis sumatraensis. Next base: position 61,908,257 of record NC_091087.1, read on the forward strand.
AGTATGAAATTATTTTTTTTTAATGAGGGATGTAAACATAGTACAAGCTTGTTGTATTTGATAACTTGTCTTCCCTGTTTCTGTGTAACATGATTTGTTTAGTAATAGGGGAAAATGTCACTTAGTAGCTTACCACAGATACTATTTCCTACCATTTATAAAATTTACTTTTTATTGGAGAACTATTTTTTTGATTTTTTTGCATTAAGTGGTCTAGAATTCTTTTGCAATGCATTTGCAACAGAGTTTTGTAGCCTTAAGGGTAGGAAAAAAAACTGACTGCAGATCACGTCAGTGTAGGACAAGATTCTGAAAACACGTAAGGGCTGGTTATTAAGGATTTACCTCCTCTTTAAAAAAAATGGATTTTTAACCTTTGCTGACAAGATACTGTCTGTGTGTTTTGATTATCCTTGTGAATTTGGATCTAACAGCAGAAACAATGCCTGTTAAAATATTGTCTTGGAATAGAGATAATAAATGAGGAAATGGAATGTTTGCATCCCTTTGAAAAAATGAAAATCATATCAAAACTGTTGTTTCAGGAGACTTTGTATTTGGAATATTCATGTTAAACTTGTGAGCAAGCTTTCATTTTGATCAAACTGATCATCTTCATTTTTGTAATAAAACTGAAGACTCATCCAATAATTGTTATGGATTTATTGGGGGGGGAATACCTTAAATTTATATTCACCATGCTTAGTGGTTTTATTATTAAATTTATATTCACCATGATTCTGAAGTATACGTCTCTTGAATTCAGCTATTATCTTCTTGACAGAATTTAAGTTTTGTGGCCTTTTGCTTCTTCTCAATCTCTATGCTTTTGCCTGCCTTATACAGAAAAATTTAAATATTTTAAGATGAGTGTCTCTGGCAAGGCTGTCCAGACAGATTTTACTGTTACTCCCTTGGTTTGGTGAACTCTTAGTACTGGTTAACCTAATCAGAACATTAATATATTTATACCACACAAATCAAGACATTGAATACATTTTTATTGAGCCTTTTAGTTTACAACATGAGGTAAAAGGCAAATCAGTTGTCTTTAAGTGATATTTTACACAACTGTAGTAAAATATTTTAAAGTTCAAGGGTTTATAATGGATTACATTTCTTAAAAGTTGAGGGATCAAGTAAACATGTTCTAACTTGAATTTTCCAGTTGACTCTTCGCTTAACAATAGTAACCAGCTCTAACTAGATACATGAGTTTCTTCACGGCCATGTTTTATTGTTGATGGTTTCTTCTATTTCAGTCAATATCCACTAATTCCACTTCAAAAATAAGTTTTGCATTTGGTGGAATTCTGTTGAAGAAGTTAAGGTAAATTTGATAAAAGTTGCCTCCTTCCTCACTCCCAATAACCTTTGTCTAAAATTATAGAATTTTAGATATTGGTAATTAACTGCAAAGGGAGGGATTTATAGTTGACTCAGGGGCTAGTACATACAAACTGAGAGGTTCCTAAAACTATTTTTGAATGGAGGTCAAAACCTGACAATATAGGTTGACTAAATAAATTGATCTTAAACTAGGATCTTCCTGCGTCACTAGGTACTCCCAGGTTAGCCACTACTTTATCAAGACTGTTACTCAGTACCTCCCGTCCAACCCCCAAAAGTGATTTCAGTTTAGCTGGGTGTGTAAGTTATATTAAAGTTCATATGAGGTACAGTACCTGATAGTTGCTGTGAATTTTCAGATGTTGAGTTTGGAGAAGAGTGATTTTTATCTGACTGATCTTGAGATACTTCACATGAGACTGTAGGAGCTGCAGCTGGCCATGGGATTTGGCCAGCTGCAGCTGGCCAGGGTGAGAAGAAGGCTATTGTATTCTCAAGTAACTGTATTAATAACTGATAAGACTAAAAAGGACTTCAAATTCCCTCCTCCCCTAAACTTATTCTAACTGGTCTAACTAGTCCATTGGAAATGGAACCAACAACTAAATTACCTTCCCACTTAGCTACTGGGTTCTTCTGCCTGTAACAGATTGGAATCATGGCTCTTCTCTTTTATTAATGTTCACACTGATGTTGGACCCATGGTCTCCTTCATTTCACAACTGGTAATCCCCAACATGTGTTCCATTTCTAAGCTTTGAGAACCCAATTCAATTGCCTGAAATTATACAGTAGCATAAAATCACCATGAGTCATATCTGAATCCTACAATTTGCTACAGTTGTTTATATTGAGCATCTTACTCCTTGAAATTTTTCAAACATTAATAGTAGCTTTTCAAAGATAGAAACTTAAATCTCGGTTTAGGTCTTGAAAATTAAGAGCTTAAAAATAGGAAGGGAAAAAGATTCTAGCTTAAGTTAGAATCCCTGTAACAGCAGAAAACGCTGTCTATATTGGAGGTGTGTTGACACAGGAGCATCTAAATATCAGAAGACTGGTCTGGACATTTTCTCTCTTCTAGAGGTTAATAACCTAGATAGCATCGTGCATGCCTTCAAGTGATTTTCAACTGTTTTTTCTTTTAATTACCAAGGGAAAAAGGATACTTGGCATCAGGCTGTCCTTTCTTTCCATAAGCCCATTCTGGTTCAATCTCCAGTCGAGCCTTTTCTCCTTTACTCATAGTCAAGAGTGCTTCATCCCACTAAAGGCAAGAACATCAAATTAAAACTAATGATACCTCACAAAAAAATACATGCAAAACCAGAAGAAAGGCAAGATTACATACAAAGCATTCTGTTACAGGACTTCATTATGTCCTAAGGTAATGTCCTTGAGTGAGTTCTTAAATCTTTGTCCTTCATTGTCTCAATGGGAGAAAAAAATTTTAAGGACATATTAAACAGTTTTTTAGTATAAATACTTGAAGTCTTGAAAATGACAATGTCATTTTGTACAAATTTGGATCTTAGGCCAAATTACCAAAAACAAATCAACATAATGGATATAGAATGTATTAACTTATATATACTCTGTTGAAATGTAACAATTATATAAGCTCAGATGATACAGATTTGTCACATAAATTAAGAATTTAGTTGAATAGAACAAACTTGCCAGTAAGCACATTAGTCATAGAAACAGAAAAATAGCTCAACTTGATATATCAACTTGGTATAATCAGGCAGTAGTAAATAGTGATTTTTCAACTTAACCTTTAGTTTCAAGATGTTGTACAGTCTATTTTGGGCTCTGGATAAGACTGAATAGTATTTTAGGTCTTAACCGCAGTACAAAGAACACCACATTGAGGGTTCTCGTGACTGCACTGAAATAGGCATTTTTGTTATTAATGTTTGTTCTGAATACAAAGAATTTAGAACAATAAGCAGGCCCTAACATGACAGCCTGATTCAGTTGAGGAGGATGATCATCAGCTCTGCTTTTTCATCTCCTTTAGTGCACTGCGATGGTCAGTATAGCTCAAGCCTAACTTTCCTTTTTCTCAGTTTCCTTCTGTTACCTCTCACACATAAGGGTGGGTAAAGGCATGCTTATATTGGAAAGATTTTATTTTTGGTGTTTGAGCAAATTGTGAGAGGTGACAAGGCTACAGGAAAGACTCCTAAAGCTTCTGTCAGTACTTCAGTGGATCAGGTATTTTACCTTTCTGAACCATGTATAAGTGGTACAATAGATATGTAACATTTTATAGGAACCATACAGACAAATTTAGAAAACCAAACTTACTTGTCAGTAATTTTGACAATTACTTCATGGAAAAAAAAAAGGGGGGTAAGCATGGAAGGAAATAATATTTGAGTTTATACTATATTACATGCTTTAAGTTATACCCATTTAATGTTTCAACAACCTTGGGGTAGGCTGTACTGTATGAAACCCAGAGAACTTAACTTGTGCCAGCTCATTCAGCAGTGACAGTGAAGTGAAAGTCGCTCAGTCATGTCCAACTCTGCGACCCCATGGACTACACAGTCCATGGAATTCTCCAGGCATGGTAGGCTGTACTGTATGAAACCCAGAGAACTTAATTTGTGCCAGATCAGTTAGCAATACCAGTGAAGTGAAAGTCATTCAGTCGTGTCTGACTCTGCGACCCCATGGACTACCCAGTCCATGGAATTATCCAGGCATGAATATTGGAGTGGGTAGCTGTTCCGTTCTCCAGGGGATCTTCCCAACCTAGGAACTGAACGCAGGTCTCCCACGTTGTCTCCAGGGGAATCTTCCCAACCTAGGGATTGAATGCAGGTCTCCCACGTTGCAGACGGATTCTTTACCAGCTGAGCCACCAGGGAAGCCCTTGATATGAAACCCCAAAGTTTGTTTTTATTGTTTCCCCAAACCTAATTCATTATGTCATGCCACAGGCAGCATGGGCCAGAATATATACTGGCTCATGGCCAGTTCTACTTACCCCTCTGATAACTTTGCCTATCCCAACCTTAAAACTTAAAGGCTTGGCATTTTTCTTCTTCTTTGAACCTGTAAGACAGATTTTCCTTATAATTAATGATGAAATTAAGTTCCAGTTGAAAAACATAGTGATTTAAGTCTTCAAATTGATTTCAGAACTTATCTTGCTATGCATCTGAAAATAAAAATTCAAAAAGCCAAATAATTCATCAAGAAAACTTTGGATGTAAAAATAATTATGGTCTAAAGGAGGGAGAGGGAAAGGACCTATATTATACCATTAAAATAACACTATTCTGCCTTTTACATTAGAATACAAATGCCTGAATTTGAGGCATTAATAAAGATTAGACTAAGCTTTATTTTTTGCTCTGCAATGACCAAAAGGTCTTTATTTACATGCAGCCAACATGTAGTGAAGTGAAAACCTCTTACTAGTATTAATAAGTTACAAATGCAAAAGACTTCTGGAAAAAAAGTGACAGCCAGAAAAAAAAGGTACTGCCAACACAAATGCTTTGCATGCCTTACAGCCAAAATGATCAGATTACATTTAGACTTACTCATTTGAATTTTAGACTTACTCGTTTGAATATTAGTATCAAAAACAGTCCCGTCTTGTAGTGTTCCTGTATACCAGCAGTGAACAACATCTCCCTTTTTGGGAAAGTTGGTTTTATCTCCTTTTTTAAGAACAGATTTTGTATATTTTGGTGGACCCTAGAAACAAAAAAAACAAAACACAGTTGTTAACTCATGTCCTTTTTTTAGCAGGAGGACAAAGAGAATACTTAACACGGCCAACTGTGACCTAAGTCCAGTCAGAGTTTCACAGATTGGGTAACAAATTATTTTGCCTCTGACTGACCTCTCAAGTTAAAAAGTTCACTATCTCATTTTAAGGCTGTGATGAGAATATTAGTAACTGTTCAGCTGCACAGTCGTGCCCGACTCTGCGACCCCATGGACTGCAGCACACCAAGCTTCCCTGTTCCTATCTCCCAGAGTTTGCTCAAACTCATGTCCATTGAGTCGATGATGCCATCCAACCTCATTCTCTGTTACCCCATAACTAGCATATCTGTAATTTCAAAAAACTTCCAGCTTCTCTGGAAACCAGTGTTCTTTTGATAAGATTAATTATGCATCAAATAATAAAGTGAACTAGTTATTCCCAAGGTCAGAAATATTACAGGGACGTCACTGGCAGTCCAGCATTAAGACTCCATGCTTCCACTTGCAGGGGGCGTGGATTCAATCCCTGGATCAGGAAGATCCCCTGGAGAAGGAAGTGGTAACTGGCTCCAGTATTCTTGCCTGGGAAAACCCATGGGCAGGAGCCTGGCGGGCTACCGTGCACGGGGGTTGCAAAGAATCAGACATGACTTAGCAACTAAACAACAACAACAAAAAGCTTTTAGACAAGGTTCTTTGCATTAAGATAAATAAAAGGTAGAGATAAATATAGACATCATGTGCTACAGGAACTTCTGACTTACATAAACAGTGAAGTCTGGGATGGTAAAAACTTCAGAGAAAGTGATGAGCCCAAGACCTGGGCCTTGAAGGGGACACAGAACTGACAAACAGAAGAAATTGAGAGAAGAAATACACTAAGCAAGAAATAAAAGTATGGACAGTTTACTGACAATGAGCAGACATTCGTGACTGAAAGTAGTAAATATGGGGCTGCGCAGGGGCCAGACATTGGACGGTTTTGTAGACCAGAGATGCAATCCAACAGAAATAAGAGAGTCACAAATGTAATCTTAAGTTGTCTAGTCACCACATTAATATTTCAACATGTAATCAATACTGAAGTATTGAAATATTTTACATTCTTTTTAAAAAATCATACTAAGCTTTGAAATTTCATATTTTATACTGAAGGCACACTTCAATTCAGAGTGGCCACAAAGTGCTCAGCAGCCGCATGTGGCTAATGACTGTTCTGGACAATGCAGTTCTACACAGTATGGAATTACTGAAGATTCTTGAGCAGGGTGAAGTTTGCAAAATATTTTAGAAAGCTTATTACTAGAATAGCTATTTGGAGCTGAATGATGAAGAAAGAGACTGAAGGCAGATTACTGACTTTTTCCACACTCCAGGTCTGAGGCCAGGGAATCCCTGAGAATCAGAAAGGAATGGATGAGGATTTGAAAGAGATCTTTGAGAGCCTTAGATCTGAGGGAGACATAAGGAAAAGAAAACCAATTCAGAGAGCTTTTAAGCTGGGAAGAAGAGAAGAGTTACAATTATTAGTGTGTATGTTGATATTTTGGTAAAAGAGAACAAAGGGGGATATAATGAGAAAGGAATAAGACAGAGTTGAGAATTTGCGTGAAAATGTCAAGAAGTTTATGTGGGCAATGGATGGGGGATTGAGCAAGGGATAGTATAAAAGTTGCTGAGTAGCAATGAAACTAGAAAACATGCTTAGCTGATTTTAAGAATTTATACAAAGCCCAGTAAAAGGTTTTATAATTCTATTTCTTCACAAAGCTTGCTCTGCAGTCCCAAAGCATGAAGAGAAAGCAGACAGCAGAGACCAGCACAATACTGGCCCAGAGGTTATGGACCCCAGGCACCAGGACGACAATGAGAGTACATGAGAAACAGAGCTCAGGCTGACCAGTTAAATGAAATGAAAAGAGGGCTTGAAGAAAAGGATATAGTTTAGGAGTCTCACAAGATCTCTCTAAACTGTCTCCAACCCTTACAACTTTTACTTTTAACTCAATCCCTTGCTATATTATCTGCCACCTCATACCTCCCTCACTCTAATTTTCTGGAAGATAATCTACATTGCCAATTGCTTTTGTAACCCTTCTAGTAATTATTACACTTCTGTTTACCTTAGTAGCTGCAAAAATTTTGCCCAGTATATAAAACGTTTATCAAATTACTATTGTCACTGATACTAACACTGCTAGGAATGAGTGAGCTTAGTTACTAGCAAGATATTATCAAAAGTGGCAAAATTTAGCTCTACTGAAGCTTTCCTAAGAGCTGTCCTTAGCTCTAGAAAGGCTGTCCATTTGCAGAAAGAGTTTTATCTGGTTCTTCCAACCTTGTTACCAAAATGTAAAACCTGGGTTGGGAAAGACGAGGTGGATAAACCCACATCCCGTAGTGAGGCTTGAATTAATTACTTCCATTGCCAAGGACATCATGTACAGTAGAAAAAGGCTAAAAATAATCAAAAGGAAGTTTCTTTCACTCAGTCCAACTTGGCTATAGAATAGGATCTTAAAATAGCTCTGAAAGCTCAGAACTTCTGGCTAGACACAGAGGCAATGTAAAATACAAAGTTAGAGGTATTTCACAGGGAAGGCTTACTAACTGTAAACCATTGGTTCTTAGGGGTTTTTTTCTTAGTGAGTACACCAAAGGAAGAAAACACATTCCAAATCAGTGTTTGGCTCACGGAAAGTGGCCATATTCAACCCCATCTTATTATGAGAAACCAGTGCTGTAAACCAAATACTTTCTCTCATTCACCTGAGAAATAAAGTAAGAATACATTATATACAAACCTCATCCAGAGTCTCTTCAGACTTGGTTTCTTTGGGTTTATCTTCATTAAGCTTCACATTTTTCACCTGCTCAGACACTTTACTTATACTTTCAGTACCCTTGAAACGCTGTAAGGAAAATGATCTCATGTTTATCAGATTCATTCTGGCTAAAAACAAAACTTACGGAAAGCATTTTAATCAACAGCTTATGTATCTCAAACTATCTCACAAAATAAATTCTGAAATGAGACCCATACCCTTTAGAAAGACCAACTCAGACTCAGAGATATGAAAACTATTCAATTAATTCTTTTGTGTGTGTGTGTGAAAGGTGGTCATTTCATAGTTAACATACATCAGGAAGAATTTCTTGAAATCTGCTTTTTTAAAGGCTCAGCCTAAAAGTGAAGTGAAGTTGCTCAGTCATGTCTGACTCTTTGCAACCCCATGGACTGTAACCTACCAAGCTCCTCTGTCCATGGGATTTTCCAGGCAATAGTACTGGAGTGGATTGCCATTTCCTTCTCCAGGGGATCTTCCCGACCCAGGGATTGAACCCGGGTCTCCAGCATTATAGACAGACGCTTTACCATCTGAGCCACCAGGGCAGCCCAAAGGCTCAGCCTAGATCTAACTTTAAATTAATGAAATGCAGCTGATTTTAGATTTATAACTTTTCAGCATCCTTAAGAATTTGCTGACTTAATGTAAGCTTTATTTTTAAAAACTCTGTTCTCATTCAAAATATCAAAACATCCCGCCATATGGCACATTAGCCATGCTAAATTTGACAATCCATTTATGATTATAGTTAAGAAAAAGTGCAAGTGGAAAAACATCAACATAATCTGCAAGTAAATGCATTTAAAACTTCTTTTGGGAATAAAATATCTAAAGTGATATGAAGATAAGTACTCACCTTACTTTCAAAAAGATGGTTATAGGCTGTAACCAAATGGTCCTTATTAGCTGTCTTGGCCACATTTTTAATGTTACCTAGTAATTTATGTTCTGCAAGAAACTGTAAAGAAAAAATTTTGGTTAGTCAAAATAATTTCCCTCATGTAAGAGAGGGTGTAAAACTAGAAAATGAATTTTATGTTAGCAATTATGAAGCAAGTATGTTTTCAATCATACTAATGATAAATGAAACATTTTATTTTATACTGTGTGTGCATGTGTTAGTCACTCGCTCTGTCACGTCCAACTCTCTGCAACCCCATGGACTGTAGCATGCCAGACTCTTCTATCCACGGAATTCTCCAGGCAAGAATACTGGAGTGGGTTGTCATTACCCTTCTCGAGGGGATCTTCCCCAACCCAGGGATCAAACCCATGTCTCCTGCATTTCAAGTGGATTCTTTACCATAGGGAAGCCCAGTGATAAACGAAACATCATATTTTACACTCTACTTCGGAACAAAAACAAGATTTAAGGAAGGTTAAAAGAAAAAAAAAGATACTGTTTACATATGAGCACACTTTTAACAGCAAGCACATTTTGGTAACTGGGCAAAGCTACTCCCAGAAGGATGTTCCCTGGCCCCTGCCCTGGGAGCCTCCAGTCATGTTGGGTTTAGCTATCTTGACATATATGTAACCCAATCTTGGCACACCCAAAAGCATTGTTACACAACTATGGATACATAGTGTTTGAGTGTATAGGCTGTGGTATCAGACCATTTAGGTTAAAATCCTAGCTGTCTGATTTTAGACAAGGGATTAAGCTGTCTCAAAGGCTCAGTTTCTACATCACGTTGAAAGATCAATAACAGCATCCTATGTCAGAGGCTTCTTGTAAAGATAAATGTAGTAATCCATTTTCAGTCACACAGAAGAACTCAAACATAAGACTAAGTTGTCAGATGAACACCAAAATACCACACTGAAATATCAAATCATCAAAGTCATGCACCTTCATCTTGAAATTGTGTATTTCATCTACTCTATTATTTCAGGGAAATATGAATTAGCTTAAGAGAAAATAATTCCACTAAAATGGTACAATAGTATAAAATGGTATCTCTGAGGCATGTTCATTTCACCCTTGTTTCCCCAAACAGTGTAGTTCTTGCTGTACATGTTGTAAAGTATTTGCGGATGTCAGGATTATCAATCAGGAGTATGAAGCAAGAGGGACAATAATTGGATCAATACCTCTCCTTCGAAATCCTGCAAAATTATAAACTACAAGCTTCTCAAAAGAGCCCAGAAGCAATTTTTCTAAATGAAGTTTAGGAATTAAGTTAAAAATGGTTGGGATACTACATTTAGACTGTGGCTTTCGTTTTCCCTATGTGGGAGATGCTGAGGGCACACAAATTTATACAATCGTTTAGCAATTTAAGATATGTGTGCTAAATCGCTTCAGTCGTTTCGGATTCTTTCCGACCCTATGGACTGTAGCCCGCCAGGCTCCTCTGTCCATGGGAATTCTTCAGGCAAGAATACTGGAGTGGATTGCCATTTACTCCTTCAGAGCATCTTCCTGACCCAGGGATCGAGAACCCGGGTCTCTTAGGTCTCCTGCATTGAAAAACGAGTTCTAATTTAAGATATGAATGATATTACTTTCCGAAGGAAAAAGCCGTCTGACAAAAATAACTTTTGACTACAGAGGATGGTTAAAATGGAGACTGTACTGAAAAATGCGGGACGTAAAAGTATTAAGAATGTCAAATAGATTTCTTAGTTTATAACAATAGGAGACCACTGTATACAAAATACGCAAATAGCTCCACTAAACGTAAGAGTGAAAAGGTCATTTGAAGGGTCGATATTTTAAAAGTTAATCCGCAAACCATACGTTTTAAAAAAAATAAAAATCACACTTAATAGTGTTTAGTGTTCGGTAATCGACGAGAAAGACAAATCGCAATCCGAAATCTTTTCCCTAGTAATATACACTCCCCTCCAGGGATCTCAACTAAGCCTCCAGTCCTCGGGCTCCCATCTCAACCCCCAATATCTCCTGGGTTCCTTCTCTTTCACGGCCTCCACCCTCACTCAAGGATGTCAGTAAGGTTCTAAATCTCCGATTGCTTCGTGCCCGAAAAGATTAAAAGCTGCTCCACTCGCCCAAGCAGGGCCGGCCTGAGGGGCGGGAGCGCGTCTCGGTAGCGCACGCGGGGCCGCTCCGGCCTTCAGGCCGCGGGCCGCCTGAGAGCGAGGGCGGGGGCACGGAGGAATACGGAATGTATGGGCATCTACGGGGGGGTGAAGTGTCCCTAAGCCGCACCAGCCCGGCCGCCCCGCCAACTCCGGTACCGAATCTGAACCGTGATCCTGCAGAAACTTGATAATGTCCTTCTTGGGCAGCTGCTCGCTGCGCAGCTGCTCAACGGTCCAGGCCCGCTGCGGAACGGCGGCCGCCATCTTCCCCCGCTGCCTCCGCTTTACTGAGCCGGCCCGCCTGGCTGCGGCATCGCCCCGCCCCAGGGGCGTGGCGCGAGTGCCACTCGGAGCTCGAGGGGGCGGGGCCACCGCGATACCCCGCAGGATTGGGGCCAGTGTTTGAGCGACGTCAAGGCTGTGCTCTGCGGGCTTCTTTGTTGAGTCCGGGGTAAAACCCGCTGAGGTGGCCGAGAAGACTGACTCCGCAGAAAAGCGCGAGATATCATCTGTTCTTAGTTGGGACCCTTGTGAGGCGACGACCGCCGGTGGTAGCGATTGTTTACCGCCCATTACCCACATTTGTATATTACCAACAAGCTGCTGTGCATATAAAGTCGATAATCTGTTTGAAGAAAACAACAGTATTCAGTCGTCTAATCTCATTTTACCTAGTTCTACCCTAAAAATTCACACCTGAATTGGCTCAGTCCTTGTCCATCAGAACAACCTATATCCTGCCACTTCCCTTTTAAACCTCACACAAATGAAACTACAATAGCAACCTCTTCCCTTTCCCTTCCCAAATACAAACACACGATAAACAGTTTGTCTAAAAGCAAGTCCAGACACTTGACCAAATAAAATAGAGTAGCTACACACAAGATGATGCTTGCTGATGGTGGTGATGAGGGGGGTGACATTATTTGTGGTCCAGAAAACCTCATGATGTGTGCGTACTTTTCCTCAATGTACAAGGAAACAAATCTACAGAGATTACTCAAAGCCGCCAGGTTTAGAGTGGAGAAATCCGGAATTGTATCCAAGTTGGAGGTAGAATGCTATCGCTAGAGTAGAAAAATATCACCCAGACGCTGATTTTATTGCTCTATATCGTTTATGAAGAGGTAATGATGGAGCATCAGGACATTTTTTTTCCTGTGGAATTCTCCAACGAATATCAGGACCATACCATTCACTTCCCTTTAAACAATAAAAATATTAAGATAGGAGGTTGCTACTCCTGAAAAAGAGAGCTGGCATTTTGTTTTCTCAGTCTGGATAAAGAAATAAGGTGTTAAGTAATTTTATCTAAACACGTTTGTTTTTCACCTTATCTACCGATTTTAAAACACAGCCAACAACAAGGAATAAGGCACGTTAGATGCTCAGTAACGTTAAGTTTAAAAAAAAATGGGTATGCATTGTTTCGGGACCTCAAGGTTAATTCAGTTCTGTCGCTCAGTCGTGTCCGACTCTTTGCGACACCATGGACTGCAGCAAGCCAGGCTTCCCTGTCCATCACCAACTCCCTTAGTTACTACATCATTTTAAGCAATATCACTTGACCCATGACGCCAGGACATATAATCACTTATTGAAAATGGAACCCAAATTTAGAGTCGGTAAAAAAATTGACAAGGGGACAAAATTTAGAGTAACTCCACGGTAATGCGCATGCGTCTCCTAGAGGACCGCGGGGTTTCCGGGAAGACCGCCAATCATATTCCCCACGCAAACTCAGTGGTGCGCTTGGAACAGGATAAACTGGCCTCAGTCCCGCCCCCTGGTTCCTCTGTGTTTTTTACTCTCAGGTAACCGATGGGGCTTGGAACCGAGGCTGTTGAGCTGCAGCAGCTGCTGGCGTCTGAGGGGAGCCTTCTGTGGTCGTCGGCCTGATGAGCGGACGGCAAAGAACGCTTTTCCAGACGTGGGGCTCAAAAGTTTCTCGGTCCACTGGGGCTCCGAGTTGCAACTCTGGAACTGAGCGGCCTCAGAGCACAGGCATCTCCAGGGCGCGTTTTCCTGCAGTGGCAGAGGCGGCAGGGGCGGCCGAGGCTGAGCCCGAGTCAGACGATGATGTGCTGCTGGTCGCGGTGTACGAAGCAGAGAAGCAGCTGAGTCTAGAGAATGGCGGGTTCTGCACCTCAGCGGGCGCCCTGTGGATTTACCCTACTAATTGCCCAGTGCGAGATTACCAGCTGCACATCGCCAGGACCGCCCTGTTCTGCAACACGCTGGTCTGTCTGCCCACCGGGTTGGGAAAGACCTTTATTGCCGCTGTGGTCATGTACAATTTCTACCGCTGGTTCCCTTCTGGCAAGGTGGTTTTCATGGCCCCCACGAAACCCCTGGTGACACAGCAGATCGAGGCTTGCTACCGGGTGATGGGTATCCCGCAGTCCCACATGGCCGAAATGACAGGTATCTTAGAAACACTGGACTAACTTGAAATTAAGAGCACCCAGGGGAAAGGACGTATTCTGATGAAACTAGCGCCAAAGGAATTCCAGACCCATGTGGAATAGACCCCAGATCACAGTATGCTTATTTTACTTCTTCTCTCTTGAAACATCATCTCCTTGTAGCAAGTCCAGCTCTAATAGAGTTGCTCTATTCAGTCTTCAGAGAATTTCTGTAACTTGTCAAAGCATTTTGAAGTGGTTATGTGTGTATACCCCATTGGTAAGTGGAAGTGAGGTTTTTTGCCTTTCTTGTTCAGAAGGATTTCCCAGGTGAACAATTTTCTTCTCTTCAAGTATTATGTCATTTTACAAGGATTCTCTAAAGGCAGTCTGGTTGTGATTTTCCGTAAAAGCCGGCATTGACATCCGGACCACAACAAAGCTTTAAAATGTTGCTTTCTCATATTTGTCAAATTAGCACCTTGGAAGCAGATCACCAATGCAGGAATGCGTTCTGAAAATAGGCTAGGCTGTTTATATGTTATAGGTAACAGTCTGAAGTTTAGAATGTGCCATGTCACTTTTTTTTTTTTTTTTTACAGGATCTACTCAAGTTTTCACCAGGAAGGAAATCTGGGGCAGTAAGAGGGTTCTTTTCCTTACGCCTCAAGTCATGGTAAATGATCTTTCTAGAGGAGCTTGCCCAGCTGCTGAAATAAAGTGTCTAGTTATCGATGAAGCTCATAAAGCCCTTGGAAATTATGCTTATTGCCAGGTAATCTTGTTTAAAAGTATTTTATAGTGTAAAATACTGTTGTAGAGCATTTTGGGGAATAATTTTTAATGATGGAAGTTAATGATGGCATTATTATTATGAAAAGCTTTATACCTATTATCTCAACAGAAATAGAAGGTGATAGAAATACCTTCCTTCATCCATTGAAATCAGTGTCTCTGCTGGTTTCTTTTTTTTTTTTAATCTTTAACAAGACCATTAGTGTCAGATGTAGATGATGAGAAGCTCCTTGATCCAAAGTAGGGTATGGATGGAGACTCGAGACTAAGATAGTAGTCAAAAGATTGGTAGTGGATACGCATTGTTATTCCCTGTCAGGTAAAACAGTAACTGAGTTATTGTTTTGAAAAATGAATGACATAATGTATGTAACATACCTACAGTGCCTTCCAGTTAAGTACTATGGGAATATAAAGTACAAAAGTGAGGAGGTGGGATATGGCTGGAGAGGCACTTAACATCAGGTCATGAAGGCATTTGTATTCTATGCTAAGCAGTTTGAATGCCCTTTGTAGGTCTTAGGGGATGTAGATGGTAGAGACTCAATGAAAAATGTTTAGCTGGGGTGATACTTAGGCCTTAGGAAGCATCACTACTACAAAGCTAGCAGAGGTGATGGAATTTTCAATTGAGCTATTTCAGATCCTAAAAGATGATGCTGTGAAAGTGCTGCACTCAATAGGCCAGCAAATTTAGAAAACTCAGCAGTAGCCACAAGACTGGAAAAGGTCAGTTTTCATTCCAGTCCCAAAGAAAGGCAATGCCAGAGAATGTTCAAACTACCACACAGTTGTACTCATCTCACACACTAGGAAAGTAGTTTTCAAAATTCTCTAAGCTAGGCTTCAATAGTACATGAACCGAGAACTTCAGGTGTTCAAGCTGAATATAGAAAAGGCAGAGGAACCAGAGATCAAATTGCCAACATCTGTTGGATCATAGAAAAAGCAAGAGAGTTGCTTTTTTACCTCTTTTGTATCTACCTCTTCTTTATTGACTGTGCCAAAGCCTTTAGCCCTGTGGGTCACAGCAAACTGTGCAAAATTCTTCAAGAGATGGGAAATCAGACCTCCTTACCTGCCTCCTGAGAAATCTGTATGCAGGTCAAGAAGGAACAGCTAGAACCAGACATGAAACAACAGACTGGTTCCAAATTGGGAAAGGAGTACGTCAAGGCTGTATATTGTCACCCTGCTTATTAAACTTATATGCAGAGTACATCATGGTAAATGCTGGGCTGGATGAAGCACAAACTGGACTCAAGATTGCCAGGAGAAATATCAATAACCTCAGATATGCAAATGACATCACTATTATTGCAGAAAGCAAAGAGGAACTAAAGGGACTCTTGTAGAAAGTGAAAGAGGAAAGTGAGAAAGTTGGCTTAAAACTCAGCATTCAAAAAACAAAAATCATAGCATCCAGTCCCATCACTTTATGGCAAATAGGTGGGGAAACAATGGAAATAGTGACAGACTTTATTTTCTTAGGCTCTAAAATCACTGCAGATGGTGACTGCAGCCATGAAATTAAAAGATGCTTGCTCCTTGGAAGAAAAGCTATGACCAACCTAGACAGTATATTAAAAAACAGAGACATTCCTTGGCCAGCAAAAGTCTGTCTAGTCAAAGCTATGGTTTTTCCAGTAGTCATGTATGGATGTGAGAGTTGGACCATAAAGAATTCTGAGCACCAAAGAATTGATTCTTTTGAACTGTGGTGTTGGCAAAGACTCTTGAGAGTCCCTTGGACTGCAAGATCAAACCAGTCAATCATAAAGAAAGTCAGTCCTGGGTGTTCATTGGAAGGACTGATGCTGAAGCTGATGTTCCAATATTTTGGCCGCCTGATGCAAAGAACTGTCTCCTTGGAAAAGACTCTGATGCTGGGAAAGATTGAAGGCGGGAGGAGAAAGGGATGACTGAGGATGAGGTGGTTGGATGGCATCACCGACTCAATGGACTTGAGTTTGAGCAGGCTCTGGAAGTTGGTGTTGGATAGGGGAGCCTGGCATGCTGCAGTCCATGGTGTTGCAAAGAGTTGGACACAACTGAGCGACTGAACTGGGGTGATACTTCAGATTTAAAAGAGATTAGAGGAGAGCAGAGAACATCTGAGGTACTGTGGAAGGAGTGAGTGCAGTTTTAGATTGTTGAATTTGAGGTGTGTTTGAGGAATCTAGGAGTAGATATTCAGTAGGGAGTGGGTGACAGAGAAGTACAGATCTCAATGGAAAGTTCTGAGGTAGAGATACAGATTTGGAAACCATCAACATATAGGTGGTAGGTAGTTAAAACAGTAGTAGCTGGTGATACTAGGGACAGGGAATAGAGTCAGCATAGAGAGACAGTTTATTTTATTTAGTGCAAAGAGATGAATTTTACTGCCAGTTTGTGATTTTGTAAAGCAGTTTTGGGGGGGCCTTTGAGTATTACATCTCTGTATTTTCCTCTTGAAAATTGTCATCTTAAAATTGATGTCAGCCAGGAAATGGATATTTTTTCCATTCATGTCTTTCCAAGTTAAATTAATACCCAATGTGTTAAAAGTTTCTGCTTGGAGAGGGGCATTTATAAAATTTTATTCTAACTGTATGGAATTTATTTTGTACATTTAGCTTATATTTATGCTCAGTCTCTCAGTTGTGTCCAACTCTTTGCAACCCCATGGACTGTTGCCCATCTGGCTCCTCTGTCCATGGGATTCTCCAGGCAAGAATACTGGAGTGGGTTGCCATTTCCTCCTCCAGGGGACCTTCATGACCCAGAGATCAAACCCAAGTCTCCTGCCTGTCCTGCATTTGCAGGCACATTCTTTACCACTGAGCCACCTGGGTAGCCAAAGCTTATATATAGCAACTTAAAAAAAAAAATTTACTTATTCTGGTCACACTGCTGGTTTGCAGGATCTCAGTTCCCTGACCAGTGATTGAACTTGGGCCATGGCGGTGAACGCCTGGAATCCTAGCCATTAGGATTCCATTGGGAATCATTAGGCAATCAGAGAACTCCCTTTAGCAAATTTATTTTCAAAAAATGTCTTGGTATTAGGTGATTTTTTTTCTTAACTACAAGGCCTAGGCTTTTATTGAGTACAGTGAGACATGACTGACTTCTTTACTATCTAAATAGCACTGCAAGTTCTTTTAAGATTTTTTTTTTTTTTGATGTGGACCATTTTTAAACTCATTATTGAATTTGTTACAGTATTTCTTATGTTTTATGTTTTTTCAGTATTGAATGTTTTACAGTATTGTTTCTATGTTTTTTGTTTTACGTTTTTTGGTTTCTTTGGCTGAGAGACATGTGGAGTCTTAGCTCCCTGACCAGGGAGTGAACCTGCGCTCCCCGCCTTGGAAGGCAAAGTCTTAACTCCTGGACCTCCAAGGAAGTCCCAAGCAATGAGAGTTTATACTGCGTTGAATATTCCAGATAGCTTCCAACAGGCACACAGCTTGTTGAAGAAGGTAGCTTCCTGGATTACAAACACAAAACCACTTCTACAAAATGTTTGAGAATCCCTCCTGGAAAGAAAATAATATATCTGGGATTTTATCTTTTATCAGTTGTTAATTAGGACAATTGTTCTTAAGTCTCCTCCATAAGTTGTTTTTTTTTTTTTTGGCCCTTGGCAGCAAAAGTGCAGAGCCTTAGCCACTGGACCACCAAGAAATTCCCTATAATGTTTTATCTTTGATATCTATTCTGTATCATGTTATTAAAAACTCTATAAATGGTATTTTTTGAGTGTTAATCAATATTCAGTTTGCATTTCATTGATTTCATCATCGATGTGGGTAAAAATTAGAGCAGTGTTAAGATAACCTGGTTTTAGCACTATTTACAGTAGTAAGACATGGAAGCAACCCAGATGTGCATGGACAGATGCTTGGGTTAAGAAATTTGTCATGTATATATGCCAAATGTGTGCTACACACACACATGTATATATATACATGCGTACATACATACACACACTTGGTGTCTCACCTGGTAAAGAATCCTTCTGCAGTGCAGGAGGCTCGGGTTTGATCCCTTGGTCAGAAAGATCCCCTGGAGAAGGAAATGGCAACCCACGCTTGGAGAATCCCATGGACAGAGGAGTCTGGCGGGCTACAGTCCGTGGGGTTGCAAGAGTTGAAAGCAACTTAGTGACCAAACCACACACGCACGCACACATACACACAGTGGAATATTACTGAGCCATAAAAAGAGGGAAATACTTTTCGCACTCAGTGAAATAAGTCAGAGACAAATACTATGCGATATTAGTTACAGAAACAGACTTACAGACATAGAAAACAAACTTAGTTACCAAAGGGGAGAAGGGAGCGGGGAGAGACAAATTAAGGGTAGTATGGGACTAACAGATACAAACTACTATATGTAAAATAGATAAGTAGCAAGGGTTTACTGCAGAGCATAGGGAATATGCCCATTATCTTATAATAATTTATAATGAAATATGCAAAAATACCAACTCACTATGCTCTATACCTGAAACTAAGTATTGTAAACTATGCTTCAATTAAAAAATAATAATCTGCTTTTAGTTTCCTCCAGCTGATGTGAAACTATGGATACTAAAAGCTGTTCTGCAACTCAGTTTACTTAGGGTCCTTTGATTCTGTATTAGGGCATATGGGAATCTGGCAGATTATACCAGAAGTGGGTATTGAATTCTAAATGCAAAGCCTAGAACGATGCTTTGGTGCCACTGAGGAACTGTTTTAGGATTTAAAAGAGGATTTAGATTTTAAGAATTATCCCAAATTAACATTATTCTTTCATGAATAAACTTAATTTAAAAATTGTGAGCCTTCCACCTGAAATTTAATTTCTTTAAAATTTCTCCTAAACAAAACTTTTTTTCATTTCAAATCTAATTTCATGTTGGTATTTTTTTTCTATTTTTATGTTATGATTTATCTTAATCTGGCAGGTGTACATATGGATATAGCTGTAAGACTAGACTATGACCTGAGCAAGGGAGAATAGACTTGATCTTTTTCTACCATTTGCTCTTGAATTATCCCTCTGCATATTTTGATTTGCCTCGGTATAGGCCTTGATGTTGTAGCTTTATATGCAAAAATACACTGAATAGTTTAAAAGAAACCCTAAAGTGTTTCTCATTGGTACAAAGTATAAACCTAAGTCATTTGCTCTTCAGACAATATAACTAATGATGGTTCTTTCTGCTAGCCCATCAGTACTCTAAATAAGGAACAATGATAACGAACCATATATAATAGCTTGTTGAATTATTTTTACTTTTGTGTTGGATAGGTGAAATTAAATAATTGTTTTTTTCTTTTTCATTTTTTTTTTTAAGGTTGTAAGAGAACTAGTCAAATATACAAATCACTTTAGAATCTTGGCTCTTAGCGCCACACCAGGTAGTGATATAAAAGTAAGTAAAATTTATTACCATTTAAGAAAATAAGAACTTTTGTATGCTACCAAATCAGTTTCCCATTCTAGTATTTAACATCAGGTGTACAACATTTCTTATAAGATGCCTTCCTTTTCTATGGTTGCAGGAAATTGTCTACGTTAGTAGTTTTCAGACTTCAGCATGTCAAAGAATCACTTGACACTGTTAAATTGTTAGTGTTTTCAGTTCTTTTTCAATTTCATCTTGAAATGACTTTAGACTTCCAGAAAATATGCAAAAATTAAAGTCTCTGTATATCCTTCACTCAGCTTCCCCTAATGTTATCATTTTACATAATTGTAGTCAAATGATCAAAACCAGGAAATTAACACTGGTACAATACTAGTGACTGATCTGCAGGCCTTATTTGAATGTTGCCAGTTTTCCCACCAGTGTCCTTTTCTGCTCGTGGGTCCAGTCCATAATCCCACGCTGCCTTTAGTTATCTTGACCCCTCAGTTCCTTCCCAGCTGTGCCGGTTCCTCCTTCTTTTCTTGTCTTCTGTGACCCTGAGACTTCTGAAGAGTGGGTGTCAGTCGTTTTGTAGAATATCCCTGAATTTGCAGTTGGCTGACGTTTTCTTAGCGCTTCCCTGTTGGCTCCGTGCTGACTGGAGTGAAACTGTGTATGCGTTTTTGACAAGAATACCCTAAAAGTGATGCTCTACCTTTCTTGGAGCATCGCATCAGAGAATACATGCTAATTTGTCTTTTTACTGGTGCTGTTAATCTTGACTTGGTTAAGATGATGCCTTCCTGGTTTTTACATTGTAAAACTCCTGTTTTTCCCTTTGTAATTAAGTTTGTTGTAGGGGAGATACTTTAGCACCCAGTGATGGTTCTTGCTTGCAACAATCATTTCTGTGCTGTTTGCCTAATTATTATTTCCTTTCTTTTTTTTTTACATTTCTTTTACATTTTTAAATTTTGAATTCTTCTGTAGTGAAGAGCTGTCTTCTTATTTATTTTTATTTCAGTTCTCTACCTCAATAGGGACTAATGGAGATACATATACATATACATATATATATGTATACATACATATATGTATATATATAAAATGAACTACAGTCCAGTACCATCACTAATAATCTTTTGTTCACATTGTTTTAGATTTGGCTACTGGGAGTTCCTTAAAGATGGCTCCTGTGCCTTTAAAAAGCACACTTTTCCTTGTTTGTTTGTTTTGAATACTTCCTAACCTACTGGGATCACAAGATATTTTACGCTCGTTTAGTATTTTTCCTGTTCCCTCTGTGGAATGAACCATTTCTCCAGGGAGCTTGGGTGTCCTTTATTGGAGGGTGGTGAAAATGCAGATTTTGAGCTGTGTCCCATGCCACTCTAATGTAGTAGTTCTGAATGGTCTTTTGTGTTGGGTTTTGGATAACTTCAAAAATAGCTTTCAGTTCTGCCAAGCCATAAGGCTTTTTTCCTTTTGTCCACACCTTGATTACTTTTAGAAATTTCTGTTCTTTTGTTTCCTGTCAGCCTTGTTTAAACATGCTTGATGGTTTTTAGTCATCTTTTAAGTCTCCTCTTAAATATCACCTCTTCAGAAAAACTCACTCGTAAGCTATCAAAAGTCAACTCTTCTTATCTTGTGATTTTCTTCTTAATATCTATCACAGTCTGTTATTCTTTTGCTTATTCACTGCTGTCTTTTTTAGCTCCTGCTGAATTAGTAGCTACATGAAAGTAGGGATTATGTATGTCTTGATATCTCTCACCAGTTCAATATCTAGCATGTGGGAGTTACTCAAATATTTGGTCAGTGATTAAAAGCACTAAAGTATTACTCAGTTTTATAAAATGGTCATACATTTATCCTAGATATTGAATGTTTGTGGACCTTAAGTAACTATACTCTACTACTATATTAGGCATTATAGTAGGTGTTGGGAATACAAAAGATGTGATTCTTGCCCTAGAGTACTTTTTGTCTGAAAGCCCATGAGGTTTTTCTAGTTTAAAAAAAAAAAGAGTTCTTAATTTCTAGATACTTTCAGGATTCTCTCTCCCTCCTACCATCTATCTATCCATCCACCTCTCCCTTCCATTCTTTTCATTATGCTCAGGAGTACCGTGGTCTAATGGTACAGCAATTATACCAACAGGTTTTTTGTTTTTTCTCATATTCTGTATTTTTACAATTAAGTTCCTTTATAAGCTTTGGTTGAATGAAATTTAGCTTTAGAAATGTATTGACATATATATATATATATAGATTTAAATGGAAAATATTTCACTCGTGTATTTAAAAGATTTTTACTGGCCACACCACATAGCTTGTGAGATCTTAGTTCCCTGAGACTTAACCACTGGGTTGCCAGAGACTTCCCCCCACTCATTTATTACTAATTAGTTCAGTGTAGGACCTGTTCCCTCAGTTTCTTAGCAAGCCAATTAGTAAAGTATTCCTGAGATACAGTTGTATGCTTTAATACTAAAGGGACTTCTCTGTTTTCCCCATTAAAAATCAGTGAAAAAAAAGTATTTGCTAAGGAATCAGGAAGTCTGGGTTTTAGTTCTGGCTCTAAAACTGACTGATATATTTTGAGGATTTGGTTTGCTAATCTCAAATTTCTCTTTTGTCTGAGTCTTTATTGATAGGAAAACACAAAACTATATTGA
The DNA here is from genome assembly GCF_032405125.1 of Capricornis sumatraensis. NCBI lineage: Eukaryota > Metazoa > Chordata > Mammalia > Artiodactyla > Bovidae > Capricornis > Capricornis sumatraensis. The sequence goes on from NC_091087.1 coordinate 61,930,509, forward strand.
GGAGCTTGCTGGACATTTACTAATATTCTTATATCTTGGATGCTTGGCTTGAAGGGCAACATGCAAGAAAGATGTTATAAAGGCCTTTTTCCTCTGTTGCTCCACTTCTGATGTGCTATACTTTATAGTTTTAAAAATATTTGAAGATAAAAGTTGAAGATAAAAGTTTCTAAATTTTTTCAAAAATGTACTGCTATCTTATTTTTGTTAGTGACAAACTAAAACATTTAACAAGTAATATAATATATAATTGTACTTAATTGATTTTCTGTAGGCTGTGCAGCAGGTTATTACTAATCTGCTCATTGGGCAAATAGAGCTTCGTTCTGAGGACTCTCCAGATATTTTGCCATACTCTCACGAAAGACGAGTTGAAAAGCTTGTTGTTCCTCTTGGTGAAGAACTTGCAGCTATCCAAAAGGCGTATATACAGGTAAGCCATTTTTATCATAATTCAGGGTTTGTTTTTTAATTACTTATTCATTTATTTTGGCTGTGCTGGGTGTTCCTGTCTGCTTGGGCTTTTCTCTAGTTGCAGCGAGCAGGGGCTACTCTCTAGTCTGGTACACAGGCTTCTCGTTGTGGTGGCTTCTTGCTGCAGAGCCCGGCTCTCGGGTGCACAGGCTTCAGTAGTTGTGGCTTCTGGGCTCTAGAGCACACACTCAGCAGTTGTGGCATACGGGCCTTAGTGGCTCCACGGCTTGTGAGACTTCCCGGACCAGGGATGGAATCTGTGTCCCCTGTACTGGCAGGCGGATTCTTCACTAGTGAGTCAGCAGGGAAACCCCAGGGTTTTCATAAATGAACTGATAATGTAATTATTTTTGTTAATAAAATCTGCCTGTGAAAGTATATAGTCATTTTATATAATTAATATGTTGAAAAATTCTTTGAAATTAAGATTTTTAGTATGAGCACCATGTTCTATTTGTGCTGGCAGACTATGAGTTAAAGAGGAAATACGTAATGATGGACCATTTCTAAAGCCAATAATAGGCTTATAGTTTATATTTCTTAAATAAACCTTTTAACTGAAGTATAACCCTCCCCCACCAAATATATGGACTGCAGAGGTACACGAAATGTAAGTGTGCAGCTCAGTCAATTTTCACATAGTGAACACACTCGAAACATGTATCCAGATTCAATTAGAAGTTTCTTTGTAAGAAAATATGTTTCAGTCCCTGATCCCTGTATAACAGTGTTTCTCAACTATCTTACCTACTTGGTGGCATTTGGCAACGTCTTGACACATTTTTGGTTGTTCTACTAACTGGGGGGAGTGGGGTGTAGACTTGCTACTGGCATCCAGTGTACAGAGGCCAGGAACGCTACTTAATATCCTGCAGTGGACAGGAAACCCCCCCAATAACAAAGAACTATCTGGTTCAAGTGTTAGTACTGTAGCTGTAAGAGAAACTGCTTAGACAGTTATCACTTTCAATGGGAGAAATTTGGGATAACGATTAGTTTTCTAAGGTTCATGATGTACCATCATGCTAGGAGAATACCTTGTTTTCATATCCTTATTGCTATGCATTAAAGATGGCTACAAAGTTCTTTCCATTGAGGGGCAGGGTACATTTCTCTTTCCTTAGAATCTAGGCCTGCCCTCTGCTGACTCTGACCAATAGAGCATGATGGACCCTGAGCCATGGTGAGCCTCAAAAGAAAGGAGAACCCAGTAGATAGCTAGAAGTGAGGGTGCAGACATGTGGTCCCAGTTGACCTGTTTCAGCTAGCCCCAAGCCATCTGAGGCTCCAGACATCAGGAGCAGAGACAAGCTATCACTGCAGTGCCCTGACAGATTTCTTTTTGATTTTGAATATTTTGTTTTGCAATAATTTTAGGCTTTTAGGAAATTTGCAAAAATAGTATGGAGAGTTCCAGTGGGGAGATCCTTTGAGACTATGCAAATATATCTTGTTTCTCAAAATATTTTGTTCACTAACTTTAAAATATACTGATGGTTCTTGCCTACAACAGTTTCTTCTGTATTTGCCTAATCATTGTTTCTTGTTTCCCTCATTTTTTTTTTTTTGCATTTGTTAATTTGAATGCCTGTATAATGAAGGGCTGTTTCTTCTCCCCTGTTTATTTTTTCAGTTCTTTATATTAATGTGGATAATTCTTATACTAATGGATAATTATTTTCTCTTGTGGGTTAAGTGCTGTATTATCATTATTAATTTTATTGCTCAGATTGTTCCAGCTGTGGCCATTAGGAGATCCTTTAAGATGGCTCCTGTGCCCTTTAGACTTATGCTTTTTCTGCAAGGGGTCATCGGGGGAGGCCTGTTGTTGTTTAGTTGCTCAGTCTTGTCCACCTCTTTGCGACCCTGTGGACGGTAACCCACCAAGCTCCTCTATTCATGGGATTCTCCAGGCAGGAATACTGGAGTGGGTTGCCGTTTCCTCCCCCACAGGGGAGGCCTAATTCCTCACTTTCTGGCATTACAAGATGTTTTATAGTCATTTAGTAGTTGTTCTGTCCCAGCTGTGGAATCAGCCATTTCTCCAAGGAATCCTTGTGCCTTTTATGGAAGAGCTGTGTTTAAAGACCAAGACATGGGAACTAGATGCGCTCGTTGTTACTGTTGTCATCACTTCTAGGCCCTCTCTGTGACCTGCTTGCATTCTTTCCTGCAGAAAAACAATCAAGAACAAATAAAAGGATTGTTTTAATCTGTGGCATTTTGAATTATTGTGTCATTCAAGAATAAGTAAACAATGTTTATCTATCATTTAACCTTTAATACGTCTTAAAGAGAAATTTTATAAAAATATGGTTTGATTTTTGTTTCTAAATTACTTGTAACAAAATTCTAAGTGTTAATAATTTAAGATGTAGCAGAGTCTTTTCTGGTAATCGTCTCATAAATACTAATACATTTGGTTATGATTCAATCACTCCGTTTTTAAGAATATAAAATTAAAATTTGTACAATCACGTGTAATTTAACTTCATTGATTTTTTTTAAGATTGCTTCTTTAGGCAACAGGTGTGATCAGCAAAGCTGGAAGAGAGGAGAGATTGAAATGTACTAAAATAGCTGTATTTTAGGAAATAAAACATAGGTACAAATTTGAATGGTTAATTACATATTGCTATAGTCTGTCTTCATCTGGAGAGCCCGTTTTACCTTCACTGTGGAATCAAACTCAGGACCTTTTATCTGCTGTTTCCTCTGCCTAGATTGCTCTGTCTTTAGAACTTCTTGTGCTAGACCTACTTCTTATTCTGCTGTCAAGTGTTACCTCTTAAAAGAAGCCGTCTTTGGTGGCATGAACACGGGAAGGACTGTGGAAGCCTGGCTGCCCAGTTCTCCCCTGAGAGCGTCGCTGCTGCCACCCATGCAGCAGCAAGCTGTCACTGGCCCAGCCCAGGTCACCACTTTCTGCAGCTCAGTACCAGAGACGGCCCTGGCCCAGAGTGGTCCACCTGCAGCCAGGGGCCCTTGTGGGGAAGGGCTGCCCAGAAGAGGAAGGATACGGGGCCAGGTCAAAATCCAAGGACCTGATCCTCTGCATCCTGGGGCCAGACACGGGTGAGGCGGGGATCCCGGCAGCATGGCTGCCGCTGCTCCCAGTGCTAAGTCGCTCGGTCGTGTCCGACTCTTTGCGACGCCATGGACTGTAGCCCACCAGGCCTCTCTGTCCAGGGAATTCGCCAAGAAAGAACACTGGAGTGGGGTGCCATGCTCTCGCTGCTGCTCCCATCCCTTCCACAAAAAAATAGAAGGAAACCATCTTTGTCCACCTTATATAAAAGCAACCCCCTTCCCCACATATAGCATTACTATGTTTTAGGTTCTTGAATACATTTGTCATAATCAAAATTCTCTACTTTCTGTATTTCTTTATTCCTTTCTTCCCTCTGTCGAATTTTAACTTTATGAAAGCAGAAATTCATTTGTCTCAGCCGCAGTATCCCCAGCATCAAGAACAATGCTTTATACATAGTAAATGCCTAATGAATATTTTTGAAAGAATGAATCAGTGAATGAAATTAAAGGTATTCAAGGCGTTTTGACTTTGTCATCACTCTGCAAATATCTATCAGACTTGTTCTAGGCACTGATGATGAAACAGAAAAAAAGAAATTCAAAGCTCTCCTTTCATTGTGCTTAGGTTAGGGAAAGGGGAGGAGAGTAAAGAAATAAACAGCTAAACACATATGTTCTTAAATTATGATTGAATCTAATAATTGATTCTGCTGACTCATATGGATATTATCTGGGGATAAATGTCAGATTTAAATTTTACCTTAAAATTTTATCATCTCTTCTGTGTTTACTTAAAGTTTACATTTTAAGACTAGTATATAATTTAATATATATAACTATTTTACTGTGTGAGGAAATGACTGTATTTGAAAAAGGATTTTAAAACAAAAACTAAATATCTTTGAAACTTGCAGATTTTGGAAGCATTTGCCAGTTCTCTGATTCAGAGGAATGTTTTGATGAAAAAAGATATTCCCAATCTAACAAAATACCAGATAATTCTTGCAAGAGATCAATTTAGGAAAAACCCATCTCCAAATATTGTGGTAGGTATTTTAAAATAAATTTTGATGATAGACTAAGTTCTTACTCAAAGCAAGGATGAAATGTAAATAATGATTGGTTTTTGGTGTATATTAGTTCATCAGGAATTCAGGTATGATTTATATAGTTTATAGTGAAGTGAAAGTCACTCAGGCCTGTCTGACTCTTTGCAACCTCTTGGACTATACAGTCCATGGAATTCTCCAGGCCAGAATAATGGTGTGGGTAGTCTTTCCCTTCTCCAGGAGATCTTCCCAACCTAAGGATCAAACCCAGGTCTCCCACATTGCAGGTGGATTCTTTACCAGCTGAGCCACAAGGGAACCCCCAACTTTTATACAGTTTATGGAAGCACCAAAAAAATCTAGCAGGAATACAGTTTGATAATGTGAATTAAGGAAAATTTACCTTATAACATTTTTTAAAGTTTATTTACTTATTTGGCTGTGTCAGGTCTTAGTTGTGGCACGTGGTATACAGAGCACATGGGCTCAGCAGTTATGGCCCTGGGCCTAGTTGCCCCACAACTTGTGAGATTCTAGCTCCCTGACCTGGGAGCAAACCCACTTCTTCTGCATTCCAAGGAGGACTCCAAACCACTGGACCACCAGGGAAGTCCCTATCTTGTAACTTTTAAAATTGATCTTTCAGTTCACTTCTGTTCTGCAAAGTCAAAGAAGGGTCATAAGAAGGTAGATCTTAACCTACTTTTAGACGTCTGGCATTTAGTTTTAATTATCCTTCCTGAAGTCAGAATAAACATTGCAGTAAGCTTCGTATTTTTACTCTTCTTTGGGAAAAAAATAGATGGATAGGGAACAGATCCATCAAGTTAAGTCCAAAGTCAGAAGAGATGCTCGCAAGCACAAAAAGGCACTGAGTCATTCTTGGAACTGAGAGAGAATGCACGTGCAAAAGATCAGGGCAACTGAATAAAGGTGTGAAGGAGACAGTGAGCAAATGGATTTGACTGAGGTGAAGGATTGAGGAAGTCAGATATGTTGTTTACTCTAGTTTGTGACTGCCTGGGAGTAGCTTTAAATGTTACACTAGAATTAAGGACTTTATTCTGTAGTATCGGGGGAACCACAAAGGAAGTCTTCTGTGAAATTGCAGTGTATTATTTTAAACTTTAATAAAGCTGAGCGCCGAAGAATTGATGCTTTTGAACTGTGGTGTTGGAGAAGACTCTTGAGAGTCCCTTGGAGTGCAAGAAGATCCAGCCAGTCCATTCTAAAGGAGATCAGTCCTGGGTGTTCTTTGGAAGGAATGATGCTAAAGCTGAAACTCCAGTACTTTGGCCACCTTATGCGAAGAGTTGACTCACTGGAAAAGACTCTGATGCTGGGAGGGATTGCGGGCAGGAGAAGGGGACAACAGAGGATGAGATGGCTGGATGGCATCACTGACTCAGTGGACGTGAGTTTGAGTGAACTCCAGGAGTTGGTGATGGACAGGGAGGCCTGGCGTACTGGGCTTCATGGGGTTGCAAAGAGTCAGACACGACTGAGCAACTGAACTGAACTGAAAGTGTTTAAAGTTTATTCTAGGAGTTAAAGTTTCATTGAAATTTTAAATCATAAATCTAAACCTGTTGAACTTGATCCACTGATGATATTGTTTTATCCTTTTAGGTAATTAGGGTGCCATTTTAGAGTATTTATCACTATCCTAGAAACAAATAAGTGTAACTGGTATTAATTGCTAGTAAAAATGTAAGGTATTGAATAACACTCTTCATCTCTAATAAAGGAAAATTATTAAAATACATTCTCAGTGGTCCTCTTTAAAGGTATCTTATCATATAGATGGGCTTCCCTGGTGGCTCGGAGGTTAAAGCGTCTGCCTCCAATGCGGGAGACCCGGGTTTGATCCCTGGGTCGGGAAGATCCCCTGGAGAAGGAAATGGCAATCCACTCCAGTATTCTTGCCTGGAGAATCCCATGGACGGAGAAGCCTAGTAGGTTACAGTCCACGGGCTCACAAAGAGTCGGATACGACTGAGCGACTTCACCTTCACCTTATCATATAGATATACCCACCTTTGCCCCCCTAAAAGGAATATGTACTTCATTTTCCCTTGAGAGTAGTGGTTAAAAGCACAACGATACTGGGCCAGATTTCCTGGGTGCAAATAGTGGCTCTGTTACTTACCACCTGTATGAGCTTCTGTGTCTCTAAATGGGCATGACAGTAGTACCTGCCTCCTAGGTATTAAGATCGCTACGTTTGTATAAGTAATGTTCTTGTAACACTGTTCTGATGTTACTGTGGCATGTGTACTTGGTGTTAAATGTTAGTGTTAAAGAGTTTGACCCAATATGTGTCCTGATGACAGAAACCACTGGATAAGCCCATATCTGTTTTATTTTCCCTTGTGTCCCAAATGTCTGCCTCAGTGCTTAGCAAATAGTAGATGCTTATTAAATTGTTTTGAAAGACCAAATGAATCTATATACTGCTAATAATTTACCTGTAAAAAAAACAGCATATGATATTCACCCCTTCATTTATTCTCTTTAAAATGTAAGTTTCCTATTGAATTAAATGAAGGGGCAGATTTTATATAGAATACACATTGATCACAGGACATTCAATAGAACCAATAAGTTCTGCAGAGTACATGTATCTTCATTTCTTTCTCTGGGTAAATTTGATACATTTTTTTTTTTAATTTTAGGGAATCCAACAAGGCATAATTGAGGGAGAGTTTGCTATTTGTATTAGTTTATATCATGGTTATGAATTATTGCAGCAAATGGGAATGAGATCATTATATTTCTTCCTCTGTGGAATTATGGATGGAACTAAAGGTAAATTATATGGAATTATTTAAAGAAGTGATGACATATATTATTTTGGTTAATGATATGTATATTGAACAGTTTGGATTACTTCAGGGGCTTTACTTGAAAAAGCAATGAAACAGTTATATAACAAATTTTTTCTTCTTGTTTCTTTTTCCTTTTATTTTGCTTAAACAGTAGACATATATTTCTTACAGTTCTGGAGACTGGGATGTCCAAGATTAAGAAACATCCCAAACCATGTTTGAAATTTGCTATATTACTGGAAAAAAAGAGCCATTCATCACTACAAATGTGAATGTGAAACTGGGAAAAGTTGCTGGTTTTCGTTTTTAAATTTGAAAAGCTTGCATTCATTGCTGAATTATAATTTCTTTTAAATAAATAATGCATTTGATTACTTTGTTATTAAACTTAATGGGAAAATATTTTCTTAATTTCTGAAGGAATGACTCGGGTGAGAAATGAACTTAGCCGAAATGCGGACTTCATGAAACTTTATGATCATCTAGACAGCATGTTTGCACATACACGTAGTACTTCAGCAAGTGGCGTTTCTGCTATCCAGAAAGGTCTGTTTTTTCTTTAAAAATTTTATATTGTTTCTTCTTTATCAAGGTTAATTTTAAAATTAAGCTCCATTGATCCACATGTCTATTTGTACCTACTTATATTTCTGAAACCGTAGACCTGTTAAACATAAAAGATTTTATTATTCAACTTAGAATAATATATATTCAAGTGGTTCATGAACCTTAAACATACAATAGAAGTTAATAGGAGTTGTTACTGGTGGTGAAAATTTTCAGAACTACCAACTACTGATTGTAGCTTAAATAAATATGAGCTTTTGCCTTCTGCTTTGCTGCTTATTCCTATTTGGATTATTTCTCAGAATGAAATTTTCATAACAATTCAAAGTTTATTTTACAGTAAGGTTTGTGTGCTATCCAGATGCCAGTTACTGTTTAAATAAATTTAAAAAAAAGTTTTAACAAATCCATTTTGAAAAGGATAATTCAAATACATGAATGTAATGGAATATGAAAAAAACACAGATTTTTGTTTGTTGTTTCGCCCCCCCGCAGGAGGTAAAGATAAAAAGTTCTGCTATAGTCATCCCAAATTAAAGAAATTAGAAGAAGTTGTAGTTGAACACTTCAAGTCATGGAATGGTAAGTTGTATTTAATATCCTCAAGGCAAGGCAAAGTCATGAAAAAGCTAAAACTCTGATTTCTTAGTTTTTGCTAACATTTCTTAAGGAGAAGATGAGCTTTTAATTATTATGGATTATGAATATAAAAAAAACTTAGAAATTTTGGCAGCATACGGGCCAGGGAGATGGTGGAAATGTTAACAATAGGGTATTAGGTGAAAAGGAAAAGTCAGCCTAAGACAGTATAAGGGAAGCAGATAGTAAAAACTATATATAATATTTAGTTCAGTTCATTTCAGTTTGGTCTCTCAGTCGTGTCCGACTCTTTGTGACCCCATGGACCGCAGTACGCCAGGCCTCCCTGTCCATCACCAACTCCCAGAGTCTACTCACACTCAGGTCCATTGAGTCGGTGATGCCATCCAACCATCTCATCCTCTGTCGTCCCCTTCTCCTCCTGCCTTCTATCTTTCCCAGCCTCAGGATCTTTTCAAATGAGTCAGTTCTTCACATCAGGTGGCCAGAGTATTGGAGTTTCAGCTTCAGCATCAGTCCTTCCAATGAACACCCAGGGCTGATCTCCTTTAGGATGGACTGGTTGGATCTCCTTGCAGTCCAAGGGACTCTCAAGAGTCTTCTCCAACACCACAGTTCAAAAGCATCAATTCTTCAGCACTCAGCAACTTTATAGTCCAGCTTTCACATCCATACATGACCACTGGAAAAACCATGGCTTTGACAAGACAGACCTTTGTTGGCAAAGGAATGTCTCTGCTTTTTAATATGCTGTCTAGGTTGGTCATAACTTTCCTTCCAAGGAGTAAATGTCTTTTAATTTCATGGCTGCAGTCACCATCTGCAGTGATTTTGGAACCCCAAAAAATAAACTCTGTCACTGTTTCTGGAATTTACCTGGAATACTTTTCCCTTACAAAAGCACCTGCTTCTTTTTCCTTAGGTATCAAATATTAGCTTTATGTGTGTTGAAGGTAAAGTCGCTCAGTCGTGTCTGACTCTTTGCGACCCCATGGACTGTAACCTACTAGGCTTCTCTGTCCATGGGATTCTCCAGGCAAGAATACTGGAGTGGATTGCCATTTCCTTCTCCAGGGGATCTTCCCGACCCAGGGATCGAACCCGGGTCTCTCGCATCGAAGGCAGACACTTTAACCTCTGAGCCAGGGGAGTCCCTGGCACACACATGATTAATGTAATATGAATTGTGTTTCAGAAGGATTGTCAGAGTTCCATGCAGGGTTAAAAAACAAAAGAAAACAAAAGCCCCCTCACACACACACAGCTTGCAATTAGTAACCAGTTATACTCAAGTCTGCATACCTTATATTTGCTATTTGATTTCATCATCACCTCAATCCATTTTAAAGTGAAGTCGCTCAGTCATGTCCAACTCTTTGCAGCCCATGGACTGTAGCCCACCAGGCTCCTCCATCAGTGGGATTTTCCAGGCAAGAGTACTGGAGTGGGTTGCCATTTCCTTCTCCAATCCATTTGAGATATGAGGAAACTAAAGCTTAAAGAGATTAAATCACTGCCATGGTCACACATTGCCCAGAGGCTAAGTGATCCAGCCTCAAAATCACGTTATTCGTGCATTCTACTCCTCCCAAGCACAGAGACAGTGGGAGCAGCTTTGTGACTGCAAGTAGGGTATATTCTGCAGTTTTCCGTAGAGAATTTGAAAGTATCAGTAATTCAGGGACAGAGTACCATGACCTGGGTTAAGACAGTGCCTACTGAACAGAAAGGAAAGGGACGTTTTAGAGAATCAATGGACGCTCTGTAGACCTGTGCTTCTGGTTTAGAAGGTAACGAGGCATAAGAAGCATCATGCATAAATTGAAGGACTGATCACAAGGTAAGTTTTATTTGATTTGTTTGGGGTTTTATTTTACCATAGCCAGTGAGAGATAAGGAGCCAATTTTATTAAGATGACTAGAAAAGGTAGAAGAAAAACCAGCAAAGTTTTAAGTTGCTTTAAATTACTTTTTTGAAAGAACTGTTACAACTGTAACTCACTGGTATATAGTTACAGGTTTGTTTGCCTTTTGAATTATCTAAATGCTTTTTTTAACACTTGTAATTATAGTATTTTTTGGTTATACAGCTCAAAAGACGTCTGATAAGAAATGTGACGAGACCAGAGTTATGATCTTCTCTTCATTTAGAGATAGTGTTCAAGAAATTGCAGAAATGCTTTTACCGCATCAGCCAGTTATTAGAGTAATGACTTTTGTTGGCCATGCCTCAGGAAAAAGCATGAAGGGTTTTACCCAGAAGGAGCAACTGGAGGTAATTATTTTTTGAGTTGATGAATATAAAAATAAAATTGATATGCTTTGCACTTATGCCATTTTATTTGGTTTGTTAAGCTATAGCTTAAAGATAATTTTATACTAAATATATAAATAAACCTAGGCATATTTTGGCATTGCCTTTCTTTGGGATTGGAATGAAAACTGACCTTTTCCAGTCCTGTGGCCACTGCTGAGTTTTCAATCTTTGCTGGCATTGAGTGCAGCACTTTCACAGCATCATCTTTTAGGATCTGAAATAGCTCAACTGGAATTCCATCACCTCCACTAGCTTTGTTCATAGTGATGCTTCCTAAGGCCCACTTGACTTCGCATTCCAGGATGTCTGGATGAGTGACCATATCATCATGATTATCTGGGTCATGAAGATTTTTTTTGTATAGTTCTTCTGTGTATTCTTGCCACCTCTTAATCTCTGGTGCTTCTGTTAGATCTATACCATTTCTGTCCTTTATTGAGCCCATCTTCGCATGAAATGTTCCCTTGGTATCTCTGATTTTCTTGAAGAGATCTCTAGTCTTTCCCTTGCTATTGTTTTCCTCTATTTCTTTGCACTGATCACTGAGGAAGCCTTTCTTATCTCTTCTTGCTATTCTTTGGAATGCTGCATTCAAATGAGTATATCTTTCCTTTTCTCCTTTGCTTTCTGCTTCTCTTCTTTTCACAGCTACTTGTAAGGCCTCCTCAGACAATCATTTTGCCTTTTTGCATTTCTTTTTCTTGAGGATGGTCTTGATCCCTGCCTCCTGTACAATGTAACGAACCTCTGTCCATAGTTCATCAGGCACTCTATCTATCAGATCTAGTCCCTTAAATCTATTTCTCACTTCCACTGTATAATCATAAGGGATTTGATTTAGGTCATACCTGAATGGTCTAGTGGTTTCCCCTACTGTCTTGAATTTAAGTCTGAATTTGGCAATAAGGAGTTCATGATCTGAGCCACAGTCCGCTCCTGGTCTTGTTTACACTGACTATATAGAACTTCTCCACTTTTGGCTGCAAAGAATATAATCAATCTGATTTTGGTATTGACCATCTGGTGACGTCCATAGGTAGAGCCTTCTCTTGTGTTGTTGGAAAAAGGTGTTTGCTCTGACCAGTGTGTTCTCTTGGCAAAACTCTATTAGCCTTTGCCCTGCTTCATTCTGTACTCCAAGACCAAATTTGCCTGTTACTCCAGGTATCTCTTGACTCTCTACTTTTGCATTCCAGTCCCCTATAATGAAAAGGACATCTTACACGCTAGCAAAGTAATGCTCAAAATTCTCCAAGCCAGGCTTCAGAGGCTTCCAGATGTTCAGGCTGGATTTAGAAAAGGCAGAGGAACTAGAGATCAAATTGCCAACATCTGCTGGATCATCGAAAAAGCCAGAGAATTCCAGAAAAACATCTACTTTTGCTTTATTGACTATGCCAAAGCCTTTGACTGTGTGGATCACAATAAACTGTGGAAAATTCTAAAAGAGATGGGAATACCAGACCACCTGACCTGCCTCCTGAGAAATCTGTATGCAGGTCAGGAAGCAACAGTTCGAATTGGACATAGAACAACAGACTGGTTCCAAATCAGGAAAGGAGTACATCAAGGCTATATATTATCACCCTGTTTATTTAACTTATATGCAGAGTATATCATCAGAAACGCTGAGCTGGATGAAGGACAAGCTGGAATCAAGATTGCTGGGAGAAATATCAATAACCTCAGATATGCAGATGACACCACCCTTAAGGCAGAAAGTGAAGAACTAAAGAGCCTGTTGATAAAAGTGAAAGAGGAAAGTGAAAAAGTTGGTTTAAAGCTCAACATTCAGAAAACTAAGATCATGGCATCTAGTCCCATCACTTCATGGCAAATAGATGGGGAAACAGTGGAAGCAGTGACAGACTTTATTTTGGGGGGCTCCAAAATCACTGCAGATGGTGACTGCAGCCATGAAATTAAAAGACGCTTGCTCTTTGGAAGAAAGTTATGACCAACCTAGACAGCATATTAAAAAGCAGAGATGTAACTTTACCAACAAAGGTCTCTGTAGTCAAAGGTATGGTTTTTCCAGTGATCATGTATGGATGTGAGATTTGGACTATAAAGAAAGCTGAGTGCCGAAAAATTGATGCTTTTGAACTGTGGTGTTGAAGAAGACTCTTGAGAGTCCCTTGGACTGCAAGGAGATCCAACCAGTCTGTCCGAAAGGAAATCAGCCCTGGGTGTTCATTGGAAGGACTGATGCTGAAGCTGAAACTCCAATCCTTTGGCCACCCTATGCAAAGAACTGACTGACTCATTTGAAAAGATCCTGAGGCTGGGAAAGATTGAAGGTTGGAGGAGAAGGGGATGACTGAGGATGAGATGGTTGTATGGTATCATCAACTCTATCAACATGAGTTTGAGCAAACTCCGGGAGTTGGTGATGGCCTGGGAGGCCTGGTGTGCTGCAGTCTGTGGGGTCACAAAGAGTCGGACACAACTGAGCGACTGAACTGAATGGAGGCATATTTTGAAAGACAAAAAAGTATTTTTTTTTAATTTTGAATATTTTAATTGCACTCATTTCACACGCTAGTAAAGTAATGCTCAAAATTCTCCAAGCCAGGATTCAGCAATACGTGAACTGTGAACTTCCTGATGTTCAAGCTGGTTTTAGAAAAGGCAGAGGAACCAGAGATCAAATTGCCAACATCTGCTGGATCATGGAAAAAGCAAGAGAGTTCCAGAAGAACATCTATTTCTGCTTTATTGACTATCCCAAAGCCTTTGACTGTGTGGATCACAATAAACTGTGGAAAATTATGAAAGAGATGGGAATACCAGACCACCTGACCTGCCTCTTGAGAAATCTGTATGCAGGTCAGGAAGCAACAGTTAGAACTGGACATGGAACAACAGACTGGTTCCAAATAGGAAAAGGAGTATGTCAAGGCTGTATATTGTCACCCTGCTTATTTAACTTATATGCAGAGTACATCATGAGAAATGCTGGACTGGAAGAAACACAAACTGGCATCAAGATTGCCGGGAGAAATATCAATAACTTCAGATATGCAGATGACACCACCCTTATGGCAGAAAGTGAGGAGGAACTAAAAAGCCTCTTGATGAAAGTGAAAGAGGAAGAGTGAAACAGTTGGCTTAAAGCTCAACATTCAGAAAACGAAGATCATGGCATCCAGTCCCATCACTTCATGGGAAATAGATGGGGAAACAGTGGAAACAGTGTCAGACTATTTTTGGGGGCTCCAAAGTCACTGCAGATGGTGACTGCAGCCATGAAATTAAAAGACGCTTACTCCTTGGAAGAAAAGTTATGACCAACCTAGATAGCATATTCAAAAGCAGAGACATTACTTTGCCAACAAAGGTCTATCTAGTCAAGGCTATGGTTTTTCCATTGGTCATGTATGGATGTGAGAGTTGGACTGTGAAGTAGGCTGAGCACCGAAGAATTGATGCTTTTGAACTGTGGTGTTGGAGAAGACTCTTGAGAGTCCCTTAGGCTGCAAGGAGATCCAACCAGTCCATTCTGAAGGAGATCAGCCCTGGGATTTCTTTGGAAGGACTGATGCTGGAGCTGAAACTCCAGTACTTTGGCCACCTCATGCGAAGAGTTGACTCATTGGAAAAGACTCTGATGCTGGGAGGGATTGGGGGCAGGAGGAGAAGGGGACGACCGAGGATGAGATGGCTGGATGGCATCACTGACTCGATGGACATGAGTCTGAGTGAACTCCAGGAGATGGTGATGGACCAGGAGGCCTGGCGTGCTGCGATTCATGGGGTCGCAAATAGTCGGACATGAGTGAGTGACTGAACTGAACTGAACTGAACTGAAGCACATTTGAGCAGAAAGGCTCTGGAATCACACTATATAGGTTGGAGTCTTGGCTCTTCCACTGATAAATTTTTTTACTTACTGTACCTCAGTTTCATTATCTGTAAACACACTCCATAGACCTATTGTAAACATTAAATGAAATCATACCACAGAGCCTTCAATAAATGTTTACTATTTATCTTAAGTCATTTTAGTTATTTATTCCAAACAAATAATGATTGTATCACTTTTTTATATTATTTAAAAATCTTCAAAATGTGGTCAGAGAAAAGAAACCATGGTGATATTTAAGGTAGCTGTATGTGCTGAATATTGGTCATAAGTTTTCTGAGTTCTAGCTGTGCTTTGGGGAAAATTTTATTGCTTTTTTTAAAACTGTGTATAGCATTTTGAAGATTAACTGTAAGTCTGCACTTGAACAGTCTCTGACAATTAGGTATGTCTTTAACAGCTAATTTCTTTTCAAAGATTCTTTCTTGAATTTGTCAACATGAAAAGATGAGGACTCCTACTGTTTACATACTTCTTATACCAGTCTCCACTGCCCTCAAAAGAGTCTGTTTAAGTAAGCAAGTGATGATGTCACAGAAATGGGACGCCAGATTCTTTAGGATCTTGCAGGTCGTTTCTGTTTTAATGACTGGAGTGAGATGAGCAGAAGCCCTTGGAGAATTTAGAGCAGAGGAGGGTCATTGCCTGACTGATGCTTTAAAAGAATCAGACTGGCTGCTGTCTTCAGAATAAACTAGGGGCCAAGGGTGGAAACAGACCAATTGGAAGAATTATTACAATAATTCAAGCTAAAGATAATGGTGGCTTGGACTACATGGAAGCAGGGAAGTTTGCGATAAATGATTGGATTATGGATATATGTTAAAGGTCAAGTTGACAGGGCTTACTGACAAATTTAGAGTGGGATCTGAGATAAAGGAGTTGACTTTGACTTATTCATTAACTCATTGTCATGCTAGTGTAGTACCCGTAACTTGATCAGGGAATCCTGGTGAAGAAAAGAAAAAATAATTTTCCCTCTTCCCTTCTGAGTTCTTAGCTACAACCTCTGTAATAAAAGACAGATTTACAAGAGAAAAACAAACTGAAGCTTATTAACAAATGTATACTGGGCTTCCTTGGTGGCTCAGTGGTAAAGAATCCACCTGCCAATGCAAGAGACATGAGTTCAGTCCCTAGTCTGGGAAAATCCCACATGCCATGGTGCAACTAAGCCCAGGAGTCACAACTTTTGAGTCTGTGCTCTAGAGCCAGGGAGTCCTAACTACTGAAGCCCGTGCACCCTAGAGCTTGTGCTCCTCAAAAGAGAGGCTACTACACTGAGAAACTCAAGTTCCGCAACTGGAGGGTAGCCCCTGCTCACCTCATCTAGAGAAAAGCCTGAGCACAGCTGAAAAGCAATATAAATTAAAAACAAACAAACATGTATACTTCATGGACGCGTGGGAAAATGCCGAGGGAAAAATGAGTAACTCCCTGAAGTGGCTTAGAATTCATATTTAAATAGCATCTTATGGGGAAAGAGGAGTGGCGGGCACAAAGGAGAGTAAATGATTTTCAGGGAAGATGAATGGGGTCTTAAAAGATGGGAAGTATGAGTGATAGATTGTGAAGAAGTTTGTTTGGTTATGGTATGGACTTTCAGTCGCTTGCTGAGTTCGTTTTCCCTAGTTGATTAAATTCCTGGGGAAGGGATTTATGACAGTTGAGTTCCTTCTGGAGGATCTGCTTTTAGGCAGATAAGTGGCCAGAGAAACCGCACTTGCTTTTTTTTTTGAGTGCCTTTAGCTCAAAGTAATCAGTATACCAAAAGCAGCATAGGCTGGGGCAGCATGATCTAAACTCCTATAGTCATATTTGGGCTGCCATATTCTGCTACCCTTCACTGGAATAGCAATGCAAAAAATAAAGTATGAATTATACTTTTAAGTAAAATTTTTGGTACTGAAATATAGTTGATTTATACAATGTTGTATTAATTACTGCTGTACAGCAAAGTGATTCAGTTACATATATGCAAGCATTCTTTTTTAAATACTGTTTTCCATGATGGCCTGTCACAGGATATTGAATATAGTTCTCTGTGCTCTACAGTGGGAACTTGTTGTTTGTCCATTCTATATACAGAAGTTTACATCT
Organism: Capricornis sumatraensis; assembly: GCF_032405125.1. Classification (NCBI taxonomy): domain Eukaryota; kingdom Metazoa; phylum Chordata; class Mammalia; order Artiodactyla; family Bovidae; genus Capricornis; species Capricornis sumatraensis. The sequence goes on from NC_091087.1 coordinate 61,947,342, forward strand.
GCTAACCCCAACCCCTGACTGCATCCCTCCCCCAGCCCCCTCCCCCTTGACAGCCGCCAGTCCATTCTCTACGGCTGTTATTCCATTTCTGTTTAAAATATGAATGCTAGAAGTAATCAAACATAGTTTAATTATTAAACTTACTATAATTCTAAAATTGACTGACAATAGGAGATGATAAATAGCAGTGAGAGCTCTGGGGCCATTTACATGCTCTACCCCCTTTTCAGTGATGTTAAAAATATCTGTGCTTTCTCACTCATGTGTAAATGGTTAGAAGAACCTTTTAGAATCATAACCATCATTAAAGCAAAGGAATTGGGACTCTGCTTTGCACTGTACCACTGTCTCTCTTGGTTTATATTGCCATTTTGCCGCTTCTTTTCCTATTTGGTAGAATTTTGCGTGCTGATTTTTAATCTGATTGCAGGGACAGATGGAAAAAGTATGCTTTGATTTGCAGTTCTCTTCTAGTTGCATCTAATTATTTTTAAATTCTAATTTTAGGTAGTGAAACAATTTCGTAGTGGTGGTTACAATACGTTAGTGTCTACTTGCGTTGGTGAAGAAGGTTTGGATATCGGAGAAGTTGACCTTATAATATGTTTTGATGCCCAGAAGAGCCCAATTCGTCTTATACAGCGAATGGGTAGAACTGGCCGCAGACGTCAGGGCAGGATTGTTGTTATCCTTGCTGAAGGACGAGAGGAACGCGTAAGTAGACTTGTGGAAGCATAATCTGACATTCAAAATTTGAAAAATGGAACCTAAAGACAAGTATCAATCTGTTCACATTCAAAGTCCAAACAATCTGTAGGTAATTGTGATTGATTTTTGTTTCCTTTTGTATTGCTAAGTCGCTTCAGTCTGTCTGACTCTGCGACCCCATAGACGACAGCCTACCAGGCTCCCCCGTCCCTGGGATTCCCCAGGCAAGAACGCTGGAGTGGGTTGCCATTTCCTTCTCCAATGCATGAAGGTGAAAAGTGAAAGGGAAGTCGCTCAGTCGTGTCCGACTCTTAGCGACCCCATGGACTACAGCCCACCAGGCTCCTCCATCCATGGGATTTTCCAGGCAAGAGTACTGGAGTGGGGTGCCATTGCCTTCTCCGTTCCCTTTGTATTAGGTACTACCTATTGTTTTCTTGTAATTAGGAAAATTTTTAACTAGACTCAGCTTCATAAATTTTATCCAATATAAAGGACCATATCTTTGTACTTTAGTATTAATTTAGCAACACATAGATACAAAAATCAAGTATTACCTTGTCTGACTATTTCCCTGTGCTTTTAAGGCTTGTTTCTTTTGTGTTTAGGCGTTGTCTTATTAATAACTACAGTGAGCTGAGAATATTTTTTACATTTTAAAGAGTTACCTAAATCAGTCAACTAACCCACCCACCAACCAAAAATATGTGCCAAGGTAGCCAGCAAAGCCTAAAATATTTACTTTCTGACCCTTTGTGGAAGTTTGCTAATGTCTATTCTAAGTGATAAGGCGTTGGGTGATATTCATAAATCTTGGGTGACAGGCCTTCATAAATGTGATGTACATAATATTATTCTTTATATGTACACTAAAGTGTTAATAACTTTTATAACTGAGTGGGACTATTTCTGTGGCCAAGTAAATATTTTTTAAATAGTTTTACATTAAGGAATTTTCATTAATGATGATAGTTTTAAACAATTGATTTGAAGTGTTTCAGAAACCCTATGAAAATCATCCTGAAAAATGAATTTCTTTTTCCATCAGTACTTTTAATGTTATTATAGCATATTCTTATGTAACATCCAATTTATCTATGAAATAATTCTAATAAATGAAATGTCTGGCAGCTTTTAAAAGTCTATGTATTATCACTGAGTGGAATTGGGTCCTAACTAATTGTATTACCTTAGGCAACTCACTTAACCTCTATTTAAGTGTTAGTTTTCTTATCTGTTAAAAAGTCATAATGGACCACATTTCATGAGTACGTACTTTGTGCTGGACACTTGCAAATGTTTCAAATGCATTGTTTTACTTAAATAATGTCAACAACACTGTCAGGGTAGTACTAGAGATTTTCTTGTATACAGTAAAGAAAATTGACACGTAGAGAGATGAAGTAACAAGCTGAAATTTAAAAATAGTATTTTTTTAAAGCAGTTTATACTTAGATATAAATATTAACCTTATTCAAAAACAGCAAGATCCTGAATAAAAGACAGACTTTGTTGGTACAATATAGTTACTAAAGTAAGAATAAATCTTGAAATGATTTTCATTAAGACTTAAATAGGCTTCAAATTTAAGACAACATATATTCTGTTCCTCAAGTATTTAAGTGGATCAGAGTTTAATTTGCTGTTTAGAATAAACTCAGGGTGATATAATAACTACTTGTTATGGCTAGGTGATTATATAGAAATAAAATGATTTTGCTTTTTTTTTTTTTTTGCAGACTTATAATCAAAGTCAGTGCAACAAAAGAAGTATTTATAAAGCTATTTCAGGTAATAGGCAGGTCCTTCATTTTTACCAAGGAAGTCCACGAATGGTTCCTGATGGAGTCAACCCACAATTACATAAGATGTTCATTACACATGGTGTCTATGAACCAGAGAAGCCTTCTCGGAACTTGCAGCGAAAGTCATCTATCTTTTCCTATAGGAGTGGTAAATACAGTTTTTTGCATTTGAGACACACATTTGTTTTTCTGTTATTTGTTAGCAGGTCATATATTGATCTATGAGAAAATCAACATACATTCTAGTATGTTATAGGTGTTCACTTTGAGAAGGATAGAAGAGAGATGATTAATGTGGCAAAGGGAACAAGGTACTGGCAATACAGAATGAAAGAAGCTCAGTGTTGGGAAAACTAAAAATATAAGCCCAGAGAATCCACTTTACAAAATGTAGAAAAGAAGAAAACAGTTTTATTATTGAATAAGCATTAAGCCATATTACAATAGGCATTGTAAGCAATCCACCAAGTTAAGAGAAAGAACGAAATTCTAGCCTATTCATTTAAACAGTAGTAATCCTTTACATCATGTTCTTAAGATTATAACAGTAACTTGTCTTCTTATAAGAGGAAGCACCATTTGCTGTACGTTCTTTCATTGTTGTTGTTGTTTTAGTTGTTAAGTCATGTCTGACTCTTTGGTGACCCCATGGACTGTAGCCTCTCCAGGCTCCTCTGGGATTTCCAGGGCAAGAATACTGGAGTAGATTGCCTTTTCTTTCTCCAGGGCGGGTCTTCCTGACCCAGGACTCGAACCTGCGTCTCCTGCATTGACAGGCACATTCTTAGCACAGAGCCACCTGGGAAGCCCATGTTCTTTCATAGTTAATTCCAAATTCACCCAGTAATTGAGGTAGCCATTTGTGTTAGCTAGTTGCCTTTATCCTCATCCTCCCTGGTAGCTCAAACAGTAAGGAATATGCCTGCAATGTAGGAGACCCAGGTTCAATCCCTGGGTTGGGAAGATCCCCTGGAGAAGGGAATGGCTACCCACTCCAGTATTTTTGCCTGGAGAATTCCATGGACAGAAGAGTCTGGCAAGGTGCAGTCTATGGGGTCACAAACCATAGGTCACAAATCATAGTCTATGGATCACAAACACAACTGAGCACCTAACACTTATCCAAAGAAATAATAAAACTTCTGTCTCTATGACAGGCAGATAGGGAGAGCTCAGAGAAAGGTGCCAAGGCTAAACTCCCCAGCTGTCTGGGAGATAGGGACACTATCTTCCTTGATGTTTACATTTCAAAGAGATGTCTCCTAGGTCCCTAAGAAAATCATTTCTGGTTGAAAAACTGGCTAGAGACTTGCTTTGCCTTTACAAAGATTTGCATGCATATCAGAGAGTTAAATAAAGGATTTAGGAATATTAATAAGTATCTGTGGAATTGCTTTCACAGAAGCAGGGGGAATTTCTGCAAAGGATAATTTTTTTTTTTTTTAATTTACTGTTACACCAGATAGTGGTGAAATTAGACTAAGCTGGTGATACTGAGCCAGTGAGGAACAAATATTAATACTTTGGTGCCAGGGAGTAAGGAGAGGGCTAGCTTAAGAACTGCAGAGATTTTGATGATATCAAGACAATATCTTGAAATATTAAAGAATCATAAAATACATTCTAAACTTTGGAATAAACCTCAGGAATCATCAGGTCCAGGTACCTACCAAGATAGGGATGTTTTCTATAGCACTCCTGTTAAGTGTGTGTCTGTGAGTATTCAATCTCTAGGTCGTGTCCAACTCTTTGAGACCCCGTGGACTGTAGCTCACCAAGCTCCTCTGTCCATGGGATTTCCCAGACAAAAATACTGGAGTGGGTTGCTATTTCCCTCTCCATGTCAAATGTATATCAAGCCTCAGCTTGAACATCTCTGTTAATGGAAATTGTATTCTTTTATGAGAGTTCATTCCATTGTTGATAATACATATAAAAGGAGTTCTGTTGTTAAGAAAAAAAATCTGTCTTTGTATCTTTTTCTCACTGATTTAATTTTGGCTTTGTCAACTGAAAAAAAATGCACAACATAAAAGTTGAGAATTATGTTTTATTCAGGGTACTACTGAGGACTATAGCACAGGAAGGAAGCCTCTCAGATAGCTCTGAGGGACTGTTCCAAAGAGGCAAGTGGGGAGCCAGGATACGTAGGAGTTTTTGCTGAGAAAAAACCCAGTCACTAAACATCAAAAGATTACTGCTAATCCCAGAAAACTAGACCTCTCAAGTTAATGATTTTAGTGTTTTTTTATGTATGGGAAGATGCAAGAGTTTCAGCTCACTGAAATTATTCCTTTGATATAAATCTTAACTCCCTAGGGCCAGTATTCTGTTTTTCTCTCTTCTGAAACCCCCTTAGGGGCAGCTGCAGTGGCTGATGGCCAGTCACCCCAACAACATCCTTTATTTACTGAAATGGCAGGTGATTTTATTTGCCCACAGCTTCTAGACACAAAAATGGATTTGATCTTTGAGATACCTAGGTGGCAGTTTCTTTATATATTTGAAGACAGTACCTCTAAAGTTTGTTCAACTGACTTTTCCACTGGTTTTCATTACTATGAAGTTTCAGAATTCTTCCCCTTCCTGGGCACCTTCTTTGGACTTAGTTAAATTTGCTAATGTTCTTTCCTTTAACTCAGAGCCATTAATCAATGTTTTGTGGATATAGCCTGTTAAACCTAATGAAATTCACTTAATAGAAATATGCCTATCATTTTACAAGATTTTGCCAAATTATGGTTAAAATGAAAAGATAGTATATATTTAAATTCTCTTGAATAATTAAACTAATAGTATGATCAAAACTTGGTTAGGTTGGTGTACATTTTTCTTCAGTTCAGTTCAGTCACTCAGTCGTGTCTCACTCTTGGCGACCCCATGATTTGCAGCACGCTCAAACTCACATCCATCGAGTCAGTGATGCCATCCAGCCATCTCATCCTCTGTCATCCCCTTCTCCTCCTGCCCCCAATCCCTCCCAGCCTCAAAGTCTTTCAATGAGTCAACTCTTTGCATGAGGTGGCCAAAGTACTGCAGTTTCAGCTTTAGCATCATTCCTTCCAAAGAAATCCCAAGGCAGATCTCCTTCAGAATGGACTGGTTGGATCTCCTTGCAGTCCAAGGGACTCTCAAGAGTCTTCTCCAGCACCACTTAGTGATCATTTAGTTTTTATAGATGTTAATTAACCATATGTTTAGTAATTGTTTCTAAAAATATTACTAGTTTAGTCGCTCAGTTCTGTCCAACTCTTTGTGACCCCATGGACTGCAGCATGCCAGGCCTCCCACTCCATCAACAACTCCCAGAGTTTGCTCAAACTCATGTCCATTGAGTCGGTGATGCCATCCAGCCATCTCATCCTCTGTCATCCCCTTCTCCTGCCTTCGGTCTTGCCCAGCATCAGGGTCTATTCCAGTGAGTCAGTTCTTCACACCAGGTGGCCAAAGGATTGGAGTTTCATCTTCAACATCAGTCCTTCCAGTGAATATTCAGGACTGATTTCCTTTAGGATGGACTGGTCAGATCTTACAGTCCAAGGGACTCTCAAGAGTCTTCTCCAACACCATAGTTCAAAAGCATCAATTCTTCAGTGCTCAGCTTTCTTTATAGTCCAATTCTCACATCCATACATGACTACTGGAAAAACCATACCTTGACTAGATGGACCTTTGTTGGCAAAAAATGTCTCTGCTTTTTAATATGCTATCTAGGTTGGTCATAACTTTTCTTCCAAGGAGCAAGTGTCTTTTAATTTCATGGCAGCAGTCACCATCTGCAGTGCTTTTGGAGCCCAAAAAATAAACTGTCACTGCTTCCATTGTTTCCCCATCTATTTGCCATGAAGTGATGGGACGAGATGCCATCTTCATTTTCTGAATGTTGAGCTTTAAGCCAACATTTTCACTCTCCTCTTTCGCTTTCATCAAGAGGCTCATTAGTTCGTCTTTGCTCTCTGCCTTAAGGGTGGTGTCATCTGCATGTCTGAGGTTATTGATATTTCTCCAAGCAATCTTGACACCAGCTTGTGCTTCATCCAGCCCAGCGTTTCTCATGATGTACTCTGCACACAAGTTAAATAAGCAGGGTGACAATATACAGCCTTGACATACTCCTTTCCCTAAATGGAACCAGTCTGCTGTTCCATGTCCAGATCTAACTGTTACTTCCTGACCTGCATACAGATTTCTCAAGAGGCAGGTCAGGTGGTCTGGTATTCCCATCTCTTGAAGAATTGTCCAAAGTTTGTTGTGGTCTACACAGTCAAAGGCTTTGGCACAGTCAATAGAAGCAGAAGTAGGTATTTTTCTGGAACTCTCTTGCTTTTTCGATGATCCGACGGGTGTTGGCAATTTGATCTCTGGTTCCTCTGCCTTTTCTAAATCCAGCTTGAACATCTGGAAGTTTATGGTTTATGTAGTGTTGAAGCCTGGCTTGGAGAATTTTGAGCATTACTTTGCTAGCATGTGAGATGAGTACAATTGTGCAGTAGTTTGAACATTCTTTGGCATTGCCTTTCTTTGGGATTGGAATGAAAACTGACCTTTTCCAGTCCTGTGGCCACTGCTGACTTTTCCAAACTTGCTGGCATATTGAGGACAGCACTTTCACAGCATCGTCTTTTAGGATCTGAAACAGCTCAACTGGAATGCCATCACCTCCAGTAGCTTTATTCGTAGTGTTGCTTTCTAAGGCCCACTTGACTTCACATTCCAGGATGTCTGGCTCTAGGTGATTGATCACACCATCATGATTATCTGGGTCATTAAGATCTTTTTTGTATAGTTCTTCTGTGTATTCTTGCCACCTCTTCTTAATCTCTTCTGCTTATGTTAGGTCCATACCATTCCTGTCCTTTATTGTGCCCATCTTTGCATGAAATGTTCCCTTGGTATCTCTGATTTTCTTGAAGAGATCTCTAGACTTTCCCATTTTATTGTTTTCCTCTACATCTTTGCATTGATCTCTGAAGAAGGCTTTCTTATATTACTAGCTCATGTACATTTTTCTATGCTTTTCTTCTTCCATTTTCTTTTTTTTTTTTCCATTTTCTTTGATTTTTCAAGTGTGAGTGATTCATCTTGCTAATAAGGTAGTATGTATAAATGTCACCTTTTATATACTTGATTCATTTAGGCTGGAGGTCTGAATATATTTAACGTGACTAGGAGAAGGAAATAGGTTTCTATTTCAAAAGTCTCAGTGCCTCAGATTGCTAGATCTGAAGAAGACCTGAGAGATCACCTAATTTAAACCCCTTATTTTGCAAAAGCTTTCATGTAATATTTGGGAATAGCTAAGATAGAAGTTTCCTGATTTCCAATTCGGTATCTTTCTGATTTCTTTTTCTGCCCTCATCTTTATTGGGACCAGAGTTACGGCTTAATATTTTTTAATCCTTTCCATGTTGGTGATTATTTTCCTTTATAAAGATTATGGAAATAATAAAGGACTAATTTACTATGCATTTTTTAAAAGTATATTATCATGTCATTTTTTAAAACAGTAGGTCTTCCTTGTCCTTTTTAAACTGTCGTCCCACCCCACCCTGCATTTAAGACTCTAGCTAAAACTCTTTTTAGTCTTTGCATCTCTCCCACATCCATACCAGCTTCAGATAACTTTCTGATAGTGTTAAGATAGAATCATGATGCTAGTTTTCTTTTGTACGTTATCTGTTTCCTTCCAGGTCTTAGGCAACAAAATAGATAGAGTCCAAAAGAATACAAGACTGAGCGCTACCTGGTGATGTTTTGTTAATGAAGGTTAGCTGTAGTTGGAAGGGTGCCCTAGTACTTTCAAAAAGGTGAGAGAAGTTTAGGAGATATGTAGAAACAGGAAGTAATAACCAGAGTGTTTATATGAAGAAACCGAATTTTAAGGAATAGAATTAGTGGTTTAGCAGAAACATGTAGAGAGTTTGAGTTGATGTCTTTTATTTTGTGTTTGTCTAGCAGATTTTTTTAAACCTGTTTTCAATTATTTTTTAAACTTCTAGGAATAAAGCAGAGTAATTCAAAGGATGATTGGTTCTTATCAGAAGAAGAATTTAAATTATGGAATAGACGATATAGATTAAGAGACACTGATGAAATTCAGGAAATAACATTGCCTCAAGTTCAGTTTCTATCTTTACACGATGAAGAGAACAGACCAGTAAGTTAAATGTGTTTTCAGATGTTCTTTATAGTGACTATGCAATAGCTTTGGAAGTAAAGAGAATGAGTATTCATGATCAGAAGGTCAAAAATTAAGAATGTAAACAATTTTAGAAAGAATATTAAAGAATAGTCTGTCTTGGTAAAACTAATTTTCTTGTATTTCTTATTGTATATACATTTTTATATGACTATAATATATTTACATAAATTCTGACTTTATTACTTTCTTCATATGAATATTTCTGTGTAGGTGTAATTTTTATCATTGTTTTGTCACTCTGTAACATACCGTACTTCAACTATTTCTCTGTTGTGTTTTAGAACTACTTTCAGTATATTACTAGTATAAAATTATGCTATTATGAATGTCTTTGTACAAACCAGTTTTTACTTTTTGTTTTGAAATTAGAGTAAAACTTTAAATTGAATATTAGACTTGTTTTATTATGAACAAATTATTGATGAGCATAAGGAAAGTCAAACAAATTGATCAGAGCTTACATATTTACCCACAGAAATAGAAAAACAACTTCAAGAAAGATACCTTTGAGAAGATTTATAGGGTTTGAAATACTTGGCTCTGAGAATCCAAATTTTTTTTCACTAATAGGGAAAGTAAGGAATGGCAGAAGGCCTGAAGAATTGGGATCAGTATCGCTGACAGATTATGAATACCTCTTTATTAGATTATAGTACATAATTTAGCAAAAACTCTTAACATGGAATTATATAAACAGGAATATGTCCAAGTAGTAACTCATCTAACATTTATTTATTTATGTATTTTATTTTTAATGACATAGTTTTCTTTCTAATTTTACAAGCAATACATGTAACAGTTATTTTTAAGATGCATTTAAAAGGACATCTTTGTATTTCATAAAGTTATTTTATTTTTCACCTGAAATCTTAGTGGAAAATACCTAAGTAAATTAAAATTATTTACAGTATGCCAATTATCTGTATATTAAGTATTTTTTAAATCAGTGTGTGAAATCTGAGTATGTTTGTTTTTTGTTCTGTTAAATTATTATTAATCAAGACAGAAGAACCAACCATTGGAATTCATCAACTGTCTCTCTCTGAATGGAGATTATGGCAGGATCATCCTTTGCCTACATATCAAGTTGACCATTCAGATCGATGTCACCATTTCATAAATATTATGCAAATGATAGAAAGAATGAGACATGAAGAGGTAAGAGCCTACTGTAACTTTCTTTCGCTGGCATGACAGTGAAACTAGAATACTTTAGTCTTCTTAATTTGAAGTCAGTATTATAAGAAACAAGTATTTATTGTAAATAATCATAGCTAAACTATTTTGTTTTTCTGTGTAGCTTCTTGTGATCTCAGTGGACTAGTTTTCTATCTTAGTAGAAGTAGGCCTAATTAGAAGAATGCCATCTGTGAATACTGATAGACAAGAGTGAAATTTTAATGTATTTAATAGCTAAAGGGATCTTCCCTGGTGGCTCAGATGGTAAAGCATCTGCCTACAATGCGGGAGACCTGGGTTCAGTCCCTGGGTCGGGAAGATCTCCTGGAGAAGGAAATGGCCTTGCCTGGAAAATCCCACAGGTGGAAGAGCCTGGTAGACTACAGTCCATGGGGTCACAAAGAGTTGGACATGACTGAGCGACTTCACTTTCTCTTTCATTGGCTAAAGGGGATCAAGACCATCCCCAAGAGAAAGAAATGCAAAAAAGGCAAAATGACTGTCTGAGGAGGCCTTACAAACAGCTATGAGAAGAAGAGAAGCAAAAGGCAAAGGAGAAAAGAAAAGATACACCCATTTGAATGCAGAGTTTCAAAGAACAACATGGAGAGATAAGAAAGCCTTCCTTAGTGATCAATGCAAAGAAATAGAGGAAAACAATAGAATGGGAAAGACTGGAGATCTCTTCAAGAAAATTAGAGATAGCAAGGGAACATTTCATACAAAGATGGGCACAATAAAGGACAGAAATGGTATGGACCTCACATAAGCAGAAGAGATAAAAAAGAGGTGGCAAGAATACACAGAAGAACTATACAAAAAACATCTTCATGACCCAGATAATCATGGTATGACCGTTCACTTAGAGCCAGACATCCTAGAATGCTAAGTCAAGTGGGCCTTAGGAGGCATCACTACAAACAAAACTACTGGAGGTGATGGCATTCCAGTTGAGCTATTTCAAATCCTAAAAGATGATGCTGTGAAAGAGCTGCCCTCAATATGCCAGCAAATTTGGAAAAGTCAGCAGTGGCCTCAGGACTGGAAAAAGTCAGTTTTCATTCCAATCCCAAAGAAAGGCAATACCAAAGAATGTTCAAGTTCAATTCAGTTCAGTCGCTCAATCGTGTCCAACTCTTTGCGACCCCATGAATCGCAGCACGCCAGGCCTCCCTGTCCATCACCAACTCCTGCAGTTCACTCAGACTCACGTCCATCGAGTCAGTGATGCGATCCAGCCATCTCATCCTCTATCGTCCCCTTCTCCTCCTGCCCCCAATCCCTCCCAGCATCAGAGTCTTTTCCAATGAGTCTACTCTTCGCATGAGGTGGCCAAAGTACTGGAGCTTGAGCTTTAGCATCATTCCTTCCAAAGAAATCCCAAGGCTGATCTCCTTCAGAATGGACTGGCTGGATCTCCTTGCAGTCCAAGGGACTCTCAAGAGTCTTCTCCAACACCACAGTTCAAAAGCATCAATTCTTCGGCGCTCTGCCTTCTTCACAGTCCAACTGTCACATCCATACATGACCACAGGAAAAACCATAGCCTTGACTAGACGGACCTTAGTCGGCATAGTAATGTCTCTGCTTTTCAATATGCTATCTCGGTTGGTCATAACTTCTTCCAAGAGGAAGCGTCTTTTAATTTCATGGAAAGAATGTTCAAACTACTGCACAATTACATTCATCTCACGTGCTAGCAAAATAATGCTCAAAATTCTCCAAGCCAGGCTTCAACAGTACATAAACCATGAACTTCCAGATGTTCAAGCTGGATTTAGAAAAGGCAGAGGAACCAGAGATCAAATTGCCAACACCTGTCGGATCATCGAAAAAGCAAGAGAGTTCCAGAAAAATACCTACTTCTGCTTCTATTGACTGTGCCAAAGCCTTTGACTGTGTAGACCACAACAAACTTTGGACAATTCTTCAAGAGATGGGAATACCAGACCACCTGACCTGCCTCTTGAGAAATCTGTATGCAGGTCAGGAAGCAACAGTTAGATCTGGACATGGAACAACAGACTGGTTCCATTTAGGGAAAGGAGTATGTCAAGGCTGTATATTGTCACCGTGCTTATTTAACTTGTGTGCAGAGTACATCATGAGAAACACTGGGCTGGATGAAGCACAAGCTGGCATCAAGATTGCTGGGAGAAATATCAATAACCTCAGATATGCAGATGACACCACCCTTAAGGCAAAAGCAACTAATGAGCCTGTTGATGAAAGCGAAAGAGGAGAGTGAAAAAGTTGGCTGAAAACTCAACATTCAGAAAACGAAGATGATGGCATCTCGTCCCATCACTTCATGGCAAATAGATGGGGAAACAGTGGATGCAGTGACAGACTTTATTTTTTGGGCTCCAAAATCACTGCGGATGGTGATTGCAGCCATGAAATTAAAAGATGCTTGTTCCTTGGAAGAAAAGTTATGACCAACCTAGACAGCATATTAAAAAGCAGAGAGATTACTTTGCTGACAAAATTCTGTCTACGGTTTTCCTGTAGTCATATATGGATGTGAGAGTTGGACTATAAAGAAAGCTGAGCACCAAAGAATTGATGCTTTTAACTGTGGTGTTGGAGAATACTCTTGAGAGTCCCTTGGACTGTAAGGAGATCCAGCCAGTCCATCCTCAAGGTGATCAGTCCTGAGTGTTCATTTTAGGGACTGATATTGAAGCTGAAACTCCAATCCTTTGACCACCTGATGGGAAGAACTGACTCATTTGAAAAGGGCCTGATGCTGAGAAAGATTGCAGGCAGGAGGAGAAGGGGACGACAGAGGATGAGATGGTTGGATGGCATCACTGACTCAATGGACATGAGTTTGAGTAAACTCCAGAGTTGTTGATGGACAGGGAGGCCTAGCGTGCTGCAGTCCATGGGTTTGCAAAGAGTCAGACACAACTGAGCAACTGAACTGAACTGAATGGCTAAAAAAAATGTTTTTTGATTGTGCCACGTAACTTGTAGAATCTTCGTTCCCAAACCAGGGATTGAACCCACGCCCTGGCAGTGAAAGCACCAAGTCCTAACCACTAGGTCTCCAGGGAATTCCTATTTAATAATTTATATAAATGTTTGTAAAGCAACTTTAGTATTCTTGTTTGATCTGTTGAAATTTCCCTGTCATATAGGTTATTTAGTATGTTTCCTTTATCCTGTTGGTAGTTTAGAGAATTAGTGATTCCTTGAGTAACTTCCTGATTTTGAGAGAGTCAGAATGGTGAACCTGTTGTGAGTGTGAAATCCAAAATGCCTGAGTTAGAATCTTACTTTTTGCATCTACCTAACCTTTGGAAGGAATGATGCTAAAGCTGAAACTCCAGTACTTTGGCCACCTCACGCAAAGAGTTGACTCATTGGAAAAGACTTTGATGCTGGGAGGGATTGGGGGCAGGAGGAGAAGGGGACGACAGAGGATGAGATGGTTGGATGGCATCACTGACTCGATGGACGTGAGTCTGAGTGAACTCCAGGAGTTGGTGTTGGACAGGGAGGCCTGGCGTGCTGCGATTCATGGGGTCGCAAAGAGTTGGACACGACTGAGCGACTGAACTAACTAACTAACCTCTTTGTGCCTCAGTATCCTCTATAAATTGGGAATAATGGTTCTTTTGTCACAAGGTTGTTTTGAGGATTAAGTGGCTTAGTACATGTAAAGCAATTAGAATAATACCTGGCACATAGTAATTACTTGATAGATTGTAGCTGCCAAGTTTATTATTAGCTGTTGTTCATGAATACATATAAATAAAGTAATTATTTGTGGATCCCTACAAGTGAAAAAAGGTGTTTATAATCCTGTTTTATCTATTAATTAAATTCGTACTTTCTACAAATAGTTGTCATGGGCCTCTCGTGTACTCAGTACTGGGATGTGCCAGCAAAGGCTGTGCATCAAAGTAGCGCATTTATTTAGTGCCTTCTATATGGCATGGTCTGTTCTAGGCCCCATGGCTACACTGGTTAAGAAGACAGATTAAATATTCAGTAGGAAGCATATATCCTAGTAGGGTAACAGACATTCTCACCTTAATATTTATTGTATTTATTATACAGAAAGCGGAGAGTTAACTGCTTAAGTTCCTGAATAGTAGAGGAATCCTGATTAAAGTGGCATTTAGTGGCAAGAGGGAAGGATGAGTCAGGGATGGTGGCAACTGTAGTTTTAGATTTAGATATAAGACGTGGAAATTCATGAGAAGAGTTCTTGAGAAATTTTTTTAAAATAGCATATTCTAGCTTACAGCCTAGAAGACATATAGGTACCATTATTTCAAATGTTCTAAAAGCTGTTCTTAGTTTATCTTCATCAAGAGAGTAAATTTCACATAAGTATGTGTTTCTCATTTATATATGTTAATTCTTAAATATCTTTTTTAAGAAGTTAGAATCATTGTTCAGTTAAATGTTAAGAAAAACTATAGTAATATTTTAAATATTAATTAAATGTATACTTTCTACAAATATTTATCATGGCTCTCTTATGTACTAGGTACTGGGAATACAAAACTATTAACTGATAAAAGATAATTTGTGATAATTTCACAGAAATGTCATTTTTAATTTTGTTTGACTTAGAATAATTTTTAAGGTAAAATCATTTGAATAATGCATTATTTGGAAAATATTTTAACAGAAAAGAGCTCATCTCTTAGAATTTTTGTTTGTTTTATATAGCTTTCTTGTGATTTTTTCATTTTCCTTCTTTATAGGGAGAATGCAGCTATGAGTCAGAAATTAAATCTTACTTACGAATGGAAGATGTTAGCTCAGGGTCTAGTGCTCCGAGAAATGAATATAATCCTTTTGCCAATGGCACCTTTACAAATAACAGGAAGTCTTCGTTTGCAAAGAATATAAATTACGGGAAATCAGTCTCAATAACAGAATCTGATGAAAAATGTGCTGAAATTTTTAAACAAATTCCTATCAAATCTACTAAAATTCCTTCTTTAAAAAAAAAGGCTTCTGAAAACCTGAAAACAGATCAGCCTAAAAAGGAAAATAAGGATGCTGACATGGAGCCTTTAGATACCGATGACAGTTCTACCACCGAACATATTCTTCAGGTAGACCTACGAAATGGTAAAAGGGCATCAGATACAGGTGACATCACTGCCACATGCACTGTCAATGAAAATGGAGGTAATCCGTCATGTGGATTACTAACAGATGGTCAGTTTACAAATAAATCTACTAATTTATTTACTGGAAATTTTTTTGATTCTGGTTATAACAGTTTCAGTGATGAGAAATCTTTTTCATCTAGCTTATTTCTTTCATTTGAGGATGAGCTTGATACAGCGAAAACAGATGACCAATTTTTAAATTGTCATTCATTAACAAAAGAGGTGCTAGATAATGTAGAGAGATTTTTATCACATTCTCCTCCGCCTCTCAGTGGACTATCAGATTTGGAATATGAAATTTCTGAGGGTTCTGCACTTGAAAACTCAGTTTTTCTACCCTACTCAGAGTGCTTACAGAATGATAAATCCACCAATTTAATGTCACGTTCAGCTGTAAATTCTCAACAGAATTTAGAATTGAATTCACTTATGTTTATTACTCATCCTTCTGAAAAATCTTGCCTTTATGGTACAACTAATGATAAGACTTCTGATGAGTCAAGCTTCTGTGACTCTGATAAAGTACATAAAGATAGTAAAAATGAACATTTAGTACCCAACAATCAAATTCAAATAAACATCAGCCCTTCAAAGGATTTTGCTGAAGAAAAGAATCATGATGTTGATAACAGTGACCTCCCAATATTGCATACTGCTCAGGATGAAAGTTTATTATTATTTGAAGATGTTAATACGGAGTTTAATGTGAGCCCTCCTCCCTTGAACAGTAAATGTGAATCTTTACATATATCAGACAGAACTGCTGTAAGTGAAATGGCACCAGTCTCTCAGTTCTTCATTTCTGATGAACTTTTGTTAGAGAATGATTCTGAACCCCAAGATCAAATTGTCTGTGATACTAATAGTTGGAAATCTCATGAAGGTTTGAGAGGTATACATGAGGGAAAATTGAATAATGATGAAAACCGTTTTGACTGCTCTAAGGATTTATTTTCTGTTACGTTCGATTTAGGGTTTTGTAGTACAGGTTCTGAGGATGAAGTAGTGGACCATGCATCAGATACAAATAATAAAATTTTAGATGATCTACCTGGAAGGCGTTTAGACATTAAGCAGATAAATGGTACAAATTGGGTTTCAAATCAAGCAGTCATGTCAGGAGCCCATGTTGATAATTCTACAAATGTAACAACTACTCACCCATCAAATGAAGATAAGCAGAGTCCAGCTTGTTCATGGTTTTCAATGAATGCAACAAAAAGTAAAGAATTTATGTCTCCTAGTTTTTCTCAGTTTTCATTGCCAGTAGGAGAGAAAGTTATGAGCACACCACTTTCTGAATCAAATATATTGAACTCATTTTCTAAGAAGAGAATAGAAATGGCTAAAAAGTCAGGTTCTAACATGGGAAAAGTAAATCTACACAGTTTCAAAGAAACATTGAATTCAACTTTTGGTGATTCAGGACTTTCTACAGAAAAGTATAAAAGCAAGAAACAAATCAATCTGCATCGATCCTGCCATTCTGCTGAAGGTAAGATTCCAAATTTATAAAGCACAGATTGTCTAGAATATTTCTTTTGGATCAGATCCTATAGTTTTTATAAAATGTAATTTCTCAGTGTATGTATATTGAATTAGATAATTGATGCACTACATAGTCCTTATGTTGATGTTTACTGATACAGGATTTATTTTTTTCTCCATGTATTTATGGCATGCATGCCGTGGGAAGGTACTGTGCTGGACACTGTAAAACAGAAGTGTAAGATTCGGCTCCAGCCCTCAATTGTAAAACACAAACAATTGTGTGACATATAAATTTGAAAAGATATCAGTAAAATATGGAAATAACTACCAGATGAATAATAAGATGGTGGACATTTAGGTTCAGAAGATGAAAGCATTTTGAACTGGTTTAGATTGAAAATGTTGACTTCTAATGTAGGTTTTTATTTTGGCTCCTTGAGAATATTAATGATTTGGATATGTTGAAGATAATCAAAAGAGAATTTGCATGTTATAAAATGATGAAAGCAAAGGGAAAGAAGGAAAGTGTAAAGTTTTGGGGGGTAGTATAAAGTAGGGGATTTATATGACAAAATTAAGAAATAAGACTGTATTTAAAAAATTGAGATAAGGTCATAGAAGATCTATAGGAATCTTTGGATTTGTATAATCTAATTCTATAGAAAATCCAGAAAATGGATGATTTAAATACCTGTGATTTATATATCAAAAATATAATGATTTAAATATCCTTTAGATCCTGTTATAGAACTCAACTCTAGTTTATGTACAGATTATTGTAAAAGGCCATTTCTGAATTTTACTCTTTATGGCTAAGGAAAAAGAGTAGTTATAGCATAAAATGAGAATTTCCTCTGTAAATCTTATGATTCATGAATGTTTTAAGATAAAAACTTATAAGTTCTGGACATAAAATTAATTTTTTAAAACTAACTTGTCTACATAGTTTTGGATATACTCTGACACGCTTTTTTACTAAGTATGTTGCTTAAGTCCTTTAATATTTAACACCTTTATATTAAATCTTTGTTAATGAGTGAGATAATTTTTCTTTGTGTCAGATTTGCATTAAAACGATTTTTTTCTAGCATTGTACTTAATGACTGCTGCTGCTGCTGCTGCTGCTGCTAAGTCGCTTCAGTCGTGTCCGACTCTGTTGGACCCCATAGACGGCAGCCCACTAGGCTCCCCCGTCCCTGGGATTCTCCAGGCAAGAACACTGGAGTGGGTTGCCATTTCCTTCTCCAGTGCATGAAAGTGAAAAGTGAAAGTGAAGTCACTCAGTCGTGTCCGACTCTTAGCCACCCCATGGACTGCAGCCTACCAGGCTCTCCATCCATGGATTTTCCAGGCAAGAGTACTGGAGTGGGGTGCCATTGCCTTCTCCGACCTAATGACTAACCATGGGCAATATAATTCTCAATACATAGCCGTCAAGGAACTATTATTAGTAATTTTTTTTTAGTATTTGTTATTCCACTTAATTGAAATAGAAAATTTAGGATCATTTACCATGTTATATATATACAATAATCTGTCTAGGTAGGTATTTTATTAGCACAGACCATAAGGACAAATATACCGTGTGGGTTTGTATTAGGTTTTTTTTACTGCTGTGTAAAAAATTACTCCCCCTCATTTAGTGGCTTAAGATAGCATTTATCTCACAGTTTCTGTAGTTTAGGAATTTCAGAGTTGCTTAACTGGGTCGTTCTGGCATAGAATTTCTCATGGGATTATAGTCAAGATTTCACTTAGGGTTGCAGTCATCTGAAGACCTGACTGGGCGTGTAAAATCTGCTTCCAAAATGGTTTATTTGAAAGCGAGGGCAGATGATGGGAAGCACACAGGAATCTCGGGTCCATAGTAATTCTAAAATCTAAGCAGAACCAAGATTGAAAGTTTCTTGATTAGTACTCGAAGCCCCCATAATTCTCCATGGTTCTTGGCTCTATCCTCTGGATGCCTAGTCCAGTTTCCTAATAGGTAGCACTTGTGGAGCTTTCTCAGGTTGTGTCCTTCTGGTAAAAATTGGGGGATCCAAGGGCCTCTTCATTTTGTACTGTCTCTGCCCCTTTTAAGTTGTAGCTGGCTGTGGGTTTTTTCCTCATCTAATTGTCATAAATATTTGTGGATCTCTTGTGAATCTTATTTGAGGTTCATTCTGTTACTAGCCATGTCCACAGATCTTTTGGAGGTAAGTTCTTCTCTAACTCTGGCTTCTGCTGAGATGTGTAAAGATAGTTCCTTAATCTTCTTAGAAGATCTGTTGTTTGAGAGGGACTGTAAGAGACATCTTTAAAATGTTTAGAGTACCATCCAACTGAATGGTACTCTGAGGCTTTCTGAGGTCTTAAAGCATTTACAGTTATACCCTCAGCATCATCTGGACTGTAGTTTCCTGGCAGTCTTCTAGATTAGGTCTTTGCCTGGAAGATTTCTTAATTTAACATTGTTTGCCATCTGGAGAAGCTGGTAATTTTCAAAACCAGCAAGTCTCAACTGTTTCATGTTTTGACTGACTGATTGATTTGGCTGTGCCAGGTCTTAGCTGTGACATGTGGGATCTTTAACTGCTGGCATGCGAGGTCTTAGTTGTGGCACGTGGGATCTAGTTCCAGGGATTGAACCTGAGCCCCTACATTGGAAGTGCAGAATTTTAGCTACTGGACCACCAGGAAAGTTCCTCTGTTTCATGTTTAATATACTTTGTTTAATTCCTTTCTCTCCTTTCACATTTAAACGAGAAGCATAGGTGATACCTTAAACATGTCTGGAAATCTTCTTGCTTAGAGCACCTTATTCGTTGTTGTTGAGTCGCTCAGTTATGTCCAACTCTTTGAGACCCCCATAGACTGTAGACTCCTCTGCCCTTCACTGTCTTCCAGAGTTTGCTCAATTTCATGTCCATTGGGTCGGTGATGCTATCTAATCATCTCATCCTCTGCCATCCCCTTTCCTTTTGCCTTCAATCTTTGCCAGCATCAGGGTCTTTCCCAGTGAATTGACTGCATCAGGTGGCCAAATTGTTGGAGCTTCACCTTCAGCATCAGTCCTTCCAATGATTTCAGAGTTGCTTTGCTTTAGGACTGACTGGTTTGATATCTTACAGTCCAAGGGACTCTCAAGAGTCTTCTCCAGCACCACAGTTCAAAAGTACCAATTCTGCAGCTCTCGGCCTTCTTTTTGGTCCAACTCTCATATCTGTACATGACTACTGGAAAAATCATAGCTTTGACTAGATGGATCTTTGTTGGCAAAGTATTGTCTCTGCTTTTTAATATGCTGTCTAGGTTTGTAATAGCTTTCCTTCCAAGGAGTAAGCGTCTTTTAATTTCATGGTTGCAGTCACTATCTGCAGTGATTTTGGGGCCCAAAAAAAGAAACTCTGTCACTGCTTCCACTTTTTCCCCTTCTGTTTGCCATGAAGTGATGGGACTAGTTGCCATGATCTTAGTTTTTTGAATGTTGAGATTTAAGCCAGTTCTTTCACTCTTCTCTTTCACTCTCATCAAGAGGCTCTTTAGTTCCTCTTCGCTTTCCACCGTTAGTGTGGTATCATCTGCATATCTGAGATTGTTGACATTTCTCCCAGCAGTCTTTATTCCAGCTTGAGCTCCATCTAGCCCAGAATTTCGCATGATGTACTCTGCATATGTTAAATAAACAAGGTGACAGTATGCAGTCTGTCCTACTCCTTTCTCAATTTTGAAACAGTCAGTTGTTTCCTGTCTGGTTCTAACTGTTGCTTCTTGACAGGTGTCTCAGGAGACAGGTAAGATGGTCTGGTACCTCCTTCATGAGGTACATTTTCTACTTTCTTTGTTAAACTTTCTGGCACTGTAGTAAGATTTCTTTTTCCTATAATTTCTGATAAGGATTTTCTTACTTCTTTAAGCTGTCACCCATGACCTCCTCAATGGCCATTAATCTTCTATAAACAACTCCTTTGAGGCTCTTCAAACTTTCACAAAAATTCTCCTCAAAAATTCTTTTAACAACAACAAAAAAAGTTCCTTTAGCTTCTGCCCACTCATTAGTTCTAAAGTCATATCCACCATTTAGGTTTTTGGTAATTAATTCCCTATTTCCATGCACCAAAATCTGTATTATTTATCTCTGGCTGCATAACAAATTTACTGCAAACTTAATGGCTTAAAATAGCATGTATGATTTCACCGTTTCTGTAGACTAGGAATTCGAGCATGGCTTGGCCAGAAGTTCTAACTCCATATATTTTATGAGGTTGCGTTCAAAGCCTTGGCCAGGGCTGCGGTTATCTGAAGGCTTGAATCAGCTTGGCAGATCACCTTGCTGTTGAATAAGAGGCCTCCATTTCCTGCCATGCTTTCCTCTCCATAGGATTACTTCCTCTGCTCTTACCAAATAGCATCTGGCTTCCTCCAGAGTGAGAGGAAGAAAAACTATCTTTGAGACTGAATAAATGTTGAGATTTCCAGGAACAGTTTTTACTGTACCTATTAATAAATTAGATACTTGTGGTTGGATAAACTTAAATCTGTTGACCAGATTCATTATCTTTAAATAAATTATAGATGAACAGTTATCAAGCCATGAAAGTGAAGATGATGCGATTTTCCGAAGAAAAAGTAAAAAAACAAAAGGAAATGTTTTGGAGTCCCCGGAGGTGAGTTGGTCAGTAATCACAGTAGCAAGACCATACAAAGTTTCTTATTTCCCTTAAAACTTTTTTTTTTAACGTTTTACTTTGTCTGCTTTATCTAGAATCAGAAAAACAGCGAAGTTGATTCTCCACTTCAGGTTGTCAAAAAGCGCAGGGTTCCTCCAAACAGAGTAAGTAAATAACAAATAATAAATGGTCATTCAAATGTTTTTGAGAGAAATATTACAAGAGAAATACGTGAATAGTTGAGCATAGGTAAATTTGATCTTATAGGTATATGTTTAACAGAAAAAGAGTAAATCCTCAGTGACTAGAATTTCTGTTTTAATTTTAAACTCCTTCAAAAAACTATTCCTATTTTTTGTCAGTACACTCCAGCAATTCAGGAAACATTGATTAAATACCTACCCCGTATCTACTGTGCAAGATGCTGGGGATAGTATAAAGAGTATTTCCTGGTACAGTTTTAAGTGCATAATCTAATAGGAAGGATAGATAAGTAAATGGATAGTTTCCATATAATTTTTTAAGTGATAAGAGAAGATAAAACTTAACCTAGACCTTGGGAGTTCTGGCAAGCTTCTTGAAAATAACACCTTATATAAATCTTGAAGCATACATATTTTAGGGGGAAAGAAAGGAGAAGGAAAGGCATTCCCAGCAGCTTAAAGAAGGATACAGAGCAGGGAAACAGCATCTCTTGTTGTGGACTGTAAAGACAAAAAGTACCAGAAAGTAAAGCTGGAGGAAAATCTGGGTAAACTTTTGGAAGGCCTTATTCATTCTTTTGCTTACTGAATGAGTTTGAAAGAAGGAGGAGTCCACAATGACTGTTTGGTTTTGGCTTGGGCTTAGGTGGCAGATACGTCATGTTTTTAGAGGGAACAAGAAAGAGTGGTGAGTTCAATGTTGAACATGTTCGAGTTTGAAGTCCATGTGGGACAGTAAAGTGACAATGTCTGGCAGGCATTGACAACTATGAAAATGTGAAAATTGGTCAGCAGGCACATCTTAAGGCTTTAGTATTCATTTGTCATCAGTTTATAGCTGATAGCTAAATTTTGAGACTAGGAAATCTTGTGTGTTTTAATTCTCTAATGCTAACTAGTATAATTTGTGCCAGATTAATTAAAAATGCAACCAGCCCTCATTAACTTTGTATACTCATATAAAACTCCATTTAAAACATTGTTCTAACTTGCTACTTTATCTAAAATGTCTGATTGACTTACTAGAAGTGAATTAAAATATTGATAATGCTATAGCTCAATCCACCTTAACCTAAAATTATCCCTGTTACTTGAAGTTATTTTGATAAATTTCTTTTGATTATTTGGATTGGTTTTATATTATTCTGTATGTAAAAGACACTGTGGTAGGCTTCATAGTCAAAAGATTTGTTGTTACATTTTTTTCTTAGTTTGAAAGGATTTATTTTATAGACAATTATTTTTTGTGAAGCCCTTCAGGATCTTTTAAAGGAAACAGTTAAACGAAAAACATAAACATTCATCAGATACATTCAATTTCATATAAAATTGAATGAATACTGTATTTGTATGACTTATATGACCTAATTTATTATTTTATTACTTAGAATTATCTAACTTTTAAATTTTTAAATATTATGTATTTGTGCATACATAAGCTGAGAGCTGAGTTGTAAGAGCATTTTATTTTTCTAACAAGAAAATGTTCAGTTAACTATTTAAAAGGAAAAAAATGACAGTAGAAGCAACAACCCTTCAGAAACTCATTAAGATACAACACTTAAATTATATTTTCTTCTGAAAGAATTTTATTGAATTATAGTTAGATGTATCATCTAGTGATGAGAGCGATAATTTTCACAAAAGAGATCCACAATCAGAAGACTTCAAGGAGCATAAGAGGAATGCCAAAAGAAGCACCAAAGTCCGAAAGAGACAGAATCACCTAAAGGTAAGCTTTTTTCAGTTTCTTATTTGTATACTATATATTTTTAATTAGTAAAGAAGAGTAGATTTTACATAGAAGTAGATTTCTCTATAATTTCTTTATAGGAAAAAACCAAAACTTAAAAATAATTTTGACCCTAACTTTACTCTTTTTTACTAGAATTAAAAACTCAAAGTGTGGTTTCTTAGATTCTGTTTGTATTTTGAAGCTATCTTGCAATGTTGTGTTATTTCAAAGAACTAAATGAAGAAACTTTAGTGTACTGAAGATGTAACATTCAAATCGAAGAAAATATAGAGACAGACATCTGAATTTTAAAATATTTGCTTTTATAATATTCACATGGTTTTCCTTATCTATATCCAATATTCAAATTTTTGGAAAAGAATTCTTAGCACTTTTTTTTTTTTTCTGATCAGTCTTTTTGTGGTACTGTATTTTTCCTGGCAAAAATGAATTAGCTGAAAGACTCAAGAGACTTTATTAAAAAAGCATTCAGCAAGCAGACATGCTGAGCTGTAGTTTATTTATAACAATTAAAAGAAGACATTTTAAAAAGATATACTACTTTATCATTTCTTCTCACAGTTTTCTATTTTTATTATTTTTTATCTTAAAAGCACTGGCAAGAAATCCATTTTCCAAAACTGTTTTCAGTTATTTGAGGACATTAAATGATTTTGTTAAAGGCACTTTCCTGTTTTCTCATTTATCTTAGCTCGTAGCTAGGAAGTTTTTAGATGAAGAAGCAGAACTTTCCCAAGAAGATGCAGAATATGTTTCATCAGATGAGAATGATGGGTCAGAAAATGAACAAGACTCCTCACTCCTTGACTTTTTAAATGATGAGACTCAACTGTCACAGGCTATAAATGGTAAATGATACAATAATACTTCTTTTTCTTTTCATTTTCAATGCTTTTACTGTGGTTATACTTAAATATTCTAGTAATTTTCCAAAGAACCTTGACTTTAAAGGGAATTCAGTTTGATGTGTGTAAAATACTTGGTTATTTTCATTCAAATTCTGCAACATTTTCTTTATGTGAGAGTTGCTTGTTTATAGCCTTCTACTAATTTTAAAAATTACTACTTTTAGAAAACAGTCTCTAGAGACCTGGCTGGCTGTCAGTTGTTCATTTAAACAAGTATTTAATGCCTGGTATGTGCCTAGCACTCTGTAAGGTTCTCGAGAAAGCTATATCTGTGAACAAAATGGACAAAACCCCCTGTGCTTATGAAGCATACATTAGAATGGAAGAAGAGAAACAATATACACAATAACTAAATTATTTAGTGTAAGACAAATTTATAGAAAAACAAAAACAAATTGAGTAAGATGACGATTTGGAGTGTCAGGGGTTGGGGTATTAAGCTGTAAATTTGAGTAAGGTAATTAGCGGTTGACCTCATTGAGGTGACATTTGTCCAACTCTAGGAGATGAGGAATTCAACCATGCAGTCTGTTAAAACCAGCTGAGACACAAAGCTAAATTTATTAAATTTGTCAAATAAAGGAGACTACTTTTAGAAAACAGTCTCCCCAAATAGTGCTTGAGCAGGTCTTCTGTAGATGACTCAGATTGGCTGCAGTGGAAATGGGAAAGATTGTAGTTGGCTTTCCTGGATGCTTATCTTTCACAAATCTTGCCATTCTTCTGCTCCTGCAGGGTCTCATATGACTTAAGACGGCAAAGTTTCCCAAGGTCCACGACTTTAAAGAAGGCTTTAAATACAAGGGTCTCAGTAGTGTGTTGCTGATACAGATATGATTTGCAGAATACGGCTTCTTTCCCAGGTTTATAGTAGAATCTGGTGGGAGAATGTTGATGCAAAGATGACCAGTGTAAAGGCCCTGAAGCAGGAGTGTGCCTGGAGTGTTCAAGGGAACATCATTATGACTGACTAGAACTGAAAGGGAAGAAGGGGGGTAGTAGGAAGTGAAATCAGAGGGGTAATGAATGAGCAGCCAACTCTTGTTATTTTGTTTTGCTCCAGCTTCTGTGTTGAGAATGGCCTATCTGGGAACAAAGGTGGAAGAAAGGACCATATAAGAGGCCATGGCAGTAATCTAACCAAGGAATGATGGTGGCAGTGAGAGGGGAGAAAGATTGGGTTCTGACTGTGTACAGCTGACGGGATTTTCTGACGGATTAGAGAGACAAAAAGCAATGGCACCTCACTCAGTACTCTTGCCTGGAAAATCCCGTGGACGGAGGAGCCTGGCAGGCTGCAGTCCATGGGGTTGCTAAGAGTGAGCAACTTCACTTTCATTTTTCACTTTTATGCACTGAAGAAAGAAATGGCAACCCACTCCAGTGTTCTTGCCTGGAGAATCCCAGGGACAGGGGAGCCTGGTGGGCTGCCGTCTATGGGGTCGCACAGAGTCGGACACGACTGAAGTGACTTAGCAGCAGCAGCAGAGAGACAAAGAGGGAGTCAGTGGGCTTGAGCACCAGGAAGGACTTCAGTTGCTGCTGTTGGGAAGGTTGAAGGTAGCTCAGTTGTGATGAAGAATAGGGAGATCTGAAACTCCTTTTAAACACAGTACTTTGCTTTTCACAGTTTGTTTGAAATATGGAGGATTTCAGAGTTTTGTTTTGGTTTTTTTTTAAAGAAAATCTCAAAACCCACATTGTCTTTTTTTTTCATGCCTCATTTCTTAGGTACTCTTTACTATATAACTTTAAAAAATAATCAGCCTATGATTCTCACATGAATTGTGCTTTGTAAAAAAAGCCAGATTCAAAAGGTTACATACTATATTGTTGTTTAGTCACTAAGCCATGTCCAACTCTCTCCAACCCTTTGGACTGCAGCCTGCCAGGCTCCTCTGTCCATGGGATTTCCCAGGCAAGAATACTGGAGTGGGTTGCCATTTCCTCCTCTATGGGCTCTGCCTGACCCAGGGGTAGAACCCAAGCCTCCCGCATTGGCAGGTGGGTTCTTTACCGAGCCACCAGGGAATCGCAAATCTGGAATAGGTCAAAGCTAAATACTTATTTACTTTTCATTGAAATAATTTTGGTATTTGAAAATTTTTTTACCTTTATACAGATTCTGAAATGAGAGCTGTTTACATGAAATCTGTGCGAAGTCCATTGATGAGCAATCGATACAAAATGGTCCATAAGAAACATAACAACATAAACATTTTCTCCCAGGTATGAACTATAGAAATATAGTGGAGAATTTCTTGGTGGCGATGTTGGAATATATTCCTGTTAATGAAGACTTCACTTTGTTTCTAAAACTCCATCAGAACTATTTGCAGTAGTTTCTGCCCTGAGTAAGGAAGGTGGACTACATGAATTCTCAAAATCCCTTTCAGTCAGAATTTGATCACATTTTCCTTTTGTTAACTTGAGCTAATCAGAATATACTCTGAATTTGTTTTCCAATTAGAGTATTTAAAGGAAGTGAACAGAACTTCATCATCTACTAAAGTTTCAACTCTTCTGTTGTTATATTTCTCTTAGAAATTAATTTTTTCCAGTAAAATGGCATATCAGAAAATTATAGTTTATTTGGAATCAATTTTGTATTAGTCTTATTTGTTTATAAATTGCCATATTCAGCTCAGAAATATGGGCATTTTTTTATGATCATTCTTATCTCTGTACTTTCATTGTATTTATTATATAGTGTTTTATGAGTTACTTATCACAGCGTTTTCTGAATTACTGTTCATTTCTCTGGCTACTTGCACTAGACTATAAATTTCTAGACGGTAAATCATTATTTTTTTTTTTATTCCCAAACTTCCTATTTTCTTCCATTTTTAAGAATATACTCAGAAAGAAGATGTGGTATATATAAAAATTGGAAGTTTACTCAGCCATAGAGAAGAATGAAATTTTGCCTTTTGTGACCACATGGATGGACCTAGAGTGCATTATGCTAAGTGAAAGAAGTCAGAGAAAGAAAAATATTGTATAATTTCACTATATGTACAATCTGAAAAATAAAACAAATGAACCCCATAATAAGGAAATCATAGACACAAAGAGCAATCAGGTGGTTGCCAGAGAGATTCCTCTGTGGTGGGGAGGAGAGAAATAGGTGAGGGAGATTAAGGGATACAAATTTCCAGTTGCAAAATAAATGTCATACCTATGAAATGTACAGTGTGGGGAATATAGTCAATAATTATGTAATATCTTTGTACAGTGACAGATTGTAACTAGACTCATCCTGGTGATCATTTTGAAATGTATGTTATGTAACAGAACTAACATCATGTTGTAGGTTAATTATACTTCAAAAACTAACTCATAGAAAAGGGGATCAGGTTTATGGTTATCGAGGCAGGGGCAGGGGATGGTACGGGGGAAAGGGGAATTGGATGAAGGCAGTCAAAAAGTGCAGGCTTCAGTGATAAGATAGTTACTCTTTATGGGCTTCGCAGGTGTCTCAGTTAGTAAAGAATCCCACTCAGTGCAGGAGACACAAGAAACGCAGGCTCGATCCCTGGGTTGGGAAGATCCCTTGGAGGAGAAAATGGCAACCCACTCCAGTGTTCTTGCCTGGGAAATGCCATGGACAGAGAAGCCTGGCAGGCTACAGTCCACAGGGTCACAAAGAGTCAGACATGACTGAGCATTCATGTACATGATAAATATAATTAATACTGCTGTATGTTAAATATGAAAATTGTCAAGAGAGTAAATCCTGAGAGTTCTCACCACAAGGAAAAAGTATGTTTTTCTATTTCTTTAATTTTGTTTCTCTATAGATGAGGGCTGTTCACTAAATTTATTTCATGATGTAGTGAGTCAAATCATTATGCTATACACCTTAAACTTATACAGTGTTGTATGCCAATTATATCCCAATAAAACTGGAAGAAAAAAAAGAATATGCTCAATAAAGAGTCAGTTGAGCAAGTGACTGAATTAATAAAGTATATGAAATAAATATTCAGAGAGATATCATGAACTTAAAAGAATAGGTTAAAAACATGCTGGTTTTATGAAGTTTATTATACTCTTATTTGTGTCTTTATTGTAGATTCCCGAGCAAGATGAAACCTATTTAGAAGACAGTTTTTGTGTTGATGAAGAGGAGTCTTGCAAAAGCCAGTCAAGTGAAGAAGTTTGTGTTGATTTTAACCTAATAACTGAAGACTGCGATACAAATGAGAGTAAAAAATATAAAACCCGACGTGCAGTAAAGCTAAAACAAATGAAGATGAGACAAAATTGTGCACGTTCAAAAAATAAATTATCCAGAATTATTTTACTGGATGATTCAAGCGAGGAGGAAAACGATGTAAAGGATAAACAGGAATCCAGGACTGTGGTTGACCCAAGCACAGTGCCTTCTGGGTCTTCACTGCAGTCCAGGGACCACTCTAATCCAGCTGGTAATCAACTGCTAAACCAGAGACGACAGACACCACCTAATTTAAAGGTTCCCGTTTCTGACGTCTCAGACTGCAAACCTCAGAGCTGTACTAACATGGAATCTGCCTCATCGTTGTTCACTACTGTGAGTGCACAGAAAGACTGTAGAAAGTTTCCAGCTCAGTTGAAGGTATGAGTCAAACCAGAAAAAAAGCCTTCATGTGTTTTCCAAAAAGTTTTTTTGTTTGTTTGTTTTCCTTTCTTTTGTGTTAAATAACAAGGTCAAAGAAAAATTAATAATAGAATTCTTCAGACAAGAAATCAGCATACTAAATTATATAGCTAATTCATAGGATGCTTGTTTTTTTTAATGTGTTAATAGCTTTCTTAAGAACACTGTAAGGAAACACGCTTATTTTATAAAAAGAATATAGGAAATTAGCTTCTTGCAAGGTAACAGAAATTACATGCTCAGAACTAGTTTCCCCAGATTAACTTTTCTTTCCCTCTCTGAAGGCTTCAGGTATGTAACTCTCATCTACTTACAGGGGAGAGGAGGTTAGGGGCCTGATTTTCTTCCTTTGAATTTCTTTCCTTCCAGAATGGTGATGTAGTTTACTTTCCAGTTCCTCTTTATTTTGCTATTGCTGAAGTAATCCCCGAACCTATTTGCAGTTTTCAGGAGTTTATAGTTGCAGTAATTTTGCTAAACCAGGGGTTAAAGTGACAGTAATATGAATCCCTAAACCTAGGCTTCTGTTGCTCTCTTCCTCCAGGTGCTTTAGGCCATTCCACCTTAGCAACATGCTCCAGTGTCCACACAGTGGCCCTCCGATTGGCATTTCTGTACATTATCTCCAGACTTTTTTTTTTTTTCCTTTTTGCATGAAAGTATTTCTGGAAGGCATAATTAGATAAAGTTGACTAGATTGTCTTATCAATAGATTGGAGAACAACAAAGTACTTCATTTCTCTGAGCCTCAGAATTATCAGCTCTAGTAGAAAGGGTCAAGGGTCAAGGTAGGTAGTACTTACACAATACTTTGAAAACCGGTAAGCACTCTCTGCATTTCTACTTTAGCATGCTCCATCCAAAAAACATAGATATACCCTAGTAATATTTTGAGGACTGTGAAAAAGAATAAGTAGATTTTTACAGAAGTCTATTTTAACTTCTATCATCTCGTGCATGGTATGATTCTTCTTCCAATTAGGAGGGGAAACAATTTGAGGTAAATTTGAAAAGACAGAAAATAAACTAAATATCCTGTCAAAAACTGATACTGAAAATGTTAATATTTAACTGTCACATATATTATATACACAGTGTTCCTTGTTCATCATTTGCCTTTGTTTTGTTTTTAGTAGGTTTTGCCATAGGAAATTTTAGCTTTTTTATAGAATTGCAATTTTTTTCTTTATAATTTCTGAGATCAGTGTTTAAAAAGCCATTTTGTATTCGAAGATACCTAAATATTTCTAATATTTTTTGTTTCTTTAGTGTCATTTTTTCCTTCATTAGATTTATTATTTTTCTTAAAAAATTGAATATTAAATGCATTTTAAAGATTATTCTGAGTGATTAGCACTTCCTCTTTAGCTTAGAATATAGAAAGCTGGAAAGAATGTTGCTCCCATCCTTGCAACAACAACAAAAAAAGCCAGATAATCTACAAAATCATAAGTTTATTTGGATCTGAGGTTGCATGGCAACCAATTAGCCTGATATCTAAGGAAAGACAGATGCCTCCAAGGAGAGACTTGCTGAGTTGGAACAGTCACTGGACATTGTACAATCTAGTAAGGAGACCTCAGCTAAAACTTTAATGAATTGCTAGTCATCAAGTGTTCACAGAAAAGATTGAGAGAGGAAAGCTCCTTCCCAATGCAGGCTGTGGGCAAGTGGCCAGCAGCTCCTGTGGGAAAGGCACCAAGCCCCATCTAGTTCTTTCTCCCAGCGTTCCCCTGTGGAACAAAAAGCATTTAGCCACTAGGGGAAGGATAACAAACTCTGTAGTCCCCAGGGCCTAGGTGAAGACCCTTTGCAGAGGAAGAAAAGGAAAAAGAGAAACTAGAATTAAGGAGAGGAGAGAGCAAGTAGAAGATTTAGTTGAACAGGCAATGGCTGAGGATTTTCCAAAAGTAATGAACTTTGGCATACAAGTATCTGAGTCCCTGTTTTCAGTTATCATGGGTGTTACCTTGAAGTGGCATTCCTGGGCCACATGCTCATTCTTTAACTTTGAGCGCTTGTCAAACTTTTCCAAAGTGGCTGCATCATTTCCATTCCCACCAACAATGCACGTCCCAGTTTTTTTCACATTCTCATCAATGCATTTTCCTTTTAGAAAATGTCTAGCCATCCTACTAGGTGTTAAGTGGTAGCTAGTGGTAGCTTCATCTACACAGTACCTTTGGTCCTGTTGAAGGAAGAAGAAAAAGTATCCGTGAGAAAAATCAGCCTAGGTGTTAGAAGTTTATGGTGCCAACATATATGTAATTGATGGTGATTGATGTGTTCTGCTTTTCAGGGTGCTAGTGCTCTGGAGGATTCTGGCACTTGCATGCCATGCTGTTCCAACTCAGGACCACATTTGGCTGACACACATGCTTCTCTAAGACTGCCCCAGGAAGGCCACAGAACTTGTATTCTTGTAGATAGTCGTGAAATCGTTTCTGGTTCAGAAGTAGTTTCTTCCCTAAGAGCAATCCATGGCTTACAGGTAGAGGTCTGTCCTCTTAATGGTTGTGATTATATTGTGAGTAACCGCATGGTGGTGGAAAGGAGGTCTCAGTCTGAGATGTTAAATAGCATCACTAAGAACAAGCTCATCGATCAGATCCAGCACCTACAGAGCATGTTTGAAAGAATATGTGTGATTGTGGAAAAGGACAGAGAAAAAACAGGTTTGTATTTTTTATAAGGCTGTAAAGGAACTTGACTATTATTTAGTTCATTATTCTACTGTCAGGATGTGGGAGGCTCTTAAAATGTGAATGCCTGACTCGTGAATATTTCCATAATGTCATAATATTTTTCATTAGTCACTGTGTTTAAATGCAGCTTACGAGAATTGAAGAGGGTGAATTGAAGGCAAGTGAACCAATTTTTTTGGGAGGAGCCCTGGGAAGGGTACCAGAAATAAGGCGGCAGTGTGGAAGAGGAGGATTCAGGTGTTTAAGAAGGTAGAATTAGCAGGAGTAAGTGGAAGCAATCAAGAATTACTCTTGAGCTGACCAGTTTCTTGATTACTGGGCAGTCAGGTAGTGGTGCTGTTCTTTGAAATTATGAATATAGGAGAAGCAGCAGATTTGAGAGACTACAGAGGTGTTTAATGTTGAGTACATTAAGATTGAATTCTCAGTGGGTCACTAAAATGGGTGCCTAGGATATTTTGGAAAATGCAGGCTTGGAGCTTCCGTTAGGGAGGGAGTTTTATGGGTAATGTTTAACTGTATAAGGGCATCCCTGAGACGAGTGAAAAGATCACAGGATATGGAATCAGAAGATGCTCTGAGTTCTGGTGCCTTCTATAGCTATGTGACATTCCATCTGACAGTTAACTCCTCTAAGGAGTTAATAGTATACTTTTCCTAGTCATCCCATGGTGTTACAAGAATTCAGTGAAATCATGCAGCTGAAAGCCAGTATGGAAGAATTCAAGGATTATACAGTCATTACGTATATAAAAGGAAATAATGTTGGTTCAGGAATTGAGCGACGTACCTTTTTATCACCACTGTCATCATTGAACCATATAATCGTGAATAAGCCACTCTATCTTTCAGTAACCCCAATCCAATTTCTTTTTTCTTTTTTGACAAATGAGGGCTTTAGATTACATGATCTTTTGGGTTTTTCTAGTGCTAAATTTCTATAATTTACTTTATACGAACATACCCTTTATAAAGGAAATAGATTTGTAATAAAAAGGAAAGTAATGTGACAAAAGCTATGGAAAAAAATCTTTTTTTTTTTTTTTTTGGCATAAGGAAGAATGCCAAAAGAAGGATGTAGGTAGACATGGAAAGGAAATGAATGAGGAGAGTAGGGAAGAGTTAAATTAACACGCAAGAGTTAGAGATATTTTAATGGGTGTGGAATGTATTTTTGTGTTTGAAATAAATAGATAAGAATTTTATATCTGTTAGAAGTATTACTAAGTGAACACTTCAGCAATGCTAACATTATGGATTTGAGAGATGAATAATATGGTCTTGGCCATCAGGAATGAGTTATCTAGAAATATACTTTCTCCCCTGTCTACTCACCTTCTGTTGATTCTAATTTAAGACACTCATAAAGACAGTTTTCCCCTCTTTTCTCTCAGATATTTGAGAATCGCTTTAAATCTTTAGCAGGATTTCTCATTAGCATAACATGGCACTAAGTTTGCTTAATGATACAGATCTTGGGATTTTAACAATGTATAGTATTAATAATTCTACTTAATGTAAGTTACTAAGGTTTGCATTTTCTTAAATATAATAGGAGACACATCCAGGATGTTTAGGAGAACAAAGAGCTATGACAGCCTGCTGACTACCTTAATTGGTGCTGGGATCCGAATTCTTTTCAGTTCCTGCCAAGAAGAAACTGCAAGTTTGCTAAAGGAATTGTCTTTAGTGGAACAAAGAAAGAATGTTGGCATTCATGTTCCAACAGTGGTGAACAGTAATACATGTGAAACTCTTCAGTTTTATCTAAGTATTCCCAATATAAGTTATATAACTGCACTGAATATGTGTCACCAGTTCTCATCTGTGAAAAAGATGACAAACAGGTATGTCTGTTTTAATATTTTTAAATGGTTACTTTAAAATTGTTCTAAGAGGGATTTCATTGGAATTTTCATATTTTTTAAAAGTACAGAGGTGTAGTGCCAGTTAGATTCATTCAGTAAAGACTTTGCTTGTCACCGCATTAAGCTGAGGACATTAATGGGGGGGAGGGTCGGTAAAAAAGGTAAGCATTGTATTTGTAGCTTAGAGCCCTGTGGGGAGGTAGACAGCACTTACATTTTGACCTTGCATTCTAACATTTCTGTAACTAAAAAAATGTTCAAGTTGAAAGTTTTACTAGGTTTTAATGACTATATTGCTTGAAAATCAAATGAAGGTATTAGCAAATAGGTTAAACTACAGGCCCAAATAAGATGTTGAAATTATCATTTTAAATGATTTCAAATATAGGAAATAAATGTGCTTTTATTTAAACCAATGCTAAACACCTTAACTGAATGTAGAAATCTTGGGGAAAAAAATATTTCCTTAAAGGCTTTTGTTTGGTGTTGTTTAAACAAGAATATTGAATTTTGTAAGTCAGAAGTTCAAGTCTATTTTTGTTTATTTTTCAGCACACCTCAAGAAATTTCGATGTATGCACAAGTAACTCATCAAAAGGCTGAGGAGATCTATAGATATATTCACTATATATTTGACATGCAAATGTTGCCAACTGATCTTAACCAAGGTAGTATTAAATCTGATACATGATCAGACTGCTCAGGTTGGGTTACCAGAGACCAGTACAAAATGCACTTCAATAATCATTGCTGCAGTTTATGATTATGTTTAATACATGTATATGAGAATATTGCCCTATTGTTTTATACTGTGTACATTTTTATTTGTATAGAATATGTAAATTATTGAAGAAAACGTGTTTAATAATTATTTTGGTTAATTAGATAATGAAACTTTCTTATTGAATAAAAAGTTTATTTAAGGCGCTGTTAAGAAATAAAAGCTAGAGTGAAAGATGTATTTTAGAAATTTTCTAGAGATTATAGTGCTGTCATTGTCATTCGTTAGCATTATGGGTTGATGTATCTGCTGCCAGCTAAATGGTCGTAAATTTTTTCCTATACATATACAATATTGAATAGGTATGGGTGGTACATGTATTGTGAGATGATGCCCCAGAAACTAGGAAAAGTCAAAAATTTAACTGAATCCTCAGTTCAGTTCAGTCACTCAGTCGTGTCTGACTCTTTGCCACCCCATGAATAGCAGCACGCCAGGCCTCCCTGTCCATCACCAACCTCTGGAGTTCACCCAAACCCATGTCCATCAAGTCGGTGATGCCATCCAGCCATCTCATCCTCTATCGTCCCCTTCTCCTCCTGCCCCCAATCCCTCCCAGCATCAGGGTCTTTTCTAATGAGTCAACTCTTCACATGAGGTGGCCAAAGTATTGGAGTTTCAGCTTCAGCATCAGTCCTTCCAATGAACACCCAGGACTGATCTCCTTCAGAATGGACTGGTTGGATCTCCTTGCAGTCCAAGGGACTCTCAAGAGTCTTCAACACCACAGTTCAAAAGCATCAATTCTTCGGGGCTCAGGTTTCTTAGTCCAACTCTCACATCGATACATGACCACAGGAAAAACCATAGCCTTGACTAAATGGACCTTTGTTGGCAAAGTAATGTCTCTGCCTTTCAATATACTATCTAGGTTGGTCATAACTTTCCTTCTGAGGAGTAAGCGTCTTTCAATTTCATGGCTGCAATCACCACCTGCAGTGATTTTGGAGCCCAAAAAAATAAAGTCTGACACTGTTTCCACTGTTTCCCCATCTATTTGCCATGAAGTGATGGGACCAGATGCCATGGTCTTAGTTTTTTGAATGTTGAGCTTTAAGCCAACTGTTTCACTCTCCTCTTTCACTTTCAAGAGGCTTTTTAGTTCCTCTTCACTTTCTGCCATAAGGGTGGTGTCATCTGCATATCTGAGGTTATTGATACTTCTCCCGGCAATCTTGATTCCAGCTTTTGCTTCTTCCAGCCCAGCATTTCTCATGATGTACTCTGCATATAAGTTAAATAAACAAGGTGACAATATACAGCCTTGACTTACTCCTTTTCCTATTTGGAACCAGTCTGTTGTTCCATGTCCAGTTCTAACTGTTGCTTCCTGACCTGCATATAGGTTTCTCAAGAGGCAGGTCAGGTGGTCTGGGATTCCCATCTCTTTCAGAATTTTCCACAGTTTATTGTGATCAACTGAATACTAATAGCTGTGAAATTCTAGTAGTATGAACTCCAATCTATACTACTTCTTTTGTTATTGTTGAAATATCAAAGAAGTGATATACTGGAGTTGGAAAATTTCAGTATAGGTTGAGCTATCAAATGCAGGCTGTCATAGTGACCCATTACATTGCATCTGTGATGCTACTAATATTTTAAGATGGTTCCGTATTATTACCTGCAACATGAGTCCCTTCCTTCTAGTCAGTGTACTGCTAAAGCAGTCTTTAATTATGGATATATGTTTTCCCCACTTAAGGTCCTTTTTTCTCTGTTTGCCTTATTTTTATCTATTACACATTGTTGGGGAGTTGAATCAACCTGACAGCAGAGGGTTTCACTTAAGACTGGGCATGGACTTCAAAGCTGATCTAATTCAGATTGATTTTCTCTTTCCTATCAGACGATGAAAGTGAGACACAGAAACAAGTGCCTTACTCAAGTATAGACTGGGAAATCCAGAACAGGAGCCCAAGAACTAGATAGTTTTCTTTCACTAAAAAATCTGCTCTGATCGTGAACTTAGCTCCTTTGGGACAGTGTAAATTCTGAATTCTTCTACAGCAGTTGACCTCTTCTTTCTGCTGTTCAGTAATTTTGTCAAATTTTTCCTTTACAGAGAGTAAAGGAAGTGATATAAATTATTGGCTGATGTGCAGTTTTCATTATCTCTCTCAGGTCCAGTTCATCCCTTAGTATCTCACTGTGCTGTGGTGGAGTGGACTTGCTGAGCATTTCTCCCTTGTGAGCATGATTCTTAGCTTTGTCGGGTAGGAGGAAAGGGGCTTCTCTTTCTGATTCCAGTGTGCTGTGTTGCTGCTTCTCACACTACGTGGTACCAGCGGCTGTGTTGGCTATGGCCGTCTGGTGGAACTTTGTGCCCCAGCTACACCAGAAGCACGCAGCCCCCTCAGCAACCTCACGTTGCCGTGGACTGATGGCTTCCCTGCAGCCTCTCTCACACAGACACCAGTGTTCTCAGATTCTGTGTGTGCACGCTGAAGACAGTGTTTCATAAATTGACATGGTTTGAGGGACATAACTTAGAGGATTTCATTTACTTATGCTTGCT
This sequence comes from Capricornis sumatraensis, assembly GCF_032405125.1. Lineage (NCBI taxonomy): Eukaryota > Metazoa > Chordata > Mammalia > Artiodactyla > Bovidae > Capricornis > Capricornis sumatraensis. The sequence goes on from NC_091087.1 coordinate 61,983,901, forward strand.
GTGTAGAGACATCTATCCGTTTTTAAACTGCAACGGCCTCCTTCTGTATTCCCACAGGTTGCACTTAGCAATCCTATGGTTTATCAATCCATCTTGTCTGCCTTTGAGCCCTTTGAAAGTCTTTCTCTTCTAATTTTAAGTCTCCTTTGGATGTTACCTTAAACCTTACTAGTTTATCTAATGACCCAATAGAAAGAAATGGGAATATCCTGGTACCTGGCAGGTGGGATAAACAGAGACTTGATAAGTCACAGAGAATATGGGGAGGGGGGTACATTGTAGTTGATGTCAAGTGTATGCTATTTCAAAATAGCCTTTTTGTTTCCTATTATAGAATTGAACTACCTTCAAATTCCGAAACCACTATCCATTAATATCAAACAGCACATTATTACACCAAACATTTGCAACTTGAAGTTCTACAGTAATTTTTTTAGAGCTACTCCAACATAACCCTTTCATTTTTTTCATGCTGCTGCTGCTAAGTCGCTTCAGTCGTGTCCGACTCTGTGCAACCCCATAGACGGCAGCCCACCAGGCTCCCCCATCCCTGGGATTCTCTAGGCAAGAACACTGGAGTGGGTTGCCATTTCCTTCTCCGATGCATGAAAGTGAAAAGTCAAAGTGAAGTCGCTCAGTCCTTCACTGCAAAAATATTTGTGGCAGAAACTATCATGGTAGTTTAAAGGAGAATGATCTCACTTTACCTGCACTATTCTTTTTAAATCTTGTGTTTCTGTGAATTCTATAGTTCTTTAGTAGCTGATCATTACTGAGTAAATGCTTAGGAAACCAAGTATCTTTTCTATAAGTTCTGATATTTTTCAAGGAAAGAGCTGAACCATTAACCAAAAAGGTCATTTTTTTCTATGATCCAGCAGTTAGAAAAACCAACCAAAACATGAATATTATAAAACAAACTAACTTTATTTGAACAACCTAACTGGAGAGAAAGGGTGAGTGATGTACTATCAACAGAGGGAAAAAAATTTTCATGTCAAATTTAAAACATAATGGCAGAATATGCTAAAAGATGTTTATTTCCAAAGAAGCTGTCCAAAAGGAAAACAGTGTTTATTATGACGTGACATAGTAACTTCACTTCTTACAGTAGGAGATCTGTAACCTGAATGTTGTCTAATCCAGTCTTTTAAATACTGAGACCAAATTTTTGCTATGTCTGCTTAAAAATACAACAAAATGTTTTCTCATTCTACTTAATAAAAATACTTAAAAGCAATAAATGAAATTTACATAGGTTTCACAGATGTGCCAATCACAAGCTTTAAGAAAAACAATCAGGAGAAAGCTTGTCAAATGGTTTAAACAACATGTAATTAAAACATTACATCTGACTTGTAAACCAAGTGGTGACAAATGCTAACCTAAGGTTTTCATGTTCTTAAATGCTTTAAAAACAAAAATAAGAACACCTGTATGGAACATGATTTTCTTAAACAGACTAAGATGCTTATGAGAGACATAAAACATGAAGCCTTTGAAAAAGAGTGTGCAGTTTCTATAAAGAAAATATACATCAGATGAAGACACAAATACACTGTCTGCTTCTTGATAAACATCCTGGACACGTTCTCTTATTTATACTATGCAGAATCAGAATTTGAGAAATAATAATCGTTCTCTTCTTCATCTAAAGACTCCATAGCCTTTGTGAAAAGTTTTCCAATACCAGAGTTCTCTGCTAATTCTGTAACGAGAAGTTTAATAAAAAAGATTAATACATTTCTAAAAGCAATTTCAAGGAAATTGAAAATAACTATAAGAAACAAATTGATAGGTCTGCCCACTTGAGAACAGTTAATTTTAATACTGTATTAATAAATAGACTACTCTATAGTAGAACAGAGCTACAAAAGAAAAGTATATTACCTTTGTTAAATGGTGTTTTCCTTCTTGATGGTGGAGTTGAAAAATCAGTTTCAATCTACAAGAGAGTTCATATTAACTAAGTGAAAAAATTTCCAAAACCACAGTTTTCTGCTAATTAACCTCCTGTGAAGCCTGCTTCAAACGTAGACAAAGTTCAGCATGCTTTATCCCAAAGGAAATATTACAAACTAATGCTGTAATGGTTAAAGGATAGCACCTGAAAGTTGCCAAAATCAACTGAATACTTATTCCATTCCATAACACTAGCAAAATTTGAGTTCTCTGTACTTTAAATTCCTGGCTAAAATAGTAATTCGACATATATGACAAGCTTCAAGTATATAATGCAGGCTTATGAACACCGTACCTTTTAAACCGTTGGCCATGGCTATCTTTAAAAAATGAAAAGGAATAGGATAAAAAAGAAAATATGACAGCACAGGCCAGACAGAAGTGGCAAGATATAATCAAAGTCCTGACAGGAAAATCTGCAAACTAGGATATTCTACCCAGCAAGGATATAATTCAGAATAGAAGGAGAGGTTAAGAATTTCACAGACAAGCAAAAACTGAAACACTACAGCAATGCTAAACCTATCCTAAAGGAAATATTGAAAGTTCTTTTCCAAACAGAAAAGTAAGAATCTACAGGAAAGAGAAAATCACAACTGGAAAGTAAATAAGCCAGGACACAGATTTTTTTTAAAAATGAAAAAAATTCATTAAAGCAATGATAACCACAATAAACAGCAAAAGAATGAATATGAAGATGTAAAAGAGGACATCCAAATCATAAAATGTAGGTGAGGAGAGTAAGAAAATGTACATTTTTTCCTGCAGAATATGTTTGAGCCTATATTACTACCAGTCTAAACCAAGTGGACGGAGAAGGCAATGGCACCCCACTCCAGTACTCTTGCCTGGAAAATCCGTGGATGGAGGAGCCTGGTAGGCTGCAGTCCATGAGGTCACTAAGAGTCGGACATGACTGAGCAACTTCACTATCACTTTTCACTTTCATGCCTTGGAGAAGGAAATGGTAACCCACTCCAGTATTCTTGCCTGGAGAATCCCAGGGATGGGGGAGCCTGGTGGGCTGTCGTCTATGGGGACACACAGAGTTGGACACGACTGAAGCGACTTAGCAGCACCAAACCAAGTGGATACAGGAAGGAGTTAATACACTTGAAAAACAAGGTAACCACAAAGCAAAAACATACAACAGATTCATAAAAACCAACAAGAGAACACAAACATAATATGAAAGAAAGCCATCAAACTACAAAAGGGAAAACAAAAATGGACAAATATAGTACAAAATCAACAGGTAAATAAGGTTTAAAATGGTAATCAATGTATCTATCAGTAATTACCTTAAATGTAAATGCACTAAACGTTCCAGTCAAAAAACAAGTGCACCCACGCTGATTCATGTCAATGTATGGCAGAAGCCATCACAATATTGTAATTTTTCTCCAATTAAAATAAATAATTTTTAAAAACAGAGTGGCAGATTGGATGAAAAAAGAACCTACAGCATGCTGCCTACGGGAGGACCCACTTTAGGGCACATAGGACATTTCATGAAATGGAAATGTGAAGGGGGGAGCGATATTCTATCAGACAAAGTAGACTTTAAAACAAAGGCTATAAAGAAAGATAAAGAAGGCAAGCTACTAGAGCTATTGTAATGACAAAAGGATCATTACAATACAAGAGGATATTACAGTCATCAACACATATGCACCCAATAGAGGAGCATCCAGATGCATAAAACATACTAATAGAGCAGAGACATCCCTTTGCTGACAAAGATCCGTATAATCAAAGCTATGGTTTTTCCAGTAGTCAGGTATGGATGTGAGAGTTGGACAATAAAGGCCGAGTGCCGAAGAATTGATGCTTTTGAACTGTGGGCTGGAAAGACTCTTGAGAGTCCCTTGGACAGCAAGATGAAACCAGTCAATCCTAAAGGAAATCAACCCTGATTATTCATTGGAAGGACTGATGCTGAAGCTGAAGCTCCAATATTTTGTCACCTGATGCAAAGAACTGACTCACTGGAAAGGGCCCTGATGCTGGGAAAGATTGAGGACAGGAGCAGAAGGGGGCGACAGAAGATGAGATGGTTGGATGGCATCACCGACTCAATGGACTTGAGTTAGAGCAAACCCTGGGGGACAGTGAAGGGCAGGGAGGCCTGGCGTGCTGCAGTCCATGGGGCTGCAGAATCGGACACGACTTCGCGAGTGAACACAGACATAAAGAGAAAACTGACGGGAATACAATGATAGGAGGAGACTTTAACACCCCACTTAAATCAATGGACAGATCTTCAACACAGAAAATCAACAAGGCAGTGGAGATCCTAAATGATATGATGATATCATTATCCCCACATCATATGTTAATGAGACTGGAAAGCTCAAGTAGCTTGCCTTGTCATAAACCTGGTATGGAGTCAGACTTTGAAATCAGAACTTTTAATACTAAACCCTTTGCTCTATCCTGACCTAGTGGCTATAAATGAAGCCAAAATTTCATTCCTGTAAGGAATGTGGAGTTGGAAAAAGGGACTCAAGAAACACTGAGAGGGAGTTTGCCCACATTTTCAATTGCAGAGTAGAAGTTTCTTTTGAAGAATTCAGTCTCCAGGCTGATTTTAAACGAAGGTTCCCAGAGGTATCTACCATTTCCTGTGGACAAATAAAGCCTATAAAGATTAGATCTGGTTAGCTAATCCCAAAGTTTCAGTTTAGAGACTCTGAGAGGAACTATACTCTAGCAGGTGGTGCTATATAAATACTTCAACAAGGGTGAGGGGGAAAAAAAAGATGGCCGTAACATGGCTTGAAGGAATACACCCTCAGGGAATGAAGTAGTCTCCTTTTACCCCATACGTTATCATTCTCTAAGACTGGCTGTTTACTTTGAGGGAATCTGAAGTGAATTAGCTGTTCCTGAATACTTACAGTTTTATCTGGATATAAGTTATTCAAATTAAATGAGAAATTAGAATTTAGATCACTCAAAGGCAATATTGAGTTAACATTTTTCTGTAATTAGATTTTAAATATTGAAATACAATACACACATACACGTCAAATCAAGTAGCTGAATCTGAAAAAATTTTGAAATCTAGAGTATCTAATGAAATTTCTTGTTGCATGACAATCATAACTCAATCAGTATGGATTATTCCACAATCACTGAATAGATATTACTCTTCTGTGTCTTGCCTGAAATGTCCTTCTCTAACCTATATTTCTCCCACCCTGCCTGACTCCTCAAATGAAAATTCTCACCTTACTCAAATGCTCCAGTCTATGAACTGCCATCTATAATCCTATAGCACTTACATGCTTACCTCACTCATAGCCTCATACTCTAATTTACTTCTATTAGGCTATAAGCAACGTGAAGGCAGGGGTTATTACATAACTTATAACTCCAGCAATTTGCGAGGTATTATAGTTGTTCAACAGATGCAAGCATGCTCAGTCATTTCAGTCAAGTCCAACTCTTTGCAACCCCAATGGACCATAGCCCGCCAGGCTCCTCTGTCCATGGATTGATTCTCCAGGCAAGAATACTGGAGCGGGTTGCCATGCCCTCCTCCAGGGGATCTTCCCAACCCAGGGATCTAACGTACGTCTCCTGTGTTTCCTGCATTGCAGGCACATTCTTTACAGCTTAGGTACTGGGAAGCCCCAACAAAAATACTTACCGTCTTTTTCTTGATATTGCCCCAGGTAGTGCCACCTTTACTTTTATGGGCTTTTTGCATACGAAAAACATATTTATCACAATCATTCCTGTTTAAATATAAAGTAATTTCAAATCAACATTAATCACCATACTTTAATCCACAGATTGAACAGCAATTGACAAAATTAATTTAAAATGTTTCCGTACGTTAAAAGTATATTTTATGTTCCATTTTAACACATGTATACCCGTGGCGGATTCATGTTGATGTATGGCAAAACCAATACAATATTGTAAAGTGATTAACCTCCAATTAAAATTAAAAAGACAATTGTGTACCAATGGAGATGGACAAAATGCTTCAACCCTGTAAGACTGTTCTGAAAAATGATAGTTTACTCATTGTCCATTGTCCCATCTGTTCTTCCCAGTCTCTATCTTGCTGCCTGTCTTTTCTAAAACTCACTAAGACATCTTGTCCATTGATTCCCTTTTGTTATACCTTTTACTCCTTTCTCGTTCATGTCTTCCTTCCCTATCCAGGTTGAATCTTAAAAGTTATCACTTTAAGGATATGCATGGTGATGAAAACTCTCCATTAATTTATGCCTTCCAACTGTGTTGAGATTCAGTTTGGCTCATAAGCCTTTTATTTCTACATCGTTACATGTTTTTTATACCAACTAAGACTTTAAAAAAATATTTTTTTTAACCTTACCTCTTTTCCCTTCTCATCCTTAGCAAATACACCTACCTGACTCATAATTTACAGATGAAAACTGAAGCTACATAGATTCTTAGTTTCCCCAACAATTACTCAGGACAGATTTTCTCTCTAGGCATCAAGTTCCTTTATGATTGACTATCCATTCTTTTATGACTATTTGGCAGCTTAAAGGTATGACTGTAAGAAATCTGTAAATCTGTGATGTATATTAAGATATCAATGTGAACCACAAGCACTGCTGCACAGTGCGTGAATGAGCCTAGCCAGTTGTTCAGGATCAGCACCTCATAAAACTACTGTCCGGTACAGATACTTTGGGAGTGATAAAAAAAAATACTGTTGCATAGCTTAAAATTGTTATGAAAAGGAAGCTAACTACTAGAGTCGGTGAAGTCTAGAGATTAAAGAGGTCTAGGAAACTCGTTTTTTAAAAATAAAGTTTTGCAAAATATATTATTGGTATGAGTCCATCTTGTGCTCTATAAGGAAAAAAAGCCATTTTCTATCATTGTGAAAGTGATACATGTTAAAAAAAAAAACTATCATAATCCACCACAGTGTAATCCTACCATCTACAGATAATGGCTAGTGTTTTTGGTTAAGCAATTTCCTATCTCCTATGAATACATGTTACAAAACTAGGATCATACTGTAGGTAATGTAGTTTTATTTCTTAGCTCTTAAAAATTATTCACTGAACATTATTCTGTATCATTAAAGTTTATTGAAAGCGTTATTTAATCCTTTTAAACCTTTATTGGAGCATAGTTGCTTTACAATGTGTTAGTTTTTACTGCACAGCAAAGTGAATCAGCTATACACACACACACCCATACACACACGCCCCCTCTTTTTTGGATTTCCTTCCCACTTAGGTCACCACAGAGCACTGAGTAGAGTTCTCTGTACTGTAGTGTAGTTTCTGATTAGCTCTCTATTTTACACATAGTATCAATGTATATATGTCAATCCTAGTCTCCCAATTCATCCCACCACCCTCCCCCCTTGGTATCCATGTTTGTTCTTTACATCTGTGTCTCTATTTCACTTTGTAAATGAGACCCATCTGTATCAGGAGTTCCCCAGGCAGAGGGCCTGGGACTTGTAATGGTCCATGACCTGTTAGGAACCAAGCTGCACAGAAGGAGGTGAAGGACTGCTAAGTAAGTCAGGCTTCACTGCGGTTCCCCATTGCTCACATCAAACCTGAACCATTCCACCCTCCACCCACCCTACCAGGTCCATGGAAAACGGTCTTCCACAAAACTGGCCCCTGGTGCCAAAACTGTTGGGAACTGCTGGTCTCGGCCAATTTTTTCAGATCCCATATTTATGCATTAACATACAATATTTGCTTTTCTCTGACTTACTTCACTCTGTATGACAGTCTCTAGGTCTGTCCTTGTCTCTATAAATGGCCCAATTTCATTCCCTCTATGGTGATATTCCACCGTATATATATGTCACGTCTTTATCCACTCTGTTGATGGACATTTAAGTTGTCTCCATGTCCCAGCCTCTGTGAAGAATGCTGCAGTGAACACTGGGGTGCATGTGTCTACTTGGGTTATGGTTTTCTCTGGGTATATGCTCAGTAGTGGGATTGCTGAGCCACATGGTAGTTTCAGTTTTTAGGGTTTTTTTTTTTATTTGGCTGCCCCATGCAGCCATGTGGGATCTTAGTTCCCTGACCAGGAATCGAACCTGTGCCCTCTGCATTGGGAACTCAGAGTCTTCACTACTGGAGTGCCAGGGAAGTCCCTCAATTTTTAGTTTTTTTAAGAAATCTCCATATTATTCTCCATAGTGGCTGTATCAATTTACATTCCCACCAACAGTGCAAGAGGGTTCCCTTTTCTCCACATCCTTTCCAGCATTTACTGTCTGTAGATTTTTAATGATGGACATTCTGACTGGTATGATGTGATATCTCATTGTACTCTTGCATTCTCTAATAACTAGACGTTGAGCATCTTTTCATGTGTTTGTTCGCTATCTGTACTGAAGACATCATTTTAAATTGTTACATGTTATTCTATTATATGGACAAGTCCTAATTTCTTAACTTTCCTTATTATTGGACTGTTAGGTCAGTTTCAAAATTTCAGTATTGTTTTGTGATGAACATCTTTGTTCATACAAGTAAATGCTCATAGTTGCCCAACCTCATATTTCCTTATAAATAAAATTCAAGGGTCAAAGGAATGAATATTTTAAAGCTAATGATTTGGCCAAAGTTCTTACCAAAATCTGTCCAAAATCATACGCACCACACAAATTAACTCACACACCTATGGTCAATTAATCTTTGACAAAGGAGGCAAGATTATACAATGGAAAAAAGACATTCTCTTCAATAAGTGATGTTAAAGTTGGACAGCTATATGTAAATCAAGTCAGAACACACCCTCACACCATGCATAAAAATATGGCTCGAGGACTTAAAAGACATAACACCATAAAACTCCTAGAAGAGAACATAGGCAAAACATTCTCTGACATAAATTGTACCATATTTTCTTAGATCAGTTTCCCAAGGCAATAGAAATAAAAACAAAGTTAAACAAATAGGACCTAATCAAACTTACAAGTTTTGGTACAGCAAAGGAAACCATCAATAAAACGAAAAGACCACCTACAGACTGGGAGAAAATATCTGCAGATGGTGTGACCAACAAGGGTTAATTTCCAAAATATACAAAGAGCTCATACAACTCAACAAGGTAAAAACAAAACAACCCAATCAAAAAATGGACAGATGACCTAAAGAGACATTTTTCCAAAGAAGACATACACATGGAAAGCAGGCACATGAAAAAAGGCTCAGCCTCACTAGTTGTTAGAGAAATGCAAATCAAAACTACAGTGAGCACTACCTCACACTGGTCAGAACGACCATCGTTTAAAAATCTACAAATAAGTGGTGGAGAGAAGGTGCAGAAAAGGGGATCCTCCTGCACTGTTGGTAGGAATGTAAACTGGTACAGCCACTATGGAGAACATATAGGGGTTCCTCAAGAAACTGAAAAGAGTTGCCATATGATCCAGCAATTCCACTCCTGGGCATATATCCAGACAAAATTATAATTCAAAAAGATACATACACCCCCTATGTTCATAGCAGCACTATTCACAATAGCCAAAACATGGAAGCAACCTAAATGTCAGTTGACAGATGAATGAATTAAAAAAGATATGGTACATACATAAGTAGTATTTGACTTACTCAGCTATAAAAAGAAGCATGAAATAGTCCCATTTGCAGCAACATGGATGGACCTAGAGATTCTCATACTAAGTGAAGTCAGACAGAGAAAGACAAATACCACATGAGATCACTTATGTGTGGAATCTATGACGCAAATGAACCTATCTATGTGGAATCTATGACGCAAATGAACCTATCTATGTGGAATCTATGACGCAAATGAACCTATCTATAAAACAGAAAGAGACTCAGAGAACAGACTTGTGGTTGCCAAGTGGGAGAGAGGATTGGGAGGGAAATGGATTAAGAGTTTGGAATTAGCAGATGGAAACTATTATATAGAGACTGGATAAATAACAAGGTCCTAGTGTATAGCACAGGGAACCATATTCAATATCCAGTGATAAACCATAATAGAAAAGAATATTAAAAAAAAAAAATATATATATATATATATAAAATTGAGCCACTTTGCTATACAGAAGAAAATGACCTCACTGTAAATCAACTATACTTCAATAAAATAAAATTCTAAAGTATTTTAAAAAATTATATGCTTAATATACTTTCACTTGTAAATACTTATTTAAAAATAAACAAAAAATAATTTCTGGATTGCTAGGAAAAATTGTTTTTGCTGAGTAAATGCAAATTCAAATTTTCACTAAGCTTCATGAGAATACTGATGGTTTTTTTTCCTCCCAGTTTTGATCATATGGCTTCACTCTCTCATACCCCATGAAAACTGCTCTTATCAAGATTAGTGCTGGCCTGCTGAACTGCCAAATGAACAGTCTATTTTCAGCCTGCCTTACCATTTTCCATTTTCCCCCCCACGTTATTTGATTGATTTATATTTCAAAATAATGTTTATATTCACATAGTGTGGAATTAAAAGTCTTTGTTTTTGTCCCAAGTTATCTTAGTTCGTCTCCTGAAAGATCACCAATGTTTTCAGTTGCCTATGTATCCTTTAAGAGATATTTGATCAAATAAAAGCAATTATGTGTGTGTATAAACACATATACATACAAGGATACACACACACAGAGCCCCTATTGACACAAATGATAACACATTAACTACATCTAACGGTTTTCATTCATTTATTTATTTTTCGGCTGTGCTTGCGGCATGCGGATCTTAATTCTCCCACAAGAGGTCAAACTCATGCCCCCTGCACTGGGAGTTGTGGAGTCCTGACCATTGGACTGCCAGGGAAGTCCCCCTTTTTTCATTTAATATATCTCTTACCATAAGTACATAAAGCATTTCTCATTAATTTCTATGGCTACATAATGTAGCAAAATTTGATTGGTCCCTAATTGATGGACATTTGAGTTCTTTCCAGCCTTTTGTCATTATAAGCAATACTGCAACAAATTAGCTGTACAATCACAATTCTAGAGGTAGGACTGCTAGGTCAGAGAGTATATGAATTTATAACTTTGATAGATATCAACAAAGTACCACTTTCAGGGATTGAACTAATTTACCTTTTCACTAGTAATATGTGAGAATTGCTTTCCTTTTCTTGTTAATTTGTAGGAGTGTTATAACAGGGAAGTTAGCCTTTTTTCCTGTGGTAAGTTCCCATAAATTCTCTTTTTAAAATTATAAGTTCCAAAAATTCTTTTCTCAGATTCTCATTTGTCTTTTGACTATTTATGATGGTTGGTACCAACTAAAACTTTATAAGGTTGACTTTATCATACTTTTTGTTAGTGGCTTCTGGGACTTCTAAGATTATGAAATAATTCTCCACAGTCTTCTAAAGATATATTTTATAGTTTAATTTTTACATGCCAAACTTTGACCCATTTGGAATTTATCCTAATATAGAGTGTGAACTGTGTACTGACAATACAGAAAACACCTATACTTGCAGGAACTATCCATCTTTGACCTCTAGGAACCATTCTTTCTTGTTTTTTTTTTAAAAATAATGATGACTTCTCTAATTACTGATATCTGCTGTCTTCAACTCATGGGATGTTAAAAGCTGATGGAGAGAATTTCAGTACCATATGTACAAATACATACCTGTTTATAGAGTCTAGCATGCTAGGCGTGACATGATGACACTGAGGAGTTTTTGCCAGTGGAAAGATTACTGATGACGGAGTTGTTGGATTTCTGTCCATATTTGGCAGAATATCCTCCCCTTCTTGACTGTCCTGGAAACTTGGTAACTAAAAAGCAAATATGTATTACCAACAGGCACCCCTAAAAATGGAATTCCTCATTATCACAAATTGTTTTTTGAGGGAAGGGATTATGTTATTTTCCTTCTTATAATTTCACAACTGAGATAAATAACTAAAATATTAGTAGGTAGAGAACAGAGCCTTGGTCTCTAAAAAACTTAGTTTCTATTGTGTAAAATGGAAAGGACACACATTTCTAGTATTGCATAGGTCAAAGGTCAGCAAATATTTTCTGTAGAGTCAGAAAATATTTTAGGTTTTATGGTCTTTGTCCCACTGCTCAATTCCACTGCTGAAGCAGGAAAGCTACCACAGCCAACATGTCTGTGGTCCAGTAAAATACTGTTTATAAAAAGAGCTGATATGCCAGATCCGGCCTGTGGGCCAAGTATACTGACCTCTGCACAGACAGAGCAAAGCAAAAGTATAACTGATTTACTATTATGCTTGGTACTTAATAGATACTCAGGCAGTATTAAACTTTTTGTGTACATATATTTCCAATAAATAATTTAATCTTTTAATTAAAGTTTTACTTACCTTTGTATTAAAAGCATAGAAAAAGTGGGCTTCTGTTTCTATTTTATTATTTTTGCTTTTAAAATACTGCTACTGTTGCACTTAGGACAAAACATGGGAGGAATAATATAAAGGGCACAATGCCTAAAGGATCAGTGTTTTTGTGCAGAGAACACAGTAAGAGCCTCAGATGGCTCCCTTAAAATACTTCCCTTTATAACCTGTCTAGGTAAAATGGGGCCCCAGATCATGTTGTCACTAAGTTCTCACTAAGCAGCCTTTTAAAACTGGATAATTTAACAATATTGTGAAATGGGTAGATGGAAAAATTACCCCAAGTGTGAGCCTTCTGAATTTTTTTCTTGCCTACTTTTTTCCCCTATGAGCTTGATACTTTTTATTATTCCAGTAACATCTGAATGAGTTCTTACTTTTTTTTTAATTTTTATTTTTACTTTATTTTACAATACTGTATTGGTTTTTATATATTGCAAATATTTTATCCCAATCACTGAAGTTTTTAGTTATGTGATTTTTTTCATTCTATTAGTATAAAAATTCTTGCAATCATTCAAATCTGTCAATTTTATGCTGCCATGTAGTCCCTCCTCTGAATTTACTATGCAGTAGGTAATAATCTATGCCTGTCACGCCCCCTTTTAAAGTCTGCCTCACTGCATATGAATTTTAAATATATATGCTTGGCCTTTTTCTGGGCTTTCTATTTGGTTCTTTCAGCATTACTTCTGAACCCCACTGAAGGGCAGACCCTGGCCACTGAGGAGAACGGCATGACTGGCAGACTGCTTCCTGTACTCTACTCTGACATTTCTGTGGAGGCTATCAGTCCTTGGCCTAAATATTAGGGATGAACACTAACCCTAAATAAAAATGAAAGATACAAAAGTCAATATAAAAAGAAAACAATGATTTCTACATTTAAGACTCTTACCAGTATTTTTCGATGCTGCAAAGGTGTTGCACTGAAAAAATCATCATGGTCATCTTTCGGCAGCTGTTCAAGAAAATCTCTCATCTGCTGCTTCCTTTTAAGAGTTCCCACTTTGGCAGTTATCTTCACAGTTTCCTTCTTATCAGCATCATCGATCTTGCCTTAAGAATCAGCAAAAATTTTGGTAAGGATTTGGTCTTTTATAGTAACTGCTCTATAAAGTAAAGATCCTTTGCAAAATCTAAACTGTGTATTCATATTAAATAAACTCAGCATCTGTGGTTAATATTTCCAAGCCTCCTATATAACAAATGACTCTATACTGGGATTTGGGCAATATGATTAGATTACAAAAATACTCAGGAAGAAATTACATTTGGATTAGGCAGGGTGAGGTTGGAAAGGTTCTTTACCTGGAGAAGTTACCTCTCATATTTCCCTTGCTGGTTGTCTACCCTATTGTCTTGCTAAAATATAAACCTTATTGAATTAGGACAGGGATACTGAATGTTCCCTAAAGCTTCATTTAAGACTTCTCTGGCATAAACCTGGCCAGGAATGTGTACTCCTGGGGCCTACACAACTAAACTTATTCTTACGAGTTTTCTTATGAATTACTAAGGGACCCTGACAAACTGACCTCAAATTTAACTCAGAAAAACAACCCAGTTGTTGAAATCTCTGGATCCAACTGCAGATTTCCTAGAACAAACTCAAAGCACAAGGCTGCTAAGGTTACTGTTAATATAAGGAAGTAGCTAGGTCAGACTTAAAAAATTAAACAGATGATCTTTGGAGTTGTTTCTAGCTTTAAAATTATAAAAAAATCCACCTATTAGAAGACACATGGATAAATATAAATTATATCTAATGAGTAATCAGAAATCAATACTGAGAACTAGGAAAAAACTATTTGCTATGAAGGTCACCATTTTTGCCTTTGGGGTTGGCTGGCTTTTTCTTGGTGTCATGTTTCTGAAATCGTTTTCCTCGGGGATCTTCCATGTACTTCCTCTGGCATTCATCCGCGGATCGAGAACCTACAGCCATAGCTACGGCTGACCAGAAACCAGGCTTGTGCTTTGGCAGAGATACAACAGCACTACAGAAGACCAAAACCAGTTAAAGAACAAGAAATTCAACTCAATAAAAGTCACCTTTTATTGAAGTAAAGGGATGCCACTAAATCAGGAATTCTATCAAAATCATTCTAGATAACTATTTGGGAAGAAGTTAGTATTCCCTACACTTAATAATTCTTACTTGACTGAGCGACTGAACTGAACTAAATATGAAGATATGAGTTTATGTATCTAGTAGATGCCTTCAATTCTGTTGCATTCTATGAAACCTGAAAAAGCATGCCCAGTCTTTCAACATATTTTCCTAAGTCCAGCTAAGCAATGATTAGATCTTTAGGGTAGGAGGTAGGGGCTCTAGCATGATTAACTTTTCTGTACCAATGCACGAATCTTACTGGTGCTAAGTATACAGGAAGATAAGTTCTTAGGTTCTATATATTCCAGGTTACAAACTCTTACTAAAAAGTGTTATGCTTGCATTTACTCTATTTTAATTTCTAGAACTCAGTATTTTATGTATAGTACTTAATTGGGGGAAATGAAAATTGAAATAGAAAAAAACAAAGTCAATATAAGGTAGTTACCCAATTTAACAACTGAGTTACATTCTAAAATTTCATTGCAAATGATTATTTAGAACCTGGTATACATATTACTGTCTCCCAAACTCCCAATGGATTTTATATATTGTGGTTAAGGCTAATATTAATAGTTCTGCCAGAAAAGGTCTATTTAACTCACCAAGTAACCTATGCAGTGTCATGATGGAAAAAATTTAACTAGTTCTTTGGGGTTAAAAAGCCCTGTTTGTGGTGTTTGTCAACTTCCATATTGTAAATACTTCTATTGTGGCTGATTTCAAGCTACCAATTATACAGAATTTCTACCATACAGATATGACAGACATTAAAAACTTCAAGCGCACAGATAAGAATAAAACATAGTAAAATATTTAGGAAGTGATGAGTTTAGAGTTTGTTTTTAGTAAATTTATTTTTAGTTTATATAATTTTTAATAATGACTCTTTAACATTCAATTTGTAAAATTCCTAAATATTTAAGAGTCAACTTTTGTGAATAGATATGATCTAACTACAGAATCCCACTTATTCCATATATAAAAGGAGAACAAATGCTGAGTATTGAGCTTGTTAATGAATGCTCTACTTTTTTTTTGCACATTTTCTCTTTAAAAAATCACTTCATCATTCTTAGCATAAAAACCAAGTAGGACCTATACTATTCCTTGCCTATCTGTTCTCATCCTCTACTGTTCTTCCCTCACCTTCTATATGCCAGTCATTTTGGCCTTTTAGTATTTTAAAATATTCCCTCTTACTTTCTACCTCTATATACATGGTTTTAATTTAAAATGTACTTATCCTGAATCTTTGGCTTGAATACTTACTTATCCTTCAAATCTTAGTTCTGGTATCTGCCTAAACAAAGTCATTTTCCAGATAAATATTCTCATAAACTTCTAACAGGGATTATTTGCTAAGTATCTATCTACCCTCCTAGGCTATAAGCATGATAGAGGGGTATAAAGTAGTGGGCTGCAAGTAAGAATCACTTAAGGAGCTTATAGCAAAATTTAAGGAAGCAAGTAAAAATAAGCAAACAGATCCATAGACTCTCCCCCTGAAGATTTCAATTCAGAAGAACTGGGGTGACAGTCCTTGCATTTTCCAAAAGCTCCTTATGTGATTATTTTGCTGAGAAGTCAGCATTAGAATTGCTTTATGTTGTTTGTAAGAAGAAAGTATTACATCTAATTGAGTGGAAAGTAGGAAGAGGTAATAACAAGGAAAGGTTACAGGGAGGAAGTGACACGTGAGATGAAATTTGAGGGATGGATAAAAATATAACAGAAGAAAATGAGGCAACAATATTGGTAAAGAAATGAAGACCAAGAAACTGCATATGGCTGCTGCTGCTAAGTCGCTTCAGTCGTGTCCAACTCTGTGCGACCCCATAGACAGCAGCCCACCAGGCTCCCCCATCCCTGGGATTCTCCAGGCAAGAACACTGGAGTGGGTTGCCATTTCCTTCTCCGATGCATGAAAGTGAAAAGTGAAACTGAAGTCGCTCAGTCATGTCTGACTCTTCGCGATCCCATGGACTGCAGCCTACCAGGCTCCTCCATCCATGGGATTTTCTAGGGAATGGTAAATAATTCATATTTATAGTCTGGTAAACTTCAAAGACACTTACTCCTTGGAAGAAAAGTTATGACCAACCTAGACAGCATATTGAAAAGCAGAGACATTACTTTGCCAACAAAGATCCATCTAGTCAGGGCTATGGTTTTTCCAGTGGTCATGTATGGATGTGAGAGTTGGTCTGTGAATAAAGCTGAGCGCCGAAGAATTGATGGTTTTGAACTGTGGTGTTGGAGAAGACTCTTGAGAGTCCCTTGGACTGCAAGGAGATCCAACCAGTGTATTCTGAAGGAGATCAGCCCTGGGATTTCTTTGGAAGGAATGATGCTGAAGCTTAAAGTCCAGTACTTTGGCTACCTCATGGAAAGAGTTGACTCATTAGAAAAGACTCTGATGCTGGGAGGAATTGGGGGCAGGAGGAGAAGGGGACAACCAAGGATGAGATGGCTGGATGGCATCACTGACTCAATGGACGTGAGTCTGAGTGAACTCTGGGAGTTGGTGATGGACAGGGAGGCCTGGCGTGCTACGATTCATGGGGTTGCAAAGAGTCGGACACGACTGAGCGACTGAACTGAACTGAAACTTCAAAGAAATGGCTGTGGGTCAGAGTTGTGAAAAAAAACTAAAGAAGCATAACCCAAGCCCAGGTCTTCCAGATCAGAATATTATAATAGTATGCACTCTAGGTACTTATAAAACATTTTAAGTTTATAGTAAAATTGTCCTTTTGGGAATGGTTCTATGAATCTTAACATATACATAGTTACAGATACAAAACAAGCTCCATCAGACTGGAAAAAAAAAAAACTTCTGGTCCTACCTCTTTGTGGTTCACCAGTATAACCACTGGAAATCCCTGATCCATTTTCTTTTAGTTCTGTCTTTTCCAGAACATCATATAAATGGAATCATATAATATGTAACCTTTTGGACTGGCTCTTTTCACTCAGCATAATACCTTTGAAATTCATTCAAATGGTTGCAAGAATCGATAGTGTTTCCTTTTTATTACTTAGCAGTTCATTCACTGTTAAGATTGTACCATGACTGCCTTTATGCAAACAGGGCTGTGAAAATCAGGAAGAGAAATGAGCTACGTAAAATCAATCTATAATGTTGTTTGTGAACTTCTGGGCTCACACTGCAAATTTTGATATATTTTCTTCTTTGTTCAGTTCAGAATATTTTCCCTTGAGACCTCCTCTTTGACCCATGGATTATATACAGGTGTGTTATTTATTTTCCCAGCACTTGGAATATTTTTCTTTTATTGATTTGTAGTTTAATTTAGTTATGGCCAACAAATACCCTTTGTATAACTTCAGTGATTTTCAGTTTGTTAAGATTTATCTTATGATCTAGTAAATGTTCATCTTGGTGAATAATTCACCTATCCTTGGAAAGAACATTTTTTTCCCCTACTGTTAGGTACACTATTCTAAAATGTCAGCTAGGTACAGTTGGCTGGTAGTGTTGTTCAGTTCTCCTACCCCTTCACTAATTTCCTGTCTACTAGTTCTGTAAGAGGACACTGACATCTCCAACGATAATTGTGCATATGGCTCTTTCCAGTTCAGTACTTTCCTTTCCTGAAGGACAGGGAAGCCTGGTTTGCTGCAGTCCATGGGGTCGCAAAGAGTTGGACACAACTGAGCAACTGAACAACAACTTTCCTTTTAGTTCTTTCAGATTTTGATTCTTGTATTTTGAGTTTTTGTTCAGTGCATACACATTTGGGATTAAGCCTTCCTCGTGAAATGACACTTCTATTATTTTGTAATGTCTTGCTTTACCCTTGATATTTTCTTCATACTGAAATTTCTGATCAGTATTAGTATAGCCACTCTAGCTATCTATTGGGTTTGCGTGGTATTTATCTATCCTTTCACTTTTAACTTGGCGATGTCATATTTGAAGTGTTTCTTTTATATGACTGGAGAAGGCAATGGCACCCCACTCCAGTACTCTTGTCTGGAAAATCCCATGGACAGAGGAGCCTGGTGGGATTGTGTTTTTAAATTCATTCTGACAATCTGTCTATAAAATGGTGCATTTAAATTATTAACATAATTAACGCAATTGTTTTTCTTTGTTCCCCATCTTCTACTTCTCTTTTTCTGCCTTTTTTAAAAAGTATTTTATCTATTATATATTTGAAGATATCTATGTAGTTTTTTAGTGGATGCTCTGACGTTTACTATATATGTACTGAACAGTCCACTTTGAATCAATATCTTTCTGCATCAACAAAAGCAGTTTCAAGCATTCTGTTCAGGTTTTTATACCTGCATAGAAGAAACAGAGCGGAGTATGCTTACTTATCTTACTGGGAAGTGGCATTTCTGCAGTTCAAGCATTTCAAAATATCCTTAGGTGATCTGAATATACAGTAAAGGAAATAATGGGGGATACAGCTGAAAAGGATAGATAACTGAGGTCAACCTGAAAAGGATAGCTGAAGTCAACTATTGCTCTCAATATAAGGCAGAAGAATCTTTATATAATTTGAAGATCAGTAAGAATACAAGTGAAGGATTTTGACTTGTTAGAACCACACAATACATTAGCACTAATCTGGAATTGTATAGAACAGATTACTTACTCATATGAAATGAACAAAGTACAAATACAAAGCTGCTTCCAAAGTTCAGGCAAAAGGCATTAAAGGTCTGAAAAAGAGTAGCGTCAAGAAAAAGGCTACACAGGCACATCTCGTTTTACTGCTCTTTGGTTTACTGGGATTTTATTTTTTGAACAAATTGAACGCCTATGGCAACCCTCTGTCAAGTAAGTCTACTGGCACCATTTTTCCAAAAGCATTTGGTTACTACATGTCTCTGTCACATTTGGTAATTCTCACACTATTTCAAACTTTTTCATTATTACTGTATTTGTTATGGTGACCAGTGATGTTACTGTTATATTGCTTGGGAGCCAAGAACTGTATGTATCTAAGACAGCAAATTTAACTGATAAACATGATTAAGCTTACTGAAGAAGGCATGTCAAGAGCTGATGTAGGCTGAAAGCTAGGCTTCTTGCACAAGTTACCCAAATGTGAATGCAAAGGAAAAAATTCTTGAAGGAAATTAAAAATGCTACTCTAGTAAACACATAAATGATAAGAAAGTGAGACATGTTGATGATATGGAGAAAGTTTAGCAATCTGGATAGAAGATCAAACCAGTCACAAGCTTCTCTGAAACCAAAGTCTAATCTAGAGCAAGGCCCTAACTCTCTTTAATTCTATGTAGGGTAAAACGTCAGGAAGCTACAGATGAGAAGTTTGAAGTTAGCAGAAATTGGTATGAGGTTTAAGGAAAGAAGTCATCTCTGTAACACAAAAATGCAAAGTGAAGCAATGAGTGCTAATGTAGAAACTGCAGCAAATTAGCCAGAAGATCTAGCTAAGATCATCAATGAAGATGGCTAAACAACAGATTTTCAATGTAGACAAAACAGTCTTGTATTGGAAGAAGACGCTGTCTAGGACTTTTATAGCTAAGGAGGGAAAGTCAATGACTGGCTTCATGTAACTAGGGACTTGAAGCCAGTGCTCATTTGCCATTTCAAAAACTTGAGCAACCCTTAAGTATGTTAAATCTACTCTACCTGGGCTCTATAAGTGAAATATCAACCCTAGTGGACAGCATATCTGTTCTGAATTATTTTATGCTCACTGTGGAAAGCAATTCAGAAAAGAAGATTCCTTTCAAAATGTTACTGCTCACTGACAATGCGCCTGGTCACCCAAGAGCTCTGAGATGGAGATGTACAACAAAATTAATGTTGTTTTCAGCCTGTTACATAATGTCCATTCTGCAGCTTATGGGTCAAGGAGTAATTCTGATTTTCAAAGTCTTATTATTTAAGAAATATACTTCCTAAGGCTAGAGCTATTCTCGATAGTGATTCCTCTAATGGATCTGAGCGAAGTAAATTGAAGACCCCCCTGGAAAGGATTCACCGTGAAGATACCATTAAGAACATGTGTGACTCATGAGAAGAGTTCAAAATATCAACATTCACAGGATTTTGGAAAGAGTTGATTCCAACCCTTATTAATGACTTGAAGGAGTTAAAGACTTCAGTGGAAGAAGTTACTGCAGATGTGATGGAAACACCCAGAGAACTACAATTAGAAGTACAGCCTAAAGATGTGACTGAATTGCTACAACCTCATGAAAAAACTTGAACAGACAAGGAGCTGCATCTTACGGATGAGTAAAGAAAGTGGTTTCATGAGATGAAATCTACTGAAGATGCTGTGAAGATTGCTGACATGACAATAAAGGATTTAGAATATTCTATAAACTTAGCTGATAAAGCATTGCTGAAATGACAATAAAGGATTTAGAATATATAAACTTAGTTGATAAACCAGTCGCAAGGTTTGAGAGGATTGACTCCCATTTTGAAAGAAGGTCTACTCTGGGTGAAATGCTATCAAACAGCATTGCATGCTACAGAGAAACCATTCATTAAAGGAAGGGTCAACTGATGTGGCAAACTGCATTGTCTTATTTTAAGAAATTGCCACAGCCATCCTAACCTTCAGCAAACACCACTCTGGTCAGCAGCCATCCATACCAAAGCAAGACCCTCCACCAGCAAAGGAATTACAACTTGCTGAAGGCTCAAATGATAATTAGTATTTTTAAGCAACAAGTTTTTTTAAATTAAGGTATGTGTGTTAGTCGCTCAGTTGTGTCCAATTCTTTGTGACCCCATGGACTGTAGCTTGCCAAGCTTCTTTGTCCATGGAATTCTCCAGGCAAGAATACTGAGTGGGTTGCCATTCCCTTCTCCAGGGTATTTTCCTGACCCAGGGATCAAACCTGGGTTTCCTGCATTGCAGGCAGATTCTTTACCATCTGAGTCACCAGGGAAGCCCAATGAAGGTACATACAGTGGGGTTTTTTGATACAATATTATTGCATACTTAATAGACTACAGTATAGTGTAAACATAACTTTTATATGCACCAGGAAGCCATAACGTTAATGTGACTTGCTTTGTTGAGATATTCGGCTTATTCCAGTAGTCTGGAACCTAACTCACAACATCTCCTAAGTATACTGGTAGCTTCATGATTTTTTAAAAGATTAAAAGCCAATAATAATAAAGAGCTTAAAGCTAGCTGACTAGGAGAATTACATATTAAGAAACAGGAATGTCAGGTAAAGTGGACAGGCAGAAGAAAGTAAGTTTGGCTTTTGACATATTAAGTTAGCTGTGAAAGTGAAAGTTACTCCATCGTGTCCAACTCTTGTGACCCCATGGACTATACAGTCCGTGGAATTCTCCAGGCCAGAATACTAGAATGCGTAGCCTTTCCTTTCTCCAGGAGATCTCCCCAACCCAGGGATCAAACCCATGTCTCCCACATTGCAGCCAGATTCTTTACCAACTGAGCTATCAGGGAAGCCCTGAAGTTAGCTGTCGGTGAGATTTATATAGAGATGTCCAGCAGGCAAAGGGAAATACAGACCTAAGTACAAGCATTCAGAACTAGAGACACAGATTTGGGAATCCCTGTATAAAAAAGTAGAGCTTTGGAAGGAAAAGATCACTAAGGAATACACTTTGCTATAGAGCAAGCAGCCAAAATCAAGAACTTTGGAATATAAGAAAACTTCTGCCTGAAAATAAGACTGAAGGAAAATTTAGGAAATGGAGAAAGGAAGAGTACAGTGGCACAAAGATCCCTTAGGAAGAAAAAGTAGATTTGAAAATGAATTCTAAATGTTATAAAGCTGGGGGTACACAAGAGAACGGAACACTAAACGTGGTATGTTTTTATGGTTTTCTTCTCTCTTTTATCAGTGACATCTTCCTATCTTTCTCCTGGATGATTTCCATCAGCATACCACTGTACTCTGGCCTGACTCATCTAATAAAAAGCAAGCAACTAAACATACATGTTCCCTTATCTCCTCACTCTCTTCTATGACTGCGCCTTCTTCTGTTCCCCATCATTGCCACGTATCTTTTGTTGTCCATCTAGGTTATCTTGACTGTCCATTGCTCAACTGTGACCTGGCTTCCAATACCAACTACCACACTACTGAAACTGCTTTTCAAGTATATGTAGCCAAATCCAATTCTTACCATCCCTGGTTTATCAAGCAGCACTAATTAAGAAACCCTGGACAAATCACCTAATTTTTGAGACTAATTTTTCATTTATCAATGAGGGGGAAAAGACTATGAAATAACCTACAAATTTGGGTTCAAATTTAAGGTTTTATAATAGTAAAGTTAATTATAAAATATTCCTTAAAATGTGAAGCTAAATGAGAGAGTTGCATTTGTCTGTTGAAATAGTTTACCCCTACTTTACTGAGGTATGACTGAGAGATAAAATTGTATATATTTAAAATATACATGTGATCATTTGATACACATATACATTGTGATGTGATTACCACAATCAAATTAATTAACAAATAATAGTCCTCTCAAATAGTTTTTGGTGAGGGAAGGAGGGGACTTTCTTGAAATATTAAATGGGAATGAAAAGGTCACTTTCACTTTCTTCATATGTGGGCTGCAGATGGCCACCTAGTTAGACATTATCTGTATTCTCCCTCCACCCGACATAAATTTCGATTTCTCTTCAAGTGTCTTTGGATGACATTTTCCATTTTAATGATTAGAAATCATAAATCAGCCTCTTGTTTTCATGTTATAAACTGTTTTGTGGCCACTCTAGATTTCAAAGTCAAATCTAACTACTTACCAATGAAGTTTCTGTAATTCTTTCTTATTCCATTCCTCATCCTGAGTAAAACCAGGCAAGCATTCCAAGGAATGCCTGTTTGTCTTACCAGATCCCGTTTTCTCGGTATTTGGAAGTTCATTACCAACATCAGGCTTCTGAAGGTTTTCTTTAGCAGAACATTTAGCTTTCTTCTGTTTCATATAAAGCTCATTTTCACTTTCTTCAGTTTCAGATTCAGGCATCTCTGGGACTGTCCTTGTTTTTCTTGTGCTTTTTCTCTGGTGAACCACTGTTTCTTCAGTATTTATTGCTCTGGTTTTCTTAACAATCTCAGTTTTCCTTCTAAATTTCTTTTCTTTTTCACTTTCTTCATTAAACAAATCTGATGAGGACTGATGCTTGTCAAATGACACAGTTACTTGATTTTCAATTTTCTTCAGTTTTGATAACCTTGTGTTTTTCTTAAAGTCAGAGGTGACCATTTGTTCTTTTTTAGAACTGGGTATTTTTATTTTGTGGTTGACAGTGAAGAAATCACGTTCAAAACAATGTTCTGTATTTTCACTATTATGGCCCACACTACACTCAAACGTACCTTCTAAAGTCTTTGTGGGCTTGCTGACTGGACTTGTAGTTTCATTTGAGTCTGTTTTACTTTCTTTTTGAAGCTTTCCCAACACAAATTCTGTTACTGCTTTAACAGAGTCAGATGACAGATTACTGTCTATGCACTTTTGCTCTATAATTTTTTTAGATTTAAGTGGTGTCACTAAAATACAAGATTTCTTCAGATTAACAGTCATATATTTTCTTTCTTCATCTGAGAAAAACTGTTCCCTTGTTGTTAGAATATCAACGGGTACTTTTGATTCTTTAGTTCTCTCTTTCATTTCATAAGACAAAAAGCCAAAGATCAAAACTTCAAATTAGAAACAAAATATAGAAAAAAATTCCACAGATATACTGTTTTTTCCCCCCCACAAACTCCATTTTACACACATTACTGTCAAATTAAGCTTTCTGAAGCACTGGTCTGTTCAGATCACTGCCCCTTCAACCGTAAACATTTATTAATTTCTATACCAATCTGTCCACATGTCTCACAATACACTTAGTGTACGTAGCTCCTCTCACTGGTCTTTATCAATATAGTTCTAATTGCTCACTGTACTCAATCTGAACAACATTCTGTTAATTCACTGTTTCTCAACTTTCATTAATCTCATTCACTCTACTTGGAAAATTTCCTCCACCTACTATCTACTTCAGTTCTGTTCTATAACCTGCTTCATTTCTGTTTTCCAACTCACCTATCTACAAACTTTGTCCTGATTCCCTCAACTGAATGAAAGCTTTCCTTCAAATTTCCAGAATATTTTCAAATAATATCATGTTTGACAATGTGCCCTGTGTTATAATTATATACTGTCTTTCAACTGAAAAAAATCCTTAATGGTAAAAACTTTGTTTTTACTTTTGACTTGAAAACCACTTGGGTTACTAAAACCTTACTAGGTATAAAATATATGGAACAGAAGCTATCCTAATTAAGGAGAGTTAAAACATGGAGCTCCATCTGCATGGCCCCATACTCATCACTAGTGGAGGCCACAGAGATACATTTTTGCTGTATCCCCCAAAGCTCCATGAAGAATCATAGGATAATAACCAAAACAGATCTTGGGAAAACAGATCTTATACTGTGTCATTGGCTAAAGAAAGCAAATTAAAATCAGAGAACGTCTCCAGTTTGAAACTTAAGAAGCCAGAAGCCAAACCCATTTAATTTCTAACTTTAAATTATACAATTATAAATATGTACAAGTTTTAAATCATCATACCAACCATCACAGTTAAATACTCTAACAATGTACACATACTGTGTGCCATTACAAGACGAATGACAAAATGAAAGACTTCTGGGAAATACCAAATGCTGGGGAAAAAGGAGCCTCTAAATTACAGTTCATGGAGAAGTGGCACTACTCAAAAGTAATCAAGGAAGTTACTATATGATTTCTCAATGGAATCATATATTTCTTTCTAATTCCTCATATAAACATGATTCAAATGTTCAACTGGAAATGTGAAAATTTTGAACTTTCTAATTCTGAACAAAGCCTTTTTATTCTGAATATTGTTATTCATTTTATTAAATAATTTTAGTAAAGATTCAGACCATTCTGGATACTTCAACCTAAGCTGTATGAAGTTGGTAGTGTAAGTAGTATTGTTGCCTCTTTACTTCTTTAACCACTTATAAATGTTCCTCACTTCATTTCTTTTCATTTAGAAGTAGTAAGAAAAAAAAATGCTATTAAGCTGATGGATTTAACTCAATATGAAATTTTTAACTTGCTAATGTGTAGAGAAAAGGCTCTTTAAATTCTGATAGGCAGGATTTCAATGAAATTACTCTGAAAATCCACATTTACAAAAAAGGAAGTTATGGTATTAATTTCACAGAAGTCTGTACTTCAAGATGCACAATGGATGGTCCTTGCTCTTGAGATCATTACAGTATGGTGAAGGAGGCTGACATTACAATCATTTATAATATTACTGTCAAGTATATTATATAGAATAGCAGAGGTAAAGCACTTTAATAGCAATACTACAACATAGATTACAGCACTAAATACACAAAACAAAAGTTTAGGTAAATCATGAAAATATATATGCACAATCACATCATCTTAAATTATCGTTGGCTGGCACCTTTGCATAACCGTAGTTGTTTAATGGTAGATGTGTTGTTTTTTTTAACACATATTTTAGTGGTTTTCCCATGGAAAGTATAATGATAATAAAAATAATAGCAGCATCAACTACCACCATCTAAAATAATGTATGTGACAAGAGGACCTTGAATGTCTTCATAGTTTCATCAAACAATGATCTAATGAATCACAGTGGAAAAATGATACATCCAAAACAGATTGCAATATTATCTTCCCCTACGCTGAGCTTCTCAAGGAGAAGCATCTCATTTTATTCATCTCTAAGTTCCCAATAACTAACATAGATCAAGGTTCATAGAAGATGCTTTTAGAATGTTTGTTGAATGATTTTCCTATGGACACAGCTGGCCTGAACAATGGTTTACCAAACTTTAGTCTTTTACTTTGTAGTCTCAAATATTTTACCAATAATATTCACAATTTAACTCAAATTCTTGAAAAACAGTACTATAAGTGAAAGAAAGGAGTGGAGGTAGGGCGATGATAAGACCTAAGACTAAAAAAAAATAATACAGTTAGAAATACTTTCAGGGATTTTTAAGTTTGGGGGTAAAAAAATATACAGCAGGTGCTATCGCCCCAGGACTCCAAAATACTGAAGATGGTTTTAGCAATGACAATAAGCAATATGCCTAATTTATAAGAAATAGGATGACTTGATAAAATGAAGAAGGGTTGAGAAGGAACTGGAGCTACAGTTAAGGAGTAAATTTTGCAAGCATTCATCCATGTATTTAATTTATTCCTTTCTCTGTACTAGAGAGGATAAGCATGGTTTCAGTGGGGACAAGGGAGTCGGCTGTGGTAGGAGTGGAAGAATGACATGCAGGTATGTCTATATCCAGTATGGTGTTATGTTTTTGGCAGAAGCAGTCCTGAACTCTTGAAGTTCTGTAAAGCTCTTTGTTATGAGGTCAAGGTAGAAATGCCCTAAATTTATACAACATGGTCTAGTAACTTTTACTCATTATATTATCTAGAAAAGGCTGTAAATACTCTATTTCATCTTGGGGTTGGGTGGATGTGAGGCAGATTATAGTTCTGGTAAAGAACTGACACAGAACAGTTCTGCCAGTTACCTTCATAACAATGGTCATTCAGAAAATACATGTCATTTCCTCCATGGAAGGAAACTGGTTTTGTCTACTAACAGGAATAATATTTAGCACAAAAATATAGGTATCTGTAATATAGGTTTGAGGCAAGCTGGTAGCCTAAAACCTTGCATTTAGAAAACTGAAGCAACAATCATCTTGGATCGCTATGTTTATCAGCTTCCTTGGTACTCTGATTAATTCAAAGGTATTAATTAATGAAGTAGGCTGAATGCTGACTATAGGCGATTGCAGTTTCTCCTCTTAACTAGTGAAAAAAATGAAGATTTTAGGGCAGTAAACAATTATACAATGTGGAGCTCATTTAAAAATATACCAGAATATGAACAAGAGAAGTAAAGACCAGACATACCCAAAGAATCACAGTCACGGTCATAAGTGGTGGTGGCTCTTTGGAGGACATTTGGTTTTTTTTTCCTTGCATCATTTTTCATTGATTTTTGAATGTCAGGAATACATCTTTCAGCTTTCTGTTTTTTTCTGGCCTTTCCTTTTTTCTTCTCACAAGTCCTAAAAACAAGTAGAGTATTTTTTCCTCTAATATAGGTTCTCAAAAAACAAAACCCATAAATAAATAAATTCCCTCAGATAAAGCTTTTTTTCCCTAGCAGATTACCTTTAATCTTTACATGATTTAAGTTTTCATGGCTTCTACCCTTTTCCTCCCACAAAGGACTTCTCTATGACATCTTAAGTCAAATATTCAAATATGACTTTTTAAGTTCTTACCATCTTCACTCTTGTATTTCCTATTTAAGCTGATAAAAGAAAATAACAGGACAAATTCTGCCAGCTGCCTATTCTTGTAAATAAAGTCTACTGAAATACAGTCATACTCATTCATTTCTGTACTGTCTGTGTCACTTTTCCACTACAAAGGCAGAGTCAAGTAGCTGTGACAGAAGCAGCATACTCATGAAAATACTATTGCCCCTTTACAGAAGAAAACTGCCAGCCTGTATTATATGTCATTACACTGTGATGAGATTAACTTACACAATCTAAAGAGTTTTCAAGGTCAAGAACTAATTTTTTCCCAGTGCTGATACAGAGTCAGCTAAGCAGATGACACTTTGTAACTACTGAGGAAACGAATGAATGAAAAAGGACCAAGACTGTCAGACTCCTGTTTACAGCTACATGCCTCTTAAAGGGTAAGTGATTACAGATGACTCCTTAAATATGTCAAAGGTTTAACTTTCCTTTTAGATTTATTCCTCATGACAGAAGTTCCAATAAAGTGTTACTGCCTTCTGAAAGTCTCAGATCAAAGATAGCTCAAGATGGACATTTCCAAAAGCAGAAATTAAAAGCACTTTCCATTGGTTATATGAGTATATACATTGGTAAATGCCCATCAAATTTTATACCTAAAATGGGTGGTTTATCAGATGTAAATTATACATCAGTAAGATTGTTTTTTAAAAAGTTAAAAGGTAGACAGACTTCCCTAGTGACACAGTGGATAAGAATCCGCCTGCCAATGCAGGAGACATGGATTCCATCCCTGGTCTGGAAAGAGTCCATACGCCTGGGAGCAACTAAGCCTGCATGTCACAGCTACTGGGGCTGCCTGAGGCAACTACCGAAGCCCATGCACCGTAACAAGAGAAGCTACCACAGTGAGAAGCCGATGCATCCCAACCACAGAGTAGCCCTCACTCTCTATAGCGAAAGCCCATGCATAGCAAGGAAGACCCAGCGCAGCCAAAAACAGAAATAACCTTTGTTTTAAAAGTTAAAACCTACTTTACCTTAACTCTTCTAAAAAATTATCAATGTACTCTTTCCATTTTTCTGGAAATCCAAACATAAATTTCCTTATGAGACTTCTTGAGTAACCTATTTAATGATAAACAAACAGAAGTTATCTGAAAGCCTAGATTTTAAAGTCATGTCATTCATTCATTAAATAATTTAAAAATATATACTTAATTGCTTACTATATGCCAGGCACAGTCAGAGGTACTGAGGATACAGCAATTAACAACAACAACAAAAAAATCTGCCTTCATGAAAACTGCCTTCTAAACAGAAAGCAAACCAGTAAGTAATATATCTCATTTGTTAGAGTGGTCATTTATGCTATGGAGAAAAGTTACGTAGTTAAGAGGAATAGCGGTGTCAGTGTATTCATTTTAGGGAAAGAGAAAGGGGGCAGGCAGCATTTCAAAAAAGGACAGACAAGTTCTCATTGAAATAGCATCATCTGAGTAAAGCCCTGAAGTACATGAAGTGAGCAATGTGGCAATATGAGGTTAAAGCAATGGAAGCAGAGGGAACAAACCGAAAGGCTACGAAGAAAGAGTATGCCTGGCTTGTTTGTAGAACCACAGAGAGGCTGGTGTAGCTGAAGTGAAACGAGGAGAGGCAAGAACTAGGAGGCCACTTAGTACTCAGATGGGTAACAGAGGCAGCTGGGAGAGATTTTAAAGCCTTGGGGTCATTTTATGGACCGGATCTTTTACTGTGGGTGAGATAGGAAGTTGTAGAAAAATTCCGAGTGGAGGAGCCAAAGAATATGACTTACTTTTTAACAGGACTGAATTAGTTGCTATTTTGAGAACAGTCTGTGGAAGTACATAGAGAAGATCAGGTTTTTGACATATTAACTCTGAGACGCCTGTAGACAGAGTCAACTGAGCAGACAGAAGATAAGTTGAGTGGCTAGGGGAGTATTCTTCATTTGACACTTGTCAAAATATGAATGAAATTTAACCCTAAAAGAAATCAGCACAGCATTGAGTATAGAAAGAGCCCTAGTCGATTCCATTATTTAGAGGAAAAGAAGGAGAAAAGTAAGCTTAAAGAAACTATGAAGGCACAGGGAGTGAGGCAGCATGAAAATATGGTATTCGAGAAGCCAAGTAAACAAAGTATTTCAAGAAGGTAGGTGTGATTACCGTGTCATGTGTACACTGGAGTTAGCAATGTGGGGGCCACTGGTGACTTTGATAAGGGCTGTTTCAGTGAAGAACTGGGGATGAAGGAGAGACTAAAGAGAATTCAAGAAAAAAGATGGAAAAGAATTCAAGAGGAAACAGATCTAAGTATAACGAATTGTCTGAGTTGTTTTGCTGTCAGTGAGAGCAATAGTGGCTGAAAGAAGCATGGTTAAGAGGGTTTGCCCTCAGCCTATTTTTTTAAGGAATAACTGACACGCAGCACAGTGTCTAAGTTTAAGGTGTACAGCATGATGGCTTATTAACATATATCTTGCCAAATGATTACAAGAGTTAATATGTACTACCTCATATAGATACAATAAAAAGAAAAAATGCCATTTTAAAATTTATAAATAAGAGATGAAGATTTAACATCTGCACCTCTCCTTCCAAATCCTCTCCCCACATTGCAATACTTCTAACTGTATCAAAAATTGTTTGTGTCATTATAACAATGTGAATATTGTTCACTGCAGAACCTATTAGAATAATGATGATATACCCTTTCCCCATGCTGTACCCTTCATCCCTGTGACTCATTTAGAACTGGCATTCTGTATGTTTTAATCTCTCTCACCTAGTTCTCTCATTCCCTGATCCCTCTCCCTCCTGGCAAGCATCTGTTCTCTTTATCTGCGAATCTCTTTGTGTTTTGACTTTTCATTTGCTTTGGTTTTTAGATTCCACATACAAGTGGAATCATACCGTGTTTATCTTTCTCTGATTTCACTTAGTTTAATACCTGTAGGTCCCTCCATGTTGTCACAATGTAAGATTTCATTATTTAAGGCTGAATAATATTTTTGTTTTTTTTTCACATCTAAATTTCTTTTATTTATTTACTTATTTATTTATTTTTAAATTTTAAAATCTTTAATTCTTACATGCGTTCCCAAACATGAACCCCCCTCCCACCTCCCTCCCCATAACATCTCTGTGGGTCATCCCCATGCACCAGCCCCAAGCATGCCGTATCCTGCATCAGACATAGACTGGCGATAATATTCTTTTGTATATGCATACACCTCATCTTCTTATGCACTCATCCATCGTGGACACTTAAGCTGCTTTGGTATCTTGGCTGTTATAAATAATGCTGTGATGGACACAGGCGTGCATTTATCTTTTCAATTAGCGTTTTTATTTTCCTCAGAAAAATACCCCAAAGTGGCTGGCTGGATCCTGTGATCGTTCTAATTTCTTGAGGAACCTCCACACTGTTTTCCATAGTGGTCATACCAATTTACTTTCTCACCAACACAGCATAAGGGTTCCCTTTTCTCTATAACCTCACCAATGCATGTTACTTCTTGTCTTTTGGATAATAGCTATTCTGACAGGCATGAGGTGGTATCTCATTGTGCTTCTGATTTGCATTTCCCTGATGATTAGTGATGTTGAGCATCTTTGTTTGCCATCTGTATATCTTCTTTTGGAAAATACCTATACAGCTCTTCTGCCCAATTTTTTAAAAAATTATTTTACTGCACCAGGTCTTAGTTATGGCATGTGGGATCTTTCATTGCAGCATATGAACACTTAGTTGCAGCATGCGGGATCTAGTTCCTTGACTACAGATTGAACCCAGATCCCCTGCGTTGGAAGCATGGAGTCTTAGCCACTGGACCACCAGGGCAGTCCCCTGCTCATTTTTTAATAGAACTGTTGTTTTTTTTTTGATGTTGAATTGTATGAGTTCTTTGTGTATTTTGGATATTAATCCCTTATCAGCAATATAGCTTGCAAATACATCCTCCTACTCAGTAGGTTGCTTTATCATTTTGTTGACAGTTTCTTTGCCTGTACATAAGGTTTTTAGTTTGACGTTGTCCATTTGTTTATTTTTTGTTTTTGTTGCCTTTGCCTGAGGAGACAGATCTAGAAAAATATAGCTAAGGCATATGTCAAAGGGTTCACTATGTTTTCTTCTAGACGTTTTATGGTTTCAGATCTTACATTTAAGTCTAACCTGTTTTGAGTTTACTTTTGGACACAGTGTGAAGAAGTACTCTAGTTTGATTCTTTTGCATGCAGCCATCCAGTTTTCCCAGCATCATTTATTGAAGAGGCCGTCATCATGTCCCCATTATATTCTTACCTCCTCTGTTGTAAATTAATTGACCAAATACACGTAGCTTTATTTCTGGGGTCTCTATTCTGTTCAGTTGACCTATGTGGCTGTTTTGGTGCCAGTATCACAGTATTTTGATTACTGTAGCTTAGTAGCATAGTTTGAATTCAGGGAGTGGGATACCTTTAGCTTTGTTATTTACGTATTTAGGTGTTCCTAGGTTGGGCGCCTATATATTTACAAGTGTTACATCTTTTTTTTTTTTTATTGATCCCTTTATCATTATGTAATATTCTTTGTGTTCTATTACAATCTTTGTTTAAAAGTCTGTTTTGTCTGATATAAGCATTGCTAACTTGGCTTCATTTCCATTTACATGGAATACCTTTTTCCATCCCTTCACTATCTGTCTTATGTGTATTTTTAGATTTGAAAGGAGTCTGTTTTTGTATCCATTCTGCCACACTGTCTTTTGATTGGGAGCATTTGGTCCATTTATACTTAAAGTTATATTTAAAGTAGTTATAGCTGTTTTATTAATTATTTTCTGGTTGTGTTTGTAGTTTTTTGTTCCTTCTTTTGATGACTATCTTTTGTGTTACATTTGAATTCCTTTCTCTTTTGTGTGTATGTGTGTGTGTATCTAGTATAGATTTTTGGTTTGTGATTAATATGTAACACATACATATGATTATTTTAAGTTGATGATCTCTTAAATACAAATACATTCTAACAACTTCGATTTTTTTACACAAAAGAGAGTGTTTTTTTTTGTTTTGGTTTTCTTTGTGGTAGAAGAGAGAATTACTAGCGTGATATTTTTGAGTAAAAGATGATAGGAACTAATGTATAAACAGGTTGACACAGACAGGAATGTGGGAGGCTTGCCCAATAAAAGCAGGTACAGATACAAGCAGATGAGAGATGTGGCAGGAAAGTTCTCTCTTGATCGTTCCTGTTGCTTTAAGTCTTCTCCTTGTTCCCCCACCAGCCAAGCTGAGAGGGAGGTAGGAGAGACGTAGAAATAGGAAATAGTCATTGAGGATGATGGGAGAATGAATGGATTAGGAACCATTAGGGAATGAATGGTAGGATACCAAGTGGCACTGAGACCACAATTTGTTGCTGGTAGTCATAGATTTAAAGTAGACTACTCAGGTGTGTTTTTCTTTAGTCACATTAGCTGTGTACTAGGCATAGACAGAAAATAAGATTGTATCAGGACTAGGGTTATGCCGGGCAGGTTCAACAAAAGAGGAATTAGGGAGCTAAATTATACTCTTATAGCCAGTTCCTCACAAATAAGGAACATTTCATTTGAATATTTTTTAAATAACTGGACTTAAACTGTTAATAACAGTAAATCATAATAAAGGACCAACATATATAATAGTTTTACATAATTTGGGCAGTATTTTTTAATTTTTAGTGTTGACATATAATTTTAAAGCACCTAATTAAAAGCAAAAATATGGTTTGAAATATGGTTAATTATTTCACTTAGTAAAGTAATTCTTCCAATTAGTAATCACAGTCATTACCTGCTTCTTTCATGGAAATTTGGTCTATCATTCCTTTTAGTACATAAATGTTGCCTGATAAAGTTCTAAGTTTGTTGTGCTTAATCCGTTCTATAATTACATTACTGTGCCAATATACGTTGGTGATGTCTCTAGGAGGAAAAAAAGCTTAGTTAAAGCCAAAATATTCACATTTTACCAAGAGTTGCAATGTACACATATAAGTATATAAATCTGTAACAGGAATAAATTTGCACTCCAGCTACAATGCTATTAATCTAATTACAAAACATTTGAGGGCCAAACACTGCAACAGAACTCAACCTCTTGGCTAATGTGAACCTGAGTACCAAGAAACTATACTGTGGCCAAACCATGTGGCTAGTATAAAATGTTTCATTAGCAAGAAAGCAAGGCATTCTCTAAATATCTTGTGGTAATAAAGCTCACAACTCTTATCTCAACTGATGCCAAAAGACCAAAGGATGATTTCCCTGTCACTCTCCTCAGGGCCTATGTTGGGTTAGTTTTCATGCAGTTATACTGTTTGAATTATTCTACTCTTGTGTTCCCCCTCACCATACAGCCAAATGTCTTTACCTTCCTCTTTAGAAAGTACCAAAGAGGTTCCAACTGTGAGAAAACAAACTGCTGCATCAAACTACTGACCCATAAATCTACTCCTTATATTTCTTTACATGAAGCCAAGAATAAACATAGAGAAAATTTTAAAACATATTAGATAAATGAACATTCTGACTCATTAGGTTAGTAATAAACATTCTAAATATAAGCATAATAAATGAGAAAGTTAAGGTCATTTAGTTTCATCAAATGGAATTAAATTCATATGTTATACTTTAACACAATATTCTCATCCTCTGTTCTTTTTCAGGCTTCCCTTGTGGCTCAGCTGGTAAAGAATGTGCCTGCAATGCGGGATACCTGGGTTCAATCTCTGGGTTGGGAAGATCCCCTGGAGAAGGGAAAGGCTACCCACACCAGTATTCTGGCCTAGAGAATTCCATGGACTGTATAGTCCATGGGGTCACAAGAGTCGGACACGACTGAGTGACTTTCACTATTTTATTTAACAAATATTTAAACAGTACTCAAGCACTGTTCTCAAAGTCTTATAAATATTAACTCATTTAATCCTCAAAATAATTCAAAAAGTAGGTCATGCTATTATCATCATTACACAAATGAAGAAAATGAGACTGAAAGAGGGTAAGTACTTTGCCTAAGTCATACAGGCAGTAAGCAGTAGTAATGGGACTGCAACAGAGGCAATCAGTGCTGCCTCTGGATATTAAGGAAATGAATGGGTACAAGGCAAGCAAGAAACAAGGTGAGCAAGACAGATTTTATATACTCATAAACTTTCAGGTAAGTATCTCTAACAGTGATACAGTGTACTTTTTATTACAACCTTTTACTACATTTTTTTTAACCACTAAGAAAACTGGTTTTGAAGAACAGAAAATGGAACTAGCGGAGTAGCAGAACTAGGCAAAGCCCACTTACCAAAGGATGCTTTCATTTTAGGGAAACCCATAAAGTGCCAGTGATTACTTAACATGTAGCTGTGTGGCACACTGTTAAATAATTTTGATTTCTTTTCTGAATCAGTAAATACATATCTGGTTTTGGTTTTCCCAAGTTAGATGTGAGACTCTGGACTGAAATGCATGTAGTAAATGTTAACTACAAGCAGTCATTATCATCAAGCAGATAATCCCAGCCCACTTACTAGAACCTCTGAAAAAAATACAGCACTATTCATACAAATTTGAGCTGTCCCTATTTTAAAAATAATACGAGTTAACAAATTTCTTGGAAAAGCAAGAAAGCTAGTTACAATCAAAATGGCCATACTCATATTACTTTTCTATCAGTTTCTAACCTTGTTAGAAAGCCTTTGTTTTACAGCAAGATGCGATTTGTCATGCATCTCCTTGTAAGTTCTTACACACTTTGTTTACACTTACACACTTTATCTTCTTATAAATTTTACTAAAAGAATACTGAAAAGTTATACTTACGTCAGTTTTCCTTCTACACATATAGCAGTGTTATTATTGATGACTTTAATCATCCATTCCTGTAGCTGGACTACCTGATAAAGCATAAAGTGAAATACATATTACTTCTTATATTACTTGTACCATATGCATTACAAAATCAGTTTACATTAAATTAAAAGAAAGAACTTATACAAATAATCCAAATGAGTCCTTAGTGTTCATCTACATAAGAATCACATCCTATTCTATATAGCAATAAGGTAAAAACTCTTATGCATAATTAAACAAAAGATGGAGAGAGACTGAACTGAAGTTGTACTGCAGTTTGCTCTATTAATACAATCCAGAATCAATTATACTTTAAACACTCTTATGTCAAATATCTTAACCACTAAGGGAAAAAGCCACTTAAAATCTTGAGGTATCCATTAAAATACCAAAGCCACAAAAGACACAATAACTTAGAGAAACCAAGTTAAGTAGTATGCATTTCACCATCACTCTTCGCCCTATATAATTAGAGCATTTATTTTTTGAAAAGTTGATTTGGAGTTGCATTCAATTTCCTATAAACTACAAAGGTGATTGCTAGTAATCTATATTTAGTATTCTATTCCAAAGCAAACATCTGAACAGCTCCTCTATCCATGGGATTCTCCAGGCAAGAATACTGGAGTGGGTTGCCATTTCCTACTCCAGTGTTACAACAGTAAAACTTCTCAAATCTTTAGATGCTCTCATTCCTTTCCCTTTTAATTGCTCTGTTAATAGAACACCAAGAATCAGGAAAAAAAATTTAAGAACAAGAATACCTCAGTATTCATCCCCAAAGGGAGTTGAAGACTATGCAACTAGTGATAGAGCAAAATAAGACTTCACGCCTGGGTCTTCTTAACTTTTAATCCACTGCTCATTTCACTAGGCCACACTGCCTCTACACTAAATATTAGCAAAAACCCAAAATGAACCTGTTAATGAGCAAAAGAGCTTATGCACTTTAAGAATGAGGGTGAAAACAAGTATTTATCTGTCTTAAAAGTTTTCCTACCTTAATTTTAACTCCATTTGTAATAGTTTGGCTTATACTTGGAGAAAGGTTCCAGGCATTTATTTTTGATCTCTGAGGTATTGTTATATGACATTGTGGAGTTGCAAGCACGATTTTACAAGTATCATTCAAGGAACCTGGAAAAGCAGTCTCTTTGGGCACTGTTCTCTCATTTCCTTCCTTAATTTCCTGTTTTGAAGTGCCTTCTGTTGTAATTGTACTATCACTAGAAACCAGTAATTGACCACCATTCTCAACATTATTACCACAAAGAGTCTCAACAGTGGTATTTGGGGACTTTTCACGGGTAGAATCAATGTCTTCTAAAATAAATGTGTCCTTTTTGGATTTATTGGTTGCAACTGTATTCTCCTTTGAGTGAAGAATTTGTCTAGCCAGCTGAGCTCTAGTTAGTACCCTGTTTGCAGCTGCAACATTTTTAAGTTCTTGATTCAGAACTGGAAGCTCTGCAAAAAATACAAAACCAAACAAAATTTACAGATGGTTAATATGAAATGAAAAGAGAACAAGAGAAAAATTTAAAACTTTGAATTGCCTATACAGGGAAAATAATTATCTAGAACATTTAACCATACATTCAAATAACAAACTAAAAACAAAACAAAAAGCACTTTATCATAAGTTAAATTGTGCAGAGGCACCTTCTTTTCCTGCTGATATGTAATCTTTTGCTTGACTGGCACAAAAATATTATTTGATGATTCCAGAGGAACTTCTTGGACTGAGGTTGAGTTTTCTTTTTTTAAAGAAAGAAGTTGTATTAGTCAATAAGAGAAAAAAATGCCTTTAAAACTCTTGGAATAAAGATTTAAATTCAGTAATGATCAGACCCACAGAGTATACTTAAATATATGACAGTTACATTGAGTTTTTGCCCTTTATTATTATCTCATATCTTCAATGCATTCTCTATACCTGTATTATGCTGAGAAAGAATTTTTTAAAAACTTCTCCACATTACCTGCCAGCTCTAGACACAAGTATACTACTGGACTTAGAAGCCTAGAGATCTGGAATAAAATTCTAGTGCTGCCACAAATCAGATATGTATATGTCAAGCTCATATATCAAGTGCCATCCTGTCTTGAAAATTCTGATTTTGCTTCTGGTTCTGGAAATTTCTAAAATGTGGACGAACAGTTGTAACAGATTTAAAAACCAAAATGTTGAGATTCAGTAGCAGACTAAGCCATAATTTATACTGCTTTGACATCCCTTTAGCAGGTCTTCAAAGACACAGATTTGGTAGGCTTAATCACTAGACAAACAGCAACTAATTGCATTGTTTATATTTTATTCTGCTTTATATCCTAGATGGTTAAAGTTCTGTATCTTGAATATAGAAATGAGTTTCTTTCACATAAAAAGGGGAAGGTAAAGGTAGACTTAAAATTTGTACCAGAGAAGGAAAAACTGAATTATTTTATATGTTTAATTCCAAATATTATACTTGAAAAAACTGGTAGTGATTATACTTTAATATGTATGTTGCTTTGGCCTTACAAACCTCAAAATAAAGATTTTATTATAATGACATGTCATATAAGATAAGCTTCTATTTCTTTAAATCATTCTACTAGAAATGGCAGAGCAATGTAGTACAGATGAGTAGATAATTCAATCATATACAACATGGTACAGAACACAGGCCATTTATTTCAGTTCAGGGATCCATGTAGGGACTCTCCAAAAGATCTCTGAAATTACATACAAAATCTGTGTTTGTATATATGTGTATTTTCTAGGAAGGCAACAGATTCTCAAAGCAATCAGTTGTTTCTTCCTTTCTCTAATCCAAGTTTACATATAAAACATGACATAATGTACCTTATTTCTCTTGCTTCCCCCTTTTCTCTTAGACTGTATGAGATTATTTGTATATTCACCTACCTCCATCCTAAACTCCCTTAGAAAACTGCTTTTGTGTCAAAATACATCACTGTCATTGAAATACAACAATATACCCACAATCTATTATGTAGCAGTTAAGAGCATGAGCTTTCTAATAGATATGTGTATTTATTTATTTTTTAGCTCTTTTGCCTTGTTTTATTTTTTTTGTTTTGTTTTTTTTAATTTTAAAATCTTTAATTCTTACATGTGTTCCCAAACATGAAACCCCTCCCACCTCCCTCCCCATAACATCTCTGTGGGTCATCCCCATGCACCAGCCCCAAGCATGCTGTATCCTGCGTCAGACATAGACTAGCGATTCAATTCTTACATGATAGTATACATGATAGAATGCCATTCTCCCAAATCATCCCACCCTCTCCCTCTCCCTCTGAGTCCAAAAGTCCGTTATACACAGCTGTGTCTTTTTTCCTGTCTTGCATACAGGGTCGTCATTGCCATCTTTCTAAATTCCATATATATGTGTTAGTATACTGTATTGGTGTTTTTCTTTCTGGCTTACTTCACTCTGTATAATCGGCTCCAGTTTCATCCATCTCATCAGAACTGATTCAAATGAATTCTTTTTAACGGCTGAGTAATACTCCATTGTGTATTAGATATGTGTATTTAATTCTCAGCTTATCACTTACTTACTACCTGTGAAACCCATGGTGCTGCTGCTACGGCTGCTGCTGCTGCTAAGTCACTTCAGTCGTGTCCGACTCTGTGCGACCCCATAGACGGCAGCCCATCCGGCTCCCCTGTCTCTGGGATTCTCCAGGCAAGAACACTGGAGTGGGTTGCCATTTCCTTCTCCAATGCATGAAAGTGAAAAGTGAAAGTGAAGTCGCTCAGTCATGTCCGACTCTTCGCGATCCCATGGACTGCAGCCCATCAGGCTCCTCTGTCCATGGGATTTTCCAGGCAAGAGTACTGGAATGGGGTGCCATTGACACATAGCAGATGTCAATTTATTTAAAAGCTCCATTTCCTAGACAATTAAATGAGCATAAATCCATAGTGTTTGCTGAAAGGAGCAAATGAGATAATGCATGTAAAGTATCTTTTATCAATTACTGGCTTCTGAAGTTACCGTTTTGGTTTTTCTTCCTCATCGTCTCAGTGGCTTTCACTACTTTCTGCTCTTTATTCTAACTTCTAAATTTCAGGGTGCCCCAGAACTTATCCTTAAATGTTTTCTCTGAAAACATTTCAACATACACAGTTTTTTCAAGTATAATATACTTACTTCTTGATGATCCCATCTAATCTTATAGCTTTAAATACCATTTAGGTGCTAATGACTCCAAATGTATTTCTCAGGTAGGCCACTTCCCTAAATTCCAACTAATTTTTTTCAACAGCCTAATTCACATCTACACTTCAATATTTAACAGACATATCAAAATTGATATGACAAGAAACATAATTACCGAGTCCTCAAAACTATTCCACCTCTGTCTGCCCCACCTCAGTTAAACTGCTCCCTTCTTCCAGTTGCTTGAGAAAAAAAAAAAAAACCCAAACCAAACCAATCACCCAGGTCATCCTTTATACCTCTCTTATATTCCACACTCCCATCTCAACATATATCTGGAGGGACTTCCTTGGTGGTCCAGTGGCTACGATTCCACGAACTCCCAACGCAGGGGGCCTGGGTTTGATCCCTGCTCAGGGAACTAGATCCCACATGCCAAAACTAAAAGATCACATGTGCCACAATTAAGACCCTGTGCAGCCAAAATAAATAAAATATTAAAACAAATTAACAACCCCCCTCCCCAACCCCCACCCCTGCCAAAACCAAAATCTATCTGGAATCCAGCAACTCCTTATCATCTCCACTGCTACCACCTGACCAAGCCAATGCCATCTCTCACCTGGAATACTAAAATAACTATTTCAAATTAACAGCTAGAGT
This sequence comes from Capricornis sumatraensis, assembly GCF_032405125.1. Taxonomy (NCBI): domain Eukaryota; kingdom Metazoa; phylum Chordata; class Mammalia; order Artiodactyla; family Bovidae; genus Capricornis; species Capricornis sumatraensis. Next base: position 62,024,388 of record NC_091087.1, read on the forward strand.
GATACTTTAAAAATTTAAGTCAGACTGCAACATTCCTCTGCTCAAAACCCTCTAGTGGCTCCTTAATTTGCTCACAATAAAAACCCAAACCCTTATTTTACCTATGAGGCCCTTCTAGGACCCTCCTAAAAGACACTTTATCTGACCCTCTCCTTATTTATCCCCTGCTCCCCACTCACTCCTTGGTAATCTCCTAGCTAGTCTGCATGCTTCTATTTCAGGGCACTTGTACCAGCTGCAAGATATCTATCTGTATCTATCACTTCCTTCATTTTTTTTGGCTCAAATACCACCTTCTCATTGAAACACTGACCACCCCATGAAAAATTAAAACCTGCTCCAACTCTCCCCATCATGCTTACTCTGCTTTCTCTTTCCAAATCATTTCTATTATATTCTAAAAAATACTTAGTTAATGATCTGTCTGCCACCACCCGAATGTAAGCTAGCTTCATGAGGGCAGAGATTTTTGTTCGTTTTGCTCACTGCTGTTCCCTGAGTACCTAAAAGTGTCAGACACAATAAACACTAAACACATTATAGCTTTTTAACCAACACATAATAAAACTAACCTCTTAGTGACTTGTTTTCTGGCTGGAATGATTTGTTGTTTTCCTTTTCTTCACAGAGGTAGGTATGCTGTAATATTCTTTCCTCAGCTCCATTAGGAGCGAAACTTTCATTTTGTGTTGGTTCCAAAAAACTGTTGCTTGATGCTTGTTCTTGCTTGTTGCGTAGTACTTTTTCTTTCATTCTTTGAAATATTTTTTCTGGTGTTTCAAAGCTTGCTTTATTTTCAAATTCATCCTTGTTGGGCTTTATAGCACTGATATCAAGAGAACTGTTAGAGGTAGCAGCCTCCGCTAGCAAAGTCGACTGAAATACATTTTTATTATTAAAAACTGCCATTTCTACAAACTGACTCTTCTTATGACTATTCGGTTTTAAAGAGGATATCTGATATTTCATCAAATCTTTTACAGGAGTAAGTGTGCCTGAAGGAATGCTGTCATAAAAGATCGCATGCATGGGCACATTTCTCCTTTGAGATGTCTCTGAAGGCAGGTGAATTCCTGGATGTTTCAAAGGTGTTGCAATCATCTTGATAAACAGAAGCAACAAATTCCCTTTAACAGAAAATTCACTTAAACACAATTTTCAGGATAGACCTTCAGCAGGGGGCCAGAGGAACCTGCAGTTCAATGTGAAATCAATTTTTATCATGCTTCTGTACAGAAAAGGTTAAGTTTATTTGCTTTCCATAATAACATTATACAAAGTAAAAGGTTTAATTGGTTCATAACAACACTAGATAATCTATACCTCACAAAGCAGACTAAGATTTTATATTTTTGTTAAAGTTTCATTTATTATTTTTCAGTGATAAACAGTTGGTTTTTAAATTTATTCTCTGCAAAAAAGCAGCTCCCACCAAGTCTTCTACCTCATCACTCTAAGAGCAGGATTTTGAATATCTGTTTTTAAAATTTACTTGAACCTCAAGTCCTGGAGGTTCCAATCTAATATTTGCATCAAAAAACATTAAATGACAGCTGCATATGGCAATAAATTAAGTTATGAAAAGATTAAGTTTCACAAATATGGTTTTTCCTTTTAAGAACTTAAATTTTAAGGCAGCAGCTACATGACATTCCTAATGAAGGTTAAAAATCCATTCAATTTTTAAGTTAATTATCTCCAATCCTGATTTCTGTTATGCTGCAGAACTTTTTAATGTGAGATTTTAGTTTTAAAAAAAAGACTTCAAATCAAAAGTAAATTATATTCATTATAATTTTCTGAACATTTACTGCTGCTTAGAATTTTTAGAGGAAATCATGTACTTGGGCACACATGGTCTTAAGACTTGTTTTAGCTTGTTTCTTACATATAAATTTTATTTCCCACACCTAGAAATTTCTAGGTGATGAACCATACAGTTGCATTCTGCTATACTTGGTAAATTAATACAATATTTTAACCTAAAGGAGCTTAGAACTTGTAAGTCTAGATTTACAGCATCTCTTATCACTGAATTTATAACTATTCCAATCAGTCTTTGATCATATAAACATAAAAAATGTATTTCAGAAAATATAAATTCATTCAGACCAAAGACATCAAGTATCTTTATCTACAGTAACTTCAGCGAGAAATAAATATACAAGTTAGAAATGCATATACAAGCTACCATTTTATTTGATATTTTATAAGAGAAAAAAATGAAATATTCCTCAATAACAAGAGCTGACAAAGATACCCAGTATCTTAGGAATGACACAAACCCCACTGAATTCAGCAAATATGTATTAGCGCATATATTCATGCATTTGGCAAGACAGTAATGACAGGAATCCTGTGCTTGGAGTTACAATACTCACTGGCCATTCAGTTTAAGTTCTCAAAAACAAAAATGAATAAACTGGGACAACTGCATAGAAAGATGGCAAAGCATGTGAAGGTTTACACAATCTCATTTCTTTAGGACCTAATGAAATGCTCAACAATAAGTATAAACTGCTAATAAATTAGCAGAAATAACAGACCAATCTATAGTACAATAGTTTCTCCTCCCCACCTCCCCATCCCCCCCTGCCCCCGCTTCTCCCAGGGGGATACACTCCAAGACCACCAGTCAATGCCTGAAATTATGGATAGTGCCAGAGCCTATATATACTGTTTTTCCCTTTACATACATAACTATGGTAAAGTTTAATTTGTAAACCAGACACAGTAAGAAATTAACAATAACAAAACAATTATAACAATATACTGTAATAAAAGTTATATGAATGTCACCTCACTCAAAACAAAAATTCAATGGCTTTTCCACTTCACATTTATCATGGACTGTGGCTGTAACTTTTGCAGTTTTGGGGGTCAACAGCAAAACCTGCATGCATTTCTTTTTCCTTCCTCACAAATAGGAGACTCATTTTTATCCAGATCTTAGCAATCTCAGCATACAATTTTTTTCCTCATTAAGTCAAGAGCTTTCACCTTTTCACTTAAAGGAAGCACTTTACAACTTTTCTTTGGGATACCCAAATTGCCAGCAGCACTACTCTTGTGATTTGGGACAATTATTAAGTAAGATTAGGGTTACCTGACCAAAAGCACTATGATACTTCAACAGTCCATCTGACAACTGAGAGGACTGCTAAGTGACTGGTGCATGGGATATGCTGGACAAAGGGGTGATTAACATTCCTAGAAGGACAGTGTGAGATTTCATCATGCTACTAAGAAAATCATGCAGTTTATTTAATTGTTTTTATTGGCATATACTTGCCTTACAAAGTTGTATTCGTTTCTGCAAAGTGCACATATATCCATTCTTTTTTAGATTTCCTTCCTATTTAGGTTCCTTCTAGGACTGGAGAAGACAAGGTGAATTCTAAAGTGCTATGCTTGTGCCTTCATTAAATGCTTAAAACTATTTGAAAAATCTAATACTTAAAATTTATTCTGAAAACTGACATGCTGATATACTAGGAAAAATTGCTATTTATTCAAAATAAAGACTCAGGCATGGGAAAACTAGCTATGAGTATGAAAAAGCAGCTATGAGTATCTAGAGTATCTAGAAAGCTAAACAACAGTTACCATGGATATAATACTGAATTTAACTTTTACTCTTCTTCCTATGGAGACATAAAAAGTTCTAGGAATTTACTGTTGTGGTAGTAATATTAATTATAATGGAATGGGTCAAAACTCCCAAGGCACACTAACCAAAACTGGGAGACAGCGTTGGGAAAAAATTACAGGAACAGTAAGTTAACTGACAAATGATATACTTGGGAAAAAGTGCAGCACACAATATATTGAGTTGGCCAAAGAATTTGTTTGGTTTTTCCCATAAGGTGGTTCTAGTAGAGCTTATTTGTCTTTAACTTCATTCAAAACAGTTGTCAGATTGTATTGTGACAGCTGTCATTCACAATGCATTAAAAAAAAAAAAGATTACTGAACTTTTGTGTAGCCATTTTAATATTAAAACTGGAAGAAAAAGGTCACATTTTTGGCATATTATGCTTTATTATTTCAAGAAAGGTGGAAACACAACTAAAATGCAAAAAAAAAAAAAAGATTTGTGCAGTGTATGGAGAAGCTACTGTGACTGATCAAACATCAACCCTGTCAAAAGTGGTTTGCAAAATTTTGCACTGGAGATTTCTTGCTGGACAATGCCCCCTGGTGCAATAACCATTTGAAGTTGATAGCGATCAAATTGAGACATTAATTGAGAACAATCAACACTATGCCATGTGGGAGATAGGCAACATACTCAAAATATTCAAATCAAGCACTGAAAATCTTTTCCACCAGCTTGGTTATGTTAATCCATTTGATGTTTGGGTTCCACATAAGTTAAGCAAAAAAACATTCTTGACTGTATTTTTGCATGTGATTCTCTGCTGAACTGTAACAAAAACATTCCATTTTTAAAACAAATTGTGATGCGTGATGAAAAGTGAATACTGTACAATAATGTGGAATGGAAGAGATCATGGGGCAAGTGAAATGAACCACTACCAACCATACCAAAGGCTAGTCTTCATCCAAAGGTGATGTGTATGTGGTGGGACTGGAAAGGAGACCCCTATTATGAGCTCGAAGAACTGCTCCCAATTAGACCAATTGAAAGCAGCACTCAACGAAAAGCATCAGGCATTAGTCAACAGAAAACACATAATCTTCCATCAGAGTAACACAAGCCTCCATGTTTCTTTGATGGCCAGGCAAAAACTGTTAACAGCTTGTCTGGGAAGTTCTGATTTATCTGCCATATTCACCAGACATTGCATCTTCAGATTCCCATTTATTTCAGTCTTTACAAAATTCTCTTAATGAAAAAAATTTCAGTCTCCTGGAGGACTATAAATGGCAAGTGGAAGAGTTCTTTGCTCAAAAAGATAAAAAGTTTTGGGAAGATGGAATTATGAAGTTGCCTGAAAAACGGCAGAAGGTAGTGGAATAAAATGGTGAATATGCTGTTCAATAAAATTCTTAGTGAAAATGAAAAAGGTCTTTCATTTATACTTAAAAACCAAAGGAACTTTTTGGCCAAACATTCAAAGAAACCAAATGAATCTATTTAAAGAAATGATAAACATAAAAAATGGCCAAAGGACATGAAAGGCATTTAATAGAATACAAATGGCCCATTAATGAGTCAAAATGACACTCTATTTTACTAATAAATGAAGAGATGCAAATTAAAACAGTGAGACTTCTTATGTTTATCAGATTGGTAAAGGTTAATTTCAACATATAGGCTTGCATGCCATTGATCAATAAATTCCACTTAAAATTTTTCTTACATCTACATAAGAATGCAAATACATATGTGGTAATAATATTCAACACCTACTGCATCTATGTCAGACACTAGACAGTACTTAATCTTACAGCAATTCATAAGAGTTAAGTACTGTTACTGTCCCCATTTTGAAGATGAGAAAACTAAGGCCTAAAGTGGTTAAATAATCAGTCCAAGGTCCCACTGACAATTAAGAGCAGGACCCCAGTCTATCTGACTTCAAAGTCCAAGTTCTTAAACAGGCCCTATACAAGGATGTTCACGGAAGTACTAAACTAATTAGAAACAATCTAGATGGCTACCAAAATTCTACTGTTCACTAAAGCACAGGGTTAACTAGAAACAACCTAGACGTCTATCAATATGGGACAAAATTCTGCTTTTGTCATCCATATAACTGAATTCTATGTATTCAATAAAAAGATATACATACAGACACACACATACACTAACACAGAAAGTAGCTGGAATATACTAAATTTAAAAAGTAGCAGAACAGGACGTACGATTGAATTTCTGTTAAAAAAAAAACAAACAAACAGAAGTATAAGCAAAGGGGGAAAAAATCTGTAAGATATTGTAAAAATTGTAAATAGCACTTATCTTTGTAGAGAGAGATGAAGGGGCCTCCCGTTTCCTAAATAATTTTATTTACATCTGAAAATGTTTGCAACATGTAATTTAATCAGAAGAAAACATAAGCTAGATGGATAAATTGTTTCTTTAGCTCTGTGGATCCTGGGTTCCAAGGTGAAGAATCGGACAGTGACGCACACAATATTCCTACTTGGTAATCTAATTTTTTTTTTCTGGAAGTGATTTTAGAACAAAAGCCTAGAGAGCTCACCACTGAAACGAAATCAGAGGGAAAGAGGTCTGCTCTCTGGATAAATACAATAGACACGCAACAAATACACACCGAATGAACGAGTGGTCGTGATACCGCAGCCGAAGACAAAAACGTACTAAAAGTCCGCGAGAGCCCAGAAAGCTGAAGCGCTGGGACTCGCGGCGCCAGAGAGACCGGAGGCAGAAGCTAGGGTAGAGGGTCGGGGAGGCCGTACCTTGGGTGAAGAGCCTGGCCGGGCAGCAGTCTGGGCTCGGCTTCGGGGCAGTGGGGAACCCGGGCGCCCTAAGATCGCGCCTCTGGCCCAAGTCGGCCCCACCCCTCAGCGGCCGAACCCCAGGCGATGCTCACCTTCTCCGTGAGACTTCCTAACACGAGAACTATTAGGGAATTCAAATTTGAAGAGCCCGCCCTCTCAGCCAGCCCGGGATTGGCGCGCTCAGGAATTGCGTCACCGTGCGTCTGGGAACCCGGAAGCCCGGGGGCACTCCCCGCTCCTTGTGGGCAATGCTGTTTCCATAAAAACTGGGTAACCCCAAGCTGCGACAGGTACTGGGCAGGCACCTCTAGTCGTCCTTGGACTTTGTTTCTTCTTCAGAGGAGCGCCAGCTTCGCGTTTCGCGGCCCTTCCCGAAATGCTCTGCGACAGGAAGGCCTACGTCAGACGTCAGACGGGCTACTGTGCGTTTTAAGTTTGGTCCTTCTCGCTACTCTTTCTCTATGTGAGAACGGTAATAGCTTTTGTTTATTTGTTGCTTCCAAGTGTGAGGAATTAGCTTTTTGAGTATGTTTAAGAGAGCTTTTAAGATTTCTCTGGCCGTCAGATATTTGAGGCCGAGAAGGAACGTTTTGTTCTGGAGGGGATAGTGGACTAAATGCAAAGTTATACTTGCAATCAGTTCAGTTCAGTCGCTCAGTCGTGTCCGACTCTTTGCGACCCCATGAATCGCAGCACGCCAGGCCTCCCTGTCCATCACCAACTCCCGGAGTTCACTCAGACTCACGTCCATCGAGTCAGTGATACCATCCAGCCATCTCATCCTCTGTCGTCCCCTTCTCCTGCGCCCAATCCCTCCCAGCATCAGAGTCTTTTCCAATGAGTCAACTCTTCACATGAGGTGGCCAAAGTACTGGAGCTTCAGCTTTAGCATCATTCCTTCCAAACAAATCCCAGGGCTGATCTTCAGAATGGACTGGTTGGATCTCCTTGCAATCCAAGGGACTCTCAAGAGTCTTCTCCAACACCACAGTTCAAAAGCATCAATTCTTCGGCGCTCAGCCTTCTTCACAGTCCAACTCTCACATCCATACATGACCACTGGAAAAACCATAGCCTTGACTAGACGGACCTTTGTTGGCAAAGTAATGTCTATGCTTTTCAATATGCTATCTAGGTTGGTTATAACTTTTCTTCCAAGGAGTAAGCGTCTTTTAATTTCATGGCTGCAGTCACCATCTGCAGTGATTTTGGAGACCCCCAAAATAAAGTCTGACACTGTTTCCACTATTTCCCCATCTAGTTCCCATGAAGTGATGGGACCAGATGCCATGATCTTCATTTTCTGAATGTTGAGCTTTAAGCCAACTTTTTCACTCTCCTCTTTCACTTTCATCAAGAGGCTTTTTAGTTCCTCTTCACTTTCTGCCAGAAGGGTGGTGTCATCTGCATGTCTGAGGTTATTGATATTTCTCCCAGCAATCTTGATGCCAGCTTGTGTTTCTTCCAGCCCAGTGTTTCTCATGATGTACTCTGCATAGAAGTTAAATAAGCAGGGTGATAATATACAGCCTTGACATACTCCTTTTCCTATTTGGAACCAGTCTGTTGTTCCATGTCCAGTTCTAACTGTTGCTTCCTGACCTGCATATAGGTTTCTCAAGTGTTGGCTAACACAGTAGGGAGTTTTGGGGTAACCTATCAGGAGATCTCCAGTAGGCCAAAATGGGCAGGTCCTGAATTCCATTATATTGGCCATGGGAAGAACACACTTTGGCTCAAAGGCTTAATTTTTTTTTAACTGAGATATAATTAACATAATGTTATATTAGTATATAAAAGATTGAGGGCAGAAGAAGAGGGTATCAGAGGATGAGATGGCTGGATGGCATTACCAATGCCATGGACGTGAACTTGGGCAAACTTCGGGAGATGGTTAGGGACAGAGAGGCCTGGCATGCTGCAGTCCATGGGGTTGCAAAGAGTCAGATATGAACAAGCACTGAACAACAACAAAATTATATTAGTTTCAAATATACAGTGTAATGATTTGAATTTGTATGTATTGCAAAGTGATCACCATACTATGTCTAGTTAACATCCATTAAGACAGATAGAAACAATTTTGTTTTTCTTGGAATGAGAACTTGTAAGATCTACCTTCTTAACAACTTTAAAATATACAATTCAATATTTTTAACTGTAGTCATCATGTTTTGCATTACACCCACAGGACGTCTTTATTTTATAACTGAAAGTTTATACCTTTTGACTACCTTCATCCATTTGCCCAAATTTGACCCATACCTCTGGGAACCACCAACCTGTTCTGTGTGTCTATGAGATTAAATTTTTAAAATTTCATTATTAATTGTAAGACTATGCAGTGTTTGTCTTTCTCTGTCTGACATTTCACTTAGCATAATGCCCTTCAGCTCCACCCATGTTGCAAATGGCAAGATAGCCTTCTCTTTCACAGCTGAATAATATTCCATTGTGAGTATGTGTGTATATATATATATATATATACACACACACACACCACTTTTTCTTTATAGATTCATCCATCAGTGGACACTTACATTCTTTTCATGCCTTGGCTGTTGTAAATAATGCTGCAATGAACATGGGGGTACAAATATCTTAGTTTTCTTTTTATTGGGTTAAATACCGAACAGTAGAATTGCTGGATCATATCCTAGTTCTAATTTTAAATTTTTGAGAAATCTCCGTAGTTTTCTATAGTGGCTGTACCAATTTACATTCCCACCAAGGATGCACAAGGGTTCTCCACATCCTTGTCAACACTTGTTAGTATGTTGTGTTAGTCGCTGAATCACATCCAACTCTTGTGACCCCATGGAGCGTAACCCGCCAGGCTCCTCCGTCTATGGAATACTCCAGGCAAGAATACTGGAGTGGGTTGCCATTTCCTTCTCCACAACACTTGTTATCTCTTATCTTCTTTATGACAATCATTCATTCTTTTCTTTTTTTGGCTGCACTATGTGGCTGTGGGATCTTAATTCCCCAGCCAGGGATTGAACTTGTGCCTTCTGCAGTGGAACACACAGTCTTAACCACTGGACCACCAGGGAAGTCCCATGACAATCTTCCTAACATAAGTGGCGTGATAGCTCACTGTAGTCTAAATTTTCATTTCTCTAAGGATTAGTGATGTTGAGTACTTTTCCTTATATTTATCAGTCATTTCTTTGTCTTCTTTAGAAAAATGTCTATTCACTTTTTCTGCTAATTTAAAAATCATATTGTTTCACTATTGAGCTGAGTTCTTCATATATTTTGGAAATTGACCCTTTATCAGGTATATGATTTATAAGTATTTTTTCCCATTCTGTAGGTTGCTTTTTCATTTTCTTGATGGTTGTCTTTGCTGTGCAAAAGCTTTTTAGTTTTATATAGTCCCACTTGTTTATTTTTCCTTTTGTTGCCTTTTCTTTTGATGTCAAATCCAAAAAAAAATCATTGTCAAGACCAGTGCCAAGGAGCTTACTGCTTGTTTTCTTCTAGAAGTTATATGGTTTCAGGTCTAATGTTCAAGTCTTTAACCATTTGAGTTAATTTTTGTATTTAGTGTGAAATAGTGTATAGGGAATATGCTATGCACAGGCCTATACTATAATTAACAGGGCTCTGAAAAATAAGAGTGACTTTCTCATCACCCCCAGGTGAAGGGCTGGGAGCAGTAAAAAGTACATCATGGAAAAACATCTTGAAAACAAGATGTTGAAGAACTGATGTGACTGATGGAAAACCGTTAGTGACTGTTCCTGTAACCAGAGCCTTGAGGGAGTTGCTAAGAAAGGTCGTCACTAGCTAAAGGGCTAAACAGAGTCATGAAAGGCCTGAAGGTTTGACATTGAGGACTGTGCATTGTATATCTGTATCCCTGATCTGCGATTGTAAAAAACAGATATCTCTAGAGCACATACAAGAAAGTAGATGTTAGCAATAAAAAGCACGCAAGGATTAGGATCTGGGCTTTGGCCTGCGAATGGCATCAGCCCCCTGATCCCCACCTTATTTCTGAGTCTTGTTTTTCTTTATTCTTCTGTGGCACCGCTCCCTCAGGTCAGTTCATTGTTGGGCTGGTCCTGACAATAGTGATCCAATTTCATTCTTCTGTGTGTGTGTGTGTGTGTGTGTGTGTGTGTGTGTGTGTGTGTGTGTGTATTCTTTAAATATATATTCTTTACATATATATATTCAGATTCTTTCCCTTTAAAGGTTATTATAAAATATTGAGTATAGTTCTTTGTGCTGTATAGAAGGTCCTTGTTGATTATCTATTTTATATGTAGTAGTGTGTATATTTCTTCTTAATTCCTAATTTATCCCTCCCCCACTTCCCCTTTTGTAACCATAAGTTTGTTTTCTATGTCTGTAAGTCTATTTCTGTTTTGTGCTTAAGTTCATTTCTTTTTTTTTTAAGATTCCACATATAAGCAATATCATGTGCCGGGGCCCAGCCCCAGTGAATCCAGGGAATTCGAAGCAGGGGTGGCGTTGGCATCTGAGGAATTAATTGCTTAATTAAAGATATGGAGGGAGATTAGAAAGAAATAGTGTAGTAGGAAAATAAGTGGAGAAAAGAGGCTGAATAACTTGGTTTATGCGGAAAACCAATAAAACTCCAAGACAAGGAGTTTGCACCACCTACGTAGGCCACCAGCACCCGCTTGAATAGTGGAGGGTGCCCCGCCTTGGGCTCCCTCTTGCATGGGTCTTAGAAGCCAGGGCAAGTAAGTATACATGGCGAGCCTCCACGCTCCAGATGGGAATTCAGCCAGAAAATGAAAAAGACAACACGGGGGAAACCAGTCTTTCCAGGATCTGGTCCATTTCTTTATTTTCCAGGTCCACTTTTATACTTTTAGTTGTACATAGAGATAAATGTGTTCTCAGCATATCTTTGTTCTTACAAGGGTCTGTTCTTACAAGGATTTGTTCACAATATCTTCTGGTCTGGAGACCGATGAACATTTTATGGCCCCACCTTTCTTTCTATTGATAAAAATTAATCGATCAGAAAACTTGTTTCCCCTTAAGATCTATTTAGTCTTAAGATAGTGATAAAGTTACATTTTTACACAGCAAGGACACAATGATCTATAACAAAGAAAGAGGAGTACAGTGATCTATAACAAAAGAGAAAATTCATTAACTCTAAAATCTAGTATTGCTAACATCAAAACTACTATATTTCTTTTTCTACATTCCAATTACATCAATTAACATACTCCCAGGTGCCTAAGGATATGGAGGCCTGGCGGCAATCATTAACTCAGCAATGAAACCCTTCACCAACATGATTTTTATCTTTAGAAAAACCCTATGCTAACTAAGACTGTCAAAATACTCCAAACTCTCTGTGCTGTTTATGGTTGAGAGGTTGTAAACAACCATGTACTAGTAGCAGGAGTGTAGATAATCCTGTCACACAAGCTAGTCTGCCAGCAGAGAGGTTTTTGGACTGAAACACCCTTGTCACGCCCAGGAGATTTATTAATTGGCGTCCTAAGTTAACTCCTTTTCAGAGAGAGGTGGTGGGGGATAGCCCCCCATATAACGTCAGAAGAGTAGGCGAAAAGCACAATGCAGTAAGGCAGGCAGACTCTGGTTTTGGGGCAGATGCACGAGCAGATCCAGCGAGGCTCCCCTAAGGCCCGACTCGCCTTTGCCTGTCGGGCCCGTTAACCTCATGACCTTTGCCACGTGCGGGACTCCTCATGCCAGCTCCCGGCAATCATGAAATTTTCTTTTTCTGTCTGACTTACTTCACATAGTATGGTAATCTCTAGGTCCATCCATATTTCTGCAGATGGCATTATTTCATCATTTTTCATGGCCAAGTAAATAAATATATACCACTGTTGCTTCCTGACCTGCATACAGATTTCTCAAGAGGCAGATCAGGTAGTCTGGTATTCCCATCTCTTTAAAAATTTTCCACAGTTTGTTGTGACCTACACAGTCAAGGGCTTTGGTGTAGTCAATAAAGCAGAAATAGATGTTTTTCTAGAACTCTCTTGCTTTTTCGATGATCTAGTGGATGTTGGCAATTTGATCTCTGGTTCCTCTGCCTTTTCTAAATCCAGCTTGAACATCTGGAAGTTCTCGGTTCACATACTATTGAAACCTGGTTTGGAGAATTTTGAGCATTATTTTGCTAGCACGTGAGATGAGTACAATTTGCGTTAGTTTAAACTTTCTCTGGCATTACCTTTCTTTGGGATAGGAATGAAAGGAGTTAAGCAAATAAAATTGGAAGGCTGAATGGTAAGCATGTGAGATCTTGGAGTATCAGAGATAGGGGCATTCCTAGGGGTCCCTAAAGTTTCAGTTCAGTTCAGTTCAGTCGCTCAGTCGTGTCCAACTCTTTGTGACCCCATGAATCGCAGCACGCCAGGCCTCCCTGTCCATCACCAACTCCCGGAGTTCACTCAGACTCATGTCCATAGCGTCGGTGATGCCATCCAGCCATCTCATCCTCTGTCATCCCCTTCTTTTCCTGCCCCCAATTCCTCCCAGCATCAGAGTCTTTTCCAATGAGTCAACTCTTCTCATGAGGTGGCCAAAGTATTGGAGTTTCAGCCTCAGCATCAGTCCTTCCAATGAACACCCAGGACTGATCTCCTTTAGGATGGACTGGTTGGATCTCCTTGAAGTCCAAGGGACTCACAAGAGTCTTCTCCAACACCACAGTTCAAAAGCATCAGTTCTTCAGTGCTTAGCTTTCTTCACAGTCCAACTCTCACATCCATACATGACCACTGGAAAAACCATAGCCTTGACTAGATGGACCTTTGTTGGCAAAGTAATATCTCTGTTTTTTAATATGCTATCTAGGTTGGTCATAATTTTTCTTCCAAGAAGTAAGTGTCTTTTAATTTCATGACTGCAATCACCATAGGACCAGTGATTGATAAGGATAGTTCAGCTGGTTTTAGGCTGAGGTTAGGGTAACATGAGAGGCCTGATGGTACTAAATATGTCTGTAATACTTACTATAACCAGTATTTTAGTTATAGATAAATGTGAAGTGAGGTGTCTATGATTTAATATGATGGCTTCCTGATAGATCAGCTGGTAAAGAATCTGCCTGCAATTCAGGAGACCCCAGTTCAATTCCTGGGTTGGGAAGATCTCCTGGAGAAGGGATAGGCTGCCCATTCCAGTATTCTTGGGCTTCCCTGGTGGGTCAGATGGTAAAGAATCCACCTGCAATGTGAGAGACCTGGGTTTGATCCCTGGGTTGGGAAGATTCCCTGGAGAAGGGCATGGCAACCCACTCCATTATTCTTGCCTGGAGAATCCCCATGGACAGAGGAGACTGGTGGGCTATAGTCCATGGGGTCGCAGAGTCAGACATGACTGAGCGACTAAGCCTGCATGCGTGAATTTTATAAGCTGCATTGTGTTCCTCTTTTGTCAGTTCATACTAATAGGTATAGACACTACACTAAAGCCAACTTGAAGTAAAAGATAAAAATGAAACCGATTTATTAAAGAGTCTCAGATTATTAGCAGTTAAATAGAAAATGGTTTGATTTTCCCAACCCTGCTTCCTACTATATTCTGTCAAATATCTCTTTTTCTAAATAGTGGCTAACTTGAAAACAACTTGGCCTAATTCTGTCATCTGAAACCACAATATCCCAGTCCCTTTCCAGTCTTTGGGGAAATGCCCCAAATCTATCTAACTCTAATCCTTCAGCTTTCATCTCCTACCCCTGTTGAGATTATTCCTAGGAAACATATTGGGGATGAAGGAATATCATCTTTTCCATAGTAACAAAAACAAACAAAATATGCCACAGCATAAGTGATAGCTTTGCCCAGCCACCATCTTCCCTGGTGGCTCAGATAGTAAAAGTGTCTGCCTGCAATGCAGGAGACCCAGATTCGACCCCTGGGTCGGGAAGATCCCCTGGAGAAGGAAATGGCAACTCACTCCAGCATTTTTGCCTGGAAAATCCCATGCTCGGAGGAGCCTGATAGATTACAGTCCATGGGGTCACAAAGAGTCTGACACGACTAAGTGACTTCAGTTTCACTTTTGCCTAGTGAAGGAGGGTCTAACTAGGGCTCTTCTTAGCTCTTACACCGTCATGTGGTTAAATAGGTGGTTGCACTGGTAGCCTTTTATTCTGGTCTCGCCTACTTCTTTAAGGTTAAAGACAACTTTATCTGCCTTTTTTTCTGTGGTTTTGCACCTGGCTTCCCAGGTTAAGGAGAGAGGCAAACTCAAGAGTCCAGGGTCTTCCACAGTGACCAGGTTGAGTAGATTGAAGGGAATCTCTTTTCTTGTGGTTAGATTTCCCACAGGTATTTTAAGTCCAACATATTCATAATATGACTGCATCAATCTTCTTCCCTTCACTCTTCCGCATCCCCCTCCTTTCCTCCACCCCAGGCTTCCCCTCAGTAAATCCCAGTCTTAAACTCTCTTGTCCTCTGCTCTTTATTTCACTGAAAGAGTGTTTATCCACTGCAGTGACACCCATGTTTCTTACGTCTCCTGCATTTGTAGGCGGGTTCTTTACCAACTGCACCACCCGAAAAGCCCCTGCAGTGACACGTTGGGCTCCAAAATCACTGTGGACAGTGACTGAAACAATGAAAGCAAAAGTCACTTGTTCCTTGGAAGGAAAGCTATGACAAACCTAGACAGCATATCAAAAAACTGAAACATCACTTTGCTGACAAGGGTGAGTATAGTCAAAGCTATGATTTTTCCAGTAGTCAATGTACGGATGTGAGAGGTGGACCTTAAAGAAGGCTGAGCGCCAAGGAATTGATGCTTTCGAGCTGTGGTGCTGGAGAAGACTTTTGGGAGTCTCCTGGACTGCAAGGAGATCAAACCTGTCAATCCTAAAAGATATCAACCCTAAATATCCAGTAGAAGGACTGATGCTGAAGCCAAAGCTCCAATACTTTGACCATGTCAGTTTAAAAACAGTCACAACCTAAAAGTTGAGAATTATGTTTTATTCAGTGGGAATTTTTCGGACTTCAAGCGTGGGAGACCTCATCTCGAGTAATCCTGAGAGGACTGCTCTAAGAAGGCAGGAAGTGGGGAGGAGTCAGATTATATAGAAGTTTGCAACAAAGGGTAGGTAGTCTGAACATCAAAAGTATTTTTGTGAATTAAAGAAAACTAGATACCTCAAGTTAAGGAATTTAGCACTTTTCTGAACATAAGAAGATGCGAGAGTCTGGGCTCACTGAAAACATTCCTTTATATGCATCTCAGCTATCTGAGGTGAGTATCTTGTGTTTTTCCTCAGTTGCTCACTGTATGGAGTGGCTGTGTTGCAGAAAAGAAGCCAAATCTGACTCCATGTTGGAACTGTTTCTTTGACTTGCTTTCTGTTGCTTTTCTTATTATAATCATACAAAATGGCCTGCCTCAGAGAATCCTGCCCCTCAGCCTGACTGTTAAATTACAGTGCCTTTGTTCAGAACCCTGTCCACCTGTAGGTGGCAGGAAGGAAGAAGTTAATACATCCCTTGCCTGAGGCTTGCCATTCTAGGAGATGTTTGCAAGATTAATGGCCTTTTCACCTTGCTTCCTCACTTCCCCCATCTTGATATATAAAAAAGCCTGACGTCCAGACCCCAATAAGATGGTTATTTTGAGGCATTAGCCTGCCATCTTCTTGGTCAGCTGGCTCCCCGAATAAAGTCTCTTCCTTGCCTCAGCCCCTCGTCTCTTGGATTCATTGTGCGGTGAGCAGAGAAAACTTGGACCTGGTGACAGCTGTAATTGCTGATGGCTGTGGCATTCTTGTTTATTGACATGGCAGGAAATACTCCATTTCTCAGCTACCTGATGAGAAGAGCTGACTCATTGGAAAAAACTCTGATGCTGGGAAAGATTAAAGGAAAGAGAATGGTGGCAGAGGATGAAATGGTTAGATAATATCACCAACTCAATAACCATAAATTTGAGCAAACTCCGGGAGACAGAAGACAGTAGAAGACAGAAAAACCTGGCATACTGCAGTCCGTGGTGTCGCAAAGGGTCGGACATGACTTGACACCTGAACAAATCAGAACCCAAAAGTCATTCTGGATTCCCCCCTACCCTTTATTTCCTTTTTCTGACTCCCAGTTTCAAATGGCCACTAATTTCCTGTCCATTTCCTGCATTCTTCTGCCACTTTGTGAGTTAGAGCCTTCAATATTTTTCACTGAAACTATTGCAGTTGTCTCTGTCCTGTTAACCATTTTACAGCCTTGCCCATCTCAAAATTTTCCTTCATATTGCCTCCAGCTTGATTGATTTAAAACTCAAACTTGAAGTCCTTTATTACCTCCCAAGAGCCTACAGGGTAAAGTCCAAGCTCTTTGATGTGGCTTAAAAGATACCTGTGAAGTGAGTCAGAAAGAGAAAAATATCGTATTCTAACTCTTATATACGGAATCTAGAAAAATGATACTGAAGAATTTATTTACAGGGCAGCAATAGAGAAACAGACATAGAGAATGGACTTATGGACATGGGGAGATGGGAGGAGAGGGTGAGATGTATGGAAAGAGTAACATGGAAACTTATATTACCATATGTAAAATAGGTAGTCAACGGGATTTGCTATATGGCTCAGGAAACTCAAACAGGGGCTCTGTATCAACCTGGGAGGGAGGTTCAAAGGGAGGGGATATATGTATACCTATGGCTGATTCATGTTGAGGTTTGACAGAAAACAACAAAATTCTATAAAGCCATTATCCTTCAATTTTAAAAAAATTTTTAAAAAAAGATATCTGTGAGTTGGCATTTGTCTGCTTTTAAGCCTCCTCTCTAATCACTCCTCAGTTCACACATAACACCTAGTAACACTTGTATTAATAGTTCCTGGAATTATTAATACATGAGCCTTTTCATGCCTCTGGGCATTAATTCACATTGTTTCCTTTTGTTTACACACAAACATCGAACGTTCTCATCTTGGGGTTGTTCAGATCCAGTCGAGAAATCCTGCAAAATGTCTGTGGAATATGTATCTGTTTGGACCTGTATGAAGCAGATGGATCACTCAATGGGGGTAATTGAAGAGAGTAATAGAAGGGTCCCTTGAAGAGAATTTAATGAAGGGAATCTTTACCAACAGAAACCATCATGGGATGGTGGAATACCCAAGGACTAAAACCAATTGGAAGCCTTTATCTCCTTCTAGACCTAAAGGGGGGAGGGGAAGGGAAAGCATTCTGGAACTGGGCAAGATCTGTAACAGTGTGTGAGAGTACACCCAACAGCTACTATATGTGAAAGCAGAGGAGTGCAGCCACCACCAAGAAAAAATCGTGGGAGTCGGGGGGAGTCGAATGAATAGCCCAGGTCCTCCCTCCTTCTACCTTTTGTGCTGTCGGTTCCTCTCACTGACTGATTCCACGTGGAAGCCAAGGTGAGGCAGTCCCTAGAGGTTATCTTCCCAGGGCAGGGCAGAGAGTGGTAACGGGTCAGGAGAGCCTAACAGAGAACAACCAGCCCAGAGTGCAAACCTGTCTGCTCGTGTTCTGTGAGAGGGACAAAGCAAGAGCGCCAGGGATGTCACCTTTCATTATGAAAATGTTCATTTCACCTCCTGTCTTCAGATGGCAGCTTATCTCTTTGCTTTGAGAGGTGTCCCAGGTCTTAGGCTGGGGACGAGGTCTGGGATACTATTTTATTAAGATACAGACTTTCAACCATTTCTCCTGTTTTCAGCTCAACTCTACACTTTGCCTTCAAATGTACCTGCAGCCTCCAGTTCCTGAAACCTGCTGGGATTTGCAGTACAAATAAGTTCAGTTCTTACTAGGTTCCTTCCCTCTGCAGGTTAGTTCTCTGGTATCTCTTGTCTACCAGGTCAGTTTTCGCTAAAACATTCACTAGAAACCTTACCATCCTGTCAGGAAACAAATCTACCTTCTGCTTTAGAAGGACGCGGAGCCTGGTGGGCTGCTATGGGGTCACACAGAGTCCGACACGACTGATGTGACTTAGCAGCAGCAGCAGCAGCTTTAGAAGGAGACATCATTTTCTATCTTTCAAAACTGTTTTCCACACAAACATCCTTGAGAAAGTAGTCTGGGGCAAAAGTTGTCAGTGCCTCTTTACAACTCAAGCAGAAATATAGAAGACCACTGAAAATGGACTCCTCACCGTAAGGAAGGAACAGAGTCAATTCATGGATTGGCCCTTTTGAAAAAAGGAATGATTTTCTAAATTTCTGATTGTTGGAGACCATGTATCCATGATTTCAGAAGCAGACAGTGGTGAACTATGCTTTAACTTCTAATTCCTTTTTAGGCAATCTGTTTCATGAAGCAGAATTTATGTGCTTTTTTTCCAGCAAAATTCTGTCTCATAGTAAATGTGATGTCTCTTAGACTCCAGTACTGAAATGCCTGTCAGTCTTGGTTTGGGGTATTGATGAGTTTTGGTCTTTTTTGGGTCACTTCACAGGTATTTATTTATTGAGGCCATGCTGTACAGCTTGCAGGATCCTAGTTCTGCGATCGCACGTGTCCGTTTGGGTCTCATTCTCTCCCACTTGAGCTGTTATTTGGGGGAAGATGAGCCAGCCCCTGGGTTGGTGGATTGCTTTGAGACTCCTACATAAGGAGAATGCCAGATACTGCCCTGCCTGCTTGCTGTGCTGTCTGTCCTCGCATCTTTTGGCTCCAAGTGTGACCTGTTCTGATCTTGTGAGACTAAATGTCTAGATGAACTCAGAGATAAGCAAGAAGAAGCACTTCTGAGCATTTTTAAGAACTTTGTACCTTTTGACTCCATTACCCATTTGCCCATCCCCCAACCCTTGCCTCTGGCAACCACCAATCTGTTCTCTGTGAGATATTTTTTTCTTTTAGATTTCACATACAAGTGAAATCATAACATATGCCTTTCTCTGACTTATTTCACTTAGCATAATGCCCTCCAGCTCCTATCAACATGTTGTCACAAATGGCAAGATTTCATTCTTGTTAAGACTGAATAATATTCCATTTATACACCATAACTTCTTTATCTATTCACACATCGGTGGACACTCAGGTTGTTCCAATGACTTGGCTATTGTAAATAATGCTGCAGTGAATATGGGGTACTAATGTCTTTTTGAGTTAGTCTTTTTTTTCCTTTGATTAAATACCCAGCAGTGGAATTGCTGGATCAGATGGTAGTTCTATTTTTAATTTTTCAAGCTATCTCCATACTGCTTTCTATAATGGTTACACCAGTTAACATTTCTATCAACAGTGCACAGGCTTCCTTTTTCTCCACATCTTTATCAACACTTGATTTTTTTTGTCATTTTGATAATAGCCCTTTTAGCAGGGTTAAGGTGATATCTCATTGTGGTTTTGATTTGAATTTCCCACATTATTAGGGATATTGAGCATCTTATCAAAGCCTGTTGGCCAATTATATGTGTCTTTAAAAAAAGGTCTGTTAAAATCCTCTGCCCATTTTTGAATTTTTTCTTTTCTTTCCTGTAGGTTATCTTTTAATTTTGTTGATGTTTTCTTTGCAGAAGCTTTTTAGTTTGATGTAATCCTAGTTGTTTACTTTGCTTTTGCTTTTGTTGCCTTTGCTTTTGGTGTCAAGTTAAATCATCACCAAGACTGATGTCAAGGAGCTTATTGCTTATGTTTTCTTCCAAGAGTATTATGGTTTCAAGTCTTTAATCTATTTTTAGTAATTGTTATGTATGGTATAAGATAGGGGTCCAACCTAATTCTTTTGCATGTGGCTGTCTGGTTTTCCCAATACTTTTTATTGAAAAGATTCTGTAAATTAATTTACTTTATGTACATGGGTTTATCTCTGGGCTCTTTATTCTTTTCCATTGACCTGTCTGCCTGTTTTGATGCCAATGTCATACTGTTTTGATTACTGTAATCCAATATATGAAACATAGTTTGAAGTCAGGGAGTATGATGGCTCCAGCTTTGTTCTTCTTTCTTAAGATTGCTTTGGCTTTTTGGGGTCAAAAAGATATCACTGTAAAAGAAAAGTCTGATCTTAGTTTGTAAAGTAGTTTAGAACCATCATATTGATAGGGAAAATAATCCTTGCTCATTATTTCTTTTTATTTGTCATTATCTGCAGAGAAAATTCTCAGACACATTTCAAACAGCTTTAAATTAATGGGGTGACTCATTGGGAAGATCAAGAAAATGCTAGAGTAGCATTAAATGGGCTTCAGCAGGACAGTTGACAAGAACTTCTTAAATCTGAGAACATGGGGTGATATGTGTGCAATTTCTAAAATAACAACTGGCTGATTGATATCCATTAGTGGTTGTTTTAAAAGCTCTCCCTCTTACCTTGTGAGACTTAACATTTTTACTGAAGATATTGATGAGAATAATAAAGAAAGGCTAATCAAATGTGCCATCACTATGACTCTATGGTAAAGAGTATATGATATGATAAAATTAGGATCTAAAATATCCTCTAAAAACTTGAGTAATGGGCTAAATATACCAAATATAATTTAATTGGGATAGATATGAGTCTTGCTGGAGTAGAAATAAGGTCATGTATTTGAGTTCCTCAAAATGGTAACCAACAGCAGAAATATGGTAGAAAAGTAGCATTAAAGTAATGCGTGCATCCTAAATATTCTCAGATTCTCTAGCCTTCTGAGATTACCCTTTTATTTAACAGTCAAATAAAGTTAGTCTATACTGTTTATTGTTTAACTTTAGGAAATCCAAGGATTTTGACATGAGGAGGGAGGTGGGTATTGAGGAGCTTACTTTCTTCTTATGACTTTCCATAAATTTGTGCTCTGAATTTCTGCTTTTTGCTCAGTTTTCTAATGAATTCTCTGATTTTCTTATTTCTTTTCCTTTCTTTTCCATTTTCAAGAGGACAGGATAGAAGTCTTGATTGAGATGCCAAGTTCTCTGGAGTCCTTCTGGCTCCTGATGTGGAGCAGCTGGTTAGTTTTGCTTCTTGGACTGACAACTATTGAGGTATATGTCTGTTTTTGTGCCAGCACCATACTGTTTTAATTACTGTAGCTTTGTAGTGTAGTTTAAAATCAAGCTGTGTGATACCATGACCTTAGTCTTCTTTCTGAAGACTGTTTTGGCTATTCAGTATTGTGTTTCCATACAAATTTCAGGATTATTTGTTCTAGTACTGTGAAAAATGTCAGTGGTATTTTCATAGGGATTGAACTGAATTTGTAGATTACTTTGTGTATTATGGCCTTTAAACAATATTAATTCTTCCAATCCATGAATGTGATATATCTTTACATTTTTCTATGTCATCTTAAGTTTCTTGCTATTTGTGACAACATAGACCTAGGGGATATTACAGTAAGTGAATTAAGTCAGATAGAGAAAGACAAATACTGTATTATTTCACTTATATGTAGAATCTAAAAAGCAAAACAAACGAACAGGCATAACAAGATAGATACAAAGAACAAACAAGTGGTTGCCAGAGAGAAGGGAGATAGGAGAGGATGAGTGAAATAGTTGAGAGAGGTTAAGAGGTACAAACTTTCAATTACAAAATAATTTGTAATTATCAGTCACATGGAAAATAATAACAGTCAATAGTAATGTAATACTTTCATAGGTTAACAGATGGTAACGATTTATCATGGTGATCGTTTTGTCATGTATCTAATCACTATGTTGTATACAAGGAACTGGCATAGTGTTGTAGGTCAGTTATGCTTCAAAATACAAGCAAGTTGTAGAAAAATAAATAAAATTTGTGCTTACCATAAATGGGGGTAGGGAGAAAGGGAATTTTGAAGGTGGTCAAAAGGTACAAACTTCCAGTTATAAGATAAATAAGTACTAGGAATATAATGTACAACATGATTAATAAACACTGCTCTGTGTTGCATATAAAAGTTATTAAGAGAGTAAATCCTAAGAGTTCTCATCATAAGAAAAATATATTTTATTTTATTTTGTATCTGTATTAAGTGGATATTCACTAAACTTATGATATAAGTCAAATCATTGTGCTGTATACCTTAAACTTATATAGTGCTTTTGTCTAATAAAAATCTCAAAGAAAAAAAAAATCTCAATAAAGCTGAAAGAAAAAGCCCACATATGTTTGGCAGCACTATCCTAAATACCAGGTGCTTCCCAGGTGGCGCTAGTTGTAAAGAACCTACTTGCCAATGTAGGAGACAAGAAACACACATTCAATCCCTGGGTCCAGAAGATCCCCTGGAGGACAGCATGGCAACCCATTCCAATATTTTTGCCTGGAGAGTCCCGTGGACAGAGGAGCTTGGTGGACTACAGTCCATAGTGTCACAAAGAGCTGGATGTGACTGAATTGACTCAGCACACACACATGCAAGGCTATGCAAGGCTCCTTGGATTGGAACTAGAACTAGTGATTGGAAGCTATAGAGAGATACTGGCTAAATATAAGAAAATGTTAACAGTCAGAATTTTCCAAGAATGGAGTGCACTACCTTAAGAAACATTAAGTTCTCACATAGGTTCAAATATAGGCTAGTGATTGCTTTGGAGAAACTATAATATCATGAGGGTAAAATACCAGAATGGTATATGCACCATGTAACCTTGAGTTCCTTTTCAACTATAATTCTATGATTTTCTAAAGGGTAGACCTTGTATTTTAGATTCATTTTATTCATGCATTATTAAAAAAAGACAGTTTTGACTTTTTCAGGTCATAAAATTCTTCACCCAACATATACATAAAATTAAAAGAAAAAATATTCTTGTTTTAAATTGTGCATTTTACTCTCACTTTGTCTTTGGTGCATGTCCAACCAACAAATGAACAAACTGAGCATTGTGTAGCATTACTGTCATCAACTCTTTTCTTTTTTGAAACATTTGTGTATTTGGCAGCATCGGGTCTTAGTTGCAGCACTTGGGATCTCTGGTTGTGGCATGCCGAATGTTTTCGTTTTTAGTTGCAGCATGCACGATGTTTAGTTGCAATATCCAAACTCTTAGTTGTGGAATGTGGGATCTAGTTCTTGACCAGGGATTGAGGCTGGGCCCCCTGTGTCAGCAGGTGGATGCTTAACCACTGGGACCACCAGGGAAGTCCCAAAGTCATGCTTTGACTTGAAACATTTCTTTGCTAGTTTCAAGATCTTAAGATATCTCATGGTAATAACGATTGCAGTAGAGGAAACTTTTCAGTTTTCTTCTGTTAGTTATGAGTGAGTTAAAGTCACTCAGTTGTGTCCAACTCTTTGCGACCCCATGGACTATACAGTCCATGGAATTCTCCAGGCCACAGTACTGGAGGGAGTAGACTTTCCCTTCTCCAGGGGACTTTCCCAACCCAGGGATTGAACCCAGGTCTCCTGCATTGCAGGTGGATTCTTTACCAGCTGAGCCACCAGGGAAGCCCTCTGGTAGTTATACATTTGACCTATTTTATTACTAATCTCAAATGGTCCCTCTTATGATTAACTGGCATATTTTGAATGATAATTGGGTCTGAGTAATATTAGCAAAAGCTATGACAAACCTAGACAAAAGAGACATCACTTTGCCAACAAAGGTCTGTGTAGTCAAAGCTATGATTTTTCCAGTAGTCATGTATGGATGTGAGAATTGGACCATCAAGAAGGCTGAGTGCTGAAGAACTGATGCTCTCGAATTGTGGTGCTGGAGAAGACTCTTGAGAGGCCCTTGGACAGCAAGGAGATCAAACCAATCAATCCTAAAAGAGATCAGTCCTGAATATTCATTGGAAGGACTGATGCTGAAACTGAAGCGCCAATACTTTGGCTATGTGATGTGTAAAGCTGACATTTTGGAAAAGACCCTGATGCCAGGAAAGATTGAGGGCAGGAGGAGAAGGGGGTAACAGAGGATGAGATGGTTGGATGGCATCACCAACTCAATGGACATGAGTTTGAGCGAACTCCAGGAGGTAGCAAAGGACAGGAAAGCCTGGCATGCTGTAGTGCTTGGGATCACAAGGAATTGGACATGACTTAGCAACTGAACAGCAGCAAAGTATTAGCAAGTGTGTTACACACACACCAGACTTAATAACACAGAATTAATGGCAACTTGGCCAAGGTAATGAGATACAGAGCTAAGAAACATCCATTCAGTAGTAGGAGAAAGTTGATCTCCAAAATATTTCCTTTTACCCGGAAAAAAAAAAAACAATTTATATTCATATGGAATGGATAATAATATCCATTTATAGGTTTGTGCAGAGTTGTTTTTAAGTCTCTTGCTTTCTGTCATAATATAGTCTGAGAAGATATGGCCATTTTGACATTTTGCACTATATAACTTGAATTACTTACTTTGATAACATTATGTCGATTGGGTTGGATTTGCAAAAGAGTACTGTGGAGGTATTGGTAAGACATGGTGCAGGAATGTGGCTGACAAATCCTATAAAGAGTCAAGTGTCTGCCACATCTGTATATATGTTAGAGATCAGTTGATCAGTGGTATGCCTAGATCTCTCTTCTAAAGTAAAAAAGGAATTATTGTATCTTTAAATTAAAAGGTTCAATAAATGGTGGGTCCTTGAGTTCTGGAGGAAGCATAATTCTGTAGCTAATAATGCTTCTCCTGCCCATATGCATAAAAGGTTGATGACTTTAAATGGGATCTAGACTTCTCTGGTGACTCAGATGGTAAAGTGTCTGCCTACAATGTGGGAAACCCAGGTTCAATCCCTGGGTCAGGAAGATCTACTGGAGAAGGAAATGGCAACCCACTCCAGGATTCTTGCCTGGAAAATCCCATGGACAGAGGAGCCTGGTAGGCTACAGTCCGTGGGGTTGCAAAGAGTTGGACACGACTGAGCGACTTCATTTTAAACTTGAGTAAGACAGAGCTCAGCAACAGGTCCAGGCCATGGTGCCACTTGGGTCATACAGTTGAGCAGACTAAAAAAAAAAAAGTATTGGTAAGAAAAGATGCTACATGAAGTTTGCGGCAGGCCTCAGTGGGCAAATCATAATGTAAACTCTGAGTTCTGGAGTGAGGTCATGCCATTTTCCATGGAGAATTATGTGCCTTTTGATATGTTCCTGGTCCCTGGTGGAGGCAGGATGCCTGGCCATGTATCATCAGATGACTTTCTATTGAGAACTGAGTCCTTTCAGACTTCTCAAATGATAAGGCCAGATAGGCCCAGCAACAGCACATTGCAGATGGAAGTGGTACATTTGGAGCAAGCACAAGCAAGACCAGAGAGCATAAACAAATTTCATGAGCAGGTATTATAGACCCCATGGCATGGTGATATCAGTGCCCTTCCCTTATCACATACCTGTGATTCTTTGGGGGATTTTCTATGACTCCCTGAAGGGTAACTAAAAAACTCAAGCTTGGTTGATGGATAAGCAGCTCAAAGTGTAGATAAAATAAAAGGTAGCCTCACTGAAAGCTCACGCTGAAAGATAGAATGTCCTGGGAACCATTGTCTACTCTATTCTTCACACAAATACATTTCTCTCTGTCTCAGTAGCACCTTTCCCCCCATCGTAACCATAGCTCCTATCTCATTATGTTTTAAAACTATTAACCTTTCAAGTTAATTTTATGGAATCCATTTACTTGCCTCTTTTAAGAATTAGCATCCATATTTTGTCAAGTTTCTTCATTTTTAGAGAGAAGGAACCTTATTCAACATGTAGGTTAGTTTCCTTTCTGATGCAAGAACTGTACATCATTGCCACAGCCCGTGAGCCTACCAGTGTAATTTGTTTCTTGAGATGTGAGTTAGTTTCATAAGACCTGGCTACTTCAGGGTTTAATCTGTATGGTAATTAAAGAAGTAATACTGAACTCAACCCAAGAAGTACTTACTAAACACTCCATTAAGAAAAAAGAAAATTGTTTTGGGTGTGTTTTGATGGTAAAAGGAAATGATTCCTTGAAAGACAAAATAGCTTGAAACTTCATGATCAAACTTTCATTCACAAAAAATTAATGAAAGAATGGAGACTACTTACAGAAAAACTGGACTTTAAAACCAGATAGAAATCTGGGAGCAAGAATCTACTTATATTCTTGACTCTTCTATGTAGGTACTGTGGAAGAAATGCTGGTAACTCCTTAAACAAGTATGTTTCTTTTCTATTATTGATTATTTTCTGGAATTTTCTTTCAAGCCTGACTTAAAAATACTATAATATGGCGTGCTGCAATTCATGGGGTCTCAAAGAGTCGGACACGACTGAGCGACTGAACTGAACTGAACTGAACATATGTTATCTTATAAAGCAGATCCTGTTTGATTAAAGGATAACTTGATATTGATGATGATGATCATTATTTTGTTCTACCACAGACCCTTTTCCTCCTATAAATCTATATAAGAAATTATATGAAGGAAATTTCTCACAAAAGATGAGAAATGAACAATTCACCTGAAACCAGGAATTTGCCAGAAGTCAGAAGCAGCACTGAAGTTTAATAGGTCTCCACTAGATGGCAAGCATTCTCTTTCAATTTTTCAATTGTACCAAGATCAAAAATTGCTGCTTTTTCACACCTAGTCTTTGCATGAGACAGTGGGACTTGTATCCAAAAATTACAAAGACCCTGATTCATAGATATAGGCAAATTTAAAATCATGTTGTTCAAACTGAAATGGAAAATATATTGTGATGTTTAAATGTTTTAATTGGAGAATATATATTCATCCATTTGACACACACACACACGCCTGGACAGTTTGATCCAGAGCCTATTCTCCTAACTATTATTTGTTTTTTTTTAAATTGAAGTATAGTTGATTTATAGTATTTGGGGTATGCAGCAAAGTGATTCAGCCATGTATATATATATATGTCTAATATATATACTCTTTTTCAGATTCTTTTCTAATATAGGTTATTACAAGATATTTAAAAGAGTTCCCTGTGCTGTTCAGCAGGTTCTTGTTGTTTATCTATTTTGTCTATAGTAAAGTAAAGAAAGTGGTCGCTCAGTCGTGTCCAACTTTTTGCAACTTCATGGACTGTAGCCCACCAGGCTCCTCTGTCCGTGGGATTTTCCAGGCAAGAATACTGGAGTGGATTGCCATTTACTTCTCCAGATCTTCCTGACCCAGGGATTGAACCCAGGTCTCACACATTGTTAGCAGATGCTTTACCATCTGAGCCACCAGGGAAGTCCTTGTATATGGTTGTGTTTATCTGTTAATCCCAAAGTAATTTGTGATTCCCTCCCTCCCTCCCTTTCCCTCATTCCCTTTTGGTAACCATAAGTTTGTTTTCTATTTCTGTGAGTCTATTTCTATTTTGTAAATATGTTTATTTGTATTATTTTTTGAGATTCTACATATAAGTGATATAATATTTGTCTTTCACTTATTTCACTGAGTATGATAATCTCTAAGTCCATCTAAGTTGCTGCAAATGGCATTATTTCATTCTTTTTTTTTTGGCTGAGTGAGTAATATTCCATTATATATATATATATGTGTGTGTGTGTGTGTGTGTGTGTGTGTGTGTGTGTGTGTGTGTGTATATATATGTATATACCACATTTTCTTTATTCATTCATCTATCAACTTACTAACATCCCTCCCTTTTGTCATTCTGCCTCACCCTTCCTGTAGGTTGTAGAGAGAAACCCTTGTCCTATCTCTAGGCAAAGCTGCTGCTAAACCACAGTGTGCCCAAGCAATTGACCACTTTCAGGATAAACATTCATTGTGATGTAAAACTAAAGCCTGACATTATGTTATTTCATCCATATGAAATTCATTTGGAAGGAAAGAAAACACTTGAATTGTGCAGTAATATTGTAAGTTCAGCTTTAATTCATAATTCACTTCTTACCACAGTCTACATTAAATACAAAGTTTTCTAAAGCAAATAGAAACAGCTAAAGTAGAAGTAATTAGTGGCAAACTTTCTACCAGAGTAAGTAGCTGGCACTTGGTTTAAAAATAGCTTTTGAGTCCTATTTGGAACCTGTTTCCTGACATGCTTTAATTTAGCATAATTTTAGCACAGTTTTCTCATCTCTGATAAGAGAGTTTGTTTTGTCTGGAAAGGAGATACTCTGGTTGTCTTTTCTCCCATGCATCTCACAGACAGCCTGTAAGTAATAGAAATGAAGTTGTATGATAGACTAAACATGGTATTCTTCTTTTGCCCTTTGTGCTTTTTGTCACAGTGAAAAAAGCCTCAGAAAAGTGCAGAGGGCACAGTTTCTCCTGAAAGCATCATGCTGCCCCCTCTGTTGACATGTATTAAGATTCAGGCAACGGGAGACACTCCATGGTGTAAAGGAATGTTATGTGGCCTTACAAGGTTTTTGTTTTTGAGCATTTGCAACTCCCTCAGGATTATGCTTCGCACTAAAAATAAAACAAGTATAGCTTGTGATTCACCTGGTATTCACTGAGTCAGAGTTGTAGATTGTAGGGTAGATTCAGTGACATAAGAGGGTTGTAAAAATGGAAATAAAGTTGCTGAATACAAAATAAACTTAGAAGATGATCATAGTAACCTATGTATGCCAAAAAACAAGCCTAATATCTGAAAGCTCTAACTTCTTCCAGATTTTACATAAGGAAATCATTTTAATGTTGTGTTGTTACAGCTGGCATGATTACCTGGAACTCTTAGGATCTTTTTATGTAGAGCTGCTCATCACAGATGTTAGAATGAGAAATAATGTGCATTAGAGTTTATGTTTGAAAAAATCACTAGGTTGTATCTCCTCCGAATCAGTATCACTCAAGGCTATAATTTTAATAAATTAAAATTCAACTACCATTGTGGAAAGGATTAACATCCTAGACAAGGATGCTATTAGCTAAGTACAGGCTAGTGAATAGACAGACAACTGAAATAGAAGAACTCTCCTGGTAGAAAACTTTCTCCTACAACTCTATAATTTTGTCATTAGTAATTAATTTCTACTGTTCTTCTGAGTTTTTTTTTTAAGGTTTTACACTAAAATGCAAACATGCTTTTAAGGCATTATACATTAAAAACACAGGGGTTGGATTTGTAACTGGCTTGAAGGTGTGTGTGTGTGCTCAATCGTGTCCAACTCTTTGCAACCTCATGGACAGTAGCATGCCTGGCTCCTCTGTGCATGGAATTTTCCAGGCAAGAATAATGGAGCAAGTTGGCATTTCCTTCTCCAGGGGATCTTCCCAAGACAGGGATCAAACCAGCATCTCTTTTGTCTCCTGCATTGGCCAGCTAACATCCAGACATCTGAGTTGAGTTAAGTCCAGGACTGCCCAGGCAAGCCCAGACTAAATTGCTGTCCCAGTTGTTTATTATGAGCTAAATAAACACTTAAAGTTTTAAGTCACTGTATTTTTAGGTGGTATTTTTTTTTTTTTGCACTGTTATCTTAGTAATGGATAGATGACACATTCTCTATTGGTTGGTCATGTGCAAGAAGGGATAGCTGGTTGTCTGTCAAGATTGCTATAGAAAAGGATACTTGGATTGACCTGAGACTAGTAAGTTCCAAAGACAGTTCCCTTCTCAAAGATTGTTATTGTTCAGCCACTAAGTCTTCTCCAACTGTTTGCAACCCCATGGACTATAGCACACCAAGCTCCTTTGTTCTCCTCTATTTCCCAGAATTTGCTCAAATAAGTACTATGAAATCATTGGTCCTGTCACAAGGAAATGATACCCTTTCCTCCTTGTAAACTTCTCACATCCAGTGGATTGCATTTAGTTCTAGATGTCACCTCTTCCAACAATACAAGAGAAGACTCTACATATTGACATCACCAGATGGTCAACACCGAAATCAGATTGATTCTATTCTTTGCAGCCAAAGATGGAGAAGCTCTATACAGTCAGCAAAAACACGACCGGGAGCTGACTGTGGCTCAGATCATGAACTCCTTATTACCAACTTTAGACTTAAATTGAAGAAAGTAGGGAAAACCACTAGACCATTCAGGTACAACCTAAATCAAATCCCTTATGATTATGCAGTGGAAGTGAGAAATAGATTTAAGGGACTAGATCTGATAGACAGAATGCCTGATGAACTATGGACAGAGGTTCATGACATTGTACAGGAGACAGGGATCAAGACCATCCCCATGGAAAAGAAATGCAAAAAAGCAAAATGGCTGTCTGGGGAGGCCTTACAAATAGCTGTGAAAAGAAGAGAAGTGAAAAGAAAAGGAGAAAATGAAAGATATAAGCATCTGAATGCAGAGTACCAGAGAATAGCAAGGAGAGATAAGAAAGCCTTCCTCTGCGATCAATGCAAAGAAATAGAGGAAAACAACAGAATGGGAAAGACTAGAGATCTCTTCAAGAAAATTAGAGATACCAAGGGAACATTTCATGCAAGGATGGGCTTGATAAAGGACAGAAATGGTCTGGACCTAACAGAAGCAGAAGATATTAAGAAGAGGTGGCAAGAATACACGGAAGAACTGTACAGAAAAGATCTTCACGACCAAGATAATCACGATGGGGTGATCACTCACCTAGAGCCAGACATCCTGGAATGTGAAGTCAAGTGGACCTTATGAAGCACCACTATGAACAAAGCTAGTGGAGGTGATGGAATTCCAGTTGAAGTATTTCAAATCCTAAAAAATGATGCTGTGAAAGTGCTGCACTCAATATGCCAGCGAATTTGGAAAACTCAGCAGTGGCCTCAGGACTGGAAAAGGTCAGTTTCCATTCCAATCCCATAAGAAAGGCAATGCCAAAGAATGCTCAAACTACCACACAATTTCATTCATCTCTTAGCAGCAGCAGCGGCAGCACACACTAGTAAAGCAATGGTCAAAATTCTCCAAGCCAGGCTTCAGCAATACATGAACCATGAACTTCCAGATGTTCAAGCTGGTTTTAGAAAAGGCAGAGGAACCAGAGATCAAATTGCCAACACAACATCCGCTGGATCATGGATGTTATGACCAACCTAGATAGCATATTGAAAAGCAGAGATATTACTTTGCCAACAAAGGCCTATCTAGTCAAGGCTATGGTTTTCCCATTGGTCATGTATGGATGTGAGAGTTGGACTGTGAAGAAAGCTGAGCACCGAAGAATTGATGCTTTTGAACTGTGGTGTTGGAGAAGACTCTTGAGAGTCCCTTGGACTGCAAGGAGATCCAACCAGTCCATTCTAAATGAGATCAGTCCTGGGTGTCCATTGGAAGGACTGATGCTAAAGCTGAAACTCCAATACTTTGGCCACCTCATGTGAAGAGTTGACTCATTAGAAAAGACTGTGATGCTGGGAGGGAATGGGGGCAGGAGGAGAAGGGGAGAACAGAGAATGAGATGGCTGGATGGCATCACTGACTTGATGGACATGAGTTTGAGTAAACTCTGGGAGTTGGCGATGGACAGGGAGGCCTTGCGTGCTGCGATTCATGGGGTTGCAGAGTTGGACAAGACTGAGCGACTGAACTGAACTAGATGTCACATTTTAAAAATGACTTTGACCAGCAGGAGTATATCAAAAGCTAAAACTACATCATACAAGGTATAGTTGAAGGGATGAAAAAATGTACACTATGGAGGAGACAAACTTACGTGGACTTGATTCTGTCTTTAAATAGCTGAAAGATTGTCTTGTAGAAGAAGTTTATTCTGGGAAGTTTATTTTTATTTTTGCACTTTCATTGTTTCTTTTATTGCAGGCATGAAGTGGGACTGATACTTAAGCAAGATATATCAGCCCAGCTCAGCTTAGACTGGGAGAAAACCAGCTGTGGCACTGAGGCTTGGTGCCTATGTCTCTATGTCTCAGTCACAAGTCAGGGCCTGAGCCCCCTTGCAGATGCAACTCTAGGTTGTTGCTTCACTGCTGACTCAGTGGGCTTTGCATGTGCCATGGCCTTGAGAGGAGCTGAACGATTGGAGAGTATTCTGTTTTGTCATTATTGTCTCCCTTTTCTCTAGCACTAGCTCTCTTCTCTTTCTCATTTAAGATTACTTTGATTCATTTGACCTTGACCAAGAGAGGTAGGAAACCTGAAGAACTTTTCCATCTTCTGATGAAATGCTTTTTTAAAATTCTCATTCTCTTTACTTTTCCCTTCAGCCCCTGGGAAAGCAGAATTTAAAGCATAAAAATAAGCCTCTGTCTAGACCACTGAGGATCTTCCTCAAGGGAGAGATTAACAGCCCATTCCCTTTTCCTTTTTATCTTCTCTCATTCCCTGTATGGAAAGAAACAAGAAAGAAAACAAGTGACTGGTTTTTGTTTTGTTTTGTTTTGAGGTTTTCAGTTAATAAAGTGTGGATGAGTTAGAACCTTACTTCACCTAAGCCTGATGAGAGTAATTCTCTTAAGTTGAGTCTAAATCAGAGAGTTTGCATGCACGTCATTATGGCATGTGTTGTTCCAGAAATTGCAGAAATGCTAAGCAGTTTTCAATATGCATAAATCTCAGTCTTGGTTCACTTATGGTTCAGTTCAGTTCAGTCACTCAGTCGTGTCCGACTCTTTGCAACCCCATGAACCACAGCACTCCAGGCCTCCCTGTCCATCACCAATTCCCAGAGTCCCCCCAAACCCATGTCCATCGAGTCAGTGATGCCATCCAACCATCTCATCCTCTGTCATCCCTTCTCCTCCTGCCCTCAATCTTTCCCAGCATCAGGGTCTTTTCAAATGAGTCAGCTCTTTGCATCAGGTGGGCAAAGTATTAGAGTTTCAGCTTCAACATCAGTCCTTCCAATGAACACCCAGGACTGATCTCCTTTAGGATGGACTGGTTGGATCTCCTTGCTGTCCAAGGGACTCTCAAGAGTCTTCTCCAACACCACATCACTTATGGTAATGTATTTGGATGATTGAGGTCAGAAAGAAAGAGCAGTATCTCAGACCATTAGGTTGTGCCTTTTCACACCAACTGAGGTTGTCGTATGTATTCTTTTTCATAGTCCTTTCCATTATGGATTATTATATAATGTTGAATATAGTTCCCTGTGCTATACAATAGGACCTTGTTATCTGATTTACACATAGTAGTTTGTGTCTGTTAATTCCATGCTCCTAGTTTATCTTTCCCCTCCTTCCCCCTTTGGCAACCATAGGTCTGTTCTCTATGTCTGAGTCTGTTTCGGTTTTGTAGATAGGTTCATTTGCGTCCTATTTGTGATGTTATATGGTATTTATCTTTCTCTTTCTGACTTACTTCACTTAGTATGATAATCTCTAGGTCCATCCATATTGTCACAAAGGGCATTTTTATTATTTTTCACGGCTGAGTAATATTCCATTTCATATATATACCGCTTCTTCTTTATCCATTCATCTATTAACAGACATTTATGTTTCTCCCATATCTTGGCTATTGTAAGTAGTTCTGCTGTGAACATTGGGATACATGTATCTTCAAATCATGATTTTCTCCAAATATATGCCCAGAAGTGGGATCATATGGTAGCTCTATTTTTAGTTTTTTAAGGCATATCCATACTCTTCTTCATAGTGGCTACACCAATTTACATTCCCACAAACAGTGTAGAAGGGTTCCCTTTTCTGTGTACCTTCTCTAGCATTTGTTATTTGTAGATTTTTTGATGGTGGTCATTCTGACTGGTGTGAGGTGATACCTCATTGTAGTTTTGATTTGCATTTTTCTAATAATTAGTGATAATGAGCATCTTTTCATGTGGCTGTTGGCCATCTGTATTTTTTCTTTGGAGAAATGTCCCTTTAGGTCTTTTATCTATTTTTCATTTGGGTTGTTTTTTTGTTGCATGAGCTGTTTGTATGTTGTGGAAATTAGGCCTCTGTTGGTCACATCATTTGCAAATATTTTCTCCCAGTCTGTAGGTTATCTTTTCATTTTGTTTATGGCTTCCTTTGCTGTGCAAAAACTTGTGTTTGATTAGGTCCCATTTGTTTATTTTCATTTTTATATCTGTTGCCTGGGGAGACTGACCTATGAAAATGCTGATACAATTTATGTCAGAGAATATTTTGCACACGTTCTCTGTTAAGAGTTTTATGGAGTCAAGTCTTACGTTTCAGTCTTTAAGCCATTTTGAGTTTATTTTTGTTATGGTGTGAGGGAGTGTTCTAACTTCATTGATTTGCATGTGGCTGTTCAGTTTTCCCAATACCACTTCCTGAAAAGACTGTCTTTTGTCCATTGTATATTCTTATGTCCCTTGTCAAAGAGTAATTGACCATAGGTGTGGCTTTATTTTTGGGCCCTCTATTCAATGCAGTTGGAATTTGAACCTACTCCCTCTAATTCTAAGGTCCATGCTATTATCACTAGGCTGTATTTTCTCTTTTTATTTGCCTCAAATGAATTGACAGATTACCCTTCCTAGTATATTGCATCATGTCACTTTTTCTGATCAGGTACATCCAACAGTTCCCTACTGTCAACAAATCCAAATCATTCTGCTTTTATATTCCTAATTACCTATTACAGTTCAGTACACAATATAAGTTTATTATATAATCTCGACTAATTCAACTCACATTATTTTTTTTTAATTTTATTTTTTTTAATTTTAAAATCTTTAATTCTTACATGTGTTCCCAAACATGAACCCCCCTCCCACCTCCCTCCCCATAACATCTCTGTGGGTCATCCCCATGCACCAGCCCCAAGCATGCTGTATCCTGCATCAGACATAGACTGGCGATTCAATTCTTACATGATAGTATACATGATAGAATGCCATTCTCCCAAATCATCCCACCCTCTCCCTCTCCCTCTGAGTCCAAAAGTCCGTTATACACAGCTGTGTCTTTTTTCCTGTCTTGCATACAGGGTCATCATTGCCGTCTTTCTAAATTCCATATATATGTGTTATTATACTGTATTGGTGTTTTTCTTTCTGGCTTACTTCACTCTGTATAATCGGCTCCAGTTTCATCCATCTCATCAGAACTGATTCAAATGAATTCTTTTTAACGGCTGAGTAATACTCCATGGTGTATATGTACCACAGCTTTCTTATCCATTCATCTGCTGATGGACATCTAGGTTGTTTCCATGTCCTGGCTGTTATAAACAGTGCTGCGATGAACATTGGGGTACATGTGTCTCTTTCAATTCTGGTTTCCTCGGTGTGTATGGCCAGCAGTGGGATTGCTGGGTCATAAGGTAGTTCTATTTGCAATTTTTTAAGGAATTTCCACACTGTTCTCCATAGTGGCTGTACTAGTTTGCATTCCCACCAACAGTGTAGGAGGGTTCCCTTTTCTCCACACCCTCTCCAGCATTTATTGCTTGCAGATTTTTGGATCGCAGACATTCTGACTGGTGTGAAGTGGTACCTCATTGTGGTTTTGATTTGCATTTCTCTGATAATGAGTGATGTTGAGCATCTTTTCATGTGTTTGTTAGCCATCCGTATGTCTTCTTTGGAGAAATGTCTATTTAGCTCTTTGGCCCATTTTTTGATTGGGTCGTTTATTTTTCTGGAATTGAGCTGCGTAAGTTGCTTGTATATTTTTGAGATTAGTTGTTTGTCAGTTGCTTCATTTGCTATTATTTTCTCCCATTCAGAAGGCTGTCTTTCACCTTGCTTATATTTTCCTTTGTTGTGCAGAAGCTTTTAATTTTAATTAGATCCCATTTGTTTATTTTTGCTTTTATTTCCAGAATTCTGGAAGGTGGATCATAGAGGATCCTGCTGTGATTTATGTCTGAGAGTGTTTTGCCTATGTTCTCCTCTAGGAGTTTTATAGTTTCTGGTCCTACATTTAGATCTTTAATCCATTTTGAGTTTATTTTTGTGTGCGGTGTTAGAAAGTGATCTAGTTTCATTCTTTTACAAGTGGTTGACCAGTTTTCCCAGCACCACTTGTTAAAGAGATTGTCTTTACTCCATTGTATATTCTTGCCTCCTTTGTCAAAGATAAGGTGTCCATATGTGTGTGGATTTATCTCTGGGCTTTCTATTTTGTTCCATTGATCTATATGTCTGTCTTTGTGCCAGTACCATACTGTTTTGATGACTGTGGCTTTGTAGTAGAGCCTGAAGTCAGGCAAGTTGATTCCTCCAGTTCCATTCTTCTTTCTCAAGATTGCTTTGGCTATTCGAGGTTTTTTGTATTTCCATACAAATCTTGAAATTATTTGTTCTAGTTCTGTGAAAAATATGGCTGGTAGCTTGATAGGGATTGCATTGAATTTGTAAATTGCTTTGGGTAGTATACTCATTTTCACTATATTGATTCTTCCAATCCATGAACATGGTATATTTCTCCATCTATTAGTGAAACTCACATTATTGAATGAATGAATAAATGGATGAGAAAACTTCTACTATATTGATAATCTGTTTTAGATGATAGAGTCTTAATACTTGCTTTAGTATTTTCCAGTTTATCAGCCTTAATCCACAGTATGCATTAAATTAAAAATTTATTAAAATCTATAATATACATGAGGCACTATCAGCTTTTAATCTCTGCACTGATAACATTATGCCTCCAAGTCAATGAAATACTAAAACTCAGCAACACCTTTGTATATGTATACATAGATGGGTATATACATTTATGTGGCATGTATGTAAAGTGCTTTATTTTGTTTTAAAGATAAAGGTACTAAAACATCTTAAAGGTTGCACATATTGTATGAGCCAGAAGTTTGTTTTTTATATCTGTGAGTCCATTTCTGTTTTATAAATAAGTTGATTTATATAATATTTTTAAGATTCCACATATAAGTGATATCATATGATATTTATCTTTCTGTCTTCATTTAGTACGATAATTTCTAGGTCCATCTTATTGCTGAAAACAGCATTATTTCATTCTTTTTTATGGCTGAGTATTCCATTGTATATACGTACCGCATGTTCTTTATCCACTAATCTGTCAATGGACATTTATGTTAATTCCCAGAACCTCAACTTGTAGCACATTCTTCCCAGACCTGTTGTCCAGCAGACAGATGCCCTGGTAGAATGCATGCCCCTTGCTGCCACTGCCACTGGCGGCTCTGGCCCCTTTAATGCACTTTTAAAAGATTTATCTGGCTGCACCAGGTTTTAGTTTGAGGCACATGGGATCTTCATTGCCATGAACAGAATCTTTCTTGTGGAATGCAGGCTGTTAGTTCTGGCATGCAGGATCTCGTTTCCTGACCAGGGATTGAACCTAGGCTCCCTGTGTTGGAAGCACAGAGTCTTAATCACTGGCCCACCAGGGAACTCCCTTCACTGCAGTCTTCATTGCATTTTTCTCAGAGTTAGTGATATGAAACATCTTTTCATATGCTTATTGGCCATTTGTATATCAACTTGGAAGAAATGTCTATTCAAATCCTTTGCCCATTTTTAAATTTGGTTATTTAATTCTTGTTGTTAAGTTGTAAGGGTTCTTTATATGTTCTGGAAACTAGCTCCTTACCAGATTTATGATTTGTAAGTCTTTTCCCATAAACCATAGGTTGCCTTTTCACTATGTTGATTGTGTCCTTCAATGAACAATAATTTCAAAGTTTGATGTAGTCTCATTTGTCTATTTTTGCTTTTGTTGCCTGTGCTGAAACCTTATTTAAGTCAGCCTGGATTATGGTCCTCTGCCCTACCTGAAGTGCCTAGTAGAAGGTAATTTCTTTGGAGGATGTTAATATTATCCAGAGCCTGTCTTTATCTCTATGATTTTTATATACAATATCTAGCATTCAGTAAGAAATTACCAACCAACAGGAAAAAAAAAGACCAAATGATTGAAAACCAAGAGAAATATAGACAATAGAAACAGGCCCACAGAAGATCCAGATATTAAAGTTATTCATGACAAAAATGTGATTATTATATTCAAGAAAATAAAGGATAATCTACAGATATCTGACAATAATTTTGTCAGTTATTAAAATATGTAGAAAATAATCTAACAGAGATTGTAGTATTGAAAAGTACAATAACTAAAATTAAAAACATCATAAATGAGTTTAAAAACAGATTAATCTCAGAGAAGATTGGTGAACTAGAAAACAGATCAATAGAAGAGAGTCCATTTAAGCATGGAGGGGAAAAGTGTAAAATTGAAGAGGAGAGAAAGAGAATAGGGCAGAAGAAATGTTTAGAAGAGATAATGCCAAGAATGTTCCAAAACTGAAACCATCAATTCATGTTGTCCTAAGAACTCTAGTTAGGATTTTTTTTTAATGGTGGAAATATCCGTTTATTTATTTTTTTTATTTTACTTTACAATACTGTATTGGTTTTGCCATACATCAACATGAATCTCCCACAGGTGTACACAGGTGTTCCCAATCCTGAACCCCCCTCCCACCTCCCTTCCCATACCACCTCTCTGGGTCATCCCAGTGCACCAGCCCCAAGGACTTTTTTAAAAAAAAATGTTTAAGTAACCAGAGAGAAACATTACTTCCAAAGGGGTAAAATAAGATAAATAGATGATATCTCAATGAAAACAATAGAAACCAGAAGACTAATGAAATAATAGCTTGAAAAATGCTGAAGGAAAAACTAGATAACCTAGAACCGTATAAATGAGAAAGTATCTTTTAGCAAATGAAAGCATACGTTTCCAGGCAAACAAATTTTCCTTGTTATCTTTTGTTTGCCCACAGCAGCAAACACAGAGGCTCAAGAAACATTTTTGGACTGATGGATTTAATGAACAAATGAAAAATGAGGAAACTGATCAATGGAAGCTTCTGTTCTCCAAAGAATTGGATAGGTCACCTTATTCCATATAGAGGTAAAGTTTAAAAATATGTAAGGAAACTGAGAGTCAAATCTCTTATCTTTCATACTGAGTTTATAACTCAGTTAATATCTACAAAATGAATCTGAATGAGTTACTCTTTTCTTGCAGTTCAATTTAAAAGGGCTTGAAAGACCATCTGACTTTTAACATTTCCTGCAGGATTTTTCCAGGCCTGAGCAAATTGTGAGTCAATACACGGCTATTTCTTGATTTAAGTAGGATGGGAGAGTGGTCTGTCACCTCATTAAGGGTCAGGGGCTGAGCTGGGGTTCTAGATGGAGGCACTTTCTTTATCCTTCCTGTGCCCCAGCTGGACACCAAAGTGTGTGAGCAGCTAGACTTCACAGCAGAACTTCAAACGTGCTCTGCAAGGTCATTGTGTTTACATATATATGCCTGCTGTAAGCTTTTTTTTGTTCTGAACTATAGCCCCTTAAAATGTGGGAACCTCAACTCTCTTGCCAAATGTAACACAGTAATAAGCTAAGCAGGCGTATGCAAAGTAGTTCCTGGAGAATACAGACTGTACATGGAGAAGTGGCTGTAGAGCACACCATCCATAAATGAAAAATAGGCCATGTCCAGCTAACTTGAAGATCAATTATATTTCAAGGTATGCGTAACACTTTTTAAATCACATGGAGAGTGGAGGAGTTTGAAGTGGTACCCAGGCCCAGCTATGCTCCTCACCCAGTGTTCGGGCCAGGACTCCCCCTCTGAGGCTCAGTACCTTTATAGTCAGAAGGTTGGATTAGTTACTTCCTATGCTGGATGTTTTTCATTTCTCTCCCCCAACCCCCTGCCCCAGATATACTCTGCATATCTCTCTATCTTGCCCTGTGCCCCAGAGCTGGATGATGGACTAGTGTGGATGATACACAAAGGCTCCCAGCTTTCTGGCCCCCAGCTCTCTGGCCCCCAGCTGTGTTCTTTGCCTAACAGGGGGCACAAGCATCAAATCAGAGGATGGAGGAGAGTGTGGTTGAAGTATCAGTTCTTCTGGTTCCTTCCCTATAGTGTCACCAAACATCAGTTTCTGGCAGGCAGCCTTCCTCACAAAGCTCTTTCTGTCTCTTGTTTCCAACAGTCTTCCCTTTCTCTCACTCTTTGAAGCCTTGAGCTCTAAGTGCCCTACAGTTACTGTGATTCCCTACCCCTGCCCACCTCTAAACAGCCGTCGTCCTCAAAATACGCACACTCAAAGGAAGAATTAAAGGAGAAATAGATAAATCCTCAATCATAATGGGAGATTTTAGATACACGTCTCTTAATAATTTATAGAACAAACAAAAAAATTAATAAGGATATAGAATTGAGCAAATGATTAGCAAACTTGACCTAAAGGACATGTATTTAAAACATGTGTCACAGAACTGCAGAACATATACTCAAGAGCATGTGAAACATCTATCAGAATGAACCACATGCTGGTCCACAGCACAGGGCTCAACAAATTACAAAGGATTAAATTCAGTCACATTGGAACTAGGCTGTAAATGAGTACCAAAAGGTAACTGGAAAATCCCCAAATACGATGAACATAAGCAATGTGTTTCTTTAAAAAAGCCTTTCATTCCTGTCTGTCATCTTGACTCTTTTCCCTCCAACTTGGTAAAGAATGGCAGAGCTCTTTCTCACAGTCCCACGGATTCCTGCATCGTCCCAGCTCAAACGTTTCCTGAACCACTCTGCTAGTCCCAGCACTCAGTCTGCCTCCCTTTAGGAAGCTCCGTGCTTGTGCTTGTTGTACAGTCTGAAGCCACGTCCCATCCTCTGGGTCCGAGGCAAGCAGGGAGCACTTTGCAATCAAATTCTTTGTGTCTGCACTTCTAAAAAAGCTGCAGGCCCAAAGCTGGCACCAGATGCTTTTCCAGACACTGCAAAGCTGGGTCTGATGGGCAGGTAGGGAGGCAGTACTTGCTGCACACTGGTCGTTTCCCTGGTAGTCACCGGGCAGATGGTGAGGGAGAAACACTGGGCAATGGGTCTGGAAGGTCAGGCCAGAGACCAGAGGAGGAGCAGGGCCTGGAAACAAAATCCAGCTCTAGCGGGCACCTGCCCCTTTTTCCACACTGCCAGCCCTAGCCTCTCTTGTTATCTACAAGGTTGGAGTGAATTAGAGTTTCTGCCACTTCCTTGAACTTCAGGTTAGTTTCTGGCACTAATCAGGGCACCCCTAGGACCAAAAGGCAGACTTCTAGGAGCATTGGATACGATGGTGTAGCGGGAATTTGGAGTCACAGAGACTTAGCTCTGTGATTGTTTTCTTTCTAATTATTTTTACTTATTTATTTATTTGACTTCGCCAGGTCTTAGTTGTGGCACTGAGGGTGTTTGATCCTTGTTGCAGCACGTGAACTCTTAGTTGCGGCCTATGTGGCCTATCTAATTCCCTGACCGTGGTTTGAGCCCTGGGCACCTGCATTGAGAGTGTGGAGTCTTAGCCATTGGGCCACCAGGGAAGTCCCTGCTGTGTGATCTTAAACAAGCTGTCTAATCTCTCTCTGAACGAGAGAAAGTCCTTTGAATGCAAGTAATTGAGAGGACTCCTGAAACTGATAGAAAACAGAGGACAAGGCTCAGAACCAGGGGAAGGGAGGAATCCAGGGCATCTCAGGGGGTCTAGGAAGCAGGAGCTGCTGGGTGGTCTCTCTCTGGAGCCCTGCTACCTGGGTGGTCATCTCCAAGTCTCTGCCTTCTCTCCCCTCTGGAACCAAAGTCCTGAGACTTTACACTGGTCCAGTGTGTCACATGACCACCTCTTGGCAAGAGGAACTCAGGGAGCCTAGGCTGAGAGACCCATCAAAATTACCATGAGGAACAAAGGGGTTCCTCCAAAAAAAGCTGGGGTGCTATCACCAATGGAAAGGCGAGAACAATCAATGAATGTCCATTCACTTTTGTGCCTTAGGTTTTTCCTGTATAAAATGGGAGTTATAATATCTACCTTACAAGACAGTGATGCATTAATGTAATGTAGGTCATGTGACTGGTATGTATAGGGAAAGGTGGTGGATAGATGATTTGAAACAGTGAGGAGTGCTCAGTTATGTCCAACTCTTTGTGACCCCATGGTCTGTAGCCTGCCAGGCTCCTCTGTCTATGGAATTTTCCAGGTAAGAATACTGGAGCAGGTTGCCATTTCCTTCTCTAGAGGATTTTTCCCAACCCAGGGATCAAACCCAAGTCTCTCTGCATTGGCAGAGATTCTTGCCACAGCGGATTCTTTACCGCTGTGCCCCCTGGGAAGCTGGATAGATGATAGATGCTATTATTAATTATGTTGATACCTACAATAAGGA
The DNA here is from genome assembly GCF_032405125.1 of Capricornis sumatraensis. NCBI lineage: Eukaryota > Metazoa > Chordata > Mammalia > Artiodactyla > Bovidae > Capricornis > Capricornis sumatraensis. The sequence continues at coordinate 62,066,735 of NC_091087.1, forward strand.
AGTGCTGCTGGGGGGAGGGGGGCGGGAAAACCCCAGATATGGAATTAGAAGGCCTAGGTTTGAGTTTGGGTCTGCCATTTTCAAGCTTAAAGGCCTAAGGCAAATCAGTTAACTTTCTCTGACACTTAGTTTTTGCTTCTACAAAATGAGGGATGTTTATGTGCCCAGTCATCTGAAACTATCTGCAGCCCCATGGACTGTGGCCACCAGGCTCCACTGTCCATGGGATTCTCCAGGCAAGAACACTGGAGCGGGTTGCCACTTTCTACTCCAGGGGACCTTCCTGACCCAGGGATCGAACCCATGTCTCCTGAATTGGCAGGCAGATTCTTTACCACTGAGCCACCTGGGAGATAATAACAATATTGATCTCATAGGTGTTGTGAGGTTCAACCTTGTGGAAGCACATAAAGGATTCATAATTTCCAGCATCTGCAAGTCTTTACAAGGCTCCTTTGTGCCTGTGGCTGGACGTTTATACAGGCATACCTCATTTTATTGCACTTTGCAAACATTGTGTCTTTTTACAAAGTGAAGTTTTGTGACAACCTTGCATTGTCAGATAATGGTTAGCATTTTTAGCAATAAAGTATTAATTAAAGTGTATAACATCATTCCTTTACATGCCGTGCTGTTGCACACTTAGTAGACTACTGTATGTTGTAAGCATAACTTTTATATGCACTGAGAAACCCCAAAATTGATGTGACTTACTTTATAGTGATATTAGCTTTGTTGCAGTGGTCTGGAAGCAAACCTGCAATATCTCTGAGGTCTTTCTGTGCTGAATTCCACTGGGGTTGTGAGTTGGGAATGGATCAGGGAAGACTTTATTTGCCTTGCTTACTGCTCTATCCTCTGGACCTAGAATATTCTACACATAGGTACTCAGTAAATATTAAATGAATGGATTAAAGACAACCTTGACATTCAAGGAAGGCCTTAACTCCAAAGAGTGACTCTGAAGGAAATTGTAAGGTCCTATGACAGATGAGGATGGAGAACTATTTGTCCTTTAAGTGCTTCTCAAATCACCTGAAGTCTGCTTGCTTTAAGCACTGACATCACAGGCAGTGACTATGAATTGAAGTTTAGAGGAAACATGCCTGAAAATAATCATGGTCCAAATTCCTTAGGCTACCACCTGAAACTTTTGACTCCCTGGCTATCACCACATTTTTTCCTGCAACTTGCTCTCTCCTGCTCTGATCTCTAGCCATCTCAGTGGTATGCAATTCCTGACTGCTTTACTCCAGTCCCACCCCTTCAATGCTGAATCTGTTTGGCTAATGAATGAAAGTCGTTCAGTCATGTCCGACTCTGTGACCCTGTGGACTGGGGCCTGCCAGGCTCCTCTGTCCATGGGATTCTCCAGGCAAGAATACTGGAGTGGGTAGCCAGTCTCTTCTCCAGGGGATCTTCCCAGCCCAGGGATCAAACTGGGGTCTCCTGCATTGCAGGCGGATTCTTTACCAGCTGAGCTACCAGGGAAGCACCTATTTGGCTAACTCCTGGCCTTTTAGTGCTCAGCTTAAATGGCACTCCCTCCAGGAAGTCTTCCTTGATCCACAGTCCTAAGACTGGACTAGTTACCCCTCCTATGCTCCCACGACACCCTATCCTCACCCTGATGGTGATTCTCACCACACTGTATTATAATCTCCTGCTTACTAAATTTTTTTAAGTCTTCATTGAATTTGTTATGTATTCCTTCTGTTTTTTATGGGTTTTTTTTTTTTTTTCGGCTGAGGCATGTGGGAGCTTAGCTTCCTGACCAGGGATCAAACCCACACCCCCTGCATTGGAAGGTGAGATCTTGACCATTGGACTGCCAGGGAAGTCCCCTCATGTTTTATTTTTCATTCTCAACGTGCTTAATTTGAGTTCCACAAGGGCAGTTCTTGGTCCTTCTTTTGTCCTAGGTGCCTAACTCAGGGCCTGGCCCCTATCAGAAACTCAGTGGATACTTGCTGATGAAAAGAGTGAATATGGTGTTAAAATCAAGGTTTGTGAAAGAGTCTGAGAGTGCAGTAGCAGAAATACTCCAAGTCCTTCAGGGGTCACTGCCTCTGTAGGATGGCCCCCTCCATGATGTTCTCCTTAAACCATTTTTCATGACTGTCAGATTATAATTATACAATGAAATAATTATAGGCTACCTCCAGCTCCATGCTGCCAGAATCCTCCTGGTTCTCAGCCCTATCTTTAAGAGGACTATCAACCTACTCTGCAGTTCCCACCACACCCCTTCCTCTCCCTCTGATTAACTGCACTTACCCTTTTGTTCATATATAACAGAAGTATTTAACTTTTTGATTTAATGCGTGCATTTAATATATGCCCCAAGCAGCTGCCTCAGTCACGTAGCCAGTGCCTAGAGGGCGGGTGCATCATGCCTTTCTCCACACAGAACTTCCTGCATTGTGAGAAAGCTGGCGTATGCCAGGGGAAACAATGATCACAGTTGCTTTGTGCTCAATAGGACCATAAACACCAGCAGCAACCAATAGAAAAGTCTGAGATACTTCACTCCCTACCTAAAATCTACCTCACTGTATTATTTAGCCAGCTTTCTCTCCAGAACTCAGCCATCCAGTACCACAACGCACCAGGGGACTTTTAGCCAAGGGGTTGGGACAGTTAAGTTTGAGGGACTTCTTAGATGTGATTTGGGAAGGGATTCAAAGGATGCCCAAGTGAGAGATCTCCCAGACTTTTTTCTAAGATGTAAAGATAGCAGCATGTAGAGACATCTACGTGATATAGAATCTGCCTGTAATGCAGGAGACCTGGGTTCAATCTCTGGGTGGGGAAGATCCCTTGGAGGAGGGCACGGCAACCCAGTCTAGTACTCTTGCTGAGAGAATCCCATGAAGAGAGGAGCCTGGCAGGCTGCAGTCATAGGGTCACACAGAGTTAGACACAACTGAAGCAACTAAGCAGCAGCAGAGACATCTACAAAGGTTTTTGTTTTCCTAACTCAATCATGACGGATAGACCATCTGTAAGGCCTTCTTTTTTAATTGACATATGGATTGTCTGTCTCCCCACCCCCAGGATGGAAGCTTCAGTGGGCAGGGACTTTGCTTTATTTACTGCCTCTTCGTCTACAGTCCACAGAGTCACAGAGAGTAGGACACAGCTGAGCAACTGAGCAAGCATGCACTTCTACACTCAGAACAGTGCCTGGCGCAGACCAACCACTCAGAAATGTTTCTTTACTCTTTTTTTTGTTTTCGAACTTTTTATTGTGTATTAGGGTATAGCCAGTTAACAGTGTTGTGATAGTTTCAGGTGGACGGTGAAGCAACTCAGCCGTACACGTACATGTATCCATTCTCCCCCCAGACTCTCCTCCCATCCAGGCTCCCACAGAACACTGAGCAGAGTTCTGTGCAGGACCTTGCTGGTTACCCATTCTAAATATAGCAGTGTGTACACGTCCATCCCAAACTCCTCGGTAAAGGTGTTTTGAAGGAGTGAGTGGGCTCAAGTAGTAAAACAGGAGGACACTCACTCCCAGCATCCAGGGCACAGGTGGAGCTGCTGCGGGGGAAGTGATGGGCGTCTGGGCACACAAAGATGAGAATGAGAGCTGAAGTTTATTGGTGCTAAGGAAGTAGCCATGGCAATGACAAAGGGACAGCTGCTCGGCCAGTCTTCTTCTTTTCTGGACATCTGGGGGTCATCAAATCAAGCCTGCAATTCTGGACTGCATGGTCAGTCTCACAGTTCTGGATAGGACACCGTGGAATCCCTGGGCCCTGAGCAGAGTCCCGGGGAGCAATGCAAATGCCCAGGGGGCTATCCATTGCCATTTTCTCCTCTGCTGCTCACGTCAGAGCCAAGAGAAGCCTCTGTTTGGGTGGGGAATGGCACAGCTTGCATTTGAACTTGCTGTTTGCCTAAAGCCTAACACATGCTCTTTGCCTAAAGCTACACATCCAGCTCCTTGTCCCAGAATTTATAACCCAAAGTTTATATAGACATTCCTGTAACCCTTGATGTCCTTAAATTTGTTGCTCCTCAGATTCGCTTGGATTTGCCTTTGGCCGCTCTTGAAGGGGATAGTCTCCAGAGTGAGACTGGCTCTGTGATGGGGTTTGAGGACTCCAATGCTGCAGCAAAGAAAACAGACTGTCAGAAAACCATGGGATCATGATAACCCCAGAGCCCCTTTCTACTCAGAAGCCAGACTTCCCCTTCCCCTAAGTCTAGAACAAAGGACAGTTCCACCCCGAGGATAAGATGCGAGGGAGAGTGGGCACTTCCAGCACTCACAGGACTCTCTGCTGTCTCCTGAAGAGACCACTTCCTTCCACAGTCAGCACACAGTCTTCAACCTGCTCCGAGAGGGGGTTTGAAAATACCACTTGTATAGAGAGCGGCTGGTTCACAATGGCTGCTCCTAAAACCTGAACAGGGAAATCCAGAGAGGAGAATTAGTCTCATCCCCCAGTTCATCAGACATTGATGGAGGGCACTGTTCCCTAGATCTGCTTCCTAAAGAACTAGATTTCCATGGCCTGTGTTTTTCCAAGTATGGACGACTTAATGGATCGGCATTAACATTTTTTAAAAAATGAAATAGATCAGCACCACCAAACCAGCTCTTCAACAAAGGCTTAAAGATCTCTAGACAGGAAACACAGAAAAGGTTTATAAAAATGAACCCCAAACAAAAAACTAAATGGTAATGGGATCATATTTATCAATAATTACCTTAAATGTAAATGGGTTAAATGCTCCAACCGAAAGATAAAGACTGGCCGAATGGATACAAAAACAAGACCCCTATATATGCTGTCTACAAGAGACCCACCTCAAACCTAGGGACACATACATACTGAAAGTGAGGGGCTGGAAAAAGATATTTCATGAAAGTGGAGACCAAAAGAAAGCAGGAGTAGCAATACTCATATCAGATAAAATAGACTTTGAAATAAAGACCGTGATAAGAGACAAAGGACACTACATAATGATCAAAGGATCAATCCAAGAAGAAGATATAACAATTATAAATATATGTACCCAACATAGGAGCACCTCAATACATAAGGCAAATGCTAACAAGTATGAAAGGGGAAATTAACAGTAACATAATAATACTGAGGGACTTTAATACCCCACTCCTATGAATAGATCAACCAGACAGAAAATTAGCAAGGAAACACCAGCTTTAAATGATACAATGAACCAGTTAGACCTAATTTATATCTACAGGGAATTTCACCCCAAAACAATAGATTTCACCTTTTTCTTAAGTGCACAGAGAACATTCTCCAGGATAGATCACATCCTGGGCCCTAAATCTAGCCTTGGTAAATTTTTTAAAATTGAAATCATTTCAAGCATCTTTTCTGATCACAGTGTGATAAGATTAGATGTCAACTACAGGAAAAAAATTACTAAAAACACAAACATATGGAGGCTAAACAAACGCTCCTGAATAACCAACAGATCACAGAAGAAATCAAAAAGAAAATCAAAATGTGCATAGAAACAAATGAAAATGAAAGCACAACAATCCAAAACTTACGGGATTCAGTAAAAGCAGTGCTAAGAGGGAGATTCATAGCCATACAAGCCTACCTCAAGAAACAAGAGAAGCATCAAATAAACAACCTGACTTTACACCTAAAGCAACTAAAAAAAAAGAACAGAAGAACCCCAAAGTAAGTAAAAGGAAAGAAATAAAAATCAGAACAGAAATAAATGAAAAAGAAACAAAGGAGACTATAACAAAATCAACAAAACTAAAAGCTGGTTCTTTGAGATGATAAATAAAATAGACAAACTGTTAGCCAGACTTATCAAGAAAAAAAGGGAGAAGAATCAAATCAATAAAATTAGAAATGAAACTGGAGAAATCACAACAAACAACACAAATACAAAAGATCATAAGAGACTACTATGAGCAATTATATGCCAATAAAATGGGCAACTTGGAAGAAATGGACAAATTCTTGTAAAAGTATAACCTTCAAAAACTGAACCAGGAAGAAATAGAAAATCTTAACTGACCCATCACAAGCATGGAAATCAAAACCGTAATAAAAAAAAAATATGCCAACAAACAAAAGCCCAGGACCAGATGGCTTCACAGGTGAATTCTACCAAAAATTTAGAGAAGAGCTAATACCTATCCTACTCAACCTCTTCCAGAAAATAGCAGAGGAAGGCAAACTCCCAAACTCATTCTAAGAGGCCAACATCACCCTAGTATCAAAACCAGACAAAGATGCCACCAAAAAAGAAAACTATAGGCCAGTATCACTGACGACCATAGATGCAAAAATCTGCAACAAAATTCTAGCAAACAGAATCCAACAACATATTAAAAAGATCATACATCATGACCAAGTGAGCTTTATCACAGAGATGCAAGGATTCTTCAATATATGCAAATCAATGTGATATACCATATCAACAAATTGAAAGATAAAAACCATATGATTATTTCAATAGATGCAGAGAAAGCCTTTGACAAAATTCAACACCCATTTATGATAAAAACCCTCCAGAAAGCAGGCATAGAAGGAACATACCTCAACGTAATAAAAGCCATATACGACAAACCCACAGCAAACATTTTCCTCAATGGCAAAACATTGAAAGCATTTACTCTAAAGTCAGGAACAAGACAAGGGTGCCCACTCTCACCCCTACTATTCAACATAGTTTTGGAAGTCCTAGCCACAGCAATCAGAGAAGAAAAATAAATAAAATGAATCCAGATTGGAAAAGAAGAAATAAAACTCTCACGGTTTGCAGATGACATGATTCTCTACCTAGAAAACCCTAAAGATACCACCAGAAAATTACTGGAGCTAATCAATGAATATAGTAAAGTTGCAGGATATAAAATTAATACACAGAAATCCCTTGCATTTCTATACACTAACAATGAAAAAACAGAAAGAAATTAAGGAAACAATCCCATTCACCATTGCAACAAAAAGAATGAAATACTTAGGAATAAATTTACCTAAAAAAAAACAAAAGACCTATATATAGAAAACTATAAAACACTGATGAAAGAAATCAAAGATGACACAAATAGATGGAGAAATATACCATGTTCATTGATTCAATATAATGAAAATGAGTATACTACCCGAAGCAATCTATAGATTCAGTGGAATCCCTATTAAGCTATCAGTGGTATTTTTCACAGAACTAGGGCAAATAATTTCACAATTTGTATGGAAACACAAAAAACCTTGAATAGCCGGAAAGAAGAATGGAACTGGAGGAATCAACTTTCCTGACTTCAGACTATATTGCAAAGCTACAGTCATCAGTACAGTATGGTACTGGCACAAAGACAGAAATATAAATCAACGGAACAAAATAGCCCAGAGATAAATCCATGCAACTATGGACACCTTATCTTTGGCAAAGGGGGCAAAAATATACAATGGAGAAAAGATAATCTCTTCAACAAGTGGTGCTGGGAAAACTGGTCAACCACCTGTAAAAAAATGAAACTAGAACACTTTTTAACACCATACACAAAGATAAACTCAAAATGGATTAAAGATCTAAATGTAAGACCAGAAACTATACTCTTAGAGGGAAACATAGGCAGAACACTCTGACATAAATCACAGCAAGATCTTCTATGACCCACATCCCAGCAATTCTAATGAGGTGGATGAAATTGGAGCCTATTATACAGAGTGAAGTAAGTCAGAAAGAGAAACACTAATTCAGTATATTAATGTGTGTGTGTGTGTGTGTGTATATATACATATATATATATATATATACATGTATATATAGAGAGAGAATTTAGACAATAACAATGACCCTATATACAAGACAGCGAAAGAGACACAGATGTAAAGAACAGACTTTTGGGCTATATGGGATAGGGTGAGGGTGGGATAATTTAAGAGAATACCATTGAAACATGTATATTACCATATGTAAACTAGATGACAGGTGCAAGTTTGATGCATGAAGCAGGGCATTCAAAGCCAGTGCTCTGGGACAACCCAGAGGGATAGTATGGGGAGGGAGGTAGGAGGGGGGTTTGGGATGGGGGACAGTTTTGCACCCATGGCTGATTCATGTTGATGTATGGCAAAAACCACCACAATATTGTAAAATAATTAGCCTCCAATTAAAATAATTAAATTAATTTTTTTTAATGAAATAGAATAGAATATCAGTGTTCATCACACAAAATATTGTTATGTGAAACTTTTACTTCACTTACACATGTATGGACATTTGTGTAAAATATTTCTACTCGACCCATTGTATGGGAAGTTCTGATGACTTGGGAGTCTTCAGTAATATTTCCTCTGCTGCAAGGATTTCATTGAAATGTGAAATAAACAAGAGCTCCGAAGGGTTCTCAGGGATAATTTGAGTGGGTAGGATCATTTGGGGACAGTTTTTGTTTTTTCTTTTCACAGTCTAACTCCATCCCTTCTCACCCTTTTATCATAGTTGGCTGAATTTCTTTTCACACCAGGGTGTGAGTCAAGATCAGTGGATCATTCAGGGCTTAGAGAGAAGGAAGTAGCCTCAGGAAACTTGGAGGCACCTTTGGAAACCCTCCCTAAAATAGACTCCAATGGCTGAGCTTGCCAGATACACCCTACCAGGGGGCACCCCAGGCACACTTGGCAGGATCTAGGAGGCTGCTTGGCCTTGGGGAAACAGCACCGGCAGGAAGAGCCCTGTGAAGTCTCCCCACCAGAATGTCAGAGAAAGAGGAGTCCTCGGAGGCCATCTAGTCTAAGCCCATCATTGACAGTTCAAGATGCAGAAGCCCAGGGCTTGTCTAAGGATCCACAGACAAAAAGTAGCACATCAAACCTGAGCTGACTTTTGTTCAGGCAGAGTTCTTCCCCAACTCAGGATCCTCCCATTTGAGCCCAAGTTCCCTCATGTTGACCCTGGGGAAGGCCAACAGCAGGAGGAGATACAACAGAGGGGTCTTTTCCCAACCTCCCCATGGCAGTTGCTCAAGATGGACCCATAAGACCTCTCAGGGTACAAGAGGATGGAGACCTCATCCAGTGTTTTCTGATAAACCTGCTCCTGGTGGGGAGGTTCCTGGAGGCACCAGAAGAGGCAGGGGAAGGGGCTGCTCTCCTGAGCAAGCTCTCAGGGGTCTCTATCCCCCACCCCGAGTCAGTCCCAAGGAGCCCTCAGGCCATGTGCAGGGCTCTTGCCTACATTAATCACGATGCTGGGATAGGCTAAGGTGATGATCTTGTTCACCAGGATCTTCTCGGGACTGTTCTTCTCTTCACCCAGGGCACTGATGCGGATCAGCTTGTCTGTGGACAGGTACTGGCTGTACTGGGAATAGGTGATTTTGCAGGGATAGGTCTTTGCTAGGGAGAGAACACAGGATGGGTGAGACTCACTAGAGAAATCAGCTAGGCCTGGGTGGATCTGGGACCCTACTATGCAGAGGAGAGGCCAACCTTACTGAGCCCCCAATGAAGCAGGTACTCAGTTTTCTGTTGGAGGGGCTGAGAGGTGAAATGACTTGCCCAGGGTTATTCTACTAGTATGTGGGTGCACTGAGGCTCTAACCAAGGTCTGCTGCTGCTGCTGCTAAGTCACATCAATCGTGTCCAACTCTGTGCAACCCCATAGACGGCAGCCCACCAGGCGCCCTCGTCCCTGGGATTCTCCAGGCAAGAACACTGGAGTGGGTTACCATTTCCTTCTCCAATGCATGAAAGTGAAAAGTAAAAGTGAAGTCACTCAGTAGTGTCCAACTCTTCGAGACCCCATGGACTACAGCCTACCAGGCTCCTCTGTCCATGAGATTTTCCAGGCAAGAGTACTGGAGTGGGTGCCATTGCCTTCTGCGAGGTCTGGAGGACTTCAAATCTCAGGCTGTCCTCACTAACCCGGCCCATATTCCTTGAGGTAGTAAAGGAAGGATTGAGGAGAAGGAGAAGGAGGAGGTTAAAGGGAAGAAACAGAAGGAGTAGAGGAAAGGGAGGAAGAGGGAAGGAAGGAAGGAGGAGGACTATGTGCTGGAGGAGACACTAGGAAGACAATTGTCACAGGGATCTGCCCTCAAACTCTTGGCTGGCTTGACCCCCCTTATGGCATTTCCGTAAGCTACTTTGTGTTCATGCCTATACCCAGAGCCCATACCTTCTTCAGGAGAGAGTGTGATGAAGGCTGTGTCCTGCCAGAATGGGAGCAGGGGGCTGCCGTCATGCAGCAGAGACTGGGCACTCAGGTTCACTCTGAGGTCCTTGAGCTGGGGCGACATGTTGAGGGCCAGCAGGACAAACCTTATGTCCTGGCCCATGTCGGGCGAGTCGAGCAGCTGGAATTTCAGGGAGACCTGGACAACATCACTGGGCTGGAGAGAAGGAGTAGCCAGGCTCCGCGGACTGTCACTCAGTGGCACGGACCTGGGTTGCGATTCTGCTCGGAGGGAGCCTGGGGACCTTCCAGCCTTCAGCTTCTGAAGAGCCTTCAGAAACACCTGCCTCTCCTGCAGAGAACCTGGGAGGGCAGAGCACAGCACCAGTGCCCTCATTTCAAATTCCACCACCTGAGACTCTCCGTCTGAGGCTTTCTCTGCCACCACAACTGACTCACCTCATGCATGGAGCAGACTGAAAGCACTAGGAAATTTACACCCCCAAGAGCAGCCCTCAATCCCTGATCGTAAAGAGTTGGTGGATAAATAGCCTAGGCCCCTTGTCCCCTGGGTGGGATAAATCTGCAGTATTGTTCTACACTTTATACTAAATCTCTGATAGGATTGCCAAATTTAGCAAATAAAAATACAGGGCAGTTTAATTTGAATTTCAGATTAACAACAAATGATTTGGCCACAGTGAGACCACAGCATTCTTTATCCTACATTTTCTCAGCCACCCCCCTGGCAGGGACCCCAGCAGACAGAGCCCCAGCCCCCCGCCCACAGTGCTAACAGGCCTGACAAGGCCCCCAGTATTGGCTTGCTCCCCTTCCTCATCTCACTTGCTCATTCTCCTTCCCTCCTGTAGCTTTTAAATCTCCTCACTGATAAACCACTTGTCTTTGAAGTGATCCCCAGTGAAGACAGCCACAGAGAGAATTGAGGCGGAGGGATGGATTGCCAGTACCCTGGATGTGTTCAATGCTTGTCTCTTAGGCTTGGACTCTGGGCCTTCTCTGTGTTGGCCCTAAAGGCCCACATAGACAAACACAAACACGCACTTCATGGACTTCCAGGAATCTCAGGTGCTCCCACCACCAGCCCACACAGTCCTGATTCGCTCCCGCTCAGATCCTGCCCCTCTGCTTGCCTCTGGCCCTCTTAGACTGCATGTTTTTGCTTGGCTCCCCAGTACTCGAAACTGGTGGTTGGTCTCAGTTTCCAGGAATCAGTCCACAGCTGACTGATGTAGATGCCCCTTGCCCCACTGGCTTGGGTCAGAAGACCCTGCCAAGGATCCCATTTCTCAGAACCATCCTCTGCACGGTGTGGGTGTGGGAGTGAATGTTTGGCCTTATATCGGCTGCAGTGCTAGCTGTGGTCTGGCCTGTCCTCCAAACACCCAATAAAACATGAATCAAACAATAAGTTGCTGCTGCTGCTGCTGCTGCTAAGTCACTTCAGTCGTGTCCGACTCTGTGCGATCCCATAGACGGCAGCCCACCAGGCTCTGCCGTCCCTGGGATTCTGCAGGCAAGAAGTTAAATGAAATTAATAAAATCATTAGTAGGAAAGAGTTTACTCAATCTCCTGCCCTCTTCAGTTTGATTTTTCAGGAAGGCAGGGGCAAGTAGGACATATTCTATTTCTATATGATGGCTGTCGATGGCCCTGCAATCCACATGAATATCTTTCGGAGGGTGCTCACTGCCTGTGGGGAGTGAGGTGGGGAAGGACATGAGGAAGCGAGGCAGTGGGGACCCCAACTGGGCCCTTAAACCTGAAGGGCTGAAGAGACAATGGGCCTGGGTTCCAGCTCCCCTGCTGCAGAGGACTGTCCCAGCTGGCAGAGAGGTTCCCTGGGGTCTTGGGGAAGGTGCCTACAGGACTTGAACTCTGCAGGGGCCTGGCTTGGTCATACCTTCTTCATACTTGTAGTTTTCCGTGATGTCATCCCGCTCATCACTCTGGATGCTCTTGGTGCTAATAAAATTGCCAACAGTATTGGTGTCCTGGTGAAGTTTCTGCTCCTTCCCTCCAAAGACCAGCCAGGCCATACAGTCAGCATTCACCATGGAAAAGGTGAAGGCTGTGTCGTAGTTCAGGTCCACCTCTCCTTCCTTGATGGCTCTGACGGAGGCAGGGCCACAGCAGTAGAGGCCTGACGGGGAACAGAGGGGCCTCGCTGGGCTGTGGCTGCAGGGCTGGGTGGGGGTGGGGGCTGTTTCTGTGGCGCTGGGCTCTGCCTGTCCTCCCCAGAGTCTCACCATTGCTTGTCTCCTGAGGTGTGGCGTCCAGCACCTGCCAGCCTCCAAATCCAGGTGGGAGGTCGTTCCGTGCCATCCAGCATTCATTCCAGACGTGGAAATTCCTGAGGCAGAAGCCAGAGGAGTGGGTGTCAGGTGAAGCTGAGGGAGAGTTGGTGGTGCTCGAGGTCTTTCTGGAGTAAGGCAGGGGATGATGAGTGATGGACAGCTAGATAGGAAGTCAGGGTGCTGCAGGCCTGCACACCTCTGTGGGAGGCAGGTGAGCCTTAGCTTGCCCAGAAAGGAGCTTTCCTCTCTTTGTAAAGAGTGAAGGTTCCAGAGCCAACGGAAACCCTTCACTCTCTCTCAAAAGACTCTCGTAGCCCTTTCTTGTGTCTGCTGTCCACTCACAGAGGCAGTCACAGGCTCACCTTTGTGTCCAGAGGTGAGACTTCAGGCCATCTGTGATCAGAGCCACAGGTTGAGTATTAAATGAAGGAGATGAAAAAGAGGAAAACTCTCTCGGGACAGAGAGCTCTAGTGATGTGATGTATTAAACTCAGAAGATGGTTGTATTTGTGTTTAGCTGCTCCCCAGCCTTAGGGTTGGGGATACCAAGCCTCAGGGCTGGTGAAATGGAGGAGTGCATGGGAGGGTAGCAGGCTCATGCGGTTTGCCCCAGAAAGAGATGTCTCTCACCAGACACTGTCCTTCTTCTTATTCTCCAAAATCCTGCCTGTGTTGTCATAATACTCATCAATGATCAGGTTTCCATCTGTGTCGTGGCCAGAGTTGAAGTTGGTGATCACTCGAGTGGGGATCCCCAGGCACCTCATCACTGTAGAAAGGGCAGAAATCTCCTGTGGGCCATGGATTCCTGGGCTTAGCGCTCTCGACTCAGGGAAATCATACACTTGGCAGGCAGGAGCTGTCTGGGGCTCCAGGTTGGCGACACGTCCGACCTCCCTCCCTCCCTTCCTCTCCCTAAGGCTTCACACAAAGGTGAGAGCCTCCTCAGACAAGCTCTCCTAGGGCCAACAGAAGGTCTAGCAAGTTTTGGGTTTCCCTGCCCTAGCCAGCAAGGTGGCAGAGGCTGGTCCCTTGGCAAAACTCAGTAGCCTGACTTGTCTCACTTCCCTCCTGGCCATAAATCTCTATCTTCAAACCAAATAGCTGAAATTTTTTCCCTCCTGGGGTAAAGATTAAGACCGTCAGATTCTTAGGGAAAGAGCCCTGCTGCTTGGATTTCCCCTTCTGTGTGGTTGTACTGTCTTAGAAGGTCATCAAAGAAAGTATTTACAGGTACAGCCAGGAAGGCAAGGAGGCTGCAACAAAGGCTAGAAAAGTGAGAATCTATGGCTAATGGAGAAATTCTTAAAAGAGGGTAGAATGCTGTCTTTATGATTTTTCTTGTCATTAAATAAACAATCACTAGCATGAAATATATTGCTCCCTAACCATCTTTCACCAAGCAATTTTAGCATTCCTAATAATCTTTGCCTGAATTAATGCTATGCTCAACCTTGATTGTGTGCTAAGTCACTTCAGTTGTGTCCAACTCTTTGCCACCCCATGGACTGTAGCCCACCAGGCTCCTCTGTCCACGGTATTCTCCGGGCAAGAATACTGGAGTGGGTAGCCATTCTCTTTCTCCATGGTGGTACCAAAATGATTATCTTCTAACAGTATCATTTTTTCCATATGTATTAGCTGGCATTCTTCTATAAAGAAAAGCACTTCAATCTCCCTCTCCCATTTTTTTGGTATTGTTATGAACTGAAGTAAAGTGAGTCATTCAGTCATGTCTGACTCTGAGACCTCATGAACTATATAGCCTGCCAGGCTCCTCTGTCCATGGAATTCTAGGCAAGAATACTGGAGTGGGTTGCCATTCCCTTCTCCAGATCTTCCCAACCCAGGGATCGAACCCAGGTCTCCTGTGGCTCCTGCATTGCAGGCGAATCCTTTACCATCTGAGCCACCAGGGAAGACCAGTATTGCTATACCTCTTGGAATCTGTCTCAAGAAGGGAAAATAGAAATTGATCTACAGAGATGTCCATCACAGCATTAAAGTTAAAAAAATATATGAACCCACTGTATCGTTACTGGTTCATATACTTTTTTAAACTTTAGCAGAAGTTGTTTTTAGACATTTGCTTGGTTTCTAATTTTTTCCCCTATTGTAATTAATGCTGTGATGGACATCTCTGTAGATCAATTTCTGTTTTTCCCCCTTGAGACAGATTCCAAGAGGTAAATGACTGAGTCAAAAAATACAGATATTTCTAATAGTTCTTCAAAAATACCACTGTCATTTTAAAATGTTTAGAATTTTTAGTTTAGATACTTATTTATAATAAGCATTTAATTGCTTGTAGATTTTAGTTTAGGGTCCTTCTTTGGCACAAAGGCTGGTGTGAGGATGCATCCCTGGATGCAGCCCAGGAAGGGGAGGAGAGAAGCCAAAGGGGAGCCCTGCACTTCCCTGGAGTGGCAGGTCTGCACAGGGCCAAGAAACAAGCGTGAGGAGTGAGCAGAGCCGACAGTGAATTGTAGGTGGAGATGACACAGGACCACCCCAGAGAGTAGGATGAAGGTGGGAAAAGCTGCCACTGAAGGAACATGAGACAGGGGTGAGGCAAGAGCATATGAGGCAAGAGCGTGACTCAAGAGCATCACCGTGGGCACATTAATGCTAAGATTACAGTCAGGAGGGTGGATAACACTTATGGTAATGAGAGCACATGCCAAAGAGGGGTGGTCAGAGAGAGCAGGGAGCAAGCCTCCATCCTTCACCCTGATAGCTAAATTCATGAGGTGTCAGTGGTGGTGTCAGCTGCTGCTAGACATGGCCAGATAGGCACTTTCCTACCCAAGCACAGGTCAGTGGTCTCATGGCACTCTGAGTTCTCTGCTACACATGGTATATGGCATGTAATGATTTGTTTATGAGTCTCTCTTCCTGAGGGCAGGGATTGTGTGATAGTCATCTTTATCATTATACAACCATTAACAATACAAGGCAGACCTGTTCTGCAGAAACACGGGTGCATCTTTGCTGGAAGAGTGAATGAAGGTCTCGACTCTTCTGTCCATTTTGACAGTTTCCAACTGAAGACTGTGTGCTATGCTGTGGATACCAAGCTTGACTCTCCACAGAGCATAAGCTTTGAGTGGTAATGGGTCTGCACTAATCCATTCTCACCGTTTCCTCATCATGCCTCATGAGAGGACCGGATTAGGGGACAATAGCTGTCACAGTGAGGCAACAGAGGGACAAGAATGGTTCTCTACTCTGGGAGGAAGCCAAGTCTTTAGCTTCAGTGTCACGCAAAGGAAGCAGTGTTCAGACCTGCACAGTCACGCACGTACATGTTTCTCGGGGGTTTGCCCCCTCTGTCCTGCTTTCTTTGTCCCCCAACAAAGGGCTTCTGCTGTGGCTTCATCTCTCACTCTGTGCCCATGACTCCTAAATTTGAAACTTGAGCCTACATGGAGACCTTGCTGTCACTAAGCACATCCCCAGCTGAGCTTGTCTTCCATTCTTGGCTAGCTTCCTTGCCAGTTGATGACATCATCATCCTTTTAGGTGCCAGGAATGGTGCCGAGCACTGCCCAGGCATAATCTCACTTAATCCTCTCCACAACCTTGTGATTATTCCACCTTTGAAGAGGAAAAACCTGAAGTTTAGAGTGGTTGAGATCACATGGCAGCAAGAGAAAAGCCATGGCAAGATTTAAACCCCCGCATCTCTGATCTCAAAGCCTCCAAGTGTTAACCACAAGCCCTCACTACAACTTCACTAACCATTGCAACTTCACTACACATCCCAGCAACGTGTCATTCTCAATGTGTTTTCCTTTGTGAAGTTTTCACTGATTACTCCATGCCCACTCATCCTCCTTCCTATGCTTTCACTTAATTCCAGTCACCAATGCCACACATTTTATCACTGCATGAAGCTCTCTGTGATCTCATATATTTGTCCTATCTTGTCAGCTAGATTACAAATCGCCCTAGAGTACGGCTCAGATTAAATACTTTTCTTGCATTTCTTCATTCCCAGCACAGTGCTGGCCAGAGTAGATGCTCATTAAATTTGTGTTGAAATGAGTTTTCTTTAGCCCACTTCTGCACACTGTGAGTCCTGATGACTTACAATTTGATGTGAGTCTCAGATGACTTTGTACCTGAGATTTTCATTGATAATTTGGGAGCTGAATCCCTCATAAAAGAAAAACCACTGTGGGGTGTGTGTGTGCTTGTGCACGCACCTCCATGCACACTCACACAGCAATGCTTGGACAAAGATGGACAAGATCTCAGAGTCAGGAAAGGTCGATAGAGTTCCTGAGGTATATTACCTCGCACAACACTCCTGGTATTAATTACTCTGTCTCTTCACTTAGCCATTTGGCGCCCATTCAGCGAGAAGTGTAAAGCTCCCGTGGTAAACCAGGCAGTGGCTCTGATGCTTACACAAAGACGTAAGACACTCCTGCCTTCAAGGAGCACAGCTTCACTTCTGACCAGCTGGGGACCCTGTCCTGATGGTGTGGTTAAAACACGGAATCTGTTTCAGGACTGGCCATGAAGGCTTCCCACCAGTTCTTCTCTCCTCTGCACCCCCATGTGGAAATGTGGCTCCAATTTTATAAGAGAAATCAGTGCAGAGTTCAAGCTCAATTTATCAAAATTCATTTGGTCAGCCTTGCTGCCACACTTCCGTGGCTTATACTGATGAATACAGTCAGAGCCCCAAGTAATAGAATTAGTTGCATTTAAGTGTGATGACTTTTAGCATATTTTTGTTTCACCCTGAATTTATTGAGCTTCCACATGGTAAAAACATCACTTCCTGTTTCTCCTCCCATGCCTTTAGCTGTCCCTTATAACCGAGATGGTAATATTGCTGTGGTTTTTCAGATATGCCATCACAAAATCTAACAATTCTCTCCTGTCTCCAATGACAACGAAACCTAAAACTTCGCGAAAAAATAGTCTTTTTTTTTTTTTATGTAAAGAAGCAAGAAGGTATGACTCAAAATGAGAAAAAGTGCCTATCAAACTAGATCCACAAATGACATATAAAGGAATTAGCTGACAAGGACCTTAAAGCAGCTATTTTAAATACTATCAGTAAGTCTAGAAAAATGGTATAGATGACCTTACTTGAAAAGCAGAAATAGAGACACAGGCATAGAGAGCAAATATATGGATACCAAGGGGAAAGGTGGGGTAGGATGAGTTGGGAGATTGGAATTGACGTATATACACTGCTGCTGCTACTGCTGCTAAGTCACTTCAGTCGTGTCCAACTCTGTGCGACCCCATAGACGGCAGCCCTCCAGGCTCCCCAAACCCTGGGATTCTCTAGGCAAGAACACTGCAGTAAGTTGCCATTTCCTCCTCCAATGCATGAAAGTGAAAAGTGAAAGTGAAGTCGCTCAGTCGTGTCCGACTCTTCGAGACCCCATGGACTACAGCCTACCAGGCTCCTCTGTCCATAGGATTTTCCAGGCAAGAGTACTGGAGTGGGGTGCCATTGCCTTCTCCATATATACGCTACTATGTATAAAATAGATAACTATTGAGAACCTACTGTATAGCATAGGGAATTCTGCTCTGTGCTCTGTAGTGACCTAAATGGGAAAGAAATTTTTTTTAAAAGGTGGGGGACATGAGCTTCCCTGGTGGCTCAGATGGTAAAGAATCTGCCTGCAATGTGGGAGACCTGGGTTGATTCCTGGGTGGGAAAGAACCCCAAGAGAAAGGAATGGCTGCCCACTCCAGTATTCCTGCCTGGAGAATTCCATGGACAGAGGCTACAGTTCATGGGGTCGCAAAGAGTCAGACACGACTGAGAGACCAGCACTTTCGCTTTTCACTCGTGCGTATACATATGGTGATTCATTCTGAAGTACAGCAGAAACTGACACAGCAGTGTAAAGCAACTATACTCCAATTTTAAAATATTATCAATATACTCAGTAGGAGGTAAAGGAAAACAAGGACATAAAAGAGAAATAGAAGCCAGAAAAAGACCCAGTGGAACTTCTAAAGATGAAAAATATAATATATAATACAAAAAATGTACTGGAAAAATATTGCACAAAGATAATATATTTTTTGTAAGAACACATTCAAATACCATACTATATATCAAACACATCAAAATGTTTCCCTACTGTAGGAGGAGGTGAATAAGAATGGGTTATGAGATAAAAGGGGGAAATCAATTAGTAAATAATTTTTTCAAAAGAGGGATTTGAAGCTGACCTGTTATGATAAATGCCATGAAATGAAGAATATGATTAATTGAAACCTAAATACTCCAAGGGAAAGGGGAGGGAAGTAACGTAAAATAGTGGTGAAGAGGGAGCTTCCCTGGTGGCTCAGTGCTAAAGAATCCGCCTGCTAATGCAGGAGACACAGGTTCGATTCCTGGACTGGGATGATCCCATGCCACGGAGCAGCTAAGCCCAGGCGCCGCAACTTCTGCGGCCATGAGCCACAACTACTGAAGGCCACATGCCCTGGAGCCTGTGCTCTGCAACAAGAGAGACCACGGCAATGAAAAGCCCGCACGTCACGTCTAGAGAAAAGCCTACTCAGCAACAAAGACCCAGCACA
The DNA here is from genome assembly GCF_032405125.1 of Capricornis sumatraensis. Taxonomy (NCBI): domain Eukaryota; kingdom Metazoa; phylum Chordata; class Mammalia; order Artiodactyla; family Bovidae; genus Capricornis; species Capricornis sumatraensis. Next base: position 62,085,755 of record NC_091087.1, read on the forward strand.
GCCAAAGGAGAGCTCAAGTCTGCTGGACAGCTAGAAACGACTTTTGGACAAGACCCACCTTGACCTATGGAGCCTAAGAGCCAGGGATTAAAACAGCATCAGGCCAGTGATCATAGCCACACTATTTACAATAGCCAAGATAGGAAGCAACCTAAATGTCCATTGACAGATGACCAGATAAAGATGTGACATAAGACTACTAAGCTGTACCCAGATTCCTGAACCACAGAAACTGTGAGATAATAAAAATTGTTTTCAACTTAAAAAAAAAGAAAAAAGATGGGATTTCCCCGGTCCAGGGGCTAAGACTCCCCACTTCCAATGCAGGGTTCTGTCCCTCATCAGGGAACGAAATCTCATATGCCGCATGCTACAACAAGGATAGAAGATCCTGTGGGCTGCAGCCAAGACCCAGTGCAGCCAAATAAGTAAATGAATATGTATTTTTTAAAGAGTGGTGTGTGTATATAATGGAATATCACTCAGCCATAAAAAGAAATGAAAAATGCCATTTGTAGCAACATGGACGGACCTAGAGATTATCTTACTAAGTGGAATAAGTCAGAAAGTCAGGGACATTGACTAAGGATCCATCTCTGAGAGGTAATGGCAGTTGCTCAGTTGTGTCTGACTCTTTGCAACCCCATGACTGCAGCCCGCCAGGCTCCTCTGTCCATGGAATTCTCCAGACAAGAATACTGGAGTGGGTTGCCATCCTCTTCTCCAGGGGATCTTCCAGACCAAGGGATTGAACCCAGGTCTCCCATATAGCATCAGATTCTTTATTGTCTGAGCCACCAGAAGCCCCACCTCTTTGAGAGGTGTGCTTAGTCACCAAGTCGTGTCCAACTCTTGCATCCCCACAGACTGTAGCCTGCCAGGCTCCTCTGTCCATGGGATTCTCCAGGCAAGAATACTGGAGTGGGTTGCCATTCCTTCTACTTGAGAGGTAAGGGCTCAGTAAAAACAATGAGATTAGAATTATTGTATTGAAATGGAGATAGTGAGGCACTTTATAGAGGCCACTATATAAATGAGTGAGAAGAAATCATAAGATGACTTCTGACCCAAGGATGTTTGAAACTGTTTTCAGCAGAGGACTCCACATGAGAACCAGATCATAAGTGGGAATCCAATATATAAAAGATGGACACATGGGGTAGTTTGGGGTGAAGAGAGGAGGGCCCAGCCCTAAGTTCACAGCCTCCTCATCTCCCAGGCTGTTTCCCACCACTCTCCTCTGTGGCTCCAGGCCCCAGACCCTCCTTTACAGAGGGTCCATAGGTCTGCCCAAGGCTCGCTACCCCCACCCCACGCCCTGCAGCTGTGGGCAGGAACAGATCAGGCGCATCCCCAGGATGCCTGACTTTTCTTTTGTAAACAACTTTGCTGAGATATAATCCACATAACACAAAATTCACTCTTTTAAAGTGTACAATTCAGTGGTGTGTGGTATATCCACAGGTTGTGTAACAATCTCCACATCTAATCCCAGACCATTTTATCACCTCTGAAAGGCCCTCCGTGCCCACTCGCTGTCACTTCCCATTCTCCCACCCGTCCAGCCCTAGGCAACTGCAAAATGACTCTCTGTCTATATAAACTTGCCTATTCTGGGCATTTCACATGTTTGGAATCATACAATAGGTGACACTGACTTTGGGGAGAATTTTCAGGTCACAGAACATCACTGTTCCCTCTGTTCCTTTGATACAGAGCAAGGCATCCAGGCTACTTCACAGACCTCAGGGCGGAGGGGCCTGGCCTTGTCACAAGGAGTGGATAGCCAGGACAGGAAACGCCTGATGACTGAGACAGAGAGCTGTGGAGCAGCCTGCCCCGAGCACCGGAGGGAGGGAAGGTCAGGGATTTCTCTGAAATTCCCAAAGTAACAGCCAACTAAATTGATGTCAAGGAAACATCTATCCAAAAAATTATAATCATATCTTTGATGCATGCAAAGTCTCTTTTTTTGTGTGATTTTTCTTTAGGAAGTTGAAGTCAGTATGCTGATGTTATTTTATTTAATGCAATATGGGATTTCCTTGGTGGTCCAGCAGTTTCCACTGCCAGGAGTGTGGATTTGATCTCTGGTCAGGGAACTAAGATCCCGCAAGCTGCGTTTGGCAGGAAAAAAAAAAAAAAAAAAAAAATATATATATATATATATATATATATATAAATACAGAGGTGAGAGAAGAGGCTCTTGAACAGATTCCAGTTTCAAAAAAGAAAAAAAGGAAACGGAGGGAGGCAGAGCTGCAGAGGGGAGCGTGCACATCTAATCAGATGAGTTACGTGGTCACCTTAAGCCTCGGTTTTCTCATCTGTGAAATGACAGTAATATCCACCCGCAGTGACTGTGAGCATCAGGAAGTGCCCAGAGTGTGCCTTCAGCACAGGGGATGCTGATTACACGGCAGCTGCTGACATCATTCATGCAGCAGTATAGCCTCGTGGTTACAGCCACCATGCCTGGATGTGAGACTAGCTTTGCCACTCAATTTCCTCATCTGTAAAATGGAGATAATGATAGAACCTATCTCTGAAGGTCATTTGGGGAATCAAATAAGGTGATCCTAGTTAGAACTTACTGCCATCATCATAAATTAGTTTTAGGACATTTTCATCTCTACAATAAGACCCCTGGGATGCCCATTTATCGTTAATCCCCACTTCCATTCCCCACCCCAGGCAACCACTAATCTGCTGTCTGACTCTATAAATGTGCCTTTTCTGGACATTTTATATAAATGAAATCATTCAATAAGAAAAAAAAAAGAACTTATTGATTGTTCATGGTAGCCTGGCATTTTTCTAAGCACCCTCCATGTATGAACTCAGTCAATCCTTCCAATAATCTTATGAGGTACTATTAATTTCCCCATCATATGCCTGAGGAAACTGAGGCAAAAGTTAAACGACTTGCCCAAGATCACTCAGTCACTTAATGGTAGTACTAGTATTTGAACTCAAGCTTTACCATTATTCTAGGCTGTCAAGGTTTTAGCACAATACCTGGCACCAAGAAAGTCTCTAATAAATATTAGCTATTGTGACTGTTAAAGAATAACAATAATAATTTTTAACAACATGTTTTGGCAACTGTATTGGGTTAAAAATTCTGACTAAATCCTTGACATTAGGTGGAGGATTGAAGCTGGGTGTTACCCATATTTGTAACCAAGATTGTTGGAAGCACAGTGCCTAACATAGGATAAGGACACAAGAAGTGTTGCTGGATGAATGACGAGTTCTCCAAACTGATAGACATATTTATCAACATACAGCATGGTGGCCCTGTGGGGGAGGGCTGGTGTTGTTGAGCTGCAGGTGAGCCAGCCACGCTTGACCAACTTGGCCCAAGCCTTTGCTTTCAGGGTCACTAAAGGGCCATGATTCTCATAAAAATTTTAATTGGTCTGCTCTCATTGCATCATCTCCATTCACTCTCCCACCACCCAGTTCCAGACAACCACACCCAAACACCTGGCCCTCTCCCTCTGTGCACACACCTTGCCCATTAGACTCTAGACTTTCCAGTGCCAGGAAGACTCCCTCTCTGTCTTATACAAGATTATTCCATTCTCTGCCTTCAGTCTTGTGCCTGCTCCCTGGATGACTCAGACATCCCAGTTCACCCCAATGTCTGTGACTCTGGGCATCAAAGCTGTCAAATTTCTGGCTTCTAACCCTGGTCCATTAAGGCATCCAGTTCCAGTTGCAGCTCTGCTGCTGCAGATGAAGAGCAGCTCAGGACTACCCCTCTTGCCAACCCATGTGAAGGCAGAAACTTCCCAATGCCCCTGTGGGCTGATGCCCCTGTGAACAGTGTGCTGACAGCTTGCTGCTTGGCAGCCTGCGGCTCTGTAGGCTTCCTCCAAGAACCTGGACCAGCACACACACACACCACACACGCACTCACAGACTTCACCAGCCTTTGCATACAGGGAATTTCTACACAAAAGGCCTGAGCCCTCAATAAACACTAAGCTGTGGGCAGATCTGGCCTTCTTGGATTGGCCTAGAGAGCCTTGTGAATAAAAGCCATACCTGGCCTCTTTCCCCAGCCAACAGGGATAACCTCCTGATTGTGACTCACGTTAGGTACACAGATACCCTGCCAGGAGGCTGAGAGCTGGCCTAGACATTGGGGCAGTGAGGGCCAGAAGCAAGTTTGGACCTTTTCTGGGTGAAGCAGAAAGCCTCCTCCTGCCACCTCCAGTGTGTAACTCATGTCCAGGTGTTGCCTCCCTAACACTCACCCTCCCCTACCTTCTGCTTGCTCCTCTCGCCACCTGCAAACCAGTTTCCATTTGCTTTCTTTCCCAGTACATATTTTTAGACTTCTCTTCTACTAATGTAATATTCACTCCCTATCTGAAAAGCTGATCTCTCTTGTTGTTCCCCCATCCCCTATGGGCTTGGTCAGCACTCCAAGTGCACTGAACATGTGGCATCTCCAGAGTCAAGGTCATTGTACTTCAGCTGCCATCTTGCTCTGGCCCCGTGCCCCCTGCCCACGCTCAGTGGCACATTTCCCTCCTGTGTATACACCTACATCAAGCTCATTCTCTGTGCTCAGAAAGGACACTGATCAATTTATAAGTTTTCTAATGACTTGGTCTTTCACCTTCTTTCCTATTTTGGACCTGGACAATTCCCAGCCAGGCTTTAGGGAGGATTCTGTTAGGTTGTCCAAGTTCAGAAGGGAAGGGCACCACGTTCTAAGAAGTGTATGATGTCCACCTCAGAACTACCCTATGAGACGAGCCAAGGTATGTGAAGCCTGAGGTCAGTGATGAGACATTCTGCTTCCTTGTAAATGTCCCTCGGTGGGAGCTGTGTGAGATTTCTGGGACAGGAGTGGCTCAGAGGGCCGAGACATGAGCCAGTGGCCTTTTTGTCCTTCCACGGGCACTTTGCACTCCCTACCTGTGCATGTGACAGCAGCAAAGACCCAGCACTGCCCGTAGCGCACTGGCTGGCAGCCCGTGGCATGCCACTGCTTCAGGATGGCCACGCTGCCCATCCACTCCGTGGGGTTGGTGCCATCTGAGTAATTCTCACCCCAGTTTCCATTGAGCACCCCACTGTCATCGTTGCTGTTGATCTGCAGAGAAGCCATAAGTAGAAGCATTAGAAGCAGCCTTTTCCTCAACAAATGGGTTGCCTTCCAGGCTCCTGGGCCTGAGATACAGGAAGGTTTGATGTTATTTTAGCTGGGATCTTCCAGACCTTCTGGGGAAAGGGTGAGGGTGGGAAGCCAGCTATTCTGACTTGTGCACCACTGTTAATTACTTTATTATTTTGTTTCTACCCACCCTCTTGACCTCTCCACCCTCCATCCCTGCAAAGCCAGAGCTTGGCTCTAAGGGCATTTGAACACACTTCAGAGGTAAGGAAATTTAGACACAAGATTATTTCCCAAACCAGAGCTTCATTTAGTCCTTCCCCAAAATGCAGTTTGTAATTAATGGAGGTGATGGTCATACCCAGCTGTTTCAGATCTCAGTTGAGAAAACCTGTTACCCAGATTCTTCCATCAGTCTCATCAAAAATGGCTTTGCCGGAGGGCTTCTGCCTCTTTACTCTTCATTCCCCGGCTGCAGTGGGCAACCATGAGTGGGCAGGGCTCCCTTGCAGAGCTTCCTCCCTCCCTGGATCCAAGCTCACCATGGCGCACACTACTCTGCTGATGTATACAGGGTTCCCCCGTAGGGCACAGTCTGTGGCTGGGTCAATCTGGAAGTTCAGGCTCTTGTCTAGCAGCTCCAGACAGATGTCTATGATATTCTCTTCAAACTGCAAGAGAAGACGCAAAGAGGCAAGGTGCCCAGGCTAGGCACACGTGGATATGAAAAGAAATGCATGACCCACCCTGCCCAGTTCTCCAGTGGAGTGTGTTTGTGGGATACAAGCCCATTTGGAAGGAAACTGTCCAGCAGCAGAGCCATGGACGGCCCTACAAGTTCTCAAAGCTCTGGGGTCACAGCTTGCCTAGTTTGTACTTCCTGCCTGTCAGATTCCTGGAGTTTTTTCCAGTGAGTCTGACTGGCTGAAAAAAATCTGTTTCTCCTTCTTCTCCCCTTTAATCCACACTCCCGGAGCACCTGGGCTGTTTCTTGCTAAAGCCAAGTTGCCTCATCTTCCACCTCTACCTGCTGACCCAGCTCGTCATTGGGAGCTAGTGCCGAGACAATGGCACGGACTTGTCACAGCACCCATGATTCAGTGTTTTGGATTGACTAATAGCATACGAGTTATGGAAATTTTTCACCAAGACAGGCTGACTCTTTGTCCTTCAGGCTTGGAATGAATGCCACTTCCTCTGAGGCTTTCCCTAAGCTGGAGCCTGGTTTCACTCCATAGCCCTGGCTATATCTCTTACTCATCAGATTCAGTTACACCGAGATGGCCAGGGTCTGTCCTCCTGGCCTGACTGTATGCTGTGTCCCTCCAGTTCTTCTTACAGCTCTACCCCCCAGACCTGGCATCGTGCCCAGAACATAGTAGGGATGCTGTGCGTCTTTGTTGAATGAGAGTAAATGAATACATAAACAGAATTAGAAGGCTTCTCTGATCCATCTTCCCCAGGGGACAGTTTGATTGGTAGACTTTTTTTGCTTTAAGACATTCAACGGGTCCTATGGCCTGCAGGAGCAAAGCTCTAACCTCTTCAAGGCACATAAGACCCTGTGTGCCCCCCTTCTACCTGATCTGCCCCCCTTCTACCTTCTCAGTCTCCTATTTCAATAACCCTCACCACCGTGTATGGGTTGTTTGTTTGTTTGTTTTTGCTCCAGCAACATCAGATTCCTTGTAACGCCTGTAGCTGGCCAAATCATTTCTCTCCGTTGTGTCTGCTCATGCTTCCCCCTGCCTGGGATAGTTCCCCCTTTCCCTTCACTTGGCTAACTCAGTTCCAGCATCTCTTCTCCCAGGAAGCTTCCCCAACACCCCCATGCCCAATCAAGTGCTCTTCTTCAAGGCTCCCAGAATACCCTGCACCTGGCACTCAATCTTTGTATATCCCACTGCATAATCAGTGACCTGCTTATGTGACTGAGTCCCCACTTCATTGTGGGCTCAGGGGCAATGTTTTATTCATTTTCATGCTTCTAGCATCCAGCCCCTTGCCTGGCACTGAGCAGATGTTCAATATGCATTCACTGAAGAAGAGAGATAGAAAGGAAAAACCCAGGACTCAGAAAGCAGCATCTCCTCACTTCTGTTTCTCACAGATGACAGCCAACTCCTGTCCAGGGGCCCTCTGGGGTCCCTGTCTGCCCATGCTGAGTAAGGAGTTGGGGATATCAGTTGGGACCATTTGAGGCTTTCATGTCTCATCTGGACCATAGCCACCCTGGGAGCCAACGCTGGGCCTGGTGCCACCTGTGCTAGAGTTCTCTTTGAGCAAGTCTGGGACAGGGATCCATATCAAGCTGATTCAAGTGCCACAAGCCCCCCACAGAATTCTCCAGCCGCCACCCCTTCTGAGCAGCCAGAGCTGGCCCCTCCCCGCCGACCCCCAGAGTGTTCTGGTGCAAGGGCTCAACCTGGCTCTGGGCTTCCTGGAGCACCTGCTGTTGGCTGAGCTTTCAGTGGGAGGCAGGCTTTCAGTAACTCAGGCGTTACAGAGCCTTGCAATCAGGACGGTGCTGTTTTTACAAACAAAATCACATGTTTTAGAATACGTGTAGAGAACAAAATGTAGAGGACACACACCTTGCTGGTGACTGTGCCTAGACAGACTTTCATATTCTAGACACCCATTTTTGTAATGTTTCATAAAGTTTTTTAAGCAATTATATGTTACTTTAAATTTTTTTATACCAATTTTATTTTTTGTTGAAGTATGGTTGATTTGAGCTTCCCTCATAGCTCAGTTGGTAAAGAATCTGCCTGCAATGCAGAGCCCTGGGATCAATCCCCGGGTCAGGAAGATCCCCTGGAGAAGGAAATGACAACCCACTCCAGTATTCTTGCTTGGAGAATCCCATGGACAGAGGAGCCTGGTGGGCTATAGTCAGTGGTGTCACAAGGACCTGGACACGACTTAGTGACTAAACTATCATCACATAGTTCATTTGCAATGTTGTGTTAGTTTCAGGTATACAGCATAATAATTCATATATGTATGCAAACACATATACAGTCTTTTCTCTTTTCAGTTGCAAATTAGGATTTTGAGATTAAAATATACATACAACTATATATAAAATAGATAACCAACAGGGACCTACTATATAGCACAGAGGACTGTACTCAATATTTTTTAATAATCTATAAGGGAAAAGAATATATATTGCTTTTTTTTTTTTTTTTACTGTACCACATGACATTGTGGGATCTTAGTTCCCTGACCAGAGATTGAACCCATACCCCCTCCAGTGAAAGTGTGGAGTCTTAACTAACCACTGGACCACCAGGGAGGTCCCTGTACTACTTTTATAATGAGAAAGGTATGTGATCAAAACGAATAACTGAAGAGGTGATAGCAGTGGGGAGGAAGACCCCCTGCTGCTCATCAGCCCTGCTTCTGGCTGAGATGTTCAGGGGACAGATTTTCTCCAGTGTGACAAAATGGATCCTAGAGCCTGTCACCTGGGGTTATGAGGATGAAGGAAGCGTGGTAGCTGGGGCCCCACTGGAAACACAGCTAACAAGTAAACATCCAGGAGCAAGCAAGACCATTCCCACTGCTGTCTCTGCATCTGCACCCTCTCGGTGGCCTTCCTGGATGTGTGCCTTCAGCTGTCCTTCCCCTTTAAGCCTTATTGTCCAAATCAGATGTGATCATCTAAGAACACCTACCACCTTTTTACAGCTGCTCCCCTAGCTCCCTGGGATCACATCTCATATCTTCTTGGTGCCATTTAATTCCCACTTGTCAGCAGTTCTGGATGAATCTTGCATGAAGGGCACCCTCCCACCCGCTCCTGCTCTCCTCTCCCCAAGAGACCAGGGCCTGAATGGGCCATGAGCAGAGCTGAGACTCACTTGTCCATAATTCCAGGGGCAGGGGCGGATCCAGTTCTTGTTCCCTTGATAGATGAAGCCATAATCATTCATGACATATTCCTGCCTCTGGGGTTCGCTCTCCAGGTAGACAGCATCCTCTGGGAATCAAAATGGGAGGACACAAGGCAGAAAAGTCAGATCATCTTTCCCACTCTAGTCCCACTCCAGAAGGCCCAGGCCCATGGGACCTGAGCTCTGGGGAGAGGGCTGGGTGACTCCAAGAGGCGCATGAGTGAGAGGGAGACCCACCCCCACCACCCATCAACACCAGCCGTAGAATCAATAGAAACAGAAGGTAGAAGTAAAAATAACCTTTGGTGGAATTTTTTGGTTTATAAAGCACCTTTACATACTAGCCCCATTTCAAGATTGAAGAAATAGGCTCAGGGTAATAAGTAACTTATCCAAACCACACATAATTAGAGCAAAATGTGAACACAGAGCCCATGTTGAGTGCATGCTTTTTCTGCTACACTCAACTAATCCTCTGTGGAAATGAGCAAACTGGAGCCTAGGGGCTCCTCCCTCCCTCCCTACCTACTTACCTTCCTTTCTTCACTTTACCCTGTACTTCCATTTTACAAATTTTCAATGGAATGTACTTATTACTCTTATAATGGAAAAGCTCCAGTTAACTTTAGAATGTATGATGAAGGTAGATGTTAATAGTGGTCAATAGTTGATTATAAGTTTTCTTTTAAAGTAAAGATGACTTGGTTCATTATTTTAAAATTCTGAGTAAGTAAATAAATAACAAGTCTTCTCTGCCCTGCCTGTTGGCAGTTGGGAGTGGATGCTGAGTGCATGGGATTGGGGAGGTTTGCGGTGGCTATGGAGAAGGAGTCTGGAAACCCTTGAGCCTTGCTGTCTATGGTACTGACACGGGGCAGAGGTGAGAGCATCCCGCCTTACCTGGGCACCAGGGATTGAAGAGCAGGATGAACTCCCCAAGCTGGTAGGCTGTGACAGGCCCCTGTAGGGATCTGATGTGAACCTTCAAGAGGTACCGACCCACAGCTGCCACAGGAGGGGCACACAGGCTCACCTCCAGGGAACTGGCCCCGATGGTCTGCAGTGAGGCGATCCAGGGGCTGGGGCCACGGTGACCTGCCAGGCTGAACACGGCTCGAGTCCCCTTGGGCAGATCTGGCAGCGGTCCTAAGAAGGAAGCAGAGCTGAGGAACTCTGCAGTGACCTCCCAACCCCCGATAATTCCCCCCAACAGACACACACACACATACACACGCGCGCGTGTGCAACCCCTGCAAGCCAGCTGGAGTCCTCACCAGTCTCAGTCACAAAAATGATGTTGTCCAGGCCTGGCTGGAAGGCCCGGTTCCTAAAGTACAGGGTGATGTTGAAGGCCTGGCCCCGGCGAACAAGGAGGCAGTTGGAGCTGATCTCGTCTGTATGGTGCCGCATGTTGTTCCAGGAGCTCTGGAGGTCGGTGAGGGCCACCTCCAGCCCTGTGATGGGACAGCAAGGGCAAACAAAAGAGCAGGGATGTGGGGTCTGGTCCAGTCTTGTCCACCACTTAGTAGCTGTGCAAACTTGGAAAAGAAACTGAACCTCTCTGAGCTCAGTTTCCAAGTAGGTAAAATAGAATCTATGATAAGAGCCTTTCAGGGTTTGTGTTAGGATAAAATGGACTTCCCTTGTGGCTCAGACAGTAAAGAATCTGCCTGCAGTGCAGGAGACCAGGGTTCAATCCCTGGATCGGGAAGATCCCCTGGAGAAGGAAATGGCTACCCACTCCAGTATTCTTGCCTGGAAAATCCCAGGGACAGAGGAGCCTCAAAGAGTCGGACACGACTGAGCAGCTACTGCTAAATGAGGCTCCTTGCATGCAAGTGTCTCTCCCTTCCTTCCTTCCTTCCTCTCTGCCTTCCCTGCTTCTGTGGCCTTCTGTCCCTTTCTTCCATAAGGAGGCACATCGTTTTCTGCCCCTCTTTGACTCCTCTTGTAGGCCTGGCCAACTCTGACTGCTCCCTTCAGTCAGATGTCTCCAGCTTCACTCCTGCATCGACTCTCTTGGACTCACAGTTTCCCTCGTCTCTGCACCAGTCTCCAGCTCTGAGAGCAAGTCCCTGGGGTAGCTGCCCAGGTTAATTGTAGCTGCCCCATCTTAGCTGCTATGTTTGAAGTAATTTGCTAGCTCTCTGACTACCACTAACGCTTTGTGCCCAGTGACTTGGGAGCTGAGAGCTGAGGACGGTCTCAGAAAGGCCCACTCCCAGCCTTCAGCAGCTTCCACTGAAACACAGACTGACCTCAGTGTGCTCCAAGTGTGCCTCCCCCAAAGGGCTCCACTTCTGACTCCTGCATGTTTGGCCATGTTTCTACCTCAGTCCCCAAGCACTGGGTTCACAGCCCTTAAATCGCAGTTGACACCTTCTCAGTCTCTATCCATTCATGTGTCATAACTCCCTTCACTCCTTCCTTCAAAATATCGGTGGTGTTCTTCTGTCCCTTTCCACGTGACCACAGTTCCAACCTCCTCACCTCACCACTAGTGACTATAACAGCCTCCATCACGTCTGCATCCTGCTTCTCCACATCACCTGCCCCTTAACACATCACCGGGTTATCTCCCCTCAAGACAATTTGTTCATTCCGTTGTCTATTTCCTTTAAAAGTCCTGAGATACCCCCCAGGCTGCCATCCAAAAGACACACTCTTAATGGGACACTCATGACCCTGAAGACCTGGCCTTAACTTATGCTTACCTTCTCACCTGTCAGCCTTCCCAGCACAGGCCCTCTCCTCCAGCCAGTCTGTCCCCAAGCAAAGCTCTACCTGTCTGTGTATTTTGGTCCTACAAGAGCTACAACTCAGAATGTTCCCTCACTATAAAGAATTTGTATAACTCAACAGTAAAAAAAAAAAAAATAACTGAAATGAAAAATGTACAACTGGTGTAAGCATTTCTCTAAAGAAGACACACAGAAGGCCAAAGAGCACATGCAGAGATGCTCAACAGAATTAATCGTTAGAGAAATGCAAATGAGATAGCACTTCACATCCATTAGGATAGCAATAATAAGGAAAGCAGTGTTGGTGGTGGGGATGTGGAGAAATTGAAACCCTCATACGTTGCTGGTAGGATTGTAAAATGGTGCTTCAACTTTGGAAAACAGTTCTCAAAATGTTAAATGTTGAGTTATTATATGATATATAATATATATCATATAATTCCTAGATATATATCCAAGATATGAAAAATGTAAGTTCACATAAAACCTATACCTGAATATTGACTGCAGCTTTATTCATAATAGCTCAAAACTGTAAACAGTCCAAATGTCCATCACCTGCTTAACAGATGAATGAAATGTGTATAGCCACACAATGGAATATTATTCAATCATATAAAAGGAAGGGTGAACATCTATAACATGGATAAAAGTTGAAAATACTGTGCTAAGTGAAAGAAGCTAGACTACTACACACAAAAGCCCACACGTTGTATGATTCAATTTATAGGAAATATGCAGAATAGGCAAATCCATAGAAACAGAAGTAAGTTAGAGTTTGCTAGGGGCTGGGGGTAGGGGAGAATGGACTATAATTACTAGTAGGTATGGGGTTTCATTTTTGAGGTAATGAAAATGTTTTGGAACTAGTTAGTGGTGATGCTTGTAAACCTTCGTGAATTTAGTATTAAAAAAAAGCCAATAAATTATCCACTTTAAATGCTGAGCTTAATGGTATGTGAATTATATCTCAGTAAAGCTATTACAGCATCACCAACTCGATGGGTATGAGTCTGAGTGAACTCCGGGAGTTGGTGATGGATAGGGAGGCCTGGCGTGCTGCGATTCATGGGGTCGCAAAGAGTCGGACACGACTGAGCGACTGAACTGAACTGAACTGAAGGGTATTATAAAACAAATATGAATCAAATTGACTGTACCAAAATACCCTAATAAATACTAAACTTCATCTTCTTAAACTTCTTTAAGTTCTTTGGATTACAGTTAATGTGTACCTTTCTCATAAACTAGTTGTTGTTTAATTATTGTTATTATAAAAGAAATGTAAGCCTAAAGATTGGCACATCGTAGATACTCCCATGTTTACTAGGTTGAATAAGAGTTCTCTGTTCTTTTATATAATCCCCCGAAATTATTTTGTATTTCAGATTCATCTACCACCTGTTGAAGGCCTGATTACGTGTGGTAGGCCCTGTTCAAGGCACTCTAGGCCAGTAACCTCATGGAATACTCGCCACGGCATTGAGGGGATGAAGCGTCATCCACGCTTGAAGATGAGAAAACCAAGATGTAAGTAGGCTACATATCTTACCCAAGGTCAGACTTAGGGTAACTGGCCCACGTCCGGTGCTCTCACCATTACCCAACAGCTGCCACCCACTGCTGGCCTTCACTCGTGTTCAGAAAGGACAGCTGACCCACTGCCCCCTGGGAAAGCAACTGAGCTTTTTTCCAGAAAAGAAAGAAGCTCACCCTTTTTAGAAACCAATTGCCTATACAGGGATTGCTAACTGGCCCTGATTCATGTTGGACACGTGGCCCAAACTACTCAACAGCTGTGGCAGCATCTTCCTGACAGCCAACACTGGGGCCAGATCTCATCCTCCGGATGCATCGTGGGTCAAGTTAATATCTGCCTATAGCACAGGGATTATTCTTCAGGCCAAACATCAGATATCCAAATAGGAGGTACATTTAATACTGGACATTTTTATTCTCGTTGATGGGAGGGGAGAATGGGGTGAAATGATCAGGGCGATAGAAGGGAAATTATAGGAAAGACTTTTAAAGTAATTGATCTCAAGATCTATCCTAGAGTAAAAACTCTCACAGGAGCGCAGAGAAGCACAGATAAGAAAGTACACTGCAGCCTTGCTTGTCTAATTGAAAAATGGGAGCAACCTAGATACCCACCAATAGAAGACTTGGTAAATAAATTACTTACAGCCATACTATGGAAATACTATACAAAGTGGAAAATACTGACGTAAATCTTTTGGTACTCAGAGGTGTGGATAGAGGTCCAAGAGATACCGTTCAGTGAGTAAAAAAAATCTAGCTGTAGAAAAATATGTGCAATATGATGATACCATGGATATGCCAAGAAGAAGAAGAAGAAGCCATACAAGCTAATCCTATGCATTACATTGAGCATGTTTACATGAATGGGAATGTATAGACAGAAGACTAGTAACAGTGGTTTCTCTAGAAATGAGGCTAGGTTGGAGTGGTAGTCAGGGGACTATAGGTTTATCTGTAATTATTGCTTTATTTTACTCAAACTGTGTGTTCACTATACAATATTTCTTTTATAATTAAAATGTATAAAAATTTAAAACTAAAATTTTAAACATAAAAATCGTAAATGAAGAGGAAGCTATTACATTTGTAGAGGTTTTAGCTTATTCTTCCACATGGTTTTGGGGCTTCCCTCATTAGCTCAGTTGGTAAAGAATCTGCCTGCAATGCAGGAGACCATGGTTCAATTCCTGGGTCAGGAAGATTCCCCTGGAGAAGGGATAGGCTACCCACTCCAGTATTCTTGGGTTTCCCTTATAGCTTAGCTGATAAAGACTCCTCCTGCAATGCGGGAGAACTGGCTTCTATCCCTGGGTTGGGAAGATCCCCTGAAGCAGAGAAAGGCTACTGACTCCAGTATTCTGGCCTGGAGAATTCCATGAACTGTATAGTCCATGGGGTCACAAAGAGTCAGACACAACTGAGGGACTTTCACTTTTCACTTTTATACATGTTTTTGACCAACCATTTACTCTTTGTAGCAGCTTTTTCTAGAGAGAGGGAGGTGATACGGAGAGAAGGGTAGTGGTGAGAACATGAGTCACAGACACTCTGGAGTGGAGGAGAAGAGAAGAATGAAGATTCAGAGAATTCTGGAGCTAGAAGACAATTTTAAGATGATCTGGTCCAAGTCCCCTCATTGGTCCGGCACGGGGACTGGGAACTAGAGAAGTGACTTGTTCAGCGTCAAGACCAGCTCTGGCAGAGAGGGTAGGAACCCTGACCCCCTAATCCCTGGCCCTGCCCTGGCCCACGGGGATGTGGAAGCAGGCGTGCTGACGCTCAGCTGTTTAGCTGTTTACCTGCCAGCCTCTACCTGGTCTCCTGGTTCTCAGGCTACCGATGAATTCTGCTGTTTCTGGAACTTCTCTTCTTTCTGCCTCCATTCTTGACTTACTCATTCCTCCCTCTGAATCCACCTTTCCCTTGACCTCCTGCTGTCTCTCTCTTCCTCGGCCCTGAGCTCCAGCAGCCCCATGGGCTTTGCGTACCTTCCGCCATGGTGGCTGCCTCTGGCTCCCAGGCTGCTCCGCACAGAACAGCTGGACGGCCTGCAGTGTCAGGAAACTGGTCCTGGTGTGTCTGCTTCCCCTTCCATCCTCAAGACTCCAGCAGACACTGAAGGCGGGGAGGCTGCTGCACTGCCACCTGCTTACTGGGCAGATCACAACTGGTTTTCTCACTTGCCCTCAGGTTTCTCTTGGCAGTGTTGCTTGGCTGAGAGGAAATATGGAGGCCAATGAACTGTCAGGGCCTTGTGCCATGTGGGCCTTTGGTAGCTCTTGGGCAATGGGGCATTCCCTGGCGAGTACTGTGCTGTGACGGGGAAGCCGGGTGGGAGAGGTGGGCTAATAGGGCCTCTAGGAAGAGGGAAGAGGCCTGTGTCCCTGCAGGAAGGAATATCAGAGTCCCAGGACTGTAGATCTCCTAAGAGAACTCTCCAGACTAGAACTCTGCTTGGCACCTGAGCCCTCTCTTTTATCCTGAAGAGTCACTTTCTGGACATCATGTGCAGACAGAACCCACTCTTGGTATGACTTGTTGGTATTCGTTTTCTGGTGAAGATACTGTCTTGAGTGAGATATGTCTGGTCCAAAGTGAAAGTGTTAGTCTCTCAGTCGTATCGAACTCTTTGCGACCCCATGGACTGTAGCCCGTCAGGCTTCTCTGTCCATGGGATTTCCCAGGCAAGAATACTGGAGTGGGTTGCCATATCCTTCTCCATGTCTGGTCCAAGGTAAATTGCAAATAAAAGCAGTAGAAGAAAGCTTGGGAAGATTCATGGAGGAGTTTGGGAAATAAGTAAGAGAGTGAGAATGCCAATGATGACCTTGATTTTAGTAAGACAAGTACAAGTCTTTGGAGGAAGAAAATCACAGATGGGAGAAGAGAAATGGAAGGAGCAGGGAAGGGCTTCTCATAGGGAGTGGGTGGGATACTCGAAGCCCCCTGCTCCCGCATTGGCCCTACATTTCCCTGCTATGGGACATTTCCCCCTGCTTCCCTTGCTTTCTGGGTCCCTAAATTTCCCTTCTCGGGAACCTCATTTGCCAGCATCCGTCCACTCTCTGTCAGCTCTCTCTGTCCCCAGCCAGTTCATATAGTGTGTATACACGTACATACACAATTCACTGTCTGACACCCCTGCACCCACCTTCAGTCCAGAAAGGAACTCCTCCCCTCTCCTCTTCCTCCTGCATCTCTGGTCTTGGTGAGTGAGGACAGTGTCCACCCAGTCACTCAAGGGGAGACTCCTTATCCTTCTCTGTCTTCCTGCCCTCTCTTAGCCTAGCAGTCGCTAAGCCCTGTCCAGTCCAACTCCTGGTTAATCCTGCTGCTGCTGCTGCTAAGTCACTTCAGTTGTGTCCAACTCTGTGCAACCCCATAGACGGCAGCCCACCAGGCTCCCCTGTCCCTGGGCTTCTCCAGGCAAGAGTACTGGAGTGGGGTGCCATTGCCTTCTCCTACTTAACTCCTAAAACTGGCCCCTCTTCCCTGTGCCCTTACCCCTACCTTCATTGAACCCCCTTGCCTGAACAGCAACTCCTAGCCAGTCTCCCACCCATTCTTCTTCCGAATGAGCCTTCTTCCAAACTTCCGAAATAAATTTTCTGAAGTGCCGATCCAACCAGGCTGCTCTCTGCTTTAGATCCAACAGACAGTGAAGTCCAAACTTCTTAAAATCACTTTCAGAGCCCTTCAAGATCTTTCCCCTCTTGCCTGAAGTCCAGGGAGGCCAAACCCCTTCAGTTCTGGCCCCCCGGTTCTCCCATGCTTGCGTTGTGCTCTCTCTCTTTCTCTCTCTGAAACCTTCACCCCTCACTTGTCTACTTTCTGCATCCAAGCTCCAGCTTCCTGACCCTCTCTTTACCACACCAGGTGCTTAGGGCTGCTTCCTTTTACATTCTTTATCAGTCTAATCCCATTTGACATTATAAATATTTACCTATCTTTCCCCCAGTTCCCCTTGAGGGCATGGCCTGTGTCTTATTGCCATACAGGGCTTAACCATGGTAGTGGTTAATAGTAAAACCTGGAGAACTAACTAGTAATAACTTTCAAAGAACTGCTTTGGTCTTTCATGTGCAACTATCCCACTTAATCTTCACACTGTTTTCTGATGTCTTTAATATTGTGCCTCACCACTTACAGATACACTTTCTCATTTGAACCTCACAGCAACCCTCTGAGGGAAGGAGGGCTGGCACTGCTATTATTGTTGTTAGCATTTTGCACCCGAGGGAGCCAGGACTTCTTCCCAGAGTTCTTTGCTTTAAATCAGCATGGACCCCAAAAACCCCCTGCCAAAAGGACCTGAGAACAACAGTCTCCATGGACGCCTCAGGCCACAGGAAGACTAGCAGTCGGGAGCCAGGGTGCTTGTCTGGTTGTGCCTCTTTGTTCCACAGCCCCAGCACTTCTTTTGCCAGTTTATCTGTGG
Source organism: Capricornis sumatraensis (assembly GCF_032405125.1). Taxonomy (NCBI): domain Eukaryota; kingdom Metazoa; phylum Chordata; class Mammalia; order Artiodactyla; family Bovidae; genus Capricornis; species Capricornis sumatraensis. Next base: position 62,103,512 of record NC_091087.1, read on the forward strand.
GTGCCAGTGCCTGAGCCGCCCGGCCCCACAGGGAATTAGGGTGAGGACAGAGAGGCAGGGTTGCTCAGGACCTAACCTCAGGGTGTGTGGTGGCAGTGGGCATAGACGCATGTCTTGGGGATGGGACCTTTGAGACTGTCAGGCTCGTCCAAACGAGGTGGGAAAACGAAGCCAGACAGGCTCACCACGTGAAAACAAGAAAAGAGAAGAACATACAGAGTATGTTTTTTAAGCCAGTTTTTAGGTGGGGAGAGAGGAAATTATTTGAAAGGTCAACTGGGAAGGCCGAGGTGGCTAATATCCCCACCCCCTCAGAGGCCCCGGGACACCCAGGGAGAAGCCAGTCTACTGTTCCCCCTCCAGTGACACAAATGACCCAGCCAGGGAGCCCTATGCCACCAGACTTCCTGGGCGGGAGGGGCAATGACTAAACAAAGGAGGACTGGCACTCAGCAGACCAGCAAGGTTTCAGATTTCGGCAGGCGCCAGCCCAGGTTCCGGGTCCCCCGCCCCAGGGGAGGGCGGGAAGCCACCCGGAACACTGCAGAGATAAGCACTTAATGGGGACGGGTGTAGCTGGCACCCAGGGTGGAGTGCAGGTGTGCAGGCTCCTGCCCGACCTGCCCAAAGCAAAATAAATGAAAAGCAGAGAGGAGGAAGCGGGGAGGGGAGGAGGGTGGCGAGAGGAAGCAAGTGAACCTGAGGAGCCACAGAGCAGGAGCAGGGAGGGGCGGCAGGTCTAAGGGCTCACCCTGAGAACTCACAGGGTGGTGCTCGCCTTCCCTGCGCTTCTGGATTTTCTCAGTCTCCCCGCGATGGAGCTAGGTCTAATTGCAATAATAACCTTAGTTTTTATTTTCTTATTGAGATATGACTGACATATAATATTGTATAAGTTTAAGGTGGGTTTCCCTGGCGGCTCAGACGGTAAAGAATCTGCCTGCAATGCAGGAGATCTGGGTTCAATCCCTGGGTCGGGAAGATCCCCTGGAGAAGGGAATGGCAACCCGTTCCAGTATTCTAGCCTGGGACATCCGAGGACAGAGAGCCTGGTGGGCCACAATCCATAGGATCACAAAGACTCGGACACAACTGAGCGACTAACACACACATGTAATGATAACTTTCAGAGACACAACGATGGCGGGGGGAAAGACCAGAAAGGTATGTGGCAAATGTTAGCAGAGAGTTCTTTTGGGATGGGGAAGCTATCAGTGATTTTTCTTTTGTTTCTTTTTCACTTTTCTGTTCTTTCCAAATTAGCTAAGATGAGCACACATGATCTGAAGAACTACAGGAACAAAATACAAAAGAGTGGCTCCCTATCCTTAAAATAACAAAAATACACCATATGAATGAAGGAGGGAGAAGCTGAGGGGCGTCAGTGTGACTTGGAACAGGAAGAAAAGATTCGGGACAGTTAGCGGGTGAGGGCCTAAGAAGGGGAAATACGGGGCCAGGGAATGTGAGGGCCTGTTTAGGGGGCAGCCTCTACGAAGTCCTTCCCAGTCGTCCTGGGACCGCCCTGAGTGGGCCCTGCCTCCCCGTCCCCAGGCTCTCAGGCCAGCAGCAGCTTCTGCCTGGTCCCCACAGTGCCGCAGTCACTGTCCTCCAAGAATCCTCCCAGGTCCCCTTCCCCAGACGTCCCTCCAGCCTCTGCTTGCAGACTTGCTAAGATGATTTAAATGAAGAGACCTGGGATCCAGCATTCCAGAAAGGCTAATTTAGAGGAAATCACAGCTCATTCTCTTGTGGCCGGGGCCCTTCTAGGAGGAGAGAGAAGACAGGAAGGGCCCAGCCACAGAGGACCATAAGCAGTAAGTAGCTTGTTAGCACAGAAAAAGAACACGGGTGATAAAGTATTTTTATTGTCTCTTCCCAAGATGCACAGAGCTTCCCTTCGCCCCCAGGTAGGCCAGGAAGAGGACAGCGGAGGAACAAAGATCAAACACACCTCCAGGAGGAGAAGAAGGCAAGGTGGGCCTGAGGGGTAGATAGGGGGACTGAAAGGGCTTCTGGAGATGGGGCAGGGAAGGAGTTGGGCAACTAGAGGGCCTGAGGAGGTGCGCGTGAGGCTCAAGGAGCCCTGGCTGCAGCAACAAGGATGTCCTTGTATCCCTTGATCTCTTTGATCTCGTTGCTGCTGACGAGGACTTGGAGCTGGCGGGGTCCGGCTTTGATGGGGTAGAGGTCCACTTGAATTTTGATAGTGTGTCCGGCCACCAGAGTCCCAAGGCTGCAGGTCAAAAAGGGCCTGTTAGAGCCTGGAGTAACTGCTGGGGTGAGTGTTCTGGATTCTGCTCTTGGTCAGTAAGCACCTCCCACCCCACCCCACCCTACCCCACCCATACCACCTACCGAGCTCAACCTTTTCTGGAGGAAGGTGGGAAGGTGGGGGCAAGGAGGCATCCTCCAGGAGTCTAAGGACCATCCTATGAGCCCACGAGACTCCCCTTGTCAAAGACCAGCAGGAGACAGGTGGGTGGCCACAGGACTTACTCATTTGATATCTGCCCGCTGACGAGGCCACTGCCCTCCAGCACCATTGTGCAGTGACTCAGAGCCACCGAGAGGGTGTTGGTGAGCGAGATGTGGACTCTCAGTGCCTTGCCCACCTCCGCCCTCTCAGACACCTGTGTGGAGAGGAAATAAGGATATCGTGGGGTCGTGGCCTTCTTCCTGCACTCGGTTCAGCAAACTCCATCCATCTGTTGACCACCAGGGACTGCTTATTTAGGGATTAAGATGCTGCAAGGGAGAGAACAGAAGCCCAGGGTATTCGTGGTTATCACATACCCTGGCCTGTCTTATAAGCTCACAGTACTTCTGGAAGCCACCGCCAATGGGGAATTGGCACCAAGGTAAAATCTATTCCCTCCCCATCATCTAGCTCAGGATGGCAGTTAGATTTCAACTTAAGTGCCAGCTCCAATCTGTTAGTTGTAACTGATAGGAATGCTTTGTTAAAAAGGATCTTAAGATTATCCTTCAGTTAAAAAATAAATAAATTTACAAAAAAAAAAAAAAAAGCATCTTGAGAATAATCCAGAGTCAGTGAGAGAGTTGTGATTGATTAGTAATGTCTGACACAGGCATGGGATTAGGAAGTGGTGTCATGCGTGCCATCCATATGCCACCAATGATGTCATTCTGAGGCCAAGGTCCCAAGAAATGTTAATGGCAGAGCCCAGACCTGACCCAGGTGTCCCAGACCCCAGCCAGGGTCTTTCTCCCACTCTGCTCTGTCTCCACGTACATCAGCAGACCCACTGAGTCTCCCCAGGTGTGCTCCATGCATCACCTGTGAGGGCTGTGTCATAGGGCAGTCATGGCCTTGGTCTGTGAGTGGGAGGCAGGGGTGCCATCCTACTCACTTCTTGAGCCCCAGTGCCTAGCACACTGCCAGCCATATGATGGCTATCTGGTAAACAAGTGTTGAACGGAAATGACTCGACCACCCAGATCCTACTGGGAGCGTGTTCTGGCTCAATCAAAGAATCACAGAAAAGGAACACATTGTGGCTCCCGTGGAACTCACAGAAAAGAAACGAGTCCTTTGTACTCTAGTGTGTGTGTGCCAGAGTTGAACAAGATCAAAATAGCTTTGGTATCCAGCAGAGTCATACAAATCATTCCATGGTTCCTTAGCAATATGCTCAGTCACACCCAATTCTTTGCAGCCCCATGGACTGTAGACTGCCAGGTTCCTCGGTCCATGGAATTTTCTAAGCGAGAATGCTGGAGTGGGTTGCCATTTCCTACTCTAGATCTTCCCAGCCCAGACATTGAACCTGCATCTCCTGCATCTCCTGCATCGGCAGGCAGATTCTTTACCACTGAGCCACCTGGGAATCTCCTTCTTACCAACGGGGACCAGTTAATAGCCTAGTTGGCATCTGATGTGTTTGCAGTGGATCCTGCTGTAACCAGGGCTCTGTGTGGTGGGCAGGGCCTCATCACAGCCCCAGGCTCGTGTCTGCTCTTGTGATTCTGCCCACTGTTCCCCCCGCCCACACCCCCCACTCCGTGGGAGGCTGCCTGATGACCTCACAGCCCAGCAGAAAACTGTCAGGTGGCCAGATGGTTTATGACGTGGAGCCACTCAGTTCTCATTCCCATCGGGATGGAGAGTGCTGTTGACAAATCCTCCAGGTGCACAGGCAGGTGAGGATTAGGCAGTGGGCGAGTCTTTCAGGTAAGAGGGGAGAGTGGGGGAAGGAGGCTTCAGAGGAAGGAAAACGCTGGTAACAGGAGCTGGGCATCGTCCCCGCCCTCCTCCACTGACCCGTCCTCCACCTGTGTTCATTCCCTGTGCAGTGGCCCGCCAGCCCCTCAGGCCTCTGAACTGGAGATGTGAGGCTCACCTTTCATTTGTTTCCCTCTTCCTTGTCACCCCTGTCTTATCAGGTGACAAGGAATTTGGCCTGAGTCTCTCTCAAAACTGTCTCCTCTCCTCCGTCTTCCAGACACTGCCTTTCTTGTCTCTTTGCCTTAAAATGCATTATTCTCTAGAGTGTCTTCCTATGCATCCTCCATAAAATGTCACCTCCCCTGGGAAGCGTTCCATTTGCACAGAGCACAGAGACCACACCATACTGCACTCTAATCATCCATTTGGTGTCCAGGGTGGGGACTGTGTCTTGTTAGCTGCTGTACCCCCGGCCCCTGGGTTGGCTGAGTCAGAGGGCACCCCCCCAGCCCCTGCTCTGTCCAGATGCCTTACCTCAATAGATAAGTGGGGAGGCTCCAGGGAGATATCTTTTAAAACCAGCATGGACCTCCCTGTCTCCTCCACTTTGGCAATGCCAGACACACGGATCAGCTTTTCATCCGTCAGCTTGTTTCTGTAATTGTTGTAAGGTAGCGAGAGCGGCCACTGTATATCTAAGCACAGACAAAATGCATTTTGAGTCCAGGAATGGGTCTCAGAAAGAAAGAGAGTGAAAATGTGTATGTGTGTGAGAGAGAATGAGTGTGCGTCTACGTGTGTGTGTGTGTGAGAAAGAGATGGTGTTCACCCGACACCCCAGCCCCCCGAGGTCACTGCTGTGTTTCCCTGGTGGCAGCATCAGAGGTATAGTACCTGGCATTCAACCTCCTGTCAACAGCAGCTTCACTGCCCGATGTATGTGAGAGAGAGAGTGTCTGTGTGTGTGTGTACTGGGGGTGACTTGTTCATGGCCCCAAGCTCCCTTCCCTGTAGATGCCTTTCCAGGTCTGCCTCATACTCACCCTCCCCAAAGTCCAGGGTCAAGTGCACTTTCTGTCTCCAGAGGGGCTTCCGGGTACCACCGTTGTGCAGCAGAGTCTGTGCACAGAAGTCCACCACCAGGTGAATGGGCCCCTGGGGGTGGGCTCTGTCTGCCACCCTCCGGGCATGCAGCTTCAGCAGCAGGTCCTGGCCCCACTCAGGCTTCCTGGTCAGGTGAAGCTGCAGCTGTGCCGGCTGGCCCACAGCACCCCCAGACCCCAACAGATCTAGGAATGGTGAAGAGGTCCTCCGTACACCCAGCATTTTCTGGGAGGCCTTCATAAACACAGATCGCTCCTCAGGGGATCCTGACAGAAAGGAGAGCCAGGAAAGACATCAGTGGGGAGGATTCAAGAGGAACAATGACCTTCTTGGGGAAACAAGGCTCCCAGAAACTCCCAGACCCCCTCCCAAAGCCCCAACCCCAAAAATAGCTGCTGAAAGAGATGATACAGCCTCACAGCTGAGAACACGGGGATGGGTATTGCTGGCCGCTGGGCTCAAACCCTCGCTCCGTCATGGTCCCTTCACCTCTTGGTGCAGGGCTCTGTCACATTCAGCCCAGGGATATCTCCTTGCCTCACAGAGTTGCCAAATATTGGGGTTAAATGAGCTCCTGAATATAAGCACTGGACGCTGTTCTTAGTCGTCTTTTGAGGAGGAGGTGGTTGGGTTAGGTGGTGATGGTTTACACATGAGAGTCATCTTCAAACCCCTTGCCAGGCAAGCAAAGGAGGTAAGAGCTGCCCCCCTCCCTGAAAATCCTGGGGTCCCAGGCACCTTCTGGGTACTTGTAGGAGCTGCTGATGTTCTCGCGCTGGTCTGACCCTACCATCTTGGTGCTGATTTCCTTCCCGATGGAACTGGTGTTATGGGCCAGGATTTCCTGGGCCTGGCCATCCTTCAATAGCCAAACGACTTCATCAGCGTTCACCTCGGCGTACACAAATGGGGTATCGTAAGGCAGGTGGATCTCCCCTTCCCGGATGGCCTTCACGGAGGCAGGGCCACAGCGAAACAGCCCTGGGCAGGGAACAGGAGTGGTGGACCACTAACTCGGCTGCTGACAGGTGGGCTAGGGCAAGTGGGGCATGGCCGTGGGAGGCAAAGGAGGGAGGTGGGATGGGGAGAGGCGGTGGCATCAGTGAGCCTCCTCCACAGGGTGCTCTCCAGTTCCCACGAATTCATCTGATGCTCACAGCCACCCTGGGAAGCATCATCCTCATCTTCCCTCCTTTACAGGGGAGCAAATGACTGAGAGGTCCGGTGACTCACTGGCCCACCCAGCTGTCAATGGCAAAGTTAGACCCCGGACCCGAAGTTGTCTCTGCTACGACTTTGAAAAGTGGACGAAGTGGGACAGGCATCGCTCCCTTTTGGCCTCCTGCTCACGGGGTCAGTCACTTTGACTGGCCTCTCCACAGAGTGCAGGCCCTTCCACAGTGGTCTTCACTCACCGCTGCTGGTTTGCTGAGGAGTAGGGTCCAGAACCTGCCACCCGTTGTATCCTGGAGGGAGGTCTTTCCGGATCATCCAGCACTCATTCCAGACATGGAAATTCCTGCAGAAGGCAGTAAGGAGAAAAGGGCTCACATTTTCAGAGGATTTGCCAGGCATCAGACCCTACGCTGAGTGTTTTATATCATTGTTTCTTCGATGTTGTTTACATTTGGAAGTAATTTCAAGCTTACAGTAAAGTTGCAAGACTAGGATAAACACCACCCATATACCCAGTTCATCTATTGTTAGCATTTTGCTCCATTCGCTTTAGCACTGGCCTTCTTTCAGATGGAGATTTCCTAGAACAGGGATCTTCCTTTACCTAGTCTTATACAGTTCTCAACTTCACACATTTAATATTTATACTTTATCCACCTTATTGTCTATTTTTCAGTGTTGTCAGTTGACCTGATTATGTCCTTTATGGCATTTTTTTTCCACCCAGTGCAGGATCACACATTGCATTTAGTTGGGCAATACCCTTAGTGTCCTTTGAACTGGAAGAGTTCCGCAGGCTCTGTTTTTATCACGTTGACATTTTGAACATAGTCTTGATTGATTGATTTTTATCAGAGTGGTCCTCATTTTGGACTCGCCTGATGTTTCCTCATGATTAGGTTCAGGCTGTGTGTTCACAGACAGAATTCTACAGGACTGTATGTCCTCCCCAGATAAACTACTGCTCGTTGAGCCAGAGAAGTTTCAGCCCTCGAGCAGCTCAGAGAGGGAGGGAGTGCTAGGGACAGCAGCTAATCCTCATACAATTCAAAGGTCTTACCTGGAAACTGGCTGGAAAAGCAAAAACAGGAAATCAGATTTGGGGTAGAAGAGAGGAGAAAGGAGCCAGGGGAAGCAACGGGAGGTCCAAAAATAAAGGGACACACAGAGACACACACGGATGCCAGCCAGGAGGGAGACTGGGGCAGGGAGAGGAGAGGTCGAGAGAGACCGGAGTAAGTATGCAGAGACAGCTAGTCCTGGCTTTGCCCTGAGAGAGAAACAGAGAAATATGCAGACAGACAGAAAGGCTCAATGAAGGAAGAAGAAGATGAGGTCAGTATTCAGAGGGCTCACAATCTGTTCATTTGGTTGCCAACCTCAGAGTACATTAACTCGTAGTCTTCTATGTCTGAAATGAGCTTGATGTGATGATCTGATTAGCCAGAACAGCTTTCTGGCTGAGGACTGGCTGAGCACTGGCAACAATGTATGGGGCAGTATTTCCTTAAGGCCAGAAAGCATCACATCAGAAAGCATCAGAATTTTCCTGCCCTACCTGGAACAGAGCAGAGATCTGCAGGAGACAGTGCCCCTTACCATATTTTGTCTCGCTTCTGAGTTGGCAGCATCTCTGCATGTTGGTCATAGTAGGTGTCGATGGTCAAGTTTGCATCCGAGTTGTGTGCAGAACGGAAATTGGAAACAACACGTGTTGGAACACCTAAGCATCTCATTACTAAAGAGAGGAAACGCATGGGGAATTACCAAATCCGTTTCAAGCAGAATCACTGGTCTCACGTACATACTTTCTCACTTTTAAGCTGGAGGAGAGAAAAAAGCCAAAGTGCTTACAGGTTAAACCTTCTTGCAGGTTATACCTCCTTTATCCTCAGAGCACCGCACCCAGGCCCAGAATCCTTGCGGCCTACCTGTCCTATCCATGGTTTCCATTCCACCAGGAGAAAGAAATCACTTGAGGGTCACTTAAAACAATTAACAACAACCCAATTGATCATTGAGGGCTTTTCCCATTCAGCAGCTTTCCAAACCAAAAGCAGAGAACCTAAGCATTTGATAATTTGAAAGAAAAGAAAAAAAAAATGAGACCCGTGCTGTGTTCAGAAGAGAAGCAGTGTGACCTTAAGTAGACAGTCCTTAGCTTGTATGTAACAAAATGGAGTTGGACCCGATGATTTTCAGTTCTGAAATTCTGGATCTGTAACTCAATTCAAATGAAAGGGTTTGAAGCAGGTAAGAAAGAAATCAGAGTATGGATAGAAGAGCAGGATAGATTTATAGAGATACGCAGAAGACATCAGCGACAAAGGGAATCTTGCATGGACAGTGAGGGAATGACCATCTTCGATAAGACAACAGCACCCTCTTGTGGCTTCTTAGGAATCATCCTGGAGAAGGAAATAGCAACCCATTCCTACTGCCGCCACCAGACACACCTACCAGGGGCAGAAGAAATTAAGCCAAGAGCCAGATGTGACCTTTGAAACCCAGGCCCCCACCTCTACAGGCAAGGTGAGGAGTTTAGAGAGAGGTTTATCCCACCCCTAAGGAGCCTGGCATGATGCCGTACATGGGGTCACGAAGAGTCAGACATGATTTAGCTACTGAACAATGCTTCTTAGGAGCAAATGGTCCCCATTGAGGCTGCTGTGGGGATGTCAATGCTTTGAAATGTAAGAGGACTATTAAGATTGGCCAGTCTTTTTGTTTCAATTCATTCAAGTGCCCCAAAGGATGCCACCTGTCTGCAATCACCTGTCCACTCCCAGCACAGCTCCTGGGCTTTTCACAAATCTTTGGCAGGGGTGAGAGTCAGACCAGGGCTGAGAGTGGCCAGAGGTAACAGCAGAAGCACCTCTCCCCTCATGCAAAGGCTGTAGATTCTAGGGCCTGGCCGTGGAGAGGCCCAGACGTGGAGCAAAGATGCAGATCCAGACCTTCTCCCTCTCTTCGCAGAGTCGAAAGGCCTAAGCCCTCCTCCTTAACTCCTGCCTGATCAGGGACATCCCAGCCTAAGGCCCATCTGGCTGTACTAAGTGCGGCCACTGTGCTGAGCATTTTCCAGTGAAAACGAACGAGCACAAGGAGGTCCCTTGATTTCAGCGCTCATATGTAAACCTCTCTGCTGTCTGCAGCACCTGTACATAACTGCGAAGCTGTGTTGCCCTTCTCGTAAAAGTCTGGAACTTCGGCCCCCGTCTCTGCCCTTCCCATTCTGCGCTCCCTCATTCTCCAACTCAGAGTCAACATATCGGTTCAGTCAACATTTCTCGAGCCTCACAGTGGAACAGGCAGCACTGTGCCAGGTACTCCTGCCTCTTGGGGGAGGATAAACAGGCACCACAGTGCTTTCCATCTTTCCCTCATATCCACAGGTAATATGACTGATGACCAGGGACTAAATCATAAGTAACTGATAAGTGTATAAAACATGGATGCTCCTTAAGGGTAGTTAACAAAGTAGTAAATCTCTTAATAACTCCTCAAGAATCTCTCAGTGGTGTTTGGGAGCCAGCAGCTCTGCCTACAGGTGAGATGAGGTTTTCCCAGATCATCTTCTGGCATCTCAAGCTTACCCCAACTTGCCCCTGACCCCAGGCTCATCTTGAGCTGAGGAGCCTGATCTGCTGGCAGAAAGAAGCCACTTTTGCCTCCACTTTGGGACCAGAAGCTCCTCTATCCAGGTGACCATTCTAATAGTCTAACTGCTCCATCAAGGAGTCTGTGGAGTGACTGCAGCAGGTCAGCCCTTCACTGGATATTGCAGGATTCCCTGAGACTTGCGAGTGTGCTGTTTAAGAGCTGAATGTCCACGACTCCTTAGCCGTGGGGCTGTAGACAAGCCACAATTAACTGAGGTGAAGTAAAGACAATCCCAGCCCGACCTCAGAGGGTTATCATAAGGAGTCAACACCCATGGCGGATTCATGTCAATGTATGGCAAAACCAATACAGTATTGTAAAGTAAAATAAAGTAAAAATAAAAATTTAAAAAAAAAAAGAGTCAATAAGCGAGTTTGCATTCCCACCCCGCCCTCCTCACTCACCTGTACACATCACAGCTGCAAAGACCCAGCACTGCCCGTACTTCACAGGCTGCCCGCCCCTGGCCGCCCACTGCCGCAGGATGGCCACGCTGCCCGTCCACTCCAGGGGGCTGACCCCCCGGGAGTAGTCCTCTCCCCAGTTCCCCTGCAGCACGCCGCTGTCGTCGTTGCTGTTGATCTAAAGAGGACAGACAGATGAGTTTCTGTAGCGCCCGAGCTGGGGACGCTGGGGTGGGGCCGGGGAAGCTTCCAGTCTTACCATGGCGCTCACCACCCTGCAGATGTACACCACGTCGTTCCGCTGCGAGTAGTCTTTGGACGGGTTCTTTAAGAAGTACAGGCTCTTGTTCAGAATCTCAAAGCAGATATCTATGATGTCCTCTTCAAACTTGCCAGGGAAGTCACGGAAGAACAAAGAGAAGAATAAAAACGTCTAGAATTCTGAAGCCAACTCGGTAGCACTGACTTTTAGGGATGGTGTATATGTGGCGGGGGTAGGTGCTAAATATCAGACCAGGTCCTGCCTTCAAGGAGCTTATAAGTCAAGTTGGGAATGTGTCAGATTCAGGATTTGAAGAACTGACCTGTGTGTTTCTGATGGAAAATGCAAATGGAATTTAGAGAGATGTGAGTCAACTGAAAGGAGAAGACTGTTGGAGCCGGTGGGTTTGGAAGGACTAAGTAGACAGGAAGAGCTCTAGGTAGGGGTGTTCACTTGAGGTCGTTGGGTGCAGTGGATGCCAGAGACAAAGGCTCAGAGATTTTCTTTCTGGAGGACTTGTGGGGTTAGGAAACGATTGGATGGATAAATATAAGGCTAGGCATGTGAGGAGTGAGAAGAGCATGGAGAGCCTTGAAGTCAGGGAGAGAGTTCAGCATTGATGGTGTGGGCACAGAAGACAGTGTAGACGCAGGACATACAACATACATTTGTACATGCATCCTAAGCCTTTTGGCTATCAAATGCCCTGGTGGTTTTCCAAGTTTCAAAAAATAATACAGATTGTTAGGGAACAGGAAACTGATCTTCCTCAGCAAGGCTCCCTGCTTCCTGCCCCCACCCCACTCTTCCCTCCCAGGGTGTGTGGACAGGGCTGAGATGGTAGTGGGAGGCGGAGAGAAACTATCCTAGCCATGGCTGGAGGTGGAGTAGAAAAGTTGCTCAGAGTCAGTGATCCCCTGCTGTGTACTCTAACTGGATAATTGGTGTTATTAAAGAACTGCATTCATTATTTCAGTTACAGTAATGGATTGTGGTTTAATTTTTCAGAGAGTCATCATCTTTTAGAACTATAGTTGGAAGTATTAGTGAACTAAATGATGTGGTAATTTGCTTCCAGAAGATTCAGTGATGAGGTAGGAGGAATGGGGGAGAATACACCAGGGATCAGCAGTTTTTCTGTAAAGGACCAAAGAATAACTATTTTAGCCTTTGCAGGCCATAGAGTCTCAGTCTCCACACGCAATTCTGCCATTGTGGCGTGAAAGTAACTACAGATGCTACCTCAATGAATGGGCATACCCGTGTTTCAATAAAAGGGTATTATTAGACACTGAAGTTTGAACTTCATATAATTTGCACATCACAAAATACAGTCAGCCCTCTGTATCAGTGGGTTCCGCATCCATGGATTCAACCAATAGAATCAAAGATATTAGGGGAAAAAAATTCTGGAAAATTCCAAAAAAGCAAAACCTGAACTTGCTGCACAATTCCAGGAGCTATTTACATAGCATTTACATTGTTTTAGGTATTATAAGTATCTAGAGATGAGTTAAAAGTACATGCGAGGTTGTACGTAGGTTATATGCAAATATTGTACTATGCCATTTTATATAAGGGACTTGAGCATGCTTGTTTCTGGTATCTGTGGAGGCATCCTGAAACCAATGCCCTGAAAATACTGAAGGACGACTGTGTTCTTTTTTTTTTTTTTTAATTCTTATTTTTTGGCAGTTTGAAAAGTATGAAAACCATTCTAAGCTCTTGGGCCATGCAAAAACAGGCAGTGGGCCACAGGCTATAGTTTGTAAATCCTTGATACAGATGAAACGAGATTCACCATAAATTGATCACTGCTGAAGGTGAGAGGTTCATGGAGGTTCATTAGAGTAGCCTGTCTACTTGCATTATGCTTTAAGTTTTTCATACAAAATATTAAAAACTGAGAAGAAAAAGCATTTCCCCTTCCTTCCTTGCGCCTCTCACTCCAGCACTACACACCCTGACTTCTGTTAGCGGTACTTCACAAGCTAACAGAGTTGTCTAAGGCCCACTTCAGCTGACAGTGTTACCTGCCCGTAGTTCCAGGGCCAGGGGGTGATGAATCTTTCATGACCCTTGTAAACAAAGCCATAGTCCATCATGATATACTCCTGCAGCAGCGTTTCACTTGGCAGGTAGACGTCGTCCTCTGAGCAGATAAGAGTAGCAGAGGGGACAAAGCCCCGAACCAAAAAATAAACAGTAACAAAATTAAAAAACAGTAACGACAGTATCTTCCTGGATAATCAGAGAAGCAATGGGTTGATGGCAATAGACATCAAGACTGGGCTCCTTAAAAGTCTCTGTGCTTTTCTAGAGGCCAGAGATATAAGCTACACTTTATTTATTTTTTTTTTTATATATTTTTTTATTTTTTTTTTATTAAATTTTAAAATCTTTAATTCTTACATGTGTTCCCAAACATGAAACCCCCTCCCACCTCCCTCCCCATAACATCTCTGTGGGTGATCCCCATGCACCAGCCCCAAGCATGCTGTATCCTGCGTCAGACATAGACTGGCGATTCAATTCTTACATGATAGTATACAAGACATACGGATGGCTAACAAACACATGAAAAGATGCTCAACATCACTCATTATCAGAGAAATGCAAATCAAAACCACAATGAGGTACCACTTCACACCAGTCAGAATGGCTGCGATCCAAAAATCTGCAAGCAATAAATGCTGGAGAGGGTGTGGAGAAAAGGGAACCCTCCTACACTGTTGGTGGGAATGCAAACTAGTACAGCCACTATGGAGAACAGTGTGGAGATTCCTTAAAAAATTGCAAATAGAACTACCTTATGACCCAGCAATCCCACTGCTGGGTATACACACCGAGGAAACCAGAATTGAAAGAGACACATGTACCCCAATGTTCATCGCAGCACTGTTTATAATAGCCAGGACATGGAAACAACCTAGATGTCCATCAGCAGATGAATGGATAAGAAAGCTTTGGTACATGTACACAATGGAGTATTACTCAGCCGTTAAAAAGAATTCATTTGAATCAGTTCTGATGAGATGGATGAAACTGAAGCCGATTATACAGAGTGAAGTAAGCCAGAAAGAAAAACACCAATACAGTATACTAACACATATATATGGAATTTAGAAAGATGGCAATGACGACCCTGTATGCAAGACAGGAAAAAAGACACAGCTGTGTATAACGGACTTTTGGACTCAGAGAGAGAGGGAGAGGGCAGGATGATTTGGGAGAATGGCATTCTATCATGTATACTATCATGTAAGCTACACTTTAGAAAAAGATTATCTTCTCTTGGTTTTAAAAGCAGCCAGCTGGTCATAGAGATTTGGAAAATATGGATGACGGAAAGAGGAGAGTGAAGCTCACCCCTTCCCACTACTGAGACGCTCGTCATTATATTTTGGTGTAAACTGTCTGCACTTTCTTTTTCTGCACATATGTGTAATTAAGGTCATATGTGTTCCATTCCCTAATCGATTTCATTTAACATCAAGCCATGACCTTTTTTTATCATCCCATTAAAAATTCTCTGTTAAGGTGATTTTTAGTGAGCACATGGTAACACATTGCATAGATCTCCAGCAGTTTATCTTCGGGACTTTCTAAGTAGACCCTCACAGATCATTCCCAATGGATCAGTTAGCATTACAACCTGTGAACACATTATACCTGCACTCCAAGGGTTAAAAAGTAGGATGAAGGTCCCCAGAGGGTGGGTCGTGCTATGACTTGGGCCCTGAGAGAGCTCTATCTTCAGAGAGTAGGGACCAATGACTGCACTGGGTGGTGTAAAAAGGGAGACATAGAGCGAGTTGGCATGAACGGTGAAGTCGGAAGCACTCCAGCCGTTGCCTTGTCGGGCTTGGGTGAGCAAGAAGGTGGCTCGGGTTCCCAGCAGCTCCTTGGGTGCTGGTCCTGTGTGAGAGAGAAAGACCCTGAAGTGAGGCTCAAAATCTATGTGACCTGATTGCAGGGGAACTGGAAGGACCCTTACCTCCTCCCACAACTTGCTAATCCTTTTACTGACACTAGATGTCCTTGGACAAACACTTAACATCTGTGTAGTGATAGTCATGTCAGACTCTTTGCAACCCCATGGACTGTAGCTCACCAGGCTCCTCTGTCCATGGGATTTCCCAGGCAAGAATATTGGAGTGGGTAGCCATTCTGTTCTCCAGGGGATCTTTCCAACCCAGGGATCAAACCCAGGTCTATTGCATTGCAGGCATATTCTTTATCAAGTGCGTGCATGCTAAGTCACTTCAGTCGTTTCTGACTCTTTGCAACCCTATGGACCATAGCCCACCAGGCTTCTCTGTCCATGGAATTATCCAGGCAAGAATACTGGAGTGTGTTGCCATGCCCTCCTCCAGGGGATCTTCCCGATCCAGGGATCAGCAGCTGCATTGGCAGGTGGGTTCTTTACCACTAGTGTCACCTGGGAAGCCCTTTTCCAATGTAGGCCTCAGTTTTTTTGTTTGTTTTTATTCTATAAAATGGGATCATAGTAGTATCCACCTGAAAGTCTTGTCATGGATTAGATGAGATAATGTGCAAGATAACGTGCATGAATTTGTAGCACAGTGCCTGTTGCATATTTAAAAGTTGTCTGTTATTATCACAACTTTAGTTGGCTGAGTCAGCCAGATCTTAAGTGCACTAATAGGAATCTGGGGGTCCCAGGAGAAGAGAGAGAGGGTGGTTCAGAAAGGAGAGGCAGGGGCCCTACAGATGAACTTTGCCTTGGGGAGGGGTGGGCTTACCTGTCTCAGCCACAAAGGTGATGGAGTCCTTCTTCAAGTGGAAGGGGCGGTTGAAATGCAGCTGGATGGTGAAGGACTGGCTACGGCGCACAATGAGCCGCTGGAGGCCCATCTCCTGTGTGTGATGCTCCTGGTTGTTCTTGGCGCTCTGCAGGTCAACGGACCTGAGCTCCAAGGCTGCCACTGGGGGGTGAGATGGGGCAAGGGGACAGCTGTGGCTTCCTGGGCTCAGCATCCCCAACACTTCTTGACATTTCTGTTGCACCTGGCTCTAATTTGGCTATGATTGCTGTCCAGATCTTAGACCTCTGCACCCTGCTGCCTAGTTTCAGGACTCAGCAATTTAGCACAGTGATTCCAGTGACCTCTGAACCTAGCTCAAGAACTGAGGTCCTAGACAACACAACAATTCCAGATAACTGAAACTTAACCCTTGAAGTGCCATCTTGTGGTCTTAATCGCTTTGGTTGACAAGCTTTCTAAAAATTACTCTATTATCCTGATGATAGAAGAAAGAGCATACTAGAATTTTGTAAGAATTAAGTCAGACTGGCGGCTACAGTCCACAGAGTCCCAAAGAGGCAGACACAACTGAGCGACTAACACTTTCTAAGTCAAAGAAGTGACTGGAGGCTGGGACCTTAGCTACAGGCAAGTCCCTGCTTTAGGATGTGGGTGCAGGTGGGCACCACAAGGTTATTTACAACTTAATTTCTTACTTCTCAGCCACATTCCAGGTGGATGAAGGCACTGGCTGCTGCCTAATGTGTATACTTAGTGTATAATCTTAAAAGTCTCATAGCATAATAGTGCAAGAGTCGCCATCTTGGCTATGAGACCTTGAGCAAGTCAGTTAAGGTCCCTGGACATCAGTGTCCTCGGCTGAAAAATGGTGACAATGGTGTGCCCACCTCCTAGGGTTCATGTGGGCATTAAGTGAGGATTCACATGTAAAGGCCTTAGCACGGTGGCAGGTGCAGGGTGAGCACTCAGTCAGCAGCAGCTGCTCTTAGCACTGGTGCCTCAGGTTGTATTTGCTTCACTGTTTTTGCTGGTGATAAAAATTCATTCCGTCCTTTCCCCTCAGTAGTACATCAGTTATCTCAGTGGTTCTAAACGGGGGAATTTTTGCCCCCTGGAGGACATTTGGCAAAATCTGGAGACATTTTTGATTGTCACAACTTGGGGAGAGACTGCTACAGGCGTCTAGTGGGTAGTTGCTGGGGATGCTGCCAAACAGCCCCCTAAAGGAAAAACTCATGTTTGCTCCAGCCAGTTTTTGTGCCATTTGCAATTTGAACTCTTTTTTCACAAAAGTTCTTTACAATTTCACTAAATGAGTTCACTTTGATGGGTTTAGCCTGTCTTTGTTACCTGGCTGAATTTTTTTGAGTCCTAATTCTTTCACCCAAACACTTTCTCTCGCCATCTGGGAACTGGCTAAACTGTCTTCCAGGTTGTCATCCAAGTCTTCGGTCATACGCTGATTTAAGCATTAAGAGTTAAGTCCAAGGCCAGTGGAGTATCACCATTGGAGCTTCCTTCCACATGAACACTGAGCCATTGGGAAATACTCTGTAAGTAGAGTTGTTCAGCTAGCTGTGACTGCATCTAATTCTCTGTGTGGGGAAACTGGATTAGGTGGTTTTTTTTTTTTTTGATTCGGTGTTTTTAAATTTTCTTCACAGTCTAAAGTCAAATCCAGCTTTCATTTTGCATCTTTCTCACAAATTTGTCAAATATCTGGCTGAAAACAAAACGTGTACAATGCTCACTTGACCCCCTCTCCTAGTAACAATCTTTCCTTGAGGCAGATTCAAAGATGAGTCACTGGATCAAATAGTACAAAGTTTTCCAGCCTTTTAAATGTAACATAGGCACTTAAATAGTTATATTATTGGAACCAGAAAATTCAGGGCACAATCCAAGACAGATGACTGTGAATAATTAAACAGCATTTTGTAAACATGTCTAACCTATTAGTAGTTTGTGAAATCAATTTAGAGAAATGTGACCAGTATTTTTTTTTAAAGAGTAGAATAGAAAATATCACAATGCATCCTACATTAATTATATTCACTTAATATAATTATGCATTTAGCTCACTGAAGAGTTTTTCATGTCAAGGAGACAGTGACTTCAGAGAATAAAAGGGAGGGCCTTCAAGAGAGCAGGCAAAGAAAGCCAAGAGGATCAACAAGAAGTTCAACAAAACAGGAAATCAAGCAGAATCAATTAGTAAAAAAAACTGTGAAAAAACAACATAGTAACGCCCACAAGGCTGTCTTGCCTTGGCCACCAGCCCACAGGGGTTAATGACGAGTAAGATTAGAAGTAAGCCGCGGCTGCATGACTGCTGGTGCTTGACTAACACAAAGACAAGGATATAAAAGGATCAAAATATATCTCCAAGTACTATGAGCCTTAAAGTGAATAGAGACTTTAGAGCAGCTGTCTGCTTGCAATGAGCTCTGAGGTGCCAACCTCCTGACCTCAGAGACATCAAAACACTTAGATGTCCCATGTACCCCTCGGGTCTTGGCTCAGACGTAACCATCACACAGGCAGGGACTTTCCTTAACCACTGAACATGATGCCCCATCCCCTGCCCTATGATCATCTGCCATCACAACAGCCTTTTGACTTTCTGCAGAGCACACTTCATAGCATCTAGAATCAGTTTCAGGAAGCAGAAACCTTGGCCATCTTCTCACCCCTGGACCCTTCCCCCATTGCCTAGAATGAACCATTTTCCTAATTGCTGATAATTACAGCTGATATTCACTGAACACTTACCACATGCTAGGCACTGTCTGAAGCATTTGATGTGTCTGAAATCATTTTCATTCTCTCAGCCACTCTGGGATGGAGGTGTTCATATTGTCCCTGCCATGCAGCAAGGACAGAGCTGGGCTCAAACCCCCATAGGCTGGCTCTAGAGCCTGCCCCTTTAACCTGCACAATCTCCTGCCTTCCCTGGTGGGTGCTCGGAGATGTTTGCGTGAATGGATATGTGTGAAGTACAAGGAGAATAGCCTGGCAGATGACAGCAAGGCTGTAGAGGAGGAGAGAGAGAGGCCTTCGAGGGCAGCAGGGCCAGTATGAGGAGTGGCTTGACTCCAGGCTGAGATGCTGCTATTTGCTCAGTAGTAATGTGTCTAACTCTCCCTGATGGGAGGATAAAATGTTACACCTTTTTGAAGGCAGTTTATCAACATTTCTTATGAAATGAAAGGTTGCCTTGAAACAAATTCCATTGATCCACAAATTCCTCTGATCCACAAATTCCTCTTCTAGAAATTTTTCCTAAGAAAAATCATACTTTGTGTATAAAAGTATAAACATAAGGATATTCAATGCAACCCAAATATCCTACAAAAGGATTGGATGTTGTTGTTCAAGTTACTAAATTGTGTCCAACTCTTTATGATCCCATGGACTGCAGCATGCCAGGCTTCACTGTCCTTCACTATCTATCTCCTGGAGTTTGCTGAAACTCATGTCCATTGAGTCGATGATGCCATCTAACCATTTTATCCTCTGCTACCCTCTTCTTTTGCCTTCAATCTTTCCCAGCATAAGGGTCTTTTCCAATGAGTCAGCTCTTCACATCAGGTGGCCAAAGTAGTGAAGCTTTGGCTTCAGCATCAGTAATTCCAGTGAATATTCAGGGTTGAGTTCCCTTAGGATGGACTGGTTTGATCTCCCTGCAGTCCAAGGGACTCTCAAGAATCTTCTCCGGCACCACAGTTTGAAAGTATCAATTCTTTGGCGCTCAGCCTTCTTTATGGTCCAACTCTCACATCCATACATGACTACTGGAAAAACCATAGCTTTGACTAGACGGAACTTTGTTGGCAAAGTGATGTCTCTTCTTATTAAGATGCTTTCTAAGTTTGTCATAGCTTTCCTTCCAAGGAGCAAGTGTCTTTTAATTTCCTGACCACTGTCACTGTCCACAGTGATTTTGGAGCCCCCCACCATAAAATCTGTCACTGCTTCCACTTTTTCCCTTTCTATTTGCCATAAAGTGATGGGACTGGATGTCATGATCTTAGTTTTTTGAATGTTACATTTTTAGCCAGCTTTTTTAGAATTGAATATGTAAAGTTTATCCCTCTCATCCTAATGTAATCAACAAAAGGACAAAGGATATGGGGAAATAATTCATGCAACTTTAGAAAGCAACACAGAAAATTAAAAAAAAAAACATTATGTTAACAGATTAACTGCAGGTGGTAAAATTATGGGAAATTTTTCTTTCCTTTGAGTTTTTTTTCTGTCAGCCCAGCATTTGCTTTGAATATGTATTCCTTTTGTATTTAAGGAAAAGTGTTGCTTTGATTAAAGGGAGGTTTTTGAGGAGTGTCACGATCACAGCTGTGCTTCAGAATTAATCCAGACCAGAGGGAAACAAGACTAGGCTATGAAGGGCAGTAAGAATTCTATTGCAGTAATCTAGGCAAAGGCTAATGAGATCTCGGCAAAGGCGTGGGTAGGAAGAAAGGAGGAACCACCCTGGTGTATGCGAGCTAGTAAGCCTCTGGTGAAATACCTTGACGTCTTGGGCTTCCTAAGGCCTCGGCTAATTTGGATGCAGACTAGGGCAAGTTGAAAGAATCCACTGCCCACAACATCCCAGGCAAGCAGTAAAGGACTAGAAAGCTCCAGACAGAGGGAGTGAAGGGGACAAGACGGCCCTGGTACAGTCAGCAGAGGGCGTGGACACCCGCCGTTGAATGTCAGGTGGACTCGGCTCCTTACTTCTGCTGCCTTTGTCCCTGCAGTTAGTCCACTTCTCCATGTCTTTTCTTTTTCCACTTCCCATTGTTATTGTCAGTTTGGGACTTTGATTAACACTTCATTCTTTTTCATTTCTTCCCTTTTAAGAAATATGAAAGGGCACTTCTGTGTGAGAGCTTACAAAGATTTCTTTGTGATGAGATTACTACTGAGCATTTCTGTATAAGGATGACAATGTCTCACTACCTAAAGATGCAAGTCCAAAAACCTTAGCCAAGCAGTCAAAGCCCTCCACGATGGGGTCCTAACACATGTATCCAGCCTTACCTCCCAACAGCCGATAAATCAACTGTGCTTCCCTTGTGTGTATCGTGGCCTCCCAGTAGACTGTGGCCAGCTTTACCTCTGGATGGCCCTGCCTCTTCCCAGCCTGTGTATGTCCGTATTGTACCCATTCTTCAGGCAAACTCGGCATCCACTTCCTTACGAATCCTTCCCTGTTATTTTAGGATGGGGAGCATCTGTGACAAGTTTCATATCTCACTAACATTTACTGAGTGTTATTAAGCGCCAGGCTTTATGTGGGTTATGCATTATCTCCCTCTATCCCTACAACTACCCAACAAGATAATACGAATTCCGTATTACGGATGAGCAGACAGAGGATTCAGGAGGTTAAGTAACTTGCCCAGGATCACCTACCTAGTAAGTGGCAAAATTGTCATTTAAACCTAGACAGTTTGATTGTAGAACCTAGTTCTTAAGTTAGTTTGGAGGTTTTCACTTTTTTTTTTACTTTCCAAATAAATGACTATTGTAATTTATTCAAATAAAAACATAACAAACATACCTGAGAGGAGCAACTCTGGTGGAAGAACTGGGATGGGGGTTCCCTTGACTGCTCTGTAGAGCCCTATGGGTCTGAAGAACACAATGGAAACCACAGCCCCTCTTAACCTCCTCATCCTACGACGCCAGCAAATCAGGGAAGAACAAGCTCCGGCACCCACCTGGCCTTTTGCCCTGCTCTTTGATTTCTTAGCCTTTGAACCACTTATCTGTCAGTTAATCATGTACTACTACCTTGCTTCTTTGAAACATTGTTTTCATTTAATGGTGTCTACATGATTGTATTGTTTGATTGTTTCCATTCAGTACTCAGCAATTTTCAAATAGCTGCTGGCAGGACAAAAGTGTTACTTGACTGGCTGTACAAGTTAAATTATTAGGTCTTTTACAGCAAATGTAACAAAGGATGAATATCCATTATATATAAAAGTTGCCATAAATATTAATCAGAGAAATGCAATAATCAGAGAAATGCTATAATCAGAGAAGTGCAAATGAAAACAATAATGAGATTCCATCTTTGATCCATTCAGAAATGCTTAAAAGAATAACAGTCTATTTTGTGAGGGTATATGGAAATGGACTGTCTCCTATATTTCATATATGGTGTGAGGATAAATTCATACAGACTTTTTAGAGAAAATTGTTGATACTGAAGGGTAGCAAATTATGCCACCCCCAAATATACCACTTCAGGATAAAGATTATTTTGAGCTGAAGGCAACTGAGAAGCAGCAGATAAAAGAAAAGCTCTCTGACCTCCCCTATTTGCCTAAAAGGAGGACTTAATTTGCAAAGGTGCCCCCCCCCCCCCCCCGCACCCCATCCCCAGGCTTCCCTGGTGGCTCAGTGGTAAAGAATTTGCCTGCCAGTGCAGGAGATGCAAGAGACACGGGTTGGATCTCTGAGTTGGAAAGATCCCATGGAGCAGGAAATGGCAATCCATTCTGGTATTCTTGCCTGGAAAATTCCAGGGACAGGGGAACCTGGTGGGCTATAGTCCGTGGAGTCAAAAAGAATCAGAAGCAACTGACTGAGCACGCACACTCCCCCTCCCCTCTCTACTAGGAAGGACAGAAGTTAATCACCAGAGACAGTTCTAGACCCTCATCAATCCAGAGATAGCCCCAGTTCAGTTCAGTTCAGTTCAGTTCAGTTGTTCAGTCGTGTCTGACTCTTTGCGACCCCATGAATCGCAGCACACCAGGCCTCCCTGTCCATCACCAACTCCCGGAGTTCACTCAGACTCACGTTCATCGAGTCAGTGATGCCATCCAGCCATCTCATCCTCTGTCGTCCCCTTCTCCTCCTGCCCCCAATCCCTCCCAGCATCAGAGTCTTTTCCAATGAGTTAACACTTCGCATCAGGTGGCCAAAGTACTGGAGCTTCAGCTTTAGCATCATTCCTTCCAAAGAAATCCCAGGGCTGATCTCCTTCAGAATGGACTGGTTGGATCTCCTTGTAGTCCAAGGGACTCTCAAGAGTCTTCTCCAACACCACCGTTCAGAAGCATCAATTCTTCGGTGCTCAGCCTTCACAGTCCAACTCTCACATCCATACATGACCACAGGAAAAACCATAGGGATCTATATAGCACTGTATTAACTAACCCTTACCTTCTATTAGCTCCCTCCCATAATTTACCGCCCAACAATCTACTGCCCTAGAAACTCAAAGTCCTTTTCTTTTGTCCTTTCTGTAAAAATGCATGTTCTCTTGTTAACATGATGTATGAGCCCAAGTTCTCACCACCCCTTTGAGTTACTCATCACAGCATGCTTCTTTGCACATGTGCAGTTCACATGTTAATAAACTTCTTTTTTTCTGTTAATCTGTCATTTGCTGATCTAATTTATAGGTTCCCAGCCAACAAGCCTAACTGGGAGAGGGAAAAATGTTAAGTTTTCCCTCCTCTACAAATATCCGTTAAAACTTAAAGTCAATATTGTACTTGGTCTAATAGTTCTTCTTTTAGAAATATTTCACATAAGTATTTGTATACATATGCAAACTTATATTGACAGGGGCATGTATTGCAGCATTGTTTATAAGAGAAAAATATCGGAAACAATCTAAATGTCCAGGAATAAGGCATAGTACAAATAAATAAATTTATTAAAGAAATTGTATTTATATGCCCAGAATGGAAAACTATAATTATTTAGACCAATTGATAAACCAATATGTACCAGCCTGCAAAGATTTCTGAGATATATGATTAAGTTTTTTAAAAAGCAAGTCATCAAATAATATATATTATATAATCTTATTGTATAAAACAATTTTATATAACCTAGTGTTGTTTAAAAGCAGTTAACGAAATTGTTGACAGTTCTTTCCAATGAGGAAGGAGGAGGACTGGGAATACATTATACATAAAAGGGGACTTGGGAATTTTTATCCAAAAATATGTACTTTTTACCTTTTATAACAAGCATATTTTTTTGTGTGTATTACTTGTTTAGTTAAAGCATAATATTTTAAAAGATAATATGACATCTTAGGCTTACAGTAATGGGAGATAGCCAAGGGGGGAAATACCCTAGAATTTAGCACAAAAGTACCCTGGAATCTAGCATAACAACAAGTCTATGGAGAAGGCTCTACTAAACTCTGGCTTGTATAAAAATACCGTGTGCACCTCTAATTCCTAATAGTTCATGTAATATAGGATTTAGGACACAGCTTTAAGAAATGCACACTCCATCTTAGTCCCCTCGCCTGGCAGGCCCTGTTCTTCTCAGTCCCAGCAGCAGAGTGGCTGCAGCTCTGAGGCGGCCTGAGCTCAGGGGCCAGGACAGCTCTCTAAGGAGCGGCTGGACCAGGAGAGGTCTAGGGTCCTGGAGGTGGCCCTCCCTCAGCTCCAGAGTCAGCCATGGAAACGACCTCCCAAGTACCAAAGGCACCCTGTGGGCCTCCTCAGACCATCCAAAGTCATTCCAGTCCCAGGATGTTAAAGAAAAGATTGTCCATAGCTTCAAGGTTAAGCTGAATCCATTCAGAAGGAAAGGAATGACTGTAGGATTGTGCCAAGGTCTGATCAAAGGTGAGGAAATGGGAGGAAGGAGGCATATTGCGCAAGAAGGTAACAGCCTCAATCCAGGGTCTCCTGTCTCTGCTGTTCTCCTCCTCCCCTCGCCAAAGGTCTCCCTTCCCTTGACTTAGCACCTCCGAAAAGTTAGACTCCCAGTACTCACCCTCATCCATCTCCCTCCTTCTGTCAGCCAAGGCCCTTCAGCTAATCAGCATTAAGACTCTAGACCAAATTGCCTCTCTAAGTGTTTAGTCATCTCACGAGAACCTTTCCCTCCATCCTGAGGCGGGTGGGGCTACAATTTCCTCCTCCTCCTCCTCCTGGTACTCCTCCTGTTCTCAAGTTTCCCGTTGCTCCGGGTGCATCTTAGCTTAAGGAAACGAGCTTCTGTCGAAAGCCTTTTTTAAAATTGCTGAGGGATTTGTTTCTGAGGTCTTCTTTTTAAGGTCTCCTTTTTAAGCTGAGAAGACTCCACATGGAAGGCAAGGCTTGGTCTGGATCTGCCATTTTCTGCCTTTGTCACTTCAAGGCTTGGGACCCAGTTCACTCTAAGTCAAGGAGAGAGATGAGGAAGGAAGGAGCTACCCTCTGGAAGGTTATTCACGAAGAGCCATAGGACCAGAGAACTTTGCGTCCTGTATCTTTAATGAGTATATTAAAATGGTGAATTATTGTGCTATTGGTTAAGAGTGAAGCTGACAAACTTTCCAAGGAGAAGGGGGAATGCCTATAATATAAGGCTAACTGGAAGAAAAAAGCAGGATAGAAACAATGCAGCTTATTCCAATGTTGTAAAAACTGTTATTTGTGCAGGTGGACCCATTTTTAAAAGACAGAAGTAAATACCATAAACTGCTCTTTTGTGAGAGCAAATTGTGAATGTGATTTCTTGATTTATACTTTTCTTATTTAAACAAATCCAGAGTGCGAGGTAGGGCTTCCCTGGTGGCTCAAATGGTAAAGAATCTGCCTGCAATGCAGGAGACCCAGGTTTGATCCTTGGTTTGAAAAGATCCCCTGAAAAGGGAATGGCTACCCACTCCAGTACTCTTGCCTGGAGAATTCCGTGGACAGAGGAGCCTGGCAGGCTACAGCCCAAGGGGTCGTAAAAAGTCAGATGCAAATGAGTGACTGATGCGCACACACAGTGCAAGGGTAAGATGTTTTAATAAGGGAGGAAAACAAATTTTTTTTTTTTTTTTGCTGCACCTCTCCGTATGTGGGAGCTTAGTTTCCTGGCCAGGGATTAAACCCATGTCCGCTGAAGTGCAAACACAGAATCTTAACCACTGGACCACCAGGGACATCCCAGGAAAAAAAAAAAAAAAGTTTTTTTTGTTAAGAAAAAGTGAGAAAAGTAGGAGGAGGACCATGGCTGGAGATCTGGGCCTGAGTATTCAACCAGACTGACAGTTTACAGAGAGAAGCAGAAGCATCCAGTCAACAGTCCTGGAGGAAGTATTTAGTTTGGTAAAATAATAGTGCTGCAGAGAAAACAGAAAGATATTTACATATTTACTGATCATTGTCCAAGGTATGTAAGAGGCGCCTAATTGCCTGGGTTAATCTGTGTGATTCATCACAAATTTCTGGGCTTATTATAACGAAAGCTTTCTGTCATATCCTTTGCCTTTTTAAAATGTGTTGAGTGTATTTAAGGAAATAGTCCTAGTTGGATACACTGAACTCGCTCGTGTTGGGGGGCGGTATACATTTTGGTAAATTTCTTTCTCGTTATTTTATCTGTGCTGAGGTGGTTTGTTTTTTTCCCATAGTTGCAGCCATCCTGTATTTTAAGATAGAACTTGTTTAAAGTGATAATATCCATATAAGACAGTTTGCCATTCTACTTGAAAATATGGCCTTAAACAATATAATGACTTTTGCCTTGTAAAATAAGCTTTTATACTTTTAAATTTTATTTGTTTATTATTTATTCAAACCCTTCAATTCTTATTTGGGGGCTTATATGGGAAAAGAAGTTCTCCTAAAATAACTATAATATGTTTATCCAGGTTAACCAAACAATTTCCATTTTGTCAATCCTGTTGGCCCCATTAAGACTGAGTGTCCCAATTTCCAGTACTATTTTCCTTCCCTCCTTCCTTCATTTTTATAAGAATTGATGACTGTGATGTCGATGGCATCATGTTAGTAGTTTTGAGGCACACAAAGGTAGTAAAAGCTGATCTTTAACCTCTTGTTTAATATGTTGGTGAAGATAAAACACACACAAATAGTCTCTGCAAAGGACCCAGCCCTGAGTAGCAGGGTCAGAACTATGGGGGTCTTTTAGGGAGGAGCTCAGGAAAGGCTTTGTGATATGTGAGCAGCCACTGGTCATGAAGGATGAAGAGCATTTGAGAAAAACAGAGAGACAGAGAGAGAGAGATGGTAGGAAAAAGAATTTCCAGGTCAAAGGCACAGCTTGAACAAAGGAGGAAAATGGGGAAAGCTAGGGCTTCTTCTGAAACTGGCATGGGAATTGTCTGCATTGACCAAAGAGAATAAAAGCAAAGGGTCAGAGGCTTGGAGTTTCAAAATTGTAAAAAATAAATAATTAAATAAATGCTGTTTTTCCTTCACTGCTTTAGAAATTAAGAGTTCTATAGATGCTGGTGATTAGTTTTAAAACTTTAACATCCCCCATCAAATTGAGCTCTTGATTACTCCCAGCTTTATTACACTAAACCTTGGTTCTTGACCAACTCCATAAACCTGTCAGCTTCTTCTTTCTTTTTTTTAATTGAGGTATCATTGATTTACAATGTTGTGTTAATTTCTGCTGTACAGCAAAGTGACTCTGCTATACATACATACATATACATTCTTTTTTCTATTCTTTTCCATTATGCTTTATCCCAGGATATTAAATGTAGTTCCCACACCAGCCTCTTATATGTGCTTGTCACCCGGCCTGGAATGTAGCTAGGTAACTATATTGGGCAACTAATTTTTAATTAGGTTATAATCAATTGATTACGTTATGATCAATGTTCAGTACAGTTTTTATGGCCCAGCAATACCACTCCTGTGAATATATCTGGACAAAACCAATTCAAAAAGATACATGCACCCCTGTGTTCATAGAAGCACTGTTCACAATAGCCGGAACATGGAAGCAACCTCAGTGTCCATCGACAGACGAATGGAGAAAGATATGATACATATATACAATGCAATACTGCTCAGTCATAAAAAAGAACAAACTAATGCCATCTGTAGAAACATGGATGCAACTAGAGATTGTTATACTAGGTGAAGTAAGTCAGAAGGAGAAAGACAATATCACATGATATCACTTAGATGTGGAATCTAAAACACGGCACAAATGAACTTATCTACAAAACAGAAACAGACTCAGAGAACAGACTTGTGGTTGCCAAGGAGGAGGGAGGAAGGAGAGGGATGGAGCAGGAGTTTGGGGTTGGCAAGTGCAAACTATTATGTATCGAGAATGGATAAACAATGAGGTCCTCTGTAGGGACCTAATGTAGCACAGGGAACTATGTGCAGTCTCCTGTGATAAACCATAATGGAAAAGAGTATTAAAAAGAATGTGTATAGGTGTACAACTGAGTCACTTTACTGAACAGCAGAGATTGGCACAACACTGTAAATCAGCTACACTTCAGTTAAAAAATATTCATGATGGTTTTGCAAATCATGTTCTTTGACTGTATTATATCCTGTTTATAGATTCCCCCACCCCACCCCCCGTTAAAGACTAATGCCCAACACAGTCAAGTTTTACATTTAGTTTCAAGGGGAAAAAAGCCCTTGAAACATAGAATCATTTCTGTGTTGATAATAGACTAACCTCTATTAGGGTTAATCCACTCGATTTGTCCTACAAGACAGCAAGCTCTGAGATCTTTAACTCTAAAATAAATACAGACACATTATAATCCTCTCGTGGCTCCACACCCTTAATATGTGTTTACTGGGTTCTCCACTTGAAGATCCTGCAGTCACTTCAGATTCAGTATCTTCAAAATTGAACTCGCTAGCCCCACCCATCCCCCAGAAATTCATATAATTTCTTACTCATCTTTGTAAATATTACAAAATTTCGTTAGTTGTCTAGAACCTTCTATTTGAAGGTCTTGTGACCAAATGGAGAGAACAGAGGTGTCTGAATTAGGGAACCTGGTTTAGGATACTGCTCTAGCGCTTCTGAGATTGTTTGGCTTTAATGAACCTTGATCAAGGAAGTACTGATGAGAGCTTCAGCCCTGTGTAAAATGGGGCTGAGAGTGGTGCTCAGTTCATGGAGTTCTTTTGAGAATCAAGTGGATAGTGTTTGTGGAAGTGTTAAAGTGCTCTCCAAACATTAGCCAGTTTCACTGATAACAGTAATATTTATGATCCTTCCGATTGTGCGATTCATGTTGCGTGAAAGACCGTGTGTCAAGATCTGTTGTTAAGATGCTCAAGGAGACATTCATGACCACAGAGAAACTGTCATAGCCAAGGCCAGCCCCTCAATCTCAGTCTTGTCAGTACTCCTGGCTAGATTATCCTCAGGGGAACTGAGGAAACCATGGATAAGTGAACTGACTGGATCATACCCTGACTTGTCACTGGTTTGCATCGCTCCCCACATTCTGCCGCCACTTTCACGCTGACCACGTCTCCATCTGTATCGCCCTCAGTTCTACCTCTGATTTCTGATTTTTTTTGGTGGTGTGCCCAGTTGCCAAACGGAAGTCTTTCTCCAAGTCATACCCTTCTCTGGTCACGCTTTCTACCCACTCTCTAGGTCTCGGCAAAAATGTCAGTCCCCACAGAAGCTTTTGCTGACTAGCTGCGGCCCCACATTTGCTCTCTTGGACCTCCTGGATTCTTCTTCACAGCACTGATCACACTCTGAATTCATCTCCCCCTAGACTTTTCTGTCTTTCTGTGTGTCATCCGGATGATCCTACCTGATCCAACTAAGCCCTCTACAAAATAGCATGTTCTATGCTATCTAAATTAAAACAAACACCAGTCCTTTCCCTATGAAATCAGCAGGAAGTCGAGAAATTCCTGGGATCCCCTCCCCAGAAGTCCTAGAGCATCCCCAGGGTTGCTTACTGTTTTCCAGAAATCCTCCTGCTCTCCTGACAGCTGGTGCCTGCTTGAAGACTAGGAACTCAGCCTCACTCTTTTCAAGGATAAGTTAGCTGGCTCTGCCAGGCTAGAGGTTCTTGACCAACTCCATAAACCTGGAGGATGGCAAAGGCCTTCAGTTATAAGGCAGGGAGGGTGGGGCAGGAGGGCTTAGTGAAATCAGCCACACCTACCCGGGATCACTTCCTGAACCCCTGCTGCTGAGTCTGGGTTTCTATCCAGACAGCCCCTTCCTGGTAATGAAGTTGCACCTGTCTTGTCCTCACTTGCCTATCTGATCTCAGTCTGGACCACCCCTGGCCATCAAACTTGTTTTAATAACAACTAAACATCCAAGGGGAGTTAGTCATAGTTGGTTCCAGGATCTTCTTTTGCCCTTCAAAAATGATGGAGGAATTTTGTCTAAACAGCTAGAACTGGGTTGGAGATTATGCCTAGCAGACCCATCATTTTTTCAGCCAAAAATATTTTTATTCCTTTATTATATGTTAATCCCATCAATTATGCTACAATCATATTTTGTAACATCTTCAGGCTGCACATCCTCCACTTCTTTCCATTCCCACCCCAAAGCAAACATTGTCAGATCAATTCCCTGCTTAAACTCTTCCCTATCTTCTTATTCCCCTTAGAGTAAGATCCAAAAGATATAAAGCAGTCTCCAAGGCCCTGCCTGTTCCAACTTCTGTTTTCCTTCTCCTCTCTCTCTCTCTGCCATAGCTATTGTTCTTGTCACAAATCTTTGCCAAGCATCTAAGTGCCAGGTGCTGGGGATACAACAGAGAACGAGACTGATGATGTTATTGCCCTCGTGGAACTTAGATTTTAATGGGGGAGGGACTACATTTAAATTTAGAGTCAATGAACAATGAAGTGAATGGATAAATAGACAAAATATACTCAGGTGGGGATAACTGAAGAAAAACAATAAACAAGGGGATGAAAGAATATTTGGAGGCAAGATGCTACTTTAGATACTGATCTGAAGCTAAGTGATGAAACAAACCTAGTTGACTGAAAATAGGGGCAGGAAACAGAAAGTTCAAAGGCCCTAGGGCTGGAAGCAGGGGTGCAGGGAGTATGGGGGTGGAAGAGGTGACGAACTGTTGGAGGAAAAGGGCAGCCAGTGTGACAGAGGTAAGAAAGGTGTGGGGAATCACTGGCCGGGGTCAGAGAAAAAGGAGGGGCCAGATCGCACTGTAAACTAAGCGTAGGAGTTTGGGATTCCCTCTGAGCTCCCCTGGCTCCTTGGGCACATCTGCTCAAAGCCTTCTCACATGCATTTTCCTGGACTGTTCTCCTACCTAACTTCTCCTCTTTCTCAGAACTCCAGCTTACACATCCTTTTCTCCTGGATGACTTCCCTGATAAATGTTCATGTAATTTACATGCATTTCACTTACTCATTCCACAAAGATTTATTGAGTGCCTGTAATGTTTCAAACATTTCATGCAAAGATGGGCACAATAAAGGATGGAAAAGGCAAGGACCTAACAAAAAGAGGAAGAGATTAAGAAGAGGTGGCAAGAACACACAGAAGAACTATACAAAAAAGATCTTTATGACCCAGATAACCACAAAGGTGTGATCACTCACCTAGAGCCAGACATCCTGCAGTCTGAAATCAATTGGGCCTCAGGAAGCATTACTACAAACAAAGCTAGTGGAGATGATAGAATTCCAGCTGAGCTATTCCAAATCCTTAAAAATGATGCTGTTAAAGTGCTGCACTCAATATGCCAGCAAATTTGAAAAACTCAGCAGTGGCCATCAGACTGGAAAAAGTCAGTTTTCACTCCAATCCCAAAGAAGGGCAATGCCAAAGAATGTTCAAATTACCATACAATTGTACTTGCTGCATCTGCTAGCAAGATTATGCTCAAAATCCTTCAAACTAGGCTTCAGCAGTACATGAGCCAAGAACTTCCAGATGTACAAACTAGATTTAGAAAAGGCAGAGGAACCAGAGATCAAATTGCCAACGTCTGCTGAATTATAGAAAAAAGCAAGGGAATTCCGAAAAGACATCTACTTCTGCTTCATTGACTATGCTAAAGCCTTTGACTATGATGATCACAACAAACAGTGGAAAATTCTTAAAGAGATGGAAATACCAGACCACTTTATCTGTCTTCTGAGAAACCTGTATGCAGAACAAGAAGCAACAGTTAGAACTGGGCATGGAACAATGGACTGGTTCAAAATTGGGAAAGCAGTACATCAGGGCTGTGTATGGTCACCCTGCTTATTTAACTTGTATGCAGAGTACATCATGTGAAATGCTGGGCTGGAAGAAGCACAAGCTGGAATCAAGATGGCTGGGAGAAATATCAACAAACTCAGATATGCAGATGATACCACTTCAGTGGCAGAAAGTGAAGAGGAACTAAAGAGCCTCTTGATGAAGCTGAAAGAGGAGAGTGGAAAAGCTGGCATAAAACTCAACATTCAAAAAATGAAGATCATAGCATCCAGCCAAATAGATAGGGGAAAAGTGGAAACAGTGACAGATTTTATTTTCTTGGGCTCCAAAATCACTGTGGACAGAGACTGTAGCCACGAAATTAAAAGATGTTTGCTCCTTGGAAGAAAAGCTATGACAAACCTAGACAATGTTTTAAAAAGCAGAGACATCACTTTGCCAGCAAAAGTCTTTCTAGTCAAAGCTATGGTTTTTCCAGTAGTTAAAGCTATGGTTTTTCCAATAGTCATGTATGGATGTGAGAGCTGGACCATAAAGAAGTCTGAGAGCTGAAGAATTGATGCTTTCAAACTGTGGTGCTGGAGAAGACCCTTGAGAATCCCTTGGGCAGCAAGGAGATCAAACCAATCAATCCTAAAGGAACTCAACCCTGAATATTCATTGGAAGGACTGATGCTGAAGCTCCAGTACTTTGGCCACCTGATGTGAAGAGCTGACTCACTGGAAGAGACCCTGGTGCTGGGAAAGATTGAAGGCAAAGAAGAGGGTAACGGAGGATGGTTGAATGTCATCATTTACTCAATGGACATGAGTTTGAGCAAACTCCAGGAGATAGTGAAGGACAGGGAAGCCTGACATGCCACAGTCCATGGGTGGCAAAGAGTTGGACATGACTCAGTGGCTGAATAACATCAAATGTTTCCAAGGGTTTCCCAGGTGGCTCAGTGGTAAAAGAATCTGCCTGCCAAGGCAAGAGTCAGAGGAGAAGCTGGTTCAATCCCTGGGTCAGGAAGATCCCCCGGAGGAGGGAAATGGCAACTCACTCCAGTATACTTGCCTGGAAAATCCCATGGACAGAGGAGCCTGGCAGACTGCACTCCATAAGGTCACAAAGAGTCAGGCATGACTCAATAACTGGACATGTGTGCAGGCATGTTTCAAGAGGACCTAGTGAGTCTGGTGAAGGGTGGAGGGTAAGGACAGGAAAAGCAAGAGGTGGTTGTCCCAAGAAGCCAAAGAAAGAGTGTTTCAAGAAGCAGAGAGTGCTTACTGGAATGAGGTGCTGACAAGTCACCAAGTAACACAAAGCATCAAAACTATCCATCAGCTTGTGACATAAAGACTATTAAACCCTAGTGAGAGATGTTCATAGCGTGATGGGGGTGAGGAAAAGATATTGGAGAGAGTTTAGGACTGTGTAAGAGGGGAGGAAATGGAGAAAGTGAATGTGGGCAAAGTTGGAATTGACTTTCTTTCCTTTTGCCAGGCTTTACTTTTGTTCTTTTAAAAATCATCAGTGAAGGAGGAATTTCAGTATGTGGGTAGGTAGAGGCCAGTTGAAGGGGATTTTTTCCACTGTCCCTTTATTTTCTATTCAAAACCATATTCAGTAATATTTAAATGTGACCCACGTTTGTTTCAGTCCTCTGTGGATGTGAATTCATGTTTTTTCTCCCTTTTCCAAATGTTTAAGTGGACCCCATACTTCATGGGAAAAGAAATACACAGGATTTCTTAAACTAGGTGATTCCTTCAAAGAGAAAGTGGAGACAGAAATTATTTATATATATGACATTGGAACTAATACCATCTAATTCCCTCATTTGAGACCTGTCATAGGCAAGACTTGCATTATTTGTAATTTTAACATGAAAGAGCAGGTTGGCATGATTTGGATAGAAATTTCTTACCGGAATTTTGGAGGGATGTTACATATTCTGCTTGTGGCAATGTGAGGAATCTGTCATCTGAATAGATGTGGAAAATTTTAGTTTAGCTTGCTTTTGTTTTTTGTTTTTTTTCCAAAGAAGTAGAGAAAACTTCTCACCAAGATAAGATGATTTTCAGGAGAATATCAGGTATATAAAGGGCAATTTGACCAAGAGTGTCCCCAAATAACAGCTCTTTTAAGAAGTTTGGTTGCGACAAAGAATAGCATCTGGAAAGGTCAAAGGAGGGATTTCCCCTAAAGTTGGAGGATTGAGCATGACTAGGTGCTAATGGGAAAGAATGAGTAGGAAGGCATTGGCTACATGATAGAGGAAAGAGAAGGAATAATCCAGGAGCCTCAAACTCAAATGTCTAAGGGGCCAGTAGGTGACCTAAATGAATGCTACAGTGGGATGTAAGAAATGGAGAGTGGCAGAAACTGCAAGACTCTGGAGAGCACAGGCTCCTTCTAAATACTGGCCTGAGGCACAGGGGTGGCCTAGGGGTTGATGGAACTGCTCTTGATGGTGATGGCAGTATACACACAAATGTATGTCTTGATCAAAACTTGTGGAATTATAGATGAAAAAGGAAAGGTTTTACCCTCCATTTTCCCTCATTTTAAGTAAGATAAAAAGAAAAGGAAAAAACCTATATAGGTTAAGCATAAGATATGTCTGTGGGCCACAACATTGTTTTATGGCCTCTGGAATGTTTGAGAGGATTGTTTTTGTCCTTCAGTCACTCGGTTGTGTCTGACTCTCTGTGACCCCATGGACTGCAGCACACCAGGCTTCCCTGTCCTTCACTATCTCCCTAAGTTTGCTCAAACTCACGTCCATTGAGTCAGTGATGCCATCCAACCATCTCATCCTCTGTCACCTGCTTCTCCTCCTGCTCTCCGTCTTTCCCAGCATCAGGGTCTTTTCCAATGAGTCAGCTCTGCATCACGTGGCCAAAGTATTGGAGCTTTAGCTTCAGCATCAGTCCTTCCAATGAATATACAGGGTTGATTTCCTTTAGGATTGACTGGTTTGATTTCCTCGCTGTCCAGGGGGCTCTCGAGAGTCTTCAACACCACAGTTCGAAAACATCAATTCTTTGGCGCTCAGCCTTCTTTATGGCCCAAGTCTAACACTGAGGGGATAAGGCTTCTTAAAACATATGAGGAAGGGGACTCAGATGTCTGGTGGCGAGATATGCCTCAGGTGGAGGAGGAAAATGGTCTCCATGGTAACGGGAGGAACTGTAGTAAGGGAGTGAAAGCAAGCAGGTGTTTGTGGCAGGAATCTGAGGGATTTTGGATTTGATGACTTCAGTTTTGCCAGTGAATCAGGAAGCCCAGTCATCTGCTGACTCTGTGGTGGGAAGTGGAAAGTCACATACTGGGGAAGAGTAGGGATGGTTTGATACAGACACAGAGATTTCAAAAATGAATGGACTAGGAAAGAAATGATAGGCTTGTTAGGCAGTATTTCAAGCCCTTCTGAGATTGGTGGTTATATTAATTAAGCTTGACTTCAGCTGTATATAACAAGAAAAACACAGCAAAATAATGCCGTCTTTAAAAACATCAAAGTTTATTTCTTTCACACAGAGAGATTATGGAGGTGAGACGAGGGCTGGCACGTGACTTCATCAGGGATCAGAATGACTACTTTTTGCTTCAGCATCTTGGCTCTTGGCTTCCATCCTCAAGGTTACCTTATGGTTCAAGACGTCCTCAGGGGCCACACTGGATGGTAAGGGGCGGCTCTTCCCCTGAATCAGCTCTCTTACACTTTACTGCTGCAGTCACACAACATTTTCCCTTGTTTTCTGTAACATAGACACTTGGCCACACCTGCGTACAAGGACAGCTGGGAAATACAATGCTTTATGCCTGGAAGCGGTGTTTCCAACTAGATGTCAGTTCTCCTACATTTTAGAGCACGGAGTTGGGAATCTCTGCCACAGCGATCTGCTCTCCCTTGCGCTTTTCTTCTCTGGTGGGGATCATCTCAGGATATGGCCATGGAGAAAAACCTGGGTGTTGGTTTTTACCAGGGGCTGGAGTTTTATCAGATGAATTGTAAAAAAAATAATAAAATAAAAGCCCTGAGGAATAAGAATCTAGAACTGCCTGGAGAGAGTGACTAAAATTATGAACCATTGATTCTAAACTAGATTTGGAGATAGGTGAGGGCAGGTGGAAGCTGATGGATAGAGAGAAATCAGAGGCCTGCATTACAGACATCCTGATGCTGTGGAAGAAATGTTCCTGTGGAAGAAATTGAGTGGGCAGGAAGCTGTGGTGGGGAGGTGAATCTAGGCTGTAGACAGACAGCCGCCGATCATCACTTTAAAGAAAGGAGACGGGACGACCACACCCTGAATCTCAAGTGAAGATCAGGGAGTGAGAAGAGTCCACCGAACCTCTTTCCCGATTCTGTCTCTTGCACGTCTGCCTCCTGCTTCTGTGAGTCTGGATCTGTAGTATTCCAAACTGAGGGTCCGCATTCAAACACTAGCTTCCGTCTCACATTCTGCACCCTGAAGTACACATTAGTCCCAGATCATTCTGGAACCTGTGGGACCAGGTCTAGGCTGGACAGTGTGTCAGTCTTCACTGGAGAGGCATTTCAAATACTTTGAGGAAGGCACTTCAAAAAGCAGGGCGCTCTGAGAGCCTCACTCACCCACGTCTAAGTGTTTGAATGCGCCCTACTTGCCACACTCCATGCAGCACACTTGCTTCATTTGATCCTCATAAGCACTTTGTAAGGTGGATACTATCATCAGACCTGTTTTACAGATGACTTCCCTCAGGTCACCCAGTGGGGAATCCAGGCTCTGAAATGTCTTCTCTTTCTACATCCCATATTATTTGCCCATGAAGGGTCTTGCCTTTTTCACTTCTGCTAAAATGGTGTGTGCTATTTCTTTGCAGGAGTACGGCACTCTGCTATTTCCTCTGGTTGCTGACTGAGTACATCCCACACCCAGTTTCTGTGACTAGGTTTTGGCCATAGGCAGAAGCCCCCTCTGATCTCTTGACAGGAATAGGAGACCCTCCCCTGGTTTGCCTCCACGGTTTCATAGCTCCTAACTCCTGTCTTAGGTCCAGGACTCCATCTGTGTCTGACAGTCCCCCTGACTGTTGTCCTGGTGAGGTTCAGCTCCCATGTCCAATAAACTTGAGCAACTGCTTGAACAACTTTTAAAACCAGAGAAAGGGCCATCAAGCTTGAAGCTGGAAGGTTTATTTAGTACCTGGCAAAAAGTCAGGTTACAATCATTCTATGTAAATCTGTGGTGATGTTAATGATTATTCTGGTTCAAAATCTTCATCGGTTGGGACAGACTTTGGGCAAAAATCATTAGGGTAAGGTGTGGCTGTTCTCTAACCTTGGCTGATGAAATCTTGCACCTGGGCAAGAGGCCAGGTCAGAATTTAAGCACTGCTGCATGGCTAAAGTCATTGTTTCAACACTTTCACCAAGAGCCCTAAATGAGAGATGGCTTCATCTCTTGAGAGGCGTTGGCTTGGGGTTAGGCAAAAGCTTTACTGCTTTTACAGATATCTTGGTCTCAATCTGTTGATCCTCCATCTTTTCCCTGACCACCATTTATGACCCATAAATAACTATAAATAAATCAATAAAATGGAACTCCTGTGAAGGCAGAAACTCGGGATGTTCATTAGAGGGAGGGCAATGGGAAGCCCCATCTCCTGTTAACTCTCCTGAAAGAGAGCATCTGGACAGTGTTCAGGAATCAAACAAGGTTTCTGGAGTGTCTGGTGACTTTGACAACTCCTCAGGGATGGGGCAGGGGAGGTGCTGAATGTAACTGTGAATTAGAGTCCCAAGGTTCAAAACAGCAGCTGTTCCTACTCAACCTAAAGCCAGAGAACTTCTCAAAGATCCCTGCCTGAAAATGGCACTTATCTGTGATCTCAAGAAGGACGATGCCTCCCAGAAAGGTCTGGTACCAGGACAGACATCATTTTTTCCTGTATGGGTAGTTATCCCAGGACCTGCAAGTTAGTTTCCCCTCTTAACTTTTTTAAAAATATATTATACTTAGGAAATTTGTCCTGTTTTATTGATTGATTGATTGGCTGTGCTGGGTCTCCGTTGTGTGCATTGGCTTTCTCTAGTTGTGGTGAGCAGGAGCTTCTCTTCCTTGTGGTGCGTGGTCTTCTCACTGCAGTGACTTCTCTTGATCCAGGGGCTTCCTAATGGCTCACCCACTCCAGTGTTCTTTCCTGGAGAATCCCAGGGACGGGGGAGCCTGGTGGGCTGCCGTCTATGGGGTCGCACAGAGTCGGACACAACTGGAGTGACTTAGCAGCAGCAGCAGCAGCAATGTCTCAGTGGGTAAAGAATCTGCCTGCAATGCAGGAGACATAGGAGACGTAGGTTTGATCCCTGGCTTGGGAAGAGCCCCTGGAGAAGGAAATGGCAACCCGCTCCAGTATTCTTGCTTGGAAAACCCCATGGACAGAGGAGCCTGGCAGGCCACAGTCCAAAGGGTTGCAAAGAGTCAGACATGACTAAGCACACAGGCACGTTGTCTCTTAGTCCAGAGCACAGCTCTAGAGCGCCTGGGCTCAGTAATTGTGGCATATGAGCTTAGTTGCTCTGTGGCATGTGGGATCTTCCCTGACCAGGGATCAAAGCCACGTCCCCTGTGTTGGCAGGTGGGTTCTTAACTACTGGACCACTAGGGAAGTCCTTTAAATTTTTTTTAAACTAGTTTTATTTATTTTTTATTTTTTGGCTGTGTTGCACAACATGCGGGACCTTAGTTCCCCAACAAAGGCTGAACCCATGCCCCTTGCATTGGAAGCATGGAGTTCCAGTCACTGGACAGCCAAGGAAGTCCCCTACTCTTAACTTTTGACCTATGTAGCAAATGAGGCAATAGATATGAAATGAGGAGCTAAAATGAGTCTGGTTTCTAAGGTACCTGATGGAACAGAACCAAAATTTCTGGATGAGAGAGAATTGACTTCAGGCCAACTCACTCCCCAGCACTTATCCTAAAACTTGGCCATCCCAGTTGGTTTTCATCAAGTTATGATATACAGACTGGGCACTTGGGGTGGCTGCCCGCATCCATCAGCCCCAGGAAATACCACGCATTTCCATCATAGTGTCACGCTTGGCTATTTGTTCTGGACAAAAGGACTTTGGTTCCCCCTTGATGGCTTGTGTCTCGGTTGTTTGACTTCACTGTGGCATGAAATCATGGGCCTATTAAAGGAGTAGAGACAGTGAAGGGTTATGTAAGGTTTAAATCTCAAAGTCAACAGAAATGGGTTTCAGGTTGCTGGGCTGACAGGAAGGGAGTTTTGGCATTTCAGGGGCAGGGTTGATGCTGCCTGTGCAGCCTGTCTAACCAGCAGCACATTGTCTGAGGCACTGCTGTCAAGCGCCAGCGCAATTATTCTAGTTTGGATCTGGAAAGCATCAAAGGCATGTTGTGGTGGTGGTGGTTCTTACCAGGCAGATTAGTTCAGTAGTATGGGATTCAGTCCAAGCCTTGGAACTATCCAGAGACTGGATTACTGCAGGATTCTCAAACTTGTGTTTGAATCTATCTCTACCATTAGCCTGTGTCCATGAACAAATTACATCCTGGGATTGGGACTTCCCCTGGTGGTCCAGTGGCTAAGACTCTGCCGTCCAATGCAGGGGACATGTGTTTGACCCGTGGTCAGTGAATTAAGATCCCACATGCCGTGGGGCAACTGAGCCCCTGCACCTCAACTAGAGAGCCTGTGTGCCACAAATTACAGGGCCCCTGTGCTGCAACGCAAGATCCCACATGCTGCAGCTAAGCCCAGGAGCCGCCAATAAATAAATAAGACTCTGACACTCCTGCTTTAATGTGTTACCACCTATAGCTGTGCCTTAGCCTCTCTGTACCTCAATTTCCTCATCTTTAAAATAGGAAAAATAAACATGAACTCCTCATAGAGTTGCTGTGATAAATAGTTTTCAGCATAGTGCCAGCACATTGTAAGTGCTTGATTCAGTTCTGCTACTGATTTTATTATTAAAAATAGTCTAGGATGTGTTCCTTCCCATCTATTTTTATTGTAAATGCTCTATTTTGAGCTCTGTCAATTTTGGCCTGGGTTACATATTGTTGTTCACTCGCTAAGTCACCTGGCTTCCCAGGTAGTGCTAGTGCTAAAGAACCTGTCAATGCAGGAGACATTGGAGATGTGGGTTCAATCCCTGGGTCAGGAAGACCCCCTGGAGGAGGAAATGGCAACCCATTCCAGTATTCTTGCCTGGAGAATCCCACAGACGGAGAAACCTGGTGGGCTACGGTCCATAGGGTCACAAAGAGTCAGACACGACCAATGTGCCGCAGCACAATCACTAGTCATGTCCGATTCTTTTCGACCCCATGACCCGCAGCACACCAGGCCTCTCTGTCCATCATTATCTCCCTGAGTTTGCTCAAATTCATGTCCACTGAGTCAGTGATACCATCCAACCATCCATCCTCTGTCACCCCATTCTATCTTGCCCTCAATTTTCCCCAGCATCAGGGTCTTTTCCACTGAGTCAGCTCTTCACATCAGGTGGCCAAAGTACTAGAGCTTCAGCATCAGTCCTTCCAATGAATATTCAGGGTTGAGTTCCTTTAGGATTGACTGGTTTGATCTCCTTGCTGTCCAAGAGACTCTCAAGGGTCTTCTTCAGGACCACAGTTCAAAAGCATCAATTCTTCAGCTCTCAGCCTTCTTTATGGTCCAACTCTCACATCCATTCATTACTACCAGAAAAACCATAGCTTTAACTAGACGGACCTTTGTTGGCAAAGTGATGTTTTTGCTTTTTAATACACTATCTGGGTTTGTCACAGCTTTTCCTCCAAGAAGAAACCATTTTTTTCTTTCGTGGTTGCAGTCACCATCCACAGCGATTTTGGAGCCCAAGAAAATAAAATCTGTCCCTGTTTTCACTTTTTCCCGTCTATTTGCCATGAAGTGATAGGACTGGATGCCATGATCTTCATTTTATGAATGTTGAGTTTTAAGCCAGCTTTTCCACTCTCTTCTTTCACCTTCATCAAGAGGCTCTTTAGTTCCTCTTCACTTTCTGCCATTGAAGTGGTATCATCTGCATATCTGAGGTTGTTGATATTTCTCCCAGCCATCTTGATTCCAGCTTGTGAGTCATCCAACCCAGCATTTTGTACAATGTACTCTGCATACAACATACTCCTTTCTCAATTTTAAACCAGTCTATTGTTCCATGTCCAGTTCTAACTATTGCTTCTTGTCCTGCATATAGGTTTCTCAGGAGACAGGTAAGGTCATTTGGTATTTCCATCTCTTTAAGAATGTTCCACAGTTTGTTGTGATCCACACAGTCAAAGGCTTTAGCACAGTCATAGTCAATGAAGCAGAAGATGTTTTTTGGGAATTCTCTTGCTTTTTCTATAATCCAGCAGATATTGGCAATTTGTTCTCTGGCTCTTCTGCCTTTTCTCCATCCAGTTTGTACATCTGGAAGTTCTCAGTTCACATACTGGTGAAGCCTAGCTTGAAGGATTTTGAGCAATATCTTGATGGCATGTGAAATGAGTGCATTTGTACAGTAATTTGAACATTCTTTGGCATTGCTTTTCTTTGGGATTGGAATGAAAACTGACCTTTTCCAGTCCTGTGGCCACTGCTGAGTTTTCCACATTTGCTGGCATAAAGAGTGCAGCACTTTAACCACATCATTTTTTAAGATTTTAAACAGCTCAAATTGAATTCCATCATCTCCATTAACTTTGTTCTTAGTAATGCTTCCTAAGGCCCACTCGACTTCATACTCTAGGATGTCTGGCTCTAGGTGAGTGACCACATCATTGTGTTTAACCACGTGGTTAACATCATTGTGGGTCATTAAGAGCTTTTTCGTACAGTTCTTCTGTGTATTCTTGGCACCTTTTCTTAATCTCTTCTACTTCTTTTAGGTCCTAGCCATTTTTGTCATTTATTGTGCCTATCTTTGTATGAAATGTTCCCTCAGTAACTCCAATTTTCTTGAATAGATCTCTAGTCTTTCCCATTCCATTGTTTTCCTCTATTTCTTTATATTGTTCATTTAGGAAGCCTTTCCTATTCAGTTCAGTTCAGTTCAGTCGCTCAGTCGTGTCTGACTCTTTGCGACCCCATGAATCGCAGCATGCCAGGCCTCCCTGTCCATCACCATCTCCCAGAGTTCACTCAGACTCACGTCCATTGAATCAGTGATGCCATCCAGCCATCACATCCTCGGTCGTCCCCTTCTCCTCCTGCCCCCAATCCCTCCCAGCATCAAAGTCTTTTCCAGTGAGTCAACTCTTCGCATGAGGTGGCCAAAGTACTGGAGTTTCAGCTTCAGCATCATTCCTTCCAAAGAAATCCCAGGGCTGATCTCCTTCAGAATGGACTGGTTGGATCTCCTTGCAGTCCAAGGGACTCTCAAGAGTCTTCTCCAACACCATAGTTCAAAAGCATCAATTCTTCGGTGCTCAGCCTTCTTCACAGTCCAACTCTCACATCCATACATGACCACAGGAAAAACCATAGCCTTGACTAGACGGACCTTAGTCAGCAAAGTAATGTCTCTGCTTTTGAATATACTATCTAGATT
Source organism: Capricornis sumatraensis (assembly GCF_032405125.1). Classification (NCBI taxonomy): domain Eukaryota; kingdom Metazoa; phylum Chordata; class Mammalia; order Artiodactyla; family Bovidae; genus Capricornis; species Capricornis sumatraensis. The sequence continues at coordinate 62,145,584 of NC_091087.1, forward strand.
GGTCATAACTTTTCTTCCAAGGAGTAAGCATCTTTTAATTTCATGGCTGCAGTTACCATCCGCAGTGATTTTGGAGCCCCCCCAAAATGAAGTCTGACACTGTTTCCACTGTTTCCCCATCTATTTCCTATGAAGTGATGGGACCAGATGCCATGATCTTCATTTTCTGAATGTTGAGCTTTAAGCCAACTTTTTCACTCTCCTCTTTCACTTTCATCAAGAGGCTTTTTAGTTCCTCTTCACTTTCTGCCATAAGGGTGGTGTCATCTGCCTGTCTGAGGTTATTGATATTTCTCCCGGCAATCTTGAGTCCAGCTTGTGTTTCTTCCTGCCAGGAGCCAGTATGGGAGATCCCACCCATGACAAAGGTCATGAGGACGAGGCCTGACAGGCAAAGATAAGTCAGGACTCGAGGGACGCCCTGGACCTGCTTGAGCATCTACCCCAAAACCAGAATCTGTCTGTCTTACTATTTTATGACTTTCGCCAACTCCTCTGACATTAACAGGGGGTTATTCCTGGCCACCTTTCTCTGGAAAAAGTTAACTTAGAGCTCCAGTTAATAGTCTCCTGCATATATAAGGAGTGTTTCAGCTCAAACCCCTCTGATGCCTCTCTAACTTGCCTGACAGGTTTACCGGGACTTTTACAACTACACATGTGATTGTTCACAGCCTCCCAACTGCGAGAGGCACAGGAAGCTTAAAATACCTTAAAGATATAGAGCGTTTTAAAGAGCTAAGAATTATATTGGTGAAGGGTTTCATTGTTGAGTTAATGATTTCTGCCAGGCCTCCATATCCTTTATCTTTTAGGCACCTGGGAGGATATTCATCAATGTAATTGGGATGTAGAAAAAGGAATGTAGTAGTTTTGATGTTGGCAATACTAGACTTTTGAGTTAATGAATTTTCTCTTTGTTATAAATCACTGTACTCCTCTTTCTTTGTTATAAATCATTATATCCTTGCTATGTAAGAATGTAACTTTATTTAGTGCTTTCTGAGAGTGGCACCAGACTTTGGAAAGAACAACACTTTTAGGGCAAATAATTTTTCTTGTTGATGGACCATTATCAGAAAAGGGTCATAAAATGCTAACAGGCCTCCTGGCCAGAAGATGATGTAAATCACCTAAGACCTATGCATACAGATAGGTATGCAGAAAGAAAGCCTGGTCTCGATAAGAGTCAGAGCTGCTGACCCTGCATGACTCTGTTTCTTACACTTATCTCTATGTACAACCCAAAGCATAAAAGCTTCCCTGAAAAATAAAGTGACGGGCCAGTTCCACGAAAGCCTGGTTCCCCCGTGTCAATTCTTTCTTTCTTTTTTCTCTCTTACTCTCTTTTTTAGGCTGATCCCTTGGGGCGCAGGGGTCTTCCATGTTCACTTCTCTTCCCGGGCTTCTAAGACCCATGCAAGAGGGAGCCCAAGGTGGGGCACCCTCTGCTATTCAAGCGGGCGCCTAGGGCCTACGTGAATGGCATAAGTCCCTTGTCTTGGGACTTTATTGGCTTTCTATGTAAACCAAGGAATATCAGCCTCTTTCTCTCCTCTATTTTCTTAACTGCAAAATTCTTTCCTTATCTCTCTATCTCTCTTGCCACAACATCCACACTTCAGATACGCTGGATCCAACCGGGGCTGGTCCCCGGTATCTTCCAGTCCAGTGTTTCTCATGATGTACTCTGCATATAAGTTAAATAAACAGGGTGACAATATACAGCCTTGATGTACTCTTTTTCCTATTTGAAACCTTTTCCTATTTGAAACCAGTCCTATTACTCCCTGCTATTCTCTGGAAGTCTGCATTCAGTTGGGTATATCTTTCTCTTTCCTTTGCCTTTCACTTCTCTTCTTTTCTCAGATATTTGTAAGGCCCTCTCAGACAACCACTTTTCTTCTTGCATTTCTTTTTCTTGGGGATGGCTTTCATCATCATCCCCTATACAATGTTATAAACCTCTGTCCATAGTCCTTCAGGCACTCTGTCTACCAGATCTAGTCCCTTGAATCTATTCATCACCTCCACTATATAATCATAAGGGGTTTGATTTAGGTCATAACTGAATGGCCTAGTGGTTTTCCCTACTTTCTTCAATTTAAGTTGGAGTTTTGCAATAAGGAACTGGTTATCTGAGCCACAGTCAGCTCCAGGTCTTGTTTTTGCTGACTGTATAGAGCTTCTCCATCTTCGGCTACAAAGAATATAATCTATCTGATTTCAGTACCGACATCTGGTGACATCCATGTGTAGAGTCATCTGTTGTGTTGTTGGAAGACAGTGTTTTCTATGACCAGTGCATTCTCTTGGCAAAACTCCGTTAGATTTTGCCCAGGTTCATTTTGTACTCCAAGGCCAAACTTGCTTGTTATTCCAGGTATCTCTTGCCTTCTTACTTTTGCATTCCAGTCCCCTGTGGTGAAAAGGATATCTTTATTTTGGTGTTAGTTCTAGAAGGTCTTGTAGGTCTTCATAGAACCATTCAACTTCAGCTTCTTCAGCATTATAAGTTGGGGAATAGACTTGGATTACTGTGATGCTGAATGGTTTGCCTTGGAAAAGAACAGAGATCCTTCTGTTATTTTTTAAATTGCCACCAAGTACTGCATTTTGGACTCTTTTGTTGACTATGAGGGCTACTCCATTTCTTTTAAGGGATTCTTTCCACAGTAGTAGATATATTGGCCATCTGATACTGGTGTCTTATTTTATCCTGCTTCCAGATTTCCCTGTCTTTTCCTGGTTCAGGATGAGAGGACATTAATTCAAGCTGCCAATGAATGCACATTTGCTGTGCTCCTCAGGTTTATATTTTGTCTCTCTTCTGCCTTGGGTAAGAGCACTTTGCTTTTTCACCTGCACATTCTTTTCCTCAGGTCTCCTGAGAGCTGATTTTATAGACCATATTTCTCATCTTGTAAAAAGCAACATGAATAATACCATATATCTTAGTTTCACAATCTTAGTAACCTAATGGCAACCCACTCCAGTGTTCTTGCCTGGAGAATCCCAGGGACGGGGGAGCCTGGTGGGCTGCCATCTATGCGGTCATACAGAGTTGGTCACGACTAAAGTGACTTAGCAGCAAGGAACCTGAAGTGATTCTCACCAGATATAGCAGGAGAAGGCTCTCAGCCATCAAAGAGGACATTCATCATCTGAGGAACTGTCATGCAGACACCAGCTGAACAAGAGTCATGCACAAGACCTATTCATCACTTGATTCTATGCCCCCGAAGTTAGCTTTCTTTGTGGTTATGAAAATTTGTATTCAGAACTTACAGAAAAGCATGCAGTGTGACTCCAGCATGTTTAGAAAGTCCTAGTAAATAAATGTAGCAGATCTTGCTTTTTAAAATATTTCCATAATAAGCATATGTACAATAAATAGCAACAATAAAAGTATTTTTTTTTAATCTATAACCTTTTAAAAAATGGAAGTATAGTTTATTTACAGTGTTGTGTTAGTTTCTGGTGTACAGCAAAGTGATTGTTATACATGTATATCCATGTTATTTTTTCATATTCTTTTCCATTATGGTTTATTACAGGATATTGAATATAGTTCCCTGTGCTATGTACAAAAGGACCTTGTTGTTTATTCCAGTTTTTAATTTAATTATTATTTTAGAGTATAGTTGATTTACAATGTTGTGTTAGTTTCACTTTATGTATAGCAAAGTGATTCAGTTATCTATTTTATGTATAGTAGTGTGTATCTGAAGAAGGAAATGGCAACCCACTCCAGGATCCTTGCCTGGAGAATTCTATTGACAGAGGAGCCTGGTGGGCTACAGTCCATAGGGTCACAAAGAGTCAGACACAACTGAAGTGACTTAGCAGCAGCAGCAGTGTGTATCTGCTAATCCCAAACTTCTAATTTATCCCTCCTCCACACTCCCGTTTGGTAACCATAAGTTTGTTTTCTCTGTCTGTGATTCTGTTTTGTAAATAAGGTTTTTTTAAAATCATTAACAATAAGCGTTTTTTAAATGACCTGTTGGCTAACACATAACAAGATATAGAAACTTCGATGCTGTGTTCTAGTTGAATTGAAACTGGTGTGAGTCTAGGTCATCAGCTCAAACCAAAAGTGGCCACAGGCAAGTCTTACCCAAAATGAAAAAAATCAAAGGAAACTGGGATAGAGGATGAGTTTCAGGTTCAAGTCATTATGGGGTAAATCTTCTTCATAGTTAAGATGCAGCTAATATGATTGTCTTCTACCAAAATAAGAAAAAAAATTCACTGTCTGTGGTTACTTCTCTCTGTCACTACCCACTGGATGTCTGCGTGGAAGATAGGGGAAGTAGCAGGACTAAGAGAGAGGTTCCCAAAAGCATATATTTATAATCACAGCTATGTTCTAACGGTTCTGGCTGATTCTCTCTGCATGTATGACCAAAAGAACAGGCTTGCATCACAGGCTTGCATTCAGGGTGTCATTGTATTAATTTTCACTAGTGCTAAGGTATAAGCTTGGACTTCCCTGGTGGTCCAGTGGTTAAGAGTTCACCTTCCAATGCAGGAGGTAGACAGAGGTTTGATCCCTGGTCAGGCAACTAAGATCCCATATGCTGCAAGGCAACTAAGCCCAAGCTCTGGAGCCTGTGCCCTACAGGAAGAGAAGCCTGTGCACCACGACGAAGACCTAGTACAGCCAAAAAAAAAAAAAAGATATGAGAAATCTAATGTTTTGGCTCCAAAACATTAAACCCTGACGATGAGAGATCCCTGTCCAATTCCAGTGCTGATGCCAGGTGCTAGGAATACAACGGTGAATAAGATACTGTTCCTATCCTTAAGGAACTAGGGTAGGGGTAATACCTAGTGAGAAGACAGATGAGAAAACAAATTATAACAAAATATGGGACTTCCCTGGCAGTCTAGCGGTAGAGAATCCGCCTGCCCATGCAGGGGACACAGGTTCAATCCTTTCTCCAGGAGGATTCCACATGCTGCAGAGCAACTAAGCCAGCGCATCGCAACTACTGAAGCCCATATGCCTCGAGTCCGTGTTCTGCAGCAAGAGGAGCCTCCACAGTGAGAAACCTGTGCACTGCAACTAGAGAGCAGCCCCTGCTCCTCGCAACCAGAGAAAGCCTGTGTGCAGCAGCTAAGACCCAGCGCAGCCAAAAATATATAGATAAATAATTTAACCTGTATTAACATTAGAAAAACACAATATAGATGACAGTTACATGGTGCTATGGCAATATAGAAAGGTAGCACATTCCAGCCTGAAAGGGTGGGGGGATTAGAGCCAGGGAATGCTTTCCAAAGACAAGCCTTGAGCCACGTAGCAGTTGTATGAACAAAGTTGGGATAGTGAGGTTGAGAGGAAGGTAAAAGAGGCAGCACCAAGAGTCTGAACAGTAAGAGCCCTGTAAGTGGCAGAATGGAAGCGTGTGCCAGTATTCTGTCTTTGGGACCCAGGTAGACCTTCTTTATAACTGGGATGTCAATAGACAGAGAAGATATGGCGGGGGGTGCAGTTTGTGGGGTACACAGTGTCAGATTCTAGCTGTATGAAAAAGCAGCTAATGGAAGAATTACATCATATGTATAATCAAAACAGTATGGTACTGGCACAAAGACAGACATATAGATCAATGGAACAAAATAGAAAGCCCAGAGATAAATCCACACACATATGGACACCTTATCTTTGACAAAGGAGGCAAGAATATACAATGGAGTAAAGACAATCTCTTTAACAAGTGGTGCTGGGAAAACTGGTCAACCACTTGTAAAAGAATGAAACTAGATCACTTTCTAACACCGCACACAAAAATAAACTCAAAATGGATTAAAGATCTAAATGTAAGACCAGAAACTATAAAACTCCTAGAGGAGAATATAGGCAAAACACTCTCAGACATAAATCACAGCAGGATCCTCTATGATCCACCTCCCAGAATTCTGGAAATAAAAGCAAAAATAAACAAATGGGATCTAATTAAAATTAAAAGCTTCTGCACAACAAAGGAAAATATACGCAAGGTGAAAAGACAGCCTTCTGAATGGGAGAAAATAATAGCAAATGAAGCAACTGACAAACAACTAATCTCAAAAATATACAAGCAACTTATGCAGCTCAATTCCAGAAAAATAAACGACCCAATCAAAAAATGGGCCAAAGAACTAAATAGACATTTCTCCAAAGAAGACATACGGATGGCTAACAAACACATGAAAAGATGCTCAACATCACTCATTATCAGAGAAATGCAAATCAAAACCACAATGAGGTACCACTTCACACCAGTCAGAATGGCTGCGATCCAAAAATCTGCAAGCAATAAATGCTGGAGAGGGTGTGGAGAAAAGGGAACCCTCCTACACTGTTGGTGGGAATGCAAACTAGTACAGCCACTATGGAGAACAGTGTGGAGATTCCTTAAAAAATTGCAAATAGAACTACCTTATGACCCAGCAATCCCACTGCTGGGTATACACACCGAGGAAACCAGAATTGAAAGAGACACATGTACCCCAATGTTCATCGCAGCACTGTTTATAATAGCCAGGACATGGAAACAACCTAGATGTCCATCAGCAGATGAATGGATAAGAAAGCTTTGGTACATGTACACAATGGAGTATTACTCAGCCGTTAAAAAGAATTCATTTGAATCAGTTCTGATGAGATGGATGAAACTGGAGCCAATTATACAGAGTGAAGTAAGCCAGAAAGAAAAACACCAATACAGTATACTAACACATATATATGGAATTTAGAAAGATGGCAATGACGACCCTGTATGCAAGACAGGAAAAAAGACACAGCTGTGTATAACGGACTTTTGGACTCAGAGAGAGAGGGAGAGGGCGGGATGATTTGGGAGAATGGCATTCTATCATGTATACTATCATGTAAGAATTGAATCGCCAGTCTATGTCTGACGCAGGATACAGCATGCTTGGTGCTGGTGCATGGGGATCACCCACAGAGATGTTATGGGGAGGGAGGTGGGAGGGGGTTTCATGTTTGGGAACACATGTAAGAATTAAAGATTTTAAAATTTAATAAAAAAAAAATAAAAAAAAGAAAAAAAAATAAAACAAGAAAAAAAAAATAAAATAAATATTAATAGAAAAAAATGAAAATCAGAAAAAAGCAAGACAATGGGGAAAGTGATGGCAAAGTTTTTCCTCCCTAGGTTGCTGATGTATCCAGGAATAAGAGATAACAGTTTTGCTAACTTTTCCTGAGATTCAGTTCAGTTTAATTCAGTCACGCGGTTGTGTCCGACTCTTTGCGACCCTGTGGACTGCAGCATGCCAGGCTTCCCTGTCCATCACCAATTCCTGGAGCTTACTCAAACTCATGTCCGTCAAGTCAGTGATGCCATCCAACCGTCTCATCCTCTGTCATCCCCTTCTCCTTCTGCCTTCAATCTTTCCCAGCATCAGGGTCTTTTCCAGTGAGTCAGTTCTTTGCATCAGGTGGCCAAAGTATTGGAGTTTCAGCTTCAGCATCAGTCCTTCCGATAAATATTCAGGACTGATTTCCTTTACAATTGACTGGTTTGATCTCCTTGCAGTCAAAGGGACTTTCCTGAGATAGCAAGTTTAAATGTGAATCAGAGATTGAGGCTCTTTTCATTGGAAAATCCTAAAAATATGGACAAAGACTAGGGAATGAGAAAAGCTGTATGTAGTGTAATATCCTAAAAATCATTATTATTACAATTTATTTCTCCATCTTAGTCTTCCAATTAGGTGACAAATGACTTTTCACATAAATATTAGGGCAAGGTCTTTCCTCTCCCTCTATTAAACTTACTTAGAGAGTTCCACACCAAGTCATGCCCAGTGAAGCATCAGCACATCCTAGGAAGATCCTGTGTTTATGTGCTCCCAAGCGTATTTAATTGCACATTCCTACTCCCTCAGATTAGCCTTTTGGCAAAGTGAGCTCATTTCATTTCCAATGAATAAGATTACCATGGTCCGTTGTTGAGCAAAAAGGGATGAAGATCAGCTGGAAACTTAGTCAAGAAGTTTCAAGAGTATTCTGCAAATCTAGGCGTAACACAGGGAAGTCTACTACCATTACCCAGGTCAAGGCAGATGAATTTTAAACAGAGGGTGTTTAAAACTTGAATGCCTTCCAACAACACATGGTGATTAAAGGAATTCTGACATCTGCTTGTACATGGTAGGCACAATGGTAATATTCAATAAATTTATAAAATTTATTCAAATACGAGTGTCAGATTGGACCAACAAGTATTTATTGAGTATCTACTATGTTGGAGATAGAGAATTGAAATAGACATAATTCTTTCTCTTTGTCAAAGAATTCCCACTTTGGGACCAGGTACTTAAGATCATTGTCCAAGAAAGATAAGTGAGAAGTCTTATAACTAAACCATGGAATGATAGAACTTGTTTGTGTATATAATTATTGACATCCAAGGAAATCTCAGCCTACCCTAAAGCTTATAATTTTCATAATTTCTGCTCTATATATTCTTTTTCTCTCTTTAAACATCAAATCCAAATATGATTAGCAAGGTCATAAATAACCTCCAAAATCACTGCAGATGGTGACTGCAGCCACGAAATTAAAAGACGCTTGCTCCTTGGAAGAAAAGCTATGAACATCCTAGACAGCATATTAAAAAGCAGAGACATTACTTTACCAACAAAGGTCTGTCTAGTCAAAGCTATGGTTTTTCCAGTAGTCATGTATGGATGTGAGAATTGGACTATAAGGAAAGCTGAGTACCAAAGAATTGATGCTTTTGAACTGTGGTGTTGGAGAAGACTCTTGAGAGTCTCTTGGACTGCAAAGAGATCCAACCATTCCATCCTAAAGGAAATTAGTCCTGAATATTCATTGGAAGGACTGATGCTGAAGCTGAAACTCCAATACTTTGGCCACCTGATGCAAAGAACTGACTCATTGGAAAAGACCCTGATGCTGGGAAAGATTGAAGGTGGGAGGAGAAGGGGACAACAGAAGATGAGATGGTTGGATGGCATCACCGACTCAATGGACAGGAGTTTGAGTAAACTCCGGGAGTTGGTGATAGACAGGGAGGCCTGGCATGCTGCAGTCCATGGGGTCACAAAGAGTCGGACACAACTGAGCAACTGAACTGAACTTGCCAGCCTAATGCTATTTTATAGCCCTTTCTTCATCACTGCAGTCAAAAAGCTTACTTAGTTTTAATGTCACACTGGACATCATTGGATGGTCCCTGTGATTAAGAACTTACCTGTAAGTAGTTCTTCTCTTAATCACTATACTGTCCAAAGAGCACAGGCTCCTCTCTTACAGGAAGACAGTGATTGATTACATCTGGGGCTCACATACAGGAGTATTTTCCAGAAGATATCTACTAGGATGGGTCCTAGAGTAGGTATGAGTTGTTTGAGGGTGAATTTAGGATCACAACATGAATATGGAATAAAGCAAGACTTCAAGGTCTGAGACCACTGAAAGAGAAGGACATGCAGTGCCTGGGCATTGGAACACGTCTCTTACATGTCAGCTTCCTAACACCAATAAGGAGGTTTAAATCTGCAGAATGATGAAAAATGGACATTCCGTGGCAAAATCTAGAAAACACATAAGTGACAGTCCTGGCCTTTGAGGAACATTTCTTACAAGAGTTGTTCTTAACCTCATTTCATATCCTCACTAGTATGTACAGTGTTTCTGAGACCCTGACAGAGCAGAGATGCAAAATAAGAAATTCCCTTCCTCCTTTAACTAGTTTTTCTGGTCTAAAAAGAGGCAATCATTAAATGAGGAAAAGGACTTTTACTAACTCTCATAATTACCCCAGTGTCTCCATACCAGAATTTTAAATATTCAAAGGTGAAATGGAGAAGCAAAAAGTACAGTCCACAACTTCAGTTCTTAATATGACCCACATCTCTAACTACTGCAGATTTCTCTTATGAAACTAGGATCCAGCACTACTGAGTGCTGCTCCAAAGGCACAGAAGTAATGTTACTGACAAAACTCTTAAGTGTTCTAATGACTAGAGCTTGAGAAATGAGTAAGTCCTTAACTGAGTATGATGCATGTATAGGGTCAGAGGTGGAGGGCATGCTTAATCTGATAATCACACAGAAAATGTGGATAATTCCTCTGGGGAGAACAAGCCCAATTACTCATAATGCGCCATACTGGGCAGTGCTTGAGGGACTAGGCATCACTGGTAATTTTGGTCTGGCACACAGCCATGTTTTCCTGACATCCCCCCACTCCAACACTCCCCGCTCCCCCAGAGCTCTGTATTGCCCAAAAGTGATGATAATAATGATGGTTGATTGGTACCATCTAAAAGGCAGCATAATGGAAGGCATTTCTGGGACTTTGGCGTTATTTCTAGTTTCAAATTCTGGTACTAACTGCTACATAGCTGAGAACAATTTCATCAATGTTCTGCTTTGACCTGCTTCTGAAAGCTGGAGTTAGGCTTGTGGCGAACTTAGAAATAGTAAATACACAGCAGCCTTTTCCCTTTCTGGTCACAGTCCTGCCAAGTTATTAACACTAGTACCCAGTCCACCGACAGCCTTGTCAGATGCCTAGCCATGGTAAGCCCCTTGTTTCTCAGGACTCACTAATAACTTCCCCTGAAAGGGCTCTTGCAGTCTCAGGGAAGCTGAAGTTAGAAGATAACACTTTCTTCAGCTTGTCTTCTCCTGAGAGCCTTCATGTAACGGAGCTGACAATGCCCTCTCTGTGCACTAGGCTTGTGTTTGCTGGTTGGTTCTCATAGATTACTTTATATATGAAGTTGTTAATATAAATATTTAGGGGAAAAGGATTGTAGATCATACTAAGTCCATCAAGATGTTAACATTGATAGTACTTGTAGAATCTCAAGTTAAATTATTAAGATTTCAAAGATTGAAGACAAACAAGAAATACTGAAGTGGTATTTTTGAGACATGAATTCACAAGGTATACACAATTTTGATGACAAACTAAGGCTCAAGTTTTAAGAATGAATACCTAAGATGTTCTACGGATCTCAGAAGGCTCACCGGGAAAAATGGTTCATCTAAAGGAGGTAATTGAGGAGAGTTTAATGAAGATACTAATTAAAAAGGGATGAGCAGGGTTAGGTAAACCAAGTCAAAATGGTGAAGTACCTCAGTGGAGTCCAGATCTTTCTGCAGTGATGGAAATGTTCTACATCTGCAGTCTAATTCTATAGCAATTAGTCACATGTGGCTACTGAACACTTAGAATGTGGTTAGTGCAACAAAGATGCTGAATTCTTTGGAGGGATGCCAAGTCAACTTATGGCTGTGGCTTTTGACTGAAGAATGCAGCTGCTGCCAACTTATAGCCTGGGAGGGGAAACACTGGGAATACCCTCACTCTTCCTGTCGAACCATCCTTCTCTGGTACTTCTGACTGATGGAACTCTCCAGGAACCAGAGAACAAGAAAACTCATTGATGCAGTTCGTAAAGGTTGACCTCCTGGGGCACAGAACATAGTGAAGCATAGATATGGAGCAAATCATTTTCACACCCATGTACAAACTGAGAAATAAACCGTTTTATTATCGTTTATAAATATAAATAAGTATGGAACTAGTGGCAAAAAAAAATTGAACAAAAGCATGTGTCTCAATAAAGTCGTATAAATGTCTTATTAAAGCTATCTGAAGCTCTCTGCTGAGCTAAGTGGTACAGTGCTTTAATCAAACGGCAACTGGGTTCATTCATGAAGAATGAGGTCAAAACCATGCCCCTTCACCTATATTCAACCTTATGTTCTTAGCAAGGATCTGTGTGAAACTTTTTCCAAGGTCCCATCTAAAATCACAAAGCCTGGGAGTGGGAAATTTTTCACTTTACTTAGGCGAAAGGTCATTGTAACTTCATAACTGGGTAAACTCAGATTAGAAAGTGGGAAGAACACCAAGAAATTAAGATACGGGGACCCAAAGGCCCCCAAATTTGACTCTAGGACTATATGACCACTCTATTTTTGTACTATCTCTTGGAATTTTGGTGTGTTTAAAAAAATTTTTTTTGTTCCACTTTCTGCACTGAATAGCAGTGCTAAGAAAAAACCAAAAACAAATAAAGGAGTGGGAAGGGGGAGTGGTACCATCCAAAGCCAGAGTCAAATCCTATTTTGGAAAGCTTCATTGTCCATTCTAGTGGGTCCTGAATATATAGGAAGTCCAGTCTTTAATTGCCAGTCTTTACTGTCTAACACTTAAAGGAGAAAGGTCTAATGCCACTGTATGGGGGTTGAAGTAGGTGCCAAAGGAAAAGCAGTTCCCACCACCTCCAAGGAGCAGGAGCTGTTGCTCTTCAGGGAAGAGGATGCTGGTATGATTGTGTAACATTAATGGCCATGGCACACATGTTGTGTCAATCTGATACTCAAAGCTCAATCCTGTAGACAAATCAATAACTGTCACTCCAGGAACTGCAGAGGAATGAATCCAGACGCCTCCAACCAACAAAAGCTTCCCATTGACTACATGAGCTGTGTGGGAGTACCTTGGGGTAATGGGAGGCTGGATGGCTATGGATTCCCAGAGGAATCCACTAGTGATTGGTTTCAGAAAGAATACAGAGCTCAGTGGCTCCTCAGAAGCACCCAGACCTCCAGCAATTAGGGCTCCCCCTTGCCAGCTGCAGGCACTGTGGGAATGCCGACCTTCAGGTCCTTCTCCCTCCACTGGGATCCTAACCCAAGTCATTTTCCCCACATGGAGGAAATGCCAGTCACTTAGTACAGGTTCTGTCACACTGCGGCCCCCATACACAAACAAATATTTCTGATTCTCACAGGACACTTCTGTTGTTGAATGGCGCCAACGTGACAAGGTAGAATCTTCTGGACCGAACTTCATTACTGTTACATTTGGGTCCTCGGCGCTATTATCCTCATTTTCATAAGAAAGTTGGAGTATCCCCAAGGCTGGAGTTACTGGGGACAGTCTCCCTCCTAGAACCAGAACCTGAGTATCTGAAAGTCTTGTCATGGTGTGATAAAGGCGTCCATCCCATTGAGCTTCAGTTCCCCAACTGCCTATCTGGTTGCCTTTCCATTCAAAGTCACTGTATCTTAACAGCATGTGAAACTTGCTCACTCGGCAATGTCGCCCCTCCTGCTCTCCAAATCCTCCTGCACTGAGAATAACGCCTGGGCTCAAAAGGACAGAGGCGTGGCCATATCTCTTAAGGCCCAGGCCCTGGGTGTCCCCAGTGACTACACTGGCAGGGAAGACTCCTGAAGGGGAAGCAGGATCTATCCGAGGAAACGTCTCTGAGGGTGGAAACACCAGAGTCTGGGACAGGCTGTCTCCCCGAGAAGCGGCTAGAATAAAATAGTGGGCACACTTCAGATGCCACTCCTCAAACTCATCAAAAGGTTCAAGATTTTCCATGCGTCGGCGTTCTTCTGCGGGGAGAAAGCAGCGATAGAATTCATTCAGGTCCATGGCGCGACAGGCAGTCCAGCCGGCCTGAAGGAAGCGCTGCTGCTGGGCCTCCGCGTCGGGAAAGCGGTCCAAGCCATGAAGGGGAGAATTCAGGTGCCGAAAATGTCGCTGCATGAACTCGCCAAAGGCGTCCTGAGGCCTCATCTGCTCGTAGACGACGAAAATGGCATTAGAAAACCGCTGGGCGGCCCAGGAGATGAGGGCCGCGGCATCATTCGGCTCGAGGTAGGTGAGCACGGCCTCAGCCAGGAGCAGAGTCGGGGCGGCCGCGTCAAGACCCGCGGCGGCAAGGGCCTGGTCCAGCTGCTGCAGCTGCCGTAGGTCCAGGCCCAGGATGCGGTAGTCCGAGCTCTCAAAGCACAGCGTGGACCCGGGGTCTCCGCTCTGGAAAGGTCCGGTTAACGCGCACAGATCCGGCGTATCTCGAATCCTCTGCGCTTTGCGCTCGGCCACGTCCGGAAAATCCACCTCCCAGACAGCAGCCGCGGCCAGGCGGCCCGCAGTTTTGAGGCGAAAATACAATGAGTCTGAGCCGGCGCCCAAAGACAGAATCTGCGAGCGACGGGTGCCTGGGGCCGCGCACGTCTGCTCTACGAAGGCGCGCACGCAGTGCCGCACGGCGCGTGCGCGCACGTAGTAGCCACGGTGGATGAGCGGCGCGCGGCGCGCCGTCCCCGGAACCAGCAAGGCAGCGAAGGCGTCGTGCACGTACCCGCGCGCGGCCAGGGAGCTCTTGCTGAGCGCGCTGCTGTCGTTGGTGCTCTGCACTGCCTCAGCCCGACGTTCGCGGTTGCGTGAGCCCATGGTCGGGGAGTCAGGAGCGGCGGTCCGTCGGGGTGGTGAGCTGCCCTCCGGTCCCCTAGTATCCAGTACCCGCAAGTACAGCTCCCGGACTCGGTACTGGGCGGGGCGGGAGGGGGTGGAAAACTACGCTTCGATACATCTCTTCCTCGGATAGGCGGGCGTCACTTCCGGGAAGGGCGCGCCTCGCCAATCAGGTTTGAGTAAGCTGCAGCTGGCGTTGACAGTCGGCTGTGATTGACATTTCTTTGATTTTCTATGACCGAGGTTTCGCGGGAGGACTGACGGCTGCGGCTTTTTGTGGACACGTGGACTGTGTCGGGGAAGCGCGGATTGTCACTTTTCTACAAGCCTTCCTGGCTGAAGCGAAAATTTATCTCACGTTTTCATAAGCTGACTCAGCTGTTGACAAAAATCTTTCAGAGGTGAGTCTGTGGGGACTGACAACCCAGAACTCCTTGGACTGCAGCGCCTGCATTGAGTGTCTGATAGGGACAAAACAGGATTAGGACCACTAATTTTAGGGGGCAAGGAGAAGGAACGGTCTTTCCTTGGATGCTAACTACGAATACTTACGAAGAGATCCCATTTAAGTCTGAAAACAAGTCAGTGAGGCCAGGTACAAAATGAAGAAACCTTTACAGAAGTTGTGATTCACTCAGTCAGTGTTTCCCCACAAATGTATAATGTTGATTCCCTTGTATCCCAGGCTCTGTGCTAAGCTTACAGTAAGTAAACCATTCAGCCTCTGTTTCTCAGCTGTAAAGTGATACTCCCCTCCACGTGCAAAGTTCTGTCTTCTTGGATTGAATTGAATATGTCTGCAGAAGAGGGAATCACAGAAGAGAGGTGATTATTCTTTCTGAGTCTTGGCAGTTTAAAAGAATCATCAAATTTCTACTTTGAGTGTTTGGGAGTCATGACCAGTAGGAAATCACTTGCAAGGATACTTGGGGGATTTGTAACTTATTAATTCGGATTTGGTGACTGTGGGAGCCTAGATGGAGAAGGAAATCAGGATGACTCTTAAGTATGGTTACCTTGAAGCAGTATGGCATAATGGTGAAGGGCATGAGTTTTGGAGTCCAGCTGATTCGGATACTGGAACTGTGTCATTTAGATTTGGTGTTTAAGAGCTCTTAGTGACTTTCACTTCAGTTCAGTCGCTCAGTGTCCGACTCTTTGCGACCTCATGGACTGCAGCACGCCAGGCCTCCCTGTCCATCAACAACTCCCAGAGTTGACTCAGACTCATGTCCTTGGAGTCAGTGATGCCATCCAGCCGCCTCGTCCTCTGTTGTCCCCTTCTCCTCCCACCTTCAATCTTTCCCAGCATCAGGGTCTTTTCAAATGAGTCAGCCCTTCCCATCAAGTGGCCAAAGTATTGGAGTTTCAGCTCCAGCATCAGTCCTTCCAATGAATATTCAGGATTGATTTTCTTTAGGATGGACTGGTTGGATCTCCTTGCTGTCCAAGGAACTCTCAAGAGTCTTCTCCAACACCACAGTTCAAAAGCATCAGTTCTTCGGCGCTCAGCTTTCTTCACAGTCCAACTCTCACATCCATACATGACTACTGGAAAAACCATAGCTATGACTAGACGGACCTTTGTTGGCAAAGTAACATCTCTGCTTTTTAATATGCTGTCTAGGTTGGTCATAACTTTTCTCCCAAGAAGTAAGCGTCTTAATTCCATGGCTGCAGTCACCATCTGCAGTGATTTTGGAGCCCAAAAAAATAAAGTCTGACACTGTTTCCACTGTTTCCCCATCTATTTCCCATGAAGTGATGGGACTGGATGCCATGATCTTCGTTTTCTGAATGTTGAGCTTTAAGCCAACTTTTTCACTCTCCTCTTTCACTTTCATCAAGAGGCTCTTTAGTTCTTCACTTTCTGCCATAAGGATTGTGTCATCTGCATATCTGAGGTTATTGATATTTCTCCCAGCAACCTTGATTCCAGCTTGTGCTTCATCCAGCCTAGCGTTTCTCATGATGTACTCTGCATAGAAGTTAAATAAGCAGGGGGACAATATACAGCCTTGACATACTCCTTTTCCTATTTGGAACCAGTCTGTTGTTCCATGTCCAGTTCTAACTGTTGCTTCCTGACCTACATACAGGTTTCTCAAGAGGCAGGTCAGGTGGTCTGGTATTCCCATCTCTTTCAGAATTTTCCACAGTTCATTGTGATCCACACAGTCAAAGGCTTTGGCATAGTCAATAAAGCAGAAATAGATGTTTTTCTGGAACTCTCTTGCTTTTTCCATGATCCAGCGGATGTTGGCAATTTGATCTCTGGTTCCTCTGCCTTTCTAAAACCAGTTTGAACATCTGGAAGTTCACGGTTCACGTATTGTTGAAGCCTGGCTTGGAGAATTTTGAGCATTGCTTAACTAGCGTGTGAGACTTAGTGACTTTAGGGAGAGCAATTTCTGTGAAACCGTAAGGGCAGAATCCATGTTTCGGTGAATGGGAGATAAGTAAATGGAGGCAGCTCAAGGAGTGTAGCTCGGAAGGAAAGAAGAGATGGGTCAGTAAAGAAGAATGGGGGATAACGGAAAGGTTTTTTGTTTTTTTTTTAAGATGGAAGCAAGTACTGTAGTTGCGTGGTGGTTCCCTAGGAGAAATTAGCAAGTGGAGAGAGGTTGACTTGCAGAAAAGTGAGAAGATTAACTAGTGAAATAATGACTTGGAATAGATAAGAAGGAATGGAATATTGGGCATAGGTTAGTCTTGGGAACAGGAGACTGAATCCTCTTTCTCTGACTCATGGAGGAAGAAGGGGTATAGATACAGATAAGATTAAGTGGGAGGGAGAGCAGAGAGAAATACAGGAAATTCATGCATAAAGGCTTTTGTTGTCTCTGTAAAGCTAGTGACTGAGTTGTAAAGTTGAGTGTGAGGCAGCTGGGTCTAGCGGAGCTCTTGAGGAGTTTAAAATTGCCCCTGAAGGAAATGGGAGAAGGACTTCCCTGAGTTTGCTGGGCTTTGAGATGTTCATTTCTAAAATGAGTGGATTATGTGAAGTGTCTCAGGGTTGACAGAGAAAAAAAGAGGAATGTTGGACTTTGGACAAAATGTATAGCACTGTAGAAATAAATTTTTATATGACAAGTTAATCAATGTGCATGATATATTAGAAATACTATATTTTTGGTAAAGAACATATCAAAAAAAGTGATTTAAGAAGAAAGAGAATGGAGCAGAATTTGTGAATTGGGTACCTCACAGTTGTTTTCTGGTGTGTGTGTGTGTTTCAGCTGCACCGCAGGTGTCTCCTGGAATCTTAGTTCCCTGGCCAGGGATTGAACCCATGCCCTTGCAGTGAAAGCACAGAGAATTCCCTCCAGTTATTTTTCCCCCCTCAGGTTATTTTTTAAAAATCTGTATATTTTTCTGTAAAATGGGACAGTAATATCTCATAGATTTAATGAGAATTAAGTACAGCTGCCAATTAAGACATTTAGCAGAACATCTGGCTCATACTGAGTGCTTAACAAATAGTAGCGAGCGTTTTTATTCTGAGTTCCCTTTGGGGGGCAAGGACAGAGGGTGGGGAGGAAAAAAATTCCCTGGGAAAAGAGAAGATCTGATTCTGGCTGTGCTCTAATTTGATAAAATATTAGTACAAATGGATTCTGAACCACTGGACCGCAAGGAATGTCTACATTGTGATTTTCTCAGGGTATATGCCCAGTAGTGGAATTGCTGGATCATATGGTAGTGATCCAGGTAAGCTGTGCTTACCTGGTGTTAGGATTTACTGACGCTCAGGTCCTTTTGTCTCATTGCAGAAAGATTTCAGCGAGAGGCAGAGTGGCAGGCAAAAAATGAGTGTATTTCTCACACTTGCAAGAAATGCAAATGGGCGGATGAAAAGGCTCTGCTCCAGGACCACCTTCCTCATTCATGGGCAGATGTCAAGACTTACATCATTAGTTTCTCCTTTGGTTTTCTATGGTCTAAATGGGACTGTCATGGTGCTATTTAAATCATATGTGTATTAGCAGAAGGATGGTGACATATACTAAAATATGGTAATACAGCTCAGGTTTCAGTGTAATGTCTCCTCTCACCTGGTTCGTTTCTCCTTTCACCTAAATTTCTGTCTTGGCTGTGTGCAGAAATGCTGTTCTCCAAGGACTATTAACTGCCTGACTTTGTATAACAAGATTCAGACCCCAGATCTATGGTCTTGTGTTTATAACTGTCAGGGTCTCTGGCTTGAGTGTGTCTGACACTTGAATGCCCCTAGTCTTCCTTCAAGGTAGATTGTTACCAGGTTACTGGATTCTTTTCTTGAGTGGTCTTTAGCTTACAACAGTCTCCCAAACTCCCTTAAAATTCCCTTTCTGTTTTTAATAATCCCCTAGTGGGATTTTTCGGAGAAGGCAATGGCACCCCACTCCAGTACTCTTGCCTGGAAAATCCCATGGATGGAGGAGCCTGGTAGGCTGCAGTCCATGGGGTCCCTGAGAGTTGGACGCCACTCAGTGACTTCACTTTCACTTTTCACTTTCATGCATTGGAGAAGGAAATGGCAACCCACTCCAGTGTTCTTGCTTGGAGAATCCCAGCGACGGTGGAGCCTGGTGGTCTGCCGTCTGTGGGGTCGCACAGAGTCGGACACGACTGAAGAAACTTAGCAGTGGGATTTTTAAACTATTAATTATCCTACTCTATCCCTGGAGCGTCCCAGGTGATGGCACTGGCAAAGAATCTGCCTGCCAATGCCGATGATATAGGAGACACAGGTTTGATCCCTGGATCGGGAAGATCCCCTCAAGGAGGAAATGACAACCTTCTTCAGTATTCCTGCCTGAAAAATCCCATGGACAGAGGAGCCTGGCAGGCTGCAGAACATGGGGTCGCAAAGAGTCAGACATGACTGAGCATGCACGCACTCACCATGTCCCCTATCAGGTGCTGGGGAAGTATAAGCCATAGTCCCTGTTTTTAGGAAGTTTATATAGTTCTGGTGAGGGAGACAGACAAATCAGTGATGTAGATACAGTGATAAAATGCTGACTTAGACATGCTCACTGGGTTCTCTAGGAGGGTAGAGGAGGTGAGTTTAAGTTACTTTATTAATCCTCACAGCTACTCTGCTTTCTTTCTTTTTTTATTTCTTTGAAGGATAATTACTTTACAACGTTGTGGCGGTCTCAGACTTACATCACTGTGAATCTGTCATAATTGTATATATATCTCCTCTCCTCTTGAGCCTCCCTCCCCCAACACCATCCTACCCCTTGAGGTCTTCACAGAGCGCCAGGCTGGGCTCCCTGTGTTATGGAGCAGCTTCCTGCTGGTTATCTATTTCACACATGATAGTGTATATATCCTGAGTGTTCATTGGAAGGACTGATGTTGAAGCTGAAACTCCAAATCTTTGGCCACCTGATGTGAAGAGCTGACTCATTTGAAAAGACCCTGATGCTGGGAAAGATTGAAGGCGGGAGAAGGGAACGACAGAGGATGAGATGGTTGGATGGCATCACTGACTCAATGGAGATGAGTTTGAGTCAACTCTGGGAGTTGTTGATGGACAGGGAGGCCTGGCGTGCTGTATTCCATGGGGTCGCGAAGAGTCAGACACGACAGAGCAACTGAACTGAACTGAAGTGTATATATGGCAGTGCTACTTTCTCAGCTTCTCCTAGCCTCTCCTTTCCCCAGCTGTGTCCACAAGGTCTTTCTCTACATCTGTGTCTCCATTTCTTCAGTGTAAATAGGTTCATCAGTACTGTGTTTCTGGATTCCGTATATATGCATTAATACATGATGTTTGTTCTTCTCTTTCTGACTGACTTCACTCTGTGTAACAGGCTCTAGATTCATCTACTCTGCATTTTTATTGAATTTTTATCCCATTTTTTAATCCCGTTTCTACAGTTAAGGAAACTGAAGCCTGGAGTTAAAAGTGACTCAGGAAAAAAAAAAAAAAAGTGACTCAGGGCCACGCACCTACTAAAGGGCAGAACTGGTACAAGGATTATCCTAGGTCCATCTGATTCCGTTGCCTCTATTCTTGCTTTATATACTTTAAACAGTTTGAAAATGTGAACGTTTGAACCCAAAGTAGATCTTATAAATTTCTAGTTTTAGAGATAGTTTTGTAGAAAGTGCTAATAGGTAAAAGTATATACCCTATTTGTAAAGGTATACATCTTCCTGGGTCGGGAAGGTCCCCTGGAGAAGGAAGTGGCAACCCACTCCAGTATTCTTGGCTGGAGAGTCCCATGGACAGAGGAACCTGGCGGGTACAGTCCATGGGGTCACAAAGAGTTGGACACGACTGAGCAAGTAATCCTTAATCCTAAACACCCTACTAAATTTCAGATTTTAATTTCCCTCTTATCCGCTTGAAGACTTCTTATTTCTAATTCAGGTTGTTGGCTCACTTAAATTATTAATAGCTTTGGAGAGCTTTTGTCTTTAGAGGAATAAATTAACAGAACCTGTTTCTTTGCTTTTGCGTCAACATCTAAACATGTCCACATTTGTTTACATAGGTGAAACTGAGCCCAGAACTACGTATACTGTTAATCTTATCAAAACGGGTGGAAATACAGCAGTCTGAAGGAAATTCAAGGCCACCAAACTTACTGACTGAGCTACTTTTAGTATTCATGCTGAGAATAAGTGGCTGGGGAAAGACCTTGCTATTCTGCTAAATGATGATGGAGGCAGAACAGCCACGGAAGACAGCCTTTTACTCAAAATTACCTAAAGTGGTAAGAATTCAACCACAAAATTCTGGAGTGTTGCTAAGTATAATGACTTCTGTGTTGTTTCTTTTCATAAAAAGAGAAATTTTATACATAGAATTTGTAAACCTTGTACATTTTAAAAGTTATATAGCTGCATCTGTTAGGCCGTTTGCCTAGCGCAGTCTACCAACATCAAGCACCTGCTACAATGGTGTGACTCTCGTGGACTTGAGAAGATTTTTACTGATTGTATTCTCTTATTTTAGGAACTTCATGCCCACTTGAATGGATCCATTAGTTCCAATACCATAAAGAAATTAATAGACAAGAAACCAGATCTTAAAATCCACGATCAGATGACTATGATTGACAAAGGAAAGAAAAGAACTTTAGAAGAGTGAGTTCGGGGGAGTTTGTGGACACACTTCTTTTTTTTCTCTATTTTGCGATTGTAAATAGTATGTAAGGATTCAGATTTTTGTAGTTAAAGGAATAAGGTAGCCGTCGGGTATGGAGAGTATAACTTGACAAACAGAATTTTTTCCAGCTGTCAGACTGTTGACAAATTTTAGTGATTTGTATTGTTTGTGAAATTATACTATATTGGAATATTCTTTAGACTTGGAAATATAGACTTCTTGGTTTTTTTCCCCCTGTTTCCTGCTTCCACTTGAGATAGGGGTTGTGGAGGTGAAGAAGGGAAACTATTGTTTTCCACTTAAAAGTAACATTTAATTTTCAGTCATTTGATGATCTGTCCAGATCAGTGTAATTTTTGAGAAACCTATTCTGTTGTTTCTTATAAATATATAATTACTACTAGCCTAAAATCAATTAATTTAGTGAAGTTTTTGATGACTAAAGTATGTTAAAACTTTTCATATTGCAGGTGCCTCCAGATGTTTCAAATAATTCATCTACTTACTACTAGCCCTGAAGATGTTCTAATGGTGAGAAATGAAGCATTTTTAGACTGGTTTAAACATTAGTAAGTAATTGATGCCCTTCTGTTGTTGCACATGACTCAAGAGTCTGATGAAAAATATTTTTTTGCTTTTTTTATGGTAACTTTTGAAAAACAACGTTGAGACATTTGCCTAACAGCTAATAGACTCTATTAATTGTAAACTATATGAGGAAAGAACCAAGATCAAAATCTTCTGTTAGGTAGAAAATTGGACAGTGCGGAGGAGAAAAGCTTTTTTCATATATGTATAAACTCTGTATACAAACGTATCATATGAAATATCTGACCACAGGCTCTACCTGAATTGCTCGGGATACTTTGAAGTTTCTGGGTGGACAGTATAGAGAATGAAGACGTTCAAGAGCTGCTTGGAGATTGAGTGATTAATCTTTAGGGAAACTGCCTTCCCTCTGGAGAAGGGCTAGAGGACTCCACTGTGTTCCCTTAGCTGGATGACTGGCTTTGTATCAGATTTGTATCATTGATCTGATTAGGATGGCATTTTTAAATGTTCTCTTTCTAATTGGAGAGAAGCAGAATCCAATCCGTGTTTTTAACCCTTAGGGAAAAAGTGCAAAGTAAGAAATACAATGTGTTTTTGGAGAGGTGACATTTGACTGGTCAAGAAAGAATTTTCTCCTTGGCTGAGACTGATCCTCTTGATAATTATTAAGTAAATTAATCACCTTTTGGAGGAAGGTTAACTCTTAAGAGTTTAGTTTAGCAGAAGTTGACAGAGTGTCCGCAGTGTTCCAGGCACTCTGCTAGGACTGAGAGACAAAAAGATCGACATGGTCCCTGCCCCTCAGGAATCCATAGTCAGGTTGGAGAGACAGACCCATAAGAGGATAAATCCAACATCAAGAGGTAAGCTCTGTGTTGGAGACATGGACAGGGGTTTATAGGAACCCTAGGCAGCATTTGTTGTCTTATCAGCCACTCAGCAGGTCCCGTTGAACCCTGCTAGGGACATCCACCACAGGAGGCTTTGTCTCATTTTCTGTTGTTGAGTGGAACAGAGCAAAACTGATTACATTTTAGATTCTGAGAGTTCTGTGGGTATACTATGCCGTACTCATTGTTTCTTTTTTTTTTAAAGTTGCTAAGAAGCTTTAATAAATGAACCTTGTGTGGGAATAAGTCAAGGGATTGTTTATAGATATGGGACTGAGTGTATTAGGATCGCTTAACAGTCTCAACAGAGTAACTGAGTGTAATCTCAAAAAGACAAGATTGAAATGTATCTGAAAAAAACATTAACTATTGCATGTGCTAGATTCTGTGCTCAACATGACTTTTCTGAAGTGGTCATTTTTATTGCTCCCTTTTTGCAGATGAAAAAAGCTGAGGCCTAACGAGGTTAAATATAACTTGTTCAAGGTCACTCACCATGAGTAAAGTGGCGGAATTGGCTGTTTTGTCTGATTCCAGAGTCCTTGTCCTTTCTTATTTGAGATGTGCAGTCTTACCATCCCTGGAGTAAGCGGCAACTTAATTGTGAGGTACTCTTATCTGAAGACAGAACTTGAGTCCATGTTCTCAGTCCAGAGCATAGGAGAAGAAAGCCCAAAGAGCCAGGAGCTGACTGCAGTACCTGTTGCTGCCTGGAGCAGAAAGGACTGAATCTGGTTGACATGGGAAGGGAAGTCACTCCCTAGAGAAGTGTTCTTGGATATGAGCTAGAGATGATTCCACAGGTCTCACTGTGGCCTAGCGAAGTCTTCCTTCCACTGCTTTCAATCAGCACTTGCCAGCAACCTTCTGTTGTTCCTTTAGGTTTCACAGGTACCTCACCGCCAGGAAAAGGGATGCCCTGGATAGTAGATATGATCACTTCACACCTTCCCTTCACCCTCGTTGTCAATCCACACATTATAGACAGGCTTCTGCATTAGTCTCTTGTGAGCTGGGATAGGAGGAGTTGGTCTTTCTGGATCTGCTTAGTTAAGGAGTGAAGATAAGATTTGAGTTCCTCACACCTGCAAAGACAAGGACTGTGCTGTGGTAATGGCAGTGGCAGCAATGTGGGGTTTCTGGAACACCAGTTTTACAGGGTGGTCTAGCGCCTTTGATGATAGTACAGAGGCTGCAGGGTCGTGCCTCGTGGTGGAGGAAGCAATAGTGTCTTGCCTGGTCCAAGGGTGTCACGTGATTTTGAATGCTTTTGTGTCATCCTTGTTACTGAGGCCAACCTCTGTCTGCTTGCCACAGAGCAGGCCAATAAATTCAAGAGATGAGGTGTTGAGGCAAGGAATATGACTTTATTGGGAAAGCTGGCAGATGGAGAAGATGGCAGACTAACGTCTCAAAATAACCATCTTATTGGAGTCTGGATGCCAGTTTCTTTTACAGAACAAAGATGGGGAGAGGTGAGGGATTAAGGTTAAAAATGCTGTTACTCTTACAAATGTCTTCTGGAATGGCCAGCCTCCACGAGAGGATATATTAATTTTTTCCTTCCTGTAGCCATCCACAGGTGGACAAAGTCCTGAACAAAGGCATTTTGGTTTGACATTAAGGCAGAGGGGGGCAGGGTTCTCCGAGGCAGGCCATTTTGTATGCGTATAATAATAAAAGCAACAGAAAGCAAAGGTTAAAGTCGAAGAAACAGATCCAGCATGGAGTCAAAACTGAGTCTTGCCTGTAACATCCTGAGCTATGTGATCTCTAAGGCTGATTCTCCAGACCTCCTGGTGAATCTGAGCCACCTGTTATATGCATGTTGTAATAAGTTCCATTTTGGCTTTAGTGTGAAGAAAAAAGATGAGGCCGGGACCTTGGCTTGCAGTGAATCCACCAAGGTGGTGCCTCCCTGTTAAGCACTGTCTGTACAGTCAGCCAGCCTTGTTTCTCTGCCAGGACACTGCATCTGTGTGCCCATGTGCATGTGGGCAAAGCAGGTTAAGAGTAGGGTACCAGCTGTAAGGACTAACTAGGGCTGGTTGTCACAGCATTTCTAACCTGGTCCTTTTTCCTCCTAGGTTTTTACATTTTAGGTAATGGCAATGAGGGAAAACATGCCTTCAGCCTTTAGATATCATTTATCTTGGTCGTTGAGTAATTTCTGGATTGTTGAGTTTTCTATTAGATTGAATACAGTTTTTTAACTCAAATTTATCACCCATTTTCTTTGCCTAAAAGAATCTTCCTAAGTACATTTGGGGAGAGTTTAACCCTGCCAAAAGAAATTCTTACAAAGTTCAACTTATCCCTAAATAACGTGAATAAGAACCTTAAGCCATGACTTTAATTTTTATATATATTTTTAATTGAAGGATTATTGCTTTACAATATTGTTTTGGTTTCTGCCGTACATAAACATGAATCAGCCATCGGCATACATATGTCCCCTCCCTCTTGGGCTTCCCTCCCACCTCCCACCTCATCCCACCCCTCTAGTTTGTTACAAAGCTCTGGTTTGAGTTCCCTGAGTCACACAGCGAATTCCCATTGGCTGTCTATTTTATATATGGTAATGTATATGTCTCCTTGCTACTCTCCCTATTCGACCCACCCCCTCCTCCTCCCCACTCCCCCACCCCGTGTCCATAAATCTTGTTCTTTATGTCTGCGTCTCCATTGCCGGCCTGCAAATAGGATCATCAGTACCATCTTTCAGGATACCACATATATGCACAAATATGTGTTATTTGTTTTAGTTTCAGACTTACTTCATTCTGTATAATAGGCGCTAGGGTCATCTGCCTCATTAGAACTGACTCAGATGCATTCCTTTTTGTGTCTGAGTAATATTCCATTGTATATATGTTCCACAACTTCTTTATCCCTTCATCTGTCAACAGACATCTAGGCTGCTTCCATGCCCTGGCTATTGTAAATAGCGCTGCATTGAACATTGGGGTGCATGTGTCTTTTTCAGTTTGGGTTTCCTCAGGGTGTATGCCTGCTAGTGGGATTGCTGGGTCATGTGCTGGTTTTATTTCCTAGTTTTTTAAGGACTCTCCATACTGTCTTCCATAGTGACTGTATCAGTTTACATTCCCACCAGCAGTGCAAGAGGGTTCCTTTTTCTCCACACCCTCTCCAGCATTTATTGTTTGTAGATTTTTTGATGATGATGGCCATTCGGACTGGTTTGAGGTAATAGCTCATTGTAGTTTTGATTTACATTTCTCTAATAATGAGTGATGTTGAGCATCTTTTTGTTGGCTTATTAGCCATCTGTATGTCTTCATTGGAGAAATGTCTGTTTAGGTCTTTTGCTCACTTTTGGTTTGGGTTGTTTGTTTTTCTTATATTGAGTTCTATGATCTGCTTATATATTTTGGAAATTAGTCCTTTGTCAGTTGTTTCACTTACTATTATTTTCTCCCATTATGAGGGTTGTCTTTTCACCTTGTCTATAGTTTCCTTTGGTGTGCAAAAGCTTTTCAGTTTAATTAGGTCCCACGTGTTTATTTTTGTTTTTATTTCCATTACTCTGGGAGGTGGGTCTTAGAGGGTCTTGCTGTGATTTATATCATACACTGTTCTGCCGATGTTTTCCTCTATGAGAAGCCATGACATTAAATGGTACATCAGTACTGCCTAATCATTTTAGCTGCTTATTTCTATATGTAACGTTCCAGTACTATACACTCATAGATGGTTTACTGGTTTTAGTTTTGCCTCATTTCTCTGTTTTATCAGTCTGCTGTTCTCTAGGAAATAGAGAAATGGTTAAAAGGGAAGAAGAGAAACAGAAGGTGGCGGGGGGTTGTGCAGATTTGGATTTAATGTGAGAGTGAGGGGGGTAAGGGGAGCTGTTGGAAACATGGTAGTTTTGTCACAGCCGCCACTAAGGGTGTGAAAAGCAGGGCGCTTCACCATGTGGGAGACTCCCCCCACTCCTTGCGAGTCATTTAACGCGTGGAATAGAGCTGTAGCATGTGGCATTTTCATGGAGCCCCTTATACTAATGTTATCAGTATTGTGAGCATTGCTTTCATTATCAGGTGACGAAAGATGTCATTAAAGAATTTGCAGATGACGGTGTCAAGTATCTGGAACTAAGGAGCACACCCAGAGGAGAAAATGCTACAGGTAAAATCTAACTCCTGATACTTCTCAGCATATGTCTATCTTTTTCTTCACGTGCTTTGATCATGCATATGCCTGCAAAGTTGAAACTATGCAGCATTTACCATTACACTGTTGTAAAAGTAGGGTCAAAGGTCCATATCTTCCGATGTACTTTAATGACATATGTTATTAATGAGTCAGTCAGTTATTTATAAGTTAAAATACCAGATCAGGTATTATCTGTTGAAGGGAAATTAAAAGGGCTGCAAAAATTTCATTTATTATTGTTTGCTCTTCTCACTCTGAAAAAAGAACACTTGTTCCTTATAGCTGTGTTCTTAAATAGACGTTAGTTCATGTTCCCTGCATCAAGTGCTTGTGACACAGTGCTCCTGAGTGGATGTGGAATCGCATTTCATGACAGTCATTGAAATGAAGTTATTCAGTCTCTTCTCGGGTACTGATGGTATCAGGCCAGGAGCCAGCTGTGATGTGGTTAAACCTCTCTGGATGGAGATGAGCGGATCTGGATATGGTCTGGAGAAGCTTCCTAGGGCCCTCTTTCTGCTGATAAGAGCAGCATCAGGAGGTATTCTGTGATGTGCTTGGGTCCCGCTTAGCATTTTGTGACCAGATCATCTTGTGCCTGGATAATGTGTAGCCAGCATCATTCAGGGGGTGAAATTTTAAACTACATATAGTAAAGTAAGTGTTGAAATGAGATAAGCAGGAGCTTCTTTTTTTGTTTTGGATTTTTATTAGAATATAGTTGACTTACAATGTCATGTTAGTTCTGCTGTACAGCAAAGTGAATCAGTTATACATATATATCCACTCTTTTTTAGATTCTTTTCCCATGCAGGTCATTACAGAGTATTGAGAAGAGTTCCTTTTGCTATATAGTGGGTCCTTTTTAGTTATCTGCTTTACATATAGTCGTGTGTATGTGTCAACCCAATCTCCCAATTATCCCTCCCCCTGAACAGAAGATTCTCATTTCACATTTTTTAAACTTTAGGATCAGTTCCAAGTTATGCTGGTGAGGATAGTGAAAGGGAAGGAGAAAAGCAATCTGTAGATTATTAGTGCTAGTTGACCCTTCAAATGGAGAGTCAAAGGGAAATGCTAACTTAAGTGTGCAGAATAGGGGAATAGTTAAAGTTTAATGGGATATTTGGTAACCATTAAAAATATTTGCAAAGACACTTTAATGACATGAAGACATGCTCAGAGTACAGTGTTAAATGAATGACTGTGATACACATACACCTAGCATCTCATCTGTTCAGAATTGTATTTTTGTTGTTGTTCGGTCACCAGGTCATATCACTCTGTGTTTGTGTGTGTGAATTTGTTGTTGTTCAGCTGCTCAGTCGTGTCTCTTTGCTACCCCATGGACTATAGCACACCAGACTTCCCTGTCTTTCACCAACTCCCAGAAGTCTGCTCAAACTCATGTCTGTTGAGTCAGTGATGCCATGCAACTATCTCATCCTCTCTTGCGCCCTTCCCCTGAACCAGGGTCGAACTCAGGTCTCCTGCATTGCAGGCAGATTCTTTACCGTCTGAGCTGCCCGGGAAGCTCATTAAGTACAAATGGCATTTACTAAAGCCTGCATATGCGAGAGATACAGATTCGACCCCTGTGTCAGGAAGATCCCTGGAAGAGGACTCCACCCACTCCACTATTCTTGCCTGGAGAATCCCATGGACAGAGGAGCCTGGCGGGCTGCAGTCCATGGGGTTGCAGAGTCTGACATGACTGAGTGTGCACGCACATCCATAACTCATCTGTAACCATACACTTATCACACAGAAAGCGAAGTGTAATTGTTCATATAGGAATACGATTGTTGAAGGATGAAGTTGTTGATGATCTCTTTACAGATGTTTTATTTGTGTCCTTTCCAGGAATGACTAAAAAGACTTATGTGGAATCTATACTTGAGGGTATAAAACAGTCCAAAGAAGAAAACGTAGACATTGATGTTAGGTAAGAAACATTGTGCCTTAGTGGTCACCACTGAAACTACTAGAAGGTGACAGTTTTACTCTTTTGAGCATGAGTATAAATCAACCAATATCTGACTTTTATTTTATAATAGAAGAAAGGTCAAGAACTGCATTGTCTAAAGTTGAGAATACAGTTTTGAATTTTTTTTTCCTGTGGCAATAAAGTTCTGAGTCCTGTTGCTGTAGTGAAGTGTGGCTTCCCGTGGCTCTTCAACAAAAATCCAGACTTCTTCTTGGGGCCTGCAAGGTCCCATGTGCGGCCTTTCTCACTTCAGCAGCCTCGTGTGTTCCACTGGTCACTCACCATGCACTGACCTTCCCCCTATTCCTCAAATAGGCCAAGACTGTCGTCCCACGTCAGCACTTTTGTGCTTCCTGTTGCTTCTGCCTAGAGCACTCTGCCATATCCTCGCACGGCTGGCTGCTTGTTACTCAGGTCTCATGTGCCTGTCACTTCCTCAGAGAGGCCTTCCTTGACCACCTTATCTAACATGCCTCCCCACATCTTCTAGTTATTCCATTTATTTCCTTTATGACACTCCTCTTAACAAAATCAGAAATTTTCTTGTTTTATTTATATATATACACATTCACCCACTAGAGTGTAAGTTCGGTGAGGCCAGGGACGTTATCTTTGATTCACCAGTACTTAGAGCTGGCACATAATTAGGGCTCAGTAAGTCCTTGATGGAAGAAAATAAAGAAAGCTAGCTGGCTTTCTGGCTATAAAATCCGTCTATAACGTCTCTCAGTTATGCTTAACTGGACTGATACCCTAAATAAAAAACAAAAACGGGCAAAAGACAAGGATTCAGAAGAGAAAACATAGAAATGGCCAATAAATGTATAGAAAACTATTTAACATCAATAATCAGATGATTTTGTTTATTTTTAATATATGTTAATATAATTTGTATCAGCTATTGGGTACATGTTAGAATATTACCAGTCTTGTAACCCTCAAATAGCTGTGAAAAGAAGAGAGGCGAAAAGCAAAGGAGAAAAGGAAAGATATAAGCATCTGAACGCGGAGTTCCAAAAAATAGCAAGACGAGATAAGAAAGCCTTCTTCAGCAATCAATGCAAAGAAATAGAGGAAAAGAACAGAATGGGAAAGACTAGAGATCTCTTCAAGAAAATTAGAGATACCAAGGGAACATTTTATGCAAAGATGGGCTCGATAAAGGACAGAAATGGTCTGGACCTAACAGAAGCAGAAGATATTAAGAAGAGGTGGCAAGAATATACGGAAGAACTATACAAAAAAGATCTTCATGACCCAGATAATCATGATGATGTGATCACTAATCTAGAGCCAGACATCTTGGAATGTGAAGTCAAGTGGGCCTTAGAAAGCATCACTGCAAACAAAGCTAGTGGAGGTGATGGAATTCCAGTTGAGCTGTTTCAAATCCTGAAAGATGATGCTGTGAAAGTGCTGCACTCAATATGCCAGCAAATTTGGAAAACTCAGCAGTGGCCACAGGACTGGAAAAGGTCAGTTTTCATTCCAATTCCAAAGAAAGGCAATGCAAAAGAATGTTCAAACTACCACACAATTGCACTCATCTCACATGCTAGTAAAGTAATGCTCAAAATTCTCCAAGCCAGGCTTCAGCAATATGTGAACCATGAACTTCCTGATGTTCAAGCTGGTTTTAGAAAAGGCAGAGGAACCAGAGATCAAATTGCCAACATCCGCTGGATCATGGAAAAAGCAAGAGAATTCCAGAAAAACATCTATTTCTGCTTTATTGACTATGCCAAAGCCTTTGTGTAGATCACAATAAATGGTGGAAAATTCTTCAAGAGATGGGAATACCAGACCACCTAACCTGCCTCTTGAGAAATCTGTATGCAGGTCAGGAAGCAACAGTTAGAACTGGACATGGAACAACAGACTGGTTCCAAATAGGAAAAGGAGTATATCAAGGCTGTATATTGTCACCATGCTTATTTAACTTATATGCAGAGTACATCATGACAAACGCTGGGCTGGAAGAAACACAAGCTGGAATCAAGATTGCCGGGAGAAATATCAATAACCTCAGACATGCAGATGACACCACCCTTATGGCAGAAAGTGAAGAGGAAATAAAAAGCCTCTTGATTAAAGTGAAAGAGGAGAGTGAAAAAGTTAGCTTAAAGCTCAACATTCAGAAAACGAAGATCATGGCATCTGGTCCTATCACTTCATAGGAAATAGATGGGGAAACAGTAGAAACAGTGTCAGACTTTAATTTTTTGGGCTCCAAAATCACTGCAGATGGTGATTGCAGCCATAGAATTAAAAGACGCTTACTCCTTGGAAGAAAAGTTATGAGCAACCTAGATAGCATATTCAAAAGCAGAGACATTACTTTGCCGACTAAGGTCTGTCTAGTCAAGGCTATGGTTTTTCCAGTTGTCATGTATGGATGTGAGAGTTGGACTGTGAAGAAGGCTGAGCACCGAAGAATTGATGCTTTTGAACTGTGGTGTTGGAGAAGACTCTTGAGAGTCCCTTGGACTGCAAGGAGATCCAACCAGTCCATTCTGAAGGAGATCAGCCCTGGGATTTCTTTGGAAGGAATGATGCTAAAGCTGAAACTCTAGTACTTTGGCCACGTCATGTGAAGAGTTGACTCATTGGAAAAGACTCTGATGCTGGGAGGGATTGGGGGCAGGAGGAGAAGGGAATGACCGAGGATGAGATGGCTGGATGGCATCACTGACTCGATGGATGTGAGTCTGAGTGAACTTTGGGAGATGGTGATGGACAGGGAGGCCTGGCGTGCTGCGATTCATGGGGTCGCAAAGAGTCGGACACGACTAAGCGACTGAACTGAGCTGAACTGAACCCTTAATGAAAGAGATCTAAGCCTTCTGATGAAGGAACCACCACCTATTAATTCCTCTTGCCTCAGTATTGAATCTGATGTGACTAAGCCTCTAGACTGGATCCAGTTTCCAATTCGTAGGAAATACAAGAGACAGGAGAACAAGTTAGCAACATAGGGATTCAATCAGCAAAATCAAACTGTGGGAAACTCTACAGAACAAATGATCTGGTTTCTTCAACAAATAAATTCAAGAAAAGAGGCTGGGGAGAGGTGTGAGGTAGAGGGTGGGAGAGAGGGGCGGGAAGTAGCTATAGATTAAAAGCAACTTGAGACACATTGACCAGAACAATGTGTGGACCTTAGTTTGATTCTGAACCAAACAGACTAAAAACCAAATACATGAACAACAACAAAAAACCATGAAATAATCAGAAGTTTGAGCAGTAACTAGATATCTGGTGCTGTTGAGAAATTTATGTTTTCCTCCCTCTGGCAAAGTAAGCTGTCAAGTCAGTCAGGCTGTACTTCCGCAGTAAGATACATCGCAAGTAGCTTGCCGTACGTCTCTGGCCTTCCTCAGAGTTGTCTTTTTCATCTTTACAATCTGCATTCGTTTTCAACTGTGTTCTTCTTGCATTGAAGGTATTTGATATCAATTGACAGAAGAGGTGGCCCTTCAGCAGCCAAGGAGGCTGTTAAACTTGCTGAAGAGTTCTTCCTTTCTGCAGAGGATACAGTTCTTGGCCTTGACCTCAGTGGAGACCCTGCAGTAAGTTATTTTTCCAAAATATGTTTTATTTCTAAAAGGTAGAATCAGTTTGTGGGATAAGGATTAGGTTGGGGCACCTTGCGTTCTCCAGGTTCAGCAGACACCCTGTGTGTATGAAGCCCTATTCTGCCCTGGATGACCAGAATGTCCACAGCAACTGCTCTCCAGGTTTCAGTGAAAGAGTTAAGCCCTCTAAAAAAAAGAAAAAAAGATTTGTATGACAGTATGATTATTTTCTTCATTTTTCTAAAGATGGTACCCAACTAGTACCATTCCACATACATAGAGAGAGTTGATTTATTACAGTCCATGTCTAATGCTTTGACTTGACTAGACGTATCAAATCAAAGCTCCGGGAGATGGTGATGGACAGGGAGGCCTGGCGTGCTGTGATTCAGGGAGTCGCAAAGAGTCGGACACGACTGAGCGACTGATCTGAACTGAACTGAACTGATGTCTAATGCTTAATTAATGCTTAACTGTGGGCCGGGCTTAATTATTTCACAGAAGCCCCATTTGAAAAAGGCTGGCCTAGAGCTTCTTGAAGGTCATATTCAAACAGGGTGTCTCAGCTGTGGCACTACTGACATCTTGGGCCAAAGAATTTTTATTGTAGGATAATGTCATGCGTATTTTAAGATGTTTAGCAGCATCCCTGACCTCTTCCCAATAGATCCCAGCACCTTGTTAGTTGTAACAACCAAAAATGTTTGTAGACGTCACCACATGTCCCTTGAGGGGCAGAATCACCTCGGTTGAAAATCATTGAATTAGAGTCCTATGAACCTGGTTCTTTACAGCTTTAACGAAAGCAGGGCTGTTCTGGCCTTGTTTCATCATCCGTTTGATAGAAGCTTTCTTTACCCATCATACTTATTCCTAAAGCTCTAGATACCTAGATAACCGTCTAGAAATAAAATTTGGTGACTGTTATATCTAGCTTAGCTGATTCACCTGAGGTTCACTGATACTTGAGATGGTTGAGGGCAAGGACAGTGGCTTTGCCAGCTTTGAATTCCCTAATTTTGCTTTATAAACAAAATGTACAAATGAGTCCATCTGCCACTTTATTTCCTGTCATTATTCCTTTGTTATTGAGACAGAGTACTCAGTTCTTCAGTTTGCCTAGACTCGTATATCCTCATCTTAACTTTTATCTTCAAGGCAGGACAAGCAAAAGACTTCTTGGAACCTCTTTTAGAAGCTAAAAAATCTGGTCTGAAGTTGGCACTTCATCTTTCAGAGGTAAATAATACTGTAAAATTAGGCTGGCAAGGGTAGATTACATGGAAAATCATTAACAGAAAATAATAAGCACTTGTACAGAGCTAAAGATAAACCTGGCTTGGGAAAACACGTTTAGAGAGAAAATGGAAATATTTTTGTGTAAGTTATAATGATAAAGGCATAACTTGCCGTAGACCCTGGAGTTTTGGTTTCTATGGTTTGGTTGTTACAGTTCCTGGGCTTGGCTGTTGACTTGCGCTACAGTTGTATCCTTAGAACAGTTCAACAACAGCTTGTTGGAGAAAATGCATGAATTTTAGTCAGCAGCCTTGTTATCAGCAAACCAACACTGAGAAAAGCATGAGTTTGCCTCTCTTGTCCTTGCAGGGAAGGGATCGGAATGTATCACATACACTGGCAAGAAAGAAAGTAGCTCATCATCGTTTTATAAGGCCCAGAGGGAGATCGGGTGCCCCTGTGGGCCCCAACTTGACAGCAAGAGCGCAGGGCAGTTCATGCGTGGAAGTAGCTGGAGAACAGTCAATTCCCTGGTCGGCACGTCCCTGAGAGGCAAACGAGGGCTCTTCTGCACTCTTCCATTTTATGGATAGATTTGCTTTCTTACCTCAGTACTTCTACCTACTTAATGCTTTCTTTTATTAATATACAAAAAGCTGTAAATTATAATTAAGGTATGCAACTTGATAAATTTGGATTTAATTGTTTCTTGAATGCAGGAAATATCACCTGCTTACTGCACATGATTATTTTGAGTATTAGATGAGGTCATGATATAAAAATTGAGGCAAAAATTGGAGCTTCTTGTCAGTACTGAGTGTTTTTCATGTCTACAGAGAGTCAGTCATCTAGTAGCAGAACTTAAGGTCTAGGATCTATGTTTCCACTTGGATCCTAAAGATCCTTCACACACAGGACACCCTCTAGTTGACCTAACTGATGCCAGACTGAGGCCGTCGGGCAGGGTAACAGAACAGCCAGCGTGAGGCCGGTTACCTCTGGTCTCTGCACAGCATAAGAACCTGCCCTTTAGTTTCTGTTCTCTTATTTGATCCGTGGGGTGGGAAATGTTTCATTTCGACGTGTTATGGTCTTTTAGTCTGTCTAAGAGATGGAGAGCACAGCCTGACACACGTTTTCGTGGTGCTTGTGGCATGCACATAGGCAGCCTTGTCAAGACAGAACATGAATGCCCTGTGTGTGGGTGGAGTCTAGGCCCCAGAGTCAGACAGAGCCAGGTTTCACCCTCATCTCTACCATTATGCTAGCTCTGTGAGCTTGGACAGCTTTTCTTTAAAATGCTTTATATCTGGACAGCTTTTCTTAAAAATGCTTTATATTTTTAGCTACGAAAGTTTTATGTACCTGAAGAAAATGGAAGAGTAGAGAAATAGTATAAAGTAGAAGTAAATAAATAAAAAATGGAAGGTCCCCTTCAGTTCTGCTCCTGAGCTGATCCTGTTAAGTTTTGCATTTATGTTTTCCCAGTTCTTTTTCTAATATGTGTGAAGACATGTACACAACACAGAAGACACGTATGCATATAGAGTTGTGGGATTTTGTTATTGAGCACTTACTTTTTCAGTTTTGATTTCTTTGTCTTAATACTTTGTATAATTCTTGTGAGGTTTAAAGCAGACGGTATGTGAAAAGTCAATAGCTGTTGGCTCTCTAGTTATTATCATTGAAAGGAATCCAGAAGAATATTGGGAAATGAACGGGAAGATCAAAGGCAAAGAAGAAGTACTTTTAAGAACCACTGAAGGAGGTTATTGATGCCCTCTTCTCCCCTTCTTTTTTTTGAGATTCCAAACCGAAAAACAGAAACACAAGTACTCCTGAACCTGTTTCCTGACCGAATCGGCCATGGGACATTTCTCAGCTCCTCCGAGGAAGGATCCTCGGATCTGGTGGACTTTGTGAGGCAACATCAGATACCGCTCGGTAAGGCGTCAGGTCCTCCAGGCCACTCTCTGACCCTTCCTCCCCGCCTGCAGCTTGCCACCCGTATGTAGAGAAGCGCTGTTCTAAATACATAGATATCATTTAGAAATGAAGTGATGCTTTCTCAACCTTATTGAAGTAACAGGAAAGTTTATTAATAGCTCCCATTAGAGTATAAAAGCTCCAAGAGAGCAGGGCCCTCATCTGTCTTGCTCACTGCTGCATTCCCCAGTTCCTGGAACTCGGTATTATATTGAAGTAATAGGGTCATCTATCATTTTGGAATTACTTTAACCTGTTTACTTATGAAAATGTATAACATATGTTTAGAGATTAAGACGTCTGCAAAATTTCAAGTGTACTTTTATATGTCTGTTAACATCACATACTGGTCTACATGTATATACCAGGAGCTATTTTTTTTTTAGCAACAAATATTTATGAAGTGCCTACTCTCTTCCAGTCACTATTCCAATTGCTGGGAATAGAGCAGTAAAAAAATAGACAATGTTTCTTTCTCAAGGAACTTATATTCTAGCATGGGTAAGAGAGACAGTAAGCAAATACACAAGAAAATATCAGTGATAAGTTCTTTTCAGAAAATTAAACAGGCTGGTAGAAGAGTGATAAGCTAACCACTTTTGATTGGATGGTTGGGGAAGGCCTTTCTGATGAGAGGAAAAAGCAGGTGGCTGAAAACCTTTTTACTGAATGATGAATTCACTGAACTTACAAATTTAACAGTTTGTAGTAACACTTTTGTGGGTGTGCTTTTTTGACTAATTTATAGAGTTTTTCAGCAATTCATAATGGGTGAGATTTTTTCTTTCTTTTTAATAAAGAAATGTTTAAACAGCCACAAAAGTAAAGAATCTAGGAAACCACTTGCCTAGTGCTCTTACTTGAAGTGGTGTCCTGGCTCCGCAGTCAGCAATGGCAGGTTGGGTTTGCCATTCCTGGGACTGCGTGACCTGGCTCGCAGCCGCCGCACTCAGAGGAACGGATGCCATCAGTCAAGTCAGCGAAGCATTTCACTCTGGCTGGAGAGCCGGGCATAGCATCTCAGGCAGGGGTTTTGTAATCATAGAAGTCGTTCTTAAGATAGACTTCTTTGCAGGAGGCAGTGAATGGAAGGAGTTGAGATGTTTTCCTTCTTTTCATGGAAAAGGTCCATTTCCACTCTTGGAGTTTTATAACATGCAGCCCTCAAGCATTGCTCCTGTTTCCTAAGCTTTGCTTCAGCCTGTGGAAGAAGTGCAGCAGCCCTGTGAAGATTCCGTCTACTCCCCTCTCATGCTTCCCCGCGTTTGTCACGGTGACTGGCTTATCACGCTCCTCTTTCCTCTCCTTGTTCGTAAAAGAAAAAGGGAAGCACGCGATTGTGAAAGGGACACTAATTCCCCGCCTGGTACAGTCGCTGCTGTAAACCGCAGCACATGGCAGTTTTAGCATGTAAGAAAAGGCCAACTACTAAAAATGAGCATAGCTTGGAAAGATTTCCCATGTATCTGCTAATAGGTCTTTTAATTAGAAGCTTCTTCCTTTCCCCCCTCGTTCTAGAACTTTGTTTGACCTCGAACATCAAAAGTCAGACAGTTCCATCTTACGACCAACATCACTTTGGATTCTGGTACAGCATTGCCCATCCTGCCGTGATCTGTGTAAGGCGTTTTGCTCCCTTTTAGTCCCAGAGTTGCCATAGGTCAGACGTTCACTGTCTAGCTGGCTGCGTTGCACGCCAGGGCTGGTGCCCAAGTGGAGGAGTGAGAGAGGAGGGGAGTGTGAGAGGCTGCAAAGGTGTGACTGTGGTTTGGCTCTGCAGGGGAAAGTCCTGGAGAGGACCTGGGGAATGACAATACCGATGCCCAACACTCACCTCTTCAGATAATGCTTTCATTGATCGGGGCTGAGCCCTGGGCACAGATGCATTTGAAAAGCTCCCTTGGTGATTTGCACATGCAGCCATGGTTGAGAGCCACTACTCTGGTGGTTTATGTTCTTAAAAAGGATAAACAAGACTGTTCAGTAACAAATGTGCCTGGATACATTTGTAGGCCCCCATTTAGACTCTTAAAAGCATGGTAAATAAGAAAATACTTTCAGCAAAAGTTGAGAGTTGTTATTTTTTTTTAAACAGTCATTTCCTCGTTCATTTTGAAACTTTCTTACACTGACAGACTGATGATAAGGGTGTTTTTGCAACACGCCTTTCTCAAGAGTACCAGCTGGCGGCTGAAACATTTCATCTGACCCAGTCTCAGGTGTGGGATCTGTCTTATGAGTCCATCAACTACATCTTTGCTTCTGACAGCACCAAGGCTGACCTGAGGAAGAAGTGGAGTCATCTGAAGCCCCATTTTTAAGCTGTAACGAGGTGAACTACTTTTGAGTATGTATTCCAACCTAGATCTCCTTGCCACATCCCGCTTAGTAAGCCGCTCCTCCCTTGGAACCATAGCAGCCGAGTCCTGCGGACTCCG
The DNA here is from genome assembly GCF_032405125.1 of Capricornis sumatraensis. Taxonomy (NCBI): domain Eukaryota; kingdom Metazoa; phylum Chordata; class Mammalia; order Artiodactyla; family Bovidae; genus Capricornis; species Capricornis sumatraensis. The sequence continues at coordinate 62,183,814 of NC_091087.1, forward strand.
ACAGCAGCACCTTTCCCATGGTGGGTGCTCAGTAAGTCTGTCTTAAACCGCCTGAAGGCTCTGAGGTCGTCCATGGCTTACCTCCATGCTGCTTTCAGGAAGGGACCTGAATGCCGCTGCACACTGAGCTCCCCATTCTAGCAGTGGTTTTGCCTTAACAGTCCCTCTTACTAGAGATCATGAAACTTCAAGAAAATCAAAGTAGGTTCTCATCAGGAAAAGTTTAGGAATTGCTAGTCTAAATAAGGTGAGAAGGGAATACAGATTGTTACCAAAGCCTTTAACCTGTCTAGCTTGTGATGACAGCTCTGTTTTGTTGTGCCTACTTTAATCAGACTCCCTTAAGTTTTCCCCAGGACTGTGGCCTCCAGGCTGCACTGCATACCATGTATTTTTGTGAATCCCAGTAGCCAGGGTGAACCTCCTCTGGGTGACGCTCGTGACAGATCAAGCTAGCTGCGGAGATCTGCCTTTGCCCTTCTCATGATTAATCCTTCTGGAGTCAAGATACATTTTAGATTTTGAGTTGAATAATGGCGAGAGAATTGATCCATTTTTGTGCTCATATCTCATCTTCCCTTCCTTGTCACCATAAAAATAGTTCTTTATAGAGCTGACAGGACAGCCATATACTTGGGTTACAGTAAAAGAGAAATGGCAGTGTTCTCTCTCTATATATATGTATGTATACACACATATATGTATATATATGAACCTATGTATGAAGTGAAGTCGCTCAGTCGTGTCCGACTCTTTGCGACCCCATGGACGGTAGCCTACCAGGCTCCTCCCTCCATGGGATTCTCCAGGCAAGAGTACTGAAGTGGGTTGCCATTTCCTTCTCCAGGGGATCTTCCCGACCCAGGGATCGAACCCGGGTCTCCCTCATTCCAGGCAGAAGCTTTAACCTCTGAGCCACCGGGGAACCTATGTACATGTGTGTATTAAGTTGTATGGCACTGGCCATAGAGAATAAACAATAAGGGGAAGAAGGGATAGCATGGGGAGAAAAAAAGAATAGCATTAGGAAAACAACTGATGAGAACAGACATGACTGTCCAGCTCCTACCAACATATTCTTGCTTTCTCTGCTGCACGTGCCACCCAGTCTGTCCTCAAGGTCTTACAGGAATTAAAGGGAGGGGTGCACAGATCCTCTTGCTCCCCCAGCAGCAGGCTTGGCTTCTCTTAGAATGTCAGAAGGCTATGTATTATTTCTTGCTGCTTCCATCCTCAGGAGTGGCAGACAATGGTTTGTGAGTTAGTTTGAGATAAGGTTGGGTTTTCCCAGGTAAGAATTTTGCTTTTGTCTTATTCATTTTGCACATTTTCTTCATCTGGAGATTGGAGGGCTGGTCCTGGGTCTTTTAAGATAGACTCATTCTCCATGCCCAATTATAATGGGTCCCAATGGATTGTCCTAAAGGATATGGATACAGATACTAAGGAAGAATTTTCATTCTGATTTGTCTTTTACCACATTCTGATTTTTCAGCCTGGAACATAAAGATTTAGACAGGCATACTTGTAGCAGCCCCACACAGGGAGCCAAAAAAAGCAAGTAAAGATTTATCTTTTCTTCCCAGGAATGACTTAATCATAATTTGCATATATACATTTTTTTAAAAAAGCACTTGAAGAACCACTGGGCACTTTATAATTTTTATTAACTTGGTATCCCTGAGAGGCAAATTAAGGTGTAAACATTGTTCTACTTTACACAAAGGGAAATGGAGGCAGGTTGACTTACATGTAAGACATCTGGAACCAGAATTCATATCTGTTGATACCACAACCAGTGCTTTTTCCACAAGACTATACACAGACATACTGAACACAGTACTCTCATGTTTTAAAAACATTACAGCACACTGCCTAAATTATCCCAGATCCTGAGGCATTGCTTTACACTGGTATTTCTTGTTATCTCCCTGTCTGTTTAGGCAACATAACTGAGATACCACCTCCCCTTAATTCCTAAGACTTAGGAAATTCCCTCAGCACCAGAACTCCAGTTCATCATTGGTAGACATCATTACTGTCTACCACAGTAAGCTGTGGATTTTAGAATATCCTATCTCCCCATTTCTCTCCCAGATCTCATTCCTATCTGAGAGCTCATAAATGTGACTGTGACACGGCTACTTATCTCAGACCTTAGCCATTGGGCATCTTCTTTCCTTTGACATGCCATTCGAAATATCTTCTCTCAGGATACTGGTTCCTGACCTTTGTCTACCATAGGAGCTAGTCCCCTAAAACTGCTCATCTTTCTTACCCAGTGCCACTCAGCAAGTGCAGCACAGGCCCTGATATACTAATATTCTGGGGGATGGAAGCCCGTCCATGGTGTTCCTGGCCCTCCACGTTTCACCTGAAGCAAGTCCCTCTTTGCCCCCTGCACAGCCTTATTGTGCTACCCCTCAAATTTGTGCTCCTCTGAGCACTGGCTCACCTTCCTTACAGTCTGTCCTTTGCCCTCTGCTCCCTTGCTCCCCAGTTTTCCCATTTCTCACCCATTCAGCATGCAGTTTTACAGTTTTGGAAAGTTCATCTTGCCCAGTAAACCTTCCCTCTGAGCACTTCCTGCTTCATGAAACCTTCCTGATTAAAGAGAAGAAAATACCTCTTTTTTTCCCCAAACTCTAATGCTTTAGACCTTAACTTTTATGCCTAGTGTTACTACCTAGCTTTCTAAATTTCTCTAAAGCCACTGTAGCTGTACGTATTTGTTCATGTCAGTGTCATCTGTTGTAGGTTGTAAGGACAAGGACGGGGTGTTTAACTTGTGCTGTACAGGCGCATACTACTGCGAATATGTGGGCAGTTAATTCAATACCATCTCTATGGTATCAGAGTCACACTTGTTTGAAGAGCTGCTTTTAAAAATAGATGTATACAGTTGAATGTGTATGCGTGTGTGTAAGTATTGTCAGCTCACTGACCAAAGATAGTTTGTCCCCCTTACCATTAGGGTAAAGAGTTTCTGGCACAAAGTGGTCTGTTTTCTCAGTCTGTGGGAGCATGGCCAGTGGCTTCTGCTCATCGCATGTTAGTATTGTGTCCACAGCGTGCGTGACACTCACCCCGGTGTTAGGGTGTGTGGATTATGGCAGTCCCTCTGGCAATTCTAACTGCTTTCCCTATTACTGCATCCCCTTGCCTTCCTCTTTGGGCTTCTGGACCACAAGGGACAGACAAAATTTAGATGAGACAGACCAGAAAAAAAAATCACAATAAATGCTGTAAATACAGTGTTACTCTATTCCAAAGCTTCTGGGGCTTTGAAGACAGTAAGAAATCCAGGGTTCACACCTCACTGTTTATATGAGGTTTACACTGTTCCCCCATATAAGCACACCTAGATTCTTGACAAAATGGTTTATAGGTCAGAACCAGACTGGACACTTAAAGGTTCCTTCTTTAAGGTAAAGGAGTGTGTGTGATAAGTATATCATCTGAGCACAGACTTAAGTGAGCAGGAAAAAAAATCATTTTTTGCATTTCCATTACTGTACAAAGAGCTAGACCCATTCAGTGAGAATCCTCACTACTTCTCCATGAAATGCTGCAGTGTGGGTTTTTCTAGTTGAAATGCAACTGCGTAATGTGATGAGTAAAGGGAACACATCAGATTTCACAGGATCTGCTACTGTGTCCTCTCTGTTAGGGGAACAACACAGGCTCTGAGAGGAAAGGGTGTTACCGTCAATACAAGCAAGGAGAGGGAACGAATCTTCCTTTCCTTCTTACTCTAGATCCAAGAGAAACACAGGAACAAGCAGTGGGGTAAATTCTAGACTGTTTCCTTAACTAGTTGGGCACAGACTAGAAGATGGATCTCACTACTGGAGAACTATTTCCAAACAATTTCAATACATGTAATGAGGCTGGTTTTCTCATAGATCCTCAAGGGCTTACTTAGGTGCTGGCTGTGACAGAAGTTTCTCTCGTGTGTGGATCTCTCGGTGCTTATTAAGAGCGGAACTTTTACTGAAGCACTTGCCACAGTCCTGACACCCGTAGGGCTTCTCTCCAGTGTGGGTTCTGTGGTGTGCACGTAAGTCAGAACTCTTGCTGAAGCTCTTCCCACAGTCGGGACACATGTGGGGTCTCTCTCCTGTGTGTATCCTCCGATGTGCACTGAAATGAGAGCTGTTATTGAAACTCTTCCCGCACTCTTCACACTGATAGGGCTTTTCTCCTGTGTGGGTTCTCTGGTGAATGATAAGGCTTGAGCTCTGATTGAAGCGTTTTCCACACTCACCACACTCATATGGTTTCTCTCCTGTGTGGATTCTTCTGTGGGTGATGAAATTTGAGCTATCACGGAAACTTTTCCCACAGTCAAGACATTGGTAAGGTTTCTCTCCAGTGTGGATCCTCCGGTGTCTAATGAGGCGAGCGCTCCGACTGAAGCTTTTCCCGCAATCAGCACATTTATATGGATTTTCCACTTGATGGGCTAGCTGATGCATAGGGTGGGAGTTTGGACCAAAGCTTTTGCCGTATCTCAGATATTTATAGGGTCTCTCTCCCAAGTAAGGTCTCTGATGACTTGGAACTTTACCTAAACTCCTTTCAGGGAATGTTGGTTTTCCTTTTTTCTCTCCCGGGGTGTTCTCCCACTGTCTTCCAGATCTGCATTCACTCTCATTGCCTTTCCTTTGATTAAGATGCTGGGGAATTTTCCTTTCAGACCTTGCAAGTAATGTCTTATGTAGTTGTACTTCCTCAGAAATATCCCGTTTTAGGTTCGCTTCATTCTCAAATCCAGCCTCGAAACCTAACATAAGAACAGAAATTTAAAAGTTACCCGTTTTCTCAGTTATGTGTGAGTGTAAAGTATCACATTAGATGACTTAACATAAAAATTAGGGAGCTCTAGATCCTAAATAACTACTGTCTATTAAAACCTTCTATTTGGTAATCTGTCACATGCTTCTCATCTACAGGGGATCTGATGAATATGTTCTTTTAACTCTTTTTCCTGGATATCTGTGATCTTCAGAAAATCCTCTCAGTACACCAAGAAAAAACCTGCCAGATTTAAGATAAAACCATCACTATGATTATCCAGGAAAGACACTTTCTAATGCTGTATTTTAGCCTCATCTCAGGCCTGTCACGGTTTACATTCCTTGCCAGTAACTAAAGGGATAAGAAAGGAATGCCCAGGGAAACTGGGGAACTTCTATATTGAGGAAGAACGACATGAGTCCTTTTCACTCTCAAATTCCATGTGTTGAGAATAAAAACAGGGTAGAAAGATTCCTGTTGTCTTTCAAAGAACAAAAGGCCTTCTGAGAGAGAAATTTTGGTAGGTGCTATCTCTTTCAAACTTTCTTTGCCCATGGACAAATAACCACTAGATGTTCCAAAGCACTACTCTAATGCCCAAACTAAGCTTTAATATTCTTCTAAGAGCCAAATGCCAGGCTTCCCAGGCCTAGGCTATGAGAATCTGTAGATACTTGGAAAGTTTCAGTTTGCAAATTTAGTTTGAATTTGTAGAATTTTCAGAGGTTTCAGATAAACTCTGGATCCCAGTACCCTGGACTAAATCTGAGAACATGTACCCCTTAAAGCACTATTTCTACCCAGAAGTCGTGTTAGGATTAGACCCATGAAATGGAGGTTCATTATATTAACTGAAATCTCAGAAACTTAAATATATGACTATAAATTATGAGCCTCTGAAAGGGGTACTTAGCATTTCCTAAACCTAGAAGCTGTTATCTAGCAGAACGTGTTAACAGCTTCACGGAGTTGATGCTCTGTGGAGCACACTTGGAGAATGCAGATCTAAAGAATATTTTGGAAAAGAAAACTGCTGTTTATCAAATGCCCAAGTACTGTGCTAGGTGCCTCACTGTGGTACTTCAGTTACATCAATCTTGTGAGGCCGGTCTTAATATATAAGCAAAATTATAGGGCTAAGTAACTTGCTTTAAGGTACTCAACTAGTAACATAGTGCATATTCATATACATATATATGTATGACTCCAAAAACAGAATTCTTCCTGCAAGGAGGGAAGCCATAATGAAGTTTTTTTTTTTTTTTTCTTTCTTAAACAGTAAATAAGATTCAAAGGGTCAGTTCCCTCAGAAATTTCAGACTTTGGGTAAGTGTGTCTGAAGAAAGAGATTATCAGGTTTTCATATATATGAATAAAGCAGGCATATAGATGATACATAAGCTGAAACTAGAAGAAAACAGCAGAAATGAGAATGAACTTTAAAAAACCAACTTCATGTACCATGTGTACATGACATGCTGTTTGGGAAATGTTAGCTTTCAGAGTCCCTGCTAGGTATGTGGGCTAGTAACTGAGCAGCTCACGTGCAGATGATGGCACATTTACAAAGTCTGCAACCATCTCAGATTGATGCTACAGTGTGAGGAAGCAAGTCAAGGGGAAAGCTGCCTACATAGACAGGAAACCTGGAGAAAAGAGAAGAATCCCTGAGTATTGGGTGTAGAGGTCAGTTCTCCTGGTTCTCAATCTGATAATTTTTCTCCTAGATGCCACTGCCTTCCCTTTGCCATTTCTACCTAAGAAGAGGATCTTACCACTGGGGCTCTGAAATAAGACTGGAGCACGGGTCAGTGCCTCTGGAGGTATCTCGGGATCCTCTTCATCATCTTCAGAATCATCTTCTATGGCCTCAACTGCCTGCTCGGCTTGCTTTTCGGCTTCAGCCTCACTGGTCTCCTGCATGGGGCATAAGGCTATCTCTTCTTCCTGGCGGTCACTAGGCCGGGCAGCCACCCGGGCATTCACCAAAGCGTCCATCTCTTCAAAGAAGGGACAGGTCTCTGGTGCTTGGCCATTCTTGACTTTCCGATAACTGGTCTGTAGGCTCTTAAACTTGGTCCGACACTGCTCCGGTGTCCTGAGGAAGCCATATTCCCATAACCGCTCAGCCACAGCTCCATACAACTGGCTGTTGCGGTGACAGTTCCGAAGGGCTTCGTAAAACTGAGTCTCACTAAGAATTGCAAGGTAGGTCTTTGTCTCTTCATAGCCCCAGTGCACACCTGCCACCAGAAGAGAAGTTTTAACAGCACTTAATGCAGGGCTTTATAGCCGCAATCCCTCAGTCCTAGCATTTGCATCATGAAAAGTCGCCTAAGCTTGAGCTCCAGGTGAGAAGGCATGAACAGCTCATGTTTCCAAATCAATGCAGACTCTCAGGATGTTCTGCTTCTCTGACCCATATCAGTTTCAGAGACCTTGATTCCTACATTCAATTTAAAAGGCCTTTTCACCTGATCACAGTCGTGATCATTATGCACACTGAGGCAAGTGTACAGAAGGCATTTCCCCATTCTTCTAGCAGTTCTGGAGTTCTGATCCTAACTGGAAAATAACTGGTTAGAAAACCTACAGTCAGTCACTGTCAGCCAGGAGCCATCCTTACATTCTCTGATCAATCTTTTCCTACCAGCCCTACTTCCTTATAAATTAAGTCTCCCAAAGAATGTCTCAAAATCCCAAGGAACAGTCTCTTTCAGATTCATACTGCTGCCTAATGCACTCCCTTTTATGGCCCTTCTTCACCTGGCCACAGTCTCAAAAAGCCAGCCCAACAATAGCAAAGCCTGAAGGGTACAAGATAAGGACCTGTGGTCATGCACCTTCTCCTTAGTAGCAGAGGACTGGCAGAGCCAGGAGGAAGGAAGCAGAGCATAGAGCACCTCCTGGTCCCCAACATGGGCAGAACTTCATCAGGATGACTAGAGACTCTGCTCCCTGAAGGTCCCTCAAGCTAAAGGGAAGGGAGATTCCAAGAGCCTTCCTCCCACTTGAGAGCCAGGTGGCGATGACATTGCTTCCATTATCCTCCACTCTCTGCCAGGGAAGCAAAAGGGAAATAACTGGAAGACAGAAAAAGCAGTGAAAAAAGACAGAAAGAACAGAGATAAAGAAAGTAATAGCAGGTAGCACATGGGCCATGTTTGTGATTTACCTAAATTTATTTCAGTGACAAAAAGGGAAAGAGAATTATTTTTTTTTAAAGGAAAAAGTGCAAGACAAGACAACCAGAACAGAAGTAACAACACATAATAAAACGTGGACGGAATAGATAACTGTTCCCAGTAGACCTGCAGCTTTAGAGTTAGCTCTGTCTGTACCTGACAGTTGAGGACACAAACTGAGAAATGTTCCCCTAGCTGATAAGTGGGCAGGATTAGAAACAAAGCCTCCTGCTTCATATGTGGTATTTTTCCCATAACAGCATAGTTGTACAGATTACATCAGTAATAACGTGATATTTAAAGATGGTTCCATAGGCAAATAATATTTCAATGGAGTGTTAAGATTTCTTGCTGCAAAACTGGGTCCTGTTAAAATGCCAATATGTGATGCAAATCTCATAGAGGAAACATAGAAAATGTTTTCCCAACTTGAGGCAGTCCTTCACTATGCTCTTTTAAGTAAAAAGGAACACATAATAAACTGAGTTTGGAGGGTAAAAATAAAACACCAGTTTCTATAAGGCACTCAACAGATAAACTGTTTCTCCTTAAAAGATACTATACTGCCAAGATTTTCTCAGCCTTCAGTGATTTTATAATCAGGAAAATATATTTTAAGAAAGAAACAGAAGGAATGGTACTCCTTTTCAGGACTCACCTGAATTTTGAGTATATTTCTTTATAATAGCTAATATTTTTCTTTACTTACTATTAACTCACTGGTTTTCCCACAAGAGAATGAAATACATAAAGAACTGAGAAATGCCTCTATTCTCTTAAGTGACAAAGCTGGCAAGTGACATTAAGTTTACTGACTCCACACCCAACCTCATAATTTGTCAGTCTAACCCTAAAATGCCAAGAAGAAAAGCTTACCACTTGGGCTACGGAAAAGGACAGGTGTGGTGGAGCTGTCAGGGTCCTGGGGGGTGGCCTCTTGGCCCACTTCGTCACTGTCGGACTCTTCAGCTGTGGCCTCCTCTCCCTCTTCATGGTGCCAGCCCTCTTGCTCTGGCTCCTCGGTCTCAGCATCACTGCCTCCCAGGCCAGAGTGAGAGGCTGCCTCCTCCAGGCCATTACTGGGCAGGGCAATGACCTGGGCACTCATCAGGGCTTCCATCTCTTCAAAAAAGGGACAGGTCTCAGGTGGGTGGCCACTCTTGACTTTTCGATAGTTCTTCTGGAGACCTTTGAACTTGGTCCTACACTGCTCCAGGGTCCGGAGGAACCCAAACTCCCGGAGCCGCTCTGCCACAGCCCCATACACTTGGCTGTTCCGATGACAGTTTCGGAGAGCCTCATAAAACTCAGGCTGACTGAGAATTGCGAGGAGAGTTCTGGTCTCTTCATGGCCCCAGTGCACACCTGCCACCTTCTCATCTTCAAAGCCCCGGTGATCCTGGTCCACCCAGCTGCTTCTCTCTCTTCTGGACAGTAACAGATCAGCAGGCATTCTTCTGTCTTCTGTGTGACTGCCTCTTGGGAGTTCCTTCTCCTTGGAGCCCAGATCTGGGATCCATGGCTCTCCTTGCTCCAAGCTGGAGACCATGCTGGATTTAGAACATGGAAATCCTGCTTGCAGGGAAGCAAACAAAGGATATCATAGTTTGGAATCATCATAAAAAAGTATCTCTGAGTTCAGACTTGCTTTTTTTTAATCCAAGAAGCTTATAAAGAAAAGTAAGAAAATGTTTTCAGAAAGATCAGTGGGTTGAAGAATGTGAGGAAAATACATAAAACCTCAAACAATGAGAAATATTTTTCAGAGCAGGGTGACAGAGGAAAGCATCCTCTTGTGTGTTCAGAGCAGATAATTCTGCTCCAAATTACTGCTTAGCTCTCCTGACTACTTGTATGCATGTCCTAGCACTCCTGAAAACAGTCACTTCCTGCCTCCTAGAGAGCTGACTCTTCAACGACGGGGGCGGGGAGGGGGGTGGTGGTAATCCGAGTAGAGCTCACAGTAGGCCCTCTGTATCCACGTTCCTCCACATCTGTAGACTTAACCAACTACAGTACTGTAGTAATTACTATGCAAAGATAGCTGTATATAAGTGGACCTGTGTGCAGTTCAAACTTATGTTGTTCAAGGGTCAGCTGTGGTTCTCTACTTGGGACTAGAGAATTAAACTCAAGAGTGATTGCAAGGAAGAGACTGTCTTCAGCTGTTTCATTTCTCTCACACTCGGTCAGTAACTTCTAGAGGCTTTTCCCTCAGTATATCCTTTATTCCTACTGCCACCATCTAAGTCTAGACCTCTTAGTTTCCTTCACCTGGGTAATGCAGCAATCACTGCTCTACCTAACTCCGGGCTCTTGCTTCATCAGCTCACGTGCTATTTGTACTGCCAAACCTTAACCTGAGTGCCTGACAGGCACAGCACATTCATACCAGACTCTCCAGAACGCAGCACACATTCACCACTCTGCCTTGCCTTTCCTTTAACTCCCTCCTTTCTATGCAAATTTAACCCATTAGTGCCCCCCCCCCCAAGCCTTCCATACAGCCCTCCCTCATCTCCTACTCTACCAACCCCTATTGTACTCACACAACTAACAAGTCATGGTTTGGCACTGTTTGAATACAGTTCAATTTACATATTTATGTTAACTCTAATATTCTCAATCATATTGTAGACTCTGAGAGGCACCGTTCCTCGTTCCAAGGACCCTGCACGATGTTGAGCATGTTGGTAGGTGTTCAAAAACAGATCAGTTTTGCAACTGGGGTTGAGGGACTGCATCTGGATGACTAGACAGAGACCACTACCAGCCTGGCTGAGAAGGCTGGTGTCTGGGATGGTAACATCAGAACTCAAAACCACCTCAACAAGTTAACGTGTTCAAGGAAAACAACATACAACATGGAGCTCAGGAGAGCACAAAGAAGAAGAACAAGTCCCACAAAACCAAGTTTAAGAACCAGGCACAAAGACAATCAGGAAGAGACCTGGGAGTATCAAGTGAATGATAATCATTAGTTGAGTTATACTGAAAGAAAGTATAATGAAATTCTGAAGTAAAATTCTTAGTCTGCCTCTACCTGCCAGACCCTCACTGGAATAATATATATAATTTAATTCTCCACAATTAACATGATGTTTGAAGAATTTTCCAAAGGAGAGTAACAAAACCTTAGTAGGTCTGAAGAATGGAGCTTCTGGGGAAAAGCTTAAAGAAACAAATCTAGTTTAATATGGAGAAAGAAAATGACTAAAGGGAAGATAAGCCAAGTATAGAAAAGAATTTTTATCTAGAAAATTCAGGCTTAAGTGTCATTACCAGGAGAAAAGAAATTCCAAGTCCTGGTAAAAACTATAGAGAGCCATTCTCTGGCAGACTTATCAAAAGAGGAAGTATAAGAATACTTATTGCAACAGAGAGCTAAGCTACTTGCCTTCAGGAGGTCCCCAACAGCTGCATGCTCCATTTCCACTCATTCCTGAAATCCCTTTCCCACTCACTGCTCCCAACCCTACTTCCCAACTTAGAACGGCATCCTATCTTCCCAGATGAATCTACTCCTCACCGCTCCTTTGAAAAGGTCTGAGCTTCTCCTTTGGGTTCATCTGCTCCTGTGGTCCCAGGTCTGGGCTTCTTGCCCTCTCTTTCTTGGGTACACCCCTGGGCTGGGGTTCCACTGACTCCTGCCGAACACTTAATAACTCTCGTGATGATTTCAGGGGTGTCATCTTCTCCAAGCGCACTTCCTGCCCCTTCACAGAGACTGTGACCTGGAAACAACCCCCATGAATTGTCACTGCAAGGTCATAATGAGGGGTATTCCCAGAGGAGTCTAGTTAATATCCCAAAAGAGATCATCCTTTTGGGACATGGCTAGGGTGGTGGTGGGGGGTTGGTTAATAGAACAAGGGTCTTTCTTATTCCATTACTGTTAGCTTAGAGCAGCTGGAACTCCAGAACAAAATAGTAAACCCAATTCCACACTAAAAAAGAATTCCCCTCTCATTATGTCAAAAAGTTACATTCAGGTGGCATCTCCCAATACGCTGTCTGAAAAAGTTACCTTTTGTAGGACCTTCACTAATAGAGACTGTGCCTTAATTTGGCCTTTTATCTTGCCCCTTCCCAGTCACATACTTCTGAATTCCCCCTCCCTGCTCACCGAACGTCCAGGTCTTCCAGGCTCTCTTTCTAAGTCTTCCACCAGAGTCACTGCCTCCTCTCCACTTTCTGGACATTGCTTTTGTACCCAGTTCTGGATCTCCCCAGGTAAGACGGTCAGGAACTGCTCTAGCACCAACAATTCTACAATCTGCTCCTTGGTGCGCACCTCTGGCCTTAGCCAACGACAGCAGAGTTCCCAGAGTTGGCTGAAAGCCTCCCGGGGCCCAGCCACCTCCTGATAATGAAACTTCCTGAAGCGCTGTCGGAAGGCCTCAGAGTTAGAGCCATTCCCTCTCAGGGTGGGTTTGGCCATGGTTCACAGCAGGAAGCAGCTTCCCTTCACTTAAAGGTCTAGGTTCCAGGGCTTACGCCCATCTTCCCATGTCCTTGGGGAATCACCTGCAGATGAGTCTGTCTCTGTAAGCAGTTTCCTCCTAGGGCAGAGAGAGATGGCACTATCAGAAGGAATATATGTCTAGGGTCTTGCCAGAGCTGGCCTGACTGCCCATATGCTCCAAGTGGTCATCTGAGGTAGCACCAGCTTCAGGTCAGGAAGTCAAAACAGCATGAAGGTGAGAGGCCATTCAAAGGCTGCATCTCTGGGCGACATCCAGGGCAGCCCGGAGAAGCAGCAAAGGATAAAAGTACTGTCTACTCTTCCGCCGCCCCCAAATCTGACCCATTGAGCTCCCCTGACCAGTGAGTTCGAACCATTTGGGAGACCTGGAGCTCGGAAGGTTCTAAAGGCAGGTCACCATTCTGCTGAAGGTAACAAAGCCTCTGTCCAGCGGGTAGCAAGCTGCTCTCCACTGTCCTTCCCCAGGCCCTCACAGCCCGCCCCGCTCCCTGAGACTCCACCACTACCAATTCCCACCCCAAACAAAAATCAAGTACTAAATACTGGGTCTCTGTTTTCCCTCACAGCAGAAGTAAGCGCTCAGTAAACATCCGGGAACTACTGACGGGAAACCTCGCGGACTGAGAGAAGTTGATTTTGCCTCCTGAAGCGAGGTCCGAGTGGGTTTGGGGAGAGTCACACTGAGTTGGTGGAGAGAGGAATTCCGAGGGGGCAGTAGTCATGGGTCTCCTGAGGATGAGTTCGGGTGGTGGCCAGGCGCTCCGAGGGCTGCGAGGTTCGCGAGCGCGGAGCTCAGGTCTAGGAGCGGCGGGTGCGGGGTTCCGGCCTCTTTGTCTTCGTTCCCTCCGGCCAGGTCACTCGGAGCCGTCATGAATCCCTTCAGAGGCCTCCGACCGGACTAAGGCGCCCTGAGAGCACCCTGTGGCCCACACCTGAGAGCTTCTCCCACTCAGGCTATCGCTCAACCCGCTCGCATCTCTGCCCACCGGCCAGCCTCACCCAGTCAGGGTCTGGCTCCAGCCCGGGCTCGCCAGCCTCGCAGTCCAGCTTCCAAACCGGAAGTCCGAGTGGGTGCCTCGGGAGCCAAAGGCGCATGCGCAAGGGCAGCTCCCGCGACTCTTGCGGGGCAGCGGCTGCAGCCGGCGAGGGGGCCCAGCCGAGCGCGGCGCACTTCCGGGACGCGGCGCGCCGGCTGCTTTCCGTCCGGTCTCCCCTGCAGTTGTCTCGGCGGGTAAAGTCAGAAGGAACAGTGCGTCCCGGAGACCTGTGCGCGCATAGAGAAGGGAGCGCTCGCCTCCTTGGTCGCCAGCTGAGGCCCTGGAGGAGGGTGCGACGGATATAGGGACTCGAGGTCCGCCGTGGGAATGATCCACGAACTGCTCTTGGCTCTGAGCGGGTACCCAGGGTCCATTTTCACCTGGAACAAGCGGAGTGGCCTCCAGGTACTGTCCGGCTCGGAGCGCGGGAACTGGCGAGCTCGGAACGGGTGGACCCGAGCCGGCGCTTGGGAGGAGGAGTCTGAGGGAGCAAGAAGGAGGGGCTGGCAAGGACCAAGGCGTGGGGGGCGTATCCCTGGACGGGTAACCTGAGGGCTGTGCCCTAGGGGCTTCGGGATGGTGTAGACACCTGGAGAGGGTTGGGCCTAGGCGGAAAGCGAAGGGTGGATCCCTATTGGTTCTGCCTTAGGGGAGGAGGGAATCCCGGACCAGGCCTAAGGTTGAAGTGTCTGGGCGAGAGTTGCTAGAGAACTAGATGTAAAACTGAGAGAGACCCTTTCTCCCATCTTCATGCTTGCACAACGTTTTAAACTGAGTTTTGAAAGCTAGACCAAATACACAGTGCCTAATATACAATCAGTTCAGTTCAGTCGCTCAGTCGTGTCCGACTGTTTGAGACCCCATGAATCGCAGCACGCCAGACCTCCCTGTTCATCACCATCGCCCGGAGTTCACTCAGACTCACGTCCATCGAGTCCGTGATGCCATCTAGCCATCACATCCTCGGTCGTCCCCTTCTCCTGCCCCCAATCCCTCCCAGCATCAGAGTCTTTTCCAATGAGTCAGCTCTTCGCATGAGGTGGCCAAAGTACTGGAGTTTCACCTTCAGCATCATTCCTTCCAAAGAAATCCCAGGGCTGATCTCCTTCAGAATGGACTGGTTAGAACTCCTTGCAGTCCAAGGGACTCTCAAGAGTCTTCTCCAACACCACAGTTCAAAAGCATCAATTCTTCGGCGCTCAGCCTTCTTCACAGTCCAACTCTCACATCCATACATGACCACTGGAAAAACCATAGCCTTGACTAGACAGACCTTAGTTGGCAAAGTAATGTCTCTGCTTTTGAATATACTATCTAGGTTGGTCATAACTTTTCTTCCAAGGAGTAAGCGTCTTTTAATTTCATGGCTGCAGTCACCATCTGCAGTGATTTTGGAGCCCAAAAAAATAAAGTCTGACACTGTTTCTACTGTTTCCTCATCTATTTCCCATGAAGTGATGGGACTGGATGCCATGATCTTCGTTTTCTGAATGTTGAGCTTTAAACCAACTTTTTCACTCTCCTCTTTCACTTTCATCAAGAGGCTTTTTAGCTCCTCTTCACTTTCTGCCATAAGGGTGGTGTCATCTACATATCTGAGGTGATTGATATTTCTCCCTGCAATCTTGATTCCAGCTTGTGTTTCTTCCAGCCCAGCGTTTGTCATGATGTACTCTGCATATAAGTTAAATAAGCAGGGTGACAATATACAGCCTTGACATACTCCTTTTCCTATTTGGAACCAGACTCTTGTTCCATGTCCAGTTCTAACTGTTGCTTCCTGACCTGCATACAGATTTCTCAAGAGGCAGGTTAGGTGGTCTGGTATTCCCATCTCTTGAAGAATTTTCCACAGTTTATTGTGATCCACACAGTCAAAGGCTTTGGCATAGTCAATAAAGCAGAAACAGATGTTTTTCTGGAACTCTCTTGCTTTTTCCATGATCCAGCGGATGTTGGCAATTTGATCTCTGGTTCCTCTGCCTTTTCTAAAACCAGCTTGAACATCAGGGAGTTCACGGTTCACATATTGCTGAAGTCTGGCTTGGAGTATTTTGAGCATTACTTTACTAGCATGTGAGATGAGTGGAATTGTGTGGTAGTTTGAGCATTCTTTTGCATTTCCTTTCTTTGGAATAGGAATGAAAACTGACCTTTTCCAGTCCTGTGGCCACTGCTGAGTTTTCCAAATTTGCTGGCATATTGAGTGCAGCACTTTCACAGCATCATCTTTCAGGATTTGAAACAGCTCAACTGGAATTCCATCACCTCCACTAGCTTTGTTTGCAGTGATGCTTAAGGCCCACTTGACTTCACATTCCAAGATGTCTGGCTCTAGATTAGTGATCACATCATCATGATTATCTGGGTTGTGAAGATCTTTTTTGTATAGTTCTTCCATGTATTCTTGCCACCTCTTCTTAATATCTTCTGCTTCTGTTAGGTCCAGACCATTTCTGTCCTTTATCGAGCCCATCCTTGCATGAAATGTTCCCTTGGTATCTCTAATTTTCTTGAATAGATTTCTAGTCTTTCCCAATCTGTTGTTATCCTCTATTTCTTTGCATTGATTGCTGAAGAAGGCTTTCGTACCTCTTCTTGCTATTCTTTGGAACTCTGCATTCAGACACTTATATCTTTCCTTTTCTCCTTTGCTTTTCACCTCTCTTCTTTTCACCTCTCTTCTTTTCACAGCTATTTGTAAGGCCTCCCCAGACAGCCATTTTGCTTTTTTGCATTTCTTTTCCATGGGGATGGTCTTGATCCCTGTCTCCTGTACAGTGTCACGAACCTCATTCCATAGTTCATCAGGCACTCTGTCTATCAGATCTAGGCCCTTAAATCTATTTCTCACTTCCACTGTATAATCTTAAGGGATTTGATTTAGGTCATACCTGAATGGTCTTGCGGTTTTCCCTACTTTCAATTTAAGTCTGAATTTGGCAATAAGGAGTTCATGATCTGAGCCACAGTCAGCTCCTGGTCTTGTTTTTGTTGACTGTATAGAGCTTCTCCATCTTTGGCTGCATAGAATATAATCAGTCTGATTTCAGTATTGACCATCTGGTGATGTCCATGTGTAGAGTCTTCTCTTGTGTTGTTGGAAGAGGGTGTTTGCTACGACCAGTGCATTTTCTTGGCAAAACTCTATTAGTTTTTGCCCTGCTTCATTCCGCATTCCAAGGCCAAATTTGCCTGTTACTCCAGGTGTTTCTTGACTTCCTACTTTTGCATTCCAGTCCCCTAGAATGAAAAGGATATCTTTTTTGGGTGTTAGTTCTAAAAGGTCTTGTAGGTCTTCATAAAACCGTTCAACTTCAGCTTCTTCAGCGTTACTGGTTGGTATAGACTTGGATAACTGTGATATTGAATGGTTTGCCTTGGAGACGAACAGAGATCATTCTGTCGTTTTTGAGATTGCATCCAAGTACTGCATTTCGGACTCTTTTGTTGACCATGAGGGCTACTCCATTTCTTCTGAGGGATTCCTGCCTGCAGTAGTAGATATAATGGTCATCTGAGTTAAATTCACCCATTCCAGTCCATTTTAGTTCGCTGATTCCTAGAATGTCGACGTTCACCCTTGCCATCTCTTGGCCAATTTGCCTTGATTCATGGACCTGACATTCCAGGTTCCTATGCAATATTGCTCTTTACAGCATTGGATCTTGCTTCTATCACCAGTCACATCCACAGCTGGGTATTGTTTTTGCTTTGGCTCCATCCTTTCATTCTTTCTGGAGTTATTTCTCCACTGATCTCCAGTAGCATATTGGGCACCTAATGACCTGGGGAGTTCCTCTTTTGGTATCCTATCATTTTGCCTTTTCATACTGTTCATGGGGTTCTCAAGGCAGGAATACTGAAGTGGCTTGCCATTCCTTTCTCCAGTGGAACACGCTCTGTCAGACCTCTCCACCATGACCTGCCCGTCTTGGGTTGCCCCGCAGGCATGGCAGTACACAATATGGAGAAGGAAATGGCAACCCACTCCAGTATTCTTGCCTGGAGAATCCCGTGGATGAAGACTGGTAGGCTGCAGTCCATGGGGTTGTAGAGTCGGGCACAACTGAGACTTCATTTTCACTTTACAATAAGGATTCAGCCAGTTTTGTTGAATGAAAAAGTGGGTGTTTTCCTTATTATTCCTTGCCGGAAAATTTTCTGCACTCAGAGAAGTTGGAGCAGGGGAGGCCTTTCGTGTATCCAGGGATGTTCAAGGGGGCTATTTATATACTATAAGTATAAGTATATAAATAAGTATATAAGTATAAGCATACAACTTATAAGTCAAACAGATTCCTCCTATTGTTTCCTTGCACCTGTAAAACTAGCACAGTGCAGGCATGTAGGAGGAAAAGGCTCAGGAAGCGATTGCGTGCGCTCGACTATGAGGCAGAAAGAGACAACAGAAGATGGGAACAGTAGCTGTGTTCCTGTTTTTCTTATAAAAAGCCTCATTTGGATATTTTCCTCTTTAAGTTCTCAGTTTTAAAGTTACTGTCTAAGAAAAACTTTAACCACCTCTTTAAGTATACTTCTAATGCCTTTATTTTCCATCACAGCAACTTATTTCCCTTAGAGGACATCATAATTCATATGATTGATTGTTGTTACCTACATATGTAGTCTTTCTCTCACATAGGTTGCCGATGGGGGCAAAGGCCCCAGTGGTCTTCACAGATATTGCAGAAGCACCTAACAATTTCTGCCACATACTGGTATTAAGATATTTGTGAGGGACTTCCCTGATGGTCCAGTAGCTAACCTCCACGCTCCCATGCAGGGAGCCTGGGTTCAGTCCATGGTCAGGGAACTATATGCCACATGCCACAACGAAGAGTTTGCATGTTGAAGCTAAGATCCAGCACAGCCAAATACATTTTTTTTTAATTAAAAAGACACTTACGAAAGAAAAAATTTTACCCAAACCAGCAAATATTGCATACTTTCTTCAGAACAGTGTTTTTCACATTTGGATAAAGGGTAAAATTGTCATGAATGTTCTGTGTTGATAAAAATAATTTTATTGTAATATAGAATATGTACACACATTAAGCTAAGTATATATTCAAGCATATTGTTCTTGAACAACTGTAAACCCAATTATTTTTACAAAGTAAATAATGCTACCAAATTGATAAATTCACATTGACAATCTGACGCAGCCTCTCAGTGTTGGCACTGTTGACATTTTGGACTGGATAATTCTTTGTTGTGGGGACTGTCCTGTGTGTTATAGAATGTTCAGCATCTGTGATCTGTACTCACTAGATGCTGATAAGGACCCCTGGCAACCAAAAATACCTCCAGACATTACCCTATCCCTTGGGGGCAAAATTGCCCCAGTTGAGAACCATTGAGCTAATGCAGCATATACTTTTGTTTTGCTAAACCTAAATTGTCAACACTTGAGTTTAATAGTAGAATGATTTTGCTGCAGATCTGACTATTTCCTATTTTGACTTCAGTAACTCTGTTCATATAAGTAGGTTATACTAAACAGTACCAATAACTTTAAGGTATCCTTTGCTGTTTCAGAATAACCAGACCTTGAACTTTTCTAAAATTCCTGCAACACTGCGCAAATGCCAATTTTAATAGTAATATCACTTCATAACTGAATAGAGCTGTCCTAATAATAAAAAATATTACTCATTTGCAAAGACCCTGATGCTAGGAAAGATTGAGGGCAGGAGGAGAAGGGGACGACAGAGGATGAGATAGATTGATGGCATCACCAACTCAATGGACATGGGTTTGAGTGGACTCCGGGAGTTGGTGATGGACAGGGAGGCCTGGTGTGCTGCGGTTCATGGGGTCACAAAGAGTTGGACATGACTGAGCAACTGAACTGAATAATAAGAAATTGTTGACATGTATTGACCACTTGGCTATGTGCTTGGCACATGTGATTTGCATATTTAATTCTCAAAATTATTATCTCTACTTTATAGGTATGAAAGATGAGGCACAGAGGGGTATTGCTTGCCTAAGATTTCAAGGAAGTAAGAGGTGACTCAGGGATTCAAACCCAAGCATTCTGACTCCAGAGACCAGGTTCTTAAGCACTATGTCATGCTGCCTCCTAAAGTTACTAACTTGAAGATATGGTTAACATTGTGTCATTAGTCTGCTTTAAATGGATTCTTAATCAAATTATTGTGGAATCAGTAACAGAAAAATTCTTTTTTGCCTATTTATTACATTTACTACATATAAAAATGGCTTCCACAAAATATAATACATTATGAATATGAAGTATTCTGAGTTCCTTGTGAGTAGTAAATATATCTGACTTTGCTCCTTATTTATGGAAACTTAGCACAGTGCCTGGGATAAGTAGGTGGTCACTAAAAGTTGGTTGATTCTCCAAAGAAAATATTCAGTGGCCAATAAACAAATGAAAAGATGATCAGTAGCATGATTCTTTAGGAAAACGCACAATGCAATATCATTTTATATCCTTTAGGATGGTTATTACCAAAAGAACAGAAAATAACAAGTGTTGGTGGGAATGTAGAGAAATTAGAACCCTCGTGCATTGCTGGTGGAAATGTAAAATGGTGAGGTCCCTGAGGAAAAAGATATGGCAACTCCCCCAAAACTTAAACAGAGAATTACCAAATGATCCAGCAGTTTTATTCCTAGGTATATAACCAAAAGAAGTGAAAGCAGAGACTCTGGTAGATATTTCTACACCATGTTCATAGCAGCATTATTCACAATAGCCAAAAGGCAGAAGCAGTTTGTCCGTAGACAAAGGAAGTGATTAAACAAAGTGTAACACATATCAATGGAATGTTGTTGTTTAGTCTGAGTTGTGTTTGACTCTTTTTGCGACCCCATGGACTGTAGCTCACCAGGCTCCCCTCTCCATGGGACTTCCCAGGCAAGAATACTGGAGTGGGTTGCCATTCCCTCTTCTAGGGAATCTTCCCAGCCCAGGGATGCAACCTGCATCTCAGCATTGGCAGGCGGATCCTTTAACACTGAGCCACCTGGGAAGCCCACTGTGGAATATGATTCCAGCTTAAAAAGGAGAGAGATTCTAACATGTGCTACAACGTGGATGAACCTTGACAACACTATGCTAAGTGAAATAAGCCAGTCACAAAAGAATCAAGATTGTAAAGCAGTCAGATTCATAGAGACAGAATCGGAAGGGCACTTGGCAGGGTCTGTGGGTTAAGGAACAGTGGAGAGTCATAAGCACAGAGTTTTTGTCTGGAAGGATGAAAGTTC
The DNA here is from genome assembly GCF_032405125.1 of Capricornis sumatraensis. NCBI lineage: Eukaryota > Metazoa > Chordata > Mammalia > Artiodactyla > Bovidae > Capricornis > Capricornis sumatraensis. The sequence continues at coordinate 62,204,567 of NC_091087.1, forward strand.
TGGAGATGCTGGTGGTGATGGCTGCCCAACAGTGTGAATGCAGGTAATGCCACCAGACTATACACTGGATAATGGCTGAACTGATAACTTTTGTGCATATTTTGCCATGAATTTCTTTTTAGGTTGATTGAATGAATATATTCTCTCACTACTATTTTTCTGCTTGAACTGCTGTGAAATCTTTGTATACCATACTAAGTTACCATTTGGCCATGATTTAAATTAAAAATATGAATGAAAATATGGACAGTATATTATATGTCAAGTTTTAAGGTGCTCTTGCAGATTATAATATGCTACATTAACTTTACTTTTTTTGTTCTTTTCTTTTAAGCTTTACATTTTTACTGAGATGAAAACAAAATTTAAAATTTCAGAGAGAATTTGTAAATCCTCTGAGTATATTTGAGAAACCTCTGGAGTGTGCAAATCCAAGTTAGAGCAGTCTTGCTCAAGAGACTTTGTTGCAACCAGGTCAAAAACCCCTAGTATCCTTATAGATCATCCCAGGAAGAAACATTTCATGAGAAATAGGTAACATGCTCAGCCACGAAAAAGAATGAAATCTTGCCGTTTGTGACAGCATGGATGAGCCTGGGGTATTATGCTTAGTGAAATCAGGCAAAGACAAATACTGTATGAAATCACTTACATATGGAATATAGAAAACAAAATGAACAAACATAGCAAGACAGAAACAGATGCGTAGATACAGAGAACAAATGGCCATTTCCAAAAGGAAGAGGGGTAGGGTGAGGGATGAGATAGGTGAAGGGTATTAAGTACAAACTACCAATTATAAATAAGTCACAGGCTTGTAATGTACAGCACAGGAATATAGTCAGCCTTTTGTAATAACTTTGTACTGTGTGTAGTCTTTCAAAATACTGAATCACTACATGGTACATCTGAAACCAATATATTTATACTTCAATTAGCAAAAAAAGAAATAGGTGGTAGTGGCTGCCTCTGAGGAGGTTGACTTATTTTTAATGTACACCATTTTGTATTCAAATCTTTACCATGCATTACCCCCCTTTTCAATAAGTGACTAATTAGGCTAGAGCTAGGGAATAAGGTCTTTGTAGTGACTTGAAAATTCTTTTGTTATCCAGAACTTATCGCTCTTAAACAGGCATCTGCGAAGGGAGACAGCAGTTGCAGCGAGCAGTGAACAGCAGGCATCAGCGTTCTCAGCATTGTTCTCCTCCTCCAGGTGTCACAGGACTTCCCATTTCTTCATCCCAGTGAAACCAGTGTCTTGAATCGCCTCTGCCGGCTGGGCACGGACTACATTCGCTTCACCGAGTTCATTGAACAGTACACGGGCCATGTGCAGCAGCAGGTACGTTTCTGTTTTCTGAGAATCTACACCTCCTGTGGGCAGGGGCTAAGTCAAACTTTCAGTGATTTCCATTGGTAATTCATGTGACCTAAGTGTTAAGAAGTAATGAATGTCTCACCACTGGAATTATTCAAGTGAAGGGTAAGGTGACTCTACTGCCAACAAGGGGAAAATATACGTGGGGACCAATTTAGGCAGATTGAGAAAGTATGCTTTGCCCAAGTTTTAGGAACCTAAATTAAATCAGTTTGAATTGGATCAGAGTTCCAGTTCCAGAGGTGAAAACACAAAGCATCATTTCCAGTTCCTTCGTTGCTTTGCTTCTTCTAACTACTGTAGTCACATCGAGGCAGGCAATTCAAATCTTCAGGCTTCAGTTTTTTTATTTGTAAATAAAGTTAAACTGGAGAAGGTTCTTGGCATGTGGTGAAACTTAATAAATATTGTTCATTAATATGAATTGAAAGTCAGTGCTTTATAGTGTAGAAGCCAAAGGTTCGTGTCCTGTCCATCCCTTACTGACCATAGACTGCTCAGCAGCAACCTGAGGCTCAGTTTCCTCACCTATAAAATGGGGATAATAGATGGTACCTATCTCACTGGGTTGTGGGGATTCAACAAGGTAGTTCATGTGAAGTGCCTAGTGTACAGCAGACCCACAAATAATCTTTAAGAGAAGTTTTAAAGTTCTCTCTTATTTTTAACAGTCTGCAGTTCTGTCAGTGGTGAGTAAAAAGATTGCTGCGTTGTGTGACTGATTCAGTGATGACTGTTTCCCAGTGGAAAGATTGATTCTGGTCGAAGAGAACGGCTTCTCTTCTAGAATGGGAAAGGAAGGGTGCTTTTCTGAAACAAATGCTGTCAGCACCATCTGCCTTTTCTTCTGTAAGCACTTGTCAGGCCCTTGGTGGTTTTCTATGGGGCAAAGATGTTGGAGGATAATGCCTGTAAATGTTCATTTCTGGGACAGGGATTCTGGTTCTATCAAAGAGATTTTGTTGCAGAGAAAGTACATAAGCTAAACTTGAATTCAAAATCTAATCAATGCTAGTTTGCTATGAAGACATAATAAAAATAAGACAACAATTAAATTTGGAACCTGTGTATATCCTGATATAGATGAAAAGGGCTCTAATTTTAAGTGTTTGTAACTTTGGGGTTTCTGTAGTGGCTCAGCAATAAATAATCTGCCTATAATGCAGGAGAGTGAAAAAGTTGGCTTAAAACTCAACATTCAGAAAACTAAGATCATGGCATCCGGTCCCATCACTTCATGGCAAATAGATGGGGAAACAATGGAAACAGTGACAGACTTTATTTTGGGGGGCTCCAAAATCACTGCAGATGGTGACTGCAGCCATAAAATTAAAAGACACTTGCTCCTTGGAAGAAAAGTTATGACCAAGCTAGATAACGTATTAAAAAGCAGAGACATTACTTTGCCAACAAAGGTCTGTCTAGTCAAGGCTATGGTTTTTCCTGTGGTCATGTATGGATGTGAGAGTTGGACTGTGAAGAAAGCTGAGCACCAAAGAATTGATGCTTTTGAACTGTGGTGTTGGAGAAGACTTGAGAGTTCCTTGGACAGCAAAGAGATCCAACCTGTCCATCCTAAGGGAAATCAGTCCTGAATGTTCATTGGAAGGACTGATGCTAAAGCAGAAGCTCCAACACTTTGGCCACCTGATGCAAAGAACTGACTCGTTGGAAAAGACCCTGATGCTGGGAAAGATTGAAGGTGGGAGGAGAAGGGGATGACAGAGGATGAGATGGTTGGATGGCATCACCGACTCGGAGGGGCATGAGTTTGAGTAAACTCCGGGCGTTGGTGATGAACAGGGAGGCCTAGCATGCTGCAGTCCATGGGGTTGCAAAGAGTTGGACATGACTGAGTGATTGAACTCAATTCACAATGCAGGAGACGCAGATTCCATCCCTGGGTTGGGTAGATCCCCTAGAGAGGAAATGGTGGCCTGCTTCAATATTTTTGACCCGGGAAATCCCATGGACAGTGGAGCCTTGCAGGCTACAATCCATGGGGTCGCGAAAGAGTCAGACATGACTTAGTGACTAACAACAACAATATATCACTTTAAGAAAAGCTAACCTCTTCTATATTCACGTGACTACATGGATTTTATATGTGAATTCCTACTTCTCCAGTTCCTAAAGCTATTTGCAGTACCTTTTATTTATTTTTGAAAAATAAAAAGCAATTTCTCTTTCATTTTGTGATAAATGAAGACATTCTGTTCTCTGGAATGATACAAGATAGAAAAAAAAAAAAAAACTGCCTGGTTGTAAGCCAGTCTGGTCTGTTTCACCCTATGCCCATGTTCTTATTATAGCTGTGAGCATTTATCTCCAGGAACTGCTAGTATCCTTTGTGGCATCCTCTGGCTACACTGTGCCTTATAACCCCTGAGCCCAAGCTTCCTACCACATTTTTTGCTTAATTCTCCTATGGTATCTACTGCTGCCAGAGCCTGACCACCCATAAAGGCTAAGTCATCATGGCCTCTAGTCAGCTGTTAGTTGCAATTCCCCCATGTAAAAGAAGAAGAATGCTTTTATAGAAAAACTGCAGCTTTCTTGAAAGACAAGCCATATTTGTGAATAGCGTCTTGGTGAGCATCTTCTAACTTCCCGTGTTGACTATCAGATTCGCTAATGAATTGCCACGCGAGATAGGGGAAGGGTTGTTAGGAGGAGAACTGAGGTCATTTTATTTATTCAGTAAATAGTCACCCTCTCTTCAAAGAACTGTGCTAGGAAATGAAATGCAAAGATGGGCAAAGTGTGAGCCCTTGCTTCATGAAGCTGTTGGTCTAGTGAGGGAACAAATAATCAAAAGTTCAATTCCAGCACTGAATAGAGATGTTATAAAAGCAACAGAGGGGAGCTGTTAATTCTCTGGGGAGAGTTAGAAAGGGCTTTGCAGGGAAAAGATGCTTGAGTTGGGTCCCGCAGGAAGAGTAGGTTTTGTCACAAGCATGGGCACACAGTTATAAGCAGAACACACTCAGATTCATGGAGGTGCACGATAGAAATAAGGCACATTCGGGGAACTGTTGATTAATTTGGAAATGATGATGTGAAGTTGAAAGCAGTGAAAGATAATTTTGGAGAGAGGGTAAGGGCCAGAATACAGAAGTCACTATATGCTATGTAGAGGAGTTTAGATATTATTCTTGGGTAAGAGGAAGCCACCAAAGGAATTTAAGCCAGAAGTTACAAGGTTAGAACTGAGTCGCTGAAAAATCTCTAGGGACAGTGTGGAAGAATACCCAGTTTGTAAAATCTTAGCCACTTGGAAAATTAAAACATTATCACATTTTAAAAGGTCAGGACTCAAAATCTGTCTCTTCAGTCAGATTTTCCTCTCATGGAAACACTACTTTGATTGGAAATTATTTAAGCAAAAATAATGCCATTAATAAAGGATAATGTCTTCCTCGGGTTTCAGGCTGTGAGCTGAAAAGCTGACCTCTCTTTGTTGATTTCAGGATCACCATCCATCTCAGCAGGGCCAAGGTGGGTCACATGGAATCTACCTCAGGGCCTTCTGCACGGGGCTGGATTCAGTTTTGCAGCCTTACCGCCAAGCTCTACTTGATTTGGAACAAGAGGTGAGAAGAGACATGGGAAGCCACACCTCGGGACTGCAGATGAGGGCACATTCCTGATGTGAAATGCCCTCTGATATGGTCAGGTAGCTAAGAGTGAGCTATTTGCTGCGTGGCTGGAGGGTAAGTTTGCTCTCTGTGACTGCCCAAGCCATGGTCAGAGTGGCAGGTGGATCACGGCCGAGGTTCCTGAGTGAGTTTAGAAGAGCCCTAGCTTTGGTTTTGTTATCGTCGAAAAATCAGAATTAATTATCTTCTGTAAATGATCAATTCTCAGTACCCTAAAATGAACCCTAAGCCTCCTCTCAGATTCCCTTCTAGTTTTCACAGATGAAGTAGACTCAAGATATTATATATGGAGCCCTAATCACAGTGTTTTTTGTTGCAGTTCCTGGCTGACCCCCATCTCTCCATATCACATGTCAATTACTCCTTAGATCAGGTAACAAAATGCTTTGGAATCTGTTGATGTCATTGGAATACTCTAACTCAGGATATTATTTTTGAGAACTTTTTTCCTTCTGGTTTCAGAGCCCAGCATTTGTTATTTCATCTGCTTTCCTAGATCAGAACTCTTTGAAGAGTTCCACATTTAATGAAAACTTACTGTCTGATGTTAATGCTCTACATTGGCCTCAGTATTAACAATTATGTGCCTCAGACATGGAAACTGCTTGTGTCTGCCGTTCTCTTTCTATCTACAGTCAGCCCCCACATCAGATTGCCTTAGGATCTTGGCTGTTCTGTGGTATTGCCATCTTTATAATAAATGGGACTGGTTAGAAACAAAGGCATTTCCTGAGTTAATTTTTTTTCCTTGTGCTTGGATATATACCATCCTAATCATTCTCTACTTTGTAGTTCCAGCTCCTTTTCCCCTCTGTGATGGTTGTAGTAGAACAAATTAAAAGTCAAAAGGTGAGTACTTATTCCTTTTGCTGGGGTGAGCACCAAGGACATAATCATAATCCATTTTCCTTTACATTCCTTTTTGAAGACCCTAGTTTTCAGTAGTTTTTATTTATTCATTCATTCATTCATTCAGCAATATCTGCTTGGGTATCATGCTAAGTATCAGCAAAGCAAAAATAACTTATGACCCTGCCCTTAAGCACCTCCTGGTCCAAAAGCTGGGGGAAATAGTAACAGATGTCCCCAAGAATGCTGCTGGGTAGAGGATAAAGCTATGGATACTTGAAGGTGAGAGTTTTGTACACTAAGGATTCAGAATTTTTGGATATGGAACTTGAGGAGATGTAGAAAGTTAATCCTTAAAAAGAAGGTAATAGGTTTATTATTAGGGTGTTGGCAGCTTTCTGAGCATTGTTTAGTCATTGGGTGAAACCCAGCTGTTCATTAGTTAAATATGCCTCTTATCACAAGTTTTTATCATATGCATTGAGAAGAGGGTCTCCAGTGTCCAGAGAATGTCTTTTCTGAGTAGTATTAATAATTCTGAGATGCTTTGAGATTTTTACATTAGAAAAAGCTGCTGGTTCATAATTGGATCAGAAAGGACAAGTGGATTAAATATATTTAGTTAATTCCTGTTTTTAAGCTGGTATATTTGTGTCTTGAATATAACTAGTTAACTAGTCAGTTTGCCAGATTGCTACGTCTTTTTTTTTTTTTTGCTGTATGCGTCTAGAAACTTACACTCTGCTGCATTCATTCTGTGGCAGCAAAGTCAGTGGGGACGGTGCTCTCTGACCCTGCAAAGCTAGTTGCCCTCATTAAATAACATCAAGCTTTCTTGTGCACTTGTTGTATACCAGGCACTGTGCTTCACATGTATTATCAAGGTCAATCTCCTAAGGAATCAAGTAGGTTAAGGAATGTAATTAGAGTCACACGTGCATGCGTGCATGCATGCTCAGTTGCTCAGTCACGTCCAACTCTTTGTAACCCCATGGACTGTAGCCTGCCAGGCTCCTCTGTCCATGAAATTTCCCAGGCACGAATACTGTAGTGGGTTGCCATTTCCTCCACCAGGGTACCTTCCCAACCCAGGGGTCAAACCTGTGTCTCTTGCTTTTCCTACATTGGCCGTCAGATTCTTTACCTCTGCACCACCTGGGAAGCCCCTTAGGATCATACAGAAGGCAATAAACGATACAACTAGGATATAAACCCAGGGCTGTGCTCTTAACTACTCTACTAAACTGTCTCCCAAAGCTAGAGGGGACCTTCTAGGTAAGTGGGGTTAGCGCTAGAGTCCATGCATGGCTGCACATCTCAGTTGACCCTGAGCTTCCATTGGCCCCAGGAAGGAGAGTGAAAAACAAGTAGATGGATTGCAGATGGGCGAACCTTCCTTCCTACCGGGGAGGGGGTAGGAAGCTGAGTGCTGAGGCTCTAAATAAATGAGGCTGTGGGTGAGAACAGGGGAGTGCACACAGGCACAAGGGGGTCCTTTTAGAGTGCTGGAAATGTTATAACCCTGGATCATGTTGATGGTTGCACAGTGCTGTAAATTTACTAAAAGTTGTTGAAAGTACACTTAAATTAGATGAATTTTATGGTGTATAACGTATACCTCAGTAAAGCTGTTTAAAAAAAATAGAGGCAAAAGGACATTGAGAGAGGAAGCAGGTTTTTAGAAAAGTGTGTACCTTATAAGTAGTCTGAATTAGGCCTTAATCTGAAGTAAAGAGCTTTCTTTTACTTATTTTCTTGGAATTTCGAAATGATTCTGGTTTCCTTAGTGCAGTAGTTTTCAAACTTCATTGTGCATTAGAATCACCTGGAGCTGATTGTTAAAAACAGATCGCTGGGCCGCACGCCAGAGATCCTAATTCAGCAGGTCTGGAACAAGGTCCAAGAATTTGTAGCTCTTAAAAGTTTCCAGATGATGCAGATGCTGCTGGGGAATGGTGTGGGCTAGGAAAGGACAGGGAGGTGGAGGGTCTGTACTTAAGAACAACTATTGTGATGTTGTGATTTATAATAAGAAAAATAGATTTGGTCTTTGTACCATTTCTGGCGCAGAGCTCCTAAAACTCAGAATTTCTTAAGTAATAAGAGCAATAAAGACATCTTGATATGCATAGCAAACCCGTATTTACCACACCTGAGCTTGTTAACCAGGTGATTTTGGGAAAACACTGAAATATGGGCTGGTTGCCAGGGGAACCAACCCTGTGATTGGAAGGTTAGAACTTGCAGTCCCACGTTTCCCACCTGACCTTTGGCAAGAAAAGTGGGCAGAGGGCAGAGAGCTGGGAAGGCTCCATAGAAACCCGAAAGGATGGAGTTTGGAGAGCTTCCAGATTGGTGAATCAGAGTGCTTATGTGTGTCACTGTGCCCCGCAGAAGCTCGTTTGTTCGGGACCTCGCTGTATGTATCCTTTCATCTGGGTGTTGATTCGTATCCTGGCGTATCCTTCCTAATAAATTGATAATCTAGTGGATAAATGGGTTTCCTGAGTTCTGTGAGCTGCGTTAGCAAATTAGTGGAACCCAGGGATTGAGTTGGGTTGCAGGACCCCCAGCTGGTGTCAGAGAGTTGCTTGGTGGTGTGGGGGAACACACCACCCCCCGACACACACTGGAATTGGAGTCAGAAGTGGAACTGTGCATAGATCCTACGAGTTTATCCTCACTCTCTGTGGATTTTGCCCTCTGGATTGAATATAGAATATGAGATTGTGTTACCTGAACTATTAAAATGGAATTCAGCTTGACAAGGCTGTATTTTCCACAGGTTCATGGTTGTCAAGTCCTGGAAACAGTATACAAACACAGCTGTGGGGGGTTGCCTCCTGTCCGCAGCGCACTAGAAAGGTAAGTCGTGGCCTCACTGGCGTAGTGGGGGAGGGGGTGGCCAAGTGGCCTGACTTGGCCCACGTGCTGTTTCTAGGTTATCTCGGGTTTCCCTCTGGGGACAGTTGTCCCGTGAGTACAGGAGCCCGTGTCAGCCTTACGGTGACTCAGAAACCACAGGAAAGGGATTCTAAGGTGTTGAGCGTCCAGGCTAGGACCTAGCTGCCTAGATGATCTTGAGGCAATCCTTCATTTTTGAATCTCATTATCCTTGGAGAATTTCCATGAAATATTCCAGATTATGCTTAGCTGTGTCTAAACATGTGTATTTTGAGTAGCTTTATAATCCTCTTAATTTTACTGTAACAAAATTATCCAAAAGAAGAAAATAACCATATACACAATCATTATTCATTGCAATGTTGTCTGCTATATTAAGAGCAATAAAGACATCTTTATATGCATAGGAAACCCCTATTTACCACACCTGAGCTTGTTAATCAGGTGATTTTTAGAAAATTACCAGGAATAGAATGCTGAATAAAGATATATTCACTTGATAGACTATAAAGCAATTAAAATTACAAATTCTGAAACATGTAAAAATATTTTTATAATACTAACTGAAAAAAGGACACAAAATTATATGTATCTTATGATTGCAACTATTAAATGTGAAATATGATCAAAGGCTTCTTGGAGAATACTCCGCAGTCTGGATTTTTCTGATTATTTCCTCATGAGTAGATTCAGATTGAACATTTTTGGCAAGGATACTGCCTAGGTCATATTATTTCCTGTTAGACCATATCAGAATGCACACAGAGCAAGTCTGTCCCATTCTGGTGTAAAGGTTCGTCACTAGGGTTAGGTGTTTCCCACCAGATCTGTTTTAGAGGAACATTTTCCACTTTGTCATTGATATGTTTTCTGAGGTGTGATCCCTTGAGACTGTGTAACTATCCCATTCTCCAACAACCTTCCTGCATTTTGTTGGATAATACTTTCTCAGGTATATCTGCCTCTCACATACTGGATCTACTCTCCTTATGTGATTCCAACAAAAGTAAAAAGTTAATACTGTGTTAGCCAAAAAGAGACTCCTATAAGTCCATTTAATTTTAACAGGAATCATCCAGTTTGAAACTTATTTTACTCAAAAGGAGGGAAGAAGTGTGCTTCTTCTAAAAGATGATCAGAACCTTTACTGAGCATTTCAGACTACAGGTTTGGAAATCTAACCACTTAGTTCATCCGCAGAGATTGAAGTTAAAATAGCACAATAATTTTTACCTTAATTGGGCATTTCCCTCCTGACTGACCAAACTCTCAGGCCTCTGTTTATCCAGTTTAAAGCACGCCCTCTGCGCTGTTGTCCTCTGAGTGAACTTCTAAGGCTCTTGCTGTCCTCTCCACTCAGGATCCTGGCCGTGTGTCACGGGGTCATGTATAAGCAGCTCTCAGCCTGGATGTTACATGGACTCCTCTTGGATCAGCACGAAGAGTTCTTTATCAAACAGGGTCCATCTTCCGGGAATGTCAGCGCCCAGCCAGAAGAGGATGAGGAGGATCTGGGCATTGGGGGACTGACAGGAAAACAATTGAGAGAACTCCAGGACTTGGTGAGAGCCCAGCAAGAAGCCTAGCCCACTCCTGCCAGAAGCTGGGCAAGTCGACATCTACACGACCTTCCAGTGACTTGCCCCCAGCTCCTCACGGCCTGAGCATGTTCCATAAATTCTGTAGACGTAGACAGTTGGCTTAGCTTAATACTCAAGCTTAATGCCTAACAGTGAGACTCTAAAGTAGAAATACATTTGTAAGATTCCTTTTGTTTCCCCTTTTCCTGGTATATGCATTGAGGAGAGTAATAATAAGTCTTGTCCCTTTAGGTAGTCTTGTGGGTACCCAGAGCTTTTACATTACAGGTTAGTTTTGATTAGGCTCCCCAAAGTCCTGTGTTGTTCTTATCCGTTCATTTATCCTGTTACATTTTATTGAATGCCTGTTATATGCCAGGCACAACTGTTCCAGGTGCCACAATGCATAAACAAATAAAAGGTAGTAGTCCCTGTGCTTAAAGAGCTTACAGTTAGTGGAAGACATATTACAATATACTAAGTGCTCTGGACCAGTGAGTCTGGGTATTTTGGGGACATGGACTAGAGTGGAATATATATCTTAAGTGCACAGAGTTTGGGAGAATGACTTCCCTGGTGGTTCAGTTGTTAAGACTGAGCTTCCAGTGCAGGGGGCAGAGGTTTGATCCCTAGTCCGGGAGCTTGGATCCCATATGCCACATGGCCCAAAAAAAAAAAAAAAATTCCAGGCAGAGGGAAGGACTGTGTACAGTACAGAGGCCATGACGGACATGGACCATTTGGGGAACCGTTAGTAATTCAGTCGAGATGGTCAAGTAAGTAAAGACTGAAATATAGAGTGTAAGGGACAGCTGGAGGGGACGTGGGAAGTGGCAGTCAGTGAAGCTTTTGAGATGAGCAGAGGTAAGATCATGAAAGCCCTTGTAAATAATGGGAAGGAATTTGGACTTCAGCTTGGAAAGAGCTGGGAACCACAAAGAATTTTAGGCAACAGGTTAACACACCTCTGTATGTTATGACTTTATGATAGATACTCTAGAAACTGCGGGAAAGCGTTTTTTAAAAAATTAAGATTAGCCGCAAGTACAATAGTTAGGAGACTGTTTGGGACATTATATATGCTCAGTTGCTTCAGTCGTGTCCTACTCGTTGTGACCCCCATGGACTGTAGCCTGAAAGGCTTCTCTGTCCATGGGATCCTCCAGGCAAGAATACTGCCATTTCCTCCTCCAGGGGAGCTTCCTGACCCAGGGATCAAACCCAAGGCTCCAGCGTCTCTTGCATTGCAAGCAGATTCTTTACTGTTTGAGCCATCGGTGAAGCCTGTTGGGGACATTAGCTGAAAAATAATGGTGGCCTACACCAAGGATGGGAACAGTAAATATGGTGAAGAAGAAAGAGGCTTCAGCGATATTTAGGAGGTGGAACAGGCAGGTCGTGGTGATTGATTGGCTAAGGGCCCAGAGGGAAGCATCAAGGATGATGCCCAAGTCTCTGCCTTTAGTGATAGGCGAGTGGTGATGATAAGGAATGTGGGTTGCTGATGGGAGAGGGCAGGGGAGAAGATGTGTCTACCTCTGGACACATTGAGACGCTTGTAGGAAATAACCAGTGGGCTGAGCCTGGAGCTGATGAGAGCAGTCTGGGTTAAAGATAAAAGTTTTAGGAGTTATCAGTATTTGAAAGTTTTTAATCTGAGGTCCATGGGTGGCTTCAGAGGTTCTGTGAAGTGTATGTTTCCATATTCTTCTGGAAGGTCCATCACTTTTATACTTGCAGAGAGTCCTGTGATGCAGAAAGATTAAAAATACCTGTTATGATCAGTTCAGCCTCAGAAGATGTGATTATTTAGGAAGAGTGTGGAGAGTAAGAGGAAAAAAGGGTCTTGGATGGTGCCCAAGCCCAAAATTGAAAGGGCGGATAGCAGAGATCAAAGTCAGGAGAATGGAGCTTGGGGTTCCTTATCTATACCCTGGATAAGGGTCAAATTAGCAGTAAGTCAGGGACCTGGTTGGCTAGACGGCAAGAATCTGGGGCTTCATGGTCTAGATTAGTGGTTGTCAGGCTGTAGAGTGCCCAGAATCGCCTGGAGAGTTTATTAAAACATGGACTGCTGGACCTCACCCCCCAGGTTTTCTGTAGCTCTGGGGACAGGCTTGAAATTTTGCATTTCTAACAAGCTCCCACGTGAGGCCAGTGGTGCTGGCCCAGGAGCCAGGTTATGAGAACCACATGGCAATATGACTCAGGCCTCTGTAAAGAGCTGGGCAGAGCAGACATGCCCAAGATAGTAAATTATAGACATGCAGATCTGGAAACAAACAGATCAGTTATTCCACGGTACAAACAAGAAAACTGAGTTCCAGACCTACTGCACAAGGTCAAGGCAGAGTGAGAATGAAAATCCTAATGTTAATAAAACCACTGTTATTTCCACCGTGCTATCTTTCTGTCTAAAAATGGAATGTCTTTCTCTAGCACTGGTGATTTAATAATTATGCAAGTTCAGATTTAAAGTCCCTGCTTCCAGAAACTGTAAATCGTGGGTTGGGAGAGCTGCCGGATATTCCCGTTTCCCCTTTCTCACTTCATACATTATCTCTGATCTGGGTTTTTTCCTTGCCCAGCGCCTGATAGAGGAGGAGAACATGCTGGCGCCATCTCTCAAACAGTTTTCTCTGCGAGTGGAGATTCTGCCGTCCTACATTCCAGTGAGGGTTGCTGAAAAAATCCTCTTTGTGGGAGAATCTGTCCAGATGTTTGAAAATCAAAATGTAAACCTGACCAGGAAAGGTAGGAATATCCTTGCCCAGGGTAACCCCATCCTCAAAGGCATATTTGACATCATGCTGGCCCCAAAGTCGGCCTGGGCAGAGTGGGTGGCTAGGGACCTTCATGTTCCCGGCAGCCCCAGAAAGAGAGCCCCTTGCCTGTGCAGGTTTCCTGTCTCCCGCTGACCGTGAGTGCTTTCCTGTTCTACAGGATCCATTCTGAAGAACCAGGAGGACACTTTTGCAGCAGAGTTGCATCGTCTCAAGCAGCAGCCCCTCTTCAGCCTGGTGGACTTTGAGCAAGTGGTGGATCGTATTCGCAGTACTGTGGCCGAGGTTCGTCTTTCTCAATATACATATAGTTTAGTTTATTTATTTAATTGACTGCACTCGGTCGTCGTCGTGATGCATGAGTTCTTCATTGCTGCACTCGGGCTTTCTCTAGCTGCGGTGAGCAGGGAGTACTTTCTTGTGGAGCCCAGGCTCTGGGGCTCTTGGGCTTCAATAGTTGTGGCTACTTAGGGGTACACAGCTACTCAGGGGCTTCATTGCCCTGAGGCCTGTGGCATCTTCGTTCCCTGCATTGGCAGGCAGATTCTTAACCATTGGGCCACCAGGGAGGCGCCTTGTAGTCTATTTTCTTTGGAAGAAAATAGACTAGTTTCCTAGAAATTGAGTACTTGATTTATTTCCTGTTGGTGTGATTAGAACTTAACTTGCAGGGAAGTGTTTGAGAGAGTTGAAGGGCAGGAAGTAGAAAATAAAAGCATTCCATTCTAATAATAGAGGTGGAACTGCCTTAGCCTTTTCCCACCTGACAGGAGTTTGATTGTTAGCTAGTCAGTTAATTAGTAATAAACGAAGATTTTGGTTTATTTCAGATAGACAGCCTTTTGAGTCCATTGTATAGTTGGCAGTGACTCCAGGGGACCCACTGTTTCTGACTAAGTTTAGTCCCTTACTTATTTTAGTAACAGCCTTAGGATAATCGATCATAGGAAGGCAGAACAAATAATATTTTTCCATTCCTTTTTTTTTTTTTTGCACTCCAGCATTTAAAAATTTTTTAATTGGAAGATAATTGCTCTACAATGTTGTATGAGTTTTCTGTCCTATAACAGCAAGAATCAGCCATAATTGTATACATCCCTTCCCCCTTGAGCCGCTGTCTCTGCCTCCCCTCCCGCCCTGCTAGGCAAAGGCAGAGCGCCAGGCTGGGCTCCCTGTGTCACGTGGCAGCTTCCCACTAGCTCTCTGTTTTACACGTGGTGCTGTGTACACGGCGGTGCTCCTTTCTCACTTCGTCCTACCCTCTCCGTTCCCCACTGTGTCCCCAAGTCCATGCTCTCTGTCTGGGTCTCCATTTCTTCTCTAAAAATAGGTTCATCAGTGCTGCTTTTCTAGATTCCATATATATGCATTAATACATATTTTTCTCTTTCTGACTCACTTCAACCTGTATAACGGGCTCTAGGCTCATCCACTTCAGTACCGCTGACTCAAATTCATTCTTTCTATGGCTGAGTAATATTCCATTGTATATACGTACTATATCTTCTTTATTCATTTGTCTGTCGATGGACATCTAGGTTGCTTCCATGTCCTGAAAATTGTAAATAGTGCTTCTATAAACATTGGGAGAACTGTGTCATTTAGAATCATGGTTTTCTCAGGGTATATGCCCAGGAGTAGGATTGCTGGGTCATGTGGTAGCTTTATTCCCAGGTTTTTAAGGAATCTCCATAGTGTTCGCCATAGTGGCTGTATCAGTTTACATTCCCATCAACAGTGCAGTAGGGCTCCTTTTTCTCTACACCTTCTTCAGTTCAGTAGTTCAGTCGCTCAGTCGTGTCTGACTCTTTGCAACCCCATGGACTGCAGGATGCCAGGCCTCCCTGTCCATCACCAACTCCTAGAGTTTACTCAAAACTCCTGTCCATTGAATTGGTGACACTATAGAGCCATCTCATCCTCTGTCATCCCCTTCTACTCCTGCCTTCAATCTTTCCTAGCATCAGGGTCTTTTCCAGTGAGTCAGTTCTTCGCATCAAGTGGCCAAAGTTTTGGAGGTTCAGCTTCAGCATGAATCCTTCCAGTGAACATTCAGGACTGATTTCCTTTAGGATGTACTGGTTGGATCTCCTTGGCAGTCCAAGGAACTCTCGAGAGTCTTCTCCAACACCACAGTTCAAAAGCATCAATTCTTTGGTGCTCAGCTTTCTTTATAGTCCAACTCTCACATCCGTGCATGACTATTGGAAAAACCATAGCTTTGACTAGACAGACCTTTGTTGGCAGAGTACTGTCTCTGCTTTTGAATATGCTGTCTAGGTTGGTCATAGCTTTTCTTCCAAGTAGCAACCGTCTTTTAATTTCATGGCTGCAGTCACCATCTGCAGTGATTTTGGAGCCCCGCAAAATAAAGTCTCTCACCGTTTCCATTGTTTCCCATCTATTTGCCATGAAGTGATGGGACTGGATGCCATGATCTTAGTTTTCTGAATGTTGAGTTTTAAGCCAACTTTTTCACTCTCCTCTTTCACTTTCATCAAGAGGCTCTTTAGTTCTTTGCTTTCTGTCATAAGGGTGGTGTCATCTGCATATCTGAGATTATTGATATTTCTCCCGGCAATCTTGATTCCAGCTTATGCTTCATCCAGCCCGGCATTTCTCATGATGTACTCTGCATATAAGTTAAATAAGCATGGTGACAATACACAGCCTTGACATACTCCTTTTCCTATTTGGAACCAGTCTGTTGTTCCATGTCCAGTTCTAACTGTTGCTTCTTGACATGTGTACAGATTTCTCAGGAGGCAGGTCAGGTGGTCTGATATTCCCATCTCTTGAAGAATTTTCCAGTTTGTTGTGATCCACACAGTGAAAGGCTTTGGTGTAGTCAATAAAGCAGAAGTAGATGTTTGTTTTGGAATTCTCTTGCTTTTTTGATGATCCAGTGGATTTTGGCAATTTGATCTCTGGTTCCTCTGCCTTTTGAAATCCAGCTTGAACATCTGGAAGTTCACGGTTCACATTCTGTTGAAGCCTGGCTTGGAGAATTTTGAGCATTACTTTGCTAGCATGTGAGATGAGTGCAGTTGTGCAGTAGTTTGAACATTCTCTGGCATTGCCTTTCTTTGGGATTGCAATGAAAACTGACCTTTTCCAGTCCTGTGGCCACTGCTGAGTTTTCCAAATTTGCTGGCATATTGAGTGCAGCACTTTCACAGCATCATCTTTCAGGATTTGAACTGGCTCAACTGGCATTCATCACCTTCCACTAGCTTTGTTCGTAGTGATGCTTCATAAGGCCCACTTGACTTCACATTCCAGGATGTCTGGCTCTAGGTGAGTGATCACACCACTGTGATTATCTGGGTCATGAAGATCTTTTTAGTATAGTTCTTCTGTGTATTCTTGCCACCTCTTCTTAATATCTTCTTCTGTTAGGTCCATACCATTTCTGTCCTTTATTGTGCCCATCTTTGCATGAAATGTTCCCTTGGTATCTCTAATTTTCTTGACGAGATCTCTAGTCTTTCCCATTCTATTGTTTTCCTCTGTTTCTTTGCATCGATCACTGAGGAAGGCTTTCTTATCTCTTCTTGCTATTCTTTAGAACTCTGGATTTAAATGGGCATATCTTTCCTTTTCTCCTTTGCCTTTAGCCTCTCTTCTTTTCTCAGCTATTTGTAAGGCCTCCTCAGACAACCACTTTTCTTTTTGCATTTCTCTTTCTTGGGGATGGTCTTGATCACTGCCTCCTGTACAATGTCACAAACCTCCGTCCATGGTTCTTCAGGCACTTTGTCTATCAGATCTAATCCCTTAAATCTATTTCTCGCTTCTACTGTATAATTGTAAGGGATTTTATTTAGGTCATACTTGAATGGTCTAGTGGTTTTTTCCCTACTTTCTTCAATGTAAGTCTGAATTTGGCAATAAGGAGTTCATGATCTGAGCCACAGTCAGGTCCTGGTCTTGTTTTTGGTGACTATATAGAGCTTCTCCATCTTTGGCTGCAAATAATATAATCAGTCTGATTTCTGTATTGACCATCTGGTGATGTCCACGTGTAGAGTCTTCTCTTGTGTTGTTGGAAGAGGGTGATTTGTTTGAAAGAGGGTGTTTTGTAAGTAAGTTCATTTGTATCATTTCTTTTTAGACTCCACATATGATGGATATCATATGGCATTTCTCCTTCTCTGACCTCCTGCACTCAGTGTGACACACTCTGGGTCCATCCATGCTGCTTCGGATGGCCTCACCTCACTCTTCTTAATGGCTGAGTAATCGTCCCCTGTGTGTGTGTGCCACATCTGTATCCATTCCTGCCGACAGACATCTAGGTTGCTTCCATGTCTTGTCTATTGTAAACAGTGCCACAGTGAACACTGGGGTGCATGTATTTTTTGGGCCATGCTTGTCTCTGGATATATGCCCAGGAGTGGGATTGCACAGTCATATGGCAACTCTATTCTTAGTGTTCTAAGGAACCACCATACTGTTCTCCATAGTGGCTGCACCAACTTAGATTCCCACCAACAGTGCAGGAGCATTCCCGTCTCTCTACTCCCTCTCCAGCATTCGTTGTTTGTGGATTTTTTGAGGATTGCCATCCTGACTGGTGTGAGGTCATATCTAATTATAGTTTTGGTTTGTGTCTCTCTAATAACTGGTGATGCTGGACCTGTTGACCATCTGTGTGTCCTCTTTGCGGAAATGTCTCTTCTGGTCTTCTGCCCATTTTTTGAGTGGGTTGTTTTTATTCTATTAAGTGTCATAAGCTGTTTGGAAATTTTGGAGACTAATCCCTTATCAGTCACGTCATTTGAAAAATATTTCTCCCAGTCTGTGGGTTGTCTTTTGTTTTTTGTTTCCTTCGCTGTGCAAACGCTTTTTGAGTTTAAGTAGGTCCCATTTTGTTTCTTTTTGCTTTTATTTCCACAATTCTGGGAGATAGATTAAAAAAGATGGTGCTGTGATTTATGTCAGAGAGTGTTCTGCATGTGTTTTCTTGTAAGAGTTTGATAGTGTCCAGTCTAACATTTAGGTCTTTAATTCATTTTGAGCTTATTCTTATGTATGGAATTAAGAATGGTCTAACTTCTTTTTTTTTAACATGTGGCTGTCCAGTTTTCCCAGCACCATTTGCTGAAGAGACTGTCTTTCCAGCATTGTCTGGTCTTGCCTCCTTTGTCATAGATTAACTGACTACAGGTGCATGGGCTTATTTCTGGGTTTTCTATCTGTTCCGTGGATCTGTATTTCTATTTTTGTGCCACTACCATTCTGTTTTGATGACTGTAGCTTTGTAGTATAGTGTGAAGTCAAGGAGCCTGATTCCTACAGCTCTGGTTTTATCAAAATTGTTTTGGCTGTTCGGGGTATATTTGGCTATTTTGTGTCTCCATATAAGTTTTGAGAATTTTTTGTTCTAGTTCTGTGAAAAATACCATTGGTAATTTGAAAGGGATTGCATTGAATCTGTAGATTACCTTGGGTAGTATAGTCATTTTGACAATATTGATTCTTCTGATTCACAAACATGGCATATCTTTCCATCTGTTTATGTCTTCTTTGATTTCTTTCATCAGCATCTTATAGCAAAAGAGGAATACATGTCTTTTGTCTCCTTAGGTAAGTTTGTTCCTATGTATTCTTTTTTGATGCAATGATAAATGGAATTGCTTCTTGAATTTTTTTTAATCTTTTGTTGTTAGTGTATAGAAATGCAACTGACTTCTGTGTATTGATTTTGTTACCTGCAACTTCACCAAATTCATTTATGAGCTCTAGTAGTTTTCTGGTAACATCTTTAGGATCTTCAGTGTATAGTGTAATGTCATCTGCAAACAGTGGCAGTTTAACTTCTTTTCTAATTTGGATTCCCTTTACTTTTTTTCTTCTTTGATTGCTGTAGCTAGGACTTCCAAAATTATGTTAAATAAAAGTAGTCAGAGTGGGCATCCTTATCTTGTGACTTTCTCCATTTGAGTGTGACACCAGCTGTAGGTCTGTTATACATGGCCCTTTTATTTTTAATATATGTATTTTATTGGGGTAGAGTTGACAGTATTTCAGGTGCACAGCAAGGTTATTCAGTTACACAAATACACACGTATTCATGTAGTATTTGGGAAATTGTTTTCTACCATAGGTAATTACAACATACTGACTATAGTCCCAGTGCTATACAGTGAACCTTTTTTGCTTGTTGCAATCTGTTTTTTAATTAGAAATCTGGCATTCTATTCATACTAAGTCAAGTAGAATCAAAATGTCATAATTTTTTTAGTTAGGCAAAAATTCATAAGTTTTCTAAAATATATATATCATACATATTTATATATATGTACACAAAAGCTTCTACTACACTTGATGAAGGCTTGGGAAAGAACATAGAAAAAAAAAGAGATGGAGAAATTTAAGTACATAAACTGAATGAAATGAGAGCACTGAGTATGAAATAGAAAAAGTGAAACCAAGTAGATAAAAGTGAAAGATCATCACTTGTTTTTAAACATGACTGCTCATTAGAAATCTATCTAGACCTCTGGAGAAAAAATAACAATACCTGAGTATTTGTATTTTTCCAAAAATTCCAAGATAATTCTGATATGCATCTGGATTTTAAAAAGTGATTATAGGTTTTTCTATTAGATCCTAGTTTTGGTGATATAGAGTTCTATTATTTTTTTCTTACCAGTCATGATACAATGGTATTAAGTGAGTAACAGTTCAGTTCAGTTCAGTCACTCAGTTGTGTCCAACTCTTTGCAACCCCATGAACTGCAGCACACCAGGCCTCCCTGTCCATTGCCAACTCCCGGAGTTTACTCAAACTCATGTCCATAGACTTGGTGATGCCATGCAACCATCTCATCCTCGTCATCCCCTTCTCTTCCCGCCTTCAATCTTTCCCAGCATCAGGGTCTTTTCCAATCAGTCAGTTCTTCGCATCAAGTGGCCAAGGTTTTGGAGTTTCAGCTTCAGCATCAGTCCTTCCAATGAATATTCAGGACTGGTTTCCTTTAGGATGGAATGGTTGGATCTCCTTGCAGTCCAAGAGACTCTGAAGAGTCCTCTCCAACACTACAGTTCAAATGCATCAATTCTTTGGTGCTCAGCTTTCTTTATAGTCCAACTCTCACATCCATGCATGACTACTGGAAAAACCATAGCTATAACTAGACAGACCTTTGACAGACCTTTGCTGGCAGAGTAATGTCTCTGC
The DNA here is from genome assembly GCF_032405125.1 of Capricornis sumatraensis. Taxonomy (NCBI): domain Eukaryota; kingdom Metazoa; phylum Chordata; class Mammalia; order Artiodactyla; family Bovidae; genus Capricornis; species Capricornis sumatraensis. Next base: position 62,224,909 of record NC_091087.1, read on the forward strand.
TTTTTAATATGCTGTCTAGGTTGGTCATAGCTTTTCTTCCAAGCAGGAACTGTCTTTTAATTTCATGGCTGCAATCACCATCTGCAGTGATTTTGGAGCCCCGCAAAATAAAGTCTCTCACTGATTCCATTGTTTCCCATCTATTTGCCATGAAGTGATGGGACTGGATGCCATGATCTTAGTTTTCTGAATGTTGAGTTTTAAGCCAGCTTTTTCACTCTCCTCTTTCACTTTCATCAAGAGGCTTTTTTAGTTCTTCTTCGCTTTCTGTCATAAGGGTGGTGTCATCTGCATATCTGAGATTATTGATATTTCTCCCAGCAATCTTGATTCCAGCTTATGCTTCATCCAGCCTGGCATTTCTCATGATGTACTCTGCATATAAGTTAAATAAGCATGGTGACAATACACAGCCTTGACATACTCCTTTTCCTATTTGGAACCAGTCTGTTGTTCCATGTCCAGTTCTCAGTGTTGCTTCTTGACCTGCATACAGATTTCTCAGGAGGCAGGTCAGGTGGTCTGGTATTCCCATCTCTTAAAGAATTTTCCACAGTTTGTTGTGATCCACACAGTCAAAGGCTTTGGTGTAGTCAATAAAGGAGATGTTTTTCTGGAACTTTCTTGGTTTTTCGATGTCACCATAGTAAAAATGTTTATTGATTTTCACAATCAATAACCATAGGAAAAAAAAAGATAATTACAATTTCAAGCCATAATGAAAACATGATTAATTTAACAATATAAAATAATTATATACAATTTGTGGGGGTCAAGCAGGGTGATGCAGTAAGTAGAAGTGCAGACATACACGTTTTCATCCACCCAACCGTCTGTGTCTCTGGTGCGTTTAATCCATTTACATTTAAGGTAATTATCAGTATGTATGATCCTAAAGCATCTGTCTACATTGCAGGAAACCCAGGTTCAATCCCTGGGTCAGGAAGATCTCCTGGAGAAGGAAATGGCAACCCACTCCAGTATTCTTCCCTGGAAAATCCCACGGACAGAGGAGCCTGGTAGGCTATACAGTCCATGGGGTCACAAAGAGTTGGATACGACTGAGCGACTTCACTATGATCCTATTACCATTTTGTTAATTGTTTGGGGTTTATTTTCTGTAGGTCTTTTCCTTCTCTTGTGTTTCTTGCCTATAGAAGTTCTTTTAGCATGTGTTGTAAAACTGGTTTGGTGGTGCTGAATTCTCTTAACTTTTGCTTGTCTGGAAAGCCTTTGATTTCTCCATCAAATCTGAAGGAGAGTCTTGCTGTGTAGAGTATTCTTGGTTGTACGTTTTCCCCCTTCATCACTTTATTTTTTATTTTTTTTATCATTTTATCTTAGGTTAAAGTGAAAGTCAGTCAGTCGTGTCTGACTCTTTGTGACCCAATTCTCCAGGCCAGAATTCTGGAGTGGCTAGCCTTTCCCTTCTCCAGGGGATCTTCCCAACCCAGGGATTGAACCCAGGTCTCCCGCACTGCAGGCAGATTCTTTACCAGCTGAGCCCCAAGGGATGCCCCCCTCATCACTTTAAATATGTCATGGCATTCCCTTCTGGCTTGTAGAGTTTCTGTTGAGAAATCAGCTGACAGCCTGATGGGAGTTCCCTTTTATGTTGGCATTTTCCCCTTGTTTTTGTTTTATCTCTCTCTATCTTTAATTTCTGTCAGTTTGATTACTATGTGTGTTTGGTGTGTTCCTCCTTGGTTTTATCCTGCCTGGGACTCTGTGCTTCCTGGACGTAGTTGACTGTTTCCTTTCCCATGTTAGGGAAGTTTTCAGCTATTATTTCTTCAAGTATTTTCCTCTGGTCCTTTCTCTCTCTTCTCCTTCTGGGACCTGTATAATGCAAATACTGTTGTGTTTAATGTTGTCCCAGAGGTCTCTTAGGCTGTCTTCATTTCTTTTCATCCTTTTTTCTATATTCTGTTCTGCAGCAGTGATTGCCACTATTCTGCCCTCCAGGTCATTTATTCATTCTTCTGCCTCAGTTATTCTGCTGTTGATTCCTTCGAGTGTATTATGCATGTTTGTTTTTTCTTTAGTTCTTCTAGGTCTTTAGTAAACATTTCTTTCATCTTTCTCAGTCTTTGCCTCCATTCTTTTTCCGAGATCCTCGATCATCTTCCCTGTCATTATTCTGAATCATTTTTCTGGAAGGTTGCCTAGCTCCGTCTCATTTAGCTGTTTTTCTGGGGTTTTATCTTGTCCCTTCGTCTGGGACGTAACTTTCTGTTTTTTCATCGTGATTAACTTTCTGTAATGTGGGGTTTTTTTAGCCACTGTGAGACTGTGCTGCTGCTTGCTTCTTCTGTCTGCCCTCTGATGGAGGAGACTAAATGGCTTGTATAATCTTCCTGATGGGAGGGACTGGTGGTGGGAAAACCTGGGCCTTGCTCTGGTTGGCTAGGCCTCACTCAGTAAAGCTTTGATCCAGTTGTCTGCTGATTGATGGGGCTGCACTCCCTCCCTGGTGGTTGTTTGGCCTGAGGCGACCCTGCCCTGGGGTCCCCAGGCTCTATGGTAGGGGTAATGGTGAACTCCGAGAGTATTTTCGCCAAGGGGCACCTTCCAGTGCCCCTGTCTGTGGTGAGGCCCTGCCGACTGACTCTGCACAGGAGGCCCTCCAAGACTGGAGTCTGTTTCCCCTAGTCCTTTGGAAGTTCTATAATCAAATCCCCCTGGCCCTCAAGGCCAGATTCCCTGGGGATTCCCAGTCCCTTTGTTGGATCCCCAGGCTGGGAAGCCTGACGTCATAAACTTCACAACAGTGGGAGAACTTCTTTGATACCACTGTTCTCCAGTTTGTGGGTCAGCTACCCGGTGGATGTGGGGTTTGATTTTTATCGTGACTGTGCCCCTCCTACCGTCTCTCTGTGGCTTCTTTGTCTTTGGACGTGGGGCATCTTTTTCTGGTGGGCTCCAGCGTCCTCCTGTGGATCGCTGTTCAACAGCTAGTTGCAGTTTTGGTGCTCTCGCAGGAGATGAGCGCCCATCCTTCTACTCCGCCATCTTGAACTGGAAGCCTGAAATTTTTTTCATTTCTCTATTTGTCATCCATATATTTTCTTGGAAGTCTCCAAACCTTTTTTCCATTTTTTATTGGAAAAACTTTACTTTTTTACTATTGAGTTTTGAGTCATTTTGGATTTGTAAGTCCTTTATCAGATACGTGACTTACAAATATTTTCTCCCTGTGACTTGTCTTTTCATTCTCTTAACAGAGTCTTTCAAAGAGCAAAAGGTGTTGATTTTGATTAAGTCTGGTTTATCAATTTCTATTTATTTTGTGGTTCATGCTTCTGGTGTTGTGACTGAGAAAACTTTGCATAACGCAGTGTCACAAAAATTTTCTATTTTCTTTTAGAAAACTTATAGTTTTTAGTTTCAATTAGGTTCATAATCATTTCTAATTAATTTTGTATGTGGTACAAGGTATAGATCAAGTTTTAAATTTCTGTGTATGGATATTCAGTTGATCCAACATCTTGGTTCTTTTTATGATTTATTTTTATTTATATGCTTGTTATCCTTGCCTCTTAAACATATTTATAAAGAGTATTTTAAATTTGGGGGAAAAGCAAGAGGAGGGTTGCTGGAGACCTAGTGGTTAGGATTCCAGAGCAAATAAACTGTGATGCAGTGGCAGCAGAAGCCTTGGCCAATCTTATGGAGAGTTCTGAAGCTAGAATGGCCCTTCCACAGATGTCCCAAATTGAGACTAGAGGGCTAGGCCATTGTACCTCCACATCTATCAGAAATTGGTTCCTCAGGAGGGAAGCATGGGCACAGTAGCTCCCTTTAGCCGAAAGCACCAGTAACAGATAGTACTCTGAACAGCTGGCGTATGGAATGTCTCGGTCTTCCTGGGGAGATCTGGGCGGCTAACTACGCTACCCCGAGGCAGTTCTGAAACTTCCCGTGTTACCTGCTGCTGCTGTTTAGTCGCTCAGTCGTGTCCAGCTCTTTGTGACCCTCTGAACTGTAGCCCACCAGTCTCCTCTGTCCATGGGACTCTCCAGGCAAGAATATTGGAGTGGGTTGCCATTTCTTTGTTCAAGGGATCTCCTGACCCGGGGATTGAAGCCACGTCTTCTGCATTAGCAGGCAGATTCTTTACGACTGAGCCACCTGGGAAGGCCGTGTGTATCTAGTCTGTTGAACCTCTTACACCTCCCATGCCTAATTATTTTGACCTGTGTGCTTACATTCCCCTGGGGAGGTCAGCTGTTTTGTCTAGCATCGTGTATTGGAGAAGGGCCAAAGGCCAGTTCCTAGTCTGTGTCAGTTCCTGAGAGAGGGCAGAGAGTAGGAACACCCAGGTAGAGATTCTAGGCACACTGAATCAATACCCATCACTTCACTGGGCAAATCCTAGTCAGGATCCTTTGATGCGGTAATGGCTATGTAGTGGATTTTTTTATATTCATCATCAAGCTTGCCAAATTCTCTTGCTAGTTCTAATAGTTTATGTCAGTTCTCTTGGACTTTCTGTGCAGGTAGTGATTATCTGCCAATAGTAACAGTTTTGTTTCTTCCTTTGCAATTTTTTTTTTTTTCCCCCATATTGGCAAGTCTTTAGTACAATGTTGAATGACTTTAAAGGAATTTCTTCTAATGTTTTGCTGTGAAATAGGTTGTTTGCTGTGGGATTTTGGTATATACCTTTTATCAGAATAAAAAGATTTCCTTCTAATCTTTGCTTTCTAGAATCATTAACAGATGTTTTATCAGATGCTTTTTCTGCATCTATTGAGGCAATCATGGTTTTTCTTTTTTAATCTTTAATATAGTTATTAAAGTTATTAACTTTAATAAGTTATATTAAATTTTTTTGAGATTGAAAACACACATCAAAGTTAAACATTTGAGCCATTTAAAAATAGGCAGGTTCACTTTTTTATGTTCACAGTGTTTTACAACCATCACCACTGTCTAATTCCAGAGTATTTCCATCTCATATTTTCTTACCTTTTAAACATTTATTCCTGGGATTAACCCAGTGTGGTCATGTATACCTTTTTCAATACATTGCTGGATTTTCACAGAATCATTCTTTGTAATAAACCTTTGACCCTGTATTGTTGGTTCTTCTCACAGCATCTCTGGAAGCTGATGGTGGAAGAGTCAGATTTACTGGGTCAGCTGAAGGTAATAGCTTACCTCTTCTTTTACCTCTTAAAATGATGCTGGTGGACAATGCCTTTATTCTCCAGCCTCTCCTGAGGGCACTGGTTGCCTATCCCGACTTCTAGAGTGGCTTTTTATGTCCTCATCCAGGTGGGCAAACTCAATCTGTAGTGTTAGATGTACTCTAGCACAAAGCTTTGGCTGTTTACTTTCTTCTGGCATAATTGTGTTTTTGTTGAATAAATAATATCAAAGACACGCCAGTCACCCATTACCAAGTATGCTCCTTTAAAATGCCAAAACCCTATTTCCTTTTGTAAGCTGGACTGAAACAGATGAAATTATATGCCTAAATCTCTTAGGATAGTGAAGAGCTCCTGGCCTTGCTGGTTTACTGAATTAAAAATTGAAATTCTTTCTGCAGATCATTAAAGACTTTTACCTTCTGGGACGTGGAGAACTGTTTCAGGCCTTCATTGATACAGCCCAACACATGTTAAAAACACCACCCACTGCAGTAACTGAACATGGTAATCACCCTGGGGCCCGAGAATTAACCAGCTTACTGAAGTCCCAGGGCTGTAGGGATGGCTTGGCCTGCTGCTGAACCATTTAGACCTGGTCCACATTTAAAGTAGCCTGGTTAGTTAGAGTGTTTCCAAAGACAGAAGGCTGCTCAGGTATGCTCACAGTGTTGTCACTGGGAACAGCCTCAGCTTGACTCTTCCTGGAAGAGGTAGTAGAAGCCTTCAAACGAGTTGTTTATCTCATCAGATTATAGCCATATATTTCTTTAAGTCTGTATTGAATTTGTGACAATATTGCTTCTGTTTACGTTTTAGTTTTTTGGCCAGGAGGCATATGGGATCTGAGCTCCCTGAATGGGGATCAAACCTGCATCCCCTGCATTGAAAGATAAAGTCTTAACCACTGGGCCACTGGGGAAGTCCCTGTAGCCATCTCTCTCTTAAGGGATATATTAGGACGTTTTGTTTCGTTTTGGCTGAGCCATGCAGCATGCTGAAACTTAGTTCCCTGACCAAGGACTGATTGAACCCCTTGGTCCCTTCACTGGGAATGCAGTCTTAACCACTGAACCACCCAGGAAGTCCCCATATTGGGACTTATTGCCCCTTGTTGTATTAGAACTCTATAGGTTGTCAATGATGGAAAACCACCTCAGTAGAAGGCGGGAATTTGCTATTGTATCTGTAACTCCAGTGGGATAGGGATATTTGTTGTTTTAATCCCTAAGTCATGTCTCTTTTGAGACCCCATGAACTGTAGCCCACCAGGTTCCTCTGTCCAAGGGATTTTCCAGGCAGGAATACTGGAGTGGGTTGCCATTTCCTTCTCCAGGGGATCTATCTGACCCAGGGCTCAAACCAGCGTCTCCTGCATTGAAAGGCAGATTCTTTACCGCCAGGCCAATGAGGCGGCCCATGGGGATGTAGCTGGGCCCTAAGAACCAGGGACTGCTAGGGTCCTCTCACTGCTAGGGTCCTCTCACTGCTGGGACCCTCTCACTGCTAGGATTCTCTCACTGCTAGGATCGTCTGTGCCTCTTGTGTGTTCTTTGGTGGCCGTCCAGTCCCATTTGGCCACATGGCCACCAGCAGCTCCCAGGAACATACCTCACAGCATCTGCTGGGGGAGTCAAACCTGGTCTCTCTGGTAGCAGGTTAAAGGATTCCAGGGAAGGGGTTTTGATTAGTCCAACTAGATTGTATACCTATCCCTGTATCAAAGAGGTCAGTCATGAAGAGCTGTTTATTTGGGGACTTCCCTGTGGTCCAGTGGTTAAGATTCCAAGCTTCCACTGCAGGGCTCACTGGTTTGATCCCTGGGGAACTAAAATCCCACATGGCTCACGGTGCAGCCAAAGAAAATGCCTACTTCAATTAAGTGTTCACCCTTGACTAACAGGAAGGATAACCATTCCCATCCGAACTACATGAGAGTTAGGTAAGGCGGAGTGTCAAAAAAGGTGTGGGAGAGGTAGGAGAGAAAACAGTTACCATTTTTCTAGCTCTATAAAACAGTAGATGTCCACTGTACTTACATAGGACTTTCTAGGTTGCAGATTTCAGAAAACTAAATTCAAATCCCATCCACTTCCAATTCAAATTCACTTACGCAAAGGAAAAAAGAACCTCAGTTCTCATAATTGAAAAGGCCACAGGTATGATGGCTCTAGGCAGTTTGCTCCAAGGCTCACCTGACGCCTTCAGGGCTTGGTGTCATTCCATCTTTCGCCTCTGCCTTTTCTTCTGAGCAGGCCTCCTGTATGGTAGCAAGATGGCCTGTAACCAAGTTCACATCTTACTGACTCCGTTTGTCTAAAAAAAAAAGGAAAGAGCTGCCCTCTTTCAGAATCTGAATAGAACCTCTGGATTGGGTCATATTCATATCCCTAAACAACATAATGTAACAAGGTAGATCACTCCTGGGTCACCAGCCCCTGGTGGAACTACATGGATTGTTCTGGGCCGGGGTGATTCTCCAGGGAAAACCAGGATGCTCTTATTAGCGAGAAGGAATGCTTGCTAGTCAAGCAAAAGCAACTGCTGTTGGAGCGGGCGGGCTGGGGAGAGGTGAAAAGCCAGAGGAGCTGGGATGTGTGGCAGAGCCAGGCCTCCACTCGGCCCGTGTGTCCTCCGCAGACGTGAACGTGGCCTTCCAGCAGTCGGCGCACAAGGTGCTGCTGGACGACGACAACCTGCTCCCTCTGCTGCACCTGACGATCGAGTATCACGGCAAGGAGCACAAAGGTCTGCCTTGCTTTCACGCGTCTTCTCTGCTGCTGCTGGTCGCTGTCTCTTCTGCTTCCATCTACTGCAGAAACCGTATAAGTTTGTACCTCAGAAATCACCTAATCCAGCGCCCTAATTTTACACAAAAGGGAGGTCAAGAGATGCTAAGACACAGCCAGGCCAAGGTTTTGTTTTCGTCATGCTGCTGGAATGGTCTGTTTATTTATAGCCGCCATTCTTTACGGCTGAAAAAATAACCTCTGACAGATCTGCGAGAACCCCGCACGGGCGTCTCCTTGCCTCCTACAAGTCCTTTTGTGTCCCCTTTCTGCTTCTCACACTGTCAGCTCAAGCAAGCGCTCATCTCATGACTGTTCTCACCTTGTTGAAACCCTGGTTCTAGATGAGCAAAGTCATCTTCTCTGTTCTTAACAGATGCTACTCAGGCAAGAGAAGGGCCTTCTCGGGAAACTTCTCCGCGAGAAGCCCCTGCATCCGGCTGGGCGGCCCTGGGTCTTTCCTACAAAGTGCAGTGGCCACTACACATTCTCTTCACCCCTGCTGTCCTGGAAAAGTGAGTATTTCTGAGTTTCTCATGGGTGATGATTGTCCAACTTACTTCCACGGAAGAAAGTATCAGGAGTAGGAGACTGTTCTGATTTACAGAACAGTCTGTAAATCAGAGGCTGCGAACTCGGATGCCTTCAGGGGCCAGAGACAACACTAGTAAGTGAAGCTGTGCGTGTGAGACGGCAGTGAATGCTGCAATGACTGGGAGGGTCAAACCCTTAAAACCTTTTTTTTTTAAATTGCAAAGTAAGGAGCAATTTGGGCTTCCCAGGTAGTGCAGTGATAAAAGAATCCACCTGCCAAAGCAGGAGACATGGGTTCAATCTTGGGTTGGGAAGATCCCCTGGATGAAGAAATGGCAGCCCACTCCGGTATTCTTGCCAGGGAAATCCCTCCTGTATAGTACAGGAATGGAGGAGCCTGGCAGGCAACAGCCCACAGGGTCACAGAGTCAGACATGACTGAGCACGCACACAAGGAGCAATTTACAGGCTGCCAGTATGTGGCCTCTCCTCCTCCTCCCCATCCCTGTACACAAGCCTCAACTTTGGGGGGCAGAGCAGCCTAGGGTACGAGACACTATAGACATACACTGCAAAGACAGAGCTGGTTCAGGGAGAAGACAGAGCCACAGCCCACCTAAGTGAGCTGCCCGCACTCTGAGAGCATCTGTAGGTCCCAGTCCACTCTTCTCACTTCATAGGCTCCTAACACCCTTGAAGAAACCAAGCTCAGAAGTATTTCTTAAATATTTTATTATGAAAATTCCCAAATGTAAACAAAAGTATAGACTGTAACCAACTCCCAGGGACACAGTGTCCGTCTCCAATAACCAGCCATGTCATGCTGTTGGGTTCATCGCCTCTTTCTGGCCAGAGCCTCCTAAAGCAGATCCCAGTCATTTCACTCCACCACTAAGCAATTCAAAAAAGGAACATTTTTAAACACAACTACAATGCCATTATTACACCCAGTAAAAGTAACAATATTCCATATTGAAGTTTCCCTTATTACCTAAAAGATGTCTTTCTATGGCTGGGTTTGTTCAAATCAGAATCCAAACAAGGTGTATGTACTATTTTCAGTACACTGTTCCATTAGAAATAAACATTTTTTAAAGCCAGATGGAATCAGGTTCTTACGCAAGCCTCCCTAAGAATAGGTAAGAATAGGTAAATAAGCCTATTTCCACCAGGAACTGGCTGCTCTTCCCATGCATCTTCTCAATACAGGACTCAACCTCAGGCAGCTACTTTGAGCTCAGTGAGGGGAGCCCTTGTTTTTTTTCAATTGAAGTATGGTTGGTTTACAGTGTTGTGTTAGTTGCAAGTGTACAGCAGTGATTCATGTTTGTCATACTTTCCCAGTATAGGTTTTTAAGATACTGAATGTAGTTTTCTGTACTATACAGGAGGACCTTGTTGTCTGTTTTAGATACAGTAGTGAGTATCTGTTAATCCTAACCTCCTAATTTATTCCCCCCTCCCCAGGGAGCCCTTAATTTTCTCTATCTGGTCTTCAGGGAGAGAGAATCACAGTAACCAAAATCCTTGGTTCCCAACATGTTCTTATTGGTCCATGCAAGGCCCTCCTGCCCTCCTTATACACACACCATAAAACCACTTCTAGACCCTAATGTCTGTCTACCTGTGTGGACCTTCTCAGCCCTGCTCCCTTGCCTCCCTCAGCCCTAAGTGACCACTATCCTAAATCCCATTTTTATAACATCTAAATATGTTCCCCCAAAGTATTCTTTTTTCTACTTAGTTGTTTTAAGCATTACCAAAAAGGTATCAGGCTATATGTAGTCTTTGCAGTTTCCCTTTTTTATTCACGATCATATCACGTGGAGTCATTTTGTAATATTGTACAGCTAAAGTTTTTTTCATGATGGCTGTGCAACTTCCCATCATAGAAATAAACCAGCTTACCTGTTCACATTTCTAGCTATTCTGATGTCCTTCCTGCCTTTTAGGGGACAGGTGGATGGCACACAGTCCTAGGGTCTGTCGTGGGCGGAGGTGGGGGGGTGACGTTTTATCTTGAATGGTCTGGTGTCCCTGTCCAGGTACAATGTCATTTTCAAGTACTTGCTGAGTGTGCGCCGGGTGCAAGCTGAGCTGCAGCACTGCTGGGCCCTACAGATGCAGCGCAAGCACCTCAAGTCCAACCAGAGCGATGCAGTCAAGTGGCGCCTCAGAAACCGCATGGCGTTCTTAGTGGATAACCTGCAGTACTACCTCCAGGTCTGTGTGGCGGGAGGAGGAGGAGGGAGGGGTAAGGAAAAAACCCAGGTTGGCAGGAGTCGCTGAAGAATCCTGCAGTTGGTGAAAAACTGGAGTCTGAAAATCCATGGATTATATCACTAGGTCTGTTTCTTGGGCGGCATTTTAGAGGAAAGTAGAAATAAGGACCTTGACTCCTCATTCTCCTTCATCCACTCAGCAGTCATGCTGTACATGCCCATTGAACCTAGTTTGCTATAACTTTGGGGATCAGGACTTAACCAAATCAATCAGTGGAAGGAATGAGCAGTAGGAGGGATCTGCCAAGACACTGGAGGTTGGTAGGGACAAAGAATTTCTATTTCATCGCTCAGGCACCTTAATGTCCTTGAGTCCCTAGACTGAGCAAGGTACTAAAATGATTTGTGTAATTGTCTCAAGGTAGATGTGCTGGAGTCTCAGTTCTCACAGCTGCTTCATCAAATCAATTCGACCCGAGACTTTGAAAGCATCCGATTAGCTCACGACCACTTCCTGAGCAATCTGCTGGCCCAGTCCTTTATCTTGTTGAAACCTGTAAGTAGAGCTGGCCTGCTTTCTTAAGACTGCTTCTAGCCTGACTGATCGCTTAGACACTCTGACTTGCCAGGATAGGGGGAACTATCGTTCAGCAGCTTTTCGGTCTGTCTGTAAACATTTTTAACAATCTACAATGGACAAAAACTAACAGGGAATACTAAAAAGGAACTTAAAATGTCTTTGAATTTCTGAAATATTATACCATAGGACCTGGTGAGCAGCTATAGATAATATATGCTTACCCCTCAGAAAGAAGGATTTTTGTTTCTTGTGGCATGTGGGATCTTAGTTCCCCAACCAGAGATCAAACCTGTGCCCCCACTGTGGTGGAAGTGCAAAGTCCTAACCACTGGCCTGCCAGGGAAGTCCCAAGAAAGAAGAATTTAAAGAAATTTTTAAAAAGCTTTTATGATACCATAGAAAGACTAATGGAAAGCACATAGTTTACTTTCTTAGCAATCTTTCGGATCAGGATGGACCAGTTTGGAACTTGTTTTCAGATAGCTAGAGTAGTGTCTCCTATGTATGTGTCTGTGTGCCTGTGTACATACATATATCGTATATCTCCTTTAGGGAGGTTATTCTCAACCTTGGCTCCACATGAGAATCATCTGGGAGCTTTTAAAAAGAAATCTAGGCCCCAGAGCCCTTACATTAGTAGAACCCAGGCTCCAGTTGGCACCAGTCTTAGCGCACAAACTGATTCCAGTTCAAGGATAAAAAAGGCAAAATGATTAAAAGGACCCCTGGTGGTGTTTTGTTTTGTCTTGTTTTCCTAGTACTTTCTGATAGCATAGTTATGCCTTATCTCTGACGGGAGCTAATCGTTACTCCTCAGTCACACTCTTTTGTTCTGGCATTTGGGGCCATTTCTAAAGGAGAGTGAGCTCTATAGATAGATGCCACTCTGGAGGGTTCTGTAAGTTGGAGACTGTCCTTACGCGGTATGAGCGTCCTTGCGGAAAAGCAGAGTATCAGAGCAGGTGATCATCAACATATTTATTGAGTGCTTACTGTATGCAAGGCACTGGGGATACAAAGAGGTATAAGTCATGGCTCTGCCCTTAAGGAGCTCACAATCTAGTTGGAGAAACAGGACTTACATACACCACAGATCATTAACACCACAGGGGGCCTGAACAAATGCCAAGTGAACAGTACACACAATACAGAGGGGGAGGCGAGGGGTTGCTCAGGGCTCCAGTGGGGAAGGGGCACCGCGGGGACAGGTACAAGGAAAGTGCCCCAGGCGCAGGGAGCAGCACCGAAAGCGAAGCTCAGCGTGGGCGCGCTTGGTGGGTCCGAGAGACGACGACTGCTGTGGCGCAGGTGGAGGTTTTGTGCAGGGCCTTTGCCCACAAGGTGGGAGGAGGTTAGCTCTTACTTTCCCGAATCTTTCACAGATGTGTCTTCCTTTTTCTCCTAATGCCAACTGTTTCCTGGGTAGGTGTTTCACTGCCTGAATGAAATCTTAGATCTCTGCCACGGCTTCTGCTCATTGGTCAGTCAGAACCTGGGCCCACTGGATGAACGTGGGGCTGCCCAGCTCAGCATCCTGGTAAAGGTGAGTCAGCCTGGCCACTGGCCGGGTGCAGCCCCATCCAAGGGACACAGGTGGTTCTGCACATGGGGGATCATGGTCTTTTCCCCAGTACACACACACACAAATAACAAGATACAAAGGTAAAAAATGTTTTATCAGTTTTTGAAGCAGGTAAGTATGTGCTGCTTTGGTGTTCAAATGCAGTTAAGCCCCAAATGGTTTATTAGGCCACCAAATACACACTGGCTTTGTCCCTGCTTTCTAACATCCAACCTCCTTACTTCCTTGAACTAAACCCCCTATTTCACCGCGATTATAATTATCTGCCTGTAACACAGGCAGGCCTATGTTATCTGAAAACACAGGTTCTCGCCAGCCCAGTACACAGCAGAATATACTCATTTAAAGCTGGCTGCTAAATTCCTACTGAGAATAAGAGTACTTTCATGGGAAATGCTGTGTTCTGTGGACTCGGTACGAAGAAGTCATTTTTGGAGTCAAGAGAAATGGGACTGTCGGAAGGCCAGTTGGTGCTGTGGAATTTTCAGGGAGACTTTCCCCTCTGCCCCTTCACTCCACATGGGTAGCTGGCAGATCTAAGAGGAATGACAGAGCTTGAGTCCTTCTTTCTGCAGGGCTTTAGCCGTCAGTCGTCCCTCCTATTCAAGATCCTCTCCAGTGTTCGCAATCATCAGATCAACTCGGATTTGGCTCAGCTACTCCTACGACTAGATTATAACAAATATTACACCCAGGCTGGTGGCACTCTGGGCAGGTAAGAACAACCGCCTCTAGGGCGTTCAATGGATTGTGTGTGGCTTTTTAACGAATTGTAGAATTCCAGAGTTGGAAGGAGACTTTAGCCATCATCTAGTCCAAACAAAGAAAGCAAGGCTTGGAGAAGAAAAAAGGCTGTGTCTGATCATCAGCGAAGATTATTTTCCAGTAGAAGTTTAAGGAAATACTTAAATTCCTGACGCTGAGATGGACTTTAAATTCTTGGCTACGTTGCACACTGCTCTGCTGGGAGGCAGCATGGCTTCAGTTCCCAGCTCTGACACGAGCCAGCTGTTCAGCCTTAATGCCCCTTACCCCCAGCCCCCTTGACCCTCAGAGCTTTTGCTTCTGAAAGGAGGGGACCGCTGCTTCACACTCTAAACTTTTAAAAAATCTAATAGTGTTAAAAAAAATCTAATAGATTCAGTCGTAGGTGGCTTCTCCAATGTCTGTCTCATTCAAAAAAGCACTTACTCTTCTTTTGCTCTCTGAAATGTCAGGCAGAGTCCTCCTAAGTGATTTTAGCAAAAAGAGTTTTAATGAGATTGTCTAGATCACAGGTTGCCCCAATTCGTACTTTTTTGAAGAAAATCTCGGGAATGCATGATATTTTGATCCAGCTCTTTTTTTCTTTCTGTAGTTTCGGGATGTGAGAATTTCTGGTCCACAACCTGAAATAATCCCACTGCATTGTGACAGAAGATTCAAAACAAACATCCCCTTTCTCTCGCTGGCCTCCGTACATCTGCAGCTACTGGAAAAGCTCTGACTTCTCTCCTAGAAGCCATTACTGAACATCCACGGGTGCAAGTCCTTCCCCTGGTTCCTGTGTGGGAGGGGCCTCTGCCCCACCCCCGCAGAGTTCTCAACTCACCACGGAGGACTTGTAGCTTCGGCCCACCGCTGACCAGGCAAGGTCTGTTACGTTGGGAACATTTGTTGGAGGTTACCTACTACATGCCTAAGTACTGTTCAAGCTTCGAGAGACACAGCAGTAAGTTACACAGCTCAGAACATTATATGGCTCATGTGAGAAAGGAATTATAAACAGGTCGAATGCTGGATGTTACCACTGAGCAAGAAAAACACCAAGTAAGCTAGGTTTGCCCACAGACCTCCTTTCCTCTTTCAGAAATTGAAATGGAGAGTCTCCCATCCTTAAGGGTCTTCAACTGTGACTGAAGAATTCTACCAGTAACTTCCAGTTATTTCAGACTGTTAAGAATGTATTTTTTTTTTAACAAAGAGAAAAGGGTCCTTACAGGGAAAAAAAAAACTTAAGATTTCAAATACTCAAAGATGCAGGTCTGATTATCCCTTATTAGATGAACCACAGGAGTAATATGCCCAGCCATCACTGATAACCATCAATCTTCGTATCAGTATGAGCCAAAATAAATATGCATTGGACAGCTGCCTCCAAACTGAAAGATAATTCTGGCTTCACTCAATCTGGCCCTTGTCCATCCCTCTTCTACCACATATAGACGTCTCTCCCCTGTAACTGTTAGCTAAAGATGACCCTTCCACTGCTGCCTCTGGAGCAGAGGTTAGCATTACTATGGTCAGCCTGTTTTTGTAAATAAAGTTTTATCGGCACACAGCCACACTCATTTGCTTACCTATTGTCTACGGTTGCTCTCATGCCATCATAGCAAAGATGAGTAGTAGTGACACACCAAATGGCCCACAAAGCCTAAAATATTTACTATTTGGCAGGAGGAAAAGAAGGTATTAGAGATTTAAGCCTTGATTTAGAGAATGAGAGGACATTTAACAGGGATGATGCTAGGAGTAGAAAAGGAACAGCTTCCGACTGTGACAGTAATAAAATTCTGACCTCTGACTAGAGCTGCTAACATTTTCAAGTGTTATCACTGTTTCTCATGTTTATCCTTGCAGCAAGTCATCAAGTTTACAGTCACCAGCCATTCACAACAACTGGTCCTTTTTAGCTCTGAGAGTATAGCACCCACAAGTCAGCTGTAAGTTCAACTCTAAAGAGATTTGTTTTTCACTGCCAGAAAACTAAGATATGTGCCCAATTCGACTCAGCTTTTGGGACAACTATAATCTGGCCTATTATAAAATCAGATTTTGGGAAGTACTGAATTTTAGACAACCCAGATTAATCTTCTGACAGTGATACCACAGAAAACTATAAAAAATTCACTTACTTTCCTTGACCCCGCTGTCCTACAGCAAACAAGTCCACTGAATACTGCAGAGAAGTTACTGTGTTTGTCTTGCTATTTGTTCTGAGATTAAGCTCAAAGAAATGGATGAAGAAATCCCAGTTACTACAACCAAAGAGATTCAACATTTATTTTATCATAAAAGTCCAGCAAATAAAACTATATACAAGATCCATGCAAGGAATCCAGTTACACACAAGACACATTTAAAACCTGGTTAAAACACAATCGCCACAACAGCAGGGAATAAAACCGGTAAGACCAAGTATCCTTAATGAGAAACATAATCGTGTTTGTATTTTGGATGCTGCTTGAATCCAATCCTCTCCCCAACAATGAGGCACTGGATCACCCACTCTTGCGACACCACAGGCAGCTGCAACGCTTCAGCACACTTCAGCACAGAGGCTGGGCACGAGGGGTCCGTCACCACCACGTCAAACACCCCTAAAGCAATATCTGCAGGGGAAGGTGGACGAGGAAAGGAGACTCAATTTAGCCCTCCAGTAAAAAGACAGGTAAGCCTTCTCACCAGTATATCCCACTCTGCCCAAATTAAAGCCCTTCAAGTCAAACACAGTGCCACTGATCACAAGCAAAGTGGAAAGCTGTGCTCACTATATGCTGGCCTTCTATTTAGCAAGTACCCAGTGGACACCGAGAGAAGCACAGACAGCCCAGTACTTCACTCATGGTGGCTCACCTTGTGAAAGCACCATTTTTCTTCTCTTAGACTGACCTTATGTGTGTTTCTATCAGGCCTGAGACTTAGAGCACCAGGCCTAAGAGCTACGGACATCCTTGGCTCAGTACCACCACACACACTTTGCAGGTACCTTTGTTATGGGCACTTGAATGGTGCTGCTTCACAGAGGCTGCCCCCCCAGTCATGAGGATCTCGGACCAGAGCTCCAGGAAATTCTGCTGTTGGTCTGATACCAAGAGTACCTTCAGATTCTGGAAAGGGTTTTCACGGGGTTGCCTATGGAGGAGTCGGAAAAACAGCATGATAAATAATATCCAACACAGCCTTTCTGCAGAGACACTCGGGTACATCTGAATGCTTTCAAAAGTGCTGCTGAGGGCATCACCCCCTTCCCTCTTTCTTTGAATGATGTGTCTTCTCTGGGATCCTGACCTCCTAATCTGCCCCTTCTGATTTCCAGATTTATCCTGAGCCCCCAAATCAGTCAAATCACATTCCTGGGTCTGTATTTTTTAATGTCTTGCTTAAAACTTAGTCCCTTCACCTGACAAGTTGAGAATATTGAATCTACATGAAAATCTCACACGTTTTTAAAAAGGTCCCTAACCATAGGTCCATAACTCTAGGAGAACAAACTAAATTGCAAAAATAATCTCAAACCCAAATTCTGTCATGTATCCCATGATTGTTCCAGTTTCTAGAAATACTTACTCTCCCACTGAGATTCTTTCCCTCTGGAAGCTTGCTGTCTTCCTGTCTGCTGTTCTAGACAGGCGCACAACTACTCACCAATCCAGAATCCTTTGCTCCTCAAGGCTGTACCCAGCTGGCAGCAGGTAATTGCGGTAATTCTGGAGCTGGTTGGCATGGCAGCTGTCATGGACCCAGACATGAGACACACAAGGAATCCCACTGGCAAGGCACAGGAAGTACTTCCGGGTTCGACAATGCTGATCCGCAATTAGGAGACACTGGTAGGCTGTGTTACACTGGAAGAAAAGGCACAAAACCAGTGGGTCTGGTGATGACTATGGAAAGCCGCTTAATAGCTTCCTTAATGAGTCACAGGAAACAGTTGAACACCTCCAGATACTACCCAAAATGTGACTGAGTCCGTTGTCCTACCCAAGGCCTCTTCTCTCACCCAAGCAGCTTCCCTAGATCATCTCCCTGCCTCACCTGCAGCTTTCTGGGGGTCTAAGTCCTCAAGGGACAACCACACCCCATGCATTTAGCCAGTACCGTGAAAAAGATTTCTGTTAAACACAAATTTTAATCTGCTTTTGTCCCAGCAACAGAACCAATCCTCTTAAATGTAACCCAAGGTTCTGACTTCTCTTCCTTGTACATTGTAAAGGTTCTATTTTATGCAACAACATTTTGGCAGCATCTCAGTTCCCCAAATCTATACCAACTCTATCCAGCCGCTTCTTGGTCCAGCAAGTGGACTTGCATTACTGCCTCCCCTGGGAAGCTACACAAAAGAACGCCTTACCTGGGCTTCATTGAAGTCTTCAAGAATGTAGCCAGCTCCTGCTCGAAGCTGGCATTCTGTGTACTGCTTGTTGAAAGGAGGAATTTCTAAATATTCTATTAAAAAACATAACCAAGTTAATAATCACTACCAGTTGGTTCATTTGCCACTTTATGCCTGCTTCTTACTGTTCTCTTTCCTACTCCCCAGTTATCTCCAAAATACTGTATCCCCAAAACAGGTAAAGGGCTTCCCCATGGGCCAGAAAGACCTGTCACGAGGCCTATGAAATGCTGCCCAAAAAGGGATAGGAGGAGGAAGGGTGGGGAAGATGAGAAATGGAGGCAGGTCCTAGGCCTGAGAACAGCGGAGGTTTCTGCACTGAGAACGTGCCCGGGGCCTGCGCCCGGGGACCGACGCACCCACTTCCCAAACTGCAGCCCTCCAGCCTGAGTAGCCCTTACCATCAGGAAGTTCTTTCTTCTGTCTCCCCTAATCTCTCTTGCAGACTAAGCCTATTCCTCTAATTCTGCCTTCTGTGGAGATGAAGAATGGCCAATTAGCACTAATAAAGCCTTCAAATGTGCCCTTCATCTGCATTTTACTCCCTATCCCGTGAAACTCTGATAAACCAAAATGCTCAAAGAAAATGGGGTTTCTAAAATATAATTAACTGGAGGTTAGCCAGAAGGACCTAATTCAACCTTTTACTGCAAACTATCTACCTCTGACGATCGTAAAGTAGCTCAGGACACTGAACATCAGTGACTGCTCTACATTCTTGAGGGTGAAGCAGAAGTTATGAGAGATGAGGCTGAAGCTGTAATGACCCTAGGCAATTAGAAATTGCTTCTTTTGACCAATATCTAATTTGAGACTTATCTTGTCATCTGCTCCTCTCATATATAAATAACACATTTAAAAAAAAAAAAAGAAAAAAGACATTAGAGATTTTACTGAATTAGAGGAGAGTTCGGAGAAATTAAGTTCTAATGGACTTATCACAAAAAACCCCAGAAAGTTCAGTGCCAGGACCACTCCCTCCCCTCACTCATACCCAAAGGAGAACCTGCTGGAACAGGCCCTCCCTGCCGGAGCTGCTTAGGCGATGTTGGGGCCCCAAACCCAAGCCTCTGCTCAGGTCTGACTGACCAGCCTATGTGCTTTCATTGCTCTTTTCTTGATTCAGCATTCTCTATATTCTTCTCAGAATGAAAACTCAAACTAGAAACTAACTGGCTCTAAGAAACTCAGAATCCAGCAAGACTGTTCCTCAGTTTTGCCCTGGCATCCTTGGCTCTTATCAATCATGTCACACTTTTTGGCACCAACACTCTACTGTTGAGTCACTGCCAAGACCCCCAAGGTCCTTTATTTTTCTCAAGACTTCTATTTTATGTCTACTTATCCAGAACTGTTTCTAGTCCTGACCTGTTTAGCTTTTAATCCCCAACTATATTTCCTGCATTTGTGTAATCAAATATTACCCTACCTCGGCAGTCCATGTCTAACTTTTCTCAGTTTGGATTTAATTTCATTTCTGACTTCATGAGTGGCCCTGGTCAATCAGAGGCTAAAATGAACAGATGCAGTCATCGTTTAAATCAAGGATGAAGGGACCTAACTCTGAAGTCAATCCCTGTGGCTGATGGGCCCCTGATAATGTGCCACCGAACGAGATCAGGTGCCATATTCTTAATTCATTACTAAATATGTCTCACACGATGGATTCAAATATTTTACTGAGCTCCTGATACAAATAAAAGAGATTCCTGGCTATCTGCAAGACATCACATCGTTTCTTAAAAGCTAATTAGTAAAGGATTGTTCTAATACAAATGTCCCCTGCTTCCTGAGATCGTGGAACCTCTAAAATATACTATATACCAAAAATAGCAAAGATTCTGGTACTGCTGGAGCAATGTGCAAGGATGAAGGAGCAACATAAAGCAGACATTCATCGTAACTACATTTTCCACAATGAACATGGCCTGCAAAAAAAAAAAAGAAACAAACAAAAAAGAACATGGCCTGCTCCCTCTAAAAAAAAGGTCCAAATTCCTCCTCACTTGAGACAAAACCTATCCCTCACTCATGCTTATAAGAATGAGATTAAAAATATCTGATATATCTGCAAGAGGGGATGGAAGGAATTCTCAGGTCTGTAAGCTCTCACACAGGCTCACAGATTTTTAAGGAATCTGACAGTCTGCATCTCATACCAAAACAAGTTTTCTTAGTCATTCTGTATCAACGAAACATCTAGAGAGCTGCATTGTGAAGTCCTAGTCTAGGAAAGGGCTAGGAGCGTACTAGAGAATGAAGACTAGAGTCCAGCAATATTGTGAAAACAAAAGAAACTAAGACCACAACATGGTTCTGACACCTTTATACCCAATCACTTATGACCCAAATCAAGCTACATCCTTGGCTAGGAAACCCCTCACATACCTGAATTCTTTCTGAAAAACTAGGCCTGGATCACACTCTTGAAACCCCTCCACTGAACACCTGCTCCCACACCCTAAAGCCTCAATATTGATAACCGTTTATGTATCTCCAATAGGATACACTTCAACCGCAATTCCCTGACCACCCTCCCCATGTCCCCATACAGATCTCCACAGAGCTGTGGCTGGTGAGATACAGTTTTGGTTAATTAAGAAAATCAGCCACACACCTGAAGTGCCAATCCCAGATCTGCTGGTGCTGTTTTCTGATAACCATGTGCCCTAATTCGATTTCCCTCCTGCGAGGCCCCGCATTAGTGAGAGGGCTGACTTGTAGAGCATCCTTCCACTTGGAGTGGGCCTCAGCAGGCACACATGGACACTGCGCTGCTGTCGCTTAATTACAAGGTATGTTTGTACCTGCCCAGTTTTCTCACCTAGATCACATACTCTTTAAACAGTTTAAATAATTTTTACCTCTCCCCACTGCAGCCTTCACTCAGACCCTAAGAGACAACACAGAAATGCAATATGTAAGGTTGAAGAGACGTACAAGAGGTGAAAAGGCCTAGAGGCTGCTTCTCTGAAATCACCCGGGACCCTGAGCCCACCCTTCCTAGTCTGACACACAGACTCAAGAGAAGGAACTTCATTCCCACGTATGTCGTCTTGGGCCCAGAGAACAGCAATGGGAAGCGGGGCAGGGCATTCAGAAATCTGACTGTACTGGACAAAATGGAGTTCTAAGTCCCAAGTCCACCATTACTGTGGATAAGAAGCAATTATTTGACCGCTCCTAGCTTGTTTTCTCACCTGTAAAATGGATAAGACCTACCTCCCATCTGCCTCACAAGCACTATTTTGAGGAAATGCTAACAGAAATTCTGTGAGAGTAGTCTGCAAACCACAAAGCAAGCCGGGCTGAACTAGCTCTCCCTGACCCTGACTCCAGCTGCCACGGGCCCTGCCTCCTCGACATGGTTCATAAAGTGAACGAAAAGGGCACATGGGTGTGAGAGCCCCCAGGGCTTCTTAGGGCCTTACCCTCCTCTTCCTCGCTGCTTCCTGTAGGACCATCTGGCAATTTGGAGCGGCTAGCCAACTTGTCGCTTGTTGTGGCCATGGTGAGGAGGAAGGCATAGCCCAGAAACAAGGTCTTGTTGAGGGGCAGAGGCCCTCTCTGCTCTTCCAGGGCAGAGGGCTCGCCCAGGTTGTCGCCACTCTCACAGGGGCTCACAAACTCTCCTGCGCCCACCGCACCTGGGAAGGACAGAGGCACAGGGTACAGACCACGGCCTGGGCACAACAGGGTGGGCAGGCAATGTCCTGCGGAACTTTTCTGAGCCGTTAACCAAAGACCCATCCTATGGGCAACCACCACTGGCAGTCCAGTGGTTAGGACTCCACGACTTCACTGCCAAGAGCCGGGTTTCAATCCCTGGTTGGGGAACTAAGATCCCGCAAGCCATGCCACTTAGCTCAAAAAAAAAAAAAATATTTTTTAACAGTGCAGAAGAATTCTATGTATTTAAATTTTACAGTCATAACAATGTATACACTGTTTTCACAACTAGCTTTGTTTTTATAGAACCAAATCAAAAACTTCTGAAGTCACCTGAAGAAAAGGTGATTCTAACACACAGTGAAAGTGAAAAATGACTGGAAACCTTCAGCCCACATTCCCAGCCTCGTGCTATTTTGAGGCAGCCTTTAAACAAGTGGGTTCACCAAGAAATGTCCCCAGCAGATACTTCCCCCATCCCTGACCCTCACCAGAACAGTGCACAGAATCCTTGGTAATAAAGTGCTTTTACGTGTTGACAGAACCATATCAAAACAGCCTGCTTCACCTGCCCCAGTTTCCAACACCTGGGAATGGGAAGTGAACCAGCCAGTCCAGGACTCTCAGAACACCCATGCTTGGAGTGGCCCAGTAAGTCCTCGAGGTAAAAAGCAAATACCTGGCATGGAGAAGCTGAATCCTGGCTCATTGGGAGGCTAAGATGACAGTCAGGTTATGCCTCCCTAAAATAAAACCAGCAGCAAGAGAACAGTCTGATGATGTAGCATGCACAAGCCTGGACTTCACAGTCAGAATGCCTAAGTCTGATTTCTGGATGACTGTGTCACCTTGGGAAGTAAACCAACATTCTGCCTTAGATTCTTCTACTAGAAAATGAATTCTAGCACCTGTAACTCACAGAGACTGTATAAGGTAAAATGTATGAAGCACTGAATTCCATGCTTTACATACCCTGAAACACAGCAGAGATATTAAACAGATACGGAGAAGACACAGGAAACAAAAGTGCCAGGTGCCAGGACATGCGACGACAACCAACTTCCTCAGTTTGCTAGACTAAGACAGCGCCCTGGGGCAGACAGCGAAGACTCTGCCTGTGTCTTCAGCATCCACAGAGGCCGCGGCTGGGTCACAGCACAGACCCAGTAAACAACAGATGGACTGAACTTCTATAAACATGCAGCTTGAGGGACCGGAAAGGGGTTGTTTGGGGGTCAGTATGGAAAGGGGAGATACAGGCTAAGGTACCAGCTTTCAACAGGACATGTGGGAAAGCCAGGGGGTCCTGAGCACAAGGGAGAGGGCAGCAGAGCTTCCAGAGGAAGACGGTGCCAGATAAAGGAAGAGGTCCAAGAAAAACTGCACCTCCTGTGAGTCTGCCTAAAATCCATTACATCTCCTCCCTCCCAGAACCGACACAGGCGTTGAGGGATGTTTCCCATCAAAGCCTGCCTTCTTTCCTGGCACCCGACTGGGCTCTGCTGGGAGATGGAGAGGTGGGCGTGTGCGGGCGCCAACTCAGTAATCAGGAAGGAGCCCCGCTCGTGCCAGGCTCCACCTCTCCAGCAACTGACCCTGCATTCAGCCGAGGTCTGGGGGAGAAGGAGGTAAAAGGGAGCACTCACCAGGTTTCACAGTGGCAGATTTCCGGCCTCGCTTGGCAGGGGACCGCTCCTCTTCAGAAGTGACAAGCTTTCTTTTACCCGAGGGGACCCCCGTGGCGGCACGAGGGCTCTCTGTGACCTTTCGGGTCGGAGTTGTACTGCTGCTGCTGGAAGTGGTGGGGGTGGCTGGGGAGCTGATGTTACTTCGCCGTTTCCGTTTCCCTTCCACCAAATTGTCTGCGATACAATGAGCCAAAGGCAAGTCATCTCCCATGGTCTGAGGCCCTGACCTCTAAGAAGCTGATCACAGCCTGATTTAAAAACCACCACACCCTCTCCTTCACCTCCCACCTGGGCAGGAAGCCTCTTCCAAGGCCACCGTATTTTCTGTTTCAGCTTCTGCCATGACTAAAGTGTGTTTGGTCCTTTATACAACTGGGGAGGCCAGAAAAATCTGAGGACTTACTATTGGGTCCTGGCAAGAAAACAAGAGACATGCAGTGGCTCCTGATATATGGGAGTTCATTTCCATCTCATAAACCACAAAGGAGTAAGACTGAGGGAAGCTTTACTAACTGCTCTAAAGCCACCACTGTGCCAACAGGCAGGCCGGGGGTCCGTTGGCAGTAGTTCAGGAAGCCAAGGTCTTACCTAAGCTGATATCTGCTGCCTTGGTGAGGGGCGTTACTGCCTCATATGGGCCCAGGCCATACTGTTCTCTCAGCCTGTTTCCTTGCTCCAAGGACAAGATGACAGCCATCCGCTTATACCACTTCCTTTGGCCTTCTTTTTCAATGCTGTAGTACAGCTCTCCAGACTCCTTCCGGTGCCCTTTTACCACTCCTGGGTGGGGGGGGGGGGGGGGGAGGGGAAAACACATAAATGCAGCTTCTTTAGGCTGCTCGACATCTACTGAGAGCAGGCCTGAATCAGGGAGTTATAGGAGGTCCAAGAAAGGACGGAGGTTAGGACTGAGCAAACTCCTAGCCATCAGGCCCACACACCACCACCACTCAGGATGCATGCAGACTCCATCCAGGGATTGGAACATGAAAGTTCCCAGCAGCAGGGACCCTCTATTTATAAAATTAAGCTTCCTAAAGCCAGCCTTTATGGCTTGTTAGCAATTCAAATGGTTCTCAAAATGAAATGCATGTGGTTTCTTAATGGTCCCATTATAACTTACTAAACCTTCCCTTCTTCGTTTATTTGGAGGCTGGATGATAATTCTTGAGTTAAGTCACAGATGAAAGATGACATCATTTCAAGAGAAAGCATGTGTCTGTGTAGCAAAATCGAAGTAGAAATACAGAGCAGAGAAAGGAAGGAAATAAATCCTGCCTCTCCCCGCTAAGCTTCCCTCTGTATTATCTGCTTCTCTGATCTCACTCTGATTCAGGACCTAAAGACAAGGCCTCCAGATTAAAAGGAATTCAGTGTGGGGCACAAAAGCACACTGGGCTAAAATTCAGGAGATCTGAGTCTAGGCCGGATTCTGTTGCCACCAAAGCTGTGTGATCGTGGGCAAGACCTGTTTCCAATGCTATGAAAAAGATACCTATGTAAAGATAAATACAAATATAAAAACAGGGCACTAATGGGAATACTTTCTCATTTGTATGAAAAGAAAAATCAATGTATTCTTTCCTGTTAGCCAGTGCTTGAATGAAGGGCTAATAGAAACCCAGAGCATGTACCAAGGGGAAAAAAAAAAAGAGAAAGCGGGCCTTGGTTCTCTCTTTACCTCTGCCAGAGTCACTCTCTCTCCCCTTGCTTGTTCATCCCCTGGCTTAAATCTCTATCACCACACTAAATCCTCAAGAGCACAAAGAAGGCCAAGGTCAAGAATACCCTTCACACTAATGAAGAGGTCTAGTCTAACATCAGTAGACAGCCTCAATCAATGGGACCCAAAGTCCCCTTTCCCTGAATGCCACAATTCACGGAGGGTAGAAAACCGGCTCTGTCTTAAGAGGGAAAGAGGAACAAATGCATTTGACACAAACAATGTAAATCGCAGGCCATAAAAGATCTCAATCCATGTGCTACTGATGCTAAGTGAAGCTAAGTGTTACCCAGAACTAGAAGGGGAGGTGGTTCATTTAACAATAAATAAAGCGGCAGACAGCAAACTACTGAGGAGTCCAAACACAACAAAGTCTGAAGAGGCTTCAACCGACGCATTTTTGCCCACTGTACTCCATCACTGTTCCCAAAAACCCCATTAAAGCTTTTAAATGGCGAACTCAATGAAACATGTATCTCCAAATCACCTTATAGAAGAGGCAATACATTCAAAGAATGGACACATGAGACAGTCGTGACAGACAGAAATCTCTCACCATCACCAGTACAGGGTACTGGCTGGTTTAGTTTAAAAACAAAAGCATGATTTTTCCAAACCAGAGAGTAAGTGGTGAGTGTGCAGACGTACAAACGCAGCACTACCAACTTTTTCCCAAGCACAAAGATCTTAGTATATCTGCCGCTCTCACCAACTTAAGGTTCCCACCAAGAAAGGCAGGAAGTTTACAAGTCAGAGTTGAAAGAACAGAAAATGGCAATAGAAAAACACTAACTGGAGAAAGCTGGCGGACGTCACCCTCACCGCCAATGAAGGTGGACATCGCCAGAGCTGCCCTGGCCGTCGCCTACCCCCTCCCACACACAGTGCCGTGAGAGGGGCCTGCACTGCTGCAGCATGCTTTCCAGAAACTCACCGACGCCGACCCAGCCAAGAGAAAACAGAAGACAAACCCAAACTGAAGGACAGGCAAACTACCTGACCAGTACGCACTCCTCAAAACCGTCAGGGTCATGAGAAACAAGAAAAGGCTCAGAGAGTGTTACAGATCCGAAAACAAGAGAGGTGTGAGGGCTAAAGGCAGTACAGAAATCCAGAACTGGATCCTGGAACAGAAAAAGGACGCGGAAAAGCTGGGGAAATCCACGTCAGGAACTGAGTTAATGGTAACGCGCCAAGGCAGAGTCTCATCCTGACACAGGTCCCAGGCTAACGTAAACTGTTGACAATAGCTGGCTGAGGGGCACAGGGGCCGTCTCTGTGCTATCAGTACACTGCGTGTGTACTGCAGATGCTGTGTGTCTATACATTCTTTCCAAACTACAAAGTTTATTCAAAAATTAACAAGGGGAACAAAGAACAGCAAAGCAGCCAGGGGTGAGAGCGTGCAGTGTCGGGAATGAAATTCCTGGCTAGAGGGCACAGGAGAGCAGAGGCTGGGGGGAGTCCTGCTGGTGGTGGAGGGCCACGGAGGTGCTAGGAGGGCTCTGGCTGCTTCCAGTACCTGCACTGAAATACTCATCCTCCGAGAGGGCGGTCACTTCCGTGTCCAGGGGGATGGGGTCACACAGCAGGATGTCTTTGCCCAACACGTCACACTCGTACCCATCGTCAAAGAGCAACTTATACTTCCCAGCTCCGACATCTCGTGTGATTTTTCCAGAGTAAAAATAGCCATTGGATGACCACTTGGCTACAACACGGAGCCCTACAAAGCTGTTCCCTGGAGAGGAGGCATCTAAGCCATCTGAAGGGCCAGCAGCAGTCTGGAATGGAATCTCAGGAGAGTCACTTCGACGCAAAGCACCAGCACCCGTGTCTGCCCGTCTGCTGGAATCTGGCGCTCGAGGCACGATACGGGTGAAGGATTTATCGTCCGGCGACATGCTAGGTGAAATGTCCTCTATGCCCAAGGGGCCAGGCACAGCTGTTTCCCTAAAGTGAGATAAGAAACAGGCGAAGGCAGTGAGAAGGAGCCAAGAGCAGTACGGATCTATCAATCTTCCCACTCCCCTGGCCATGGGTGTCCAGCCCGTTCACTGCTAACCCCATCGCAGGCAGAAGCCTGGTGTCTCAGGGGCCTCACTCTGATCCCGGCCCACTCCCCAGTCAGTGTGGGCCCCTCTTCTCCCTCCTGACACCCCACATACTCTCTGCTCCCCTCTCTTCTCTCTACTCCCTCTTTTCTGAACAAGTCACAGACTAGTGTATCTCACACTACCCGGGTACCTGGTTCCAGTGGTCCGAGAAGGCGGGCGGCCCCTTCGCCCGCGCCCACGCGGCGTGACTGGAGCCTTCCCTGCCTGTCTGATGCCAAGGCCCGCATCACCATCCTCCTCACACACTGGCGTCCCTGTCTGACTGACCCCTTTTCTAGGACTGGAGAATGAAGACAGGTTAGTCTGAGAGCGCCTGCTACTGGGTCCTTTCTTCACAGTCTCCCCTTGGTCCTCAGACTACGTGCCAGGCCAGCAAGGGCTGAGCCTCCAGGGCAGCAGGAAGCTGGTCCACACACCCACCACCAAATGAGCTGGGAGCGGGAGTCAGGACAACAAGTAAAGGGCATCCTTCTACATGCCAGTCTAGACCCTCCTGACAAAGCTTCCTACTGCTGCCCTCAAAAACAGCACATCCACTCCTGCCCTGCCTTCGCCTGTACTTCAGGCTCTGGGTACCTGTAGAGGAAAACAAAAAGCTAGGGAACGTGTCAGGTTGGGGCCACTACCCCGAACTTCCTGTGCTCCCAACCAAAGCACCCACAGGCTGCAGAGCGTGGGGGGCGAGGGGCAGGAGCCTGGGCCAGCATTCCCAAGGTCCCCTCACCTGCTTTCCAGTTGCTCAGGAAGCCTAGCTCCCACAGGGCTCCACCCTACCTCCCACACAAACCCCAGACAGGAGAGGAGTGAAAAGGGGAGGAAGAGGAGCTGACGATCCTCGGAGGATGGGGGGGCTTCCGGTGACTCCCCTTTTCCCATGACATTAACACGGCAGCAACCCTGCCCCTGCAGTGACTCTCTCTCTGGAGACCCTGTCTGCACCTCAGCTTTCCTGGGCCTCCTCGGGAGCTGGGCAAGGCAAACTCGGCAGATTCTGTCCCGCTGGTTTTCCCTTTGAGTTGTCCGGCTCCTCTCCCCGAGCTGCCGCTGCTGTGCATGGCAGACAGGCTCGTCCCACTTGACGTGCGGTGTAAGCTGGAGGCCTTGGAGGAGAAGGAGCTGACGTCCCCCAGGTCACCCGAGGAGCCGCCAGTCTGTGAAGGGGAGACTTCCGTCTCACACTCCTGACACTCTACGATCGGCTCTTCGGTCTCCTGCAAGAAGAAAGGGTACAACGGCTCAGAAACGCCACAAGAACATAATGCTACTGTGATGACTGTACAGTCCTAGAGGGCAAGAAATTTCAGTTTAGAGTTGGGAATTAGGAAGGAACTTTCTGGAATAATGGAAATGTTCTGTATCTTGCTTTGAGTAGTGGTGACATTGTCAAAACCACTGAGCTGAACATTTAAGACCTGTGCATTCTATAGGGAATATATACTTCAATAGAATAAGTGAACGAAGGTGGTACTAGATCAGGAGGAGGGGACCTCTATTACTGGAGCTAAGTTAAATTATCTTTTTACTGAACAAGTTCACAATCTTTGGCTGCTGAGATGCCAGCAAGGATTCCAACGCAGAGAAGAGAGGTAACGCTCTAGGTGAAGGAAGGCAGGGAAGCAGGCAGGTTAGAGGGGGAGAAAGAGTGGTCAGGAGCCCTATGGGTACCTGATTGCAGCAGTGGGTGGCCTGACAAGCTGTTAGAAATTAGGTATTTCAATACACGATTAAGGAAATTTAAAATCACAGGCAAAAACTGATATATAATGGTATTACTGTTTATAAAAATGAAGACCAAAAAGATAGTAAGCAAAATATTTGAATTTCTGATACCTACAGAGGAGAGGAATATCAAACTGACTCCATCTCACTCCCGTGCCTGCTTTGATGGACTGGTAGTGGTTGCCTGGAGCTCAGTCTGAAGCACCCTCTGAAGCTAATCCCCAGGCTTAATAAGGAAAGGTTCTAGAATTGACCAGCAGTGTCCTCTCTGGGCACAGAACTGAGAGATTACAGGGCAGCTGCTGCCCATCTGCCTTCCTTCTCTAGACTGTCCGTGCATGACCATGCTGGCTGCCAGAGAGAAGATGGGAGAGACAAGCAGAAGACAGACCCCCACTCAGACAGTGCATTGTCTCTCTGGGAGACGGTACTCAACGTGCACAGGCACACACATTTAAACACTACTACTGATTAAATGATGGTGTTTGACTACTCCTTTCTTGAAAATCTCTTCTCTAAAATCTATAAAGTCACTCTTTCTTCTTTTCATTCTACCTGTTTAGCTAGCTCTACTTATATTTGTTTTTGGCTCCTCTTCCTCAGCCTATTCATTTTAAATTAGTATTTCCCAGGAGTCTGTTCTCACTTCTCTCCTCACTCTTCGTGTTTTCCTTGGCCAGTCTTACACGACTTATTCTGACCTGTCTACCAACAACACAATGATGACTCAGCTCTAAGCTCTCAGATACAAATGCCTACTGAACTCTTACCCTTGGATATACCAGGGACACGTGTATCTTAACCCCTCTAAAACTCAAACTCCTCTCCATTTCCTTGCCTTCAATGAATCCTGGACGTCCCCAGTGCCTCTCACATCCCTTGCAGCTCTCTTTAGCAGGGGCTGATTTTCCTTAACCAAACCTCAACCCGATTGGGGAACTGGATCCCACACGCTGCAGCTAAGAGTTCACATGCCACAGCTAAAGATCCTGCGTGCAGCAACTAAGACTCAGCACAGCTAAACAGATAAATAGAAATAAATATTAAAAAAAAAAAAGAATTTGGAGATGAGAGGCCTCCTTGCTCCCCATTGCCATTAACAGATCATTTCTACCTCCCTACTTCTTGCTCCTACCAAACAAACCATTATCTGTCGTTCCGTTAAACTCTCTCCTTACCTCACCCACACCCTCCCAATCCCTCTCATGCATGAACACCTTACACCTGGTTCACAGCCTCCCCGTCTCCCCCTATTTTCATGATCATTTTTGAGGCTAACAACCAACAGATGACCCATCCAGCAACAAGCTTTCCCGATCTAATCACACCATCAACCTTTTCCTCTCCTCTACCCCAGCATCTTCATTCACCAGCGTTATTACCAGAACCTGCACCATCTCCAGAAATCTCACCCCTCTCCACTCACCATCTCCTATCATTTATCTCCTACTCTAGCCAGATCTGAATCAGCATCATCTGCCAAGGTCACTGAACTAAAGCATGTGTTGGGAGCCCAGAACTTAAGTCAACTCCTCGTGAACATAGCAAGCAAGCAGGGGCAAGACCAGTCCAGTGGGCTGGGACTCCAGGTGGCTTCTCAGTTGGAAAGGAGACCCAAAGAGCAGCAGCAACGTACACCTGCTTTTGCAACTGTTTAGTGTTAGGTAAAGACGACCAGGACCCCGAAAAGAGTGTCTAACAGGCTTTTTAATGGCGAAGCGCTCCCGGGTGGGGTTCCCGGACCCGAACGAGGCAGGTCGAGGAAGGCCGCGGCCGAACCGTGTTGTGGGTGGCTTTTATACGCTCGTTGGAGGGATGCTCAGGCTAGATGGATGGGGGTTCGGATAGGTTGCAGGCTGACAGGTCCTTCTACATGGCTGGGGTGGGGTGGCTTTAGCTGGCAAAGTGTGCTGTCATTGGTCCCCGGGATCTGGGAGGCTCCTTCTGTTAGAGACACCCCCCACCCCCGACCCCTGGCTGGGGAGAGAAAGGGCGGCCCATCATGGCCCCCAGGGGTCCGACCTTACATTTAGAAGTTCAGGCCTTGTTCTTATAATGACTTGGGTCCAGGCTCCAAGCTGGCCTGTTAAGATCTTTTTAATGTATTTGCTTATTCTTTTTCCTGCGTGTCCTTCTTCCTAGATACAGAGGCCACAGTAAGACAGAGTAGCAACCATCTTCTCTGGATTTATCCTCCAAATAGCACAGTGCCTGCCACAAAAGTGGCTTTAAATAAATATTTACTGAAGGAAGGATCTTCTCTCATAAACCTGTGTCCTATTTATATTCTCCCAGTAAATGGTACCTGGAGAAGGCAATGGCACCCTACTCCAGTGCTCTTGCCTGGAAAATCCCGTTGACAGTGAGCCTGGAAAGCTGCGGTCCATGGGGTTGCTGAGGGTTGGACACGACTGAGCAACTTCACTTTCATGCACTGGAGAAGGAAATGGCAACCCACTCCAATGTTCTTGCCTGGAGAATCCTACAGACAGGGGAGCCTGGTGGGCTGTTGTCTACGGGGTCGCAGAGTCGGACACGACTGAAGTGACTTAGCAGTAGCAGTAGCAGTAAATGGTACCACCATCTATCTGGCTTCCCTAACGGTTCAGTGGGTAAAGAATCTGCCTACAACGCAGGAGACAGAGGAGACGTGGGTTCGATCCCTGGTCAGGCAGATTCCTGGAAGCGGAAATGGCAACTCACTCCTGTATTCTTGCCAATAAAATCCCACGGACAGAGGAGCCTGGTGGGCTACAGTCCAAACGGTTGCAAAGAGTAGGACATGACTGAGCAACTGAGCACACATCTATCTGCCCTAGCAGAAAGCCCAGGCATCATATATGGTCCCTCCCTCTGCCATAATCCCTGTGGTCAGGAATTCAGCAGCCCATCAACTTCACCTTCTGTATGTTCTTTATGTATTTTACATCTGCTTCATTCCTCTCAATCCCTGCTGCTACTGCCCAAATTCAACACTCGCTGCCTCTGGTCTGAACTTTGCCTCTAACCTCTCCTGTTCCAATCAACTGTTACACTGCTCCAATCAGACCTTCCCAGTATGCAAATCTGAGTATATCATTCCTTTCCCCCAAATTCTTTAAAGGCTCTCCATCACATAAAAGATAAAAATCTAAAAAGAAAAAATCAGATAAAAATCGAAACTCTGGTATACAACCGTGGTATACAAAGCCTCGTGCTCTGGGCCCTGAGCAACCTCAAGAGCATCCTCTCTCCTCAGTCCCCACCCTTTCGTTCTCACTGCATCCTGGATACTCATTAAGCACGCCACGGAGTCTACAACACGGGCAAGCGTCTTCACTCTGCCTGCAGCGTCCTCCGCCCCTGCCCCTTCTCTGCCCCACTCCTGAGCACACATCTGCTGTGAGGCCTCTCAGCCCCCTTCAGGTCCACTCACAGGCTCTAAGCCCTCCTTCTAACACAGCTTTCCCACCTCTCTACTGCAGCGACCACAGTTCTGGATTGCTTGCACGCCAAGTGTATGCTCCTAAGAGAATAGGGACCCTGTCTTTTTATCTTCATAGTAGTGCTAAGAACACAGCAACAGAGAAGTTGCGGGTAAATAAATGAATAAAAGATAATAATCAAAGGCTACAAGAGATGAGGGAAAGTTCCCAGAATCCTCTGACCTCGACCTGTCCACCTTCACATCTTTAGCCTGGCTACCAACTGGACTATTCCCACCTGTGTTCTCTTTACTTTCTGCCTCTGTGCCTTTGCCCGCCAAGGCTTCTTTTTAAATGGAATGTCCTTTTCCCTGAATCTCTCAATATCTAAAACCTTCAATGTTGAACTAAATTACTTTCTGGCCCTTACCCAAAGGATTTGTCAAAATTCCCTTCAAACGAGTTTCTTCCTCTTCTCAACTCCTACACAGACCTTCCTTCTGACACACGTCCCTTCCACTCTTAAGAGACTGCACATCGCAGCAGTCAGGAAGGCAGGCTCTGGAATCAGACTGCCGGGAATAAATGCCACTTCCTCTGTTCATTAGCTATACAGTATCAAGCAAGTGAGTTTAACTTGCTATGCCTCAGTTTCTTGAATGTAAAATGAGAATAATATCTACTCCATACCTTAGTTGTGAGAATTAAATTAAGTTAAATCACTTAAAAGTCCTTAGAATAGTGCCAGGCATATAGCCAGTGACCAATAAATGTTCAGTTCAGTTAGTTCAGTCGCTCAGTCGTGTCCGATTCTTTGTGACCCCATGGACTGCAGCATACCAGGCCTCCCTGTCCATCACCAACTGCAATATATGTTAGCTGCTATTATTATTTTATTTAATTACAGCAGTGTTTCCCAAACTATGTAACACAGGGATATAACAAACATTACTGTAAAAAGTGTTCAATGGTCAAATAAGTTTGGGAAGTTCTAGGTTACACAATAAAATAAGTATCTTTACTGTAAGACTTCTTAAGGTCTTTAATGTAATATGCATTGTGAATTCCCACAATGGGGGAAGGGATGGTTACAGTTCTTGGTGTTTTCTCAAACGTAATATTTACGACCATGGAATTTTTTTCCCTCTCAGAATATCTAACAAGCCTACTGTTTCCAGATATATACTTTAAAAAGCCTCATAAATGAAATAATGAAGTAATATGTGTAACACTTAAAACAGCACCTGGCACAGACTTCAGAGTAGACTAAACAGCTACAAAACCTTGTCATGAAAGCAAACTGTTTTTCTGTAAAGCTGCTAAGTTCGTAATTTCTCCAAGATGGTAATAACATTGAAAAAAATTTTGCAAACATAAAATTGAAGGTAGTGCTCCAGTTCAAGATGGTGGAGTAGAGGAACATGCACTCGTCTCCTGCGAGAGCACCAAAATCACAACTAGCTGTTGAATAACCATAGACAGGAGGACACTGGAAACCACCAGAAAAAGATACCCCATGTCCAAAGACAATGAAGAAGGCGCAGAGAGACGGTAGGAGGGGCACACTCACTAAAAAATCAAACCTCATACCCACCGGGTAGGTGACCCACAGACTGCAGAATGGTAATACCAGAGAAGTTCTCCCACTGTTGTGAAATTTCTGAACCCCACGTCAGGCTTCCCAGCCTGGGGATCCAACAAAGGGACTGGGAATCCCCAGGGAATCTGGCCTTGAAGGCCAGCGGCACTTGATTATAAAGACTTCCACAGGACTGGAGGAAACAGACACTCCAGCCTTAGAGAGCACAAACAAACCCTTCTGTGCATCAAGGCTCAGAGCAAAGGAGCAGTGAGCCCACAGGAAACTGAACCAAAGCTACCTGTTAGTGTGGTAGGGTCTCCTGTGGAGGTGTGGGTCAGCAGGGGCTCGCCACAGGGACAGGGGAGACTGGCAGCAGCTGTCTGGGAAGGTCCCCTTTGGTATAAACCCTCTTGGAGGTCGCCATTAATCCTACTACCATAGAGCCCAAGGCTGGGTCACCTCAGGCCAAACACCTATCAAGGACTCAACCCCACCCATCAGCAGATAACTGGATTAAAGCTTTACTGAGCAAGGCACTGCCCACCAGAGCAAGACCCAAGTGTTCCCATCACCAGTCCCTCCCATCAGGAAGCTTACACAAGCCTCTTAGCCTCCTCCATCAGAGGACAGACAGAAAGGCAAGAATAACCACAAACACACAGTGAGTAAAACAAAACCACATTACAGAAAGTTAATCAGCATGAAAAAGCAGAAAGTTATGTCCCAGATGAAGGGACAAGATAAAACCCCAGAAAAACAAATAAATGAAGTGGAGATAGGCAATGCTCCAGAAAAAGAACTCAGAATAATGATAGTGAATATGATTCAGGATCTCAGAAAAAAGAATGGAGGCAAAGCTTGAAGAGATGCAAGAAACATTTACCAAAGACCTAGAAAGAAACAAAGTGAAGTCGCTCAGTCGTGTCCAACTCTTTGCGACCCCACGGACTGCAGCCCACCAGGCTCCTCCGTCCATGGAATTTTCCAGGCAAGAGTACTGGAGTGGGTTGCCATTTCCTTCTCCAGGGGATCTTCCTGACCCAGGGATCGAACCTGGGTCTCCCACATTGTAGACAGAGACGCTTTACCATCTGAGCCACCAGGGAAGCTTAAAGACCTAGAAAAACTAAAGAAAAAACAAACAGATGAATAATACACCAGAAGGAATCAACAGCAGAATAACTAAGGCAGAAGATCAGATAAATGATCTGGAGGACAGAAAGGTGGGAATCACTGCCACAGAATAGAATATAGAAAAAGGAATGAAAAGAAATGAAGA
Source organism: Capricornis sumatraensis (assembly GCF_032405125.1). Taxonomy (NCBI): domain Eukaryota; kingdom Metazoa; phylum Chordata; class Mammalia; order Artiodactyla; family Bovidae; genus Capricornis; species Capricornis sumatraensis. Next base: position 62,260,105 of record NC_091087.1, read on the forward strand.
CAGCCTAAGAGACCTCTGGGACAACAGTAAACGCACCAATATTCGCATTATACAGATTCCAGAAGGAGAAGAGAAAGGACCAGAGGAAAATATTTGAAGAAATAATAGCTGAAAACTTCCCAAACATGGGAAACGAAACAAACAAACCAAGCCCAAGAAGCACAGAGTCCCAGGCAGGATAAACCCAAGGAGGAACACACTGAGACACACAGTAATCAAACTGACAAAAATTAAAGACAGAGATAAATATTAAAAGCAACAATAGAAAAATGACAACATACAAGGGAACTCCCACCAGGCTATCAGCTGGTTTCTCAACAGAAACTCTACAAGCCAGAAGGGAAAGGCATGATATATTTAAAGTGATGAAGGGGAAAAACCTACAACTAAGACGACTCCATCCAGCAAGACTCTCTTTCAGATTTGATGGAGAAATCAAAAGCTTTCAAGACAAGCAAAGTTAAGAAAATCCAGCACCACCAAACCAGCTTTATAACAAATGCTAAAGGAATTTCTCTAGGCAAGAAACACAAAAGAAGGAAAAGACCTACAGAAAATAAACCCCAAACAATTAAGAAAATGGTAATAGGATCATACATATTGATAATTACCTTAACTGTAAATGGATTAAATGCAACAACCAAAGACATAGACTGGCTGAGCAGATGAAAACATGTGCCTGTATGCATTTCCACTTACTTACCACATCACTCTGCTTGACCTCCCCCCCAAACTGTATGTAATTATTTTATATTTACAGTTAATCATGTTCCCATTGGAGAAGGCAATGACAACCCACTCCATTACTCTTGCCTGGAAAATCCCATGGACAGAGGAGCCTGGTAGGCTGCATGGTCCATGGGGTCACGAAGAGTCAGACATGACTGAGCGACTTCACTCTCACTTTTCACTTTCCTGCATTGGAGAAGGAAATGACAACCCACTCCAGTGTTCTTGCCTGGAGAATCTCAGGGACAGGGGAGCCTGGTGAGCTGCCGTCTCTGGGGTCGCACAGAGTCGGACACGACTGAAGCGACTTAGCAGCAGCCATGTTCCCATTATGGCTTTCAACTGTAATTATATTTTATTTTTTATAATTATCTTTTGATTATGAAAAATGATAAACATCTTTTACTATTGTGATTATGTAACTATTACTCATCTAATACCACTGTATCATGATTGGTCAACAGAAAAATTATGTAATTCTGTATCACCTAAACTACCATTTAATAGAAAAACCTGTAATCACTTTTTAAGATCCATATGCATATCAGAATTACCTTGAACTATTTTGAAAACTACAAATATCCAGGTATTGCTTTTTTTTTTTTTTTGCCAGAGGTCCAGATACGTTTCTAATGGGCAGCCACATTTAAAAATGACTGGACTATATGAGGATCTTTTATCTAGTTTGTTTCACTTTTTCTGTTTCATATTTAGTGCTCTTATTTCATTCAGTTTATGTTTTCCAATTTCTCCATCTCCTTTTTTTGATGTTCTCTCTCAAGGCTTTATCAAGCACAGCAGAAAAGCTTTTGTATACATATATGTAATATATATATTTTATAAAACGTATGAATTTTTGCCTAACTAAAAACTTTATGACATTTTGATTCCACTTGTTTGATTTACCATGACTAGAATGCTAGATTTCTAATTTAAAAAAACAGATATACAACAAGCAACAAAGGTTTACTGTATAGCACAGGGAACCTAGTCAATATCTTGCAATAACCTATAATGGAAAATAATTTCAAAAATAACAAGTGTGTATAAGTGAATCACACACACAAAAAAGAATTCCACTTTCTGAAATTTAGTAATGTTTATTTTCTTGTCAATTTTTCTAAATGTCCTATGGACATCTAAATAACAATGCATGAGATACAAAATTTTAAATATATTTCTGTAGGATACGCTTAATATAAATTATATTTAAATTACTGACATCAAAGATGCTCTTATTTTTTCTGCATATGTCTGTGATTATGTATTTTTTCTTTTCCCTTATATTTCTTCTGATATTTGCTTTATGTATCTTTCTTTCTTATTAAAAGTGTCTAATGGTTTATGATGTCTATCTTCTTTGTGAAATTGTACCTTTTATCATTAAAAATATTCATCTTTGTTTCATTTAAAATAAATTTTTAAAAAATTGAAGGTAAACCAGCATTTTAAAAGAAATATTTCTGTCATCTGGTGTATAATAAAGAATATAAGACAATTTCTCAAACTAAAATTAAATACTTTCTGACATGAGGGCCATAATGGCCCATTAATGAACAGCAGCAATAATATGTTCCACTTAAACTATTTACCAGTTTAATTCTCCCAGAGCGCAATCTCCTATATGGCTAGCTGCCAGAATTAAAAAAGTGCTTGACTAAGGAATAAAATAGCTATGTCTCTTGTCAATTAGTAAAATGGTTCCTGCAGGAACTTCCCCAGTGTTCCAGGGGTTAAGAATCCACCTGCCAGTGCAGGGGACCCGGGTTCCAACCCTGATCCTGGAGGATCCTACATGCTACAGAGCAACAAAGCCTGCAAGCCACAACTGAGACCGCACTGTAGAGCCCTAAGCTGCAACTGCTGAAGCCCGCATGCCCTAGGGCCCATGCTCTGCAGTAAGAGAAACCGCCACATCTAAGAGTAGCCTCCACATGCCACAACCAGAGAAAGCCCACGAGCAGCAACAAAGGCCCCGTGCATCACATAAATGAACACTGAAAACGTAAAACATAATATTTTATCAGCGTATGCACCAAGATATTAACATATGTGGGCTTCCCTGGTAGCTTAGTGGTAAAAAAATCCACCTGCCAATGCAGATGGTTTCGATCCCTGGATCAAGAAGACCCCCTGGGGAAGGAAATTTCAACCCACTCCAATGTTCTTGCCTGGGAAATTTCATGGACAGAGGAGCCTGGCGGGCTACAGCCCATGGGGTTGCACAAGAGTCAGACATAAGTAAGCGATTAAATAAGAACATTAACATATGTACCAGATATCAACATATGTACCAAGAAAAAAAGTGCCAGATCTTTAATTCTAGAAAATCTAACCTCAGCCACTGTTGGAGAAGGCAATGGCACCCCACTCCAGTACTCTTGCCTGGAAAATCCTATGGACAAAGGAGCCTGGTGGGCTGCAGTCCATGGGGTCGCTAAGAGTCAACACGACTGAGCGACTTCACTTTGACTTTTCACTTTCATGCATTGGAGAAGGAAATGGCAACCCACTCCAGTGTTCTTGCCTGGAGAATCCCAGGGACTGGGGAGCCTGGTGGGCTGCCGTCTCTGGGGTCACACAGAGTCGGACACGACTGAAGCGACTTAGCAGCAGCAGCCACTGTTAGATCTAAACAAAGCAGCATACAACACTGTCCACTGTAACAGTCAATAAACATCAATATTCCACTGACACTGGGAATGAGTTCATAGTGAATTCTACTAAAAAATAAAGGTACACTTCCTACTATAGGCTCATAACCACACATGGATGGAGACCAAGATCAATGAGTAAAAAATGATAACGTGAGAAAACAGTAAGAAACAATGAGAAAATACATGCTGCTAAGCTGGAGATTCTAGACTTCATTAGTTTCCAAGGATTAAAAATAACACATAAAATCTTTATACCTGACAGACTCACCACTGTTCTGGGACTGGTTAAATAACTGACAAACCAAAGGTCAGACAGCAAACCCATGGTTGGGAAAAACAGAACTCTAACCCAGTTCTTAAATCTTTCTCACAGAAGGAGGAAGGAAAACGAAGCATTAGCAGCTAGCTGCATAGGGAAGAGGGATGGAGGCGGAAAACCAGGGTAATTTTTCTACGGAAAGAAATCTGCCACATAGACCCAAGTATGTATTACCTCAGTTACTTTTCTTTCTACTTCTGTCCCGTCCACATAATACACATCTGTGATGACACGAGTGACAAGCGTGCGGACCTCACGAATCGTTCTCATGTGGCGATGCAAGACGTGGCCGTGTGGGGGCTGAGGCATATCAAACTCTTCCTCTCCCTATGACAGAAAACAGAGAGCACAGGCATGAGTCTCCCTGCAAACTGGCAGACTCACAAGTCAACTTCTTCACGATGAGCACTGTTCAGAGGTTCCATGAATCTCGAGTGATGGAATTTTCCAGCTGCTCTGTTTCTATTCACTTATGGGTAACACTAGAGATGGGCCAGCTGTCTAGTGAGAGGAGTTTTTATCAGTTTCACCTAAAAACCTATTTCAGTCTAAATCAAAATCATAACATCTAGCACTTATATCTAGGATTTTTAAGTGAAATGTTGATCCCCTAAAAGCACATTAGAGATTATAATTCTTCTGATTCTGTTGCTGACTTATCAATCAGCATAAAATTTACACTTGCAAGGTCTTCAGATAAAAGGAAGGCATTCTTTAGAACTTTATATAAAACAGAATAAGATCTGAAAATCTCAGTGCAGTCTGTTTTTCTTGCATTCGTAAGTGAAAACTATGGTATATTTATTCCTGAAGCAAGACACATTGATTTCTCCCAGAATTAAATATGAAATATTTAATGTATTTCAAATAATAGACTGTAACTAAAGAGTTGAGCTAGTGTCCTGAAATAGAGGACATTAGCAAATTAGGATTTTGTATCTAGTTGTATCATAAAGAATAGTCAGTTACATAGTTTAAATGAGACCCTACATTTTTATGACAACTATTACATACATGTTTTCCCATAACATCTGTATCATATTTATCCACATCCACAACCCCACCCCTTCTGCCCCACAGCTCTGTAACTGTGAAAGGAAACGCATGCTTTTTTCTCCCACCTGATTTCCCCTACAGTAGACAGATACTACTTTCTGCAATCAGTGTCAAGGTCAGTGACAGTGTCAAGCGTCTTTCAGAAGAGTTATATGTGCCACCGCAATAATGGTGAGCCTGGTTTTTCATTACAGTGTGGCAATATTTTACCTAAAGTAATTTACCTGAAGAATTCCCAGTCCAACTTCATGTTAGGGTGAAATATCTACGAAAATTATGTGAATAAATACAAATAAAGTGCATGGAAACTTATTCAACCAATTCCTTAAAATAACTCTGTCTATACAAACAACTCTGGTTAATGAATGGTCAAGGTACTGGTCTGTCACACACCAGTTACCAGGGTGCCTCTGCCTAAGAACCACAGCAGCCTGGACCTGCTAGCTGCACACACGGTGATCAGATCCTCAATCACAGAAGTCTAAAAGCTTTTGGTGTGCTTTACGTGTATCCTTAAAATGCAGCCAAAAGCCTCCCTGTAGTCTTCCATTACAACAGCCAGGTAAATGATCACATCAAGAGAAATACCTAAATAAACATCTCTGATAGAGTAAGAAAGAAGAGAAGGGAAAAGGCGGCAGATAAAAACAAAGTTAGGCTTACTCTCTTCAAATAGTATTCTGAAAGGAGGTTTCTGTAAAGATACGTAACTTGAGGATCTTGTTATAATTAAGGGAAAATAAAATGAAAATAAAGCCACACTTTCACTTCACAGAAAACCTGGCTCCAGGCCCACCTGACACACAAATGGAAATTTAAGCAATGTCAAAGGTAGGCTGCCTATGCTTTTTCTCTGAGCCTGACCTGAGTCCTACCCAGACTGCAGGAGATAAAAAGCACCAACATTCAGAAGATGTCCATAGAGCCTTATCATTTTCTAATCACTCTTCAAAAGATGGCATACCAATCCCAATTTCTGTTACAGTACCCATCATTTATATTTTTTTTATTGTGGTAAAATATACTTAACATAAAAATTACTGACTTTAACCACTTTTAAATAGACAGTTTGTAGCATTATGTACAGTCACACTTTCATAAACATCACTGTATTCATTTCTCTATAACTCTTTTTATCTTTCCCAACTGAAACTCTGTACCCATTCACTATTTACTCTTTTGAGCACTTTTCTTTCCTTGGCAGGAGGAACTAGCTTTTAAATGTGCTGTTTCACTCTGCATGACATAGCAGTAGTACAGCGTAAGTGATGGTTGTGTTGCTAACAGCTGCAGTAGTGGCATTTAAAACAATAATCAATAGGTCACAACAGCAGCCAGTATATACTGAGCATTTACTGTGTGTCACACCCAGCACTAAGGGCTTTGCAAACTTCATCTCATTCAACTTTCAAGACATCTAGATGACGTCTGACTCCAAAGCCTGGGCCTTAACTAACACTCTGGCTCACTCACTGGCTCCTCCTCGTCACGACACAGGAGCAGGGATTATTTCCCTAGTTGACAGAGGGAGAATATGAGGGAGTAAAGCAAGACACCATCTAGAGGCATTCATGTGACTGCTGTCTTTAAGGTACAAGTTTTAACCCTTGTTATAAAGGCAGAGAAACCAAATTATTATGTGGCGAATACAAGCACTTTAAGAGTAAAATAAACAGCTGCAAAATAGGGTCTGATGTGCTACAGCTCCTATATCCAAAAGGCTATGTTATTTTGAATCTGTATGAATTGAGAAGGTCCTAGGTCTCAGACAGTGTTAGTATAAAAGGCTAATATAAACAGAATTTTTGGAGAGGCACGGATAAACAGAACAAGACTACACAAGCTATGATTAAAAAATAGAAAAGCAACATAGCATAATGAAAAGAATACCGATTCTGAAGTCAGATATGCTGAGTTCAAATTCCAGTTCTGCCACCTACTGATGGCAAAATCTTGGGCAAGTTACTTAACCTCTCTTCAGCTTGGTTTCTTTACCTGTGAAATGGGAATAACAATACCAACCTCATGGGTTGTCTTGAGCACAGTGCTGATATACTGTAGGTGTTCAATAAATAGGAACTATATTATTTTTATAAAACAAACAACCTGGACCATTCAAATGAGAGGTACATCACTAGTAAAGCTTTCCTAGGCAGATTTCAAGTGATGATGCTTTACTGAAAAGGCAATTTAACCACGGTTACTAATGAAATTTTATGAACTTCCTCTTGTTAGCATGTACATTTACCCCCTCAATTTTCACTAGTTCCTACACATCCCTACTCTATTTCTAAAAACCTGGTCTTCCAGCCTCATATTCATCAGCCCCAAAACTTTTCTTCCCACTGTATCTACTCTCAGCCTCTTTCTGCAGTCCCTGGTTACCTGGGAACTCTCCCTGTTACTGCTGTTTCCACTGCTGTGATACACTATCCTTCACACTTCTACTCCTTCTGGGAACCATAGTGAAATCAGCTTGGGGGAGAAGCAATTGGCTCTGATGGTTATAAAGGAGAATGAAAAATGGCAGCAGAAGATTGAATGCAGAAAAGTACCACAGGACCCAAACTGTACTCCTGGCTTTCTCAGCCAGTGAAGACCTACTGGACAAACTCTAGCACCAAAGACTGTAGAAATAGCCTTTGGCTATAGCTATTCAGAATTTCCACCACCCTGTCTCTTATCCCGGATAAACTGTTTTTGTCTTTTAACCACTGGTCTGTATAAAACAGTCAAGAATTATTGTTAAGTGGAAGCAGCACAACTTAAATCCTCTGGGAATCCAGAAAGGTGAAAACAGGGCCCCTGAGGTACCCTACGTGCTCTCTCACCTGGCTATGGAGCGACTCTGTATCATCCCCAGGAGCACTGACTGCTCTCTCACCAGTCCCCTTCTCAGTCTGAACTGTGGCATCTCGTCTTCCCGAGTTCTGGTCCACTGTACTGGTCCCTTGTTCACACACATTCTGTACAGTCTGAGTTGCTGCTGAAACAGTTTCTGGGACCCACAAGGAATGTTCTATGGTCTGGATCCCTACGTTATTTTGGCTGGGCCTTTCAATCAAGGCTTTACTAGGTTTCTCCTGACTGGTACTCCACTCTCCTTTCTGGCCTTCTGGCATATCTATCTCCATTGCTTCCCCTTGAGGACTGGATGGCTCCTGTGTGGCCATCTGCTGGGAGGTAGGAGCAGCAGGCTCTTTGACAGGACTACTGGGCTTCATGGGCTGTTGACTCTGCCTGGTCCCTTGGTCACCTTCGAACTTTCCCTTCTCCTCATCGTCTTGAGTACTCGGAAAATGGAGCAAGCTTCCCCTGTAAATGAAGCACATAAAGAAACCATGTTAAAAAAAAACACAAAAAAACCTATCAAGTAAGTGTGTGTGTGTCAAGTGGGAAATCATAATTTGATGATCTGAGAAATGTAGGGAAGGGTGAAAATAAGGTGACCAGGTATATCACCTTACAAGATTTCTCATCATGATTTCATTCCTGTGGAAAAATAATGGTACACAGGATTAGTCCACTACGACAGTAAAATAGCCACAAAATTTCTCCTCTCCATTAGCTATGAACTCTGAAACCCGACAGGAAAATAAGGTCAACAAAAGATGTAAACCATTACTGAAGCCATAGACAATGAGGGCAATTTAGGGATCTACTTTAAAAGAGATCACCTAGGTCGAGACATCTCATTTGGCTTTATTAATGGTTCTAACATTCCTTAAATGACTCCCAGCATTCTAGATACTGTTCATTACCCTCTTGACTAATAATTTTAGGAAAAGAAACCCAATTTTTGAAAGAAAGAGTTGTAGGTGAGATTCTAGTTTTGCTAGCTATACTGGCAGTATCTACAACAAACCATTTCAGAATGATTTGGTTCTTCAGAGTATTCCTTTTCATTAATCTTCCCATTTGGCTATCAGTGATTTATTTATATGTCCCACAAGCATTTGATAAATGTCTCCTACAAACCAGATACCATGAAGCCCTGAGGTGCAAAGTAAGTGCTCAATAAATTCACTTTCAACAAAAGAATGTTCTCGCAATCAGTTAATTGCAAAAATCTACTTACAGACTAAATAAACTAATTATATTTAATGTAACTGTGTTCGTGTAGAAAATGTACATGTCTTTTTAATAAATCCTAAGTTCAGACTCTATGACATAAATAACAGCAAGAACCTCTATGATCGACCTCCTAGAGTAATGGAAATGAAAACAAAAATAAATAAGTGGGGCCTAATTAAACTTAAAAGCTTTTGCACAGCAAAGGAAACTATAAACAAGGTAAAAAGACAACCTTCAGAATGGGAGAAAATAATAGTAAATGAAACAACTGACAAAGGATTTACAAAATATATAAGCAACTCATACAACTCATATCAGAAAACCAAACAACCCAATCAAAAAGTAGGAAAAAGACCCAAGCAGACATTTCTCCAAAGAAGACATACAGATGGCTAATAAACACCTGAAAAGATGCTCAACATTACTCATTACTAGAGAAATGCAAATCAAAACTACAATGAGATATCACCTCACACCAGTCAGAATGGCCAACATCAAAAAATCTACAAACAATAAATGCTGGAGAGGATGTGGAGAAATGGGAACCCTCTTGCACTGTTGGTGGGAAAGATACAGCCACTATGGAGAACAGTGTGGAGATTCCTTAGAAAATTAGGACTAAAACTACCATATGGACCCAGCAATCCCACTAAGGCATACACCCTGAGGAAGCCAAAACTAAAAAAGAAACGTGTACCCCAATGTTCACTGCAGCACTATCTACAAAAGCTAGAACATGGAAGCAACCTAGATGCCCAAAGACAGATGAATGGATAAAGAGGCTGTGGTACATATGTACAATAGAATATTACTCAGCCATAAAAAGGAACACATTTGAGTCAGTTCTAATGAGGTCGATGAACCTAGAGCCTATTATACAGAGTGAATTAAGTCAGAAAGAGAAAAATAAATATTGTATATTAACGCATATACATGGAATCCAGAACGGTGGTACTGATGAAATTATTTGCAGGGCAGCAATGGAGACGCAGACATAGAGAACAGACTTATGGACACGGGGTGCGGGGAGGAAAGAGAGGATGGGATGTACAGAGACAGCAACATGGAAACTTTCGTTACCACATGTAAAATAGATAGCCAGTGGAATTTGCTGTATGACTCAGGGAACTCAAATTGGGGCTCTGTAACAACCTAGAGGAGTGGGGTGGGGAGGCAGGTGGAAAGGACGGGACATATGTATACCTATGGCTGATTCAAGTTGATGTTAGGCAGAAACTAACACAATTCTGTAAATCAGTTATCCTTCAATTAAAACATAAATTTAAAATCAAAAAATAATAAATAAATCATAAGTCCAGTGAGTTACTATACCATGAAAAACTACATACTAATGTAGTTTTAGATTGCATTCAAGATACAGTAACCACAGGCTTCCCTGGTGGCTCAGTGGTAAAGAATCCCCCTGCCAATGCAGGGGACACAGGTTCTATTCCTGGTCCAGAAAGATCCCACATGCCGTGCAGCAACTAAGCCCATGAGCCCCATGCTCCGCAACTAGAGAAGCCACTGCAGTAAGAAGCCCACACGTAAGAGCAGCCCCTGCTGACCGCACCTAGAGAAAGCCCGTGAGCAGCAACAAGGACCATACACACACACGCACGCACACGTGTGAGCACATACACCAGATTAAGGGCTTTCCTCGTGGCTCAGACAATAAGAACCTGCTTGCAATGCAGGAGACCTGGGTTCAATCTTTGGGTTGGGAAGATCCACCGCCAGCACAAAGACAAAAAGAATCCATTCTGAACTAATCATGGAAAGACATCTGGAATGTTTCAGGCTGCCATGTCTGACAAAGCATAAACTGAGATATACCCAGAAGATAAATTCAGGGTGACAAACAGTCTAGAAACTATGTATCTTGCTGCTCTAAGTGTTTGGCCACAGAAAGACAGAGCTAGCCATCTGGAAAGAAAAAGCTGTCTCCAACTTGGGAGGCGCTCTCACCCTAAGAAGCTGAACAGACCTGGGCAGACAGAAAAAGGAAGTATGAAGAGTTCTTTAGTGCTTGCTCTGCATCTTGGAGAAGGGAAAAGGAGACATTTCTGAAGTTTCTATCTTGTATAGCACAGCTTACCACAACAGGAGACCAAACACAGTTTACAAGAGAGTTCTGGCCAAAGAGAGCCTGGTATATTCAATGCAAATGGTTGTTAAGAGCTTGGGTCCTATCTGTCAGGAACCTCAACTGAATGAGGATATAGGTAAGAGGAAAGAGAGTAAAATCACCAGAAGACTAATGAGTAACACCAACCTGGTTTATAAGTGATCATACATACAAATTACTTAGCAGAGTGCTAGATACACAGCAGATGCTCCATCAGTATTACTTGCATAAGACAAAGCATGGACTGAATACACATTTGAATCTTTAAGAATCTAACGTATCAACACCTAAGCAATAATAAAAGTGAGCCAAAAGCTAGAAGGGACAGGATTTGATTTACCATTTTAAGAACTGTTCCCACCCTTAAACAAGCCTAGACATTTTACCTCAGTTCAGTTCAGTTCAGTCACTCAGTCGCATCTGACTCTTTGCAACCCCATGAACCACAGCACACCAGGCTTCCCTGTCCATCACCAACACCCGGAGTCCACCCAAACCCATGTCCATTGAGTTGGTGATGCCATCCAACCATCTCATCCTCTGTCATCCCCTTCTCCTCCTGCCTTCAATCTTTCCCAGCATCAGGGTCTTTTCAAATGAGTCAGCTCTTGGCATCAGGTGACCAAAGTACTGGAGTTTCAGCTTCAACATCAGTCCTAACAATGAACACCCAGGACTGATCTCCTTTAGGGTGGACTGGTTGGATCTCCTTGCAGTCCAAGGGACTCTCAAGAGTCTTCTCCAACACCACAGTTCAAAAGCATCAATTCTTTGGCGCTCAGCTTTCTTTACAGCCCAACTCTCACATCCATACATGACTACTGGAAAAACCATTTTACCTCAGAAACTATTTAGGGCATAACTTCTGAATAGAATTTCAGTTTTAAAACAAAGTTTCATTTTATTTTTTACTTTTTAATTTCTAATTTGACAAATAACAGGCTGCCTTTTCCCCCAAAACTGTTAATCAGAACAATTCCTATCTCTCTAAAGACCAAAGGTATCTCACTGCAACAGCAGCAACATTCAGCAGATTCCAGTCAAACATCAGAATTTTGCTACTTCTCTTTCTCCTGTTAGCATCAAATGAAGGATGTGCAAATCACACTTTGCTCCAAGAAACATCTATCACAAAGATGTGTACATTAAATCTCTCACAAAGCAATAAAGAAGGAAATTTCAGCACCAGAAAAGAGACAGACAAAAGAAATTCAATAATTTTAAGAAGGACCATACTTCCCTTTCTTCATTAGTTTAGGCTACACAATTCTACTCTGGTCACTATATGTTAGGTTTAGAAACTCATGCCAAAAAAAGCAAATTTTAGCAGAAAAAGCCTGGGTAAAATTAATCCAAAGTGAAATGTGGAAGAATAAGCCTCCATATTTAATAAATGTCTAACCATTCTGTTCTGAGCGTAGGTAGGTCTGTCTGAGGGGGAACTGGAATCAACATCACCAGAATTCTCAGGCCCTTCTTCCATTAAGGTTAAACAAAAATCACCAGCATCCTAGTCTATTATAAACCATCTGATAAAATAGGAAGGCAATACAATGCAATCAATAAATTTCCTAATTGCTCAGCCAAGACCACACTACTTTTGAAAACATACAAGGTGGTACTTCACCTAACAAGTTTCCTGATACAACAAAGGATGTGATCTGGACTATCTGATTCCCAAGAATACCAACAAGTTCACATGTAATCATCAGAATGTTTAGTAAAAGCACTGATGTGCTTCTCTTAAATATTTCTACCAATAAGGAACACAGAAATTATCTTGCAGGGTATTAGGACTCGAGTGCCAAGAGTCTAGGTTCAATCCCTGGTTGGAGAACTAAGACCCCTAGGCAAGTTAGAGACAGCCAAAAAAAAAGAAAATTATGTTGCAAATAACACTATTAAGAATATACCTGATGACAAAACATTATTCTATTCCCTAATTACAAATTACTGGATTCTAGAGATATAAGATTCCTAATGAAGATACAAACATTCCACTGCCATTACTTATTTCTCCTACACTAAATGTGAGAACAACATATTCCAAACAAGATACTTTTCTAATACAGAAGAAATACTTTGTAACTCAAAAAATTTTTCCAAACTTCATAGTTGCTCTAAGAGATAATGGAGTAAAGAAATTACTGGAAAAGTTTACCTGCATCAAGTCTGATAAATTTTAAATTTAAGCTGTCAAACATCTCATTTTGCTGTATGGGAAACTAATGGAAAATAAAAATTCTGTTAAAAGTAAACATGTCCAAAACTAAGCAAAAGAGAATAATCTTAGAAATTCAGGATGATATATTTTTATAAGTTATGAAGACTGAATCATTTTAAATTGATAGAACTGGCAAAGAAAGACAAAAATCTATCTATAAAATATTTACTAAAACTTCTCATGACATCTCATTTATAAATCTACCTAGAATATGTCACAGTCCCTCAAATAAAACAGTAAGCTCAAGCTCACAAAACAGTAGCAGTATATTCTAGATTTTGTTACCAATCATTTTGTGAATCCATATAGCCCAAAAGATGCTATGAAAATAATGCTCGCCTGATGGGTGCAGAGGAAGAATTCTGACTTCGAGCCTCATCCTCTTGCCCAGCTTCACAGACACAGCTAAACACAGACATGGTCTTCTGGGAACTAAGAAATAAATTAAAGCAATACACTGTTAATTGTGAAAGGAAAAGTACCTCTGAAAATTATCCTTTTAGGTACAGAGAGAATAAAATTCTTTCTCTGAATATGAAAAATCTGAATACCAAATATTTGATGACATTAGGAATCAATGCCAATTTTAAAAGCATGATAATAGCTGTCAAAGTGAAGTCACTCAGTTGTGTCCGACCCTTTGTGACCCCACGGACACCAGGTTCCTCCGTTCATGGGATTTTCTAGGCAAGAGTACTGAAGTGATTGCCATTTCCTTCTCCAAGGAACTTCCCAACCCAGGTCTCCCACATTGTAGACAGACACTTTACTGTCTGAGCCACCAGGGAAGTCAACAGTACTGTGGTTAAGTTGAAATTAAAGAATTCTTATCTTTTAGAGATAGCACTGAAATATTTAAAGATAAAAATGATACAATACTAGAATTAGCTTTAAAAAAATTGAGTGGAGTAGAGAGTGTGGGCAGCGTTTATAAATGAATCAAGACTAGCTGTAAGTTGGTAATTTTTGACCCTGGGTGATGAATACATGGCAGTTCATGATACTGTTCTCTTTACTTTTGTATATTCATGAAATCTTCAATAATGAAATGTATGAGAGAGACAAGACGGAAGCAAGTAATCTGAACAGTGTCCAGCTACAGACAACACTTAAAAACAGAGTGGTACTGCTTCACCTGAACACAGAGATAGCATTTAAACTACTCTAACAGGGTCCATCACCAACTCGGACATGAGTCTGAGCAAGCTCTGGGAGTTGGTGATGGACAGGGAAGCCTGGTGTGCTACAGTCCATGGGGTCACAAAGAGTCGGACACAACTGAATGATTGAACTGAACTGAACAGAGCTTACTTTAAACGATTACCTATGGTGAACCCAATGGTAAAGTCAAAGATTCTTGAAATCTGGATTCTCCTATATAAAATTTGTTTCACAACAGTATCAGTGAAATCTCATTCTGTGATCCTCCAATTCAACCCTCTGCTTCAGGTTTTTCCCTATTTTTCTATCCCTACATTCTACCCAAAGGGTCCAGAAAGTTTCAGCAGCATATACTGTTCCCTCTTAACAAGTACATGTACAAAGTGATAACAGGTTGTGCTGGATTTTAACAATTTTATTAAAACCGAAAGATCAAGTATAAACTCCATTTTCTTCAACACAACATTAAAGAGTTTTCAACTAATAAGGAATCAAAGGTACTTATCTTTCAAATTAAATATGTAAAAAAACAGAAAATACTTAACTTCTCTAGACATAGCTTGACACAAATCAAAGGATTTAGATGGATCACTTACAACTGAGGATCAAATTTAGTCCAAAGACAACTTAGTCAACAACAATTTTAGATGACCCACCAAGCAGGAAATTTTATTTTTAAAAATTCAGATTTCTCTTTAAAAATTTAAAGATTTCGCAACAGTAAGTCTGCATGGTAATGACTGGCTGGAAATGAATACTGGCTACCCTCCTTTAAAACGAGACACACGATCAGCTGGCCATCGTCGTCAACATTTCACACTCTTGCACCTAGACTGCTTTACTTATTTATAGCACCTGTCTAGACTGATTTAAGAATCCTCACCTATACTTCAACAACCACTGCTAGTATTTTCATACTGGATGACTCACACAAGAAACCAATGAACAATTCTATTCTCATGGCCACCAGATGGCAAAGCTTACCACCGGAGCCTCAGGATGGGGTCATATTCAAACTATGACAGCATTCGTGACAAAGCAAAAACGACAGGACTGTAGCTAATTTGGCAGCAGAAGAGAATGCGGCCTGAGGCTAGGGCTGGCAAGCGCAGACCTCAGGAAGAATAAGGTCCAGGGCTACCTCTGTTAACTTCCCGTTTCCTCACCAGAGAAAAAAGGCACTCTCACATCAATGAAAGGAAGAACGGGAAACACCATTAAATATCTTAGTTCTAAATACAGCAAAAGCTTTATTAAAGTATTAATAAGAAAGCCTACGGTTAGATTCAACACACTGCTACACAGTTTCTGCTCGAGTTTCATTTCAAATTTTTTCCCTTTCTTGATAAATTATCCTCCCCTTATTACCAGTGGCTTTGTATATTAAACTCCTCTAAATAGCAACCAGCTCTGGTTACCTGGCAACAGCCTCAGCAACAGCAGTAGATCCATTTTTCCTTTCACCAGTTGCTGGCTCTGAATAAAAACAAAAGAAAGGAAAGAGAAACAGAACTCAGTATCACACCTTAAGACCCCTTAAAAACCTGCTCAGCCCCAATGATACTCTAAAATAATGCTTGAATTTCTGAAGCTATTGAAGGCCTCTTTTCACTATGACATTTTTAAAAATCGTAAAAATAAAACCCTGATCTACTAGTATTTGCAACAAATAATAAAAAAGGAAATAAGAATAAAAAGTGAACATGAAAAGATTTATCATTTAATGACATGTCCTTCTCACTTCCACCGATTTTCTTTCAAACTCCCTACAGAAGACTATTCAGTTTCTCCAGAAATACAATATAATGAATTACTAAGAAAATTTAAAAATGAAAGTGAAATTTCTGAATTTCAATTCACCTCTTCTCATACAAGTAAAAAAATCATGTAGTAAAAAAAACTTCTATTTAAAAATTTCAAAACAAATTTAAAGAAACTTCTGAGAAAGTTTATAAATGTGAAACTAACACAACACTGTAATTCATCTCTATTTCAATAAATGTTTTTTAAACGAAAAAACTTTAGTAATTATGCAGGAAAATTGCACAAATTTTAAATAGTGTTACGAGAACCCACATACAGAAGATACTCAAATTCTTTCCAAAGAGCTGTTGGGACAGATATTTGAAAAATAAAACACATTTTCAAGAAAGAACCTGTAGTAAAAAATTAAAGGTCATACTGAAAAGAATTCCATATTCTCAAAGCAATGCCACAGGATTAAAATGTGTTCATTTACCATTAATTCTAGCCTTAGAAAAAATGAAAAATACTTTAAAACATTTCTAAAACATTCATAACCCAATGTAATTTGAACAGTTCATCAAGGAGGCAGCTGAAGCTTGGTGGTCAGAGGCCTGGCTCTGAAACAGAGAAACCTGGCTCAGGCCACGGCTCCAGCACTTAGCGGTCCAAGCTCGGGATAAACTTCATCTTGAGTCAGTTTCCTCATCTATAAAATAAAGACAAAATAGAACCAACCCAGGGACTCCCTAGGGGTCTAGTGGTTAAGACTGCACTTCCACTGCTGTGGACTGGGGTTCAACCCCTGGTCTGGAAACTAAGATCCCACAAGCTACATGACCAACCCTCATAGGTTTGTTGTGAGGACAAAATGGGGAAAACTATTAGTATGGTGCCCGATTATCAGGAAAGGTAGTAAAATTTAGTAATACGGTCATCTTTTAACATTTAGCTCCATTTAAGGTCTTCCCAATTTTAACTTCAAATCTAAAGATTCAAAGCTATCGTGTACTCTCTTGCTAAGAGAAGATGACAATAATGATGAAAAGATGCTATACTTTATTTCTACTGAGGTTCTAAATTTTCAAATCAATAACCACTGAGAAGCAGAACTGCACTCTAATTCAGAACCAGACTTCTGGCTCTTGGAACTACTTCGAATTCAGGCTACTTCATTTACTAGCTGTGTGACTCTCGGGAACATGCTCAACCTTTCTGTGCCTCAGTTTCCTTACCTATAAAATGAGGATAACAACTGGATCTACTTTACAGGTTTTGTTATCAGATTTAATGAGTTTTACATGTATAGCATATATATGTGGCATATAGTAAGAACTCAAAATACATAGCTAAAATTTCTTTTCTTCAATCTCATAGAATCAATCAGGTCCACCCACTCTATCTGCAGTCTTTGAAAACTCCCCTTTCATCCCTCTTTCTCAAGAATCTCATTTTTAACCCATTTCCCCTTTGGAGATTTCCTTTCAATCTCTAAACCTCCTAAGGTATCCCTCAGCCTGAAAAAAAAAAAAAACCTCCTTCAGTTCTATATTCCCCTCTAACCTGTTATTTTCTCTTCCTTTCTTACCTAAACTTCTCAAAAGAATACATTTGCTGCCTCTTCTCCCCTTTACTCCCCAATTACCATCAGTACAGGTCCCACCCAAACCACTGTACTGAAATAGTTCTTTCTAGAGTCACCCAATGGATCCTAACTGCCAAGTCTAATGTACATTTCCAGATATATCTTTCTAGACCTCACTTCTGCATGTGACATTTTCTTTTAACTCTCCTCCTCACAGGCTTCCATGGCTTTATACTCTCCTAGCCCTCTTATCTCGGAGAAGGCAATGGCACCCCACTCCAGTACTCTTGCCTGGAAAATCCTATGGACGGAGGAGCCTGGTAGGCTGCAGTCCATGGGGTCGCTAAGAGTCAGATACGGCTGAGCGACTTCACTTTCACTTTTCACTTTCATGCACTGGAGAAGGAAATGGCAACCCACTCCAGTGTTCTTGCCTGGAGAATCCCAGGGACGGGGGAGCCTGGTGGGCCGCCATCTATGGGGTAGCACAGAGTCGGACTGAAGCAACTTAGCAGCTTAGCAGCAGCCCTCTTATCTTAGATAAGGAATATTCTCCTTATCTAGAGGAATATTCCTTTACAATCTCCTTGATAAAACTTTTTCCTCTTCTAACTCCATTAAACCCCATTTACAAACTTACTAGCGGACGAATTACAAGCTTCAGTCAGATGGATCTGATTCAAACTCCTGCTCCACCTCTTACCAATTACTCTAACAGTAGGTTTAAAACTTCTCTTAGTCTCAGTTTTCTCATCAACAAAATGGAAACAAGATTTACTACAGAGTGCTATCATGAAAACAAAATGTGGATGTAAAGTCATTCTATATTTTTTCTTGTATTATTTCCATATTTAACTGGTCCCAAGATCCCCTCTATTCTGCTATTCATCTCTCAAATTCATCCCCTCATCTCTGTCCCACTACTAATGATCCCACTTCCTGGTTAAAGACTGCATTTGCCAGGCAGCAGAACAGAAAATGGTCAAGGAAAGGAATGATGCACAAATTTTTCAATCAATCAACTGATCCTTTAAAAGAAGCAAATCTGACCATATCACTCCCCGGCTTAAAATTCTTCAGCTTTTCAGCATGATGTAAAAGGCCTTTCAGAATCCAGTCCTGACTTTGCAGCCATTCCCATGTACTTTCTCTGTATTCCAGCCATACCAAATAACTTGCAATTAATGTGGGAAGTCAACTTAAACCTACAACCTGAATCCACAATCCTACATTTTCTAGTCACTTCTGAACTCAGACATTTCTGACTATGAAAACCAATTACTTTATATAGGCACAAGTTTAATACAGAGATACAAGCAGCACCATAGATTATAAAATGGAGCATCTTCAGTAACATGACAGTGACTAGCAAAAATAAAGAATTAAAATTCATGAGAATAAGACTTTACAAATTGCTTCAATCATTAAAACCAGAAGAAAAAAAATAATTCCAGAAGATCTGGAGCCACTAGTTACCCAAGATTAACATAAATAAAACTTACTTTCCAGGCTAAACTGCAAAGACTCTTCACTTGCCTCAGTCTCAGGACTGACCAATTTCATTCTCAGACACAACTGATCACCCACTTCTGGGGCAGCCCCCGAATCTCCTTTTTCATTCCCAGGTGTGGGATCATTGGTCTCCACCATGCTTTCTGACATGACATCACTGGTTGTTATGGTGCTTTCTGGATAGTTGCTAATACCTGAAAGAAGGGAGGCAGGGGGAAGAAAGAACACTAAAATACAAACATGAAAAATAACAATTCAAAGTCATCAATTTGTCTGTTTGGCTCCACAGCTCTGCAGGATTGAAGAGGATTCCTAGGATAGATCCTGTCACAAGTATCAAGAACTACGCACTAGTACTGACACCTGGTCTTAAGAAGAGCAACAGGATTCAGTTCCACTTCTGCATCTGGACAAAGGATGCTGCATGAGCCCTCAGCCAACCCACATCTGCCAGCATCAGGCATAGGTAGCAGGAGACTCCAGACGGCATGACTGTTACCTCCCAGCACTGACTGGAGAAAACAAACAGGTTAATGTAGAAGACTACTAGCTGCTTCAGGGAAGGAGGATCTAAATTTTCTTGCCCTGTCAAGCAGCAGCAGAC
Organism: Capricornis sumatraensis; assembly: GCF_032405125.1. Taxonomy (NCBI): domain Eukaryota; kingdom Metazoa; phylum Chordata; class Mammalia; order Artiodactyla; family Bovidae; genus Capricornis; species Capricornis sumatraensis. The sequence goes on from NC_091087.1 coordinate 62,279,897, forward strand.
TGATGAGCCAGGGTCCTGAGTAAACAGTGCTCCTACCCTACCTGCTCTCCCTTCCTTATAACAGCTCTAAACCACTGTTTAACACCCAGATACTATGGCCTTGCAAGTAACAGAATGAAATCTTCACATATACTCTTCCTTCCTTCACTGTATCCTTTCTTTCCTTCCTCTCATCACTGCTCACATTTCCTGGGAGTTAACTCATGGAATCAAACACCATAACCCTATTCTTCCTAAGACAAAAATCAATCTCATCAGCAGGCCCAACTCATCAGATATAAAAGAATCACTGGCATACAGAACGATATCTCAGAAATTCTGCTTTAAACATCATTACATTTAATCACTCACCAATAGGAGTACTGTGTCTCTTGGGCTCCAATTTTAGGTGCCCAATAAGAGGTGGAGTTGCACCAGTCAATGGTGGAATAATATCACCTTCTTTAGGCAAAGTAAAATGAAATGGAGTTTCTGGAGAAAGCAAGAAACAAACAAACAAACAAAAAAAAACCAATGATAAACAAAAAGGAAATCAAAACATAAGTACAAGAAAGGCAAAAGTGAGAAGAACTGCAAGAAATATCTCAATTATCCTTTTCCTTTGCTCCCCAATTCTGCCTCATTCCCAACCCCCCTCCCTCATCAGGCCTCTCAGCCAACGTCCTACTGTTCTCTCTCACTCATCAACAGAACTGGCACAAAGTAGACAACTAGGGAACAGGCAAACAGAGGAAGCCCTAAAGTTCAGAGGCCCTGAGGAACATGGGGTCACAAGGAACACAGACACATCTGAGCCCCAAGACAGTAAGTAAGCTGGTCAGTTTCAAATCTAGACATCTTAATTTTGTGTAATGTTATCTCAAGGCGTTCATTTATAAGCTTTAGCCATCTGTAGGATTTCTCTATGTTAAAGTTTGATGTTAATACTTATAATTTACAATCTACTCAAAGAGCAGACAAAGGATTTCATGAGCTAAAAGGACTTCAAAATACTCATTGGTTCTAGAAGAAATACACAGGTTTCACAATTCAGCAGTACTGACCAGCTCTAGGCCACAGCAGTGCAATGGTAAATCTCACATGTATGAGCAGTCCCACTGTAGACATATTGGTCATTAACGAACATTTGTCTAGAAACAAAACCTTATTTTTTAACTAGGTCTCCATTCCAAATTTCTAATCAGAATAAGCAAATGGCCAAAATCATATTTTCTGAATTCCTATTTATCTCTTTTCATAAAGTGACTAAATTTGGGGAAAAAAAAAGAATTATGCCAAACTGCTGTTCTTAAATCTGACGTGTGAAAAGTTGTACTTAAGTTTCCTGGAATTCCTCAGAATAACTGTAATATGGCTTACCCAGTCACTATTCCTTATGAAAATTGTCTAATGTCCTTTCCACATCACCAAGCAATTCTCTGATTCCCAGGGGACATTTAGTGGGTGCCGTACAAAGGTAATTCTGACACCGTCTACCCAGTTAGTGTTAGTCACTCAGTTGTGTCTGACTCTTTGCAGCCCCATGGACTATGGCCCACCAGGCTTCTATGCATGGAATTCTCCAGGGAAGAACGCTGGAGTGGGTAGCCATTCCCTTCTCCAGGGGATCTTCCTGACCCAGGGATCAAACCCAGGTCTTCTGCATTGCAGGCAAATTCTTTACCAACTGAGCCAACAGGGAAACACAGAGATAGCATCAAATCCCACAAATTAAAGGCTCAGGCCCACAAGACTGCCCCACTTCAGACACCAATCAGCAGTCCAGGCTTCTAAGCACCCAGCTCTGCATCACAGGTTCCCACAAGGACGGAAAGTTCCCATGTGCTGCTTAAACTGTTAAGAGCAGAAGTGGAAAGTCTCAACGTCCCATCTAACTGGCCAAGAATTCCACCATAGTTACAGCAAAATGAAATGGGCTGGTAGGTAAGCATTCATTCTCTGGCAACTCTTTAAAAAGTAAGTCCTTCAAATTAATAAAGAACTTATAGAAATTAAAAAACAAATATACCTCACAAAGCGTCATACACTCTGAAGACTATTTTACATAATTTTCATTCCCAGAACCACCATCTGATCTCTCTCTTGACAGGAACTATCCTTCACATTATGATCAACCATTCAGACTTTTTGAAAATCTGTATAAAATTTTTAAGTAGAGCCTTCTACATGACAAACCACAATATGCGAATGTAATATGCAAGCATTAATTACAGAAAATTATTTATAAACTTAACTTAGCACTACTGATCCAAAGCATCACTACAACCTAACAGATATTGGCTTATATGGGTAGCAGTGCCATTATCTGGTCTTCAAAGCCTCATTTCTGGATTATTACAAGAGCCTATCAATTACTTTGCCTGCCTGAAGTCTTCCTCTTTCCCCAACCCACAATTCTTTCCGTACAACAACTAAAGCACCCTTCCTACAAAACATGACTTAGATTGATAACAGTACTTAGAAAGGAAACTATAAAAGTCTTTAATAATGTAGAATACTAGGTCTTCAGAGAGTTCTTTGCCATAACTCAGCAGAAATTAGAGAAACGGTATCATACAGTTTGGGGCTTCCCTGGTGGCTCAGACGGTGCCTGCAATGCGGGAGACCTGGGTTCCATCCCTGGGTTGGGAAAATTCCTTTAGAGGAGAAAATGGCACCACTCCAGTACTCTTGCCTGGAGAATCCCCATGGACAAGAGGAGCCTGGCAGGCTACAGTCCATGGGGTCTCAGAGCTGGACACGACTGAACGACAAAGGAAATATCATACGGTTTTGACAGGAAGAGCACAGACTTAGGAATCAGGAGACCAAGGTTCTAGTCCCACTTCAATCATTAACTAACCACATGACTTTAGGAAGAAGAGACTGAACCCAACACCCCCTAACCTCCTTTTCAGCTCCTTTTCATTTCTTGTTCTAAAAAGGAAAAAAAAAAAATGAACATCAAATCTAATAAAAGGGAGCAATTTTGAGATGAAAAAAGTACTAACAATCATTCCTAGACAAGAGGTATAAATTAGAACCAGGAACATCGAAAGGTATCATCACCCATACTAACAGCCATGATGCTACCTAAACATTGCTTCTCATTTCCATTATCTTTAGAAACTTGCTTTCTTAAGTCTGTATTTTGGTTTTTTGGTTTGTTTTGTTTTTAAATTATACTGACTTCGGGCATTCAGAAAGTTTGAATTCTTTTCAGCTAATGTCAGACATGATATTCTAGAAATATTTCAAAAATAAGCCATTATTCTCATTCTAGACTGTATAAAATAGATAAAGGGACATCCCTGGTGGTCCAGTGGTTAAGAATCTGCCTGCCAATGCAGGGGACACGGGTTCAATCCCTGGTCTGGGAAGATTCCACATGCTGCGGAGCAACTAGGCCCGTGCAACACAACTACTGAGCCCACGAGCCAAACTACTGAAGCCCCAGGAACCTAGAGCCAGTGCTTTGCAACAAGAGAAGCCACCAAAATGAGAAGCCTGCTCACCACAACTACAGAAAGCCCAGCAAAGCAACAAAGACCCAGCACAGCCAAAAGTAAATGAAACTTTTAAAAAACAAAATAGATAAAGCACACAAACTAAAACTTTCCCAGTTAAAGGTTTAAGATGTATATACATTGAACCAATGGCAGAAACTGAATCCCCATAAAAAGAGACCACCACACTTTTTTTGAACATGATTTAACTGCATAAGGTAATCAAAAAAGGTCCCTGTACTTCAAGGCCACTGTCCAAATATAAAAACACGGAGTAAGGATGAGACTTAAGTAGAAAATACCAGATTGGTACAATTTTCTAAATACTTAGAAAATTCATGCTAGTTACACCTGAGCTCTAAAGCTGATAAAAACCTCAAATGATCTCTGATTCCACAAATTAAAGCTACAAAAGAAAACAATCCATATTTTAATTATTGGCTGCTCACAGACATAAATCCAAATTCATTTTCAGCCCTGATGTAACAAGTATGCAGTTCTCCCCTACCTTCCATTCCAAATCATACTTTGGTTGGAAACACAGAACAATTTACAATCACACTTACCACTAGAGCTTTCACAGAAGCTTTGTGAAGCCTGGGCAGAGGCTTTCTCCAGTTGCTGGGCCTCTACACCTGAGTCCACGTGCTCTGCATTAGCCACTTTTGAGTCTTCCCTTAAGGTGCTATCAGTTCTCTCTCGTGGTTGGGTCTGCTGCATTTCCTGCTCAGGTCCTGGAGTACCAGCTGCTCTCACTAAGGTCAAAGGAGGCTGTGGAGAGTCTGCCTCTACAGGTTCTTCTTCTGCAGTCATTGATTTCCGATCTCCTTCACACTCTGCACTCTTTTCTTCTTGGATATCTGCTCTATTCTCAGCACATGGTTCTATTTCTGGAGCATCATCCTCCCACGACTGAGAATCTGAGCATTTCTCCACTCCCTCTAAAGGTTCAGAAGAGACATCAACTCTGGGAGATGGTTCCTTCACATCTACAATGACAACACTTGAGTCCTCTGAAGTAGCTTCTTCCCATGCTTCCTGATCCTTATGTTCCAATTCCTGTTCAAGCACTGGAAGCTTCTGGGGAGAATCAATACTTATCACACTGGTTTCCACTTCCATAGCTTCCTGGCATTCTTGTTTGGGGACTTCCTTCCGAAGACCCAGCCCTTGCGACTGAGTCTCAGTCAGAGAAAGATGCAATGTGACACTCTCCAGGTTTTCTTCTTTGGGCTCCTCTCCTTGACTTTCACAAGGCGTCTCAGGGATTTCTTCCACCTCAGACCCTGAAGACCCCTCCTCTGGATGATGTTCTTTAATTTCTATAGCTTCCTCCTGATCTAACACACTTGAGAGTGCCTCAGATCGAGTAGCTGGAGAGGGAACTGCCTGACTACCTGAATCACAAGTGAGATCAATACAAACGTCTTCCGCTACAGGTTCTTCTCTGCCTTTGCAACCGGCAGATAAAATACTAATGTCATCCCTGGTTCCTGTGTTGTCCCCCTTTGCTTTATCATCATTCTGATTCAGTTCTACTTGGCCCTCTTGTGCAGGATCAATCAGGATACTATCATTTTCAGCAGGAACAAGTTTAGAATTGAGAACAGGAGACATGGGCTCCGTATCCTCAATCTGTGTGTTCTCTCCATCTTCATCAAGCCTGTGAGAACTCAAGCTCTCTATCTTTGGGGACTGGCTATACTCACTTGTAGAAAGCATTAACTTACAAGAATCCCCTGTCAAAGAAAGTCCCAGATCCTCAGTGGAATTCTTTGGTTCAGTCTCTGAAGCTTTAGAACACTCAACAGTCAAAGATGAACTATGCAAATCTCTACCCTTCTTCTCATCATTTGATCGTTCTTCCAAACTTGGAGATGGAATGAAGATATCCTTAAGAACAAAAACAGACAAATAATCATTTCTTCATAATCGTATTTCTTTTATATCTAGTCCTTCAATTCTAAAATTTCTAATCAATTACACAAGAATTTTAAAACTCCAGGGCCATAACCTCAGAAATACAAGCCATAATCATCACTTTTTTCATCAACACAAGTCAATATTTAATGCTTTTCTTGTGAATCACTGATCTAGAATAAGCACAATCCAAACAAAAACCTGTAAGTATTCAAGTAGGTACAAAAACACTTAAATTTACTGCATATCACTACTAAAATCATGTCATACGCTGTATGATGGGCCGTCAATTATACAAGAATCACACGAACATAAGCCCACACAGTCCACTTCAGTTCTCACAAAGTGGGAACACATACAAGCATAACTCAGAGATACTGCAGGTTCAGTTCCAGATCACCACAATAAAGCAAGTCACACAAGTTTTTAGGTTTCTCAGTGTACGTAAATGCTTAAACTATGTAGTCTAAGTGTGCAATAGCACTGTGTCTTTAAAAGATGTACATATCTTAATTAAAAAAATTTTTTTTTTAATCCTAAACATTGACTGACAATTCTGGATTGCCACAACTCTATCTGTAAAAAAACAAATTATCTGCAAAGCACAATGAAATGAGGTATGCCTGTTCTTATTTCATGTCCCACTATTTCAAAACGTGCTGGCACTCACAAAGCAAATGTTAAAATTCAAAGTTTATGATAATCACATTAGTCAACAGATAACACTACACACCAATATGAAAGGCTGAAGGCTTAGCAGGAAGATTAAATCATGTTGGTAAGGACGTGGAACAACTACAACTGTCATAAACTGCTGGTGGCAATGCAAAAGCTACCACCACTTAGGAAGACAGTCTGGTTCTATCTTACAAAGTGAAACATACATTAGTGTTACAATATGATCCAGAAATTGTCTTTGTAGATATTAACCCAAAAGAAATAAAATCATAAGTCCACACAAAGATGTGTACGCAAATGTTCACAGCAGTATCAAACATCCAAAAACTAGAAGCAACCCAAATGTTCATCAAGAGGTGAATAAGTATCCTTATCACAGAATAGTACTCAACAATAAAAAGGACTGAAATATTAATACATGCCAGAATGTGAATGAACCTCAAAAATTAGCTAGGCTAAAATATTCAAACACAAAACATCATACACTTATCATTCCAACTGTAAGAAATTCTTGAAAAGATAAAACTGTAGTGACAGAAGGCAGATGACTGGTTGCCCAGGGTAGAAGGCGGGGTGGGGGGGTGCGGGAGGTGAGGAGGGATCAATCGTAAAGGATTATGAAGAAGCTTTTTAGGGTGACGAAACTGCTCCATACTTCGATGGCGATGATGGTTATACATTTGTATGCAACTACCAAAATTCATCAAACTATACACTTAAAATGGCAGTCTCATTTTATGTAAATAACATCTTAAAAAAATTTAACTCAAAGTTTAATGTTTTTATGTAAGAATTTACATTTAGGGTGTTGTTTTGCTCGACATAAGCAAAAGAGGAGTCAAAGTATGTTGCCAAACATTCTGTGCATTCATTAACTTCTAATATTTCAATGTTTGGTCTTACTGTTTACCCTTTCAGATTATAAAAACAGTAATAAATTTTATCTGCTCATATACTCCCAGGCATGACTGCATAAAATTGGTTCAACATTTCTAATGGCAATTTGACAATACACAACAGCCTTATATATTCCTTAGTCAAATAATTCCATTTCCAGGAAATTATTTGATGAAAATACACTGAGATTTAGCTACAATGCTGTTCAATACTAAAACTATTTAGAAAAGGAAATAATATGATATATCCTAAATATCTACAGATAGGAGATTCATTTAAAAATTACGATATACCTAACACGATGGAAGACTTTATAACTGACATATAATTGTGCCTGAGTATTAAAAAAATTATAGAAAAACAGGCTATGCATTAAATAAACATTTTCTAGTTAAAGAAGTTTATGAATATATATTTTATTGTGGTCTATACATTTTTACATAAATTTCCATGTTTTTTAAGTTATTAATAATACATAAATACCATTAAAAAGTTACAAGCAGTTATTTGAGATAGCATAACTGATAATCTTAGTCTCACTTATTTGTATGTTACATACATTTTATAAGAAATTATCTATTTTTTAATAAAAAGTAAGTCAATTCACAAAGGCTTATAGATAAGGCATTGCTAATAAAATTATAAGTAACAGTTGTTTTTTAAAGTCAAACTCATATAAAAATAACCACCTCAAAGTGAGCATTTACAATGTGCAACCACCACCTCTATCTACTCTGAAAACATCTTCATTACTCCAAAAGGAAATCTCATACCCATTAAGCAGTTGCCCCATTCTGAATATGCTGTAAGAGTTATCAAGGTAAATATTTATATGATTTTTTACAGAATTTTTTCAATATATATATAATTTCTGTCAGCAAAATAAAATTTCAGGGGCTAACCAGCCTAACAATAAACTTTATTTCTTAAAAGGCTTCCTGGCTCTAGTATCCGGCCCCTAATAATCTCTGAAGGCTTAATCAGAATAATAAAGTTAAGTGGGAAAAAAAAAAAAACCCTCAGGGCTCTGGATAAAGACTAACAAAGAATTATCAGGACTTCCATCAATGAGTCAACCAGTCTAGACTCAATACAGACCTACATCCATAGTATTCAAGCAGTCAAAAACTGGTCTCACACACAGTTTAAAAGCCACGAATAAAATCATCTATATGTGTATCAAGAATGAGAAAGTTTTAAATATCAAACTATTTTCTACTAATCCTCTCCTCAGCCCTCACACCCTGGTGAAGGATCAAAAAGGCTATGCAATTAACAAATATATTAGGGAAAAAAAGAAAGAAATACATGAAGTTACCTTTATCTTAGTTTTCTCTTGATTAGTAATGATTTTATTATAAATAAACAGATCTCACAACATCAAAATTAGGTTGACTTGGACTCCCGTAACCAATGTAAAGAAAAAAAAAAAAAAACACAGATGTACAAAGGTGAGCCATTAAGAATAACATAAGGAGTTTGATACACAATGAAAAAGTATGGAGATTCCAAATAAAAACAACAGATTTAATACACACATTTACTTTAACTTTTTTCCAAAATCCCACTAAGGAATGGTACAGCAATTAAAACAAAAAGTGAATTTTCAAGAAAAAGAACACAAAGAAAAGATAACCACAATAAAATTTCAGAAGAGTGGTCATCTATTTAGCAGACTAGTGAAAACTGAATTCCTAAGACAGCAGTGGAGAAAGCCAAGATGTAACCCAAATTACACCTCAGAATCACCATGCCCCAAAAAAGATTCAGGACTTGGCAGCAGCCCAGGTAACTCCGGAAGTGGTGATGAGGGCAGAGCTAAAATCAGGAGGATTGACTAGCTGGAAATCTATTTCAGAAGCAGTTTAATCCCCAGATCCTCTCTCCCTGACCCTCGTCCTCCCTGGAGAGAGTAAAACATAACATCCCTGAACTGGAGGACAGGGGGCACAGTTACCAGAAAGTACCATATTGGAAATAGGGAGATTAAATGAACATTTACATTGAATAGAACCTGCCCCTGTGTCTCAACACCCCCAGTCCTCTCTCAGCATAGATATCTAAAGTAATGGCAGACAAGAGGGAACCTGAACAAGATGAGATAAATCAAGATACTGACATTAGGAGACCCCAGAAATGGCCCTACATATCATATCACAGTAAATACCAGAAACAAGAAGCACCAACCGCTAATTCAGAACTTCTAATCTGTTTTCTAGGATTTCTCCTCTTAAAGGAGGCAGACAATCAAGGATTTACCATCACACTCTTAAATTAGAGGAAAGCCTCTAATTCAAAAGTGAAACACACAACTAACAAAACTAAAACGTATTTGAAGAAATACTGACCATTACAGGGAGAAAACGTCTCAAAAACTAATATTAATATTATTAGGGAGATAAGATAGTGTTTGGAAAACTCAGCAGTGGCCACAGGACTGGAAAAGATCAGTTTCCATTCCAATCCCAAAGAAAGGCAATGCCAAAGAATGCTTAAACTACCACACAACTGCACTCATCTCACACGCTAGTAAAGTAATGCTCAAAATTCTCCAAGCCAGGCTTCAGCAATACGTGAATCATGAACTTCCAGATGTTCAAGCTGGTTTTAGAAAAGGCAAAAGAACCAGAGATCAAATTGCCAACATCCGCTGAATCATCAAAAAAGCAAGAGAGTTCCAGAAAAACATCTATTTCTGCTTTATTGACTATGCCAAAACCTTTGTCTGTGTGGATCACAATAAACTGACCACCTGACCTACCTCTTGAGAAACCTATATGCAGGTCAGGATGCAACAGTTAGAACTGGACATGGAACAACAGACTGGTTCCAAATAGGAAAAGGAGTACGTCAAGGCTGTATATTGTCACCCTGCTTATTTAACTTATATGAGACACGCTGGGCTGGAAGAAGCACAAGCTGGAATCAAGATTGCCGGAAGAAATACAAAAAACCTCAGGTATGCAGATGACACCACCCTTATGGCAGAAAGTGAAGAGGAACTAAAAAGTGACAGAGGAGAGTGAAAAAGTTGGCTTAAAGCTCAACATTCAGAAAACGAAGATCATGGCATCCGGTCCGATCACTCCATGGGAAACAGATGGGGAAACAGTGGAAACAGTGTCAGACTTTATTTTGGGGGGCTCTAAAATCACTGCAGATGGTGACTGCAGCCATGAAATTAAAAGACGCTTACTCCTTGGAAGAAAAGTTATGAGCAACCTAGATAGTATATTCAAAAGCAGAGACATTACTTTGCCAACAAAGGTCTGTCTAGTCAAGGCTACGGTTTTTCCAGTGGTCATGTATGGATGTGAGAGGTGGACTGTGAAGAAAGCTGAGCACCAAAGAATTGATGCTTTTGAACTGTGGTGTTGGAGAAGACTCTTGAGAGTCCCCTGGACTACAAGGAGATCCAACCAGTCCATCCTAAAGGAGATCAGCCCTGGGATTTGTTTGGAAGGACTGATACTAAAGCTGAAACTCCAATACTTTGGCCACCTCATGTGAAGAGTTGACTCATTGGAAAAGACTCTGATGCTGGGAGGGATTGGGGGCAGGAGGAGAAGGGGACGACAGAGGATGAGATGGCTGGATGGCATCACCGACTCGATGGACGTGAGTCTGAGTGAACTCCGGGAGTTGGTGATGGACAGGGAGGCCTGGCTTGCTGCAATTCATGGGGTCGCAAAGAGTCAGACACGACTGAGCAACTGAACTGAAGATAGTATACCTATAAAATGACAAAATGCTGATCTTTTTTTAAAAGGGAGAACATTTGAGAAAAAAAAAAAAGTATAGAAATTTAAAACCCAAGAGTAGAAATTAATAGCTCAGAGAAAGGTTAAAAGATGGTTAAACCTAGTAATTGCACTACTAATTATATATAATGAGAGAAATAAATTATGATTACATATAATAGATATAACACACATTCACAGAGAAACTTGTGCATGAATGTACACAGCATTATTTATAATAACCAAAAAGGGGGGAAACAACCCAAATGTCCATCAACCGATAAATGGATAAATAAAATGTAATATGTACATGCACAGTATTATTCAAAATAAAAAGGAATAAAGTTCTAATACATACCACAACATGCATGAGCAGTGAAAACATTCCACTGAAGAACCAATCACAAATTGTGTAATTCCACTTACTGTATATGAAATACCCAGAACAGGCAAAATCATGAAGACACAAAGTAGATTAGTGATTGACTAGGGCTGAGAGTAGGGGAAATGGAAATGTCGGTTAATAAGCATGGGGTCTTTTGATTGGAGGGGCTGTGTGTGATGAAAATGTTCTAAAATTGGACTGTCATGAATAACTACACAATTTATACTAAAAGCCACCTGACCGTACACTAAAAGGCTGAACAATATGGTGCGTGAGTTAAATCTCAATAAAGTAGGAGCTTTTTAATTAAAAAAAAAAGTTGAGGAAATCATCCAGTAAGTTAAACAAGAGGAGAGAGACAGATGGGAAGTAGGGCACAAAACAATAAAAATAAAACTACAAGACTATTCTAGGAGTTTGAATATCCAAACAATAGGTATTCCATTAAAAAAAGAAGAACAGAGAGGAAGAAATTAAATAATTGAATGTCCTCGAACTGAACAACTTGACTTTCTAGACTGAGAGAACTAACGAATACAAAATAAAAACAGACTTATGTCAAGGATCTGGAAGTTGCAGAACACTGAGGATGAAGAGAAAATTCTACAAGATTCCAGTAAGGAGAAATAACAGCTCACATATTAAGGATCAAAATCAAGGACAGGGACATGGCTGGTGGCTGAGTGATTAAGAATCTTCCTTGTAATGCAGGGGATTCAAGTTCAATCCCTGTTTGGAGAACTAAGATGCCATATGCTGCAGGGCAACTAAACCCATATGCCACCATATAGATCCCATGTGCAACTAAGACCCAATGCAGTCAAATCAATAAGTAAATACTAAAAAATCAAACTGGCCACACTTCTCAACAGCAACATTGGAACTTTGAAGATGGTGAAGCTATGCTTTCAAGAAGTTTAAAGGAAAATTATTTCCAACATAAAATTCTATACTCCTACAAACTATGAATCAAGTATGAGAGTAGCAAGTCTGCTACTATAAGAATGTCCTCCACCAAAATGAGGGCATAAATCAAGCACGAAGACATGGAGCCCAAGAGGAATCCAACACAAAGACAGGTAAGGACCATCTCCAGACAGTGAAAGGGAGGTGACAGTTCTACACCGGGAATAGAAGGCAACAGCACAGATTAGAAATCAGGAGGCTCCCAAAAGTGGTTTCTCCAAAAAGAAGTTTGAGGCCCTTAAACATCTTGAAAAGAAATTTTCATTAGTAGCAACTGGTAGAAAACCTAGGATTGATTTAGTGAGAAGTTCGTGGCGTTAAGGTAGAATAATGATTAATGCTGCCTTTCAATTTCAAAGTAACATTTCAAGAAGTTTAAAGACATAGTACAAAATTTAAACATAAACAGTACATCAGACATGAGGTGACTCTGGACAGGTTCTGAAACCAGACCATGACAGGTGCCCAAGTCCACTGCTATTGTTGTTCAGTCACTCAGCTGCATCTGACTCTGCAACCCCATGCACTGCAGCATGCCAGGCTTCCCTGTACTTCACCAGCTCCCACAAGTGTATAAATTTACTAAAATATCACTAAACCACACACAAAATGGGTGAGTTTTATGGTTTGTAAATTATACCTCAATGCTGCTGCTAAGTCGCTTCAGTCATGTCCGACTCTGTGCGACCCCATAGATGGCAGCCCACCAGGCTCCCCCTTCCCTGGGATTCTCCAGGCAAGAACACTGGAGTGGGTTGCCATTTCCTTCTCCAATGCATGAAAGCAAAAAGCGAAAGTGAAGTCGCTCAGTCGTGTCTGACTCTTAGTGACCCCAAAGACTGCAGCCTTCCAGGCTCCTCTGTCCATGGGATTTTCCAGGCAAGAGTACTGGAGTGGGGGGCCATTGCCTTCTCCATACCTCAATACAGTTGCTTAAAAAAAAAAAAAAAGACATTAGGAGGAAAAAACTTATTCTACAATACTCACATGAGAAAACTCAGGCTGGGACGGAATAGGAAGTGAACCAGGAGTGAAGACTGGTGTGCTCTGAGATACTGGTGTCGAGGCTTGTGGTGATATACTGGGCTCAGCAGGGAGAGGGGGGTTTTCCATCTCTGCTGGCTCATCACCTTGGAGTTTCTTCTGAAAAGACTCTCCTCCTTCAGATAACACTGACATATCCATTGGCTCATCTAGTTTAAAATAGGGAAAACAAATTGAGAAAGAAGCACTCATCAGTACTATTCATGTTCCAATACCACTAGTAATTATATTCAGAGATTTTCATTCCTAAAAAAAAAACAAAAAAAACAGTGACTTGATTTTTAGAAAAATTGATAGGCTAATAGAAGACTGGGTCCTAGAAATCTAGCAATACTTTATTCCCCTAAGGGAGGGAAGTCCACACTCCTAAAATACTGAGACATAAATTAAAACAGGGTTCATCTAAGGACACCCATCCATCTACATGAGAGCAAGTTAACTTGGTTCTTCTGAGCCCCTTTCCTGATTATAGCTCAGTTTTCATACTTTGCTCAGCAACACCCAGATTAATGGCACCTAATTTAACCATAGGCCTTGAAAGGCAGTGAACTTGCTCACCACTCTAAGTACACATCGAGAGAGGTATGAACTCATTTTACTTGTATTAACAACTGTTAACTGCAGCGGTGGATGCTGTGACAAATAAAGGAGGGGAAAAAAATTAATCAATGTCAGTCAGTAATGATTTATCAAAGAACTAAATACAGGACACTAAGCCTGGGACAAACTGCTCAGGAGGGAGCGAAACAAAACACAAACACTGCCTTCCCACAGCACTCTATCCACCTATAGGCTAACAGGACCTTCCTCAGAGTCAGCCTAGCCGGCGAGGCATTTGATTCATCAACGCTTTTTCCCCTATCTTACAACTTGAAGCCTCAAGCAGGCTTCCCTTTAGACCACTCTCACATACTACCCACACCATTTAGTTTTTCCCTATAATCAAGCTACCAGCTCCCCACAACCTCAATGCCTATCTATCCCGGCTGCTTCGCTTGGTGTCACACGCACACTCCAATCTAGACAAGTTTGGGAACGGGTGCTGTAGACCTTTATTACACTACCACAGCTGTGTTAATCAATTTCATTGTATCTTTTGATCTTTATCACCATGACAAAGCACTTATATAAGGACTGTTCTAAGCGCTACATATAAAAAGGCTTTAGAGGTTAATATTCTTAGACATTAAAAACAAATACAAAAAGCATACACAGTCCCACAATTATTCACATATTAAGCAAATACATTAAATCTAAAATATAATTGACAAGAGAGAATACAATATGTTACATGAAAAAAAAGAACACAGATCATATACGTAACATTATCCCAACTGTGTAAACATACTTCTTTATATTCATGTATAGAAAAACTCTGAAAGGAAATAAGCATATCCAAATACTAATTACACCTGGGTTGTGGTATCACAGGTGATTTTTATTCTCTTCTCATTACTTTCCCATATGCTTTCCAAACTTTCTACTGTAAGTACTAACTATGTTTACAGTCAGGGAGAAAACATTTTTAATATATTTTTTATATATCTTCAGTGTTCACACTACAGATAGAAAAAAATAAGATCAAGGATAAACCAAATTTAATTTGCATTAACAGTATTTTTTGCATCAATAGAATGGATTCACTTTTTTTTTTCACTGAAGATATCTAATCCCATTATACTTAGAATGGTATTAGTACCCTTGGATATACCTACACTGATTTCAAGAGAAACTAACCAGACACAAACTCTTTGACAGAAGAAAAGTCTATGATTAAATTTTGTCACAGGTAAATTAAAACCCATTAACACAGGCTTTGGTGGTAGGTGCCCAAGTTCAAATCCTGCCTCTATGACTTAGCTGTGAAATCTCTCTGTGCCTCCATTTTGTCATCTATAAAATGGGGATAAAAGTAACACCTACTTCTCAGAACTGTTGTGAGAATTTTTAAAAAAACACAAAGAGAAGCACCTAGAACTGAAGAGAAACACAAAGAACAGTGCCTGGCATAAACTAAGCATTCAGTAAATATTAGCTATTGTGCCATTATTGCTATGTGAAAGAAGGAGAAGGGAAAAAATCATGGAATTCACTGGAAAAGGCCTGGTATAGCAGGAGGAATTTGAAATATCTTGAGTGACTAGAACAGGGCAAAAGAGGTTTAGATAATGACATAGGTAAAAAGGAAATCTCTCCTATCAATAAAGTAATATAAAATCACTAGGTCCTCAAAGGAGGAAAGGAATGAAGTCAAAATTTCTACCACCTGCCCCTAATCACTCTGGCTAAAACTGCTTTGATAATAGCAAAATAACCTATAAGGAACAAAAGAAACAACTTTTGGTTCCCTCTGACTAGGAACATGTGACCATGTTGTTGGAAACCAGTAGGCCAATAGTAACAAAATTCTTCACTATATTAATTCATCTGAGTTCAACTTTAACAACTTTCCCTTAAGGGTCTTTTCAAAAATTAAGTTGTCAATACAGAACTCAGAAAAAATCAGTGCGAGAAGAGCAAAAAACTGAGGCGAGCACTTCCTACTAGGCCACAACACGGAAGGTTAGACTTGAGTCCTAGTGAAGTTCCGGTCTCAGTGTTCTGACACAGAAAGACACACACGCTGCAGGGCAGAGATGCTGCTCCACTGCTAATCTGAGATCGACAGACAGATCAAGAGAGCTCACCTTTTCTCCCTTCTTGCTCTGTGGGACTGCTAGGGACGATAAAGGGGGTGGATCGGAAAGCATCCGGGGAAGGAGATACAAGATCTGAGGAATTCCTTTATGTAAAGAGAGAATCACAGGTTATTTCACCAGAGCCACAGTTTTCCATTCGTTTTCTACTTCTCGATCTAAGTCAGTCAAACAATACTTATTAGTATTTCTCTCAAACAGCTGAAATTGGTAAAAGAGCCATGGGTAATACTTAAATAACTATTTCTCATACCAGACGTATCCAAACTGAGACTAAAAAAATTAAAAAAAGATTATGGGAAAAGCCATATAATTACAAAAGAAAGTAACTGACTGGATACAAGGACGTTATGACTGAAAAGCACGATGAGAAAATGCTAAAAAAAAAAAAAACACCATTCAACTGCAGATGTGAGACAAATATTCACTCCTGCACACAGATAAAGAAATCCAATTATTATCAACTCTAGCATAACCCCTTCTGCACCCCTATGCCATTAAATGGGAAGAACTGTTAGTCAAATGGAGCAGCAAGCAGCTTATTTTAGACATGTAAGAGTCTCTAAATAACTGGGCGATTTCTTCCCTGGTGAAACCTTTGGGCTCCAAATGGGAAAGCAGATCTACCTGTCTTCAATAATTCCACTAAGTTCTTATTCCCCCAAATTCTTAACCCTAGAGTTTACTTCTTTGCTTCAAAAGACTTCTGGACTACCAATTTTAGCTCTTTCAATCTTAGCCTTAAGACCATAAGGCCCATGTTTCCCTGAAAGGACTATTTTCAGCTTACTCACGTGGAAAGACTCTCCTGAACAAGGGATCTCTGACCAGAGAGCTGCAGGAGGTGCAAAGTGGTAGCAGGTGTGGAGGCCAGAGAACACGCACCTTCCTCCCTTAAAGGAGCACAGCAACCATCAGAAGACACTGCGAAAAAAAAACCCAGTTGCATTTACTTCTCATATTGACATTACTGAACTGCCAAAAAACAAAAAACACTCAGTACTACAAAAAGGGTAATATTCATATATCCACCCATATGGATAGGTGGCTGCCACAAAGGCAACAACTATTTTCTAACTGCAGTCCAATTAATGAGTGCAAAGAATCTGCCTGCAATGCAGACCAGGGTTCAATCCCTGAGTGGCGAAGACTGCCCTGGAGACGGGAATGGCTACCAACTCCGGTATTCTTGCCTGGAGAATTCCATGGACAGAGGAGCCTGGTGGGCTACAGTCCGTGGGGCCACAGAGTCAGACACAACTGAGCAACTGACAAAATGGAATGGCATTCTAACATAAATCTTGAGTAACCATTAAACACCCGCCTCCCTAATAAATTATGAATTTCCTTAAAAAAGAATTGACAAAAAGAACTCCTTAGTCCTTTCCATCATGATCGAAGCTTGAAGAGGAAAAGCCAGAACCCTTAAACCTCTCCTTGGCTGCTCTTTCTTGTGACATTGCTATTGCAGTAAGCAAGTCTTCTATTTCAAGTTCTACCTAAGGTGAAGTAAAGTTCATGCCATGATGCAGATGAGAGAAATCAGAACAATATGCATGATACCTGATAACATGAATGCAGCAATTTTCATGATTAGAACCTGAGCTCCTCAAAGGAGAGAAAAAATACTAATGCCTAAGTAAAAGGATATATGAGCAGCTATTAGTGATTTATACTATGAAGAGTCTCCTGTGGGTCCCTTCTCTTTAGCAATGAATTGCGTATCTGCTGTTTTAATTGCAAAAATAAAGAAATTTCTTAAACACAACCTTGTAACTTTAGTGAAAGACCAGAAAAGGCTTCATGGTAACCCTCTGTATGTCCTGCACACATTCACAACACAGTAAAGGAACATAACCTTCTCTTCTTTCCTACTTACAACCAATACATCATAATTTGCTGATTGTGACTAAAGCTTTTTGGCCCTGTGAAGTTGCAGAACAGGGCATTGGTGGGGGTTAACAAAATCTGAAACAAATACCAGTCTACTTCTGAAAGTATTATGTTCTTTCTGCTAGATCATAACTTCCTATTTGTGGTATATGAACTAATAAACAGATGAATAAGTAGACTGTTACCCAGGTGAATATAAAAATCTTCACTTAATTATCATATTAAGATTTGAAGACTTATGATAACAGAAATAGCTACTCAGTCCATAACATTAAATCTGCTATATTATTATTATTCAATATCTCCATTTCCAAAAGAGAAAGAAAATTATGCTAAAATGTTAAATAGCAATCATTTCCAAAAAGCCCTTCTCATTAATCAGCTAGAAATATACTTTCCTTCTGTATCACAAACAAGTCTGCATACCTACAAAGTGCCTAACTTAAAATCAGTAGCCTCAGAACAGAAATAAAACTTCAGACCTTCAGAAAAGAAGAGCTACGGCAACTAATTATTCTTTGTACCTGTTTTATTGCTCTGATCAAACAAGTCTTCCTGAGTTGACAAAATCTCAGGCTCCGGTGACTTCTGAACCTGCATCCCACCTTCTGGAAGTTCTTGAGCAGATGTCTGTTCTTTTGCTTCCATAGCAGCAGACACTTTGGGACTAGAAGGCATGTCCTCTGACCTAGGAAATCATATCACCAGAAGAAAGTTCAAAGGCTTTCATCTTTGAACTAAGAAGCTTTTCCTATTCTGTTTTCCTTTATTAATTTCAAAACCTTCAAAAACTATCTGTTAAAAGTGAAATAAGCTACTCTTTATAATGATGCAAAGCTCTCAGCCTCTTTCAGAGTGTGTCTCAGTCTCTCACACAGCCAAATCTCTTTCTCCACGCTGCTCACTGCAGCGCTGCATGCTGTCCAAGATTTCTGATCAGTGGTTTAGGGATTTCTACTACTCGTGTTGTTATCTAGATGTGCATGAAGGTGTGTGATCAAGGGCACAACAATGCCAGAAGGAACAACAACATTCCACAGAAAGGGCCTGAATGTAAATTATCCTCTGTATCATCCACACACGTTATCTTCTGCTGACCTTTTTCTCTTTTTTAAATATTTGTTTGCTTGTGTCAGGCCTTTGTTGCGTCATGAAGAATCTTTAGCTGCAGCACGTAGGATCTAGTTCCCTGACTAGGGATCAAACCCAGGCCCCCTGCATTGGGAGCATGGAGTCTTAGCCAATGGACCATCAGGAAGCCTCTGCTGACCTTTTTGATTTGATCTACTCAACCTAGGGCCCAAATCAAAACTCTCACCACAAATACATGTGTAAGACACTCACTGCTGGCTCCTTTCCAGAGACTTACGAAGTTTACCTACTCTGCCATTCCCCAGAGTAAATAGGATAGCAAAATCAGCTAAAAAGCAATTTCCTAAAGAAGAGTGGGAAAAGTCAGCTGCAGTTTAGCTGGGTGTTTTGCATTAGAAAGCTGACCTCTCTTTATTTTTTTTAAACATAAATTTATTTATTTTAATTGGAGGTTAATTACTTTACAATATTGTATTGGTTTTGCCATACATCAACATGAATCTGCCACAGAAAGCTAACCTCTCTTTATATTCAACTTTCCCTAACCCTAACCCGTATTTCCCACTGTTTCTAACTGAAGGAAGAAACAACAGGATACTAAATCTTTATTCATTCCCTCCTCTAAAACGGAAACATCCCACTTGTCCTCTGCCACATCTAAACCTGAACTACTGACCAGAGATAATGCTGTTTGGGATATAGCACTCACCACAGGCAGAACAGAGATCAACTGGTCATTCCTACCAAGTTAAGAGACTAAAGGACATGCGGAAAGAACACTTCCCTATTTATCTTATACATAAAATATAGGATGCAGGATACCTGAGGACACAGAGCAATCTGGGTGTTCCCCAGGTATAAAAACAGTGGACTTTCAATACAATATTCCTCTGACTCCTATAACAGAGACGCTAGAAAGACATCCCACAGAGACATGGTGCCTCTGCAGACAAAGAACAGAGAGGAGTAACAACCAAGAATAAAGGGGTCATCCTCACAATCACAACAGCAATAAATTGGATTTTTAAAAAAAGATAAGGACATAATAAAAATTCATAAACAATAAATGTTTCTACTGAACCAAAAATATGCCCAGGGAAAGGGGGGAAAAAAGAAAATCAAGAATTTCTAAAAATGTTTCCACCTGGCCAAGTGAAATAAGTACAACTCGATAGTAAATGCCCAAAAACACTTTCTAGGAAGAAGCTGGTTTACCTTGTAGGTGGTGATTTTTGCTCTTCCACCACAGGGACATCCTTGCTGGGCTGTTCTGCCATGGGGATATCTTCATTAGACTGTTCTTCACGCTTCATTGCTTCAAGTTTTAGAAGAAGATAGGACGGAGATATTTAATTTTTCAAAATACTAGAAGTAGTCCCAGATGCTTTTTAAAGGGCAAAGATTTTAAAGAAAGAAATACAAACTGAAAATATAGACAGGTATATCATTCCAAAAAGGAAAACAGCCTTTACCCACTTACCAAAAACCTTAGCATGCAAGCCATCAACTGACACGTATTTGCCAGACAACTCTGCAACTTTACTATACTTAGATTACCTTAACTTAGATAGCCATAAAATACATCAAGGAAAACACAACTAGCATGGGGGAAAATACTTATAAACAATTCTAAATGCCAGAACACACATTACGTACCAATATTAGCATCCACATCAGGTAGCCGACTATACCCAGAGTTGGTGGTTACTGAGTGTAGAGGCTCTCTGTCTATTTCATATGGCACAGTTTGTTCTTCAATATCCTGGCTCTGGGAGAGTTCCAGAACCCCAAAGCCCAACTGTGATGAGGCAGGATCTAGGAAGAAAACCCCAAGAAATCAGGAATCACCCCATATTATGCGCTATGCAAGGTGCTACCCTTCAGCAAAAGAAGCCCATACTAAGTCCTTCACATCAAAGCCCTGCCCCACCTCTCCAAGTTTTCTCAAAATAAAACTAAGAATAAAAGCACTGAAAGCAAAGGGGAGAAATGCATAATGAAGCAAAAACCTGTGTACTATAAAACCTTACAAATACCTCATAAAGGCAGACTATGTCTACTTTCTAAAGAAATATGCAAGCGCCACGCGCACACGCACACACACACGGCAGTGCAGTTCAGACTGTGATTCCACCCTACCAGGCATACAGCTCCCAGATACCTGAAAAACGAATGAATACAAAAGGAGGAGGAAGCAATATGCAGAAAGGAAGCCAAACAATGAGCTAAAAACTCCTGAACAACAAATTAGGTGGAATATCTTAGACTACTAGCAAATTTCCTAATGACTATACTTAATTTAATGATGAGATATCTACAGCCTGATAAGAAGAATTTGAGGCATTTGCAATGTTCATGTTAAAGGGGCCAGACCACTCTACTATTCTGAAAAAGGCATAAAGCTACCTTCAGCACTAAGGGAGTGTGTGGTATCATCTGGAATATCTTCTTCCTTTTCCTCTTTCTCCTCTTCCACCTCTTCTTCCTTCTCTTCACTTACAGGAGGAGCAGATTCCACTGACATTCCCAAAACACTACACAGCAAAAAGACACAATCATGTATTCCCAGATAGGATGGGATACCCTGCTCAAAGAACTCTGAATTTTTCTGTGACTCCCCACACATCATACCACTTTTTAAGTAAATGTGAAAAAGTTAAAAAACCTCACCCCATTACTGCTTCTTTCTACAGAAAGCACCTAAAAGGTTGACAACTCAAAACACTGTACAGAATTAATACAAACATGAGTCAGAAGGAAGAAACAAACATACTTCATTTTTATCTTTCTCTGAAAAAAACATGAGCAGGGACAGAAAAATCTCACACTCAAGAGAATCTGACAAAGAAAATGCGCATTAGATGTGCAGAGAAGGGGCTCTAAAACCCAGCTGTTAAACAGAACACAATTAACAAAGGCATTTTTGCAAAAATTTTTACAAGACATAACATAGACCCACACAGCATTTGAGGAAAAAATTCAGGTTAACATCACAGGTCAAAAAATGATAAACAAAAGTATAAGACATAAACAATTAGGAAAAAATATCTGCAACAATATAACAAAAGAATCATCTTCATAAAATACAAGGAATTTATAAGAAGCCTAAGATATAAATGCACAACAAAAGAGACAACTCACCAAAAAAACAGAAATACAAGTATCTTTAAACATGTAAGAAATCAGAGAAACCATTAGTTGCCAATCAAATTAGAAAAAAAAAGTAAATATTGTCCTACTATTCAGTGCTGTTGAAGTAAGATTAGCATTATTACATACTCTTCATGAGAGTATAAACTAAATAGAACCTTTCTGAAGAACTAGAAAATATGTATCAAGAGCTCTAAAAAATTTTCATACCTAGTAATTTCAATTATAAGAAATAGCTTAAAATATGAAAAGATCCTTGTACAAACTCACTTTCAAAGTTCACTGTGACTAATAACCCACTGTAAGCCCAACAGTACGTAAGTAACTAATTTCATAAGAATTTATGCAGCTGTTAAATATGTTCAAAACAACCAAATACAATGTGTAAATTGTATATCTGGGCTAGATACTGGACAAAATAGATATATATAATCCAAACAAAACAAAAAATTTATGTATATAAAATAAAGACATCTTTGAGACAACTGGGAAAATATGAACACAAACTATATTATTAGGTATTATGGAATCGATATTAGGTGTGCTAAGGGTATTATGATTATACAGGATAATGTCTTTTTCTTAAGGGATGAATTCTAAAGTATTTGAGGGGAACTATGATTTCTGCAACTTAGTTTCAAATGATCCAGCCCCCCAAAACAGTATATTTTATACACACACAGAAAAAAATGCATAACTTTTACAACAAAAATCATGGGGCAAATGTTAGTAAAAGCTTTAATTGTCAGGGAAAATTAACTGCTCGTGTTGATAAGCAAAAAGGTCAAGAAACACAAACTTTCACCTTCCACATCTCAACTATGTAAATCAAGTGCACACACAAAAAAAGAGAGAAAATAAGCCAAAATATTTACAGGAATTAGCCTCTGGGTGGCAGAATTACAGATGACATTTTTTGTTTCCTTTTAACTTTCTATCCATTTAACACTTTACATAAAGACCATTAAACATAAGTTTAAGAAGCATGAAAGAGATAAAACATGGATTTGCAAAGTTGGGAACCATGATCCAAGGAAAAGAAGAAGGACTGAGTAAAGACTTTCACAAAATAAAATAGAACATTACCTACACAACTGGGAGGACCAGATGTAAGACCCTGGGAAATAGGGAAAGAAAGTCAAGAGCGTGTATGACAAAAAAGTAGAAGAGCAAAAAAAAAAAAAAAAAAGACAGCACTAATCACACACCCTGGATCTTCTTCAGCCTCTTTTGGTGGTTTTCTTCACATCCCTAACCTCTAAATGCTGCTGGGCACAATGAGTCCTTGAACCTCTTCACCTATACTCATCCCTTTAGTGATCTTATCCATACTCATGGCCTTGAATACCATCCATACGCTTATGACTCCACAATTTTTAATCTCCAGCTTAGATCTTCCTCCTGAGCTCTAGACTTTCACATCATCAACTGCCTCCAATTGGCAACTGAAAAGGCAACTCAACTTTAACAAGCCTATAAGTGACCTTCCTGTTCGATCTTCTCCATCTCAATCAACAGCAACTCCATTCTTCTAGTTCCCAAACCAAAAATGTGGAACCCCCATTACCTCCTTCATTTCCCTCATATTTAACATCCAATCTGACTTTGAATACTAATTTCAAAAACCCAGAAGCTCACACTTCTCATCCTACTTCTACACTGGTCCAGCCACTGTCACATTTCGCCTAAATTATTTCAAGAGTCTCCTAGTTGGTCTTTCTGCCTCTGCCCTTGCTCTCCCTTCAGATTTTATTTTTAAATTTAACTTGAATAGCTTAATTTTTATTTTCCCCAGCTTTATCCAGGTATTAGTCTATTCTTGATCCAGCAGCCAGAGTGATGCTGTTCAAATCTAAGTAACAGCATGTCATTCCTCTGATCAAAGCTATTAAACACCTTCCTATCTCACTAAGGAGAAGACAATGGCACCCCACTCCAGTACTCTTGCCTGGAAAGTCCCATGGACGGAGGAGCCTGGTAGGCTGCAGTCCATGGGATCGCCAAGAGTCGGCACGACTAAGCGACTTCACTTTCGCTTTTCACTTTCATGCATTGGAGAAGGCAATGGCACCCCACTCCAGTATTCTTGCCTGAAGAATCCCAGGGATGGGGGAGCCTAGTGGGCTGCCATCTATGGGGTCACACAGAGTCGGACACGACTGAAATGACTTAGCAGTAGCAGTATCTCACTAAAAGTAACAGCCAAATGCCTCACAATGATCCATAAGGTCCTTATATTCTGGTAAAGGCCTTATATATTCTGGTCCCCCCCTTACTTCTCTGACCTCTTTTCCCACTCCTCTCCAGCACTCCAAGGCAGCCACACTAACCTTGTCATCATTTCTCAAATATTCCAACACACTCTTCCCTCAGGGCCTTTGCATTTGCTGTTCTCTATGTGCAGATTACATTTATCCAAATAACAGCAGAGATCACTTACTCAAGATTTTTAGTCAAATGTCACATCAGGGAAGCACCCCCTAAGTCACCTTGTCTAAACTTGCAACTCCACTGATGTTTCCCATCCAATTCTCCACTTTATTTTTCTCTGTGGCCCTATCAGAGTGTAAGACACTATAGATTTTTACATATTTATCAGATAACTGCTATATCCCATAAAAGAATATAAGCTACATTAAGGTGTAAAGTTTCTTATCTCTTCTGATCACTCTATATCTCCAAAACTCAAAAGTGCCTGGCATATAGGAAATACGCAATAAATATTTGTAGAATGATTAGGTGAATCAGAGCAGATCTGAAATAAATCAGATTTTGTCCACTATCCAAAACTGATGGAAAAAGAAAACAAATGTTTAAATATACCATTTAGAAATATAAATCTAGCCAATAAAAAAACTAACATGGTTATTATCAAAAATTAGAGGAGTATGCTGGGACTTCCCTGGTGGTCCAAGGGTTAGGAATCCGCCTCCCAATGCATGGGGTGCAGGTTCAATCCTCATCAGGGAACTAAGATTCCATACGCCACAACTACAGAGCCCACACCAGAACAAAGGCCCTATGCAGCCATACATAAATAAATATATATATTTTTTTAATTAGATAAGTGTTGTTGTGAGTTAAACCCTCATCTTTCATTACAGAACTCAAATGTCCTAATCTGATTAAACAAGAAATGGCAATACTGTACTGTTACTTAGTTTTACAACAATATTAAAAGCTAAAAAGATAACCTCGAGAGAAGTAAAAACACAGACACTTAAAAAGGGTTACCTCTTTGGTAAAAAGGATTACTTCTGTGAAAGGGAGCCAACAGTGGGAATGGACTCTGATTTTTATTTTAAGTTGTTTTTAAAATAATCTATGCATTTATATTTCTCTGTTAAAAGTATTTAACAGACCTCATCAAAATTAAAAACATGCTCCATGAAAAAAAACCTCTTAATGAAAAGACAAGCCAGAGAGAAAAAAATATTTGCAAACCACATATCCTACCAAGAACTAGTACACAGAATATAAGAATTCTCAAAACACAAAATAAAACCCAATTACAAAACAGGCAAAAGGTATGAGCAGACATTTCCTTGAAGAGGATGTACAGATGCAAAGAAGCATGTGAAAAGATGTTCAACATCATTAGCCACTACGGAAACGCAAATTAAAACCACAATGAGGGCTTCCCTCGTGGCTCAGTGGTAAAGAATCTACCTGCCAATGCCGGAGTGAAGTTGCTCAGTCGGGTCCGACTCTTTGTGACCCCATGGACTGTAGCCTATCAGGCTCCTCTGTCCATGGGATTTTCCAGGCAAGACTGCTGAAGTAGATTGCCATTTCCTTCTCCAGGGGATCTTCCCGACCCAGGAATTGAACCCAGGTCTCCTGCATTGCAGGCAGACGCTTTACTGTCTGAGCCACCAGGGAAGCCCAGGTTCAATCCCTGATCCGGGAAGATCCCACGTGCCTCAGAGCAACTAATGCCCTGTGCCACAACTACTGAGCCTGTGCTCTAGAGCTCTGGAACCACAACTACTGAAGCCTGCGCGCCTAGAGTCCAGGCTCTGCAACGAGAAGCCCACTCACCGCAACTAGAGAAAAGCCTGCACAGCAACAAAGACCCAGCACAGCCAAAAATACGTAAATAAATAAAATTGTTTAAAAAAACAAACACACACACAAGGAGAGATCACCACACACTATCAGAATGGCTAAAAGAGTGACAACACCAAATGCTGGTGAGAATGGACAGAAACTGGATGTCTCATACACTGCCAGTGGGACTGTAAAATGATACGACCACTCTAGAAAACAGATCAGCATTTTCTTAAAACAAAAACAAAAACAAACTAAACGTGCAACTACCATGTGACCTAGCAACTGTCCCCCTGGCTAGTTATCCTAGAGATATGAAAACTTATAAAAACCAGTAGGCAAATGTTCATAGCAGCTTTATTTATGCTAGCCAAAAAGTAAAATCAACCCAGATTTCCTTCAATGGGTAAATGGTTAAACAAATTGTGGTACATCCATACCATGGAACACTACTCAGCAATAAAACAAACCACTGATACATGCAACAACTCAGATAGATCTCTAGTACGTAGTTTGAAAAAATCCAACCTTCAAAGATTATATAGTATATGATCTTATTTATTTTAAGTGAGGAAAGTTTACCAATAGAGGAGGGTCTTTAATTTTTTTTGGCTGCTCCTTGCAGCACGTAGGATCTCAGTTTCCAGACCAGAGATCAAACTTGTAGCCCCAGGATTGAAAGCACGGAGTTTTAACCGCTGGACCACCAGGGAAATCCCGAGGATGGTGCTAATTACTGGTTGCCAGGGGTTCAAGTGCAGGTGAAGGGGATGGATGTGGTTGTAAAAGGGCAACACTAGAGCTCCTTGAAGTGTTGGAACTGTTAGCATCTTGGTCACAGTGGTGGATAAACCTACACATACAATTGAGCAGTATAAAAATTATACACACATGAGTACAAGTAGAACTAGAGAACTCTGGATAATTTCATTGAATTTTAGCAATCCTGATATTCTGGTTGTGAAATTATACTATAGTTCTACAAAATGGTACCACTGGGGAAAACTGGGAAAAGTATACAAAAAAAATCTCTGCACTATTTCTTACAAAAGCACGTGAATCTATACTCATCCTGGGAATTCTCTGGCGGTCCAATGGCTATGACTCCACACTCCCAATGCAGCGGACCCAGGTCCACTCCTCGGTCCCACAAGCTGCAACTGAGAGCTTGCACACCACAACTAAAGATCCCGCACACCACCACAAAGATCGAAGATCCTGCGTGCCACAGCCCTGACGCAACCAACACCCAGCGTGCCCGAATAAATAAAAATAAATATTCATCATCATCTCAATTTTTTAAGCGTTTAACAGAAATAAAAATATATTCGGCATATTTTACAACGCTTCATGTTTTGGACCAAAGGCTTACATCAGCAAGACAACAGATAAAGAGAGGAAGATCTTTTGGAATTTTATGATGTATAAAACTCACAAGCAGCTTTTCAAAATGTCTGCTGTAACGAATAAAGACAACATAAAGAGATCAGTACACATGTGTTTTCTAGAGCTTTCATTCTTCTGTAATCAACCCCACATTCTTTGCAGTTTCGTGGCCTTTTCACATGCTGTTCCGTGTGTCTGGAAAGTTCCTCCTCCCACATGCCACACTTCTCCCCATCCCTTCAACTATGCCTAACAAATTTGTATTTATAATTTACATCATATTCTCAAAAAGGTTTTCCCTTATCCCCCAGATTAGGTCATATATCCTATTTTTTCCCTCTTTACAATGATCACAATTTCCACTGAATAACTATTTATGTAATTATTCAACATATGTCTCTCCTATTAAAGTGTAAGCTCTATGATAGCAAAGATGATTTACAACACCCGCCACAGTGCTTGCACGTTTACTGAATGTAAGCATTCAAGTTTTTTTTTTTTTTAAGAAAAAGCAACATGTTCATGCAAAAAGGGAAAAGAAGTAGCATGAGAATTCTCAAAACAGTACCATCCATTTATAACAACGGGTACGCACGCATTCTGTCCCCAGTGGTTCAAACCCGGGTCCTGAGCCACAAAAACATAGATAAGCCTGGCACGTGGATCCTAAAGAGGTATCAGAAAAACTTAAACGCCTACAAAAAGCAAAGAAAGGTAACATAAATGACTGAAGTGGTTGGGTTTAAGAACAAAAGCACAAACCCTAGGAAAATGAAAAAAAAAGAACAGCTGGCCTCAGTGTCCAGGTACAACAGTGAGTTACAGGCACTATGACAGACCACAGCACTCATGTCCCATCTAAGCAGAGATTGGCTGCTACTCACAGCTCTAGCCAACTGTTGCCAATAATACAGCAGTTGCATTACTTCTGAACTAGTAATCCCAGAAACAGGAAACTTAAGTTCCATGTGAAATGTCTCTATTTTTAAATTCTATCAATTAATTCAAATGTATTTTAACAACCATGTATGGCCCAACTAGAACCCACCTGCAGGCCAAAGTAACTCCACCAATTTACAGATTGTTCTAAAGTGTCCAATTGATGATTTGAGAGAAAAATTTTAAGTGCAAACACAGAGTATTAAATAGAAAACATACACACAAAAAAAATATTTATTTTTGAGATAAAAATCATAGTCTTTCACCCCAAACTAACATTCTCCTAACAACCTCCCTTTTCTATTCCGCCACTCTAAGACTCTTGCCTTCTTCCTTGATCTTAGAAGAATTTGGGCGCTGAATAATCATAAAGAAAGAGAGGCACTTGAGTTACAAGGACTCAAAACCCAGGTCTGCCACTTACTAGCAATGTATTCTAGTGTAAGGTTTTTAACTTTTTTGCCTGTCACTCCCCCCTACTAAGTAACATGAATGATTGAAGTGGTTGGGTCTAAGAACAAAAGCACTAAGTAACAGAAGTAATGTAATGTGTTCATTATACAGCTTCTTTAAGGATGAAATTAAATGGCAGTATATATCAAACAACCGATCTAGTACCTAACAGAGAGGATAAATTCACAAATGGGCAATGTTAAAGATTTACAAGAGACAAAGTAAAAAGTGAATACTGTTAAGAGTATGAATTAAACATTCTGGGTCTAAAACTGGTGAAGATTCTTTGGTTGGTAGGTAGAAACCATGCCTAACTTTTGATAATATATCTTAATATTTTTTATTTTTCCTATTAATAAGTCATATCCAAGCTAAGAATGAGGAATTCTTATTTTGTTTCACATGCACAAGACAGATCACAATTTGAATAATATAGGTGCAAAAAAGTTGCTACCTTCACAAAAGAGATTCCAGCTTAAGTACCAATAGAATGCTAGTTAAAACAATCCTCACATCAAATTTCCTGCTCCACAAAAATAAATCCTTTTATCCTTAGGGCAAGACAACAGGCACAGATAAAAGAACTGATCCATTAATACATTTAAATAAATTCCTCCGAACACTAATATACCTGCTTTTCCTATTTGGCTGAGGTAACTGTTCAATGACCTGACTGATGGAACCACGTGTGTCCAAATGAGAAGAATCCATAGAGTCTGAAAAAAATAACTGGATATTAGCACAAAAGGCATTTACCATCAAAGTTTAATACAAATTCAGGAATGTGGACAATACCAATCTAATCAGCTGTATTAGAAAACCAACCTTTCGCATACCTACTACACACCAGACATTGTGCTAGACTTCCTTACATACCTCACCACAATTACATAATATTTAAATCTACCCAACTCCAATAAGAGCACCCTTGCAAAGGAGTCTCACCTGCGGCTTTGTTTTCTTTCCGATGCTCATTGAAGCCACTATTATTGTCTCCTTGTTCTTCTTCAGCCGTTTGCTCGGTATTGGACTCAACATCCTAAAAAATATACATGCACAATATACCCACTATATATGAGATAATCCAAAATGAGATATATTTTTGTGAAAATACAGATTTCACTTTCCAACCAACTTTACTCAAAGATAGTGATCTCCTAAGTACTTACCTTTGCAGGCTGGTCTAGATTAGGGGTGGGGTGGGTTGGGAATCTACTCAATCATTTCCAAGCAATCACTCACTCACCAATACAGGGTTCTCTTTGTGTGTCTGAAGATTAGGCAGGTGTCGAGCTAGCACACTGAAGTGAGAACCAGAATCATCTTCTAGAACCTGGCTTTCAGGCTGAGAATCTTCAATTATCAGGCAAGGAGTGTCTTGCTGAGAGAAATCTGAATCCAACTGACTTCCAGTAGGGTCCATCTGCTCCCCTGGAATGGAATAACAAAAGATCAGTTCCGTGTAACCTACTAGCCTTCCTCACGCAGTCTGAGCTTAAAATAATGAGGCAGTTAAGTACGAGACTTGGAAAGGGGGACGAGTGTAGGACTCTTCCTATTACAACACTGTACCTAAGCACTTTCTTGTCATACCTGCCACGGCCCGATTTCCTCCTGCTTATAATCAGCCTGCCTATCCTTCTCTCCCCTTCCATCACCTTCGCGTAGACACCCTTTCCCCTCCTTCCTAACCTCTACTCTCCCCGCCCCTTTTTTCCATCCCCCACAACTCTCCCTACGTCCTTCAGGCGCCTCTACCGCTCCCCAAAAAGCATCTTTGGAAAACCTCTGATCGTCTGAACCCCTACAGCCGTTCCTGCTTCCTCACGACCACCCGGGTCTTCCTAGCGAGTGCTACCCCACCCCCTCCTTGGGGCCCTCCAACCCTTCCCCCGTCACCGCCGCCATGCTTGCCACCCCGCCCCCTCCGGTTTGCCACCCCTTCAGACGCGAAGCCCAAGCCCTCAGAGCCGACTACTCCCCCACTTTTCCCCACACGGTACCAGGCATCCCGGCGGGAGGTCCCTCGCGCTCGTCCTAGAGGTTTCCGCACGCTCCCCAGGTCCCTCCAGCTCTATCCCCAGGTCGCCGCTGTAGCCACCGCCGCCACCGGCCGCGAACTCCCCCTTTCCCGTCGCGTCACGCAGCATCGGCTCGCTCATTCGCTGCTGCTGCCCGCCACTCAAGAAAGGCTGTGGGTAACTGGCGACTGAGTCGGGGTGCCCCGCCCCACGTAAGAAAAAGGAACACGGCGGCGTGTTTCCATGGCAGCCTGGACTTTGCAGGCCCTCCCTCTAGTATAGCTGGAGAATGACAGTATCCTTGAACCGAAGGGACCTTGAGAGGGCATGAAATATAGTCCCCTGCCTTTCCAGGACGGTTGTCTGTACCACTCCTCAGACATAAGAGAAAAGACAATTTTTTTTGTTGTTCAAGCACCATAAGGCCCTACTCTCACCCTCTTCCGTGGAAAAGGTTTCCTGGCTTTCTAATAAAAGGGCAAAGAAGGAAGACTAGAATTTCAGAGCTGGAGAAACTGAAGAGAGAGAGGACTCCGGGGTTTGCCAGGTCAACCAGGATTCCCTTCTTAGGCCTCTACTTGAATTCAAGGGCACACATTAAATACGTCTTCGCCAGTTCTTAATTTTTTTTTTTCTATTTACATTGGCAGAGGGCCCTCGTAAGCCATATTTTCCCCCCATTGCCCTTTCCAGTCTGGGACGTAGTTCAAGCTTCACGTTTGCGTATCGGTGACCTATCTTTTGTGGAATTGCAGCCTACACAGACCATGGCCCCAGACATTTTTTGCACCTCCATTTGAGATAACTGAGCACAGTAACTGTCGGTGGTGAAGAAAACAGCTGCTGCCCTTTAACTAAATGACCTCAAAGATCCCTCCAAGCCCTGAGAGTCTATTATCCTAATTATGGTGCCAGGGTCTTATAGAGGGTGTGGCAGCTGTGACTTGTATTATTGAAGGAGGTCCCATGAGGAATATATTGTTTTGGGGAGGGTATTTTTGTTTTTTGTTTTTAATTTAAAAGGTGGCTGGATCTGAGATGGAATTCTAGCCAGAGCATCTGTCAATAGGGAAAGCACCCAGCACCCTGCCAGGTATATACATAGTAGGTATTCAATAGGAAGTAGTTTTCTCTCTCTCTACCCCAGACTTAGAATGACTTAAGCACAGTCCAACCATGATTCTCTAATTCTGGAAAATACCCAACACTTGATATAGGCTAAGCTGAAGTGGAGCTTCGTATCAACCAATCGTCTCCCTCCTGTTATAAATTACATTGATCGTATTTTCCAAACAAAAATCAAAGCATGTCATCTGAGTATATGTTACTTGTGGGAACAAAAGGACAGACTCTTTGTAATGAAACTGTCCTGAAAAATCTAGAATCTACTGTTGCTATAACTATAATATAATTAGGGTCCCCAGAATGTTTTATTAGTGGAACAAAAATGGAAAGGAGCATACAGAGACATATCTCACTTCTTAATCCTCAAATCCTTTATAACTGACTCTTGTCTTCCCTCCTACTCCTAGTGTAGCAGAAGACCAGTGACCAAATAAATGCAGTCCTACAAGAACCAGGTAAGGTCAATATTGACTACACTAGATAGACAAAGTGAATCCATCTGCTTGATTTGAGAGGACACAAACAATCATGTCCTGTTGTATGCAAATTTTGACCTTGATTCCCATAAAAATTCTCCATAGTCACTATATTTTGGGTCTTTTCTGTCCTGCTGTTGCATCTTCCATCTCCAAGCAGGACCTAAATAGGTAGACTTTCTTGATTATTTGACAAACAACTGTATGTGTTTATCAAAACTTACAAAACTGTACTAAAAAGGGTAAATTAAACTTCAATAAGCATGGCTTCTCAGGTGACCCAGTGGTAAAGAATTTGCCTGCCAATGAAGGAGATGCAAGAGATATGGGTGTGATCCCTGGAGAAGGAAATGGAACCCCACTCCAGTATTCTTGCCTATAAAATTCCATGAACAAGGAGCCTCCTGGGCTACACCCCATGTGGTTGCAAAGAGTCTAACACAACTGAGCACAAACATGGCTAAAAATAGATAAATAAATGAGCCTGAGCCATTCCCATTACTAAATAAAACAAGAGCTTTTTTAAAAAAGAACTGTGAATTCCTTGTTAAGCAGGAAGATAATTAAATTAATCATTAAATTGCCCAAACAGATCAGAAAATGCAGGCAGGATGATTACCCACTGAGGCTGTGACTGATCACAGTTAGGTGAGCCAAAGGCCTTTATTGACTCTTAGGACCATCAGCATATCTGCCTGTCTACAGGTACATCTTTACCCAAGCTACCCCCAAGAAATCTAATCTACTAAAGTTCTCCCAGACAAGAAAATTCCATCAAACCCCATGTTAGCTCACTTTGAAGTTTAACAAACCTCATTGTCAGAAATTTTTCTTGTAATCATCTAATCTAAATTCTTTATTCTAGAACTTGGAGCCATTTTCACTCATATTGTCCTTAATTGGTAATTTTAAAACCTGAACAAATTCTCCTAAGACTAGGATCATCTTAGCTGTCCCAATAATTCTATCAATCAAACAATGAACATAAATGCTACATAATGAGCTCGATAGTCTTTTCCTGAGGTCTCCTCACAGACTTCTCTAAGCAAAAGAACCCTAGATGGTTTAATCCTACCTCACAGACACTATTCACCAGCCTTTATATTTGTTTCATGGTTTTCCCTGAAGCTCAGCGGCAAAGAACTTTACTGAAGATGAGTAAATTTAATGATAAACTAAAACATATCCCTTTTAAGCTGCAATATTAAATTATTACAAACTTACATTTAACATGTAATTGATTCTGACCTCTAGGCTGTTTTCTGTTGCACGTGGACCTATACAATCATACCCAGGCATAGACCAATAATATTGATATAATTAATAACTGTATTACATTTTTACTGTGTGTCAGGTATGTGCTCTGTTTTACATTCACTATCTCACCTAAAAGCTTCGTAACTCTGAGGGTTACAGATGAGGACACTCAAAATTAGAGAGATAACATAATTTGCACGATGTCTCACAATCTGTGAGAACCCAGTCTAACTGCAGAGGTTTTATATATCTGATTTACATATATATATTTTATATATATGTCTGATTTATATATACATGATTGAGGAGGAAAATTAACAGAGAAATGGCAAAAGAGTTGATATAAAACTTTTTCATTTTAGAATGTATTTTTGAGTACTAAATATGGGTGTCCCTAGTGTCCTAGAAATTCATAATTAAAATAATATGAAGAGAAAAATAATATGGAGAAAAATGAAAAGTTGTCAACTCCTCACCCTTATGAAGAAATTAAGTCAACAAAGAGGTGATGATCAAAATGTGAAAGCAAAGTGCCTAAAGTAGTCAATAATTGCCTCTGATATATTAACTTCTTAACAGCAGGCTGATATGCTTAGTAGGGCCCTGCAACCCCTGCAGTGGAAGCAATCTTAACTGGTCTGTATCATCTCTACAGAAAGTCTTCCTGTTAATTTTAAGGAAGGTTTTTTTTTTTTTTAAGTTTAGACCAGCAGAAAAGTTACAAAAAGAGTATAATTGAAAAATAACAGTATACTGATCTCTCATAAACCCTTTCACCTAGATTCACATTTTGTAAATATTTTGCCACATGGCTCCTATTTATTTTTTTAATTGTTAAAATATGCATAGCATGAAATTTACCACTTTAACCACTTTTAAAGGTATAGTTTAGTGACATTAAGTACACTGATGTACAACCATCACCACCATCCATCTCCAGAACTTCTTTAGCCTCCCAAACTGAAACTCTTATCCATCCAACACTTATTTCCCCCTTCCCCTCTCCCTCCAGCCCTTGGCAACCACCATTCTACTTTCTGTCTCTATGAATCTGACTACTCTAGATACCTCATACAAATGGAATCATACAATATTTGTCTTTTTCTGTCTTATTTCACTTAGCAAAATATCCTCAATGTATATCCATGTTGTAATTTTAATAGCAGGTGTTAGAATTTCCTTCCTTCTTAAGCCTGAATAATATTCCATTGTAGGTATGTATCACATTTTATCTTCCTTGTTCATTTTAAGCCACTTTTCAAACTTTTCCAGAACTCCAACTTTGCCACACCCAAGTACAGATGATGCCCTGAAGGCATATTAGCAGACTCTCACCAAGGCAGCCACCTCTTCCAGGTTGCTTAATTTTCCCGCTGACCAGTTAGCTGTAGGCCCTCTTACTGGCCTGAGTCTCTCAAACACACAATATTAAGCACACTTGTGACTTCAGAATTAGCTGCAATTTCCTCCCTTCCACCTTTTCAAATGTTTAACCCAAAATGCTTAATTCCACCAGAAGCTGCTTACCTGGAAACAGAGAGGTAGCTGTGGGAAACAGGAAGCTGTGGGATGAGGGGGGAACGAAATGGAATCCTCGCCTACTTGAACACTGACAGAGCTTGCCATGCTCCCTTCTCTGGCCTATTCCCTCTCCTTATAGAAGTATTCAAATCACCACATCCTGGAAGCACCTCCCCTCTACTCTTCTATCAAGCTCCAGACTTTTCTTCTCTCCTTTCCCTCCAAATTCCACTTTCACCATACTTATGACTCCATAATCCTTTACAATCTGGGTTTAATTCCCACAGATCTAGTGCCTGGAACAAAGCAGTTACTCTAAAACTGTGAATAACTGATTCTGAAATTTTCTTGTCAAGTCACCTCATTAGCTTTGGTCTCTATCATGTTTGATGGTGTTGCTGATTCCCTCCTCTTTAAAATTCTCATCCTGTAAACAACCTAAATGCAAACTAACAATGGATGGATGGATAATTTTAAAAAAAAAGTGAGGTAGACAGAGAGAGAGAATGGAGTACTACTCAGCCATTAAAGAAAAGATGCAATCTTGCCATTTAAGACTACATGGATAGACCTTGAGGGTATTATGATAAGTGAAGTAAGTCAGATGAAGAAAGACAAATACCATATGATTTTAGTCATATGTGGGATAAATAAAAAATAAGTGAACAAATGAACAAATCAAACAAACATGTAAATACAGAGAACAGAATAGTGGTCACCACAGGGGAAGGGATTGGGTGAAGACAGAGTGGCTAAGAGGATCAACTCTATAATGATAGATGGAAACTAGCTTCCCTGGTGGCTCAGACGGTGAAGAATCTGCCTGCAATGCAGGAGACCTGGGTTCGATCCCTGGGTTGGGAAGATCCCCTGGAGGAGGCCATGGCAACCCACTTCAGTATTCTTGCCTGGAGAATCGCCATGGACAGAGGAGCCCAGGAAATAGTCTCTATTCATGGGATTTCCCAGACAAGAATACTGGAGTGGGTTGCCATGCCCTCCTCCAGGGGATCTTTCCAACCCAGGGATTGAACCCAGGTCTTTCACACTGCAGGCAGATTCTTTACTGTCTGAGCCACCAGGGAAGCACAAATTAACTATTTTCAAAAGCAAGTTACTGTAGCAAAAACCGAAGCCCCAAAATGGAAGAATGCTAAATGCTGTCTTATCCTAAAGAGCTCAATAACTATGGTGAAGTGAAGTGAAGTCGCTCAGTCGTGTCTGACTCTTTGCGACCCCGTGGACTGTAGCCCACCAGGTTCCTCCATCCATGGGATTCTCCAGGCAAGAATACTGGAGTAGGTTGCCATTTCCTTCTCCAGGGGATCTTCCCAACCCAGGGATCGAACCCAGGTCTCCAGCATTGCAGGCAGACACTTTAACCTCTGAACTACCAGGGAAGCCCATCAATAACTATAGGACACAATAAAAGTGCTTTCAAAAGAAAAAATTTTAGTCATGTGGTTATAATGAAGATTTAGTGA
Source organism: Capricornis sumatraensis (assembly GCF_032405125.1). Lineage (NCBI taxonomy): Eukaryota > Metazoa > Chordata > Mammalia > Artiodactyla > Bovidae > Capricornis > Capricornis sumatraensis. Next base: position 62,316,555 of record NC_091087.1, read on the forward strand.
GCATTTACTGTATTCTAGGAGCCTGGCAGGCTATGATCCATGGGGTTGCAAAGAGTCAGACACGACTGAAGCAACTTAGCACACACACATAAGCTCTGTTTATTCTCACTCCTTGCTTTATCTCATCCAGTCTCATAGTGTAACTACCATTTATATACCAATGACTCCCAAGTTTATATCTCCAGCCCAGACCTCTTTCCCAAATCCTGAACCTACACCTAACAGCCTAGTCAATATCTCCATTTAGATTCCAATTGACTCTACATGCTTAAACTGAATGCTTAAACTCGACATGCTTAAAACTGAATTCATCGTTGATGACATTTGGGTTGCTTCCATGTCTTTACTATTGTACATAGTGCAGCAGTGAACATTGAGGTGCATGTGTCTTTTTGAATTATAGTTTTGTGCAGATATATGCCCAGGAGTGAGACTGCAGGATCATATGGCAACTCTACTTTTAGTTTTTTGAGGAAACTCCATACTGTTTTTCATAGTGGCTTCCACACTTTACATTTCCACCAACAGTGTAGGAGGGTTCCCTTTTCTCCACGCCCTCTCCAGCAATAAATGCCCAATCTTTTCAACTATATCCCCACCCACTTATGCCCAAATGATCATTTATAAGAAAATCCCAGATATCATAAAATTTCATGCATAAATATTTGTATGTGTTACAGAGAATCTTTTAAACATAACAACATAATTAACACACCCAAAGAAAATTAACAGTAATTTTTTAATGTTATCAAATATATAGTGTTTAAGTTTCTCCAATTGTCTCATAATTTTTTTTTTACAATTCCAAGCAAGATTTGTACATTGCATTTGGATGACACTACCTTAGGCCTCTTTTAATCTGTATGTTTTTCTCTTTCTTATTTCCTGCAATTTATTTGTTGATGAAACCATATCATTTGTTCTGTAAACTTTCCAACTTCATGGATTTTTCTTAATCCCTGTGATGTCATTTACAGTCTTTTTTCTTTTTTATAAATGGGCAGAGAGGTATGCCTGTTCATATTTATGTTCCTTCTTTGGCAAGAATAACTGGTATTATAAACTTCCTATTGCATCTCATCAAGAAGTATATATTAATAACATTTGGTTTAATGTATTTTTGTTCTGTTACAATTGACCATCAGGTTCAAATATTACCACCCTTTTAGGATAGTTTAACAGTCATTGATAATTATAACCAAGGTGAATTATTTCACTAGGAGCTGTAAAAAAGTGATATTCTAATATTAACATACTACCTTCATTTATTAGCTGGAATTCTTCTATAATAAGAACGTATAGAATAGTCAAGTATTTGAACATTTAGAATAGTCAAGTATTTGATTAGTGAGGGAAAGGCAGGGCTTCCCTCATAGCTTAGTTGATAAAGAATCTGCCTGCAATGCAGGAGACCCCGGTTTGATTCCTGGATCAGGAAGATTCCCTGGAAAAGGGATAGGATACCTGCTCCAGTATTCTGAGGCTTCTCTTATGGCTCAGCTGGTAAAGAATCTGCCCACAATGTGGGAGACCTGAGTTCGATCCCTCGGTTGGGAAGATCCCCTGGAGAAGGGAAAGGCTACCTACTCTAGTACTTTGGCCTGGAGAATTCCATGGACTGTATAGTCCATGGGGTCACAAAGAGTCAGACATGACTGAGCAACTCACTTCACTTCAGGGAAAGGCAGGACGAATGTTTCTTTCCTTTGATTTACTAAATAGTAAGTTGAGATTCTTCATATAACACAGAATAGTTCTCTAAATAATGGGGTTCTCCAGCATATCCCAAAGATTACTTCAGAGAGTTTTGTTTTTAGTATCACTATGAACTGTGGGTTTTAACACATTTGGTGTGCTTCAAACCACTACAATTATTGTTCATTTTGAAATGCATACTGTCCCATCTATGGACCGTGTAAGTCCTCTCAGATTAGCTCCGAAATTCTTTTGACATGATTTCAGTACTCTTGGATGGCTTTGTTGCTTTCTGGTATAACAAGATGTTCCAGGTTCACCTTGTTTATTTCCTGCCACAAATCTAGAATAGGATGTTTCTCTAAGAAGCCTTGGATCATTTAGTAAATGGTATTTAAAGACTACAATTTGGATAGTTGGAATACTTACTGCTACTGAGTTGATCATTGTTTGGCTTTATCTAACTAAATCTTAGGGTTTCAGGGATTTTATCAACTCTTTTGATTCTATATCTGTATCTCTTTTTAGCATAATCAACAACTTGATTACTAATAACATTCAGTTCAGTTCAGTTCAGTCGCTCAGTTGGATCCGACTCTTTGCGACCCCATGAATCACAGCATGCCAGGCCTCCCTGTCCATCACCAACTCCTGGAGTTCACTCAAACTCACTTTCATCGAGTCGGTGATGCGATCCAGCCATCTCATCCTCGGTCGTCCCCTTCTCCTCCTGCCCCCAGTCCCTCCCAGCATCAGAGTCTTTTTCAATGAGTCAACTCTTCGCATGAGGTGGCCAAAGTACTGGAGTCTCAGCTTTAGCATCATTCCTTCCAAACAAATCCCAGGGCTGATCTCCTTCAGAATGGACTGGTTGGATCTCCTTGCAGTCCAAGGGACTCTCAAGAGTCTTCTCCAACACCATAGTTCAAAAGCATCAATTCTTTGGTGCTCCGCTTTCTTCACAGTCCAACTCTCACATCCATACACGACCACTGGAAAAACCATAGCCCTGACTAGACGGACCTTTGTTGCCAAAGTAATGTCTCTGCTTTTCAATATGGTATCTAGGTTGGCCATACCTTTCCTTCCAAAGAGTAAGCGTCTTTTAATTTCATGGCTGCAATCACCATCTGCAGTGATTTTGGAGCCCCAAAAAATAAAGTCTGACACTGTTTCTACTGTTTCCCCATCTATTTCCCGTGAAGTGATGGGACCGGATGCCATGATCTTCGTTTTCTGAATGTTGAGCTTTAGGCCAACTTTTTCACTCTCCACTTTCACTTCCATCAAGAGGCTTTTTAGTTCTTCTTCACTTTCTGCCATAAGGGTGGTGTCATCTGCATATCTGAGGTTACTGATATTTTCCCTGGCAATCTTGATTCCAGCTTGTGCTTCTTCCAGCCCAGTGTTTCTCATGATGTACTCTGCATAGAAGTTAAACAAGCAGGGTGACAATACACAGCCTTGACGTACTCCTTTTCCTATTTGGAACCAGTCTGTTGTTCTATGTCCAGTTCTAACTGTTGCTTCCTGACCTGCATGTAGGTTTCCCAAGAGGCAGGTTAGGTGTTCTGGTATTCCCATCTCTTGAAGAATTTCCCACATTAGCACAATTTATTTTATTCCATTACATATATAAAACTGTTTCCAAAAAACTCCCAATATTATTACTAATAAGATGACTAATAAAAAAAGGTTAACATTTTTGCAGTGTATTTCTTTCCTTAGGGTATATCCCATAAAAATGTATACTTAAGATATATGCTACAACATGGATGAATCCTGAGGACATTATGCTAAGTGACATAAGACACTCACAAAAAAACAAAATACTGTGTGATTCCACTTATACAAGGCATTTAGAATAGTCAAAATCAGAGACACAGAAAGTCAAACAGTGGTTATACAGTGGAAGTGAGAAATAGATTTAATAGATCTGATAGATAGAGTGCCTGATGAACTATGGAATGAGGTTCGTGACACTGTACAGGAGACAGGGATCAAGACCATTCCCATGGAAAAGAAATGCAAAAAAGCAAAATAGCTGTCTGGGGAAGCCTTACAAATAGCTGTGAAAAGAAGAGAAGTGAAAAACCAAGGAGAAAAGGAAAGATATAAGCATCTGAATGCAGAGTTTCAAAGAATAGCAAGAAGAGATAAGAAAACCTTCTTCACCGATCAATGCAAAGAAATAGAGGAAAAGAACAGAATGAGAAAGATTAGAGATCTCTTCAAGAAAATTAGAGATACCAAGGGAACATGTCATGCAAAGATGGGCTCGATAAAGGACAGAAATGATATGGACCTAAGAGAAGCAGAAGATATTAAGAAGAGGTGGCAAGAATACACAGAAGAACTGTACAAAAAAGATCTTCATGACCCAGATAATCACGATGGTGTGATCACTCATCTAGAGCCAGACATCCTGAAATGTGAAGTCAAGTGGGCCTTAGAAAGCATCACTACGAACAAAGCTAGTGGAGGTGATGGAATTCCAGTAGAGCTATTTCAAATCCTGAAAGATGATGCTGTGAAAGTGCTGCACTCAATATGCCAGCAAATTTGGAAAACTCAGCAGTGGCCACAGGACTGGGAAAGGTCAGTTTTCATTCCAATCCCAAAGAAAGGAAATGCCAAAGAATGCTCAAACTACCGCACAATTGCACTCATCTCACGTGCTAGTAAAGTAATGCTCAAAATTCTCCAAGTCAGGCTTCAGCAATATGTGAACCATGAACTTCCAGATGTTCTAGCTGGTTTTAGGAAAGGCAGAGGAACCAGAGAGCAAATTGCCAACATCCGCTGGATCATGGAAAAAGCAAGAGAGTTCCAGAAAAACATCTATTTCTGCTTTATTGACTATGCCAAAGCCTTTGACTGTGTGGATCACAATAAACTGTGGAAAATTCTTCAAGAGATGGGAATACCAGACCACCTAACCTGCCTCTTGAGAAATCTGTATGCAGGCCAGGAAGCAACAGAACTGGACATGGAACAATAGACTGGTTCCAAATAGGAAAAGGAGTACGTCAAGGCTGTATATTGTCACCCTGCTTGTTTAACTTATATGCAAAGTACATCATGAGAAACACTGGACTGGAAGAAACACAAGCTGGAATCAAGATTGCCGGGAGAAATATCAATAACCTCACATATGCAGATGACACCACCCTTATGGCAGAAAGTGAAGAGGAACTAAAAAGCCTCTTGATGAAAGTGAAAGCGGAGAGTGAAAAAGTTGGCTTAAAGCTCAACATTCAGAAAATGAAGATCGTGGCATCCCGTCCTATCACTCCATGGGAAATAGATGGGGAAACAGTGGAAACAGTGTCAGACTTTATTTTGGGGGCTCCAAAATCACTGTAGATGGTGACTGCAGCCATGAAATTAAAAGACGCTTACTCCTTGGAAGAAAGGTTATGAACAACCTAGATAGCATATTCAAAAGCAGAGACATTACTTTGCCGACTAAGGTCCGTCTAGTCAAGGCTATGGTTTTTCCAGTAGTCATGTATGGATGTGAGAGTTGGACTGTAAAGAAGGCTGAGCGCCGAAGAATTGATGCTTTTGAACTGTGGTGTTGGAGAAGACTCTTGAGAGTCCCTTGGACTGCAAGGAGATCCAACCAGTCCATTCTGAAGGAGATCAACCCTGGGATTTCTTTGGAAGGAATGATGCTAAAGCTGAAACTCCAGTACTTTGGCCACCTCATGCGAAGAGTTGACTCATTGGAAAAGACTCTGATGCTGGGAGGGATTGGGGGCAGGAGAAAGGGACGACAGAGGATGAGATGGCTGGATGGCATCACGGACTCGATGGACACGACTCTGAGTGAACTCCAGGAGTTGGTGATGGACAGGGAGGCCTGGCATGCTGCGATTCATGGGGTTGCAAAGAGTTGGACACGACTGAGTGACTGAACTGAACTGAACTGAACTGAGGGGGTATGGAGGAGAATTGGGAGTTATTATTTAATGAGTATATTGAGTTTCAGTTTTACAAGATAAAAAGAAGTATGGAGGCTATGGCCATACCCTCCTGAGTGTGCCTGATCTCATCTGATTCAGAACCTAAGCAGGGTTGGATCTGGTTAACATATGGATGGGAGAATACCTGGGACTACTGACTACTGTAGGTTTAAAAAAGAGGTGGGGCTATGGAGATGGATGATGGTGATAGTTCCACAACATTATGAACATATTTAATATCACTGAACTATACAATTAAAATGATTAAAATAGTAAATTCTACATGTATTTTACCACAATAAAAATTTTTGAAAAAACATGCAGTTAAAAACTACCATATTTTAAAGTCATCTGAAAGAATTCCACCAATTTAATACAGAGGTTAATTTATTTCACTTTGATTTTTATTTTTAGTGACTTCTTTATGAGGTAAAATTTAAATACAGTGAAATGCAAAGCTCTTTGTTTTTGCAAAGCTCTTAGTTGTATAATTTGATGTGTTTTGATAAACATATATATCTATTAAACTTACATAACAAAAGATATAAAAATATCTTCCTTACTCCAGAGAGTTTTCTCGTGGCAAATATATTCTAATTTCTATCACTATGTATTAGTTTCGCCTGCTCAACAATTTTACATAAAGGTAATCATACAGGGAAGGGCTCCCCTGGTGGCTCAGACTGTAAAGAATCCACCTGCAATGTGGGAGACCTGGGTTCAATCCCTGGGTTGGGAAGATCCCCTGGAGGAGGGCATGGCAACCCACTCCAGTATTCTTGCTTGGAGGATGCCCATGGACAGAGGAGATGCCTAGCAGGCGACAGTCCAGGGGGTTGCAAAGAGTCGGACACGGCTGAGAGACTAATCAAACAATCACACAGCATGTGGTCTCTTGCATGCATCTTCTTTGCTCAATACACCATATCTGAGATTCATACGTATTGCTGCACAAATCCGCTCTGCAGTATTCTACTGTATACATGTTCCACAATTTATCAATTTGCCTGTTGATGGATCTTTGGGTCATTTGGACCATTATAAATAAAGCTCCTATGAACATTCATAAATAAGTCTTTTTGGGAACATACATTTTCATTTCTCTTGGGCTGATATCCAGGAGTGGAACGGTTGCAGTTAAACAAACAGCATTTCTTTAACTTTTAAGAGAGAAATGACAAACAGCTTTCCAAAATGGTTGTATAATTTTATACTCCCACTAACAACATATCAGAGTTTCAGGTGCTGCACGTTCTCACTAATGTTTGGTATAGGTAATGTGAAGTGGTATCTCTCTGTGTTTTTCAGTAAATTTTATATATTATTTATTCTTTTTCCTTATGTTCAACAAAGTGTACCTGTTTTAAGTGTAGAGTTTGATGAGCTCAACAAATGTATATATGTGTATAACCACTACCATAATCAAGTACAGAACATTTTCATCACCCCAAAAGTTTCTTTGTGGCCCCTTTGCAATCGATTCCCATCCCCTCCCCAGCATCAGGAAACACTTATTTGCCTTCTATCACTGTAGATAAGCTTTTCCCATTCTAGAACTTCACAAAAACTTATTCATGCAGTGTGTACTCATAGTGACCATGAATATGCACTATTGAAACCTTTCAGAGAGTATATTTGGTTGATGAACCCACCTGCTGCCACTCTGGATCTACTCCCACATTTGCACCAAAGCCACACTTCCTTAGGCTGATCCCAGCCAATGCCAGAGAAGAGCAGGGCTACAAAGGCAGGCCTAATCCTGTGATTAAAAAGATTCTTCCATCAGGTCCTTTGACTTCAAGACTCTTCATCAGCCTGATCAAACCTTTCTTGAACCTATGCTGCAGGACAAAACTCATTTCCGATCCTCATTCTTTTCCTCTCTCCTTCCACTATATCTCGGTCTGAGGCTCTCTCTGCCTTCCACTGATCTCTCCATGTGGTGATTTAAAATATATCCACAAATTCATTGACACATCCTTCAAAAGGTAGAGTCAATTTCCTTCCTCTTGAGAGTAGACTAGACTCAGTGACTTGCTTCTGTATATAAATAAAATTTTAAAAAAGCAGAAATGATGATACCTAACTTCAAACACTGTGTCATTAAAAGGCACTGTAGCTCCTTCCTTACTTTCTGGCTTTTGCCATGTTATAAGGATACTCAAGTAGACCGATGGAGAGTCCTACATGGTGAGGAGTTGAGGTTTCCTACAAATAGCCATTTGAATGAGCCATCTTGGAAGCAGATCATCCAGTCTCAGTCAAGCCTTCAGATTACTATAACTCCAATTGACATCTTGACTACAACCTCATGGTTGTAGGACTACTATCCTAAGCCAAAACCACTCACCTAATTTGCTCCTTAATTTCAGATCCTTAAAGACTGTGTGAGCGCTACCTTGGTGGTCTAGTGGTTAAGAATCCACCTGCCAATGCAGGGGACACAAGTTTGATCCCTGGTCCCAGAAGATCCCACATGTGCATAGCAACCAAGCCTGTGTGCCGCAACTTCTGAGCCTGTGCTCTAGAGCCTGTGCTCTGCAACAAGAGAAGTCACTGCAATCAGAAATCCGGGCACAGCGATAAAAAGTAGACTGACTGCTCCCACCTCTCCCCTGCTCACTGCAACTAGAGAGAAAACACACAGGCAGCAACAAAGACCCAGCACAGCCAAAAATAAATAATCTTAAAAAGGAAAACCACGTGAGATAATACATATTTGTTAGTTTAGGCTGCTGAATTTTAGAGTAATCAGTTTCAAAACAATAGATAATCAATATTGTTGTTTAGTCACTCAATCCTGTCCAACTCTTTTGCCATGCCATGGACTGTAGCCCACTAGGCTCCTCTGTCCATGGTATTTCCCAGGCAAGAATACTGGAGTTGGTTGCCATTTCCTTCTCCAGCAGATCTTCCCAACCCCTGGAGAACTGAACCTGTGTCTCCTGCATGACAAGATAACCAATATACTCCCCTAATAAATCTCTTGCACATCTAACCACATCTTGGTATCTACTTCTCAGGAGACCAACTCAACATTCTTAAGTTTTCTTTTGTTTCAACATAATGTATTTTTTATTTTTCACCTATGTTGTAGTTTCTTTTTATAGCCGAGTAGTATTCTATTGCATGAAGGTAACACAATTTGTTTATCCATTTTTAAATTGATGGTTGTGTTGTTTCCAGGTTTTGGCTGTTATGAATAAAGTTGCTATGAAAAATGAATCTCTTTGTGAACATATATGTGTTAATTTTTCTGGGGTAAATGCTTAGGAGTGGAATTTCTAGGTTATGAAGGTTTAGATTTATAAAAAGCTCCAAATACTTTTTATAAAGAAATTATAACATTTTACACTACTATTAGCCATATGAGAGTTGTACATCCTTTCTAACATTTGGTGTTATTGGATTTTTAATTACTGCCATTTTGTGAATAAGTAATAGGAAAAGGAGTACGTCAAGGCTGTATATTGTCACCCTGCTTATTTAACTTATATGCAGAGTACATCATGAGAAACGCTGGACTGGAAGAAACACAAGCTGGAATCAAGATTGCTGGGAGAAATATTAATAACCTCACATATGCAGATGACACCACCCTTATGGCAGAAAGTGAAGAGGAACTAAAAAGCCTCTTAATGAAAGTGAAAGTGGAGAGTGAAAAAGTTGGCTTAAAGCTCAACATTCAGAAAACGAAGATCATGGCATCTGGTCCGATCACTCCATGGGAAATAGATGGGGAAACAGTGGAAACAGTGTCAGACTTTATTTTGGGGGGCTCCAAAATCACTGCAGATGGTGACTGCAGCCATGAAATTAAAAGACCCTTACTCCTTGGAAGAAAAGTTATGACCAACCTAGATAGCATATTCAAAAGCAGAGACATTACTTTGCTGACTAAGGTCCGTCTAGTCAAGGCTATGGTTTTTCCAGTAGTCATGTATGGATGTGAGAGTTGGACTGTGAAGAAGGCTGAGCGCCGAAGAATTGATGCTTTTGAACTGTGGTGTTGGAGAAGACTCTTGAGAGTCCCTTGGACTGCAAGGAGATCCAACCAGTCCATTCTGAAGGAGATCAGCCCTGGGATTTCTTTGGAAGGAATGATGCTAAAGCTGAAACTCCAGTACTTTGGCCACCTCATGCGAAGAGTTGACTCACTGGAAAAGACTCTGATGCTGGGAGGGATTGGGGGCAGGAGGAGAAGGGGACGACAGAGGATGAGATGGCTGGATGGCATCACTGACTCGATGGATGTGAGTCTGAGTGAACTCCGGGAGTTGATGATGGATATGGAGGCCTGGCGTGCTGCGATTCATGGGATGGCAGAGAGTCGGACACGACTGAGCGACTGAACTGAACTGAATGTTACACTGTAGCTTTATATATATATATATATATATATGTATATATTTTGTCATGCCACGAGGCTTGTGGGATCTCAGTTCCCCAATCAGGTATTGAATCCAGGGAAAGCCTGAAACCTAACCGCTGGGCCACAAGGGGACTGCCCACTGTGGTTTTAATTTGCATTTCCTTGGGACTAATGATGTTAAATGGTTTTTCCTATGTTTATTGGTCATTTGTGTACAATCTCCTGTGAAAATCCATTCAAATTCCTTGTCCATTTTATAGCTGGGTTGACCTTTTGTCTTTTTGGGGCTGATTTGTAGATTTTTTAAAAAATATATTCTGGAATAGGTTATTTGTCAGATTGGTCATTTTGATTTAATTTTGTTTTACAGTTCTGTAAAACATTCATAGGATTCTAATGTCAAATTTACAAAATAAGATAAATTTAAAAAATCTACCTTCCATCCTTGGCTGCCTTACTATCTGTTTCTCTTTCCTCCTAGAGGTAATTTTTTGGTTTTTGGTTTATCTTTGGAGTCACTATTTACCTTTTCTCTCTCACTTCCCATTTGATAAGGCAGGAAATCAGATTGGCTCTAGCTTTAAAACAGTGTGTGTCTAGCATCCCACCATCTCCACTGACCCTGCTCTGATCTGAGCTACATCATTGCTCATCTAGGTTACTGCAAGTTGCTTGACTGGTTTCCCACTTTATTATTTTTAACCAGGGCCCCTCAGACCCCCAGGTGTCAAAGGTCCTGGGGTGATCAAAATCCAGGACTGGTCATGAAGAGAGTGGTTTCCCACTTTAAACCTTACAACCTTTACAGTCTATTCTCAGTATAGCAGCCAAAGTGATACTGTAAAAATCTGTCAAATGATACTACTCCTCTGTGTAAATGCCTGCATATAGGACCTCCCTGGTAGTCCAGTGGTTAAGAATCTACCTGCCAATTCAGGGAACACTGGTTCAACCCCTGCTCTGGGAAGATACTACATGCAGTCGGGCAGTTAAGCCCGTGTGCCACAACTACTCTGCCCAAAGCCCATGCTCTGCAACAAGAGAAGCACCACAACTAGAGAGGAGTCCCCATAAGTCATTGCTTGTGGCAACCAGAGAAAGCCAGCGCACAGCAACGAAGACCCAGCACAGCTTAAAAAAAAAAAAAAAAAGCCTACATATGCTTCCTATTTCACTCAGAGTAAAAACCTAACAATAACTCACAATGCCAACAAGGCCCTACATGATCTGCCTCTATCATTACCAATCTCATCTCCTATTTCTCTTTCACTCCTCTGCTCCAGGCACAGTGGGCTCCAGCTATGCCTTGAATGTACCAGGCATACTGCTACTTAGGGACTTTGAATTGGCTATCTTCTCAGCCTATAAGACTCTCTACCACATAGCCAAATGACCAAACCCCCTTGCTTCCTTTAAGTCTGCTCTAGTCTCATCTTAATAAGGCCCACCCTAACCAGCCCCTTTCAAACTGCAACCTTTCCTGCCACTTCACCATTCTTCCCCATCACCACACCCTGCTCCAGCATTCTCAGTCACGCTTATCATGATGTTTTCTTTTTTGCCACAATACTAATCACTTTCTGACATTCAGTTCAGTTCAGTTCAGTCGCTCAGTCGTGTCCGACTCTCTGCCATCCCATGAATCGCAGCACGCCAGGCCTCCATATCCATCATCAACTCCCGGAGTTCACTCAGACTCACATCCATCGAGTCAGTGATGCCATCCACCATCTCATCCTCTGTCGTCCCCTTCTTCTCCTGCCCCCAATCCCTCCCAGCATCAGAGTTTTTTCCAATGAGTCAACTCTTCGCATGAGGTGGCCAAAGTACTGGAGTTTCAGCTTTAGCATCATTCCTTTCAAAGAATTCCCAGGGCTGATCTCCTTCAGAATGGACTGGTTGGATCTCCTTGCAGTCCAAGGGACTCTCAAGAGTCTTCTCCAACACCACAGTTCAAAAGCATCAATTCTTCAGCACTCAGCTTTCTTCACAGTCCAACTCTCACATCCATACATGACCACAGGAAAAACCATAGCCTTGACTAGACGGACCTTAGTCGGCAAAGTAATGTCTCTGCTTTTAAATATGCTATCTAGGTTGGTCATAACTTTTCTTCCAAGGAGTAAGGGTCTTTTAATTTCATGGCTGCAGTCACCATCTGCAGTGATTTTGGAGCCCCCCAAAATAAAGTCTGACACTGTTTCTACTGTTTCCTCATCTATTTCCCATGGAGTGATGGGACCGGATGCCATGATCTTCATTTTCTGAATGTTGAGTGTTGGAGATTACAAGTGAAATGACACAGAACAAGACACACAAGAGACAGACGACACGCACACTCTGGCCGGAGGAACAGAACTGGGCAAAAAACTAATTGCCATTTATTATAAAAGCCCCCTAGGCAGAATTCCAGACTGCATGAATAAGCCTTTTCAGCACAGCACAGGTGCATACATGTTATCGTATAGCAAAGGGGAGTAAAATCCTAGTCTACTGCAGAGTCTGTACAAAGCCCTCTATTCCTTCTTTATCACAAGAAGGGAATGCTCCCTCGTTTGCAAGGGACCATTAAACTCAAGGCTGTGTCCAGACTCTGGCAGAATGCCTCGTTTGCAAGGACGTCCAGCCCTAGCAGAGAGGCCTGTTTGCAGGCACATCTCTGCTACCCTATTAACCCTTCAGTTGAGCTTTAAGCCAACTTTTTCACTCTCCACTTTCACTTTCATGAAGAGGCTTTTTAGTTCCTCTTCACTTTCTGCCATAAGGGTGGTGTCATCTGCATATCTGAGGTTATTGATATTTCTCCCGGCAATCTTGATTCCAGCTTGTGCTTCTTCCAGTCCAGCATTTCTCATGATGTACTCTGCATATAAGTTAAACAAGCAGGGTGACAATATACAGCCTTGACGTACCCCTTTTCCTATTTGGAACCAGTCTGTTGTTCCACGTCCAGTTCTAACTGTTGCTTCTTGACCTGCGCACAGATTTCTCAAGAGGCAGGTTAGATTGTCTGGTATTCCCATCTCTTTCAGAATTTTCCACATTATTATTTATTATCTGTTCCTCCCCACTAGAACATAAGCTCCACAAGAGCAGGGACCTCTGTTTCATTTGGTGGCACACAGTAAGTGCTTAATACACATCACTGAATGAATGACTTAAAAATGAATTCTGGGCATTCTGAGGGGGAAAGAGACAACCTGAACAGAAAGTGTAAGAATGACTGAGGGAAAGGCAAGTGGTTCAGACTGACTAAATGAAGGGGTTAATGCAAGGTATTTGGAGGAAGTATTGTTAGAAAAGGAAGTTAAGACATATGATGAAGGATCAAGAAGTGATAAGGAATTCCCTGATGGCCTATAGGTTAAGAATCTGCCTGCCAGTGCAAAGGACATGGGTTAAATCCCTGGTCTGGGAAGATACCACATGCCACAGGGCAACTAAGCCTGTGTTGCACAACTACTGAGCTCACAGGCCTAGAGGCTGTGAGCCACAACTACTGAAGCCACCGCAGTGAGAAGCCCACCCACTGCAATGAAGAGTAGCCCCTGTTCACACCAACTAGAGAAAGCCCAAGTGCAACAACAAAGACCCAGTACAACCAAAATCAAAAGGAAAGAGAACTGATGAGAAGACAAACTATTTCTGAGTTAACTTATATGCCAAGTACATCATGAGAAAAGCTGGGCTGGGTGAAGCACAAGCTGGCATGAAGATTGCCAGGAGAAATATCAATAACCTCAGATATGCAGATGATACCACCCTCATGGCAGAAAGAGAAGAACTAAAGAACCTCTTGATGAAAGTGGAAGAGGAGAGTGAAAAAGTTGGCTTAAAACTCAATATCCAGAAAACTAAGATCATGGCATCTGGTCCCATCACTTCATGGCAAATAGATGGGGAAACAGTGGAAACAGTGAAAGACTTTATTTTGGGGGTCTCCAAAATCACTGCAGATGGTGACTGCAGCCATGAAATTAAAAGACACTTGCTCCTTCGAAGAAAATTTATGACCAATCTAGTGAAAGTGACCAATCTAGGCAGCATATTAAAAAGCAGAGACATTACTTTGCCAACAAAGGTCAATCTAGTCAAAGCTACAGTTTTTCTAGTAGTCGTGTATGGATATGAGAGTTGAACTATAAAGAAAGCTGAGCACTGAAGAATTGATGCTTTTGAACTGCAGTGTTGGAGAAGACTCCTGAGAGTCCCTTGGACAGCAAGGAGATCCAACCAGTCCATCCTAAAGGAAATCAGTCCTGAACATTCATTGGAAGGAATGATGCTGAAGCTGAAACTCCAATACTCTGGCCATCTGATGTGAAGAACTGACTCATTTGAAAAGACCCCGATGCTGGGAAAGACTGAAGGTGGGAGAAGAAGGGGACGACAGAGGATGAGATGGCTGGATGGCATGACCGACTCAATGGACATGAGTTTTGAGTAAACTCCGGGAGTTGGTGATGGACACGGAGGCCTGGTGTGCTGCAGTCTATGGGGTCGCAGAGTCACTGAGCAACTGAACTGTACTGAACGGAATGTTGTAAAGGTAACAATATTTCTGCAACCCAAGTAAATACTCCTTGAAGGAAAGTGACTCTATGATATGAAATCTTGAAAAAAATGATGCAATATTTAATTCACACATAGGCATGGCCTCAAAATTAACTAATACATTTTGTGCCTCTTTACCACCATCCTCTTCATCATCACATGAAAATCCTTAGAGATTCCTATAGTAAGAGCAACTTCGTTTAGACTAAAACAGAAAAGAGAAAATAATATCCATAAATGTTTCTTTTTTACTTTTGGAAATGACTTTAAGAGAAGAGTGTGGATAGCGAGGGAAGAAAAAGTTTCTTCATTGTCTGTTTCAATGCTCTGCACAGGGAGGGGAAACCCAGTGCCCTGATCCTCCCATTACTTAGTGAACAAATAATAATTAGGACCTTTATGCAACAAATGTTTATTGTGGGCTTCTTCTGTGTGGAAGATAGAGTAGTAATAAATGCAGACTTCTTCCCCATCTCAAACTTTTTAGAGATTATTTTTATTCAGTGCCTCATTAGAGGTTATTTCACTGATAAACCATGCAGATAAACCATGGCTTTGCAGATAAACCATGCAAAGAGGTGACCTTATGGTTGCTGGTGTGTATTATGATCCTAGTATTCTCCCCAAAAGCCAAGGATAAGCTTCTGACACAGCAATCCTGTAATTCAACACACCTCTCTCTTTGTAAAGAATGCTTTAATAGGCACAACTGAGTACAGGGTAGGAATGTGAGCTGCATACAGCTCCTTTTGTATATCTTGGTTGATAAGACCATGCAATCAAGCACAGCCAGCTGGAATTCTGCCAAATGAGCTGAGATCCCCATAAAACTGACATTCACTGGACTAGTGGGGAGGAGCCAGTACATTTTATTTACGAATTATCAGAGCTAGCCTAAGTCCTATGGAGACCCTAAGTATTCAAAGGACGATGGCGCCTTCCTCTCTCACACATACACAATTCTAGATGAAAGTAGTTCATTCCAATAAATTTCTCATTTTCTCATGAGGATAACTTTAATAATATAAATAACAAAAATGACATTATTTCAAAAAAAAAACATAGAAATGCCCCTCCTACTTTGTTAAGTATCTGTATAATTTACCTGTTGCATATTTATCACTATACATTATGAACTGACAAAGGTCTGGGTGCTGAGAATCCCTTAAGTGGCTTAAACTTAGCCAAGGCTACAATTACCTTTCAAACCATTTACGATCTGTAATATCTTTTGCCTTGCGCCCACTCCCATGCATACCCAAGCAAAGAGCCTGTAATAGTGTCTTCCTTTGAAATCTACCCTAACTTCCTTTTTCAGGGATAGATCCTTAGAGACCCCTTTCACAATTCAAGGGTCCTTCATCACAAATAGTTTGGAAAGCAGATTGTAACCACTATATTTGCCAATGCTATAGGACAAGAATGTGGAAGAAACTATAGAAGAGCAGAATTTCCAAAAGATCATACCTGGTCAGTTTGAGGAGTAAACAGTTAAATGAAACATTACAGCAGGCTCTATCACCATCACACACTACTGAACATGCTTCACAATCACGTATATCTTAGGTTCTCAGTTGGATGGGTCTTTGAATGCTCCTGCCACAGCAAACTATTCCTAAACACAAAATAGGGTTTTAAATACTTTGCAATTCATATATAAATGTATTTCTTTAAAATTTTTATCCAGCTTTCTATGCTTTGTACATATATGCAATCTGTTTTCTGTCTGCAGTTGCAAAATTCTGGCGCATAGATACTAACATTCCAGGTTATTTTTAGTCCCATCACAGTCTGTATTTAGGGACTTCCCTGGTGGTTCAGACAGTAAAGAATCCACCCACAATGAAGGAGACCCAAGTTCAATCAATCCCTGAGTCGGAAAGATCCCCTGGAGAAGGGCATGGCAACCCACTCCAGTATTCTTGCCTGGAAAATCCTATGGTCAGAGGAGCCTGGCAGGCTATAGTCTATGGGGTCAGGACACAACTGAGCGACTAACAGTTTCACTTTCCTTTACCAGTCTGTATTTGCAGCTCTAATTAATAAAAAAAGCCAATTCTAGCAGGGTCTGACATCACAGGCCTGAATTGCTGACCCTACCATCTGATCAGTGTGCGGTCCTTCCTTACAGAATTCAGATCTATTGTCTAATCTCTTTGTCAAAACTGATGAAAGCAGAGCCTGTGCTTAACTGCAGATGACCGTTATACTGAGGCCCTGTGCTAGTTAAAGGCCCATCTTTACAGTTGCTATGGTAACTGTCCCCTTCCTCTCTCTACAACCTATTCTGGCTCTGCCTCCACGTGGCACTCTTTTCTGATTGCAGAAACGGGGAGGCTTGCACATCCATTTGTGCTCTTTGCCAGACTGAGATCTGCAAACGGGGGGCGGGTGGGTAGAGCAGAGCACTGTCTCATGTGTCAAATAGGGTGAGGCATCCCCACCATTTTATATTCCACTGGTACTATTTCTGTTACACAAAGGATTTTCAGGGCCCTGTCCATGGTTCGTTTTTTTTAATTTGAGGTGTAACTGACATATAACACTATGTTAGTTTCAGATAGGGCCATATCCAAATTGCAGAATGGATGTTTTGCTAGTAACAAATGCTTCATGATAAGAACCAGGGCTACTGTGAGGTACTTAAAATGCAGACACTGTCCAACCCTCGTCAAGGCCTCCAGAGAGGAGGTGAACCAGAAGGTGGCTCACAGCCGTGCTGAATCAAGCACTGTGCTCCTTTCTTCCCTGTACCATCCGGAAAGTGTATGGCACAGGGAACCCACAAAAGTACTGCTGGAGTCCTAGGGCAGAAGGCAAGCTCTGCTCTGTGTGATACACATACAGAATGACTCAGTATCCTGGGTAAAAGAAGATACAGGAGTGCAGAGTAGGTGGTGGGGACAGGCTGAGGAAAGGAGGGGAGGGGGTGTGGATTAGGCTTTTAGCACCACACCATTTTCACAAGGATGTTCCAGGCAATCATAAAACAGTGCCAGCCTCCTTAGTCCTCTGTCACATCCTCTGGTTTTGGTTCTTTTTTTTTTTTTTTTTTTGGAAGGGCCAATCTCTTCCCTTGTTCAAACACTGTCCCTTCAGTTTTGAGAATTCCCTGGGAGAACTAATACCATTGTCTCCCAAGGTTACCCAATTCACTGTGTCACAAGTAGTTGGGAAGGACTTTTCTGGGTTTTACTCAAATCCCCCTTGCTGCAGTCTGAGCTCATTGCACTCAGTAGAGATGGAGACAAGCCAACCACTATCTTCGGAATAACAACTCACCAGGGACTCAGGGCCGGAAGGTCATTCTGTCCGTCCTGATACTGCACAGCCTTCCAGAGCACACCCAGGGCCTGGGGCAATGAGGACAGAAAAACCGAGGACGGAATCTAGGACCCTGGCAGGCAGTGACAGGAGGGAAGAAAAAAAAAAAAACACACCTCCAAACAACGATAATACAGACACACCGACTGAAGGATACACCAAACTCAAGCAGAGAGGGACAAGATGGCGCCCCTCAGTACTGTCGAGGCTGCGGAACTGCCAGACAGCACTTATTCGGGAAACAGACTACCTAGAAGCTTCTTCTGGCGCGGAGGCAAAAGACTCGCCCCTCCACCCGGCCCGCAGAGCCCCCACCCCTACTCTAGTCCGAGTATCAGCTCCCTCTGGAAAACGAGTGATGACGGACGGGGAAAGCCAATCCCCCACCTCGGTACCCGCCCCCCACGCCCAGCGACACCGCAGAGCCGGAGCGTCGCGGCCGCAGCCCCGCCCCTGCGGCGCCAGTGCCCCGCCCCCTGACAGGCAGCAGCCAATGAACGACTTCTGCTGCCGGCCTTTAAGAACCGCGCGCACTCTCCCCGCAGCGGACGCGGCTGGCCTAGCGCGCCAACGGAGTTTCCATGGAGACCGAGGCTGGGCCCGGGCGGCCTCGCGGCGTTGCCATGGAGACAAGTCCCGGGCTAGGGCTCCGCAGCCCCGGCTCTCCGCCGGCTCAGAACCCCGCGGAGCCGCTGCGCGAGGCCGGAGCCGTGGTGGCGGCGGCACGCTGGGACCTGCGGAAGCACTCTTTGCTCATCGTGATCGGAGATATCGCTACAGAGAGTCAGCTGAGGGCCGTTCGGGCCCACCTTGAACAAGGTGAGCTGCTGTCCTGGCTGCGCCCGGGACATCCTCCATCCCGTGCTTCTCTGCCGTCTGCATCCTCTATCCCTAGTGTGCATTTCCTGAGATCTGCGCGCCCTGTTAATCTGAATCATCAGCCCCTGTCACCTGCATCTTCTATGTCACGCGTTCGTATCCTCCCAAACTGCCAGCATCTCACAACCCCATCCTCGCCTCACGCCCCACGGCGTTCCGCAATCTCCCTGAGGCAGGGGTGGGGGTAGGAGTGGGGGAGCTGGCACTGCCTGGGTGGGGATGCCCTCGGTTATACCCCTCTCTCCCGCAGTGTCTTGGGCCAGAGGTCCTGAAAGTCCTCACCATCCCATGCAGAGTCCATGTCCCTACCTTAGTTTCTTCTTTAGGGTTCCTGAACAGGCACAGTGTGCTTTCTGAATGCTGCAGACAGATCTCAAATATCCCAGTGCTAGCGGCCAATCTGAAAGAGTGACCTTCGTGGCCACAAGCTTTTCAGCCCTCCACTGCCTGTGGCGCAATGCTGCGGAGCCACCTGCGGGTGGAAGCAAGCCACGGAGGAGTGGAGGCAAGGAGGGGGCCACAGGAGGAAAGCCCAGGATTCTACTTAGCTGTATTGGGAAGGCAGCCCCTAGTATCTGGAAATGGGCCCTTGGGTGTCACTTCTATCACAACTGGGCAACTCTGTAAGAAAATTCCTACATACAAATTCACCAATGACCAAATTTAGCCTAAACTGCCCTCCTTCCCCTAGCTCAAGCAAAGTCCAAGAATGGTACAGGACGGGAGCTAGACATAGGACTGGCCACCTTTCTTAAATACATTAGTGAGGCTGATCATGACAACCATCCTTATCCCCTCCCTCTCCTTACCCCTTCTGTGAGCTTGGAAATGCTCCCCGAAGTCCAGTCCCTCTGACCTTATCTGGGTCTCTCTTTGTTTCTTTTTCTCTCACAGGCATTCTCTCCTGGAACATTGATTTATCATCCATTGACTTGAACCAACAATTGAGACTCTTCATTACCCGGCATCTAGCTCACTTCTCGTCAGAGGTCAAAGGTTAGGACCAGTGTCATTTGTCTCAGTGCTGTGGGTGAGGGATGGTCACAGAAGAGCAGAGGTCCAGTCTCTCTGGCAGAACTGACCTTGTGGGAAGTCTGGGTTGGGGAGCAGGGAGGGGTTCCTGAGGGGAATGCTGTAGAGCTCTATAGCGATCTCCACATACCCAGGTCACTTCACAGACAAATGGCATGATGGTGGAGGAAGCCTGGAGAATGTAATTTCTACCTGATAAGGGGTGGTGTATGGACAGCCAACGTGCATTAAGGGAATGAGGTACCTCTTGAGTGATTAATCATCTCCTATGTAAAAGTTCACTCTCTTTTTTGTGTTCCCCTTTCTGTATACCCTGGGCTCCTTGCTTCCCTTTACAGGGACCCTTGAACTCCCCCACTCACCTTTCCAGATCCTTGCTTAGCACTTTCCCTCAGGCTGCACAGCCTATCCTCCAGCCTCTAGGGTTTCTGGTTCCTCCTTTGGCTCAGTCAGCAGATGTTCAGAACAGAGCAGAAACCTTGACCCAAAGGCTGATGAGCACCATCAAATGCAAAGTGGAAGCAGGGTTTCCTGGGTTCACTGCTGCAAGAGCTAGCCATACTTTGAGATTTGGCTCTGAGATCAAAGTTTGCAGGATGCAGTTTCCCATTCTGCTGCTTGGGAGAAATGGTCAGGAATTTGAGAAAAGTAACATTTTAGAAGCTATTATTCCATGACAGTACCTATGGGAAGACTTACAGAAAGCTCTACATCGCATTATAAAAATGCTTGGGCATCTGGTCATGTTATTGGTAAATGTCGGCAAACCAATTCATACACCAGTGTCTCTATGGAATATAAATCCACCCAGTTCAACAGTCCTTACCATCAAATGACTGAATTTGTATCTTATGCAGATGATTCTCAATTATCCATTATATTAGACAGTCACTTCCCCTTCTTGTTCTGCTCCTCCTGCTAACTGCCACATCGTTGGTCATTGCCCTGATCACCTATTCCTCTAGAGCTGCTCCTGGAGAGAGAAGACAAGTTTAATGTGACTAATGCTATATTATCTTAGAACTATGTGCAGCATTTTGAAAATGCTGTGGCCCAGCTCCTTCTAGAGGCTGGCATCTTCTTGATGTGACTGGCTTCCTATGAAGCTAACCAGTCACTGTTTTGAGACTTCCTTCTGTTTAGTATACTTATGCCATGGCTTCCTCCATTAGCTCTAACAATGTGAAAATCGACAGTTTTACCACTTTATTAATCCTAGGAGCTTTGGTGCAAGGCTGGAGAAAGGGATGACAGCAGATGAAATTAATGACTCAATTGAAGTTTGGGAAGTATCTGCTGATTATTATTAATTCACGCTGAATTTTCGAACCTTGTCTTTTTGGACATGGATGTGAGAGAAGGATGCTTTCTGGAATGATGTAAGAATGAAGAGAACTTGAACCAAAAAACTTAGCCATTCTTCAGATGAAGATTTGGGGATGCTTGGGAAAATACTTACAGGGAGATGCATAGTTACTCTCAGGGACCTCTCAGACTGATATACAAACACCTACCAGATCTTTTCAATAACAGAGTTTTAGCATGGTGTCCTCAAGGAGCTTAGGACAATTATACCCAATATCAGGGCTTACTTCTGAATTTTTTTAGGTTTGGACATTTTTCATGGTGGCCTGTCTCTGTCCCTGGAGAATAGTGTATAATTTCCTGGAAAAACCTACATGGCTCAAGACAGCCACAGCCCCACCCCTGCTGGCTCCTCTTTCAGCTGTCCCCACAAACAACAGTCAGCCCAGAGCAGCTGCAGACACTGCCCCTCCCTTCAGCTTCCATTAGTGGGGAGGCCAAGGGAACCAGGCTGCTGGGATGAGCTCCATGGCATATGCTAGTAGCTTACGATTTTATCTGTTCTGCCCACCCCACAGGCTGGGCCACCATCTCTCTCACCTCTCCTCGAGCCCTAGGTCAAAATGCTGAAAAGGGGGGACAAAAATGTATCTTGTAATGATAGAGTACAATCATTCCTGCTACCACCCTTTACACACACACACACACCACACACACACACACATAGGGAGAGTACAATCATTCCTTCCACCACCCTTTACACACACACACACACAGAAAGGAAGGGGACCCTTTGATGGAGAGTCACACACACACACACACACACAGAAAGGAAGGAGATCCTTTGATGGAGAGTCACACACACACACACACACACACACACACACGCACGCACAGAAAGGAAGGGGACCCTTTGATGGAGAGTCAGTGGCCCAGCTCCTTCTAGTGGTCAAATGTGGTAAAGGCTTTCCAAGGTGAATTTTGTACCACTTTGGTCTCCAATGGTGACTTGGAAGCTTCCTTTCTAACTCCTGCAAAAAAAAAAAAAAAACTCTGGAGTTTCCAAGCATTTTAAAACAAACCCCAAAACAATTAGAACAGTGGGAGTTATTTAAGCTCAGAACTGTGATACTGCTTCTACTATTGAGCACATATAGGAAGGAAGAGGGTTTCGTAATTTATAATTCATGATTGATATTCTGGGACTAAAACAGACACAGGCTCAAGGGCCAGTTTGGAAGCCTTCTTTCTGATGCTGCATCACCACTGATGTGCTCAGGAAGTGTTAGTTCTGTTCCTTCTGCAAACATGAAGCCTATTCTGAACTGATACAGCAGCTCATTGGCCCCTAGAACTGGGGTTCGCACCGATGTCAGAAATGGGAAAGGAGGGACATGAAGAGTACGTGAAGTCCCTTCTGACAGGCACTTTGAGTCATGGCTTTACCTGGGAGCTAAATTAATCTAGAGTTGAGATATTCTGGTTTAGGAGTTGCTGATCACCTAGGTGACCTCTCATAAATCTTCCACAAGAGGGAGACAGACTTCCAGTGGCATTTGTGCATTATGGGTTTAAGGTTCTAGGAATGAAGCACTTTTTCATCTTTTATGTCATTTACTCCTTGTGGCGCTATTGGAGGGTGGTACTAATATTATACTCATTTTGGAATTCAGGAAGTCATCTTTCAGAAACCTTAAGTGGCTTGTTTCAAAACATGATTAGTAAAATGGCAGAGTCAGATCTCAGATCCAGGACTTCTGATCTCACTTTGTGTCTGAGCTCGGGCCTCTCTTCCTTGGCATCTCACCATTGCATTGCAGCAGAGCCAAGGAACACAGCGGATGGAGGTGTGGTTGTGGTGGGTAGGCTGTTCAGATGGTGAGGGCTGAAGGAAAACTCCATTGTGAGTTGGAACCTTGCCCAGGGTGTGGCCCTTGGGGGTGATAGCTGAGAATAAGGGTGGGCTCTGCAATGGTCTGGGAAATGTTATTTTGTTCTCAAACCACATGTCTACTCAAGTTTCCCTCTTAGGACACTCCAGAGAGCTCTAGAAAGCAGGGAGGAGAGAGAAGGTTCGAGGTGGGAGAAAATAAGAACTATGAAGCTGCAGAAAGGAAGTGTCTCCCCTTTGTGATGCTCGGAACTCAGCCTGGTTTGTGTTGTACGTCTCTGCAGATGGCCTCCTCTATCCAAATGGGGCCGTTGCCATGTTACTGCTTTGCATCCCCGGATCTGAGCAAAGATTCCTCCCCCTCTTTAGTCCCCCCCCCCCCCCCACTGGTGACTCAGCTCCTCCTCTCCTCTCCAGTTTACGGGGGATGGGGATACTGAGAGCAGAGACTATTTTGGCTTCTCTGACCTTCAAAAGCAGCTCTTGGCAGCCAGGGGCAAGGGTGGAGCCGGTGCTAGGGAAGAGTGAGTGGATGTCACTGGGAGGAAGCAGGAGGAATTGCCCAGGACTGGGGAGGGTTGATGGGAGGGAAGAGGGCAGGGAAGGACCCTGTAGGAACTTGAGCATCACCGGTTGGAACTCAGTGCTAGAGCTCCCTGGGTCCTCTCTTTGAGTCCTAGAGCGTGTCACCAAATCTGAGACAGAAGAGGCTAAGGGAAACAGGACCAATGTTAAAAGGATTAAGACCCTATAAAATGAAGACATCAGAGAGACATAGTAAAGTACAGAGAAGAACAGGGACCCAACACCCTACAAAGTCCTTATAAGATCTTTGTAGTCCAAAGTGTACTTTATGTGACATTTAATAATTGGTCTATAGAAAGAAACTCTTATAGGCCTGGGGCCCTGCTGATCTTCCTTCATCCCTTTAACTATTTCACTGAAAGGTAGAATGTGCCCTGAAACTTCAGAAAATGCCTCTTCATACTCAAAGAACAAGAATTCCAAGTATCAGTGCCTGGGTGGTTGCAGTGCTGTGCTGCATTGGCACAGAATTGTAGGCAGTCTTAGGGCCCCTGTGCCCCACCCCAGATGGGCTAGAGATGGACTAGGGACTGTGTGTCCACTCCAGAATTTCAAACTACCCCCCAACCTAAAATGACTTCT
Organism: Capricornis sumatraensis; assembly: GCF_032405125.1. Classification (NCBI taxonomy): domain Eukaryota; kingdom Metazoa; phylum Chordata; class Mammalia; order Artiodactyla; family Bovidae; genus Capricornis; species Capricornis sumatraensis. Next base: position 62,340,742 of record NC_091087.1, read on the forward strand.
TTCTGCCACATTCCCTCCCCCATGTCTACAGCTGTGGCTCGGAAGACAGCAGAGCTCAGCGCAACTGCCTCCTTTCTGTCATCCCTAGCCTTCTCAAGTAGTCCCTTCACTCCTACCCTAAGCTTTTAGACCCCCAGCCTCTTTGTCTCCTGCTCCTCCAGGGACTGAAGGTCGTTCCCCCAGTCTTCGGGGAGAGGCAGCAGATGGTTCCTGAGAGAAAGGGGAGGGCCCAACCTCCTATATCCCCGGCAATGTGTAGCACAGAGTTTGGGTCTTTGGCTAACACTAAAAGAATGTATCTTAACTAAGCAGGGTTGGGGGAGAAGGACCCCCGCCCCGTAGGCCACTGGAGACCACCCTGACTCTTTGAGCTGCTAGACGACTCCTCAGCCCCCAGCCAATCAGAAGCACTAGAGCGCTGATACTGTGAAGGCAAAGAAACAGTTAAGTCTCTAGAGCCTCGTCATGGACCAGCCCCTCTTCCCCGCCCTGGCGCCGCCCTCACCATCAAGCGCCCCCCTCCCCCCCACCCAACTCCCACCCCAGTGCCGCAGACTCTTCTCCGAAGCTGCCGGCTGAGGCCGGAGCAGCAGCCTCCATGAGGGTCTCCCCCCAACATCCCGGGTAAGAACCTAACCGGGCCAAAGGACTTGGCATGGGGCCGTGGGGGATGCTGTGCTGGGGAGGTGGGATGCGGGTAATGGGAAAGGGAGTTGATAACATAATCTGCTGTGTCTGGAACTAGCCTGGCGGGGGTGGGCAGGGTGGGGAGCCGAGAAGATGAACTGACTGTGGGGCCAGCCTGGACCCAGAGCCAGGCGGAGGCCAGTGGGGCCAGCACTGTGACAGGCCACCGCGCGAGCTGGGCTGAGCTGGGAGCAGCCGCCCAGGGGCAGCCGCAGAGGGTGGTGTCACCGGCTCTGCCCAGCGGCCTGGGGCTCAGACGGAGTCAGAGACAGGCTGTGTCTTTGGTAGAGACAGAAGAATTAGAGGGAAAGGCGGATGTTGTGGGAATGCAACGAATGGGAGAGTCTCTGTGTGTCAGCTGCTGGATTGCTCAGCTGCTCCGATGCAGGGGGGTGAATGGGACCGCGAGTTTTTGCCAAGTAAGGGAAGGTGGGGGACACTGGAAAAGAAGGGAGGAAAGGGTCGTTAAGACGTGGCACGCGCCTCTTCACAGACCAGCCGGTGTGCGGTGTGCTCCCCACACCCATTCCCGGCAACCTTCGAGCTTGAAACTTGGACTCGAAGCCCCCTCTTTCTGGCTGCCTCCGGGGATGGAGAGGCCGTCTCGGAGACGGGGAGCGCTCGCTCCCCAGCAGCTGCCCCGCATTCCCAGGGCTGTCAACCCCGCCGGCTCCCAGTCACGGCCCCACCCCCATCTCCGCTTCTCTTCCCAAGATGGGGGCTCCGAACAGAGGAGCCGGTTTCTTCTCCTCTCGGCGTCCCCCCCTTTCCCTCCCCACCCCCCATGCAGAGGCAGCCAAGAAAATGACTTGTCATGCTGGGGTGGGGGCGGGGGCGGAGCCGGAGCCGGAGCTCAGCGCGCACACTCACACACTGCGGCACACTGCAGCTGCCCGGCCCCCTCCCGCCCGCCTCACTGCGGAGACACCTGCCCTCCCGGCTCCGCACCCGCAGCCACCCCCGCCCCCACTAACCCCATCCCTGGCCTGGGGATGTGCCCCTGACTCAAAGCAGTCCTCTCCGAAGAAAGCGGCAAAACAAGTCCGTGGCCTTCGGTGGGATTGCGCGGGGAGCTGAAGAGAGGCAGAGGGCTTCCTCCCGGCCCCGAAAAGGAGGGGCGCGGGATACAAACCATGGAGTAGTGGCCAGTCACAGCCAGAGCGCCCAGGGTGAGCCATAGGGTCTTACGCCAAGACCGGAATTGGTGGTTACAAACCAGTCTAGGGGGCCGGGGTTGGGGGCGATGGCAGACTGTGGGGGAACCGAGGCAGTGGAGAGAAAGCAAATTGGACTGTATCACAGATGTTTCCTTTTCTGATCCTCCTAGCTCACGTGTGTTGACCTTGGGCGTTTGTGCTGGGGTTGCGGGAGGTGGTGGAGCGGCCCTTCCAAATCTAAACTACTTAGAGCCCGCCTTGGGCTGGCTGCTCCCTGAATCCTTGAAGCCCCTCATCCCTCACCTGCCCAAGCCCTGCCCCCTGCTGACTCCGAGGTGGTTCTCATCCTCTGAACTGACCTCAAAGCGTCCCTCAATTCCCAAGTTAACAGAAGAGAACCCTTGAACTCCGCATGGGCCCCGCCCACCCTGCGTGGGCCTTGGTCTTCGGACACCATCGGTAGTTCATTTCCCTGCAGCTGCCAGATCCGCCAGATCCTGGCACCATCGCTCTTCCGCTTAACAAAGGCCCTGGCCCCGGGGTCCTCTTGTCTGAGCCCCAGAGAGAGGAGAGAGCGCTGGGTCACAGAAGAGGGTCTGGGGGACAGGTTATGAGTCCTCCCACCGGTATCCTCCAGACAGCCCACTTCCACACCGACCACCTATTCAGTCGGTGAGGGCGAGAGGAGCCAGGGCTGGCAGCACCCTTCTTCGGGATCTCCTCTCTAACCTAGCACTTTCTTTCCTGCATTGCCTGGTGTGTGTTCTGTCCCCCACCCCACCCCCGTAGCCTGGGGAACACGCTGAACCTCTCCTATCTTAACTGTTTCTTGTTTGTGCACCCCAGACTCCCCTCCCTATGACAGAAGGCCCATGGGAGAGGCACGGGAGCAAGAGGAGAAACTGTTCTCTCGGAGAGGTCAGGTTGTGGGGAGTGAACCAGGAGCCTGGGGACGTGGAGCTGAGGTGGGAGACGGAAACCTTTAGTGGTGGGAACAGGATGACTGTGTTTGTGAGTGCAGGCTTGGCCTCTGAGGAACCAGAAAACAGATTAAGAGGTCCTGTTTCTCCTCTGCGTTGTAACTCCCTAGGGTTTAGATAGCTCAGACTGCTCTGAGGCCTTTGGAATGGGATGTTGGGCCTCGGATGGGAGTTTGAAAAGAGGATGAGTCCGTCCCCACTGCCGTCTCCCTATTTCCAGGCACTCTGGCAAGAAAGCCCTGGGCAGAGGCAAGCTAGTGAGCAGAAAGCTGAGTGAGGATCAACGTCGCAGAAGCCCCTCCTCCAGCTGAGCCCCCCATCCCCAGGCAGCACCAGGAGCTTAGTGCTCCAGAGCGACAGAGAGGGACAAAAGGTTCTTGTCAGCAGGGCAGCCTGAGGCGGGAGTTCCAGGCAGAGGGGGTGTTAGATGAGGGGAGGGAGCAGACAGCCAGTGCGGAAGGAGGAAACCCTGGAAGGGAAGGACTGCAGCCCGGAGCCAGTCCCCAGACCTTACTCAGCAGGTCCCAAAGTGGCAGGATCAAGGAGAGCCAGGCTCCTCTTTCCCCCAGCCTCATTTTCTGATGGTGCAGTTTTTCCTCTCCTGCCCTACACAATGCCTCTCCACTTTAGTCTCTACCCACTTCCCTCAATACAAATTCCTGCATCTCTCCCTCAGGCCAGAGGACCCTCTGCCACCAGAGTGAGATCCTAGAGACTGTCATCCTCGTAAACCCCAGTGCCGACAGCATCAGCTCTGAGGTAAGGCCAGGGCCTGAGCCGCACTGGCCTCAAGGGCCTGCTGAAAGCGCCATAACCCACCCCAGCCAGTGCCAAGAATCCCCAGGCTTGGCTTTGAACCACGCTCTCTCTGCCATCGAAGCTGCCTCACAATTCCAGCCCCACCTGGAGGTGCTGTGGGGCTCCCAGGGGGGAGCGTGTCCTTGCCGTGCTGAGGGGGACCTGGAACCTTCAGTGCCCTTTCCTGGGCTTCCTCCATCGTGACCAATCCTCTGTTTCTGCTGTAGGTTCACCACCTCCTCAGCAGCCCATCAGCTCACAAACTGCTGATCTTGAGTGGGCAGAGTTTAGAGCCTGGGGGAGACCTCATCCTACAGAGTGGCACCTATTCCTATCAAAATTTTGCCCAGGTCCTTCACAACCCAGAGGTGAGTCCTATGTCCCAGTGTCTAGGAGGAATAGAACATGGGGTGTGCCTAGAGCTGTGGGGAGGGATCCAAGGAAGGGAAAATCCTATGGCCCTTGACCACCGGGGATGCTGGCAGAATGGTAGGAGATCACCTCAGAGAGAGATGGAGACTAGCAGGTTGAATCTGAGTCGGGTTGAGACAACCCCAGTGACCTGATCAGGCCTTTTGTCTCCCATTCCTCCAGATTGCCCAACTACTCAGCAACAGAGACCCTGGGATCCAGGCTTTCCTCACCGTGTCTTGCTTAGGGGAGGGTGACTGGAGCCACCTGGGACTATCCAGTTCCCAAGAGACCCTGCACCTCCGGCTAAACCCTGAGCCCACGCTGCCCACCATGGATGGCGTGGCTGAATTCTCCGAGTACGTCTCTGAGACTGTGGATGTGCCGTCCCCCTTCGACCTGCTGGAGCCCCCCACCTCAGGCGGCTTCCTCAAGCTCTCCAAGCCTTGCTGCTACATCTTCCCTGGCGGCCGCGGGGACTCGGCCCTCTTTGCCGTTAATGGTTTCAACATCCTGGTGGACGGTGGCTCTGACCGCAAGTCCTGCTTCTGGAAGCTAGTGCGGCATTTGGACCGCATCGACTCGGTGCTGCTCACCCACATCGGGGCCGACAACCTGCCAGGCATCAACGGGCTTCTGCAGCGCAAAGTGGCAGAACTGGAAGAGGAGCAGTCCCAGGGCTCCAGCAGCTACAGCGACTGGGTGAAGAACCTCATCTCCCCCGAGCTGGGGGTTGTCTTCTTCAACGTGCCCGATAAGCTGCGGCTGCCGGATGCCTCGCGCAAGGCCAAGCGCAGCATTGAGGAGGCCTGCCTCACTCTGCAGCACTTAAACCGCCTGGGCATCCAGGCCGAGCCCCTGTACCGCGTGGTCAGCAACACCATAGAACCTCTCACCCTCTTCCACAAGATGGGTGTGGGCCGCCTGGACATGTACGTCCTCAACCCTGTCAAGGACAGCAAGGAGATGCAGTTCCTCATGCAAAAGTGGGCGGGCAACAGTAAAGCCAAGACGGGCATCGTGCTGGCTAACGGGAAGGAGGCTGAGATCTCGGTGCCCTACCTGACCTCCATCACTGCTCTGGTGGTCTGGTTGCCAGCCAACCCCACTGAGAAGATCGTGCGTGTCCTTTTCCCAGGGAATGCCCCCCAGAACAAGATCTTGGAGGGCCTGGAAAAGCTTCGACACCTGGACTTCCTGCGCTACCCTGTGGCCACACAGAAGGACCTGGCCACTGGGGCTGTGCCTGCCAACCTCAAACCCAGCAAAATCAAACAGCGAGCTGACAGCAGAGAGAGCCTCAAGGCCACGACCAAGACACCCGTGGGCAAGCTGGCCAAACGGGAGGAGGTGGCCGAAGAGGGAGCCAAGGAGGCTCGCTCAGAACTGGCCAAAGAGTTAGCCAAGACCGAAAAGAAAGCAAAAGAGTCGTCTGAGAAGCCCCCAGAGAAGCCCGCCAAGCCCGAGAGGATGAAGACAGAGTCGAGCGAGGCACTGAAGGCAGAGAAGCGAAAGCTGATCAAAGACAAAGTGGGGAAGAAGCACCTGAAAGAGAAGATATCAAAGCTGGAAGAGAAAAAAGACAAAGAGAAAAAGGAGATCAAGAAGGAGAGGAAGGAGCTCAAGAAGGATGAAGGAAGGAAGGAGGAAAAGAAGGATGCCAAGAAGGAGGAGAAGAAGAAAGACACCAAACCTGAGGTCAAAAAGATTTCCAAGCCAGACCTGAAGCCCTTTACCCCTGAGGTGCGGAAGACCCTCTACAAAGCCAAGGCCCCTGGCAGAGTCAAAATGGACAAGAGCCGGGCTACCCGTGGGGAGAAGGAGCTGTCCGCCGAGCCCCGCACACCCCCGGCCCAGAAGGGGGCCGCGCCCCTCCCAGCAAGGGAGCTGGCCTTGTCTTCACCAGAAGACCTTACACAGGACTTTGAGGAGTTGAAACGTGAGGAGAGGGAGTTGCTGACCGAGCAAAGGGACGCAAGACTAGGCGAGAAACCGCTCCCCCCGGACACTGCCGAGGAGGGACTCCCGAGCACAGCGGCTCAGGTGGCACCACCCTCTGTCCCCGGGCTGGAAGCAGAAGTACCTGTGATGAAGGAGAAAGAGGTTGTCCCAGACGTCCCTGAGGAACGAGGCAGCAAGGACAGAGGCCCAGACTCGGGGGCGGAAACAGAGGAAGAGAAAGATACCTGGGAGGAAAAGAAGCCAAAGGAAGCCGAGGGGCTCCCTGACAGAACAGAAGCCCGAGAGGAAAGTGAACCTGAGGTAAAGGAAGATGTGATAGAGAAGGCCGAGTTAGAGGAGATGGAGGAGCTGCCGCCTTCCGATGAGGAGGAAGAAGAGGAGACAAAGGCAGAGGGTTTTTACCAAAAGCACATGCAAGAAGCCTTGAAGGTGACGCCAAGGGGCAAAGAGGCTCTCGGCGGCCGGGAACCGGGACTCCAAGGCAAGGCCCCGGAGAAGGAGACCTCGTCATTCCTCAGCAGCCTGGCCACCCCAGCAGGAGCCACTGAGCACGTGTCTTACATCCAGGACGAGACGATCCCTGGCTACTCCGAGACCGAGCAGACCATCTCGGATGAAGAGATCCATGACGAGCCTGAGGAGCGCGCGGCCCCGCCTAGGTTTCCGACAGGAACCTATGACCTCCCTGGGCCTGAAGGTCCCGGCCCCTTTGAGGCCAGCCAGCCTGCTGACACCGCTGTTCCTGCCACCGCCAGCAAGGCCTACGGAGCACCAGAGACGGAACTCACCTACCCCCCCAACATGGTGGCCGCCCCCCTGGCAGAAGAGGAGCACGTGTCCTCGGCCACCTCGATCACTGAGTGTGACAAGCTCTCTTCCTTTGCCACGTCCGTGGCCGAGGACCAGTCCGTGGCTTCACTCACGGCCCCACAGACAGAGGAGACGGGCAAGAGCTCCCTGCTGCTTGACACGGTCACGAGCATCCCCTCATCCCGCACTGAAGCCACTCAGGGCCTGGACTACGTGCCATCGGCTGGCACCATCTCACCCACCTCCTCACTGGAAGAAGACAAAGGCTTCAAGTCACCACCCTATGAGGACTTCTCTGTGACTGCGGAGTCAGAGAAGAGAGGAGAGATGGTAGGGAGAGGCTTGTCTGGAGAGAGGGCCCTGGAGGAGGAAGAGAAGGAGGAGACCGCCAGTGTACAGATGTCAGAGAAACTGCATGGTCAGTATGGACCCCCGATGTTTGCTGCCCCCGGGCACGCCCTCCACCCAGGGGAACCAGCCCTTGGAGAGGCGGAGGAGCGCTGCCTCAGCCCAGATGACAGCACAGTGAAGATGGCCTCTCCGCCACCGTCTGGCCCACCCAGTGCCACCCACACGCCCTTTCATCAGTCCCCAGTGGAGGAAAAGTCTGAGCCCCAAGACTTTCAGGAAGCAGACTCCTGGGGAGATACCAAGAGTATCCCAGGTGTGGGCAAGGAAGTTGCTGCAGAAGAGACCACCAAGCCAGAGCCTGACAAGGGCACACTGGAGGAGGAAGGGAAGGCGCCTCCTCCGAGGAGCCCCCAGGCCCAGGAGGTACCCATCAGCATAGCTGGGGGACAGGTCGGCCGCACCATCCAGCTGCTGCCAGAACAGGACAAAGCCATCATCCTCGAGACTATGGAGGTGGGAGAGCCCGCAGGCCCAGTTCAAGAAACAGAAGCCCTACCCGAAGACTTGAGAACCTCACTCCAAGAACTTGGGGAACCTCAGAAAGAGGAGGTGCTCCAAATTCCTGACCAAGGCCTCTCCCCTGAAGAGGCAGAGTCCCTCTCTGTCCTCAGCGTGGTCTCCCCAGATGCTGCCAAAAAGCAAGACGCCACCCCGAGGTCTCCCTGTAGCCTGACGGAGCAGCGCCTCCACACAGACCTGTGGCCACAGGGATCTCCAGAAGACACCCGGTCACTGTCTTTCTCAGAGGAGAGTCCCAGCAAGGAGACCTCGCTGGACATCTCTTCCAAGCAGCTGTCTCCAGAAAGCCTTGGCACCCTCCAGTTTGGGGAATTAAGCCTTGGAAAGGAAGAAAAGGGGTCCCTGATACAGGCTGAGGACACCGCTCTCCACCTAGCCCCTGTGTCTATTCTAGAAGCCCAGGCAGCCACAGTGTCGCCTCCCACAGATGGGACCAGTGGATACTCCGCACGGGCAGACATCACAGATGAGAGCCCTGATGGAAAATTACCCGCCAGTTCCTTCTCTCCCACTGCGCTGCTAGGAGATGGGAGGCACTCACCCGGAGTGATCACAAGCTTGGGTGAACACATTCTCACACCTGATAGCTCCCTCACCAAGAGCCCTGAGTCCTTGCCAAGCCCTGCCATGGAGGATATTGTCATGGAGTGGGAAGGCAAAGTTCCAAAGTTGAAAGACAGACCCCCAGAGCAGAAGGAGAAGGGACCCGAGCCCACGGATGAAGCCCTTCAGCAGCAGGGCCAAACCCTGGAACAGAGGGACACTGTCACGGAGCAGAGGGACACAGCCATCTGTCGGAAAGATGAGGTTCTGGAGGAGAAGGACAAGGCTGGGGAGCCACAGGATCAGGCTGTGGAACAAAAAGGCAGAGACTCAGAACACAGGGACACAGTCCTGGATCAGAAGGCCCAGGCCCCGGAAGGAAAAGATGAAGACTTAGAACCTAAAGACAGAGGCTTAGAACATAGGGACACAGCCCCGGATCAGAAGGCCCAGGCCCTGGAAGGAAAAGATAAAGACTTAGGACCTAAAGACAGAGGCTTAGAAGCAAAAGACAAGGCCCTAGAACAGGAGGACAAGGTCCCAGAAGAGAAAGATAAAATCTTAGAACAAAAAATCAGAGACTTGGAACATAAAGACACTGTTCCAGAAGACACGGTCCCTGAACTGAAGGGCAAGGCCTTAGAACAGAAAGATGAAGCCTCTGAACAGGACAAGGCCCCAGAAGAGAAGGACAAGGCCCAGAAGGACCAGGCCCCAGAACAGAAGGACCAGGCCTTAGCTCAGAAATACTGGGCTCTCGAACAGAAGGCTGAAGCACTTGAACAAACCATTAAGGCCACTGAACAAAAAGATAAATTTCTGGAAGAGAAGGACAAAACTCAGGAGCAGGAGAGCCCTGTGCAGGAGGATAAAATCATGGCACCGAAGGAGAAGATCCTAGAGGAAAAATCTCCAGAAAAAGTCAAGGCTGTGGAACAGAAAGAAGCTGTGCTGGAGAAGAGGAAAGCTCTGGGGCTGGAAGAGAGCCCAGTGCACGAGGACAAGGCCTGGGAGCAGGAGGAGAAGTACCAGAAGGGGCAGGATGTGGTCCAGGAGTGGCGAGAAACACCTCCAAGCAGCAGAGAACCGGCTGGAGAACAGAAAGAGCCTGCCCGGACGTGGGAGGACACATCTGAGCAGGAAGACACGTACTGGAGGGGCAGAGAGGATGTGGTCCTGGAGCAGGACACGTACTGGCAGGAGCTGAGCTGCGAGCGGAAGGTCTGGTTCCCTCATGAGCTGGGGGGCCCGGGGGCCCGGCCACGGTACACAGAAGAGCGGGAGAGCACCTTCCTCGATGAGGGGCCGGATGATGAGCAGGAAGTGCCCCCCTTGGAGCACACACCCCAGAGTCCCTGGGCCTCGGACTTCAAGGGCTTTCAGGAGCCTGCACCACAGAAGGGGCTGGAGGTGGAGCGCTGGCTTGCGGAGTCACCAGTTGGGCTGCCACCAGAGGAAGAGGACAAGCTGACCCGCTCCCCCTTTGAGATCATCTCTCCTCCGGCCTCCCCGCCTGAGATGGCTGCACAGAGGGTTCTGCCGGCCCCGGAGCAAGAGAGCCCCATCCCAGATCCTAAGCTCCTGCCACCGATGAGGGACGAACCCACTACCCGCTCCTGGCTGGCTGACATCCCACCATGGGTGCCCAAGGACAGACCCCTGCCCCCTGCACCTCTCTCCCCAGCTCCCGCTCCCCCGACGCCTGCCCCAGAGCCACACACTTGTGCACCCTTCTCCTGGGGCACAGCTGAGGATGATGGTGTGGCTGCAGTGCAGGAGGGGGCAGCTGAGCTGGAAGGCGGGCCATACTCCCCACTAGGGAAGGACTACCGCAAGGCCGAAGAGGAAAGGGAAGAAGAAGTGGGGGTTCCTGACCACAGCCCCCAGAGCTCACAGGTCCCCAAGGCCAGTGAAAGCCATGCCTCTGAGGAGCCCGAGCAGACCGAGCCAGAGGAGAGAGAGCCCACTCCCTATCCAGATGAGCGGAGCTTCCAGTACGCAGACATCTACGAGCAGATGATGCTCACAGGGCTGGGTCCTGCCTGCCCCACTAGAGAGCCTCCGCTTGGAGCTGCTGGGGACTGGCCCCCCCACATCTCAACCAAGGAGGAAGCTGCTGGCCAAGACACACCTGCAGAGAAGGAGCTTTCATCTCCTGTCTCACCCCATCGCCTCCAATTCGACACTCCGGCCTTCAGCTATGCAGCTCTGGCAGGACCCGCTGTGCCCCCCAGGCAGGAGCCTGAGCCAGGGCTAGGCATGGACCCTAGCCTCACCCCACCTGCAGTACCCCCCCGTGCTCCTATCCCCCAGAGCCAAGGCCCAAGCCCACCGCTGAATGGTCACATCCTGAGCTGCAGTCCAGATCGGAGAACCCCCTCCCCCAAGGAACCAGGACGAGGTCCCTGGGATGACAGCCCCAGTGACTCGGAGCTGGAGAAGGGGGCTCGGGAGCAACCCGAAAAAAAGGCCCAGTCCCCAAGTCCCCCATACCCCACGCCTGCTGGCCCCTCTGCCTTGTGGCCCGAAAGCGAGGCACGTACCAGCCCTTCTTCGGACTCACACCTGGGTCCTGCCCGACCCAGCCTGGACTTCCCTGCATCAGCCTTTGGCTTCTCCTCACTGCAGCCGGCGCCTCCACAGCTGCCCTCCCCAGCAGAACCCCGCTCAGCACCCTGTGGGTCGCTTGCCTTCTCTGGGGACCGGGCTTTGGCTCTGGCTCCAGGGCCCCCTGCCAGAGCCCGGCATGATGAGTACCTTGAAGTGACCAAGGCCCCCAGCCTGGACTCGTCGCTGCCCCAGCTCCCATCACCTGGATCTCCCGGCGCCCCTCTCCTCTCCAGTCTGCCGAGGCCCGCCTCTCCCGTGCTGTCTGAAGGCTCCTCCTCGGAGGCCACCACCCCTGTGATTTCAAGTGTGGCTGAGGGCTTCCCTCTGGGTCTGGGAGCTGCAGAACCAGGGTCCATAGAGCTGGTCCCAGGAATGGAAGCCACTGCCCACGGCCTCTGGGACCTCGCTTCTCTGAGCCCAGCACCTCCAGCGTCCCTGGACTTGGCCCCAGTTCCAGCTCCGAGCCTGCCCGGGGACATGGATGACGGCAGCCTGCCCTGTCGCCTGGAGTGCTCAGGAGCAGCTGCCAAGAAGCCAAGCCCCTCCCAGGGTCCCTCCCGAGATGGTGCCACCAATGGTCCAACTGAAACCAGCCCCAAGCCCCCGGGCCCTGCCCCAGCCGAGGCTGAGGCCTGCCCTGCCTGGGAGCGTGGGGGCTGGCCTGAGGGAGCTGAGAGGAGCCCCCGGCCTGACACGCTGCTCTCCCCTGAGCAGCTGCCGTGCCCTGGAGCGGCCCCTGGAGACCAGCCTAGAAGCGGCTCCCCCGAGACGGAGGCTGGGCCCCAGGGATGTGCCACTGAACCCCGGCCCCACCGCGGGGAGCTCTCCCCCTCCTTCCTGAACCCTCCTCTCCCTCGGTCCACAGATGACAGTGACCCCTCAACTGAGGAGGCTCGGCTAGTAGGGAGAGGGGGGCGGCACCGGGCAGGAGCCCCAGGGGCCACAGGGGGCCCATGCCCCGTGGCAGATGAGACACCCCCAACGTCAGCCAGTGACTCAGGCTCCTCACAGTCAGATTCTGACGTTCCTCCAGAAACTGAGGAGTGTCCATCCATCACAGCTGAGGCAGCCCTTGACTCGGATGAAGATGGGGACTTCCTGCCTGTGGACAAAGCTGGTGGGGTCAGTGGGACTCACCATCCCAGGCCCGGCCATGACCCGCCCCCGCTCCCCCAGCCAGACCCTCGGCCAGCCCCTCCCCGTCCTGACGTGTGCATGGCTGACCCCGAGGGGCTCAGCTCAGAGTCTGGAAGGGTAGAGAGGCTACGGGAGAAGGAAAAGGCACAGGGGAGAGTTGGCCGCAGGGCCCCGGGTAGGGCTAAGCCAGCGTCTCCTGCCCGCCGTCTGGATCTTCGGGGAAAACGCTCACCCACCCCTGGTAAAGGGACTGCAGATCGAGCCTCCCGGGTCCCACCCCGACCACGCAGCACTACAAGCCAGGTCACCCCAGGAGAGGAAAAGGATGGGCACAGCCCCATGTCCAAAGGCTTAGTCAATGGACTCAAGGCAGGACCAAGTAAGTATAACGTGGAGAGTGGGAGACTGGTTTGGGTCTGGGTGTGGGCTGGTTAGGGGCTCCAGTGGGAGGAAGGAAGATGGTTGCCACAAGAATTCTCCTCTCCCTCTACAATGAGTCCTGTGTTGTCTCTACAGCAGCCTTGGGTTCCAAGGGCGGCTCTGGTGCCCCTGTCTATGTGGATCTCGCTTACATCCCGAATCACTGCAGCGGCAAGACTGCTGACCTCGACTTCTTCCGACGAGTGCGTGCATCCTACTATGTGGTCAGTGGGAACGACCCTGCCAATGGCGAGCCGAGCAGGGCTGTGCTGGATGCCCTGCTGGAGGGCAAGGCCCAGTGGGGGGAGAATCTTCAGGTGAGTGGCAAGGAACACCAGGGAGGAGGTCTGGTCAGAGTTTGCTCAGAGCAACAGTGAACACAGTCTCTGTTCATGAAAGGAGGATGGAACCTTTGCTCTGGTCCTTCCTGAACCATCAGGTGCCCATCCCCCAACTTCCCTTCCCTCCGCATTCTCACCTTAGGCTGTCTTGTCTCCTACCCAGGTGACTCTGATCCCTACTCATGACACAGAGGTGACGCGTGAGTGGTACCAGCAGACCCATGAGCAGCAGCAGCAGCTGAACGTTCTAGTCCTGGCCAGCAGCAGCACCGTGGTCATGCAGGACGAGTCCTTCCCTGCCTGCAAGATTGAGTTCTGAAAGAGCCACTCTCCCTTCCCTGAGGATCCGCTCCCCGAGCTCCCCTAGACGATGGCTACTGCTGAGTCCTTTGGGGTTGAGGGACATGGGAGTTGGGGGAGGGGGTGGGGTGGACAGGATGTCTCGTGGGAACTTAGGCTGGGCTTAACAGGAGGGGTCATCCTTCCCCCTCATCCACGTCTGAAAGGAGTCTCCAAACCAAAGGTAACCAGGATTAGGATAGGGAGAGAATGCAAAATTAGGACACAAGGTCATCTGATGCTTGAGGACCCTGGAGTGACACCCTCTCTTAGCACTGCCCAATGCTGGTGATGGAGTGGAGAGTGAGGATGGGCCTCAGCGAGCAGCCTCCTCCCTCATGGAGGGAGGTCATATCCCCAGCCCCAGGGACCTCTTCATCTATATAATTTAGCATCCCACAGAAGGACTTCCAGTAGTAATTTATGTGACCTGGGGGCAGGATACTGTCAGTGAGGTGTTCAGAGCTTCGCCCTTCGGTCCGTCTCCCATTCCCTCCCCCGTCAGTTTGGGTTCTGGCAGGGATCTGGGGGTACGCCACTGCTACACTGTCCCACTGCTTGCCTCCGTGTCTGAATGTCTCAATCCAAAACCTGAAGCTCTTTTTTGACCAACAGATAGGTGAGGAGAAGAAAGGAGCTTATCCTCCCAGCCCCTGCTTCATACCATTCACATCCCAGAGCCATGCCCAGACTAGGCCTGCTGGGCAGCACAAAGGAGCAAGGAGAGCCCGGCATCACTTACGGAATCTTTCCAAGCTCCCTGACCTTCGGAGATTTTCACCCACCCATTCCAACTCTCCTGATCCCTTCTCATACTTGCTTGGCTTATCTGCATGTGGTCACCTGCTGTGGCCTGGTGTGTAATGGGTTAAAAGCCACTGCCTGACATCCCAACACTTGACACCCCAGCAATGTGTGACTCCCCCAACATTCCATTCTGCCATCCTGCAGCTGAAATGGGGACGCTGGCTGCCTTTCCAGCTCCACACCCTGGGACAGAGGATCTGGGAGGCGGAGGCCATGCCAGAGGACTTGGGGATAAGGAGAGGGAGGAAGGCAAGAGGGAGAGGAAGCTGAGCTAAGGCTGAACTCTGACTGAGGGAGATGAAAACAGGCTGAAAATACCACCCCGGGAGAGGACCTCACCCCAAGCAAGCCAATAAGAGCTCTGCCAGACTGCTGCGGGACTGAGAAATCCAGACGCTCTTGTCAGGACTCGGCTTCTCTGCCAAATGACTGTGTGGAAACCAGATCGAGCCCGCCTGTGTTCTTCCAGCTCCCACTCTCCCGTGCTGCTGTGCTCTGCTCCTCCCCACTCTTCCCTGCTCTAGCTCCCAGCTGCTGTAACGGAGCCGCCTCCAACTCTAACAATAAATCCAGTTCATTACAGATGCTCCTACCAGTGTTGTCATTTACCTCGGTGCCTTTGATGACTGGAGGCAGTTCCAAGACCCAGGCAGGCCTAAGAATACAGGGTGAGTGGAGGGTGAAAAAGTTACGGGGAGCCAGCATAACTTCTAAAAACCGGTGAGAGTGCCCAAGGATGGGGAATAGGAACTGAGCGTAGGGACACACGTTTGGTTTGGGGGAGGGGAGAGAAGCCGGAGGGGGCGGGGGCAGTGTCTCTGAAGAAGGGGAACTGCGTACCATGGGGTCAAGAGCTTAGGGCCGAAAAATCAGCATCAGACACCTTGCACAAGGTGAAGTCGCTCAGTCGTGTCTGAATCCGACTCTGTGGACTGTAGCCTTCCAGGCTCCTCCATCCGTGGGATTCTCCAGGCAAGAATACTGGAGTGGGTTGCCATTTCCTTCTCCAGGGGATCTTCCTGACCCAGGGATCGAACCCAGGTTTCCCACATTTGCAGGCAGATGCTTCACCCTCTGAGCCACCAGGGAAGCCCCAGAACCTTGCACAGGAGAACATCAAAGAGGCAAGGAGTTGAGGGGGCTCTATGAGATCCAGAGCCTATTGAGATTATAAACAGCTTTCAGGATTTCCAGCAAGTAAACTGTTGGATTTTCCCCTGCAGTGAAACCCTTTATAGTCCTGGGTATGTCAGGAGAGGCCACATTGTAAGTGTGAATACATGGGGAGGGGGATATCCCAGTCTTCCTAGTGTTCCCGGCTCTCCCAGTGTAAAGACGTCAAGGGGGTAAAGAAAGAGCATAACCCCTATGTATCAACTCCTCCTGACACTCCCAAGCATCAGAGTTAAAATGAGAGTGATTCCAACAATCTGGCGAGAAGGCATTGTACCTTTGGTGCTCCACAGAGAGAACCTCTCTTCCTGGTAACATGACTTATTTAAGAAATGTTGGGACAGTGGGCTGACAGTCATAAGGACTTCCTGGGATGCCTGATCTCCATATTTTTATTGCCCATTCCTGCTCAACTACAATAGCTTCTGACTGGTTCAGATTAATTCAGTTAACAGACATGCTTGATCTACATTCATAATCATTCTTGAATTCACAAGGACATCATCACCACCACTATGATTCTTATTATTTCTTATTTATTGAGCACTCATAATGTTCCAGCCCTCCCCTCCAACCTCTCTTACTCATCTCCATTCCCAACCCCAGGTCTTTGGGAAAAGCTTCATAATCACACCTGGCCCTAAAGACATAATGATATAAGGACAAATCTCTTGGGGACCCTGGAGTATTTGGTCTTTGGCCAGTCTGTCCCTGGCGCGACTACAGAAATATATATATATATATATAATCTTTGCTCATGTCTGTACAATATTGATCTCTGCTGATTGCTTAAAATAGAACCAGATTTTCTCTACTAAAACATTTCCTAAGCCATATAGCCTCTCAACAAAAGGAGGCCGAGCTTTACAGATTACCCAAGAACCCCACTGCATTTTAAGTAGGTTACTCTGAAATTCTCACAGCAATCTAATACCTGTTTTTCCCTAGAGCTACTGCCCAGAGGAATAGGACTAGGGCCGAGAGGGTGCTTGGGGATGATCAGGAAACACCCATAAGCCCCATCTAAAAATTAGTGGTCATGATGGATGTTTGCTGGGGAAAGGAGCTCTCTTTTTTTCCCAGACATTTCAGACAACCATCCTGGGCCCATCTGAGGATGCTAACAAAGACAAGTGTCCCCCAAATGCACATATAGTCTAAGGGTACCTTGAAAAGTTGTAAATACTTCCCAGAAAAGTGGAGACCTTGGAGTCCCTTTTGTACCCGTAGATGGTGTCTTCAGCAGTTAAGTGGTATTTCCTTTACCAGTCTTGGATTTCCTGGGATGATCAGAGCATGTTAGGTAATGATAGACCCGTCTAACCCTTGAAGGAAATCGTATTCAAGTCTGATGGCTGGGTGAGAAGTCAATGGCTGCTTTGAACATGAAATTGGCTCCTCCCCAAGCCTAGCCCTGGCACAGATGTGCTTCAATGCCAAGAGGACTGCTTCCTCAGACACCTCTGGTGAGATTCAAGGCCTTAATGCTGGCAGGTGAGTTAGGCAACAGAACAAGTTGCTAGCTCAAATGGCTGGTATAGTGTGACACCACTAATAAGAAAATGATGAATCATATGTTGCTGGTGGAAGGGGGGTGTTCTGGTCAGGGGCTAGAGACTGGCTCTGAGGGTTTGCATTGCTAGGTGGACACTGGACTTGGGGAACTTCCTCTCCGGACAGCTGGTCAATCAGCTCAGGGACCACATAGGACTGCTGCTGATTCACCCACTCTGAGACCTCCTGGGCCTGCAGAGCACCCTCCCCAGGGAATTCTAGGGGAGGGTTATCAACCTCAGGTGTGTCCCAAGACAACAAATTGATTGCAGAAGCCTCTTGGGCCAGCCTGCCAATGTCCACAGAGAATTCCTGGCATGATTGGCTGAGCTCTTCAGGGATCTTTTGGGTGGGCCTGCCAACTTCCCCAAGGACTTCCTGGGCCAGGCCACCAACCCCTACAAGGAACCCATGGACCAGCCTGCCAATCTCTACAGGGACCCCCTGGCATGGCTGGTTGACCTCCTCAGAGTTCTGGCAAAGTTCGCAAGCTTCCCTGGAGGCTTTCTGATACAGCTGGCTGGCATCCTGGCATGGCTGGCTGATTTGAGGGACCTCCTGGCATGTCTGGTTAACATCGTCATGGTTCTCCTCACATGGCTGGCAGATGTCAGAGACCTGCTGGCATGGCTGGTTGACCTCTTCAGGGATGTCCTGGCATGGTTGGCTGACCTCCTCAGCAACTGCCTGGCATGGCTGGTTGGTTTCCACAGGTGGTTCCTGTGGGGACTGGTTTTGTTCAAAAGGCTCTTGCTGCCCTTCTAAAGGGGGCTCTCGTGTGCCACTCCCAGGGGCCTCCTGGAGCAGCCCAAGGCCTTGATATTCTTCAGTCACATGTGAGCTTACGGAGGGCTGATCACTGAAGCCAAAAGGGCAGTTACCATCCACTGCAGTAGGGGAGGAAGGACCAGCACTGGACACAGTGCTGGAAGGGCCGCTGCTGTCTGCAAAGCAAAGCCAGGAGACCAAGTCAGACAAGCTGGAAGTACTGGCTCTACTCTGTGTAGTTCAAATGCCAGAACAGATGGTCTTTATTACTCATGTCTTGGGGAATGAGGGTCTGAATTCTTCCTAAGTTATGCAGAGACTCCTAAGTTAGCCTAGCCCAGGAACTGTTGCTCTGGCCTAATGTGTACTAATGGAGTAACACTAAGGGACAGCTAAGATTTCAGAGTGAGTACTGAGGCCCACTTCATCCAGTTCTTTCATAAAGGTACACCCATTCCAACTCCAAATTCCCATGATAACCTCATTCCTACTTTGGAAGCATATGAACACTTCATATCAGTGGTTCATAATTAGGGTTACATACCAAAATTATGGGAAATTTTTTAAAAATACATATTTCCAGGTTCTATCTTCAGAAATCCTAATTCTGTAGATAGATACAAAGGTGTGGGATGTTAAAACACTCCCAGTTAAATCTGACATACATCTTTCATTAAGAATTGTTTCTTTAAAGCTTATTTCTGGGGCAGAGGTAATCATTGTTTACTACCCAAGGAACAAGTAAGCAGGAAAATGTAGAAAAACTTTGTGAATCAGAGCATTAGGAAGGAAAGTGATTTACTCAAAGATGGCAGACTGCCATAGAACAGCAGCAGTTCTTAATTAACCTTTCTGGAGGTCACTGACCCCTTTGAAATTCTAATGAAAATCATGGACTATCTTCCCAGAAAAATGTGCATATGGATATCCTCGCTAATGTTTACATATAATTCCTAGAGTTTGTAGACTTTACCCTGAAATCCCTCCACAGATCCAGGTTAGGACCCTCTAAGTTTTGGGACACACAGTGTTCCAGGTTTATGGATATTATATAATATAAAATATAAAAATGAATTTCCTAGATTCTGACAGTAGTAAAATGAAAGACTTAAGTCTTTAATTACACTGTGGGACAACTCCTACCCCAACCTCTACTTCTTCATTGATCCTTACAGGGACCTAATTTACCTTTCCTTTTGTAAATATTGTATTTATTGATGGTACTATAGCTTTATATTTAAACCACTCTAATATCAACAATAATAGATTTTGGAAATAAAGGACGCCTGAATATATTGCCATCAGGAGAACTGGGAGAGTTGGTAAGCCTGAGTCTGAAAACTCAATGATTCATTAATCTTTCAGTTTAAGGAATGCCAGCTATCTCTTTTCTGTAAAGGATCATAGGAGGCATGCTTCAAGCAGAAAAAAAAGATGAATGTGGTTTGGGATCAACAAGGCCTATTGAGGGCAGACAGACCCCAAAGGAAATGTTTACAAGTGAACTACACATCTGATACTGAGATTTTAAAAAGAGAAGAAAAAAGATGTAAGCTGAGTTCACCCAAAGATGATGAAGCAGTAGCCTTAATATTCAGCTAGTAGTTTGATTCAGACAAATCAAAGAATTCAGACAGAAAACAGAAGTTGAAGAAAGGTAAGATTTCTAGGCACAGGACCTATAAACACTCACTACTGGACAGAGAAAAAGCCTCAATGGCAAGGTGAGTATAGAATAATCTGAAATTCAGGGGAAGAATTCTTGGTGTCAGGAAGGAAAGTTTCTTCTGCATAAAGGGTGTCAGAAGCGTACAATTCTACAAGCTTACTCCAATGCTAAAATACGAATCTTTGCTTCAGTTCTATCCAAGTAAAATAATAAAAGCCATGTTTGATTTTAGATAGTCCCTGGAGGACTCTTCCACTGCCGGTTTCCCTGCCCATAATCGCCTAGAGATCACCACTGATCTCCCTACCTACAATTACCCTAAGAATTCCTTGTGGTTCCACTGTTCACCTGTTACCAAGGATAAATAGTGATAGGCTGAGATTATGAAGAAGAGACGGGAAAAAGCAGCACCTGAACTTGAACTAACAAATGAGAATAGACAACTGGAAAGGAAGGACATGTAGAAAGCAGTAACTGATTCTAGTTTCTTTCTCCCAGATTTTCTATATATCCAGGGTCCCTCCCAAGTCACTTTTACTTGAGAAGGCTGTGGACAACCAAATGGGGATCTAAGGAGAACGCAGCCTTCATCTTTTCTTCCCCAAAGGACCCCCTCGGCCACTATCATTTAGGAGCCCCTCCAGTGAGATAAAGAATCCACCTGCAATGCAGGAGACCTGGGTTCAACTCCTGGGTTGGGAAGACCTCCTGGAGAAGGGAAATGACTACCCACCCCAGTATTCTTGCCTGGTGAATTCCACAGACAGAGGAGCCTGGCAGGCAACAGTCCATAGGTTGCAAAGAGTCAGACACAACTGAGCAACTAACGCTTTCACTCTCTTCCCAGTAAGACAGAGGGGATGTGGAGGACAGAGGTGATGGACGAGAGAGAGGAAACAGATTTGCCCTTCATCTTGGAAGCAGCGAGTGTGACTGCCTTCTTGCCTGATTAGTCCTGGTCTTTCAGCCCTCACCTGTTTCCCTCCTGGGGTGAGCCTCTCATTCGCCGATCCCTCCACTCCCCCCATTCCCTCTCAGCCTTGTCTACACAGTTCCAAGAGAATTACTTACACCAAGGGGGCTTTTCAGAGCGCTGTTGGAGTTGTAGGGTAGGTGAGTGAAGAGTGCGAGGTGGAGAAAACGGGCTGTCAGAGGCTTGGTTGCTGTGCATAGAGTCAAAGAGGGCTGGACAGGTGAGGGAGAGAAAGGGAAGGAAAAAAAAGCCCATGAAGAAGAATTCAACAGCCACAGGTTCTAAATATAAGTCAAATCTGACTTACACTTCCTTAGGCTGAGAAGTAGCCATGTCCTAGGGATCCTTCATACAAACCATTTTTAATATTTTAAACTGTATGTTATGAATATTTTCAAACATTTTTTAAAAATACTTGAAAGACTAGTACAGTCAATACCTATGTATTCATCTTCTTTATTTAACATGTTAACATTTTGCCATATTTGTTTCATCTATTTCTTCATGCTTGTTTTTTAAAATAAATGACAAACATTATGAAACATTTCACCTGTAATACTTCAGTATTCTTTTCTAAAGTATAAGACATTTTTCCTATATAGCCATACACCAGATAAACTTTAAAAATACCCTAATATCGTCTAAATACCCAATCCATATTCAAATTTCCCCCAATTATTCCCCAAATGTCTTTCATAGTAAGATCCAAACATGGACCATGCATTCCATTTTATTATGTCTTCAAAGTCTCTTTTAATCTAGAATACAGCTTCCCCCTATTTATTTTTTTCACAGTGACTTTTGAAAAGAACAAGCCAGCTGTCTCATAGAATGTCATATTCCACTCTCTGGATTTGTCTGATTGCTTCCTTATAGAATCATTTAACTTGTTTCACTATCCCTATAAACTGGAGGTCAGATATAAAAGGCTTGATTCCATGATGCAAGTGTTTTTCTTTTCTGTAGTATAAAAATGAATGCTTACATTTTAAATGTTTTTTTAGGTTTTGATAATTTTTTTTTAAAAATTGAAGCATAGTTCACTTATAATGTTATACACAATAAAGGTATACAGCAAAGAGATTCAGTTACAGAATATAAATATATATTCTTTTTCAGATTCATTTCCACTGGAAGTAGAAGTGGATATTTGTACTTCCACTGTGGATGTACTGTAGTTAAATATTACAAGATTTTGAATGTAATTCCCTGTGCTATACAGTAGGTCCCTGTTGGTTATCTACTTCATATATTGTAGTATGTATACGTTAATACCAAATTTCTAATTTATCCCTCTTCCCCCTCTCCCCTTTGGTAACCATAAGTTTGTTTTCTACATCTATGAGTCTATTTCTGTTTTATAAGTAAGTTCACCTGTATCATGCTTTAGATTCCACATATAAGCGATAGCATATGATATTTATCTTTGACTTATTTCACTTAGTATGATAATCTCTAGGTCCATCCATGTTGCTGCAAATGGCATTATTTATCCTTTTTATGGCTGAGTAATATTCATATATATACATATATGTGTGTGTGTGTGTGTGTGCACCACATATTCTTCATCCATTTATCTGATGAACATTTAGTTGCTTCCATATCTTGGCTACTGCAAATAGTGCTGCCATGAATCCTGGGGTGCATGTATCTTTTCGAATTATGGTTTTCTCTGGATATATGCCCAAAAGTGGGATTTCTGGATCATATGGTAGTTTTATTCCTAGTTTCTTAAGGAGCCTCCATACTGTTCTCCAGAGTGGCTGCACCAATTTGCATTCCTACCAACAGTGAAGGAGGCCTCCCTTTTCTCCACACTCTCCCCAGCATTTATTATTTGTAGACTTTGAAGATTGGCACTCTGACATTGCAGGCAGATTCTTTACCTTCCGAACCACCAGGGAAGCCCCTTGGCAAGAATACTCAAAGAATATTCTTGAATATGTCCATCATCTTGGAGGCACATAATGTCTCATTATCCCACTACGTTACTACTAAGTTGGCGTGCGTGCATGCTCAGTCATGTCCAACGCTTTGCAACCCCATAGACTGTAGCCTGCCAGGCTCCTCTGTCCATGGGATTTTCCAGGCAAGAATACTGGACTGGGTTGCCATTTCCTTCTCCAGGGGATCTTCCCAACCCAGGGGTCAAAACAGTGTCTCCTGTATCTCCTAAAATCAGTAGGTGAGGCTAAGTTTACTAATGAGGTTTAAATAGGGCTCACAAGATCTCACCATTGAAAAGGTTTCCCCTTCTGATTATAGATGATCCTTTGGCACTGTGGAACCTGATTGACATTTCTTTGTGTTAGTATCCACTGATGATCCTTAATTATTTTATTAGGAGTGTCAAGTGGTGATTTTCTAATTCTATTAAGTCTTCTATATTTATTAGCTGGCATATTTTCTGTAAAGAACTTTCTCTCTTCAACTGGCACCATTTGATTACATTAAAACTGCAGTTCTTACTGAACAGGTAGGATAAGGGTTTATTTCCCTTTAATTAGTTTTCAGAAGAAAGAGTTGGTAAAAAGTATTCACCAACAGTGGCAGATGATTATTATTTTTGTTCTCTTTCTTGTAAGATTCATTATGAGCTTGTGGATGTTCACATGTTTAGTGCACTTTAATTGATTATAGTAAATTATTCTTTTTAATGCTAAAATAATCCAGTTCTGGTCAGTGGGAGCCTCTTCAGGCTTGAGTGCTTCCTTGTTTTTGTTACAGCGTGCCTCAGGATCACCTTGAGCTTTCCGTGCCCTAGATAATGCATCCTCAATAAAACTGGCTCTTGGTGAAAGTGAAAAAACTTAGATATTTCATTGGTTTGTAACCCCTCATATGGTGACATTACATTAACAGATATAAAGTAATCTGTACTATTAAAATTTCATGTGGTGGGGAGTGATTGGAGGGAAAAAGTCTAAAAATACTCTATAGGATAGGATTTGATTTAAAAAAAAAGAAAAGGTTAAAAAACATGAACCTAGACCAAGAATACAACCATGGAATCCTGGTTGCTTTTAGTGGGGGATGATATGTGGAAACCAAAATCTAGGTGCTAAGAGAGCTCACTGATACTGTTTGTAATGCATTAAGTTACAAAAAGCATTAAAAAACAGAATTTATATTGATATTATCAATTCAAATTTAATATTCTAGTACTTTAAAAATATTTTTGAATTTTTACTTGTATCTTATTTATCTAACTTTGAAAATTCTTATTCCTAGTAGGAACATAATTACTTATTTGCATTACTCTATTATATGTGTGTGTGTGCATATGACATATATGTTACAAAATGGTATCAACCTCACTATTAACAAACCACTGAATGAGGATTATAATTATTTTATAATCCTCATTTTTTTTCCACTAAAAGATTTATAGTCAAAGCACAGTACTTCAAACTTACTTGAAAAATGATTTTCCCTATGTAATTATATTACTATTTTGATATACAGTTAGGGTAATTTTTCTTTTTTTTTTCTTTTTCAATTTTAGGATTTGCTTCTTTTGATTTAGTTTTACATTCTGAAAAACATTTACAGGTTCACAAGTCAAAGATTTATAAAAAGGCATATTCAGAGGAAGTTGCTTTTTCTTCATGCCTTCTGCTCCATTTCTGTTGCTCTCCAGTGGTAAACATTTTTATTAGTTTCTGGTATTTACTTTTAGAATTTCTTTTTGCAAATATGTATATTTTCCCTTTATTTTCCCTCCTTATAAAATAGGTAATGTACTATCAACACTCTTCTACACTTTTTTTTTAAAGTTAACAATATATCCTGGAGATTACTTCATATCAAGACACATATATCCCCCCAAAAAACAAACCTTCCTCATTAGTTTTAACAGAGGCACAGCACTCATTTGAGTGGACACGCCACTGTTTATTCAACCATTCTTGCACTGAAGAACCTTTGCATTGTTTCCAAAAATAATAATAAACAGCATAAATAATGTCCCAATGACTCTATACAAATGTTATTTCAACTTTGTGAACAATACCTTCAGAATAAATTCCTAAAATTGTATTATTTGAAAAGGAAGTAACTGTATCTATAATTCTCTGAGATATTACAAAATACCTTCATAGGGGTTACACCATTTTGCACTCCCACCAACAATGTATGGAACTGCCTCTCTTGCAACAGACTTGTCAAGAGATTGTGTTATTAAACTTTTGGATTTTTTTCCAAATTAATAGGTGAGATATGATATCTCAGTGTAGTTTTAGTTTGCACATTTCTTATGACCAAGGTTAAGCATCATTTCATAAATGTAATGGCCACTTGCATTTCTTTCTTTATAAACTATCCTTTTAAAAAAAAATCACACTTTTGGACTTTTCCTTCTGACATATAAGAGTTCTCTGTATTTTAGGATGATTAAGCCTAAATGTGATATAAATTGCAGAAAAAAATTTTTTTTTTCTTATGATGCTGCTACTGGCTCGCAACATTTAAAAAAATGTTTACATGACTTCAACATCATAAGTTTATATGACTTATTAAGCTTTTCCTACTGTTTCCCAAATTTGAGTTTGAGTCACAATTAGGCTCTCTTTATTTTCCAGTGATAAAGGACTCTACCACCATCACCCTTGCTTACTTTTAGTACTTGCTTGATTTATTTCTATTATTATTGAAGTGAAGGCCACATAACATAAAGGTTTTAGCACATCCACAATGTGCAATTGCTACCTGTATCTAGTTCCAAAACATTTTCATCACAGTTCCACAACAATTTCATCATCCCTCCCCGCAAAAAAAAGAAAACCCATATCTATTAAGAAGTCACTCCTCGTTCTACCCTACTTTCAATCCCTGTAAACCACCAATTTGCTCTCTGTCTCTGTTCTGGATCTTTCATATAAATGGAATCATACAATATGTGACTTTTTCTGTCTGGTTTCTTTCACTTGGCATGTTTTTGAGGTTCATCCATATGGCAACATGTATCAGTACTTCACTCCTTCTTATGGTTCAGTACTATGAGATTATATGCGTATACCACATTTTGTTTATCCATTCATGTACACTTCAGTCGTTTCCACCTTTTGACTATTACAAATAGTGTTACCATAAACTTTCGTGTGTAAATGTTTGTTACAGTACCTGTTTTCAGTTCTTTTGAATGTGGGAGGGGAACTTCTGAGTCAAACAGTAATACTATATTTAGGTTTTTGAGGAACTGTGAAACTGTTTTCCACAGAGGCTGCACCCTTTTACATTTCCACCAGCAATGTACAAAAATTCTAATTTGTTCATGCCATTATCGACACTTATTTTCTGCTTGCTTTTATTCTATTTCTCTCCTTTTTAAAATTATAGCTATCCTAGTGGGTGTGACTTTGATCTGTATATCCCTAATGATTACTGAGGGTGAGCAGTATTTCATGTGTTTCTTGGCTATTTGTATATCTTCTCTGAAGAAGTGTCTACTTGAGTCCTTGGCTCACTTTTAAGTTGGGTTGTCTTTTTAATTAACTAATTTTTGGCTGTGTTGGGCCTTCGTTGCTGCACAGGCTTTCGTGTTGCGGTGAGTGGGGGCTACCCTCCATCGAGGTATGCAGGCTTCTCGTTGTGATGACTTCTCTGGTTGTGGAGCATGGGCTCTAGAGCATGGGTTCAGTAGCTGTGGTGCATGGGCTTTATTCCACCAGCACGTGGAATCTTCCCAGACCAAGGACTGAACCTGTGTCTCCTACTTTGGCAGGCAGATTCTTATCTACTGTGCCACCAGGGAAGTCTCTGCTTGTCTTTTTGTTGTTGAAGTGTTATATTCTGGATCTTTATCAGATATATGATTTGCAAGTATTTTCTCCTTTTCTAGAGGCTGTCTTTTCACTTCCTTTTTTTCCCCCATTTTTATTTACTTATTACTTTTGGCTGTGGTGGGTCTTCATTGCTACATGCAAGCTTTCTCTAGTTGCAGTGAACAGGGGTTATACTCTAGTTGCAGTGCATGGGCTTCCCATTGTAGTGGCTTCTCTTGTTGGAGAGCATGGGCTCTAGAGTCCGCGGGCTCAGTAGCTGTGGCCCATGGGCTTAGCTGCCCCATGACATGTGGGATCTTCCCGGACCAAGGATTGAACCTGTGTCCCCTGCATTGGCAGGAGGATTCTTAACCACTGAACCACCAGAGAAGTTTGCATGGTTTAGTTTTTACTTGCAGATCTCTGATCCCTATGGAGTTTATCCTGGTATATAACATGAAGTATGGATTCAGTTTTAATTTTTGTCAAATGACTATTCAATTGTCCCAACTCTATTCCTTAAATTCTATCTTTCCTCTAGTATTTTGAAATGCTAACTTCAACTATTTCTGGACTTACTATTTCTTTGCTTGGTCTCAGTCCATTCACGTACCGATACTACTCTGTTTTCACTACAGACGTTTTATAAAACGTTTTACAATCTGGTAAGGCCAACATGCCTTCATTGCTCTTCTGTTCAAGATTTCCTTGGCTATTCTTATTTGTTTGTTTTATGAGCACTTCAAATTCAGTTTGTCTGACTTTAGAAAAACAATAGTATTTTTGTTGAGATCACATTAAATTTATAAATTAACTTTGGAAGGAGTGATAGTTCTATGCTTTTGAGTTGGCCTATGCAATTAAATTTTTTTCAAGTCTACTTTTTTGGAGTGCCTATCTTTTTAACTTACCACTCAAGCTCTGGGGAGCATGGGAGTGAGGGCAGAGATAGTGGTTCAAGATAAGAGGATTCTCTATACCTGCAGACGCCTGTGCTTGGGCCTCAGTGTGGCGCTGGCAGACTCTACTCAAGAATTCACTCACTTGACGCAAGGAAAGGGCATTATGCAGTGTTTCCAGGGGGTAAATAGTAGGCACCATGGAGCACCCCTCAAATCCTGTTAGAAAAGAGATGGGCAAAGTCAGCATTATTTCTGCTGGATATACTCCAACTGGCCAAGGAAGCATGGAGAGTCCCTGAGAACCATCAGGAGTGTCTGTGGCTTTTGGAGTGTGGGATATCCAAGAGTCTCAGGAGAGGGAACTCTAGAGCCCCTCCAGATTTCCTAAAAATTTCCCAACTCTGGGTGAGTGAAATCACCTCTCACCCTACCTATGGAAAGCCTGCAATGTCCCATGGAAAAATCAACACAATCCCAATAATTTAAGCACCCAAACTCTTCTTATACTTTGGGGGGCAGAGGGGGATGTGGATGGGGAATAGAACAAAGGTCCAGAGGGAAGGGGTGCAATTGTAGGTCTGAATGAGATGTAGGGAGTCATGAAGCTGGGAAGAAACGGCAGATTTCAGGGATCACATACTAGAGAACCAGATTAAGGAGAAGGGTTTGGAATCTGAGGAGGGGTTCATGCAGATTTCGGATGTGGGTAGAAAGGCTAGGATATTTGGAAACTGGAGGGCATGCAATACACGTGAAGCTCAGCTCAGGAAAACCACATGCATGAACAGGTTGGGGGATGGAAGTTCTTTCTTGGTTATTTCCATCACATCAAAGCTTCTTTCCTCTGTTCTCACTGCAGACCCCAGACTTGCTAGGATTTCTCTATTCCTTCAGGAAAATGAGGCAAACCCCCTAGAAAAAAGAATAAATACTGATTCTCTGCTCTGAACCCAACAATTCCAATGTAGATCTACATTGTAGGGTGAAGGGTAAACCAACTCTAATCTCAGGGCCTGCTGATGGGAAAAAATGTCCCCATTAGAGAATCAAGAAGCATACATCTCAACCACTTTTTCAGTCCCTCATCTTTCCTATGTTTCCTTTATAGCTCTTTAGAGGGACTAAGGGTAGGCAGGATAGCAACATTTACGCAAGACATAGTCTAGAGTCTGACAATGACTAAAACCTACATAACTCAAAAGGATCATACCTGACCATCTTCTAACCTTGGGCCCTTGGTCGATTCAAGGATGCAGCTGAGACCCCTGTGCCTCCATCAGTGGCAGGAGGGCAGGAGAGGTACAGTCCCCAGCTGCTCAGGGCAGCTAGAGAAACATCTGGATTTGAAGAAGGTGGTCACAGAGATAAGAATAGATTCCAGGGCAAGAGACTGCTCTGGAACCGAATAGCACTGGGAATAGGAAACATTAGGAGGCAGTGAGGAGGGAGAGTGGGAAGAGGATGAGCAGCCAGCACTCCAGCCACCAGGCAGCCTGGCCCCAACCCCATCCAAGCAACTAAATGCAAGTCGCATAACCTCAGGGCAGAGAGGAGACGGGGGCAGGTGGGCGCTCCCACCAGAAGTGCAAGAAGCAAAGCAGTCGGGCCCAGCCAGGGCAGCGCGGCAGCCCGCCTGGCGGCAGGGGTACCGTAGAGGCACTCGGGGTCATCCCGGCCTGAGCGCAGCCAGTTCCGGAAGAGGCGCAGGTGGTAGGAGCACTGGTGCAGGTGATGCGCCAGCGCGGCGTCCAGCGACACCGGCCGGCCCCCCGTGCAGTCGGAGGAGACACTGCGCAGCAGCCGGACCACAGGGTGCTGGTCATCCAGCAGCTCTGGAGGGGCTGGGGGCCCCAGCGGGACGCACGGAGACAGAGAGAGAAGAGGGAGAGACAGTGAGCGGGGCGCCGGATGGCAGAGGCACTCCGGGGAGGCAGGGCCATTCAGCTCCAAGGTGAGCCAAGAGTGGGGCAGAGGCACCAGGGCCACGGCCAGAGCCACGGGGCAGCCCTCGCGGCGGGAAGAGCACTGGCATCATGCTAAGAGAAGTCTGGAAGAGGCGAGCGAGTCTCAAAGAACTGGCCAGTGAGACCCACTCATGCAGCAGCCCCGCCCCCACGTCTCGCTGTGCAGAGTTCCCTCAGTGCTTACATACTGCAGTCACATCTTTCTGGACCGGGTGAGCTGGCCATTCTGTAGCTGGGAACTCCAGTGTCCCTGATTGCTCTTGGACAAACCCTAGTTAGGGCTCGCTTCTCAGATGAATGTATTGGCAAGGTTGGGATAGAGATGAAAAGATTCAAAGTCACTGGGAGAAGAGGGTCAAGAATGGCATAGGTGATCGAGATAAAGCCTGAAGCTAAAAGGCTCCTGAAGACTCAGACCGGGTCCTCTGGACCAGACTCTAAGCCAGCCACAGACAAGGCTGGTGTTAGGCAGCTGACACAGATGAGCAGCAATGAGCAGCAAACCAGGTAACCTTTAAAACAGCATGTAAAAAATGGAATCAATATGTGAAAAGGCCGATACTGATTAATCATCCTTCACTCTTGTTCAAGTACACAGCCTTTAAAGAGGTACAGGGTCTTATAAACTGATGACAAGATCTAGAGCAAGTAGGATCAAGGATGCCGAGAACAACTGCTCACAACTCCCAGGCCAGGGGTGGGTTCCACAGGGTGACCCATGTGACTATGCTTCCCAAAGACCCTAGTTTGGACGTCAAGAGATTTCTGTATCCATGGTCACACAACTGTCTGGGTCCCTAGAAGAGAAAGAGCTGGGCAGATCTGGTGGGCACACTGACGCTCTGGATGAAGGAGAGCCACAGTCTCTTTCCAACTATATTAGTTCACCTTGGTAAGTTCAGCGTGCAGTTTAGTAAGGGGCCATACTTCCATACTTGAGGCAGGCAGAGGATGTGACGGCAGCTTACCAGGAATACAGGCAGGGATGGGCAGAGGGATGTTCTCCTAACAAAGCAAGGACGTAGCAGTGCCTGGCCTCCTTCTCAAAGCCAGGTCCAGTTTCTCCAGCTGCTATTTTAAAGCCACGTGTCATGGCAAAGAGATGGTAATGATGGGCACTAGGTTGGCACACTGTTGTGCACTAAGCTGCTGCAAGCCACTGCAGACAGAGCATCCACTCTGCAATTGCTGGGTCGGTCCAGTCACATTTGGCCATGGGGTAGAGCCCTCTAGCCCCATTTGTCTTCAGGGCCAAATTAAATCTAGATAATCTCCAGCAAGAGACATAAGAACTTCAAGTCTTTTTCTCCTAGGTCCCAGATTCTGGTTTCTCAGGCACTTTAGCCTTCAAGCTCAAGTGCAAGAACAAAGGCCAGCAGAACCCTGAGGATGCATGCAGGGTATTGGAGGGGATCTTGAAATTACTCTCCTGCATGGTAATTGTCCAGGTCTTTCTTCCTCTCCTCCTTTTGGTAGAATTAATTCTTTTCTTCAATTGGTAAAGCTGCTAACCAAGGCTTCAGGAAACTAGAGATACATACAGAAGCTTAAGGATCTATTTGGGGAATTTGGATCTTTTCTCACAAATTACTTAGGAGAATTGTGATTTAGCTCTGAGGTCAGGGGCCCAAGTTCCTAGTACTATCTTCTGTATGCTCCCTAAGTAACAAGCCTCCAAGTCCAAATCCCAGGCTGTAGTGTTGGTGCATGAGGTTATATTCTGGAGATGACTGCGGCAAGAAGGCCAGAAGAGCTTGAGGTTAACCACACAGTCAGGCCACTCAGAATGGGAAGATCCTGTCACAGGCACAAATGGGAGCGGGGGATGGGGGTAGGGTGTAAATTGAAAATGTACAGACTAGTCAGACTAGGGAGACCCCAGCAGTGCTGAGTGGAGAGGTATGGCCTGAACTGGCTGAGATCCAGCAGCTGCCACTGGCTAAGGAGCAGGTGATCAGTACCTGGAGTTTCTTCTAGCCAGGAGGCCAGGCTAATTTCACCTCCCTCAGAGAGTCTTAGCTCTTGAACAGAAGAAAATCATATCAAACAAAATTGGATTTACCTTGAAGATAAGATACAATAGCAGAGAGAAACTAAGGATACAAAGGATAAAACAAAGAGGAAGTCCTGGGCTCCTCACCACACCCTACAAATGAGACCACAGTCCTTCAGTCTGGGTTTACACAGATCTCTAAACTCTCCCACCCTAGAGTGGGCAGACGCTGTTCGTCAGTATTCTTGAAATATGACTTATTCCTAAGCTCCCTCCAGAATCCCCAGTAGACATCTCTATTCTTTACCTCCCCTTCTATGAGGCCACAGTGCTACAGAGAGGCTGGGGCTACATGGAAACCATGTGTAAACCCTCAAGGCACAATTCTTTTTCCTGAACCTACCACCTCCTACTCCTCTCTTTCTCGGTTTTATCCCAAAGCAATCTGGGCTCCTATTTTGTAGGCCCAGGCCCTAGGTTAGTAGTAACATAAAGCAGATGTCAGGAGCACAAGAGCCACACAAAATACACACAATGGCGGGAGACAAGAATACAGAGATGGAACACAATATGCTCAAGACTAATGCCCTCTATGAGTAGGCTTGGGAACTAGGAACCACAGCATTGTTCCACAAGCAAATTAGTCGTCCACTCCAACGAAAGGACTGGTGAAAAAAATAGGAAGGTCAAAATTATATAAGCGGAGGAGTTGGGGGAAAAAAGAGAAAAGAAATGGGGATGATATAGGAGACACTACTCTCTTCCTAAGGGAAACCAGTATCATGTTTGTACAAAGCCTGGCAGTCATGTGATGGGAAAGGAAGAGGCGTAACTCGTTTTGGTGACAATGCTGAAAAAAAGAGACACAGTGGTGATGAAGGTGACCACAGAAATAAGACCTCGAGTTGCCCCAGGGATCGGGCAGCCAGGCTGTGGCTGAGGCTAAGGTCTGTCACAACAAGGGATGTACCCCAGAAGGGACAATTAGTGAGTGGTTCATTCAGAGACAGCAGGGTGTCAACACAGTGCAGGGAGAGGGAAGTCAGTGTCAGAACTCGGAGGTTAAGTGTCTGGTGGTGACATGGTGAGGAGGAATGACGTTGAGTCAGAAGCAAACGTACCGTTAGTCGGATGCTTTGCAAACGACACAGAAAATCGTTTTACGGCCGGGACAAACAAGAGCTCTGGGGAGAAAAGACATCACGGGGATTATACCCACCGCGGTCCCCGCCCTCTGCTCTGGAATTTGTTCACAACATACTCCTTACTGTTAGTAATGATCTGCTCCCACCCCCACCCTGTAGGTCCCTGTCCACTGTATTTCAATCTTTTCCTTTGGATAATCTCCTCTCAGGAATCCGTGTGTCATCTCTACCACAATAAGGCCCCACAAACAGCCCTAACCTCACCACCACATCCTCTTTTTGGTCATTCAGAAATGAAAACCTTTGCAGAAACTCTCATCCCTTCCCCCGATCTCTTCCCAGATTGTTTTTCCTGCCTTGGCTAAACAACTTCCCCATCCCTGACCTCCTAGATTTTCAAGGTACCACTGCATTCTTCCTGACCATGGGTCGCCCTTTTTGGTCCTTACCCCTACAGGCCAGAATCCAGGAAAGAATACAAAGGTGGAGTAAACTGATGCGGCAGGGCTGTATGTGGGAGATTATGAAGGGATAAGCATAACTAAGTAGTATTCGTATGGCGAGAGGGAATGCGAATGGAGGGGTGGTGGGGGTCCTGGTTCTTTCTCCCCTCGACAACTGATGCAGGAAACTTGTCATAAGGCCAGTGTCAGTGCCATTTAAGCATGAATTGCTCTTGAGCTGTGTCTTTGCTGGCGGACGCACGAAGAAAAGTGTTGCCCCCCCCCCAAACCCACCCACATACCATCTCGGTGCTTCAGACTGGCGGGTGGTAGCTTTTTGCCTTGGCTGCGGGCGTAGTCCTGAAGATTCGGGGCGCTGGAGGAGCCACCCAGCACTGTGGTGCTGAACAGCCCCGTGCACTGTGAGCCTGCAAGGCCGGGAGTGTGTTAGTAGCCACACAAAGCTGCAATTACCGCACAGAAGTACACACGACTTCACATGACAACATCAGGACACACATACACATAATCATTCAGAGCAACCACCCAGAGGCCACCTCACACAACCACAGGCAGCTATCACTATGGTCCACAGCCACTCTGGGCAAGCAGTGAGGAGTCTCCCGAAAGTCTGCTTGGCGGATACAAGAGGCCACTACGAATACAGGGTTAGTCATATTAGGGGAGTCAAAGAGCTACTCAGAGGGATAAACTGTGCTCTCTAGGTGGCTCCCAGGAATGTTTGAAGAACAGGTGGACTCCTCTTGCTCTCCCTAGACATAATTCAGTGCTCCTTATGCTCGAAATAGGGTTAGAAGAACCCAGAGATCGAGTCCCTTATATGTGTGAAAGGAAAGAACTTTGATTGGAACTAGAGACCAAGTTTCGAGTAGTCAACTCAAATACCAAGTTCTCATAAGTTCCAATTCCCCTGTTTTTCATCCAACATTCCCTCCCTTCTGTTCTCCTTTAGCCTTTTTACCTTTCCCAAGAAAGTATAAGACTCACTAAATTTTTAAAGCTGGCATGGATTTAAAGATTGTTCAGTTCAACCTCTTAATTTTAGAGATGAGGAAACTGAGATTCAAAAAGGATGTCATTTGCTCAAGGTCATACAGTTTGTTCAGAGCTAAGCTGGACTAGAATCCAGGTCTCCTAATTCTTAGGATCAACTGTGTTGTTAGAAAGGAAATAATTTTTTTCACTGGGAAGAAACAGAGCATTGTTTCTGAAGTGAAAATAGACACAGATTGAAAGGCATGTGAGGGCTCAGGTGATTTATGTAAGACATGCCTACTAACCGCTGAGCACCCTACTCAGGAAAACCTGATGAGCAGAAAAACAGCAAAAATCACATGTTTTTTCTGCTCTTGAAAGTTTGCTGTCTTGTAAGTCCTATGCTCAATGCCAGATGCTCACAATGTAAGTTCAAAGAAAGCAAAGAGACCTCTTGCCAATAAGAGGAGTAAATAAAACTAGAAAAACCCCTGAAGCAAGTAAATCAAGTGAGTCATGTCTCAAATCAAGAGTAGGGTTGGGCCCCTCCATGGTCCCCTCTCCTACCTACTACAGCCCACAAAGAGACAACGGGCAGGAGGAAACAAGATTAACATCGCAGTTTGTGGGATCTTCTCCTCCACGTCTAGATCCATCTTAGCCAAGACCCCAGGTTCGGTGTGGGAACTTGACATTCGTATGGGAAATGGACAGAGGGAGAGGAGGTCAGTTTCCTTTGAGCCCATAGAGAACGGATTTGCTCTCAGGGGCCCCAACACTTCGGGGTCATCACAGATATCAACAAGTTCAGGTGGCTAGTAACTTCTACCCTGGAATCGAGCACCATTCCTGTATGTGCCATCTCCTACATTCATGTGCCAACCACCTCCAGGACAGAGCTCAAGAGAGAGACAAAGATTGCCAAATGTCTGCTCTTCTTCAGAGAAGCTGAAACTGGCTGGCTCTAACCCAGACCACCCCCAGGCTTTGATCTACATTCACTTCCTCCACTGGGGGATTTTTCTGGTGTAGTCCTGCCAGTGCTGTACTGCTCAATGTTGGACCGTCTCAGCGGGTAGTCTTTACCTGACCGCCACCATCTGTCCACCACACTCAGATCTCTGCCTTGTTCTTGACAGCACTGCCCCTTACCTGGGCCAGACATACCCATCCTCTTTCCCAGCCTACCTGAAACCCAGTCTTTTCTGGGACTTCTGGGGGAAAGAATTCCATAGCACAGATCTAGACACTAGTCATTTATTTTTCATGCATCAAACCATCTACCTCTTTCTAGGGCTCCAGAAGACAATCTACTCCCATATAATTAGCCTGGAAAGCTCCCCCAAACCCTTCTTTCTCCTTGCTGGTCCAAATGCTGGCCGTTTGGGGGCCAGGAAATTAGGTGCCAAAGAGAAAAGTAACAGAAAAATGAAAGCAGCATAATGAGACAAGATAGAAAAAAACAGAGTCTAGACCCCACAACATGTGTCTAACTGCCAGGTCTGGGTACTGGCTCACGGGCACTGTCCAAAGAGAGCCCCTCCCAAGGACCGCTCCCCACTCCCGAAGAATACAATACCCTCTTAGGCTTGGTCCTTCCTGTAGTCTGTGTTCTTAGGAAAGGTTGAATGATGTTCTCCACCCCTCTCCAGGAATCAAAAAAATCAAGAGACATTCCCTCAAAGTCCTGAGAGAAGCCTCTGCCACTACACCAGTCTCAGATTTGTCCCTCAATTTTCAGGAAGGAAGGAAAAAAAATTACAGGATTAGGAGAGGATGAAGGGGAGGGCGTGGAGGTAGGAGGGGCCAGAGCAGGGAGGTAATAAACACAGGTCTCAAAGGAAGACATAGCGCAAGTTTTCCAAATGAGGCACATGACCCCTGTGGAGGTGGGGGTTGGGGGAGGGGGGCTCACAAGTACATCTGTTTATAGCTTTGTCTCTGATGACTCTGAACCGTCACTGTCTCTATGGACCCTTCATGTCTGGGCTAGACTGAAGGGACAGATAAGGAATAAGAAGTGAAGCCAGAAAAATGCCCTCAGTCAAAGAAATGGGGGTCGGTGTAGAAAACCAAAATACAAACACCATCCTGGAATGGAGACGATCATCTGGGGTCAAAGTTCACATCTGAATATGGTTTCTCCCACTACATCCTCCCCAGCCCCATCCAACAACTCCACCAACTAGATGACCCCAACCCCCATGACTACGGTTTCCCACAATAAAACTCTAAAGAACAGACAGACACCCCTTCCCAGCAATGGTCAGAGATGCTGGAAAGCCATACCTAGGCCGCTCTGCTTCATCTCTGTCGGTGGCCGTGAAGATGAAAAGAGTCGGTACCCACCAGGCCTTGAGGAGGAAGTCTCAGAAAGCACCTGGGGAAAGAAGACTCTGTATGACCACTGAGACTCTTCAGTGGAGAAGTCTAAAACCCAGGTCCTGAATTCCTGCCCCTGTGAAACCAAGCAATGTCATAAAGTTTAAGAACCAGAGTACTTTTATGGGAAAGAAGAATACAACGTCTAAGAATGCATTTTACAGAGGAAACTGCCCAGGGAACCCTTCTATACTAGAAAGTACTTCTGTTTCCAAGATGCCTGTCCCTGCAGCCCTCCAATCCCAAATCTGAGAAATCATTAGTCAACCATTCTCAGTTCTCAGCAGAGCACGGTTCCTTCATCTTTATATCCCTCCACAGAACTCAGAAAGCCAATCACAATAGCTCAGCCACAGTAAGAAGTAAAGCCCGGCCATGCCCACTCCTTTCCACAGGACAGTTGTGGTTACAGCAACCATACTTAGTTTCTTCCTTTAAAAAAAAAAAATTACTTATTTGGTTTCACTGTGTCTTAGTTGCATCATGCTAGGTCTTCAATCTTCATTGCAGCATGTGGGATCTACTTCTGTGACCAGGGATTGAACTCTAGCCCCCTGCACTGGGAGCATGGAGTCTTAGCCACTGGACCATCAGAAGTCCCCATACTGAGTTTCTTATCTGAACCAGAAGCCCTCACTTCCACTCCTAGAGACATGAAATGAATTTCCAAAAAGCCTACAAGGGCTCAGTCACACAACCCCCAACACATACCCTCCTCAGCAGCGTTCTGAGTCCCTAACTCCCAGAAGGCAAAGAGAAAGGCAATCAAGGAAGACGAAGTACATGGGGACACCTGTGTGCAGGGGGCCAGGTGCAAGGTGGACACAGCCCGGACTGTAGGCTGATGGTGGGGGAAGTCCAGGGGAGGTCCCCTGACCTCTGGTGGTGCCCTCCCCTCAAGGGGATTAGGTCCAGGCTCCCGTGCACTGAATGTTCATGACCTGCAATCAGGCTGGGTGGAAAACCGGTCATGGCTCCTCACACCCCAAGCTCTCCAAAGCCCTAATGCCCACTGGGTAGAGGCAGTTGTAGGGCCGGAGAGGATGATCACCTAGGGCACGGCTGCAAAGGTCACAGGTTTTTAAATTCTAAACCACTCCAAACACATAAGAAAAGAAGGCATGGAGAGAAGGGTCGTAGTTGATAAGAGTAAGACTACTGATGCCTATATTTATAAAATAAGGAGAGGAACTATTAATATGAAAAGGCTGCGTGAACAAGCAACAGAGAGAAGATTTTCTTGCAAAGCTGAGGAGCATATCTTGGGCAACCATCGGCCTGCAGAGCCATGGTACAAGCAGTACCAGTAACTGAGAGATAGAAATCTGATGACAAGAGAAAGCTTCCTGTAAGCCTGAAAGAAAGAAATCAATTTCATCAAGTTGGGAAGATAATACACTGGGAGCTCTGCTTTGCCTATGTCTCTTGACTGCTTAAATCAGAAGAAAAGGGGGTCCAGCACAACAGTGCCAGAGAGGCTGATGTGAATGGAGAAGACACTGGATATGGAGGAGAAGTCTATCACTGGACAATTACATGTCATTCTGTCCACGTGGTCTACCCACATGAGTAGGCAGGGTTCTAATGTACTGTAGACACTAAGCTAACTTATATCTTAAGGAGTGAATGATACATACCCCATCTAAAGAAACTCTGAGTATTCATGACCTCAAATCCACCTTAACGTAACCAGGAAGAAAAAGATGAATCTAGAACAGAGGCTGTAGTTTGTCTTCTCCAAAATCTGAACCATGAACCTTTGGTTGAACCTACGTAAGCTAATCATAGATTCTTCTGACATACTTCAAAATGGAAAGGCCAGTTCCTCTAAGACAGAGAACTGGTACCACACCAAGTGAACAGATTCATCTGTCAAAGCAGGACCCACACCAATCATGGTCCTGAGACAGGGCTAAATCACGCGGTCAATGAGTGTCAATGAGCCAAAGAAGGAAAGGATCTCTCTAGGAAGAAAAGACCAGAATTCTGGTTTTTACCCCAGGATAAAACGTAAGATTTACAAAAATCCTTTCTTCTAGGCTAGAACCAGGGCTAGACACAAACTCCAAGCACAGCAGAACACAGGCCCAGGTTGATAAACCTCATCCGAACAAAGGGGAGACAGACAGACCTCCAGGCCTGATTCCCTTTCTGGAATCAGAGTATAGATAACTCTAAAGGGGTTAAATGAAAGTGCCATTTTTAGTAAAGTGATATTTACTACTATTAGAACCATAATATTTACCCAAGACAACAAGAAGATAGAGAGGGCTTGGCCTTTAATCAACTGTATTGTCCTCATTGCCAACTGTTTACTGAGCATCTATATGATGAGTATTACTTGTATTCATATATTAGATGAAAAAAATTGAGGCTTGGAGAAGCTGCCTGTCCAAGGTCACACAGCATCTATCAAACGAGATTTTAGCCCAGAGTTCATGCTGTTTCTATTACATTCTCTTCATTTCCTTTTAAGTGAAGTCACTCAGTCGTGTCCGACTCTTTGTGACCCCATGGACGGTAACCTACCAGGCTCTGCTGTCCATGGGATTTTCCAGGCGAGAATACTGGAGTGGGCCGCCATTTCCTTCTCCAGGGGATCTTCCCAACCCAGGGATCGAACCCTGGTCTCCTTCACTGCAGACAGACGCTTTACCATCTGAGCCTTTTCAAATGCATCCAGAGTCCTCCTCCTCAATCTCATCTCTTGAAGCCCTTGTCTCTCAGATGGCCCTCACCAGCATCTCAGAAGGAGCCTCCAGCTTAAAGGAGCTTTATGGGGAGACCAGCTGTGAAAGTGACATTATGGGTTACATACACACCAGGGGCAGGAGGACTCTGCTTAAGGTCCCGAGAATTCCACTGAAGGGATTCAGAGATTCACAGATATTGTCCTACGAGTATTTCTACCACTTCCTTCTCCCAGGCCCCTCCCATTACCTCCATGGAGCCGGCTTTGCGGTTACGAATGAGGGGTGATCTCTTTGGGAGGCCGGGGCCCTCAGAGGGCAGGGGCGAGGTCTGCAATGCTCGGTCTGGCTCATCTGATGCCTTCCCAGGGCACAGGTCCTCCACGCTGCCTTGGTCTGCTTTCCTCTCCTCATTCTACCCAACAGCAGGCACAGAAGGGAGAGGTGTTAACGGCCTCCAGCCTCCTACTCCAATCTCTCCAATCCTTTCAACTTCCCTGTACTGTTTCTGAGTTTCCCACCACTTGGTTCCTAAATCCTCCCTTCCCAAAT
The DNA here is from genome assembly GCF_032405125.1 of Capricornis sumatraensis. Classification (NCBI taxonomy): domain Eukaryota; kingdom Metazoa; phylum Chordata; class Mammalia; order Artiodactyla; family Bovidae; genus Capricornis; species Capricornis sumatraensis. The sequence goes on from NC_091087.1 coordinate 62,379,640, forward strand.
CCCACCGCTCTGACCCACCTCAGAAGAGGCTGGACGGAATCCACAGCCAGTGGGGGCACTGCCTTCTTCCTCGACGCCTTTCACTCCAGGGCTGAAGTGCAATTCCACGTGGAACCGCTCCTCCGACAAGGGATCCTACGGGGCATCACCAGAGGAAGGGGAAGTTGGCCAAGCTGAGCATGGTGGTGGAAGACCAGGCAGGGATGATGGAGAAGCTCAAGAGGTCACATCCTCCCAGGGAGGGCTGAGGTTTCAGTGTCTCACCCTCCTCTACAGTAGCAGCTCCCCACAGTCTAGTCTCATGGGATCCTCAGGTCCTCACGTGACTTTCCAACTTCCAGTTCTACAATGGAAGTAGAATGGGGAACCCCCCCCAACCATCTCCTGCAGGAATTCAGCTTTGCTAAAGTACACACAGCAGCACATTTAAAGGTATCTTTGGGGAGCCAGATGAAGAAGGTATATGTGTAACAGTATCTGAGAGGAGAAACATTATTTTTCTCATTATAACACCATTCAAATTCCATGCCCTCCCTAATGTCAGAGCTCTGTTCTCTGGTATCTCTCTGACTTAGCATCAACCCAGATCATGTCTTTCATTCTAGGGGGAACCTCCTGGACACGCTCTGCGTGCTGCACTTAGATACCACACATAACTGGATTCCACAGATTCTAAGGATAAGAAAGTTTTTCCCTAAAAGGGGTTGGAGGAGAAAGAAGGGGCCCTCTCCTCGTCCTGCCCTTTTAGCTCCTCACCTGGGTGTTGTCCTCATAGAGCATGATGACAATCTGGGTCATGTAGTTGAGCTCTGAGATGGCACTGAGATAAGCCAAAGCTCGCTGCCACTGTGTATCCTTGGTTTCCTGCCAAATGCGAGAAGAGGTGGGCCAGTGCCCAAGGATAAGGGCGTCAGCAAATAGGCAGGGAGACATGGAGACTAGAGGAAGCTTGCAGTGAAAAGAAGAATGAGGAGGAGAGTAAAAGAATGCTGGGACAGGAAGCTCATGGGCTGAGGGAAGAAGGAAGATCCTTACATCCAGAAGTCCCCCATAGCGGAAGACACTCAGTAGGGAGTGCACATGGCTTTCACTGGTAAAGTAGAGACGGGTTCGAACATGGCGGCCTGGAGAGAGCACCCCTCGGGAGTACCTGAGACAACAGCCGGGTCACTCACGCTGTCAGCCCGTTGTCTTCCCGGCCCACCACAAACTCCCTCCTCCTGCCTCAAAGCCTCTCTCCTTTCCATCCCAGAACCCCCTTCCACTCTTGGTTCCCCAAGCAGTCCCGGCCTGGGTTCCCCCAGAGTTCCCTGACACGCCCCCTCCCTCCATCCAGCACGCCACCCAGCCCTCCCTCACAGGGGATGCAGCTTGTTGACAGACTCATCCTCGTGGGTTCTCTGCAGGTCAAGCAGTATCTTCCGCAACAGTGGGAGACAGAAGCCCACGGCAATTTCCAGTTTCTCCTCCCGGCTGATCCCGTATTCCTAGGGGCCACAGGCCAGGAATAAGCACCTCGACAAATCTCTTTTTCCTCTCGCCTCATACTCCCAGGCCCAAGGTCATGCTTGTCTTCAACTCAGATCTTGGGTTTCTTCCCAGTTCACCACATTCTTCCTCCCTAGGTTTCTCCCCAGTTAGCCTCTTCAGCTTCCTCAGAACCAGGATTGTAGCAACTCAACTAATTCCTTCTCTAGCATCCTTCCCCTGATTCCCATAGCATGCTTCATTTCTGCCTTTTCTCTCCTTCCTGCCCAGTGCCCCTGGCCCCAGACTCGATCCCTTCCGTGAGACACACCTGGGGAATGACTACATCGGCCAGCGCCTTAGAGAGACGGAGCAGCTCTGCCGTGCCTTGAAGTCCCAGACTCCCATTGTGCTGTACATCATACTTGACACAGTCATAGATGTCAGGGATCTTACTGATGTCATAGCGCCCACTCTTCTGCCGGAAGTCACGCTCCAGCTTGCTCCAACGCTGCAGCATCAGCTCTAGTGTCTCGCTGTGGTAGAGCTGCAGGTCTGGCAGGCAGACAGACAGTCAGAGAGAACCAGAGGCTTTACCTCTAACCGAAGGCCCTGGCACATCTGAAGCAGAGCCAGAGAGATGAGGATGACTTGTCTCAGATACGTAGGAGAGGGCACGCAGTGGCCTGAGAACCCATCCACACCCAAAACCCTGAAAAGAAGACAGTAGTGTTCGAACCCACCTACAGACTTGGGGTCCTGCATCCGTTCCCGGATCTGGTGAGTGAGGTTTTCAATCAGGTCAAATACCTGATCACAGACCTTCACAGGATTCTGGATAAGAGCCATGGAGCTGAGGAGGGAAGTGCTTCCAGTGGGAGCCAGCTGTGGAGAACGGAGAGATGGAGAGCAAGACAGACTCAGTGCCAACTGCCCAGGTTCCTGTGTGCTCGTCACGGAGACTGCCAGCAAACCGGCTCTGTCTGTCGGCTTGCTCCCACAAGCATTCTCAGGCTTCTGGGAACACTAGCAGTTCCAATGAGGGGACTGGCCTAGCACAAGGCTACCTAAGAATGGGTCATCTTAAAAGTTTTGAAGTCCAGAGGAAAAAAAACAGATCTAGGTCTTCTTGGGGGGTCTAAAATACTCAGAGAAAATGCTGGGGAATAAAGATTCAACCCAAATCCCCACAGAATGTTTTCATGAGTGGATAACAGAAATGACATTATGTTATTCCTCTAAACAAGATGCTAGCTTGAACCTAGAGCAGAGGTGCCGCCTCAGAACTAAGTCCAACTCAAGCATGTAGGATGGTCCCAGTCAGTGAAGAACGGTGTAGGGGAGAGGAGACCGCAGGTGGAATGCACTCATTCTACCTTGCTCCTCACAGGTTCCATTCTTGCTGGCCAAGGGTAGCAAGGGAAAAAGGAAAAGATGCCTTAGCATTTTTTGATTTGACATTGAGCAATGACTTGGAAAACAAGGTAGTAAGGTCCTGGCCCTTTATCGAGGCCTTCTCAGAGAAGAACACAGAAAATGCTATTCTCTAGAATAGACCCTAAGCATCTGGGCAACTTTAAGAAAGACCCTAAGCAAGACCAGTTGAGCCTAGAATGGTGAGTGAGAAGATAAAAATGGTTTTTGTCTTAAGTTACTGAGTTTGGGGTGGTTTTTAATACAGCAGTAGACAAATTGAAAAATTCTTTTATTGAAAATCCTTGGGATCAGCTGTGTTTTGGAACTGAGAATTTTTTGGACTTTAAGCAGTTAATATAGAGCATATGTGCCCTGAGACAGCAGGGCCTAGGGCATAACCAAACACTGTTCTATTTCTGTAGCAAAATGTATATGACTATTTTACACAGGTGAGGTGAGGTGAAGTCGCTCAGTTGTGTCCGACTCTTTGTGACCCTGTGGACTGTAACCTACTAGGCTTCTCCGTCCATGGGATTCTCCAGGCAAGAATACTGGAGTGGATTGCCATTTCCTTCTCCAGGGGATCTTCCCGACCCAGGGATCAAACCCGGGTCTCCTGCACTGGAGGCGGACACTTTAACCTCTGAGCCAGAAATAATCCTATTTTAGGGATTAGAAAGAGTCTTATCATGTTGGGTTTTACTGCCAAAGGAATCTCTTCATTTTTATTTCCTTTTGGCGGTGCTGGGTCTCTGTTGCTGGGCCTTCTCTAGTTGTAGCGAGTGGGGTCTACTCTCTGGCTGTGATGCACGGGCTGCTCACTGCAGTGGCTTCTACTGTTTCAGAGCACAGGCTCGAGGGCACGCAGGCTTTAACAGCTGCGGCACTCAGGCTCAGGAGTTGCAGTTCCCTGACTCTAGAGCACGGGCTCAGCAGTAGTGACACATGGATTTAGCAGCTCTGAGGCTTATGGGATCTTCCTGGATCAGAGACTGAATCTGTCTCCCCTGCATTGGCAGGTGGATTCTTAACCACTGGACCACCAGGCTTCCCTGCCAAATGAATCTCAGTGGCAAGGTTATAAAAATCTTTTTTGACTTTCAAAATTCTAGATGACAGATTGTGGACCCATACTTACCTCAAAGGGTGGGTAAGGATTAAATGGCTGAATGTATGGAAAGCATGTGAAACAGTGCCTGGCACATCGTAAGTACCATTACTGATTGCTATTATTTAAAATTCTAGGAATTTGGGAGTGGGGTGTATCGGGCACAAAGATAGGGACAGCCTGACCTGATCATAATCCTCAGGGCCAAAGGGCGCATCCTGCTGCAGAATGTGATGTAGCCGAGCCTTCACACGGTGCTGGCAGCTGCTCAGGGAATCCCCATCGCTGTCCAAGAGCCCGTTCATGTTGGCGCTCTTCACCATTTGTACCAAAATGGGTGTCAACTCCCCTTCTAGAGCCAGAAGGCCCTGGAGGGAAAGCACGAAGTCTATCAAGTTCTCCTTCTACTCCACTTCCCCTAGGCTTCGACGGTCCCAGAGGTCAAATGAGAGCTGGCTTGGGGGAGCTGGGGTGCAGATCAAGGGGCCCACCCCATTAATTATTCTCAGTAGCATAGGATGTAGTCATACACAAGCAGAAACTCCTCTGAGTTGGCACACAAATCCTCTGAAATTTCCTGACTAGTTCTCCAAACTCTGCTTCTCTACCTAATGGAAGCTGGGACTGTGGGAGAACCAGAGTGAGCACCTTAGCAAAGGCTGCGGCAGTCATCTGGACACGGCCCTCATCAGAGGCGTAAATCTTGAGATCGTGGCGGAAAGTGCTATGGAGACGAAGCAGCCCACAGCCGGGAAAGCCAGCATAGTCACCTGGGGCCAAAGGGGAAGACCAGAAATGGACGGCTATACACATCCAAGAATGCTCATTTCCCCTTTAACCTCCCCAACACCTCTGTCCCTTTGTTTCCTCAACTTACTCTCTAATCATCTTATCTCAGCCCTGCTATGTATCGACACCTCCCCGCCCCGCCCCTAGACACTCACCCTGTCCTCCAGGGTACATGCAGCGGAAAGCTCGCCCCAGCTCCTCAGCCTGAACACGGCCAGCCGGGGTCAGTTCTCCACCCCACTTCAGTACCAGCAAGAGGGATGGGGCCAGAGCCTCCCGCTGCGTATCTGCAGGAAGAAGAGGCAGTGAGCAGGTCTAGACCTAAGGAAAACAGTGTGTGCTTAGTCGCTCAGTGGTGCCTGACTCTTGCAACCCCATGGGCTGCAGCCCACTAGGCCCCTCTGTCCATGGGATTTCCCAGGCAAGAATACTGGAGTGGGCTCCCATTTCCTCCTCCAGGGGATCTTTCCAACCCAGGGATCGAACCAGCATCTCCTGCATTGCAGGCAGATTCTTTACTGTTGAGAAAGTGGGGAAGCACAAGGAAAACAGTGGGGACATCTAAATGTTAAGTCTTCTGAGGAGCCCAGAAAGGTAATTTGGGAGAGAGGTCATCTAAGGGTTCAAGAATAAAAGATGTGAGTGGTAAAGGAAAGAAGTGTTACGTCTCACCTTGCCCCTCATTAGAAGCTTTTACTCCATGAGGGTAGTAAGTCAGCTGCACCTTCCGGTTGATGCCTGAGAAGTGACCGTACCTGCAGGATAAACTCACAGTTTGCTTTCTACCCCAGCACCCAGTTCTTATGGCTATTGACACCCTTTTTCCCATTCCCTTTCTCACATCTCCAGCACGGATTTTAACTGCTCCAATTTCCCCGTCTTCTCCTCGATCTCACCACCTGGTTCTTTCTCCAGTTCAGCCAATAGCAGCCGTGTGATGTCCAGCACCTCCTGGAGGAAATAATAGTGTGTCCACGCAGGAGGCCAAGTCCTGGCTGGCTAGGCTTTCATCCTGGCCTTGGTCTTTTCATAGCACTGCTCCTGCCAGCCAGATTCATCATCTTACCTGTAGCTGCTCTGGCCGCTTCAGTTTTAATTTCCCTGTCTTGTAGCCACCATGTTTTTCGAATAGACTAAAAAATCTGAAGAAAGGAGGAGAAGCTTCAGTATGGGTTGAGAAAGGCAAAACCTCTGGGAGATGCCTCTCCCCATTTCCCTCACAAAAACATATTTGTCTAGATTAGAACACTCGGCTTTTTACCTTGGGTGTGTCACCTCCATCTTCATCTTCTGCTTGGGTGTACGATCCCCATGACGAATGATTGCAATGACACAACGAAGTTCCATCCTAAGATAGGGAATCCTGTTAGAGCCACTTCCCCATCCCACCCCACACCGCCACCCATTTCATCCTACTCGCCATGTGAAAGAACACAGGAAAGACTATCTGAGATGAGGAATACAGGTAGGCTCCACCGGTCAGACGGCACAGGGGCAGGAAGTGACCACCAGTCTAAGATATCTTAAGTGGTTATTCCAGATTTTTAACTTTTACTTTTGCTCACATAGTGCCGGAAGTGGTAGGGACAATGGGAATGTCCTCAGCCTCCATGGGGATGGACCACGGGATCTGGAACTGCGGGGCAAGCTCCCGCATTATGGTGTTCCTAGAAGGAGAAACATGAAGAACCCACATGAACATGAATGAACCAGAACTACACATCTGAATGAAGTTCAAAAAAACTAACGATATGTTAATATAAAGTCCAAAGACATGCAAAAAAATCCCTATATTTGTAATAAAGACTGTGTTTACCTCTGGGTGGGAGGGGAGGGGATGTTATTAGTAAGGGTTATGTAGGGGCTTCAGTTCTATGTGCTTGCTTTTTTTTTTTGGTTGCACCACACAGCTTGTAAGATTTTAGTTCTGTGACCAGGTATTGAACCTGGGCCCTCCGCAGTGAAAGCGCCAAGTCCTAACCCCTGGGCTGCCAGGGAATTCCCTCAACTATATTCTTAATATTTTATTTCTTAAGCTCAATGGTGAATATACTGATACTCACCATAGCCATCACTCCTTAAACATTTTTGAATGTTTTACATACTAAAAAGTCAAGTTGAAAGACAGTGTTATGGTATGATCACATTTAGTACAATAAATAGTCTGTTTATATACAGAAGAAAAAGACATATTGTTATGTCTAAAACAGTTAACAGTAATTCCCTCTGGGGAGAGCCATGTTGGGAAGGCAAGAGAGTTGAGGAGCCCTTTCTCTACTTTTCTTTTTCACTTTTAAATCATTTTTACAGCATTTGAAGTACAGGCAGACCTCAGGGACATTGAGAGTTCAGTTCCAGACCACTGCAATATAGTGAATATCTCTATAAAGTGAGTCACAGGAGTTTTCTTGTTTGGCAGTGCATATGAAAGTTACCGTAGTCTAGTAAGTGTGCAATAGTGTTATGTCTAAAAAGACAATATACATACCTTAATTAAAATATACTTTACTGCTAAAAAGTGCTAACCATTATCTGAGCCTTCAGCAAGTTCTAATCTTTTTTGCAACAGTAACATCAAAGATCACTGATCACAGATCATTATGACAAGCATAATAACAATGAAAAAGCTGGAAATACTGTGAGAATTACCAAAATGTCACACAGAGACATGAAGTTAGGAAATGCTGTTGGAAAAATGGTGAAAATAGACTTGCTCAAAGGTTGCCACAAACCTTCAAAATGTAAAAAAACACAATACCTGCAAAGTTCAACAAAACAAGGTGTCTTTAAAGTAAAAACTTTGCTATTCTCCTCTTTAAGCCCATTTTCCCTAGCCCAGACCACTGTGTCCCTTACCCTAGAATCTTGGCACAATCATCATAGTATTTCATCGAATTCTTGACAAAACTGAAGCCATTGACATCACACACAAAGGAGTGACCATTGGCACGGAGAAGATCAAAACCACAAACTGTTTGCTGCAAGGGGAAGAAGGGAAGATGAGAACAAGAGAGAAGGGAAGATGAGAACACGCTTCCTCCTCAGCTTCGCCCGCCAACCTCTCCCTCATGCCACAGCCCCTCCCCTGCACCCCTCCTGCTCCTGCACAACCTCCCTACCAAGGGGCCTCCCTTCACCTTAAAAGCTACGCAGACTTTCCTGGCCACCAGCTTTTCCATGGCAGTCAGCATGACTGGATATCGAATCTCTTTCCCCTCACTGTCTCGTTCAACCTTCCCATCCAAAGCTGGAGATTTTCTGGCTTCAGCATGGGCATAGTCTGGCCCCACTGTGTACACCTGCAGGTACATAGCATCACTGAGTATGCCCACAGCTCACCCTGTATATGAGAAGGCAATATGAGCGTCATGTCTGTAGGCTAGTTTCCCAGTAAACATAAAGAAAACAAACAAATCCCCTGAGTATTAAGAACAAGAAGACTGACTTTTTTTTTTTTTTTTTACTGAGATGGAACTTCAGTATCATTATGACAGTTTCTCCATGGGACTCTAAAACTATCATCTAGTCCTTACTAAGAAATAACTTACCAACACTATTCCATTTTCCACATTACCCTTGCCCTCGCTCTGATAGTGACAATATAAATACCTACTTCCCCAATCCTTATCTTCACCTGCATATGAAAGCCAATCCCACTCACACTTTATTTTCTATACCTGCTTCCCTACACTTCTACTTGCTTCACAAGCACCCCACCCCACTCAGACATTTATAACCTCTTAAATCCCCGTATCCACCATAACCTTGACATCTGTGCCATCTGTTGGCATAAACTCCTCATAGATGTATGAGCCTGTCTTTCGGACGCTGCTCTCTGGAGAGTAAACACTGCTTCGGCTGCCAATCTTCAGGAGAAAAAGGAAGGGGGAGAAAAAAAAAGGTTGCCTCTAACTTGTCCCCAAGTCTCCCAGCTTCCCTTCCCACAACTTCATTCTTGCTCATCTACTTCTCTGCCTCCCCAGATGTCTCTCACACCTTACGGAAGAGGCGCTGGCTTCCTCCTCCAGCTGAGCTGGGGTAGTAGATGTAAACGTTGTGGTCCTCTGCACTCACAGGCTTCTCCACAAAGGGCTTGGGAAAGACGGCTCCATTTACTTCCACCTGGTCTTCACCCTCTATCAGGTTGCACTCTGAAAGGTAGGTGTGTGGCCATTCCTAGGGCCCAAGAATGCTTCCAACTCCCAACTTCTCTGAGTTTTAATCTCCATCACCCTCAAATTTCTATGACCATAATTTAATAATAGATATGGTAACTAACATCTATATAAGAGGGCTCAGAGTCTGTCCAAAGACCCACGGCTCTAGCTCTACCCATAGTCCAGTAACCAATGCCTCACAGAGACAGGCGGCACATAGCTGTCTAGAGAATGGAGAACTGGGCTCAGTCACAGAAAGCGGGGCAGGGCAGGAGTGGACGAGGCCAGGTACTCACCCTCAGGCCGGGCAGGGTCACGGTTGAGCACAGCGTATCGAGGCAGGTCAATACCCTCCTCCTGCAGGATCCGGTACACCTCCCTCCTGTTACCCCCGAATAAATTAGCTGGGAGAGGTGGGGGCAGGTGACGAGGGGAGAGGCTAGGGATTTCATTCACACAGGAATTGGGAGACACCCGTGTACAGAACTCAAGAGGGTTTGGTACAACAATTTGGCATGTTTGTTTGACTCTGCCCCTCCCAGAGTGGGTTCTCTAAAACAGGCGTGATCTCGGGGCCACCCATCCCCCCAGTCAACAGAAAGCTGTACCTATCCTGGATGTAATACTGCATAGCCAGGTCATTGATAAGAAAAGGGTTTCGAAGCTTGGAGTAAGCAACAGCTTTGTCCAGGGGAAAGCCTGGGATGGAGAGAGGAAATAGAGAGGTGAAAGAAAGAAAGAGAGAAACAGTGAGAAAACAGCAAGAGAAACAGAGAAACGTGTTAAAGCTATTCGTTGCCACTGAGCTCCACAACCCGTCCAACCCAGCACTCATCCTCCTGCCCAACTTTGCAAGTCTAGAAAATTCATCAGGAAAAAAGCCAAACAGAAACTACTTGTAGGGTCCTTCCAGAGACCGAGTCTGTCAGAGATCTGAAGAACCCTAGAGCTGTCCTGAGGTTTGAATATGGGCTTTAAACTAACCCCAGCAACTTCTCCAAGATGTAGGAAAAGCAAATCCCTTTGCACTGTCTCTAGCATTGGGAAGAGAGGACGACTTATTTGTCTTATTTGACAGTGAGAGCCTTATTTCCCAGTCCAGCATCCCCAACACCACTCCTTCCCATTTTTCTTCACAGACACCAACCTTTGGAGTGGAAGGAGATGAGGCAGTGGCAGGATGGCCAGTTTTCCACAGGTTCATTGAGGATCACGTCTTCTCCCAGGATGATAACAGTCAGGTAGTCAAACCTGCAGAGTCGCTCTAGGATCTGGGTCATTGGCTTGGACTTGGATTTCTTGGTCATAGCACAGATGCCAACAATGATCTGAGGTTCAGGAGGCTACCAGGAGGAAGTGCCGTCAGGAACTTCTCACCTGAACCACCTTTATCAGGGAACACTGCCTCATCATCTCCTTAGGGCAGAGTTTCTTGCCAGGACTTTGGACTTGGGGGTTAAGGCTGTCTCCTAATTCAGGCCTAGATTGGGGCTCCTGCAGGGACTCCTCTTGCCACAGTGGGATATGTGTACTCAGGCAGAAGAGTCAGAGAAGCAATAATCATGAGCCAACAGGAGGCGGGCACAAGCAGAGGGGCTTTAAGGAGAGGCAGTCTAACCGCCCTTCCCTTTCAACAAGAGGGCCTGTTTGTGACCGGGAGTCTAAGCCTTTGGGAAGACTGGGAGGAGGTGTCTCAATCCTACGGAATCTCCACTATGGCGGGGGTCCCAACACCAAGTGACATCATGTCCCCGTCTTACCACTTCATCCTCCTCATCCTCAAGGAGCTCACTGTCACTCTCTTCCGGCCTCATGCCGAGTCCACGGGTGCCCAGCCCCTCATCTCCAGCTCCGAGGAAGAAGTGGGCTGTGGCACTCTCGCCCTCACTGGCCGGCAGTGACCACATCCCCGCCGGGGCACCCACTCATCCCGCCCTGAAATGGAGGGGATCCCCGTTAGCTCAGAACCCAAGTCCCACAGTAGTGGGTGGGGTGGGGGGTGGGGGATGAGAAAATAAGAGGGAACTACAAGGGGAAACAGGAAACAAAGCTACAGTGATCAACAGGGAAGGAGGCACGTGGGCTGTGACTGGCAATGACTATAAAGATCCCCGAGAGAAAATCAAGGTTTCCCTTTTCCTCCCTGCTCACTCCACCCCCAACCATGAGCCTGGGATGAGAATTACTGGATTAACCCTTACCGTGCTGGCATGTCCCTGATTCTGCCAGCAGGAAAAATCATTAACTCCAGCAGCAAATGGGAAAGGCAGTTCTTCATGGAGGGCCACTGCTGATTCCTACCAGAAAAGAAGGTTAGAATGGCATTTCAACTTCAGATTCATTCGAAATCTTCCCAGCCTTCCTCTACCTCCCAACAGCAAAAAGCAGAGACATCGGTTTGCTGACAAAGATCGGTCAAATCAAAGCTATGGTTTTTCCAGGAGTCATATATGGATGTGAGAGTTGGACCATAAAGAAAGCTGAGCCTCAAAGAAAATGATGCTTTTGAATTGCGGTGCTGGAGAAGACTCTTGAGAGTCCCTTGGACTGCAAGGAGATCAAAATAGTCAATCCTAAAGGAAATCAACATTCATTGGAAGGACTGATGCTAAAGCTAAAGCATGCTGAAACTAAGCTCCAATACCCTGGCTACCTGATGCAAAGAGCTGACTCGCTGGAAAAGACCCTGATGCTGGGAAAGACTGAGGGCAGGAGGAGAAGTAGGTAACAGAGGATGAGATGGTTGCATGGCATCACCAACTCATTGGATATGAATTTGTGCAATCTCCGGGACATAGTGAAGGACAGGGAAGCCTGGCCAGGAAGCTTCAGTCCAGGGGGGTCACAAAGAGTTGGAAATGACTTAGCGACTGAACAACAACAACAGTTCAAGAGCAGAGGAATGAGAGAGCTCAGTTGCTTTTGCTCTTCACCTCTATCTTCTTTCCTACCGAGGACTAACTCAAAAAAAACACTGATTGATTGATTGGGGGCACCATATGTTCTAAGCATTGTATAAGAACATTAAAATCCCTTTGTCCTGACTCTCCTTCATCTACTCACCTTAAAAGAAAGACACCCAATTCCAGAAAATCTGTTCAAGAAAAAAGGTCTAGTGCTAGTTGGGAAATTGAGGATACAGGGATCCCTACAACAGGCCCCAACCTATTCTCAAACTGAAATTTCAGTTTTCTCTCTGCTGTCACAGGGTACACAGACACAAGGCTGGTCTAGGCCAAGGTCCTTCATAACAGAAGTTACAATGAGGAAAAAAAAAAACCTACCTAGAGCCATTATCAGTGAGAATATTTTTTTTAAATAATTTTATTTATCTGTTTTTGGCTGTGTTGGGTCTTCCTTGCTGAGAGGGCTTTTCTCCAGCTGCGCCAAGTGGGGGCTACTCTCTAGTTGCAGTTCAAGCTTCTCAATGCAGAGGCGTTTCTTGTCGTGGAGCATGGGCTCTACGGCACAAGGGTTTCAGTAGCTGCAGCATGTGGGCTCTGCAGGTGCAGCTCCTGGGCTCTAGAGCACAAGTTCAGTTGTGACACGCGGGCTTTGTCGCTCCATGGCATGTGGGATCTTCCCAGATCAGGGATCGAACCCATGTCTCCTGCATTGGCAGGCAGATTCTTTGCCACTGAGCCACCTGGGAAGCTCTGGTAATATCTGAAGAGTTAAAATTGAATTAGAACAACCTGGAAGTTCCACTTTTGTACACATAGAAGTAGTGGTTCTTAACTAACTGTGATTATACTGTGCAAGAAACAACTGTCAGGAGACACTTTTGGTTATCACAACTCGGCAGGTGCTATTGGCATCTACTGAGTAGAGGCCAAGCATGCTGCCAAACATTCTAAAGGGCATAGCATATACCTCCACAACAAAGAATTGTCCAGTCCAAAATGTGAGTGGTGCCGAGGCTGAGAAACCCCCTGGAGAGAAATTTTCCCACGTAAGAAGACATGTGCAAGAATATTCATGACCTACTGTTGGTAAGGGTAAAACCTAAGAACAATTCAGACGTCACAAGTTAAAGAATGATAAATATAATGTAGTATATACAAATGGCTGACTAATAGCAATTATTAAAAATGAATCAGGGGCAGGGTTCTCTGGTGGTCTAGTGGTTAAGAATCCATCTGCCAAAGCAGGAGACTTGGGTTCAGTCCCTAATCCAGGAAGATCCCACGTGACTCAGAGCAGCTGAGCCTGTGGGCCACAACTATTGAGCCCGTGCTCTAGAGTCTGGGAACCGCAACTACCGAGCCCATGGGCCACAACTGTGGAAGCCCGTGTGCCATAGAACCCGTGCTCTGCAACAAGAGAAGCCATCACACTGCAACCAGAGACAAGCTCCCACTCTCCACAACTCGAGAAAAGCAAAGAAAACCCAGCCCTGCCTCCCCACAAAAAAAGAGAAAATTGGGGGATAAATTAGGAGCTTTAAGATTAAGATATACACACTGCTGCTGCTTCGCTGCTAAGTCACTTCAGTTGTGTCCGACTCTGTGCTACCCCACAGAAGGCAGCCCACCAGGCTCCGCCGTCCCTGGGATTCTCCAGGCAAGAACACTGGAGTGGGTTGCCATTTCCTTCTCCAATGCATGAAAGTGAAAAGTGAAGTCGCTCAGTCATGTCCAACTCCTAGTGACCCCATGGACTGTAACCTACCAGGCTCCTCCGTCCATGGGATTTTCCAGGCAAGAGTACTGGAGTGGGGTGCCATTGCCTTCTCCATACACACTACTATATATTAAATAACTAAACAACAAGGACCAACTGCATAGTACAGGGAACTATACTCAATATCTTGTAATAATCTCTAATGAAGGGACTTTCCTGGTGGGTCAGTGCCTAAGACCCTGTGCTTGCAATGCAAGTAGCCCAGGACTGATCCCTGGTCAGGGAACTAGATCCCACAACTAAAGATTCCGAGTGCTGCAACTAAGACCTGGTGCAGCCAAAAAACAAACAAATAAAAAAAACCTATAATGGAAAAGAATCTTAAAAAAGTATATATATGTGTGTGTGTATGTGTGTATATATAAATCTGGATCATTTCGCTGTACACCTGAAACTAACACAACATTGTCAATGAACTATCCTTCAATTTTTTAAAAATGAATCAAAGCTATATAAAACATGAATAGCTTCCAAATGCAAACTGCAGAAATATACATGAAGGACAATTTTACTTGTACAAATAAAAATACTACAAATGTTTATGACTGCATACATAATTAGACACATCTGTTAGCACTAAACCGTGGGAATACAAGTACCTGTTATTCTTTTCTCCCAAAATGAAATTGAGTCATATCAGCAATTTTCTACATTCTGCAAAAGTTCTCAGAAATACTGACCAATGGATCTAATGAAAGCCACAAACTCCGTAAGTAAACGGAATGACTTATAGACTTGTACAGTAGTCTTCAATAACTCCTTTCTGTATTTTTATTTTAAATCCTTACACTTCAAGTGAACTCTGAAGCTTTGATTAGAAAGTCACAGCTAATCTTTATACAGATCCTGACCTTTCTAGTCGTTCCACCACCAGACAATGCTCTCCTTAGACTTAACATTTCCAGTTGTGCACCGCTGGTCTTACACATACACACCCCTCCTGATTACAGGCTATTTCTTTGAATTCCGTTCTAGCGACCTGACCCAGTTTCCATGACTTGTGACATTCTCAAGGTCCCTGTACAGTTTAAGCAAGCCAAAGTTTGTGGCAGGCTTTATCCTTTCTCTGAAGCACAGCTTTTTCTATGTCTAAGATTCCTAACCCTTCACACTTCCTGCCACCAAGCCCTTCCTGGTTTGCTACTGAATGTACACTATCACATTCTTGAAATTCTATTTTAACTTTATAACAAGAGATGGTAATAGAATAGCAAAGGAAAATGTGTTCACAAATGTGGAGCTGAAGGAACATGAAAGGTCTAAATTCATAGTTAACAAAGCAAAAATAGAACCCTGACAGAAATAGCTATGAAATAAGCCAGGATTTATTTAGATGTACCTCTGGGAGAAGCTGGGCTTTAACTTGGTGTTCCAACAGCCACGGCTGGTTTCCCTGCTCTTCTCCCCCTCCTCCTCTCTCTTTCCTAATACTTTGTTGCAAAAGAAAACTTCAGACTCTGCAGTTGCCTAAAGGGCAAGTCTTACTAGGGCAAAGTGGAAAGGGAGCAAGGGAGGGAGGGAGACAGTAGGTAAGGAGAGGGAGGGGCAGGGGCACCATCTCCTCAGGAACATCTATGTTAAACTGGATCTAGAGAAGGGATGTGGTTTCCCTGGAGGCTCAGATGTTGAAGAATCTGCCTGCAACACAGAAGACCCAGGTTTTAAGAGAAGGGATAGAAGGGAGGGTGCTGTGCTATGCTTAGTCGCTTCTGACTCTTTGTGACCCTATGGACTGTAGCCTGCCAGGCTCCTCCATCCGTGGAATTCTCCAGGCAAGAATACTGGAGGCGATACTCTATCCCTTCTCCAGGGGAATCTTCCTGCGTTGCAGGCAGATTCTTTACCAGCTGAGCTACCAGGGAAGCCCAGAAGGGAGGGTAAGTGGTTTAGTCGCTAAGTCATGTCCAACTCTTTGTGACCCCATGGACTGTAGCCCGCCAGGCTCCTCTGTCCACGGGATTTCCCAGGCAAGAATACTGGAGTGGGTTGCCATTTCCTTCTGCAGGGGATCTTCCTGACCCATGAATCAAACCCAGGTCTCCTGAATTGTGAGCAGATTCTTTACTGACTGAGGGAGGGTAAACTGTGTTAATTTCTTTCTCCCTTAGAATTTAGGGCTGCTTGCCTAGTCCTCTAATTTCTTTAACCACCATGCACTTGCTGTAGGGCCCCATTAGTGGTGAAAGAGAAAGGTCAGTACAGAGTCCAGGCAGAAATATTTCCAACACAGTTAAAACTCCTCAGACCATCAACACTGTCTCCTTCAACAGTGGACCCCTTAGTTCCTACTTGATGCAGTGTTTTTTGTTGTTGTTTGGTTGTTTTTTTTTTTTTTTTTGGATGCAGACTTGAATGATTCATACATACCCTTTTTCTGCCACCGATGAAATGTGTTGATCCCCTTGTTCTCCGTATCAACTCCCTCATTTCGCTTTCTTTTCCCTACTTGCTAAAATGACTCTTCCTTGACTCCCTGAACTACCACGCTCTCCTCCCTCGCTGATCTACTGATTCAATGAACAATCCGACTCACCCTCTCCCTCACTGTCTCCCCAGCCTTAGGTAGTGGTTCAGACCCCGATGAGTCACCGCACTTGGTAACAAATTTACTTGGAACCCTCAGCGCTTTCCACCCCCCACCCCCACAGGCTGCCTGTGGGCCACTCTCCCCACGCGCCCTCCCTCCAGGCTCACCTCTCTCCAAAAACCCCCTTCCTCCAGCCGACTCTCCGGTCCGACTCCACCCCCACCTCGCCCCATGCGGACCTGCCCACTCTGACCCTCTCCCCTGCAGACGCCCTGGCTCGGCAGGACCCCTCTTCCTCTCGCGGACCCCCCTCCTCTGCGCTCTCCTCACTCGGCTCCCTGTCCCGATTACCACCGCCCATCCTGACTCCTCTAGCCTTTGCCCGCCCCCGCCTTCCCCGCCTCACTCTCCCTTCGCTGACATTGAGGCCTCTGCGCTGCCTCCCTTCCCAGAGCGGCCCCCCGGCCACTACCAACCAGGGCCCTCTGCACCAACGGAGCCCACTCCACCCAGCCCACCCCCTCAGATACCGCCCCCAGCCCCCAGCCACTCCCCCACCGCCCCGGGCCCTCACTCACCCGCCTCCCTGCGCTCGCGCAGCCGAACCTGCCGGCAGCGACACCTGACAGCGGCCCAATCAAAGCGCAACTTCTCTTCGGTGCCACCAATCAGCGGAGGGCGCGCACCGGCTGCGGAGTCAGGCTGCGTTGGCCGGCGCTTCTGCGCGGAGGCGGGTGGCCTCTAGTGGCCCTAGGGAGGAAGTGCAACCTGACGTTCTGTCTCCGATTTCTAACTGCGTCGCCACCGTCCATATGCTTGGTCTAGACAGAGACTTTCCAGTGAGACGAAGTGGGGGGGCAGGGGGAGAGGGGAGAAGCAAGATGCAGAGAAAAAGGCAGAGTCTGTTGCCATTGCACCTCCTTGAGGACAAAACCAGGTCTTCTGTTTGTCTTGTAAAATAAAACGGGATATGGTAGATGTAGTGGTGGTTGTTGTTCACGCCCAGTCGTGTCCAATTCTTTGTGACCCCACGGACTGCAGCATACCAGGTCTCCCTGCCCCTCACCATCTCCTGGAGTTTGCCCAAGTTCATGTCCATTGCATCGGTGATGCCCTCCAGCCATCTCATTCTCTGACGCCCTCTTCTGCCTTCAGTTTTCCCCAACATCAGGGACTTTTTCAGTGAGTTGTCTGTTAGCATCAGATGACCAAAATACTGGAGCTTCAGCTTCAGCATCAGTCCTTCCAGTGAATATTTAGCGTTGATCTCCCTTAAGATTGACTGGTTTGCTCTCCTTACTGTCCAAGGGACTTTCAGGCGTCCTCCAGCACCACAGTTCAAAGGCATCAATTCTTTGGTGTTCTGCCTTCTTTATGGTCCAGCTGTCACAATCGTATGTGACCACTGGGAAGACCATAGCCTTAACTATACGGACTTTTGTCAGCAAAGGAATGTCTCTGATTTTCAACACACTAGGGATCCAATAAATGTACATTGCAAATGTTAACAGAATAGTGAAAGTGGTTCTGGAGACAAAAACAGAAACAGAAACAAATCAGAAATTTGAGAGATGGACGAGAGACTTACTTATGAAGGAGACAATAAAATGGACAGACTTGGAAGTCTGAACAAGTCAACTCCTATCTCCACACATTGCTTGCTCTCTTGCCTTTGGTAGCTGTACAGCCTTGGACAAGTCACTGAATTTCCCTCAGCCTCTCTTTTCTCACTTGTGAGAGAGTAGGACTGGAAACTCTAACGCACAGGGTACTGATTATATGAAAGCCTTTTGCATGTGTTTGTATTGTTATCTTTGCATCCTCACTCAGGTTTCCCTGGTCAAGACAATTCCAAGTTCCTTTACAAAGCAAGTTTGTGTGCTGAAAGCTCTGTGAGGCCAAACTGAAAGGCCAGAGATTGGAACAGAGAAAGGTTTATTGCTGCTGCTGCTGCTGCTAAGTTGCTTCAGTCATGTCCGACTCTGTGCGACCCCATAGACAGCAGCCCACCAGGCTCCCCCATCCCTGGGATTCTCCAGGCAAGAATATTGGAGTGGGTTGCCATTTCCTTCTCCAATGCATGAAAGTGAAAAGTCAAAGTGAAGTCGCTCAGTCGTGTCCGACTCTTAGCGACCCCGTGGACTGCAGCCTACCAGGCTCCTCCGTCCATGGGATTTTCCACACAAGAGTACTGGAGTGGGGTGCCATTGCCTTCTCCAAGGTTTATTGCAAGGCCAAGCAAAGAGAACAGGTGATATGTGCCCCCAAACCCCAAACGCTTCGAAGGTTTTTTTGGGGAAAAGGTTTTATAGGCAAAATTCTGGGTGAGGGCTGCAGACATGCTACTTTCCTCTGATTGGTGTGGTGAGGTAATAGGGCAGTGCTCCAGGAATCTGTTATTCAGCCTGAAGTTACCATCTTCCACCTGGGGGCGGGGTTGGGAGGTGGCTTGTGTGTGTACTCGGTCACTCAGTTGTGTCCAATTCTTTGCAACCCCATGGACTGTAGCCCACCAGGCTGCTCTCTCCATGGGATTTTCCTGGCACAAATACTGGAGTGGGTTGTCATTTCCTTTTCCAGGAGATCTTCCCAACCAGGGAAGATCAAACCCATGTCTCCAGCATTGGCAGGCAGATTCATTGAGTCCAGTGTAATCAACTTGCCACTAGGTAACCAGCAAGGGAGGAGGCTTTGTTCCTGTAGAACTAAGCATATTGTTATGTATATTCCTTTAAGAGGAACCAGGATCCTACTTTAACTGCACTATAGTTTATATATATTTAATTTTAAAAAATTTATTTGGCTGTGCTGGGTCATCATTGCTATGTGGGTTTTTCTCTAGTTGTGGTGTGCAGGCTTCTCATTGTAGTGGCCTCTCTTGTGGGGTCACCAGGGAATGGTGGCTCAGCAGTAAAGAATCCAATGAGGGTTTAATCCCTGGGTCGGGAAGATGCCCTAGAGGAGGAAATGGCAACCCACTCCAATATTCTTTCCTGGGAAATCCCATGGACAAAGGAGCCTGACAGGTTACAAGTTACATGGGGTTGTATCTAAGGGTCAGTTATGACTTAGCGACTAAACCTCCACCCCTACCACCTCTTGCTGCGAGCACAGGCTCTAAAGCATCTGGGCTTCAGTAGTTGCAGCTCCTGGGCTTAGCTGTCCCGCAGCATGTGGAATCTTCACAGATCAGGGATCTTCCACCTGGGGGATGGGACCTTCCACCCATGTCTCCTGCATTTGCAGGCAGATGCTTTGCCGCTGAGCCACCAGGGAAGCCTCTGCGAAACAGAAGGGAAGGAGGCAGGGCACAACCTTTAAAGAATGACAGAGCCTGAGGTCACAACATAAACTGATTAGAATCAACTGCCTAAGACCGGGACTGAGACCTGGACTGCCTGCTCTGAGACCTGGACCTTGATCCTCAGTATACACTCCCTCATTGTAACACATCAGCAAGCTAAATGACACACCCAGAGGTGCCATGACAGTTCCAAGGTCAACCATCAAAGATCAGAAGTGGGTGGTAGCCCAGTGACTGGAAATCTCCACCCCCTCACCCCAAATAATTGGAATAATCCTCTCATTCATTAGCCTTTGAAATTACTCAGCCCATAAAAGCTAACCAGGGGGATGCTCCCCGGGTGGCTCAGATGGTAAAGAATCAGCCTGCAGTGCGGGAGACTTGGGTTTGATCCCTGGGTTGGGAAGATCCCCTGGAGAAGGGAATGGCTACCCACTCCAGTACTCTTGCCTGGAGAATTCCATGGACAGAGGATCCTGGCAGGCTGCAGTCCAAGGGGTCGCAAAGAGTCGACATAACTGAGCAATTAACACTTAAAAGCTAATCACACTACATTTTGAGGCTTCACTCGCTCTCTTCCGAAGGCCCACACTCAATGGACTGTGTTTCCACTTCTTATCACTTTGTTTCTCCCTGAATTCTTTCTGCGATAAGACATCAAGAACCTGAGCCTCATTAAGTGCTGAAACCAGTTCTGTGACTTCAGTCGGAAGACCATGGATTTTGGCTGTGTTTGGATCCCGGCCATGTGGGTTCAAGTCCCAGACTGGCTTTTGGCTACATTTGAGTCCTGGGACAGGAGTTCAAGTCCCAATCTGAGGTAAACGGTTTCACCTGCACTATAGTTTTTTTTATTGTTCCTCCTTTGTTTCTGCTCCCCCCACTCCCCCTCCTCCCCCGTTCCTTGACTAGTGACTATTTGGATCTACCCTTTGGAACCCAGGGAAGTTCTTGGGGGCTGAAGCCTATTTACAACAATCAAGAAACGGGGGACACAGTAAGACTTCCATGCCCAGGACCCCTACCTCGGGTCCTGCTTGGTCTCACCTCTTTATGAGTATACAAGTATCCATAGCTTAAAAATTCACCAACTTTGCCGTTTGGGGAGACACTGCTTTGGGAGAGATACCCAGGGTTCCACTTACTTGCAGCAAGTAATAATAAGTCCTTCCTTCTTCTGTTTTTTACCCTGGTTGTGTCTAATGGCTTGATACCCACCAAAAGGTGAACCCAGTGTTCAGGTAACACAACTGCAGAACTCCATCTCGTCCTGATAATTACTCTCTTAGCAGGAGAAGGAATTGATGGGCCGAGAACAGAGGTGATTAGCTTCTAAGGATACCCACAGATGAGGAAGACAGGAAAAGGAGCACTAGGGAAGCCTGAGAGGAATGAATGAAATGAGAGTAAAAGGATGGAATAGGGTCTCATCAGTGAGGCCAGAGGACAAGGTGAAGGGGATTTCTTTTTCTCAAAAACTCTCTTAAGATGAACAAATTTCTTACTGTCTTATGGGTACATCAAGATAGCTGAAAGACTGGACTAATGCCCTCATGCCTACCCCACCTTAACTGAGCCTCCATACTGAAGCTCACACTTCTATTTCAGTTCCAAGCATTCATTCTCCTTCTGCCAGGACAAAAGTCAAGTCACACCCAAGTCATACTTGGAGATAAAGAACAAAACCCTCTCAAATCTGAATATGCACCATGTGAGGAGAGAGGAGGAGAAGGGACCAGGAGGAAGGCAGAGAGTCCTTGGTGACCCTTTGCCCTTGGACACCCCTCCTCCTTACACTCTGGATTAAACAGCATTAGGGAGCCAAGAGAGGAAACACATGTGGTGGTTAGAGACCTGTGCCTGCCTGTTCCCTTCCTACACCCCGTCATCTCACCACACCCTTCACCTCTCCTTACACTCCCCTTCAGTTCAGGAACTGGGAGCTACAGAGAGGAGGGGAGAAGGAGGAGGAGGAAACAAAACTCCCTGCCCAACTCCAGCCCCACGCCCAGCACAAACAGGAGGTAGGCAAGCCTGCGGAGAATACTCAGAGGGAGTCCTGTGATCAGCAAATAGGTCCCAGCCTGGAAAATTCTCTGAGAAGAGATCAAAGGTGAAGTAAGAGATGGAGAGGAGGATGGAGGAGGGGGGAAAAGTGGGGGATCCCGAGACGTGGAGGAAGGACACAGCAGGGCTTCAGACTTGGGGGCAAGGTGGGGTGGGGGCGGGGAAAACAGCACAGCTGGAGTAAGAGTTGGTGTTTCCCCGATGTCTCTCAGGGAATCTTTCCATAACCTTGTAAGGAGACTGGCACAGGTGTGACAGGGAGGAGCCTTGGTGCTCTTCCTGGTTCTAAGGAAGGGGTGACCTTGAGCCAGCAGGCTGTCTTTCTCAGTGTCTGCCGGTGTGCTTTCTCTGTGTGTCTTCCCCTGGTGTCTGTTTATGCCTCGGGTTCCCCGAGGCCACCTCCCCTGGGGAGACAGGTTGCAGGGGCAGGCCGAAAAAACACGAGAGCAGGTTGGGCAATGTCCCCCTCTTCCACCCAACGGGGCGACGAACGGAGGATTCCGATGAAACCGAGAGGCTTAGGGGAAGGGTGTTAGGGTTTCGCCGGTCCCCTTGGGTGCTGTCCTCCACTTGGTGCTGAAATCTGGGCGGCCTCACCTCAGGTGGGCCCATTCCCGGGCCTAAGGCTGCAAATCGCCAGTCTCCCTAATCTACCTGCAGGAGGGGGGGTGGTGCCTACCTCTGCCCCCGCACACCTAGCGCGGTGGCGGGCGGGAAGGCGGGGCCTGCACGAGCCCCACCCCTGGAGACTGCAGCGCTGCCTTCTCCTGCGCCCGCCTGCCGCTAGCTCATTGCGCCTCTCCTGCAGTCTGATCGGCACCGGCTTTCACTCCCGCTCCAGCCTCCACTCCAGCTCCCATTTCGGCTCCAGCCTCGCACTCAGCTCCGGCTCTCAGCCTGTCTGCATCGCCCCCCTCCTCGCGGCTCCTGCCCTCAGCCAGCAGCTCCTGCCCTGAGATTCCGTAGGCAGACCCTCAAGCCATGGCTGGTCCCTTCTCTCGTCTGCTGTCTGCCCGCCCCGGGCTCAGGCTCCTGGCTTTGGCTGGAGCTGGGTCTCTCGCCGCTGGGTTTCTGCTCCGATCGGAACCTGTTCGAGCCGCCAGTGAACGAAGGAGGCTGTATCCCCCGAGGTATCAGTGTCTCAGGCGCTCCGGGGGACGGGGGGAGGGGGGAAGGTCAGGCAGGTGGTGATAGGGGTGGAGATGAGAATCTGGGCAATAGAGAAGGGGTATAATCACGAAAGGTTCTGGAGTGGGGCGCTGTGCAGTCTGGAAACCTCACTGGGGTGGCGGTGGGGGGAGGCCAAAAGCATTAGGTGAAAGCATTCCTGGGGACTTGGAATCCGCAGTTCCCGCCCCCAAGGCCAGCTCTGGCTCTGCGAGTTCTGGCTGCACCTACTCTGCTCAAATTCCTAATTGAGAGACCAGGAACTATCCTTTCTGCTCTCCTCCATCTCCCTTTCCTGCTGTTCTCTCCGGTTTCCTGAATTCCCCTCCTTAGTCTTTCCCCTCCCCCATTCCTAATGCTGCTTCCATGGGAGAAAAGAACCGAGCAGATATGGGAGAACTGAGCCTCCAGCCAGAGGAAGCTAGAACTCTTGGGAAAGAATAGATCCTGAAAGTCCCTAATGAGATTACCAAGGTTTAGTCCCGCTCTAGCCTCCCCTCCTCCCAAGGAGCAAAGCCAAGCATGCTCCTAGCTGAGTGCACTGTGTCCAGGGCCCCTGTGCCCTCCCTCCATGGTTACTGGGTACCCCCTCCCTAGTGCTGAGTACCCAGACCTCCGAAAGCACAACAACTGCATGGCCAGTCACCTGACCCCAGCAGTCTATGCCCGGCTCTGCGACAAGACCACACCCACTGGCTGGACGCTAGATCAGTGTATCCAGACTGGCGTGGACAACCCTGGCCACCCCTTCATCAAGACTGTGGGCATGGTAGCTGGTGATGAGGAGACCTATGAGGTAGGGGGCCCCAGAGTTTCCCGGTAAAATCCTGTTCATATTCCCAGCAATCCCAGTTCCTTCCCCCGAAGCCCCTCACTTTCCCTTAAGACTGGACCATCCATACTCGTGGTTTCCGACCCGGTGAAATCAATCCACAACGAAAGCTTGGGAAGGAGTTCTCTCTCCTTAACCACCTTCTCCCTCTCAACTCCCCCGCAGGTATTTGCTGAGCTGTTTGACCCTGTGATCCAAGAGCGACACAATGGGTATGACCCCCGAACGATGAAACATACCACCGACCTGGATGCCAGCAAGGTAGGTCAAATATCCCACTTCTGATTTGCATTGCCTTTTGTACAACACACTGTTTTTTCTGGTCCCTTCAACCATAATTATTCCCTGACTCATAGTCATTATACTGCTGAGCTTTCACGTCTCAGTGTGGGGAAAGATTTGTATGTTAAGGAGCAGCCGCTGTGGAGAAGAGCGGGCGTTGAGAACAGCCACACCCCAAGATGGGCAGTGTGGGGGAGGGTTCACAATGAATGCCCCTTCAGTTGGCGTGCTTGCCCAATGGGCTGTCCTTCCAGTGCAGGCAATGAAGACTCCTCTAGTCCTTATGGTCTCTCCTTCCTAAGGCCCTCAGCTCCCCTCCACTTTGTTTCTGTGACTTACCTTAATTTCTACTATTCCCCAGATCCGTTCTGGCTACTTTGATGAGAGGTATGTATTGTCCTCGAGAGTCAGAACTGGTCGAAGTATCCGGGGACTCAGCCTGCCTCCAGCCTGTACTCGGGCAGAGCGACGAGAAGTGGAACGTGTCGTCGTGGATGCGCTAAGTGGCCTGAAGGGTGACCTGGCTGGACGCTACTATCGGCTCAGTGAGATGACAGAGGCTGAGCAGCAGCAGCTAATTGATGTGAGAGGCTTTGAGAGGGAGCTGGGCAGGAGGGGCAGATGGAAAGACAAGAGAATCAAAGGAGGCTGGGCCAGATGAGGTAGATGGGCTCTGAGAAGCCCGGGGGCTACTGTATTGATTCTTAACCCTAGTCCCTTTAACCCTCCTCAGGACCACTTCCTGTTTGATAAGCCTGTATCCCCATTATTGACCGCAGCAGGAATGGCTCGAGACTGGCCGGATGCACGTGGAATCTGGTATGAGGCTTAGCTTACCCCAGGCTCCTATAAATGCCCCTTTTTTCTCTATCTCTCCCTTGCCCTGCCTCTTAATTCCAGTCCCTGTCTCTCTCCTGCCTTCAGGCACAACAATGAAAAGAGCTTCTTGATCTGGGTGAATGAGGAGGATCATACACGGGTCATCTCCATGGAGAAGGGTGGCAACATGAAGAAAGTGTTTGAAAGATTCTGCCGAGGCCTCAAAGAGGTTGGAGAAGAATGTATAAGGGAACTAGGTGGGAGGACTTAAGGAAGAAACTAGACTATGTAGATGGAGGATATAATTTATCAACCAACCCAGGACACTTTGCATAGTGAAAGAGATTACCACCAATCACTCTAGTAGGACAATAGGTATAAATCAGAACTGTCCAGGGTATATGGTCCTGGTATATACGGACCAGGTATACATAAACCTGGGGATATGGTCATCCTAAGAATAGGAAGAGAGAATGTCAGGAATCTAAGGAAGTAAATAAAGCAGTTGCCAAATAATGCAAAGAAGGAATTGAGACAGTGAGTCAGTGCCTGGGGGCTATGTTGTGGAATGTGCAGATATAAGGGGAAGGTTTAAGCTTGGACAGATATAGGGAGTGAGGGGTTGGTATGTTCATGATTCTCATGTAACCACCCATTTCTGAGCCAAGGTAGGCCTTTACTCTAGATTCTGTCGTTCTTACTAAAGTAGCGTGTCTAGATTTTAAGCTGAATGGGAGGGAAAACAGAAGGTGGAAGATGGAATGGTTTAAGTTCCAGACGGTGTGGCTCTACATAAGGGGTTGAACTGAATCCTCAGTCCTATAGGAATTAGGTCTCCATATTTGAGTCTAGATTGGAAATTTCCATGAATCCAATCCTTATTGTATGGCCTCATATATACAGTTCTGTTTTGGACTTGTAAAGGGAAAGAATTCTCCTTCTTTTAGAATCTTTGCTGGGAGGTTCCTATTATTTTTAGCAGGTAATGGGTAACATATCTTGACTTTAGTAACATATCTTTGACCCATTGAAGTGGAAGTAGGGAAGTACTTTTTATATGTCTTAGTATTCTCATCTGTAAAACTGGGGTAAGAAGACTTCCTACATTTCAGTGGTGGGAATTAAGTGAGATAACGCATATAAAGCGTGTGGCCCGTAGTAAAAGTTCACAAGTGTTAGCTGTTGTTGTTATTCTAGATGGAAGGATTTCCTCTTGTTCAGCATTATAACATCCCCCATGCCATGGTTCTTTCTGAACTATGAACAGGGTCCCCCTTAGGTTATGTAGTGGTCTTCACGAACATTACCCTGGCAGGTCTCCAGTCTCTTCAACTCTAGTAGTCATCTTCATGATTGGGATGTTTAAGTGGAACAAGAACACGCTTCCCACACTCCTCCCCCACCCTCCACAAGTATGAGTCCAGCTCTTCTCCATTTTCACCTTTCTGCTTTCTCTTTTTCCACAGCTAACAGGCTCTCTTGCCTCTTCCTGTTGCAAAGCCTACACCCTCATTTTCTGGCTGAAAGAATTCTTCCAAGCTCTAGCTCATTAGCAAAGTAAAGATGTCAATGCATGCAGAACTCCCTGAATAATCAATCCTTTCTCAGTTCAGTTTACCACCTCCGTTCATCTCCCCAGATCATCCTTAGCACATCATTCCCTGAAGTTTCTCTTCTTCCACACAGGATATTTTTGCACAATCTCATCATGATGGGCTTGCAACATCAAAAATATCTTTTATGCATGATAATAATGAGCCATTTCCACCAAAAAAAAAAAAAAAAAAGCAGTGTCATTCTTTCACATCCCAAATCTTTGGTTTTAGACATATTTCTAGAGCTCCTATGGGTCCAGCTAAGGGAGGGTTTGCACAGCTCTGACATGTCACTAACGGCTTTGTGCACGCAGGTGGAGCGGCTGATCCAGGAGCGTGGCTGGGAGTTCATGTGGAATGAGCGTCTGGGATACATCTTGACCTGTCCGTCTAACCTGGGCACCGGACTTCGTGCAGGAGTGCACATCAAACTGCCCCTGCTGAGCAAAGTAAAGGAGTTGTGGGGCTAGAGAGGAGTGTGAGGGAGGAAGTGGCCATGTGGGGTGGGAGAGGGAGTGTGTGCTTTGGGAAGGAGCAGGCATTGTAGCTCAAGAGTCAAGGGAAAGAGCTCTGGGCAGCTTCAGGGCTCTTTCCAGGAGGACCAATCTCAGCCTCTATTGACCCTGGCCCCAAATCTCTATCTCCCCTCTAGGATAGCCGCTTCCCAAAGATCCTCGAGAACCTTAGACTCCAAAAACGTGGAACTGGAGGAGTAGACACAGCTGCCACAGGCAGTGTCTTTGATATCTCTAATTTGGACCGACTGGGCAAGTCAGAGGTGAGATTCTCAGGGATTATGGATAGGTCTGTCGGGGGGGGGGGCGGGGGGCGGTGATTTGACAAGGAGTGAGCCTCGAGAATGTAACAGAATCTGAAATGAAACTCAGGTTGACTAGGGGAAAACTGGCAATGAGTTCCCAGAGCAGGCAAATCAGTGCTAAAGAGAGTCAGGTTGTGGGAAGCAGAGATCAAGGGTCTGTATCATCCAGGTGGAGCTGGTGCAGCTGGTCATCGATGGAGTAAACTACCTGATTGACTGTGAACGGCGTCTGGAGAGAGGCCAGGATATCCGCATCCCTCCACCTCTCCCCAACAAGCATTAACTCCCGTCCCCAGCGGATGGCTCCCAGGACCTCTGCCATTCCAGTGGCAGCCCCTTCTCCTTGCCCTGGGTGCCACCATCAACCCACACCCCCCTGTCCTAGTAAAGGCTCCATGCTATGCTTCAGTTGTCTGTGTTATTTCTAATGGTGGGATGGGGAGGAACTAGCTTCCAGGAGAAAAAAAAAAAGGCAATGGGATTATTTATGATGAAAAGAGACTCCAGATATGGCATGCCAGGAACACTGATTCTCAGGTGGGTGGAAAGCATTAACATTCTACCCATATTCCATCAGCTTCCTAGGATAATTAAATTGCACTTCCATTTGCACTTTAGTCATTTTACTTCAAATGTTTTTCCCAACAAATCTCTTTAACTGCAGAGACAGGCTCATAGCAGATTGCCAAGGAAGCAGATGGTCAATGCCAGGGCCCAGGAGGGTTGTGACCAGTCCTGGAGACCCCAGGCTGTGCTTCGACCTGTAATGAGACAGAGAATGGAAGGAATATCACAACTCTGTTCCCCAGGAGCCACTGATACTTGGAGACTATTTGCCTCTAGAGCCCTTCACTCTCAGATCTCCCTGAGTTAGGGCTCTGATTCCGGGCCAGGAGTTCGGGAGTCAGTTTGTGCAGTTAGGGACTCACCTTCCTGCTCCAGGCTCTCCATCCCCTCATACTGGGCCCATGCAACTGCTCGTCGCTGCTCGGGACTCAGAAAGGCCATCTGCTCGGGAGTGACAGCCACGGCCTGAACACTGGTGAGACTAGATAGCTGGGTGGGGCTGAACACCACCTGGGGATGGGAGCAGGCATTAGGGCATCCTTTCTGGCCCTCTTCTGTGGTCACTCAGACCCCATCCCAGCAGTGCTTACAGCAAATTTAGGAGCAGGGATGACAGAAATGGCCAGAGGGGTAAGGCCCTGGATCTGTCCTCGCAGCAGTGCGGAGAGAGCCAGGTCTGGGATTCCAGCTGTCAAGGCAAGTGGGATGGGCCTCCAGATGTTATCCTACCCTGGCCTTCTCTAACTACTCCCAAAATACTCTTCCTCAGACCTTCCCCAGTATGTCTCTAACCTCTTATCTAGGTGCCTTAGACTCCCACCTTAAGATTTCAGAGAAGTCCTCCACCCAGTCAATTCACGACATGGAAACT
Source organism: Capricornis sumatraensis (assembly GCF_032405125.1). NCBI lineage: Eukaryota > Metazoa > Chordata > Mammalia > Artiodactyla > Bovidae > Capricornis > Capricornis sumatraensis. The sequence goes on from NC_091087.1 coordinate 62,408,111, forward strand.
GGCCCCTGACACCCAGCCCCAGCAGTGGCCCAGTCTCCCTATACCTGCTATTGTGCCAATTTCAGTGAAGATCTCGGGCCCCCAGTTACTGACTGGGCCAAAGCCACCAGGCAGCACCAGGAGCTGGGCCAGAACCTCCAGCTGCTCTTCAGAACATGGGAGATGCAGGTGGCCCAGGAAGAGAGCTGCTTGGCTGTGGAAGAGTGGGAAGAGAAGGGAGGAGGATTCAGCCCCAGTGACAGGGTCCATGGTCATGAGTTGGCGGTAGCAATGACTTTAAGCAAGATTGCTTCCTCCACAGGGTCACTCCCGCATGATCCTTCCCCTGTGAGCCCACCTTCCCCACAGGACCACAGCCCACACCCTCCTCTACGTGTGACCTAAACTCCCAACTGCTGATATGCTGTAGCTCCTCAGGCCGAAGTCCACAGACTGTGTAGCCCAGTGCAGTCAGGTGGAGGAAATCCAGGCGGCTCACGTGTCGACCACTCTGCCGCAGGAAACTGGAGACCACCACCCGGAGCTGGAGTCGGGGTGGAGATCACAGGATAAGGAGAAAAGTCATGAGGAATTCATGGATGGGGAACTAGCTGCTTAGGGAAGGGACAAGCGCTACCGGGTTTTTCTATTAGTAAGACCTGAAGAGCCAGCGCTGTGCTGTGCTTAGTCGCCCACTCGTGTCTGACTCTGCAACCCCACAGACTGTAGCCCTCCAGGCTTCTCTGTCCATGGGGATTCTCCAGGCAAGAATACTGGAGTGGGTTGCCATTTCCTTCTCCAGGGGATCTTCCCAACCCAGGGATTGAACCCAGGTCTCCTGCACTGCAAGCAGATTCTTCACCATCTGAGCCACCAGGGTAGCCCAGAGAGCCAACAACCATGGGGAAGTTTGAGGATCAAAAAAAGAGGATAGGAAAATAGGAGGCCAAAGGGAAAGGAGGCAGGAGGAAGTATTATGTGTCCAGGGCCTCAGTGAATAAATCACTGCTCTAACTTCCTACTAGTATGGAGTATTAAGAAAAGATAGAAAGCATGGCCAGGTATGGTCACAAGACAAATTCCTTGGGAGTTAGATGGCCTGGAGGCATTCGGAAGGTGGTAGAGAGGAGGAAGATGTTACCTGGCTGGAGCTCCAGCCATCTATCTGCCCCAGGGTGCTCAGCACACCCCAGTCCACCAGGCTCAGCTCCTGGAGTTCCCGTTCTCCTAGACCTATTAAAAGCCGACCCAGCTGCAGGATCTGCTCAGGACGGAATCCCCGGGGGGGACCCCACAACTGGAGAAAGAGAGGAATGGTGTGAATGGGAATAGCACGGAATTAGGAGTCAGAATGACGAGGGTCAGTCTTGCCTCCGACCTGAACTGTGTAACTCGAAGCAAATCCCTTGCTTTCTCTGGGTCTTTAGTTTCTTCAACCATAAAATGAGAGGATAGGATGAAGGTCCCTCTGACTAAGGTGTTATTGAAAGACTCTAGAGTCTCAGTAGGAAAGAATAGCAGATTCTAGTCTATGAGATCCAATGTGCACCAGACATGGGGTGGGGGTAGCAGGGGCAAGATACAGATGCCCAGACCTGATCCTCAGAGAACCTTTCTTCAGTAAGTCTACAACGGGATCCTCAAGCATTTCAAACACCTGCTCCCCAGATGATTCTTTTTTAAATAATTTTTTCCCCAGATGATTTTGATACCTGCTAATATTGGTAACTTCTGGTCCCTCTAACCATTTCACTAGCTTCCTGTCCTCAGTATCCATCCCCTCTGACTTCCTACTCAGGATCCAAAACTTTTTTCATTCTTTTATGTCCTATGTCCCCCCTCTCTCATGCAGCTATCCGTTTCCATGTGTCCCATACCACACCCAACCAGCTTCCTGTGTTCAATCTCCAACCCTGACTGGACTCTCCATCACTAACCTGTTTTGCCTTGCCCATTGCTGCCCGGAGTTCCTCAGGCCCAAGTCCTGGGTCTCCTGCAAATAGTGCGAGGCAGTCCTCAAAGTCCAAGAGCTCCATCTCTGCGATCTGGGTTGCAGACCAGGCTGATGGGAATGTCCCTCGTACATCTGCACAGTTTGGCACAGGTTCTGAAGGAGGAAGGCAGGGTCAGGCGGTCAGTGAAGTACTAAAGCATGCCAGTGGTCAGGGCCAGGGGCATGAAGGGTGGGGGCCATGGTGGCTGGGGGCCTCCTCTCAAAAAAAAAAAAATCCCAGAGAGATATCTGTAGATGGAACGACCCATCCAACCTTTAAAGGACAGGCTAATATGGGCAGTATGGCTCAAGGGATTACTGTAGTGTGAGGTTCGTAGGACTCAAAGATATTAGAACGGGTGACTGGGGAGGAAGAGCCCCTCATTGTATAGATGGAAGGGCTTGCCCAGGGACTGAGTGGCTGATCTAGGTTGAAACCCAGGTTCCTAGCCCCACAGTGTCACCTTCCTCCATCCTAAGCATCTTCCCAGCAGAGAGCGCCACACTTATCCAAGCCTAGAGCTGGGTCAGCTGTTAACAGGGCTAAGAGAGCAGGGAAAGGGGAGTCCTGGGCTAAAAACTTAATGAGTGATAAATTCACAGAGGTATAGAACCCTACAACTGGAAGAGCCCTTGAAGATCATCCCTCACTGCTCTGGGCTTTATAGATTAGAAAACCCCAGCCTGGAGTGACGCTGTACAAATCTGCTGAAAGCAGTCTGATTGCGTGGTTGAATACTTTCTGTACCCCTGCGTGGTTGAATACTTCTTCCTGTACCCCTTGCTGGAAGTATGGGCATCCGGGCCGTCTCACCTGGGAGGTTCTCTGCAGCAGGCCGCACAAGCCCAGCTACCAGCGCTGCTTTCTTGGGAGCGAGCCGTGGCCCCGCACACAGCTGTCCAGCTCTGCTCTGATCCCAGCTCTGCTGTTTCTCGAGGAGTCTCTCCAGGGTCTCTGGGCCCAAGGCCTCCTGGAAGAGAAGGTGGAGGGAGGGTGGGCAGAGCCAGGCACATCAGGAGCAGCTGCTACAGCTGTAATTCCGAAATCCTGTCTCTCTTCAGCTTCCTCCCCCAGATTTGGGCTTCACATCCTTTGCCTTCAACTTCCTTGGCCTTAGCGCCCCTCTGAACTAGCTCCCCAGTCCCCTCTCTGCTCTCACTCCCTCCTGTGCTCCTTCACCTCACCCTGGGGATCAAGGAAATAGCCTCAGGAGACAGAGTGAATACTAGGCGTCCTGCTTGCTCGACTTCATCCTGGCTCCATAACTCCGGTTTCCTGAGGGACAGAAAGAAGATCAGGATGCTGAATGGGCTGTGAGGAAGAGGAAAGACCCGCTGAGACAGGGGACTCAGGGCTCCAAGGGCTTCTGGCATACTGAATGGGCTGCCACTGAGGAGGGTGGCTGAGAGGGTGGGTGAGGACGAGTTAGAATCTGGACTTCCCGGAGGCCCATACCCAAGAACAGGCTCCTGCAGCAGCAGCCGTCCCAGCTCTGTGGCAAACGGCCCTCCGAGGCAGAAGCCTTGCAGCTGACTGAGGTGGGCCAGCAGGATCTGCAGGGGGATCCGCCGTGTGCTCTCTATGCCCAGGAATCCAACCAGGGGCCCCAAGGTCTCCAGCACTTCCCTTGACACTGTTGTCTCCTTTGGGGCCTGGAGGGGGATCAGACCTTGGGACGACACACCTCTGACTCAGAGGACCAGTCTCTTTGATCAAGACACAAAGACGTGGTCTCCCTCTAGCCCCTGATCCAAGATCCTATGAAGCTTATTGCCACTGTCCACTTCTCTAAACTATGAGCCCAAACAGGAGCGGGTGGAAAGATTGGGAGGTGGACTAAGGAATTTTTAATACTCCAAGGGATGTGGACAAGAAACATGAAGCAGACCATCAATGAATGGAACCCAAAGGCAGACCTAGGGCCCTGCAGCAAACATTTGAGTCTGGGCCTAGAAGACAGAGCATTGTCTGAGTGGTGACAAAGGCCCAGGCCACTGTTCTGAGTCTGGTGGGGGGACTCTTACCAGCTTTTGTAGTGCCCGCTCTGCCAGGGCTGCCCGGTGGAGTGGGGTCAGGGCCAGCAGCTGCTCTGGAGCGCCTCGTACCAGTTCCACCACTAACATGATGGACTCATTGGACAGTCTATCCATAAGCTTGACTCTGTAGGAATTTGACAACAGGAGGACTTGGAACTGAGCCAAGCTGAGAAGGGAACCACAGAATGCCCCATTCCCCAGACAAGAGGTAACACCAGACCAAACCCTGTGGCCCTGGATAGGAACTGACATTTAACAGACCCAGATCCAATTTCCACCTCAGTGCTTACAGGGAGAGAACAATGGGAGAGACCTATTTCTAGTCTTCTTGAGAAGAATGACGAACAATCCTACCTCATCTAATAGAATAAAAAAGCCCAGATGTTAAATATCATTAAATCCCCTCCCCCATTTTATGGATTAAAAAATAGGTTCATATGGACTTTCCTGGTGGTCCAGTGGTTAAGAATCCACCTTGTGACGCAGGGGACGTGAGTGTGATCTCTGATTGAGGAACTAAGATAATGCCACAGGGCAACTACTGAGCTCGTGTGCTCTGGAGCCTGAGAGTCACAACTAGAGAGTCCGTGCACCACAAAGGAAGATTCCACTCGACCCAGTGAAGATCTTGAGTGCTGCAACTAAGAACCGACACAGCCAAATTAATTAATTAATTAGAAAAGAAGAATCCACCTTCCAACGCAGGGGTTCAATCCCTGGTCAGGGAACTAAGATCCCACAGGCCACGAGCTGAAATGAGGACCCAGCACAGTGAAAAAAAATTTTCCTTAATTTAAAATAAATAAATAAAATAAAAAATTAAAACAGATTCACAGAGAGGGGTCTTGCTCTCAATTCCTATTTCCCACAGGATCACCCTTCCTCTATTTATTGTGAGAAGGTCCCCTCTGATTTGTATAGTACTATACAATTGACCTGGGAGGAGGGCATGGCAACCCATTTCAGCATTCTTGCCTGGAGAATTTCATGGACAGAGGAGTCTGGCAGGCTACAGCCCACAGGGTTGCAAAGAGTCAGACATGACTGAAGTGACTTAGCACTCATGCACCAAAGTTCTTTTAGGTGTTATCTCATTTGATTTTCATAGCAAAACCTGGGGGTAAGAGGTATTTTAGAGAAGGAAATGGCAACCCACTCCAGTACTCTTGCCTGGAGAATCCAATGGACAAAGGAGCCTGGCAGGCTATACAGTCCATGGGGTCACAAGAGTCGGACATGACTTATTGACTAAACCACCATCACCACCAAGAGGTAATTTCCTCATCTCTCTTTCACAGACAGATTTGAATGGCATATTTAAAAAGCCTTTTTGCAGAAAAATCAGAGTGATACTCTATACTCTACCTAAGGTTGCCAAGTCTGGAACTGGGCCAAGTAGTACAAAAGCCCAAATCTGTGGAAAGACCTTTAAAAATGTAAGGATAGGGTCAGCTTCTTCCCAGAAAGACTGACTGGAGTCAGCCTTTTCCTTCTCTGATTTACAGTTCAGTTGGCAATGGGATGGGGATGGAGACGATATGGGGGAAAAAAGCCTGTGAGTTAGATACTCATAAACTCCAAGTCTCTAGTTTAGGAGGAGCCTTGGAGAAGGAAATGGCAACCCACTCCAGTATTCTTGCCTGGAGAATCCCATGGACGAAGGAGCTTGGTGGGCTACAGTCCACGGGTAGCAAAGAGTCGGACATGACTGAGCGACTTCAGTTTCACTTTCACTTTGGGTTCATCAGTCATCTCTCTCCTCACCCATACTTCAGTCTGCTCTGTAACCTTCTTGCTGCGGGGCCATCCAGACTAGGCTTGACTAGCTCAATGACCAGAACTCACCACCACAATCTTCCTCATATTGTGCAAAACTCTGATTTTCATTCACTGGTGCTAGTCCCGCCCAATGGGGTCATTCAGAAACATGCCGATCTATTTTCTATTTGATGGCTCCTGGGGTATTTGAACACATTTATCACATGTTTCGGAGGAGCCTGCAGGCTATAGTCCATGGAGCCACAGAGTCAGACACGACTGAGCGACTTCACTTTCACTTTCACTTTTTCTCACATGCTTCATTCATTTTCCCTTTATTTACTCCTCTGAACATACTGAGAACACAGTGCCCTAAGGAGACCACAGTCCTGTGGGGGCAGGATTGACCATTGCTTCCCTCATTTTATATATTTAATTTTAATTACTTTTTTGGGCTACCCCACACAGCTTGTGGGATCTCATTTCCCCAAACGAGGACTGAACCCAGGCCACGGCAATAGAAGCCCAGAATCCTAACCACTAAGCCACCAGGGAACTCTCACTTCCCTCATTTTACATATTCTACCACTATTAATAGGGCCTAGGTTATATTAAGACTGCTTGGCAGGTCACGTCACAATATTGCCACCTTCAGCTGCCCCATTTTGGGGGTCTTGTTGGGGGAGCCAGTCAACACCTAGAGCAACTTTGAACAGCATCCTTCACTTTAGGCTGTAACTGATGGGAACAACCAGACAGAAAAGCACCACCTCTGTGGTGTTTCCCAAGGGCAGATCTTCCACCCCAGGCTGAGCCTTCTGAGAATCCAGTATCTCCAGTTGTAGCCTTACGGTAAGTCCAGGAGGATCTTGGTGTCCAGCCCACTCAGCTCTGGCCCGAGGGTTGGCAGCTCTGGCTCTGGCATTGCCATCCTCCTCTGTAGCTCTGCCCAGATACAGGTCCTCTGTGGGGCAGAGTAGGGAGGCAGGTTCAGGACAGAGGTGAACAGTGAGCCTCGGTTCTCTACCCGGGGTTCCTGCCTCCCTGCTCCCACTAATGCCCAAGCACCCGTCTCACCAGGCTCCCTCGGACCCCAGTGGGCAGTTGATAGATCATGTGTACCACTTCAAGGAAGTCTGCCATCCAGTTGATCTGCTGCAGAAACTCACAGGACATGCCCCCTGCCAGTGTACCCAGAGCCCTGGAGGTGTGTGAGTAGGCACATGCTCATTCAACACATGCCACAGCCTGTCTGCTCCTTATATCAACATTCTCAACACAAGGACAGATGCTCATTTACGGTAATTTGCAGTTTGAGAAATATCTTTCCCATAGATATTCTCATTGGTCTCCCACACCATTATTGTTTATCGAGTGACAGTCCAATATCATCCTACTAGAAATGTGGTCAACTGAGGCTAGAACCACATCTTCAGAAGCCCATGGGTTTTTAGCTGGGGGGTGGAGGTAAGGTGATCCTTGCTCCTGTTAATTCCTGCTTGGTCAGTGGCTCTGAGGGGTTAATCAGCAAATATCTATCAGAAGCTTACACTGGGCCAGGCACTGTGTTAGGTACCTTATATGCCTTATCTTGTTTAATCTTTACAACTACCTATGAGGTAGGTACCATTTCAATACTTATTCTAAAGAAGGGGAAAATGAGGCTTAGAGAGGTTGAACATCTTGCTCAAGATCACGAAGAGGAGACAGGGCTAGGACCTGAATCTGAGTCTTCTCAAAATCCCTGAGATCCACTCAGGATGGATGCTGTGCTCTAGAAGGGCAGGAGGGTCAGGAGAAGAGGAACCAGGAGAAGACCCACAGGCTGACCTACAGGTCACTGATCCTCATACACCTCCCACCCCCACCCCCGGATATCACATGGTGCCTGGCACACCGTAAGTGCTCAAAAAAATGTTAGTTGAATTAAACTCACAGCTCATTACAAGTTACTCACTGCAGATTCCTGAGGGTCAGGTTAGTGGGCACTTGCATCTTCTCCCAGAGAAACTGTGCCTACAAGAGAAAGAAAGAAGAGCCGCTTCCCAGCAGAGATATTGCCCAGGAACCTAGGATGCCTTGGACCCAGGGCTGCCACTTCACCCTGTGGGCCCCACCAGCCTCCTACTCTCCCCAGTGCCCACTCCCTGGGAAAGAGAGGCAAATGGGGGGAAAGGGGAGGAGGGAAAAGCATCCTAAGGGCTGCTGGGAGTAAGGTGCCCAATCTAGGGCTGAGGGATGGGTAAAGGAGGTGGAAAATGTTGAGATAAGGGAGTTCTAGGCTAGTGGGAAGAATCACCTGCTGCTCAGACCAGGGCAGCTCCCGATAGCGCCTTCGGTCTGCCAGCAGAGCAGCAGAGTCCAGCTGTAGCAGCTTTAGTGGGAGCAGGGGCAGCAGGCAGTCTGGCCAGATGGTGGGGATAGGCTGTCGGAGGGGTAAAGTGCAGCAGTGTGGTGATAGGTGAGAGCGTCTGGACTCAGGCCTCAGGGAAGAAGGGGATCTACGGCGGCAGGAAGGGACCGGAAACTAGGAGAAGGGTGGAGTGGCAGGTGCCAGCCTAGCAGGGCACACTCTAGAGGCCTCGCGGCTGTGGCCAAGGGTCCCTGCCGTCTAGGCACCTGACGGACTAAACTCCCTTAGTCGCTCTGAGCCTCGGTCTCTTTGTTTGAAAGGAGGGTGACTGCCCTGGAGGATTCCTCAGACCCTCGGGGCTTTGACGTTCTAGGACATTATGCCATCCTGCGTTGGGACTGGGAGAGCTGCTAAGGTCTTAGGGGACACAGAGCTAATGTAGACACTCGGGCCACTTGCAGGGGGAGAACGGGAGGCAGTGCCAGCTGTGTGAGATAGCCCTGGGATGGGGAGAGGAGCTTAGTTGGCAGAAACCACACACACACGTACCTGTCCGGGGATGCACACAGCTGAACCGGCTCCTGCTGCACCTGTATTTTTAACACCATCTTTCACCTGCATGAGAATTGGCTGTGTATGTGCGTGTAAAAAGTGGGGAGGTTTGGGGGTCCTTCCCTGGCCATAGGGAAGGTGACCCCTCCCAACCAGAGCCCTCCTCCCTGGTCGGCTGTCTCCCTGCTGCTCTCGTACGCGTACGCGGAAGGTCTGCAGCAGGGCCGCGGTCTGGCAGGCTGAGAGGCGCGCCAGTTCAGGGGCCAGGCAGGGACAGGCCCTCAGCAGAACTCGCCTCGGGATGGCCTGGAGCGTCTGGGAGCTGAGGCCTGGAAGCAGAGGGTGCAAGGAGCAGAGTTCCTCCAAGGACAGCTGGGGAGCGAGAGAGACAAGAGGCCTGAAGAAGACAGGCCAGGCTGCAGGGAAGGGGACAATCACTGTGGAGAGAGGCAGCAGGGGTGAGAGGGAGCGAGGGAGGAGGGGGACGAAGAGCTCGGGCCTTGCGGAAGAGTTGCTGCCACTCACATCGTGCCTCGGGAGGAGCCGTCCAAGCAGCAGGACAGCCTAAGGCGGGAGGGGACAGGAAAAAACAGCGCTGAGGCCCTGGCAGCCGGGTCCTGAACAGGTCCCTAGGGCCCGACCTCCCAGACTCCCAGCTCCCGCTCCAGCAGCCTGGCTCTGGGCTCTTCCTCATCTGAGGAAGAGGGATGAGGGCGTTCTTGGGACATAGGAAAAGGAGGCTTGGGGGTGGGTGGGGTGGGAGCAGGTAACAGCATCCTTGAATGTAACTGTCTTGACTGAGGTGCCAGGGATGGAAGACGGAAGCCAGGGAGTGGGATAGGCCCACCTGGGCAGGGGTGACCCTGGCTCCTCGCAGGGCGGGAAGCATGGCCCTCAGCTGCGGCTCTGACAGCTCCTGCAGGAAGCGGAGCCCCAGTTGAGGGAAGAGAGGAGCCCAGACCCGGAGCTCCCGAGGGCTCAGCACCGCTCCTCCGGATGAGCGCAGTACCCCCAGAAGTTCATAGGCTACCTGTAACCAAAGAAGGTTTGGGTCTGAAAAGAAAAGACAGGCGAACCTAAAGCCTCTGCTCTAATCCCACATCTGGATATTCCAGGGCCTGGGCTGTGGCTTGGAACCAGGGATAGGACAGGAGCAGATTGGGCTCAAGTCATCATAGGAAATGCTGGAGATGTTGTGGACCAGATGGAGTAGAGTCAGGAAGAGGTGCTAGCAGGTATGCGTGGCTAAGGAGTAAGGAGATTAAGAACGAAGCTGCATGCGGTGGGATGAGGGTTGGCTCCAACTATGCTCCAGCTTGGCTGAGGTGACCGGGCACATCCTCCACACAGATCACCCCCCACGGGAAGCCTGGAGTTCTTAAGGGCCTGGGCCAAGGGGCTCACCCGTCCTTGTGGGCTGAGGGTCCCGTTGGCTGCACATTCCAGCAGCCCCCGTTCTACCGGCCCCATTGGATCATTCAGGGGAACCAGGCTCTGCAGCTCCTCAGGGGTCAGGAAACAGGCGAGGGGCCCCAGCCTGAGGAGGGCACGAAGCTGGCCTTCACGTGGTCACTGAGGCTGCTACTGAGGCAGGGACTGTGTGGCAGGGAGCAGCACTCTGACCGCTAAACTAGGAAACGTGGGTGCCACAAACAGGCCGCTCTCGCAGGGCCCTGTGATGCCCCAGGGCCACGCCTCCTCTGGTGCCCCTTCCCTCCTGGGACCCCAGCCTGTCCTGGCAGCTGCACCTGCCTCTCCGCCGCTCTGACCCCACAGGCACTCACCTGCGCACCTGCTCCTCTCCGTCCTGGACACTCTGGTTCACCAGGCTGCGCAGCACATGTCGGGCGTGTCCTGGCCCAAGACCTGCAGCTGGCCAGCTGTCCTCCAGGGCCTGGATCTCGGGTGGGGAAGGTCAGCTCGTGTTGGGATCACTGTGGGACACTTGTGGGGAGGGAGTCACTAGGAAACAGGTCACTGATGCCATCCCACCTGGCCGAAAGCTTGCTAGTCAAATAAATGAATCGTTCTCATACCTGGTGAGGACTGAGCTGCAGAAAGTTCTCCAGAGGGAGATGGGGGAGCAGGGGCAGCGCGGCCCAGAGCAGTTCCTGGGGCCAGGCGGGCACTTCCCCAAACAGCTCAGGGGCCAGCAGTCTCCTTGCCAGAGCCTCTTTCTGTTCAGGCCTCATTCCAGGGCTGTAATCCCGGATGGCAGCCAGGCTGGGGAGAGAGTGGGTCTCACCCCTTCGCCCTGTCCCCTGGCTCTGTGTAGCCCTGCTGTCATGGACAAGAAGGACTCCCTAGTTTTAATAGAAAGTACTGTTCTGGGGCTTCCCGGGTGGCTCAGCTGATAAAGAATCTGCCTGCAATGCAGGAGACCTGGGGTCAATCTCTGGGTTGGGAAGGTCTCCTGGAGAAGGGAATGGCAACCCACTCCAGTATTCTTGCCTGGAGAATCCCCATGGATAGAGGAGCCTGGTGGGCTTAAAGTCCATGGGGTTGCAAAAACTTGGACATGACTGAGTGACCCAGCATAGCACAGCTCCTCCCTGTCATGATCGGGAGGAGTAGTACAGAGTCCTTACACACTGTCATTGGCCAACAGGGATGGTGGGAAGCGCATCAGGTCAGAGACAGCCAAAAAGGGGATGAGTGGTGAGAGGTCAATGAAGAGCTGGGAGGTGAGGCGTGGGTACCGCTGCAGCAGTAAGGCTGTCAGGCGACCCAGGGCCTGCTCCTCAGATGGTGGCACCTGTGGGGGCACAGGAACAGATGCCAGCTCTGGAGATGCCCACTCTCCTGGCCCCGGCTCCTCTTGCATCCCTCCTTCCGCTGGAGCAAGCCTGCTGCCTGCCTGGTTCCAGGTGCTCTTGATGCCTAGACCTCCCCTGCCACCCTTGTCCCCCTCTCCCTCCATGCCCACCTGCAGCTGAGCCCAGGAGCGGTGCATGAGCGTCAGGAAGCCCTGAGCAGCCTCCCTCTCTGCTGAAAGCACCAGCTGCTGGAGGTTTTCTGGCGGCATGTGCAGGTATGCCTGGGCACGGGAGGTCATGGTGGTTATGGCCTCAGTGGGCACGGATCACCCAGCCCGCCCACACACCCTGCCCCCATCTATTACCTGCACTAGAATCTGCAGGGCCCAAACACTCTTCTCTCTCTGCAGCAGATCCCACAGGACAGGCTGGTGGGGAGACAGACAAGATGCCAGGAGAGTTGTCCCCTCTGTCCCTCCCGCAGCTTCCCCAGGTCCACTCACTAGGATGCTTGTTCTTTTTCTGAAGCTGTGTGTGTGTCTCCTTTAGGTCAGGGACCACATTCTCTAACTTCTTCTATAGCCTTTGCCATAGCTGGCTCAGTAAATATTTGGAGATATGAACCAAATTTGGAGGAGGGCATGGCAACCCACTCCAGGATTCTTACCTGGAGAATCCTATGGACAGAGGAGCCTGGAGGGCTACAGTCCATAGAGTCGAAAAGAGCCAGACAGGGCTGAAGCGACTTACCACGCACACACATGAACCAAATTACTACATTTCACTGGTCCCGAGAATTGAGAAAGGTGGGCCCTACCATGGAGTAAGGATTCTTTACATTCCCCACAGCATCTAGCAAAGTGCTTTACATATAACAGGAAGTCAGTGAATGAACGATGGTGTTCACATATTCCAGCCCCTTCACTCTACAGAGAAAACACAAAGCCCAGGAAAATCAAAGTAAATTGGCTCAAGACCACGCCTGTGGTATAGTCAAACCTAAAACTTCTCATCTGCAGTCACCCTGAATTTTTCTCATTTCTGCCTTATCTTCCTATATTTTGCCAGTTTCCAATTCTCACTCTCTAGGGACAGAATTAGACCCCTCTAACTTGATCCCTTTCCTTTCTGAAGCAGAAAGGAGGTAAATCAAAGAGTCAGGAAGAATAATGAGATAACATTTATTATATATTGTTTGTATATCATATACTAGCACTAAGCCCACGGCCGGTGTCATCTGATGTAACCCTTACAGCCACCCTAAAAAGAGTGGCACCATTATTTTCCACCATTTTTCTTTTTTTTTTTTTTTTTTCTGAGACTTTTTTTTTTTTGGCCGTGCCACACGAATGTGGGATCTTAGTTTCCCAATAAGAGGTTGAGCCGGTGCCCTTGGAATGGAAGTGTGGAGTCTTAACCACTGGACGGTCAGTAAAGTACCTCCATCATTCATTTATAAATGAAAAAAGTATTGTTCAGAGAGGCTGAAAACTTGTCCAGGGTTGATCACAGAACTAAGATGTGAACACAAGCTTGGATGACTCAGAGCTGTGCGCTTAACCACTGCACTGCTGTCTCTCAGTGAGATTGTAGAGAATTCCCATGGAGACCCTTCCCTCTGCTCTGGAAAATTTCACCTTGGCAAATCACTCACGCTGAAGCAGGCCAGAAGCTCCATCTTGCTTAAAGCGGGGCTGGAGCTGTCAGTGGGGTCAAAGCCTGGGGTTGGCTGCTCCTCCTGTTCCAGGAACTCCCCGACCGTCCGCAGCACACTGCGCCGGCCCTCTGGGCGGAAGGCATCCCAGAAGGAGCAGTTGTCTGGGAGACTGGAGAGCATCAGGGCCTGACCCAGCATTCCCTGGGCCTCATTCCCTCCGGCCCCCGGCCCCAGGAGGAAGGTCAGCAGGCGCAGGAGATAGTGTAGGCGTGTGGGGTGGGCAAGGGCTGGCACGGAGGACTGACAGTGTGGCAGCTGGGACAGCATGCCAAGCAGGAAGGGGCCCGGGGCCAGGCAGAGTGGGGACGGTCCCAGTGGTGGCAGAGAGGGCAGAAGAGGGCCCAGTAACCCCTCCAGGAAGCAGGTGTCATTTCCCCCACGACTTATCCGGCACTGGCCGGCTAGCCAAGGCCAGGAGGGCACCAGGGCCTCGTACATGGTGTCATTGGCACAGACCATCAGCAGGAAGCTGCCCCCATCTGGGCAGCGTTCCCCACACGGTCCGATGTAGCAAGGGGGGAAGGCTGTGACATCCGAGGTGGGGCCCTGGCACACATGCTGAACCCAAGCCTGGTTGCTGGGGGGCACAGCCTGCAGACTCGCCTCCCCACAAAGCCGCTCGGCCCACAGAGTCTCATTCTCCAAGAAGCAGCCCCAGAAGATCTCTGGGGTCAGAGGGACGGGGGGCAGGCCTTCAGGGCAGCTGGTGGGGGGTGGGAGCAGGCCGGCACAGAGCCGCTTTACCAGGCGGCGGTTGGGGCCCGAGAGGGTGGAAAAGGAGAGGTTGCCACAGATGGCGTCTAGGAACTGCTCAGGAAACTGGTCGTGGCAGGCCTGGAGCCAGCCTTGGGCACCCGGCGCCCATGAGACTGCATACCACACAGCTGTCTGGCAGATGGCAGCGGTGCTGGGAGGGGGCTGCGGGGTGACAGGCTTGGCGTGCTGGCAGAGCAAGTGGATGGAGAAGTTGGAGATGCTGTAGGGTGGTGCCGGGCCTGAGAGGTTCTCACAGAGGGCCTCCACAGAGATGGCCCGCCGCTGGCGAGGGCTGATGTGGGCTGAGGGCTGGGAAGTCCTAGGCAGAGGCACCCCTGTGCTCAGGCAGTGGAGGAGGGCAGGGGGCGGGGGTGGCGATCCAGACAGAAAGCCCAGTGCCCGGACATCCCAGGAGAGGTTGTGCCGGATGCCCCTGGGAGCAGAGGGAGAAGCAGGCAAGCAGCTGCTCAGTTTGCATTTCCTCCACTTGAGATTTCTGGCCCTGGCCCAGAGCCCTGCAGGGAGGGTGACAAGCATAGGCTTTTCCAAAAGTGAGGTCCCTGGGAGTGACAGTGTTACTGGTTTAAATGTTGGGATGGGGGAGGGGAGAGAGATCTGTCCCGCCAAGGCACCAAAGTCACCCGGAGTTGTCCAGCCAGAGCCCCTCTTCTTTCTCCTTTCTGCACACGCTTTTAGGTAGCTTAAATAAAACCTTTGGCTGGCCTCAGATCAGGGCATGTGCCCAGCGACTGAATATGGCCCCCTGTGCTCTGGTACTGCTGTGCCCAAACAGTAAGGGGTTGAGGAATCAAACCTTGTCCTCTCTTCCCATACTCTATCTTTATTAGTTAGCATTTATCAAGCACTATGTGCCAGGTACGGGCTTCCCAGGTGGCGCTAATGGTAAAGAACTCGCCTGCCAATGCAGGAGACATAAGAGACGCGGTTCGATCCCTGTGTTGGGAAGATTCCTGGAGGAGGGCATGGTAACCCACTCCAGTATCCTTGCCTGGAGAATCCCATGGACAGAGGAGCCTGGTGGGCTATGGTCCATAGGGTCACAAAGAGTCAGACGTGACTGAAGCACCTTGGCATGCACGCACTTCTTCTAGGTGGTTGACATATACAGTATCAACTCATTTAATCCCTTGCGAAAACTCCGAGGCAGTTAACATTACCCACAGTTCTTGAGCAAGCAAACTGAGGCATAGAATGATACTCTAACCTGTCCAAGGTCACATGGCTAGGAGGAGGTGAAGCTGGGGCGCCAACCACCAACAGTCACCCTCCCAAACCACGAAACCACATTCCCAGGCCCTGCCCCTCAGAACTCCTCTCTCCTTACTCACCACAAGAGCAGCTGCTGAAGGTTGCCTAGGAGGGAAAGGGAAAGGAAGAGGACTAACCCAGTCTCAACCTTGCTGGCCCTGCCACAGCCCAGCCCTGGACCTGGTGGCACTCACCTCCCTGGCACTGCCCATTGGCATCAGGCTCTGGCTGCCCCAGAATAGAAAAGACCTCATCCTGCAGGGAGTCAGTGATGCGCAGCAGCCCCTCCTGGAAAGTAGCATAAAGGGGGGCCCCCACTGTGCGCAGCAGACCCCCCCAAAGAGCCTCCTCAGAGCCCAGCTCCCCCACTGGGACAAGCAAACCCAGCAGACCCTGCAAGAGGTGGGGGGCTGGCTCCCTCCCATCGAGGCCCGTGGCATTGGCAGGGTCCATGCTGGGCTGTACCCGCACGAGGGCCTGCCAGCGCGTGCCCTCTAATAGCAGCAGCAGAGAAGGCAACCAGTCAGCCACCAGAACACAGTCAGAGGGCCCATCACGGGTGCAGGGGGGCCGGGTTGGGGTAGGGGGTCCCCTGGGAACTAAGGCTCCCAGCAGCACCTCTGCAAGTCCACTCAGCACACCTGCCTGGTGCCCCAGGAAGTCCCGGGGGGTCTGCTCCTGTCCCAGCAGGGCCAGCACGTCCCCTAGCAGCCCTAGCATTGGCTCCCAGTCTGGGCTGCCCCTCAGTGTCACTAAGAAATCGTGGAGCCGGAGGGCAGGGGGCTGGAGAGGTGGGGGCTCTCCCACCGGTCCCTCCCCCATTCTCCCAGGCTCAAAGGAAGAAGAAATGTTGGCCAAGAAGGCAGAGAACCGTGAATGGCTGAGGGAGCCCTGGGGAGCCTGGTCCAGAGCAGAGAGCGCTGACTTCAGGAGGGAGAGACCTGAGTCCAGGGACTGAGACCCAGTAGGGACCAGAGTCACTGTAAGGAAAAAAACCGGAAATCACCATGGGGGGAAAAGCCTGGGACCCAAATTCAGCCCTGGCCTGGAGCCCAGTCCCTGCCTGGATAAGTTGCAAAAGATGGTGAGCTGAGTCCCTTTCAACAACTCACATTAAGTCTTGGCCTGGTTTCTTAACCTTCGTTTATTTTTTTCTCTAACCAGTTAATCTCTGCATTCTTAAGTCTCTTTCCAGCAACCATCCGCATCATGCCCAGCCCAGCTCACTGTCCCCCTCACCTGCACAGGACAGCAGCAGCAGGGGCCGGAGGCTCAGAGCCATGTTTCCAGAAGAGTGCAGGTACTAGAGGTGAGTTCTGGTTATTCTTACCTTGTGTGGGAGAGCCAGGTGAGGACAGGGCACGGCAGGCAGCCCGAGCTCCGCTGACACCGTAGTGCGGCCTTTCAGGAAACAATATCTGTAACCTGACAGCAGATTTGTCACCTGAGCCACTGACTACCTGATCCTTCGGCTTCGGAGAAGGAGTGCCCCTGTCCGAGGGACCAGTGATAGCGGATCCCAGGGGACCCTGGGAAGAATCCGAGGATATAGCTCCAGTTAGGAGCCAGGGTGCAGATAAGAGGAGGCAGACAGAGATGGAGCAGTTCTGGAGATCAGGAATGTAATCTGGAAGGGTCTGCAGAAATATACATAAATAGCAACAATAATATCAGAAATATAAGGGGGGGGGGAAAGGGCCCAAGGGGGCTAAAAAGCAAGTAGAATTCAAGGGAATTGAGGAAGAAAGGGGGCCAGGAGAAAGGACCTGAGCAGTCAGATGCATACAGAGAAGAGGAAGGAAGACAAAGGTCTGGTCCAAGGATGGAACGCTTGGGAAAAGAGGGGCTTTTGATTCAGTACTCAGAGCCACAAAATGTTAAGAGTTGGGTAGGACTTCAGAGATCACACAGACCAAATCTCTCATGCCATGGATAAGAAAACAGACCCAGAGAGGAGTGACTTGCTCATTCGGTCACTCCAGGGTTTGGATTTGTCCTCTGACCTTCTTCTGGTGGCCCAGGTGAAAGCCCTTAGAAAATTCTGAGGAGAGATAAGAAAGAAAGAAACCAGGTTCAATTACTACGCAAAGGGGCTACTCCTCACACACACATGTGTATGCACACAGAGAGGAAAAGAGACACTGCTCTTAGATCAGAGAGATCCATCTCTCTGATCTGGTGAGGGTGAGAAGGTTTGTCTGCCCTCCGTTTATATATCCCCAAGGCCTTCATTTGACACCAGCTCTAAAGAGTAATTCAACACCAAGGCTTCACTCAAACCATATTCTCTTCTTCTTTCCTTAGAACTCTTCTTTATTCTATCACCCAAACCCTTATGTTCAAATTCATTATTACTGTACCTCTGTCCTAGAAGTTTCACTTAAGACCATAGAATTTTAGAACCGGAAAAGACTTGAGGAATCCTCTGGTAAAAACTTCTCATTTTATGGATGAGGAAATGGAGGCCCAAAGAAACAGAATAACTTGGCCCACGGCAATCAAAGGAGGTGAGGGCGGTGCTGGGATTTTCCAAAATGAGTCAAAAAGTTAGAACCAGTGAAATGGTCTGTTGCCTCACTGTGCCAATATTTTCTCTTTGCTCATCAAAGTTACCACATCTAGTCTGAAAAACAGAAGAATCAGAGGAAGCATACGGCCTGGGTTCCCAACAGTTTTCTACTCCTGGTTCCAACCCATCCTGCAATCCACTTAAATTTCTGCCCTTCATTCTGTAACAACCCTCTTAAAAGAAAGTCTCCCTTTTGCTGATAAGGTAGCAAAATATGACTTGACTGGATTCAAATCCTGGCTCCCACAGATACTGGCAGTGTGTCCTGGGCAGTTTCTAAACTTCTCTGTGTCGGTGTTCTTTTCTGCCAAAATAAGAAATACTAGTATGGAGTTGTCATGAGTATTAAATTTGATAAGGCATTTAAAGTATTCAGCACAGTGCCTGGCATTCATTAAAAAAAAATAATAATAACTACCTATCATGTGCCAGGCACTGTACAGAATAAACATTCACTAAATGTGACTATTATTATTAGTCTAGCTCAATGTGATTCTTTTATCTGAAGCTACAGAGTCGTAATTAATACAGAAATTGTTACCAAGAGGTAGTGTCTTGAGTGAAAGACTTTTAGAACAAGTATGGAACTAGCTGAGTCAAGCAGAGTAGGGAACAATGAGGACTTCCTCAAACCAGAAGGGGAAATTCTTGGCAGTCCCCCAGATGATGAAGCCGACTAAGCAGTCCTGTTGCTGCCAAGGATTCAGACTATGTGCCAACTGAGGGTGAAGTGCTTAGGGTGTATAGCAAATATGTCAGCCTTATTCAATATAAGCAAGTTACTGCTTATAGTCTGGTAACAGATAAACAAAAGCAAGACAAGTTCCAATCCATGGATAAGCAAATGGTAAGAGCAATCCAGAACCAACAAACTGAAGTGACAGGGGTCCAGAGCAGGTAATTAATCATGTGTTTTGCTTAAGTGGGTTAAATTGGTGTGGTGATTACTATGCTCTGTGATCTGGCAACTGGAATGGAGATACTCGGGAGAAGCCAAGGGAGCTGAGAGGTCTGAGACATCCTCATTTCCCCAAACCAACCACAGGGCGCTTTCTGATTAGAACACAGGCTTCCCTTTGTAAAGCATTTGGGATCTTAGTTCCCCGACCGACCCGGGATTGAGCCTGTGCCCCGACCAGTGGAAGCTCGGCCTCTTAGCCACTGGACTGCAGGGAAGTCCCATTTTCTTCCCTTTCCAGTTTGCCGTTTATAACTGAAATACAGATACATACTACTCACTAAGGACCCGAGCAACCCCCAGATCTCCTGCAGTTAGGTGGAGTCAGGTGATTAGTCTTGGCTAATGGATAGTAAATGACCAAAGAGCTTAAGAGTGAGTGAGTGATGCTGTTGAGGTAACCTGGAAACCACACGTTGAGACAGCAGTGTCATAAGGCCAATTAGCCCCGCTTTATCACGCAGCATTCAGAGTCAATTCTTATCTGTGAATTCTGTCTTTGCGGATTCCTCTGCTCACTAAAGTGTATTTGTGACCCCAAAATCAGTATCCGTGGCAATCTCACAGTCATTGACAGACATGTGCAGAGTGGTGAAAAATTTGAGTCGCTTGATGTGTACATCCCTAGCTGAGGTCAAACAAGGCAGTACTCGCCGGTGCCCACACTACCCTGAATGTGCTTCATCTCGTCTGATCTCGGGAGCTAAGCAGGGCCGGGCCCGCTTGGCACTTGGACGGAAACAAGGCAATACTCTACCTTCTTCTCACACTGTAATGTCCTTTTCACCATCTATCTAGTGCCACGATCTTAGTATTTTTGTGCTTTTTGTTAGTAATTTCACTGTTTAAAATGGTTTCCCAGCTTCATGCTCCTAAGCACAGGAAGGCTGTGATGCACCTTTCAAGAAAACGTGTGTATGATAAACATCGTTCAAGCCTGAGTTATAGTACTGTGGAAAGAGGCCAATGCTACTGAATCAACAACATATTATGATTAAGTAAGGTGTCTTTAAACAGAAACATCTTAGGAAAAACATTGTACAGGAGGGAAGGGGAGTTTGGGGGAGAATGGGTACATGTATATGTATGGCTGAGCCCCTGTGATGTCCACCTTGAACTGTCACAACGTTACTAATCAGCTATAACTCCAATATAAAATAAAAACACCATAGGTGAAACAAAGCTATGTATCCATCCATTGATATTTGAAAATGTGAGGGATAATTGGAGATCAAATGGGGAAACTATGGTCCAAAATTAAAGCTTATTACAAACCATTTGCAAAAAAATTTTTAATTACATCACAACAGTATCTAAATCCTAATTTCTCTTCCAAAATGCTCTTGAGGAACCATCATAGTTACCTGGCATAGAGTTTGAATCTCTTCCTTGACTCAAGGATAGTTATAGATGGACTTCCCTTGTGGCTCAGCTGGTAAAGAATCCGCCTGCAATGTGGGAGACCTGGGTTCATTCCCTGGGTTGGGAAGATCCCCTGGAGAAGGGAAAGGCTACCCACTCCAGTATTCTGGCCTAGAGAATTCCATGGACTGTATTGTCCATGGGGTCACAAAGAGTCCGACACGACTGAGCGACTTTTACTCACTAATGGCAGGGATACCAGGTCAGGGCAAGGATAAAAAGGGAGCTGGAGGAGTAATGGACTCATTGCCAGTGGGGCTTGATCCTTAGGCCCTGAAATATTTTTATTTCGTCAGAAAAATTTTTTTTGGTCGTGCCTGTGGGGCTTGTGGAATGTAGGATCTTAGTTCCTCACCCAGGGATTGAACCTGGGCCCTCGGCAGTGAGTGTGTGGAGTCCTGGGCACTGAACTGCCAGGGAATTCCCTGAGCAGCATCTCTGAGCAGTTTTTCTCAGAGTAGGGTCTGAGGACCAGCAGAACTGGCTTCACTTGTTGACATGTTAGAAAGTACAGAATCTCAGGTCCCATCCTCTGGGCCTATTGAATCAGGTGTTATGTACACACATTAAAATTTCAAAAGCACATTATAGCTATATGATGACTGATTCCCCTTCTGGCTTTTTATACCTAACCTTCTTAAATGAATGGCCTGTGCTTACTACCTCATTTTTCCAACTCCTTCTTTTATAATATGTGTCTATATATATAATTTATTTATGTATTTGGCTGCACCAGGCCTTAGTTGCAGCATGTGGAATCTCTTAGTTGTGGCATGTGGGATCTACTTCCCTGACCAGCGCTCAAACCCGGGCTCCCTGCATTGGGAGTGTGGAGTCTTAGCCACTGGACCACCAGGAAAGTCTCCCTCTCAGACATCTTCCTGGCTCCTCTTTCTCCTCCTATCCTTCAAACGTTCCTGTTTCCCAGGCTTCTGACCCACGTTTCTTCTATTTGCACTAAATGGAAATCTTTTGTTCTCTCTAATTCTGGTTGATCCCTTTGAGGTTGCTAGGGGTACAAGTGCGTCTAAAATTGCATCTGTAGCTCTTGGTTCCAAATATTGATGCCATGTTTCTTGCTGTGCGATTTTATACTTTTCTTTAGGTGCTTTTGGTTGTGCTGGCCCTCCACTGCTGCTTGGGCTTTTCTCTAGTTGTGGTGAGTGGGGGCCGCTCTCCAGTGGAGGTGCTCAGGCTTCTCACTGTGGTGACTTCTCTTGTAGCAGAACATGGGCTCAATAGTTGCGGTGCATGGGCCTAGCTGCTCTGTGGCAAGCGGGCAAGTGGGGTCGTCCCAGAGCAAGGACTGAACCCATGTCTTCCGCACTGGCAGGTGGATTCTTTACCACCGAGCCATCAGGGAAGTCCACTATTACAAGATTTTATATACAACACTGATGTGTATTTTTCAAACATTTGTGTTTTCGTCCATATTTTATGGGAAATGACTACAATGCTTTTCCTTGAAACATAATGTTAGTTCTTTGTTTTAGATAATCTTTACTGACTTTATTTTAAAATTTGAGAATTAATTCATATAAAATTTACCATTTTAGAGTATATAATTTAGTGTTTCAAGTATTCCTCATACATATATATGTTCATACTTGTTAACACTCAACAAGTGATAGAATTTTTAATAATAAACATTTCTAAAGATTTGAGTCATCCAACAGGATCCTCTCTAGATAATGTTATCAGTAACTAGAAACATCAAACATTGGATAATCCCCTTTCAGTGATGTTCTATAAAGTGTTGCTACTTTGACGGGAGACAGATTAACTCTGAGGTCCCTTCTAACACTAAAAATCTGTGGGACATACTGATTTGCCCCACCCCCTACAGAGTGGACTCAATGCCCTCAGAAATAGCAATGGAAAAAAGGGACGCAGTTTTGGCCCAGAAACAGGTGAAAGCACTTTGATTAAAACCTTGATTAAAGTTAACGGTGCACAGGAGAAGCAATGTTCTTAGAGTAGCAATGGGAACTGTTGTTGCTGTTCAGTTGCTATGTCCAGCTCTTTTCGACCCCATGGACTGCAGCATACCAGGCTTCCCTGTCCACTGTCTCCCAGTTTGCTCAAATTCATGTCCTTTGAGTCAGTGATGCTATCTAACCATCTCATCCTCTGTCGCCCCCTTCTTTTGCCTTCAGTCTTGCCCAGCATCAGAGTCTTTTTCTAGTGAGTTGGCTCTTCGAATCAGGTGGCCAAAGTAATGGCAACAAGAGTTCTCAATTAGTTATACTCACAGCTTCTGGGGTCTTCCCACCCCCAACCCTCAAGGACCTGTACTCACTAGTGAGGTAAATTAGGCCTTTAGCAGGAAGTAGATGCTTCAGAAAAGATAGGGGCTATAGTGACAAGGCCAAGGGAAAAGTGAGACTCAGGAGCTGTGGAAAGGGTAGAAAGCCAAGGACCGAGGCCCCCAGTGGCATCTGCACCAACTTTCACCTGATCTTGTTATCTTTCAGTATCCCCTCTGTCTCCGAGACAGATCACTGCACAATTATCAACAGGATTTATTAGACTTTGAATTCTACATTTCCAGCTATTTCCTTCATTTATGTTGGCCAAAAACAGTGAAGCCATCCAGTGTCAGCTTTACTTGTCTTCAAAATTCATCAGTGCCTGCACTGTAAAGAAACAGACTGTGAGGCTGGAGACCTAAGAATATTCGGAATATACAAGTGTTTGGCGAAGATCCTGCTTCTCTGGATTCTAGGTTCACATCTTTACTAATCTTTACTCTAAATTAAGCTGTATGAGTCTGTCCTCTTTGCCGCAGATGAATTAGTCAGTATTGAAAGAAACCACCTTGCTACCTCTACCTCCCTTTCACCCTGTTCTCCCCATTTAAATCAAACTCTGCTATTCCAATCACATACTGTCTCTGCATCAGTTGACTCTAGAAAGGACTGAAAGGAAGAGAATTCATAAATCTGTTTAGGACAGTGGGCTCTTGAGAGCTTTCTGCCAACTATCCAATCCTCACAGCTATCAGACTTGAGCCTGAGGCCCTTACTGCCTGGGTCTGAAAGGTGACCTTCAAAGAGAGGAAACATGCATTTCAAAAGGGGGCGGGCTGCCCAAACATAGCAAAAGCCCACCTTACTATCCTAATTCCCAACAGCTGGAACTGGATACTTTTCTCTTGGGAAATCAGCTCTCAGACGTCACGGGATTTGTGTCCCCTACCAGGGAGATTCCCACGTGGCACAGTGGAAAAGAACCTGCCTGCCAATGCAGGAGGCGCAAGAGACGTGGGTTTGACCCTTGGGTCGGGAAGATCCCCTGGAGAAGGGAACGGCAATCCACTCCAGTATTCTTGCCTGGGGAATCCCATGGACAGAGGAGTCTGATGGGCTAGGGTCCATGGGGTCACAAAGAGTCACGTACGACTTAGTGACTAAACGACAACAACCAGAGAAGCAGAGTTGCCAGGTCCTCACTAGGTTAGAAGAAATCAGGACATATGCCCAGAAAGTGACATGCCAAATGCTGAATTTGCCTTTTTTAGGTGTGAGGTAGAAATACAGAGGCTGAGATGCCACAACAGTGAACATACTCTGTTCTCCCCAGTTATATATGCTGCTCTGATGAACTTAACTCCTAGCATCTACGGCATACCTGCAAATTCTTGTAACTGCTTACGCTCCTCCAGGTTATACTGAAGCTTTTCTAGCAACTCAAAATACCGGAAGAGTGAATCTCTAGGCCAGACAACACGTTCATCCTGATCCATGTCCATTAGCCCAGGCAGATTCTGGTGCACGTGAGTCTCCCAGTCGAGCTGACCTGGAAGGAGGAAAGCTTCTTAAAAATATATTGAGATTCATGGAGGTTGGATAAAAGCTGATAAATTCTATGGGGGTGGAGGTGGAGAAAGCAGGGATGAAAGAGGATGCGGGAAGGAGAGAAGGAAAAAATGTGTAGCACCAAGAAACCCACTTTTACAGTAAACAAAGAAAGCCACAACCATACTTTTAAAAACTGCAGCAGAATCACAGAGGAAATGAAGAGGTGTGAAGAAAGTAATCAAGGCCAGAACATCGGACTGGTGGAGAAAATGGGGAAATACACACAGTGGGAGAACTCCTATTAAGATTTTGGGATGTCTCATGGAAGAGAGGGGTCTGAATGCAACTGGAAGAAACCTTCTGCTTACCGATAGGGTCATAGCATCTGGAGCTAGAAGCAGACGAGCAGGAGGAAAATGAGGAGGAAGAAGAGAAGGAAGATGTAGACTTTCTCCTTTTGGACAAGGACTTTGTTCTTGACTTGGATGCTTTTGAACCCTTTTTAGTGGCACTCCGTTTAGACTCTTGTTGAGAAGTTTCTGTTAAGTCTGAAGCTCTCCCTTGTTGACTGGCATCTCTGTAAGTGAAAAGGGAAATTTCATTGCTTCAAATACATTCACACGATATGACCAGTTCTATCACTATTCTAGTCCTGGCCCTGGCCTAAAAGTAGAACTTAAAGCAATGAGGCATCTCTGTTGTGGCATCTCAGCCTCTGAATGTCTACCTCACACCTAAAAAACTGCTGCCAAGATCTAAGTTTAAGCATATCCAACCTAAATTAACCAATGGGATGCACTCCTATTAGTTCCCTTCAATGCGTAACCTCTGTGCTCAGTCTTACCCAGGCTTTCACGTCCCACACTCCACCTTATTTTGCAGAGTTTTAGCCCCACCCACAGCCCTTGGCCCTATGTCTATTACACCACAACTATGCCCCCTGCACCCTCGATTCCATCTCACTATTAGAGGGACAGTGGGCTCAGGTCTATATGTCTTCGCCATTTACGGTTGCTCCTTTAGGGATCTCATCTCCTGAGTTTAAATGCCTCCGAGAGCCCTGGTGGCTCAGATGACAAAGAATCGATATGCAATGCAGGAGACCTGTGTTTGATCCCTGGGTCAGAAAGATCCCCTGGAGAAGGGAATGGCTACCCACTCCAGTATCCTCACCTGGAGAATTCCATGGACAGAGGAGCCTGGCAGGCTACAGTCCACGGGGTCCCATCAGACATGACTGAGTGACTAACACTTTCACTTCAGATGCAGATTTAAGCCCCTTGCCCACATCTCACTCCTTAAACCAAACTTGTATATATAACTTTTACTCATGTAGAAAGCTTGAATGTCTAATGGACATCTTAAATCCAATCAAAACTAAATTCTTTCCCCACCAATCTTCCATTCACAGTCTTCCCCATCTCAGCTAACTGACCCTTCCTGCTCAGGTCAGACTCTCATCCTTAATTCTTCTCTCATAACCTACATCCAACCCACCAAGAAATCCTGTTGACTCTACCTTCAAAATATATCTTTTCTCAGTAGTATTGGTGCTACTCTGGCCTGAACCATCAACATCTCTTGTTTGGATAGCAGCATAGCCAACTCATCTCTACGCTTCTCTTCCTGTTCTTCTTATAGTCTATCATCAACACAGCAACCAGACCAAATCCTTCTCTCTTGAAAAATATTTATTTATTTGGCTGCACTGGGTCTGAATTGCAGTGTGTGAGCTTAGTTGTCCCAACACATGTGGGATCTTACTTCCCGGAGCAGGTATCAAACCTGCATTCTCTGCATTGCAAGGTATATTCCTAACCACTGGACCACCAGGGAAGTCCCCAGACTAATCCTTCTTAAACATAAGTCATTACATGTCGTTGCTCTGCTATCTTCCCCTTTTCACCCAAAATCAAAGCCTAAGTCCTTACAGTGGTCCCCCCAGCCCTACAGGATCAGGTCCCCGTGGTCTTTCTGACCTCATCTCCTATCACTCTCCCCACTGCTCACTCTGCTTCAGTCACAATAGTGTCCTTGCCATGTCTCAAACACCACCAGGCATGCTTCTTGTTTAGGACCTTTGTACTAGCTGTTCCCTCCGCTGATAACACTCCTCCCATAGATATCCATGTAGTAATGCCCTCACGTCCTCCAAGTCTTTGCTCAAATGTTACCTTCTCAATAAGGCCACTCTGTTTAAAATTAAAACCCATAATGAATCCCCACCCTATATTCCAATCCCCCTTAACCTGTTCTACATTTTACTTTTTCATAATGCTTATCATATTTTTAAATTTTTTAATTGAAGTATAGTTGATTTGGAATGTTGGGTTAATTTCTGCTGAACAGCAGTGACTCCATTATACACATATATACTTTGTATATTAAATGCTTATCATATTTTAACATATTAATTTTCTTTTTAATATGTTCATTGTTTATTCTCTTTCCTCCTCCTACTTTATATAAGCTCTATGAGAACCGGCATTATTGTCTATTTTGTTCACTGATATGTTCCAAGCAACTAATAAGTATTCAATAATTATTAGTTGATGCATTTCTTCTTTTTCTTTCTGCTCTCTTGTCTACTGCTGAACACTCATGGCTTTGAATAGCATCTGTTGCATGGAAGGTACTTTTACTAGTTTCCTACGGTTGTGATAACAAATTACCACAAACTTGGTAGCCTAAAACAACAGAAATTTATTCTCTCACAATTCTGGAAGCTGTAAATCTGAAATCGACATGTCAACAGGGCCGTGCTCCCTTTAGAAGCTCAAAGACAGAAGGCTCCTCGCTTCTTCTAGCTTCCAGTAGCTGCCTGGCACCCACTGGCTTCCTTTGGCTTCTGGTTGCTTCACTCCAATCTGTGTCTCTGTCTTGACAGCTTCTCCTATTCCGTGTCTATGTCTTCTCTCCCATATCTTATGAGGCTCCTAGTCACTGGACTTATGGCCCACCTGGATAACCCAGGGTGATCACATCTCAAGATCTGTAATTTATTTGCATCTGCAAAGACTCTTTTTCCAAATAAGGTCATGTTCACAGGTTCCGGGGGTTAGGAAATGGACATATCTTCTCGGAGGCCACTGTTCAACCCGATACAATAAGTAGTTATTGAAGGAATAGAATCCTCTCTCAAAGCCAGTCTTCACCTTTGGTTTTCTACCTCTTTCCCGTGTGTGGATCCCACTTCACATATACACTCCTAACCTGGTGTCCAGTTTGCTAATGCTTGACCTCTGTGCCTCAGGGAGTAGGTTTTGTCTCCTGCAAAGAAAAAAAAAAAAGCAAAACAGTGAAGAGAGTTACGCTGAAGTAGGAGGGTAGTAAGGAAAAAATAAAAAAATTCTGATCATTAAGTGAAGTAAACTGGGTGAGAAGAACAAGCTGTAGTAAAGGGTTAGGTTTAGGGTTAGGGTTAGGGTTAGGGTTAGGGGTTAGGGTTAGGGTTAGGGGTTAGGGTTAGGGGTTAGGGTTAGGGTTAGGGTTAGGGGTTTGGGTTAGGATATGGGAGTGGGGGAGCCCTGAAAGTGGATAAAGGACCGGCAATATTTCAGAGCTGGGGAATTCTAACTCTGAGGCAAATCTGTCACACAGCGGGAAACGGGATGAAGGCCAAGGAGCAGAAACAGAGGGTGGTTCGGGAAACCCTCGAGAACTGAAGGTGTGTGTGAAGACACGGCTGCAGACCTCTGGATAATCTGCCGCTTGAATATGTCGGCTTTGTGCTGGACCTCCAGGTGTGTCATCTCCTGGTTCAGCTCATTCCTGATGTTCTGGAAGTTAGTAACTGCCCCAAAGGGCCATTAGGAGTCTGAAGGCGGCGGTGACTAGACCTGGGTAGACCGCTTGGGTGGGGAGAAACCAAGTGAAATACCCATTCCAGGGCCCACACTTTCCTGTTACATCAGATTCTCTCCCTCTGTAATCCAGCAAACCTGGCTTTCACTCTAGCTTCTTCCCAGCACCGCCTCCCACCAAGTTTCACCTCTGCTATGCTTACCCATCATGGCTACTATGATATTTCGAAAGATAATGGAACCAAGTAACAACCAGAGGATGACATAGATGCTGCTGAAGGCGCGACTGACCTCAGGCACCTTCCAGGTGTCCTGAAGCAGTGCATACCAGTGATCCAGGGTGAAGAGAATGAACACGGTTACTATGGAATTCAGTAGGTCCCTAAGAAAAAGGAGATGTGTGTACAGAGGGAGCTAATTCTCTAAGAAACACTATCATTCATACTCTCACAGCAACATAAGAGCACTTCTTTGCAGTTTGCTCTGATTTTGGCTCCTTTCTACCATACTGTTTTGTTTTTTTTTAACCTAATCTTCAGTTTGAGATTGTTTTACTTGCTTTTCCTTTGTTATGAATAATCTATGAATATCTCTCAGTATTCCATCAGTGCCTGGGGCACAGTAGGTACTCAATACATAGATATTACCTGAATGTTCAAAAATTGAATCACCAGGGAGGGGGTTTCAGGATGGGGAACATACGTACACCCATGGCTGATTCATGTGAATGTATGGCAAAAACCACCACAATATTGTAAAGTAATTAGCCTCCAATTAAAATAAATTTTAAAAATTGAATCACCAACTACACATTATTTTTGCAAGTTCATTCTACACTGTCCTGTGGACTTCACCTGGTAGAGTCACAAATTTAGCAAACATCATGCCTGCAAACATCATGCCTACTTGGTTTGCTGCATGAATTGATAGCCAAGTAAGTAGACGGACATGTGGCATAAACATGTGATTCCAAATAATGAATGATGATGAATATATCACAAAAGATCTCAGAAGATATCTAAATTTTCCCTCTTATCCCTCCATATACAAATTATTAAAAACATCAGAGCCTGAATAGAATGAATTCTATGACTTCCCTAAATCAATACTCTTATAAAACCACCTGTTAGTCTAAGATAGAGACCTGAGAAGTGCTGATAAGATTGGATTCCAATTCATAAATAACTTTGTATCCTCTAAATTCAAATAGACTTTCTACTAGGTTACTAGTAGAAAGAGTTCTCTAGACAGAGATTACTAGAATGTAAGTGTGTTCATGTGTAATTTCTACACTGAGAGATTGCAGTAAAACCAGTGACCAAGCTTGAGAGTCATGGTAACATTTATTGATGTGTGTGAAATGTGTGAAATGCTGTGTAAGTGCTTAAATAAATTACATCATTAATCCCTATACTCATGAAGTTACGCTACTTTTAATTCCATTTTTCAAAAGAGGTAACTGAAGCATAGAAACCAGGGCTTAACCACTGGAGTATACTGCTTTTTAAAGATAGTTGATAAGGGTAAGTTTGAATTTGTAAAACCCAGAGCAAACCAGGAACTAGCCGCCCTATTCTCAAAACTGGAGCTAATACCACTCACTATTCTTTGCTTTCTCCTTCCCTCGCCCTACTGTGTTCTAGTCCCATTTCTTACAATAGACTGTACTTGTATTACTGCACTTTGGATTTGCTTCCCAGTCTCATGTCCAGATTCTCTCCCCCACCCACCAGGCTCCCCGTGGTCCTGCCTACGAGAAGAACTCATGATAATCCAGGTCCTGGCGAGTTGAACGGGTGTAATTCTCGAAGAAGTAGACACCAGCCACAGCAAAAATGTAGAAGAAGATGAGCAGCAACATCAAGAGGAAGGTCATGCTCTAAAGGCCATGACCTTGAGTCAGAGCTGGGCCAGACTAGGCTGACTTCCACCTACAGCCCAGTCAGGCCCACCCTGGAAATCTCCCACCAGACCCTCACTTCTAGCCTGAGCCCAGTCATCTCTAAAGCACAGTGGCTTGTCCCCAGCCCTTTCTCATGGACAACATTTCACAGGGTCTCTTATTGCCTTCTTTCACCCACCCAGACTGTTTCATGTTATACCCCCATGTTTTTCCACTTTGCCCACTTGATAGAGCTGCAAAAGTCAAATTACCTTGAGGGCCCTGACCAGGGCCAAAATGATGACTCGAACTTGATGGAATCGTGCAAAGAGTTTAAGAGACCTGAGTACCCGGCAGATCCTCAGCAACTGGAGCCATACAGGTTTGCTTGTTACCCCTGCCAGCACCACCATCTCAGGAATCAGGGACTGTAGGAAACACAGATTGTGAGTTAAATATACCCCTCAAAGCACCCAGTACAGCTGCCCCTTTTTTATCTCTTCTTTTTCATGGTTCTTTGGTCATTATCCTTTGAATAGCATTTTCTGGGGACTGTTTCCTATTCAGTCTTCCCATAAAAAATTACTTAAACTCTGCATTTCAACTTGTTCAGATGTAAAAAGGGGATAAATGCAGTGCTTGTCTCACTGGATTACTGTGGAGCTCAAATGAAAAAAAAAGCAAGTAAAACAGGATAGTTCCTGACATTTAATAAGTGCCTAGTAACTGATAGAAGAAGTTATTGCTGAGGTTAATGTGATTAGATTCTTCCTTGCTTCTAATGACAGCTCCTGCAATGCCTGACTTTTAGTTTTATTAGAGAAAAAACAACCAAAATAAGGAAGTTGGGTACATTTCTATCTGTTTCTTCCTATACTGTAATTCGGAGAAGGCAATGGCACCCCACTTCAGTACTCTTGCCTGGAAAATCCCATGGACAGAGGAGCCTGGTAGGCTGCAGTCCATGGGGTTGCTAAGAGTCGGGCACGACCGAGCGACTTCACTTTCACTTTTCACTTTCATGCACTGGAGAAGGAAATGGCAACCCACTCCAGTGTTCTTGCCTGGAGAATCCCAGGGGTGGGGAAGTCTGGTGGGCTGCCGTCTATGGGGTCACACAGAGTCGGACACGACTGAAGTGACTTAGCAGCAGCAGCAGCAGCAGCATACAATAATTATCTTAACTTCACTTGTCTTTGATTCACCTAGGCACATTTCTCAGTCCAGTAAATTAATCTTCAGGATATCTATCTATCCTTACCAATACTGTGACCACAAAGTCAAAGACGTTCCAGGCATTCTTCCAGAAGAGGAAAAAGCTGGATAGCCACATAAGAAGGATCTCCAAGATGAAGACAAGCAAGATGAACCAAGCTGCCACCTCCAGAGTCAGCTTCAGTGGCTCCAATCGGGTATTTGCAGATTCAAGCAATTCTGTGAGAATAGAGCAAAGGATGAATAGAGCTTAAAGAAGAGGGAAGTTGAATGATCAGCAACTGCTAAAAAGGCACAGTTGTGCCCACTGCTATGCCATTTTTCTTTTGGAAAATTAAGGAGTTTCTCTCCTTAATACTGTTGTTGCTTCAACCTATGAAACAGAACTGAACATGAAAAATAGCTTCGAGTCATCTCCTGTTGGTACTGGTACACGTTAACAGCTACAAGTTACTGCCTTCTCACTCTGGGGTCAGAAAGTCACCAAGGAATTGCTTAACGACGGCCAATGCTGTCTGCTGTCTGTTGTTTGGTGTTACCGGAACACCAAACTTCACAGAGCAGCAATGGGCCTTCAGAAAAGAATGCAAATGTAGGGCCATGGTATGGAAAGTGTTTTATAACATATCTAGGAACAAGAAACCAAATTCATGGGATGTATTAGGCTATAACAAGAAATTACCTGGTTGTTACTTTTATTTATTTGGCTGTCTTGAGTCTTCATTGGGGCATGTGGGCAGCACACAGGCTTCCCAGCGTAGGGGCTTCTCTCTGGTTGTGGTGCGTGGGTGGGTTTGGTCTTGCAGGTGAGTTTACCTGCCTCTCAGCATGTGGGATCTTAGGCTCAGACCAGGGACTGAACCTATGTTCCCTGTATTAGAAGGCAGATCCTTAACCCACTGGATCACTAGGAAAGTCCTTTCGTTAGTTTTAAAACTTTCCCTTTCTATTTTGTCTAAAAATGATTTTATTCCGCAAACTGAATCCAAATTGAACCCTCTATAGAACCTATTTGCTAACTTTGATTTCTTAACTCATCTTTCAACCCTCTTCACCTCTTCTATACATTTAATAGATGTATATCATGCTGTAGAAAAAAACATTAAGATCAAAATAGGTTTAAAAGCTAAATAATAATTTGTTTCTCTTTGAAACAGAATAACCTGAGAACCTCCAAAGGCATTATGACTGATAAGCCTGGAGGTTAATAGAGACAGAAAGAGAATAATCAATCACCCTCAAAGACAAAAACTGCTGTGTAATTTTGATACATACTCAGTTTTAAATTGTTATTGTTTTTAGCAATGTTTTGGCTAATTTCATCTACTATGAAGTAAGGAACACTGATATAGAAATACAACTTCATGGAGAGCAAAAGAATAATTCTGCAAGTTTATTTCAAGACAATCTTCATCAGATTCTATAAATTGAGTTTATCTGATAGAAAATTTTTATTTAGCACATAAAGATATCTCTAGAACCTCAAAAATCAGTGTTAAAATTATGTTATACTCAAGTTTTTTTTTGTTGTTGGAAATAAGGACTATTCACACTCATGATGTGTTATTTTCAGAGAAGGGCTTGCAAATAAGCCAAATCTTTCTTTTCTCACTCTCACCATTTAGAAGCAAAATATGAAAAGTATAAAAATAAGCCAATTGGTGTCTGAAGTGCAAAGAATTACCAATATCATTCTAGAAGATTAGTTCCTATCTTTTTATGCCCGAACACAGAATTAAATTTTCACCTACACTTTAACATCAATAACATGTATTTAACATATAATACACAATGTTGTAAACCTAAAACTAGTATATATCTAAATTTTTTGAAAGAAACAAAAACTATACAAATGTAATACATAGGGGATTCCTTGGTGACCCAGGGTCCAGTGGTTAGGAGGCACTTTCACTGCCATGGGCCAGGGTTTGATCCCTGGTCAGAGAACAAAGATCACGTTAGCCATCCAACACAGCCAAAAAAAAAAAAACCAATAAAGTAAATATATCTGCTACCCAAACCAAACTTAATATATGTTGTTGTTCTTCAGTTGCTAAGTCATGTCTAACTCTTTGTGACCCCAAGCCAGGCTCCCCTGTCCTTTACTATCTCCTGAAGTTTGCTGAAACTCATGTCCATTGAGTTGGTGATGCCATCCAACCATCCCATCCTCTGCCTCCTCCTTCTCTTTTTGCCTTCGATCTTTCCCAGCATCAGGGTCTTTTCCAATGAGTCAGCTCTTCACATGAGATGGCCAAAGTATTGGAGCTTCAGCTTCAGCATCAGTCCTTCCAATGAATATTCGGGGTTGACATCCTTTAGGATTGACTGGTTTGATCGCCTTGCTGTCCAAGGGATTCTCAAGAGTCTTCTCCAACACCACAGTTCAAAAGCATCAATTCTTTGTTGCTCAGCTTCTTTATGACCCAACTGTTACATCCATACATGACCACTGGAAAAACCATAGCTTTGATTATATGGACCTTTGTTGGCAAAGTGACATCTTTGGTTTTTAATACACTGTCTAGGTTTGTCATAGCCTTCCCTCCAAGAAGCAGTGAAAGTTGCTCAGACTCTTTGTGACCCCATGGACTGTATAGTCCATGGAATTCTCCAGGCCAGAATACTGGAGTGGGTAGCTTTTCCCTTCTCCAGGGGATCTTCCTGATCCAGGAATCGAACCAGGATCTGCTGCATTGCAGGTGGATTCTTTACCAACTGAGCTATGAAGGAAGTATAGGAGCAAGAGTCTGTTAATTTCATGGCTACAGTCACTGTCTGCAGTGATTCTGGAGCCCAATAAAACAAACTCAGTCACTGCTTCCACTTTTTCCCCTTCTATTTGCCCTTAAGTGATGGGACTAGATGCCACGATCTTAGTTTTTTATGTATTTTGTTGTTGTTTTAATTTTGTACTTTGTAGTGATCTTAGTTTTTTTGAATGTTGAGTTTTAAGCCAGCTTTTTCACTCTCTCTTTCACCCTCATCAAGAGGCTCTAGTTCTTGTTCACTTTCTGCTAGTAGAGTGGTATCATCTACAAATCTGAGGTTGTTGATATTTCTCCCAGCAGTCTTGATTTCAGTTTGTGATTCACCCAGCTCAGCATTTTGCATGATGTACTCTGTATATAGATTTATAATCAGAGTGACAATATACAGCCTTGTATTCCTTTCCCAATTTGGAACCAGTCAGTTGCTGGTTCTAACTGTTGCTTCTTCGCTGGCATACAGATTTCTATGGAGAGAGGCAAGGAAGTTACCTGTTTGTTGTGATATACACAGTCAAAGATTTTAGCGTAGTCAATGAAGCAGATGTTTTTCTGTAATTCCTTTGCATTCTCTGTGATCCAACAAATGTTGGCAATTTGATCTCTGATTCCTCTGCCTTTTCTAAACCCAGCTTGTACATCTGGAAGTTCTTGGTTCATGTACTACTGAAACCTAGCTTGAAGGATTTTGAGTATAACCTTCCTAGTGTGTGAAATGAGTGCAACTGCACTGTAGTTTAACATTTTTTGGCATTGCCCTTCTTTGGGATTTGAATAAAATTGACCTTTCCCAGCTCTGAGGCCACTGCTGAGTTTTCCAAATTTGCGGACATATTGAGTGCATCACTTTAACAGCATCATCTTTTAGGATCTTCAATAGCTTAATTGGAATTCCATCACCTCCACTAGCTTTGTTGACTCAGTATATAATGCCACATAAAAATTCATTTCTAGATAAATAATATGCTTTAAAAAAAAGCATGATCATTTATAAAATGGAAAAAGTATAAATTTACTCACATTTTATTATTAAAATTATATAACACTAAAATAAAATAGTAACGTTACTGTAAAATATTTTTACTTCAATTTACTTCTCCATATCACAGAAAAAAATGTAATAAAATAGAAGGATAATTACTGAGGAGGCTTTCAAAGTTATATATGTTTTCCTGGGAAACAAAGTCATAGGACAACAAAGACTGGGGAGCTTTGATCTAGAGAACTGTTACTTACATTACTATTTTTCCCCCTATCTCTAACAGTAATATTTATGATCTGGAAAACTGCTTTTAAAAATCTAAACAAAGTCTTAATGTTTATCACACGAATTAGTCTATTCAAAAAGACTGTTAGTCACAAATCATTTTCCTCTGCAAAATCCCTCCTGCCTTTCTATCATGTGTGCATGCTAAGTTGCTTCAGTCCTGTCCAACTCTTTGCAACCCTATGGACTATAGCCTGCCAGGCTCCTCTGTCCATGAGATTCTCCAGGCAAGGATATTGAAGTGGGTTGCCATGCCCTCCTTCAGGGGATCCTCCCAACTCAGGGACTAAACCCTCATCTCTTATGTCTCCTGCATTGGCAGGCGGGTTCTTTCCATGAGAAGGCATTTAATGATCTTGCCAGGTGGTTGCCACACAGGCAGTCCACCCTTCCTCTGGCACAATAATCGTATTTCATATTCAGCTGTTTTACCAAAAAGAATGTTTAGTGTTGTTCTATTTCGATTTGCCCATTAGATCCAAGGAATTCCATACATTTACTGCTCATTAGATCCAGGGAATCTCATATATTTACTTTATTCTAAGGCTTAAGTCTATATCCCTAATCCTACAAGGTAAACACTTGCCAATTATCATGATTAACAACAAATAGGAAATGGGGGTAAAATCCTCACCACTGTGGGGAGGAAATATAAGAGTGCAAAGCATATAGTGTACTGGAGTTGGCCAATGACACCAATTACTGTTGTGTCTTAAAATACTTTTGACGTGACTGCATTAAAAGACTACTGTTAAGGTGGGAAACTTCCCGGAAATAGTGATGAAACAAGGAAGTGAGTACTTCTACTCTCCTTTCTGAGTGGTTTGTTTGAGAGGTAATCAAATGAGTTCATTGATTTTCCAAACATTCTTTTGCTTTTAATACATTTCATAAAATTTATGACTGGTTTTAGAGTCATTTACTTTTTAAGTCATTCTTCTGGCTCATCTAACATCTTAGTTGTACCTTTACATGCATTGTGAGCTTTCTTATTTGTACTTAAATAATCTTTCTAAATCTATTTGTAAAAATGTAAATGTTGGATCACCTGCTGATTGGCACTCAGTATCTCTATTGGGAGATTCATTATATAAAAACAAAAACAAGAAAAAAACACCAGTATGTCCCCTACCCGTGAACCTTCATGCTGCAAACTTTCAAAGATGCCAATGTGCGTTCACACATCCAATCACATAAGTTAGCTCATGTGTCTGGTGTACACGGTCACGAGTGTGCACCCTCTACAAGTGCTTTTGTGTACTTTACTGTACAGTACCACACAGAGTACAGTATCTTTATTTCAAGACCAGGATGTCCAGAAGCAAGTGTAAAAACAGTGGTGATGTAGCTGGTATTGCTAAAAGGCACCAGAAATTGGAAGTCCAGAGAAAGGAATGAGAAGAGACAAGAGAAAGAAGTAACTGGAGAACCAGAGAGAGTCACAACGCAGGAAATGGCGAGGGGATTTTCTTTATTTGAGATACTATTAGCTTTTGAGGCCCAGAACCCAAACATAGAACAGTACACAAAGGTTGCAGCAGCCGTTTAGAACACAATCCAGTGCCCCCGTGTCATTTAGGATAAAAAAAGAAAAAGAGCTACGACCCAGACATCACTGGTTTCTTTCATGAGCATAGATAGAATTGAATTCAGCAAGGAACCAGAACCTGTTCAACACCTGCCATCAACATCAGGCATGAGTGAAACTGCAGCTTGCCCTCCATCTCCTATGGTTAATGATGCCTTAGCTCTGCCATCATCTCCGACCTCCTCTCCCTCCTCCAGTCAGTACCTCTGCTTGCTTGTTCACTCGATGCCAACTGCTGTGTGCCAAATCTTGTAGTGTACCTTTCAGGGTACTGTACTGTGAGATTTAAAATGTTTTATTTTTTTCAGTTTTTAAATTTTTAAAATTTATTTTTGGCTGTGCAGGGTCTTTGTTGTTGCATGAGCTTTCTCTAGTTGTGACGAACAGGGACACTTTCTAGTTGAGGTGTACAGGCTTCTCGCTGTGGTGGCTTCTCCTGTTGCAAAGCACAGGCTCTAGGGAACACAGGCTCCAGAGCACAGGCTCAGTGGTGGTGGCACACAGGATTGTTGCTCCATGGCACGTGGTAGCCTCTTGGACCAGGGATCGAACCTGTGTCTCACGCATTGGCAGATGGATTCTTTACCACTGCGCCATCAGGGAAGCCCTTATTTGTTTTTTCTTTACATATTATTTGTGTGAAAAGTATTATAAGCCTATTACAGTATGGTAGCACTATAGAGCAGATGGTGTTAGTTGGGTACCTTGACTAACTTTGCTGGACTTATGAATACACTCTCGGAATGACTCGTTCATATGTAGGGGACTTGCTGTATTAGACTAAATTAATAAGTAAGTCCCCTACATATGAACGAGTCATTCCGAGAGTGTATTCATAAGTCCAAGGGGTCGCTAAGAGTTGGACATGACTGAGCGATGACTTCCCTTTCACTTTTCACTTTCATGCATTGGAGAAGGAAATGGCAACCCACTCCAGTGTTCTTGCCTGGAGAATCCCAGGGACGTGGGAGCCGAGAGGGCTTCTGTCTATGGGGTCGCACGGAGTCGGACACGACTGAAGTGACTTAGCAGCAGCAACGCAAGAAATATAGCTGGTTCTCCCATCTCCGATTCCTTAGGAGTCTGCTACCCCTACCTCTAAGTGTCTGTACGACCTTAGACTACTTTTGAGAGCCCTCCCAATGTTTCTAGGTCTTAGCAGTTGCACAAATCCAGGAGACTTAATATATTGTCACTATCACAATTCAAATAACATTCAAAAGTGTAAAATGATCAGCTTTAAGGAACAATGACTCCCATCCCTTCATTCAATGAGTTCTCACCTATTTCAACCATCAGTACAATTGTATTCAAGAAGATGAGGAAGATGATAAAGTTTCTGAAGATAGGACCTGTCTTCTCTTAAGAAAACATACAGAATGAAGTTCTTTCTAATTTACGCAGGCAACACAATTAGGGCACTAGAACCCTAATGAGAAGAAAATGGAGTGTGGGAAGGAAAAAATTAGTCCTTAGGCAGATGATGAGGCAAGAGTGCGTAAAATGGGATAAAAATGAGTGGCAAGAGGAACCTCCCTGGTGGTCCAGTGGTTAAGATTCTGCCTTCTAATGCAAGGGGTGTGGGTTCAATCCCTGGTCCAAGAACTAAGGTCCCACATGCCATGGGGTATAACCAAAAATTAAAACAAAACAAAACAAAAGTCTTGTTGGGGGTGGGGAGAATGGGAGGAAGGGATAGTTAAGGAGTTTGGGATCGACATGTAAACACTGTTATATTTAAAATGGACAATCAACAGGGACCTACCGCATAGCACAGGGAACTCTGCTCAATGTTTTGTGGTAGCCTGGATGGGAGAGGAGCTTGGGAGAGAAGGGATATATGTATATGCATGGCTGAGTCCCTTTGCTGTCTGCTATCACAACACTGTCAACTGGCCATACTCCAATAAAAAATAAAACTTAAAAAAAATAAATAAATGGCATGAAAGGATACGCTCAAGGACCCATCCAGCCCATAAGGAAAGAGGTGGCCTCTTGCTGCATCGCACTCGAAGGGTGCTCATTAGCCTCTGGGCATGTGTAATCCGTTCTACATGACGAGGTTTTATGGAGAAGCGTACAAGCTGGTGTTGATCTCCCAACATAAGCTTCTTCTGACAGGAAGAATCTACATCAAAAATAAAAAAGGGACAGTGGATAAACATAAAAAAAAAATCTTTGGGAATATCAAGAGCAGGTAGGGTTGGGGGGCAGGAACACTTGTTAAGTAATGGACCCCCACACACCCCCGAGGGCTTACCTTGCTGTTCCTTCACACAGCAACTAATACTAGTTTGAAGTAAGAGCTAACCTATTGCTTATAACCAATACTGTTCATGCCCAAGATAAGTTACAGGTTCAACCCTTAAAGTTTTAAGTGTCTTTGGTAGAAACATCCAGGCCAGCCAGGGCTACTAGCTAGCCGAGGCCTAAAAATGAGTGACATGGTTCTATCTCCTGGATTCAGAGCTTTATTTATTAAGTCTTTATCAAGTTTGGTGTAACTTTTAAAAGCTGCAACCAAACCAATCTCCCCTGAATTTTCCACCCTTAAAATTTTCTCTGCTTCCTACTCTTTGGAGAGTGTGGTTACATATGTGTGTGTGTTCAGTCACTCAGCTGTGTCCCACTCTACAACCCCATGGACTGCATCTCCCCCCTCCCCTCCCCCCCAGCCATCACCCCCGCCCCCGGCGCCCCCCCCGCCGCCCACCCCCCCCCCCGGCCGCCCACCCCCCCCCCCGCCCCGGGCTCCTCTGTCCATCGGATTTTCCAAGCAAGAATACTGGAGAGGGTTGCCATTTCCTCCTCCAGGAGATCTTCCCCAGCCAGGGATGAAACCCGCATCTCCTGCATTGGCAGGCGGATTCTTTACCACTGTGCCACCTGGGAAGGGTGGGGATAGGAGCCTTAAATACATCTTAGTGAAGAAACAGGCTGCTGACCAAGTATCTCTCGGATGGTGTGCCGTGGCACAGCTTGGCTCAAGCCTTGCAGATGCTCGATGAGAGAGAAAGTATCAATGAGCCGGGAACGAATGGCATCAGCCCGGGGTAGTTGCATGTGTCCTGATGGGTGAGAAGTGGCCATGTCTGTTAAGAAAATAAAAGTGTCATTTCATTTTTGGAGTTGCACCAAGGCTTAGAGATTCTCTTCCCTTTCTCCCAAGGTCTTCGCCCTTAAGAGGACAAATACATTGTACTCGGACTCAAGGCCTTTTGAAACAAAAGGAGATGGGAGTCACTAAAGAATCTGCGTAGTTGACTAAGCGGCCAGGCGCATCTAGTTAAATGCAGCAGCCACCAAAGGTAGGAGTCCCGGGTTGGACAAAGAGGAATTCAAGCACCACCTGGACCTGAGGGAGTCAGGTAATGCAATGAGGTGGGGCAGAGGGAGGGCTCAGGAACTGCCCCCGGAAAGAAAAGCCCAGTTCCACGAGGAACTGGATAAAAGGTAACACCCTGACATTTTGAAAATGTGTCCGATCCCAAGCGTGACCACTCCAACGCGCTCCCTCGGGTGCCAGCTCCTTCTCTCAATTCCCGCTCCTGGGCCTCATCTCAGCCCTGACTTCAACTCCTCCGCCTCCGGTTCTGGCGCCCCCTGAGCTCCGCTCTCCGCAGGAGGGACGAATTCAGGATCGGCTCCCAGCTCCGCAGCGCGACACGTCCGGCTCCCGCCCGGTCCCGCCCGGTCCCGGGTTCCGGCTGGTCCCCGGACCCACCCCCAGCAGCAAGCAGCGACCCCGGCCCCCCTTCGCTGCCCCGGTCGCCCCGGCGCTCGCCGCCTCGGCCCCGCCCCGCGCTCCGGCCACTCGGCGGTTACCAGCTGGTCCCGCCCGCCCGACGCGGGCGCCGCACAGCCAATCGGCGGCTGCCACACTGCGGCCCGAGCCGGGCTTGGGGGTTGGGACCTCCGGCTGCAGGTCCGCCTGGGCCAGACGCGCGATCGCAGGCTGAGGGTGCGTGGTTGCCGGCCTGTCTCCGCAGTCCCTGCCGAGCCCCGACCCTCCTGGCCGCCCCCCGCCCCCCACGCCTTACCTCGTCGCCATGCGCCTCCGCCGCCCATCGCTGTTCCCGGGCCTGGCGCTGCTCCTCGCCGCGGCCCGCCTCGCTGCTGCCTCCGATGTGCTGGAACTCACGGACGACAACTTCGAGAGTCGCATCACCGACACCGGCTCTTCTGGCCTCATGCTCGTCGAGTTCTTCGCCCCCTGGTGAGGCCACTCAGCCGGGGCGGGAGAGGGGCGGCCGGGTGGGCAGGGGGCGAAGGCGCGGGAACGGTTGGGCCTACGCAGCGTCGGCGCCCTCCATCATTCCGGAGAGCCGGGCTGCGGCCCGCAGGTTTTCCGCCCACGGAGACCCGAGCTGCCTAGCCGAGAGCGGAGAAGTCGGTGCTGATCCTCCTGGAAGCGAGAGCTGAGAAGGAGAAAGCGAAGGCCCCTCTCGCGCAGGGCCACATCCTTACCTCGGTGCTCCTGCGGCACTTCCTATTTGCAGAGGGTTTAACCACCCCCTCCCCCCGCCAGCTTCGATGGTGTCTTTAGAGTTTCTGCGTGAGTCAGTGCTACTGTTTTCCATTCTACAGACTAGGCTCTGCGAGGCCTTATATTGGAACCTAACGTTTCACCAAATGCAGAGACCCTGCGCCCCTAGGGTACTTCCTTTCTTCTTGCCCCAGGCAGCCGTTGGTTTCTAGCCACGGTTACTCAAGTGGCTGCAGAATGGTCATTTGTGCTTTCTTAAGGCAGGCAGTTATTTTGTCCATCGCCTGGTGCACACTTTCTTCGTTCAACTGATGCTTCTCAGCACCAGCAGAATTCAGTTAGAGTAGATGAACAGAGGAATTCCACCAGAAGCTGTCTAAATGGTCACTTTCAATTAGGATTTCTGGAAAATGCCAAAGAAGACCGCAGTGAGAAAGTAAGCAGTGTTGGAGAAATACTCCACTTAAGGGTGACTTAACTAGGGTGTAAGTTCCTTAGGATACAGCTGACTGGGGGTGGGGGTGGGGAGAGAGCAAATAGAATTTCTGGCCCAGGAAACCTGAATGTTGGCTTTTTTTTTTTTTTAACCGCAAGATATTTATCATAGCAAACAATGATTATCTTAACTCTGGGGACGGCTCAATATAACCATGCTAATTACAGTACTTAATTTTCCTCCTGCCACAGTGACCCTTAATTAAAAAAACTATTTGTATTCAGAAGTCTAAGTAAAAGAAAGTTAGTGGCTAACTTGCATTTACTTTTGTCAGTAACTCTGGTCTTCACTCTACAGGGGCTCCGCCGACTTGAGGGTACACTAGAAATCCTGTAATGAAGACCACCTGAACCAGAAGGGTGTGCTTAGCAACACATTTTCAACTTCTGATAGACTTTGCATCTAGGGTGTTCCCACCACTAACTAGCAGTACTGGTTACACATCACAGGTGGTCTTTATACATCTCTAGAACTCACATTCTCTCAGAAACAACTGGTCTCAATCAAATAACAATGCTGTTGACTTTGAGGGGGTGTTCCTGTAATTAGAACGGCTGTGTGGAGCTATGTCAAAACTGGGAGGTGCCTCTGTGACTACAGGGGTCAATATGAAGTGAATTGCTGGAGAATTGTGGGCTATCAGACTGTTAGTTTAAAGGAGATTTTTATTTTTACAATTGAGGTGTTCTGTGTTACTTTAAGGGCTTCCCTGGGGGTGCTAGTGGTAAAGAGCTGGCCTGGCAGTGCAGGAGATAGGAGAGATTGGGGTTTGATCCTTGGGTCAGGAAGATTCCCAGGAGGAGGGCATGGCAACCCACTCCAGTATTCTTGCCTGGAGAATCCTTTGGACAGAGGAGCCTGGCGGACTATAGTCCATGGGGTTGCACAGAGTGGGACACGACTGAAGAGACTCAGCACGCATGCACGTGCTACTTTAAAATTGTTGCATGTGCTTCCCTAAGAACTGCACAGCCCATTGTGCACTAAACTGTCCCTAAAGTTGGGTGGACCTCTGCTGTGGTGTCACCTTTTAACTGGTCTGGAAGGTAGAGAGTCATCCTCCATAATGCCTGCAGGAAGGATCAGTTTGCTGAATGAGTAATTTGGAATCAAGGAAGTCTCCTGTTGATGATGTCCTTATTTCTTCACGTTCAGCTATTTTTATTTATTAATATTTTAGTTGTAATTGTTTTCCAGCTGCTATTATTCCTTTGTACTCTTGTTACACGTGAGATAGGAACAGTTAAAGAATCCTTGTTAAGAGTAAAATGGACCTGTTTTGAGCAAGTTGTTTCTCTCATTTGTCTTAGGGTATTTTTTCCACTTTCGTTTTACAAGTGAAAGTGACAGATTTCTTTGCAGTTGATTCTGTAGCCCTAATATTTCCATTATGGAGTCATCATCTATGTAATTTGGAAGAATGGGAGTATCTGAATTTCTGTGGGAATAAATAGAACTATTTAAACGTGATCACTTCTGAAAATTACTGGTCAGTGTGAAGTTTTAAGTCTTCACCATCTGCGTGTGTTGTAGGTTTGTGCCCTGTCCTTTGGGGCAATAGTATTAATTAATGATACTTGATGCTGTTCTTATAGATATAGAAAAAGACTACATGGATAGTATAAAGTGGAATAGTTAATATTTTTCTTATACTGATTTCTTTCCTTGGAATTGCCTCCCCCTCTCCCACCCCAACTTGGTCTTTTCAATAAGATTTAGGTCAGTAGTTAACTTCTCTGGACCACTAACTGGTTGCTCCCTCCGCTGCTGCTGCTAAGTCGCTTCAGTCGTGTCCGACTCTGTGCGACCGCATAGATGGCAGCCCACCAGGCTCCCCCGTCCCTGGGATTCTCCAGGCAAGAACACTGGAGTGGGTTTCCATTTCCTTCTCAAGTACATGAAAGTAAAAGTGAAATTGAAGTCGCTCAGTCGTGTCCAACTCTTAGCGACCCCATGGACTGCAGCCTACCAGGCTCATCTGTCCATGGGATTTTCCAGGCAAGAGTACTGGAGTGGGGTGCCATTGCCTTCTCCGTGAGACCCACTCGTCTGGCCTAGTTATTTTATACTATTCTCTTCAGATGTTTAAAGGTAGCTGAAGTAAAACTATTCATAAATCTGTTGCCTCATTCTTTTTGGACAATTACTACATATGTATTCAACAGAAATCTCTTAATACATATAACACATTTATTGTCTCTTATCAAAAAGAAAAAGCCCTTCCTAGTTCTCTTGAATGAATCATTCTTACTAGTAATTTTACTTTTGCTCTACTATTCCCTTCTGTAAAATACCCTATCCTGTCCTATATGAAGCCTCAAATCTAAGACCCAGATCAGTTCCTTAACACAC
Source organism: Capricornis sumatraensis (assembly GCF_032405125.1). Lineage (NCBI taxonomy): Eukaryota > Metazoa > Chordata > Mammalia > Artiodactyla > Bovidae > Capricornis > Capricornis sumatraensis. The sequence continues at coordinate 62,451,887 of NC_091087.1, forward strand.
ATTCCTTTTTAACCTTTGCACCCATATTATGTTCCCAGAAGCCTAGATTTCTCAGCTAATTTGGTTATTTTATTAAATCAGTTGGGATTTGTGTATTTTTGTTACAACCCACGTGCATGAATTTTTTAATATATTATGGAATACAGAGGATATAATGAGTAATACCATATTTTATGTCTCACAAAGTGAGAAATGCTACCACTGAAACCATGATGTGATTGCAAGCCATATCCCAGTTTTTGATGTTCTAATGCAGTAAAATGTGCATCTGTGAAATACAGTGTAAGGAGTACCATTAATTCTCCACCTGCCCAGTCTAAAAAATAAAGCGAGTACAGTTGAAGTCTCCTGTGTGCCCTTTCCCCATGTTACACACTCCCTTGTCCTGAATTTGGTTTTTATCATTTGGTTCTTCTATACTTTTAGTAAATATGTCTGTGACCCTAGTTCTGTTCAGTCACTCGGTCATGTCTAACTCTTTGCAACCCCATGGACTGCAGTACGCCAGGCTTCCCTGTCCTTCACCAACTCCCGGAGCTTCCTCAAACTCATGTCCATTGATTTGGTGATGCCATCCAACCATCTCATCCTCTGTCGTCCCCTTTTCCTGCCTTCAATCTTTCCCAGCATCAGGGTCTTTTCCAGTGAGTCAGTTCTTCTCATCAGGTAGTCAAAGTATTGGAGCTTCAGCATCAGTCATTCCAATGAATATTCAGGGTTGATGTCCTTTAGGATTGACTGGTTTGATCTTGCAGTCAAAGGGATTCTCCAAGAGCCTTCTCCAACACCACAATTCAAAAGCATCAATTATTCAGCGATCCTGCTGCTGCTGAGACACTTAAGTCATGTCCAACTCCGTGTGTGTCCCCATAGACGGCAGGCGACCAGGCTCCCCTGTCCCTGGGATTCTCCAGGCAAGAACACTGGAGTGGCTTGCCATTTCCTTCTCCAGTGTGTAAAAGTGAAGTCGCTCAGTCGTGTCCAACTCTTAGCGACCCCATGGACTGCAGCCCACCAGGCTCCTACGTCCATGGGATTGTCCAGGCCAGAGTACTGGAGTGGGTTGCCACTGCCTTCTCTGTCAGCGACCCTAAGCAACATCTAATGTTATAGTTTTTTTTAATATTACTCTTTTTCTGTGTCAGCTTTCTGATGATTATTTTTGAGTAGGACTTATACGGACCTTGAAGAATATAAATTCTTTATTTTGGTTTAAACAAGTTTTGGGGGCAAAGTGTTTCAGAGTTACTTATTCATCCATTACTAAATAAAATGTGTGACTTTTGGCTATGAAATATGTCAGCTCAAATTTCTTCCTTGTTTCTTTCCGTATGTTTTCTAATTCTATTTTTGCTGTCTGTGGAGAGGTCGAAGAACTACGCACCTTCTCTAAGGGATCCCTCTGCAACCTGTTGGTTTTTGAAGAGATGATATACAGTGATGCTAGCTGTGTACTGATATACTGTTCCCCATGTTGCAAGTACAGTGTGCCTAAGGGACTGGTAGGGCTTCTGGGCAGAGGAGCAGGTGTTATGATGGCCCTCTGGGAAAATACCCTAATTGACATAATGCTTTATCCTCATGAGTTGTTATAGTCAGGTGAACTGTGTAGGGCTTCGCTGGTGGTACAAAGGTTAAAGTGTCTGCCTGCAATGTGGGAGACCTGGGTTCGATCCCTGGGTTGGGAAGATCCCCTGGAGAAGGAAATGGCAACCCACTCCAGTATTCTTGCCTGGAGAATCCCCTGGACGGAGGAGCTTGGTGGGCTACAGTCCACGGGTCGCAAAGAGTCGGACACGACCGAGTGACTTCACTTTCACTTTCACTTTATCCTCATGAGCTGCTATAGTCAGGGGAACTGTGTAGCCGTAAAAAGCAGGCTTGCTTCTTAGGTACAGCTTTTAGATTCTTTCCCATTATAGGTTATTACAAGATGTTGAATATAGTTCCCTGTGCCATACGGTAAGCCCTTATTTACCATACAGTATTGTGTATATGTTAATTCCAGATGCCCAGTTTATCCCCCCACCCCCACTGCACTTTTAATTGAGAAGATAGATGCTGTTTTTGACTGAGTCAGTCCTATGGAGTAGATCACAGGCTTGAGATAATAGTACCTTTACTTCTCAGAGATCTGATTAACCTTATCAGTGCTGGAGATTGTTCAGGTGATGTGTTTTCTTTTGGAAGCAGCTGTTAGTCAAAAGTAGTAGTATAATTTGAAGTCCTTCCTAGAGAAACAAAATTAACAAACTTATAGGATATATAATCTTTTTCTTTAACATATTTACATAGGTGTGGACACTGCAAAAAGCTTGCCCCAGAGTATGAAGCTGCAGCTACCAGATTAAAAGGAATAGTCCCATTAGCAAAGGTGAGTATAGGCAAATTCTTCATTAAAGGAAACAAAGTATTTTAAATAGTAATTGGTTAACAATTAACATTGATTTTCTTTGTTCATAATTGCTAAGAAGAGAGAAAACGAGGTTCTGGGCAGATACACAACTGACTGTTGATTATGGGTTTGAAATCTTAAAAGTGGTGAAACTAAGGGAAATACTGGCGTAAGAAAAAAGTAAGATATATGGTAAATAAGAAGGGGCAAATGTGGAAAGTAAAATTACAGTAGACAAGGCTAGAGGAAAATGATCATAGAATAAATGAGTTCCCTAAATTACTATATGCTAGTCACAGTGATGGGAATAGGAAGATGACAAGAGGATGTTAAGTGAGTAACTGGTCAACTGTAAACTTAGTATTTGCTTTTACAGTCAAAGTAATGCTTCCAGAATTTGTCATTGTTGTGTCGCAGACTCCTAGTTGCTCCAGTATAAAAGTTCATATCTTATCAGCCTCAAGTAAATAATTCATACCTACCTATATAGGGCTGTTTTTGAAAACTGATTTTTTTTTTTTATTATTACTTTGGCTGCACTGGGTTTTAGTTGCAGCATGTTGGATCTAGTTCCCTGACGAGGGATCAAACCCAGGCCCCCAGCATTGGGAGCATGGACTCTTAGCCGCTGGACGACCGAGGAATTCCTGAAAGCTACTTTTAATCCTGATGTTCTATGGCAACTTGCCATAGAAAAGAGTTTGGTGCTCGCTTCGGCAGTACATATACTAAAATTGGAATGATACAGAGAAGATTAGCATGGCCCCTGTGCAAGGATGATGCCCAGATTCATGAAGCATTCCATATTTTTGTACATTACCATATGTAAAATGGATAGCCAACAGGAATTTGCTGTATGGCTCAGGAAACTCAAACAGGGGCTCTATCAACCTAGAGGGGTGGGATGGGGAGGGAGATGGGAGGGGGTTTCAAAAAGGAGGGGATACATGTATACCTATGGCTGATTCATGTTGAGGTTTGACAGAAAACAGCAAAATTCTGTAAAGCAATTGTCTTTCAATAAAAAATAAATTAATTTTTTTTTAAAATTTTTTTTTTTTTTTTAAATTTTAAAATCTTTAATTCTTAAATGTGTTCCCAAACATGAAACCCCCTCCCACCTCCCTCCCCATAACATCTCTGTGGGTGATCCCCATGCACCAGCCCCAAGCATGCTGTATCCTGCGTCAGACATAGACTGGCGATTCAATTCTTACATGATAGTATACATGATAGAATGCCATTCTCCCAAATCATCCCGCCCTCTCCCTCTCTCTCTGAGTCCAAAAGTCCGTTATACACAGCTGTGTCTTTTTTCCTGTCTTGCATACAGGGTCGTCATTGCCATCTTTCTAAATTCCATATATATGTGTTAGTATACTGTATTGGTGTTTTTCTTTCTGGCTTACTTCACTCTGTATAATCGGCTCCAGTTTCATCCATCTCATCAGAACTGATTCAAATGAATTCTTTTTAACGGCTGAGTAATACTCCATTGTGTACATGTACCACAGCTTTCTTATCCATTCATCTGTTGATGGACATCTAGGTTGTTTCCATGTCCTGGCTATTATAAACAGTGCTGCGATGAACATTGGGGTACATGTGTCTCTTTCAATTCTGGTTTCCTCGGTGTGTATGCCCAGCAGTGGGATTGCTGGGTCATAAGGTAGTTCTATTTGCAATTTTTTAAGGAATCTCCACACTGTTCTCCATAGTGGCTGTACTAGTTTGCATTCCCACCAGCAGTGTAGGAGGGTTCCCTTTTTTCCACACCCTCTCCAGCATTTATTGCTTGTAAATTAATTTTAAAAAGAAAAAGTTTCTGTCATGGTTTTGTTCCTGCCTCATGTAGCTGTCACCTATGTTACTATAGATACATTACTATTCTGAACTTCAGTTTATGTTAAGGCATTGGGATCATTCCTCAGAATCTTGTGTAGATTAAATGAGGTAATACATGCAAAGTGCTGGCTGCATTACCTTGCTTGGAAGAAGTGGTTAAATAGATGGAAAATTGCTTTTTGTCTTCCTGGTACGTCTCACTAGATCTATCTGTCACATTATAGTTTAGCCCAGATTCCGACTAGCTCAGGGAGCTTGTTTAAATATCAGTACCTTTGCTAATAACCATTTGTGACTCGCTAAAACAAATTATACCCCACCTGATGGTGATATATCAATCCATACATCCCATTGATGATAATCATTATCAAAGTAATCCACTATTACTAATTTAAGTGATTTATCTCTCGCATATTCTGAGGGATGGGGAAAGGGTGGAATAATTACTTTAGACAATAGAGACTCCCAGGGTAGAATTTAAATAGTCATTTGTGCATTTTATATGAGGCCCTGGAATCTAAATTTTAGAGTTCCTGTTAGGTGGTTCTGATGTAGCTAGACCAACACCAGTCTGCCTTTAAAAGCTAGTGTCTGTGGGATGTGTGTCAAGAATTGCTTGATATTTTGATTTGACCACTCTTCATGTTTTGGGAATGTGGGAAAGCCTGCAGCAGATTTTTGGATAACAAATGGTTCATGTATTTTCATCTTTAGGTGGATTGTACTGCCAACACGAACACCTGTAATAAGTATGGAGTGAGTGGGTATCCAACCCTGAAGATATTTAGAGATGGTGAAGAATCAGGTGCCTATGATGGGCCTAGGACTGCCGGTAAGGAACCTGAATTACATTTTGGAAATTGGAACTCTTTGGGTCCTCTGTTCTTTGTAGTGGAAACATGACATTGTCTATACAACATACTTAAAAATTCCTCATCTAAGAGGTCAGTTTTGGACACTTGACAAAAGACTTTGCTAACTGAACAGATTATGTAAGTAATATAGAAAATACTTAAGGTTGATTTATAAGGTTTACCAGGCATTTTTTTATTTGACAGATATTTATTGAGTACTGACTCTGTGCCAGATACTATAGTATGGTGCCCAGAATTTATTGATGAATAAAGCAGCCATGGTTCTCACTCTTATGATGCTTATATTCTGGGCAATGAAGGCAGCACACAGGTTTAAAAATATCATACATAGATAACCACATCACATCCATCAGGATAACTACTACTAAAAAAGAAAAGAACAGGTGTTGGCAAGGATGTGGTGAAATTGGAACTCTTGTGCAATGTTGATGTGAATTTGACATAAAATAGTGCATGCAGCCACTATGGAAAACAGCACAGCAGTTCCGAAAAAGATAAAAATACAATTACTGTATGATCCACCAGTTCCACTTCTGAGTATGTACTTAAAAGAATTAAAAGCAGAGTCTAGAAGAATTATATATAAATTGTATTTGATACAGTGAAATATTACTCAGTCTTAAAAAGTTAGTTCTGATGTGCTGTGAAATGGTGAACCTTGAAAACATGCTAAGTGAGATAAGCCAGTCACTAAAAGACAAATACTGTCATTCCACTTGTATGAGATTCCTTGAGTAATAGTGTGTATGCTATATTATTATACACATCAATAATCTATATGGATAAGATAAATTCAGTTAGTTATAAGAGCATTAAAGAGGAGAAAAATAAAACTGTATGATGTGATAGTGATTGGGGGTGGGAGTACCACATTACTATAATGGTGGTTAGGGAGGTAACCTTTGAGCTGAATGCTCAGAAGGAGCTAGCCATGAGAATATGTGGATCAGAGTTTTCCAGGCAGAGAGAAAACAGGTGCAAAAAGACCCTAAGACATCACTGAGCTTGATGTGTTCAAGGGACAGAAGGACCTTGTGGCTGGAGTATAATTAGCAAGGATGACAGGAGAGGTTTGGGAGGTAAGTGGTCTGGCCCTGGTTGGTAGTGCCCATAATGGATGAGAAAATATATTTTGGACAGTTTTATCTTGAGTCTTAACAATTAACTGGGCATATTTTAACAGCTAAGAGGAAGGTTCACTCAGTTTGGGCATTTTAGGTGACGTGGAATTTTTTCAGCGTGTATGATTGTTACTTGTACACAAAGCTCTATATAATATGGCCCCTGCCTAACTTGAATGTCACCTCAAGACTGTTTCACTTTAGGACCTTTGTCCTGATTGTCTTCACAGTCTGAGATGACCTTCCCCCATGTTTGCATGGCTGCTTTTTGTCATTCAGATCCTGGCTTAAATTTCACTTCCCAGGGAATTGCCTGGTGGTACACTGGTGCTTTCACTGCTGGGACCTGGGTTTAATCCCTGGTCGGGGAACTAAGATTTCACAAACCGGGTAGTATGCCATGCCCCAACCAAATTCTCTTTCTAACAGACTATCAAACCTAAGGTAGCCAGCCAGTCATACACTTAACAGCCTCTTCATTCTCTGCATAGCACTGGTTACTATCTGATAATATATATTTTAATATTCTTTGTTTAATTAATTTGTTAGCTGTGCTGGATCTTAGTTGCAACTCGTGGACTTCTGAGTTGCAGGATGCATGCAGGATCTGGTTCCCCAACCAGGGATCGAACTCCCTGCATTGAGAGCTGGAGTCTTACCCACTGCACTACCGGGAAAGTCCCACTATCTGATATTTTAAATTGCTTACTTATTTGGGGATTTAGTTGGAGATTTACTTATATTGTAAGCTCCAGGAGGTCAGTAATAAACTGGTTGCTCAGCACTCCTGTTATACCTCTCAGAGAATTTTAAATACTCAGGGAAAAAAGTAACACTGTTCATCATACCCCTGAGGTAAAGTTCTTTATAATAATTTATATGGTGATATAGTAATTACTGTCCCCTTGCAGGCCAAAGATTTGTTACCTGATTCAATGTACCTATTTTTAGAACGCGTTCCTTTACCTTCTGGTTGCTGCACACAGGCTTTTTCTGCCCAGCGCTGGGGTGCCTCTCTAGCTGTGGTGCATGGCCCTCTCGGCACGTGAGCGTGGGGCCCTACACACAGGGGCTCAGTAGCTGGGCTCTTGGCCCTCAAGCATGCAGGCTTTAGTAGTTGTGGTGCATGGGCTGACTTGCTCCTCAGCATGTGGGATCTTCCCAGACAAGGAACCAAGCCCGTGTCCCCTGCATTGGCAGGTGGATTCTCACCTACTCTGCCACCAGAAGATGACATTTTGAGTGAAGACCTAAAGGAGGAAGTGAGGAAGGAAGCCAGGTGGTTATCTGAAAGACTGAGGCAGAGAACAGCGTGCTCAAGGGCATCATTTATGTGGCTGTAAACACTTCACTATGTAACTGGTAGGGCTATAAATAAGTACCTTCTCTTTGGGAGCCAGTTAACAGTGATAAATGCATGTCCTCTTTTTGACCCAGTGAGTCCACTTTTAGGAAGTTACCCTACAGATAGACTCAATCATGTGTAAAAGGACATTAGTACAAGGTTGTTTATGGCAGTATCATAGCAGCAAGAAATTGGAAACAAACGTTCATCAATTGTGGCTGGTTAAATTATGTTACATCCGTACAGTGAAATACTATGTGGCAGTAAAGACTGAGATAACTCTGTATGTTTACTGACGTAATTATCTCTAAATTTTATTAAATGGCAAAAACAAAATACAGAACAGCGTATGTGTATGCTACCTTTAGAGGAGCAAAGAAAGTATGTCTGGAGGGATATATAAAAAACTGACGTGTTATCCTGTGAGGAGGAAACTGGGTAACTAGGGACAGGAAGAAAACGTCATTGTATATGTTTAACTTTTCCAACTTTAAATCATGTGAATGGTTGGTTACTTTTCAAAAATTATAAATTTGTGTTGCTATAATCTTTTGTCTTTTAAGATGGAATTGTCAGCCACCTGAAGAAACAGGCTGGACCAGCTTCAGTTCCTCTCAAGTCTGAGGAAGAATTTGAAAAGTTCATTAATGATAAAGATGCTTCTGTGGTGGGTAAGTAGCAAGTTTGATTGTGCCACAAAATCGTCAACATGGTTTCAAAAGTCCTCTGAGTAAACAACCAGGTTAAAACTGTTTAGGAAGCCTTCTGGGCAGTTAAAAGACAACTCGCAAAACTAGGTCAGTGTTACTATTAATGTAATATGGGGGAAAAGTGGTTTTTCTTTGAGTGGCTTGGTATTCTTACAGATGTAAAGATTTAATGTCAAAGAACTAAAATAGGAATAGCTTTAGTTTTTCCTGTTACTTCTTAAACTCCTGAGATTTAACTCAAATAATAAGACTGAAAATGGGATTTTAAAGGGGGAGGGTATAGGTAAATGATAAACCTCTGTAGCTGCTACTTTCACAGTTGTAGAAGAATTTACAATTTAAGATTGAATTGCTGGCTTTGTGTGTATTTTTACAGCAATCTTTGCTTTTTCAGATGTTATCATATCTCATTATTTTTAAAATAACTTGCACCAGTTAAACACATTCTACATCTTGAGTGTTCTTTGTTTTGCTCTAAATGTGTTGTATAATACATTTGACTTAAATTTAAACATACAGCCTTGTGCTTCTCTTAATCTCCTTGTTATTGTAATAAAACTGACTTTCTGGCAGTAGAGGATGGTCTATCATTTAAGTTTGACTAAAAGTCACTTCTTATCCGGATTTTACTCATTCTGTGTATGTATGTTTTATTTATATAGGCTGTTCTCCGTCTTTGTTGCTATGCAGACTTTTCTCTAGTTGCAGGGGCTACTCTCTGGTTACGGTGCAAGGACTTCTCATTGCAGTATCTTCTCTTACTGCAGAGCATGGGGTCTAGGGCACTCGAGCTTTAGTAATTACAGTTCTCAGGCTCCAAAGTTCAGGCTCAGTAATTGTGGTGTGCAGGACTAGCTGCTCTGCGGCATGTGGGATCTTCCTGGCCTAAGGATCGAACCCGTGTCCCCTGCATTGTCCGTGGATTCTTCACCTCTTTGCCACCTGGGAAGCCCTGAGTCTGTATTTTTTACAAGGAGTTAACCATAAGTAGACATTTAATAAACACTTTACTAGATTTGAAGTTCTAAAGATATAAGACATAGAAAAAATATGGTGAATTAATTTACATTTTATTTTGACATGCTGCCTTATTAACTCCTCTGACACCTAAAATAGTCCCTGAAGCTCTAAGGAGTTAAGCAATATGCTCAAATTTTTCAACTGTGAAAAACTAGAATTAAGACTTGAACCCTGACAAATTATCTCCCTCAGCTTCCTCAAGAACATTTTTGTTTAAGGGTAGAGAAAGAATTGTTATCCTAAATATTTTGTTGAATATCCTCAGTAGTCATGGCAAAGCAGAACTGATCCTCCCTATCTTGCTTTGCTTATTCATAATAAAGGCTTTGAAGAATAGAGGAGTTTTAAAGTTTTGAATATGTCTCAGCACTTACTGTTTCTTTCTTGTGTTTGACGTTTTCTGTATAGGTTTTTTCAAGGATTTATTCAGTGAAGCTCACTCTGAGTTTCTAAAAGCAGCCAGCAACTTGAGGGATAACTACCGGTTTGCACACACCAATATTGAATCTCTGGTGAACAAATACGATGATGACGGAGAGTAAGTAACTGAGTTGAATGCCCTTGTAGATATGCACCTTGACCGAGTACTGTTGTGTGAACTGGTGTTGTTTTTCTTTTCTTTTTAAGATTTAAAAAAATCTTTTGGCCATGCCTCGTGGCATATGGGATCTTAGTTTCCCAATCAGGGATCAAACCCAGCCCCCTGCATTGGAAGGTGGAATCCTAACCACTGGACTGGACTGAACTGGTGGTTTTTAAGCCTAATTTTTCCAAAAGCTTTATTGAGCACATGTTAGGCAGTAAGCTAAGTTCTGGAAACTGTTGCTGCCCTTGAGGGGCATCTAGTAGCAGGAGATAGTAAATATATTTAAAAATACAAGTGTCAGTGAGCATTACAGGTATTCTGATAGAAATTAGGCAGAGTACCAGAAGTACATAGGAGGGATCAGGAATAGTATCAGGGGAAAAAAAAATTAATAGAGAAAGTGACTCTTGAGGTGTATCTTGAAAGATAAATTTTTCTGGGCAGGTTATGGTGGGGGATAAAGATTATTCCATGTAGAACAGCAGGAGGGAAGGCCTCGAGATGTGAAATAACCTAGGTGTGTTGGAACCTGTATTACTGCTGAAGTATTGTTCATAGATGAGGTCATCGTGAAAGGTAAGGTTGGAGAGGTCAGCAGAGACCAAACTAGAGAAGACCTAAGTGCCATACAGAAAAATGTAGATTTTATCATTTAGACATTTGAGAGCCATTGAAAGACTTTGAGCTAGAGAGTAATGTGATTAATTTTGTGTTTCAGAGGAAAAGTCAGTGGCACTCATATAGTGAAGGTTTGAAAGGGGAGGGATGGCAAAGCAGTCAGGAGAGTCTTAAGGGTGGCACACAAGGAGGTTAAGCTTTAGTCGCTATACGTGGCAGAACTAGGATAGAACCTTTGCTGCTAGACGATCTGGCTGCAAAGTTGTTGGGCTTTGCCATGAGGCGCTATGCTCATTAAGCACACCACATATCAGCCTGTTAACCTTAGATTTGTTCACTGTGTCTCTCTCTCACACTTGCCATTAAAGGCGGCGATCAGCCTCTGATCAGAAGTCTTATTTAGGAGACTTTGTAAGAAGGGTGTCCTAAGGCCTTCATGTGTACCCCAATGCCATATCATCATTAAAGATCACATCTGGAACTGCTTTCAATTTTTTGACAGCAGCTGCTCTGAAACTTGGTCAGTCAGTCAGTTGAGTCGCTCAGTCATGTCCGACTCTTTGTGACCCCATGAGTTGCAGCACACCAGGCCTCCCTGTCCATCACCAACTCCCGGAATTCACCCGAACTCATGTCCATTGAGTCGGTGATGCCATCCAGCCATCTCATCCTCTGTCGTCCCCTTTTCCTCTTGCCCCCAATCCCTCCCAGCATCAGAGTCTTTTTCCAGTGAGTCAACTCTTTGCATGAGGTGGCCAAAGGATTGGGGCTTCAGCTTCAGCATCAGTCCTTCCAAAGAACACCCAGGACTGATCTCCTTTAGAATGGACTGGTTGAATCTCCTTGCAGTCCACGGGACTCTTTAAGAGTCTTCTCCAACACCACAGTTCAAAAGCATCAATTCTTTGGCACTCAGCTTTCTTCACAGTCCAACTCTCACATCCACAATGACCACTGGAAAAACCATAGCCTTGACTAGATGGACCTTTGTTGGCAAAGTAGTATCTCTGCTTTTGAATATGCTGTCTAGGTTGGTCATAACTTTCCTTCCAAGGAGTAAGCGTCTTTTGATTTGATGGCTGCCGTCACCATCTGCAGTGATTTTGGGCTCCAAAAAAAGTCTGACACTGTTTCCACTGTTTCCTGATCTATTTCCCACAAAGTGATGGGACCAGATGCCGTGATCTTCCGTTTTCTGAATGTTGAGCTTTAAGCCAACTTTTTCAATTTCCTCTTTCACTTTCATCAAGAGGCCAATGCTGCTTTAAAAAGTAAAAGTCTTAGATTTAGATTCTTGGTTGCCCAGCATGTTTGTATTAGGTCCTTTTTCGCTATGTAGTTTCCCTGTATGCTATGAAAATACCTCTGTTTTAAAATTGACATAAATTTCATAGTTAATGTTGGAAGAGTTGAGAGGGAGCTATAAGGACTTAAAGATGCTGACACCTAGCCCCAAACAAGTGATATAACTGTATATGGGTGTGTATAGTATGGAGAGGAGGAATGAATGAAGGAGAAGTAAAAGCAAGAGGCAAGATACTAATGGTTAGAACAGTGATATTTTCTGGGAATGTTTGTATTAGATACAAATCGGTGACTCAGAACCAAATTGGGGTTCGGTGTTAGCTAAATAAAAGGCTAGAAAGTAAAAAGGAATTTCCTTCAAATGTTCAGTGGAATGAGGAAAACTTGGCTTAGGGAGAGAGGCAAAGTATTATCAGCAAGGGAAAATTACGTAAACTGGGTTTACTAGGATAGAAAAATCTAGAATCAAAAAATTTCTAATGAACTGAACCTAAACATTATCTATAATCATATAGAATTTCTATAACTGGAAGGGATCTTAACTATATTTTCTCTATTGAAGTAATTTTCTTACTGTATGGGAAAGTTGAATTTTCAAGGAGAGTGTCAGGGCAAGATAGCTTCCAATAAGAGCAAGTTCTACTTTCTCTTATTTGTACATATTGGGGCTTTGGGGTAAGTTGGGTACTTTTTCTGTTGTTTTTAAAGGTTTGGAAATTGTCTACTCTAACCCCCTTTCGTACTGATGTAAAAGCGGAAGTGCTGAAGAATTAAACTGATAGCTGGCCGAAGATCTTTGAAGTTAGTTGGTAGAACAAGAATTAGAACTAAGGTCTCCTAACTTTCCAACCTAGGTTTATTAAAACCAATCATTGCACTTGAGATTAAAGTGGTAAGCTCCTTAGCATTGATGAGAGGATCATGTTGTAGATAGTTTGAGCTTTAAATAATAAAAGATGAGAGATAGTTCTTCTGCTGTCTACCTACTAAATTTTGTTTTTTAAGGGGTATCACCTTGTTTCGTCCTTCCCATCTGACGAACAAGTTTGAAGACAGGACTGTGTCATATACCGAACAGAAAATGACCAGTGGGAAGATTAAAAGATTTATTCAGGAAAACATGTGAGTACATCTTTACACTTTTTTTGGCATTTCTTGGCTTCATTTTAGTTTTTTTAATCCTAGTTATTAAGCATACTATCAGTTACTTAATGTTAATTTCATAATATAGATAAAAACCTGCCAAATTTTGATAATGGATTCTGTCATTTCAGTTTTGGTATCTGCCCTCACATGACAGAAGACAATAAAGATTTACTACAGGGCAAGGATTTACTTATCGCTTACTATGATGTGGACTACGAAAAGAACGCTAAAGGTTCCAACTACTGGAGAAACAGGTAATAAGAATAACTTCTCCCCTTTGTAGACAAGTTTCCGCAGTGCATAAGCAGTTTCTTCTAACTATCCTGTTGCCATGTGTAATCAAGGACAAATAAACTATTTCCAAAAACTACTGGGCATATCTTCCACAGGTGTTCCTTTGCCTTATGACACAGCTGATTCCTGCCCTCCCAGAAAAGGTGCAAATGCCATCTAAAATGTCTTTTAACACATTGTGCCTTGTTGCCCATTGAGACCCTCAGTGCACTTTATCCTTAGAGATTTTCATTCTGGGTTAGTTATTAATGCCTGCAGTATTTTATAGTATATAATATGGCAGCATTCAGTGGGAATGGACTGTTTGCCTGAATATCACTGGTTTGGCAGTGAAGTTCAGTAGGACATTGGAGTACACCATAATCCTATGTCAGTGCACAAGAATACAAGTTCAGACTGATTCCAGAGGGCTGCAGGGACTCTTAAATGTTGCTTTCTACTTTCTTGCTTCTTGGTTTCAGAAGTGATTTACCATCCTGGTGTACTCTTGGCATAAATCTCCCTTGTTTCCCACAGAGTGATGATGGTGGCAAAGAAATTCCTGGATGCTGGAAAGAAACTCCATTTTGCTGTAGCTAGCCGCAAAACCTTTAGCCATGAACTTTCAGATTTTGGCTTGGAAAGCACTACTGGAGAGATTCCTGTTGTTGCTGTCAGAACCGCAAAAGGAGAGAAGTTTGTCATGCAGGAGGAGTTCTCGTGAGTTACAAGTTAGCGTGGGTTTGGGATTTGATTCTGCAAAGACGCCGTTAAAGCCTTTGACACTACTGAGGATGTATAAAGAAGAACATTGGAATGTGAAGCTAGGTTAAGACCCATGACTGTCATTTTTCTCAATTAATTATTTACAGATATTTTAAGGATCATGATTCTTAATAAATTTTGAAAAGCAAAAAAGATGGCAGCTTGGAATTCTTACATGACTATTTCCACCCTGCCATTAAATATAGTAAATAGAGAACACTAGATAGCCTCTTTGAGACTGATGTAATTTCAGACTACACCAGTCCCCTCCCATCCCTACAGAATGTCTTTGTTCTTGGAATACCACACTGGCCTAAAGTAAACTCAGGAAATTGGAGACATCTTAAGACAAAACCAGACAGTTTTGACCATCACCTTCTGAGACTTCGGGAGATTAAAACAAGAGAAAATTTTCCTGTGAGTGAAGCCAGTAGAACAAGATACCATAAATAGGCACTGTTCTCCAGAGCAACAAAGTAAGACCTGGTTCTTTTGCAGAATTGAATTTCCAGAAGGACCAATGTGTTCTTCTTTCTCTGACCTTTCTAATCCACAAATAACGCTAGAAGTACGAGAAGGTGGTGGTTTCTCATTCAGTCTGTAGTTCTACATATTGAGAAATGAGGACTCCCCCCAGGCTTTTTTTTTTTTTAACTTCCAGTTACTTCCTAGGGTTGAAACTTAAGCTAAAACAGAAACAGTTAAGCTAAAGTGGAAACTTCTCTAAAAATTACCTTTAATTCTCTCATTGGTGGGAGTATGTTAACAAGCTCATCTTTGTCTTTCTAATATCAGGCGTGATGGCAAGGCTCTTGAGAGATTCCTGGAGGATTACTTCGATGGCAACCTGAAGAGATACCTGAAGTCTGAGCCTATCCCAGAGAGCAATGATGGGCCTGTAAAGGTGAGGTGCTCACAGGGACCTCAAACCCCTACACAGCTGCCTCTCCTCATTTTTTTATTCCCAAAATGCTGGGTCTCAGTGAAGACAAGGTTGGCTATTGAGTTTCGGTTTTTGTTTGTCCTTACCTCTCTCATCATAAATTAAGCATTGGCAGAGCTCATAATGCTTAATAGGGGAATTTTATGATACTTGTATTAGGGCTCAGTGACTCTTTGGGACAGAACAAGCTAACCCCTAAGAGTAGTTGTAAGATTGTTGCTGTAAGATTATTTTAAGGAAGAGTTGGGTAGCACTTGTTTCCTGTGACTTCTTGAACTCAGTCTGACAGGTGACAGACATGGGAGTGAGTTGCTTTCTGGGGAATGGTAATATCTTAATAAAGCCTGAAAGTGCAAGTTGGATTTCAGTAATGTATTTTCAGTGGCAACACAACCAGTTTGAGAGGGATTGAGTCCGGGAACAAATACAGCTCATGAGTGTATTCAACTGGCCTTACCAACTAGAGAATCTTCTGTGTTTCCCAGGTAGTGGTAGCAGAGAATTTTGATGAAATAGTGAATAATGAAGATAAAGATGTGCTGATTGAGTTTTATGCTCCTTGGTGTGGTCACTGTAAGAATCTGGAGCCTAAGTATAAAGAACTGGGAGAGAAGGTAAGTGTGAAGTATATTATAAATTGAATTTGAGTTGGAAGGTAGCATCGGCTATTGATTAATAGTTACCCTAATTAGTTCAGAACTTAGGCACTGGTGGATTTTCTTTCAGCTGTCTCCTGTGTACTGTCTCCTGACTGTACTCCGAGCCTACTCAGTGCCTTAGATACCTGCTTTAACTTTCCACTCCTCAGACTCCATCTAGATTATGATTAAAAGTACCTTGGCTTCTGAATTTGGTAATGGCTTACATGAATTCATTATATTCCTCCATCTTAAATCACTTGTCTTAGCTGATGTCTTCCTTAGGCCAGGTAATTTTGCAGGTGTCTGTATATAGTCTTAATATGTAGGAACCAAGAGAGAAAAGGGAAGTTTATGGGAAGTTTGATACTTCTGAAAGTATCACTACTCTTTCTGGCTCAGCAAAAAAACCTATCCAGCTGTTAATGGTTTTAAGTCCTAAATTGACTGTGTCCCTCTTCACTGAAAACTTGAAACTTAAAGACCTAACCTTTTTATTAACAGCTCAGAAAAGATCCAAATATTGTCATAGCCAAGATGGATGCTACAGCCAATGATGTGCCTTCTCCATATGAAGTCAGAGGGTAAGTAGATTAAAAGCTAGTAAAAGTGTCTAGGCAATTGATAGGAAAAAATGAGCCTGTAAATCATTTTTATATTGGGCATGGTTTGGAGAGTCCTCATATCCCAGTTGAACACAGAACCACCAGTGCCTTCCTGGCTTAAAGTTTCTGCAGCATGGGCCCTCATGACTGCCCTAGACCTTGTGAGCTTTCATATTCCTGTGTTCTAATAGGATGTAACCTCGTCACTGAAGGACAATAGTATCTGGTCAGATTAGAAATCATGAAGAAAAGTTATTCCTAGAAACAGTTATTAGGGAAGTGTACATTAGAGTTACTCTGAAATTTCATCAACTCTTTCTTCTTTTCCCAGTTTTCCTACCATCTACTTCTCTCCAGCCAACAAGAAGCAGAATCCAAAGAAATATGAAGTAAGTGCATTGTCTCATCTCCCCACAAATAGACACACACATACAGATCCAGTTGTTTAACTGAATTTATATAAGTGGAAACTCAACTCTAATGGTCAATATGGTTGCTCATGTGCTTTTTAAAGTACAAAAGGCTTCCTATTGAGGGGGGAGAAAACCCACAGTTTTTTAAAAGGTTAAATTTTCAGAGTTATCTTTCTGTTTTCAGGGTGGCCGTGAATTAAGTGATTTTATTAGCTATCTAAAGCGAGAGGCTACAAACCCCCCTGTAATTCAAGAAGAAAAACCCAAGAAGAAGAAGAAGGCACAGGAGGATCTCTAAAGCAGCAGCCAAACATCATACCACTCTGTCAAAGGACTTTTCCACCAGAGATGGGAAAACCAATGGGGAGGACTGGGACCCGTACGGAATTACTGCCTCTCAGGGCTGAGAGGGCAGAATGGTTATAATCTGAGTCCTGTTAAATTTTCTCTAAACTGTTTCTTAGCTGCACTGTTTATGAAAATACCAGAACCAGTTTATGTTTGTGGTTTTGGGAAAAATTATTTGTGTTGAGGGGAATGTTGTGGGGGTGGGGGGAATGGAGTTGGGGGGTTATTTTCTAATTTTTTTTGTACATTTGGAACAGTGACAATAAATGCGCCCCCTTTATACTGTCTTTTCTCCATGAGTTGGGGAAGAACCAAAGGTTCTCTAGACCAGCACTGTCCAGCAGAACTTTATGCTATGATAGAAATGTTCTATAATCTTCATTGCCTAATACCTATTGCTGTTGAGCATTTGAAATGTAGCTAGAACCATATTTTAGATTTTCATTAAATAGTTATGTGTAGGGCGAGTAACTAACATGATGGTCTGTACAGCTGTCTGCACTGGGTCCATAGTTAATCACCTGCAAATCATTTCCAAATTTCATCTCCTTCTATTCTTAAGTGTTTATTGCACAGGACCCTAGCCTGATGATTAGAACAGGTGAAGGACCTTTCTTGTTGGGCTGTTGCTGGTCTCCCATGCCCTAAGGTTGGGTTGCTATTTATCCTTGCCATGCAGCTGAGCATGTTTATACCTCCCAGGGGCTATTCTCTGCCCAGAAATGCCCTGTGTGGGTGTGGCACCAGGTTGGGATTCATTCAAGCTGTTTCAGGAATTGCTGACACTGCTGACACTGCTCTCTCCCCCAAAGCCCAGGGTGTGGTTGTTAACTTCCTTCTCCAGGGGAAACGGGAAAGGCAATGTCCTTCTTGGTTGTGAGTGAAATATCCACTTTCTTATGCAGCAGTGAGGAACAAAAAGGATAGGACTGGCAAAAGAATTGAACCATTTCCCTCTTCCTTTTTTTTGGGTAAATCCAAATCCTATCTACAGTTATAGTTTTGAGTTATTGGATAATTCTTGATAGGACCCCTAGTTGTAGGTGATCCTCATTCTCCATGTTTGGAGAAAGAGAGTTTACTAACATTCCTAATGCAGAGGGCCCAGGTTTGATCTCCCTGTTCAGGGAACTAGGTCCCACATGCTGCAACTGAGAGTTCACATGTCACAACCAAGAGTTGGCACAGCCAAATAAAATAATAAAAAATATATTTTTTAAAAAAGACCTGGGGTGGGATCTAAGGATCTAATTTTTTAGCCCCAGAAGTGGTTCATATACACAAGCGAGGGTGAGGTAGTGACCTTGGAGGATTTAAGGAAAACATAAAACTTTGACATAGAAGCAATCAGTTTTAATTTTTTTAGCCATGTTTGTAAAAGAATTCACTTCTAGTACATGGGTAACACCCAAGCCCTTTCCCATTATGTCCTGTTGTATTACAAGTTCCTTTAGTTTTGTTACCAAAGGTTTTTTCAGGGAAGCTACCAGGTAAATTCTAATGTTCTCAAGATATCTTGTCTTGGAAATGGTGTCATTTCTCAGGATTTGAAAATGACTTGGCTGAACTAAAGGTGGAGAAGCCAAGCCTCTGCTACTTTGCCTAGTTTTCAGTTATGGGATAACTCCTGGCACAGCTGTGGAGTCTTGGCACTGTGCCCATGCCCTAAAAATTTAAATATGGTAATAATGAGAACCAAACCTCAAGAACCTAGAGCAGCTCTCCTACTTGCCATTATGGACTCAGCAAGACGAAGAGCAGACAACTGTCCTCTTAGTTAATAGCTGCTTTTTTCTTTCATATCACACTAGGGTAAAGAGCCATGTGTCAGCTTCAGCTGCCCCTGTTCTTTTCCTCAAACTCCAAGATGAGACCTTTGATGTGGGACAGTTTCTGATGCAAGTACTCACAGCGGCGCTTCTCTTCCCTGTAACCTGGGTACCGCTGCAGAGAAAAAGTGCCCATGTCAAAAAAAAAGTCAATTCTGCATTCTTGCTACCATTCCCAGGCCCAGTCTTACCTTCCTGAACTTTTTATATTCCTGGACTATCTTTTCTTCCAGCACCTGAAACAGAAAATGTTAGCACCAAGTTTAACCTTGAGAAAAAAATCTCCAGCTCTATTAGGGACTAAAGTAACTTCTCATTATACCAAATTAGGCAGACTAATTTTTCTCTCAAAACAGACTTGCTTCTCACATTTTGTCATTGAACAAACACACTTATGGGCAATTAGCAGGGAGTTTATGGCCAGCAGAACTTGAAAGCCAGCCTGGGTTCATCCAGTCCTTACCTTGTGTTCTGGAGTTCCTCGCTGAACATTGTTCATCTCAGCTGCCAGCTCTATGAACCTTTGGCTTGCAGCCCCAACACGAGCATGCAGGATGCGGTATTCGGCATAATCTGTCTCGAAGTCCTGCTCATAGGCATGTTGCTGTTCTGCACTGTGGATGGCCCTGTATTGCCTGCCAGGAGCAGCGTGTTGTCACTATCAGTATCATTGACCCCCCAAAGCTTCCAGCTCCCAGGAATGCACAAGGCTTGATAAAATTGGAAATGGCAAGGGACTCACAGGAGGTAATCTGGTACTTCTTCAGGGCTTGGGGATTCAGAATCTAGAAAGGAAACAAGACATGAAGGTGATGATAACGCTTTTTTTTTTTCCCTCCCCACTATGGCAGTTTTCACCCTCTCTTTAACTCACCTGCTTGAACTGAGGGACTGTGTTCCAGCCTGGGACCCATGTCTTCATCTTTATCTTCTTGCTCCCAATCTTCCTCCTGTAAGTCCTGACTGGGCAGTCCTTGTAGGGGACTTGGAGCTAGAGTTCTGAGCCTCTTTTGTTTTAATTCTACTGTAGCTGCAGGCGCTGAACGTTTCTGTTGGGAACATAAACAGTAATCCAGAAGCCTCCTATTCTGCCCTTCTCTCAAAACTTACTTCCATATAATGAGCTCTGGGACCATGAAAATGATAAGCTCTCAGTTTTAAAATGTTAGCCTCTTTGGACACAACTCTTAGAAAAACCCTTGCTATTACAACTTACCTTGTCCACATGTTTCTGGCTAGCAGAGGGAGGCAGTGCCTGATCAGGATCTCTGTTTGGAAGAAGGGTCTGGTTCCTAGGAGAGGGAATAGGAGAGATCAAGCCCAGGGTAGAAAGTAGGGCTCCATCTCTTATCACAGCAGTTAGAGTGGCGATTAGAGAATTCCGGAGCGTCCTGGGTTAGTTCCACCCTGCCCCAAGTACCTCACTTCCCACTGTGCCACGTGTTCCCTTGAGGATCCTGGGAGTGACTGTCCTTGGCTGCTTGCCAGTGGGTCTGACACCTGGCAGGGAAAGTGGCAGGGGCACATGGCTTCAGGCTTTGCCCCACTTTATCCTAACTCCCTGCACTTTCTGGCCTCACCTCTTCTAGTGCCATCTGTGACTGTGAAATTGTGTTTCCTTCAGGATAGTCTCCCACATTCTGCCAGCTCTTACGATCCCTGGCATCTTCAGTCCGGTTGTGTCTCTGAACTGCAGATGGAGCTGGGATAGAATCCATAGCTGCCCAAATCGTGAGGCGCCCCCTGAGTGGACCCAGGCAGTGGAGGCGGTTAGGACCAGACCTGGGAAAAGGTGGTTAAAAAAAACCAACACATAAAACAGGAGGGTGGAGAACTTTTAAGGAACTGTGGACATCCCCTTCCCTGACCTACCACAAATTCTTGCCTGCTACCCATTTTCCTTACCTGCCTAGGCGCTGGCACACAAGGTCCAAGCCTGGACCACCAGGGCCCTCCTGGCCACACTGAGACACTATGAAGGAAAAGAGGCAGGACCAGTGGGGACCTGGGAGCCTCAGGTACTGTGGGTGAAAGGAGACAGTAAACCCCATGAAAGTCAGTTCCTCCTCCCGAACCAGTGCTGTTCCTCCCTGAGCCAGCCGAAGACTGAAGATGGGTCCCATGGGGCTCGTTAGCACACGAGGTGCAGCTGGGCCTGAGTCCCTCAGGAGGTTAAGTCGCCGCAGTCTCTTCAACTGCAGCCTCTTGGGACCAACCCCAGCAGCCCCGATTTCTCCCATTTTGGGTTCAGTTCTCGAAACTTCATCAGACCGTGACTGCTCTCAGCCTCCCGCCCTGACGATCCCTTCGTGAAGCCCATGTCTGTTCTCCCTGCACTTCACCTCCACACACCCCAGACCCGCGCTTACCCCTCGGTTGCCTTGGAAAGCAATCACTGGCCGAACCTGCGGGCAGAGCACAGACTTGAGCCAAGAGCAGCAGAAACGGCGTCCCCAGGATCCGGCGTCGGGAGCCCGGGGTGGGGGGACTTGCCTAGCGGGCTTCACTTGGAGAGTTGGGGAGGCCAGAGCCCGAGGATGCTGCTCTCCATCCCCAGGTTCCTTCGCCGGGGTCGCCGGCTGAGACCCGACCTCCGGACAGGCAGGGGATAGAGAGGATGGGGCCCAGGCCAGCCGTACCTGTTGCTGATGACACTCTTGCAGCGCTCGCAGCGCTGCGTCGTTGAGCCTGAGCAGTAGGAGGCTGGTCCGGGCAGCCGGGGTGAAGCAGAGCTGGAGCTTCCCACTCAGAAGCTCCTGGGGTCCCTCCATAGCTGCGAGGTTCAGGGGCAGGTAGAGCGCGAGCCACCGACCCGGGCCACTACCACCTCGGCTGTGCAGGGCTAGGCTGGCACACCCTGGCGCCCAGGTAGGCCCCGCCCTCCGCCGGGACCCCACCTCCGGCCCCACCCACAGCCGGCGCCACCCCAGGGATTTCCCAGTCGCCGGGGGCGGCACCTCGCTCTCCCCCAGATGTTAGCAGCACCAACCCCAGAGGTTTTTTCTTGGATGGGCGGGCAGCTCTTAGGGCTTTCGGAAGAGGCTCTCCCAGTTCCGGAGAGAAAGTCTGCGGCCAGCTTCAGACGCCTCACCCGAGTCCGCATTCCTGCCTGAGTTTTTCTGCCTAACCTGAACTCAAGAGCTGCGGTCTCTAAGTGAAGCTGAACCTGCAACCCCCTAGAGGGTTTTAGGTGCAGAAGGGCGAGAGATAGCTACTGGTTGCTGGGCGGGGCCAGCTCATCACGCCAAGAGCCCCAAGGAACCAGAGGAGGGCAGACCCGAGGGGCGATTCCCGAGGCCAGCACCTGGCATAGCCCTTTGGCTTTTCCCAGCCGCGGTACTGCTGCTGATCCGAAACCGGCTTCTAAGAATGAAGAGGAAATCGGGCCAGGTCGGTGTGGCGGCAGGAGAGAAGCTTGACTTCTCAAGCTGGAGCGCTCCCCATCGATCCGCAGAGATGCGGGCAGTGGTTGATGGCAGGGGAGTCGCAGGACAGGCAAGAGACAGAACTCAGTCCCAGGTCTCGCCTCGTGGCCTGTACATTGGAGATTGGTGGAGACTGGTGTGAAAGAGAGCTGGCTCACTCCCTCGGGAGGACCAAGAGGTGCCGCGAAGTTGCCAGACATCCCAGAGGTGCAGATCCTGCTTCAGTGAAACCTCAGGACCAATAATCTCCTGTCGGCCCTTTATGTTTCCAGTTGGCCCTGTTTCCCAAAAGCCCTGGTGGTGTTCTCTTTCCTGGCCAGGATACCTCTGCTAAATCCCTGATGACCTTAATGCCCTTACATTTGTGAAAACTCATCAAATTGTACACTTAAAATGTATCTTTTAATGTCAGTAAATATACCTCAATAAAGTTTCTTTCTTTTTCTTTTTTTTAAGTGAAAGCTCAGAGTGGTGACTACCAGGGAACTCCCTAAAGTTGATTTTTAAATCTAACTTCCAACAACAAAACATTGACCTAGCCCTCTCCTCAGGCTGTCTGCTTCTCTGGGTAACAATTTCCTAATTTGATAAACAGTTGTGGCAGTGGATAGAGCTGGTTTCCCAGGGTCCTTTTGATTCTAAAGATGATATCTGTGGCCTTTCGTTGGATTTTCCTAGATTTAAACTCAAAGGAGTGATTATAATGGTTAAAATGTCCAAAGAGGAGAGAAGAAGCAATGCTGTAAGAGGCAACTAGGGAAGACATTTGAGGAAGAGAGAAGGGAGGTGGGGATCTAACAGTGTGTCAGGATCTCTGTATGTTACTTAATCCCTACAGTAACTTTTTAGAGTGAGTATCATTATCCACATTTTTCGTTTATTCATTCAACAAATATTTACTGAGCACTTACTCTGTCCCTGATGCTGTACTAGATCCTTGGGATACATCAATGAACAGATTCTTGTTTTGAGAGAGCTTATATCCTAGAAGGGAAGGAGACACTAGATATGCATCAAAGAAATAAACATAAGAAATAAGGTGAATATTAGAAAAAAAGATAAAGAAAAAATTTTTTTTAATTTTTAAGTTAAAAACAAAACAAAAATATAGTATATGTTAAAAGGCAATATCTATAGTGGAAAAAAAAAGAAAGAAGAGAAAGAGAGAGAGCAAGGTAAAAGGTAGAAGGTTTAGAAATGGAGGAGGAAGAAGAGGAGGGTGGAGAGGGCTGACTGTATATTAAGTAAGATGATTCAAGAAGGCCTTCTGGAGAAAAGGAAATTTGAGCAATGTCTTTTTTTTTTTTTAATGGCCATGCTGCGTGGCTTGCAGAATCTTAGTTCCGCAACCAGGTTTTGAACCCAGGCCCTCAGCAGTGAAACCACTGAGTCCTAACCACTGGATCACTAAGGAATTCACCCCCCACACAGGCACCTTTTTTTCTAGTGGGAGCAATGTCTTAAAGGAAGTGAGGGGACTGGCCAAGCTACACAGTTGGAGGAACTGTTTTCTAGGCACAGGAACTAACTAGCCTGTGCAAACTCTGTAAGTCAGGAGTATGTGTGGATACTGTGAGGAACAGCCGAGGCCAGTGTAACAGGAACAAGGTAACTGAGGAAGACAGTAGTGAGAGATGAAGTCAGGAAGGTAAGAAGCAGGGGTAGGTCCTTGTGGGCCACTGTAAGGACTTTGGTGAAATGAGGAGTCAAAGTAGGGTTTTGAGCAGAGGAATCACATGAAGTCACTTCTATTTTTAAAGGCTCACTGTGGCTGCTGTTAAGAATAGACTGTAGGGGACAAGGACAAAAGCAGTATGACCTGTTAGGAGACTATTGCAGTAATCCAAGCTAGAGATGGTGGCAAATTGCACCAGGACCAGAGTGGGAGAAGGGATAGGGTTCTGGACATACTGAGGGTAGAGTCGACAGGATTCCCTGATGGACTGAATGTGATGCATGTGATAGAGAAATGGCATCAAGAATAACTGGGATTTTTGGCTAGAACAACTAGAAGGATGAAATTGTCATCAACTGAGGTAGGAAACATAGCTGGTGGAATAGGGTTAGTTCTGAACACTTTGAGTTTGTTACAATCCACATGGGGGTGTGGAGCATGAAGTTGTATAGATAAGTTTGGAGATGGTGAGGAATGACTGGGCTAGAAATGTAAACTTGGTAGCATTAAACAGATAAGTGCTATTCAGTTCAGTTCAGTTCAGTCGCTCAGTCGTGTCCGACTCTTTGCGACCCCATGAATCGCAGAACGCCAGGCCTCCCTGTCCATCACCAACTCCCGGAGTTCACTCAGACTCGCGTCCATCGAGTCAGTGATGCTATCCAGCCATCTCATCCTCTGTCGTCCCCTTCTTCTCTTGCCCCCAATCCCTCCCAGCATCGAAGTTTTTTCCAATGAGTCAACTCTTCGCATGAGGTGGTTAGGTTGGTGTAAAAGTGATTGCAGTTTTGCATTGTTGAGCTTCACCATTTGACATTGGAACCACCAACTGAGAGACTCACTGAAGCTGATCCTCTTACAACTACACGAGAAGTTGCTCAAGAACTCACTGTCGACCATTCTACAGTCATTTGGCATTTGAAACAAACTGGAAAGTTGAAAAAGTGTGTGCCTCATGAGCTGACAGAAAATTAAAAAATCATCATTTTGAAGTGTCATCTTCTCTTATTCTATTCAACAACAACGAACCATTTCTTGATCGGATTGTGATGTGCAACGAAAAGTGGATTGTATACGACAAACAACAACTGGCAATGGCCAACTCAGTGGTCGGACCTAGAAGAAGCTCCAAAGCACTTCCCAAAGCCAAACTGGCACCAAAAAAAGGTCATGATCATTGTTTAGTGGTCTGCTGCCAGTCTGATCCACTAGAGCTTTCTGAATCCCAGCAAAACTGTTACATCTGTAAAGTATGTTCAGCAAATCAATGAGATGCACCAAAAACTGCCACACACTGCAGCTGGCATTGGTCAACAGAAAGGGCCCAGTTCTCCTCCACACCAATGCCGGACCACATGGCTCACACGCTTCCAAAGCTGAACAAATTGGGGTTCAAAGTTTTGCCTCATCCGCCATATTCAACTGACCTCTTGCCAACCAACTACCACAACTTTTTTGCAGGGAAAATGCTTCCACAACCAGCAAGGAGGCAGAAAATGCTTTCCTAAAGTTCCTCAAATCCTGAAGCACATATCTTTATGCTACAGGGATAAACCAACTTATTTTTCATTGGCAAAAATGTGTTGATTGTAATGGTTCCTATTTTGATTAATAAAGATGTGTTTGGAGCCTAGTTACAACGATTTAAAATTCACAATTGAAAACCACAATTACGTTTTCACCAACCTAATATTTAAAACCATAGGACAGGATTACTCATCCAAGAAGACAGAGATGAGACTAAAGGACAACACCCTAGGGTACTCCAATCTCTAGAAATAAGTCAGGGGGAAGAAAAGTAAAGGTGATAGAAAGGCAGGGAGAAAGGAGGGAAAAGAGAGTGTGATGTTCTGAAAGCCAAGGGAAAACCATGATTCAAAGAAAAGAGAACTGTGTCAAATTCCATAGATAGGGACTTCCCTGGTGGTCCAGCGGCTAAGACTCCGAATTCCCAGTGCAAAGGGCCCCAGGTTGATCCCTGGCCAGGGAACTAGATTCTACATGCCATAACTAAAGATCCCAAGTGCTACAACTAAGACCTGGTGTGGCCAAATAAATAAGAAATAAAGTTTTTAGAATGCTACAGACAGGCCAAGTAAAATGAAGATTAAGAAATGACCATTGTGATGAAAATATTTTAAAACTGACAGTAGTGGTGGGTGCACACATCTGTGGATTATACTAAAACCCATAAAATTGCACGTACACTTCAAATGGGTTAACTGTATGATATGTGAATTATATTTCAACCATTACAGAAGAAAAAAAGAACTGATCACTGGGTTTAACAATGTGGATTCATTGGTAACCTTCATAAGAGCAGTTCTGGTGAAGTGGTAAGGTGAAAGCCTGATTGGAGCAGGTTTAAAGAGAATGGTAGATAAGGCATTTACAGAGGATATAAGGAACTTAAGCTTTGCTAAATATAGAGCAAAGAAATAGGGAGTCAATTGTTAGGGGAAATAGGATCAAGAGAAAGGTTTATGGTGGGAGAAAGTGCATATTTTTAGGCTGGTGGGAATTATTTGGGGAATAATCCCCAAACTTTGAAGATGTAGGAAAGAGAAGAGGGTTGCTGAAGTGGGGTTCTTGAGTAGAATAGAGGTGGTGGGATCTATTCAGGACTGGCTTTCCAAAGGAGCATGGATGGGTCATCTATAGGAGAGGGCCGCATAGACAGAGAAGGTAAGTGCAGGTGCAAAAGATTGGCAGAGGTCTGGATTTCCCTGGTGGCACAGTGGATAAAAATCTGCCTGCCAATGCAGGGAACGTGAGTTCAGTCCCTGGTCTGGGAAGATTTCATGTCCCATGGGGCAACTGCTTAGCCTGTGTGCTACAACTACTGAAGCTCAAGTTCCTAGAGCCTGTGCTCTTGCAACAAGAGAAGCCACTGTAATGAGAGGCCCAAGCACCACCACGAAGAGTAGCCCCCACTCACTGCAATTAGAGAAAGCCTGTGCAAAGCAACAAAGACCCAGTGCAGGCAAATATTAAAATAATAAATAAAATTATAAACAAAAAAGACTGGTGGGTGTGGAGAAAGTCTAGGGGAGTGCTCTTCTGATTGCTTCCGTCTTCTCTGTGAAGCAGGAAGCAACTGAGAGTATGAGGATGAAGCAATAGGAGTTGAGGGATAAAAAGGGCATGAAATAATTGCCTAGAAGGGTGAGTGAGTTAGGAATGTGCTCAATACTAAGGACTGAAAAGAAAACTGAAGTTTAGAGACGCTTACCCAGGGTCACGGAGCAGAGGTTCTAAAACTGTGTCTGCAGACCACAAAACTTAGGAATTCTGTGAACTTGGAAAGGGGACAATTACACCCTTTATTTTCACTAAGGCAATGGCACCCCACTCCAGTACTCCTGCCTGGAAAATCCCAGGAAAAGGGGAGCCTGGTAGGCTGCAGTCCATGGGGTCGCTCTGAGCGACTTCACTTTCACTTTTCACTTTCATGCATTGGAGAAGGAAATGGAAACCCACTCCAGTGTTCTTGCCTGGAGAATCCTAGGGATGGGAGAGCCTGATGGGCTGCTGTCTCTGGGGTCACACAGAGTCGGACACGACTGAAGTGACTTAGCAGCAGCAGCAACCCTAATAAAATGTAACATTTCTTTCAGTTATGAATGTAGGCTCAAACCACTTGTACTGGCAGTAATGATGTTCTCACAAAGAGAAGTGAGAAGTATTTTTATTTCATATCACATTTGTTGGAGTGATATCTAAACCCCATTTGCGCTCATCACCACTTTATAATTACAATTGTTATTACCATTACAATTCTTATTGCCTCGATCTTTTATATTATGCATTGATAAAAATGCAGTTACTATACCAGAAGCATGTTAATATTTTGATAACTATATATGAATATAATCAATTATAACATTTATGATCCCATGTAGTCTTCATTTTTTAATTGTGGCAAAATACACATAATAAAATTTACCATCTTCCCCATTTTTAAATGTACAGCTCAGTAGTGTTAATAGTACAGTAGTGTTAGTAGTAGGGGTTCCTAAGTGGCTCAGTGGTAAAGAAACCACATGTCAATACAGGAGACCCTGGAGACACAGGTTTGATCCCTGGGTCAGGAAGATCCCCTGGAGGAGGAAATGGCAACCCACTCCAGTATTTTTGACTGGAGTATCCTATGGACAGAGGAGCCTGGCAAGGTATACAGTCCATGAGGTTGCAAAGAGTTGGACATGACTTAGCAACTGAGCGCACACACCGTGTTAGTTGTACAGAGCTTGCACATTGCTGTGCAACCAATCTTCAGAACTCTTTTCACCTTGTAAAACTGAAACTCTGTACTTGTTAAACGAGAACTCTTCATTTCCCCCTCCTCCCAGTTCCCACCAACAGAAAGTCCCTTCTCCTTCCTGTTTCACTGAATGTGACTACTCTAGATACCTCATAAGTGCAGTCATATAGTATTTGTCTTTTTGTGACTGGCTTATTTCACTTTGCATACTGTCTTCGAGGCTCATCCATGTTGTAGCATCTGTCAGGATTTCCTTCCTTTTTAAGGCTGAATACGATTCCATTGTATGTATATCCTACATTTTCTATGACCATTAATCTGTCAATAGACATCTGGGTTGCTTCTTATTGTTTGGCTATTGTGAATAATGCTGCTATGAATATGGATGTGCCGGTACCTTGGGTGTATTTTTAAAAATATTTATTTTATTTTTGGCTGTGCTGTATTTTCATTGCTGCCCTTGGGCTTCCTCTAGTTGTGAAGAGTGGGGGCTTCTCTTTAGTTGTGTGTGGGCTTCTGGTTGGGATGGCTTTTCCTGTTGCAGATCACAGGCTCTAGGGTGCTCAGTAGTTGAGGAGCACGGCTTTAGTTGCTCCACAGCATGTGGAATCTTCTTGAGCAGGTATCGAACCCATGTCTCCACCATTGGCAGGTGGATTCTTAACCACTGGACCAGCATGGAAGTCCCCCATTGGTGTATTTTAAACCTTTTTTTAGAAGGGATCCTTAAACTTCACCAGACTGCTTTTTTGCCTAATTTTCTGGACTATTTCCTCAACTTTTATCTTCCAACTCTTCTTCATATTTTTAATTTCCAAGAGCTGTTTATTCTCTTCATGTTTTTTTTTTTTTTCCCCTAGCTCCCCTGTTTTTGTTCAATATCCTCTTCACTTCTAAGGATACTAATTATAGTCCCCTCCCCCCACCCCTTTTTTTTTGTTCCTGTAATTGTTTTTAATCCTCTGAGAGCTTACTTTCTGTTTCTGTTTTGCTTTGACCTATTTTTATGTTGAGTGTTTTTTCTTCAGTGCTTGCTGATCCTCATCTCTCCAATGCACTAAAATCTAACTAGAAGTTTAGTATGCATGGAGAGGACTGGTTGCACTTTACAATAAATTTACTGGATCATTTCATTATGTGATCCCTCCAATTAATTTAGTTATTCAAGCTTTTCCCCATCTCAGGGCCTTGGCATATGCTATTTCTATTGTTTGTATATTGCTTAAAAAGTATTTGGAGGAAGTAACAGAAATCCGACTCAAGACACTTTACTCAAAAAACAAATACGGTGGTTTTCATAGCAGGAAGCTCAGAGAGAGAACAAATGTTACAGTTGATTTATTCAGTGGCCCAAGAGCATCATCAAGGACCCAATTTCCTTCTGCCACTCACTTTGCTTCAACTTAAGGATTGGGCTTCAAAGTCAAAGAAGCCAAAAGCAGTTAAGGCCTATGTGAATGAATCCTTATTCAAGTCAATGAGAAAGAGCTCCACAGTGGAAAAAAAGTCCCTCCCTTTGGTCTTGTTACCAAAAACTAGGCCTCTCTGTACACTGGTGGCAAATCAGATCCCTGAGACAGGGTTTCCCTCATGGTTCAGCGGTAAAAAAATTCCTCTGCAATGCAGGAGATGCTAGGTCAGGAAGATCCTTTGGAGAAAGAAATGGCAACCCACTCCAGTAATCTTGCCTGGGAAATCCTATGGGCAGAGGAGCCTGGCAGGCTACAAGGGGTTGCAAAAGAGTCACACACGACTGAGCAACTTAAAAAACAGCAACAACAACAAAAACAAATCTTGGAGACAGAGTTTTGGGGTTGATTTTGTAGATCTTTTTTTTCTTCTCTTGTATTTCTTGACTATATAAGTCCCTTTAACAGGACACAGAGTTTTGGATGAAGCAGAAAAGGATAGCCTTATTGATGCACTGGGCTTCTCTCTTGAAAAACTGTCTCCACCCCAGAGAAGTTGGGGTCTGACAAGATTAGGGTGTGAGCAGGGGTTGCACGCCTTTAATATCCTCTCAGGTGGTTGATCTCCTAATCTTTTTAAAAACATCTTATTTATTGTTGACTGTGCTGGGTCTTCATTACTGGGTGGGCTTTTCTCTAGTGAGGCAGCTCTAGGGGCTAGTTTCAGCAGTGGACTCAATAGCTGCAACTCCCAGGCTCTGGAGCACAGGCTTAATAGTTGCGGTGAACTAGTTGCTCCGAGGCATGTGGGATCTTCCTGGATCAGGGATTGAACCTGTGTCTCCTGCATCGGCATGTGGGTTCTTTTAACACTGAGCCACCAGGGAAGCCCCTCAATCTCGTGGTTTCTTGGCTTCTCCTCCCTCAGTTATCAAGTGTTCCAAACATGGAGGCTGGAGTCTTGCCTACAAGAAATGGGGAACAGAAAGGCTTCCATCTTTGGGAACCCCAGAGGGTTCTGCTAAACCTAGCAGATCACTTCACTCTGATCAGACCTATTTAGGTAACATGCTAACTCCTGAACCAATAACTGTCACCAGATGAATACCATGCAGGTTTTAGGGAGGGATTCCTCAGCTAATCAAGGCTAAGAGTGATGAATTTATTTTGATTGACCTAGTGATTCAGTTCCACCCTTGGAAATTAGGGAGGAAGGAAAGAGGTTCCTAAAACTATTGCTCTTCTTTGTTAAAGCGGATATGTTAGAAATGTTAGGGATTCAGCTGCATGGCTGGAACCCTCTTCTACTTTCCCTACAACTGGCTCCAGGCCTCAGGTTAAAAGTGACCACAGGGAATTCCTTGGTGGTTCAGTGGTTAGGACTCCATGCTCTAACTGCAGAGGCCCCAGGTTTGATCCCTGGTTGGGAAACTAAGATGTCATAAGCTGCGTGGCACAGCCAAAAAAAAAAAAAGTCAACACATAAGTGGGTTTTTCCCATTATTCTTTGTCCTTACACTTTTGTTTCTCTTTTAACACCTAAAGTAAGCTATAATTTCATATTCTTTGGTTTGGCTACTTGTAAATTGTTAAGTCTCCTCCACTAAAGTGTTGGGCTACCCTGCCGGCTCAGACGGTAAAGAACCTGCCTGCAATGCAGGAGACCTGCATTGATCCCTGAGTTGGGAAGATCTGGAGAAGGGAAATGGCTACCCACTCCAGTATTCTTGCTTGGAGAATTCCATGAAGAATATGAATGAACCCAGGAATCGATAGTATCTTCCCCTCTAACTGAATCTCCAAATATATATATATTTATATTTCCTTTTATTTATTCATTTGGCTCCAACGGGTCTTAGTTGTGGCACACAGGATCCTCGATCTTCATTGTGGCACGTGGGATCTTCAGGTATGTCACGCAAACTCTTAGTTGTGGCCTGTAGGATCTAGGTGGTGAGTTCAGAGTCTTAGCCTCTTGGATCACCAGGGCAATTTCTCCAAAAATATATTCTGAAGCTGCACACTCTTGCCATTTCTGCTGACACCATTTCAGCCCAAGTGACTATCTCCTGTGCCCTGAGGTACGGTGTGAAATTTGAGGGTAGGGAACATTTGTAGCCATTTGCTATCATGTCAAAGGATCTGGACCTGAGAAAACAGAGGAAAAATAAGAGTCAGGGAGGCATCCCCCGTTATTGGTTTTAGTTTCCGCTACAATCATTCATGGGATTCCAGTTGAGCTATTCCAAATTCTGAAAGGTGATGCTGTTAAAGTGCTGCACTCAATATGCCAGCAAATTTGGAAAACTCAGCAGTGGCCACAGGACTGGAAAAGGTCAGTTTTCATTCCAATCCCAAAGAAAGGCAATGCCAAAGAATGCTCAAACTACCGCACAATTGCACTCATCTCACATGCTAGTAAAGTAATGCTCAAAATTCTCCAAAGAAAGGCAACGCCAAAGAATGCTCAAACTACTGCACAATTGCATTCATCTCACATGCTAGTAAAGTAATGCTCAAAATTCTCCAAGCCAGGCTTTAGCAATACGTGAACCGTGAACTTCCAGATGTTCAAGCTGGTTTTAGAAAAGGCAGAGGAACCAGAGATCAAATTGCCAACATTCGCTGGATCATTGAAAAAGCAAGAGAGTTCCAGAAAAACATCTATTTCTGTTTTATTGACTATACCAAAGCCTTTGACTGTGTGGATCACAATAAACTGTGGAAAATTCTGAAAGAGATGGGAATACCAGACCACCTGACTTGCCTCTTGAGAAACCTATATGCAGGTCAGGAAGCAACAGTTAGAACTGGGCATGGAACAACAGACTGGTTCCAAATAGGAAAAGGAGTACATCAAGGCTGTATATTGTCACCCTGCTTATTTAACTTCTATGCAGAGTACATCATGAGAAACGCTGGGCTGGAAGAAGCACAAGCTGGAATCAAGATTGCCGGGAGAAATATCAATAACCTCAGACATGCAGATGACACCACCCTTATGGCAGAAAGTGAAGAGGAACTAAAAAGCCTCTTGATGAAAGTGAAAGAGGAGAGTGAAAAAGTTGCCTTAAAGCTCAACATTCAGAAAACTAAGATCATGGCATCTGGTCCCATCACTTCATGGGAAATAGATGGGGAAATAATGGAAACAGTGTCAGACTTTTTTTTTTTGGGCTCCAAAATCACTGCAGATGGTGGTTGCAGCCATGAAATCAAAAGATGCTTACTTCTTGGAAGGAAAGTTATGGCCAACCCAGACAGCATATTCAAAAGCAGAGACATTACTTTGCCAACAAAGGTCCGTCTAGTCAAGGCTATGGTTTTTCCAGTGGTCATGTATGGATGTGAGAGTTGGACTGTGAAGAAAGCTGAGCACCGAAGAATTGATGCTTTTGAACTGTGGTGTTGGAGAAGACTCTTGAGAGTCCCATGGACTGCAAGGAGATCCAACCAGTCCATTCTGAAGGAGATAAGTCCTGGGTGTTCATTGGAAGGACTGATGCTAAAGCTGAAACTCCAATACTTTGGCCACCTCATGTGAAGAGTTGACTCATTGGAAAAGACTCTGATGCTGGGAGGGATTGGGGGCAGGAGGAGAAGGGGACAACAGAGGATGAGATGGCTGGATGGCATCACCGACTTGATGGACATGAGTTTGAGTAAACTCTGGGAGTTGGTGATGGACAGGGAGGCCTGGCATGCTGCGATTCATGGGGTCGCAGAGTCGGACACGACTGAGAGACTGAACTGACTGACTGACTGACTGACAATCATTCACATTGCAGCCCATGCCCTAGTTTGGTTATATAAACCAACAAATTCCCCTTCATTTCAATGATCTGTTACCGAATTAGGCCTAGCATCCTGGATGTCTGTGAGAGCCTCCTGACTCGTCTTCCCATTTCCATTTATCTGTTCTAATCCACTTTCCTCCCACAGAGTGATCTCTCCAAAAAAAAAAAAAAAAATTACACCCTGATGAATATCAGGGGCTGGGTTAAACTCTCAGCCGCACCTTTTACTATCTGTGCTTCCTTGAGAAATTTATTTAACCTGACTGTGCCAAAATTTCTAAATCAGTAGAAAGGGGATCATGACACCTCAAAAGGTCATTGTAAGGTCCAAATAAGAAAAGTATACTTAATATACTTAATAAGCACTCACTTAATGTTAGCTATTAGTGGTATTAGCAGTAGTGACAGATCGTATAACTCCCCTGCCTACTTCCTGACCTAGTTTCATACCATGCTCAACAGGCATCAGTTGGCTTGTCTATTACTTGTCTATACTTATCTATTACCTATGGACTAACCCAGGTGGCATTAGTGGTAAAGAACCCACCTCCCAACGCAGGAGACATAAGACATATGGGTTTACATAGGTTTGATTCCTGGGTTGGCATGCAACCTGATCCAGTATTCTTGTCTGGAGAATCCCATGGACGAAGAAGCCTGATGGGTTATGGTCCACAGGGTCGCAAAGAATTGAACACAACTGAAGCAACTTAGCATGCACACATGCATACTTATATATGTATTATATATAGAGAGAGACCTTCTTCTTTATACTATATGTTCCATGAGTCTGGTGATACATATGTTTTGTTCATTACTATAAACCTAGTGACTAATACAATAGATCTCTGGTTCCTCTGCCTTTTCTAAAACCAGCTTGAACATCTGGAAGTTCATGGTTCACATATTGCTGAAGCCTGGCTTGGAGAATTTTGAGCATTACTTTACTAGTGTGTGAGATGAGTGCAACTGTGCAGTAGTTTGAGCATTCCTTGGCATTGCCTTTCTTTGGGATTGGAATGAAAACTGACCTTTCCCAGTCCTGTGGCCACTGCTGAGTTTTCCAAATTTGCTGGCATATTGAGTGCAGCACTTTCACAGCATCATCTTTTAGGATTTGAAATAGCTCAACTGGAATTCCATCACCTCCACTAGCTTTGTTCGTAGTGATGCTTTCTAAGGCCCACTTGACTTCACATTCCAGGATGTCTGGCTCTAGGTGAGTGATCACACAATCGTGATTATCTTGGTTGTGAAGATCTTTTTTGTACAGTTCTTCTGTGATTCTTGCCACCTCTTCTTAATATCTTCTGCTTCGCGTGCTGCAATTCATGGGGTCGCAGAGAGTCGGACACGACTGAGCAACTGAACTGAATTGAACTGAACTGAATACAATATATGGTACATCCTTGGTGCTTAACACAATGAATATTTGTCCAAAGAATGAGTGACTTCTTTGGCAATTCCAGGAAAAGTTAGATTAGAAGGAGTTGTGGCAATCAGCCTAGGTTTTGTTAGGATTGGAAATAGACTCTTGAACAAGGGGATAGTGTTGGGTGAGTTAAATAAGAGGAGACTGGTCACAGGGTTGTTCTACTCTCTCTCTCTTCTGGAGCTGATAAAGAGGTAGCATGTGCCAAGAGAGAAATTGCTTCCTCATCCTGCACTATTTCACTCATCCTTGGCTAGCTAGGCTTTCTCCATGGGGCTGGCTCTGTAGTCTCTCTAAATGCACGGGGACCGTGGGAACCTGGGGCTAGGAAACCAGAGCATCCAAATTCGTTTTGTGAACCATGGCAGTCTGTGGCTCTAGGTCTGTGATGCTGTCCCTATCTTTGAAGTCCAGTTTCCTCATGTACTCACTGTATATGCGGGATCCTTAAATCCCACCTCACCTCCTTCTCTGCTTCAGAGCCTTGGATCTCCATTTTCTCTAGTTTAGTCCCTAACTCTCAACTCCAACTCCCATCCTGAATTAAAGTGGAAATACTTTCTCTGCCCTCTGACTGTTGGCCAGTGACCATAGTTCTTCACCCCATGGGCCTTTCCTCCTGACATAGCAGCTGGCTCTCCATGAGCCAGTGATCCAAGAGAGAGAGGAAAAGCAAAAGTCACTGTGTCTTTTAACATCAGAAGTGATGAATCACCAGATGCTGTTTTTTTTTTTTTAAACTTACTAAAGAAATATGAATTTTGCATTCTATCCTGCATTTGAAACTGATATGGGGAGTTCCCTGGTGGTCTTGTGGTAGGATTTGGTGCTTTCAGACCAGGTTCAATCCCTGGTCAGGGAACTAAAATGTCCACAAGCCCTGCAGGGCAGCACAACTTCTGCCCTCCAAATACAAAAGTTTCAAGTAATAAATAGTAGTAGTTCAGGTGATACCTGGGGATGGCAAAAATTGTGCAGATAGTACTGAATGAGGTTTACTGGCCCCCTCCCCAGCCCAGTTTTATGTTGAGAGAGAAGACAGTTTGTAGTTTTAGCCTCATCTTGGTTTTACTGCGGGCACTAACTGGAGAGGATAAGTTGAAATTTACAACTAATCCTCTCCTGTGAGATTTCCTAAGTGTTTCTCCTTTATCCAGAGAAGGAAATGACAACCCACTCCAGTACTCTCTCTTGGAGAACCCCACGGACAGAAGAGCCTGCTGGCTCCAGTCCGTGGGGTTGCAGAGCGAGAAACGACTGAGCAACTAAAACACTTCTCCTTTATTCAGTGAATTCCTCACGACTGATGGGGAGTCTTGTAGACATATTAGTGAATCTGGGAATGAGAGGGAGAAATCTAAGCTTCCCGCCCTATTCAACTGCCAATTAAAACCAGGTGTTGCTGGTAGATAATAGTGGGGGCAAATGGCAAAGGAGAAATGAACATAGTATGTGCATTTCCCAGTCTCGAGTCCCTGATACAAGGCCACAGTCTGTGGCTTTGGGGTCTTCAAATACTTCCAAGCTACATATTCAGAGCTTCTGTGGGCAAATGAGCAGGGCCATGATTTTTGTACATACTGGATGTGGCGGCGAGTTTCTATATTGGAGTTTGGGATGGGCGAACAATATGTTGGAAGGGAGTTTGTTAAGTTGTTCTCGTACATGATTTTGTGCACCCAAGTGTTCAAATAGGTGGTTAGTTGGGAAGGATCCTAAGTAATACCGGCGTTTTGTTCTAGTCTTGGTAACAGCACCAGTCGGACCATCTCAGTCCCCGGGAAGCCTCCCCACTCTGTTCCCCCAGCGTTCCCTCTGGGTGAGTTTGTGTCCCAAACCGTCCCCGTATGAGGTCACTCTGCCAGGTCACGTGCCCGAGCCCGCGGGAGTGCCACATCGCCAGCCGCACCCCTCCATCCCCCCCCGACCCTGATCACGTGACCTGGCCTACTTTCTCTCCACCCGACCTAACGACTTGCTCGGAAAGCCCCGCCCCACGCAGCGCGCTCGGCCTGCGAACCTCCCCTTCTCGTCCGCCGGAGTTCCAGCGTGGCCCGCGGCCACATGTGTTTCTTCCTGACCAATAGGAATCGGCTCCCGGGCGGGAAGGGGCGGGGAGGAAAAGACGACTTCGTTACGCCGCGAGAAAGGGGCGGGGCCTGTAACGTCGTACTGAACGAGGGGACGCAACGGAGGCAGGCCGGAGCCGTTGCCGTCGCCATGACCCGTGAGCATTGAGACCCCTTCTCTCCTTGCCCTTTTCTCCCCCTTTACCCTGAGCACGACTGCCGAACCTCGGCATTGACCGCCTCTTGGCTT
Source organism: Capricornis sumatraensis (assembly GCF_032405125.1). Classification (NCBI taxonomy): domain Eukaryota; kingdom Metazoa; phylum Chordata; class Mammalia; order Artiodactyla; family Bovidae; genus Capricornis; species Capricornis sumatraensis. Next base: position 62,488,988 of record NC_091087.1, read on the forward strand.
CCCCAGGGAGACCTTTCTCTGGGAGCGCTCTTTAACCACCCTCACACTCGGAGCCCGGAAATCGACCCTTTGCCCACCGCCACTTCTTGAGAACCTTCCCTCCAACCCCCCCGGCTCCTCGGCAGGCAGAGGCCCTCCTCGATTCTCCGCGGTGTGGGAAGGGTTGCGCGCCTGTGATAGACCCAGAGCCCCCTACTCCGGATCCTTGCCCATCCCCCACAGAGACCCAGACCGTCTGCAGACACCGCCACTACCTGTCTGGGTCCTCATGCTGCGCCGAAATTCGAAACACGCCTCCAGCAGGCTCCTCCGAACCGTCCTCTGCCCACTCTCCAGTTTGACCTGCCCCGTGGCAGCGCCCGCCCCTCCGCCGCCCTCACTTCCCCCGCCGAATCTGCAGCCCAGGCCCCGAAACGGGCCGGTGTCGGCGCCCCGGGAATACAGTGTGGGAGCCCACTGGTGTCTGGTGAGGGGAGAGGGTCGCCGGTGTGCGGCCGGAAAGGCCCTCGCGTCTCACCTTTAATTTTTTTTTCTCTAGGCGGTAACCAGCGCGAGCTCGCCCGCCAGAAGAATATGAAAAAGCAGAGCGACTCGGTTAAGGGAAAGCGCCGAGATGACGGGCTTTCTGCTGCCGCCCGCAAGCAGAGGTAGCCCCAGGGAGGGGAGGGGAGGGTGGGGTGAGACCTGGGTTTAGACCGAGGGTTGTACCTGGAAAAGTTAGCTCTGAGCTTGTATCTGGACTAGCCGTGAGGGGCAGAGTGCATCGTTTCCTCTAGGGTTTTATTCCTCTCACCCTCTAAATTGTTAGTTCACAGCGATACAGGAAGGGACTGGGACTGGGACTGGGACGGGTGCTGCCCTCGGTCTGGTTTCTGAGTGCCCCCGGGTCTGACCTTAAGGGCAAGGGCAGGGAGTTTCACATTTCAAATGCAGTAGTGGTTATGACAGCCCTGTACTTTTGGCCCTCCTTGCTGTTCATTTGCCCTCCCTTCTCCCAACCTTCTCACTGGTGTGGCGGGGTGTGGTACTCGGCACAGAATAGCCTTGGGCCTGTGTGGCCAGACTTCTGACCCCTTGGGCAACAGCCAGATAGAGACTGATTGCCTTTTGAGCCTCAGCTCTCTTCCTCTTGTTCTCCTAGGGTGGGAATACAGCAGCCATATGCTGAATTTTGTCCCATCCACTTCCATCTTATCCTTTGTGCCCTTCATACCCCTGCATCTTGTCCTTTTTGCCCTCTGGTACCTCCCAGTGCCCCATCATCTCTACCCCTAGGGACTCGGAGATCATGCAGCAGAAGCAGAAAAAGGCAAACGAGAAGAAGGAGGAACCCAAGTAGCTTTGTGGCTTCGTGTCCAACCCTCTTGCCCTTCGCCTGTGTGCCTGGAGCCAGTCCCATCACGCTCGCGTTTTCTCCTGTAGTGCTCACAGGTCCCAGCACCGATGGCATTCCCTTTGCCCTGAGTCTGCAGCGGGTCCCTTTTGTGCTTCCTACCCCTCAGGTAGCCTCTCTCCCCCTGGGCCACTCCTGGGGGTGAGGGGGTTACCCTTTCCCAGTGTTTTTTATTCCTGTGGGGCTCACCCCAAAGTATTAAAAGTAGCTTTGTAATTCCTTGAGCGCCTGGTTTGACTGGGGATTTGGGGGGATGGGGATGGAGGAATGGCTGCCCTTTCCTACCAAAAGGGAAGGGAATTTCATACTCTGAAAGGTTGTGAATATGTAGGTTAAGTTTAAACATCACAGAAAAATTTTTTATTGTACTGCAACAGACAGACAGGTATTGGGTATGTGGTAGAGAAATCCTCTAAGAGCCGTAGGGACTTCTTTTTTGTGGTTTTTGTCCCCCATTCAGACCTGGAACATCATCCTGAGGAAGGAGCTGAGGCCCTGAGAAGGAAGGCTGCAAGACCTAGGTTTATGCTCATTCTTCCTCAGTTTGTGCCTAGGCTTGAAAGTTGGCCCAGACCCTGCTGCTGACGGAGTTCCCGTGGTTAGCTGCTCTCAAGTGTTCACATTCTCTTCTGTCATTCCTCATGGAATGAGAGTAGATGTTCTCTTCCCATTGCGTTTGACCTCAACATCAGGATTAAAACTTAGGGTAGTCTCTGTGCGCCTTTCTTCCCATGTCCTGGTTTGTTCTAGGGTTCTGGGCTTCTTACATCCCTGTACCCAGGGGTGGACGCCTGTTTTCCTTTTTATTGCCAAAGGCAGTGCCAAGTAAGTCTTTGGTCCCCTTTGGTCTTTCCCTGCCCCCCTCTCTACCATGAGAGCCAGGAATGAGCTGGTGCCACCCTGTCTGCTGGGTTAGCAGTGATTCCTGAGCTGCTGACTTGGAATCAGGCTCTTGAGCTGGGTTGAAGAAGTAATGGTAGCTCCAGTGAGTCAGATACTCTGCCCAGGGAATTAGGGTGTGTGTGGCCACTTTTTTCAAGTCAGACATACTACTGACTTCAACTTAAAGGGAGGTAACTTCCCATTGTGTCTTTGAGGAATCTGTTGGGCTGGACAGCTCCTGTGAGTTAAGACTAGGGATACACATTCAAGGGAACTCCAGTTTGTTTAAAGTCCCTAGATTGGATACTTGTCATTTGGCAATACTGACACGATGACAGTGTCGCCTGAAGAGAGGATGCTGGGGGTCCGGGGTTGGGGACCGACAGAATGGTGCTAGTAGCAGCCCCAGATAGAGGAGTACACAGGCCCAGCATGAGGCAGCCTTGACCCAGAAGGTAGCCCAGCTACCTGTGATGAAGGTCTTTTCCAGCTCTGCTCCCTCATAGCTGTGGAACCAAAGTCTCTGGTTAGAGAGTCTGCAGGGCCGTGACTCAGAGCTTAGAGCTATCCTACTGCCCCACCAAAGAATATGGTAGACTCGTGTGTCTCGGGAGAACTCAGGACTGGCCTTGAAGTGCTCTTTTCCCTAAAACAACTAGGTTTTCGGAAGAGTGTCCCAGGCCCCCCTCCATCCTACCTGAACCAGTTGGTGAGGGTAACCATGACATAAAGTGATGCAAGGAAGAAGACGAAGTGGAAAGCAGAATAGCTGTAGGAAAGCTGCTGGACTTGGATTGGAGGAGCTGGAGAGGTCTCTTGGTCAGCTGGTCTCACAGCCACACCTCTTGGCCCTGGAGAGAGAAAAGAACTGCTGGTAGCAGAGCTGCTGAAACACCTCTTCCCTTCCCCAGCCTCTTCATGAAGGCATTTGCATCCTTTGGCATTCTGCAGAAATCTACACTTACGGATCCTCACTTGACACTTGCCTTCCTCTGGTGCCACTGTTTCAGGGCAGCAGAAGCAGAGTGAGGGCTTCTGTAAGATGAAAGGCAGCATGTTTTGGAAAAAGAATGTCTGGGAAATAGTACAGGAAACTCTTTAAAAAGATGGGTGTGGTGTGACAAGTGGAGGCACACCTGGGTTCAAATTCTAGCTCCAGTATATGACTGGCTATGGGAACTTTGGTAAGATGTTTAACCTTCTGTGCCTCAATTTCTCCATTTGTAAAATGGAGCGAACACCTACCTCACAGGGTTGTTGTGAGGACTAAATTAAATGAGATTGTGTATGTAACGTACCTAGCACAGTGCCTAGCGTATTGTGGGTACTCAATAAAAGGTAACCGCAGCTAGAATCTGAGCATTTTGGGTAGAGGTTGATAGGATGTGTGTGTGTGTTGCTGTGTGTGAAGGGGGTTGGGGTATTGGGGATATTGAGCTATCCGTCCTCACCTGGAACTCATAGCTGTAAACCTTGACGATCCACAAGGGCCCAAATACCTCAGCCAGGTAAGAAGCCTCGTTGCTGAGAAGAGAGAGTTCTCAAGTTGATACAGTCAAATAGCAGGAAGGTTACCTGATGGCATTTACTGCCAGAGGATCCATACTAGTAACTCAGGAGGGTAGTGATCTCCCAAAGCCCCTTTCCCCAAACAAGTTTGAAATTTTTTCATGTGAGGGCCCTGAAATCTTTTGTGCTTTTAAAGTTTCTCAAGTCATTTCCCCTGTCCACTTCGTCTCATACAGATCATCTGACGGGTGCTATTCTTAGAAATTGTTTTTGCTCATGGGGAGCTTTCCTCTTACCTTTAAAGTTTAAATAAACCGTGGCCCCAGACTATCTCCTAACCATCCCCATCCTTGTGAGCATCCTCCCTTCTCACACCTTTCCCTTGACACTTTTACGCACCAAGCAAAAAGCACGCAAGCATACATGATGCCAGCACTCATCATTGCCAGAGAAGTATCTGGTGTATGGGATTCCATTTTACTCGGGCCAGGCAGGCACAGAGTGTGATTCTGTCCTTGAAGGATTACTGAGAAAGGGCAAGGCAACAGAAGAGAAAGATGATGAGAACAAAGAGCTAGGTATTTGGCAGGAGCGAAAAAGGTTTTAGCCAGGGTAAACCTTGTTAAGAATCCAGGTCCTTTCCTTACCCCTCTCTGGAGGACGGCTGGATAGTGCAGAGAATGTCAGGTACATGATATAGCAGCTGATGATAGAGGCTTGTAGAAGGCCAGAGCGAGGTTGCTCTGGGGAGAACGGAAATGATTACTTTCGCCTACTGGGTACTAGTTTCCTCAACTCCTACCCTAATCTGTGCTTCTGTCTCCCCACCCTTTGGAGGAAGCAGAGAATGGTTGAGATTAGGGAAGCAAATGAAATTTGCTATTTGGGTTTCCCCAGTGGCTCCATGGTAAGTCTGCCATAGGAAAATCTCATGGACAGAGGAGCCTGGTGGGCTGCGGTCCATAGACTTGCAAAGGGGTTGTAGAGAGAGATGACTGAAGTGACTGAGGATGGTGGAATTTGCTATTCTAAAGGCCCCCCAAATCTTTAATGCTGTAAGGCATGTACCCACTGAGGCGGATGCAGGGAGCGATGGAGAGGAAGGAGAGGAGGCCGCAGAAGCAAAGGTGCAGACTAAGCAGCATCTTGTTGAGCAGGCAGCCAGCTGGGTGCGTGTAGTGGTGGAACAGGAGCGCGGCTGCTGCACCCGCCATGCTGTAGAATCCCAGGGTGGTCAGCAGCACAGCCAGGAACCAGCGGCAGTCTTGGGCTGCACCTGTTTGCCTAAAGGTGGGAAGTGGGCAGTGGCTTGGGGCTCCAACTCTTGTTTTTACCCATTATCAGCTGTTTCCCCTCAGAAGACTGGTGAGACTTGCCTATCCCACCTGGCCTACAGCCATCATACTCCTGAGTTTTTCCATACTGCTTAATTGGAAGTTTTCGGATCATCAACCTGTCATGTCCTTTGCCCAACCTGAATGGGTCTAGTAATGTCAGATTTCCCAGGAAGCCTTCAGGGTTATGTGCTCCTTACCAGTTCTTGTTCCAGGAATGAGCAAAGGCAGTAATAAGCACCAACTGCAGCAGGATGAACGTGAAGCCGCCACATATTCCAATGTAATGCCAGGCTGCAAGTGAGGCACCAGTAGGAAAATGTAACTGATCGTATCATTACTGCTGGTCCTCTTCCTTTTTTTTTTTTCGTTGTGCTGCAAGGCTTGTGGGTTCTTAGTTCCCCAAACAGGGATCAAATGCGCATCCCTTGCATTGGAAGCATTTGGACTGGCAGGGAAGATTTTTTCTTAGAACATCTTTTAACTTAGGATGAAATCTTTTAACTGATCAGGATGAAATAGAACGTACCTGGAAAGAGATGCTCATCAGGGATGCAGAAGGCAACAGCACAGAGACCTAGCAAGAATAGCAGCTTGAGGAGCCAGAAACTGGTTAAGAGGGAAAGAAAATGTCTCAGAAAAATAGGCAAAGGAGAAAGCAGAACTATAGGAAAGGGGAGAAAAGAGACTAAATAGAGGAAGGGAGGAACCGGCAGCTGATCACAGCCTATTCCAAATTCTGACCCTGGTACCTAAATGACATCTGGACAGTGTTCTAGAGTTGACAGAGGGTTTGCATATAGTAACTCCACTGTTACCTCCATTTCAGGAAACTAGAAGATCAAAGAGGGTAAGTGTGTGGCTTGTGGTTACACAGCAAGTATAGTGGAAGCAGGGACTTAAACCTGTTCTCTGTCTTTTTACAGTTGTATGACTTCATCTGGAAATTTCCTTTACTCAGCTTGTGTCTACTTCCCTCCCTGTCCTCTCCCCACCCAAAGAGTACACACAGACCTATTATGTAGCTGTGCTCTTAGGCTGTTGCGGGAGTGGAGGTCGATCAGCAGCACAGCCTGCAGCAGGTGGAAGGTGGCAGTTCCTGCACATATGCGGTATACAGCCCCCGAGCCGCTCAGCACTGGGCAGTGAGAGTGGCCAAACAGATGGGTACACAGCCCTGAGGGCATCTGGATCTGAAGGGAAGGTACATGTGAGAAATGGCTGGACAAGTTGTCATGCACAGAGGAGTACCCACCCGTGGGTACGTCCACTCATCTGTCCCCTACCCTCAGTCCAAATCTCGTTTACCTCAGACTTTCTCCTGTTATCCTTTCCCATTGCAGCCCAGCCTCTTCCCACGTACCCCATGTGCCTTGCCCCAGACTCTTTCCACCACTGTCCTTGACAGCAGGAGGCAGCAGACTGCTGAGGTCCCCACGTGGAGGAGGATGTAGAACAGGCGGCTACAGGGAGGCTCTGTGAGAAGGGGCCACCTCGAAGGGCAGCAGCAAGTACAGGGAACAGGCTCACAGCAGGACACCTGAGGGTAGAGCAGATGCAGGGCAGCAAGGGAGAGACTTGCTGAGGATAGGCTTACATCAATACATTTGTGAGGTGAACCCATGAGGCTGAATTCCAAAGTTTCCCCCTCCCCTCTCTTCTCATTTAGGAATTCTCAGACTCTGGTTCCAAGCTATTTAGGATTGCTTTCCATTGATGTCAGGTAGGGCTTTCATCATAAGAGCTTAACATAACTGGCAGAACTTCCTAAGAGCCTGCCACATCTGGCCTCTTAATCTTTCCCAAGACCTAAATATCTGGTACCAGGAACATGGGAGGAGAGGTTTAGACTCAGAGAAGCAGAAGGGCCTCAGCAGTAAATGGCAGGTCTGCCATGTTTACCAGCTCCCGTGGGTTTTCCTTCACAGCTTCAACCACCATTCCCTTCCCCTTTTCAGCCAGCTCTTGCTCTGGGGAGTTCTCTGCCCACGTACCCTCTCACCTGATAGAAGGGAGGACTCACTATGACACTGCTGACTCCCCTGCGTTGCGGTGCCAGGCGGAGGGAGGTGTGGGGACTTGTGACCGCTTTTGCACCCACCATCCTTATCCCAGGGATTAAGCCCAAGTCCACCAGATGGAAGGCAGATGAGAAAGTAGAAGCTTTCTTTCGTCCTCAGCCCATTGGACTCCTGCAATCCCTGGCTGTTCACCCAGTTTAAGGCAGAATGGGGAGGGATACCAGGAAAAGAACACCGACCCCCTGGGTCGTGGAAAATGCAGATATCCCTGTGAAACTACTTTCTTCCCAGGGCCCTTGGGCTTCTCAGGCTGTTCTCCCCAGATTAGGGAGCAGTTTGCCTATCTGGTCTGTAGATTAGCATTCTTAATTGGTTTAGGATTACACGTCATTCATCTTGAACAGAGTTCCTTTGGTGTGAGGGCTGGACCTAGTTTAAGAAAGGCTGGGATGGTCTGCAGTGGTGACGGGTTAGGTCTGGGACACGGCCTGGCAGAAAACACTGTACAAGCCCGAAAGGAAGTCTGAGAGCCGAACTGCTTTGCTTGCTGAAGCTTCTAGAACCAGCGCACTAAAGAAGGTGTGGCCCAGGGCCAGCCCCGCCTCCATTCCATCCCGGCGGAAGTTGTGTGGCAGTTGCCGGAAGTCCTTCTGAGGCGGGGCCGGGCCTGTGGGGCGGCGCGTGGGATCGATATGGCGACAGAGGGGGACGTAGAGCTGGAGTTGGAGACAGAGACGAGCGGTCCGGAGCGGCCTCCGGAGAAGCCACGGAAGCATGACAGTGGTGCGGCGGACCTGGAGCGAGTCACCGACTATGCGGAAGAGAAGGAGATCCAGAGTTCCAATCTGGAGACGGTGAGGTTGGCCGGGCAGCGTGTCTGGGCGGGATGAGAGCAGACGGGGCTCGGAGGCCGAAACGGCAAGCCTGGTTCCAGGAGGGGCCCCCATCCCGCTGGTGGGAGGCAGCGAGAGGGAAACTGAACCGTCACTGGGCCCCTCCACTTGATGGAGATAGGGTTTAAAATGGGTCTCAGGTGCACAGAATTGAACTAAACGTAGGCCCGGGTTCTTGGTACGCTCGTCATTGTGAATCCACACCTCACTCGCTTGTTACTGGTATTTTACATTGTTAGGAATTGTGAGTAGCAGAGCAGCAACTTGATCTGTCTTTCCCATAGGCCATGTCCGTGATTGGAGATAGACGGTCCAGGGAGCAGAAAGCCAAACAGGAGCGGTAAGTCTTACCTACCTGCCCCACTCTTTACCCCAGACAGAAAAAAGCCATTTTTAGGCTTTTGTACTTCGTACTGTTCAACTCTATCACCAATTTCTGCAGACCTAAGATTTACAACTTTGCTGTTTTGTTAGTGGAAGGAAAGACCTCCTGGTAACACCTGCCCGCTATAAATATTCCAGGGGATGGGGTGGGATGGGATGTTAGGCAAGGGGGAGTCCTTTTGTATTATCAGTCAGCAGTGTTTATCAAGTCATTTATTTGTAAGGCACAACTGGCAATGATCCTTTCTGGGAGTTGATAGTGGAGGTAGAAAGTGAGGACTAACGTACCTGAATATTTTCAGGGAGAAGGAACTGGCAAAAGTCACCATCAAGAAGGAAGATCTGGAGCTGATAGTGAGTAATGCCTAACTACTCTGTGGGTGGGGAATATGTCTTTTGTTTCCTGAAACAAGTGGAGTCTTCAAGTTTTGCTGGCACCTTATTGACCAGGCGGCTTCGGTAAAATCATTGATCCTTTCCCTGCAGATGACAGAGATGGAGATCTCCCGAGCAGCAGCAGAACGGAGCTTGAGGGAACACATGGGCAACGTGGTGGAAGCTCTTATTGCCCTAACCAACTAATTTGGGTTTTCTCAGATCCATTGGATTAACTTATTTCAATAAAGATGTCTTTTTTTTAAGTTGCAGTTTTATCATTTTGGACCAAGTATAATATATTTTATTTTACTGTGGGCAGTTTACATCTTGGAGTAGAACCCTTAATGAACCTATGTTGAGAGTACCTCATGTTCAGATGTTAGGTAGCAGACCAGGCTCATTCATATGACTAATTCTCAGCAATATTCAAGGTGCACTAATACCCCATGGCATGTATCTCTAGGGTAGCTCACCAATAGCTGAAAGGCCAACACCTATCTAGGAGCCACTGTATACAGATATAAGTCACCAATCCAGTTCATAAGCCACTGTGAGTTACAGTTTAGGTATTGAGGTGGGAACATGGTAACTTCAATAAGAAATTATCAAAGGTTATGTCTTAGAATTAATTTCTGAAAAGATTTTAATTCTGAACCACAGCACTTACACCTTAAGATTCCATTTTCTAACAGAGAGAAAGCAGTTTAAAAGTTGATGAAGTTTGGCCAAGTCACCCTTGCTAAGCTTCTGTCTCCTCAGCTGTAAAACGATACATATCTGATAGATTGTTTTAAGAAGTGACAAGCAGGTGAGTAGCTCTGACTTTCATGTTGACTCTAGGATAATTCTTCGATTGTGTCTCCTGGCACATACAACAGTGACTTACGTACATCTTTGTATTTATTACTTCATAGTAATTATTTGCACTCATATTTTTATCCTAGGACATTTAGGGATTTATGAATGATTCTCCTAGTGGGGCATTTAAAGATTGTGAAAAGACCTTGCCCTTCTCATTTTTAAATGCAATATAGAACTAAGTCTTCCCACTGGTTAAATGTCATTCTTTATAACCCCTAGGGCTCCTAATATTCTGCCATATGCAGGGTGGTTATGTAGTACATATTAAATGAAAAATTTAACTCTGCCAGTGATAGCCAGCATGATGTCACTACATTGCAGTTCAAGAGCACTGTGCCCTCCTTGGTACATGAGCTGGGCAAGCGGGTACTGGTGTGCTGCTTGGATTCCGTGTTTTGTGTGTCCTGTTTTGATCTATATACAGCTATAATTTAGACAGCAATGACAATCACATATTTGCTCACAGAATAAATCTAGGTGCCACTTACAATATAGCTTATCTAGCATCTGTGCTTGTTCCTGAGGTGAAAGGGTATGATTAAAATGTGAAACATCCTTTGCCTGACAATTCCCTGCTGTCTTTTATCCTAGTTAATAGATATTTATCAGCTTGCACATTTTATTTCTGACTAAAAAACCTCTTGGTGTATGATTTTTTTATTTCTTAACGCTTCCACATAAATGGATCAAAAAGTATGTTTGCCTAGAAAAATTTACCCAAAAATGCAAAACAGGTTTTCAATGACTTTAGATTTCCTGTAAGGCAGAAATAATACATTGTCCACTTACGTGCCCATCCACGTTTCTAACCCAAGCTCAGAGCTGGTAAAAGAAACTTGGAACAGTCCCAAGTGAATATGGGAAGCCGGAACAGTAATGACATTCAAGATTTCTCAGAAATAGTCCTAAGTGGGAGCCTCTAATCCTACCTGGACAGTGCTTTTTTTGCAGGCTTCTCAGCATGAGTCCAAACCTCACAAAGCACTTTCAGTGACTGGGTTTGCCCAGTGCCACAGGTATGGCAGTAGGTTCAGCAGGCTGGATACAGGGGCCATGTGAATAGCAGTAAAACAAATGAAGAACCAGATGCTGAGGTTTCCCCTTGTGTCCCACAGCTGCAAGAATAAGTAGTTGAACTCTAAGTAGTTTTCCGCTTTTTGGCAGATGGCCGTTCAAATACATCTCGTACTCCGGCTGCCTTTTGTTTAAAGAACTTGGTATTCTGGGCACTCTCTTGGCCCCATGCTGAGTCAAAGGAGGTGGTGTCTTGATCCACAAGGTGGGTGTATTTGGTACGACCAGAGCGTCCAAAGTTCTTGACCTGTATGGATAGATGATGAGTTATACCACCAGATTTATCATGGTCCAGCCTCAATACGTTACTTTTCTCTCATGTCATTAAGGTTGCCCATACCTGCATGACTTTGGGAAGAATGGTTTTGTTGAAATGATCCTCCAGGGTAGGTGCGCTGAAATCTCTCTTGTATACTTCTTCATCCTCATCCTGTAAAAAAGAGTCTTATCAATCTTGTAGTTTTATTTCTCATGTATCTCATTTTTTAAACCATTTAAAATTATTTTTTTTATTTATTTGGGCAGCATATGGGAGCTTAGTTCCCTAAACAGGGATCAAACCCACACCCCACCCTGCAGTTTAAGTGCAGAGTTGTAACCATTGGACCATCAGGGAAGTCCCTCAAACTACAAATTCATTAAAATTTACAATAAAGGATAAAAAGAAACCAGAGGGCATTGAACCTACTGAACCAAAAGCTTACATCAAGTTGAGGAGATGATACTCCTTTTTTTCCTTTGTGTTGTCTTTTTCCTTCTTAAATGTAGCTATTTCCTAAAGGTTGGCTATATTCTTTTCACTCAATATATTCATTCACTCATATGATTTCAACTTCATACAGGCCTCTCAAATCTCTAATCCTGATTCTTCTACTGCCCAATATATATCTTAGGTATTGTTGGGATTTCAAACTCAAAACTAAAGTGAAAACCAGATCCCTGAAATTTTCCAAATCAGCCTCTTCCTGACTTAACTCCTGTAATAGGACCAAGATTCTCTCTAGATTCTTATTACTTTGGTTATTACAGTTTTTCCATGCCATCAACCTTACACATTTCTTTAGATTAATGTGTTTCCTAAAACACAACCCTCATTATACCTTTGTTGTGCTCAAAAACTTTGAGAGGTTCTTTCTTTTATTAAGTAAGCATAATTCCTCTGTGTACTGCTGCTGCTGCTGTCACTTCAGTCGTATCTGACTCTCTGTGACCCTTAGCTTTATTATTAGATTGTAAGCCTTCTGAGGGCAAGGAGCCATGGCTGTGTTAATTAGTGCTACCCTTCATACACTAAATGCTCAAAAGGTTTACTTAATGAACTGTATAAAACTATACAGAATAGTTTCAAACCAACATATAAATACGACTATAATGTGTATGATACAGACCATAAACATATGTACTGAAAGAATTAAAACAGCACCATCTTAAGGAAAGTTTCACGGAAGAGCTAAATAACAGTTTTGGGATACACTCTTCCCATCAGCTCTTGAAAGGCCCAATTTAAAGGTAGGCCTTTCATGAGACCCAACTTTTCTCCTTGTTAGAGCCTGAAAGTACCTCATTTAATTTCAAAGCCATTTCCACTTCACCCTCCTTGTCCAGATGAGAAGAGTTGATATTTCAGTATGTGCACCAAAAGACTTTCACATGAACCTTTCCTTATGTATCTTAGGAATGCACTGGTTTTCTAAGGAGCTTGATTATTAAAACTGTTGAAATGCTAAAGCAATGATATTTTATGACTTTGAAGCAATCTAAGAAGTAATTAATAATCTCCATTGACTCCTATCTAGAAAGCTACGTGGGCTGGAAAACTACATAATAAGCAAATATTTCCTGCTGACTAGATTGACTGATTTTGGTGGGAGAAGAATACGGAATCCTTATTTAAAAAATTTTTTAAAGTTTTAAAATTTTACTGGTATCTACTTCCCTGGTGGCTCTGACGGTAAAGCGTCTCTCTACAATGTGGGAGACCTGGGTTCGATCCCTGGGTTGGTAAGATCCTCTGGAGAAGGAAATGGCAATCCACTCTAGTACTATTGCCTGGAAAATCCCATGGACAGAGGAGCCTGGTAGGCTACAGTCCATGGGGTTGCAAAGAGTCGGACACGACTGAGCGACTTCACTAAACTAAACAGCAAAAGGCAGGAATTTACCTGCAGTGGAGATACTTAAGGTTTGCTAAACAGCATCTGAAAAAGCTAGATTACTTTTTGATACAAACTTCTTTAATATCAGGAAATAATTTAACATACCAAATGTCACTGGAGTAATAAATGTCACCAATTCTCCCATTTCCTTTCCTGCTATCTATTAAGGAATTATCACTAGTGCTAATCCAAATAATTTGGAAGCAGTCCTTTTCATTTTATACAGGGCTAACAGCTGTTTTGACTTTGGTTTTTATATAAAGAACAAAGATCATGGCATTACAAATAATGGTTAGATAATTAACATCTTTTGGGTCATATTTAGTCACTTTCTGTCCGCTGAGAAGGAAGTGAATTAAACTTAAATCAGCCAAACATGAGTTAATGTAAAGCTCTTTGCAGAGCTTGGTTTTCTCATAAACAAAATCTCTCAGCTATGAACAATTATATCTAAGTGATTTGAGGGACCTAAATAGTCTAGTCTAGTATAGATCACTCTCTCTTTCAGTTCCTCAATTCTGCTGTTACATCATTTCCTCCTGAGAGCTGAGGCCAAAAGGGAACAGTTGCTGCCATTTCTGAAATCCTGTTGCCAATACTTTTCTCCGCTGCTGCTGCTAAGTCACTTCAGTTGTGTCTGACTCTGTGCAACCCTATAGGCGGCAGCCCACCAAGCTCCCCCGTCTCTGGGATTCTCAGGCAAGAACACTGGAGTGGGTTGCCATTTCCTTCTCCAATGCATGAAAGTGAAAAGTGAAAGTGAAGTTGCTCAGTTATGTCCTACTCTTAGCAACCCCATGGACTGCAGCCCACCAGGCTCCTCCGTCCATGGGATTTTCCAGGCCAGAGTACTCGAGTGGGGTGCCATCACCTTCTCTGAATGCTTTCCTCTATTTGGTTTTATAGTCTTCACAGGGAAAAAGCAAATGAGAAAGCTGACCACTGGTAAGTGGAAGTAACATTCCAGGACTAGGAAAATGGGAGGTTATTCCAGTCTCTTTTCACTTCTTACCATGAAGAAGGCACCCCGGTGATAATACTTCTGTAGGAACTTATATTTGCCCTTAACAGCTTTGTTGGTAATGACTTTGCCATTTGCCCGAAGCTCAGCTCGCCTCTCTTCCTCAGTTAGGTTTCTCATTCGTTCAATTTCTGCTTTCTCCTTCTCAAGTCTGTTCAGAGAATGAAAACTATTTATTAGTTTCATTTTAGTTTCATAAAGACCCAGTTATCTGAATATGACACAGTCCCACCTCCTTTCAAGCATTATTTATCTTCATAGATTCTAGTTACTATCTGTTAGGAGTTAAGATCAGAAGTTTAATAAATAAAAAGGTCAGGTAGTCTTCATTACGCTCACAAGACCAGGTACTGCAAACTTCTGAAAGTTGATTCTAGTTTTTTTGAGGTTCAGACATACTACTACTGCTTGATTTTATAACATTACGAATTTCCCTTCCCCGAAGAGCCTTCTTTGTTTTAAAAAAAATCAATTTAATTCTGTATAAGACTTGACTGGTATTTTTTAAATAATGTGCTTACATACCACAAACCAAGGGTCACCATCATTAACTAGACTGCAGCAGTTTTAACCTTTTTTAGGGGTGGAGAGTCATAGGTCCCTTTTCTTCAAAAAAAATAAAAGGCATTCCTAGTTTTTAGGAATGGGTGGTACAGCTCCAAGATGATTTTGGTCTAACTGAGTGTGGTAGAGGAACTGCATAGCAACCTCCAAAATTGTGAGAAATAAATAATTGTTTTAAGTCACTTACTTTTGGGTTGGGTTGTTATGCAACAACAGAAAACTGATTACAGCAAGTAACTAGTTTGTGTCTACTAGGAAACTACTAAAGGGAGTATCAGCTGCACTCTTATCGCGGAGAAACACTGACAAAATGTGTTTCTCTTCCCTGATTCTATTATAATAAGCCACATGCCACGTAGGGGGAACACACCTAGCTCTAGGAACCCTAAAGAAAGCTAGAATGGAACTCACAGTAGGTGCGGAGCCTAAAAGCTACCCTACTAGGAATATGGCCACCCAGTGGTATTAAGCTCTAAGCTCATCCCATTACTCACGCTTCTCTGTCTTCTCTGTCCCTCTTGATTCTCTTTAACTCCCGAACTTTCCAGGCCTCATATTCCTCCTCGTCATTTTCATCATCAGTATTGAGGGCATCCAGGGCAGCCAGAGACCGCTTGTTCTCCTCCAGCTCTTTCTTGGTTTCCTCCTCTACAATCTGGATAGGGAGAACAGTTCAACTGTTGGACTTCCTCATTCCCCCTCAGACAGATGGAAACACACAACTCCTCACACTCAATCCTCACAGGCACGCCCAGCACCTTGAGTGTGTACTTGCGTCTCTCCTCAGCCATGTGTTTGGCCTCCTGCTCCAGCTCCTTCTGTTTCAATGCTTCAGCCTCACGTTCTTGAACTGTCACCCGGTCCTTCCTGCAGCACAGAGGTCCTGTTAATTGCCCAAAGTCCTTAGAGTGGTGCTCCTTGTTCCCTAAATCAAGTCTCATTCAAACCAGACAAAGCCAAATGGTCTCTGGCTCTATTATTTGCAAAGAGCTAAAAGTGGGAATCATTTCCGGTCTTTAGAACATCAAAATTCCATCATCTTTGAACTGCCTGAATTATCAAGAAACCTGCTGGACTGTAGGATTTCTAGTCATTAGGAAAGGAATAGGAATTTGCTCTTAAGTTTGATTTTGTATTTAAAATAATATAAGACCTTGGCAGGTGTGTTTTCTTTAAGTGGGAAAGGAGATGTGAAAACTAACTCAGACTGCCACCAAGATGCGTGTGTGCGTGCTCTGTCGCTTCACTTGTGTCTGACTCCTTGCGACCCCATGGACTGTAACCTGCCAGGCGCCTCTGTCCATGGGATTCTTCAGCAAGGATACTGGAGTGGGTCGCCATGCCCTCCTCCAGGGGATCTTCCCAACCCAGGGATTGAACCCATGGTTCCTGCAATGGCAGGTGGGTTCTTCACCCGCTGAGCCACTTGGGAAGCCCAATACCAAGATATTCCTCAGCAAACACTCTGCTGAGCTGGGGCACTGGACAGAAGACTTTTACTTAGTGCCTACATTTCAGAAGAGCATGACTGAGAAAAGAGGCTTCCGTCTTCAGACCCAGAAAGCAGTAATTATGTGGATTCAGGCCTGGTATGTGACATACTTACTTCCGAATGAAGACGGGCTTAAGGCGAGGCTCCATCTCATCCTCACTGTCTGTGTACTCCTCATACTCAGACTCTGATTCGGACTCCTCCCCAGAACGTCCCTCGTCTTCCACCTCCATGACCTCCAGCTCTTCATTTTTTCTCTCCTGTGCTCTTTGGCGCATCATGCCACGACGCCGTTCTATTTCCTATCAAGTTACATGTCCAAGCCAGTCAGCCAAACGGCCTGTGCACTGCAGTGGCTTTTTATTCTTACCTCATCAAGCTCAACAAATTCTGGTTGAGTATATGCAACTTAGTACCACTCTATTTCAATCCTATCCAAAACAAGTAGGGAGCACTGGATCAGACTTCTGCCAAAAGCAGATATCTTGTGCTTCTAAGGCCTCAACAAAGGAGCACCGGCCCTAATTTCTTCTTCCACCCAGAAAGAACTTCCCACTTTCCTTAATCATACCTCTTCATCAATCTCTTCTTCCTCTTCCTCACTGCTATCTTCTCGTTCCATGCGCCAAGGATCTCCTTCTACTTCGGAGTCACTTTCTCCAACCACTTCAGGTTCCACTATTTTCCGATGTCGAGCCAATCTGAAAGACAGTGTCTGACTGTAATAGCAACCTCACAAAAAAGACATTTCCTTAGTCACAGAGCACCAGGACATTATGTTTCCTTTTACTAGTACTGAAGCCTTGAGATGAGGAAACTGAGGTGCAGATTAAAGAAACTAACTCAAAGTGTCAGAAGAAATAGTCAAATTGGACCTAAAACATTACATGTATGCTGAGGCACGCTGGGGCACTGTACCAAGCTTAGATGGGTGCACTGGGATATACTGTAAAGCTCAAAGTAGTTGAGTTTTAACAGCAGATCACATTATGTTTCCTTTCAATGGTATCGTGACTTTATAAACCTTTTTTTGGGCTGCTGTGATAAAAAGCAAGTTCTGCATGAAAGTCAATACAGAACAGGAAATGAGTGACTGTGCCAAGGTGACTCCAAGGTTTGAGAAGCTGTTAGTGCCCAAGAGGCACACAAACCCCAAAGGTAAGTAATTGTGGTTATGCAAACATGAAATAAAAATGGTTTTTCTTTTATAGGTATTAAAGTTTTTAAGTTCCTAAGTTGCTAGGACATAAATATTTATGAAATCATTTGGCTCTAACTACTTAATAAAGAGAATTGTCTGGGCCCAGAGGCTCTGTGAAAGAACTCCTGAGAACATGAACTGTGAAAGTTGGGAACCTCTGGCTACTCTGTAAGGTAATGTCTCAGTCAATACAAAATACACAAAATCCTTCGCTGGAAGGAGTCCCTTTCTGACATGAGACCACTCATCAGTCCTTTTCTCCTATTTTATCAGTATCATTTCTCCTCATTGGCTTTTAGAATAACTACCTGGAAAAGATCAATTTCTCAAATTTTAGAAAACATCTCTGTGCGAAAAAGACCCCACAACAAACCAACCAGCGATCTGTGCTTTCAATCCCCTTGAGTCATTTTCCAAACCCCACTCTGCTTTAGTTTCCTGGCTTGTAAAAATGGGGATAATCATAGCCTCATAAAGTCATTATATGGATTACAACAATTAGTTAAAGTAATATACCAGGAACAGTGCCTGGTGCACAGGAAGTGCGACTCAAGTATTAGCAGTTATTGCTGGGTTCACGCCCAGGATAACATAACCCTTGTCATTACCTCTCCTCCACATCTTCACTAATACGGTTCTGCAAACGCCGCAGCCGAGGGTCACTAGATGAATCCTCCTCCTGTTCCTCGGGCTCTGCTTCTTGTTCTTTGGCTTTCTTAATGAACTGAAACTCTTCATCCTCCTCATCTGAGGACTCCATAGGGGCATAGTCTGGCCTCTTTCCTGACACATAACGTTTTACCTTCACTTTTTCCATCGAAATTTCACCTGGGTAAGAAACAGAACTTACATTTCAGTAACCTCTTTCCCAATGTCCTTCAACCCTTGGCCTTTCCAGGTAAAAAAGCCCTGTATTCCTGGCAAACCAGGTCCAAGCCGGAGAAGGAGCCCTGACCCAACCATCTATTCAACTACATCTTTTTCCTACAAAGGCCAAGTCATGAGAAGGCATTCCTGTGAACACCAAAACTAATGATAATGAAGTTTAGCTTGGGTACAATGAGTGGAGGAAGGGTGGGCAGTGAAACAATACAAAGTCCCTCCTAATAGGGAGACTACTTCCACCTTAACTATATGCTTAAGTGAATTATTTGTAACAGTGCCCAGCACACAGTAAGGGTGACCTAAGTGGGAATATAAAATTAAAAGAGTGTTCATTCTTTTAGTTCCTCAAGATATTTCTCTGGCAGTCTTTATATAATCTATTACCACATAACTCCATCTTCTAATCTTTCTTTCTACCTTTTCTTTTAGCTTATGTGCTACCAAACCTGCAAGAGTAGATTACCTGTCTTTTACAACAGTTCCAATGAACAGAAAAACAGTGAAAACTAAGTAAAACCTTTTCTAAGATGAATACAACCTGGATAACCAAGCTGGACAGTTCAAGGGAAAACTTTAGGTGGACTTCATTTACAAACATAGATACAGGCAACATAAAAACTAACCAAGAAGCCCCTCTAAGCTATAGGGACATAATTAAAATTTAGCCCAGGACTACAAGGATGGCTTAACCTTAGAAAATTAACAGGGGGAAAAGTAATGTACTTTTTAAAGTTTATATAATTACAGTCACACAATCTTAACAACAGATCCAGCAAACATTATATTTAATGATAAAATATTAGAAGCACTCCTTTAAAAAACAGTAGGCATCGTTAGGTTGTCCCTATCATACCTTCTGATCAACACTGTATTATGGTTTCAGGGCAATAAGAAAAGAAAGAGATAAAAGGTAAGAATTAAAAAGAAAGAAACTGGCACAATTTGCAACCAATATGATTACTTATGTAGAAAATACAAGATAACCAGAGAAGCTTAAAAAATTCAAGTAGAAAGGTGTATAAATGCTAGATAAAAATAAATGTGCCTGTACATTGGCTACCTATAATTAGAAAATACAGAAAATTCTATTTACAATAGCAACTAATCTATAAGATACTAAGGAATAAATTCAACAAGTGATGTGTGAGGCTATAGGAGGAAAAATATAAAATATAATTGTTTTAAAGATATAAAAGATCAAAATAAATGAAGAAATGTATCATGTTCAAAGATGAGAAGAGGGCAACTGTGCCCGAGTAAATCAATAAATGAGAGTCCGTTGGACTGCAAGGAGATCCAACCAGTCCATTCTGAAGGAGATCAGCCCTGGGATTTCTTTGGAAGGAATGATGCTAAAGCTGAAGCTCCAGTACTTTGGCCACCTCATGCGAAGAGTTGACTCATTGGAAGACTCTGGTGCTGGGAGGGATTGGGGGCAGGAGGAGAAGGGGACGACAGAGGATGAGATGGCTGGATGTCATCATGGACTTGATGGACGTGAGTCTGAGTGAACGCCAGGAGATGGTGATGGACAGGGAAGCCTGGCGTGCTGTGATTCATGGGGTCGCAAATAGTCGGACACGACTGAGTGACTGAACTGACCTGTGCTCTTTAATTTTAATGTAATTTCATTAAAAGCTGTTCCCAGGCTGATTCTAAAATCATATGGAAGAACAGGAGGTCAAAAAGAGCCAAGACAATTCTGAAGAACAAGGTGAGGTAAAAGACCTTAACAGACACCTTGCCAAAGAAGATATACAGATGGCAAATAAGTATGTGAAAAGATGGTACACATTTTGTGTCTTCGTGCATGCTCTGTGGCTTAGTCGTGTCCGACTCTGCGACCCCATGGACTGTAGCCCGCCAGGCTCCTCTGTCCATGGGGATTCTCCAGGCAAGAATACTGGAGTGAGTTGCCATTTCCTCCTCCAGGGCCTCTTCCTCACCAAGGGATCAAACCTTTGTTTTCTTCATTGGCAGTATTTCTTTTAAACCACTGAGCCACCTGGGAAGCCCTTATATGTCTTCAGGGAATGCAAATTAAAAAAAAAAAAATACAATGAGATGTTGCTACACACAGAATGGCCAAAATCTAGAGCTCTGACAATACCAAATGCTGGTAAGAATGTGGAGCAACAGGAACTCTGATTTATTGTTGGTGGGAGTGCAAAATGGCACAACCACTTTGGAAGATAGTTTGGTGGTTTCATACAAAACTAAGCATACTCTTACCATATGATCTCATTTCTGCTCTTTGGTATTTATACAAAGGAGCAAAACACAAAAACCCGCAGATGGATATCTATTGTAGCTTTGTTCATAACTGCCAAAACTTTTAAGCAACCAAGCTGTCCTTCACGAGGTGAGTGGATAAGTAAACTATGGTACATCAAGATGATGGAATATTACTCAGCAACAACAAAACAAAAAGAGCTATCAAGCCATGAAAATACATGCAGGAAACTTAAAATGCATATTACTAAGTGAAAATACTGTGTGATACCATAATGATGGATATATATCCCTATACATTTGTCCAAATCTATAGACTGTACATCAGAGTGAACCTTAATGCAAACTACCGACTGAATGATAAATGATGTGTCAATGTAGATTCACACTACTCTAGTAGAAATTTTTACACAAGTGCACTAAAGAGACATATTTAAGAACTATTTGTAAAAGGGAAAAAAGTAACAAAATGACAACTAAATGTCCCTTAACAGGGATCAAACTGTGGTTTAATTATACAATGGAACTTATAAGCAGGTAAAGGGGCTTCCCTGGTGGCTCAGAGGTTAAGAATCTACCTGCCAATGAAGGAGACACCAGTTCTATCCCTGGGTAGGGAAGATCCCCTGGAGAAGGAAATGGCAACCCACTCCAGTAATCTTGCCTGGGAAATCCCAAGGACAGAGGAACCTGGTGGGTTACAGTCCCATGGAGTCCCAGAGTCAGACAGGACTTAGCGACTAAACAAGCAGTTAAAGTGAATGAATAAGATCTTCAGGTATCCAAAGGACACTTCTCCAAAGTCATGCTGACTTAAGGAAAAAACAACAACAAAAGGCAGAATGCACAAAGATAGATACTGTATATTTAAAAGATAAAAAGAACTGACATTACTTTCCAAATACTTTACTGAAAAAACTCGGACTTTCAGTCTGACTCCCCAAACAAGTACAGTTTTCCTTCATCCATTTGCACTCATTAGAATCCTACCCATCCTTTAAAGATCAAGTTAAATATTCCAATCTGAAGAGATTATTCCTTCTCTGTCCTCCCAAAGCATTTCGTTTATATCACCTATGTGACAGGTTTTATAGGTGGGAAAGACCATAAACTTGTTCAGAATGTGCCTCCTTTTGCATGTCTCACATCTACAGACTATGAGTTCCTTACACCACTGTTTTACACCATTTTGTATTCAATTTAACAAATACAGTCACTGCGATGGCTGAAAGGGATAAAAAGTTTTAAGATAGAGTTCTTGCCTCAAATAGGTTATTGATTTACGATGTAGTAGACGGAGGTGGACACGTAATTACAATGATACGAGTTATAAAAACACCATAAACAGACAATGGACAACAAAATGTATGCTACACAACGCCATGCAAATAGCAGGCATCCACTATATTAGCTTAACTTATTGGTGGAGGAGAGAGCACACAGGTTCTGCTAAGGAGATGAGTAGCAACGCGATCGGATCCGAGTTTGACGGGGAAAGTCGAAGAAATAGGGGCAGGGTCTTAAGGATCGCTGGGGATAAGGTGGTGGACCCGGGGTAAGTTTGGAATATCCTGACGAAAGAGATAAGATCCGACTGGAAAACCGCTTAACACAGTACCTTTCTCATTGCGAACCGGGACGGCCCCAGCCGTTGACTGAATGGGCGGTTGTTTCATGAGTGAGCTTGGGACCGACATGTTGACGACAGCGGCGGTGACTCCCGAAACTCGACTGATTTCAAAGTGAACAGCTACAACGTCAACGAGCAGATAAAACCCTCTCCTCCTAGGACCACTGGAAACTGCTGCGCGACTGATAGAAACACCACCTTCGACTGAGCTAGAAAAACCGGAAGTATACGACCAGAGGATTGTGGGATTGTGGAGGACTTCTAGGCGCCTACGACTAGAAGGTGGAGTCTGTTACTGCGCATGTCCATAGGCTGCCCCGGCGTTCTCAGTCTCGCAGTGTTTGTACGCGTCTTCCCTGCGGGAAGTTGGTTCCACTGGGATTTGCTGTTAAGGCCCTGCGACGAGGGAAGTCTCAAGTAAAGGTTTTGTTCGTTAGGTTGGTCTAAACCCTACTATTACAGGGTAGTGATGATTAATGAAACTCAGGAGATAATGAACTGCAGTTTGTAAAGATTGTCAAATTTGAAAGCTCAGAGTTTAATCGGAATAGAAATCCCGTTAACAGCACTTGATTAGCTCAGTTGATGAGGCTGAGCGGATTGTGGTGAGGTATTTTTTGGTCACTTGAGGGCAAGTGGTGGTAATTTAGGCCAGTGGCAAGAAAAAAAAAAAAATCTTCCAAGCAGCTTAGAATAGTGTCTGAAATCCGAACACTATTAAGCGTTCCAGTTCTGTCCATTTCTGGAGACTGCCTATTATAACATATTCCTGGCTGGAATGTTTGTATATGAGTCCGTAAGTAATTATTAAGCACTGGTGTTTACATCACTTAGATCTCTCTAAGGAGAATGGAATATTGTTAAAAGGCTCGTGTCCTCCAGGAACTTGAATTTTATTTAGTAAGTCTTAATGGGAGGCCCGGAGAAGGCAATGGCACCCCACACCAGTACTGTTTGCCTGGAAAATCCCATGGATGGAGAAGCCTGGTAGGCTGCAGTCCATGGGGTCGCACAGAGTCGGACACGACTGTAGTGACTTAGCAACAGCAGCGGCAATGGGAGGCCTGGCGTGCTGCAATTCATGGGGTCGCAAACAGTCGGACACGACTGAGCGACTGAACTGAACCGAAAGGGTTTATAATAGAATAGGAACAAATAGCCCCAATTTTCTAGGTGGATCGTGTTTAAAAACAAAAACAAAAAACAGGCTAGTTGGTAGAACACTGTAGAAAAGATTTTATAACTGCTGTGTACGGAGAGAAGGGACAGCGTGAGCAAAGTCTTGAAGTCCAGAAATATGGCATATATCAGGCGCTGTGAAAAGTGATTTTATCAGTAATTTTTGAGTCCAGGAGTGAAAAATTGCTGAAGGGAACTTTCCTGAAGGTACTGTTAGTAGCGTTACTTCTCAAGTGGTTTCACCTGTTCTACAATTGGGTCTCAGCTGGGAGAAGAAATAAAATTGGGCAAGTCTCAATCAAAGAACAGTGCAGGACACAAGTTTTGAGCTACCAAGGACTGTAAAAATAGAGTTGATAGAAATTTGTATTGTAAATTTATCAGCTCCAAAACTATGCTATCCCGAGGGAGTAAATCTGACGGGAAGGCAATTCTTTCTGCTCTTGGCAACCCAGAAAA
Organism: Capricornis sumatraensis; assembly: GCF_032405125.1. Classification (NCBI taxonomy): domain Eukaryota; kingdom Metazoa; phylum Chordata; class Mammalia; order Artiodactyla; family Bovidae; genus Capricornis; species Capricornis sumatraensis. The sequence continues at coordinate 62,512,536 of NC_091087.1, forward strand.
TAGAAAACAACGACAACAAAACAACTTCTTAATATGGCAATGACTATAAGAAATACATTGTCCTAAAATCTTATTTATGATGATTTGTGATACAAAAGTTATTTAAAACTGTCCTCCTGTCCTTGGATTTTTTAAGGCCATCACTAGAATCTTAGTTAACTGGTGGGTGAAGTTTAAACCACCTTATCAGCTCTTGGGAGGGGGGGCGGGGAATCAAAATACTTTCCTTCCTAGGAGAATACGACAGCCATAGGGCATAATTTTCTGGTGTCGGGGCGGGGGGGAAATCATAAGGAACCATCGGGTCGAGGTAAAGCCTGCAGGTTGATTTCATTTCTTCTCTAGTTCATCTGGCAACTAAATGCCCCTAAATCTTTTCCAGGCTCACATTGCTAGGCGAGGTGGTTTTTCTTTAGGAGAAGCGCAAGTGTTTTTCAAAGTAAGATACAAGCATCAGCAGCGTCAAAAACCACCGGGATCCAAGGTAAAAATGGCGATTCGGTCCCTTCGCTTCCCTAAAGAATTTGAGTTTGGGGTGAGGCTGGCAAGCTTGCTACCTAGGCGAGAATGTAACGCCCCGTGCCCCTTCCCCCTCCCGTCGGCTGGGATCGGCGCCCGCCTTCGCTGGCGGAGCCGGAGCCTCCCGGGCGCAGGGCTCCTCCTCGCCCCTCCCATCTCCACTCTTCCCCGCCTCTCGCCGCAGTCTTGGCGGGAAGACGCCAGCGGCCGCGCTGCGGAAAGATGTCTGGGTCCCGCGAGGAGGCTGAGCAGAAGGGGGGCTCCAGACAGCGACTTCAGGTGAATGTGAGAAACGGCTTGTCCCTTTCGGGTGTGTTGCTCCCTCATTCTTCGTGAGGGATATGCCTGGCATAGGCCGGGGAGGACTTGCCAACCGGCACCGCCTCGCTGCAAAACTATTTCCTGCTCTTTGGGGCATCTCTCAGTGTAACGGGTTTTGGGTTTTTCCGGGTGTTGCTTCAAAAGATAAGCGGGGATGCCTGTCCTGGTTTTCCTCTATGGAAACTGGGCCCTTAGCCCCAAGGAAGATGCCTGTCAGTAACCCCAGAAATAGTGTCAGGCTGGGATCAGGAAGTCTGTGTTTGTTTTTGCGGTCATTTTGGTCAGTTTCCCACTCTTTGGAACAATTCCAGTTACTCAGTTTCCTCAATAACAAATTGTAGTCGTTTTTATTATTGGTCTGGCAGACTCATGGGTCAGTGCCCAGTATAATAATTAATGTAATGAATTAGGTATCTAGATTTTGGAGGGAAAAAAGTTTCCTTACAGGCTGTCAGCTGGGATTTATGTTGTTATTACGAAATAGGAATTAGATTTATTTACGCAGATCTGTGGGACTTCACAGGTGGTGCTAGTGCTAAAGAACCTGCCTGAGAATGCGGGAGACAGAAGTGGGTTCAATCCCTGGGTTGGGAAGATAACCCTGGAGGAGGGCATGGCAACCCACTCCAGTGGTCTTGCCTGGAGAAACCCATGGACTGAGGAACCCAGTGGGCTGTAGTCTGTGGGGTTGTAAAGAGTAAGAAAAGGCTAAGGACCTGGAATTTTGATACTCTTTTCCTTTATTGACCTGAATAGGTGAATGAATATAAGGAAAACCAAAACATCGATGATATATCTCTGAGACCGGTACAGACTACAGTTTTAGGAAAAACAGCTAAGGTGTATCTTGTCCCCTTTACACTCAGTAACTACAATACAGGCCAACTTAAGTGCCCCAAATCTCTATTAGATAAGAATTCTAACAATGAAGTGACGTGTAAGAAATCTAAGAAAGCTGAAATAAAGAAAACTTGCAGAAGGATTTTAACTCCAAAGATGGAAGCCACATCTTCCAAGGAAGAATCCACTCTGCAAAAATCATACTTGGATGTTCATGCTGAAAGCAAGTGGCAGTACAAGAGCCCTTCAGATACAGTGGTTCTCAGTCCTGATACAGAAAGCAGCCAGGAAGGAGACAGCGATGAAGACAGCACACCAGGCCTGGTAAGGATCTAATTACTAGCTTATTCAAATTTTCATGTTTAAAAATTTGGAGTTTTGTTAAGCTACGGTTATCAAGGGCCTCTTTAGCTTAAATTATTTTATTATCTAATTTATATTTAAGTGAAATTTTATTTTTTAAATGTACAACAGATAATTTCCTTGGTTTTATTTGTCTGTTTTTTTCTTTTTTGGTGGGGGCTCTTGGTTTTGATTTATGAAGGAGAGGATTGACTTTGCTTCTCTTTCTTTCTCAGTTTGCTGCTCTTATTTTTGAGCTTACTCCTACTTAATGGTGTCTTGCTTGCCTTTACATGTTTATGCATAGTATACCAGAAGAAGTTGACTTGTAAAGGACATATAGTACTTGAGTAACTCTTGATGTTAAGGTGGGAAAATCACCATTAATTTACTGCTTTGATGTGCTGAATAATTCCCTTAATTACTTAAAGGAGACAAATGGTAGAGTAGAGAAAATACATGAAAAACACTAATTCTGTTTGAAATGATAGTTCGAGTCAGCTTAAGGAATTAAACATCTAATTCTTTTGGCTCTTACTGCCTACCAGGAATGTTGTACCTCATTTAAAGTGACAAGTTTTATGACCCTGTCACATGGTAAGAAGTAGATGGAACTGGAACAGAAAATGATGGTAGGGAAAGGGAGATAGGATAATTGAGGCAGTGTTGTAATGAACTAGGACCTGTGGTGGGACAGTGTGGGCTAAGTCAGAAATGCATTGGACTGGGGGTTGGAAGCCTAGGTTTTAGGCATGGCCACTCCTAAGAAACCTTGTACCTTTAAGCAAGTCACTTCTGTGATGAGGGAATTAGATAAGATTGATAGGTCTCTAACTTTAGCCTGTATTAGAATTACCTGGGGGGCTTGTTAAAACCCTATTGCAGGGCTTCACCACCTGTTTCTGATTCAGAAGTTTTGAGTGACTGTTGAATTTGAATGTCTAAAATAGCTTCCTAGAGACTGGTCCAGGACTGTACTTTGAGAGCCAGTGGACTGGATTGTCTGTTTTGTCTCTTAGACTCTAAGATTCTGAGTATTTGAGGCTTAATATAAAGCAGATTTTGTTTTGATGTAAAATAAATAGGGCTTCTCCCTACGGCTCAGCGGTAGAGAATCTGCCTGCCAATGCAGGACACTCGGGTTCAATACCTGGGTCGGGAAGATCCCCTGGAGAAGGAAATGGCAATCCACTTCAGTATTCTTGCCTGGAAAAATCCCTTGGACAGAGAAGCCTGGCGGGCCACAGTTCATGGGGTCTCGAAAGAGTCAGACACGGTTTAGCAACTAAACAACAGCAACAAACAGGGTCAGAAATTAGAACATGAGATAGTGAATACTGGGGATAGTCAAACAGAGTCATAAGTGCTCAGCATATTTTCTTATGACAAGCTGAAAGATCTCACATCTTTTTTAGAACATTTCATTCTCTTTTTCTCTTCCCTTTCATTAATTGTCATTTGGGGGTAAAAAATTATGGTACCATGCTTTAGGAACAGTGTTTAGTTTATAAGCTTATTTCTTTCTAAATGAAGGATGGCTTTTGTCACATCAAAGACATATAATGACGTATAATGTCCCTCAGTTTATTTTGTTGTTAAGTCAGTAGGTTGTGTCTGACCCTTTGTGACCCCATGTGACCCCTGTCAGCCTCTTCTGTCCATGGGATTTCCCAGGCAAGAATTACTGGGGTGGGTTGCCATTTCCTTTTCCAGGGGATCTTCCTGACCCAGGGATTGAACCCAAGTCTTCTGCTTTGGCAGTGGATTCTTTACCACTTAGCCACCTGGGAAGCCCTCAGTTTGGGTTTATCTGCTATTTTCTCATGATCAGATTAAGATTTTGCATTTTGGGGAAGGATACCACAGAAGAGAAGGTGCCCTCTTCAGTGTTTCATATCAGAGTGTACATGATGTTGTTGATATTTTACTGGTGATGTTGACCTTCATCATTTAGCTACGGTGGTGTCTGCCAGGATTTTCCCGTGTAAACTTAGTATTTTTCCCTTGGTAATTACTGAATGCTTTGAGGAAGATACTTTGAGACTATGTAAATATCTGGTTTCTGTCATCAAGCATATATTTATTTATTAAGACAATTCACATAACATATACTAAAGTGTATAATTCAGTGTTTTTTGTATATATACATGAAGCTGTGTAGCCATCATCACTATCCATTTTCATAAATTTTTATCACTCCAAAAAGAAACTGTATACCTGTCAGTAGTGACTATAAACCCTTACCCCTCTCTCTCAGCCTTGGAAAACCACTTATCTACTTTCTATCTCTATATATTTGCCTATTCTGGACATTTCATATAAGTAGAATTATACAGTATATGGCTTTTTCGGTCTGGCTTCTTTCATTTAGCATGTTTTCAGGGTTCATTCATGTAGCATGTATCAGTACTTCATTTCCTTTCATGGCTAAATACTATTCCATTGGATGGATATACCACATTTTGTTTATGCATTCATCAGTTGATGGACATTTGAGTTGTTTTCACTTTTTTTTTTTGCTGTTAAAAATAATGCTGCCATGAGCATTTACTTGTGAGATTTTATGTGATGTTTTCCATTCTCTTGGGTACATACACACACCTTGGAGCGAAATAGCGTAACTGTGTTTAGCTTTTTGAGTCATTGTCAAATTGTTTTCCAAAGTGACTGCCCCATTTTTACATAACCAATAGCAATGTATATAAAAAAAAAAATCCAATCTCTGTATACCTTCAGCAATACTTATGTCTTTTGTAACATTTAAAAATTTTAATTGAAGTAAAATGCACAATGTAGAATTTACCTCTTTGCCATTTTTAAGTGTACAGTTCAGTAGTGTTATGTAAATGTACATAGTTGTAAAACCAGAACTCTTTTCATCTTGCAGAACTGAAACTATACTCATAAGGGTTTCCCAGGTGCCACTAGTGGTGAAGAACCTGCCTGCCAGTGCAGGAGACGTAAGAAACGCAGGTTTGATCCCTGGGTTGGGAAGATGCCCTGGAGAAGAGCGTGACAACCCATTCCAGTACTCTTGCCTGGGGAATCCCCAGGGACAGAGGAGCCTGGTGGGCTACAGTCCATAATGTCGCAGAGAGTCGGACATGACTGAAGTGACTTAGCACACGTGCCCATACCCATTAAAAGACTCCTCATTCCCCACCTCTTCAGCCCCTAACCAGTCTTCTTTCTGTCTCTATGGATTTGACTACTACCATATATAAGTGGAATCATACAGTGTTTGTCTTTTTGTGACCGTTAATTTCACTTAACGTAATGTCCTTAACTATTTTGGTTATAGCCTTACTTGTGGATGTGAAGTGGTAGCTCATTGTGGTTTTGATTTGCATTTTTCTAATGACTAACGATGTTGAACATCTTTACATGTGCATACTTGCAATTTGTACTTTGGAAAAATGTCTATTTAAGTCCTTTGTCGATTTAAAAAATTAGGTCATGCGCATTTGAGTCAGTTCTAAAGAGGTGGATGAACCTAGAACCTGTTATAGAGTGAAGTAAGTCAGAAATACAAATATTGTATACTGATGCCTATATATGGAATCTAGCAAGATGGCACTGATGAATTTATTTTCAGGGTGCCAATGGAGGAACAGAAAAAACAGACCTATGGATGTTGGGGGAGGGGAGGAGGGGGAAGGTGAGATGTATGGAAAGAGCTACATGGAAATTTACAATACCATACGTAAAAAAGATAGCCAATGGGACTTTGCTCTGTGACTCAGGGAAGGCAGATGGACTCTGTGACAGGCTGAAGGGTGGGATGGGAGGGAGGTGGGAGGGAGGTTCAAGAGGGAGGGAACGTGGATGCACCTATGGCTGATTATTGTTGATGTATGGCAGGAAACCACAAAATTCTGTAAAGCAATTATTCTTCAGTTAAAAAATTAAAAAAGAATTAAGTTGTCCTTTTTTTTTTTTGTCTTTTTATTGTTGAATTGTAAGAGTTCTTTATATATTCTGGACACTGGATCTTTACTAGGTATATTATTTGCAAATATTTTCTCCCATTCTGGGACTTTGTTTTCCCTTTCTTGACAGTGTCCTTTGTACAAATGCTTTGAATTTTAATTTAAATTTTTAAAAATTTATTTTTATTTTTGGCTGCTCTATGCGTTTTTGGTCTTCGTTGCTCTGCGTGGGCTTTCTCTGGTTTTGGCAGATGGGGACTACTCTTGGTTGTGTGTGGGCTTATTGTGGTTTCTCTTGTGGGGCATCGGCTCTAGGCACACAGGCTTCTGTAGTTGTGTTGCATGGATCTGGTTGCTCCATGGCATGGGGGATCCTCTTGAACTAGGGATCGAACCCATGTCCCCTGTACTGGCAGACAGACTCCCAACCCCTGGACCACCAGGGAAGTCCTTAAACTTAATTGTTAGAAATGTTATCAGTAGTTTTAATCTGAGTCCAGTTTATTTTTTCTTTTGTTGCTGATGCTTTGATGTCATATCTAAGAAACCACTGCCAAATCCAGGTTGATGGAGATTTACACATATATTTTCTTCTGAGAGTTTTGTAGTTCTGGCTTTTAAATTTAAGTCTTTGATCCATTTTGAGTTAATTTTTATATATGACATGAGATAGGGATCCAAACTCATACTTTTGCATGTGGATATACATTTGTCCTAGAGCAATTTGTTGTCAAAACTCTTCTTTCCCATTGAATGGTCTGGACTTCCTTAATGAAAATAAATTCACCATAGGTGTATAGATTTATTTCTAGACTCAGATTTATTCAGTTGATCTATCTGCCTATCCGAATGCCAGTACCACACTCTTTTAAATACTGTTAATGTTCTTTAGTTGCTAAGTCGTGTCCGACTCTTTGCGACCCCATGAACTGCAGCACACCAGGCTTTTCTGTCCAACACTTTCTCCCAGAGTTTGCTCAGACTCATGTCCATTGAGTCAGTGATGCCATCCAACTTCTCATCCTCTGTCACCCCCTTCTCCTCTTACCCTCAATCTTTCCCAGCATCAGGGTCTTTTCCAATGAGTCAGTTCTTTGCATCAGGTGGCCAAAGTACTGTAGCTTTGTACTAAGTTTTGAAATCAGGAAGTGTGAGTCTTGTAACTTGATTCTTTTCAAGATGGTTTGGCTATTATGGGTTCCTTTCATTTACGTATGAATTTTAGGATCAGCTTATCCATATCTGCAAAAATGACATTTAAAATTTTGACAGAGATTGTACTGAATCTATAGATCAGTTTGGGGAATATTGCCATTTAAAAAATATTAAGTATTTCAGTGTATGAACTGTCTTTCAACTTATTTAGATTTTCTTTAATTTCTTTCAGTGTTTTATAATTTTCTGTGTACAGGTCTTTCACTTTGGTTAAATTTGTGTCAAAGTATATTCTTTTTAAAAAATGTTTTATATATATTTGTGGCTGCACTGGGACTTTGTTGGCTGTGTATAGTTGTGGTGTATGGGCTTCCCATTGCAGTGGCTTCCTTTGTTGTATCTTGAGGGCTTAGTTGCCCTGCAGCCTGTGGGATCTTCCTGGATGAGGGGTGGAACCCACATCCGTTTGGCAGACAGACACCCAATCACTGGACCACCAGGGAAGTCCCCAAAATATATTATTCTTTTTGATACTATTATGGTATTTTTTTCTTAATTTCATTTTCTGATTGTTCATTGCTAATGTACAGAAACACAACTTATTTTTGTATATTGATCTTGTATCTTACAACTTTGCTGAGATTATTTACTCTCATTTTTTTTGTGTGTGGATTCTTTAAGATTTTCTACATATAAGATCATGTCATTGGCAGTAAAGATTGTTATATTTCTTTCTTTCCAATCTGGATGTCTTTTTATTTCCTTTTTTGCCTAATTGCCCTGGCTAGAACTTCCAGTACAATGTTGAATAGAAGTGGTGAGAGCAGACGTATTTATCTTGTTCCTGAGTTTAGGGGAAAAGCTTTCAGTCTTTCACTGTTAAGTATGATGGTAGCTGAGAAATGTATATTTCTTAAGATTTTTATTTCAAAGTGCTTAACAGATTCATAGGAATTTGCAAAAATAGTACAGAGTGGTCTCATTTACCCTTCACCCAGTTTTTCCCCAATGAGTACGTCTTATTTTATTTTTTATCAGTTAATTAACTTTTTTGGCTGTGCTGCACAGCTTGTCTCATCTTAGTTCCCTGGCCATGAATTGAACCAGTGCAGTGACAGTGCAGAGTCCTAACCACTAGGCAACCAGGAAATTTCCCCCAGTGAGTACATCCTAAATAACTACATTGCAGTATCAAAACCAGGAAATTCATATTGGTACTAGGTGTGTGTCCCATTCTATATCATTTTATCACATGTGTAGATCCATGTAACTACCAGCACAATTGTGATACAGAACTGTTCCATCTCTGCAAAGATCTCCTTTAGACTACCCCATTATAATTAAGCCCATGGCCCTCCTTCCCACAAACCTTAACCCCTGGCAACCACTGATTTGTTTTCCATCTCTACACTTTTATCATTTGGATAACGTTATATATGTGTTCATACAGCTGGTAAATTTTTGGCATCAGCACATTTTTAATTCAAGTTATTTTTCTTCTTTCGTTTTTTAAAGGTAGCATTTTCCCTCTTATTTTATATAGGCAGTAACTGCTCAAGTGTCTCTGAAGATAAAACATTAATGGGATTGAAAACATTTCTGTTTCCTATAATATATTTACTTTGATATTCTTTGCTTGGTCTTTGATGTTGCAAGTTCTGGAGGGACAGATAATGGGTGAGAATAGTTGGAATGATGCATACCTCGGAAAAAGTCTGATTTTTCTTAATAAATTTTCTTATTTTTTCCTCTGGTAATTAGAATCATTTAAATTTTGTTCCTTTGATCTCCAAATGCAGCATTTTAAGGTAGATTCTTAGGAAGTCCCTGATGATGATGGTGGTAATGTTTTCCTCTGAAAGGCATTGTTCAAGGCAATGACAAAATAACCATTCACCTTTGCTGTCACTATTATCTGTGTGAGAAAAATCTTCATTTCGGTTAAATTGATACATATACATACCTGTTTAAGTCATAGTAAGTCATAATTCTGTATGTGTGTATATATATTTGTTGTTGTTCAATTGTTCATGTCCGACTCTTTGCAACCCCATGAACTGCAGCATGCTAGGATTCTCTGTCCTTAACTGTCTCCTGAAGTTTGCTCAGACTCATGTCCATTGAGTCAGTGATGTGCTATTTAACCATCTCATTCTCTGCTGCCTGCCTCTCCTCCTGCCTTCGGTCTTTCCCAGAATCAGGGTCTTTTCCAGTGAGTCAGCTCTTTGCATCAGGTGGCCAAAGTATTGGAGCTTCAGCATCAGTCCTTCCAGTGAATATTCAGAGTTAATTTCCTTTAGGATGGACTGGATTGATCTCCTTGCAGTCCAAAGGACTCTCAAGAGTCTTCTCCAGCACCGCAGTTTGAAAGCATCAAGTTTTCAGTGCTCAGCCTTCTTTATGGTCCTACTCTTACATCTGTACATGACTACTGGAAAAACCATAGCTTTTACTATATGGACCTTTGTCGGCAAAGTAATGTCTCTGCTTTTTAATATGATGTCTAGGTTTGTCATAGCTTTTCTTCCAAGGAGCAAGCGTCTTTTAATTTCATGGTTATAGTCACCATCCACAGTGATTTTAGAGACCAAGAAAATAGAATCTGTCACTGTTTCCACTTTTTTCACCATCTGTTTGCTATGAAGTGTTGGGACTGGATGCCATGATCTTAGTTTCACACAAAGGTAATTCCATATGTGGTGGTTGTTTAGTCGCGGTGTCATGTCCAGCTCTTTGTGACCCCATGGACTGTAGCCTGCCAGGCTCCTCTGTCCATGGGATTTTTTCAGGTAAGGATACTGGAGTGGGTTGCCTTTTCCTTCTCCAGGTGATCTTCCCAGCCCAAGGATTGAACCTGGGTCTCTTGCATCTGCTGCATTGGCAGGTAGATTTTTCACCACTCGCACTACCTGGGCAGCCCGACAGATTGTTTGCATGTCTGAAAAAGTCTGTATGCTTTACATTTGATTGTTGGCATTATTGGATTTAGAATTGTAAGTTGAAAATAATTTTTCCTTAACATTTTTAACATATTCTTCCTTTGTCTTCTAGCTTCCTGGATATTGTGACGTTTTCATTTTTGGTTCTTTGTGGTCTGTTTTTCCCTCTGCAAACTTTTGGGATCTTCTCTTTATTTCACTCATCTTCAGGTATTGACAAATTTTGTGATGATATGCCTGGGCTTGAGTCTTGTTTTCATTCATTGTGTTGTATACACGTTGGGCCCTTTTAATCTGGAAACTCATTTCTTCAGTTTTGAGAAGCTTTCTTGTGTTATTTCTCTAATGATTTTCTCTCCTTCATTTTTTCTGCTCCTTCCCGCCCCGCCCCCCCAGTAACTATTTTAGTTGGATATTGGACCTCTAAGATTCTCTAGTTTAAAGCTGTCTTTTCTGCTCATGTGATTCTCTTTTTTATTGAATTTCTTTAATCATCTCAGTGAATTTTAAAATTTCTGGTTTTGAGTTCTTTCTTGTTTTGCTTAATAAAAAGGTCACTTTGTGAAACAATACAGTTAAGGGCCTGTAGAAAGTAATGTGCTATTGGGCTGTCCTACTTGACTTCTGATATCAGATCGCTTGTTATTTAATTGGGAAGCGGTGCATATATCCTGCAATTATCCCAAACCCCAAACTCTTTGTATCAGTATCCAATGCAGCAAAGTTTATGTACTGTTCGGTAAGATAACATAAAATAACCATAGTAGGTGCAATTTGAAGGAACATATACAGGTGGAGAATACAACAACTAGTTTTGTGAGGTATTTCTGCTGTGGATTATGTAAATAACAGAATCTTTTTGGTGTGATTTTATAGGATGATTTTTCAGAACTGTCACCATACGAAAGGAAGAGACTGAAGAACATATCAGAAAATGCAAACTTTTTTGCTTCTCTTCATTTGTCTGAGGTTTGTTTGAAGTTTCTAATCTAAACTGAGATACTACTCCTCTTGCTAGTAGGTCAATAAAATACTGATAAGTATCAGGTTTCATAGTGTCAAATGAGAGTGGGTAAAATTAGCAAGATTTACACTTAATACAGTTTACTGTGTTTTATTGATTCCAAGACTTTTTTTTTTTTTTTAAACTGTTGTATTAAAGCTGTAATTGGAAGCTTCCCCTCACTCCTTTGTATCCCTGGTCACGGAGCTAAGACCCCACACTCCTCGAGGCACGGCCAAAATTGAAAAAAAGAATAGAGAATATGGTTAGTATTGGAAGCTTTAAGGGTTAATGGCCATAAGTATGCTAATGTTTTCTAATCATTATTACTAAAGGTATAATTTACACTGAAGGTCTTCACACTGTGGTCAAGCTTCTGTGTGTGTGTGAAGAGCTGTCCAGGAGGGTGTGTGACGTTTCCCCCCAAAATACATTAAACCCTTGGCTTTATTAAGTAGTTTCTGGGCATACCAGATTCCTAAATATTCAGTGTGTATTTGCATCTTGAGGAGGGAGGGTGAGTTAATATAAGGCACTAAATTGCTGAGTCACTCACTAACAGTTGAAAATTCATCAGAAATGGAGACAAAAATATCTCTGATTTTGACTTTAGTTAATAGAAATTACTATTGATTTATGGAAGTATAACCTGTAACTTTTCTGGAAAACACCCACAAAGGGTTGCCTGAAGTAGAAGTTAAACTTGGAAATTTGTAATAGTATATTTAATAAATGTTTACTTATGGAAACTTGTTAGTAGCCTGGGCCCAGGAATCAGAATGTCAGTACTTTAGATAGTATTATATACTTCTCTTTGTTATTGATAGTGTATTTGTCTCATGTCTCCTGCCAAGAGCAGTTGTCACATCTCAAGGTTCTTTACTTCCTGTATAGATCTTGGCTTAGTGTACATATAGTAGCAGATACTCAAATGTTTTAGAAGGTAAGCTATGTAGTTACAGTATTTTTTTTTTATAAGATAGTATTTTTACATGTATTATGTTTTGTGTATTTTACAGTCAGCGGCAAGGCTCCGAGAAATGATAAAGAAGAGGCAGCCTCCTGAATCCAAAAGGTAAAAGATTGGGTTTACATTTCCTATAAAAAATGGTTCTACATAGTACAATAACTAGCAGATCAGAAACAGTAGTTTGGTTTAATCGTTTATATCTCTGAGGGAATACTACCTTTTAATAACTCTAAAGTTCTCATCTTCATCAAAGGACTGTAGAGGAAATAAAATCTTGAGGACTGAATTTTATTTATATTTATTATGCTGCTAATGGAGGGAAATCTTTTTCTAAAAATATTTATAATATTTTTTGGTTGTACTGGGTCTTCATTGCCACGTGGGCTTTCTCTAATTGTGGCAAGCACGGGCTGTTCCCTAGGTGCAGTGCATGAGTGTTTCATTGCAGTGGCGTCTCTTGTTGCGGAACATGGGTGCCAGGCACACAGGCTTCAGTAGTTGGTGGCACCCGGGCTTTGGTTACTCCATGGCATGCGGAATCTTCTTGGACCAGGGATTGAACCCATGTCCCCTGCATTGGCAGGTGGATTCTTATCCACTGTACCACCAGGGAACTCTGAGAGAAATCTTTTTTTACCACTAAATTATTGTTATTTTTCCCTAAAAAAACTTTTTAAAGATTCCTCTACTTTATTTTTTTTGTTTTTTCTTTCCCATTCCTAGAATATAGGAAGTAAATGAACATTTGTTGCACATCTGTGAAATACCATGCATGCATGCTAAGTCGCTTCAGTCGTGCCCGAGTCTTTGCGACCCTAGGGACACAGGCTTTGCTGTCTGGGAGTCTCCAGGCAAGAATACTGAAGTGGGTTGCCATTCCTTCTCTGAAATACAATGCAGTGACCTAAAATTTTTTTAGGTCCTATATTATCTATAGGACCTAACATCCTATATTATCGCATTTAATTCTGGCAAAAATTTTGTGAGATATAAAACAGACTCAAAGAGGTAAAGTCATTTGCTCAAGGTCAGAGTAGCTCTTAAAGACTTCCCCAGCAGTCCAGTGGTTAAGAACTCCCCATTTCCAATGCAGGGGGTGCTGGTTCGATCCCTGATTGGGGAACTAATAGCCCACATCCCATGTGGCATGGCCAAAAAAAAAAAAAGGTTAAAAAAAAAAATCAGCTTTGAAGTGGAAGCTTCAGGATTTGATCTCCAGGGTGCCTTAGGTTCTCTTCTCTGCATTTTAATAATACTTATGTATAAATGAAGAAACTGAAAATCTTGGCATCATTAAATCATTTTTTTAGTACTAGATGCTAATGTAACATCATTTAATTGATTTGATTCTGGTATAGGTCAACTAGCTTGAGAAAACCTGAACCTTTAATTATGACCAGGTATTTGCAAGTGTGAAAAATTGTTACAAGAGGAACCAACAAGTGTTTGACACTGAAAGATAATAGCAGCTGTGCTGTTGTCAGTTGAACATTAGCTTTATATTTGCATATATCTGTATATTTTTGGCTGCTGCTCAGTGTGGCATGTGGGATCTGACTTCCCTTTGTATATTATTTTATTAGCAAAGATTAGTATTTTTTTTTTCTAAATCACCTAAGTCACAAAGTTCCAGTTGTGTAAAGATTAGTATCCAGCAGCTAGAGCAGCAGTTATATAGAAAAAAGAGCATAACTTTTGAAATTTGGCAAACTTGATTTCAAGTTTCAATTTAGCAACTTATAACTGTGGGATTAACTTTGGACAATTTATATAATCTTTCTTTCCTTATATGTAAAGTTGACGTTTCTCTTACCTTGGGCGTGGGGTATCTCTTCATGGCTGCTCCAGCAAAGCACAGCCACTGCTCCAGCAAAGCACAGCCACTGCTCCTTACCTTGGACGAGGGGTATCACATTACCGCTGCCCTTCCTGACCTTCAACGTGGGATAGCTCCTCTAGGCCCTCCTGCACCCCGCGCAGCCACCACTCCTCAGGTTGCTCCTCCCGGCCACCGCCCTTGGCCGCAGGCGCCGCCCCTGGGCTCCAGCTTCGGGGTGGCTCCTCCCAGCCGCCGCCCCTGGCCTCGGGCACGGGGTGGCTCTTCAGGGCCACCACCTCTGGCCTCCGGAGCGAGGTGGCTTCTCCCGGCCACCCCTGACCTTGGATGCGGGGTAGCTCCTCTTGGCTGCCGCCCCTGACCTTGGACGTGGGGTGTCTCCTCTCAGCCGCCACTGACCTCGGATGTGGGGTAGCTCCCCTCGGCCGCCGCCCCTGGCCTCAGACGTGGGGTAGCTCGATAAAGGACAGAAAGGGTCTGGACCTAACAGAAGCAGAAGATATTAAGAAGAGGTGGCAAGAATACACAGAAGAACTGTACAAAAAAGATCTTCACGACCCAGATAATCATGACGATGTGATCACTAATCTAGAGCCAGACATTGGAATGTGAAGTCAAGTGGGCCTTGGAAAGCATGCCTACGAACAAAGCTAGTGGAGGTGATGGAATTCCAGTTGAGCTATTTCAAATCCTGAAACATGATGCTGTGAAAGTGCTGCACTCAATATGCCAGCAAATTTGGAAAACTCAGCAGTGGCCACAGGACTGGGAAAGGTCAGTTTTCATTCCAATCCCAAAGAAAGGCAATGCCAAAGAATGCTCAAATTACTGCACAATTGCACTCATCTCACACGCTAGTAAAGTAATGCTCAAAATTCTCCAAGCCAGGCTTCAGCAATACATGAACCGTGAACTTCCAGATGTTCAAGCTGGTTTTAGAATAGGCAGAGGAACCAGAGGTCAAATTGCCAACATCCGCTGGATCATGGAAAAAGCAAGAGAGTTGCAGAAAAACATCTATTTCTGCTTTATTGACTATGCCAAAGCCTTTGGACTGTGTGGATCACAGTAAACTGTGGAAGATTCTGAGAGAGATGGGAATACCAGACCACCTGACCTGCCTCTTGAGAAATCTGTATGCAGGTCAGGAAGCAACAGTTAGACCTGGACATGGAACAACAGACTGGTTCCAAATAGGAAAAGGAGTACGTCAAGGCTGTATATTGTCACCCTGCTTATTTAACTTCTATGCAGAGTACATCATGAGAAACGCTGGACTGGAAGAAACACAAGCTGGAATCAAGATTGCTGGGAGAAATATCAGTAACCTCAGATAAGCAGACGACACCATCCTTATGGCAGAAAGTGAAGAGGAACTAAAAAGCCTCTTGATGAAAGTGAAAGTGGAGAGTGAAAAAGTTGGCCTAAAGCTCAACATTCAGAAAACTAAGCTCATGGCATCTGGTCCCATCACTCCATGGGAAATAGATGGGGAAATAGTGGAAACAGTGTCAGACTTTATTTTTTTGGGCTCCAAAATCACTGCAGATGGTGATTGCAGCCATGAAATTAAAAGACGCTTACTCCTTGGAAGAAAAGTTATGACCAACCTAGATAGTATATTCAAAAGCAGAGACATTGCTGACTAAGGTCCGTCTAGTCAAGGCTATGGTTTTTCCAGTGGTCATGTATGGATGTGAGAGTTGGGCTGTGAAGAAGGCTGAGTGCCAAAGAATTGATGCTTTTGAACTGTGGTGTTGGAGAAGACTCTTGAGAGTCCCTTGGACTGCAAGGAGATCCAACCAGTCCATTCTGAAGGAGATCAGCCCTGGGATTTCTTTGGATGGAATGATGCTAAAGCTGAAACTCCAGTACTTTGGCCACCTCATGCGAAGAGTTGACTTATTGGAAAAGACTGATGCTGGGAGGGATTGGGGGCAGGAGGAGAAGGGGACAACAGAGGATGAGATGGCTGGATGGCATCACTGACTCGATGGACGTGAGTCTGAATGAACTCCGGGAGTTGGTGATGGACAGGGAGGCCTGGCGTGCTGTGATTCATGGGGTCGCAAAGAGTCGGACATGACTGAGCGACTGAACTGAAAGGCTGTGTATTGTCATCTTGGTTATTTAACTTATATGCAGAGTACATAATGCAAAATGCTGGGCTGAATGAAGCACAAGCTGGAATCAAGATTGCCAGGAGAAATATCAATAACCTCACATATGCAGATGACACCACCCTTATGGCAGAAAGTGAAGAAGAATTAAAGAGCCTTTTGATGAAAGTGAAAAAGGAGAGTGAAAAAGCTGGCTTAAAACTCAACATTCAAAAAATGAAATCATGGCATCTGGTCTCATCACTTCATGGGAAATAGATAGGGAAACAATGGAAACAGTGAGAGACTATTTTTTGGGGCTCCAAAATCACTGCAGATGGTGACTGCACTATGAAATTAAAAGATGCTTGCTTCTTGGAAGAAAAGTTATGACCAACCTAGATAGCTTATTCAAAAGCAGAGACATTACTTTGCCGACTAAGGTCCGTCTAGTCAAGGCTATGTTTTTCCAGTAGTCATGTATGGATGTGAGGGTTGGACTGTGAAGAAAGCTAAGCGACGAAGAATTGATGCTTTTGAAATGTGATATTGGAGAAGACTCTTGAGAGTCCCTTGGACAGCAAGGAGATTAAACCAGTCAATCCTAAAGGACATCGACCCTGATATTCATTGGGAGGACCTGTGCTGAAATTCCAGTGCTTTGGCCACCTGATGCGAAGAACTGACTCACTGGAAACGATCCTGATGCTGGGAAAGATTGAAGGCAGGAGGAGAAGGGGACAATAGAGGATGAGATAGGTGAATGGCATCACTGAGTTTTTGGACGTGAGTTTGAGCAAGCTCCAGGAGTTGGTGATGGACAGGGAAGCCTGGTGTGCTACAGTCAGTGGGGTCGCAAAGAGTTGGACACTGACTGATGGAACTGAATTTTCTGTTGTCTGGAAATACCCCAGTTTATTTGTCCATTGGTCTGTTGAAGGATATCTTGGTTGCTTCCCAGTCTGGCAAGTTGTGAGCAAAGCTCCTATAAACATATGTGTAGGTTTTTGTGTAGACCACCCTGGTTTGTTTTTGTTTGTTCTGTGGCATATATTTTTAAAAATTATTTTTATTTTTAATTAAAAAATAGAGGTATAGTTTATTTACAGTATTAGTTTCAGGTGTACAACATAGTCATTTAAAATTCTTATAGATTATACTCCTTTTATAGTTATTATAAAATATTGGCTATATTTCCTGTGCTATAAATATATGCTTATAGCTTATTTTTTGCAAAGTCGTTTCTACCTCTTACTCCCGTACCCTTATATTCCTCCTCCTCTCTTCCTTCTCCTTACCAGTAACCACTAATTTGTTCTCTATGTCTGTCAGTGTGTTTCTGTTCTGTTATATTCATTCATTTTATATTTTAAATTCCATATGTAAGTGATAACACACAGTATTTGTCTTTTTCTGTCTGATTTATTTCATCAAGCATACTACCCTCCAGATTCAGTCATGTTGTTCTTTTTTATGGCTAAGTAGTATTCGTGTGTGTGTGTGTGTGTGTGTGTGTGTGTGTGTGTGTGTATCCACTCATCTGTTGATGGACCTTTAGGTTGCTTTCATAACTGGGCTGTTATAAAAAATGCTGCTATGAATGTTGGGGTGCATGTATCTTTTTGAACTAGTGTTTTTGTTTTCTTAGCATAAGTACCTAGAAGTGGAATTGCTGGATCATATGGTAGTTCCAATCTTTTAATTTATGCTTGTTGACCATCTGTATTTCTCCCTTGGAAAAATGCCTGTTCAGATCCTCTGCCTATTGTTTAATCAGATTTTTTAAAATATATTAAATTGTGTAAGCTGTTCATATATTTGGGAAATTAACCTTTTTATTTGACTGTGCCCTATGGCATGCAGGATCTTAGTTCCCCAAGGGATTGAACCTATGTCCCTTGCAATGGAAGCTTGGAGTCTTAACCAACTACTGGACTGCTAGGGAAGTCCCCACATATTAACCCTTCATATCATTTTCAAAAATCTTTCCTTCAGTTGGTTGCATTTTCATTTTGTTGGTTTCCTTTGCTGTGTAAAAGCTTTTAAGTTTCATTAGGTTGCATTTTATTTTTTGCTTTTGCTGCCCTTGCCTGAGGAGACATATCTAAAAAATATTTCTAAGACCACTGTCAAAGAGTGTACTACCTATGTTTTCTTCTAGGAGTTTTATGGTTTCATATCCTTCATTAAAGTCTTTAATCCATTTTGAGTCTATTTTTGTATATGGTATGACAAAATGTTCTCATTTCATAATATTATCTGTAGCTGTCTAGTTTTCCCTGGAGTTTGTCTTTTGGTTTTTAAAAATACTTATTTTATTTTTATTATTTAATTGGCTGCACTGGGTCTTAGTTGTCCATGTGGGATCTTTTAGTTGTGGTGTGTGGATTCTCATTCCCTGACCAGGGACTGAACCTTGGCCCCATATATTGGGAGCGTGGAGTCTTAGCCTTGGAACTGGAATTTGTAACTGTAAGTAGTTTAGGCATGTGGGCTCTTGGTAAGTGGGCTTCAGTAGTTGCGGCAAGGGGGCTCAGTAGTTGTGGCTCACAGGCTTAGTTGCTCTGGAGTCTTCCTGGAGTCGGGATTGAACCCATGTTCCCTGCATTGGGAGGAACATTCTTATCCGCTGAACCACCAGGGACGTCCAAAAGCACATTGTTTTTATTTCATGATTGCAGCATGTTGTCTATGTGAAACTTTTTATTTTATTTATCATTTACTTACTGACTGTGCTGGATGTTTGTTGCTTTGCCCAGGCTTTTTTGGGTCTAGTTTCTGAGAGCGGGGGCTACTCTCTAGTTGTGGCGCATGATCTTATCACTGCATTGGCTTCTGTTGTTGCAGAATTTGGGCTCTTGGTCACGCTGGCTCAGGAGCTGTGGCACGTGGGCTTAGTTGTTGGAACTCCGGCTCTAGAGCGAGACCTTCAGGAGTGACAGCACGTGGGCTTAGTTGTTCCGTGGCATGTTGACTCTTCCCAGACCAGGGATGGAACCCGTGTCCCCTTGTTTGGCAGATGGATTCTTAACCAGTGTATCACCAGGGTAGTTCTTTTTTTTTTATTTAATAAAGTTTTATTTTTCAAAATGTACAGCTGGTGGGACCTGTTCATGCATCTTCACCAGCAGCTGGAGCATCTCCACCCTTGGTGTTTCTGGTGTAAATCACTTGAGCTCTGTGCTTTGAAACCAGTTTAATAAGTCCTTTACTAAGGAGTTCCTGAAGGGCCGCTCTGGCCAGGGAACCACGAATCTTCAGTCTCTCAGAGACCACACCTAGAGTTACAAGCTTATAGTTGGGAACTTTTTTACAGAGTTTGTCATATGTTGCTTTGTCAAACAAGACTAGGTTATTGAGCTTGTCCTGAACTTTGCCTTTGGACCACTTCTGCTTTTTGGCCTTGCCCCCAGATTTGTTCACTGGATCTTTGTCTTTCTTGGCCAACTTTCCGGCATCTTTCTTCTTCTTGTCATCCTTGGGCGGCATAGCGAAGCCCGGAGAGCAGCTGCAACCACTGCTGCCTCGCTAAGATGTCGGACAAAAAGGCACCAGGGTAGTTCTGAACTGTTTTTTAAAATTAACTTTGGCTGGTGATAATTATTTTTTCATAGTTTTACTTAGTCTGTTTACTTTTGGCTGTGCTGGGTCTTTGTTGCTGGGCAGGCTTTTCTCCAGTTGCTGTGAGTAGGGTCTGTTCTTCGCTGTGGTGTGTACACTTCTGTTTGTGGTGGCTTCTCTTGTGGAGCCTAGACTTTTGGCAAGCAGGCTCCAGTAGTTGCGGCACGTGGGCTCAGTAGTTGTGGCACACAGGCTTAGTTTCTTTCTCTGCGGCGTGAAATCTCCCTTGAGCAGGGATTCAACCCGTATGCCCTGTGTTGTCAGGAGGAATTCTTATCCACTGTACCTCTAGGGAAGTCCAAAAGCACATTGTTTTTATTTCATAATTGCTTAATTTTAATTTTATTTATTTATTCATTTATTGGCTGTGCTGGGTCTTTGTTGTGCACAGGTTTTTTTTTTCTCTTGTTACAGAGCATGTATTTTGGAGTGTGTGAGTTCAGTTGTCTTGGTTCATGAGTTCAGTAACTGCAATTAACAGGCTCTAGGCTGTGAGCTTTAATAGTTGCAGGACACAGGCTTGGTTGTTGCATAGCAGGTGGAATCTTCCCAAACCAGGGATTGAACCTCTGTCCCTGCATTGGCATGTGTATTCCCCACCATTGAGTCACCACGGAAGCCTCTGAACTACTTTTTTAAATGAAAAAATAATAAATAAAAAGTAGGGTATCTCTGATTTTACAAGGTAAACTATATGGAAGCAAATGCAATGAAACAGTTGTCTTTTTTTTTTTTTTTGTAAGTTTGGACCTTAGTTCTCCACCCTTCTTCCTAGAGTAATCCACTGTTAATATTTTCATGGATATTCTTCCATTGGTAATCTCACCAGTTACAAATGTACATGTATGTATTTTGTGAAAAAGCAAATGTAACCATATTCAACATATATTGTACCTTCTCTTTTGCTTCTTATATCTTAGGGTTCATGTCATCGCACATAGAGATCTATTTCATTCTTTTTTATGGCTGCTTAATAGTTGACTAAATATGCATGTCTTAATTTAATATCCCTTACCTCCCCATAGTGAATAGTTACGTGTTTCCAAACTTTAAATTAAAATTAGTGTAGGTATGTATATATATCTTTGCAGTGTTTGACTATATGTGTGAGATACACTACTAGAAGTTTTCTCCTTGGTAGTAATAAATACATATAACTCATTTATGAGTATAACATGATTTTCCTTCCACTCCTTAGGAAGAAACCCAAGAAAAAAGAAAATGGAACTGGATGTAGAAGGTCAATGCGATTACTAAAAGTTGATCCTTCAGGAGTCCCATTGCCAGCAGCCCCAACCCAGACCGAATTAGAAGTAGATGAAAATGTAAGAAAGAGTGCAAATATAATATATTAAATCAGTAAAATACTGAAAAATTTGAAGTGTTTGAAAATAGAGTAAAAAGTCAGTAAAGTATGTTTAATTTGTACTTCATTAATTTAATACTTGACTGTTATATGGTTTAATATGGTTGGGTGGCATCACCAACTCAATGGACATGGGTTTGGGTGGACTCTGGGAGTTGGTGATGGACAGGGAGGCCTGGCGTGCTGCAGTTCATGGGGGTCACAAAGAGTCGGACACGACTGAGTGACTGAACTAATTAACTATATGGTTTAATGAGTAAGATTTCAAACTCATGAAAGACGGGATTATATACTTCTGCAGACTTACCTATGTCCGATTGTGGGTAAATTGCTTAGCCATTCTGAGCCCCAGTTTCCCTATTTTTAAAATAGCAACAATAACAGAAACCTCTCACAAGGGGTAGTATGAGGGATAAAGGTTCTTACGTTATATTGAATGTATTATATTACTTAGTAAGCAATAAATGGTAATATTAATAATAATATGTGATAATAATGATGGAGGTCCTATATTGTGGTTTAATTTATGCTGTCAGTGACTGGAAAGAGTTTTATTTACCAAATTTATTGTCTGAGTAAGATTATTTTTTATTCAGGAGCATCTACTTTTTAAATCTTTATATCTAAGTGCTTAATTATAACTTGGAAGATAGTACTCATTAGCCTGGTGCTTTGAGAGCTAATTGGGAATTAAGTTGCTACGGAGAGAGTAGCTCATTTTTTGAAGCCTCTATGCATCCATGATAAGAAATAACTTACATTGAATCCACTCCGTGTGCACGCATGCGCGCGCGCGCACACACACACACACACAGACACACACACACAGACACACACACACAAAACGGAAACAAACCTTTTGTGAAATGATACTTAACCCTTACTACATATGATGTACTTTTGTATTTTCTGGTCTATTCTTTTCTCATTCAATAAAGCACACTGTTGGTTATAACATATTAAAATGATTTCATGACTTGTGGGTAATAATCCCTGATATAAAAAATGATACAGAGTAATAACTTGAGTAATGAAATTGAACTGATCTGAATCAATTCCAAGCAACTCTATTTATGGGCAGTGTAACTTTGGACAAATTAACTTTTCTGTTTCATTCCACTGTCTTTGAAATGTGATATCTCATTCACTGGATTGTTAAGGGAATTAAATGAGATAATACATGTTTTTACTTTACAGGATACTTGGCATTCATTCATTGAACAACTGTTTTTGATTGCTAACTATATGTCACCCCTTAGTGGATATTGAAAGTAAAGAGAAACCTCAAGCTTGAATTCTAAGGCAGAGTGACAACCAAGTTTTTTTTTTTCTTTTCTTATATTTTATAACAGCCTTTGATACCTCCTGGGCCTTTAGAAATGACTCCTGAAAATCGAGATGATGACAATGAACTATTCAAAGGATTTTTGCAGACTTGGGCAGAAATGAGCAAGGTATCACTTGGGAGGGTAAATCCAAGCTTTTAAGCAAATTTCAGTACGTATGTTAATTTAGTACTTTGGTTTCTCCCGTTGTTTCAGACAAGAAGTAAAAACACTAAGAAAGAATTATCTAACATTAAAAGGTGAGTTAAAATCCCTTGCCTTTGTTTTACGTTTCCTGAGATCTTTAAATTATAAAGACTATATACTATTGGCGGAAATTTGAAAATGAGGTGAAAAGAATTATCCATCATGTTTCTACCCTAACAACTGTTGATTTTGTGTATTTCCTTTCAAATATTGCTGTATACAAAACCACTGGGACAACAAGCTTCATGAATGCATGAATTTTATCTCAATAACCGGAAAAGTGCATGGTGCATAATATACCTTTGTTCAGTGTTTAATACGGAGAAGACAATGGCACCCCACTCCAGTACTCTTGCCTGGAAAATCCCATGGACAGAGGAGCCTGGTAGGCTCCAGTCCATGGGGTCGCTAAGGGTCGGACATGACTGAACAACTTCCCTTTTACTTTTCACTTTCATGCATTGGAGAAGGAAAAGGCAACCCACTCCAGTGTTCTTGCCTGGAGAATCCCAGGGGTGCGGGAGCCTGGTGGGCTGCCGTCTATGGGGTCACACAGAGTTGGCCATGACTGAAGCGACTTAGCAGCAGTGTTTAATAAATGAGTATAATTACATACATTTTTGCTTCATTATGTTTTAATATAAGTACAGTTTTGCATTATGCTTTTCTGTTAACATTGTGGTTGGATGTTACTAGAGTCTTTAAATTTATGGAATAATTGAGTAATATTTCATTCAGTAGATGAAATTTGCTTAACCTCTTGGTATTTGGAGTTGTTTTCTGTTTAGAGCGTTTATGTATGTGTATCTGTTGAAGTTTATATTGTGATAATGGATTATTTTCTTAGAATAGATTCCAGAAGTGAGGTCAAATATTATGGATGTTTTTATAGCCTTTCAGTTCAGTCACTCAATTGTGTCCGACTCTTTGTGACCCCATGGATCACAGCACGCCAGGCCTCCCTGTCCTTCACCAACTCCCGGAGTTTACCCAAACTCATGTCCATTGAGTCAGTGATGCCATCTAACCATCTCATCTTCTGCCGTCCCCTTCTCCTCCTGCCTTCAATCTTTCCCAGCATTAGGGTCTTTTCAAACAAGTCAGCCTCTTTGCATCAGGTGACCAAAGTATTGGAGTTTCAGCTTCAACATCAGTCCTTCCAATGAACACTCACCATTGATCTCCTTTAGGATGGACTGGTTGGATCTCCTTTCAGTCTAAGGGACTCTCAAGAGTCTTCTCCAACATCACAGTTCAAAAGCATCAATTCTTCGGCGCTCAGCTTTCTTCACAGTCCAGCTCTCACATCCATACATGACCACAGGAAAAACCATAGCCTTGACTAGACGGACCTTTGCTGGCAAAGTAATGTCTCTGCTTTTTAATATGCTGTCTAGATTGGTCATAACTTTCCTTCCAAGAGTAAGCGTCTTTTAATTTCATGGCTGCAGTCACCATCTGCAGTGATTTTGGAGCCCCCTAAAATAAAGTCTGACGCTGTTTCCATTGTTTCTCCATCTATTTCCCATGAAGTGATGAGACCGGATGCCATGATCTTATTTTTTTGAATGTTGAGCTTTAAGCCAACTTTTTTACTCTCCTCTTTCACTTTAATCAAGAGACTCTTCAGTTCTTCTTCACTTTCTGCCATAAGGGTCGTGTCATCTCCATATCTGAGGTTATTGATATTTCTCCCGGCAATCTTGATTCCAGCTTGTGCTTCCTCCAACGCAGCATTTCGCATGATGTACTCTGCATATAAGTTAAATAAGCAGGGTGACAATATACAGCCTTGACGTACTCCTTTTTCTATTTGGAACCAGTCTGTTGTTCCATGTCCAGTTCTAACTGTTGCTTCCTGACCTGGATACAGGTTTCTCAAGAGGCAGGTCAGGTGGTCTGGTGTTCCCATCTCTTTCAGAATTTTCCACAGTTTATTGTGATCCACACAGTCAAAGGCTTTGGCATAGTCACTAAAGCAGAAATAAATGTTTTTCTGGAACTCTCTTGCTTTTTCCATGATCCAGCGGATGTTGGCAATTTGATCTCTGGTTTCTCTGCCTTTTCTAAAACCAGCTTGAACATCTAGAAGTTCATGGTTCATGTATTGCTGAAGTCTGGCTTGGAAAAATTTGAGCATTAATTTACTAGTATGTGAGATGAATGCAATTGTGTGGTAGTTTGAGCATTCTTTGACATTTCCTTTCTTTGGGATTGGAATGAAAACTGACCTTTTCCAGTCCTGTGGCCACTGCTGAGTTTCCCATATTTGCTGGCATTGAGTGTAGCACTTTTCACAGCATCATCATTTAGGATTTGAAATAGCTCAACTGGAATTCCATCACTTCCACTAACTTTGTAGTGATGCTTCCTAAGGCCCGCTTGACTTCATATTCCAGGATGTCTGACTCTAGGTGAGTGATCACACCATCGTGGTTATCTGGGTTCCCCTTTAGGACATGCCAAATTGTTTTCCAAAACCTTTTTTTTTTAATTTCTGAAAATCGTATATGAATTTACTCTGCTGTTAGTATATATGAATGTTTAACTGTAGCCTGCTGACTTTTATGAGTGAAAAATCGTACCCTGTTGTTTAATTTGATATCCTTGGTTGCCAGGAAGTTGAATATTTTTCCACATTTATTGTGACTTTTTTGAATCACCTTTTATTGTTTTGACCATTGAATTTGGTTTTACTTCTAAAGTTTAACTTTTTAATGTTCTCAGCTACAAAGTCAATTTAAATGGCATGGTCATTAGTGAAGATACTGTCTGTAAAGTTACCAGAGGCTCAGTTTCCTCAATGGCCATCCACCCATCGGAAATGAGAACTTTGGTGGCAGCTGGGGCCAAATCTGGGCAAGTTGGACTTTGGGATTTGGTAAGTTATTATTAATTTTTTGAAGCTACTGAAATTCGATTAAAGGAAATAGTCTGTGAAAGAATGCCTAAAGCCATGTGTTTCTAGATGTTACTTGAGATACATAGTTTTGTGCTTTGTGATTTCAAATTTTAGAAACTTACAGGAATTTAAATTTACTTTATAAAACTTCTAACATTTTTAGCTTGAATATCATTAGTCATCTGGGCATAAATGCCTGCCAGGAAACTTTATTACAGCTTTAAATGTATATATGAAAAGATCACAGCAAGTTCTTAGTTTTCTAATTATGTTTGAAATACAATTTTCAAACTGGATCAAAATGTCTTCCCAAGGATCTTCTTATGATGATCCTAGTCATTTTTTGATGAGTCAGAAACTGATATTAAATTTCATTCATTGCATATATAATAATGCATTGATTGCTTTTAGTGGTTACAAAATTGAAGAAAGCCAAGTTAATATTCTCTGAATTTATTTATTTTTGGCTTTGCTGGGTCTTCGTTGCTATTCGGACTTTTCTCCAGTCTTGGTGAGCAGGGACGACTCTGTAGTTGCGGTGCTCAGGTTTCCTATTTCGGTGGCTTGCCTTGTTGCAGAGCATGGGCTCCAGGGCTCTCAGGTTTCAGTATCTGTGGCACATGGCTCAGTAGCTGTAGCTACTAGAGCTCTAGAGCACAGGCTGAGCAGTTGCGGTACACTGGCTTAGTTGCTCTGCAGCATATGGGATCTTCCCGGATCAGAGATTGAACCCATGTCTCCTGCGTTGGCAGACCGCTGAGCCACCAGGGAAGCCCTGAATTTATTTTCTAACTGGGGAAGTAGAACAAAGACATGAAAAATGCCTAAAGGACGATTAATGGAGATGGAGAAGCCATTGTGACTTGTCGAGGGTTGGGGTTAATAAATGAATTTTGTAAGAAGAGAAGAAATAAAAACCAAGTTCTCTTTTGAGTGCATAGGTTCTTTCTTATTTTGATAAGATGTTAGTAGGGGTAGGAGGCGAAAGGATTTGGTAAAGAAAACAGAAGCAGGGAAGTGGGAAGAGGACCAGAAATAGTATAAGGTTGTATAAGCTAAGAGATGAATTTCAAGCATGGGAGCCTGACAGGGCTTTTTTTTTAAGAGGAGTTATGAAGAATGGGCGACTTCCCTTGTAGATCGGTTGGTAAAGAATCCACCTGCAGTGTAGGAGACCTGGGTTTGATTCCTGGGTTGGAAAGATCCCCTGGAGAAGGAAATGGCAACCCACTCCAGTATTCTTGCGTGGAGAATCCCATGTACAGAGGAGCCTGGAGGGCTATCGTCCATGGGGTCACAAGAGTTGGACGTGACTTAGTGACTAAACGACCACCAAAAAGAATGGGAACAGAAAAAAGGGGGGTTAGTCTTGACATAGGGTATGGTTAGTGAGTTGAGAGAATAGCTTCAACGATAAGGTAAGGAAGGAACGGAGCCTTTTAGGAGATTAAAAAAGTACGGGGTCGGGGACTTCCCAGGTGGTGCAGTGGATGAGAATCTGCGTGCCAGTGCAGGGAACACGGGTTCGGTCCCTGTTCCAGGAAGAGTCCACATGCTGTGGAGCAACTAAGGCTGTGAGCCAGAACTACTGAAGCCTGAGTACCTAGAGCTTGTGCTCTGCAACAAGAGAAGCCACCGTGAGAAGAAGCTTGAGCATCCTGATCAAGAGTATCCCCCACTCAGTGCACTAGAGACACCCACGTGCAGCAGTGAAGACCCAGTGCAGCCAAAAGTAAAGAAAACAAAAATTTTTAGAAAGTATGAAGTAGAAGAGGAAATGGAAACAGTGGGTAGACTATTTGTTGAAGAACTTAGAAAAGGAACAATAGAGACTTAGCATAGTCGAGTGAGTATCTTTTCAGGGTGGATGTTGATACATAGCAGAGTTGAAGACATGTGGAACAGTCCATTTGTCATGTCTTTTCTGATGACTCCAAAAACCTTTTTTACTGGATGTCTGCAGTCCAGTGTTTTTATCAACTTTCTAGCTTTTCAGGACATCTGGTTATCTCAACAGACTGAGCAAGTCTAAAGCCAGTGTCTTAGCTATCCTGTTCTCACTCCCCAACTTCCTAAGTTTTTTTTTTTCTTTAATATTTATTTTTATTATTTAACTGTGCTGAGTCTTAGTGGCACATGGGTTCTTTGATCTCAGCTGTGGAACGCGGGATCTTTCGCTGAAACATGTGAACTCTTAGTTTTGCCCTGTGGAATCTGGTTTCCTGACCAGGGAACAAACCCGAGCACCCTGCACTGGACAGCCAGGGGAGTCCTCCCCTAGTTTTTTTTTTTTTTTAATTAGTTTTGTTGAGGTCTAATTCATATTTTATAAAATCCACACATTTAAAATGTATAATTTAATGATTTTTAGTAAGTTTATTGAGTTGTAAACTATCATAATTCAGTTTTAGAACATTTTCATCATTCCTGTAAGATTCCTCATGGCTATTTATGTTTAATCCCTGTTTCTACCCTTATCTCTGGGCAAATTTCTACCAATTTGCATTTTTTAGATAAATTTCATATAAATAGAATCACAGAATACATGGTCTTTTATGTTGGTGTTTTTCTTTGAGTATGGTTTTAAGGTGTATCTGTGTTACTATAACATGCTAGTAGATGCTAATCTGTCAGCACCTCTGTCTTTTATTGTTGAACAGTATTTCCTTGTTTGATTATACAACATTTTGTTTATGCATTTATCACTTGGTAGACATTTGGGTTGTTTCCACTTCCTGGCTGTTGTGAATAATTCGATTTTAAATATTTGTATACACATTTTTGTGTGGAAATGTGTTTTCATTTCTTTTGAGTGGGTACCTGGGAATAGAATTGCTAGGTCATATGGAAACTGGTTAACATTTGAGGAGCTGCCAAACTGCTTTCCAAAGGGTTTGCACCATCTTCTATTCCCATCAACAATATATGAAGGTTCCAGTTTTCCTCCGTGCTCACCAACATTTATTATTGTCTGTCTGTCTGATTATAGTCTTTCAAGTGGGTGTATCTTCCTAGTGAAGGTGTATCTTCCTAGTCAAGTTTTATCTCCCTGTGGTTTTGATTTGCATTTGTTTATTGAATAAGGTGGAGAAGGCGATAGCACCCCACTCCAGCACTCTTGCCTGGAAAATCCCATGGACAGAGGAGCATGGTAGGCTACAGTCCATGGGGTCGCTAAGAGTCGGACACAGCTGAGTGACTTCACTTTCACTTTTCACTTTCATGCATTGGAGAAGGAAATGGCAACCCACTCCAGTGTTCTTGCCTGGAGAATCCCAGGGACGGGGGAGCCTGGTGGGCTGCCGTCTATGGGGTCGCACAAAGTCGGACACGACTGAAGTGACTTAGCAGCAGTGAATAATGATGTTGAGGCTCTTATCCTGCCATTTGGATGTCTTTGGTGAAATGTCTATTCAGATCTTTTGTCAGTTTTTTTATTGGATTGTTTTCTTGCGGAGTTGTAAGAGTTCCTTGTATACTCTAGATGCACATCCTTATCAGATACTTGATTTACAAGTATTTCTCCTTTTCATTTTCTTAATGCTATTGAAGTGCAAAAGTTTTGAGTTTTGATGAGGTCCAGTTTATCAAATTTTTAGTGGATTGTGTTTTTGGTGTCATCTAAGAAATCTTCCGTGTAGCCCAAAGTCAGAAGGTTTTTCTCCTATGTATTTTTCTAAATATTTTTATAGTTTAAGCTTTCGCATTTAGTTCACTGATCCACCTTGAGTTAGTATTAGTATTATAATCTTTGAATTGTTTTTGTATGTGCTCTGAGGTAAGGGCCCCGGTTCGTCTTTTCATATGTGTATATCCAGTTGTCCCAGCAGTGTCTGTTGAAAAGACTCTGTTGCCGCGTTGAATTGCCTTGGTATGCCCTCAGTTTTCCACTTAACTTTTGGTAACATTCCTAGTCTCGCCTAGGGTCAAAAGTTGCATTGTCATTCATTTGGTCACCCATGTACCCATTCATTCAGTCCACACTTACTGAGTATTTTGTGTTAAGTACTCTTCTAGTGATACCCCAGCCATATTTGTGAGGAAAGACTGTTCATGTTCTCATAGGGTTTGGAATTTAGTGGCAAAAGCAGCATGAATGAAGTAATTATATGTTTGATAAATGGAGTGAATTATATACTCTGATTAATGGAGTGAAGGAAGGGTGGTATTATCACGTAACAGGTAGACTGGCCTGATTTGGAGGATCAGGGAAGGCTTCCCTGAAGAAGGGAGAATTGAGTTGAGATTTGAAAGCTAAGTAGGAATAAACCAAGCAAAGAAAGGGAAAAGAGCATTTCAGGCAAGAGGAACAGCATGTCAAGGACCTTAGGCAGTAGGATGCCGGCTTGATACATTCAAAGACCTGAAAAAATGCCTGTGTGGCTGGAGCATGGACAACAAAGGCATAGATGGAAGGGATGAGAGGAGTAGGGGGGAAATATAGAGGTGGGAAGAGGTCAGATGTATATCTTGATAAATTTTGTTGAGAACTTTGCTTTTTATCCTAAAAGCAAGAGGAAGCCATGGAAGAGTTAGGTTGTCCCTTCATTCCTTATGTGTAGTAAAATCCTGTAATGATTTTGCCCTCTCTTTCCTATCCTGGCTAACAGCAGACTAGTGAGGGCTCCATTTTCTTTTTTGGGATCACTGTAATTGTCTTTACTGGTGCTTGTACTTGCAGTTTTCATATTCCAATCCATTGTGTACAGACAGTCATTTCTAGGCTCAAAACAAACTGGTCCTGGACTCATTTTGGTTTGACGTCGTTAGATGCACACTTAACTTGGTATTTTCGGACTGAAATGGAATTTGGACTACAGGTTTCCCTCCTTATCCAGAGTGAAAGTGAAGTCAGTCAGTCATGTCTGACTCTTTGTGACCCCACGGACTGTAGCCTACCAGGTTCCTCCTTCCATGGGATTTTCCAGGCAAGAATATTGGAGTGGGTTGCCATTTCCTTCTCCACCTTATCCAACAGTAGAGTATTACTGTGAAACCGTTTGTAAGCTCAAATGGTGTAATGCAAGAAGCAATTACCTTAAGGTGTCTTGCTAATAAATGCACAGAATAAATCAAGATAAAGTACAGATGCTGTCAGACACAGTTCAGAGCTAAGAGTGGCTTCATGCCGAGATACTGAATGTAAGTTCCCTGGGACAGAGCTTGGTGGTGCCACTCTTGCTGCTTGGGGTGCGCTGCCTCTCTAACAGCTTCCTGCAAAACAAATGCTGAATACTATTTTCATTTTTCACCTTTTCTCATAAAAACGAAAATCCTTTTTGGATTCCCTTCAGTTAGCGAAAATAGATGTTAACATAGGTGTTTTGTAAGAGCAAAGTGGTATAAAGCAAAAAGCAAGCTTTTGAAAAGCAAGGTTACCTGTGTTTATTTTTAAAGTAATTAAAATAGAAAATTCAGTTCTTCAGTTCTACCAGGCACGTTTCAAGTGCTTAATAGCCACACATGAATAGTGGAGTCCATATTGGACAGTGCATACATATTTCATTTTTGTCATCTCAGTAAGTTCTTTTGGACAGTGATGCTGTGAAGCAAGTTAATAACAGCATTAATTTTGGTAAAATGAGGCCCAAAGATAAGATAACAAACAACGTAATGAAGGAGACAGCAAAACTAAGGAAACAAGTTGAAAATCAGTGAAACTAATAAATTAGAAGGAAGAGAATAGACATTGCTGAAAATAAAATTACTGATATTAAAGGAAAGATTTAAGGTTATCTTAAACACAGATGAAAAAAGTTTTAAGGGAAAAGCCAGAATTGGATTGGCACATTTGAAAATGTATGCCATGTTCTCGGAAACTTTGGAGCTTAAAGGACAAAGAATTCTTCAGGTAGGAAAAACAAATTAGTTTCAAGGGGAGAAGCCAGGCTTGCCTCAGTTTTCTACAACATTTCGTGTAATGTCTACAAAGTTCTGAGGGAAGGAAGTGTGACCTGGAATACATAGGTAGCCCAAGATATTATTCTTATGTAAAGGCAGCAGGGTAGGTATTTTCACATGTGAAAAAATTCAAGAAATTCAAGACCTGTGAGTTCATCTGGAAAAACTGCTTGATAGAAAATCTCAGCCAGTTAAAAGTAAGTCAAAATTAAGAATACACAAGTGAAGAAGCTTGACAGAAGAATCGATGAGTATTGAATCCATTTAAATGAAGAACTAATATTAAACAGCAATATGAATTATGGTTACAGAATTAAATATGAATGTTGTTAACCTGGACAAAATAAAAATAAATATAGAGATGGAAAAAGGGGAGATTGGGGGCTGGATAGGAAATAGTGTCCTCAATCAATAGAAATTTAAAATTGAGACATTCATAGTTAAATTTAAAAATAAAGCTTAATGACTGTAAGGGCTTTATGCTTTATACTTTTTCCTTCTTAGATAACTAGATAACCCTTGTAAAGAATCACTTGAAATTCAAAAATTCCTTCAGCTTGCTTTTCTTTTATTATTTTAAAGTATAGTTAAATTTAATACTATTAAAAGTGGCCTTCCCCATCCCACCCCCCCAAATTTCTTCTCTGTCCTTCTATCTATATAAGTAACTACATGTAAAGACATCTATAATGATTGCTTAATATTTCAGTGATAATTTTGGTCAACTTTGGATTTTGAATGATTTTTCAGAAGTTTTGTCTGGAGAGTATTGTTTTTCTAAAAAAATATATGCTATGCTCAAAGATGCCAAAGTGTTAACAGTGGTTAACTCTGGGGAAGAGGAGGAGTTTGTGTGATTGTAATTTTTTTCCTTTTTTTAAAAGAAATTTTTCTTTCTTTCCTTTAAAATTTTTTTCTCTTTAAAAACTTAAAAAAGACAAAACAATGCTTGAGTATTTCAGAGCAGACTAAGCTAGATTTGGAGATGATAGTTGTTGGTTCATAGTATAACGTGGTATAGGAATATAGCATGGAAATTCGAAACACGATGATTTCAGAGTTGATAATCCAGTAGTGAAAGGATAGTCTTTAGAAGCAGTAATATTACTACAGAAATTCAAATACATGCATTTTTCATGGGGTATTTAGGGAATTTGGTTTTTTTTCAGTTGCTAAGTCATGTCTGACTCTGTGATTCCACAGACTGCAACATGCCAGGCATCCCTGTCCTTCAGTATCTCCTGGAGTTTGCTCAAACTCACGTCTGTTGAGTCAGTGACGCTATCTAACCATCTCATCCTCTGCCGTCCCCTTCTCCTCTTTGTCCTCACTCTGCCGCCCCCTTCTCCTCTTGCCCTCAATCTTTTCCAGTATCAGGGTCTTGTCCAATGAGCCAGCTCTTCGCATCAGGTGGCCAGAGTATTTAGGGGATAAAATATTTTAAAAACTATCATTTTGTGTCAGAACCAAACAACTTAGGAAAATTGTGCTCAGGATGATATACCATAGAGAAGCATACTTAGCAAGCAAAGTAGAAGTAACATTGATGTATTTTAGTAGGAAGGAATTATCCTGTATGTGCAATAAAAAGTAATGAAGTCAGAATAAACAGTAGTTAATTTCCCCTCTGCATTATGAAAAAATAGTTGTCTAGTGGCAAAAAACTGGAAATTGTTAAAATAAATGAGACTTAATTCTGTTGGATTGAAAAGTAGGAAAATAATGTAGTGAGAGTATAAAGTTTCTAGTTCTGACTTTCTAATTGGGAGGTTGCGTATAATAGTAGACTGAGAAAAGACTGAATATAATACAGACAAAAATATTTTAATGACTTAATGACATAGAATATATTACTATTTCTCACCAGTTTTTGTCTCTCCCTACCCCTAACTCTCTTCCAGACTCACCAACCTAAAGAGGATGGAGTTTATCTTTTTCAGCCCCACAGTCAACCGGTCAGCTGTCTTTACTTCTCACCTGCCAATCCGGCTCACCTACTGTCACTGAGCTATGATGGCACATTACGCTGTGGGGATTTTCCCAGGGCTGTTTTTGAAGAGGTAAATGTTAGTGTGTTTACATATTGACCTTAGATGATATTCTAGATTCTTTATGAAATGCCACATGAATGATTATTATACAATCAGACTGGATGAGATGATATGGAACAGGGACTTTAGAACTATTCTGCCTAAATTCATATCCCATCTGGCACTATTTGTGTGACCTTGACAAGTTCCTTTACCTCTTTGTGTCTCAGTTTCCTTAGTTTTGAAATGAAACAGTAATAATATTTACCTTACAGGATTGTCACGAGGATTAAATGAGTTAATGTAGATAAAGTACTTAAAACTTTTGCAAAAAATTTTTAAAGACAATAACCTATTCTGTTTTAAGGCTTAAAACTTGTCTTTTATTCAGGAAAAATATTAGAATATTATATTTTTGTTTATTATTTCTAGCCTTTACAGATACGAATTTTGTGAGGCTGATTCTTAGATGTGACAGAAAAGACTATAGAGAAATTCATCACATAACAAATAGTCCTATAGCACATTATATCTAAAACATATGGCCAATCTACATTAACTCACTTAATGTATCACAGAAACTGTAAAATTTGTTTTTTTGTCTTCTAGCTAAGATTTATCATGTCTTACATGCCATATATATATCTGATAATAGATTAGCTCAGCTATTTTTATCTGGTGAAGTTAGAATGAAATACTGCAATTGGATGTGATAAAATTGTACTCTGGCAAGAAATGGACACCCAGGCGATTTCATTCAGAACATCTTAGGCCAGGTTTATTCGTAACCACCTGTTGAGGATAAGGTCTTTTCCTGGGCTAATCTAGCCCCTATGAGGTCAGATTAAGTTGAAGTCTGTTTAAGAATAGTTGAAAGATGTTAGGCTCATACTTGTGACTATCCATCTACCGAAAGATTCTCTACTAAGATAAATAGCCTTTACCCCTTGAAGGTTTTCTAATCCATTTGATAATCTGGTTGGGTAGACCAGAAGCTTCCAAAGGCCTGAGGAATCTCACAATATTTGATCCCAGTGATTACATTTGGTCTCCTATGTATTTAATGCTTACAACAAACATGTCATTTCAGGTAAGCTTTCACATTTGCTTATTAACCATATTAGATTTCCTCATTAAGAGAATTCTTATAAATTAAACCCTTTTTCAATGGGAATTTTAATCTTTATGAAGTTCAGGATGGTTTAGATGTAGGTTTCTACCCTTTAACTTATTTTGAATGAAATTTTGAAGTTTTTAGACATCCTCAGTATAAGGGCAATTTTATGTGTGAAACAATGAAGAAAACATGATATCATCACTTATGATTTATTGTCATAAATACTAATTTAATTGATCTAATTTTATGTATGCCTTAATTTTTTATGTAAACCAGTACTCAAAATTAACACATTTTGATGTCTTTGTAATTATTCTAATATTCTGTGTACAGATTATTCATAATTACTTATAGGAGTTTTCCTTAATACATGTATTTATTGAAGTATAGTTGACTTACAATGTTTGAGGTGCACAGAAAGGTGATTCAGTTATACATATTATTTTTCAGATTATTTTCCATTATAGGTTATTAAAAAATATTGACTATAGGTCCCTGTAAACCTTTGCTACTTGTTGCATCTATTTTTTTAAATTAGAAATCTACCATTCTCTTCATACTAAGTCAAACAAGTGGAATCAAAATGTCATAAATTTTTTAGTTAGGTGAAAATTCATAAGTTTTCTAAAATACGTATATTATGCATAACATATATATATATGTATACAAAAGTGTTTCTGCTATGCTTGGTAAAGGCTTGAGAGAGAACATAAAAAACACAGATGGAGAAATTGGAAAACCTAAACTGAATGAAATGGAGCACTGAGTATGAAGAAAAAATGAAACAAACTAGATGAAAGTAAAAGATCATCATATAGTCCAGTTGGTTTTAAACATGGCTGCTCATTAGAAACATATCTGGAGCTTTGGACAAAAAAAGCAGTACCTAGGCATTTGTAATTCTGATATGCATCTGGATTTTAAAAAATGATTATAGGTTTTCTTATTAAATGGTAGCTTTGGTGATAGAGAATTCTATTTTTCTGTTGATAAGCATGATACAATGGTATTATGTGAGTAATAGTTAAGTTCAGTTGCTCAGTTGTGTCCAGCTCTTTGTGACCCCATGGACTGCAGCACACCAGGTTTCCCTGTCCATCACCAACTCCTGAAACTTACTCAAACTCATGTCCATTGAGTCAGTGATGCCATCCAACCATCTCATCTTCTGTTGTCCCCTTCTCCTGCCTTTGATCTTTCCTAGCATCAGGGTCTTTTCCAATGAGTCCGTTCTTCACATCAGGTGGACAAAGTATTGGAGCTTCAGCATCAGTCCTTCCAATGAATATTCAGGATTGATTTCCTTTAGGATGGACTGGTTTGATCTCTTTGCGGTCCACCCTGTCTAGCCTTTAGCCTTTCCCAGAATCAGGATCTTTTTCAGTGAGTCATCTCTTTGCATCAGATAGCCAAAGTATTGGAGCTTCTGCTTCAGCATCAGTTCTTCCAATGAATATATACAGGGTTGATTTCCTTTTGGATTCACTGATTTGATCTCCTTGCAGTCTAAGGGATTCCCAAAAGTCTTCTCCAGTACCAGTTTGAAAGCATCAGTTCTTCAGTACTCAGCCTTCTTTATGGTCCAGCTCTCACATTTGTACATGATTACTGGAAAAACCATATCTTTGACTATACAGATCTTTGTCGGCCAAGTGATGTCTCTGCTTTTTAATGTATTGTCTAGGTTTGTCATAGCTTTTCTTCCAAGGAGCAAGCGTCTTTTAAATTCATGGCCGCTGTCATCGTCTACAGTGATTTTGGAGGGCAAGTAAATAAAATCTGTCACTACTTCCACTTTTTCCCCTTCTGCTTGCCGTGAAGTGATGGGACCGGGTGCCATGATTTTAGTTTTGAATGTTGAGTTTCAGGCCAGCTTTTTCACTCTCTTCTTGCAGCCTCATCAAGAGGCTCATTAGTTCCTTTTTACTTTCTGCCATTAGAGTGGTATTATCTGCATATCTGAGGTTGTTGATACCTCTCCTGGCAATCTTGATTCCAGCTTGTGCTTCATCCAGTCTGGCATTTTGCATGATATACTGTGCATATAAGTCAAATAAGTAGGGTGACAGTATAAGCCTTGTCATCCTCCTTTCCTAATTTAGAACCAGTAAGTTGTTCCATGTCTGGTTCTTACTGATGGCTTCTTGACCCTCATACAGGTTTCTCAGGAGAGAAACCATCTCTTTAAGAATTTTCCATAGTTTGTTGTGATCCAAACAGTCAAAGACTTCACTGTGGTCAGTAAAACAGAAGTAGTTGTTTTTTGGAATTCTCTTGCTTTCTCTATGATCCAGCGAATGTTGGCAATTTGATCTCTGGTTCCTCTGCCTTTTCTAAACCCCAGCTTGTACATCTGAAAGTTCTCTATTCATATACTGCTGAAGCCTAGCTTGAAG
The DNA here is from genome assembly GCF_032405125.1 of Capricornis sumatraensis. Taxonomy (NCBI): domain Eukaryota; kingdom Metazoa; phylum Chordata; class Mammalia; order Artiodactyla; family Bovidae; genus Capricornis; species Capricornis sumatraensis. The sequence continues at coordinate 62,549,355 of NC_091087.1, forward strand.
GATTTTGAACATAACTTTACTAGCATGTGAAATGAGTGCAGTTGTACAGTAGTCTGAACATTCTTTGTCATTGCCCTTCTTTGGGATTGGAATGAAAACTAACCTTTTGCAGTCCTGTGGTCACTGCTGACATATTTTCCAACTTTGCTGACTTATTGAGTGCAGCACTTTAACACCACCATTTAGGATTTTAAATAACTCAGCTGGAATTCCGTCACCTCCACTAGCTTGTAAGTAATGCTTCCTAAGGCCGCTTGACTTCACATACTAGGATGTCTGGCTCTAGGTGAGTGACCGTACCATTTTGGTTACCTGGGTCATTAAGACTTTTTTTTTTGTACAGTTCTTCTGTGTATTCTTACCACCTCTTCTTAATCTCCTCTGCTTCTGTTAGGTCTATATTGCTTCCGTCCTTTATTGTGCCCATCCTTGAATGAAATGTTCCCTTGATATCTTCAGTTTTCTTGAAGAGATCTTTAGTCTTTCCTATTCTGTTGGCTTCCTCTACTTCTTGGCATTGTTCATTTAAAAAGGCCTTTTTATCTCTCCTTGCTGTTCTCTGGAACTCTGTATTCACTTGGGTATATCTTTCCCTTTCTTCCTTGGTTTTTGCTTCTCTTCTTTCCTCAGCTATATGTAAAGCCTCCTCAGACAATGATTTTGCCTTTTTGCATTTCTTTTTCTTTTGGATGGTTTTGGTCACTGTCTCCTGTACAGTGTTACAAACCTCTGTCCATAGTTTGAAGAACTATGGCACTCTGTCTACCAGATGGAATACCTTGAATCTATTCTTCACCTCCCCTGTATAATCATACGGGATTTATTTAGGTCATACCTGAATGGTCTAGTGGTTTTCCCTACTTTCTTCAATTTAAGTCTGAATTTTGCAATAAGGAACTGATGATCTGAGCTACAGCCAGCTCCAGGTCTTGTTTTTGCTGACTATAATAGAGCTTCTCCATCTTTGTCTGCAAAGAATATAATCAGTCTGATTGCAGTATTGACTACCTGGTGATGTCCATGTGTAGAATGGTCTGTTGTATTGTTGGAAGAGGGTGTTTGCTATGACCAGTGCATTCTCTTGGCAAAACTCTATTAGCCTTGCACTGCTTCATTTTGTACTCCAAGGCCAAACTTGCTTGTTACTCCAGGTATCTCTTGACTTCCTACTTTTGCATTCCAATCCTCTATGATGAAAAAGACATCTTTTTTTTTTTGGTGTCAAATCTACAAGTTCTTGTACGTTTTCATAGAACTGTTCTGCTTCTTTGGCATAAGTGGTTGGGGCATAGACTCAGATTATTGTGCTGACATATTTTCCAAATTTGCTGACATATTGAGTGCAGCACTTTAACACCATCATTTAGGATTTTAAATAACTCAGCTGGTTTGCCTTGGAAATGAACCAAGATTATTCTTTCATTTTTGAGATTGTACCCAAGTACTGCATTTTGGACTCTTTTGTTGACTATGAGGGCTACTTCTTTTCTTCTAAGGGATTCTTGCCCACAGTAGTAGATACAGTGGTCATCTGAATTAAATTTGCCCATTCCCGTCCATTTTAGTTCATTGATTCCTAAGTTGATCTAAGATTTTTTTTTTAAATGTCAGTGTTGTGAATTAAGTCATAGTTTAAAAAACATGGTGAGAGTGAAGTTTATGGTATAGGAAATACTGCATCTCAGTAAAACTGTAAAAAGAAATTAAGAAGGGGAAAAAAGAAATAGTGAACCAAATCAAACCCACGTGCAGACTTGATTCTGTCAACAGACAGCTGTTAGACGCCTTGAAGCTGAGGCAGAGGTGTCAGTAACTAAAGCTTTAGGCTCCTGGTCTGTGGTCTAGCAAGGTGGTGTTGAGGATAAATAACATCATTTTTGGGATTCTCGATCTGTAGATCAGTCTTGCCATCTCCTGCTTGAGTGTGTCCAATCTACCTTGATTCATGGCCTAGCATTCCAGGTTCCTATGCACTACTGTTCTTTATAGCGTTGGACTTTACTTTCACCACCAGACACATCCAAAACTAAGCATCATTTCTGCTTTGGCCCAGCTGCTCCATTCTTTTTGGAGCTATTAGTAATTGCTCTCTGCTCTTCCCTCATAGCATGTTGGACCCTTTCCGATTTGGAGGAGGTCGGTGTGCATCTTCTGGTGTTCTATCTTTTTGCCTTTTTATACTGTTCATGAGGTTTTCCTGACAAGAATACTAGCATGGGTTGCCATTTCCTTCTCCAGTGGGCCATATTTTGTCAGAACTCCTCAGTGTGACCTGTCTTGGGTCACCCTGCACAGCATCACTCATAGTGTCATTGAGTTAAACAAGTCCCTTCACCATGACAAGGCTGTTGTTCATGACGGGGATTTGCTTATTAGTAATTATTGTAATTATTTAAAGAAATGTCTCTTGGGATCTTTGCCTGTTTTTACTGGGGTTTTTACTGGGATTATCTGTATTTTTAGTATTGAGTTGTCAAAGTTCTCCACTTATTTATTTTTTTAAAAGTCAGGCTTATTGAGGTATACAATACATACTATAAAACTTACCTATTTTAGGTGTGCAGTTTTATGAATCTTGGCAAACTTATGAAACCACCACTGCAATCAAGATATAGAAAGTTTCCATCACCTGAAAAAAATTACCTCATGACCCTCTGCAGTTAGTCCTCTCCTCCTTCCCAAGCCCCTGGGAACCAGTGATGTGATTACTGTCCATATAATTAAAAAAAGTTTTATTGAAGTATAGTGGATTTACAGTGTTACGTTTCAAGTGTACAGCACAGTGAATCAGTTACACATATTATCCACAAGATTCTTTTCCCATATAGACCTTTACAGAGTATTGAGGACAGTTCTGTGTACTATACAGCAGGTTCTTATTAGTTATCTATTTTATATATATTAGTGTGTATGTGTCAGTCCCAGTTTATCCACCCCTCCCTCATCTTCTGGTAAACACAGTTTATTTTCTACATTCGTGACTCGACTTCTGTTTTGTTATTTGTACCCTTTTTTTAGGTTCCACATGTAAGCAATATATGGTATTTGTCTGTATCTGATTTACTTCACTCAGAATGACAATCTCTAGGTCCATCGATGGTTCTGCAAATAGCATTAGTTTGTTATTTTTTGTGGCTGACATTCCATCAGGGTGTTCCTGGTGGCTTAGATGGTAAAAAATCTGCCTGCAGTGTGGGAAACCTGGGTTCAATTCCTGGGTTGGGAAGAACCCCTGGAGAAGGGAATGGCTACCCACTCCAGTATTCTGGCCTGGAGAATTCCATGGACTCTGCAGCCCATGGGGACATGACTGAGCGGCTTTCACAGAAACTGAATATCCCGTCGTACATGTGCACCACATCTTCTTTATCCACTCCACTGTGGATGCACCCTTTAGGTTGCCTCCATGTCTCGGCTATTGTAAATAGTGCTGCTGTGAACATTGGGGTGCATATAGCTTTTTGAGTTTCAATTTGTATTTCAATTGAGTAGAATTCAGATTCAATCTATTTCCTAGTAAGTTTCAGGGTAGATCTGCAACTGAGGTTTATTGGATTTACGAGATTTGGGATGTAGCCCCAGCATGGGTGGATGGGCTGTTTGATTGCAGGCAAGTCTTGGAGTTGATCAGTCAGTGCTTGCGATTCCATCTCTGCAAAAGAGGATGACCATTTTGTCCTGTGCTTCTTGTGGGGATGATGGGAGGATAAATGAGGTATTCGGGGTAAAGTGTTGTATTACTTTTTTAACAAAGAATTGATGCATTGGATTTTTTTTAAAAGAAGAGCATTACTTAAGTTGATTGTTCCTTATATCCTTAGGTATATAGAGATGAAACAAGAAGCTTTTCCTCCTTTGACTTCTTGACAGAAGATGCCTCCACTTTAATAGTAGGTCACTGGGATGGAAGTATGTCACTAGTGGATAGGCGGACTCCTGGAACGTCTTGTGAGAAACTTATCAAATCATCTTCGAGCAAAATAAGAACTGTTCATGTGCACCCAGTGCAGAGACAGTATTTTATCACCGCAGGATTAAGGTATGTTCTTCATAAAATTTTATGATACAGATGTTTTAACATTAGGAATAATGTTTTAGTTTGATTGACAAAGACTTTTTTGTGATACCCACAGACCAAATAATTTTCCTTTCTAGGCTAATTTAAGGGTGTTTTTCTTTCTTTCCTTTTTTTTTTTTTTTAGTTTTTTTGTGATTCTTTAAAATGGGATTTAATACATAGTGAAAATATTGAAACAAATATACATTTTTGTTTTCCCTGGTCTTGCGCATTTACTTCAGTCTTTTGAGAAGAAAATCTGTAAAAAATGCAAGTTAAATGGGACCTACAATTTCTTAGTCTGTGTTAACTTTTTTCATGAGGCGATGAGAAAGCCAGCTAGAATCTTGTCTCTCTATACCCACCTGGTTACATATATATGCTATAATTTTGGAATTTTTCTAATTTTTAATCTATACCCATGTTTTTAAAAGTAATACAGAAGATCAGAGGGGCCTGTCTTAACTGTTCTTCAATGTAGTGTATATTTGAGTGTCTTAATTTATGTTCCGTGCTATTGTAGAGGCTTACTCTGTGTACTGTGATAACACTGAGAATTATTCCTCCTGTTACAGGGACATTCATATTTATGATGCAAGATGCCTGAAGCCCAGTAGAAACCAGCCTTTGATTTCTTTAACTGAACACACAAAGAGCATCGCTTCAGCCTATTTTTCACCTCTTACTGGTAACAGAGTAGTAACCACATGTGCTGATTGTAAGCTGAGGTAAATTGGGAAGACAGAAATACATTGTTAAGTCTGTAATTACTGTGTTCGTTAACCAGTAGCTTTGTTTACTATTACTTCTTATTAAATCACTAGCGTTAATTGTTTTGTAGCCATGTCTAGGTTCCCAAAGATCAATGACTTGTACTTAATATCATTTCAGCAGTTTTGGAATCTAAATTTTCTTGAGATTGGCAAGGAAGGTCTGTAACTACCCTGGGGAATGATGTCAGGCTTTCCTTTTAGCACTGAAATCTGATGAAATCAGGCTTGTGATATCTTGTGTGAAAGTCGCTCAGTCGTGTCCAGCTCTGTGACCCCATGGATTGTAACCTGTCAGGCTCCTCTGTCCATGGAATTCTCCAGGCCACAATACTGGAGTGGGTAGCTGTTCAGGGGATCTTCCCAACCCAGGGACTGAACCCAGGTCTCCCGCATTGCAGGTGGATTCTTCACCATCTGAGCTGCCAGGGAAGCCTAAGAACACTGGAATGGGTAACCTATCCCTCCTCCAGTAGGTCTTCCCGACCCAGCATCGAACCGTGGTCTCCCGCATTGCAGGTGGATCCTTTACCACCTGAGCTGCCAGGGAAGCCCTTCTGTGTGATATCTTGGGCAGAAGATAATTTTAGCATAGGAAGAAGCTCTTACTCTGGGGATAGTGGGATCCCTCCCACAAGTCAAGTGCTGAATTGAAGTTGCAGAGCCCTTGGCCATGGGCAGGCAGAAAAGATAGCAAAAACTGGGTCTCTGTACAAACTATTGGATAAAATTTTATGATTTTAGCTTTGGTATCATTCTATAGCTACTACCTAAAAATGGATTTTAAAATGTAATATAAGCCAGTTGAACAAAAATAGAAAATAATGCCAATTTTTAAAAATGTGGAGAATGTTAATGCAACAATGAAGGAAATAATTTTGTTCTCTTCTAAAATCCACAATTTTGCCTAACATTGCAAGCAGTTCTCAATTTATGAGACTTTTATCTTAAGTGATTTTGGAATGTGTTCATTATTCACTCAACAAGTATCTGTTGAATGTATACTATGGCTGGGCTCTAGAAAATCACCTAATTTCTGTTTAGACCCATATATTAGGAAGAACATGGTTTATATGTGTGTGAGAGGTGCCCTGTTAATTCCTTGTAAAGTCTGTGAGCATTGCCAGGTAGTACATTAAGCCCAGCCACAGCCCAGTGTCCCCTTTCCACCCATGCAGTTTTCTTTGTGTTAAGGACCACTTACTTGTCCCATTCCTGTTCATTTGCACTGCAGACTTTACTCTTGTGATTTGGCTTTCTGGTAATCTAATTAGAGTTCTAGTGCCAAGAAATGGCAGTGGGATAGCTAGGCACAAGGAGAAGGGCGAGGTGGTGATGACGTGGCTACTTTCTGCCAGGGTGCCTGGTGGAGGCTTCTGAGCTCCTGCAGTTGCCCCACACAGTTCCTCCCCTTAGTTACTGGCCAGCCAGTCTTGCCAGAGCCTGGAAGTGACAGTATGACGCCTTCAATCGATAGGTCTCATGGGGAACTTGCTCTCGATACATGCCTGCACTTTAGGTTATTTGTGCATTTTCAGACGACATCTGTTAGGTATGACCTATATTACTGTGGATCTGATTATAGAGTCTGGATTATCACTGTCGAATGTACATTTAAGTTTGGAATAATAGTGTTTAGTTTCCAAACTAAACTCTAAGAACTGAATTTTACAATATTCTTTGTAACTTTTATAAATATATTAGCTAGCTGAGGTTTGTTAGAACCTGATCCTATATATTTTAAAACAACAACCATTTCATTATCATGAACCAGTGAAAAACTTGTTAAATACCCTGATGATATTTCAGAAAAATCTCAAACAATAAAAAGAGTGTGCTTCTTTATTCTTGCTGTTTATTTTGCAGAATCTTTGACAGCAGCTGTATATCCTCGAAGATTCCTCTTCTTACCACCATCAGGTCAGTGCCCATATGCCAAATAATGTGGACCCTGGGTTACTGTGAGCTCTTTGTTGGACTGCATACGTTAGACATCTGATTATCAAAGAGATGTATAGGTCTGATTTTATATTCCAGTGTTCCTGGTTACTTGTTCCTATCCCATCCAGAAGAGTTCTTGCTTCCAGGTTGCCGGTGTCTACAAAGAGGTTCTGTCTCTTTTAGTCTGTAGCTATTCTCTGCTTCTGAGTGGTTACATTTGGTTAAGGTGAATGACTTTTCAAAAACTAAATTAGTCATGTTATCATATTGAGACCGACTTGCTCGAGAGGCTAGCTGAAGCACTCTTTATTTGCGCCTGTTTCTTCTGGGCTTAGCTTCCCCATCTTCCTATTTCTTTGTTTGGTTATCCTCTTTTTGCATCTGCTACCTTTAATATATGTATTGTACAGCAAACTTTACTCAGTGTCTGCTTCCTACACATACTTTTTTATCAGCGTTTATTAAGTTGGGGACAGGGCATGCAATATATGTTAACTGTTGCTTCATGAGTTTTATAGTCTATAGAGGCTATATTTAATATGCTTATTTTCTTTTTCACAGAATTTCCCCTCTTCATTTCCTTTTTCAAACTTTATTAACTATAGTTAGTTTGTTGACTTCTAGTGTGTATTTTTAAAAAATTATCTAGGATGATGATTCTGGGGTCAGTAGAGATAAGGTCATTGAATGGCAGTGAGAAATGTGGTTCTCCATTGTTCATGCTTCTTTAATAAGAAAGGGCTGTTGGTGGTGTTGCGATGTAGAGAATAAAAGGGCAGTGCTTTTGTTCTTTGTTTGGAGAGCAGTGAAGAGGCCCACATATATTTAAATTGTTTTTTACCTTATTTTTAGTTGTGATTGTAAACACGTAACAGTAAGTCAGCCACCTTAACTATTTATATGTATACAGTTCAGTAGTGTTAGGTGTGATCACATTGTGCAACAGAGTTCTAGAATTTTCTGTCTTGCAAAACTGAACCTGGCCCATGAGACATTAATTCCTCTCTCTTTTCCAGATTGTGGCAGCCATCTGTCTAGTTTGCATTTCTATGATTTTTACTACTTTATGTATTTCATATGAGTGAAATCATAGAGCATTTGTTTTTTTGTGATGGGTTTATTTCACTTAGTGTAATGTCCTTGATGTTCATCCATGTTCTAGCATGTAACAGGATCTTCTCCCTTTTTAAAGGCTGCATAATAATTCCATTGCATGTATATGCCATATTTTCTTTATCCATTCACCTCTTGATCGACATTTGGGTTGTTTCTACCTCTTGACTATTGTGAAAAAGCCTACAGTGAACAAATGGGTGTAAAGCTATCTCTTCAAGATCCTGTTTTGAATTCTTTTGGATAATACCCAGAAAGGAGATTTTAATGGATCATCTGATAATTTTATTTTCAATTTTTTGAGGAACCTCTATACTGTTTTTCCATAGCTGCCAAACCATTTTACGTTCCAGGAGTGCACCAGGGTTCTAATTTCTCTTTATATATATGTATCAATACTTATCCTGATGATTGTGAGGTAATATATCATTGTGATTCTGATTTGCATTTCTCTAATGATCAGTGATGATAAACATCTTTTCATATGCTTATTGACCATTTGTCTATCTTCTTTAGAGGATTGTCTGTTTAGGTCTTTTGTTTTGAATTGCATCATGTTTGTTGTTGAGTTATAGAAATTCTTTACATATTCTGCATTATCAAATATATGATTTTCAAATGTTTTCTACCATTTTGTGGGTTGCCTTCTCAGTCTGTTGATTGTTTCCTTTGCACAGTTTATAAGTATGATGTAGATTTGTCTATTTTTGCTTTTGTTGCCTGTACTTTTGGTGTCATATCCAGAAAATCATTGCTAAATCCAGTGTACTGAAACTTTCCCCTGTGTTTTCTTCTGTGTTTTATTAAGAGTTCCAAGTCTTAGGTATAGGTCTTTAATCAACTTTGAGTTGATTTTAGTATATAGTATGAGGTTATGGTGGTTTAGTCACTACGTCATCTATGACTCTTGTGACCCTGTGGACTGTAGCCCGTCAGGCTTCTCTGTCCATGGGATTTTCAGGCAAGAATATTGGAGTGGGTTGCCATTTGCTCCTCCAGGGGATCTTTCCGACCCAGGGATGAAACCCCCATCTCCTACATCGCAGGCAGATTCTTCACCACTGAGCCATCAGGGTTACTGTCCAATATTATTCTTTTGCATGCAGATATCCGGTTTTGCCAGAAGCATTTTTTGAAGGGACTCTCCTTTCCCCGTTTTGTGGCCTTGGCACCCTTGTTGAGTGTCATTTGACCGGGAGCGAGGGCGTTTCCTTATGGGCTCTGTTTTGTCCCGCTGGTCCATAGCGGCTGTCTCTATACCAGTACCGCACTGTCATGGTTTCTGTTGCTTTGTGTAGTATATTTTGAAATCAGGATATATGAGGCCCCCAACTTTGTTCTTCTTTTTAAAGATTATTTTGGCTGTTTGTAAAATCCCTTGAGCTTTCATATTAATTTTAGGATTTTTTTTTTTCTATTTCTGTAAAACGTGCCCTTGGGATTGATTGCATTGGTTGAATTCTACAGATCACTTTGGGTAGTACAGACATTTTAACAATATTGAGTCTTCTAATCCACAGGCAATTTATTTGTGTCTTTATTTGTTTGTGTCTTATTTGTGTCTTTTGTTTGTTTCAGTAATGCTTTGTAGTTTTCAGTGTACAAATCTTTCATATCTTTGGTTAAATTTATTCCAAAATATTTTATTCTTGTTGATGTTATTACACATGGGATTTAAAGAAATATATTTATTTGTTTTTGACTCTGCTGGGTTTCTGTTGCTGTGTGCAGGCTTTCTCCAGCTGTGGTAAGCGGAGCTACCCTTCATTGGGGTGCGTGGGCTTCTTATTGTGGCAGCCTCTCTAGTTGAGGAGCATGGGTTCTAGAGCACAAGCCCAGCAGCTGTGGTGCACATGCTCTGTTGCCCCGTGGCATGTGTCATCTTCCCAGACCGGGAATCAAGCCCATGTCCCCCGCATTGGCAGGTGGCTTCTAACCACTGGACCGCCAGGGAAGTCCTGGGGTTGTTTTCTTGTTTTCCTTTCTGGATTGGTCATTGTTAGTGTGTAGAAATGCAGCTGATTTTTGTGTGTTGATTATATCCTGCAAATTTGCTGAGATTTCGTTTTAACTGTGTGTGTGTAGTCTTTAATCCTATGCAGTTTTCTAATTCTACCAAATTTCCAGTGTTAAATATGTTGAATAGATGGCAAGAAAGGGATCCTTGCCTTTTACCAGATCTTACAGGAAAAGCTTTCAGTCTTTCATCATTGAGTATAATGTTAGCTGTGGGCCTTTAATATATGACCCCTATTTTATTATGTTGAGATCGTTTCTGTCTGTTCCTGGTTTGTTGAGTGTTTATCATGAAAGGGTATTGAATTTTGTCAGATGGTTTTTCAGTACCAGTTGAGAGGATCTTATGATTTTTGTCCTTCATTCTGTTTAGGTGGTAGGTCAATTAGTTGGGTTTTGTGTTTTGAACCTTCCTTGCATTCCAGGTATAAATTCAACTTGGTCATGGTGTATAACCCTTTTAATGTGCTGTTTGAATTTTTTTGCTGGTATTCTGTTGAGAATTTTATACCAATATTCATCAGGAATATTCGTCTGTAGGGCTTTTTGCTTTTTTTCTCCCAGTAGGGTCTTTGTCTGGCTTTGGTATTAGAGGTGTTTGCCTCATAGAATGAATTCCTCTTCAGTTTTTTGGAAGAGTTTGAGGAGCATTTGGTGTTAATTCTTACTTAAATGTTACATAGAAATCTTTAGTGAAGCCATCTGGTCCGGGGCTTTCTTTGATGGGAAGTTTTTGGTTATTGTTTTAATCCCCTTACTAGTTACAGTTCTGGTTAGATTTTCTATTTTTTTTTGATTCAGTCTTGGTAAATTTTATGTGTTTGGGAATGTATTCATTTCTTCTGGATTGTCCAGTTTATTGGTGTATGGTTGTTCATAGTATTATAACCCTTTTTATTTCTGTAACATAAGTTGTCCCAGTTTCATTTCTTATTTTAGTTATCTGCACTTTCTGTTTTCTTAATCTAGCTTGCCAGTTTTGTTCTCTTAAAAAAACCAGCTCCTAGTTTATTTTTCCTATTGTTTTTGTATTCTCTAATTCTTTTATCTCTAATCTTTATTATTTCCTTCCTTCTGCTAACTTTTGGTTTTGATTATTCTTCTTTTTCTAGTTCCTTGAGATGTAGTTAGATTGTTGATTTTGATATCTTTCTTCTTTTTTGATGTTTACTGTTAAAAATTTCCCTCTTAGTATTGCTTTCATAGCATCCCATAGATTTTGGTAGTTGTATTTTTATTTGTGTACAGATATCTTCTAATTTCCCTTGTGATTTTTTTTCTTTGAGCCCCCAAAGTACTTTTTACCTTACGGTTGTATAGGTTATATAAAATGATTTCAGGGTTTGGTTATTAGGGGAATACAAATATGGGAAATAGATTCTGTTAAACAGCAGTAACTTAGATTGTGTATTTCTTTATTCTAGGTCTTGTGTTTGCATGTGCTAAAAAAAAAAAGGAGGGGAGTGTATTGAGTTAGGAAGCCAAACAAAAATGTTGCCATTTCAGTATGTTCAGTGACCATGCACTGAGCACAAACCACTGTACTCAGCACTGGAGATTCAGAAATGCAGACATCATCTCTCTCCCGGGTTTCAGTCTTGTAGGAAGGATAAGATTAGGTCGTTGATGACTCAGTAACTTGAAACTTGGCAGAGAAAACCAGCATTTAGGAGCAGTGCCATCTTTACCCTCTGCCCATGCTATTTTGAGTTATTTAACACTTACTGTCTTTCAAAAAATTGTTTCATTAGGCACAACACCATCACCGGGCGATGGCTGACCAGGTTCCAGGCCGTGTGGGACCCTAAGCAGGAAGACTGTGTCATAGTTGGCAGCATGGCCCAGCCACGGCGAGTGGAGATTTTCCATGAGACAGGAAAGTGGGTGCATTCTTTTCTGGGTGGAGAATGCCTTGCCTCTGTGTGTTCCATCAATGCTATGCACCCAACTCGGTATATTTTGGCTGGAGGTAATTCCAGTGGGAGGGTACATGTTTTTATGAACTAAGAAAGTTGTGGACTTTTGGGTTTGGAAACACCAATTTGTTCAAATTAATCTGTCTAAGGAGCCTAGTAATTCGTGTGGCTTAGTCTGTTTACTTGGTAATATGTACTATTTAGCGAATATAAATTTGCTTTGTAAATAAGAATTATGAGCAGAATGTACTTTTAGGAAGAGAGAGGCCTTGGAGGTTGTTTCTGTAGGATGTGGAGGGCATTGGAGGGGAGACTGTGATGCTTTCAGCACTTTCAACCAGGCAGAATGTGGAGAAATTCCAGCATTATAAATTACAAAGCTTTGAGTGATCAGTGTTTTGGTTGTTTTTGTCGCCTTGATTCTATAGTCATATATAGATTTGTGGTTTATTTTACAGTTTGAAATACATATTTATTTCTAGACTTAAATACACTGGAAGGGATCCTGAAAGGTTATCTCATCTGAGTGATTTTGAAACTTTTAATTTTTTAAACTGAGCACTTTTTCCCCCTTGCCTCTAAATTAAATCTTACATGAAATCCCAAGATAATTGCTGAGAGGCTGTGGTTCACTTGGGCAGGGCCTGGGTCCCTGTGTTGACCTTCTCCTCACTCCTCTCCATGGCTCCTGAGACACAGCCAGGGAGTCCCAGGGCTTGTAGGCACAGGGTTGGAATATACTAATCCCTGCCACCCAGTGTGAGATTACTTTTAGACCACTGTTTCCCAGACTGGATTGTAGCTATTGACGTGACTTAAGTGACCATGACCAGTGTCTAAAAAAATGAAAAGGAGACAAATAGTAAAGAATAGCAAACATAATTAGAACAAATATTCTTTTGTGAAACTTAGTTCCATGCATACATAGCTGTAGGTATACATGCATATGTATTTTATGATGTAAAATGTATTTCTTTATTACTGTGGTCATGGTTAAAGAAGTAAGAGCTCCTACCCTAGAAGGTCCCAGCCAGCTTTATGTGTCCTTGTCTTTTAAACTCTCCAGAGGAGATTTAGTAGCCTGGGAAAGTGTTATGGAATTCCATTTCTGGCGTTTATTCATTAAAAATACTTGTTTTCAGAAGCTGTGGCAACTTGAATGTGTCTGTTGTTGGACCCTACTAAATCAGCAACTGAGATTACTGTGTGTTATTATTGATTCAACTTTTTCTGTTGTTCATTGCCAAATGACTACTGAAAGACTGTTCTAAATAGTTTCAGCAATATGCCTGATTTCTAAGAGGAAATATGATTTTTCCAGAATGGTATGTCACAGAAATAAAGTGATATATGTAATTTCCTTGAATAACATTTTTGTCTTTTTTAAAATTTATTCATTTGGCTGGGCCATGTCTTAGTTGTGGCATGCAGGATCCTCAGTCTTTGTTGCAGTATGCAGGATTTTAGCTGCAGTATGTGGGATCCAGTTCCCTGACTAGGGATTGAACCTGGACCCCTGCATTGAGAGCACAGTGTCTTAACCACTGGACCACCAGGGAAGTTCCTCCAACGTTTTGCTTACATAATTTCCTTCTCTGTAATTAAAGACTAAACACATTTTGAAGCTTATTAAAAGGTTGTGGGTATTTATAAGGAATAGGGTTTCTCTTGTTTTCTTGGTGCTGGAATACAGGAATTGATAAGCAAGGTGGAAATACGAATTTATGAAATACAAAATAAGGCTATGTGAAGTTGTACAGGTGCACGTGCTTAACTGCTCAGTTCTGTCCGACTCTTTGTGATCCCGTGGACTGTAGCCTGCCAGGCTCCTCTGTCCATGGGATTCTCTCAGCAAGAACACTGGAGTGGTTTGCCATTTTCTCCTCCAGCGGATCTTCCTGACCCAGGGATCGAGCTAGAACTCGCACCTCTTATGTCTCCCGCATTGGCGCCCCCTGGGAAGCCCTGTGTGAAGCCGAGGTATGTTATAAACTGCTCTGGAAATAGTTAAAGGAAGACTTTAGGCTCCCTTCCCCTTTTCCACACCACTTAATTTTATGGGTTCTAGTCTTGGCTGGTTCTGTGGGAACTGTTCTTTTTCTTAACATGTTGTGAAACTACTCTTAATCAAATTAGTACTGTCATTTAAGCCTTGAATACCTCGTGGTAATTGCCTGGCTTCTGCTATAAATGTTAGAACATTCTTGATGTTTCTCACTCTTGTGGTCTCTTGCCATTGTAGCTTCATAAGCTGTGCTATTTATGTCCATTCAAGAGTTCTCTCTTCTTGAGGCAGTGTAGGAGGGAGAGTGAGTAGGGGGCTTGTTTCTTCATGGTAAGCTCTACAGTGAAACAGTTGTTTAAATCTAGAAAGCACATAGAGGACAATTGTCTCCCTTATGACATCCTTAAACTGTACTCTGTTGTGAAAGGCACTTTTCCCAGAGACTTGCTTAAAGTCATGTGGCTTCTGTAATTATGTGTGTGTTATGTTTGCACTATCTCCTTCCTGGATAAACCTTTTGTGTTAGTTGGCCTTTATAATATCTCATAACCGTGTAAGCTCTGAATTCTACTGGTGTTATTTTCTTTGAGATGCCTGACTTTTTTTTTTTTTTATGTGACATTAAGGAGGAAGAAGATGATCTCGTTTGGGGTGAATGGAGACTTGGTCAGACTAAGAGAAACTGCAAATGATTAGGGACTGATAGAATCTTACTTGCTTAAGACCTGTTTTAGTATTCTGGCTTTTGAGTTACCTTTCCACAGAGAAGACTTTGCAAAGGCACTTCTCCAGGAAAGCAGAGAGCTTTAGGGCTGTGGTTCAAAGATTTAAGTATTTTCAGCCAGTGTACAGGGGACGAGGAGGAGGGCAGAGAAGCGCCTTCTGTATCAAACTTGAAGGAAAAAATAGAAAGGATGTGCACACAGTTGAGTCCTCGTCAGTTAGCCAAGAAGGGCGGCAGCTGTGAATCTGTAGCGTCATGGGAAACCACTCTCATCCAGTGGTTCTCATGCTTTTTCCTCTTCAGCTCACTTTAAGCAAAGATTTTTGTTGATTAGAAAAAAAAAAACTTTACTGGGGACAGAACACTGGATATCATTTTAAAGCTAATAGGAATCTCTTAAAATGTGGAGGAAACTGCTTTCGGAAGATGATCTGGTGGCAGAATGGAGGGTTGGAGGACAGGTAGAACTGAAAACAAGATTGGGTAATAAGTAGCACAGTGGACCTTAGTTTCACCTTTTATGCTCATGGAATTTAGAAGACCGTTACCAAGCCTGTAGTCATAGAGTGGTTACAGAATGAGATGAGATAGTGTTAAAGGAATGGATGCTGAAAGTACGTGTGAGCACGAGGTTTGTCACTGTGGTGGTGAGGTCATCCTGTTCCCTCTATAGGAGGTGTTTTCTGTTCTTTTTCTTCAGTTCAGTTGAGTCGCTCAGTCGAGTCCGACTCTTTGTGACCCCATGAATCGCAGCACGCCAGGCCTCCCCATCCATCACCAACTCCTGGAGTTCACCCAAACTCATGTCCATCGAGTCATTGATGCCGTCCAGCCATCTCATCCTCTGTCGTCCCCTTCTCCCCCTGCCCCCAATCCCTCCCAGCATCAGAGTCTTTCCCAATGAGTCAGCTCTTCTCATGAGGTGGCCAAAGTACTGGAGTTTCAGCTTTAGCATCATTCCTTCCAAAGAACACTCAGGACTGATCTCCTTTAGAATGGACTGGTTGGATCTCCTTGCAGTCCAAGGGACTCTCGAGAGTCTTCTCCAACAACACCACAGTTCAAAAGCATTAATTCTTCGGCGCTCAGCTTTCTTCACAGTCCAACTTTCACATCCATACATGACTACTGGAAAAATCATAGCCTTGACTAGACGGACCTTTGTTGGCAAAGTAATGTCTCTGCTTTTAAATATATTATCTAGGTTGGTCACAACTTTCCTTCCAAGGAGTAAGCGTCTTTTAATTAATTTCATGGCTGCAGTCACCATCTGCAGTGATTTTGGAGCCCCCCAAAATAAAAAGTCTGACACTGTTTCTTACTCCAGGCTTAATACCAGTTCAGAAGTTGGACCATCTAGGTTCTCCTCTGGGCTCTAAGACTGTGTAACCTTGGGGAAATAATTTGTTTTGTTTTTTCCTCATCAGAAAAACGAGGTCCAATTCATATTTAAAATCATTCCACACTTATAGCTTCTAAGTTCTTTTTTAAAAAAATTTATTTTTTAATTGAAGGATAATCGCTGGTACAGAATTTTGTTGCTTTCTATCAAACCTCAACATGAATCAGCCATGGGTATACATTTGTCCCTAAGTTCTTAATAGTATTTATCGGGTGGGGGGGGAGGGGAGAAGTAAAGATAATAGGTGACTCTAAGCAAAGTGATTCTTTTACACAGCAGTCAGCTGTGTAAACCCCACTGGTGTCCTTTTATCTATGGGCTGTTAACTTTAAGGAGGAGAAAGTGAGACCGGCTGCCAGTTACAAAGAAAAAAAGAGTCCACTCTCTTCTATGATATTTAAATATTTATTTAAGTTTAAAAATAATTTTCATGGCACCAGTGATTTTATGCTAACTACATACTGCATATGTAGAAAAAAGTACATTGCTTTGAAGGAAAATGTAACTTAGAATTTTTGGCACACGAAAGGTTAACAACTATATATATATATATATATTTTAATGAAACTAAGAAATTCACATTTGCAGGTAGTTTACCTTCTACTGCTTAAAGATGCAGTACACTATTCTTCAGTAAGAGTTTTATTTCCTCTGATAGATGAAGCTATGGAAACCATTGCTTTTTCTACAATGAGATCAAACTAATTTTGAGAGAAAATAGACATAGTGGAACACAGTAAAACTAGGTTAAAAAACGTGAACAACTTTTAATGATGGGGGAGATAGCAAAAAAGACTAGTCACCAACAGGGGAGGTTTGTTATTCAAGCATTATGTGAAAAGCAAATCGAAGGAGACTTTTCTATCTGTATTTTGTAGGTAGGATAAGCTCTGGAAAAAAAATAACCCACAAGTTTCTGTTCAGAGAGCAGATCCCGCTGTTGGAAGTTGTGTGGACAATTGTACCGTTGGAACTCTAGATACAAGTAACATACCAAGATACGGAATACTGCATCTTTCGTTAATGTGAATATGAAAGGTCAGAGTTCAGGCTCTCACTCACTGCATAGAAACACCATATTCTACAGACTGAGGTAGGAACACTACACTAAAAGGTAATCTGCTATGTTGCATAAGACAGTAGATATCCAGGGTAAAACAGCCCCGAGTCTCCTGACAGCCTTGTTCTCTTTGAGTCTGCTTTTCACTCAAGTCCTCTGCTAGTAAAGCCTTTCCTGTGTAGATGACAAGTGGCAGTGGCTATCTGGTTCTGAGTGATCCCTAATCTTGACTAGGATCTCCCTCAGGTTTTGTCTTGTCACTTGGAAAACAAGATGTTTGTAATTCTGCCCAAATTGTTGCTGGTATGGAAATGATCAGACAGGCCCTCCTCTTCTAGGCTTCGATTCTGGCTGCATATTAGCATTACAGTTCTTGATCTTGCTCATCGTGGCATCAGGCATCTCTTTGCTGGTTGGTTGTTTGAGCACCCTTTAAACAAGCCAGCCCAGCGCCTCTACTAGGAAATGATCCTGGATCTTTACCTGTCAGGAATCACAGCAGAGCTGGCCCTCCTGCTCACACACTGGTAAGAAACAGTTCTGTTGTCTAGATCGAGGTTGGCAAATTCTGGCCTGTGGGCCAAATTCAGCTCACCATCTGTTTTTATAAATAAAAATTCTATTGGAACAGAGCCTTGCTCCTTTATGCATTACCTGTGGCTGTTTTTGAACTCAGACAGCAGAGTGGAGTAGTTGCCACAGAGTACGGCCTTCAAAACCAAAATTTAAAAATATTTACTACCTGGCACTTCACAGAAGAACTTTGCTGACCCTTGATCTAGATAAAAGGGCGTTTAAAATTTCGCAGTACCCACCTTAAAAAGGAACTGTCTATTCCATGGCTCTTGTATTCTGTACGTGGATATGGTTCTGCCACCTCAGAGGACACACTAGGGCAAGGCAGACCTGCACACGACTCTCTCTGCTCTGCGCGCCCCAGGAATCTGTCCACGGACCATCCTACCCACGTCCTCCAGCCCCACATGACTTGGAAATCTCTCCCTGAGATGAAAACAAACAAGTTCTCGTGTGTGAGCGGCTGTAAGTGTTGTGGAGCTTGGGCGGCGGACCCCACACTCACCCTTCACACTTCCGCCTGCTTCAACGGCTCTCAGCCAGGACAGCCAGCGTTTTCCTACAGCTTTCATCTTCCTGGTGCAGAGGATGACCCTAGGGGGCAGTGTTTCTACAGCTAAGTGTTGGTCTCTGCCACGTTCACCTTCTTTTGGAGGCATCTGTTAGAACTCTTATTTAAAGAGATTCTTTTCCTGGTCCCTTCCAAGGCTGTTTTGGTTGATCTTGGAATTCTATTTTCTGAAGCTTTTCATTCTCAGGATCAGTTTCTTTCTTGCATCTTTTAAGTTCATCAGGCTCTATTATTTTTCCTACTCCATAAAGTAAAAACAAAAGGTGAATTGATAAGAAAATATTTTGTTTGTTAAAATATAAATTGAAATAGTCTTTTCTAGAGGGAGAGGGGTGTACAAAATAAGTACTGCTGTGTGATCTCAACAGTCTCTCCGGTACCTTAGCTCTGGTTTCTGTTAACTGTACTTAGTCCAACGTCTGACAGTGCTGTCTACCCCTGGCACCACTGAATTTACCTATTGCTTCTGGAGCACTGTAAAAGTCTTGAGGTCCTTAGAAAAAAGTCACAGGAGTCTAAGTTCATGATACAGAACTCATGGTGATGCTCCCTAGGGTCTAGTCTAAGGGGACAGACTTACCCTACCCCTGCTGCTGCTGTAGCAGTGGTCGTTTCAGATGCCCACTCTGCTCAGATTTGAAAGAAATGAAAAGAAAATTCAACTCAGACCGTCATAAGAAGCAACTTTCCATTTAATCGTTCTACATGGATGTTTACTTTTTTTTTAAAAGCTCTGTCTGGGAAGAAAACCTAGACAGCCCCCATTGTCCAGGCCCCTGACCTGCCCCGCTGAGGCTGCAGTGATGCGTCTGCCGGGCCCCCAGCAGGGAAGCTCCTGCAGTAAACAGAAGACGACAGCCCTCTAGTCTTCAACTAGTGTCTCGTCTGCTGGGTGACACTACTGTGAGAATCAGTAATAACAAAATAAATTATTTTTGATATCTTCAAAATAATACACATCTATGAAAAATCAAAATTCAGAACCAAAAATTATCCTGCAAATTGGGAGGATGAGAAACGGAGTTGCTGAGCCTTTCTTGAGAGAACCTCTGAAGGAAATGAGTTTTCCCAGTTAGTTTAGACAAGGCGTGTGCCTATCCCCTTTCTTCTTCTAGGAAACGACCCTCCTAGGCTGTGGACTTTCTGAGTCATGAGAGGAGGACTTGGAACATGTGCCGATGGTTCCGCGATGGGCCCCATTGCTGGGAATGGGTAGCCGGGCTCCTTGGTCCACCTGGCTAGTTATTGGGAGGATTCATGCCTTCTCAGGTGTCAATGAGCAGGCTCACCACTGAGCGGATTTTGCAGGCAAACCATCGCCTGAGGGGACAAAAGTATTGATAGTGGAATTGTTCAAACTCGGGGGTCTGGCGGATATCGCGGAAAAAGGCAATGTCAAGGTCAGACTCAGTAAGGATGATCAGGAGGAGGAGCAAAACAAAGAGGAGTCCCATGGTCACAAGGAGCAAACGGAGGACACTTAAAACAAACTTATTCACCTGTTCCTCCTCCGGCCTGCTGTGCCCCTGACACAGGGCCCTCAGCTCGCCCCCGAGGGCCTCCAGCTCGGCGGCAGTCGGGGTGCTGGCCTCAGACTCCTTCTCCTCCTCGATGCTGCAGGTCGCCCCGTTGATCTGCCGGGAGAGCAGCATCAGCTCCAGGCTGTGCTCGGCCACAGGGGTGGGCAGCACGCTGTCCGCAGGGCTGTAAGCCTCGTCCGCAATCACGGCGACTCGCTCGTTGCTGTCTGCCCGGCTGCTTCTCACGTGAGGCAGGAACGTGTCCCCGTGGGAGGAGGCACGTACTGGGGTGGAGTGGGCACTGTCCCGCAGGGACTCGAGGCCTGGAAAGACAAAGGGGAAGTGAGCAGGCTTCTGTGTACCGGCGCACACTTTGTCTGGTGGAGGCAGCCCTGTTCTGTTTGGTCTCTGAAGTCTTAGGAAGGCCCTGTGCAGCCCCACGTGACCAGCCGCCGCCAACCCTGCGGCATCAAGAACAGGACCAGAGAAGCAGCAGGAATCAGGGTGTCACTGGTTGTAAGTTTCTGTTTTGTTTTTTTTCTTTCTTTGCTTATAGTTTTGGCCATATTCATTACAGATTCTGCCTTTCCTGCCTTTGGTGTCCTGGCTCAGCCCAGCCTGAAAGAGAATTGCGAAGTATCTCTGACCCAGAGGTGGGGGGTCTTGGTTCAGGGAGCTGAGGGTCTTGAGAGGCAGGAATGAAGAGGAGACTGTCTTGCCCAACGGGGCCTCATCAGCTACCTAGTCTGGAGCTGAGTGTCCTGCTGACACCCGAGCACACTGCTCCCTGAGCGCGTGAGCTCATCTTTTGGACTTCTGCAGTTGCTGTCAGTCTCTTCAGCCTCCACGTTTAGCTGTACTGACCTAGAGTGGGGTGAAAGCCCAACCTGCTCTTCCGAAGTGCTCGCCCTCTCTTTTCACCTTCGATTGAGCTGGGTCCAGAATAGGTACAACCAGGGGAGCCGTCAGCCCGGAGTACAGAGTGGTCTCCGAGAAGAGGACCAGTGGGAAATTCTCCTAACGTTTGTTAGGAGGAGGGTCTTCTGGCCCTAAAACCGCTCATTATTCTTTTAGAACATTTCTGTCTTTCCAGAGCTCAAGCTCTGGTGGGGAAAAACAGGAACTGGTTACTTCCCTCAACCAAACAGCCGCCACCCAGGCCTGAGGATGTGGACTCAGACTGGCCGAGTGTGGCCCCTGTCACCGTGCTCCCAAGAAAAAGGCTCCTTGTTTCAGATTCAGTGTCTGCATTTCCCACTCCTGTACATACTGCTGGTGCCGGAGTGGCTCTCCCTACTTTTGTGGTCCACATTGAGAACCTTGTCCCTTTCTGTTGCTCTGAACTTGACCTTGACTGCCCGAGACTGAACCAGATTCCCAGGTAGTAAAGATCTGACCTAACCAGGGCTGCTTAGGGAGTTTTCTGGCTCAGGGTTAGCTTATTTTAAAAGGTGCCAGTCACCTTTCAGAAGCAGTGTGTCTCATCTTCGTTAGCTTCCTTGTAGGGTCGCCAGTGGCAGCCAGGCCGCCTGCCTGCCCAGGCTGCTTTAGCCGTTCTCAGCATATCCACAGTTACAGGTTCTCCAGAGGAACAAACGAGTGGGTGGGGGAGATGGCAGCCCCCCGTTCTCCGCCTCTGCTCCCCATCATATCACCATTAGTGTACTTGCCACAGCTCTCAGCTCCTGCTTTCAGAAGCTTCATGGTCCTGGCTGTATTTCTTGTCCCTACGCTCTAGACTCTTAAATCTGTATAATGTTTTAAACATTTCAAAGCACTTTCATCTTTCAGCATTCATGAAGTAGAGAGGGCAAGTGGTTACAGAACTTGCCAGAGTCATGTGGTTGGTTGTTACTGGCAAAGGCGATGGTAGCGTCCTAGCATCTTTCACTCCCCGGTGCTAACGACCATCCAGCTGGATTCCAGGGAGTGGAACAGCGGGCCAGGATGAATTAAGTGAACAGCCTGCACCTGCCTTAGTTTTAAGTTGCCCAAGAAACCGTCATGAAAGAAGGTAAAATTAAGCGCCTGTCCCTTGTTGCAGCGCCTTCGATGCTCCTCTGCTCTCGGTTCCTCCCTTCTGCCCCCGCTGCACGTGTAACAGGAGAAACATGTGCCTGCGAGTGTGAAGTGGGTTCCTGATGAACAGAAGCCTCTTCAGGCCCTGACTGCGCATGGTGCTGGCTCAGCTCCTTCCCAAACCCTCTGTGGCTCTCTGTTCTCTGGGGCCTGCACCTCGCAAGGACAGCTTTGATGGCAGACTTTCCAGCATATGACCAGATTAGCTGCCAGAAGCCACTTCACTGCAATCTCAGCTTGGCCTACAATTCAGCTCTAAGCTTGCTGGGGAAGGTGAGAGGCAGAGGCCATGACAGGAGAAAGCACAATCGGAGGGACTGCAGAAGCCACATCATTGAGAGTCGTTGGTGCTCTCAGTAAGCAAGATACTGGCTACACATGCATTTTTCCCCTAAGGACAGCGTCCAACAGACAGAATTATTCCGTAAATATCAGTCTTCTATTCCCCCAACAGCAGGCTTCCCTGGTGGCTCAGACGGTAAAGATTCCACCTGCAATGCAGGAGGCCCAGGTTCGCTCCCTGGAGAAGGGAATGGCCACCCACTCTCAGACCCACCTGTAAGGTGATCTTAAACCACCACTCCTGTGCCACGGTAGTCCTGTGCAGAGCTACAGGTTTCAGTACAAATCATCACTCGCCTCAAACCTGTAGTTCCGGGATGGCTCAGGTGGGCGGCACAGCAAGATAGAGGGTGTCTCTTTACCTTGGAGGCGCTCCAGCTGATCGCCTTGCCTGGAGTTGGCTCCCGGTGGGCTGGGGGGCACAGCGGTCAGGAGCCTCCCCTGAAGCCGGGGCCCCAGCCTCAGGATGCGCACGCTCAGGGGCCGGAGGCAGTGATTAGTCAGCCGGAGCTGAACTCGGACTCGTGTGTGAATCTTAATCAGGCTCTTCCCCATGGTGGCCCAGGAAGGCAGGCACGTCTTCAGTGGAAACCAGCTGGTCTCCTCATGGGACTGGCCAGGAAGAGAAGGTGCAGAGGGCACGGATGGAAACCCAACCAGGGACGCAGGCTTTTTCACTGGTTACACGCCACGGCAGCCCCTTCACAGTGCCTCCCGTGCTGGAGACAGCAGAGCGGCTCTGAGAGGCCAAGCTTATCAGGGCCCTGGATTCAGTTAGAAGCACTTAGACCCATAAAAAGTAATGTTTTCCCAGCCTGTAGAGCTGGTTCCCTGAGGCCCGTTATCAGGGCCCGAGGCCTCTCAGAGGGTTAGGGACCGAGAGGATAGGGGTGATGCCAGAGGGGAGGGGAAGCAGGACTGCCCCAGAAAACCCAGGATGTGAAGCCGCAGAGGCAGGGGGCCTTGTGGTGTGAGGCTCTGATGGAGGAGGAGGGGCTCTGCGGCTGGAAATGGGCCCTCTCCTCCGGTGGGCTCTGTGCAGTCTGGTTGCTGACTGGTGCCCCCGGGGGTACAGTGAGTGATGGGAACGGACATACCTGAGTGACCTCTCTGGGTCAGGCCTGTGCTAACGTGTTATCTTGGCATCCCTGAGAGCAGAGGGCAGGGCCAACCAGTGCAGGCTTCTGTTTAAAGTTCAGTGAGATTACATGGTTTCATTCAAACTGTAATGTTAACGTTTTTGCAGTTTACCCCCATTTTTGGAGAAAAACAAAGCTTTCCCCTGGAAAAGGCAAATGGTTTCTGTGATAACAATTTCTATGGTGTATGGACTGCAGGAAGGACGACCCCTGATGGAGCATGAACCCATTTCAAATGCCCATAACTTCCTGGGAGTTGTGATGGTTTGTGCCCTTCCTCTGAGGCCCCCATCACATCCCTCCCACCCTTCCCTGCCTGGTTGGGTGGACAGTGGGGATCAGCCATGTTAGGTACTTTAAAGGCAAAACCTCCCCTCAGAGATGATGCAGCTGAACTCTCTTCTCCTGAAATGATCCATTCTTTATTTCACTAGGCTTCCTGACCCCTGTACTTCCTAGGTGGCACAGTGGTAAAGAATCTGCCTGCCAGTGCAGGAAACATGAGATGTGGGTTCGATCCCTGGGTCGGGTGCTAGTCCATGGGGTTGCAAAGAGTCAGATGTCACTGAGTTACTAAGCACATGGCACATACCTCTCTTCGACTCTGTTTAAGGAGCCATTTACTTTCTGGGCTTCCCAGGTGGTAAAGAACCAGTGCCAATGCAGGAGACATGAGAGACGTGGGTTTGATCCCTGGGTCAGGAGGATCCTCTGGAGAAGGAAATGGCAACCCACTCCAGTATTCATGCCTGGAGAACCCCATGGACAGAGGAGCCTGGCCAGCCATGGTCCATAGGGTCGCAGAGAGTCGAACACGACTGAAGCAACTAAGCACGCACTGGTAAGAGCCACTTAACTGCTCAAGTCTTGTCTTTTTTCCAAGGCAGATGTCCACCTGCCTCTTCTCACCCTGACTTTCATTCTGCCTGTGAGTTTATTCCCGCTGGGGCAGTTCTGAGCTGCCTACTCCCTCCTGGGTCTAAATGGGCCCCAAGGTGTGAGGAGCAGGGTGGCTTGGGGAGAAGCACTGGGACAGAGGCCTGCTGGGCTATCATCTGCCAGGTTTCAAGTTCTGAGGCTGAGCTTTTGAGGCCAGGCCCTGGCCCTGCGGGGCGAGGGGGTTCTCTGCTCTAACGGCCCTCTGCATCCTCCTCGGCCATTTTGCAAGCACAGGTGACTTTTGGATGTTGAGGAGCTGCTGCTATGATGGGAGGAGGCTGAAGGCAGAGCCAGCGCTGGCTGGGAGCCGAGGAGCCCCATTGCTCGTCTTGGGGAAGCTTGAGAACAGTGTCCCCACCCCTGGGGTGTTGCTAACCCTGCTTGCAGCTACTCCTGCTGACTTCTGTCTCCACCTGGATGGCCCCAGTCTTCCCTCTTCTGGGAATGCTGGTTTTCTTGATATTCTTCCCTATACTAGGGAGCAGTAATGCCCGAGGCTGCTCTGTGATACCTGTATTAGTGCCAGCTCCCCCTGGGGGTGCCCTTCTCTCTGGGAGGACAGCTGTCCCGACTTCCTGCAGGAGTCCTGGGATGGACCTGATGGCAAGAAGGGCCTCAGAGAGGGGAGGAAGATATATATCCTCAGAAGATGAGAGGACATTCCACTTTCCTGAGATGCACATCCCAGAATAAGAGAGCCAGGCTCAGTTCTCCACTAAAGAGTCAGATAGGAGGGAAAACCCGGGGGCAGTATCTGATGACAGCCAGAACTCAGCAATCCATACCTTGCATCACAGTTATGCTTGGCAGTTTACAAGGCCACCCCACCCCCGACATCCATCCCCCCTCTAAAGTGGGGTCAACAGCCTCAGAGAGGTTAAGCAAGCTGCCCCAGAAAATGCACGGCAGAGCTCCCGTGCTGACCTCATCTTTATCTCCGGACCAGGGCTCTTTGCACTGTGCTTGCTGCTGCCCAGTCAGTGCTTTCATCTCTTCAAAGTACTTGCACAGGGACTTCCCCGGTGGTCCAGTGCTTGAGAATCCGCCTGCCAACGCAGGGGCCATGGGTTCGCTCCTCAGAGCAACTAAACCTGTGCTCCACAACAGGAGACCACCACACGGAGGTGCTCGAGCACTGCCACAACTGGAGAAAGCCTGCACGCAACAAGGAAGACCTGGTGCCACCAAAAATCATAAAATAATAAAGAAAAGTACTTGCACATACACCAGCTTCTTCACAGCCCCATGGAGTTTTATAAATGGAGCACTATGGTACTCCCGTAATTAAGGCAGTTGACACTGACACATCATTAAATTTTAAGTACAAGCCAGGGATCCTCCCAGAGGAGCAGCAGAACAATGTCCCTCCTAACCTAAGGGATTCTCCATTTTCATTAACAAACAGCATTCCCACAGAAAGGGCAGAGGGCCTTCCCTCCCCAGCCTCCAGGACAGAGAGGTATGAAGCAGTCTTATTCTGTGTCCTGGTCCTCAAGACCTTCTGAGGCCTACAAAACGTCATCTTCAGGAAGGAAAGCACTCAGCTTCATACCCGTATCAGGCCTATGGGGCAACCCGGGTCAGTAACCACAGCTGAGAGCAAGAGTCCTAGAGTTTCCTCACGGTACGAACAGTCCAGAGACTGGAGCGGTATTGGCCTCAGCTACTGGGGTGTCTGGTTTGGTAAAGATACACAGACTTTGTCTTTCTTCCTGCCTCCACCAAGAGGACAGATTTCTACAAAAGGAGAAGGTGGTGGCAGCTACTGGAATGCTTCAGAACCATGCAAACGGGTTTTCATTTCCTGGTGAACTGCCTCACCCACCTTGATCCTTTAGGCTTTAGAGACCGGGTATCAGATCTGGAACATAAGTGAAAGCCTGCAACGTGGAGGGACCCTGGGTCACCTCCAGAACTCGGGCTCACCTTCCATGATGGAGATGTGAACAGCTCTCCTGCGGGTCCTGGGGACACTGCTCAGCCTTGGGCCGTGGGTTATGGAGGGACAGCTGCGGCTGGGGACCATCCCCGCTCTGAGGTTAAAGAAAAAGAGAACTCTTGACTCAGTGCACAGACAGATGTAGAGTTGACTAGTTGTATTCTAGTTACATAGAATTGCCTGGCTGTGTTAAGTTTTGTTTTTTAAAATCATTATTGCCTTTAGTCCCTGGATCCCAGTCAGAGATACTACTTCAAACCTGACAACATCCTAACATCCCAGACCCACCAGAACCTTTCTTTAGTGTGGCAACAGTGCCACCAGCCCCTGGGCAGGGCTGTCGGGGAGGTAGAGCCCAGGATATGCGACACTCCTAAAAATGTGCCGAAGACCGATTCTGCAGCGCTTCCTGACTTCTCACAGGGGCTGCTGGTGGCTGTGGCTCCGTGTGAAGACAGGAGTAATGACCTCTCCCATTCGCAGAGGTCAGGCTGGTGGCAGCCCAACCCCCTTAGCCAATCGTCTTCTCCCCAGGTCTCGTCAGGGTCTAGGAGATGCACTCCTGGACATGCCTGATTTACACCTACACATAAAGCACGGACCCTGAAACTCGTTCAGACCTAGTGTGACTGACTTCCTTTCATGGATTATTTACAGAACCCATGAAATCTTGCTGCTTGGGCTTGTCCTCTGAGGTCTGTGACTAATTTGAGGACTTGGGATCACATAGAGAATTACCCAGGAAGGCGGTTCCTGGGTCCCATCTATTGTCTGGGCTGCATTCAGCCACCTGCCCGCATTCTCCATCAGGGCTCAGGGAACCAGGGTCAGCCTGTTCCCCAGGCCTTTGGCCGAGACTGGTCTCTTCCGCTTCCTGCCTGGTTTGGGAGCTGTCATGGCCAGAATCTTCATAGCGCTCAACTTAAGATCCTGAGATCTGACCTGGGACCTGGCTGGGGGTAAGCCCCTGGCAGCCTACCTGTGTATTTCTGGCGGCTCCCGCTTGATCTTGGCACTGGACTCCATTACTTCTTTTGCAACTCGGCCGCTGTAAGTAGTAAAATAAAACATGCGGCAGGAAGTGAGACAGTGTTCCAGGGCGCGCTCCTCTCTACAATCTCAGATAACTCTGGCTGCACTGGGAAGTAGCCTCTTTGGCCTACCCCATCCCAATGTTCAGGCCACTGAGAAGGGCTTGCTTGTGGGGGTAAAGAGCCCTAAGGCATCCTGACAGTTCTCTATCTGGAGTCTTTGGGATCTTCCGTTCTCATTTAAGAATGATTCTTCATTGTCCAGCATGTTCCAAAAATATTGCCTCAAAAAAAAGATCTTTAGACAGAAATGAGAGGCATCACTGTTATGGTTCTTATTTTGCTGCTTTTATAAGAGCAGGAGAAGATACATATTGTCAAGCCCTACAGGCAAACAGCTGCAGAGAAGGAGATAGTCAAAGGGTCGGGAGATAGGAGAACCAGATGGAAACCACAGGCCCTTCTGGAGGTTCCCAGCATCTCTGTTCTCAAGGGTAAGGACCACCGAGCCACTGTGCTCCAGGGAAGGGTCTGAAAATAGGTCCATAGTGGTTACTTACTGTCACTATTTACCTGTATCGGAACCGGCTCCCTTTAAAGAATAAATTGCTGCTGGACACTGTGCGCACTTGGCTTGACTTCTCCAGCCTGCAGCAAGGCAAAGTCCAGTGTGACAGATGGCCTGCAAGGCCTTACAGCCTAAGGCAGCGCACCCCCAGCTCCTTCCAAAGCCTACTTGAGGAAACCCTTTGGGAAAAGGCCCCGCTTGTCTCTGACTCTCTGTTGGCCCCTTAGGGCCATACTCTGGGCCTCAGTGCTGGGGGCGGGCAGGCTGCAACCTGCTTCCATAACAGGAGTGTACGGGCTCCCCACGGGGACCAAGAGAATAAACATTAGGGCCAGGGGCTGGCCGAGTAAGAGAATGCCACTCGCTGAATCTCAGCCAGGCCTCTGGTTAGCAGGGTGCCCTGGGCAGGTGTCTCTTTCCTCTCCCATTCTTCTCTATAAAAGAGTGAGGCTGGGACTGCTTGACCTCAGGAGTCCCTTCCAGACCCAGCATCTGAGAGTCCATGTGGATATCTGGGTAACTGTGGGTGGAGAAGAGAGGAGAGTCTGCCTTCCTATTCTGTCTCCTCGGAGAGAACCTACAGTGTGGTATCACTTTAGAGACTCTGAAAAGCCCTGAAATGAAGAAACTAGCTGAACTTTAGTACGAGTTCCACCATTTATTTGAACTTGGACCCATTCGCCCTCTCTCAGAATACCTATTAACACTGCTGCCGAGGCTGTGGACAGTTGAGGCGGAGACTCTGGACAGCCTATCTATCCTCTTGAGTGACCTCTTTAGTCCTCTCACACTTAGACAAGGAAGCTTGGGCAGAGCTCCCCAGACTGAATCTCCTAAGACCCAATTCCACCCACAACATGCCCTGGGTGCATGTCGTACTAACCCAGCTGGGAACCCATCTGGTCCAAAGTCTCTGTCCTGAGTGGTCAGCGAACATTTAGGGAGGCGTCCCTATATCCAGGAACAGCAGTTCCTGGGGACACCATCCCCACCTGTGTCAGGGCTCCGCGAGCCTCTGAGCCTACCTGCCCTCCTGCATAAGCACATTCTTTTTTTTTTGCTTCAAAATATTTAATACGTGTCAGATACGTAGTTATATTTTTATCTGAACACGTTCTTGAGTCTGGCCCAGCGCCTTGTAAAACCCTAGGCCACACGCAAGGCAGGGATCTGAGCGCATGGCAGATGCTGAGTGAAGCCAGAGGTAGAGACTGGGCACAAGTGGGGATCGGACCCAGGATGCAGGCTTCTAATACTTAGTCTGTAGTCAGTGGAAAACAGTGGCAAGCAGCCCTGGTTTCCACTGTGGATGCTGTCAGGGTGTGGAGATCAATTCACGAAAGACTCAGAAACTGAGTTTGGTCACAGGTTCAGACCATGGCACAGAGGGAAAAGCAAAGGCAGGCCTCCAAAAACGATGCTGAGACGTTCTCCTGGCTTTCCTTGGACAGCCAGGGATTGAATAGGAGGGAAAAGGGACCACATGAAAATCTTCCACGTGCCTTCTCCATGAGAAGAAAGAAGCCCACTCAGGTGAGAGTTCAGGCTGCCAATTCAGTTCCTCCCCCCAATTCTGCTATCAAATGCACAGATGTTATTACACAGCTCAGAAAACCTGCCCAAGGAACAGCCTCGGGCCCTGGCAACAGGGAGGAGACATCCCACAGCAGGCAGCAGGGTCCTTGGAGTGGTGGGGATGGGGCCCCCGACCCCCTCCAGCCCCCTTCCCCTGACAGGGAGAACTATGGCCTGTCAGGAGGTAAATACTACACATTCCGTCTTTATTGTTCTGATCAAGATGCAGCTTATTAAGGGATAAATCATTACATCCTGTTTTAAAAACAAGACCAAGAGTTTTAGCAAAACATACTTTTTCTGGCATCACCTCAGTTTCTTGATGGGCTACTTCTTTGCTTCCTGGTGGTTTTATAACCACTTTCTTAAAACTGGGCACAAAGTCTTCAGTATAACTTGACAAAATCATTTGGTAAGCTGTGCTCTTGCCTTTGACCCAAAGCTGGTATCTCAGTAACAGACAAGTCCTTGCTCCCTCCAGCTACCCCAACGCCGGGCTCCTGGGTACTTGGCCTGTCACTGGCAACATCTCTGTCCGTGACACAGCAGGAAGGGCTGGGCATCAGCTCCAGCTCAGCAGCAGGCCACCCACTGGGGAGTGGGCCCCAGAGTCTCTCCAAGACTTAGGAAACTCTTCTGGGTTGTGACTGCTCCCTCATGGAGCTATTCTGGGCCGCCCAGGCCTCTGAATGGCTCCACAGGGCTAGCTTACAGTCAGATACCCATGGGCTTTCTCTGGCCCAAGCCTTCCCCTAGGAAGACACAGAGGTGCTCTGCCACGGGGGATTGGGGGGCGGGCGGCTGTCCAAGGACATCACTTGGGCAGCTTTGCTGAGGCACTTTCCCAGACCTCAGCTTTGACCCTCCAGCCGGTACAGTAACCTGGAAAGGACTCTGGGTTTTATAAGGAAGCCCAGCTTTGTCATCTCGTGTTCGCCTTTGTCAGTTTCTTGGTTTCCTGCCCATCACTGCTCTAAAAGTTGATTCTCTGACTCTGGCCCTGATCAAGGCAGTCCCCACCCCAGGTATCCACTCACTTGTAGAAGGCTTGGTTCTCGATTCCACATTTCCAGAGGTGCTTGCAGGCTTCTGGAGTTGGAGCAAAATATGTGAGAATAATTTTCTTTTCCTACAAAAAATCCCACATAGGAACAGCTGAGTGCGGATGGAGACGCGAAGGGCGAAGTGGGCCAGGACACTGACCCTCGGGCTGTCTGAGGGTTCCCTACCACTCCCAGGGACTGGCTTCAGCTGGGGAGAGAAGCCTCAGCACCCACGGGCAGAGCTCAGGTCAGTGTGCAAGGGCACACCTGGCAGTCAGGTCCCATCAGAGTGAGTCTCCACTGGCTTAGCGTGAATGAGACGAGCCCTCCCCAGAGAAAGTGGCAGTCTCATCTGGAATTTTCTTCTTTTGGGGGGTATTTATTATCTTCCTGGAATTTTCATATGGAATCAAAAGAATCTTACTTTGTACCTTCTGGAGGGATGGAATCTTAGGGGTCACCAGCATCCCTGATGAAGTCCCTGTGCTCCAGGGCCTAGCTACCTCCATATCTTGCCCTTGCTCCTGACTTAGCCTGCAGGGGGCTTAGCTCTACCTTGGTGGACCACCTTGGTTCAGCCCCAGCCCTCCCTGAAGAGAAGGAAACAAGCACTCACCTCTTTCTGACTTACGTATAAATAAAAGGTCTTTCCTTCAAATTTCAGCTTGGTCACCTCATTCCTAGAAGTACAAAGAGAGCACCCGTCAGCTCGCTGTGGGCTGCCTGTTCACAGCTAAGTCTCGTAGATGCACAGCCCACCCCGACTGGAAGGGGCTCCAGGCACAGACACAGTTTTAGCCAAAACTAGAACCGAAACAAGACAGCAGCGCAGGGGCCTTAGAGAACAGTTGCTGAAACAGTTCAATCCACAGTTTTCTGGTCAATCACTCTATCATAATAGGGTGATAGGAGGATTTCGGGCTCATCAACAGTGGCTGTAAAAGGGAAACGTCTGCACGGGCAGTGAGTCTAGGTAGAGTGGTCCTGGGCCATTTCAGGATTTGGTTCATAACACAGGTGCATTATCTAGATGGGACTGTCAAATGTAAGATGCCACAGGTAGCTGATGAGGCCAAAGTTCAAGATACAGCAAATAATGAAAAACAATGCAACCGGGTTCTGAGGGAGCTGAGTCTTTCAGGTGACGGTGCCACTGGATGGAGAATGCAGTCTAATGCAGACAAATGTCAGACGATCTCGGGGAGGGGGCAGGGCAACATACCAGAGAGAGGACAGATTACATGGAACAGTCATGCAGCGTACTGACCAGGAAAGGGGCTTAGGGGTTTGTGTAGAAAAATCCTTGAAGCCACCAGCCCAGTGAATGGCTGCAGTAAAAGAGGCAAACAGGATACTGGGGTACATCGCCCGCAGGACAGACACAAATCAGAAGAAGTGACATGGTTACTGTACATGGCACGGCTTCGACCTCACCTCCACATCTTGCTCTCAGCCTTGGTGACATTTACAAAGTGGAAAAATGGACCGGGGTCTTAGCTTAGGTGGTTGTCCCTGAGAGCCAGAGGACCAGGCCTCCGCGTCGACCAAGGCCTCAACTTCCCTTCCGCTGATCTGCCTGACAGCCTCCCTGTGGAGCCCGAAGGCCCCCTGCTACCTCACTGGGGCAGAGTCTTTATTTTTCTACCCTCCCCCCGCAGGGAGGTCTGACCATGCATATCTGCCTCCACTTGGCTTCTTCCTCTGCGATTTCTAGGGAGCTCTCCTCAACATCCTAGAAAGGCAGCAGAAAGGTGGTGAGAACAGTGTACCCGGTTTACTCCTGGACAAAACTCGTGGGGCAGAGGAAGGCCACTTGTTCCCTGGAAGCCACGGCCGGGTCAGGATGAGAGCTCACACCTCTGGCCACCTGTTCCGAGCTCATATGAGCCACGTGGGGTTCCTTCTCTGTAAGGCTCCCTCCCAGGCAATCCACCTCTCACACACGTACAGAATACCGTACTTATCAATCGACTGATAACATAAGCATATGGATCATCTCAGCTTCAACAAGCAAGGTAGGAAAGTAGAAAATTTTCTGTTGGGAGTCAGATTGAAGTTGACATCTGTTACTCTGACGTTGAGAGAGATGAAGAGCCTTCCTGAAGAAGTGGGCTGTGAGAGAAGCCAGAGAAGGAAGAGGGTCTGGGGCATCCTGGAGAGCTGCAGTCTGGCTTCTGGAGGGTGAGGGTCCTTTAGGGACCACCGGCCCTGGTAACAGGCGAGTCCTCCGTGTTTTTAGCTAAAATGTCCCCTACCAGTTGCCTCATGTGACAGCTGGCTTGGTTGGAGTGTGGCCAGGATGTGGGTGCTCTGGGAACATCAGACCACCCAGAGGCTCCACGCGGCAAGTGCCCCTCACAAGGAGAGCAGTGCCTGACTCTGCTCAATGTCTGAAAAGATCTGGTTGGACAGAAGACCCCGAACCCTCACCATCTTCACCTAGAGAGTGCAGTGAGTGAGTGAGGCCAACTTGGGAAGGTCGGGAAACGGGAGTGTTGGGGTGCACCCCAGTTAGTGCAGTGCAGCAGGCCCACCCTGGGAAGGAGTTTTCTGGGGAATGTGGCCTGGTCGGGCACATCTGGGGAGCAGTTTCGCAAGCACTCTCATGATGACTGTGTCTCCAAGCTTCATAAAAGTCATGAGGGTTGGAAAGGGGGTGTCTGGCCTGCAGCACCCCCGGCAGAAAGCTCGCCAGGGAGAGCTCTGCCCTTGGGTTTCCCACCAGCTCTTCTGGAGAAGGCCAAGGGGATGAGCCAGGAGTGGGATTCTGTGGCTAGCCCTGCTGGGCCAAAGAAAGCTGCTTGTCCAAGCCCCTGAGGAGCAGACCAGCTTAGACCTCTCAGCCTAAAGGGAGGTTCAGGGGTCGCAGGGGCCAAGGAGAATGTGCAGCATGGTCTGATGAGGCTGCACGATGTCTGCATGTGCCTGAAAAAGAGTCTCTTGGAGAGCCACATGTCCATCAACAAACTAGAGTCTGTGGCTTCAGCTCACAGAGCCCTGCTGCAGAACAGACCCCGGCAGATGGGCAGGGAGGGAGCGGTCAGTGCAGCTGCAGCGGGGGCTCCCGCCTGCTGGAGACAGGAGTGGGAGGGGACAAAGGGTAGGCATGTGACTTCCGGAGGCTGAGGACCCCTAAGCCCTGAAAGGGGATGGGATACAGCGGCATCTGTTCCCACAGGCAGTGCCCACTGAGGGGTTCAGTCTGAGGAGGGTGTTTTGCAGAGCACCAGGGTAACTTCTGTCTGCCCCAGGGGTCACTTGCAAGCCCTCCTTTGTTAGGAGAGTGGGTAAGAAGTGACCCTCCCTGAGATGCTATGGCCCCCAGTAGAGGTCAGTCCCAAGGACTCGGTTCTTATGGGAACTTTGCTTCCCTGACACTGGCTCCAGCTCTAGACCTCTCATCCTACACAGGAACCAAGTATCCACACCCTTTCTCTGGAGAGGCTGATGGCTCTCAGGAACACCCCTTTGGAAGAACAGGATCCCTAGAAGAGACCACTACCTTCACCAGTTACCATCATGGACGCAAGGCTTAGGAGAGGGTTCAGAACCAGAACTCGCCCACTCACAGACAAAGGACATGGGAACCACAGCCCTCCCCAGCTGGTGAGGGGTAAAAAGCCTGTTTTGGAAGTGAAGATACTCACCATTTAATGAAGTGGACTCTCTTGTTTCCTTGCAGAACAACAAACCCAAAAGGAGTGAAGGCCAGAAACGCAGCATTTCCTGACACGTCCTGTAACATAAAGATTTCCCATCAGGGTGGTGCAGGCAGAGAGGTAAAGGGTGAAGAGCACAGCTGTCCTCCGAGGACACAGGGTTAATACTTGGCAACTGGTCACAGAGGGAAGAGCTTGGCATTTGCAAGTAACAGGCAAGTTTCTTACCTTTCCTGAGCCTCAGTGGCCTTAATTTAAGTTGTCGATTATAATACCAGTCTTAGAAAGCTATGGCGAATATCCAGAGAACACATTGCTGGGGGGGGGGGGGACTGTAAAATGGTCCAGTCACTTTGGAAAGCAGTTTGGGCGTTCTTTCAGATTGTTAAATGTAGAGTTACCGTATGACCGAGCAATTCCACTCCTAGGTTATGTACCCAAGAGAACCGAAAACATACGTTCACACAGAAACTTGTGCGTGAACGTTCAGAGCAGGATTATTCATAGCAGCTGCAAAGTGGAAATAACCTCAGTGTCCATCAGCTGACAGATGAATAAACAAAACGTGGCACATCCATACAATGGAATATTACTTGGCAGCAAAAAGGAATGAACAACAGATGAAGCTTGGAAACGCTGTGCTAAGTGAAAGAAGTCAGTAATCAAAGAGCACACGGCATATGCTTGCATGTATATGACATGTCCAGGCAAATCCACGGACAAAAAGTGTGTTTCCGGTTGCCAGAGGCTGCGGGGAAATGGGGATGGGGAGTGACAGCTGAGAGGTACAGGGTTTCTTTGGATAACGGAAATGCCCTAAAATTCAATTGTTGTGATGGTTTCACAACTGTTAACGGGCTAAAAACCATCGAACTGCACGCTTTGAAAAGGATGGATTGTTTTGATGTGTGAATTATATTTCGAGAAAGCAGCTCTGAGTGAGTGAGAATAGCAGTAATCAGTATCATGACGGCCTAACACACTGGACTCCCTCAGGAAAGTTTAGCTGAAGAAAATATAAAAAGCAACCAGCCAAGTGGAACAGCTACCGCCAGCCCTGTGTCGCCTGAACCCACCAAGAGATCACCTGTCACTTTGAGCTGGTAAACAGGAGGCTTGAGGCTCTGCTGGGCAGAAAGGGGAGAAGGTGCGGCAGAAGCTGTAGGTCCTGGTTCCCTCCTGTGGGAAACGGACTCCAGAAGCCCCAGGCCTTTTCGAGGCTGGGACGGGGCCCAGAACGCTGGATGCTGGGGTACATCCTCTCAGAGGTGCTTCCTTCCTAATAATGGCCACAGGTGAGCATCTGTCCTGCTGGGGGGTGAGGGTGTGCAGGGGGCCAGAAATCATGCCTGGATGCTGACTGAATGGGACTGCAGGACACTCATCTGAGACACAACTCAGATGGTGCCACAGGATTGGAGTCGGGCCCCTGGTGTGATGCGTGCAAATGGGGGCTGTGGCTGCGGGGCTCTCCTAGCTGCTCCCACCTCCCAGCTTTGCCTCACTGGCGCAGACCTTCAGCCTGATCAGTCCTGAGAACAGTGGGGGCTCTGCAGGGCCTCATGGGCCTTGCCTCAAGAAAAAAGTACAGTTTTGCCCTAAAACTGTCTTTTCGAGCCAGGGTTACAGGCGTGAACAATGGATCCAGGGAATAAACCAAGAGTACATTTTGCAAACATTTGAATGAGTGCACAGCTGCTACTGTCCTTTCCTCTCGGTCTGTTGTGACCCCTAACACCTGGCTGCAAACACAGCATTGTTCAACCCATGGGCACAACAAAAAGCTGTTTAAAAATAACCTGAATGGAGATACTGGGAGGCCATGGGGCTGGGCCTCCCCCTGCCTGTCACCAGGGCTTGGTGGTGGGAGCTAACAGCTGAACGTCAGCACCGCACGCAATGCAGAGTGTGCCAGGGGGCCCAGCACTAACTGGGCGGGCTGGAGGAGTCAGACCTCTGTGAGGATCACTATGGTGACAGTGAAGGGAAGGGCAGGTCCTCCCATGAGCTGGGTTCCTCGGTTGGCACTGGTCACTGCACCATCCAGATACCCCAGGGCTGGCCTCCGAGTGAAGGATGTGTTGGACTTAGAAACAGTCTCTCCTGACCAGACTGGCTGACTAGGGACAGGGAGCAAACATGCTAAGACACCCCGATTAAATGCTGGTTAAACGCCGGTAAATATTACTTATTCCAATAAATAATAATAGCACCTGTGCTCGATCCCCATTCATCCTCTCATTTGAAGAGAGCAATTATCCAGACTGCTTCTGATGCAACAGCTGCAGACAAAGCTGCTGCAAGGCCCTGGCACCTGGCACCCACTGGGCAGGGGCCAGGCAGCTGGGAGGTTTGCTACTTGTCTCTGCACGTGAGGAGTGGGACTGGATTACAGCATGAAACCTCACACCTGGACCAGCGTGAAAACACACAGGCGGCCACACCGACACCGTCTCTGGAAGCTTCCTGGTTTCCTTCCTCTAACGAGCCGTTCTCCTTGTGAGCCTGCCCCTGGGGTTTCTATGTGAAAGGACGAGTTACTGACAAGAGAAGGCGATGAGGACAGGGAGAGAAGTGACAGGCGGCCGCACCCTGTCCCTCAGGCTCCCATCTCAGCCATCTTTCCTGCCTGTCCCCTCCATGCTGGCGCAATCAGCACCCCTGGGACTGCACCATTAGTGAGCTGCAAAGTGGAGTAAACACCCAGGTCTTGCCAGCCACACAGCAGTTACCACCAGCCCTGCTCTATAGCCGTCCTGCTCCTCGGCCCTGGTTCAGGACCCCAGCGATGCTTAATTTGCTCCGTAACCTCCTTGCTCCTCTGGGCCTCAGTTTCCTCATCTTACAGATGAGGACCACCATATAGACTTCAAGAAATACTACTTTCAGAACTTCCCTGGTGGTCTAGTGCCTAAGACTCCTCGTTCCCAATGCAAAGGCCCAGGTTCCATCCCTGGTCAGGGAACTAGAGCCCACAGGCCGTAACTGAGAGTTCACATGCTGTAACTGAGAGTTCACACGCTGTAACTAAAGATCTTGCACACTAAAGCGAAGATTAAAGATCCCATGTGCCGCAACTAAGACCCAGCACAGCCAAATAATTTAAAAAATCATTAAAAAAGGAAAAAAGAAATATTATTTCTGTATGATTTTAGGAAGATGGCCTAAATGACGTACTGCCAGGACAAGGCCAACGGTGTTTTGGGGAGGGGATGGATTTGCAGAGTCATTCATGTGTTCATATGGAACCCACCATGAGACCTAACCTGCATCCATCAGTCATCAGCTGTTCACCCTGAGATGATCACTCTGCCCAGAAAAGGATTTTTGGAAATCAGTCCTGACAGGTTCTTGGAAATGGGGACACCGGGCCACCTTTGCTCAGACCCACCTCTGAATACAGTGAAATAGGCTCTGTCTGCCACCCGCCCCGCGCCCCCCCCCCCCCACCCCGGCCGGCCCCGAGGACATCCTGGGGGTGACTGGGTCAGGACCACAGCATTCTCAGTTGTTAATGCCGCTTAAGGTCACACAGTTCTTCCTCTGGACCTGACCGAAACTAATTCAGTCTGGGTGGATGAAGCCTCTATTATTCTTAAAAAAAACAAAGAAACAGAAAAAACCTTAGGAAAGAGGATTTTATATGCTCTTCCAGACAGTGATGCCCATTCCTGAAAGAGCTTAGAGCTGGGGGACCTTCACACTAAGCCAGTCATGAGAGTCACCCAGTTTCAACATACTTAAACACAGTCATGGTACTTTCCTGCTGGTTCAGTGGTTAAGACTACACTCCACTGCAGGAGGTATGGGTTTGATTCCTGGTTGGAGGACTAAGGTCCTCCAAGTCATGAGGCATGTCCCCCCCAAAAAAGAAGTCTAAACAAACAAACAGAAACCACAGCCACAAGAATGTACAGTGGTGATAAGGAGAGCAGGCAGCCCCCTCCAAGAGGCTTGGCATCTAGCCGTGAGAGCTCAGAAATGCACACCTTGGCAGGAACTTGCCACTGAAGTGACTTCGGTCAAGCCTTCCATTTGGGCAGGAAACCTGACATTCCCTGCATGGTAGCCAAGAGGGGCCAACCTGAGGGCGAGGCGAGTCAGCACTGATCCCTCTTGTTCTGCTTCTCTGAGGTAGGGGGGCGATGTGTCAAGATGGGGGGTGGCTTTACTTAGAGAGGAGCCTACGCAGCTGGATTATGAAAGTAAAAGATCCCACTTTAAGAGCAAGGAAACGGCACAACCTTGCATTTGTGTGGTTGATCTAATCTAGATCCCGCTGAAGTCAACTTTTTTCTTGGTCTGTACAGAACAGGCATAAAGCCACCTCATCAATTTCTCTTACGTTTTTCTACGATGATTTCAAAAGTCTCATAGGCCTTTTTGTCCTCTCTTGATCAGAGGTGGCTGTGAGTCCCGCTTTGTTCCTAAATAAATGCCATCTCTCCGAGGTGGAAGACCGTGAACGACCACTGAAAGAGGACAACGCGGAGACGAAGCTTCGAGTCCCAGTACCGTCCTTGCCAGTGACCCTGGACATGTTAGTTCCTCAAAGCTCAGTGTTCTTATATTAAAGAGAAGACAAGAATGTCTTCTTAGCAGAGTTGTAAAGATGAAATGAGATACTGTGTGTATGTGCCTGGCATGTGCCGGCTCTCAATAAATGGTCCCTTCAAGACTCATGATAAGAAGGGGCTCATGTGATGGGTTCGACCAGCCCATGAACCTCAGCAGGGCAGGGGGCCACAGTCTGGAGACCAGGGCAGAGCACCAGGCTCAGGCTCCCTGAAAGGAGCATGATGGTGTCCCCTGATGTTGGAGAGATGGCAGGCTGGGGGCCAGGCACAAGGCTGGGCCATCAGTGGTTTGCTCCATTTTTCTCCTCCAGCAGCTGTAGGCTTGGTCTGCTGGGGGCTTCTGCCGGGAGCTGGGGACCAGGGGAAAGGCAGAGAGCTCAGGATAGCTTTTGCGAATTCAGGGTTCATGTATTAGTGTAAGACAGCTAGCTAGAGAGGAGCCCTCTGGCTCTTCCACCCAGAGTTGGTAGGATCTCCTCTTCCTAGTCCCAGGGCCAGGCAAGGACATCCTGGTCAGAAAGAAACCATCAGCATGGACAGGAAGAACTGCAGCTTCTTAATCAGTCCAGGAGAACAGAGCCCAGCCAAAGCCTTGTTCTGCTCTCATTTAATTATCGAAACGATTCTTCTTCTTCTGTGCTCCCTAGGGCTGCGTGCCCCAGATTCCCAGGGCCCAGTAATTGCCTCTCTGTTAATAGAAATCATCAGTATTTATTACACTGAGCGCTCCAGCTTCTTTCGGCTCCCCTTGTAGCAACGTCAAGGCAAGTGCTTGGTAGCTTATCACCAAAGTGACTCTACTTAGTGGCAAGAGTAAAAGGCTCCCAGACTGTTCTCCTTGCCCAGGAGGGCTGAGGAGATCCTGAGCTGGAGCCCAAGGAGATGAGCCGTGGGGCCTGCAGCAGGGCCCTGCACCAGCAAGAAGTATGGAGCCCAGGAACACGGGAGTGGAAGCCCAGCGAGGTGACTGCTCCCACCTACTTCACAAGGAAGTCTGGGTGCTTCTGCTCCTGAGAGATGCACAACAGGAAGGGACCTTAGTTCATATTCCTGCTCCGCCACTCAGGGCCTTGCGCACTGTGGCCTGCCAGAACCTTCAGCTCTTTGTCTATAAATCAGGAAGAATAATATCCACACCCCAGTGCTGGCATGAGGATTAAATGAGAAAATAATGTGAAAGGGTTCCAGTGCACCTGCCCAGGAAGGCATGCCACAAGCCTCTCCTCCCTCCCCGCTTCTTGGAGTTGATGCCGCGGGGGTGAAATGATGTGATACATGGGACTGGGCCTCGTGCAGTGCCTGGTATGAACGCTGGTTCCTTCACCTCTGTCTGATGGTGGACAGGCTCAAAGACAGGGCTGACCAGGAGGCCCCCAGTCCCAGGGTACATGTGGATTTGGGCTGCGCACCAAGCAGGTTGCTCCTTGGCTTCCAGATCTCCGGAGACAACAGGAGAGACCTTCACCCATCCCACTCAGTTATCATGCTCAGGTTACAAGCCACCCGGTGACGGCCCTGCCCAGGGACCCTCCTCTCCTCAAAGGGACCAAACAGATGGGTCACATGCAGAGGTGACCTGGCATCTTCGGTTGATCTTATTCATCTTTAGGCAGCTGGGTCTTTTTTTTTCTCCAACAAAAGGCCTCACGTGTTTATTACTAAGCCAGAAGCACTAGTGCAGAAACACTTGACAGAGAGAAAAATCATTTTGCCAATAAAACATACCCAGCAGGTCAGACAGTACGTGCTCGCCAAGTGATAATGATAAGATGTAAATGACCTTGACACAGCCTAATGTGTGCCACTTCATGTGCGAGATCCTGAAAGACCCAGCTTGGTGCTTCTCCAGTGTCTTCTCCTGAAGTTGTACCTGATTTTATTACCAGTTTTCATTTGAATCCATTGGAAAACGGGACGATTCTGCTTTTGCTTCTTGGCGAGGAAATCGCTCCATCCTGAAAGTCTTGTGAGAAGACGTGGAGCAAATTCAGCCATGCACAGGGTGGCGGAGAAGAAAAGAAGGCAGCGGTGTCTCCTAAGGTCTTGAAGTGACTCAGGGGTATCTGCTGAGGGCTTTCACACCGACAAGGCAACGGAGGCTCAGAGAAGCCTCTGAAGGCCCCAGTAAGGAGGGCCCAGCACTAAAGCCAAGGCCGGTTGACCCCAAAGCTCTCTTTGGTTCTCTGTAGCCCTCTGCCATTGGAATCCAAGCAATCGATGCAAGTTAAACTGTGCTGGTGGTGCAGAAGGCATTATTCAGGAAGCTTTGCTAATTCATTTGCACATACCCGTATGTCATTTTTTGGGGGGGTATAAACTGGCATGAATGTGTTTTCTGACAGTGTTGGCCCTCAAGAACACAGGTTATCTGTCAGCAGGCTGTGCTGGTGGACAGGGAACTGTCGAGCTGGGAGGGTTGCCAGGTTTCTGAGTGCCAGAATGTTCTCAAAGTTAACTGAAGTTTTGGCATTTAATCCTATGCAAGAGCATCTCCTCACCAAGGGGCCACGAGAAAGGTAATTCTGGCTTCTTTGGTTTCTGTTCTGTTCTTTCTTGTTGGAAGCCTACACTGCCCCTCACTTTTTAGGAATGAGAGGTCAATGTTCAGAGTCAGTTTTACTGGGGTCTCTCCGGTAGTGGAGAGAAAGAGGCACAGATCTGGAGGACTGGGGCAGAGACCAGAAGCATCAGAGCTGGAATGAGATGACATGCGGGGATCCAGCCACAGACAGACAGGGAGAGAGGGCCATGGTCTCCACCGCTCTCCTCAGTGTCCGCGGCTGCCCAAGCTCATCTCCCAAGTGCCAGACGCATGTGAGTAATTATAGAGGGTTTCTCTGGGCAGAGCCTCGCGGGCTGGTCCCTGTCCCGCTCACAGGCGCATAATGGAATTAAGTGTGACTCCACTGCCGCTCTACAGTCAATAAAACCCACTCCTGGATAGAAACTAGATTACGGGTCAGGGAAGGGTGGGCCGTGCGGTGAGCTGCCTCTGATCATTCCCTGGGAGGGGCGGGGCTCCCACATTCCGCCTCTCCTCAGTTCCACCGAATTACCCATGGCTCCCAAAGGGGGGCCCTGGTTTCAGATTTGCTATTTAGACTGTGCCTGTATGCTTCAGCTCTGACATGGCACAAGATTCTGCAGCGTGGAATCCAGAGGAGTTTTCACAATGAGACGTTTTCTCTGCTCTCTGTCACTAATGAAGTCAGTCATCTCAGTATTGAAGGGCAGGGTGGTGGGGTGGGGGGGTGCAGGCATGAGGTCATCCTCTGGTGGGCAGGGGGCAAAATCGGTGCAGTCTCCAGCCACAGGGGTGCCTTACCTTACACGGGTGGGGGTCCACTCCGTACGTCTCCAATGTCTGGGCTTTCCTTAAAAAGTTCAGCTCTGAAGTTGCTGGTGTTTGACCACTGGAATAAAGAAAATGAAGCAATTCAGGATTTCCTGTTCCTATAGGTTTCCCTGAGATGAACTCAATTAAGAAGTGCCCAGGGTCTCTCATGCTCCTATTTTTTCATGGGGTGTGCTCCTGGCTCTGTCCTAGGACTGACTTCACAGACCTTTTTCTAGGGTCAAACCCTCAGATGTCTTCAGAGTGAGGCAGGCAGTGTGATGAATGACATGGGCTGAGTGTAACACCATAGGGAGTGGTGGGGACTATGGCAAACTAGGAATGCCGCCCCATCTAAAGAGGGAAGCTGCTCTCCAGCTCCAAGATGGTAGTGTTGGAAAGCAGGGCCCAGCATTGCTAGGTGTGATTTTTAAAGAGAATTCAGACACAGTGATTTTTATGTGGCATTTCTCAGTTTTCAATATGATGGGGGCAGGAAAAAATACATCTATAGGCTGGCTGCAGGCCATCTGATCTGGACTGAGACACTAAGACAGGATCTGTGTATCTTGTTGCCTAACCCTCTTCCTTTACCAGAAGGGCACATGGGACTGGGGAAGAGAGATGCAGTGAGAGCCGCTGCTGAGCTCCCCAGACTCTGCAATAGCTCTGTCTGCCCACAAGGTGATGACTATGAAGAGGAAACAAACAGAAAAAGAAACCAGTGCTGGCACCAAGCCCTCTGAAGGAGGAGCCTTGAGCATCGTCCCCTTCCTGCTGGCTCCTCAGCAGAGGTGTGGACAAGCTCCGAATAGGACCAGGGCAGGCAGGGTCACACGGGGTCTCAGTGTCCAGCACCCTGGCAAGCTGACATCCTTCCACTGATGTGGGGGAGGGCTTCAGGGACAGGAGGGGGTGGGTAGTTTGTGCAGTCAAGAACTCAGACAGCTGCTGGACAGGACTGCAACTCTCTAAGTTCATCATCTGCCTCAAGTCCTATGGCAGGGCAGGAAGACAAGCCCACCCAAGCAGGAGCAGCCCCGGATTCCCGCCCGTGTCTGTGGAGAGGCAGCAATCCATCAACACACCTCAGCAGCCTTTGGGCGGCCCAGGTGTGAAACACACCATAGAATTTAATGCACAGCCGGGGCCCTCAAGGATCTCAGAGCCCAAGAGGAAATGCAGACCAGTTTTACGTGATGAAGATGAGGCTGAGCCTGTGTGAGCAGTGAGGGTTCTGTGCGTACCTCCACCAGTGCACCCGAGACACGGGGAAGGTGTTGGGAAAACGCCGGCACAGCAGGCAGAAAGCCAGGCCCCAGAGGTCACTGAGCACCGACGCCCCTTCCAGGGAAGCGCTGCTCCCTGGCTGGAGGCTGCAGGGTTCCCTGGACTCCATTCACCCCTGGAGTCAGCCCAACCCTCTGGGGTCCTCCAAGTGGGCATCGTTTCCTGGGGGATCCCCCTGGCTTCTGTTAGGTTTCTGGAGGACTGTCCCCACTGCTCTGACATCTCTTCAAACCTTCCTGGCAGCGCCTCCAGGCAGCCCCAGCACACCCCGGGTCTCTCTGAATGAGCCACGCGCCCTCATGTGTGTCTATTCTGACTTCTACCACAAGGGGCCGCTATTTGCTAAGAGTGATGGGAGGAGCCGTGGGAGGGGCTGGGATTTCACCTCTGACGGGGGTCTCCATTCCTCTAGGAGGGGTGGGGTCCAATATGGCCACACACAGCGGGCAGGGGGTCTGTTTATAAAAGTAAGGAGGCTTTGCGGACATATTTCTTGGTAAAATTTTTGAGTGAAGGTGAAGGATTTTTTTGTTTTTTTGGGGGGGAGGGCATCAGTTAGGAACTAGTTTAAGCTTAATATTATCATTAGGAATATTTTTCTGCCCCCCTCCCCTTGAGCACTGTCCTACCCCAGAAAGGTAAGTTACAAAAATATGTTAGAAGATAAAAAAAAATTGTACTGTATTAATATGCTGTATTATATGTAAATTTTTTCTTCACAGTTGAGCAGTTGAGCGTCTGCTCCAGCATGCCATACAAAGTAGAGCCTAAATACCCCCTTTTTTTTTTTTAAATAAAAATCAACCTTTGTAGAAAACCGTATTTCATATGGGTGAAAGGATGCATTGATACTATTTTTATGGACTTGGGTATATCTGGGTGAACTAGGACAATCTGAGGAGGACAGTTACCTCCTGCTTCTGGCTGCATCTCCCCTTCTTCCCTGGGTACAGCGGTGTGGGGTCGAGGGAGGCAATGTTAAAGTCACACCCCCTGAACCAGGAATCTCCCTGCACCCAGAGCATCTGGCCCTGCTCAGTCCTATCTGCTGACCTAGAAGTCACAGACCAGGGGTGGAGGTGTCCCCATCTTCTTAACCCCTCCTCTCTGTTCTCTTTTGCTATTTCTTTTGTTTTCCTTTTCCCCAGTTCATGCTTCTGCTCCACATCCCTCTACTGCCCTCCCCCGACCTCCCCCCCAACCCGGCCCGATCCCGGTCTCTCTCCATTTATCTTAGTGAAGCAAATAC
The DNA here is from genome assembly GCF_032405125.1 of Capricornis sumatraensis. Classification (NCBI taxonomy): domain Eukaryota; kingdom Metazoa; phylum Chordata; class Mammalia; order Artiodactyla; family Bovidae; genus Capricornis; species Capricornis sumatraensis. The sequence goes on from NC_091087.1 coordinate 62,593,790, forward strand.
CTTTCAGAGGCAAATCCTTCTCTGTTTTCCTTACAATATAGCATCTCTCTTGCCTTTAACACTCAGCCTACACCACTGTTCTTGAAGAGGGAGCCTTAGGGTTGTACGGGCAGTGGATCACCGAGATTGGAACATGGTTACATCCTGGAGTGAGGAGGGCTGGGTCTACCCGAGCAGACAACGTGTGCTTGGGCCGTGGGGGAGACAGTGGCCTGGCCTGAACCGCGAGACACGCACCTGAGCTCTGTCCTGTGAATCTCAGCAATCTTCCTTTCCAGCTTCTCTGAATGTTTAGGGAAAAACTGGAACTTGGAGCTGTAGCCTTCGGGGTGTTTTCCTGGGTCATAATCCCCAATCTCCGCTTGCAAAAGGAAAGCAGAGGAAACAATTGTGGAGACAGGTAAATCGTCCCTGGCAACACAACAGGAGACTAACACGTGGAGCAGAAGGCAAAGTCTGCCCCAGATTTGCCACGAACAGTGGGTCCTGAGCACGGCTGTGGGCGGGGCGGAGGGCAGGTCTCAGGAGCAGGCCCGGCTTCGTTTCCCCTCCTGTGTCTATTGGCTGTGTTGGTTTCAAGGCCACGTGGAGAGAGTGGAGCTGAGCCCATGTCCTGAGACCACCACAGGTAAAACTGCTGTAAAAGAGCAGCCCCTGCACCATGCCCACATCCATTCAGCCACGAGGAGAGAGCCTGGGGGCGAAGCTCTTTGCGGCAGCAAAGGAAACTGTGAGCTGGATCAGGAGATCAGAGCCTTCTGGGCCTCGGCCACATCCGAAATCTAAGTCTCGTTCTGAGGATTTTAGCAGGGACACAGCCAAATGATGACTGAGTCACGACCCACACTCAGAACTCGGCTCTGGGTCCAAATCAGATCAAGTGAACATATTTGAGTAACTACTCACTGAGGGCTGACCAGGTGCCAGGCCCCTTGGAGAAGCCTGCAGAGCGGGAAGACTGGCTGTAACCAGAGAGTGCCACGGAGTTCAGGAGCATCGGGTCCCAAGGCTGACTTCTCCGTTCCCTGTGGGGGTGGGGCTGGGCTTTCTCCCCCTGAAAATTTAGAGTCCATCCCCTAACTGCTGAGACCTCAGATCAGTGAACTTCGGGGGGTCACTGGATCCACACTACTCCTCACAGTGTGTCTCCAGGTCAGAACCCAGCCTTCTCCACACGGAGCATTCCACAGGGAACGCTGTGTGTGCGTTAGGAGGAAGGATGTTGAGCAGTTCAGCCGCTGTGTGCTTGTCTCTTCTCCTTCCCTAGTGAGAACCATAGCCAGTGCAGGTGAGAAGTCTTGAGTGAGGAGTAAATATTAAGGAAAAAAATGTGCCCTTTTTTCACAACTGAGTATTGTTCTGTGGCACTAGTCTCCTGATACTATCTTCCAAATTACTTGGGAATTCCTATCATTTAGGAAGAGACTATGGCACCCAACTCCAGCCCTCTTGCCTGGAGAATTCCATGGACGGAGGAGCCTGGTAGGCTGCAGTCCATGGGGTCACTAAGAGTTGGACAAAACTGAGCGACTTCACTTTCACGTTTCACTTTCATGCATTGGAGAAGGAAATGGCAACCCACTCCAGTGTTCTTGCCTGGAGAATCCCAGGGACAGGGGAGCCTCATGGGCTGCCGTCTATGGGGTCACACAGAGTCGGACACGACTGAAGCGACTTAGCAGCAGCAGCAGCAGCAGAAAGAGACTAAAGGTTTCCTGGGGCTTAATGTCTGAAATGACCTTGTGCCATGGGGTCATTCTATTATAATTTTACTTACAAAGCTCCCAGTGGGAAACATCAGTGTTGGCTATCAGTGACTTCTTTTAAAACAAACAAACAAATTTCAATATGGCCGTCAGGGTAAAACTAAAGAAAAGACCAGAGTTTAAAATTTCACTTAGATGGGACCAGGTTTTCCTTAAAAATGAAAGGGATCTCTTTGGGTCCCTTAAAGTTAGCAAGCACCTTCTAGACTTCCTACTTGGGTGTTTTTTTAAAACAGGAGTCTCAGAAGTCAAAGCTGCAATAGAATGACTTTTACATTCATAACGCAGCTGTGACATTTTTCTTGCCGGAAGAACTTTAGTTTCTTATTGGCAAGCATTTTTTTTTTTTTAGGTTCTATTCACAAAGTAGCTTCCTGGAGTTCACAGATTTCCGATTACAAGTTCAGTTTCTTTGGGAGAAACTTCACGATGTTAGCGCTATGGCCCAAAATAACCCAGTGACAGTTTCAGGCTGAAGGACTAAGAGAAGTCCAGGAAGTGGCACTTAGGAGTCTCCTGCATCTCATGAAAGGAGAAGGGATGATGTATAAAGAGTGCATACCTTTCCCTCTGTTTTGCAAAAAACCAAAAAGCCAGTCTGGGTATTGTCTGGGTACAGCCCCAACTCTTATTTGTGTGTAGAAAATGGGTTTGTAACTTGGAAACATTTTCAACTTTGAGCAATTGGAACGGGAAAGTCTCTGAAACTGACACCAGAATCCCAAGGTGCTTCACATCTTTGAGATTTGCACAAAAGGACAGAAAAAAACCAAAACAAACAGATTCGGATTACTCTCCAGAGGCTTAGTAACTTTATCAACCAAGGGTGCAGGGAAACACTCCCTACCGCCCCACCCCTGCCACCTAAACAGAGTCTGAATGACTTGAAGGGGCTTCCAGAAAGACCTGAGGTACAGACAACTTGAGGCTGAGTGGTCTGAGCTTCTTGGATCAAGGGAGTCCAGGCAAAGTCCTTTAACTTGGACTCTGTTTCAAGTTAGATAATGTTTATATCCAAGAAGTAGTCATCTGTGGTAACTGAAATAATGTAATCAGTGCTCAGCATGAAAAGCAAACTTATCCTGTCAAAAGTCATTACCTTGAAGGATATAAGCTGCTAACAAGGCAGCATCTGATGTTTTACAGAGGAGGCGGCCGTGGTAGAGATCCCTTTTGATCTGCAGGAAGACTAAATACCTGGAGAGAAAACAGAGAATGAACTATAAAGGATTTCTTTGATTGCTTTAAAGACATAAATATGTAATATCAGCCTATCAAAATCTGTCAGGACACTTTTACTACATTAAAACAGAAATCTCAAAACATGTCCCAGAACAAATACATTTTTCATATCCCTGAGGACTAGACTCTTTCAAGCACTTTGCCCTGAACTGATTTTGAGGTTCAATTCCAAACAACCTGTGAGTTTCCTCCTGCAGCTCAAAACAGAAATGGTATCTCCTGGTTAAAAGCACTGTGCCCAGAGCTGGGCTCTGGAAGGAGCCAACTCCAGTCTCGGCACCTACAAAGCAACCTGTGTTGTAAGAGAGGGGCTGACAGAGCCGCCCTCTTCCTCGGACTCTCGCTGATGTCTCTTAAGAAGCAAGGGGCTTCCCTAGTGATTCAGTGGCTAAGACTTGGTGCTCCTCATGTAGGAGGCCCGGGTTCGATCCCTGGTTGGGCACCAGATCCCATGTGCCGCAACTAAAGATCCCGTATGTCATAACAAACATTGAAGATCCTGCGTGCTGCAACTAAGACCCAGTGCAGGTAGGTAGACGGGTAAGTAAGTAACCAATGAACAAATAAGCAGAAATGTGGGGAAGGAATGAGCCCGTGGGAGGGATCTGCCTCTGTTTGCCAGTGGACCTGTCCTTATGTGGAACAGCCCTCGTTATGGGCAGAGGTCAACCAGATCTCTCAGAATTTGAATAAGGTGTAAGCAGAGGCACTGGTGAGGGATGGACAGAAACCTGTGGCAAGTATTTCTTCAACCACAGGGCGCTCTCACCTCAGGTGGAAGTAGGCTGACTCTCAAGAACAACTCATAGCAGCTGATGTGTATTGAGCACTGATCACCTGCCAGTCCGGGGATTATACACTTTACTGCAGCCTCTCAGCTAATTTGCACATACCACTCTGAGAACAGATACGGTTATTGTCCCCTTTTTGTAAGATAAACTGAGGCTTCAGCGATTTTCTCACGGGCACATAACTGGAAGATGGCAGAGCCAGGATTCAGGTTCAAGACGGAGGTCGGCTCTTCATCACCATGTTATTCCTCCCTCTTGGCGCTGTGCTACGGCTACTTCGAATTCTCACAAGTAGTTGGGTGGACCCTGTGACCACAGAATTGTTGAGGCTCCAGTTTGAAAGATCTTTGCAAGGAGTGGAGTCTCTGATGTACACTGCATCACAGATCCCCTGAGAAGAGCGGAAGCCAGGGCTATCAAGCCCTTACGTGAGTCAGCCACCACAGCAGTTCTCTGGCCGGGGGGCATCTGTGGTGGTTTCAAAACATGTCCACAGGGAATTCCCTGGTGGTCCAGTGGTTAGGACTCAATGCTTTTACTGCTAAGGGGGCGGGTTCAACCCCTGGTTGGGGAACTAAGATCCCACAAGCCATGCGGTCAGGCAAAACACACAAAAAAGTCGAGAAATTCCCTGATACTCCGCATTTCCAGAGGTAGAGCTTAATTTGCTCCATCTGAGTGTGGGCTGGACTCGGTGGCTTGCTTCAGACAAGCAGAATAAAGCAGAAGTGGTAATGTCTGACATCTGAGACCAGGTCATAACATCCCTACAGCTTCCTCCTCATTCTCTCTCTCTCTCGGATCACTCATTCTGCTCGAGGACACTTAAGCAGTCCTACAGACAGGTCCATGTGGTGAGGAACTGAGGCCTTCTGCCAATAGCTAGAAGTGAACTGAAGCTTTCTGCCACGTGAGTACACCATGGTAGAAGTGAATCAGTCAAGACTTCAGATGACCACAGGCCCAGCACCCCTCTTGGCTTCAACTCCAAGAGAGACCCTGAGCTGGAGCCACCTAGCTAAACTGCTCCTGAATTCCTGACCCACAAACACTCAGAGATGAGAAATACTTGTGATTTTAAACAGTCACAGATAACTACAGCATCCCTACAGGAGTAACAGGAATATAGTGAAAAGGAAAGTGAAAGTCACTTAGTCATGTCTGACCCTTTGCGACCCCATGGACTATCCAGTCCATGGAATTCTCCAGGCCAGAATACTGGAGTGGGTAGCCCTTCCCTTTTCCAGGGGATCTTTCCAACCCAGAGACCAGCTGAGCCACAAGGGAAGCCCTGGGAATATAGTAAAATTCCCTTAAATTCCATCAGCTTGAACCAAAAAGAAATCCAGCTCTTCCTGGACAACTCGAGGTTTTCATTGCTTCTGTTTTCAGGCTGAAGAATAACACCGAGGATTCCATGCCCATCGGATCATGTGAAAATGCTCAAAAGAAAGCAGACCAGTGACAGCACAACTTCTAGGGTGAGGAGGGTCACCAGCAGGTGGCTCAGAGCCCGGGGCTTGGTGATTGAAGTAATTAAATAGAAACGGAGTAATCTTAATTCTCTTCTAAGCCCTGCTACCCGAAGTGTAGCCCACCTTACAGCAGGTGGGAGCTTGGTGGAAATGGAGAATCAAGCCCATGTGAGACCTAATGAATTACTGTAACAAGATCCGCAGGTGATCTGGACATATATTAAAATCTATGAAGCACTGTCCCTAAGAAATTCAAAAGCATCCTTCTAACCACATTAAGGTTGGACCACCCTCTTCAAACCAAAGGGAAGGTGACTGCTGTAGTGTGGAAAGTAGTAAGAATTCCCCTCCTTTTCCCACCTACCATACCCCCAATGGACCCAATATTTGCCAAGGAAAACCAAAGGAAAATTACATCACATCATGCAGTGAATAGTAATTTTTTAAACTGAATCTAGCAAATCAACCCTGAATATTCATTGCAAAGAGTGATGCTGAAGCTCCAATACTTTGGCCACCTGATGCAAAGAGCCGACTCACTGCAAAAGACCCTGATGCTGGGAAAGATTGAAGGTAGGAGAAGGGGGTGACGGAGGATGAGATGGTTGGATGGCATCACTGACTCAATGGATGTGAGTCTGAGCAAACTCTGGGAGATACTGAAGGACAGGAAGCCTGGCGTGCCCCAGTCCACGGGGTCACAAAGAGTCAGACACGAGTGAGCAAGTGAACAACCACCACCACCAAATCCAGTTTGTCTACACCCTGCTTCCCATGGTGGAATGTCACAAGATGTGTGGAAGGCAGGGGCTGAGCCCTTCTCTTCCTCTTGCCCCTCCGGCCCCACCTGCCACAGGCTTTGGGAGGACGTGATAGCAAGCCTTTGGCCTCCTGCTCGCGGATCACTTCCTGGACCTGAGTTCACGCATCACTCCGCCCACCCCCCTCTGCTTGTCTGGGCCCAGCATTCAGGGACAGCACATACTGGACTGAAGGAGAGGTTCCAGAGGCCCTGGGCAGCGATCCTCAATGTGGTGGTGCGGAGAACATCCCCCGGGGGAGTGGGGGGCATGCGAGAGTTTGCGTATGAGTGGTCCTGGGTTTGCAAAGGCTTCTCTGGAGCTTCTGATTTGCTCCCCAAGGGGGACACGACCCTCCTCACAGCAAGAACCACGATCGATGCATGACAGGTACCTCGGGTGAGCTGGAGCGGAAACATGGCTTTCCACTGCTGGGCGGGCTTCAGCCTCCTGAAGGTAGAACAGCTACAGGGAGCTCAAGGGGAAGGCTGTGGGAATACGGGCTGGTGACGGCGTGATCACAGGACGGGGGCGTCGAATCAAGATCCTAAAGAAGCACACTGCAGTCTTCCGAGGACAAGGAGAGACAGGCTCATGAAAGAACCAAATGATGGCTCCAGGGAACGGAGTTCCACAGGGGTGTCCCCCTTCCTTTTCTGCCCCAGCGGCTTCCATCAAGCTTTGTGTTTTGTTCATTTGAGAAGGTAACCAGTGACTCAGTGTTGTTGGTCATGAAATCCATCTCACATGACTCACAGCATCCTTACACCTATCCCCAAGATGCCGTGACACGTTCTCCCCTGCCACACAAGGGCCTAAGGAAGACTGTCTCGTTGCTGGGGGCACTGCCACAAGGGCCGCTGTGCTGCCAGGCAAGGAGTCAGCCCGCTGGGCTGCCCAGACCAGCTGTTCATGACGAGCAGACAGGTTGGGGTACCCAGGCTCAGAATCTCATAGGAGGGGTCACAGAGCCTAATTCCCACATTGTATAGCTGAGGAAACAGAACTTTTTTCTACCTGATACTTTTTCTACCCTTGCGGTAATCCAGTGAGCTATGGTTAGGGAGAGAAAGGTCCTAAATGAAGTCAGGGGAACTCCTTGTCATCAGAGAGAAATTCTCACTGGAAAAAAGAGAAATCAGCTTTAGATCAGATTTAAGACAGAAAGGCTTGCTCTTTACCACCCGTTTTTGGTTGAACTCTGCCTCTCTCCTGTTTTGCTTCAAAGAGGCTTTACCTCATGTCCAATTTTGTTTAGAAGCCAAGCTGTCCTAAATGGACGGAGGACCATGCAAAGGCAGAATGTGCAAGAGCCTAAGAGATGACGGAGGAAAACCCGAGCGTTTCTGGAACGTGCACATCCAAGGTACTGGCGTTGGCACTGTGATTTCTGACATCGGAGGGTAAGGATGAATCCAGAGTATTCCCACAATTAGAGGTTCTGAACTCTGGAAAGCACTGGTGGCCCCTGAAGAGTTTCTTCCAGAAGACCCTTTGGCCCTGTCTTCCTCTCTGCCCCTGGCTTCCTCTATTTTCTGCCCTTCTTTTTCCTGACTGTGATCAAGTTTAGTACATCTTCCTCCCCAATACTAGATTGTGGGCTCCTTGGAATTAGAGATTCATGTTTCATTACCTTTAATATTCTTCTAGAGAGCCTATGACTTCCCTGGTGGCTCAGACCGTAAGGCGTCTGCCTGCAATGTGGGGACCTGGGTTCGCTCCCTGGGTTGGGAAGATCCCCTGGAGAAGGAAATGGCAACCCTCTCCAGTATTCTTGCCTGGAAAATCCCGTGGACAGAGGAGCCTGGTGGGCTACAGTCCATTGGGTCACAAAGAGTCGACACGGCTGAGCAACTTCACTTTCACTTGCGGAGAGCTTATACATCCTGTGTCTCCTCACCTTCCCTCCCTCCCACCCACCCATCCAGTTCTGAGCACACGCGTGTGCCAGGCACTGCCACAGCGGCTGGGAATACAGCAGAGAGCCAACCAGAGTCCTCCTTCTACGGAGCTGACATTCCAGTGATTTACTCAGGTTTTCCTGTCATCTTTCGGATAGGCTGCGTGCCGTTTAACATGCACTCTTTCGTTTAATCCTCACAGCAACTCTGTAAGGTGATTACTGGTTTCATCCCTGTCTCATACGCGAGGAGAGGGAATGATCAGAGGCAGTGTTGCATGCTTTGTCACATATCCAGCTAAAGAACGATCTGGGATTTGAACTCAGGTCTTCTTGATTCCTTCGCCCAGGACTGGCAAACTAAGCCTGCCACCAGAGTCCCCAGTGAGATAAAATAACCTTTGATTGGAACACACCCATGCTCATTCACGTATGTGCTGTCTACGGCTGGCTTTGCATTATAATGGCAGAACAGGGTAGTTGTGACGGCGACCCTATGGCCCACAAAGCCTAAAATACTAACTATCTGGCCTTTTCCGGAAAAAGTTTGCCAACCCATCTTAGCCTAAGCTAAGCTCAAGTGATACTCACTGTTGGAATAAATTACCTATATGCTTTATTAACATTTTTTTAAAATGGCCTAAAAAAATCTATTAACATATTTGAGCACCTGTTCAAACATGTGTCAGGCTGTTTGCTTCCTGGGAAGGTGGGCCCCATTTGCACTGACTCTCCTTCTATCACTCGATCTTTCAACCAGTTCGAACACCTGCAGCCGTTGTTAAAGGCTAAATCTGGTGCCTAATCCCCATTTTCTCTGCCTTGTCTCTAGCTCAGACAAGAAAATCTATTTATTACTTTAAAAAATGACAAAAGAGATTAATCAGGATTTGGCATCTAAATTTATCATCTGGGAAGAATCCAAGAGATAAATTGAAGCACAGTTCTTTACTCCCTACTTCATCCCTCCTCTCGGCTTTATGGGGACAGCCGAGACGGCGGTGAAATTTAGGACCAATAATGCCCAGAAAAAACACACTGATGGCTAAATTAGTCTGGCAGGAAGGTGGGGTGCAGGGCTCTAAGCCAGGAGTGAACTGTGGGCATTGAGTGAGGCGAGGGCAGGCACCCACTTAGATGCAGCTAAGCCCAGGCCTCCCCAGAACGCCTCAGAGAGCGGGGACACAGACTCCAAAGCAGACCCAGGCGCCCTGACAGCCACGCTCCTGGCAACGCCTGGGAAAAATGTGCCCGAGGGAAGGAGGGCTGCTGAGGCAGAGAGCAGGGGAGAACAGCAGAGCGGCGGGCCCCGGCCTTTTTGGCGGCCGGAGCTGGTTTCATGAAAGACGGTTTTTCCATAGACCAGGGAGGGTGGGGGTGATGGTTTCTGGATGATTCAAGCTATCACCTTTCTTATGCACTTTACTTCTGGTATTATTACCTGAGCTCCACTTCAGATCATCAGGCATCGGATCCTGGAGGCTGGGGGCCCCCGAGGAGGACGGTGGGCATGGATGTGTGTGGAGAGGGGTGGAGTTCACACTCTTGCCAGTGTCTTTAAAGTCTACTGACTTGGAGAGAAGCCTGACCTTGGCTTTCTCAGGCCTCAGCTGCTTAAGTGTCAGGACGCTAGCTGGGACAGAAGAGGAGTGGGGGTTATGACATCAACAAGGGAGCAAAGCCAGAACCAAGTGGACTGTGCCCTCTGCAGAGCCGCTGGGGTCCACAGGCCATGTGATTGACCTGGCAATGATCTTGAGCCTGGCTCAATGCTCCCTGGGGGTGCATTAAGAAGTACAAGACCCTGTGTAGTGGTTAATCCTCCCGACAAAGCCGTGAGGTACTATTACCATCCTCATTTTATAAATAAGGAACCTGAAGGTCAGAGAAGTCAAGGATTTTATGCTCAAGGCCACGCAGAAGTAACAGAACAGGACCTGAGCCCCCAGGTCTCTGCTGCCTTTAGTGGGCGGGGGCACATTATATTATGCAGTGACATGTGCTTTAGAAGAGTCTATGGTTAAGACCTCCTCCTAACGGCCGAGAGAGCCGTGTATTTTTGTCCTTCAATCAAATCAGAAGGCCGTGTGTCTGCCATGCTCTCGCAGGCAGCCCTCTGGGTTGTTAGACCAGTCCTTCTCATCCTCTCTGTTAATCCGGGGAGGTGTGGACAAGGTGATCCTAAAGCTGGGTGTTAGAAGGCGGGGAGTCAGGCTCTCAAAAAAGATGTGTTAAATGTTTCTGACACGTGGACAGGAGCCTCGTCTTCAGGGTTGGCCCTGGCCTCCTCACCTCTTTCCAGAGAGAAGGGGGAGGGAGGGAGGAGAGGGAAGTGGGTAGGGGGAGAAGGGGGAGGGAGGGGCAGGGCTACCGCAAACACTGTGGAAGTCACAAGCAGGGCGCGCTCAGTCACTTCAGCTGTAGCCCGCCAGGCCACTCTGCCCACGGGATTCTCCAGGCAAGAATACTGGAGTGGTTGCCATTCCCTTCTCCAGAGGGATCTTCCCAATTCAGGGATCGAACCTGTGTCTCTTGCGTCCCCTGCCTTGGCAGGCAGGTTCTTTATCACTAGTGCCCTCTGAGCAGGACAGGCCAGTGCTTTGCCCAAACTCTTCTCTGCTTAAGTGGTTAAACATCGTGGTTCTCCCCTTACTCTCCTGCCTGAAGCTACAGGCTTGCTCCTGAACATGGATGAGCTTGGTTTTCAAAAGCCAAGTGGGAGCCATGCCCACTTCCGTGTGGATGAGCAGGGCCTGCACTTTGCAGGCGCCCAGTTCTGGAGCACAAGAGTTGGTTCTAACTGCACAGGGCACTGTTCTCAGCGCTTCAGGCTGGGCGGGTTCAGGGTTTAGAAACAGGTCTCAAGGCCTTAGAGGACAAGCAGTCTCTGCACTGGCAATGGCCTCGTCCAGTCTTGGCTGTCTCTAAGGTTTCTTGGCTTTGTTTTTCGCTGCACTCTGTATGTGGGATCTTAGTTCTCCGACCGGGGATTGAACCCATGCCTCCTGCAGGGGACCACTTGGGAAGTCCCTGTTGTCTCTAAGACTTTAGGGAAGGGGTTGGTGCTGGTGGAGCCATCTCCTCCTCCACTCTAGGACTTCCTGGCATCACGTTTTTACCCAGGGGTCCACCCTTCACAGGGAAATGTCAAGATTTTGCTAATGTCAAAATCAGATCTAATATAAAAATTAAGAGTCCTAGTTCAGAGAGTGCCTGAACCTTTGAGGTAAGACTTTCAGAGTGAATTCAGCTCAGATGTACCAAGCCCTCGAGGAAGCGGTGCCTCTCCTGTTCACTGAGCCTCTTGTAGCGTGGCGTGGGCACAGAGGCTTTTTCTCATCCTCAAGTGGTGCTGGATAAGACGCGGTTCATGCCATGCAGCTGCCTGCCTTCCCTGCAACATGATCCCCACAATGAAGAATTTATCACGAGCCTGGGCCATCAGCACCCTGGAGGTCACCCACTTGAATTCAAAATCTTCAGTGTTTCCCGGCTTGTTTTCCAGTTTCCTGCTTTGCCGTTTAGGTTGCTGGAGTCTATTTCAAGCCCCCCAATAAGCAGCAACACAGCCCTCTCCCAAAACATCCCTGGTGGCCACATCACTGGTGAAAGAACAAAATGCTTTTGAGTAACTCACTACTCCAGCCACATTTGCAGATGCCCAGATTAAGGTGACGTATTCACACTTCTTGAAGGAAAGAACCTCACTTTGTTGCAGTTCTACTGAGATGAGCAAAGAGAGCGTGCGGAAGTGAAACGCAGAAGTAAGGCTATATTTAGGAAGAATTTTTGCCTAGCTGAGTTAGGAGCTTTCCAAACAGAGGACCTAAGAAGTTACGGCCCCTCTTTCCTATCCTTCCCAGCAGGTCTTGGAGGCTGAGGGATGTAATAACCAGCCTTACCTGGTTATTTCTTCTTTCAGGGCCGCAGGGTCTGCAGGATAAAACTTCACACGGAAACACATGGTGAACGGAGGCTGGGCTGCACAGAAAAAGAGATGTCCATCAGCAAAGACCCTCCCCGGAAGACGATGGGACTCCCTGCCCCACTGGATGCTCAGGACTCTGAACCATCAGAAGATCCTCTCATGTTTAGGGCCAACTTCCGCTCAGAACAATGGAAGGTTCCCAAGACACACTACAAGGGTGAGGTTTCCTCCCGCCCTCCCTGGGGCTGAGGCTTCTATCTTTTCATGGACAGTACTTACATCTCAATTGCTTCACCACAGACTTTGTAAACTCCAACCAATGCTGAAACAGAGAACAGAGACCAAGAAAACCCTAATGAGAAGCAGTGTCAAATATATCTCGCTGTATTCGATTTAAATAGCTAGACAGACTGTAGCCCAGGGTGAACGCGGCTCAGAAGCCTGTGATATGTAAGTTTGGAGAGTAGAGAGTGATAGGATTTTCTGAAATAAGCTCCCCATGGAACCAGCTGTGAAGGGGGGAAGAGTTCCAGCTTCAGATGCCATTTCTGGGGCTCTCTGGCAATGCTGCCTTCCAAGATGGGGTGCCAGAGTTCTGAGCCATGTTTCTGGTGTACTGATGGGCAGGAGTGAATGCATGGATGTGTGCTGGGGACAGAACTCCGCTTGGCTTGAGTGGCGAATGGCTCCCTTTAATGGGTTGTGTGTGTCTGTGTGATGTGGTGGGGTCGTGAGGACATGATGACACAGAGGCTATTGGGAGCAGCTCTCGAAAGCACTGGCAGGTGGAATTTCATAAATGGTGAGAAGGCAGGGATGGCTGGTGTATGTTTCATTTTTGTTTGAGCAACACATTGCCAGCCCTTGTGTGAGGGAATACATACTCAGAATTCCTTGGCATCCAGGGATGTTTAAAATTTACGTCTTGTAAGATACCCAACCACAACTAATATAGTATCCTATTTTCCCTGGATTTTCACAGAGGGTGGACACAGTAGCAACACATTCCCCCCTCCACCAGCCCCCCATGGTACTTACGTTTGGGTAAGGAAGGAAGGAGATGGTTCTCTATCATTTTCCCACTTCTACATGGATGTCTTATAAAATGCATTATTGACGTTTGCTGCTTTTGTGCTAATCAGGAAACTTGACAATTTGCAGAGAGCTAGAATAGCTGATATTTGGGGCTTGGTTATCGGGAAGCAGCTTAAAAGCACTGACCATAAGCTCTGGGAGGGCAGGAGATTCTGCCTGTTTCCCACTGTGTCCCTGGTGACCAGCTCAGCATTCAAGGTTCAGCTGTAAGACGGATGGAGGAGCTAGTTCTCACTTCCCTCTTTTCTGGCGACTTTTGCTCAGTACAGTGGAGCCTCTTGGCAGAGTCCTCTCTCTGGCAGGAGAGCAGCCGGGGCCGTGCAGACACATCCTGGCCTCCCTCGGTGCCCAGCTCTCACCTTCTGGGCTGGGCCGTGGTTCGTGAAGTTAATGGACCCACTAAGAGCCAGTTCACCCATCAGCACCACACGGATAATCTGAGCTGACACTCTGCTCTCTTGCTTCCCTCTGATCTGAGTTCCCACGAGGCTGGCAACTCATTATAGGCACTCAATGTGGTTAAGAGGTCCTTCTCACATTACACGGCCCACCGCGGCGTGGCTTCCCAGGGAAGGAAAGGCAAGGGATGAAATTGCACGGAAATGACTGGGGTTCCAGGCCGTGCCTGGGAAGGCGGAGGAGGCTGGCCTGTGCAGAGCACACCGGGATTGTGGACGGTGAGATAAACACAGCACATGTCTGAGCCTCAGAAGACAGAACGCCCTGGGGTATTGGACCCATAGATTAAAATGAACAAAGGGAGATAGACAGTGGGCTGCCCCGGTGGCCCAGATGGTAAAGAATCTCCCTGCAATGCAGGAGTCCTGTGTTCGATCCCTGTGTTGGGAAAATCCCCTGGAGGAGGGCATGGCAATCCACTCCAGCATTCTTGCCTGGAGAATTCCATGGGCAGAGGAGCCTGGTGGACCACAGTCCATGGGGTCGCAGAGTCGGACACGACTGAGCGACTGACACAACAGTGACGACCAACTAAGTGCAGCGACAGCTCCCCTAGCAGCAGAAGGCAGAGAGGCTGAATGCAAGAGGCTGTATTCCTCTTGGCAATAGTGGAGAGGAGTTTGTACTGGAGTGAGACTCCTGAAAGAAGTGAGGCTGGAGGAGACTCAGAGGGGTGGGCAGGCAGTGGAAAGCTTGTCTAAGACACTTCAAGGGTCTGGCAGAAAAATCTTGAGAGCATCCTCCCAAATATGGTGAGGGCCAGGGTGACCTTTTGCAGCTGTCTGGCTAAATCCAGGTCCCAGAATCACTAGCAAATTGATAACACTGGCTTGGGGAGGTGGGGTTAGGAGAAGAGTAAAAAGAAGGTTCAGAGATGGGAGCTTCCACCTGTATTTGGGTGAGTGGACCGGTGTGGTGCAGTCTTCAGATTCGGGAGGCTTGAAGGACAGGCTGAGGTCAGGATGAGCCCAGGGCCTGAGGCGCAAAAGGGGATGGGGAGTGAGGGCAGATCGTCCAAGAGTGGCCAGAGGAATCCCAGACCCTACAGAGACCCCTGAAGAGTGGGCAGGGACGGCATGGGTGTGAGCGTCAGGTTCTGCCTCCCTGGTGCTCAGGGGAAGAGGTCTAGGGGGAGCTGGGGAGCTCACCTCCTCCATCTCTACTGTGATCAGTAGATATAGAAGACAGTTCTCTACTGGTCCATTTCCTCACAGTGCTCAAGGACCCTTGCAAGCCTCCCTGCTGAGCTTAAACCCTCAACAAAGGCATGGAATCAGGTCACTTTAGAGGCCACAGGGCAGGAATTCAGCAGGGAACCCCAGAAACCACACAGGCTCTGGCATCAGGCAGGTCTGAGCAGCTTTGTCACTTGCCTTGGGCCAGTTAGGTAACCTGTCGGGAGGACTGTTCACTCGTCTGGAGAGTGGATGGTCAACTGCTGGTACGCATCTCATTCATGGGAAGGATCCAATAACTTATGTGAAGCTCTCAGCTTCGTGCATGATAACACCTCAGTGCTCAACATCCATCAGCTCAAAGGTCTAGGTGTGTGCCCAGCATGGAGCCTGGCACACGGCAGCCACTCCATCAAAGTTTACTTCTCCTTTTCCTTATTTTTCTGTCTCCTTTGGCTTTAAATCTCTGTAATCTCAACATCGGAGAAGGCGATGGCACCCCACTCCAGTACTCTTGCCTGGAAAATCCCATGGATGAAGGAGCCTGGTAGGCTGCAATCCATGGGGTCGTGAAGAGTCAGACACGACTGAGCGACTTCACTTTCACTTTTCACTTTCATGCATTGGAGAAGGAAATGGCAACCCACTCCAGTGTTCTTGCCTGGAGAATCCCAGGGATGGAGGAGCCTGGTGGGCTGCCGTCCATGAGGTCGCACAGAGTTGGACACGACTGAAGCGACTTAGCAGCAGCAGCAATCTCAACATACTCTCTTATTCTCCTCAAACACATTCTAAGTGAAAAATAATGGACAGGACATACTTCACCCTTGAACAGGATACGTTTTACCCTTTTTTCTTCACACGTCACTGTCTGTGGAAGGTGAAGAAGAACTGCAGGATTTGCAAGGGCTGAAAAGCCTGTGTCAATTGGGCTCCACCCCTGTCCTGCCCGGAGAGGGTTGCTGTGGCTCTCAGGCGAGGCCCCTCCTAACCAGACCAAGGCAAGCATGCCCATTTACCAGGGAAGGGGCAGGACAGCCTCAGCCTGTGACCTGGGCTCTGGGGCCACCACACCAGCTCAGCTGCTCTGCCTCTAACTGGGCAGCTTTGGGCAAATCTCTTCAGCTCTTATGCATATTAAAAAGCAGAGATGTCATTTTGCTGACAAAGGTCTGTATAGTCAAAGCTATGGTTTTTCCATTTGTTGTGTATGGATGTGAGAGCTGGACCATAAAGAAGGCTGAACACCAAAGAGTTGATGCTTTCAAACTGTGGTGCTGGAGAAGACTTCTGAGAGTCCCTTGGACAGCAAGGAGATCAAACCAGTCAATCCTAAAGGAAATGAACCCTGAATATTCCCTGGGAGGACTGATGCTAAAGCTGAAGCTTCAATACTTTGGCCCCCTGATGCAAAGTGCTGACTCACTGGAAAAGACCCTGATGCTGGGAAAGACTGAGGGCAAGAGGAGAAGGGTCAACAGAGGACAAGATGGTTGGATGATCATTGACTCAATGGACGGGAGTTTGAGCAAACTCCGGGAGATAGTGAAGAACAGGGAAGCCTGGTGTGCTGCAGTCCAAGGGGTCACAAAGAGTCGGACACGACTGAGCAATTGAACAACAACAACTTCAGCTCTCCAGGTTGCCATTTCAGTGTCTAGCAATTGATGGACCATGCCAGGTGAGCTCTGTTGCGGGGTGTTCCAGGTCTCTCAATATGAGCCGAAGAGATGATGTCCATCTGCAGGGTCCAGTTGGCTCCCTGACTCCTGAGACTAAGCTCTGAACATGAATGACAGTTAGTGCCTCAGGCTTACCGACCGACCCTCTCCCCAATCCGTGCTTTGAATATAGACTTACCCGCTGCTTATCAGGGTCCACAAAGCGGATCCCAAAATAGTCTTTCTCCAGTAGATTCAGGTGGTGGCAGAGAAGGTCAAACAGGTATTGGCCTTTGGCATCTCTCTGCAAAGCAAGCAAGCTCCACTGAGAAACGGAGTGTAACTGTGTTTTGATGGTCATTAAAGGTCACTTGTGACAGTTGCGTTAGGATATGAAAGGGATACATGTCCATAACCGTGTCCTCCACGTTGTGATGGATTCAACATTCTTGGGAATTCTGAAGCTTTTAACACCTGGAAGGAGCCCAAGAACCCTTCCTTCCACAAAGATAAGGCAGATAGAGTCAGGTAGACCCAGTCCCCACCTCTAACGCACACAGTTTTCCTTGCGACTGTTGGGCGGAACATGCTGAATCTAGCTTGTATCCATCTCCATCACCAAGGCCACAGGTGAAGCCACCACCATCTCTCACCGCAGCCCCAGCCAGAGCCTTCTAGCTGGTCCTCTGTTTCTGGGCTCGCCCTCGTTCCACATGGCGGCCAGGGTGACCACCATTTAGACAAACTTTTTTTTTTTTTAGCTGAATAAGTAATGCAGGCACATAGTAAGATATTCAACCACACAAAAGCACATACTATGAAGAGGAAGTCTCCCTTGGACCTCACTTACCCTGTGCTACGGTTCCCCACCCCAGGAGCAACCCCTCACCTGCTTCTTGGGTATCTTCTCTTTTTATTTTTGGTTTTGACTTTTTTCTTTTTAATTTGAAGAGCATTATCTGGAAGAGAAGCCTGATGAGGAAACTAAGACAGAAGTAAAGAAAACTTAGTGAAAAAATCACTAAGTCACGTTTCTCAACTTTTCCACCATGAAGATCCTTAAGATATATTTCTCAAACATTCTCAACTGTAACGCTTAGTTTCAAACATTTTATACTGCAAGCCAACACATGTACGCATATGTACATGCATGTGTGTACATGTCATTTATATACATGTACGTGCGTTATGTATCTACACACATAAATAATTAAAACAACTTGCACAAAATGCCCTCCTTACTATGCAAGATGTAGGTTGATATTTTAAGTGCTGTCTGTGACTTCACTTAGGTAATTTCAGAACCTCTCCTGAGCTGTGACCTACAATTTGAAATACACTATGTTAGAAGTTCTCATCCCAAAAGTTCATCTCAAACTTGGATCCTCTTTCTTCTTCTTTTCTTGTGCATCCTTAATGTGGTTATATTTTATACCCGGGCAAGCCTATATATACATATACAACTTCTCTTTTAAGAAAACATCAGCGGCATATTTTATTTTTTTATTTTATTATTTTATTTTTTTGGCATATTTTAGACTATGTTCTGTTTCTTGGGATTTTTCCCCACGCAGGGTCTCTTGTGACTCTTCCTATAGCAGCACATATACATAAGCCTCACAGTTTTGAACTGCAGTGAGGACCCCGTGATCTTTAATTACATTATCGCTCCTGCATAACGCTGTCAGCAAGGGGCCTGTCTTGCTCTCAGAAGAAAATCCAAACTGACTGTGGCCTCAAGGCCCTGCATAACCTGGTTCCGGCCTCCTCTCTGAACTCCCCCAAACCATTCTCCCTCCTCTCCGGCCACAGTCTCTCCGCTTCTGAGCATGCCGAGGCTCTTCTGCATCTTTGCGTCCTCTCTGCCTGGGATGCCCTCCCTCCACTCCTCAACTCCCTGAGGTCTCAGCTCAGATGTCTCTGGTGCAGAGAAGTCTTTCCCCTAAAGAATGATCCCTCCTCGTCTCTTTATAGGTCCTTTGTTTATCCTGTTTATTTCCTTCATGGCACTGACCAGCCTGTCAGTGTATTGTTCATTATTTGTTTACTGATTTATCATCTGCTCCCTTTCTAGACTACAGTTTCCATGAGGGCAGAAGCCATCCCCCAGAAGCCAGCACAGGGCTTGGCATATGGCAGGGATGTCCTCAATGCTTATTTGCTGAATCAATGAATAGCAGGTGGAGGGATGGCCAGAAGGTTTTACAGACTGTCAGGAAATTCGATCCCTCGCTTCTAAACCCATAACCTTCTTCTTCAGGGACCTGCCTGGAAATGAGCTGGGAGGAGAATGGCTTGCAGGTGAGTGTCAGGACAGCGGGAGCTCTGCAAGTCAGTGTCTCCGGGCCTCTCCCCAGTGGTCTCCGCAGCTCAGCCAAGATGCTCGTCTCTGGTGGATCTGTGTTTAGTACTGCATTGAAATCAAGGTGGTCTTCTAAGATCTGAACCATCTCACCTGGGACAAGGCCCAAGGCCATGGGGCATTATGGGAGGGCCTGGCCCTGCTCCAAGAATGGGCATTCAAGACCTCATCAGAAGATTTACCCCTCAGGGACTTCCTGATGGTCCCATGGCTAAGACTCCATGCTCCCAATGCATGGGGACCAGGTTTGATCCCTAGACGGGGAACTAGATTCCACATGCTGCATCTAAGACCCAGCACAGCCAAATAAATAAAAATACATTTTAAAAAATATAAAGGAAAATGGTCTACCCCTCACTATTTCCCTTCTGCCAGCTCACCCGATACTTGTCAAAAAGAACTAGGGCAGGATAACAAATCTCTCAGCGTGTATATTAAGAAGCTTATCCTTGCAGGACTGGAAGGATGAGCGAGGGGACAGCTCAGCTAAGGAAGGTGGTATCACGTGGGCACCTCTCCTGCCTCTTCTGCAGGCCTCGTGCTCCCTCCCACGACACAGCCCTGAGGCAGCGGTCCCCATTCTTATACCCTTGGGTCTCCCACCAGAAAAAGCTACTCTCACAACAGAGCCTTGTCGTGAATCACTCTGGAACTTTAGCGAGACAGGCCATAAAACCAGGTCTTTCAAAGGACTAAGAACAATGGTCATTGTGGGCAGGGCTGTCAACTCTTACTGATCCACCTGAGGGTGAGAAGAGCTTAAACTCATTTTTAAACGGAGCAAATAGGCTTAACCCTATCTCAAGCAGCACGTCCTGTTCTTATTCTCTCTCTCAAAGCAACTGAAATGGAATACTAAGAGACAGTGCATATTATGAACATTTTTCTCTACAAATTTTCCTTTGTACCAAGCTGGCTACTACACTGTGATCAGCTGAGGGTGAAGTTTCTTTTCTTTTTAAATCAAAGTATAGTTGATTTATAAGATTAGGTTAGTTTCAGGTGAACAGCAGAGTGATTCAGCATTTTGGCAGGTTATACTTCATGATAGGTTATTACAAGGTAATGGGTATAATTCTCTGCATGATATAATATATCCCTGTTGCTTACCTATTTTATATATGGTGGTGGTCTAGTCGCTAAGTCATGTCTGAGTCTTGCAACCCCGTGTACTGTAGCCTGCCAGGCTCCTCTGTCCATGGGAATTCTCCAGGCCAGAATACCAGAGTGGGTTGCTATTTCCTTCTCCAGGGATCTTCCTGACCTAGGAATCGAACCAGGGTCTCCTGCGTTGCAGGCGGATTCTTTACCAACTGAGCTATGAGGGAAGCCCTATAGTCATCTGTTAATCCCACACCCCTAATCTGTCTATGCTGGGTGAGTTTTTTAGATTTATTATTTATTTTGGCTGGGCTGGGTCTTCACTGCTGCGCTTGGGCTTTCTCTAGCTGCAGGTTTCTCATTACGGTGGCTTCTCTTGTTGTGGAGCTGGGCTCTAGGGTGTGTGGGCTCAGCAGTCATGGCAGACAGGTTCAGCTGGCCCTCGGCGTGTGGCATCTTCCTGGACCAGGGATGGAACCTGTGTCTCCTGCACTGGCAGGTGGATTCTTAACTTCCCTGGCCCACCAGGAAGTGCCCCGGGGGGAGTTCTAATAGCTGAAGAAGTTGGCTTTCTTGCACACAACAACCATATTAGCAGGAGCCCGAGGCAGCCATGAGGAAATCGTGCTTCTGTGATAGAAATCACATGGACTTTTAAATAAGAAACATGTCCGCCATAAAAACAACTTACTCTCACGAGTTGATGGCTCAAATACACTTGCATGGCTCTTGGCTGGTAAGAACGTTAAGTTCAGTAGATCCACCCTCGGAGTTGTTCCACTTCACAGGAAGAAAAAGGAAGCACTGGCTTTCCTCCAGGTAGTCACAAAAAACAACAACAATAACAGCCGCACAAGTACATCCTTTGTATCAGTACAAAAGGGTCTTTTTCTATTTCCCAGCATCGGGTGAAAAGCCTGCTCCCCACCATGAAGTGAGTGTTCTCGCAGGTTCCTGCCTACCCTACCTGTGGTGGACGCACGGCTTTGAGCTACTCGTGCAGACTAATGAAGACAAGCATCTCCCTTGCTGCGTCTCCAAGGCTGGAGGGAAGGGGGGAAGGGAGGCGTGGGCAGAGCTCGTCCTCAGAGCAGAACCCCACGGAGTTTAAATTCCCAGCAGAGACACGAAGGCAGCACCGGGGCACCTGCCACGCAGGCCTGCAGTCACCCCTCCCTTGGAGCACGGGCCTGTGGCTGGTGGCCGGGCCCCAGGCGGCCCTTGGGGGAAGTCACATTCAGGTGGAGCTCGGGGTGGGCTCCCACAACAGGCCTCCGGCAGCGCCTAGCGTTTGGAGATTGAGAACTTCCTGGCTTGCACCCGACAGATGCCCGCCGTGTCCTAGGAGTCCCCCTCTGTGGTCTCCCCGCCTTAAGCTGGGGCTTTCTGGACTACTCTCTGGCAGCCAGCCTTCTCCTCTGGTGGGACGGCAAAGCCCAGTGAGCCCACCTCCTTTCCCCTTGGCCGCAGTCGCCCTGGCGCGCCTCTCACCCGGGTGCTCTGAGCTGGATGTCGTGCCATTGATTACACTGGGGAAACAGGCGCTCACGCTGACAGGTGATTACTGTTTAGTCACAGAGTCGGGGCTCCAAGCCCAAGGCCGTTTATCTTCGGGACAAGCGAGCCGAGGCAGAGCACCTGAATCTAGCTAAATCTCGGAGGTTATTCTCCTCACAAGGACATGAGTAAGGGCAAAACAGCGTATGAAGCACCCATCTAAAACATAAATTTACATTTTATGAACCGTAATAGTACCTACACACATATTTAAAAATGGTAGTGCATAGACAGGCAACCTCTTAATTCTGTCTAGACGGTGCCCAGAATGATGCATGAGCCCCTCAGAACCGTTCTGCAGCTCTGAGGTCTGAAGAATTCATGCGCCTTCCTGGCGTGCCTGGTCTGGCTCTCCACAGTTTGTCCATTCTCCAGTGAAGGCATTGAGGCAGGAGGCAGGCTTGGGCCAGTGACCTAACCTGTTCAAGGTTCATCGCATTTTCTGCCTCACAATCAATACCCCTGGGCAGGAGAACAGCATTTTTTTTTTTTTTTTAACCCATCACAGGGTTGATCCCAGGGACTCTGGCCTGGTGCACCCTGATCAGAGGGGCTAACATGTAGAAAGCCCCCTACTCACTGGGCCTCACACTGTGCAATCCCACTTACCCGGAAGGCAGGTAGACTGTAAGTGCCAACTACCTGAGTCATGAAGAGGGCAAGAGACACCACAACCTCCTCAGATCCTGGGTCCCAGGCAGCTAAGGGGAGCTGCCATGGCTTCATGGCCCTTCGAGAAGGCAGAGGGGAGATGGAGGGTTGCAGAAGGTGGCACCAGCTCCCCCATCCCCAAAACACAAGAGTCCAGGGGTGTAGAAAGGTCATGCCAGGATGGAGGGAACAAGAGTGGAATGAGTTGTCCTTGGGGGTCTCAGAGGGATGAGGCATCAGGGGTGGGACGAAACCCCTGCCTCTGTCCTGGCCTAACTTTACACTTCTTATGGGCCCAAGACTGGCTTTCTCATCTGTGTCCTCCAAGGGCATGCAGGCACCGCCAGCTGCCAGGTTCAGGAGCAGATGCTGAGAGAAAGCACTTTAATGTCACAGGGGGACAGCCACGTTGGCTCATCTTCTCAGGGCCGGGGCACGAGCATGTGGGGCGGGAAGTGTGAATCAGTTCCCGGGGCGCCATCCTGCCCTGCTGTTCGCACACTACAGTGGCCGGGCCTTCTGGGGCACAGGGAGGAGAGGGGCACAGATGCGACCAGCAGGGCACTGGATTTCTTCACCGCTGCACTTTCCATTTTCTTTGAAGGGCCCGAACTCCTGCCAAGCTCTGGGCCCAGGAGCCCACTTTTCTTGCTTAGCTGTAAACCAACAAAATCTGTCCAGGAACTGCTGAGGCTGCAGCTAGACAAGCAGCCGGCTCCCTCCAGGAGGAGATGGGGGTGGGGGGAGATGTTCAACTCCATGGAGAGATGCCGGGCAGCTCAGCACAGGGCCGGAGAGGAGCCCTCGCTCCTGACTCTCAGCGGAGACAGACTCCAGGGCTTGGCAGCAAGGCTGGGGCCCATGCAGGCACTTGGTATCTAGACTGCAGCACCAGGAGGTCCCAGCACTGCACTGGCACCAGTGGCTATGTGGCTCCTGGGGGGAGAGACCGGGGCCTAAGGAGGGAACTCGGAGTTCAGATGCAGAAGGAATGGCACGCACCTGGACTCCTGCAGCCACCTGCCCGGCTAGTCCTCAATAAACGCAGCACCTTCTTGAACCAATAGCCCGCCCCTCCCTACTCAACAGGCAGGACTGAGAGTCGGGGTGCTTTCCATGATGCGAAGAGCTATCTGAGGTTCCGATGCCAGGCGTGGAGGCTCAGGGAGCCCCACTGGCAGTCCTCACTCGGGTCCGAGAACTGGCCAAGCTCGGTGCCACATGGTGTGGTGGGCAGAGGACTTGCACACAGGGCAGGGCAAACACATTCCATCTGCAACACGGAGGTCACCGTGCCCAAGTCAGCGTCACGGGAGGGAGGGCTACATGTTCTGTCAGCACAGATGGCCCAAGCCAGACTCCACAGGGGCGACTGAGATCCTCTGAGCAGACCCCTCAAAGCGGCTGTCGGCTCGTAAGAGCAGGGCTAAGGAGAGGGCTAGACTTATTGAGTTATCAGTGATGATGTTTCCACAGCCAAGGCGCCGCTGCTCCTGTGCAGATTCCTTGTACTTGGGGAAGTTACCAGAAAGAAAAAAAAACAAAACTGAGCTGAGCCTGAAGAAGAACAAGTGCGTCCATCTTTCCTACAGTGAAGCCACCTTTACAGTAAAGTGATTCTTAGAAGTGTCATTGTTTCTTGCTGCTGATTGAATAAGTTTCAGTTGTATTTTTCCAGCCAGTATTGAATATCTCAGTGGACTAGTCATGTCACAGTTACGGAATTACGAAAACTCGGCCAAGCTTGTTAGGGGGGAAGAAAACAACAACTCAGCATTATGTGTGAAGCTCATATTCTCTTTCTTATACACACACACAGCCTCTCATAAAACTATGCCTTCTCTACAACATGACGTCAGATGTCAGATAATTTGTAAGGAAAGCCCAGCATTTGCGGGGCAAACAAACACTCCCTTGGTATGTAAACTGGTACAGCCACTACAGAAAAGAGTACGGAAGTTCTTCAAAAAACTAAAAATAGGGTCTTCCTTGTTGGTCCAGTGGTTAAGAATTCACCTTGCAATGCAGGGGACATGGGTTTGAGAAACTTAGCCCTCATGCCACAGCTACTGAAGCCCATGCGCCATAACTAGAGTCTGTGCACAGCAGTGAAAGATCCTGCACGCCTCAACTAAGACCAACACAGCCAAATACATAAATTAATGTAAAACACTGAAAAACCTAAGTAGAGTTGCCATGTGCTCTAGCAATCCCACTCCTGGGCATATATCCATACAAAACTACAACTCAAAAGACGGTAAAGAATCTGCCTGCAATGCTGGAGATCTGAGTTTGATCCCTGGGTTGGGAAGATCTCTTGGAGGAGGGCATGGAAACCCACTCCAGTATTCTTGCCTGGAGGAGAATCCCCATGGACAGAGGGACCTGGTGGGCTACAGTCCCTGGGGTTGCAGAGCTGGACACGACTGAGCGACTAGGCACACATAATTCAAGAAGATAACACGCACCCCTACACTCACAGCAGCACTATTCACAACAGTCAAGACATGGAAACCTAAATGTCTGCTGGCCCATGAATGGGTAAAGAGGACATGCTACATATACACAATGGAACGCTACTCAAGCATGAAAGGAGGAGATTCTGCCACTTCAGCTGCATGGATGGATCTAGAGATGATCATACTAAGTGGAGTCAGAGAAAGACAAATACCATACAATATCACTTTCATGTGAAATCTAAAACATGGCATAAATGAACTTATCTATGAAACAGAAACAAACTCACAGACAGAATAGACTTGTGGTTGCCAAGGGTGAGGGAGGAGGGGAACGGATTGGGAGCTTGGGATTAGCAGATGCAAACTATGACATACAGGATGGATAAACACCAGGTCCTACTGTATAGCACAGGGAACTATATTCAATATCTTGTGATAAACCATAATGGAAAATAATATGAATTAGAATGTATATGTGCATAACTGAATCACTATGCTATACAGCAGAAATTAGCACAACATTGCAAATCAACTATACTTCAAGAAAACAAATTAAAAAAACAAATTAAAAAAAAAACCAGACATCCCCTTGTACCCAACCCTAAAGATAGTAAACTGACAATACATTTTATTGTCTTTTTTCCCCCCAAAGGACAAATGCACATGCTCTTTGTCAAGCCCAGGAATTTCTGGGGTTAAGGGGAGTGGCCTGTGTGGCCAAGGTCAGGAGCGCTGTGTCAAGCTCAGCATCCTCGCTGGTTCTCATAATCCTGCCGCCTTTCCCTCAGCCTCTCTGACCCTCAGTGGGAAACTGTTTATTGGCCACTACCAACAAACGTGGTGAATTCTGAGTGGGACACATCCCGTGATGAAAGAGGGCAGGATTTCTGAGTCCTGGTACAATCTCCTTTTCAATTATCCTATCAGGTCACTTGTATTCCCTTGGAGTTGAGGTGGAGGCAAAGAGAGCAGAGAGGGGAAGGGCCCTGGGAAGGTTCACTGAGGATAAGCCCTGGGCTTGGAGCCAAAGCTCTGCTCTGGCAGTCCTCAGCTTGTGACCTTGGACCTGTCCCTTAATCTATCTGAGCTTCTGTTTCTTTAGCTACAAAACAAGGTTAACACTACACCTCTCAAAGGATTACTATGAGGATCAAAACCAGAGACATAACAGGCTTAAGGACCCTGTGCATTTTTCCAACTAACTTCCTCTGCCCCCTGTAACCTCTTCTTCCTTTAGGCTGAGTGGACTCGTACATGACAAGGCCTTAGTGACCAGGCTGTGTTCTCCCTGGACAAGAACACTCAGGTGGAGCCTGGCTACATGCCCACCTTTGCAGCACCCCTGAGCTGGTGGGGATGGCCACCACTTTGGAAATGTTCTCCATGGGGCTCTCAAGGCACAGACTTGCATCTTCTCCTTATCCCAAAGTTATTTTTCCCAGACAAGGTCAGAAGTAGAAAATATCAAATATATGCAATTAACCCAAACCCTTCAGAGGCTTGGCAGAACAAATAAAACTCGAAGTTAGTAGAAGGAAAGAAATCATGAAGATCAGAATAGAAAGAAAGTAGAGATGAAGAAAACAATAGAATGGATCAATGAAACTAAAATCTGGTTCTTAAAAAAGATAAACAAAATTGATAAAACTAACCAGACTCATCAAGAAAAAAAGAGAGAGGTCTCAAATCAAGAAAATTAGAAACAAAAAAGTTACAAGGGAAGCACAGAAATACAAAAGATCATAAGAGATTACTACAAGCAACTATAGGCCAATAAAATGGAAAACCTTGAAGAAATGCACAAATTCTTAGGAAGGTACAAACTTTCAAGACTAAAGCAGGAAGAAATAGCAAATATGAACATTCTAATCACAACTACTAAAATTGAAACTGTAATTTAAAAACTCCCTCAAAAAACAAAAGTCTAGGACCAGATGGCTTCACAGGTGAGTTCTATCAAATATTTAAAGAAGAGTTAACATCCATCCTTATGAAGGTCTTCCAAACAATTACGAAGGAAGTAACACTTCCAAGCTCATTCTTCAAGGCATCATTACCCTGATACCAAGAAAATTATAAGGCAATATCACTAATGAAAACAGACATAAAAATCTTTAACAAAATACTATCAAACCAAATCCAACAACACATTTACAGGATCATAAACCATGATCAAGTGGGATTTATTCGAAGGATGCAAGGACTCTTTCAGTTCAGTTCAGTCGCTCAGTCACGTCCGACTCTTTGTGACCCCAGGAACCGCAGCACGCCAGGCCTCCCTGTCCGTCACCAACTCCCGGAGTTTATCCAAACTCATGTCCATAAGGACTCTTTAATATATGCAAATCAATCAATGAGATACACTGCATTAACCAACTGAAGAATAAAAACTGAAGAATAAATATGATCATCTCAATAGACACAGAAAAAGCTTCTGATAAAATTCAGCATCCATTTATGTTAAAAACTCTCCAGAAAGTGGGCGTAGAGGTTTCTCCAGAAATCTACCACAACATAATAAAAGCCACATACAACAAACTGACAGCTAACACTCTCAACAGTGAAAAACTGAAAGCATTTCCTCTAAGTTTAGGAATAAGACAAGGGTGCTCATTCTCACCACTTTTATTCAACATAGTTTTGAAAGCCCTAGCCATGGCAGTCAGATTAAGAAAACAAAAAGAAAGAAAAGGAATCCAAATAGGAAAATAAGTAAAACTATTAACTATTTGCAGATGACATGATACTGTACACAGAAAATCCTAAAGACACAACCAGAAAACTACTAGAACTCAATGAATTCAGTAAAGTTGTGGATACAGAATTAACACATAGAAATCTCTGACATTCCTATACACTAACAGTGAAAGATCAGAGAGAGAAATCAAGGAAACAATTCCATTTATCATTGCATCAAAAAGAATAAAACACCTAGAAATAAGCCTAAGGAAGCAAAAGACCTGTATGCAGAAACTAAGATGCTGATGAAAGAAATCAAAGATGATACAAACAGATGGAGAGCTATACCTTGCTTTAGAATTGGAAGAATCAATATTGCCAAAATGACTGTACTACCCAAAGCAACACACAGATTCAATGTATTGTCTATCAAATTACCAGTGGCATTTTTCACAGAATTAGAACATTTTACAATTTTTATGGAAACACAAAAGACTCCAAACAGCCAAAGCAATCTTAAGAAAGAAAAAAAAGAAGCTGGAGGAATCAGGCTCCCTGACTTCAGAATATACTATAAAACTACAGTGATCAGAGCAGTTTGGTACTGGCACAAAAACAGAAATATAGATCAATGGAACAGGATAGACAGTCCAGAGATAAACCCACATACCTATGGTCAACTAATCTATGACAAAGGAGGCAAGAATATACAGTCTCTTCAATAAGTGGTGCTGGGAAAAATTGTAAAAAATTGTAAAAAAAAATTGCAAAAAAACTGTAAAAAAAGAAAATTATAAAAAATATGTAAAAAATGAAAATTAGAACACTGTAACTCCATGCAAACAAAAAATTCAAAATGGATTAAAGACCTAAATGTAAGGCCAGACACTATAAAACTCTTAAAGGAAAACATAGGCAGAACATTCTCTGACACAATTTTGCAGCAGTATCTTTTCTTGATCCACTGCCTAATGAAAATAAAAACAAAAATAAACACATGGGACCTAATTAAACTTAAAAGTTTTTGCACAGCAAAGAAAACCATAATCAAAATGAAAAGACAACCCATAGAAGGGGAGAAATATTTGCAAATGAAGTGACCAACAAGGGATTAATATCCAAAATATACAAACAGCTCATGCAGCTCAATATCAAAAAAAAAACCAAACAACTCAAGCAAAAATCTCTGATGAAGGTGAAAGAGGAGAGTGAAAACGGTGGCTTAAAATTCAGTATTAAAAAAACTAGGATCATGGCATATGGTCCCATCACTTCATGGAAAATAGATGGGGGAAAAAATGGAAACAATGGCAGATTTTATTTTCTTGGGCTCCAAAATCACTGCAGATGGTGACTGCTGCCATGAAATTAAGACATTTGCTCCTTGAAGAAAAGCTATGACCAACCTAGACAGCAGATTAAAAAGCAGAGATGTTACTTTGCCAGCAAAGGTCCATATAGTCACAGCTATGATTTTTTCAGTATTCACATATGGATATAAGATTTAAACCATAAAGAAGGCTGAACACTGAAGAACTGAAGCTTTCTAACGATGGTGCTGAAGAAAACTCTTGAGAGAGCCTTGGACAGCAAGGAGATCAAACCAGTCAATCCTAAATTATTCACTGGAAGGACTGATATAGAAGCTGAAGCTCCCAATACTTTGGCCACCTGATGTGAAGAGCTGATTCATTGATCAAGACCCTGATTCTGGGAAAGACTGAGGAAAGAAGGAGAAGGGAGCAACAGAGGATGAGATGGTTGGATGGCCTCACTGAATTAGTGGATATGAGTTGGAGCAAACTCTGGGAGATTGTGAAGGATGGGGAAGCCTGGCGTGCTGTAGTCCATGGGGTCGCAAAGAGTCAGACATGACTCAGTGACTGAACAACAATGAAGCAGGCAGAAGATCTAAATAGATATTTCTCCAAAGACACTCAGATGGCCAAAAACACATGAGAAATGCTCAATAATCGCTAATTATTAGAGAAATGCAAATCAAAACTACTATAAGGTATTACCTCACACCGGTCAGAATGGCAAAGAAACCTACAAACAATAAATGCTGGAGAGGGTGTAGAGAAAAGGGAACCCTCCTACACCGTTTGTGGGAATGTAAATGGATACAACCATTATGGAGAACAGTATGGAGGCTCCTTAAAAAAACAAATATAGAACTGCCATATGATCACAATCCTACTCCTGAGCATATATCCAGAGAAAACCATAGTTTAAAAAGATAATGCACCCCAGTGTTCACTGCAGCACTGCTTTCGACAGCCAGGACACAGAAGCGACCTACGTGTCCACTGACAGAGGCGTGGATAAAGGAGGTGTGGTACATGTATACAGTGGAGTAGTACTCAGCCACAAAGAAGAACAAAATAATGCCATCTGCAGCAACACGGATGGGCCTCGAGATTCTCACACTGAGTGAAGCCAGTCAGACAGAGAAAGACAAATATCATGTGATATTGCTTATATGTGGAATCTAAAAAACAATGGTACAGATGAACTGATTTACAAAACAGAAACTGAGTCACGGATGTGGAAAACTAACTTATGGTTATCTGGGGGGAAAGGGATAAATTGGGAGATTGGGACTGATATATACACATTACTATATATGAAACAGACAACTAAGAAGGACCTTCTGTACGGCATAGGGAATTCCACTCTATACTCTCTAATAACCTACACGGGAAAAGAATCCAATGGACTTCCTCCTGGAGTCCGCAGATGACTGCCCATCCTCATGGCAGGTGAAGGGCGAAGAAGGGACAAGTAGAGCTTATGGCTCCCAGTTTGGATGCCCAAGTTCCCCAGAGCTCACCCAGTCACTCACAGCTGCTGGCGTCCTTAGCTAGGACCAGACTGGTCATTCTCACTGCTGCTCCTGAGAAGGACAGCCAGGGCCTCCCTTGAAAAGTCTCTCCTCAGAGCAGACAGGACTCTGAGGGCAGGCTCCAGGGCCGGCTCTTGCCCTGTGGTCCCACTGATGGATGCCCTACGCCCTTTCCCAGCACTAAGTGGAGACAACCTCATTGCAACAACAAAACTGAAGTCCCAGGAGAGGAGTGAGACAGCTGGGGCCAGAAGACAAGCAGATGGGAAGATGGTTTACTGTGCAAATGCTGAGGCCTGGGGAAGCAATAGGGCAAACCCCAAATCTCCCAACAGCAGCTATGTCAGTGGTGCAGCGGGGTGGAGAGGAGAGGTGAGGTCGGAGGCAACGGCTTGCTCTCTTGAAAACCGAGTTTCCTTAATAAATTCAGCACCATACCATGCTCTGGGCCACTGCTGCCAACTGGAGTCTGCACTGGAATCACCTGGAAAGTTGTTAAAACAGAATGCTGGGCCCCTCTTCTAGACTATCTGGTTCGGTGGGTCTGGAGGGGGCCTAATGAGATCCAGTGATGCCAAAGCTGATGGCCTCACAGGACTAGATCCACCCTTCTCCAGCACCTGTGGGTCACCAGCAGCTTACAGGGCAAAGCCTGCAGGAGTATGGGGGAGAGAAAGTAGGTATTTGAACTCCATGACAACGCAGCTCTGTTGGTACAATTCTCACTTTTATTTATCTTTCACGTTCTCTTGTACCAAGAGTACCAACTCCAGTGCCCTTGGCTTGGGAATTTAATACCACAGAGGAGCTCTGTCCCTCCCCGCCAGGTTTCCCAATTCTGCCTTTCACGCCAGTGGGCAGCTGCCCAATTCTGGCTGCAAAGTTCAAGTCCCCAATTACCATCTACTTTCAATGGCTAAGTAGCACAAAATTCACTGCCCTTTTGCCATGAACTAAATCATCAGAAAATAAAGCTGGCAGGTGGCATCAAACCCAATTCGGAGAAAGAGCTGCCTTCTTGCCTCAGTTCTGCCAGTGGCCAAAGTCTGTTGCAGAACATTTCTCTGCTGGCCTCCAGGATCTCTTGTCTAGGAGGTGGGCTGGGAGCCGCCCCAGACCTCTGCCTGCACCCGCTGCCAACCGGATCTGTGCTCCTCCAGCTTCTCAGTCCCGCCCTCTGTCTGGGCTGTCGTGACCAATCAGTCTTCTCCTTCCTCTTTGCTGGGTGAGGATACAGATGCGCCTCTATCAAGGGATGGGCAAGTGGATGGGTATGAGATGGGTTCCAAGCCAGGGAGGCAAGTCTTCTGTGTCCAGCTTTGAGCAGGGAGCTGGGGCATGGGGGAGTAAGGAGAGGCGAATCCTGAGTGCCATCTCTTGGGCAAGTCATCTCTCTCTCTGAGCCTCAGTTTCCCTCTGTCTAAATGATTCATGTCCCCTTGTGGCCCAGAGTCTTTGATTCTCTTTTCAGTTGACCAGAGTTATCACACTCCAGGTTTGTCTTAAGTGAGGATTAAAAAAGGAAGTGGGAAAAAAAGGGTAAA
Source organism: Capricornis sumatraensis (assembly GCF_032405125.1). Taxonomy (NCBI): domain Eukaryota; kingdom Metazoa; phylum Chordata; class Mammalia; order Artiodactyla; family Bovidae; genus Capricornis; species Capricornis sumatraensis. The sequence goes on from NC_091087.1 coordinate 62,625,280, forward strand.
TCCAGTAATTTTACAAAGTAATGTTTATTAAGACATTTATCGCTAGTTTAATTAATTTAAAAAAACTCAGGGCCATTGCTCAAAGTAAATGGGAAGAGTAACTAAACAGAATTCATTCAATTCTGGAAACTGCCTCTAGCAGGTCTGAGACAGTGAAGACCATTTACGTGAAACTGTTATAACACAATGAGTCTGGTCATTTTACATTCCGCTGTGAACTACAGAAAAGTCCTCTTAGATCCTTCCAGGGAAAGGGAAACACAGCTCTGCTTCCAGGAAGGTATCTAGCTGGGTCCCTGCCATTGGAAAGGGAATTAAAAGTTCAATACTGGAAAAGACTAATCATTACATCTGCGTAATTATATTGATGTGAATCTCAGAGCCAAGTTCCTTTCAGGGAGCTGATGTTGGAAAACACTGCCCTGCTCCTAGGATCATGGGGAATAGGATTAGGATGTTTTTAATTTCTGGAAATTATCAGACATCTTCCTATGGGCAACTTTCACGTTTCTAGGTGTTTCTTCTTTCTCTCACAGTTTTTCTGATGCTCTGCCTGTCTTTCTGAAACACTTCCTGACACCTGGCCAAGATGCCCAGGATCTTTGGGCTTCAGATCAACAGGTGATAAATAACACAGGATTGGATACCTGCCTGATCAGTTGTCACAGGTTACACAGGAAGTGGCTCTGGAATAGGGTTTAGCACACAGGATGCTTTAAGGAGTGCTCGTGAAATTGACACTCATGGCAAGAAAGCTGGACTAGGCAGAGGGAGAAGGCAAGGTGGGATGCAGGCCTGGTGTCAACCTGGCTGAACCACGTTGAGCTCTGGAGCTAGAATGGTCCTTCAGAACCAAAACAGCCAGGCCTTGTATACCCCTCCCTGGGCAATCATGGGATATGGACCGCTGCCAATGGCAGCACCCCCTGGGGTATTGGGTGGGACATCAGAATCCATTATGTCACTCTCAACACAAAACCAAAATCATAACTACTATTTCTTAAGAGAAATGTGCAAAACATTCTACAAACATTCTCTCTAATGTTAACAATTCCGTTTGAAAGGGTTCTATTAATCTTATTTTACAAGAGAGGAAACCAAGGCCTAATGAGTTAAATGACATATCTAGGACCATACAACTAGTATACGGGGCTCAAATTCAGGCTTGCCTTGCCCCAGAGTTCACATGCTTCCATTATGCTGGACTCCCGTCTATTGATTTTTCTCATGAGGTCCCTGTGGAAGGAACCTACGGCTCCATCCTTCCATGCACTTTGGGGTTGGATTTATAATTCTTGGACTTTATGTCCAAATGCATAGCTAAAGCCCACTGCTTGAAATTTTTTATGACTCTCAGACCTGGGCACTATTGGCCTGCTTCAAGCAGAAAACCACTCCCGGGACCTGCCCCTGATGGCCCCGTAGTTAAGAATCCAGTTTCCAATGCAGGGGACATGGGTTTGAGCCCTGGTCGGGGAACTAAGATCCCACATACTGTGGGGAAACTAAGACTGTGTGCCACAACGAAGACCCAGTGCAACCAAAATTACAAAAAAAAAGAAAGCCATTCCTGCTGGAAAAAGCGATGCCAGGCTTTTCCGTGAGGCTAAGCAAAGGGGGGATACCCTTCAAAACCTAACAGGAAACCAATAACTTAGTCAACGATGTTTGAAAATGATGAATAAGAAATAAGCAGCATTTAAAGCCAGATTTCTTATGTTATTTTCTTTTAGATTTTTTTTTTTTTGAGGGGATCAGAACATTTTCAAATCTTTATACACAGGAGGTTAGAGATCGGCTGGTAACGAACCCTGAATCCCCTAGATGGGGGAGCTGAGCCAGGGGCTGGGTGTCACACGAGAGGTCACATGCGCTCTTTCCATCCCCCTAAAGGCTGTTATCAATCCTGGTACTCCTCTGTACACTCCAGATAGCCTTAATCTTTAACACAAGTATAGGTCAGAGGAAGTTTTCAGCTCATGGCAAGACATGTTGCTGCCCCAGAAAAACGATGCATCAATGGTAAGTTTATTGGGCTCTGTGGGTCTTTCTCCTCAGGTAGAGCATCTAATGTTGTTCTCCAAGGTGTTCTTTTTAACTTATCAACGGTGCCTACCTAGGAAAGCATGTGACATCAGACTGGAAGAGGACAGAGCCAATGGAATGGGGTCTAAGCAGCCTCTCTGTGTGTTCAAGTCCTTCCTGCACCTCATGGAAGAATTCTTTTGAAGCCGTATGATTGATACCTCATCTCCCTGCCCAGGAGGACTCCAGAGATGAAGAGTGAAGGGGTTCCTTTCACTAGAGGTGAACCTTTGGAGAAGGAAATGGCAACCCACTCCAGTATTCTTGCCTAGAGAATCCCAGGGATGGGGGAGCCTGGTGGGCTGCCGTCTATGGGGTCGCACAGAGTCGGACACGACTGAAGCGACTTAGCAGCAGCAGCAGCAGCAGCAGAGGTGAACCTTATTTTGGCGAGGGGAAGAGTTTCTCACACATTACAGTGAGCAGATCAATTTCATAACAGAGGTATGTGCAGGGAAAGTGGGATGGAATGAGACTACCAGAAAGATCTCACAAAGGAAGGGAGTGACACGGCGAGTCCCGTAGGACGCACAGAGCTTGCCAGCCCACGAGTGGCAGAAACGCACAAGGAACGGCATGTCCAGAGCAGCGCGTGTTCTAGGAATTTTACCACCTGCCAAGGCCAAGGTCTGTTGCAGGAGATCAAGGTGAAATACAGAGAGGCAGATAAGGGTCAGGTGCTGAATGGCTGCATGTGCTATGCTAAGGACTTCATTCTGTCAGTGATGGCAAGGGGAGCCAAGATTTTAAGTGGGAATAAGATGTAAGTGGGTTTCATGTTGATGGAGGATTAGAAGATGGTAAGACTCTAAGAGAGTGAAGTAAGTCAGAAAGAGAAAAATGAATATTGTATATTAATGCTTAATATAGAATGTAAAAAATGGTATAGATTTTCTTATTTACAAAACAGCAATAGAGACACAGAGAACAAGGGTAAGGACGCCAAAGAGGGAAGGGGTTGGGGTGGGAGGAATCGGGAGATTGGGATTGACCTGTATACACTATTGATACTATGTATGAAACGTAACTAATGAGAACGGACTGTATAATTCAGGGAACTCAACTCAGTGCTCTGTGGCGACCCAAACGAGAAGGAAATCCAACAAAAGAGGGGATATATGTATACGTATAGCTGATTTACTTTGCTGTACAGTAGAAACGAACAATATTGTAAAGCATCTACCCTCCAACAAAAATTCATTTAAAAACAAGAACATGACTCCATGTTTCGAAAGGGAAGATCAGATAGAAAGTCACTGTGACAATCCACATGAGCTTTTTTTTTGTTGTTGTTAATTATTTCCAAGTTTTTGTGGGCTGTGCTGCCCAGCATGTAAGATCTTAGCTCCCCATGCAGGGATCAAACCCATGCCCCCCGCAGTGGAATCAGAGTCCTAGCTACTGGATGGCCAGGGAAGTCCCCAGATGAGCTTTGATGGACACACAGACTAAGACAATGATGACGAGGATAAAAATGGGATAGATCAAAGAAATATTTAGGTGGCAGAATACACAGTGTTTCAGTGACAAATCTGAAGAGAGGTAGGCGTGACTGAGAAGCAGAACTGGAAGACAAGGTCCACAATTTCAGGTCAGTAAGGAGGCTGGGAGAAGAGGTTGAAAGTTATCTTTAAATTGAGCATTATCACAGCGACTTTGGTGAGTGGGTCATTAATTCTTCCAAGACCCGACTACTGAATTAATTAAGGAAATAATTAAGATTTCCCAGATCAGCCGTTACATTGATTTATTTTTAGAGCACAGTGGTTTTGGCAAATCTTATTTAAAAAAAAAAAAAGTTTACTAGAATACATTTCCTCCTTACAGGTAACACTGTTGAATTCAATTATTAAGGCATAGAAGTCATGTTTGTATGAACAAAGCTTTGTACACTTCTTTAAAGTTAGCTTTAGATGCTCTCCTGTGATCTTCCATAGTATTCGGGACATACTACCCCTCTGAAGTTGTTGTAATGATCTACTAATCTGTCATGGAGGCAGGGTGGGGGGACAGGGACCTTGTCTTATTCCTTTGGTATGCCTAATTCTTGAAACACAGCAGGCACTCAAGAAAAGAAATCTTGACTGAATAAAAGCTGTAAAAACTAAAAGTAGTAAAGTATATCTAACAAATCCCATTAAGAGTGCCTTTTCCTTAGACTGGCCTCAGCAGAACCGAGACTAATTGTGCACAAAATCCTGTGGGGATGCTCCTCTCGCGCCAGCAGCTGAGTCTCAGCACCAATTTCAAGTGTTATGTCAGTGATCACTTTCACACCAAGGAGAGTCGATTTCAGGCGCAGGGAAATACAAAAACATATCTCAAGATTTAGCCCATCGGCAGGCACTCTGGAGGCCATGTTTTTCTCATCACTAAGATTCTTATTCAAGAAATATATTAAGAGAATGTCTGGTACTTATATTTATCGTCAAATTAGCCATGACAACTGCAAAATGTTTTCACTTTCAGTTGAATCTCAAAAGCTTCATTTGCATTTTCTCTGACTCAGGGATATTGTTAAGAAAATGCCAGGGTGGCTGGCATAGGGGTGGACGGGGGGGTGAGAGAGGATGTTTCCTCCTTGGTTCTTCTAAATTGATTTAAATATTTTAAATCAGTCATCTCTGATCTGTCATTAGGTCACTTGTCCATATACTTTTTTTTCCCCCAATTCAGTTCAGTTGCTCAGTCGTGTCTGATTCTTTGCAACCCCATGAATCGCAGCACGCCAGGCCTCCCTGTCCATCACCATCTCCCAGAGTTCACTCAAACTCACGTCCATCAAGTCGGTGATGCCATTACAGCTGCTATGAATTTACAATTTAAGAATTTGTGAAGGTCAAAAACATGGAATTCCAACTAATCTCTGAAATGACAGCCTCAAAGACAAGAGTCCCTCACTGCCCCCTCCCTCTCTGGGAGCAATCTAGTGCGATCTAGTACAAGGGCCACCACTGAGATGCAGGCATTTCCAAATGCAGCAACACTGAAACTCATTATAAGTTTTAACAACTAGCTTTTCAGTCTACGGGGATTTGACAGCCTAAATTTAGGTCTCCTTAATGGAATAGCTTTGCTTTAGAGAACAGATTATGTCAAGGGCTTTATAACCCTATTCTCCCCCAAATTCATTAAACTTTACTCATTTGGAACAATGGAAGAGAGAAATAGCCAGGAGAAGGCCAGGATTACTTAGCAGAGTCTCAATTTTAAATGTTAACGATAAAATTAAACTGTTTTTACTTCTAATGACAACATATATAAAAGTTAAAATATAGATGAGTCATGAGTAATTAGGTATTCATCATCATAACACACAATAAATACACTTTCCTGAAAAACAGAATTTCATGAGATAGAGTACTTCAATATTTAAAGATTATTTAGACCCAGAACTTAAAGTTCTGGATATTTCATAATACTTTTTATTCACCTCTGTACTGAGTAGAAAAGTGTCCCCTTACCCCCTAAAAAACATGTCTAATTAAGAACCTCAGAGGGTTTCTCAGGTGGCTCAGTGGTGAAGAATCTGCCTGTCAAGCAGTAGACACGGGTTCAATCCCAGGGTCAGGAAGAACCCCTAGAGGAGGAAACGGCTACCCACTCCAGTATTCTCACCTGGAGAATCCCATGAACTGAGGAGCCAGGTGGGCTACAGTCCATGGGGTTGCAAAGAGTCAGATATGACTTAGTGACCAACCACCACCACCAAGAACCTCAGAATGTGACCTTATCTGGAAAGCAGATCTTTGCAACTAGTTAAGATGACATCATCCTGGATTAGGGTGCACCCTGAATTCAATGGATCGTGTCCTTGTAAGAAGGCCACGTGGAGACAGATGCGTAGACAGGAGAGCTAGCTGAAGATGGAGGCAGGGCTGCTAGTAACCGCTAGAAGCTAGGAAGAGGAAAGGAAGGATTCTTCTGAGACTTCAGAGGGAGCAAGACCCAGCTGACACCTTAATTTCAAACTTCCAGTCTCTAGAACTGTGAGAAAGTAAACTTCTGTTGTTTCCAGACACTCAGTCTGGGATTATTTGTTATAGCAGCCCTCGGAAACGAATACCACTCTTTCAGGGCAAAGTCCCACTTTGTGCATGACAGACCTTTGGCCCTGAATGTGGCCTGTGTTGTTTCATGTTTTCACATATAGATCCTTGTTATGGTTTCATGGGTGTATGGAATTTCACTAATATCTGAAATGACGGTCTCAAAGTCAAATTTCAACCATACTTAACTTGGCCCAGCACACAGCTGCACACCAAACCAAGAGCTCAATCAACCAAGAATTTACTTGCATCATTTAAAAAAGGAGATGCTACCTAGAGAAGATATAAACATCTGAGTTTTTAAGGCTTAGATGGGCTCCTGGGAGTCTGTCCCAGGCATGCATAGTCAAGGGTCAGCCAGAGATTTGGGGAGAATTTGTGCACAGAATCTGGGGTTCCCTTATCTGTTGTCTCTCCTTACTAGAATTTTCTTCTCCACTTTCCAGCTGCTGTGGTTATCTAAACTATGACCTCTGTGGCTTTGATAGAAACCGTGGGTTTCTATGAGTTTTTTCTGCCTTACATGACAGCAAATGGGACATAACCCTCAAGCTAAAAGCCGTAAAACAATGGGAAGATGCCCCACTGCCGTTTCCTCCCCACCAAAGTAGACCCTCCTCGAGTTCCCGCTGCTTTCCAATCATGCCCTGGTGGCTTGAAGTGGTTATGTTTTACACTTTGTCCAGCATCTATAGTTGTTATTTGTGGTGAGTTAGTCCAATAGGAAGTACTTGGCCATTAAAGGAGGCAGAAACTTTTCCTAAAAATGTTGACGCTGTTTTTTTTTTTTTTTTTTTTTAAAATAAAAAGTTTTCCTGAAGGGCGTGCCTGGCGGCTCAGTGCTAAAGAATCTGCCTGCCAATGCAGGAGGCACGGGTTCAATTCCTGATCTGGGAAGATCCCACATGCCCTGGAGCAACTGGGCTCGTGCGCCACAACCACTGAGCCTGTGCTCTGGAGCCTGGGAACCACAGCTACGGGAAGCATGTGCCCCGCAACAAGAGAAGCCACTGCAACGAGAAGTCCACAACGAGAGAGGAGCCCCGCTTGCCACACCCAGAGGAAAGCCCGTGCAGCGATGAAGACCCAGCACAAAAGCAAAAAATATATGTTGCTTCTGAACCCAAAGAATAAGAAAGAGTGCCTGTGACACAAAAGCCAAAGCCATCGCCACTTGCAAGCAGAGGGGAACTGATTTAAATTTAAATTGAGACTGATGTCTCAATGTTTTAAAAAAATATGAACTTAGATTTTCCTATAACATTAAACATCAGTAGGAAGGGAAGAGGCTGCTGAAACCTGAGCCTTTGATGCCTCCCGCTGCTGTTTTGTGCCCACCGTGAGGACACCGATACCAAAAATACCTTCAGCGTCAACTACAGGCACCCAGCTCCTAACATCCTGGAGTGTAACACAGCCCCCTTGTGAACATTTCTTAGGGAGTGGAGTCGGGGCTACACAGCACGACAGAGAGTAAAGCTTTCCCCAAGTCTTCTCCCAAGTCTCACTTACACAGGCAGCTAACTCAAATTCTCCCCTCTCACATCTCCCTCTTCCAGGTCCTATCCAGCCCCCTTTCCCTTCTCTCTCTTTCAGAGATAAAGCTCTCAACTGCTTCAAATCTGCAGCTCTATCCAGTTCTCTGCTCATCACAACAAAGACAGTGAAGTCGAGCTTTGCAATGGCAGGGTGCTCTTCCTCGTGGTGTGGTGGGGTGTGTCTATGTGTGGGCGTGTAGCATGACTGTAAACAGTTATCATTTAATAGCTTTCTCCTGGCACAGCTGCATATTCATAGACATGTGGAAAGAACAGGAGGGAAAGGGGAGCATTTTAGGGCGACAGAGTCTGAGCTAACCGTGTGCCAGGCATTGTACGCACACACCGTTTCTAATCCTCTCCATCTTTCAGATGAGGAACTGCAGGCTCAGAGCCCCTGTTCGTTCTTCTTTGTCCTAGCCCACAGCCTCTCCGATGTCACTAATGTATTAATGTAAGATGCAAAAGAAAACGTGAAAGGTACATGTGGGAGCTGGCGGGAAGGGGAAATGGAGGAGAGGCTGGGTTGTCCTGGGCTCCGAAGGAAGGTCTGGGGGCTGGGGCAGCAGAGGGAAGAGGGTTTTTAAAGGGAGAGTCCTGCTCCATGAGGCAGGGGCGGAGGGGCTGACGGGGCTCTTGGGTTCATCCTGTTCTCCTCACTCCCCTTCGTGCCCACAGGGTGGTCACAAAGCCTCCTCTCTGTGCCTCAAACTCTCTCCCAGCTTGTTTTTAAAGACAGAGGTACTCTGGATGGTGACTTGATTAATTTATGCACTAAAGCTAATTAAAGTAGATACTTTGGAAGTCTCATAGGAAATTTCGGTCTTTCAAATACTGAATGACACCATTTCAAATGGTAGTTAAACTACTTCTCCTGGTTCACCATGTGCTAAAGAGGACAAGTTTTTAGATTTCTAAGCATCTTGTCAATTTGGGGTGAACAAGTCCAAAAGAAAACAAAAACTATCTATAGAAGTGACTGCTTTTAAATGTATCACTTGAGAAGAATTTAATGAACACTGGTACTTAAGTGACTTCTGTTTTATTGTATGATATCCTTTAAAATCTAAATTTCCTGGCATAAATGTCTTGAATGATTCATTTTTAGCAAGCCTTCCACAGGGATGGCTGCTAGATATTTATCTTGGATCTGAGCATATGTGTGAAGAATATTAGCTTGGAAATATACTACTGGTAGATTACAAAAAGCCACGCATGGCTACAAAAATTTCCATTTATACCGTGTTCCAAGCTCCACATATTTAAAAGCTGTCATCTCGATTTCATGCTGACAACTTCAAGTTGGGCAAAATATGACAGTCAGAACTGCTTTCCCATAGAGTTTAGGTGTTGCATGCTCAGAAGCAATTTACAAAAGAAAATCCATTCGAAATTTAAAACTCTGATTTTAAAACGATGGTTTTTATGATCTCTGGTTTTAAGGAGGTTTCAAGGAACGAAGAAGGCATGAAAAAGAGGACGAAGAATAAACAAATGATGAAGGATGATGGAGACGGAGTCAAGGGAACTGGTGAGCTGAATCAGTTACAGAGCGATTCAGAAAGGCAGGGCCAGCACGGACCTCAGATCCAGGGAGAAAGCTCAGTGGCACGTTGTGCCAGACAGAGAGAGTCGTCCTGGGAAAGTTGAAGTTCTTGATAAATTAAATTCTCCTGTCGATGAGGCAGAGGCAGCTGGGATAGTTGAAAATTAAGAGACAACTCAAACCCGAACCACATTTCAAAGCCCTCGACCCCAGCTGTTAGCAAAAGCGAAAAAGCAGCCAGGCTGATGCTCTTCAAAGAGCCGCCATCTCGTTTTTATCCTCCTGAGGGTGGATACGTAAGAGAGGCGGGGAGGGAAGCACAAAGAAAGCCAGCTCGGACCGGGCGTTATGTGTCAGGCCCCGCATTAAGATTTCACAAGCACTGCTTCATCGTCATGGCAACCGTAAGAGACAGGCATTATTATCAAGCCCATTGAACAGACGGAAGAGCTAAGGCACAGGGAAAGTTGGTAATGTGATGATTAGTACACAGTCAGTAACTGAGCTGGTAGCTGCAATCAGGCAGTTTAACTATAGAACCCAAATACATAATCACCGTGCCATATGGCATTTTCTAAAATAACCAAAAATTGGTTGACAGGCTAAAAAGGGACTGAGAATGTGTGGTACTTTAGCACCTGGCTGCCACCTGGGAAATCTGTTAGGACATCATGGTAGAAGTCCTGAGTCCTCCTGGAGGTGAGTCTCTGACCCCCACCATTATTTTTAAGTCAAGGGAAAAAAAGAAGTCTACTGGAAGCTCTTCTTCCTTCTAAAGTCAAGTATGAATAAGTGAAAGAATTTAAAATGTTTGAATTTTTGACATATTCACTTCAGTCCATTAAAATTTCTACGAAATGTCAAATACTCCTTGAGGGTTTGGTAGTTGAATCATGTAGCAATTATAAGCCTAACTTCTAAAGCAATTTCCAGAAAGAGGGTGTCATTTTTTTTTGAAGTATGCATAAATGCACACATATACCAATACTTTCTCCCTATAAGACATCTTCAAGCCAAGTTTCCGTTTCTTCAGGTTCTATTTATGTGCAAGCAGTTCTAAGAATTCTCAGCAAAGGACAGGCCCGACACTGTCCCTTCACTAACATCCCTTAGAGCGAGAGTCCTCATCCATTCTTCAGGCATGACCCATTTGAAGGGTTCGGACTCTGTGATGAGTCACATGCATATCCTCTAAAGGCTCTGGACGGGCTACAAATGAGATGAAATGAAAATGACTGAAATGTTCAGAGTCAGCGACCTTAGTTTCCTTCCTATTGCCATCTGCCCACAGATCATTAGGTTCAAATCACATTTTTGTAAATAAGTATCTAGAATTTGGGGACACTTCTCTAGCTTCACAGCCTTACAGGCCCAGAGCAGCAGCAAGCAGCTGCAGGGCTGCAGCGCTGGGAGCAAAGCCTGCAGGGCAAGAACTCCAGGAGGCTCACAGATGGGGCGCCGCCGGCCCCAGAGTGAGCTCACCTCCTCATGCTTGTGTGGGTGACTCAGGCCCCGCACAGCCCCCATAGGGCTCCTGACAAACTCTGTGTAACTTGCTTGCTCCCGGTAGCTGCAAGCTCCTTACTCCCTGCCTTCTTCCCCTCAGGCCCATCCACACACTCATGGTCCACGTGAGGCCCCTTCACAATGGCCTTTCCCTCTTTCTTCTATATCAGTCTTAAGGTCCTCCTTCTCACCTTCTACCCAGTGCTGAAACTATTCATAAACATATTCCAAACTGTAAGCTCCCTTTAGAAGGGCCCACATCCATCCCCTTTCTACAACTCGTGGGGCCTTGTCCAGTGGATGTTCAGTAAATACTGAATTAAACAAATGGTTCTGCAAACTGAGAAGACACTGCAGCTCAGTGGAAATCACAGCTCTGGATGGGCATCATTTGAGTTTCAGGATGCTCAATCCTTGTACAAGGCCGGAGTTGCGGGATTACTCTGCACATGCTGATGGCGTCTTCTGTACGTCTGTTTTGAATACTCACTCGCGTCCCAAAGGTGAAACAGTCCGATTAGGCAATGACTGTTTAAACACACGTGAATCATGCATTAGGAGTCCTAAATTAAATAGCGTGATACACAAGGAAAATAGCTTGGACATAAGGATCCATTACAGACAAGTGATCGCTCACATCCTGAGTACATGTTTGGAAAGTGAGTGCACTTCAGGGAGCTCTGCTTACTTGTAAGAAAAACAAGGATGAGAAAAGAAAGAATATAGCTGCATGCTGCATGGAGACCATAGCTTGGCAGGGAGGCCCAGGCGCTCTGGAACTTGTATTGGCCATTGTGACGATGAGCTGCTCCATGCGAGGATGTCTCTAACTGCTTCCTTCTTCCCCTCTGGTGTGAAGAGGGCTAGGAGGCCATCTTACACTGCAGGTTCTGATGACCAACACCCCCATCGCTCAGGGGTCTCAACTCTTCCTGCAGAGGTAGCAGCAGCTGATGCAGCCCCTGCAGAAACCCCCTCAGATCTCCATGAGCACAAAGGGTCCAGAACCTTCTGCAGGACAGGGAGGCTGGAGGGGTGAGGGCAGGAGGAGCACATCCTCCTTGAATGAGTTCCTACACCCACTCCTGTTCTCAAGAAAAAGGAAAGCAGGTCTTCTTAGTCTGGGGACAGACATTGGCTTCACCCTTTAAAAGATGCATCCGTGCAGATGAACACCTATGCCTGAACTACACCAGGACAGAAGTTGATGACAGGTCCCTGGTGATGGATCTGTGCCCTCTCTCTCAGCTGTCTCAGGCATGCCTGGGGACAGACATGTGCAGGCGCATGCGCGCACTCACACACACACCCCCCTCTTGGCAGGGTCACAGTAAGAGAGGCATCGACTGTGCTTCTTTCTTAGCTTCAGTTTCACCTGCAGCTCCTAAATGACAGGAGCAGAGGCCAAGCATTTCCATATGATGGAGCTGAGTCCCGTCCTCTCCCCGCCACCTGAGGGAGCTCAGCTTGGGATCTGGCATCCTGAGATGATGAAGAGATCTTGACCAACAGGCACAGCTGGGGCATCCATGCCAGCGACAGCAAACTCCAGATTCTCGATGGTTTTCTCCAGCTGCCTTGCTCCACTATTTTCATAACCAGAGAGGGGAGCTGCGTGCTTACCCGAGTGCTCCCCTAACTGCCTTTTTGGTACTTTGATTATGGACCAAGCGACACTGATTTTGAACAAGAGGGATATACATGCTATGATATAATACTCTTCATATAAACAGAGACTGAGTAACCTTAGTTTCTTTCCTTTAAACATGGCATGTGACCAGATAAAATTCAACTGGGGCCATCTGGCGACCTGTGCAGGGGAAAGGGACTTAACAACATAGAGCATTCTGATTACATGAACAAGAACAAAGATGAAAACAGACTAGAAGGAAATAAGAGCAAATTATATCAGCGTTTTATGATGTTGAGGTTGAGAGCTTTTCTCATAATTTCTAAATGTCCCATGAGGTTGACTTTTTGTGATGAAAAATATTTAAAGTAAAAGAATTCATAGTGCTCTCAGACGTCAGGTATTAGAGGGTTTGGGGCCCTGGATAATTAAACACAGGTGACTCAATTCTTAAAGCATGTCACACACAGGAGGGGGTACAAATGTATCGGATATTGTTGCTCCTCACTGCTTTCGAGTATTAGGCTGCTGTATCAGAAAACTCTTTAGAATAGCTCTTTTTACACTCATGGTGGATTCAAGTCAATGTATGGCAAAACCAATACAATACTGTAAAGTAAAATTAATTAATTAATTAAATTAAAAAAAATTTATTTGGGGCTGTGTTGGTTCTTTGTTGCTGCACACGGGCTTTCTCTAGTTGTGATCAAACCCGTGTCCCCTGCATCAGCAGGTGGATTCCTAACCACTGGATCACCAGGGAGGTCCTAGAACGGCTCTTGTTTGTTATGGTGAGTGGTATTCAGTAGGGGTAATTCACAGGCCATCAACCAAGAATCAGTTTAGTTCAGTTGCTCAGTCATGTCCGACTCTTTGCAACGCCATGAATCGCAGCACACCAGGCCTCCCTGTCCATCAGCAACTCCCGGAGTTCACTCAGACTCACATCCATCGAGTAGGTGATGCCACCCAGCCATCTCATCCTCTGTCGTCCCCTTCTCCTCCTACCCTCAATGCCTCCCAGCATCAAAGTCTTTTCCAATGAGTCAACTCTTGGCATGAGGTGGCCAAAGTACTGGAGTTTCAGCTTTAGCATCATTCCTTCCAAAGAAATCCCAGGGCTGATCTCCTTCAGAATGGACTGGTTGGATCTCCTTGCAGTCCAAGGGACTCTCAAGAGTCTTCTCCAACACCACAGTTCAAAAGCATCAGTTCTTCGGCGCTCAGCCTTCTTCACAGTCCAACTCTCACATCCATACATGACCACAGGAAAAACCACAGCCTTGACTAGATGGACCTTAGTCGGCAAAGTAATGGCTCTGCTTTTGAATATGCTATCTAGGTTGGTCATAACTTTTCTTCCAGGGAGTAAGCATCTTTTAATTTCATGGCTGCAGTCACCATCTGCAGTGATTTTGGAGCCCCCAAAATTAAAGTCTGACACTGTTTCCACTGTTTCCCCATCTATTTCCCATGAAGTGATGGGACCGATGCCATGATCTTCGTTTTCTGAATGTTGAGCTTTAAGCCAACTTTTTCACTCTCCTTGTTCCCTTTCATCAGGAGGCTTTTTAGTTCCTCTTCACTTTCTGCCATAAGGGTGGTGTCATCTGCATATCTGAGGTTATTGATATTTCTCCCAGCAATCTTGATTCCAGCTTGTGTTTCTTCCGGTCCAGCGTTTCTCATGATGTACTCTGCATAGAAGTTAAATAAGCAGGGTGACAATATACAGCCTTGATGTACTCCTTTTCCTATTTGAAACCAGTCTGTTGTTCCATGTCCAGTTCTAGCTGTTGCTTCCTGACCTGCATACAGATTTCTCAAGAGGCAGGTCAGGTGTTCTCGTATTCCCATCTCTTTGAGGATTTTCCACAGTTCATTGTGATCCACACAGTCAAAGGCTTTGGCATAGTCACTAAAGCAGAAATCGATGTTTTTCTGGAACTCTCTTGCTTTCTCCATGATCCAGTGGATGTTGGCAATTTGATCTCTGGTTCCTCTGCCTTTTCTAAAACCAGCTTGAACATCAAGAAGTTCAGGGTTCATGTATTGCTGAAGCCTGGCTTGGAGAATTTTGAGCATTACTTTACTAGCGTATGAGATGAGTGCAACTGTGCAGTAGTTTGAGCATTCTTTGGCATTGCCTTTCTTTGGAATTGGAATGAAAACTGACCTTTTCCAGTCCTGTGGCCACTGCTGAGTTTTCCAAATTTGCTGGCATATTGAGTGCAGCACTTTCACAGCATCATCTTTCAGGATTTGAAATAGCTCCACTGGAATTCCATCACCTCCACTAGCTTTGTTCGTAGTGATGCTTTCTAAGGCCCACTTGACTTCACATTCCAAGATGTCTGGCTCTAGATGAGTGATCACACCATCGTGATTATCTGGGTCATGAAGATCTTTTTTGTACAGTTCTTCTGTGTATTCTTGCCACCTCTTAATATCTTCTGCTTCTGTTAGGTCCATACCATTTCTGTCCTTTATCAAGCCCATCTTTGCATGAAATGTTCCCTTGGTATCTCTAATTTTCTTGAAGAGATCTCTAGTCTTTCCCATTCTGTTCTTTTCCTCTATTTCTTTGCACTGATCGCTGAAGAAGGCTTTCTTATCTCTTTTTGCTATTCTTTGGAACTCTGCATTCAGATGCTTATATCTTTCCTTTTCTCCTTTGCTTTTAGCCTCTCTTCTTTTCACAGCTATTTGTAAGGCCTCCCCAGACAGCCATTTTGCTTTTTTGCATTTCTTTTTCACGGGGATGGTCTTGATCCCTGTCTCCTTTACAATGTCATGAACCTCATTCCATAGTTCATCAGGCACTCTATCTATCAGATCTAGGCCCTTAAATCTATTTCTCACTTCCACTGTATAATCATAAGGGATTTGATTTAGGTCATACCTGAATGGTCTAGCAGTTTTCCCTACTTTCTTCAATTTGAGTCTGAATTTGGTAATAAGGAGTTCATGATCTGAGCCACAGTCAGCTCCTGGTCTTGTTTTTGTTGACTGTATAGAGCTTCTCCATCTTTGGCTGCAAAGAATATAATCAGTCTGATTTCGGTGTTGACCATCTGGTGATGTCCATGTGTAGAGTCTTCTCTTGTGTTGTTGGAAGAGGGTGTTTGCTATGACCAGTGCATTTCCTTGGCAAAACTCTATTAGTTTTTGCCCTGCTTCATTCCGCATTCTAAGGCCAAATTTGCCTGTTACTCCAGGTGTTTCTTGACTTCCTACTTTTGCATTCCAGTCCCCTATAATGAAAAGGACATCTTTTTGGGGTGTTAGTTCTAAAAGGTCTTGTAGGTCTTCATAAAACCATTCAACTTCAGCTTCTTCAGTGTTACTGGTTGGGGCATAGTCTTGGATTACTGTGATATTGAATGGTTTGCCTTGGAAACGAACAGAGATCATTCTGTCGTTTTTGAGATTGCATCCAAGTACTGCATTTTGGACTCTTTTGTTGACCATGATGGCTACTCCATTTCTTCTGAGGGATTCCTGCCCGCAGTAATAGATATAATGGTCCTCTGAGTTAAATTCACCCATTCCAGTCCATTTTAGTTCGCTGATTCCTAGAATGTCGATGTTCACTCTTGCCATCTCCTGTTTGACCACTTCCAATTTGCCTTGATTCATGGACCTGACATTCCAGGTTCCTATGCAATATTGCTCTTTACAGCATTGGACCTTGCTTCTATCACCAGTCACATCCACAGCTGGGTATTGTTTTTGCTTTGGCTCCATCTCTTCATTCTTTCTGGAGTTATTTCTCCACTGATCTCCAGTAGTAATATTGGGCACCTACTGACCTGGGGAGTTCCTCTTTCAGTATCCTATCATTTTGCCTTTTCATACTGTTCATGGGGTTCTCAAGGCAAGAATACTGAAGTGGTTTGCCATTCCCTTCTCCAGTGGACCACATTCTGTCAGACCTCTTCACCGTGACCCGCTCGTCTTGGGTTGCCCTTGTACTAAAAAAGAGCCTGCCCACTATACCTCTTTGAAAATCAACACTAACCTGGGACAGATTCTCTCCTGGCCAGGCCTCTCTCCCATCCTAGAGGGAAGGCTGAACTGTGACGGCGGCACACTCGTCCAGGCCCAAGTCCGTCAGGGCATCCGTCCGTGCGTGTGAGTGGTTCAGAGCCGCCGCGTGGTCGTCCCATCCCAGCTGGCCGAGTGGCTCCAAGGGGAGGAGGAGGATCAAGCAACAATCTGCTCAGCACAGCGAGTGACTTCCTCCCCAGGCGGGAAAATCTGACTCTCTCTCATGCCCCACATAGGCATGAGCTGCACTAAATATATATTCCAAAGACATTTCATCAGGAAGCCAGAGAAACGTTGGCATTCGTGCTCAGGCTAATGCTCTATTACATGGATCAGAGTCAACTGGAATAAAATGAATAGTCTCCACCACAACTCAGTTGTTCTTTATACGGCTTTTTTTTTTTTCCTTTTTTTAATGAGACTGCGCCCAGTGCCACAGCAGTACTTATGTAATGACTCTATATAACTTGGCCAGCAAGAAGGGAATGAAATCTCCTTATCAGGCTATGGCAAACCAAAACCACCTCAGCAGACTGTCTCTCTCTGTGTACTGCTGCATTTTGGATGGTCTGGGAGTGCAGCCATCATGCAGAGGGAACGCCTGGTGACCCAGGCTTCGGCACTGCAGAAAAGCTTTCAGGGATGAGGACTGCACTTTCCTGAAATGCCTCAGGAAAACGTTCCATGCAAATAAAGGGAGGCTGCCACCTCTGAGCTGGGTCCTCTTTCATCAGGATGGTCAAAGGGACACATGGGGCAGGGTGCACCTCAGCTGGAGGCTGCTGCAGGCAGCTGGAACCTGGACAATCCATCAGGGAAGGGGGGTGACCGGGAGAAGTGGATGGAGTTGAAAAATAGTTTATTTGCCTCCTTGAGGAAAACTAGAGGTCAGCAGAAAGCAGAATGAAGAAAGAAAGGGCCCCTGAGAAGCACGTTAAATCTGGTCTTGGGAAGTCACCTAGATCAGGAAGATGGGTCTCTGCCTGCCACTGCTGCGGAACCCTGGAAGCCAGGGGCTAGACCCTGAGAAGTTCCACGGAGCCTCCGGCCTGTGGTCTCAGGAATGACTTTCTTCTCTGCTGCTGTTCTGCTCTGGGCCACGAGGCAGAGCCCAGTCTCGGTTTCTGCTAAAGCATTCTCGGAGCGTTCCCAGCAAAGCACAGCTCCGGACCCTGCTGAGGGCGAGTAAGGGAGAAGGGGTGGGACGGTGGCATTAAAAGCCCTCGCTCCGGGCCTTCCCTCGTGGTCCAGCAGTTAAGAATCCGCCTTCCGATGCAGGGGACACAGGTTCGATCCCTGGCCTGGGGACTAAGATCCCACGTGCTGTGCTGCAACTAGAGAACCCGTGTGCTGCAACAGAGGGCCCTCGTGCCAAAACAAAGACCCAGCAAAGCACCCCCACTCCCTACAAAAGTCCTCGCTCCTGCTTTTCTGGGCTTTTCTGCTTCTCTGGTAGCATCGCCCCTGACCCCCATCCAAGTAAGACCCAGTCCTTGGTGGCAGAGGCAACCACACCTAGGAAGCAAGTGCCGCTTCTATGCCACAACCTAAAAATCAGCAGTGAGAAGGCTTGGTCAGAGAGCAACAGGGAACCACAAACAGAATCTCTACTCCTTTGGTCTACACTGCAGACACTCTGCTTTACACGATTGACGTCCCTCACCAACACCACAGACCACGCTGCTCACTAAGCCTTGTAGATCCTTCTTTGCTTCCTACGCCCCTGCTCTTCACACCCATTTCCCTCCCATTTCATCTTCAACTTTCCCTGCCAATAACAACAACAACAAGAACCTCACACCTTAGTTACAATTTACACTCCTGTGTAAACAGAAAGACAGCTTAGCAAGTTTCCACACTGTGCCTTTCATTTGTTACCTGCATGGGTGGTATTATCCGCACTTAGGTGTGTTAACAGTAAGACTCCAGTAACAGTAATATTCAGCACATATTTAACCTTTCAAAGGGCATTCTCAGCTATTATGTGGTTTTACAGTCTCATGGAAAAATTCATGGCGACTGGCAAGGTGGGCATTCTTCCTAATTTATAAATGAAGAAAATGTAATTGACAGAAATTAAGTGACTTGGGCTCAGGTGGTAAAGGATTTGCCTGCAATGCAGGAGACCTGGGTTTGATCCCTGGGCCAGGAAGACCCCATGGAGAAGGGAATGGCTACCCACTCTAATATTCTTGTCTGGAGAATTCCATGGACAGAGGAAACTGGCAGGCTATAGTCCACGGGATCACAAACCGTCAGACACAACCAAGCAACTATTACTTTCTAAAGTTTGTGACATGATTGAAATCGGTTCCCAGGTTTCTTGATCCTCACCCAAGGACGCATTCTCTGAAAAAGTTCTGTGCTACCTCAGTGGAAAGATCATTACAGAAGCAATCTGGCAGAGCTGAGCGGCTCGCGATGCGAAGAAAGCTCCTCAGCCAAGCCTGCTTAGTGCCCAGATTCAATTAAATATCACCAGGAAGAGGGCTATTCAGCTTGTTCACTTCTTATCCCTTCCTGCTCATGACAATGGGGACGGGCACAGAACCACAGACGGTGATCCAGGGCCTTCTTCTGGGACAGAGACACCTCTGTCTGTCCACTGATGAGGAGATGGAGGTCTGCTGGGGGCTGAAGCCCAAGGCAGATGAGCAAGATCACCAACATAAACGACATGGCCCCTGGCTTACTCAAGCACCGTGGAAGACAGTGACTCAATGGTTGCCTTACAGACCCCAAATTATTCAGCTGCCCCATGTGATTCCTAATCCCAAACACAGGGGCTGAGCAAGGGGACGAAGAGAGAATCTGGGGGCCAAAGTAAGATGAGTAATATTAAAGGGTAGGCCAAAGAATGATTCCAAAAGGTACACAGTGCTGCTTTTTACCCACCCCGATGCCATCCCTAAATATGTGCTGGGTGACACTGTGTGTGGGGAAGGGGAAGTGACTCATCCTGGCTTGCCATATCTGAACAACAACTATGACATTTTACTTTGTATTTCTGGAGCACCTCTTTTCTATTGAGCTTGGCACCGGCCACATCCGCCTTCCCTTGGCTAGATGAAATAGGCTTGTCTAGCAGGGTCCCCTTAACAAGACTGTTCCTACCATCTTGTTAGGCCTAACGTGAATTAACCCTTCTTCATGAAGTCTTTTCAAATTCCTTCCAATTGGCAATCATAGTTCCTTCCTTTAAAGGCTCAAAACATTTGTCTCTAAACTCATGTATATATATATATATATATTTTTTGGACAGACATTCATGCAGTAGGCTCATTACCCCACAAGGAATAATCATTAAATTATGTGTCTTGGGGGTGGGGACTGTGTCCCACTCACTGTTTGCCCACCCTAAGCCCTGGAAGTAATGCCCTGACCATGGCGAGTGCTCTGTGAATGCTGTGCAAGAGACACGGGTTAATTTTATCTCATCCATGCTGGACCCTCTGTCAGTATTCCGCCTCTATCCTCCCAGGCAGTCTCGACCACACTGAGCTCACCTGTACGGCAGTGAGTAAGCAGATGCAGAGTGCTCCTGAATCAGGGGCATGGTGTAAGCAGAGCTGGACAAACTGGTCAGGAGTCAGGAGCAGATGACTGCTGAAGCTCCTTCTAGTGATGAAACAATAAATCTAAAACGTTGGCTAAATGAAAACAGGAGCTCAGTGAATGCAGAGGGGGGATAATTAATATCGAAATAACGCATAAATGAAAAAGGAGTTGTGTATGTTGTAGGGCTTCCCTGGCGGCTCAGACAGTAAAGAATCTGCGTGCAACTGTTTCTAATAGCCAGGACATGGAAGCACCCTAGATGTCCATCAGCAGATGAATGGATAAGAAAGCTGTGGTACATATACACAATGGAGTATTACTCAGCCATTAAAAAGAATACATTTGAATCAGTTCTAATGAGGTGGATGAAACTGGAGCCTATTATACAGAGTGAAGTAAGCCAAAAAGAAAAACACCAGTACAGTATACTAACACATATATATGAAATTTAGAAAGATGGTAATGATAACCCTGTATGCGAGACAGCAAAAGAGACACAGATGTTTAGAATGGACTTTTGGACTCTGTGGGAGAGGGAGAGGGTGGGATGATTTGGGAGAATGGCATTGAAACATGTGTACTATCATGTAAGAAACGAATCGCCAGTCTATGTTTGATACAGGATACAGGATGCTTGGGGCTGGTGCATGGGGATGATCCAGAGAGATGATATGGGGTGGGAGGTGGGAGGGGGTTCAGGATTGGGAACTCATGTACACCCGTGGCTGATTCATGTCAATGTATGGCAAAACCAATACATTATTGTAAAGCAAAACAAAGTAAAAAAAAAGAATCTGTGTGCAATGCAGGAGACCCGGGTTCAATCCTTGGGTCTGGAAGATCCCTTGGAGAAGGAAAGGGCAACCTGCTCCAGTATTCTTGCCTGGGAAATCCCATACACAGAGGAGCCTGGCAGGCTACAGTTCATGGGGTTGCAAAGAGTCGGACACAAGTGAGTGACTAATAGTAACAGTTCAGTATGTTGTAGGCTCAGGGAAAATACAACTCAGGAAAGACTTTCTGGGATAACACAATTTAAGATGCTCCACAAATAATGGGAAGAACAATTCCCAGAATAAGGCGGGAGTTTCTCGTACAGCAGGGTCTGGTTTAGGGAATGTCTTGAAATGAGATTAAATGCATACAAAATAGTGTTGAGTAAATCTGACAAGGAGAGTATAGGAAAGGCAACAAGACAGTCTGAAACATGACAATCTGAAAAGATAGTGAACTCAGACACTCTGTGTGTGTGTCTGTGTGTGTCAGTGTGTGAATGCATGCGTGTAGGTACGTAGGTAGATGTGATACATTAAGTATAGGTTTTGGAGTCAGATCAGTGTGGAATTCTGGCTGCCATGCTCAGTAGCTGTGTGACAGTGGGTAAATTGTTTAAATGAAGTTTCAGTGTCTTTTATGTTTATCATGAAGATATATACGCATCTTCACGTCAAGTTACACATGACAAACTATATAAAATACTCAGCACAGCACCAGCACTCATTCGTTTAACAGACATTAACTGAGAATCTTATATGTATTAGGTAGCTTGCTAAGCATTTTACATGAGAAATCATCAGAAAATTGAAGCTATAACTGTTTTCAGCTAAGGGGACAATGGCACCCCACTCCACTACTCTTGCCTGGCAAATCCCATGGATGGAGGAGCCTGGTGGGCTGCAGTCCATGGGGTCGCTAGGAGTTGGACACAACTGAGCGACTTCACTTTCACTTTTCACTTTCATGCATTGGAGAAGGAAATGGCAACCCACTCCAGTGTTCTTGCCTGGAGAGTCCCAGGGACAAGGGAGTCTGGTGGGCTGCCATCTCTGGGGTTGCACAGAGTTGGACACGACTGAAGTGATTTAGTAGCAGCAGCAGCAGCAAGGGGATTATGCCTCCTCCTCCTGCATCTCCTGCTGCAAATCATGTCCCTGTTGATTCTGGAACTTAGAAGAAAAAAATGTCATTTTATTGTATATGAGAATCCACTTCTTTGTCTTTGGTATATTTTGCTTAAAAATAAAAAAAATCCAAAATTTTATCCCAAGCTTTAGGTGCACTGTAAATGCAAAATAAGTAATAAGAATTCTCTTAAAATCTCAAATTTTTAACACGGTCTCTTCTTTGCACGCAGAGGCGTAAAAAAAAAGCCAAACACAGAGCCTTCCCTCCTCTTGGAAAGTCACTTCCTGACATGGTCCCAAAGAGACATCTTGAAAGAGACGTGCATGGTTATGCGTCCCCTCTCAGGGGACAGTCTTCTCCCGTGGATATAAAACAGGCTTTGGCAGCTGCTCAGTATCATTAGATCAAGGGCAAGTCAACTGCTCTCTCAGGCTTAAAATAAAGTTATCATTGCAACCAAAAATGCTAAGCATTTGACCAAGCAGAGAAAGCCAGTGAGATTCAGGAGGGATTTTCTGTCGATCTTATGAGCTTTCAGTGACTGGCTGAAAGTCTGATTTCTATTTTTGTACGTATGTACATAACATATGTATGTACATAGAGTGATATGGAAAAATTGCTGAAGGGACCTGCTTTGCAAAAGGGGCTGTTTTTGTGCGTAGATCAGCAAACCATGAAGCTTAAGTGAGGTTTGTCTTGCTCAGCATACAATTTCTTAATATATTTTGCAAGCAATCAATCTCTAGGAAAAATATATTAGTTTCCAGTAAAGGAACATTATTTTTCTGTTCTATTTGTTGCTTGTTTTCCAATGGGCTGTATCTACTCTGGTTATAACCAAGAATAAGGTGGCAACTTCAAAGACTGTTTTCCTGAGGTCTTGGATATATGAGAGAATCCAAATGTTTTCAGAATTTCAGATGGATAACTTGAGGTTCACTTGGAGTTTGTGTATTTTGGGGGTAAGTTCTCGACAAAGAAACCAAAGATATAAGGAAAAGTAACTGGTACGTGCAAACAACGAGTCTTCACAAAGTCACTCGCAGCTACACTCACTCAAGTTTTAGATAAGAACAGAGGCCACACACTCACTATTTCATTTAATAATTTGAATATGATCCCATCACACTTAGGGCAGATCTATTTCCAAACTAATGCTTGGTTTTCTCTAATCCCTGTTTATTCTTATTTGACACAATAATCTCTAGCTAGGGTAAGGTATTTTCTCTCAAAAATTTATAAACCTTTACAAAGGAAATTACTTTGGGGAAATTACTTCAAATGTCAAATAACTCAAGAGACTTAAGTTTTGGAATTTATGTTTCTATTTTTAATGTTTTAATCCAGACACGTTTTTTCCCCCTTAATACTTGAAGGGACTGAATCAGCTCTTGTACAAAGAGCTCATCAGAAAGGAAATCAGAATTTTCCTCCTCATTTTTAGTTCTTTTAAATTCAGCTGTTTTGTGTAAAAAAAAAAAAATTAAATGAAATCAAACCAATTAAAATACACATGATGTGAGATGACATTTTCTGCTCCTAAGTTTTCAGCATCTCAGTTACTTAGAAACATCTGCTCAACTAAGAAAAATAGATGGAACGAAGGAATCTCAAGAAGCCATTCAATCTATGATACCATTCCTGGGTCACATGTCAACTAAAACATTCCCAAATACAACTGCCTATCTTATGGTCTCTGAACCTGAACTTTGCAACATTCCAAAGCATCAAATAAAATGAATTTGAAATCATTTTCATTTGTTAAAGATGCTACATAGCACTTGTGTGTGTTTGTCTCCTTCCCCAAAGGCTAGAAATTATGAATCTATGAATTTTACGAGAGGTACAAGCAAAACTCATTCATCACTGTCCACTGTTTGTATAACTTTATATTTAGGCCTTTTCTCTTTTGTATCTTCAACACTAACTATACTATTATCAATTCATTTCTTTCACACTTCCCTCTATGAAAACAAGAACTGCTATCATCTACTCCTTATCTGTTCTTTTACCTGTAATATCAGGAAGGAGTTTAGTCAGCCTTTCTGGGGGAGAGTAAATATCTTCCCCCATTATCTCCTTAAAAAGTGATTCATATAGTGCTTTGCAATTTACAAAGTGCATATTTATAGAAATTATCAGAGATCTAAAAATTATCCTTAATCCTTATAGATATGAAAATTAAGTGAGATTGCATGTTGCCTATTAAAGCATTTGTGATAATTTCTAGTTTGCTGTTGCTGTTTAGTTGGTGAGTCATGTCTGCTTCTTTTGCAACCCCATGGACTGTAGCCCACCAGGTTCCTCTGTCCGTGGGATTTCCTAGGCAAGAATACTGGAGTGGGTTGCCATTTCCTTCTCCAGAGGAGCTTCCCAACTTAGGGACTGAACCCACATTTCTTGCATTGTAGGAATCCAGATTACCCCTGAGCCACCTCAAGTGCCTAGAAAGTGCCGAGCAGACGTTCACATCCAGGATTTCTATGCAAAGTCTTGGATTCTCTCCACTGTGCCTTATGGACCTTCCAGAAGTCACGCAGGCATTTGTATAACTTGATTTAGTTGGCTCAGGGCTTTAAAGGCTTGTAGCTCCAAACCGAACTAACACTCCAGTGATGTACAGTCACAGCATGACCACCTGATGCTGAATGCCACGTTCTTGCCACACATCCTTTAAAAATAGCCTCTTCACACTGATTATTAATACCACTACCAGTCTGCCTTGGTTCCTTATCATTTTCCCCATGTTTCCTGTGCTGGCGAGCAAGCAGACATCACCACCTGCTTACTTTACTTTCCTTTCTAAACACAGGAAAGATTTACTGAATCCTTACTGTGAGCAAGACACTGTGCTTAAAACATTCTTGTGTAACTCCATGGGGTATATATTATTATCCTATTTTATAGATGAAGAAACTAAGGCTATTTGTGATCATTTCTAGAATATGTCTAAGAGGATTTGAAATTTTTATCAGATTTTTCATCACTCCATTTATGATACAATGTATGTTCCTTTTTTTCTTACATAAATTAAAGAAGCACCAAATGCCACTCCAAAGAATGACTCACTTGTGCACACACTAGATTCAGACTATTAGAGGGATATTCAATTAGCCAGACTCATGTTAATCAAGGCTGGCACACAGATGCTGAATAATGTACTGAGTGCTGCTCATGCTTGAGTACCATTGATGTACCTAAGTAAAAAGGTAAGGAAAAGTAATCTTGGAAGGAAAAAACAGAGGAAAAGGTGAAAGCAAGAGGAAGAAGGGGAGAGGTTCTGCACGTTTCTGTTGCTTCTGACGTGACGCTTTCTAAAAGCAGGTTTTGTCGGTTCATACTGTTACCGAGTTCTTATTGACACCACTGTTGCTTGAGGGCCTGTTCTTTCTTGTGTGGTGGTCTCTGTGACTAAGGATTTGCCGAATGACAGACTCAGCAGACTGGAGAAGGCGATGGCACCCCACTCCAGTCCTCTTGCCTGGAAAATCCCATGGACGGAGGAGCCTGGGGGGCTGCAGTCCATGGGGTCGCTAGGAGTCGGACACAATTGAGCGACTTCACTTTCACTTTTCACTTGCATGCATTGGAGAAGGAAATGGCAACCCACTCCAGTGTTCTTGCCTGAAGAGTCCCAGGGACGGGGGACCCTGGTGGGCTGCCGTCTATGGGGTCACACAGAGTCGGACACGACTGAAGTGATTTAGCAGTAGCAGACTCAGTAGACACAGAATATCCTAGTTGCTGGACTTTGTGTCTCTCTGCTCGCCACTCATGTTAATCCAAGTCACACTGGGCATACCAGCAACACTGCTGTCAACCCTTCCATCCATTCTCTGAACAGAGTGGAGATGAGGAGGTCTTCTTTACCCTAGTACAAAGTCCACTCCCCACCATCACAGAAGACTGCTTTCTTACACATTCAAGCAACTTCTAGTGACTAATTATGTAAGAAGTCTCTCTCCTTGGACCTCATAGCTCACTACCTCAGTTCCTCTCAACAGAGCCATCTGTTAGCCAAGGACTCAACATCAAAACATTCTTTGATGAGTCACAATTAATGACAAGTACAATGAGAGTACTGCCAGGATGATAAATTTAACACTGTTCAAGTATTCATCATGGACTAAATAAAGAGCATTTTAGGTTTTGAAAACGAAGTATTTTAAGGTTTAAAAAACTGCTTGGCTTTAAAAATAAACCAAATACAGTCCTGGCAGTTCCAAAGAAATCAATTGATATTGAGGTAGTGTTAGCAAAACTGCCATTACGTGCCTGAAAATAATTGCAATGGACTTATTTAATTGTTGGTACGGAAAGCTTTGCAAATAGAGCAGTGGGATGAATGCAGGGTGGACTGGGATAGGAGACCCAAGGGTTCTTAACTCTGGCTGGGACACCAACTAGTTTATGTCTCTAAACCAGACGATGACCCAAGTCCCTACCAGGACTAACACTCCATCATTCTAGGGGTGTGTTTAGATCCATAGACATACGGCTGCCTTTTGGGTTCCCAGGGGACCTCACTGATAGTAATACTGTGTGTTGAGATTCCTGGCAATGCTCTAAAATTTTTTTCTGGACCTTTTTGCTTGTTAAAAGACCAGCAAAATACAGTGAATGGACTCAAGTTCAATATTTCTCTTCTCTTTGAATGGGTTCTAGTTGGCAAGACCCATTACTTGGTACTAATGAAAGAGCAAGTTATTTCGATCCACACTCACTAACATTCTCCAATAAGATGATTATTTTTTAAAAATGAGGTCCATATAATGGAAACCAACAGTTTTCCTTTGCTCTGTCTTACAATCAATAAAAGATGAGTAAAACATGATCAGTGATAACGAGCAGTAGAAAAACAAACATAACTTAGAATTTGAGTCCGTTTTTATGACTCAAGACTAAGTAGCCAAAGTGGACAAATTAAAGACTAATCTTGTATCTGACAAAAATGTAACCTATTTTTAAAATTGCCCTTTTAAAAGCATTTGTGAATGCAACTTCTGTTATAACCATAGATTAAATAAGATGACCACTTGCTGGTTATAGATCAATTTTAAATAGATCAGCCACAAGGGATCCATCTCAGAAATGCACTCCACACAATGGGTGGGACTCAACCATCAAAAGCCCTTATATATCATAACATGATCCTCTTATGGTTCGATTTTCCCTGTTCATTTCTTTGATAACTAATGTGTCTATGGCCATTTTTCCTAAACTTTTTTTTTTTTGGTTTCCAAGCATGAAAATAATATAGTATTAAATGTTTTTAAAAATTCCCATAATAACAGAATCCTGATATTAACAAGGTTTTTCAATTATTGCATATTAGATTTTGGGCTTTTCCACATACTGATGCTTTTTCATATGTGTAAGTAAGCACATATCCAGAAGTATGCTCTCAAAGGAGAGAGCATGGCCAATTTCAGATTATGATAATTCTCTCTTGACCTTGTATTCTGCTAGTTTTATACCCACAAGTATAGACAATATTGTGCTTTATGGCTGAAGACTGTCTATATCATTGTTGCGGGTCTTGTCTAGAAGAGGCAACCCTGGATCACTAAATAAATGAAAACATGATGATTTACAGCCCATGGTTCAGACTGAGAGCTGGCAAACCTAATATAACTGCAGGTAGAAGAATGCATGAAAACTAAGTACGATTATGGTTGCTACGAAATACAAGAGCAAGCAAAAAAAAAGAGGGTATAACTGAGCTATGGTTTGGGTTGAGGGGGTGCCTCCAAATAAGCACTAAGGGAACTCACCTGCTACAGAATGGGATGAAAAATGGTCTGGGGACCTAGGACTTTTTAAATTGACAATTAGGGATTCCAGCTATATTTAGCCCATAATCCTTAGGGCTGAGGATGCGCAAGTGCAAACAGAGAGCATGGGGGCAAGGCTTGGAGAAGTGGGTGGAGGCTTTTTCTGACTCTGTTCTATATTTGCTGCATCCTAACCCACAAGAGTTAGATACAACCATGATCTTTCACTTTGACAATCTATCAAAACCAGATGATGTACACTAAGATATTATCTGTCTTTTACTGGCCAGGCACTGTACACTTACTGTGCTCAATTGTGCAAGGCAAGTATTGCTATTGTTTCCACTTTATGACTGAGGAAGATAAAGAATAAAAAGGTCTTGTAAGTTGCCAGGATTTCACATAGCTAATGTGTCTAGGTTGGACTTGAATTTAGATCTGTGGAACACGTAAGAGTGAACTTTCCCCTACAACTCTACTCTATAAGGTAGAACACAATTTTTTAAAAATTGAGGTCATTTTTAAGATCCAAAAAAAATACAAATGAGGGCAGTATTAATATGCTAATTACTGGCCACACCAGGGACTATACAATTCTACTTTAGTTCAAGTGATATTTAAAACTGTTAATCAAAGTACCTGCTATATGCAAAGCACAGGGTCTTGACGCAGACACAAAAGTCTTAATTCTTGCCTTCTATGAGTTTGTAATCTAACTGAACAGGCAGGAAGAAAGTTAAATAACAGCAGGTATAACTATTTAATATAACAATGAAAGTGATATCATGAAAGAATACACAATTAATTGCCAAAGCAAACATATTTTAGACTGTGAAAAAGGAGAAATCATATGGTCTCAAAAGGTATAGGAAGACCTCCTGGAGGAGGAAGGATTAAGGCTGACTCTTAGGGATTGATAAAATCTGGGCGGAATACACAAACATAAACCCAAAATGGATTAAAGACCTAAATGTAAGACCAGAAACTATAAAACTCTTGGAAGAAAATATAGGCAAAACAGTCTACAACATAAATCACAGCAAAATCTCCTACAACCCACCTCCTGCTGCTGCTGCTGCTGCTGCTAAGTCGCTTCAGTCGTGTCCGACTCTGTGCAACCCCATAGACAGCAGCCCACCAGGCTCCCCCATCCCTGGGATTCTCCAGGCAAGGACACTGGAGTGGGTTGCCATTTCCTTCTCCAATGCATGAAAGTGAACAGTGAAAGTGAAGTCGCTCAGTCGTGTCTGACTCTTAGCGACCCCATGGACTGCAGCCCCCCAGGCTCCTCCGTCCATGGGATTTTCCAGGCAAGAGGACTGGAGTGGGGTGCCATTGCCTTCTCCGGACCCACCTCCTAGAGTAATGGAAATAAAAACAAAAACAAGAGGGACCTAATTAAACTTAAAAGCTTCTGCACAGCAAAGGAAACTATAAACAAGATGAAAAGATGGGAGAAAATAATAGCAAATGAAACAAATGACAAAGGAATAATTTCAAAAATATATAAGCAGCTCATACAACTCAATACCAGAAAAGCAAACCCAATCAAAAAATGGACAAAAGACCTGAACAGACATTTCTCCAAAGAAGACATATAGATGGCTAATAAACACGTGAAAAGATGCTTAACATCGGTCATTATTAGAGTAAAATGCAAATCAAACCTACAATGAAATATCACCAGTCAGAATGGCCATCATCAAAAAATCTACAAACAATAAATGCTGGAGAGGGTGTGGAGAAAAGGGAACTCCCTTGCACTGTTGGTGGGAATGTAAATTGATATACCAATCTGGAAGACGGTATGGAGATTTCTTAAAAAGCTAGGAATAAAACCACCATGCAGCCCAGAAATTCCACTACTAGGCATATACCTTGAGGAAACCAAAGTAAAAGACACATATACCTCAATGTTCATTGCAGCACTATTTATAACAGCTAGGATATGGAAGCAACCAGGTGACCACTGACAGATGAATGGATAAAGAAGCTGTGGTACATATATACAATGGAATATTATTCAACCATGAAAAGGAATGCATTTGAGTCAGTTCTAATGAGGTAGATGAACCTAAAGCCTGTGATACAGAGTGAAGTAAGTCAGAAAAAGAAAAATTAAGATCATATATTAATGCATATATATGGAATCTAGAAAGATGGTACTGATGAACTTATTTGCAGGGCAGCAGTGGAGACACAGACATAGAGAACAGACTTACAGACACAGTAGGCTGGGGAGGAAGGAGAGGGTGGGATGTATGGAGAGAGTAACATGGAAACATACACGTTACCATCTGTAAAATAGACAGCCAATGGGAATTTGCTGTGTGATTCAGGTAACTCCACCGGGGCTCTGCAACAATCTACAACGGTGGGATGGGGGAGGGAGGTTCAAGAGGGAGGGGATATAGGTAAACCTATGGCTGGTTCATGTTGATGTTTGGCAGAAACCAACCCAACACTGTAAAGCAATTATCCTTCCATTAAAAATAAATACATTTAATTATAAAGAAAGTAAAGAGAAGATTAATGCATCCAAAGGAAAAAAAAAATCTGGGCCAACAGTGAGGAAAAGGGTACTGCATTCCAAGAAGAGAACTGAGGAACAGAAATACCACAGAGAAAGCCTGTCGCTTGGAGCTGAAGGTTAAGAGAACATGAGCAATGTGGGGCAGCTGGAAAGGGAAGTTATAGGCCAAATGCTGGGAACTTTGAGAGGGCGGTTGGGTAAACTGGATTTAATCCTAAGGGGCCGTGGGGCCCAGGAATACTTCTGAGCAAGGAAATCACATGATCTAAGTGCCGTTCTAGGAGGACTTCTCTGCCAGTAGATCTCAGGAAGGTGCAGAGGGGCAGAAGGAAAGCAGGAAGATCAGTCAGGGGTTGGCTAGAGCAACAACTCAGGAGCTTCCCAGGGGGTGGGAGTGGTGAAGAGCCTGCTTGCCAATGCAGGCGATTTAAGAGACGCAGATTGGATCCCTGGGTCGGGAAGACCCCTTGAAGGAAGGCATGGCACCCCACTCCATTATTCTTGCCTGGAGAATCCCACTGAGAGAGGAGGCTGGTGGGCTCTGGTCCATAGCGTCACAAAGAGTCGGACACGACCGAAGCGACTTAGCAGGCGTGCATGCAGAACAGTTCAGATCTCTGACAGAAACAGAGGGAAAGAAGAGACTTCAGTTTTGTTCTGCTGCTCTAGATGTAGAAAAACTTGAGCTTGGTTCTGGATGGAACTGGTTTAATTAAATCTAAATTTGGGGAAAGTAATGCACAAATAACTTCGGATGGGTTTATAGTTCTATTAAGAATTATTTAACTTTACAGTTTTGGATAAATTGGCAAGTTACATAGTATTTTTAGAAATATTCATTCATTTATCCTTATGACACCCCACGAGCTAGGTAAGTTTTTCAGATGTTGAAACCATGGTTTGGAGACCTGAAGTAACAAACCCAAGGTCACACTGTTAGTACTGATACACTTTGGGGCTGATAACTGCAAAAGAAGTACTGGGCTTCTGATTCCATATTCCAGGTACCTGCTATTTATCATGCTAATCTCAACGATTTTTTTATTTTGGAGGATTAATGTTTAGGTTTTTTAATGCAAAATTTCAAATATATACAAAAGTAGAGAGATTAGTACAATGAACTCCTATATGCGTAATCACCCAGCTTCATCAATAATAAACTCACAACCATTCTAGTCTCATCTACCGTCTCCCATTCCTGATGATTTGCAGCAAATCCTTCAAATCACATTGTGATTCTTTTACGTTTAAGGCCCAGCTGATGTTTTAAGGAAGAACTCAAAATTGGTGGTATTCCTTACAGAGGAATATTTTCTATCTCTAACTGAAAAACTGAGGAGGATGTATGCCGTCTTGCAGAGCACTTTTCTTACCGAGATGTGAGAAAGTGAGGAGCAAAGCAATTGACCCCTTTCTCAGAAGAATTTCCTGGGAATTTCATTTTTGTTTCAAGCCTCTGGTACATGAAATGTATTTCTTTTGTTCTCCTGACTCCCATTCTACTCTGTATGTTTCTCATTCCAAGCTGGAATGACGACAATCCATTTACTACACATAAAGCGCTTGCAGCTTTCCTAAAGCTGGTTTTAATAGAATGCCTTGGATCCATCCACATTATTCTACTGTGAGTGGATATGGAAGATGCAGGGTACTTTTAGGGACTAAAGGAAGCTGTTTTTCTTTCTGAACTCTGAGTGAAAAATATATTTCTATGTTTAACAAGTTTTTCCTAAAATTGCAAAAAGATTTCCTTTGCTGAGGGCATAGTAACTTCATAATCATTTATTCTTACATTGCTCAGGAAAAATCCTATTTAGAATTTTAAAGTTAATAACTGAATGACACTGAAAAATCCTTGCTTTCATCCCAAATCCTGTTAGTTGTCTTTTTACTCTGAATCGGTACCTAAAGTAACATTACTTTATGCTACCAGGGGTAAGACAGGACTGTGGGTGAATAAGAACTAATCAATTTTATCCAGAGGCCTTAATACACATTTAGAGGGAAGGATATACTTTGTTAAAGACACCCCAAAAAAGAGGTTTAAATTGCTTTGATTCTTTATTTGGAATTTGATAGCCTTGCAGATTCACTCATTCATTCAATCCACATCTACTGGGCCCAGGTTCTGTATGAGATTCTGAGGATACAGATAAAGAACAAGACAGATATGGTCCTTCCCCCTAGGTGGCATTTCTCCATATAAATTAGTGGGATTTCTACAAATACATATTGCAATCTTTTGATTGCAATCTACAAATACAAACTGTCTCATATATTCAAAAACATTTAAAGGTCTTC
This sequence comes from Capricornis sumatraensis, assembly GCF_032405125.1. Taxonomy (NCBI): domain Eukaryota; kingdom Metazoa; phylum Chordata; class Mammalia; order Artiodactyla; family Bovidae; genus Capricornis; species Capricornis sumatraensis. The sequence goes on from NC_091087.1 coordinate 62,657,755, forward strand.
TTTAAAGGGGCTCATTTCAAATGTCTTAGCCAATAAATAACTGTAACTAGGACTGAAAGGATTGTATGTGGCCTGTAACCAAATCCATAAGACTTTCCAGATAGAATGTATGCCACTGATAAGCCTGTGACTCTGGGAATAGGAAGGGCCTATACTAGTTAACTGGATGTTTCCCTGGTTAAGAAAAGATGAATGATACTAACGCTCTCTGCTAAGATTTTCTGGAGGTAAGAGCTATAATGGTTACAGATATGTTTTTGTTGGAGCAAGGTAATTTCATTTCTTCTGCTTTCTAATAGCACTACCTCCTCTCTCAGATGGGGCCTTTCATCATGAAACCTGCCAACTGGCTTTAATTATTGCCAGTTTTTCTGTCCCTTCCCCACAGTGAGGGTCCTTTTTCAGTGGGAATCAGTAGGAACTTGTGGCAAAATCTCTGTCTTGGCAGTGTGTCAGCTACTGGAACAATCCCTCTAGCTGGCGAGGCCCCTGGATCACACACAAGAATGAAGTCAAAGCAGACTGCTGCACACACACACAGTCACAAGAGTGTCCTGACTGACACACAAACTGCATTTGACAAAATGCAAATCATAAAAGGGAGAGTAAGAGAAAAGGGGGAAATTGGATTCTATGCTTAAATTTTCTACAATTACTCCATTGTAACGTGATTGATGAACCAGATAAAGAGTTCTAAAATTAAAATGGGAACCAGGCGGAGATACAAGATAAACCTCTATTCCCAGAAACATCACAGACAACCCGGGTTGCTAGCCTGATGCTCGTGCCCTATCTGCTGCCAGCACTTCTGACAATTCACGCTCGCTAAACTGCTTCATGCTTCTCTTCTTTGTCTTTGAAATGCTCCTCTTCCCGCGCTGGACTGGAGACAGAACACAGCTTAGGAGTCCAAAGCACTGCAACGAATGTTTGTTTTCAGCTTACGCCTTCTCCTGCTTCAACATACATGGTGTCTAGGGAAACTCACTCTTCTTGGATGTACCATTTTACCCCGTCTGTTTCTGAAGCTCATTTTCAGGAGCATTTCCTCGGTCGATGAGGTGTCTTTTTCTTTCAAAGATTTTAATTGCACTTTCTTTTGGTAGTACGCGGTAGTAATGCAATCAAAGAAATGAGAATGTAGAAGGTGTGAATCCATTGGTGAGTAATCTTCTCACAGGGTGGGCGGGTGAAACCAAAATCAAATTCTGATGTGCTAGTGAGATAATTTAACTATAATTCAACGATCAGTCTAAACATTCCAACCAACCCAATCGACCAACTCAGTATAACGGAAAAGTTTGGATGGGTCATGGGAAGTTGAAAAAGAGAAGAACATATCTTTTTTTAAAAATATCATATGTGGAGACACAGGGTGAAAAGAAATGTTTCAGTGTATAGTTTTCAAAGTGAAAGAAAAATTGTTTTAAAGTATTTGTTTTCTGTTTACAAAATACATAAATCTCACCCATTATTCCATCCTGCAGAGAGTAGATCTCTGTTACTATTTTGTTGTTTTGGTTCAAGAAAATTTCTATGCAACAGAGTTGAAGTGATATTATATGTAGAATTTTATATCCTGCTTTTAAAAGTTTACACTTAAATATAAGAATTTTAAGCAGGGAACATTTGAATGGTGCTTCATCTCCAAAGAAAGATATGACCCGGCACTAGGTATGCCTCAAACATAGCAGAGCTCACACCTTGTTATTGGGAGCACTTACTAAGCATGGCCAACCATCCAGCTCCATCCTTCTCATCCCCTCCAGCACAGCACACCAAAGATGCTCATGGGGAGAGAGTCAAGTAGATCTTCGAATGAATCAACATTTGAAAAGTATAATTAAATTATGCTCTTTGGGGTTAAATGAAAACTATTTGCTTTTTTTTTTTTAACTTTTTCTTAAAAGTAAAAGTTATCAAAGAGTTAGCAGTTACTAATGGCACCCCACTCCAGTACTCTTGCCTGGAAAATCCCATGGATGGAGGAGCCTGGAAGGCTGCAGTCCATGGGGTTGCGAAGAGTTGGACATGACTGAGTGACTTCACTTTCACTGTTCACTTTCATGCATTGGAGAAGGAAATGGCAACCCACTCCAGTGTTCTTGCCTGGAGAATCCCAGGGACGGCGGAGCCTGGTGGGCTGCTGTCTATGGGGTTGCACAGAGTCGGACACGACTGAAGCGACTTAGCAGCAGCAGCAATCTGTTCTCTTACCTGATGAGGAAATCTTTCTGTATTTGCTAGATGCGGAGTATCTTTTGGTGAACTATATAAAGATGCCTCTTCCTCTAGGGGACCAAGGCCAGGACACATGATGTAACCACTGCAACACTGGCTGGATGTCAGCCTTAGTTGCCCCCTTGGCCAGCTGCCCTGTGCACTAACCAATCTGCACGACCGTACAGCTCGGCTCTCAGAGTGCTTTCCAGTCTCTCCTGGGAGACAGAGAAATCATCACCTAACATACTAGTCCACTGCATCTCTGAACAGTGTTGACTGTGGTAAGTTCTTGACAATGAGAAGAAATGCTTTCTTCTAAGTTCCAACCACCAATCCTAATACTGCTTCTAAAGGTATGGAAATATGCTCTACTCAGGCTTCTACAAGATTGCCCTTCAGATACTATACTATAGCACGTCTTCCCTTCCCCAAGCTGAATACCTAATTCTTGTAACTGGATCTTCACATGACTTATTTCTAGGTCTTGGTGAATAGCCCATGTTATTTTCTAGTTTGCTCATGTTCTTTAACTAAGAAGATCATACTGAACATGATACTCCAAGAATATTAACAACTTTCTAATACATTGTACAGGAGACAGGGATCAAGACCATCCCCATGGAAAAGAAATGCAAAAAAGCAAAATGGCTGTCTGGGGAGGCCTTACAAATAGCTGTGAAAAGAAGAGAAGCGAAAAGCCAAGGAGAAAAGGAAAGATATAAGCATCTGAATGCAGAGTTCCAAAGAATAGCAAAAAGAGATAAGAAAGCCTTCTTCAGCGATCAATGCAAAGAAATAGAGGAAAAGAACAGAATGGTAAAGACTAGAGATCTCTTCAAGAAAATCAGAGCTACCAAGGGAACATTTCATGCAAAGATGGGCTTGATAAAGGACAGAAATGGTATGGACCTAACAGAAGCAGAAGATATTAAGAAGAGGTGGCAAGAATACATGGAAGAACTGTACCAAAAGGATCTTCATGACCCGGATAATCACGATGGTGTGATCACTAATCTAGAGCCAGACATCTTGGAATGTGAAGTCAAGTGGGCCTTGGAAAGCATCACTATGAACAAAGCTAGTGGAGGTGATAGAATTCCAGTGGAGCTATTTCAAATCCTGAAAGATGATGCTGTGAAAGTGCTGCACTCAATATGCCAGCAAATTTGGAAAACTCAGCAGTGGCCACAGGACTGGAAAAGGTCACTTTTCATTCCAATCCCAAAGAAAGGCAATGCCAAAAAATGTTCAAACTACCGCATAACTGCACTCATCTCACATGCTAGTAAAGTAATGCTCAAAATTCTCCAAGCCAGGCTTCAGCAATACGTGAACCGTGAATTCCCTGATGTTCAAGCTGGTTTTAGAAAAGGCAGAGGAACCAGAGATCAAATTGCCAACATCCGCTGGATCATGGTAAAAGCAAGAGAGTTCCAGAAAAACATCTATTTCTGCTTTATTGACTATGCCAGAGCCTTTGACTGTGTGGATCACAATAAACTGTGGAAAATTCTGAGAGAGATGGAAATACCAGACCACCTAACCTGCCTCTTGAGAAATCTGTATGCAGGTCAGGAAGCAACAGTTAGAGCTGGACATGGAACAAACAGACTGGTTTCAAATAGGAAAAGGAGTACGTCGAGGTTGTATATTGTCACCCTGCTTATTTAACTTCTATGCAGAGTACATCATGAGAAACGCTGGACTGGAAGAAACACTAGCTGGAATCAAGATTGCTGGGAGAAATATCAATAACCTCAGATATGCAGATGATACCACCCTTATGGCAGAAAGTGAAGAGGAACTAAAAAGCCCCTTGATGAAAGTGAAAGAGGAGAGTGAAAAAGTTGGCTTAAAGCTCAACATCAGAAAACGAAGATCATGGCATCCGGTCCCATCACTTCATGGGAAATAGATGGGGAAACAGTGGAAACAGTGTCAGACTTTATTTTTCTGGGCTCCAAAATCACTGCAGATGGTGACTGCAGCCATGAAATTAAAAGACGCTTACTCCTTGGAAGAAAAGTTATGACCAACCTAGACAGCTTATTCAAAAGCAGAGACATTACTTTGCCGACTAAGGTCCGTCTAGTCAAGGCTATGGTTTTTCCTGTGATCATGTATGGATATGAGAGTTGGACTGTGAAGAAAGCTGAGCACCGACGAGTTGATGCTTTTGAACTGTGGTGTTGGAGAAGACTCTTGAGAGTCCCTTGGACTGCAAAGAGATCCAACCAGTCCACTCTGAAGGCAATCAGCCCTAGGATTTCCTTGGAAGGACTGATGCTAAAGCTGAAACTCCAGTACTTTGGCCACCTCATGCGAAGAGTTGACTCATTGGAAAAAACTTTGATGCTGGGAGGGATTGGGGGCAGGAGGAAAAGGGGACGACAGAGGATGAGATGGCTGGATGGCATCACTGACTCGATGGACATGAGTCTGAGTGAACTCTGGGAGTTGGTGATAGACAGGGAGCCCTGGCGTGCTGCGATTCATGGGGTCGCAAAGAGTCGGACATGACTGAGCAACTGAACTGAACTGGAGAACCCCATTTCAAGCATTCGTTTACTAATCCAGACACTCCCAATCTTCGATTTGTGCAGTTAGTTGCTAGAACTAAATATGGGGCTTATTATGCCTAGTACACTTCTTTACGTGGATGTTAGCCTACTGTTTCAGTATATTAGGATTCTGTTGAAACATATCAAATTAACTTTTTTTTTGGAAGTCACTCCACAGCTCAGCCAGAGAAAGGTCATAGCTATAGTGAATCAGGCTTTGAACAAAGCATGTCACCAAGATAGAGAGTCATCTCTTGGGTGAGTTTGATTTATAGCCATTTGAACAACCATTTTCTAAAAGGTGCTGCTTAATAGAGCAAATAGATCTAGAGAGGAGCTCTATGTTTTAATCCCATCTCTTCCAGTAGTCCCTTCACTTAGGTAATGACAGAAGGCACCAGCCTACTCTCCAGGAGAGACCGTAATTCCCAGAACATGAGGACAGAACCAGGCACATAATCAGCTCTGTTTTTTCTTAATTGAAGAATATTTGATTTAGATAATAGTATTAGTGCACAGAATCAATTTTTGATAACTCTTGCCAAGTCTTTAACCTGGACTGTGGAGGAGACGGGGACCAATACCAATCAGAAGCAAAGAGAAAACGAGATCCTCCTGCACTTACCGATGCTCCCTAATGGTATTTGTCCCTCCAGTTTCAGTCCCCTTGGCCTTATTCTTGTCTTTAGGCTTTTTCTTTCTTTGGGCTAAACACTCTCCTTCACCATCCTTCATCTGTTCATCATTATTCAAGTACTTATCACATAGTTTACTGTTTTTTCATGTCTTCATCAGACATTTAATGAGTGCCTGCCACAGGCCTTATGCAGCGCTAGGCACAGCACGGTACAATACAACGGTGAGCAAGGCGTGTCTGTGGTCTGCTGGGAGGAGACACGCAAATAAGAGGCCCCTTTGATGGAGCATGGTAAATGGAACAGGGAGGGCATATGGTAGGGGGCTATGAAAGCACATAAGAGAGTCCCCTAGCTGAGGTGGGAAGTAAGCAGGAAAGCCTTCCCAAAGGAAAGAAAATCTCAGATGAGTCCTTAAGGAGGGGTGGGAGTTGGCCACATGGAAAGGGTCACAGAAAACCTTCTAGGAAGAAAAGAGTGTGAGCAAGTGTGTCTGGGAGCACAGAAATCTGACTGCCAGCTTCTTTCAATGTCTCCTTTTTGGTCTCCAGTCCAGTTGTCCAGAAACCGCATGTTGCAGGTATTCATCTGATTCCCTAGGGCTATTCTTTCCGACCAAGTTTCTCTAAGTAAAAACTGCTTGCTTTTTGTGTCTTAGAATGGCATTACTCCTCCCTTTACCTTCCCTTTTCTTCCTCTGAGAAAGCACTGGAGTTAATTTCTGCCTACATTCTGGCATCTGTAAGCTAGAAGGACCATCCTGTCTTCATCCTGATAGTGCAGGTCCCCGACACACTGCTTGGCACACACTAAGTGCTCAACAAATGTTTGACGTATTGAAAAGCAAAACTTACCGATTTATAAGCTGTAATTCACATAAAGAATATTCTGTAAGACACCACCAGATCCAGGTAGCACTGACTGAGAAATCACAGAATGCCTCTTTTATAGCCTACGGAAACCAAACTTTTAAATCAAAATCAATCAACCAATGTCGGGCAATTTACAATTCTGTAAAGCAATTATCCTTCAATTAAAAAATAAATTAAAAAAATCAATCAACAAATTTTTCTTGACTAATTAGTATGGGCAGATCCCTTCCTCTGCTAAAAGCACGTTCACAGAACAATGACTGAGGCTCTTGCGCCTTCCGACAATCATCACCCAGAGTCGCTGAGCAAGCTGCCAAGGTGCCTGTTGCCTCAAAGGTGAGAACCCCAGGCTACCCAAGTTCTGCCCACAATTGTCTCTGTCTTTTAACGTGCTCAGTTGGAACACAGAATGTCCTGAGCAGTGAACCATGAGGAATGAACAGATTAGCTGAGCAAAGAGATAAACTAGGCATCGCCCAAGGGACGCTGACAAGTGAAGTGACCTCCTGCTTTGCTTTCAAATCAGAGTTCTCAAAAGTTATCTGAGTTAGAACATCTAGGACACAGGAGGAAGACTGAACTGGCAGAAAGTAGGAGAGGATAAAATTAATAAGGAATGAAAAGATGTAAAGAGGTTTTTGCAACCTAAGCCTAAATTACTGTATCAGAATTGAGAGCTAAACAACAATAACAAAAAATTAAACTATCAATAAAAACAAAAAAATAGTTGAAAAACAGGAGACTCTAAATATACCCAAATGGAGATATTCTTGCTAAATACCATGTAGGGTCAACATGAAAGCAATCCAGAGAAGAGGAAACCTGAAGGGCCAATAACCACTCAAAAGATGCTTGATCCCAGTGGTGATCCGGGACCTCCACTAAAACCTAAATGAGATAACATTTCACATGCAAGTGATTAGCAATATTAAAAACTCTAACAATTACACCGAAACCAACAAAACTTCACTGAGAGAAATTAACAAGGTCTGAAAAAATGCAGGGATGTGTTACCTGGGCTTTAAGACTCAGTATTGTTAGGATATCAATTCTCTCCAGATAGATCCAAAGATTCGGTGTGATTGCTATCAAAATCTCAGCAGGCTTTCTGAAGAATAACAAACCAATTCTAAAATTCATGTGGCAATACAAAGGACCTAAAATAGGCAAAACAATTTTGCATACGAAGAACAAATTTGGAAGACTAATACTACCTGATTCCAAAATGTATTATAAAGCTATATTAATCAGGACAGTGTGGTTCTGACAAAAACAAACACAGCAGAACAAAGAGCCCAGAAATAGACCCACACATTTTTCCTAGGTTGCTTTCAGCTTGCATCCTCCTGATTCATACATTGTTCGTTCATCACACTCTTTCTAAACCACCTTTGGAGGGAGAAAGCTAATTATGACTTCAGCCTTGTGGAGGTGGGAGAAAATTATTCTCCCCACATTAAATACACAATTAGGTTTACTAGATGAAATCTGTGATTGGTTTGTACAGTGCTGTGGGCCTGTAATGATAAGGCTGATGAACAGAGATTGTCATTCTTGTTGGTGCCTGTAATCCTGCCAGTCAGCAGGGAGAGCCTTTTCCTTACCAGCAATCAACTGAGAGTGTCCTGGGAGTGTACAAGGAATGGTACTGTTCTTTTAGCCATGGCTGTGAGCACCCCCAGCCTCTCCTCATCTCTGAGGATAATGGACAATTACTGCTTTCTTAAAGCATTCTTCCATGTCGACTTCTAGGATAGTATTCTGGCTGGTGTGTTTCCTGTGTGTTTGCTTATTTCAGGCTCTTTCTCTTTTTCACCCCTTAAAGGATGCTGCTGTCCATGGTTTCTTCTTCTAATCTCTTTCTCTTTCCTTATTCTCTGAAGTCAGAGATTTCCCATCCACTTCTTTTCATTTTGGTCCCACTGTGCGGCTTGTGGGATCTGAGTTCCCGACCAGGGATTGAACCCGGGCCTTGGCAATGGGAGTTGAGTCCTAACCACTGGACTGCCAGGGAATTCCCTCCCATCCACTTCTGTAGCTTCAACTGCCCCTGTAAAGAGATGACCCTGAACTCCAATTTAATTAATACCACCTCAGCAGTGTTTTCCTCATTCTACACATTCTTCAAAAAGAAATTAAAAATTTTTTCATCATAAAAGTAAAACACATTTACTGCTAAAGGATTAATAAAGAAAAGAAAAACCTGTCCACAATTCCCACCATTTATCTTATCATACAATTTTTCCAACTTAAAACATTTTCATCTTTTCCTTTCTCCTCTTACTCTTCACTCAGCTTGTAAACACAAAGATGATCCAAATTACAGCTGTAAGAATAAGATCTAGTTATATGCTGGTTTCAGTAAACATGGAAGTGACATAATTTGAAGAAAGGATAAATGAAATGTTGGTGAGTCGTATATACAGCCTTTGAAAATGTCAAAAGCCTACTTCAAAATCACTGTAAGACTTTCCATCAACTTCCATATTAGCCTCTGATAATGTGATTTTCACTAAGCACCACATTCAAAACTTTAAAAACCTGTATTGTTCAATACTGGATTTCTTTTTTTTTTTTTTTTTTAACAAACTGTCCTGTAACTACTTGCATTTCTGCTGGTTTTCATTACAAAAAATACTGTTCATTAGTCATCCCATGAGTTCAATGATATTTTGTGGGCTAACCTAAAAACCCCATAACCATTTACAATATTACATCTTTGGAATAATCTAGGTTTCTCTAATATGAACCACTTTAGAATAAAGTTTTGGAATACACCCTATGTGTAAATGGGGGAAGTCCCTGTTCTTTCATAGGCTGTAGAAAATGATAGTATTTATTATTATATCTAATTTCATTTAAAAACTTTTATATGATCCCAACTGAAAGTTTCAGGACTATCCTTTATATAATTAGCCCTATCCAAACTACTTATTTGATGATATTTATGTCTCCTCTATAATTTATACTGATAATCCACCTTTGAGCTGGGGTATGGGAATGTTTGCAATGACCACATTCTGATTCCTAATCCTATCTTTCATCTACCGTTTACTCCTTCTCTAAGATTTACACTTTCTAGAATTCAGAGGCTAAGCAAACTGAGATGTGGTTTGGATGTGACACCATCTCCTTTCCCTTCTCTCTCCTTTCACCCTCATGTAGCCACTAACTAATATATAAATGAAGATGTGTTTCTGTGTAGCTTAAGATTTTCTTCTTTAGATTTTTCCTTCTCTTCTTTTCCTTTTTGGAGACAGTCATTCATACCTATTGGGGGGTGCCCTTCACACGCCCATACAAACAAAGCAAGCAAATGGCTTAGGCTATTTTCCATGAATTTCAAGAGTAACGGTAACATGTCTCACTCTACAAATGGGAAAGATGAGTGGACTTAAGGTGTGCCCTCTTTTCTATAACATTTTCCTGAAAGAATTCTAAGTTAATCAGAAATTAACTGAATCATTTAAAATGCACTGAGAAAAATGGACACAATTCATAGTTCTAACAAGGTGCATGAACCCACAGCCTATTACACAGAGTGAAGCCAGAAAGAGAAAAACAAGTATCATATATTAATTAACATATATATATGGAATCTGGAAAGATGGTAATGATGAACCTATCTGTAGGCAGCAGCAGAGACACAGGCAGGGAGAGCAGACTTGTGGACACAGTAGGGAAAGAAGAGAGAGGGATGAACTGAGAGAGGAGCATGGAAACATACACGTCACCACACGTAATATTAGGTAGCCAGTGGGAATTTGCTGCTATGATGTAGGGAGCTCAAATCTGCTGCTCTGTGACAACCTAGAGGGGTGGGATGGGGTGGGAGGTGGGAGGGAGGTTCAAGAGCAAGGGGACAAAGGTATACCTATGGCTAATTCTTGTTGATGTGTGGCAGAAACCAAGACAACATTGTAAGGCAATTATCCTCCCGTAAAAATAAATTTAAATTTAAAAAAGAAAATCATAAAAAGAAAACAACAAAAAAATGGACACGGCTCAAATATAGTGTCTAGGAATGCACACTGGGGCGATAAGATGATAAAAATGCAAGGGGAAGTGATTTCTATGGAAGTGAGAGCAGTAGTTACTTACCAGGAAAGGAAAGGGCTATGATTGAGTGAGGGCATATGGACGGGGACAGGGACTGGGTGACCTGGACGGTTGTTTCGGCCAGCTCAGGCTGCTGTGATAAAGTTCTGGCCTACACAACAGACGTTTTATTGCTCACAGTTCTGGAGGCTGGGAAACCCAAGGTCAGGGTACCAGAGTGGCTAGGAAGTGGCGAGAGCCCACTGGTTTACAGATGGGTGTCTTCTTTCTGTGTCCCTACATGGCAGAGCCAGGCCATTTTTCTGTGTCTCTTCTTATAAGGGTCCCAGTCCCATTCATGAGGACCTTCCCCTCATGGCCTGATTATCTCCCAAGGGCCCCACTCCAAACACCATCATATAGGGGATGGGGGCTTCAATCTATGGATTTGGGGGAGGATCAAACATTCAGTCTAAAGTGGTGGTGTTCACCTTATAATAATTTATTACGCTATACATTTGGTTCACATGGCCTTCCATGGCTGTGTTTTATTTTATAATAAAAGAGTTTTAAAGACTATACCAGGAAATTTGATTTTTAGATGAAAGCTTTGCTAACTTTAAAACAAAAAGTTCTTTTACCTTCACTATTGAATAAGCATAGTTTTTGCATATGAAGTTTGCTTGAAGGAATATGAAAGTACTGTTCCCTGAACTGCCAATAAATAAGCCTGCGCTTTTGAGGACAACACACTCTATTTCTGGCACCGTAGAAACTGCTTCCACAAAGGGTTCAATTTATTTCCCATGGCATGTTCATGCAGCTTCTATAATCCTTGTTGCTGCTCTTGTTCAGTCGCTAAGTCATGTCCGACTCTTTGTGACCCCTGGAGTGCAGCACGCCAGGCTTCTCTATCCTTCACTATCTCCCAGGGTTTGCTTTATAATCCTGGGCTTTTATAGACATATCCTGACCCATAATGACTTGGATTCTATTCCCAGGAGAAGGGACAGACACTAGAGTCAAGGAACTGGGAATTAAACTCAGCCTTTCATGGCTGAAAAGAGGTAACCTCCTTCTGGATTCAAAATAGTTTATTCCACATGGGTTGGGGCAGCGGTCAGGGGAGGGACAGCAAACCTGCAAACATCACCACCACTACCGACCAGCAAGAAACCTAGACAGTGACACACAAAACTGCGGGTGGCTTTGTTCTCTTGGTCCCCAAGGTCCAAACGGATTGTCATGAGGCATTAGCGGAGGTGCTGTGAGTATTTTGCATATTTCCTGTTTCATTAAGAATTTATGCAGTGATCTCTGCTTATATTTACCCACTGTTCTTCACAAATGTTAGGTAAGTCTGGAAAATATCCCAGAATGACAAAATAGTGAGATAAGGCAGAATATTTCTTATCCAACAACATAAGAATTGGGCAATGATGTAAAAACCAAGACTGAGAAACAACACCAACCTCCAACTGGAGGACAGAGTATTTAGGATAAGGGGACCGGGAAATATCAGCTTATGGTTGAATTCAAAGTCCATTTCACTGCTCAGAATCTCAGATGTTCCATTTGAATTCCTCCAGTTGCCACTTGGAAATAGTAGTCTATAAATTTAATTGATTATTAGCATGATTTCCCAAGATACTTGTTTATTCTTTTTATGTAGCATTATATTTAGCAAAGTAGTACCTTTACATCTCACAGGCTAGCAAAATAATGCTCAAAATTCTCCAAGCCAGGCTTCAACAGTACACGAACTGTGAACTTTCAGATGTTCAAGCTGGATTTAGAAAAGGCAGAGGACCAGTGACCAAATTGCCAACATCTGCTGGATCATGGAAAAAAGCAAGAAAGTTCCAGAAAAACATCTATGTCTGCTCTATTGACTATGCCAAAGCCTTTGACTGTGTGGATCACAACAAACTGTGGAAAATTCTTTAAGAGATGGGAATACCAGACCACCTGACGTGCCTCTGAGAAACCTGTATGCAGGTCAAGAAGCAACAGTTAGAACTGGACATGGAACAACAGATGCTTCCAAATAGGAAAAGAAGTATGTCAAGGCTGTATACTGTCACCCTGCTTATTTAACTTATATGCAGAGTACATCATGAGAAATGCCAGGCTGGATGAAGCACAAGCTGGAATCAAGATTTCCAGGAGAAGTATCAATAACCTCAGATATGCAGATGACACCACCCTTAAGGCAGAAAGCAAAGAAGAACTAAAAAGCCTCTTGATGAAAGAGAAGACCGAAAAAGTTGGCTTAAAACTCAGCATTCAGAAAACGAAGATCATGGCATCTGGACCCATCACTTCTTGGGAAATAGATGGGGAAGAAGAGGAAACAGTGACAGACTTTATTTTGGGCTCCCAAATCACTGCAGATGGTGACTGCAGCCATGAAATTAAAAGACGCTTGCTCCTTGGAAGAAAAGCTATGACCAACCTAGACAGCATATTAAAAAGGAGAGACATTACTTTGCCAACAAAGGTCCATCTAGTCAAAGCTATGGTTTTTCCGGTAGTCATGTATGGATATGAGAGTTGGAATATAAAGAAAGCTAAGTAGCAAAGAATTGATGCTTTTGAACTGTGGTGTTGGAGAAGACTCTTGAGAGTCCCTTGGACTATAAGGATACCTAACCAGTCCATCCTAAAGGAAATCAGTCCTAAATATTCATTGGAAGGACTGATGCTGAAGCTGAAACTCCAATACTTTGGCCATCTGATGTGAAGAACTGACTCACTGGAAAAGACCCTGATGCTAGGACAGATTGAAGGCAGGAGGTGAAGGGGACGACAGAGGATGAGATGGTTGGATGGCATCACCGACGCCATGGACATGAGTTTGAGTAAACTCTGGGAGTTGGTGATGGACAGGGAGGCCTGGTGTGCTGCAGTCCATGGGGGTCTCAAAGAGTCGGACATGACTGAGTGACCAAAGTGAACTGAACTGATTAAGTGTAACTAGGACTCAACAGTCTCAGCTCCTGTAACAGAACGTTCTGCCTTCCACTTGTGCAGAAGTCCTTCAGAAAATAGACAGTACTGTTTGGGTATAAGAGATTCAATCTTTAGATTATTGGCATTAGAAAAGCAATTGTGCCCCTCTTTAGGAAGACCTACTGTAAGTGAAAATAACCTATTCTTTACCACAGTATCCTCCATAAGTCTTTACCATTTCCCTATTCACCTCCTAATGTCTCTTCTGTTACCACTGAAGTTGTTTTGGTCCCTTAAAATCAGAGTCAAGAAAGCACTCAATTAGAACCTGCCCTGGCAGCCTTCCTGGTGGCTCAGTGGTAAAGAGTCTGCCTGCCAGTGCAGGAGGCATGTATTCAATTCCTGATTCGGAAAGCGCCCCCCCACCCCATGCCGTGGTGCAGCTAAGCCCACGCACCACAACTGTTGAACATGTGCTCTGGAGCCTGGGAGTCATAAGTGCTGAAGACCATGTGCTGTAACCACTGAGTGGCCTAGAGCACTTTGCAACAAGAGAAGCCGCGGCAACAAGAAGCCTGTACACTGCAACTAGAGAGTGGCCCCCGCTTGCTGCAACTAGAGAAAAGCCCATGCAGCAATGGAAACCCAGCACAGCCATAAATAAACAAAGTTGTTTTTTAAAAAAACAACCTTCCCTAGCTCTCTCTCAATGCTCCCGGTTTATGGTGTTTCACTCTGACACCTCTCTAGTCTTTTAACTTTTTTCCCTCTAACATGTGAAACAAAGTAATCATGTAAACATATAAACACCCAAACATCCAAACCATGTATCAGAAATCAGAGTCTTCTTCATCTTAAGACTGGTTCCCGGGACTTCCCTGATTGTCCAGTGGTTAAGACTCTGTGCTTCCAACGCAGGGACCCAGGTTTGATCCCTGGTCAGGCAACTAGATCCCACAGGCTGCAACTGAGTTCGTATGCCACAATTAAAGATTCTGCCTACTGCAACTAAGACTCAGTGCAGCCAAATAAATTAATAAAAAATATAAGATTGGTTCTCAGTTGTAGGCACTCTAGGAAACTTAAGATATATGTTATTTTAATAAAGGAAAGGGGTTTCCCTGGTGGCTCAGAAGGTAAAGAATCTGCCTGCAGTGCAGGAGACCCGGGTTTGATTCCTGGGTTGGGAAGATCCCCTGGAGAAGGAAATGGCAACCCACTCCAGTATTTTTGCCTTGGAAATCCCATGGGCAGAGGAGCCTGGTGGCCTACAGTCAGTCCATGGGGTCAAAAAGAGTCGGACATCACTGAGTGGCTAACACCTTCACTTTCAGTGAATGAAAGGGTTTTGTTAAGGTTAAGATTGGAGCTGACCTTGGCCAGATGCCGTGGGTGCTCATTTCATGTATTCATCATATATATACTATATGTAAAAGGCATTCATTTATTCAAAAACACTGATTCAGCACCTACCCTGACAGGTACTGTGCTGTGGCTGCAAACAGAATAATAAGCAAAATGGTGTAACCTCTGGTGTAACTGTTATTACAGTAATAATGCACAGGTCTACAGATCCTCAAATCTACTACGAACGTTTCATACTGGAAAACTACAGGGACGACAGAAGAGAAATAATGAGGGAGACCTGACTTGGTCTGGGGTTTAGGGAAGTCTTTGAGGAAAAGCTTTAATGTGAAGGACATATGGAAGATACCCCAGAGAAAGGAGAATGGTGAGAAGAGCCCTCCAGGCATAAAGAACAGATGTGCAAAGAGTTTGAATAGAAAAGCAATGAGGTACATTCAAGGAGATGGAAGAGAGGATGGTTGAGCCCTGAGTGGGGCAGATGTGGAAGGAGAGATAGAGGTCAGGTGCTCCAGAGCCTTGGAGACAATGTTAAGGATCTGAGTTACTACCCTAAGAACAAAAGAAAGCCCTGAAGAGTTTTTAAGTAAAGGAGTTGACAGGTTCAGACTATGAGTGATCACAAAGGAACAAGATTATGGAGTCTAGTTAGGAGGCTCTTTTAGGTGGCGCAGAGGTAAAGAATCTGCCTCCCAGAGCAGGAGATGCAAGAGATTTAGGTTCAACTCCTGGGTCAGGAAGATCCCTTGGAGTAGGAAATGGTAACCCACTATGGTATTCTTGCTTGGAAAATTCCATGGACAGAGGAGCCTGGTGGAGGACAGTCTATGGGATTGCAAGAGTCAGACACGACTAAGCATGCACGCCATCCATCTTTTCAACAGCTCTGGCAAAAGGTGAGAAGTAGGCAGATTTGACAGTTCTTTAGGAACTAAAATGGATAGGACTTGGTGATGGAAGGATCATTAGAGGAGATGGGGAGATGGAAGGTCCATTTATTGAGATAGAGCTTGCCTCAGGATACTTCTATCGAGATGGGGGAAAGTACATTTTCATTCTATAAAACTTATACAACAAGCCTTAATAAATATCTATATTCTACATGAACAATAAGATTGGGTGAGTTCCTAGAACCATCTTGTATTCCAGAGAAGAAACAGAAAAATATCTCACAGTAGTAGAAAAATTATCTGATAAGCATGTAAGAGAACTTTATAAAATGCCATATAATCTACTGCATTAAAGAAAGCATGGATCACAATAATTTTAAAGTAGAGAAGAAAAGGGCTTACTTATAGAAAAATTAAATGCTTTTATGTAGGATGAAGCCAGGACACTACAGCTTTTAATCTTTTTTTTTTCCCATGATCATTTTTCTTTGGAGAAAATTTGAAAGACGCACTGCAAGACCTGTAAAGGTCTTACTTTAAAGACGCACTGGAAGACCTGAAAAGGTATCTTACTTTAAAGCTTCTCTGGAGACATTGCTTCCAGGGAAATCCCAGGCTTCCCAGGTGGTGCTAGTGGTAAAGAACCTGCCTACCAACGGAGGAGATGTAAGACATGGGTTCGATGTCTGGGTCAGGAAGATTCCCTAGAGGAGGAGGGCATGGCAACCCACTCCAGAAAAGCCCATGGACAGAGGAGGTTGGTGGGCTATAGCCCGCAGAGTTGGAAAAAGTCACACACAACCAAAGTGACTTAGTCATGCACGCATGACTTAGCATGCTCAGTTTTGTAACTCTTGAACTAGTGATCAGCTAAAAATACCAAGCAGACTGGGTTGGTCTCCACTTCTGCAAAGTCAGGGACTAGAAATATACAGAAAACTTCAGGTGTCTAAATATAGCATAGAGATGGCAGGACTGCTGAGAACTAGGCAGCATTCATAGAACGGGGTGAAAATACCTGGTTCTATATACAGTATAGACTCTCTCTCTCTCAAAGCATACGCTATATACTTTGCTTTCTGTTTAGAGTTTTCATACTTCACTGCGAAAGAAGTGGTGCTTCAGGAATCCGACTAGAAGCTCTTCAGTTCAGTTCAGTTCAGTCGCTCAGTCGTGTCCAACTTTTTGTGACCCTATGAATCGCAGCACGCCAGGCCTCCCTGTCCATCACCAACTCCCGGAGTTCACTCAGACTCACATCCATCGAGTCAGTGATGCCATCCAGAACACTTTATTGTTGTTGAGTCACGAAGTCACATCCCACTCTTTTGTGACCCCATGGATTGCAGCAAGCCAGGCTGCATGGGATTTCTGAGGCAATAATATGGACTGGGTAGCTGTTTCCTTCTGCAAGGGATCTTCCTGGACCAGGGAGCAAACCCAAGTCTCCTGCACTGGCAGGTGGAATGTCTACCACTGAGCCACCAGGGAAACCCCAAAGAACACTGTGACTACTCACAAATTATACTGAAAAGCTTTGAAAGAAAATAGAAAAGAAAATTATTACCTAGAATCAACTGCTGGTATGATTCCCAAAGAACAGAAGGTAATGTTTCTTTGTTTATGAGGGTATATGACTTCATGTTAAAAATATTTATTAATTGATGCTAACCTTTACTGGGAAAGAGAAAACTGAGCATTCACTTGCAAATTAAATTTCCCTAGGTTTCTTTTTCAAATCTTCTAGCTTTTTAAGATGTTTCGTTCTCATCATCCCAGGATTGGATGCATCTACATATAATCAAAATAGATGTTTCTGTATATTTTGGTCTGTCTTCAGGGTGAGCTGTAACTTAAATAAGTAGTGGAATCTTTTCTACAACTTCTCAGTAGGGCCTGTGAATATTTTTAAAAGAGTATGCTATTATGAAGGGGGCTTCCCAGAGGGGGCTCGTGGTAAAGAATCCATCTGTCAATGCAGGAGATATGGGTTTGATCCCTGGGGTGGGAAGATCCCTACAGAAGGAAATGGCAATCCACTCCTGTATTCTTCCCTGGGAAATCCCATGGACAGAGGAGCCTGGTAGGCTATAGTCCATGGGGTCACAAGTAGTCAGATGCAACTGAGTGACTGAGCACACACACATACATGTGCGCACACACACGCGTGTTACTGTGAAAAGTACTCATGGATAATTCCTTATGGTTCCAAGAACTTTCTGGAAAAAGCTGAGTCATATAAAAGAATGTGGAGGGTAGAGTCTGCCACCTTAATAGTTTCAGCCTGCAATACTGACTGAGCTGGTAATGTCAGAATAAGTCAGAGATGGAACACACCAGGGACGGGGAGGAGATGACATTCCAGAACTAATTCTTCCAAGAATCAAGCAAGGGCAATGGCAGTCTATACAGGGAATCCACCCTCAGGGAAGCTGGGCATGCTTTTAGAGGCTGAATGGTGTTTATACATCAGTTCTGGAGAAGACAGGGAAAGACAAAAACAACTTAAAAGGGGGAAAATCACCATCACCAAGGAATACTCAATGGATTCAAACCTGATTTGCTTGTAAAACCAATCCCAGAAACATTACATTTTGGGTAAATACCTCCACCTAGAATCAACTGGATACTGAAGAACATGATTCCTAATGTCCCGTTCCTAAGTTTCCTCCTTTGCCTCTTGAACATTCTAAGCGGACTTATTCTCAAGTTCCTTTCATATTGTTCTGTCATCTGTTGGTTCTTGGTTTTGTCTGCAGATGGGTTTTGTTTTTTCTGTGAGCTCATCTCCAGGGAGAGCTGCCTTGGGAAAGAATCCTTCTGGTGCCCTGAGTTGAAAAGTCATCTCAGTGGAGAGGCTGGGGCCATGGCTGTTTTTTGTTTTCTCCTTTTGTCTTTGGACCAGTTTTCACATTAGTTTCCTTGGCTTGGGTCTTCTGTGCTTTATAAGTAGCCTAACTCTGGGCCCCACCCCGAGTGAAGGGACCCTTACTAGAAACTGGACAGTCCCTTCTGGCCCCTGGCTTTAGGCAAGGAGCCCAGGTCCATCTCCCAGACAGCAGGGGCCTCAAGTCTAGTCACATAGGACACTTTCCAAATTCCATCTTCTATTCAGTAGAAAAGTACTGATCTGGTTTCTCCAGCTGTAGGAATGCAGTCCCATCTCCTCTAAAAGTCTGTCATAGAGACCAAAACTCACAACTGCCAAATCACTAGGATTCTGTATTTAAAGAAGCCTGAAAAATGTGTCTTATTATGTACAATACGATGCAGTCAAAACCACACTGGCCTGGGAGTTGGGAGCCCTGCACCAGACGCTAGTCAGGTCCAGCTCCAAACGTCATGTGGTTGTGGCCAAGTCGGTTGACCCCTTGGGCTCTCGGGAGAGAAAACTAAGAATCTGGAATTGAAACACAATGCCTCTTCCAGCTCGAAAATGCCATGGTTCAATGAAATACTGTCTTTTATCCTCTGGGGTCTAGCGGGAAGCTGGGGTGGGGGCAGCATGTGCTTGAGAGAAGGTAAGAAAAAGTAGAAGCAAGGCCCTGGATTTCAGCTTCACAGGGATAAGCAGCAACTGCTTCTTTAAAATGGCTACCAGACACATTAACATTTCAAACGCTGTTGCCTCTGACAGGGGAGCTCAGGGAGATTAGGAGGTAGACAAATTCTGTTTTTGTTTTGTTTTGTTTTGTTTCCATGCCAGGCTTAGAATGTAAACATTAACTGTTCCTACACTCTCTTCAGCAATCCCCATTCATTTTTCATGAACTCATAAAACATATCAAAGGGATGTATGCTTGACTCCTTAGTTCTTCCCTCAGAATGAACAGACAGACTCAATTTCCTCTGTCAGCAAACCTGAGGGCTGGAGTCTTAGTTTAGCTGTAAGAATGTCGCGTGGCAATAGAAGAAGCTTCACAGAGTGGGACATCCCCACTTCACCCCGCATTGCTCCTCTCCTGTCAGGCGGGGTCGGTAGTTACACAAACAGCCTCTGGAAACAAACGCTGTGCACAACTCAAGCAGATATCTAAGCACATCTGAGGCAGAAGGCTGGGCGCCAGCGGGCAGGCACACGGCAGACAGGGTACAAGCCCCAGAGCCTGACGGAACCGAGGCCCCCAGAGCTTCTCCAGGGGCCCCAGCACCCGTGAGCAAAAAATCCCGACCTCCACCCCGCGCATCCAT
This sequence comes from Capricornis sumatraensis, assembly GCF_032405125.1. Taxonomy (NCBI): domain Eukaryota; kingdom Metazoa; phylum Chordata; class Mammalia; order Artiodactyla; family Bovidae; genus Capricornis; species Capricornis sumatraensis. The sequence continues at coordinate 62,677,482 of NC_091087.1, forward strand.
AACAGAGAACCTTAGTTAAGCACCTCTCCTCAGAAGCTAATACACAGACTCACTCATACCAAGAAAAAAAAAATTACCACAGCAGAGCTTGAAGATGATAGCCAGTGCTTCTGATTGTGACCCCCCTGATGGAAATCAGGGAGAAAGTACTGAATTCAGAGTCTGGAAACATGGGTTCCAGGCCCCACTCAGTCTATAACTACGAGACCGTGGCCAAGGCATCTGGCGTCTCTGTTTCCTACTTTTCTCACTTCTAAAATGAGTAGGTCTGACAAAATGATCTCTAATGTGTGTGTCAATTCTATTAGTTTATGATAAGGTTACTAAGAACTAGGAAGACATGCTTTATATTATAGACCAAACCTACCTAATTACACGGGAGCACACAGACTCCCAGATCCTTCCCCAGACCCTCAAAGGGCTTGGGGAGCTGTTTGTAAAATTCCTTGGAAGATCCTATTGCAGAACGATAACCGGGAACCACTGGCCTTGAGCTCACAGAACTGACTGAACCGCATGACCAAAAGGATAACTGAGCTGGCCGAGTCAATCTGGGAGGTAATAGGGAGCTGACATTCTGTGAGGGTAGTTAGTGTTCACGTTAATGAGTGGGGAAACGTCTAATTTGCAAATGCTAGGAAACTTGGGAGGGGAATCAATTCCAAAAAACTTCAGAGACAGAAGGAGTGCTCCCTAGTGGAAACAAAAGTATGAAATCAAAGTGGAAAGACCTAATGGAATATCCCTGGTGAGGAAAGGAAACGTCACTATGATGAAGTTGGCAGGGTTGTATGTCAGAAAAAGACCTTAAGTGTCAGCATGGATAACAAACACCGGGAACCAGAACGTCAGCAGCAACCTAGGGTACATGGAGGAACGGAATAAGGCCATTCTTATTTTGTGTGGTTCTAAAATGCCAGAATCTCAGTTACAGTAGTTTAGCTAAATAACACAAGTCCTCCAAGAACAGGGTTCAAATGTCAGTGGCCAAGGGACAGTAGCTGTACTTGAGAAGGTACAAATTTCACCGCTTGCTCTTCAGTTCACATATCACAACATAAACAACGAATACGTGTCATGATTGGTGACAAATCACATCTCTTCTTCCAAAGTCTGTTGGTGACCGGTCACTGTGAGTCTTTCACTCACAAACAACAGAGTGTCCCATGGGCTGTCTCCTTGCCTCCCAGTGATGAACTCGACAATGGAAAAACAGAACTGGTCAACAAAGACGAACGTGTAGCGAAGAATAAAAAAAAGTGGCGACTTCCCTGGTAGCCCAGTGCCTGAGACTCAGCACTTCCTCTGTGGAGGACCTGGGTTTGGTCCTTGGTCAGGGAATTAGATCCCACGTGCGGCAACTAAGAGTTCACATGCCACAAGTAAGCTCTGGTACAGCCAAAATAAATAAACAAACGCACGTTAAAAATAAAGAAGAGAAAAGTGATAATGCCGGAATGTAACCGGAGCTATAGAAGAGGGAGCTAAGTGGGAGCTGTTGACACTGCTGCATGAGATACTAGAGACACGCACCAGAGGAACTGAGGGGAGGCAAACCAATCAACGTAAGTGAGCAAAGTGGCTGTGATGAGAAGTAGAAGATGTCCCAGAGGAAGTGAAGCTGGCAAAAAACTTCACATTAAAGCAGCTCTTGGAGCTATTTCATGACACTGAGAGCACATAGGAAAACAAATGTTGGAAGTTGATCCAAACTTAGGAAGGAGTGTAACAAATTGCCAAAGCATGCAAAGGATGTGTGCCCAGTGTGTAAGCCATACGACAAGGCGGCAAGCACTATTCAAACCACTCTGGATATGTTTTTTGGGGTTTGTTTGGTTTTGCCTCTTTCAGGATTTTTTCATCTTGGCCCTATTTATTTATTTGAATTAAAAAAAAAATTTTGGCCTCGCCGCTCAGAATGTGGGATCTTAGTTCCGCAACCAAGGATCAAACTCGCACCCCCTTCAGGGGAAGTGCGGAGTCTTAACTACCGAACTGCCGGGGAAGTCCCAGGAAAAGTCTTTCACATAGAAGTGAAATACTTGAATTTTTAATGTGTTAAATTACAGTATCTTAATACTCGGAGAAGGAAACAGCAACCCGCTCCAGTATTCTTGCCTGGAGAATCCCAGGGATGGCAGAGCCTTATGGGCTGCCGTCTATGATGTTGCAGAGTCAGATACGCCTGAAGCGACTTACCAGCAGCAGCAGCAGCGTCTTACTACTAGTTAGACCATGGTTTTTTAATTTCTCTGTACATATAACCAACAGCAACAGTTTTTTTTTTTATAAAGGTTTCAACACACATTTATGTATCATTTTTCCCACCAGTTATTAAAACCACACTATCCAGTCTCAAACTGCGTGGTCATTCTTACTGTCTCACACTACTGTGCAAAGCAATAATCTCTGGTATTTAGGAAACGGAGGTGAGTTTCTTATTACACTATCTACTTGTCAGATATTTCTACGCACTGGATTCAGTTCAGACATTACAACCAAAGACTGACATGGAGAACTTGAAGGAGAAGATGAAAACAATAATTAGTAAGAGGCTAAAAAACAGGCCGTCAGAAAATATGTAAAGAAATCGAGATTTCTGCCTGAAAAGAAGATTGAAGTGCTAATTTACCTGTGGCTGATCTTTAGGGACTTTGTCATAAGGGATCCTGACTAGTCATTATACATCTCCAGGAAAGAACGAACCAATAAAAACCAGTTTCAACTGCAATAGGACTGATCTGGGTTCACTGAAGAATGAACTTACAAAACTGTGAGAAACGTACTACGTATCAGAACATTTTCCACAGGGAGCTGTGTCATTTTCTTCCTGGAGGGTCTACATCGCAGAATCGGTTCTTATCCATCTAGAATGGTTTAAGTTTTGAAGACAGGCAAATGGAAGATGGTCTGTATGACCTTTCAAGGTCTCTGCCAGAGCTAAGATGCTATGATTTTTACCATTATGGGACTTTATCCTACCCTAAGTGGCCAATTATTTCTGAGCACTGTACTTAAATTGTTCTGTGCTTTGTACATCCAGGGCTCTTTCTCCCAGATCCTCTCTGGTTAAAGGGTGCTAGATTATAAGGCGGAACTCTGATGGGAAAGCAAAGCTGCAGAACAATCCTGTTTTCCACGAGGCTCTGTGATGGGGACTGCAGTAGCTTTGATGTATGCAGCTCCCAAAGCATCCATACAAATGAGCCCTGAGGGCCTGGGACAGGTCCTTCCCGCTGCATTCTGTGCGCTCAATCCAGCACTGCTTCAGAGCCCTGGGATGGGTTTGAAGCACAGACATTCACAAAAACCGATTCCCAAGGCAGGCTTATAAACGCCCTCCCGGGACAAAGCATTCACAGTAAAGACAAAAGCAGACCTTTTGCGCTCTCTTCAGTTCTGACAATTCTTGAACTATAACCCAGACAACTGTTGCCACAAGAAACACAATCTCTTCCCCTCTAAGAGTGATCAGGCCTACCAGGTGAGGGAAGACTTGGTATTTTTAAACAGGACACTGAGTTGTTCTTCATTCTCCCATTCTCTGATCTCCATTTAAAGGTCAGCTCTGCTAAAAGTTGAAATCTACTCCAGTATGCTTCAGGAGATGGCTCGATAATAAAATCTCTAATACAGTGTAATGCTCTAGCCGTGCAACTTTCTTCCAATTACTGGATTTCCAGGGGGAAAACAAGTGATAGACAAAACCCAAACTCTGACTGCCCATAGCTCCCAACAAGATGAAGTATGGGAGACACAGAACTTCATTAATCATGAGTTACTTGAAAATAAAGTGTTTTTGATTTAAAAATATATATATAATTAGAAGCAGAATACTTGCTTTCTGCTATAAATTTTGATTCAGAAATACTACAAATATTCTTCATTCTGGAGTCTCAGACCAGAACTGAAATTGTTCTGTCAGCAGACTTCTAAAGGGAGGTTTTTCTGAGTTTGCTTTTGTTTAATTTGATGCGTAGTTTCAGACTTGAACAGCGGTCCCCAACCTTTTTGGCACCAAGGACAGGTTTCATGGAGAACAATTCTTCCACAGACTGGGGGGCAGTGGATGGTTTCAGGATGATTCAAGTGCATTACATTTATTGTGCACTTTATTTCTATTATTATTATTTTATCAGCTCTTCCTCAGGTCATCAGGCATTGACTCCTGGAGGCTGAGGACCCCTGGACTTGAGGATAGTCCCCACAGCAGAAACAATCCAATTTTGGCTGGACATGACCTGAGTATGATCGATTGTCTATTTGAAGAGAACGTTGTAAATTTGTAAAAAAAAATTTTTAATTATAAAATTACTTTTTCTTTAAAATTTAATGTTGACATGTCACCAAACACTTAGAGTTTAACAGACAGATGTTTTAGCCCACATCCTATCACACGTGTACAAACCTTGCTTCAACTTCTAGCACAGGTATCTCTATTTATAAAGACTGGACAGCACTGATCAACCAACGTATTTTTTACAAGCTCACAGAACATTCTACTAGGAGATGGGAGAAAAGGGTTGTCTGAAAACAACTATTATAAACTAGAAAAGTTTATCTGGCCTCTTTTTGGATGAAATTTGATCTTTTTAAAACGAAGAAAACAGAATGCAATAGTTTTAGAAATAAGAACACTTCTATTTTCAGACTATTTGTTGTATAGAGCTGCTCTAGAGTTTTCGGTTCTGCGTTAACGGAAATGTTTTACATCTGCACTATCTAAACCACTAACCACTTTGTGGCTTGATGCAACTTGAAACGTGGCTAATGGAACTGAGAAACTGAATTTTTTGTCTAACTTAATTTTAATTTAAATACCCACAAGTGGTTAGTGGTTAGTGGCTGGTAACAACACACATTTGGGCCTTCCCTGGTGGCACAGTGGTAAACAACCCACCTGCCACTGCAGGAGATGTGGGTTTGATCTTTGGCTCAGGAAGATTCCCTGGAATAGGAAATGGCAACCCACTCCAGTCTTCCTTCCTGGGAAATTCCATGGACAGAGGATCCTGGCAGGCTATAATCCATGGAATTGCAGAAGTGTCAGGCATGACTTGGTGCCCAAACAATGACACAATGCAGATTTAGAATGAAGGGTCCCATATTTAGTTATAGAGTGGAATCAGAAGGTTCCCATATTTAGTTACAGAGCGGTGGAATCACTAGGGGAGCCTAAAAAATATCCATGCTTGATAGATGCTATCTCCTATTGATTCTGACTTCATAAGTCTGAGTAGGGACCATTATTGGTCTGTTTTCTAAATTCACCAGATGATTTTATAAATTTTTACAGCAGTTTTAGATTCATAGAAGAATTAAGACTAATATATAGAAATTTCCCATATTCCTCCTGCTCTCCAGTAAGCACAGACTCTCCCATTATCAATATCCCCCAGCAGACTGGTACACAATTACAATTGATGAACTTATGCTGATACATCATAATCACCCCAGACCTATAGTTTACAAAATCCAGGATTGTTTCTTTTTCTGTAATGTGAAAATGATGACTAAGTGTAGTCTTTTCTGCATTTGTCTTGCTTGGTGTTCTCTAAGCTTCCTTGATCTTTGTTTTGGCATTAATTTGGGACAAATTTTCAGTCATTATCATTTCAAATATTTCCTTTATTCCTTTTTTTTTCACTTGTTACTACTATTATGTGTGTAACACCTTCTGTAGCTGTCCCAAAGTCCTTAGATTCACTTTTTTTTTCTCTCTTTGCTTTTCAGTTTTGGAGGTTTCTATTGAGAAATCCTCAAGTTCAGAGAATCTTTCCTTAGCCATGTCTAGTCTGCTAATAAACCCTTCAAAGGCATTCTTCATTTATGCTATAGTGGTTTTTATCTCTAGTATTCCTTTTTGGCTGTTAGGATTTCTTTTGCTTTGCTTTCAATGCCCATCCATTCTTGCATGGGTCTGTTTTATCCATTAGAGCCCTTAGCAAAATAATCAGTTGTTTTAAATTTCCAGTATGATAATTCCAACAACTACTATGTCTGGTTCTGAAGCTTGCTCTATCTCTTAAAATTGTGTTATTTGTCTTTCAGAATGCTTTGTATTTTTTTTTTAATTGATAGCTAGACATGAGGTACTGGGTACAGGGAACTGTTATAAATACGTTTTTAGTAATATGATGATAAGGCACGTGTGAGGGGAAGCATACTAAACTCCTATATTAGATCTCAATCTATTTGTGACCCTGTGCCTCTGGACTGTGAACTTCAGAAGTATTTCTCAGCTTTTTTCTCCCCCTGTTTAGGTGGGATAGGATGGCTAGAGTGGGTTGCAGCTGGATATTTTCTTTCCCTAGGTCAGTTAGGCTCTGATAATATCTGAGTAGGATGCACGCGTGAGTGCTCACTCACTCAGTCGTGGCCGACTCTTTGGACCCCATGGACCGTAGCCCACCAGGCTCCTCTGTCCATGGGATTTCCCAGACAAGAATCCTGGAGTGGGTTGCCATTTCCTATTCCAGGGGATCTTCCTGACCCAGGGATCGAACCTGCGTCTCCAGCAGTGGCAGGTGGGTTCTTTACCACTGAGGCACCAAGGAAGCTCCATCTCAGGGTGTTAGCTCTGGTTAATTAGCTTCTCTTAGGGTCAGCCTTATTAAGAAGAATAGAGTGCTCTGGTATATGTAAAAATGGTCCCTTTTCTCATCCCACTTCTACCCCTCGGGCCCGCCTGCAGGAAACATGAGGGAATTTTTCTCTGATATTTATTGTGTGAGCCTGGAGCAGTTCCAAGTGGCTAATCTCACAGTGTTATGGGAAACCTTATGTATTGGTCCCCTAGAGTTTAACTCTCATAGTTGTCCATGCTCAACTTTCTGCAATTTGTCAACTACAGTTCAGGTTTTTCTACTAGGACACTGGTCCCTTTGGCAGTTTCTGCTTTGCTAAGTTGTGACTCCCTATATTCACTGGTCTCTCCAGTCTTGGGGCGGGGGCACTGATTTGCCCTGTATCCTCTCTTCTCTTTTGGATCCAAGAAGAGTGATTACATTTTCAGACTATTCAGCCTTTTTTTTTTTTAAACTTTCAGGACAGGATACTAGAAGTCTCTCCAGGTGATCTTGTTACTTGTTACTTGTCAAATTCTTGTGACCAGAATTTGAGAATCCCTGTTGCAGAATACTGCTACTCAAAGTGTTCTGTAACACCTGGTAGCTTGTTAAAAATGCAGAAGCTCAGCCTCTAGCCTGGATCTACTGAAACCAGAAACTTCCGTTTAACAAGATCCCTAGATGACTCACTTGCACATCAAAGCTTGAGAATCACTGCTCTTGAACAGAATTCTTCACTTTGGCTACACATTAGGATCATGTGGAGAGCTCTTTAAAAAATAATACATACATCAGTATTTCTTTAAAGCTCCCAGTGATTTCAGTGTGGAGTTAATGTGAGAGACACTGTGCTAAAAAGCACAAACACAGATAAGAACTGCTTGGGTATACTCTGGTCAGGGTGGGTCCAAGGAAAAGAGAGAAGGTTGAGCCCCCACTTTCAAGGGATGAAACACAGGGGACCTATCTTATGAGAAGAATGTTGCTGGTACCAGAAGGCGAAGGAGCAAACAGACAGAGCTGGACTCCAAGTTAGGCCAGGCTGCGAACATTAGGCTATACACATGGTCACCCTCCCAATGGACTCTGAACTTTGTGCCTGATGTCTATAGAAACGGCAAACCAATGGAAAACCAGACACCGCCCCCCCCATAAAAGAGCCTCAGCACTTGTACTTGGACTCTTTGTTGCCTAAAACAATATGCTAATTATCTCTGATATCAATAACCTCAGATATGCAGATGACACCACCCTTATGGCAGAAAGTGAAGAGGAACTAAAAAGCCTCTTGATGAAAGTGAAAGAGGAGAGTGAAAAAGTTGGCCTAAAGCTCAACATTCAGAAAACGAAGATCATGGCATCCAGTCCCATCACTTCATGGCAAATAGATGGGGAAACAGAGGAAACAGTGTCAGACTTTATTTTGGGGGGCTCCAAAATCACTGCAGATGGTGACTGCAGCCATGAAATTAAAAGACGCTTACTCCTTGGAAGAAAAGTTATGACCAACCTAGATAGCTTATTCAAAAACAGAGACATTATTTTGCCGACTAAGGTCCATCTAGTCAAGGCTATGGTTTTTCCAGAGGTCAGGTATGGATGTGAGAGTTGGACTGTGAAGAAGGCTGAGCGCCAAAGAACTGATGCTTTTGAACTGTGGTGTTGGAGAAGACTCTTGAGAGTCCCTTGGACTGCAAGGAGATCCAACCAGTCCATTCTGAAGGAGATCAACCCTGGGATTTCTTTGGAAGGAATGATGCTAAAGCTGAAGCTCCAGTACTTTGGCCACCTCATGCGAAGAGTTGACTCATTGGAAAAGACTCTGATGCTGGGAGGGATTGGGGGCAGGAGGAGAAGGGGACGACCGAGGATGGGATGGCTGGATGGCATCACCGAGAACTCTGGCAGTTGGTGATGGACAGGGAGGCCTGGCGTGCTGCGATTCATGGGGTTGCAAAGAGTCGGACACGACTGAGCGACTGAACTGAATCCACTGAATTATCTCTGTAACAGAACAAAGTGGTAAACTCCATTATGTTTATCAGGATATGACCACAGGCCTATTGATAAATATCCACTGTTTATCTAGTCTTGTGACACATGAATCATGGGTTAACACTGACTGTATCTCTCTTTTACCTTGTTCAGACTAGTTTCAAGGAATCTGGGGAGACGGGTTTGAGCAAGTACACTTAGGGTATATAAGGTTTTCACAAAAACTGGTTGGGGTCCTTGGCTAAGAGGACACTCTGCCTTGGGCCCGCCGGTATAATAACTGCACTCCACTATCTGCATTGTCCTTCTGAGTGAGTTTGTTTCCCAGAACGCATGGCTACAACAAAGAAAAATGATCTTTGTGATAATAAAGGCCTGGACAGAGTCTCTCAAGTTTTATCTGGTTTTCACCAAAAATGGTGTATTTCACAGCATCTTTGCTCCACATCTCTACATCATTTGCCCAGGTGTTTGCTCCTCTCCCCAAACCACACTCAAAGAGTACTCTTGACATGTCTCAAGAAAACACATTTCTGGTTCTAGGAAAGCAGAATGGATCACAGTTGAAATTCCTCATTCTTTACAGTAAGGCTGTAAAGGATATATTCTTACCAATGTATTCTCTTGTATCATTCATCACATCCCCTTCAGCGTGCCTATTGGCAACAACCCAGGATGCCAGAACTGCTGATGCAACCTAGTCTTTCTGCATATAAGCACTTCTCTTCTTGCCTACAGTCTCCCTTCCCCTGCACTTTCTTGATATAGCTCTGCTGCCCAAGTGAATGACTATATTCCCTGGGCTTGAGCTTCAGTGATAAGTCTTCATAATGCTGAAGTCTAACAATGATAGTATTCTCCCTATAATTTAGAGGATACTTGCCAATAATGACAAGAAAACATCTCCATTCTTTCAGGAAAAATCAGGATGGTCATAGACAACACACGCAACAATCATTTCAGTTCATATGATTCTGTTGCCTCCGAACAACAACAAAAGATACATTCCTCAAGTTTCACAAGACTGAGAAGTTCCATCCGTCTCCAGTAGGTCTTTGAAAGCTTTTTCTCCTCGATGTTGCTGTTTTAGAAAATTACTTTTTGTTGGAGTATACTTGCTTTACAACTTTGTGATAGGGAGTATAGTTGTAGTAGTATCTGCTGCTGCTGCTGCTGTTAAGTCGCTTCAGTCATGTGTCACAAGACTAGATAAACAGTGGATATTTATCAATAGGCCTGTGGTCATATCCTGATAAACATAATGGAGTTTACCACTTTGTTCTGTTACAGAGATAATTCAGGGAATCCCAACAGGCTCCCCTGTCCCTGGGATTCTCCAGGCAAGAACAAGGGAGTGGGTTGCCATTTCCTTCTCCAGTGCATGAAAGTGAAAAGTGAAAAGTGAAATTGCTCAGTCGTGTCTGACTCTTAGCGACCCCATGGACTGTAGCCCACCAGGCTCCTCCGTCCATGGGATTTTCCAGGCAAGTGTACTGGAGTGGGGTGCCATTGTAACTACTGTACCACAAAACAAATCACGACACGTACACATAGATCCCCTTTCTTAGATTTCCTTCCCATTTAGGTCACCACAGAGCACTGAGTTCCCTGAGCGATACAGTAGGTTCTCATCAGTGATCTACTTCATACATAGTCTCAATAGTGTGTGTATGTCGCTCTCTCCTGTATGTTCTGTATGAGATATCTCCCCCATCACACTGGAGAGACTTTATTAGATGATGCGATTAATAAAACTGTATTTCCTCAACTGGTTCCATGTGGAAACTCAGATACACTCTATACCAATCCACCAGGGAAAAGAGAGTCACAGCTGCTTACTGATGGTATAGGATCTTAGCTATGTTTCTTTCTCTATAAAATGGGGATAAGGCTCTCTCTAGTTCTGTTGTCAAGATTAGATGAGACAATGGATGTACAAGGGCTTGTAAGTTACCAAGTGCTGTATGAGATTTATGCTTATTATTGATTGGGTGGAAAGAACAATGCTTCTTGGAAGATAAGCACAGAAACATTTTTCAGGGCACAGTGAAGGTATCAAAGGAGAGACAGAGGTTCCTCTGATGGCAAATCTTTGGGCTGGTGAACAAAGGGTTTATTTCTAGTTTCTTGTCAAAAATTAGTGCCAACACTACACATTGCCTTTGACATTAGTTTCAAACAAGCATACCGATCAGAGACAGTGTATACGTGACCCAGCAATGGGTGGGAAGGATATCTGTCAGGACTGTTAGGGTCACTGGTTCACTCTCTTTAAGTACAGCCCCCCAAATTCCACTGCCATTCACAGCGGCGGACACTGAGGCTTGCACACTAAAGCGGAAACAAGGGGGTGCTCTTTCAGATCTAATCACGGCCAGCCGCTGGTTTCTATCTGCTACGGCACAGCCGCTTTCTACCGGGAAACTGACGAGAGGAACTTGTGTGAGGAGGGCTGATTTCAGCATCCCAAAGTTTGCCTGCGATTTCTGAATGGAAGACTGTTTGCATCCCCAAGTTCTGCCCTGCTGTGAGACAGGCAGGCCTGTTTCTACCCAGCTGCCATTCACCATGCAAGATGACACTGCTTTCTAGAACACAGATAATCTCTGTGGACAACCTGCTGGTAATCAGGCACCAAAACATCTGCAGAAAAAACTGAGCTGGGGGTCACTGAATACTGCAGATAGGAAACACACAGTAATTCCATTCCGCAGCTGTTAACAGTGTTCCTTTTCGGTTTACAACTGCCTTTTAGACAAATCCCAAGTTCTTCATCTCTGACAACCTACTAAAAGTGAAGTAAAGAGCATTATTGGAGGGAAATATAAATTATTTAATTGTTCCAGGACTCAGTCCTTGGTTCTGGTCTACCTCAACTTAATCCCTTGGTAGTCTTGTCAATTTTCATAGCCTTCAGTTCAGTTACTCAGTCGTGTCCGACTCTTTGTGACCCCATGAACAGCAGCACGCCAGGCCTCCCTGTCCATCATCAACTCCCAGAGTCCACCTAAACCCACGTCCACTGTGTCGGTGATGCCATCCAACCATCTCATCCTCCATCGTCCCCTTCTCCTCCTGCCCTCAATCTTTCCCAGCATCAGGGTCTTTTCAAATGAGTCAGCTCTCCGCATCAGGTGGCCAAAGTATTGGCATTTCAGCTTCAACATCAGCTCTTCCAATGAACACCCAGGACTGATCTCCTTTAGGATGGACTGGTTGGATCTCCTTGCAGTCCAAGGGACTCTCAAGAGTCTTCTCCAACACCACAGTTCAAGAGCATCAATTCTTCGGCACTCAGCTTTCTTGATAGTCCAACTCTCACATCCATACATGACCATTGGAAAAACCATAGCCTTGACTAGACGGACATTTGCTGGCAAAGTAATGTCTCTGCTTTTGAATATGCTCTCTAGTTTGGGCATAACTTTCCTTCCAAGGAACAAACGTCTTTTAATTTCATGGCTGCAATCACCACCTGCAGTGATTTTGGAGCCCAGAAAAATAAAGTCAGCTACTGTTTCCACTGTTTCCCCATCTATTTGCCATGAAATGATGGGACCAGATGCCATGATCTTAGTTTTCTGAATGTTGAGTTTTAAGCCAACTTTTTCACTCTCTTTCACTTTTATCAAGAGGCTCTTTAGTTCTTCTTCACTTTCTGCCAGAAGGGTGGTATCATCTGCATATCTGAGGTTCTTGATATTTCTCCCAGCAATCTTGATTCCAGCTTGTGCTTCATCCAGCCCAGCATTTCTCATGATGTACTATGCATATAAGTTAAATAAGCAGGGTGACAATATACAACCTTGACATACTCCTTTACCATTAAACTCCATTTATAATGGAGACCCCTCAACTGTTTATCTTCAGCCCAAACCTTTATCTCAAACTCCAGGATATGGTACTGTCTGTGTGACATCTCCATTTGGATGTCTACTACTCTAACTCCATATGTCCAACACCGAACTTCTCTTTGTAATTTTTTGTTTTGAAATGATTTCAGATTTATAGAAAACTTGCAAGAATAATACTAAGAAATCCCCTATCCCCTTCACCAAGATTCCCTGTTAACATTTTTCCATATTTACTTTCTTTCTCTCCCCATATATGTGGTGATATATAGCAGTGTTATTTTCTGAGCCATTCGAGAGTAAGCTGCAGACATGATGGCTCATTACTCCCCCAATGCTTGTGATGTTTCCTAAGAACCAGGACATTCTTCAACATAACCACAGTGCAATTATCCAAATCAGGAAAGTAACATTGATACAATAACATTATCTTATCTACACATCTTATTCATATTTAAGCTAATGTTATAGTCCCAGATTTGGCCAGTGGAATCCTTTCAAGTTTGTTCCTGTGTCTTCTCAACATGCCTGTATTATTATTATGAGTGCTTTCTTACTTCCTGGCACAGTAAGATGTCCTGGGCTCATCTACTCTTTCTATGACCCAGTCTGGAATTAGCTATTTCTCCAGAGTACCTGATTTCTCTAGTGGAGAATGATATTTAAAAACCTACATCTAGGTGTTGTGTGCTTATTGTTTGTGGAATGCTATTCCCTTCCAGTCTTTTCAATGACGGAGTTAAGAAAATATGTTTGAGAGTGTGTATTTATATCCTTTTCTATACCTATGTATCTATATATTAAAAACAGTGAGTTCATACTGATAATTACAATTCTAATCCAACATCACATGGTCCATTCCAGTCTTCCCTCTTTCCACACTTGTAACTCCGTTTTCTGACAGGGAGAGACCTGGCTCCTATTAGTCTCACCTTTACTTAAGAGCTTAATCCCAGATGCAACAAAAGTAGTTTGAGAATTCCCAAGTGATGTAACACTGGGAAATTAAACTCTAGCTCTTTCATTCCAAATGGGCTCCACCCACAACCTTTTCCATTTCAGTTGATGGCAACTCTATCCTTCTAGTAGCTCAGGACAAAACCTTGTATTCATCCCTGACTCTTCCTCTCTCTCTCTCTCTCACATCAATTCAGTTCAATTCAGTGGCTTAGTCATGTCCAACTCTTTGTGATCTCATGGACTGCAGCACACCAGGCTTCCCTGTCTATCACCAACTCCTGGAGCTTACTCAAACTCATGTCCGTCAAGTTGGTGATGTCATCTAACCATCTCATCCTCTGTCATCCCCTTCTCCTCCAGCCTTCAATCTTTTCCAGCATCAGGGTCTTTTCCAAGGAGTCAGTTCTTTGCATCAGCTGGCTAAAGTATTGGAGTTTCAGCCTCAGCATCAGTCCTTGCAATGAATATTCAGCATTGATTTACTTTAGGATGGACTGGTTGGATCTCCTTGCAGTCCAAGGGACTCTCAAGAGTCTTCTCCAATACCACAATTCAAAAGCATCAATTCTTCAGTGTTCAGCTTTCTTGATAGTCCAACTCTCACATCCATACATGACCACTGGATAAACCATAACTTTGACTAGATGGGACCTTTGTTGGCAAAGTAATGTCTCTGCTTTTTAATATGCTATCTAGGTTGTTCATAGCTTTTCTTCTAAGGAGTAAGTGTCTTTTAATTTCATGGCTGCAATCACCATCTGCAGTGATTTTGGAGCCCCCAAAAATAAAGTCTGTCACTGTTTCCATTGTTTCCCCTTCTATTTGCCATGAAGTGATGGGACTGGATGCCATGATCATAGTTTTCTGAATGCTGAGTTTTAAGTCAGCTTTTTCATTCTCCTCTTTCACTTTCTTCAAGAGGCTCTTTAGTTCTCCTTCACTTTCTGCCATAAGGGTGGTGTCATCTGTGTATCTGAGGTTCTTGATATTTCTCCTGGCAGTCCTGATTCCAGCCTGTGCTTCATCCAGCCTGACATTACACCCTGTATCGAATATGACAGGAAACCTCGTCACTTCTGCCTTCAAAATACATTCAGAATCTACTCCTTCCCTACACCTCCACTTCTACCAGCCATGCTGATCCAAGCCCCCACCACTATCCTGGGCTTAGACTTCTCCCACCTGCCCTCCTTGCTTCTTAGTCTTATGTCAACACAGGAGCGAGAGTTGTCCTTTTAAAATGTAAGTCAACCCACTCCAGTGTTCTTGCCTGGAGAATCCCAGGGATGGGGGAGCCTGGTGGGCTGTCGTCTATGGGGTCGCACAGAGTCGGACACGACTGAAGCGACTTAGCAGTAGCAGTACTTGTCAATCCCAGTCTTCCAATTTATCCCTCCCCACTTTCTCCCCTGGTAACCATAAATTTGTTTTATGCATCTGTGACTCTATTTCTGTTTTGTAAATAAATTTTTTACTTTTTTTTTTTTTTTAGATTTCACATACAAGCAATATAATATGATATGTCTTTTTTAATCTGACTTACTTCACTCATAACTAATAAGGACCTATTCTACAGCACAGGGAACTCTCAATACTGTGTGATGACCTACATGGGAAAAGAAGCTAAAAAATAGTGGATATGTGTACATACATACATAACTGACACACTGCTGCACAGCAGAAGCTAGCACAACATTGTAAATCAACTCTAATAAAGTTTTTTTTTAAAGAAAATAAAATGTAAATCACTCTTCTGCTAAAACCCTGCAATGGCTAGCTACCTATTTTACTCAGAGTAAAAGCCAAAGTCAATGGCTTCAAATGGCACTACATGATCTAACAGCCTTCATTTCTCACTTTCGTCTCAATCATCTTAGTCCAGACATGCTAGACTCTTTGCTGTCTGTCATACACTCCCATTTAAGGCCTCTGCTCTGCAAAAAACAATTCTTCATTTTCTTCAAGTGCTGGATCTCGCTTTCTCAATGAGGCCCACACTGACTCCTGGGTTTGAGACTACACCTCACCCACCAGGGCTATCCTCCTTATGCTGCCCTAAAGGTTTTTTCTTCTCTAACAATAGGCACCTTCTCACATATCATATAATTTATTCATTCATTATGTTAATTATTTATCATCCACTCCTGGCTGTCAGCCGGAATTTAAGCTCCCTGAGAGCATGAATCCTCGTCTGTTTTGTTCACTGATGTACTCCCCATGTCCAGCATGATGCCTAGCATGCAGCGGACATTCAACAAACATTTGGTGATGCTGAATGAATAAATTAGTGAGGTTCCAGGCCCAGGAATTACTTCGTCTCCTATTCTGGCAGTATAGCTTGATTATAGATTTTCTGTAAGCCACAATTTGATTTTTAATGCATAACAGCAGTTTGGGTCAATGATTCTCAAATCCATACTTCAAACTAATATTCTCCCCCAAGGAGGAAGGTGTTCTCACCAGAAATTTAGTAAGTAATATACCCATACCAGTGGTTCAAGGGGCTTCAAATAAATATCAAATAAGAATTCCAGAGAAAACTGGATCACTTTTATATAACTTGTGTGAATCTACATATGAGGCTTCTGCTTTTAATTTCTATAATAGTGTGAGGGCCTAGAATTTCATTTGGAGTTAATGTACACATTTGATGCATTTTCTCATCTTGAGAGCACTATTTAAAATACCTTCCAGTTCTCTCTCTGTCTGCTGATGAAAATGGAGAGTAACATCCTAACACGCTGCATTTCCGAGCACCTACAAGACCAGATTTTTTTTTTAATTCATTTTTAATTGGGGGATAATTGTTTTACAATATCATGTTGGTTTCTGCCATACAACATGAATCGGCCAGAAGGACGCATATGTTCCCTCCCTCCTGAACGTCCTCTCCACCCCACCCCCACCCCACTTCTCTAAGTTGTCAGAGAACGCCAGCCTGTGCTCCCTGTGCTATGCAGCAACTCCCCACTAGCTATCTATTTCACATATGGTAAGGGAGGCCAGATATTTTTCACATGGGGTACATCAGTGGTTTTTGTAGTCAAAATTTTGTATGTATCTATTTTCAGTGGTGGAAGGAGAAGCTAATAATCTCATTAAATTCTCAAAGGAGGGGTTTTCCCTGGTGGTCCAGTGGTTGAGAAGCTGCCTTGTAATACAGGGGACATGGGTTCAATCCCTGGTCAGGGAACTAAGATCCCACATACTGCAGAACAATGAAGTCTGCATGCCGCAACTAGAGAGTCCATGCATTGCAGTGAAAGATCCTACACGACACAGTGAAGATACTGTGATCCAATGCAGCCAAATAAACAGACAAATATTTTAAAAATTCTCACAGGAGTCTCTGACCTAAGAAAAGTTTAGAAACGTTACATTTGCCTATTTAGTGGCACTCTTCCACTAACAGTAAGTTTTCTGAGGGTAGGAACCATGTCTTTCCCATCCTCAGACCTCAGTGCCTGCTGCTGCTGCTAAGTCACTTCAGTCGTGTCCGACTCTGTGAGACCCCAGAGATGGCAGCCCACCAGGCTCCCCCACCCCTGGGATTCTCCAGGCAAGAACACTGGAGTGGGTTGCCATTTCCATCTCCAACGCATGAAAGTGAAAAGTGAAAGTGAAGTCGCTCAGTCGTGTCCGACTCTTAGCGACCCCATGGACTGCAGCCCACCGGGCTCCTCTGTCCATGGGATTTTCCAGGCAAGAGTGCTGGAGTGGGGTGCCATTGCCTTCTCCGATCTCAGTGCCTAGCAAATAGTAAATAACATGCTTGCTGAACACAAAGGAGTGAATAAGTAAAGAATAAGTGAATGAGTCAGTGCCGCCTCGGCCCCCACTCTCTCTCCTTTCTTCAGGTTTCTGAGGAGACAAACCATAGCAGCACATCAAGGACATCTAAGTGATAATGTTTGCAAGACTAAGAACTAGTCCCAGAAGTTATCACCAGGTTTGAGTGGGGGAACCTTCATAGGAGTTGAAGAGAAATCGCAAAGATGGGAGAGACATTTGTCTCTCTGTAGCTCTTTAAAGTTATTGTGTTTTTTTGGGGGGCGGGCAATGGGCTCCTAGGGACCTCGAGGTACGAAGGCCCAGAGTATAGTTTGCAAGGACTTGTTTCAGGTTTTAGGTTTAAGGGGGAAAGGTGATAGATAATATGTTTACGTTCCTTTCTAAGTCATTCATCGGGATAGGAAAGAAGGCAGAAATTCAAATAAGAACCCTGCCCAGGAATAAACACTGGATTTATGATGCATTGTTTTAGAACCTGAATATATTAGTCACGGTAAACAGGCTATTCCTCTAATAGCATACCCTGAACTTCAAAGGGACTTTGAAATATTTATTATACAATTTATGCACCATGTTGGCCACAAGGATTCATTTCTATTTATAAGAGAGCTATCCATGAAGATTGATCAGATTCAATCTCTGGAATTGGCTGCATCTGTTCTGCCAAGGGAACTTTCTGCCATGGATGGCTTGGCTATGAATTACCCCAAATACTCCAGAGGGCAGCAAGTCACCTTCTGTTTCCACTTTACACTCAGCAATAGACCAAAGTGGCTGCAGAACACGGTGGGTTGCCTGGAAATAATCATGACAGAGGCGCTACATGACTTCAGTGATGCCTAACCTCATAGAGGAAGCCGCGCAAGAACCTCCCCCCCAACATCAGACCCCACAAACCATCTTCCTGACAGAGACAAAGAAAGAGGCAACAGACGTAAACCTAAGCCACATACAATGGCGAAATCTTCCATTTACCCTTTACGCTGAGCAAAAGAGCAGTAACGGGGGCAGGTGCAGGCAAGGTCACACTTCGTTACTCAACACTTCTGTGAGTATCAGTTCAGTTCAGTTCAGTTCAGTTCATTGGAAAAGACTTTGGCCGTGAGTATCTACTAGGCCTTAAAGCACAGTGCTGGGTACAGTGGGGGCACTGGGTGAACAAGATGAGAGCCCATGATCTCTCGTAGTAGAGAGAAACACAAATGCTAATAACTGAAATGCAAGTGAGAGGTACCCAGACACACATGTGTTCAGAGAGGTCATGAGAGTGTGTGGCCAGTGGCAGCAGAGGTCTGCTGCTTGTGCTTGGTGGATCAAGGAACGAAGGAAGGAAGGTTGGGGTCTTGGGTGCCCAGTTAAGGAGGCCTCGTCTCCTTTCTTTCTTTCCTCCCTCCCTTCATTTCTTTCTTCTTAATACTTCATGTCCTTTAAAGTTTTGACTAGAGAGTTAATGATGCTCAGAGCTACTCTCTGGAGAGATTAACCCGGTCGTAATGAAGTTTGTGGGAATGGAAATTAAGTGACAGAGGCAATGGCTATTTAGGACATACAGTCAACAGGTCCAGACTGCTGACTACTGTGGGGATGCGCAAGAGAGACGAGTCAAAGGTCACTTGGAGAATGCTGATGTCTTTCAAGAATAGGGTCCCCAGGAGAGAAACAGGAGGCTTGAGAGAACAGATGATGTGTGGTTTTGGATATACTGAAGTGCTAGTCACAAAGTCGGACACAACTGAGTGACTGAACTGAATTGACTGAAGCTACCTGACAGGCTGTTGGAAACGTGGGACTAAAGCCCTGGGGAGAGGTCTGGATTGCTGAAGCTACAGATGAGAGCGCATCCTGCATACAAATGGGAGCTGACACCATGAAAACGGATGAGAGCTACCAGGGATAGAGTTTACAAGGAGGAGAGACGAGGGTCAAGGGCAGAACCTGAGGGGATGCCTGCATACAGGATGAGAAAAAGGGCTGGACGAGGAAACAAAAAGAGCAGTCGTCAGGGCAATAATCGGAGACTCAGCAGACTGTCACAGGGAATAACCAAGGCAAGAGGCTTGGGAGGTCACAACCGGAAGGGCACAGCGGGATGCGAGGACAGGACTTGGGGAAATGCTGGTGGGCCTTCGAGGAGCAGTTTCACTGGATGTGGGGTAGGGTCACAAGTCAGGTTTCAACTTCAAGGGTTAAAGAGGGAATGATGGCTACCTAGTTTCTATACAGGAGTGTATGTACGTGAATCCCAGACTCTTAATTTATCCCCCTTCCCCCACATTTCCCCTTTGGTAACCACATATTTGTTCTCTAAATCTGTGAGTCTGTGTTTTATAAGTAAGCTGTATCATTTTTATAACTAGATTCTACATAGGAGTGGACCTACTGTATAGCACAGGGAACCAATATTCTGTAATAACCTATATGGGTAAAGAATCCGAAAAAGACTGAATATTCGTATATGCAGAAATGAATCACTTTGCGGTACATCTGAAACTAACACAGCACTGTAAATCAGCTATCCTCCAATAATTTTTTTTTTTAAAGAGGGAACAAATGAGTTGTTCAATTCATATTTGTGAGTATCCATCTGTCTTTACTGCTTGCCTCTTCTTTTACCTCCCTGAACTCACCATCTGTCCACTTCCACAGTTATGTGCAAGTTTCTAAAGCCTCTTCCTATTAAGCATTCAATAGATACTGACAAATATTGACAAAATGAATGAATAAGTCCCTCTGGGAATCCCCAGGCTCCTAGAAGGTTATTGCTTATCTAGACTTTTGTCCCCCCAGGCAAAGAAACACCGAAGACAAAGGAAATGTAGTTGTTTATTTTCACAGGCTGTGAGTCAGACAGGTCTGGATTTAAATCTTTGCAGCCCTACCACTTACTACCTGTGTAATTTCACTGAGTGTCAAGTGAAAAACAAGGATGTAATCAGAGTTCTCATTTCATGGAGTTGATGGGAGGACTGAACAGGATAATTTACATGGTGCCTAATACAGAGTAAGGGCTCGATAAATTCTATCACTATTATGTCCCTGGGTATTACTAAGGGCTACTTACTGAATAAGTATTTATTATTGATAGAGACAATAAGGAACACAAAAGAAGCATTTGAAATCCTTTCTGGCCTCACAGAGGTTTATGATCTCGTTAGATGACTCAAGGTTGACAAAGAATAGAAAATACAGGAACACCACCTGATAAGTGTGGTAATGTCTATAAGTGAAATAGAAAATGAGGGTGAGGTGGAGATCACTGGAAATTCAAAACAGAGGTGGGATGCTTTTGATAGGCTATGGAGAGAGAGAACATGAGAAAGAAAGAGACAGACAGAGAAAGTAGTCCAGAGGATGGGTGAACGTGTTAAAGCAGAAATGCCTGTGCAGGGACTGGGGTCACTTATGACCAGCTTCCTGTACATGGAAGATAAGTGATGAGGAGTAATCAGACATGAAAATGGTTGCGGCAGGATGGAGCCTGTTAAGATCTTAGTATCACAGTTCTTGGTGTTTAGTGGCTATTGTTGGGAGGTCCACGCAAGTCTATGTGGAGGTGGGCAGAAAGACCCGGGAGGGAGAGCAGCCTCACTTGGTGGAGTCAGGCAGGCAGACTAAAGTCTGATGCTCATGCCAGGCTCCAGAGGATTAAATGCTTTTTTGAATGCCAGCCAGGATTGGAAGCAAAAGACTCATTCCAGACTGGACTTCCCCTCATGAAGCAGTAAATCTGGATTTTGGGCCTTTTGGATAAGAGGGCGCATCACGGGTGCTAGGAAAGGCAGAGATCAATGCCACAACAAGCATGTATGTGTGCACCAGTGAATGAATGATTGCGTGAGTGCAAATTTCCACAGTCTTCCTGGGTATTGCACAGACTCTAAATCTCCCTCAAGATTGCAGAGAGCATCGTTCTTTGGACACCTCTAGGTTTTGCAAAGTTACACACTTTTAATTACATATAGTGAGGAACCATCTTAGAACTTAAGTGTATTTAATCGTTTCAAGTCTGTCACAGAAAATGGTATTAAATGATAAAGCTTTCCTACCAAATTAAACATGCCTAGCCATCCTATTTATAGATGTAAGAAAAACATAACACAGATACACCTCTTTCAAATTCAGTGACCAATTTCCCAAACATCTGCACTGAAAAGATATGATGTTAAGAAGCGTTGGGGGAAAGAATCACAGTACATGCCACTAGTGTCATTCACTGATCTCAATTAATAGGATGTCCCCTGGCCGGGGAGATAAATTAACCCAGGTTTAACATGATCATCTTTGGGGTTTACCTAAAATACTACTCCAGAGACAGAGTGTGGGCAAAGGTGAGAGGTCCCCGGATACAGGCTGTCAGTTTTTATAGGAGTGGGTAATTTCATAGGTTAATAAGTGGGAAGATTATTTCAACTATTTTGGGGAAGCAGGGGATTTTCTGAAATTGGGCCACCACCCACTTTTGGGCCTTTTGTGGCCTGCCTTGGAACTGTCATAGCGCCTGTGGGTGTGTCATTTAGCTAATATATTACAATGAGCATATAATGAGACTCAGGTTTAGTGGAAGTCAACTTGTCCACCATTAGACCTAGCTGGTCCTAACTAGCTTCTGTTGTGTCCTCCTGGGCTATATCATTCTTCACACGGTTGTGCCCTGCCCCCTTCCTGCCTCATTCCCCACCTCAGAGATTTTGTAACAGTTTATTCTCCAATGAAAGCACATATTGATTTCTGAAAGTCAATATTTTGCAGTTTGCATTTCTAACTTTTAAATTTTTCTCAAATACCAGAAATTAAAACTATCATTACTGGAAATATCTAAATTATGAAAAAGGTATATTCCCAGAGTTTATCAGTGCTTCTCTCATAGATAATCAATTGTGCTGTGACCACTGTTTTCAACTCAAAAAAAAAAAAAAAATCTGTGCCAAATTTTCACCTAGGAATAGTAATTTTTAAATGGCATTATGAGGTTCTCAGTGAGAACCAAGCAAGTCCTACTGAGACTATTTTAGGAGTGTATTTTCTTCTGATAACAAAAAGTATAAAATACAACTCTCTCATTTTTTTGACACCATTACACTATGAACAACTACTCCAAATGGGCTCCATTAAAGAGTTCTTTTCATTTCACTAAGTGAAATAAGGTCATCCTTTTTAATTTTGGAAATGTCTTTGCCCAGGCAAATGACAAATGTCATTTAAACCCCTGGCACATAAATTGCAATAATTTTTTAGACACAAACTTCAGGGTTCAACTGCCAAGTCTTCATGCTTCCTTTCATGGTGTGCCAGCACGAAGAGTTACTAGGGGAAAATGTTTGTTAAATGAAAAAGGTTACATCATATCGAAGGACTGTGTGCTTAGGAATGGTTTCCTTTTGCCCGGTATTCGAAGATCAGAGTAGATGTAATTTCCTCCTTTACTGCAGGATTATCCTTTTAAGTAAATGAAAGGTTGATTCATATGTGTGTTACCCTTATTATCTTGCTAGAGAACAGAAAAAGGTTTAGAATGCAACATTCGGGTCTAGGAAGTGACGAGATGTGAAGAAATTCCTTGTTGAGAGTCTGACAGAAAAGACTAGCCAGCTCACAGGACCCAAAGCAGCATTGCTCTCTGCTTTCCAGCTATGCTAGCAGTCCTCACCACTATCTCATTCTCTACAGAGCAACTGCATTAAACAACATCATCTGCAAACCCAAAGTGATGACAAAACGTGGCAGACCTGATCAGAGAGGGGAAAATACTAACAACCACTAAAATGGCTTAGAACACAGACCAACAAGTACCGAGCTGTGAAACAGGAATTTGTTATGCTAATGAAGTGTTTTACCAAAAAATCATTATAGTCTTTATATAAGACAGTTAATGTTTTTATATGCAAATACTGTATTTCTTCAACATACACTGAAATAGGTGATATTCCAATGCTTGCTTCTTTGAAGAAAAGCTGTGACCAACCTAGACAGCATATTGAAAAGCAGAGACATTACTTTGCCAACAAAGATCCGTCTAGTCAAGGCTATGGTTTTTCCAGTAGTCATGCATGGATGTGAGAGTTGGACTATAAAGAAAGCTGAGAGTTGAAGAATTGATGCTTTTGAACTATGGTGTTGGAGAAGACTCTTGAGAGTCTCTTGGACTGCAAGGAGATCAAACCAGTCAATCCTAAAAGAAATCAGTCCTGAATATTCATTGGAAGGACTGATGCCAAAGCTGAAGTTCCAATATTTTGGCCACCTGAGGTGAAGAACTGACTCATTTGAAAAGACCCTGATGCTGGGAAAGATTGAAGGTGGGAGCAGAAAGGGACAACAGAGGATGAGATGATTGAATGGCATCACCAACTTGATGGACACGAGTTTGAGCAAGCTCCGGGGGTTGGTGATGGACAGGCAAGCCTGGCATGTTGCAGTCCATGGGGTCGCAAAGAGTTGGACACGACTGAGTGGCTGAATTGACTGAGGTAATACTGACACAGCATGGCATTATGGAAACTGCACAGGCCCTGGAGTGATGACTTGGGTCCAAGTGTAGCTCATTAGAAACAGGGGAGCCTTGGATAAAACAGGATGATAATCATACCTGCTGTATCGACTTCACAGGATTTTGGAGGGGCTCAAACAGGATCATGTATGTGCAAGTACTCTCTAAACTGTTAAGACCTTTCAGATCCAGTTTTTTATTATCATGATTATATCTGTCTGCTTACTTACTATACTAATCAGTACGGATCACAGGGTATACTGTAAATCAGGCAACATAGGTATCAAGTACTGATTTTGGCAAGTCATTGATCTAATAGCATGAAGCCTTTGGGAAGTTAAATACGGCTCTCAAATCCTGTTGCAGGCTGCAGAGCAAGTCCCACTGTCTAGAAAGGCTACATGTTCATCCTTTTTTGTGTAGAAGGAAAGAGCAATAAGCAAATAGAAGCTTGTACATCTATATTAGCATTTAAATCAATATTTTATCTGAGAATATATTAGACAACAGGATTATTTAGGTTAATGTTATCTACTTGAAATATTTGTTCAAAGCACAGGCTGCCATCAAAGTATTTAATGTGGTTTAGATCAAGGGATTAGACTTTGAGGATTAATGGAAATAAACTTCAAAAGACCTTTTCACAAAAGTTAATATAAATAGAATATATAAATATAAAATATCATTTCTGTCTCAAAGGAACAGTCAAGCAGTAAACACAAATCTGTTTGTTCCATGTCTCGGTGGGATTTAGATTTTTAAAAAGGGGAGGGCCAACTCCTTTAACGTGGAGCTACTCTTACTACCTGTCTGTATAAAGTGATGAGGGACAATTTGATTAAGGTCAGGCATGTGGGTAAGTAACCCTTAGCAGGAAAATCTGACTGAGGTCTGTGCATATGGAACCTTGAAAAGAAAGAATACAAGTTTGGGGCATATCATTAAAAATGTCCTGTCACTTAACTTCTCAAATTATGTACTTGTTTAATACCAAGACCACAACCACCAGCCAGGGACTGTACCCTTAAGAGTTATAGTCTGATTTTAAGGGGTGAGACAAAGTATACAGGGGTGGAGGACAGAGTCCTAGCTTCCTCGACCCTAATCCTCTTCTTTTCCATTTTATTTTCTAATATAGAAAATATAGAGCTTTTCGCCCTATACATCCCTTGACCCCCACGTTTTGGTCCTCCTGACACAGATAACTTATTCCAGGGAAATAATTTTTGGTAGAGTAAGAAAGACAGACTGTTAAGAGGCAGAGAGGTGGCTAATAGTTTGTGTGGATATATATTTCTAATGCTTCTCTGCTGTCTGTTTTTATTCTCTAACAGACTGTATTTCACCCAACTTTGTAAATCATGACATTGACATTCTCATCAGCACAGTGAGAGCACACAGCGATCACCTATTAACTGCTTACTGACGATGATCAAACACCAGCATTCAAGATGCTCTGGACAAGAAAGCCTATGCTACTTCAGAGGTATTGCAAAGAGCTTTTATAACCAGAAAAATTATACTATCCACAGTATCTTTAGCATCTTATTAAGGGAAAAAGAAAAAAGAATACACATTAAAATCCTTGGCAGAGTGCCTAATACCAAACATTTATTACTTAATTTTTTTCTGTTCTCCAGGTTAGTTAATGTAAATTATCATTATAAGCAGATTATACACCCATTCAGTGCAAGGAATATATTTCTCTGGTATTTTCTAAAGCACCTAGAGCTGAACCAGGCAAAAGAAAAAGTTGCCCAGTATTCAGAGAAATAAAGTGGGTAATACGTGTTTTCTTTGGTTGAAACAAACGATCTGTATAAAAATCCTTATTTCATTAATGAGTCCTTTAACCAACATAGAAAGAAAATATACACTCAATGTGTATTATCATATCACATCGTATCTTAATAACACTACTCTACATTTGTTTACTGCTGCTTGTTTATAAAGCACTTTCCTCTTTATTATCACCTTGGCTTTTCCCTCACCCCCGTGTGACAGTAGCTTAGGAACATTGTCCTTCATTTACAGGTGAGAAATTGAGACACTGAGAAGTTAAAGGTCTTCATTTGTTCAACAAGTCAGGTATTTTCTAGGTTCCCTGTTTATAGTGATGAGCAGGACAGAGTTCTGCTCTTATGGAGCCTACTCAGTGGTGTCTGTCAATAAGGAACAGCCAGCTCTTTGAGTGTAAGTTCACCATGAAGGTACGATTTAACATTTTCCTTCACTTTCATGAATATGACAACATTGAAATAGCAAAGTCCTATGTTGGAATGTCTCAATAATCGGAGTGACTTCTTTGCTAAATTAATAGTTTTCAAATGTTAGAAGAATCAGTTCAGTTCAGTTCAGTCACTCAGTCATGTCCAACTCTTCGCGACCCCAAGAATCGCAGCACGCCAGGCCTCCCTGTCCATCACCATCTCCCGGAGTTCACTCAGACTCACATCCATCGAGCCAATGATGCCATCCAGCCATCTCATCCTCGGTCATCCCCTTCTCCTCCTGCCCCCAATCCCTCCCAGCATCAGAGTCTTTTCCAATGAGTCAACTCTTCGCATGAGGTGGCCAAAGTACTGGAGTTTCAGCTTTAGCATCATTCCTTCCAAAGAAATCCCAGGGTTGATCTCCTTCAGAATGGACTGGTTGGATCTCCTTGCAGTCCAAGGGACTCTCAAGAGTCTTCTCCAACACCACAGGTCAAAAGCATCAATTCTTCGGTGCTCAGCCTTCTGCACAGTCCAACTCTCACATCCATACATGACCACAGGAAAAACCATAGCCTTGACTAGACGGCAAAGTAATGTCTCTGCTTTTCAATATCAGGACCAATTTTATGCTATCAGTACAAAGTCACTGAACTCAGAGTTGGGAAAAAGAGCACAAGAGCACGCCACTGTGAAGAACTTTTGCCACTCAGATACAGTAGATGTGAACACACGCAAGAGCACCGAGAACCAGAAAATGGTAAGTTTCGAGCATTTTATATTTTTAAAATATAAGTTAATTTTAAGCTTATATAATTTAATTTGTAATAGCTTCCGAGGTGGTGGTGGTTTTTTTTTTTTTTTTTTTGGTAAAAAGGCAGTGCACCGGAGAAAACATTGGCAAATCACATATCAGATAAGGGATTAATATCTAGAATATGTAAAGAACTCCTAAAACTCAACAACAAAAAAGCAAACAATCCTAGTAAATAATGGGCAAGGGGTCTGAACAGAGATTTCTCCAAAGAAGATACACACATGGCCACTGGGCACATGAGAGGGTGCCCACTATCACTGACCATCAGGGAAATGCAGGTCAGACCCACGTGAGACATCACGTCACATCCACTAGGATAACTCTTGGTACACAAAAAACTCAAAACAGAAACAACCAGAAATAACAAGCGCTGGCAAGGGTACAGAGAAACTGCAACTCTCACACAGTGCAAACAGGAGTGTAAAATGGTTTAACTGTAATGGAGAACAGTATGGTGGTCCTTCAAAAGTTAAACAAAGAACTGTCATATGACCTAGCAATTCCACTTCTAGCCATATACCCAAGAGAACTGAACAATATTTGAACCAGCATTCTTGGGAGCAGTATTTGCAGTACTCAAAAAGTGGAACAATGGGGAAACAATGGAAACAGTGAGAAAGTTCATTTTTGGGGGCTCCAAAATCACTGCAGATGGTGACCTCAGCCACAAAATTAAAAGACACTTGCTCCTTGGAAGAAGAGTTATGACCAACCTAGACAGCACATTAAAAAGCAGAGACATTACTTTGTCAACAAAGGTCCATCTAGTCTAAGCTATGGTTTTTCTAGTAGTCATGTATGGATGTGCTGCTGTTGCTGCTGCTAAGTCGCTTCAGTCGTGTCTGACTCTGTGCGACCTCACAGACAGCAGCCCACCAGGCTTCCCCGTCCCTGGGATTCTCCAGGCAAGAACATTGGAGTGGGTTGCCATTTCCTTCTCCAGTGCATGAAAGTGAACAGTGAAAGTGAAGTCGCTCAGTCGTATCCGACTCAGCGACCCCAGGGACTATAGCCAGCCAGGCTCCTCCATCCATGGGATTTTCCAGGCAAGAGTACTGGAGTGGGGTGCCATTGCCTTCTCCATGGATGTGAGAGTTGGACTATAAAGGAAGCTGAGCACTGAAGAACTGATGCTTTTGAACTGTGGTTGGAGAAGGCCCTTGAGAGTCCCCTGGACTGCATGGAGATCAAACCAGTCAATCCTAAAAGAAATCAGTCCTGAATATTCACTGGAAGGACTGATGCTGAAGCTCCATTACTTTGGCCACCTGATGTGAAGAACTGACTCATTTAAAAAGACCCTGATGCTGAGAAAGATTGAAGGCAGGAGAAGAAGGGGACGACAGAGGATAAGATGGTTAGATGGCATCACCAACTTGATGAACATGAGTTTGAGTAAACTCTGGGAGTTGGTGATGGACAGGGAAGCCTGGTGTGCTGTGGTCTATGGGGTCACAAAGAGTCAGACATGACTGAGCCAGTGAACTGAACTGAAAAGTGGAAACCTGGAGGGGCGGGATGGGGTGGAAGGTGGGGAGGGAGGTTCAAGAGGGAGGGGCATGTATATACCTATAGTTGATTCATGGTTATGTATGGCAGGAATGAACACAGCATTATTAATTATTAATTATAATTGTAAAGCAATTATCCTCCAATTAAAAATAAACTGATTTTTTAAAAAAGAAAGTAGCATAAATGTTACCAGGGGCTCAGGGGAAGGGAGAAGGGGAATTATTGTTCAATGAATACAGAGTTTCAGTTCAAGATAATGAAAAGTTTCTGGAGCTGGAAAGTGGTAATGGTTGTTCAATAATGTGAATATACTTAATGTCACAGACTTAAAAATTATTAAAATAAAAAATTTTATGTATTATATAAAGTTCAACACAATTTTAAAAAGAACAAGAAATAAAATAAGGAATATTCTGATGCCTGAATAATTAAAAAAAAAAGCAACAGCTGACAATGTTACTGAAAATTTAACAAACAGATTTTGTGGGCCAGGACAGGCTGGTGCCAGCATACCAATGAGCTTGCCTTCCTTCTGATAAGGAGGCATAAAAGAGACTGGCTCAGGGTCATACATGAAATTGAAGATCCAGTCCGACTCTAGATCCTTCAGTGGTCTAGCCTACAGTAGCAAAAGACCCTAATGCCAGGAAAGATTGATGGCAAAAGAAAAGAGGGTGGCAGAGGATGAGATGGTTCGATAGCATCACCCACTCAGTGGACATGAATCTGAGCAAACTGCAGGAGATAGTGAAGGACAGGGGAGTCCGGTGCGCTGCAGTCCCTGGGGTCGAAAGAGTCCGACACAACTCAGTGACTGAACAACAACATACTGTTTTCCATATAAGCAAGTAACTATCAGATTAGTATCAGAAAGTTCCAAGGTATATCTGTTTGTTTAGAATGGCTGCATGGAGATCAGAAAAAAATGCCTCAAAGGTAAAGATGGTGAATTTGGGAAAGAGGATGCAGCAAGTTCTGGAGAGAATAAAGATGGGAGAGTAGACCAGAAGGAGTCAGTAGGTCCAGTAGCTGCTTGATTTGCAGATATGCAGGAATGCTGCAGTGGGGAGAAGGAAGAAGCCCCCTTCTAAATGGGTTCTGATAAACTCAAAAGGAAAAAAAAAATTATAGCACAGCCAAGGAAACCATCAACAAAACAAAAAGACAACCTAAAGAATGGGAAAGGGACTTCCCTGGCGGTCCAGTGGTCAAGAATCGCCTTCCAATGGAGGGGGCACGGGTTCGATCCCTTGCTGAAGAACCAAGACCATGCACCACAACCAGAGAACCCCTGTGCCGTGATTCAAGCGGAGCAATGTGGATGGACCTGGAGATTATCACACTAGGTGAGGGGAGTCACGTGGAGAAGGGCAAGTATGTGCCATCCCTCATGTGTGGAGTCCGATTTTAAAAAAGTGATGCAAATGAGCTCATTTACAAACCAGAAATACAGACGCAGAGAATGAACTTATGGTTACCAGGGAGAAAGGGTGTTGGGGGTATAGATTGGGAGCTTGGGACTGACATATACACACTACTATATCTAATTGATTTTTTGGCCACACTGCACAGCATGTGGGATCTTAGTTCCCCGGTCAGGGATCGAACCTGTGCTCTCTGCAGTAGAAGCATGGAGTCCTAACCACTGGACCACCAGCAAATCCCCCATATTACTATATTTAAAACAGATAACCAACAAGGATCTACTGTATAGCCCTTGTCTCAATATTCTACAATAACCTAAATGGGAAAAGAATTTTAAAAAGAATGGATACCTGTATAGCTATAACTGTATCACTCTGCTGTAAACTGTAACTAACACAACATTGTTAATCAATTATATTCCAATATAAAATAAAAATTAAAAAAAAGACATACAGATGGCCAAAAGCACATGAAAAGATGCTCAACATCACTAATTACCAGAGGAATGCAAATGAAAACTGTAATGATATAATACCTCACCCCATCAGAATGGCCATCATTAAAAAGTCTATAAACAATAAATGCTAGAGAGGGTGTGGAGAAAAGGGAACCTTCTTACACTGTTGGTAGGTATGTAAACTGGTACAGTCACTATGGAGAACAGTATGGAGGTTTCTTCAGAAACTAAAAATATAATCGAGTTACCATATGACCCAGCAACCCCACTCCTGGACATCTATGTAGACAAAACTGTAATTCCAAAAATATGTGCACCGCAATGTTCAATGCAACACTATTTACAATGACCAAGACATGAACGCAACCTAAATGTCCATCGACAGAGGAATGAAGAAAGAAAATGTGGTACATATTTACAACGTAATATTATTCAACCATAAAAAAGAATCGAATAATGCCATTTCCAGCAACATGGATGGACCTACAGATTATTATATTAAGTGAAGTTAAGTCAGACAAAGACAAATGCCACATGATATCACTCATATGTGGAATGTAAATTTTTTTTTAAAAAGTGATATGAGTGAACTTATTCAAAAAACAGAAACAGACTTACAGATATTGGAAACAAACTAATGGTTACCAAAGGGGATGAACTTTCACACACTACTGTATATAAGATAAGATAACCAACAAAGACGTACTATGTACCACAGGGAACCCCATTCAATATTCTGTGACAACCTACATGAGAAAAGAGTCTAAAAAAGAATGAATATATGTATAATTGAATCACTTTGCTGTACATCTGAAACTTACACACCATTGCAAATCAGACATACTCCAATTTAAAAAAACCCAATTAAAATATGGGCAGAAGATCTGAATATTTTTCCAAAACAGACAGACAGATGGCTAAGAGACTTACAGATGGCTCATGAAAAGATGCTCAACATCACTATTTCTTAGGGAAATGCAAATCAAAACTACAGTGAGAAATCACCTCATACCTGTCAGAATGGCTATCATCAAAAGCCTACAAATAACAGACACTGGAGACGGTGTTAAGAGTAGGGTGCCCTTGTACACTGCTGGCGGGGATGTAATTGATGCAGCCACTGTGGAAAACAGTCTGGAGGCTTCTTTAAAAACTAAACATATAACCACCACATGACCTAGCAATTCCACTGCAGGGTATATATCTAGGGAAAAAAACCAAAAACACTAATTTTAAAAGAAATATGTACCCCAATGTTCATTGTACTATATACTATCAAAGTGAAAGTCGTTCAGTCATGTCTGACTCTTTGCGATCCCATGGACTATACAGTCCATGGAATTCTCCAGGCCAGAATACTGGAGTGGGTAGCCTTTCCCTTTTCCAGGGGATTTTCCCAACCCAGGGATCGAACCCAGGCCTCCTGCATTGCAAGTGGATTCTTCACCAGCTGAGCCACAAGAGAAGCCCAAGAATACTGGAGTGGGTAGCCTATCCCTTCTCCAGCGGATCGTACTGACCCATTGAACTGGGTTCTCCTGCATTGAAGGCGAATTCTTTACCAACTGAGCTACCGGGGAAGCCCACTATATACTATGGAAGCAACCCAAATATGCCTTGACAGGAGTTCATTTAGAAGACGTCTCTGTCTCTCTCTGTGTCTCACACACACACACACACACACACACACACACACACACACTCTCTGGATATTATTCAACCATAAAAGATCAAATACTGCCACATGTAGCAGTGTGGATGGATCTAAAGAACATTATGCTAAGTGAAATAAGCTGGAGAAAGACAAATACTGTATGATATCACTTACATGTGGACTCTAAATATAATACAAATGAATATACATGCAAAAATGTAGACTCACAGATATAGAAAACAAACTTGTGATTTTAATTACTTGTGGTTACCAGAGGGGAGAAGGAAGCGGGGGGAGAGACAAATTAGGGGTAGTAAAATGACAGATACAAACTACTATATATAAAATAGATAAGCAACAAGGGTTTACTGCATAGCACAAGCAGCTACACTAACTATCTTTTTATAATAATGGAGTATAGTCTGCAAAAATACTGAATCACTATGCTGTACACCTGAAACTAACACAATATTATTAATCAACTAAACTTCAATTTTTTTAAAAAGCCCCTTTCTTTGGTCTTCACCAATTATGTACACTCCTAGGATTTTCTGATCAAGGATTTTCTGAGAGATGTCCCTGCCTTGTCAATGTAGCTACTACCAAGGATATCAAGATATCCTAAATTTCCTCAGGCCCCCCAGTACCTCCTATCTGGAGGGTGTCTTAGGAAATGCTGCAAATGAGGCATTACCAGTGATAGCCTGATGCAACGATGTTGAGAAAAAACATTCTGTTCAGAGAAAACGGTATGTACAAAGGCTCAGAGGCAAGAACAAGAAAGCCAAGGGCGTTGGATAGAAAATAGCTTTGCCAGAACAGGGAGATAGCAACAGGCAGACCACTGCAAAGCACTCTGAACCTTGTGCTGAAGAAGATGTCTTCTTGTGAGAAAGAGGTTGTTTTAGCACATTTTTTCATCTATTTTCTGTAGGAAATAAGTCCCTCTCTCAACATTTGTTTACATCTAGACTTAAAAAACTGTAGACTGAATTTTGAAAACCCTCTTTAAAGGAAGTTGGACTTATTTATGGTCCACACACTCCCAACAAAGCAGTGATCCTTCCAAGGAAGGATGAAAGGAAAATGAAGTTATAAGGGGGATTAACAAATATGAAAGTCTTTGAGCATATAACATTGGCAGCATTTGAATTTCACTTTTTACTAATATTAAACTAGGCTCTTCTGAGAGATCAAGTTATTTGCTGATTAAAAAAATATGGAACATTAATGCTTTCAATATACAAAGGTAATACTTAGTGCATTTCTGAGAATCAGCATGATCAAAAGAGAAGACATATTTTTCTTCCCTGGCCTCATTTACTAGCTGGTCTAACAATGCCTACATTGTAGGGTTGTTGGAAAAACAGAGTGTGAAGTATATATAGCACCTAGGAATAAGCAAGCATTCAGGATACTGTGACTGCTGTTAACCCCGTGCACACACGTTTAATGCAAAAAACAAGTATTAGGTGTTACAATATACAAAACTTGGTCTAAAATCTAAGTTTTGTTTCATCTTTTATTCTGTTATAAAATATTTCAATCACAGGGGAAAAAAAAAAAGAAAGAAAGAAGAACCCTCCAGATATCTGGCAGACCATTTGTTTTCACTCCCTATGATTTTCCACTCTATGACAATACTACAATTTATCCAATTCCCCAAATAATACTGGCACTGAACATGCCTCCTAGGAGAATCTCTCTAGGGGACAGATCTGAAGGTGGAATTGCTGGTCACAGGGTATGATCATCTTCCTAGCACAAACTGCTCTCCAGATTGACAGAGTATCCTCTTTGGCATCCAGCATTGTAGGAGCATTTTCATTCACCAACACTAGATGTCAGGCGTTTTAATATTTGCCAGTACTACGGGTATGAAGTAGTATCTCATTGCTTTAACTGACATTTCCCTAATTATTAAAGAGGTTGAATATCATTTCATGTGTTTTTGTCTGTTATAGGGTTCTCCTTCAGTAAACTTCCTGTTCCTGTTTTTAACTAGGAAGTTGGTCTTTTCCTTACTGATTATATTCTGGCTCTCAATTCTTTCCCAGTTACACGTACCATAAATATCTTTCAAAGTCTATTCCCTGACTTTTAAGCTTTGTTCACTGTGAACTATAATCATCTATAAATGGAGAAGATAACATGACCTCATATGATAACGTACCTGAGAGCTCCGACTCAAGCATCAGGTACAGATTAAATATTTAGTAAAAGCTGAGTTTCCTCTATTCTCTCTCAGCTCCCAATCTTAAGAAGCTCATAGCTTAGTAACAGAGGAGTGATTATAAGCACTGGTTCTGGAGTTGAAGAGACTTTCCTATATTTAGCTCTATGATCTTGGCCCACCTTACTTAAGCTCTTTTAGGCTTAATTTCCTCATCTGTAAAAGTGAGATGATAATATACTTAACTCACAGAGTTACTGTGAGGTATAAGGGCTTCCCGGGTGGCAGAGTGGTAAAGAATTTGCCTGCTAATGCAGGAGACGCAGGCTCAATCCCTGGGTCAGGAAGATTCCATGGAGCAGGAAAGGGCAACTCACTCCGATATTCTTGCCTGGAAAATTCCATGGGCAGAGGAATCTGGCAGGCTCCTGTTCATGGGATCGCAGAGTCAGACATGACTGAACACACCCGTTATATAAAGTGTTAGCCCAGGGGCTGGCAAAGAGAAAGGTGTCAGCATATGGGAGCTGCTATCACCATCAACACTATGAGGAGAGATACACAATGAATGCAGATAACTGTAATATAGAGCCAAATATCACTAACAATTTCTATGAGAAAAACAGTGACTCAGTGTTAGCAGAATGCAGAGATAAAAGTGATAACATCCAGCTGGGGTTCAGAAGAAGTGACAAAGGCTCCACAGAGAAATGGTGTGTGAACAGGCCTTGGAGGAAGACAGAAATGAAAGAGAAGGACATGCCATCAAACAAAGCAGAGGCATGGAAATTAGAAACATCTATCTCCAGTCTGCCAAGATACAGGGACAACTGACTCAGGGAGTGAGCACTCACTTTTCTGGTTATCAGAGGGTTCTATGCGCTAAAAGGTAATTCATGGCTTAGGTATATTTCTGAGCATAAACATGGAATACTGCTGGCTTTGGAATAAAATATGGTGCACAAGACTCAGTGGAAGAATTACTCAGAGAAAGGTGGGTTAGGAGACTAGGAGACAGAGCATCTGACGGGTACAGAGGCAGCAAACAGATGCAGATGGCAAATGAGTGACAGGCAAGGGGACCGCTGGTCTAGAGTGCCAGGTTTGGTGGCTGCTCACTACTTTCTGGGGATCAGCAAGGTATGATTTTCTTTGTTAAACAAGGTACGTTCTGAAATTTGACCCAGAAAAAATACAGCCTTTTCTCATGGCCTTTGCTTATATAGGCCCAGGTGATCATTCCCAGTCTAATGTTTTTTTAATGACACAAATTTCATTAAGTATGTTTTATTTTGAATAAAATGTGCTCCACTTATACTTTTATCTACTTATAATTTAAAACAGCATTTGACTATACTGGAATATACCAGAATATCTATTACTATATTTCTCATGAGATAGTTTTTTTCTTTCCAAATTCATAGCACATGATCAATTATTTTAGGAACGATTAGGCCTTACTTTACTCTTTTCTTAAGTTTATAATTTAGTTACTCATAAGATTTGTAGGTCAGTTATCAGATCCAGCTGTAAACTTTGTCCAGCACAACAAAGTATCTGAAGTTGGACCTCAAAAATATTAGGACTGTTATTTTTGTTGTCGAACCTAAGTTTGTGTGCCTGATGCACAGTGGGACCACACAGATAGAAATGTTGGCGTTTGGAGCAGAGAAAGGTTTATTGCAAGAACCCAGCAAGGAGCATGGGTGGCTCAGGTTCAGAAGACCCGAACTCCCTGACTGTTTTCAGGAAAGAGTTTTAAAAGGCAATATTTGGGGTGGGGGCTGCAAGGATGTGACTTTCTTCTGATTGGCTGATGGTGAGGTAACAGGGTGGAGTCTCCAGAATCCTAACCTTCTAGTTCCAGCCTCTCTGGGGTCTGCGTGCTTGTGGTCAGCATGCAATCACCGTTCTCCACCTAGGTGGGGGTCTTAGTTTCCACAGAATAACTCAGAGATATTCATCAGATTGCTATCAATATCCCTTCAGGAGGAACTACGGGTCCAGTGACTTTGCTATCTTGTCAATGGTTGAGTCTGCTCTCTGGAACTCACCGAAGGCCTAAATGAGGGTCTTAAAAAAATTTTTTTTTCCTACAAACAAGAAACAGGGAACACAGAGGGGTTCTGGTATCCAGGAGGGTCCCCAGTCAGTTTCCCCCTTTTTTCTGTTCTTATCAAATCCCAGGTTTGAGCTTGGAGAAATGATTTTCCTCAAACAAAAAATGGTGGGCAGTTCTGTATGCAAAGCCAGAAATGAACCACAGCAGCAGGGAAATCTTCTGATCTCTCAAACCCAGCAGAACCCTATGCATTTCTAAAGGAAAAAGCTACTACGTTTTTCTACCTTTTCCAAAATTTGTCTGCTCGAGGTGATTACTGCGTGCGCACAGATGCAGCCAAAATAATCACTGTGGGACCAACAGTTCTTTCCTCATTGTCTCCCAGTTCTTCTGTCTGTCTCTACCATAAGTAAACAAACAGCAGGTGTGTTCACCACTAAGTTAGTCCTACCTGCTTGCAAATCCCTAAAATACAATAGAATGAAAAATGGCAAGAAGAATCCTTGCTGTTTGTTGGAATCTGAGCTCAATCAAACAATAAAGACAGAAGGATCCTGTGGTTCGTCACAAACCGTGGACTATAACTCTAAGACCATAGCCCAGAAGTTACCTGCCACTGTATGAGGTTTGGAGAAGGAAATGGCAGCCCACTCCAGTATTCTTGCCTGGAAAATTCCATGAGCAGAGGAGCCTGGCAGGCTATAGCCCATGGAATCACAAAGTCAGACACAGCTGAGCATGTGCACACTGTATGAGGTTAACACCCTCTTCTACATATTACTTCTCTGTAACAATATCATAACCTCAAAATGTTACTTTCTATCTTTTTATAACCACTTTCTAATTGTTGCCTGCATACGCTGTATGCACAAAATACACCATCATGTATGTATGGTGTGTATATATATATATATATATATATATATACACAGTGGTGATTACGTCTTTCTTTCGGAGCAAACAACCCCCAAAGCAGAACACACACAAAATCAAAACAAACAAAACCCAAAATATCACAGTTTGTTTTCCATATGAAGTTTCTCTCTTTATGTAACCTGGCAATATTTTGAAAAGAATTCAGATGGTTTATTCTTTTGCCTTTCTGAATGCATAACTAACCTTCACCCTTTCTAGCTCAAGGCGTCCATCTGCTTGGGGAGAGATAACAATTTATTAGAGAAGGAATATAAATAGAAAGAAGGAAGTGACATTTGGCTTTTGATATGCAAAACTTTATGGAGTATATTAGTCAGCTTTGCTATATAGTAACAACCCCAAATCTCAGGGGCTGAAAGCAACAAAATTTTCTTTCCTACTTGCATTAGAGCCTGGCCGCAGGCCAGGGTCAGCTTGTTCTGTGACCCAGGCTGATGAAGAAGCTCGTGTTTTGAGGGTGCCACCCTCATGGAAGAAGGAACAGAACAAGGGGGCTGGTGGAAACGTGCACTGACTCTCAAGGCTTCTGCTCAGATGTGGCGCCTATTATGTCCGCTCACATGCCATTGACCAGTGAAAGCACTTGTCTCCGCCCCACATGGGGCAAGGCTATGTACTCCTCTCATAGGAGGTGCTGCAAGTCACATGGCAACAGGAGCAGAGGATGAACAACGGCACACAACAACAGAATGGACAACATGCCTCAAGACGGCAGCCTTGCAAGCCCAGTTGGCTTGCAAGAGGATTTTCCAAAATCCTTTACCTCTCGCTTTCCTTTATTAACCAACAAGCCTACCGGAAAAGAGAATGTAGAGAAGACATCCCATCCAGCTCTTCAGCCACAGTAGGTCTATGGAGGGAGGAGGATATAATGTCAGAGAAAGCCCTGTCCTTGCAGAGCCTGGGAGATTTGGGGAAGGGCCTCAAGGCAGCTCTGATTTCCCTATCCTGCAGGGCCTGTTAAGTGAGGAGGAAACCAGTGGCTGAGTGCCTGCTCTCTTCCTGTTTGAGACTCTAGGACAAGATCAACTCTCAGGTGGCCTCCACTACCACATGGGGCATAGACCCGGCAAGTCAGTGTCACAGCAGGGCTGGCAGAGAAGAGCCTGATGCTTAGGTGTCCTGAGATCCCGTAAGTCCCCTGAGGCTCAGAGCCTGAGAGATGACAAGAGGAGGAAGACTCAGGGGTAGGCAACCAGTAGAAATCCAGGTGAAGCCCAGCTAGCCGGAGTGAGCTGGGCAGGGTTCTGAGCAGGCAGCCGCCAGCCACACTGCCAGCCACGATGCCCACAGAGCAGGCAGCACTCAAGGGGATAAGGGAAGGTGCCCCCAGGTCCCAGAGACCAACAGGCTTGTCATCTGTGTGACACAACCTCAAGGGACTGTTGGAATCATTGTGTCAAAGCTGAAGCTTTAAAGTGGACTGGATATGTAGGTGGTTTGTCTTCCCTGCCAGTCAGTGGTAGAAGCTCAGAAGGATGGACATCGTGATACTGACAAAATAATGAAGCTATTTTTTCTCCCGGGAAGGCTCAAAGAAATAAGCTGAACAACTTCTACTCTGTCCACTGTTACATCCACAGCCCTAACACAGTGCCCGATGTAAGGATTCAATAAATATTCACTGAATGAAGGAACGAGAGGCCACACATGAGAGGAAATGGATTAACAGGTAACGCTGTCAGCCAGGCAGACTGAATTAAGAAGACAATGCCAGTTTCTTCTTGGCATCAAGCCAACGTACCCCCCTGCAACTTCATTCCTGAAACAAGCTTATAAATCTTTATGACATGGCTCCTACCACCATATTTAACTTACATCTGCTTCCCTGTTTCAAAGCCCTTTGGATAACTGCTGCACCTTTTGCCTCAAGGGAAAAACAAAACAAAACAAAACATGAATAGCCGTGTAGGATTCAACCTCGCAGTCACAACAGGAGAGCAATGAGTGTTACGGAACCTGAATGGGTGATGTCTGAACCAAGAAATTGACTTTGACATTTCATGGCAACTTGATTTTACCTGCCCGAAGATAATTTCAGTGCTGGAGCTACTGAGCCTGTAGGCACCATCGTGGCTAGGATTCATACGCAGAACATCACAAGGAATGACAGAGAAAACATGGTAAATAAAATACAAGGTTGCACAGGATTGAGGTGGGGATGTGTGTTGACCAAAACAATCAACTACCACAACGAACTCTGCTTCTCAGGATTGTAGCTGCACACCAGAATCACCTGTGAAGCTTAAAAATCAAACAGAGGCCTCGCAGTTCTGACTATGTAGGGTGGGGCCTGAGCAATACTAATTTTTAAAAGCCCTACAGGTCATTCTGACCAGAGTGTTCTGCAAGTGAGAACGCCTGAGAACATGATCAGCAAGGACTGCATTTATGAATGAATGAAAAAGCTCCTTGGGATTATAAATTCTTTGTGCGTATGGACTATGTCTTATTTTTGTGTGTGCTAACCTCCAATGTGTCTTGTAATGAATGAATAAATGGATGAATGAGTCACAAATACTCCGCCTTGGTAACCTGATCTCTCAGGCAATTCTGAACATGGGAAACAAATAAAAAAAGTGAGAGCAGATATATACTGTATATACTTCCTAACAGAATTCCTAGCAGAATATTAGACAGACTAAATGAGGATGAGCATATGCGATCATTTTTCATTCTCACAGATAGTCGGACACGAACACACACACGTGCTCATTACAACAATAATTAAAAAAAATTATATGAAATGAATTTTTGTTGAACTTGCAGGGTTAAGGGAGGGGAACCAAGGAAATTGGTGTTTTGATAAGATTTGTGTAACGCAGTCCTACACTGGGGTATGACAAAGAGTAGAATCACAAAGCTGCCTCATTCTATCATTTGTTTATTTTTCTATTTACTTCTCCTGGGACAGCAGTGTAAGGTACAGTTGAAAATACCTGGTGTTACTGATACGATTTACGATGCAAGGACCAGTGCTTTTAGAAATGTTTGATGTGTTAATGACTCCAGAGCCCTGGATGAGTGAAGCAAACCCAGACGGGCTCACTGCAGTTTTGAGCTCGTTGTCGCTTTGTGCTCAAGCTTTGTGGTAACAGAAGCCTATGCTGGGAAAAAGCAGCACGTTTCACTTTCTAAGCCTTCCTAGTCAGATGCTAAATCACAGGCATTTCTGCCTGTTAGCAAAGCTCAGCCACACCACGGATCCCACTCTGTCCCCTCCCCAAAAAGAGGAGGTGAAGGAGGAGGCTGAGGAGAGGCTGGCACGGTGTGACCCCGGGGAAAGTCTGAGGGCGGCTCTGCAGTCTGTCACCCTGAGCTTACACGGAAGGGATGAGGGATCCCAAACAAAAGAAGGTGAAGTCTGAGGCAGGCCAGCGAGAGAAGAAAGGCTGGGAACTGAAGCGGGAGGAGAAATCTATTCTCGGCTAATACGACAGGAGCTTTCTGACTACAAGGTTTTTCCAAAAGGGAGGAAAGGAGAAGCCCTGAGCGTGCAGGTGGGCTGTTAGTTTGACTGAGTGTCCTAATCAGAAGGCCTGGCAGAGTGATTAGACCCCCACGTGCTCTGGGCCCTGCCTGGTGGCACACGCGGCTACCTACCCTAGCTGACAAAAGCAATTACGCAAGGCAGTGCACGTGAAAGCTGTCTTTGAATTCCTCGAAATAAGCAAGAATGGAAGACTGCCTGGGGTCCCTCATCCTCAGGAACACAAACTGTGGATATGACAGCTATTCCATCATTTCCCTATGAAAATACAGAAACAAAATCAGTAACGTCAGTGCTCTTTTGTTCTTTTTCGTGTACGCCAGTATTTGGTGGCTGTATCTGTGGTATTCCTCAACCACTGTACACTTTCTTCCATATTAACTTTAAGATTACCTGAATGTTTCAAAGACGTTAGAGAAACTAAAGACAGGCACGTCTTCTTTTGTTTTTCTCAACTGATGACTCTGCCCCTGTTCTACAGATAATATGGCCAGAAGCAGGCTGTATACTAACCAGGTCAGTCACTTGAGAAGCTTTTCAAATATTCCAGCAGGCCAGAAAATAGACTATTAAAGCTTCTCAAACTGACAATAAAGAACAAATTCTCTTCTAAGTGTCTCAACAAATATACCACAAATGATAGTTTCCACACAAGCCTCTTTTTCGATACTGCATTAAGTGAGCTCTATGCTTAATATTTTCATGTGTTATAATTTGCACTGTGTATATTCAATAGAGGTTTTCATTTATCCCATTATTTCCTTTTGCTTTGTGAGATTTTTCTTTTCCCCCTCAGGAAACTACATAGCTAAACATTTCCAATATTTAAAAAATGGTTTTAGTTCTGACTTAATTTCAGAAGTAGAGAGATGAAAGGCAATGGAATACAATGATTAAAATCACAGGCACTGCAGTCAACCTCCTTGAGTTCAAATTCTGGTTCTTTTACTAAGTTGGTAACTTTGGGCAAGTTATTTGATCTAAGTCTAGCTTTCTCTATCACATAGGGAAAATGGTTTGTCCCTAAAGATTTATAAAAAATTAAACAAGATCATTCATGTTCGGGGCTTAGCACAGTATCCCATATCTAGTAAATGTTCAGTAAATGGTGATTTTGATTCATTTGCACTTGCTCGATCTAGAATATAAATTTTCCCTGCAGCACTCACAACATACAGGAAAACACAGCAGGCCACAGATACAGCGTATCTGAAGTTGGTGGTTAGAACGATTTCAGGAGTATGCCTGGTCACACAGGATTCTGGAATTTAGCCAGGCTGCAGAATCGAAGTTTCTGCTCTTGCTTCCTTGGCAATAGTCTGGGTGTGAAAAAGATTCCAATTTTGATAATCAAAAGTCAATGAAAATAGTTTTCAGGCACGTGTCTAATTGAACCTGGTTTACCTGAAAAGAACAGTGATAGAATTTGTCACAATAGGATCTTAAAGGTCATGCAGGGAAGACTATTGTTCATTCAACCCTCCTTCTCCAGCCAAGTAATTTAGGTTCTCAGGTCTTCCAGGTAGAATGATCAGACTAGGGACTTAAATGCTTTGTTAGCCTGACCAAGTAATGTCTGTATTTTCCTTGGAGGCCTGCTGGCCTATGCTCAAGTTCACGAACTTCTATAGACAGGTAAACGGAGACATGTTGCCCTCGTTTACCACCTGCCTTATCACCTGTTTCGGCATCAATTTCACAGTAAGGGATTAGAGAGAGAAAGCCGTATTCCCTTTCTTACTCCTTTGGGTGTTAATGGGCTTATGTGTGTGTCTATCTCAGAGAAAGTATTTTCCCCTTAGTTAGCACTGTTTGGGGTAGGGAGATACAGGGCTTGCCTACTTCCATGTCCTTCCACCCTGGCCTCAATCTCCACACCAAATCCTCAGAAACATCAGCTATCTCAAATCTAGCTCTTTCTCCATGGTTTGGGACAGTCTGAAATTTGGGAGCTGAGAGGCAAGAGATTTAAGAAGCCCTATTCAAAGGGCAGGAATGGAAGTGCAGAGCGAGAGAACAGGCGAGTGGACATTGTGGGGAGGAGTGTGGGGGAGGACGAATCGAGAGTAGCACTGATATACACACTACCATGCACGCAACAGACAGCTCGAGTATGCACAGCCGCCTGCAGCGCACGGGGCTCAGCTCGGTGCTCCGCGATGCCATGGGGGGTGGGGCGGAAGGGAGGCTCAGGAGGGAGCGGATATATGTACACATACAGCTGACCCACATGATCGTACAGCAGAAACTAACACTGTAAAGCAATTATATTCCAATCATCATCATAATAAAAAGCAGCCCTGGTTCAATACTAACGTTCTGATATCAGGCTCAGTCGAGCTCTAACCTAGCAGGTGGCTGCCTGTAATCAGGCGTCCATTTTCCCGGAACCCAAGTTACAGAGCCTATCTCCCCCTCATCCGCTGTGCACCTATCCCCTCTTTTGGTGCTTTCTGGCCCTGAAGACGACTCCCTGAAACACTGAATGATGCTTGCTTACTCCAAGAGTCCCCATAGCCACTGCTTTATCCTGATGCCACTTGCTCGAATCCTCCTCTTCGCCCCTGTCCATTTTTGCCAAAGACCTGACCTACCTCTAGAAGGGCCGAATTCCTCCCAGCACATGCAACAGGTTCCAGACTCCATTTCATGCCCCGCGGAGCCGGCAGCCATGCTGCCACCGGAGGCTCTTCTTGTAACTGGCTGAGTTACAAGATACAGCGCCCATCCCCAGAGGACACGCTCCATAAACCCACAGCGTATATTTTTTTTGTTGTTGTCTTGCCATGGCAAGCTGACAGAAGGCCACAGAGACTGTTAAGAAATTTATAATCACTAAGCAATGACATCAACTCTGGAACAGGTTGTACACCACCAAGGCTTGGTCTGAGTTCAAGCTTGAATGCGTACTACACCTGGAATGCGGTCCTCACTGCCACCCCGGTGGTGTCAAGGAGGACCCCTTAGTCTGTACATGTGCCTGCCTGGCTGTGAGCCAAGCACACAGCCTCCTGGCTGACTGAGATGCTGGCATTTGCTGGAATGTCTTCTGCCAAATTCTTCTGGCGTTTGCTTGGAGGTGTCAAAATGTGTTGTGTCTCCTGAAGGATATTTTACGTTCTTATCCAAAGAAGGTCTGTTGATTATTATCTGCCTACTAGTGTTGTTAGCCCACAGAAGTAGCCGGATTTGGAGACTCCTTGCCATCTACACCATCAGTGATGTGCAATTGTGCGGCTGCTTCCCTCGTTAGAGCTTGGTGCCTTACTCTATTTTCCTTCGACCCAACTGCCAATTGAACAAGGCTGAGCCTAAGTCGAACGATCTATTTCCTGTCTATGTATCGCAAACCTGAGAAGCTCTGGTGCCATCTCAGGAAGTTGAGGTCAGTCTGGTATTTCTCATTCATCGGCCGAGAGGCTCTTATTCTGTCCTAGAGCCATCTAAACAGAATGACTCAAAAATGTCACATGGGTGTCCCTGACAGACCTTCCCCATAGTAAACCCTCTCTGAAGGCGCTGCTTGGCTGAACTAAGTGAGAAATGTGTGCTGACCTGAGAGAAGCCGCTGGCGAGAGCAGCTGAGTCACACGTCACAAAAATTACAGGCAAAGCTCCTAACACAGCACTGCCCTTCACA
Source organism: Capricornis sumatraensis (assembly GCF_032405125.1). Taxonomy (NCBI): domain Eukaryota; kingdom Metazoa; phylum Chordata; class Mammalia; order Artiodactyla; family Bovidae; genus Capricornis; species Capricornis sumatraensis. The sequence goes on from NC_091087.1 coordinate 62,721,515, forward strand.
GCCGGTCAGAGAGCGCTCGTCAGCGGGGTAGAGCACCACCAGAAGTGCCTTCCTCCTCCAAACTCCACAGTTTGCTCAGGCAGCACCACTCTTGACTGAGTGTCAACGGAGGATACATCCTTTCTCCCCACCAAGGTCGAATGTGACCTGAGGTTCTTCTTTTTTAAAAAAAATCTCATTTTTTTTCTGTCTCCTTCAGACCTAAGTTTCATTAATCAGGCTCTCTCATCCCCATCACTCACACGCTCACTCAACATTCACCTATCTCTTAAAAAAAAAAAAAGAAAAGAAAAAAACCTCAGAAAAACTCTCCTTGTATCCTGGGTCTCTTCTAACTCCTCTGTCCCTTGTCTTTGAGGACAGTGGGGAGCAGTGATTAAGAGTTTGGGTCCTGCAGCTGGACAAGCCTGGACTCAAGTCCTCTTACCCATGAGGCTGGGTGACTGTGCTTGTTACTTCACCTCTCTGTAACACCACTACCTTATCAATGGAATGGGGATGATCACTGTACTTCAGTGTAGTTACTAAGAGGAATGAACAAGATAAATACATGCCAAGGACGTGGAAGGGAAATCAAACTCTGATTTTTATATATTCTTGTACTCAGTAGTTTGTAGAGTCTCTTGGATTTTTCCAGTAGAAAAAGAAAAATGGCATCGTCTGTACCAATGTTATTTTGGTTTCTTTCTAAGCCTTACACTTTTCTGTTTTTGCTTTATTCAGCAGTGCTGTTCAGAATCCTCAGATACGAACTCTTTTCCTCACTCCTGTGTTTTAATGAGGACCCGTGCCCCACGATGTTACTAAAAGGTTCTGACGAAGGCCATCAGTATCCTCCTTGCTGTTAAATCCAACAGGCACATTTCAATCATCGTGTTCCCTGTTAAGTATCATGCAACATTGATGACTACAGCTTTTTTTTTTTTTTTAACTCTTGCTTCCTTTACTTCCCATGAACACATGCCCTGCGTTCATCTTCTACTTCTGAATATTCTGCCTCAAACTCCTCTGATGACTACACTTCCTCTGACTGTCGCTTAAACATAACCTGCAACACACAGCAGCTCAAAGTGCAACTCAGATTTGGAAAGAAAAACAAAATTCCTTTATTTTGCTTAGAACTAATCTGACTTTCCTTCCAAGCCTACATTCACTGGTTAGTGGGAAAAATTAGTTGAACTATCCAATTCAGTTCACAGTCTTACAATTTATAAAATCCTATACCTCAGAGAGGGCAGGCCCTCACCTTGGGCTTCCACTGTGGCTCAGCTGGTCAAGAATCCGTCTGCAATGCGGAAGACCTGGTTCGATTCCTGGGTTGGGAAGATCCCCTGGAGAAAGGAATGGCTACCCACTCCAGCATTCTGGCCTGGAGAATTCCATGGACTGTGTAGTCCATGGGATCGCAAAGAGTCGGACATGACTGAGTGACTTTCACTCACTCACCAGGTAGTTAGAATTCAGTCTCTCTAGGATTAGACTGATGTGTCCAGGAAGGCAACTGTTCTTCCCCAGGAGGATGAGAAGTGGCATTACTGAGTAATTAGCAAACCTCATCATTTTTTCCTAGATATTTCTCAATTTAACCTTAGATTTTTAGGAATGGCATCGACGGCAAGGACTCATTCTCCTGTCACGCATCTTTTCTAGCAGAAGAGAGATGGCTAACGCGTTGTGACAGATTCACTGCCCCCTCTGGTGTATATCTTGTATTCTGACTACGCTTAAATGATTCATACCAAAAGACTGCTCAACCCACATCAACAGTAGTTAAAACAATTTAAAATGGTAAAAGAGAATGGGAAAATAGAAAAAAAAAAGTGGATTATGTTTATGTACATATTTATCTACATGTCCTTTAAGCTCAATACAGAAAACCAGACAATTTCTTCAGAAATAGCAGTGATAATAAAGCTAGTAATATAGACTGTTCTTCAATAGACAGTATATAGGTAGGAGGAGAAATGAAGTCGAGATAGGAAAGGTCAGAAAGGACGTTTAGAGGATAAGAAAAGGGCAGAAGGAGAAGAGTAGAAAGGAGAAATACAGGGTTTGTCACCCACTCTCTTTGATATATGAATACAATGCTGTTATATCCTGACTAGGAGAACAGCTGGCTTTAATACCAGGGCAAAGCACTATCTCACCCCTGGGAAATGCAGTCATTCTTCAGCTCATGATTGGGGCCTGAACAGGGTCTGCGGCCATTTGTCACTCTGTCACAGACAGTTCAATGGAATTATCTATTTCTCTCACCTACAACAGTCTTGTCTCTTTGCTGCTACCATCATTCACAGCACTGTGATGTTACATTAAACCGTGTTGCAGAGTTCAGCTTTGTAGTAATCTCCGTGACTATTTTTAGAAAAACCTGCAGCCTAGCCTAATGCCTGAATGGTCTAGCGGTTCTGCCTACTTTCTTCAAATTCAGTCTCAATTTGGCAATAAGGAGTTCATGATCTGAGCCACCGGAGAAGGCAATGGCACCCCACTCCAGCACTCTTGCCTGGAAAATCCCATGGACGGAGAAGCCTGGTGGGCTGCAGTCCATGGGGTCGCTAGGAGTCGGACATGACTAAGCAACTTCACTTTCACTTTTCACTTTCATGCATTGGAGAAGGAAATGGCAACCCACTCCAGTGTTCTTGCCTGGAGAATCCCAAGGACGGGGGAGCCTGGTGGGCTGCCGTCTATGGGGTCGCACAGAGTTGGACACGACTGAAGCGACTTAGCAACAGCAGCAGCAGCAGATCTGAGCCACAGTCAGCTCCCGGTCTTGATTTTGCTGACTGTATAGAGCTTCTCCATCTTTGGCTGCAAAGAATATAATCAATCTGATTTCGGTGTTGACCATCTGGTAATGTCCATGTGTAGAGTCTTCTCTTGTGTTGTTGGAAGAAGGCATTTGCTCTGACCAGTGCGTTCTCTTGGCAAAACTCTATTACCCTTTGCCCTGCTTCATTCTGTACTCCAAGGCCAAATTTGCCTGTTACTCCAGGTGTTTCTTGACTTCCTACTTTTGCATTCCAGTCCCCTATAATGAAAAGGACATCTTTTTTGGGTGTTAGTTCTAAAAGGTCTTGTAGGTCTTCATAGAACCGTTCAATTTCAGCTTCTTCAGCATTACTGGTCAGGGCATAGACTTGGATTACTGTGATATTGAATGGTTTGCCTAGGAAACCAACAGAGATCATTCTGTCGTTTTTGAGAGTGCATCCAAGTACTGCATTTTGGACTCTTTTGTTGACTATGATGGCTACTCCATTTCTTCTAAGGGATTCTTGCCCACAGTAGTAGATACAATGGTCATCTGAGTTAAATTCACCCATTCCAGTTCATTTTAGTTCACTGATTGCTAAAATGTCGATGTTCACTCTTGCCATCTCCTGTTTCGCCACTTCCAATTTGCCTTGATTCATGAATCTAACATTTCAGGTTCTTATGCAATATTGCTTTTTACTTCCATCACCAGTCACATCCACAACTGGGTGTTGTTTTTGCCTTGGCTCCATTTCTTTATTCTTTCTGGAGTTATTTCTCCACCGGTCTCCAGTAGTATATTGGGCACCTACCGACCTAGGGAGTTCATCTTTCCTATCTTTTCGCCTTTTCAAACTGTTCATGGAGTTCTCAAGGCAAGAATACTGAAGTGGTTCGCCATTCCCTTCTTCAATGGACCACATTTTGTCAGAACTCTCCACCATGACCTGTCCATCGTGGGTAGCCCTACATGGTATGGCTCATAGTTTCACCGAGTTAGACAAAGCTGTGGTCCATGTGATCAGATTGGTTAGTTTTCTGTGATTGTGGTTTTCAGTCTGTCTGCCCCCTGATGGAGAAGGATAAGAGGCTTACAGAAGCTTCCTGATGGGGGAGACTGACTGAGGGGGAAACTGGGTCTTGTTCTGATGGGTGGGGCCATGCTCAATTCAATTGCTCAGTCATGTCTGACTCTTTGTGACCCCCTGGACTGCAGCACACCAGGCCTCCCTGTCCATCCCCAAATCCCGGAGTCCACTCAAACTCATCGAGTCGTGATGCCATCCAACCGTCTCATCCTCTGTCATCCCCTTCTCCTGCCTTCAATCTTTCCCAGCATCAGGGTCTTTTCAAAAGAGTCAATTCTTCGCATTAGGTGGCCAAAGTATTGGAGTTTCAGCTTCAGTCCTTTCAGTGACTATTCAGGACTGATTCCTTTAGGATGGACTGGTTGGATCTCCTTGCAGTCCAGGGGACTCTCAAGAGTCTTCTCCAACACCACAGCTCAAAAGCATCAGTTCTTTGGCGCTCAGCTTTCTTTATAGTCCAACTCTCACATCCACACATGACTACTGAAAAACCATAGCTTTGACTAGATGGACCTCTGTCTGCAAAGTAATGTCTCTGCTTTTTAATATGCTGTCTAGGTTGGTCATAACTTTTCTTCCAAGGAGTAAGCGTCTGTTAATTTCATGGCTGCAATCACCATCTGCAGTGATTTTGGAGCCCCCGAGAATAAAGTCTGTCACTGTTCCCACTGTTGCCCCATCTATTTGCCATGAAGTGATAGGGTCATGCTCAGTAAATCTTCAATCCAATTTTCTGTTGATGGGTGGGGCTGTGTTCCCTCCCTGTTATTTGCCTGGGGCCAAACTATGGTGGCGGTAATGAAAATAATGGCAACCTCCTTCAAAAGGTCCGAAGCAGGCACTGCTACACTCAGTGCCCCTAACCCTGCAGCAGGCCACCACTGACCCACACCTCCGCCGGAGACTCCTGGACACTCACGGGCAAGTCTGAGTCAGTCTCTTGTGGGGTCACTGCTCCTTTCTCTTGGGTCCAGGTGCGCACAAGGTTCTGCTTGTGCCCTCCAAGAGTCAGTTTTCCCAGTCCTGTGTAAGTTCTGGGAGCTCTATAGTGGGGTTAATGATGACTTCCTCCAAGAGGGCTTATACCCTACCCAAGTTTGCTGCACCCAGAGCCCCTGTCCCTGCGGCAGTCCACTGTTGACCTGGACCTCTGCAGGAGACACTCAAACACACTTCTATCTCAGTCTCTGTGGGGTCTCTGGGTTCTGGCGCACACAAGGTTTGTTTGAGCCCTCTGAGTGTATCTGGCAGGTATGGGGTTTGATTCTAAACATGATTTCACCTCTTGTACCATCTTCCTGGGGCTTCCCCTTTGTTTTTGGACGTGGTGTATGCTCCAGTGCCTACCATCTTGCTGGGCTTCTCTGCCCTTGGATGTGGGGTATCTCCTCCGTGGAAGTGAGAAATAGATTTAAGGGATTAGATCTGATAGAGTGCCTCAAGAACTATGGATGGAGGTTCATGACATTGTACAGGAGGCAGGGATCAAGACCATTCCCAAGGAAAAGAAATACAAAAAAGCCAAATGGTTGTCTGAGGAGGCCTTACAAAAACTGAGAAAAGAAGAGAAGTGAAAGGAAAAGGAGAAAAGGAAAGATATACCCATTTGAATGCAGAGTGCCAAAGAACATCAAGGAGAGACAAGAAAGCCTTCCTCAGAGATCAATGCAAAGAAACAGAGGAAAATAACAGAATTGGAAAGACTATAGACTATAGATTTCTTCAAGAAAATTAGAGATTTTTTCAAGGGAACATTTCATGCAAAGATGGGCACAATAAAGGACAGAAATGGTATGGACCTAACAGAAGCAGAAGATATTAAGAAGAGGTGGTAAGAATACACAGAAGAACTATATAAAAAAGATCTTCATGATCCAGATAACCACGATGGTATGATCACTCACCTAGAGCCAGACATCCTGGAATGCAAAGTCAAGTGGGCCTTAGGAAGCCTCACTATAAACAAACAAACAAAGCTAGTGGAGGTGATGGAATTCCAGTTGAGGTATTTCAAATCCTAAAAGATGATGCTGTGAAAATGCTGCACTCAGTATGGCAGCAAATTTGGAAAACTCAGCAGTGGCCACAGGACTGGAAAAGGTCAGTTTTCATTTCAATCCCAAAGAAAGGAAATGTCAAAGAATGTTCAAACTACCGCACAATTGAAACTAATCTCACACACTAGTAAAGTAATGCTCAAAATTCTCCAAGCCAGGCTTCAACAGTACATGACCGTGAACTTTGAGATGTTCAAGCTGGATTTAGAAAAGGCAGAGGAACCAGAGATCTATTTGCCAACATCTGCTGGATCATCAAAAATGCAAGAGAATTCCAGAAAAACATCTACTTCTGATCTATTGACTATTTCAAAGCCTTTGACTGCGTGGATCACAATAAACTGTGGAAAATTCTGAAAGAGATGGGAATACCAGACCACCTGACCTGCCTCTTTAGAAACCTGTATGCAGGTCAGAAAGCAACAGTTAGAACTGGACATGGAACAACAGATTGGTTCCAAATTGGGAAAGGAGTACATCAAGGCTGTATATTGTCACCGTGCTTATTTAATTTATATGTAGAGCACATCATGAGAAACACATGGGCTGGATAAAGCACAAGCTGGAATCAAGATTGCCGGGAGAAATATCAATCACCTCAGATATGCAGATGACACCACCCTTATGGCAGAAAAGTGAAGAGAAACTAAAGAGCCTCTTGATGAAAGGGAAAGAGGAGAGTGAAAAAGTTGGCTTAATGCTCAACATTCAGAAAACTAAGATCACAGCATCTGGTCTCATCACTTCATGGCAAATAGATGGGGAAGTAATGGAAATAGTAACAAACTTCATTTTGGGGGGGGCTCCAAAATCATTGCAGATGGTGATGCAGCCACAAAATTAAAAGATGCTCCTTGGAAGAAGAGTTATGACCAACCTAGACAGCATATTAAAAAGCTCTGACATTACTTTGCTGACAAATGTCCATCTAGTCAAAGCCATGGTTTCTCCAGTAGTCATGTATGGATGTGAGAGTTGGACTATAAAGAAAGCTGAGCACCGAAGAATTGATGCATCTGAACTGTGGTGTTGGAGAAGACTCTTGAGAGTCCCTTAAACTGCAAGGAGATCCAGCCAGTCCATTCTAAAGGAAATCAGTGGTGAATATTCATTGGAAGGGCTGATGCTGAAGCTGAAACTCCAATACTTTGGCCACCTGATGCAAAGAACTGACTCATTGGAAAAGACCCTGATGCCGGGAAACATTGAAGGCAGGAGGAAAAGGGGACGACAGAGGATGAGATGGTTGAATGGCATCACCGACTCAATGGACTTGACTTTGAGTAAACTCCAGGAGTTGGTGATGGACAGGGAAGCCTGGAGTACTGCAGTCCATGGTGTCACAAAGAGTCAGACATGACTGAGAGATCTAACTGAACTGACTGAGCCTAATGCCTTGCAAAGAGCAGACACTCAAAAACAATTCCTGAATGAATGAATGAATGAATGAGGATCTCCTTTCACTGAAGAAGGGAGAGGTGTTTCATTCTTCTCTTCTTCAATGTTCTACAAAAGGAAAAGCTTTTGGCATGTTTAATTTAGCTCTGAATAGAGACCAAAGTAGGAGAGAAGTCAAAGAAAATAAAAAGAGGAAAAAGTAACAAATAGTTACAAAAGTACTATTACATTATATTAAAAATGGAAGTAGGCAAATCATACATCCAGCATAAATAATGTTTGAAGACACATGATGGAAAATGTATTATGAACTTTATTGCTACAAGGATATTGTCAATATAGTATGCATTTCCACCTGTTTCCTTAATTCAACATCTAATTACCAAAGTCAATTCAAGGCAAATAGAAAAGTACAATGGACCACATACAAAAGTACTGACTCAAGAGGCTAATATTAATTTAATTTCCTCATTTTCCTTCCTAGCAGCTTTCCTAGCATTTGCAAGGTTGCTTGACATAGTTTCTGTTGGCTTTGGAACTGAAATACAATGTTGGTATAATTACTTTTCTAAGAATAGCAATGGTCACTACAAGGTTTCTAAGCAGCTCCTAACCTTTTCACATTTTTGGAATTTGCTAATTCTTGGAAACTACACAGTGTATAAATTTAATACATTTGAAAGCTGTATTAAGGTTAGCCAAATTCCATTTTCCTTAATTCTAAAATTCAAGAAGTAGTAGGCTGAGAAAGGACTGCCCTGTAACTTTTGCACACCAATACTGGATGCAACCATTTTAAAGAAAACATTTATTTAGAGTTAGCTGTACATGTCCAGCATGCCAGTACTGTCTCTATGCTGAGAACCACAGCTTTATGGACAGACATGCTTCACATACATTGTGCGTGCTTCATTGCTCAGTCATGTGCGACTCTTTGCGACTCCATGGACTGTAGCCTGCCAGGCTCTTCAGTCCATGGGGATTCTCCAGGCAAGAACACTGGAGGGGGTTGCCATGCCCTCCTCATAAAACCCAGGTCTCCCGTATTGCAGGTTGATTCTTTAATTCCCCATATAAAGTATATAATTAAGTGGTATTTAGTATATTCACAAGATTGTACAACCACCATCAGGATCTAATTTTAGAACATTTTTGTCTCCCCTAAAAGAAACCCCATATCCATTAACAGCTAATTCTCATTCCTCCCAATAACTACCAGCCCCTTTGAATCTCTATGGAGTTGCCTATTCTGGACATTTCATATAAATGGAATCGTATAACACATGACCTTTTGGGGGGGTCTGGCTTCTTTTCACTTATGTTTTTGAGGTTCATCCACGTTGCAGAATGCATGAGTACTTTCTTTTGAGTGACAGACAATATTCTACTACATGGCTATGCCACATTCAGTTTAACTACTTCTCAGCTGATAGACATTTGGGTGGTTTCCACTTTGAGGCTATTATGAATAATGTTGCTATGAACATTTGTGTACAAGTTTTTGTGTGGACATATGCTTTCATTTCACTTGGGCATGTACTTATGAGTTGTATAGCTGGATCATATTGTAACTTTCTAGATATTTAACTTTTTGAGGAACTGCCAGACTGTTTTCCAAAATGGCTGTACCTTTTTTTATTCTCACCAATCATACGGAAGGGTTCCAGTTACCCCACACCCTCACAAGGCTTGTATTATTTCTCTTTGTTATTATTATATCCATCCGAGGGAGTGTGAAACAGCATCTCATTCTGGTTTTGATTTGATTTTAATTTCCCTAAGTCTAATGATACTTAGCACTTTTTCATGTGCTTACTGGCCATTTGTACGTCTTATTTGGAAAACTTTCTTGATGGTATCATTTATACCACAAAAGTTTCTTATTTTAATGAAGTCTAAGTGCATGTGTGCTCAGCCGTGTCTGACTCTTTGCAACCTCATGGACTGCAGCCCTAGAGGCTCCTCTGTCCATGGAATTTTCCAGGCAAGAACACTAGAGTGAGTTGCCATTTCCTACTCCAAGGGATCTTCTTGACCCAGGAATTGAACCCACATCTCTTGTGTCTCCTGCATTGGCAGGCAGGTTCTTCAACACTGCGCTACTTGGGAAGAAGCCCAATGAAGTCTAACGTACCTATCTTTTATTTTGTAACTTTTGGTTTTGGTGTTTTATCTACGCTAGTTGTTATTATAGCTGTACCCCTAGAAATCTACCATTAAAGTACTTTGTATTTCTTGGGGGAAAGGCAGGATGCATTATTGTTACTACTTGTAGATTAAAAACTTGGATCACTTAAAAAAAACCCACTAAATTACAATAGTGCAATGATGGAAAACCTCTTAAAAATGGCTGAGATAGCTATCAGCTACCTCCTAAAAATCCATAGAAATGAGAGAAAGAACCCATATAACTGAAATCCACAGATGATACGCAATGTGTACTTTAGGTAGTTTTAATCTCCTTCACCAGAACCCTGATCAGAGTTACTTAGAAGCAGATGACTCATTTGATTTTTATTTTTCTCCCTGAATCTATACCACTATGGTAGAGAGTTCCACAAGCCTTAAAGTAGTCCAAAGACAAAAGGCAAACAGAAGTATAAGTAGCCTGAATAAATCTCAGCCTGTGCAGTGGGCTCCTAAAAAACAGAGCCCTCTGACTGAATAGAGGACTGGCTCTGCTCCTCCACTCCATATCCTTGCGACTGCAAAAACCTTTGCAAATAATGTATTTGTAAATAATATATTTGTTGAGATGCAAGAATGGAAAGTGACAAAATCAAATTAACTAATTTGTTAACTAAAGAATCAACTTGGCAAAGAAAAAATAAGATACACAGAGACACTGGGCTCCTATCACTTTGTTAGAAGCAACAGGCAGGACTATAAGGTCTTTCCTTCCTCCCATCTCTGCACTTACAAAGTCTACAGTCATCCAACAAATGTTATTGAATACCTACTATGTGCAAGATGTACACAAATTAATAATACATAACCTCTGCTTTAGTGGAGTCTGCAATTATTTAAGACCAAGTCAAACTACTATTTCTTTCATGAGTCCTATTTGGAGGAACCTCTCTTCCACTAATTATCTTGGATAGCACTTTATCTACACCTTTTTGGAAAGTTACAAACTTCTACTAAAGAATATAGTTGCTGATAAGCATATCTCGTCTCCAGCACTAAATGATAAAACTCTTTGTGAGCAGGATCTGTGTAAGTCGCATTCCTGACCACCATATCACCCTGTATATGAACACACAATCAACTTTAGTTGAGTGAATGGAGTTTTTAAAATATCAAATTTAGAAACACCAGTAGAAGATTAATATAAACCACATTTTCACAAAAAATTACATCCATGAATTGTTAATGCTGAAGCTTATTACCTTAGTCTGAAATACCAGCTATTCTAGTTTCCATATAAATGGTTTCTTCTCAACTTCAGCAGAGTGCCAAAAAGGGGGTGGTTACATTTTTAGACTTTTTCAGCTCATGTGAAAAAAACTCAAAACGCTAGAAACAGAAAATTATGGGTGAGTTATACTTGAAGGATATCTGATGAATAAAGAGTATTTTCCTTTAAGAAAAACTTCCCCTAAATCTACCCCAAGTGGGCCACAGACAAACCTACAAAGCAAACAATTAGATCCTAAACTGATGATTTCTTATTGACCCTGAAATTCAGTGTTCTCTAACTCTTCCGCATCTTTCATCTCCTAATTAGTTTATATATTCAGCTACATTTTAAAAAGAACATTTAAATAATTTAAAACATTTTTAGAGCAGTTTTAGAGCTACAGGAATTTGCAAAAACAGTGCGTTTATCCTGTACCCAGTTTCTTCTCCCATTAAACCATTCTACATTAGTACAGCACATTTATCACGATTAATGAACAAATATCGATATATTATTTTTAACCAAAAATCTACATTTTATTCATATTTTCCTAGTTTTAACCTAATGTCCTTTTTTCTGTTCCAGAACCCCATCCAAGGAACCATTTTACATTTTGTAGTCATGTCTCCTTAAATGCCTCTTGGCTGTGACAATTTTTTTTAAGATTTTCCTTGTTTTCTATGATCTTCCTATTTGTAGGAATATTGGCCAGGTATTTTGCAGAATGTCTCTGGCAATTGGGATTTGTCTAGAGTCTTCCTCACGATCACCCTGGGGTTACAGATGTGGGGGAGGAAAACCACAGAGACAGTGCCATTCACACCTCATCACATCTACCAAAGTGCATATTACGAACGCTACCGGTCACTGTTGCTTCTAATCTTTATCACCTGGCAAAGGTGGTGTTTGTCAAGGTTCCATACTAATAAAGTTACTCTTTCTCTCCCTCCCATTCTGTGCTCTACCCTTTGGAAGAAGTCACTATAAACAACACACCCTAAGTAAGTGTGGGAGTGGGGATTTATGCTCCATCTCCTGGACAGCAAAGGAGATACATAAATTACTTGGGCTCTCCTGCATGGGAGATTTGTCATTTCATCATCATTTATTAATTACAGATTTTTCTATTTTCTCCCATTTGTTGAGGTATTCATTTATTTGTATCAGTATCAGTTCAGTTCAGTTGCTCCGTCGTGTCCGACTCTTTGCGACCCCATGAATCGCAGCACGCCAGGCCTCCCTGTCCATCACTAGACCCATGTATATTTATTTCATACCTTGGGTTACGATACAATACTACTTTACTTTGCTGCTCAAGCTGACCATTAGGAACTCATTGCATTGGCTACTGTGTCCCTTTAATCGATATCACCGATGAGTTTCTCTTAAGCACTTTCTTATTCTCCAGCACGAAAAGATGATCCAGGCTCATCTTGTAAATTTCCTGCCCCAGTCCTGGAATCAGCCATTTCTCCAAGGATCTTTGGTGCTGGAGAAAGGATTAGCCTCCAAAAACTGTGTGCTAGTCACACTTGTTGCTACTTAGTGTCCTTGTTTCTACAGTCACTTCTTTTTATACATTTCTCTCCATTTTCAGAATCAGAATGTTCAGGGCACCCTGTGATAGAGTCTAGGAATGATGTTAGAGACCAATAAGCCTTCTCCTCTGATCTCTAGGAAGCCTCACTCCCATAGATCAGTTTCCATCTCAACAAAAGATACTGTTACCATTTCTTACAAAGGGTGAACAATTAGACTTCAGCAATACTTACCTAGTGGCATACTTCTCTGCCTCTTACAGAATCCTAGGATGTAAGGACCAGAAAAGGCTTTAGAAAGGATGTATCAAATTCCCTAGGTCACTCATTCACAAACACATATGAAGGACCTACTATGTGCTGGGCACAATCCTAGATGTGCTGATATAACAGTACACAAAACCAGATACAGTCCGTGATATGAAGCTCATGGTCTGGTGAGAATGATGAATATTAACTTAAAAATATCACACAAGTAAAGCACTGCAACTGTGCTAGGTACATGCGTGCATGCTAAGTCACTTCAATCATGTCCAATTCTTTGTGAGCTTATGGACTGTAACCTTCCAGGCTCTTCTGTCCGTGGGATTCTCCAGGCAAGAATATAGCAGCGGCTTGCCATGCCCTCCTCCAGGGATCTTCTCGACCTGGGAATCGAGTCTCTTATGTCTCCCGCATTGGCAGGCAGGTACTTTTTTTTTTTTTTACCACTAGCACCATCTGCGAAGCCCATGTAGTCAGGTGCATGGGAAGAGAAAGAAGATAGTATGAGGGGGTATTGTAGGGAGTCTGGATCTGCTGGGAATTTAGGATTCATGGTACTAAAACCAGGTAGAGTAGCAGGCGACTAGGTGACAGGCAGCAAGAAGACAAATCCAAAGGGAAAGCATGGACACTGGTCAGTGGCGGGAGGGACGTGGTCTATGAAAAAGCCCAGAGAAGAGCACTCAGGAACCTGGCAAAAGAGGAGGACGGAAGGGAAGCAGGGACTAGATCACAAGCCCTTACCAGATAAAGGTTTGGTCTCTATTTGAAGAGGAAAGAGAAATTCCTGAACTAGAACTCATTAGGGTTTTCAGCAGGGAGGAGGTAGGTAGTGACATTTTGAGATCTGTGTTTTGTAAAGATCATTCTGGATGTTGTGTGGAGAATAGATTATGGGTGGGCAAGAAGCTCTAGTATGAGGTGAACAATTATGAAGCTGCTGGAGCAGGATGAAGAAATAATGCTGGCGAGCTTGGACTGGAGGAGTGACAGTGGAAACCCAGGGAAGTGGGCATACTTGAGGACTGCATAGGAAGCAACACTGAAAGAACTGTGACATTCTGGGTATGAGGCAAGAGAAAGAACAGTTTGAGGGCAAGAACTGAGTTTCTGGTTTTGCACAATTGGATGGTGGATGCTGATGTCATTCACTAATAAGGAAAATACTGGAAGAGGACCAGGTTTGACAGGGAGGCCATGAGTTCAGTTTTGGATTTGTTGAATGTGAGGTATTTATGAGACATCCACGTAGAGAGGCCAAAAATATCACCGGATTAAAAAAATCTAGAGCTCAGGGTTAGTGATATAAAACTGATACAGGTGGGTGATAACTAAAGCCATGAACACAGACAAAATAGCGTAGCAAAGGATACTGTACGGGAGAGAAGCAGCACTGGGCAAGTCAAGTTACAAAAGGAGATTAATAATACTTCCTGTCTCACAGTCTTGCAGTCAGGATTAAATGGCATCGCTTATGTAAAAGCAAAGGGCAAACCATAAAGGAGGCCTGGTGTGCTGCGATTCATGGGGTCGCAAAGAGTCGGACACGACTGAGCGACTGAACTGAACTGAATGCTAGTTATTACTATTAATATTCTGTGTTTCATAAAAAACACTCCAATGGGATATGTATACTGGTGTTTACCTCTTTGTGCCTTAACAAGACATAAAGTGTATACCATTACTCATTACTTGAAAAACACAAAACCTCTGGTAGTTATGGTAAAGGACTAACAGCTATTAATGATATGAAGAATATTGGTTTAAAGTCATCTCGTTTTCCTACTTACTGACTTATAGTTAGAAAATGAGGCATTGAGGGAAGAAAGAATTAAGGTGCAGGAACAGCCCACATCCCAGGCTCCATATTCTCTTCCCTGCAATTGTCTGCTCTCCAGAGACATTTGAACCCACAAAAATCTGAAACTCTGTAACTTGGAAAGATTGCCAGATTTTACCTAAATTCTATTCAAATACATATTAACTAACTAAACATAAGTGACAAAGAAACATCTTCTTTACAGAAACTGATTTGAATGAATGAGAAAACATTTAGTACAAAGAATTATAGAGAACTGGACATAGTTTTAAAAATTGGATTCTACCCATATTTAATGAGATGCAAACTCTTTAGGATACAATTTTAACATGTTTTGTAAAGATAATCCCAGAATCACAAAGGTTCAGTTCAGTTCAGTTCAGTCACTCAGTCGTGTCCGACTCTTTGCGACCCCATGAATTGCAGCACGCCAGGCCTCCCTGTCCATCACCAACTCCCGGAGTTCACTCAGACTCACGTCCATCGAGTCAGTGATGCCATCCAGCCATCTCATCCTCGGTCGTCCCCTTCTCCTCCTGCCCCCAATCCCTCCCAGCATCAAAGTCTTTTCCAGTGAGTCAACTCTTCGCATGAGGTGGCCCAAGTACTGGAGTTTCAGCTTTAGCATCATTCCTTCCAAAGAAAGCCCAGGTCTGATCTCCTTCAGAATGGACTGATTGGATCTCCTTGCAGTCCAAGGGACTCTCAAGAGTCTTCTCCAATACCACAATTCAAAAGCATCAATTCTTTGGTGCTCAGCCTTCTTCACAGTCCAACTCTCACATCCATGCATGACCACAGGAAAAACCATAGCCTTGACTAGACAGACCTTAGCCGGCAAAGTAATGTCTCTGCTTTTTAATATGCTATCTAGGTTGGTCATAACTTTTCTTCCAAGGAGTAAGTGTCTTTTAATTTCATGGCTGCAGTCACCATCTGCAGTGATTTTGGAGCCCCCAAAAATAAAGTCTGACACTGTTTCCACTGTTTCTCCATCTATTTCCCATGGAGTGGTGGGACCGGATGCCATGATCTTCATTTTCTGAATGTTGAGCTTTAAGCCAACTTTTTCACTCTCCTCTTTCACTTTCATCAAGGGGCTTTTTAGTTCCTCTTCACTTTCTGCCATAAGGGTGGTGTCATCTCCATATCTGAGGTTATTGATATTTCTCCTGGCAATCTTGATTCCAGCTTGTGTTTCTTCCAGTCCAGCGTTTCTCATGACGTACTCTGCATATAAGTTAAATAAGCAGGGTGACAATATACAGCCTTGACGTACTTCTCCTATTTGGAACCAGTCTGTTGTTCCATGTCCAGTTCTAACTGTTGTTTCTGACCTGCATACAGATTTCTCAAGAGGCAGGTCAGGTGGTCTGGTATTCCCATCTCTTGAAGAATTTTCCACAGTTTATTGTGATCCACACAGTCAAAGGCTTTGGCATAGTCAATAAAGCAGAAATAGATGTTTTTCTGGAACTCTCTTGCTTTTTCCATGATCCAGCGGATGTTGGCAATTTGATCTCTGGTTCCTCTGCCTTTTCCAAAACCAGCTTGAACATCAGGAAATTCACGGTTCATGTATTGCTGAAGCCTAGCTTGGAGAATTTTGAGCATTACTTTACTAGCATGTGAGATGAGTGCAATTAGGGTGCACAAAAATGTTGAGCTGCCTCCAAAAACATTGAGCTGTCTCCCAAGACTTCACAGTTTGTGAATTGCCCAAGGCACCTGGTCATGGGGGTCTGAAATTCAGCCCATGTTCCCCTCATAAAGTCTTGTGACCAGGGAAGGGCTAAGATAGCTTGAATAAAGATAGGGTGTGTGTTGTGGTAAAGGAGCTGGAGAGGCATTTTATTTTGTTTGATCCAGAATTGATGCCATTGACACCAACACGCTATAGAAGCATTGCAGAAGGATCATACAAGAGCAGCTGCTTGAACTCCAGACAAGTATCTTTAAGATCAGATCTGGGGTTACATATGGTCTTAAATGGAAGCTTATGAGAAAAACAACCATTAAAATTCTTTTATTAAACTATTAAGCTATGAAGTTGGCTTTGTTAAACTATTAAGCTATGAAGTTGGCTTGATTTTCTTGATGAAGCCTTTCCATTGATACTACACTGTTAGTATGAAGTTATTATATAAATTCTAAGCTTTAATGCCCAATGTATTTGGAGACATTAAAAGTAAATAAAGGGCTTCTCTGGTGGCTCAGTGGTAAAGAATCCTCCTGCCAATGCCGGAGACACAGGTTCCATCCCTGGTCCAGGAAGATTCCCACATGATGTGGAGCAACTAACCCATGTGCCACAAACTACTGAGCCTGTGCTTGAGCCCACGCACCGCAACCACTGAAGCCCATGTGCCCCAGAGCACATGCTCTGCAACAAGACGAGCCGCCACAGTGAGAAGACCGCATACCGCAACTACAGGGAAGCCCACACCACAGCCAAGATCCACCCCCGCCAAAACAAGCAAACAAAATGTTACAATAAATGAAAGTAAGTAAAAAGTCAAATGCCTTCAATGTTACCAAGTACAGTGGTACAAAGAACACAAAACCACCAAAGAGTAAAAATTACTCTGTAGAAGTTTTTAGGAAAAGAAGTGTGGAACATTCTTAGAGGAGATGTGGTACTTTGTGGTACAATGCAGCTGTGGAACAACCATCAGCCTGAAGAACTGATTTCAAACCTTGGCTCTGAGCCTGTTGTTCGGTCTTAAGTCACTCAACCTCTTTCAGCCTCATTTTCTTCACTTGCATAAAGTGGATTGAACTGAATTATTTCTAAAGCCTCCTCCAGCTCTGAAATTCTCTAATTCTGCAAGTGTTATTGTTACAAAAATCTCCTTTTCTTTGTGATCTTCATTTTCTGTACCACAGTCATCATTTAACCACTGTTTTTGGCCTCCTTGTCAGGGTATTTCTTACCATTTGTTCCCACACTGAAATAACCTCCTCTTTTATTCATTAATTAATGTATGATCCTCTCATCTCCAAACCTTTCCAAGCTCACTTTAAATTTTTCATTAGCTATTTTTCACTGAAAAGCTGAAAGATTTAATCATCGCTTTGTCCACTGTCAAGATTCTGCTGGACAATTTAGCCCAAACCTAGTATTCCAACCCATGTTTAGACAGTCAACAAGCATTTTTAACTCTAGGCAGCAGGAGAATTTATAAAAAGCAAATGACATTTAGGGTGAAAATTAGCATAGAATCAAACTAGGAGAGAATAAATCTGAAGTGATATATAAATGAGAGAAAGCAGGGTAAATATAGTGAAAGCAAATTTTAAGAGGGCAGAGCAGAAGAAATCTCAGTATAGGTTGGAGAAGAATAAGAATTTAACTGGTAGAGGAAATCTCTCCGTGTGGAACAACCTATATAGAAACCTAGGTACTGAGCAATTATAATTATGAGAAGCCTTTCCAGGTATTTTCTGTACTGTAGAGAAGAGAGGTGGTCAATAGCACAAGTTTCCTAACTAAAGGTTTTTGTTACAGGTTTCTAAATATTCAATACTCTGAAGAGTCTCAACCACAGCAACATGAAAAAACATCTTGTTAGAACAAAGACGGTCACTGTCAATCTAAATAAATCCTTCAGATGTATTAGCTCATGAATGACTTCAGGAGCCTAAGCTAGGAAGGATATTATCTTGCCAAGATATAAAACATAACTTCTGTTGTGTGTTGTGTTAGTTGCTGAGTCATGTCTAAGACTCTTTGCGATCCCGTGGACTGTAGCCCGCCAGGCTCCTCTGTCCATGGGATTCTTCAGGCAAGAATACTGGACTGGGTTGCCATTCTCTTCTCCAGGGGATCTTTCTGACCCAGGGATCAAACCCAGGTCTCCTGCATTGCAGGCAGATTCTTTACCAATTGAGCCACTAGCTTCTGCACCTCCTCAATTCTCTTCCAGACCACTGGCTCATTGTCCCTGAAGCCAACCAGGGACACTGTCGGGGACGGAAGATCCTCCCCATTGACTGCTAACTAGCCATGTGCTCCAAGTTTCTAGATTCTCCTACCACTTCCGAACTTGGATAAACTTCTACATGAGGGCATGGAATCTGGCTTTCCAAGTGGTTATCAGTGAGGCAGGATGACACAACTCAGAACCATGAATTAACTCACCACAAGGCGACCTCTGATAATCAGAAACAACAGCAGAAAGGGTCCAGGCAGATACACACCCTCTCCCTCCCTGCTCCCACGAACTGTCCATCTACCCTGTCTGGAGACACCACGTAAGGTTGAGCATATGCGCTTGCTGAACAACCAATGTAATCCCTTTAAGGCTCATCAGGACACAGCGCAATCCAATCACTTTCCTGTGTTTCTCAAAGCTTCTCCCTTCTCATTGCTTTTCCCTTACTCTCACTGCTCTGGGATTATACCTCCAAATAATTCTTCATTTAATTCCTGCCCTTAGGCTCTGGCTTCTGGAGAACCCAGGCTAAAACAGCAGTCAGGCCAAAAAGAAGTAAAAGAAAGAACCTTGGATTAGTAACTGAGACACACAGTCTTGCTATAACTGGCTCTATTAATTAACTAGTTGACCTTCTGAGATCTGTAACATTCTGAGACCTGTGAAATGGGATAGGAGTCAGAGAAAGAGAGATTAAACCAAGTGACCGCTGGGTCACTTCCAGCTCCAGCGCTTTATGATCCTTAGGATTACACAGTCCAAAGCCTCAAATAACCCATTAGAACATGGGTCAGTATGAAAACCACCGAGTCCTATTGTATCCCAATTCATTTGATCACAGCAATAGTGTGAAGCAGACTGATGAAATATAACTTTAACTGAATCTTGGGCAAAATTCTCTTGGCTCTGAAATAGGGCCATCTTCAATACATCAGCAGTGTTATTTGATGTGTGACAGTATATTTTGCAACTTAACCAAATATCACAAATCCAATAAAAGTAGGCCACAGAAGGAGTTATGAGTGTTATAAGACCACATCTGTTTTGTGGAAAGTTATAAATACAAGAGTCTTTTTAAAAATCAGTAGTATCAAGAGAAAAAAGTCAGTCACAAAAGACCACATATAGTACGATTCCATTTACATGGAATGTCTGCATAGGCACGTGCACAGAGACAGAAAATAGATTCTAGATCACCTTGAGCTGGAAGCTGGGGGAGTGAAGAATGACTGATAATGGGCATGGGAATTCTTTTGGAGATGATGAAAATATCCTAAAATTAGTTTATGGGGATGGTTGCACAAGTCTGTGAATATAATAAAAAACACTGAATTATTTACTTTAAATGTGTGAACTGTGTAACATGTGAACTATACCTCAATAAGGCTATTTAAAAAGTAGTGGGCCTGTTTTATTGTGGGGAGTGCACTGGCTCAGAGACAAAAAAAATTGTGTGAAGAACAAATGAGCATTTATCCATTAGGACAGAGATCTGTAAAGAACTTATTTATATATTTAAAAAGGCCATAGAAGAGGACGTACAGAGTAGCTTTATCTGGTTTCTATTTGACACTAAGTTCCCCTAAGCAGCAAAACAGCCAGACTCTTTGGAGATAGAGTGTAGGAAGAATTTAGGAATTTGGGCAACTGGCAGAGGAGATTCAGTGTGAGCAAGTGCGAAATGACACAGATGGGAGAAGCCCTCAGCTAGCATCAGGCTCAAACCACAAAAGGCTCCTGGGAGTCAGAGTGGGTTATTCACTTCAAGAGGACAGTTTGGGGACAGCTATTAGATACAAGGCACTGTTTCAAGAGCAGTAGTAAATTAAAAAATGACACCAGTAGATACCCATTCTTTCCTCTTCAAAGAGCCCCTAACACGGTAAGAGAGAACAGGCATACTGTGAAGCCAGGTGACTAAACGCTGTGATAGAGTCTGAACAGACACTAGGAAAGATTAGCAAGACTCCACGGAAGAGCTGGGTCTTTTCACTGGGCCTCAAACATTTGAGAATATCAATCCAATATGCTGCCATACTTTGAAAAACTAAACAAATAATGGAATCCATTCAAGAAGGGTTAAGAAACATAAACACCAAATTAGTCTACCTTGTTAAAACAAAAGATACACTC
The DNA here is from genome assembly GCF_032405125.1 of Capricornis sumatraensis. Taxonomy (NCBI): domain Eukaryota; kingdom Metazoa; phylum Chordata; class Mammalia; order Artiodactyla; family Bovidae; genus Capricornis; species Capricornis sumatraensis. The sequence goes on from NC_091087.1 coordinate 62,741,907, forward strand.
TAGGATGACCACACTTCGCAAGACATAGAGTAAAATTTCATTTCTATGGAGACAAGTCTCTTGATAAGTCCGTGGCTTCAAGTTCAGAAGCATCTTTTTTTCTTAACGTATTTAAGGTTCAGAGGCTACAAAAACGTGGCTACAAAAACAGGCCCAAGTGCTAAAGAGCTGCAGGCTGATCAGATGGCTATTTGGAGGAAAAGCCTTTCTCTGATTTACTGACAATGTCATGAGCACAAAGGAGAAGAGAAAGGATAGGAAAAGATAAGAAGTGAAGGGGAAAGAGCTGTCAGACAGCTACAGGGACTGGAAGCAGCAGAGATGGCAAACAATGACAGGTTAGGTGGCAGGGCTGCAAGTGGCAGACATTGGCACAGAAGAAAGCCAGTTACAGAAAGTGGCACAAACGGAATTCATTCTTCAGTCTAAGCCAACAAAGAGTTACCAGCTCACCAACAGCCCGGGAAGGCAGGGGAGAAAGAGAAAGCACACGCACATCCATCCAGAAGCCTGTCAACCAAGGCAGTTCAAGGGGCCCTGGGGAAAAGGGCCTGTTCACGGGCAGAGCTCTGTTGTTAAGTGCTAAGTTGCGTCCGACTCTTTTGTGACCCCATGGACTGTAGTCCCCTGGGTTCCTCTGTCTGTGGGATTTCTCAGGCAAGAATATGAGAGTGGGTTGCCAGGGCATCTCCCCAACACAGGGGTCAAACCCACGTCTCCTGCTTGGCAGGTGGATTCTTTACCACTAAGGTCCACCTGGGAAGCCCGCAGAGCTTGGTAGCTGCAAACTAAATCAATCAGCTCCATGCCCCATACCCCATAGATACGCACAGCACAAAACACTGACACTCCTAAACATGACCCTGAGTCAAGAAGAGATCAAGTCAAGATAAACACTTTCTGTTTAGGGACTTCCCTGGTGGTCCAGTGATTAAAATTCTGTGCTTCCTGGCCAGGGAACTAAGATCTCACATAACTTTGGGCCAAAAGGACCTCTTTGTTTAAAAAGGCACCTCCTAGAAACAATTTCATTCGAAATTCAAGTACAAAACTGGGAACATAAATCATCAAATCCTCAACTATACAGCAAACTTATTTTTTTTAGGCCCCGAATTGCTTATTCCCTAATGACCTGGCACAATGGAAATTTCATTCCATAACAGAATAAGAAGAAAGAAACGATCATTCTGTGAGGAGAAGGAAAAGAAGTAGAAAATGTGAACCGACTCCAGTAATTCTGCCTGGAAAATTCCATGGACAGAGGAGCCCGGCAGGCTGCAGCCCATAGGGTCGCAAAGAGGAGAAAACGACTGAAGCGGCTTAACATGCATGTATTCTATGAGGCCGATCTAAAAAAAGCCACAGTTGGAAGACATGTAACTACACAAAATATGAAAAAAAAAAAAATCCCTGGAATACTAACTTATTCTCCAAATCTGAATCTCAGATTTGGTTTAAGAGCCTGTGCTCTAGAGAAGATGAGACGGGGTCCTTCGTGAAAACATTTTACATCCCTTTAAAAACATAAGCTCAGTAAAGGAAGGAACTATCTGGTGTTTCTCTCTGTCGTCCATAGTTCTTGGACATACTGTCTTGCATGTAATATAACTTTCCAAACTGCAACACTCTTCCCTGCATTTAACAACTGAAGCTTTCACTATGTACTAGCTACTGCTTTTGATTAGCTCAGAAGAGTACAACAGTATCCTCCCACATTGTCAGCTCTTGACTCAAAGATACATCAATGGGGAAATCCCACATCTCTCACCTCTCTCCTCCATGCGCTTTACAAATGTGATTTTATCATAGTGCTCTTTTCTCGCAACTCCCAAACATGCCAGCTTCTCTCAGCATCACAGTGACTTAACTCTGACTCCTCCGCAGTCAAAATCTAGGGGCAGATGTTGGGGACAGGTTTCAAGCCATTTGAGAGAGTTTGTGGTATCAGTCTGGGATCTAAGAAGGCAAACTGTCATGCCTCTGGATACTCCCAGAGGCTCAGTCCTAAAGAGAAGTTGTGGGGTAATCCCAGGCTTCACCAAGCTAAAAAGCAGTCAAGGGTCTGCCACTATCAGTCTCACCCTTTGTAGAGTATTATCTGTATCCCGTGTACTCTGAACTGTCTAAGACCTCTGCCAGGTCATAAATGTGTGATCATTCATCCCGGCTGTCCCCCACTCCACTTTATACCTGCCATCAGGGAATTCCAGAGAGTCTGACATTTGAATTAGAGCATCTACTTTTCAAAAAGTATTATTTTTTCACCACAATAAAATAAGCTTGGATAGGCTGCGACAGGTGTAGTAGGCTCTTTGTTTTGGACTCTGCAGCCTGTTCCATGGTCTTGTCAAGTGGTAAGATACATTTTCTGTATGTTGTTTAACCTGCAAGGCGATCAGAGATCATTTTGCACCATCCTTTCCTGATACAAACAACTAACTTTGCCCTTTCAGAGACATCATGCAAGGTACCTGCTGGTAAAATGAAATGTGCAGGAACACAGCGGCTAGGCACAATTCATCCTTTCCTGTCTTGATGGTCACAGGAGAAGTATTTGATGCTGCTGCCCTCTGCCATCCACCTGGTATACCAGCCAATCATGCTGTAACCCATGCCATCCATGTGTTATGAGATACACAAAGTTGCTAGGCTTCCAGAGTCAGTGGGAAATACAATAAGTCACAGGCTAGATATATGTGAAGAAAACACAGTCTAAGTCCCATTGTAAAGTATTTAAACAGTAGAGCATCCCTTCTACAGTGCTTATGTCATCATTAATCTTCCTGGAGTAAACAAAGACTGTATTTTACTGTTTGGGGGTGCGCTTTCATTTTGCAATAAGCCCTTTCAGCAGCAATGAGCTTTTAAAATGTGCATGCTTAATGAAAAATTAAGTCCCAAGTTGCTTTCTCAAGTAAGTGGATCATGAGCAGGCACCTTAACAAAAATATTTGTTGACATCTTCCATCTACCAGAGGCGGGGGATAGAGATATCACTGCCCAAACTAAAACTAGAAGATATAATCTTTATGAAGAAATATTGGCATTTATTTCAAAAGTTAGTAGCCACACATACAGAGGAGTCGAGTGAATAAGTAAATGAATGGTGGATGGTGGGATCCAGGTTTCCTATTATTAGAAAGGAAGCAAGGGAGGCAGGCCAAAGTAAGCCATGTAGTACTAAGTTAGAGGTAAAAATATTATAAATATTATCAAAGACATGAGTGTAAACTCATGTTCAGCTAAATATATATGAAGATAGATACAGAGTAATAATATATATGTCTTAGACACTTCCTAGCTCTGTTGGGAGAAGGCAATGGCATCTCACTCCAGTACGCTTGCCTGGAAAATCCCATGGATGGAGGAGCCTGGTGGGCTGCAGTCCATGGGGTCGCTAAGAGTTGGGCATGACTGAGCGACTTCCCTTTCACTTTTCACTTTCATGCATTGGAGAAGGAAATGGCAACCCACTCCAGTATTCTTGCCTGGAGAATCCCAGGGACAGAGGAGCCTAGTGGGCTGCCATCTATGGGGTCGCACAGAGTCAGACACGACTGAAGTGACTTAGCAGCAGCAGCAGCAGCTCTGTTTGCTGAGAGATCCTAGGAGCAGTCACACCCTACTACAGTAGGCATACCTAGTGCCCAGATCTTGGTTTTTAAATACCACTCTATGATAAAAGAAACCAGAGTTCCTTGGGTAAATAAATGAGTCTAAGGCTGGGGCAAAAATGCAAGATAAGCCCAGAGCAAATAGTAGTACCAAAGGTAAGGAAGTACTTTACAAAACAAAAGGACAGGGGCACGTCAAAGGAATTTGGAGCCAACCTGAAAGAATGACTACAATTGAAACAATCTGAGCAATAAATAACACAGTTTGGTTTACAACACAAAGTAGAATATAAATAGGCCTGAGTTGATACTGATATAAATAGATGAATAAATAAATAAATGGGAGGGGGAAGATAAGTCTTCCTTACAAAAGAACTCTAAATAATTTACAGAGATACTGACCCCCCCACCCCCCCCCAACCCCATCCACTGCAGGAGGTACAGCTTCATTCTTCACTCCTCCCTCGAGTGTGAGCTGGACTTAGTGAGTGACTTGGTTCCAAAGAAGCATGACAAATAGTAGTGGTAGACTGGGGTGGGGGGTGGGGGCGGGCTGGCAGACAGGGAGGGATAGGTTACTTCACAGTGTAGAAATCTGGCAAACACTGCTTTGGGCAGGTGACTAGTTTTATATCATGCTGATAGCACATATACACCTTTAAGTTATTTAATAAGAACATTTCATTTCTGGGTGGTCTTCCCCCTCCCCAGCTTTACTGAGATATTACTGACGTAGAACATTTATCAGTTTAGGGCATACACTGTGACGATTTCTAAAATATATACACATATATATGTGTGTGTACTGGAGTGGGGTGCCATTGCCTTCTCTGGTGTATATATATATATATATATATATATATATATATATGCACAGTTAACTGATTACCATAATAAAGTTAGTTAACACATCCATTCCCTCACACAATTACATGTGCATGCAATTACTTATCTTTAACAACTTTTAAGTATATAACATTGTTAATCAGCCACTCTCTACATTCAGTTCAGTCACTCAGTCGTGTCTGATTCTTTGCAACTCTATGGACTGCAACACGCCAGCCTTCCCTGTCCATCACCAGCTCCTAAAGCTGACTCAAACTCAAATCCATCGAGTTGGTGAGGCCATCCAACCATCTTACCCTCTGTCGTCCCCATCTCCTCCTGCCTTCAATTCTTCCCAGCATCAGGGTCTTTTCAAATGAGTCAGTTCTTTGCATAAGGTGAGTTTCAGCCTCAGCATCAGTCATTTCAATGAATATTCAGGACCGATTTCCTTTAGGACAGACTGGTTGGATCTCTTTGCAGTTCAAGGGACTCTCAAGAGTCTTCTCCAACACCCCAGTTCAAAAGCATCAATTCTTTGGTGCTCAGCTTTCTCTATAGTCCAATTCTCACATCAATACACGACTACTGGAAAAACCATAGCTTTGACTAGATAGACCTTTGTTGGCAAAGTAACGTCTCTGCTTTTTAATATGATGTCTAGGTTGGTCATAGTTTTTCTTTCAAGGAGCAAGTGTCTTTTAATTTCATGGCTGCAGTCACCATCTGTAGTGATTTTGGAGCCCAAAATCACCTGAGTTGTTCCCAACTCAGGGATCAAACCCAGGTTTCCTGCATTGAAGAAAGATTCTTTACCATCTGAGCCACCAGGGAAGACAAGCCACCAGCTACTAGCCGACAAGTTAGTAGGCATTGTTAAAACAAACAAAGAAAAGAAAACTTGTGCCTGAAAAAAATAAGTGCAGCTGCAGAAGATATATAAGATATATAATATTCTGTGAGGCATGATTTTTCAGTTAGATCAATGACTATTCTAAATTAATTTTGCTCATTTTCAATAGTGAAATTATTTTTATTCACTTCAGTTCTGGACAGAAAATCAGTTAATTCCAATAATGGAAGTTTGTTCTCAAGTGTGTTGAAAAATCTCAACTTGTGGGAAGAATCTTTCGCTGGTACACCTAATTTTAATTGGATCAATTTATGTTCTGCACTAGAATAGAATAAAATTGAAAAAGCATATAGTTTCACAGCATCTAAACTGAACATTAAAAAGAATCATAGATACAGCTTATTTATTTTGTAATAACATTTGTCTAAGAAGGGGTTCTGAATGGAGGCAAAAAGACAATGTTTATGAAAATATTTGGGCTGAAATATTTCTACTTTTAAAGTTCTATAGGTGTAGTTTATTTACAATAATATTTCACACCTCAATAATATTGATGTATACATTCAATGAGTTGTGACTCACTGTATACAGTCATGTAACAATCATCACAATTAAGATATAAAGCATTCACAACACTCCAGAAAGTTCTCTTATATCCTTTGAGTCAATCCTCGCACCAATCTCCCGTCCCTGGCAACCGCTACTATGTTCCATGTCCTTATGGTTTTGCCTTTTCTAGAATTTCATAGAAATTGGATAGTACAGTATACGATCCTTTGTTTCTGGCTTCTTTTATCATAATGCTTTTGCAATTCATCCATGCTGTAGCCTTTATCAGGAGTTTCTGCCTTAGTAACTGCTGAGTAGTATTCTACTATATGAATTTACTGCAGTTTACCTGCTGAAAAACATTTGGGCTATTTCCACTTGGGGGCTATCACAAATAAAGCTGCTATGCACTGAACAGAACTGATGCCCATTTAAATATAAATCTTTATAGAGACATACGTTAGCAGCAGAGACTGCAAAGTCATATCTCAAGAGTATGTTTACCTTTATAAGAAACGGCCAAACCGCTTTCCAAAGACGGTGTATCATACCGCCCTCCTGCCAGTAGTATGTGATAACTGTACTTGCTCCAGATTATCAACAACATTCGATATTATAAATCTTTAATTATAGTCATTCTAGTGGGTGTGTATTGCTGTATCATTGTGGTTTTAATGTGCATCTGCCTGATGACTAACAACACTGAGGATCTTTTCAAGTGGGTACTGGCCATTTGTGTATCTCCACTGGTAAAGTGTTTAAATTTTCTGTGTCTTTGAAAAACGGAGCTTACAGTCTTAATGGTTTGTGCTATCGATATATTCTGGACATAAGTCCATTATCAGACATATGTTTTATAAAGTTTTCTCTGCCTGTGGCTTGTCTTTTCATTTTCTAAACAGTGTATTTCAAAGCGCAAAAGTTACCCATTTTAATTGAGTTCGATTTATTAATTTTTTTCCTTTTATGATGTGTGCCTTTTATGTCCTTTCAAAGAATTCTCTGCCTAACCCATCATCATGAAGATTTTCTCCTATTTTCTCTTCCACAAATTCTAGCTCTTACGTTTAGGTCTATGATCCATTTTGAAGTAATTCTGTATAAGGAGTGTGATAAGGTTGTACTTAGATATCTAATTGTTTCATGGTACCTTTGTTGAAAATCAAATGATTGTTTTGTGTGGGTCCATTCTAGACTCTGGACTCTGTTTCATTGATGTATATATTGATATTTATCCTTAAGTCTAAAGCATATCATCTTGATTAACTGTAGCTTTATGTTAAGTCTTAAAATCAAGTAGTATAAGACCTCCGTCTCCATTGTTCCTTCTCAAAATCGTTTTGGCTATTCCTGGCTCTTTGCATTTCCAAACAACTTTTAGCATCAGTTTGTCAGTTTCATTTTTTAAAAAGCCACCCAGGAAGAGTTTGTATACAACTGTAAAATTTATCACTATATCTATCTAGGACTAGATTTTCTTTTTTTTTTTCTGGTTTCAAGATTTTTAACTATCAGTTGAATTTCTTTAAAAGATGTGAGGCTACTTCAGTTATTTCTTCCTGGATGTCTCAAAAAATCTGCCATCTCATTTACGTTGTCAAACTCAGTGGCAAGAATTTCTTCATGTACTTATACACTTGAAGACAAAACCAAAACCAAAAATAGTTCCCATTTAACAGAATTTGTTTTGAGTTTATCAAGTACCTCAGCACCTTTGAGGAAGTATTTTTTTCAGTTAATAATATTGTGGTTTATATAGAAGAGTCAATAATGTTACATTTATGAGCCATACAATGCAACTGGGAAGAAAATCATGAGCAATTTTGTAAAAACACTAGAAACAATAATGTCATTTAAAATATATTCATCAGATAAAGACCAATGACATGCTAGTAGATACAGATAAAGTTATTAGAGTAGGTATGCCAAGAATAACTGCTTTGATTCTTACTTCTGAAAGTTCAGATAATCAGTACATAGCTTTAAAATTTTATTTTAATGTATATGTATTATATGTTTTAGAAAAAAAATATTTTGGGAAAATGGTTTTTGAACAGGTTATCTTACAGTCCAATGTAATAAAACCAATTTTCAGTCAAGAAGGAAATATTTTGAAAATTATGTAACTTTAATTATCTTAAGAATCCATTTTCATTCTCAAAAATAAATTAGGGTGATAAATTATATTGTCAATGTAGGCATAACCCACTGCCTCAAAATCAGTATCAGGATGACTTTCTAAGCTTTTTATATCACTTTAGTGATCTTGATAATCATCTTCAACAATCCTAAAAAAAAAAAAAAGTGCAACATAAACAAACAGGTATGGGTCCCTGGCATATGACAGAGGAAAGATTTCAAAGAATCAGAGAAAGGATGAATTGTTGAGATATGGATGAGATAACAGTCTTTTCATTTGCAAACTCACACACAAAGTTATATGTGTTATAATCAGAGCCCTACCCTATATTCTACACAAAAATAAATACCAAATAGGTGGAAGGGCCTAAATTTGAGGTATAAAACTTTCAAACTAGTATAGGAAAATCTTTACTCAGAATTGACTCCTTAAATGGATTTCTTAAATAAGGCATATTTTAAAAGGTTTATAAAGTTGATCATATTAAATGTATAAATTTTTATACAACCAATTTACATCAAAAATGAAGTTAAAAAGATAAGCAATATTAACAAGGACCTACTATACAGTTCAGGGAACTAAACTCAATATCTTGCAACAACCTATAATGGACAAGAGTCTGCAAAAGAATATGTGTGTGTGTATAATTTCTACACACATATAACTGAATCACCTTGTTGTGCACCTGAAACAATTTACTGTACCTCAATGAAAAAAAGAACAAAAGATAAGGAATAAACTGGGAGAAATCATTTGCAAGATATATAACAAAGAATTAATATCCAGACTTTGTGATGAACTACCACAAATCAACAAGAAAATTAAGTTATTCATGGAAGATGGAACTCATGTGGCCAGTAAACATGAAAAGATGATCAGCCTCATTCGTAATTAGAGAACTGCAAATTAAATCTACCATACCAGACTGGCAAATGTTAAAAAAGCTTGACAATTTTTAATTGCAGGTGAAAAAATAGAAATAAAAGGAATCCCTGTATATGCTTGGTGGAAGAATAAACTAGCATAATCATTTTGAAGAGTAATTTGGCAATATAGTTGACCCTTGAATAATATGGAGGTTAAGGTCTCTGACCCACTGCACAGTGACAAATGTATAGACCTCCCTGTTCCTCTATATCCAAGGTTCCACCATTCTGAGGATGGTGTAGTACTGCAGTATCTTTTTGGTTTTATTATTTATTTTCTTTTTGGTTGTGCCACATGGCTTGCAGGATCTTAGTTCCCTGACCAGGTATTGAATGTAGGCCCACGGCAGTGAAAACACAGTCAAAACTGGACCAGCAGGGAATTTCTCATTATTGAAAAAACCCCAGACATAAGTGGACCCATGGCTCAAAACCCAAGTTGTTCAAGGGTCAACTGTATCTAGCAAAGCTGAAAATGAGTATATCCTATATGCAAAAAGAATCTAAAAAAGAGTGGCTATATGTATGTGTGTAACTGATTCACTTTGCTATACAGCAGAAACACAGCGCAAATCAACTATACTCCAGTAAAAACTTAAAAATAAAGTAAGTTTGAGAGATAAGGCCTCAAAGCAGAATTTCTCAAACGGTGTGATGTGGCAAGGTGGTCCTGGTGTGCTTAAATAATGACTCCTTCAGCCACTGGGATGGCGCTTGGGCTTAGCCAGAGACCCTGCCATTTACCTCTCTGCCATGCAAAAATTCTGTCTTTGACGTGACAGACAAAAAGTTTGGGAAGCCCTGACCTAGAAAACCTCTCACATGGGTACATAAAGAGATGGGTACATAAAGGATGTCCACTGAAGAACCATCCGTAGGACATGAAAAAATGAGGGGAGCATCTAACTGTGGAAGGTGACATAAATTGTGATATATTCACATTACTGGATACAATATATATTCCTCCCTCAGTATCTGTGGGGGATTGATTCCAGGACCACAAGGATACCAAAATCTGTGGAAGTTCATTTCCCTTGTACAAAATGACATAATCTTGGCACATAATCTACACATACCCTCTCGTACACTTTGAATCATCTCTAGATTACTTGTAATACCTAATACAATGTAAATGATAATAAAAAAAGAGCTGAATATACAAAGTAAAAGGTATGCAAATAGTTGTAAGAGCAAGGCAAATTCAAGTTTTACTTGCTGAAACTTTCTAGAAAATTGTTTTCCCAAAATGTTTTTGATCTGTAGCTGGTAGGATAAGCAGATACGAAACCCACAGAAATGGAGGGCCCACCGCAGTACTAAAAATGTTTTAACTAGACCTGAAGATATTGGCATGGCCAGGTACTGATGCCAGTTATTAACCTCAGGGAGGAAAACAAAGTAATAGAATTGGGAAGAGAACACAGGTGACTTCAACTATATAATTTTAGTTTTTAAATATTTGTAAAGTATGAGAAAACGCATATTTCTTTATTTTGGGTTACTGGTATATGGGAGTATGTTTTATTATGTTTGTATTTTTTTGTATTTAGACAGTTATTTTTTAAGAAAAACAAACCCACTGCAACCAAAACAGAAATAAAAGCACATATAATTTCAGATAGAATAGAAATATATAGAATTTAAAAGTTCTACTTCATTCCTTCCCCCCATCTCAATCTTTTTGCTAGAGTTAACTGTAGTTGAGCGCTTGGTGTATATTATTCCAAACAATTTTCTATACAGTTACAAATATACTTTCTATATATTAATAGGGGAGAAGGCAATGGCAACCCACTCCAGTACTCTCGCCTGGAAAATCCCATGGACAGTGGAGCCTGGGAGGCTGCGGTCCTTGGCGTAAAGGGGAAGAATAATTAACATATTGCTGGGACTTGCTCTTTTTACACTAGTAAATTGCATTCTGGACATCCTTCCTTGTGAGAACATATCTATTTAGCCCATTCTTTTTAATTGCTACTTATTATTTCCTATACAGATACTTATAATGTATTTAAAACTAGTGGTAGAAAATTGGATAGCACTTTTACCTGAAGATAAAGCAAAGCTTAAGAGTCTTTAAAATTACATTTATTTTTCTCCCATCCTATATGTTTGATATAAAGAAAATCTGAAAATTGCCTCTACCCCTCCCTTTAGAGAGCCATAAGTAGATAAGCAGCTGAGAAGAAATCAAACCGAAATAGCATACTGTACCATTACTTTCATTTCAAATCCAACTTTTAAAAAAAGAACTATTTTGGGTCTCCAAATAACAAATATATTTTAAGCCCCAGAATTTAAAGATCACTGAATAATGAAAATTATGTAATGCCTTGTACCCAGGATGCTCTGGAAATTATTTCTGAATTCCCACACCATTATTATTAATGGACACCAGCTGTGGGCTCACAGTATCCTGGGTACATTACACAATAAAAACATAGACAGGATGTCACTGCACATATGCCGTGTGCACAGCGTGGTTCTAATTAGCATCACTGTGAACACATACTTATTGCAGAAAATGGTGCGGTGGTTGCAAGCACAGACCCTGGAGTCAGACTGCCTGGGTTCCAGTCTTAGCTCAGCCACCTTTGTAACGTGAGACCTTGAGCAAACTACTGAAACATCATCTTCTCCTTTAAAAAAAGAAGAAAGTATCTCACAAACTTGCTACGAGAATGAAAAGGAATAATAAGTACACATTGTTTAGGAAAGTGTCCTTACTTAGCAAGCACTCAACAGATAAAAGGGATTGTCATGATTAGTATTACTGAATAATGGCAATACCAAAGGAGTTCTGTTAGGGAAAAGGTTACCAAAAAAAAAAAAAGAATGAAACAGTTTTCTGGATTTCAATAGCTTACAATTTAGAAACAAATTTGAATATTTCAAAAAGATACAGTAAGGAAAGTATCACATTCCTATTTAGCCCTAAAAATGTAAACAAAATCACTTCTCAGTTATTCTATCCAAACAGGTAAATATTTAATCAATTTACCTTATTGGAATACCTAATAGATACTATTAGAAAGCTAATATTCTGCATACAAAAGAGGTGTGAATACATTCTAGTGTACGGGTTGACCTAAAAGTTTTTCAGTATAAAAATTTGAAATTAGGTTTATCCTTGAGTACACACTGATTTTGATCATATTGATTTCATGACCCACAAATTCATTAAGAGTTGCTTCAAAAGGCAGTTGAGAGACCACCACTACCCACCAACTAGTAGCATATAAAATTGACCCACACTTTGTAGGAAATACTTTTAAAAGGTAAATTTATATATATATTACTTTATAGGTTACAAAGTTCCTAGAATTCACTACTTCCTTTCTCCATAATCGAGAAGTGACCGTGACATCCTTCATAACAATTCAGGGCCATGATTCTGAACAGATGATTCAATTTGTCACATAAGGTGACTACATCATTCTCTACTCAGTTGGTTCTGGTGGTGGATGTGTGTGTGTGTGTGTGCGTGCATGCGTGCGTGCGCGTGTGTGCGTGTGTGCGCGTGCGCATTTGTGTGTTCTACCCTTGGGGTTTTGAAAATAAAGAATACATCCACTAAGCAACAATTAGTTTTAAACCCGACACTCAGAAAAATGCGGTTCTGAGTTTGTATTCTGATTCGCTGCAGAGCTAAAGCATAAATTACCCGCTCAGCTTCACCAGTCTACCCCGTGTCTTCTGCCTTATCTTTTCCAGGTTTTTCTCCAAGGATGTGGATGGCCCTGGTTCTTGTTTCCAACTCAAATTTCATCAGTGCAAGAGACACTTACTGAGTACCTACTAGCTCAAAAGCTGTCTGGTTACTAGAGGAGATCCAGAGACAGACAAGCTACTGGTCTCTGCTTACAATCCATTTTTAAAAACATGTTTTATTTTGTATGGGGGTATAGCCGATTAACGACGTTGTGATAGTTTCAAGTGAACGGCGAATGGACTCAGCCATACATTTACACGTATCTATTCTCCCTCAAATCCCCCTCCCATCCAGGCTGTTACATAACATTGAGCAGAGTTCCATGTGCTATACAGTAGGTAATAAGGGCCACACAGAACTTTGCAATGCGGTAGGGTTTAAAGATTAGAGAGTGCCCTCTGGTGGAAGGGGGAGGAGATGTTGAAAAAAGACAGGCACTCGAGTAAAGACAGAATTTTCATAGGAGAAGAGTAAGGAAAACAGGCATTCTGCAGAGCAGACATTAGACAGGAAACTAAAGGGCTATGTTCAGGGCAGGGGTGAGAGGATATTACAAAGACTCTGAATTAAATTAGTCTGAGGAGTCCTGGGGATAACTCGGTATTAAATGAGTCATCAAAACTTTTTAGACTGGAGAGTTAGGTGAGACGAACTTCATTTGGGGAAGATTTATATGATGTAAAGTGTGTACAGCAAGTCAAAGTGGGAGACTAGGGACCTGGAGACCGCTGAAAAGGTTACTGCAATATTTCAGATGAGGTGAGACAGCTCCTTCAAGGTGAAAAGGGAAAGTCAAAGAGGTTGTTAGGTTTAAGGAAAAATAAAACTTGGGCATGTTCCCCTCCCTATTTTTCTTTAAAGGGGAAACAGGGAGCTGAGGCTATATGAAGGGAGAAAAGAAAGAAGAGTAGAGGAGAGATTATTGATGCTAAAAGGGAAAGAAAGGCCAGTCATTGAATCCAAGTCTAAGAAAAGGGGATGAAATAAATAGCCCAGATGGAGGTGTTCATCTTAACAAGGAAAAGCAAAACTTTTCTCTCCAAAAGAGGATGTGACAAGAGGAGGGAAAATGATCAGTAGAAACTTAAGAAGTTGGGACCAAGGAAGCTGGGGAATTTATGGCAAGTAATCACAGCCTTCTCAGAAAGTAGGAGGCAAGTTCATCTGCATCGACTAAAGGAACCAGGGGGAGACTAAGTATCTACTGTGAATGGGGGGCACTTGGAAAAGATCAAAGTGGGCATAATAAAGAGTAAAAGAACACTGCTCAAAAACTGCTTAAGATGCAAAAACAACCAAAGGAGAAATAGTTAAAATGACCTTATTAATTTAACAACCTTTGTGATTCCAAGGAACATCATTAAGAAAGTGAAAATACAAGCTACAGAATGGGAGAAAATATTTGTAAATCCTCTATTTGATAAAGATCTAGCATCCGGAATATAAATATAAAACTTTTACAATTCAACAAATTAAAAATGGTCAAAGGATATGAATAAACATTTCTCCAAAGTAATACAAATATCTAATAAGCACATGTGAAAATATTCAACATCATTAGTCATTCAGTTCAGTTCAGTTCAATCACTCAGTCGTGTCCGACTCTTTGCGACCCCATGAATCACAGCACGCCAGGCCTCCCTGTCCATCACCATCTCCTGGAGTTCACTCAAACTCATGTCCATCGAGTCGGTGATGCCATCCAGCCATCTCATCCTTTGTCATCCCCTTTTCCTCCTGCCCCCAATCCCCCCCAGCATCAGAGTCTTTGGAAATGCAAATTGTAATGGTACCATCTCACACCCATTAGAATGATCATAGATTCATGTTGATGTTGGGCAGAAACCAACACAATTCTGTTAAGCAATTATCCTTTAATGAAAAAATAAATAAATTAAAAAAAATTTTAATGGCTGTAATAAAAATAACAAGTTATTGGTGAAAGTGAATAGAAATATACTGTTGGTGGGAATGTCAAATGGTGCAGCCATTTTGAGAAAGTTTAGCATTTTCTCAAGCAGTTAAACATAAGAATTACCATATGACATAGCAATTTCATTCCTAGGTATATCTCAAAAGAAGTGAAAATGTATATCCACACAAAAATTTATACACAATATCCATAGCAGCCTTCTTTATAATAGACAAAGAGTGGAAATATTAACTGATCAATGGCTAAACAAAATGTGGTGATAGCCATATAACAGAGTATATGTCATGAAAAGGAATGACACTAATATCAGCTACAACATGGACGAACCTTGAAAGGAAAGGGAAGTTGTTCAGTCGTGTCCGACTCTTTGCGACCCCATGGATTGTAGCCTACCAGGCTCCTCTGTCCATAGGATTTTCCAGGCAACAGTACTGGAGTGGATTGCCATTTCCCCCTCCACATGTTATGCTAATTGAGAAGCTGGACACAGAGGGCACATATTGTATGACTGATTTATATTAAACGTTCAGAATAGGTAAATCCACAGGGACAGATAGTAAGATTAGTGGTTTCCAGGAACTGGAGGAATGGGAGAATAGGGGAATTCAGAGTGACTGTAATAGGAACAAGGTTCCTTTCTTGCAGTGATGAAAATATCCTGGAATTACACGGTGTAATGTTTGTACACCTTTGGGGATATACTAGAAATCAATGATTTGTACAATTTAAACAAGTGAATTTTATGACATGTGAATTGTATCTAAGAAAAAAGATTGTTAGGCAGCTGTAAATTCAGACGACCTGTATTTTGTTCTACATCTATTCAGAATGGACTCGTGACTTTTCTAGGCTCTAAAAAGTCACACAAGTCAGACCATGGGAGTTACCCTGAGTAGGGAATTGGCAAGGCAGGTATGACAGAAGGAATGAAGAGCACATTGTTGAAATGGAAATCTCTATAAAAACTCAGGTTCTTCCAAACACGACAGTAAAAATGCAAACAATCTAATCAGGAAATGGAGGAGGGGGAAGAACAGACATTTCACTGAAGAGAATTCACATGTGGCAAATAAGCATATGAAAGGATTTTCAACGTCATTAGCCACGAGGGAAATGTAAATTAAAACCACAATGAGCTATCACTACACGTCTGTTAGAATAAAATAAATGATAATGACAACACCAAATGCTGGCGAGGATGCAAAGAACAGGGCTATTTATACTTTGTTGATAGGATTATAAAATAGTACAGTCACTGTAATAAACAGTTGGGCAGTTTCCTATAAAACAAAATATCAAGCTATCATATAACCTAGCAATTGCACTCACAGACATTTATCTCAGAGAAATTTTTTTTTAAAGTTTACTCAAATGTTTTTAACAGCCTTATTCAGTAACTGAAAGCTCGAGACAACCCAGATGTCCTTCATCAGGTAACGGTTAAACAGCTGAGTTATACCATGGATATTTCCAGGCAATAGTATACTGGAGTGGATTGCCATTTCCTCCTCCTTAATAAAAAGAAAACTACTGTTAATCTACAACAACCTGGATGAATCTCCAAGGAATTTATGCGGATTGAAGAGAAATAATGCCAAAAGGTTATATATGGTATGATTTCACTTATATGAGATTCTTAAAATAACAAAAAGTATAGAAGTGAAGAATAGATTAGTGGTTGTCAGAGCAAGGGATAGGAGGGTGAAAGAGAGGAAAGTACAATAAAAAGGGCTTAATAAGAGGGATCCCTGAGGTAACGGAAACGTTCTGTATCTTGACTATATCCCTGCCAATACCCTCCTTGTGATACTAAGTAGAGAGTACATTGGACATCTCTTATTATTTTTTAAAACTGCCTATGAATCTACAACTGTGTCAAAATAAAAAGTTCAATTAAAAAATAGTTCAGTTTGGGCTGCAGGTAGGTTGATCAAAATTTATATACAATTTTCACACTTATAATACAGGGATTAGAACACCTACTAAGGAGAATATTTTAAAAATACATATAAAGTGAGTAGATTCTGGAACAAGAGTTCTCTTAACGATAAACAGGTAGTTTTAATATCACGTTGACCATTCCTGAAATGGCTCAGAAATTGCATATGGCTGGTCCATTTCCAGAGGATTTATTATCAAGGACCATGAATGCACACAGGCTTGCAGGGCACATTCATGACACCTAAATCCCACAAGAAACCAGACCCTCAAATGCAAGCTCAGCCCTCTCACTGCAAGATTCCTTCTGTTCAAAAATGTTCTAAGTCATGAAAGAAAGGACTTAAACGGATCTAATACATATTTATGTGAGTTAGAGAACTGCAGTTAAGGGTCAGCTGCAGCACAGAAATTAGTAAAAACTGGCTCTGGAGGCAGACGGCCCTGGATCTGAATCCCACCTCACCAGTTACTAACCACATGACCATAGGCAAAAAAAACAAGTGGTCCTCTGGGTCTTGGCCTCCTCATGTATTATAAGAATCAAAGAGGTATTACATATACGCCACTTCAGCACAGCACTTCATAAGCACTCAATAAATGTTAGTTCTTATTCACAATTAGAAGTGGCTACAATGATGAACTAGTGGAACCCAACCCTTCCTGCACAGAAGGAGTCACCTCTACATTCCCAGCCTTTGCTTGAACACATCTAGTGATGGACAGCTCACTGTTCTTCAAGGCAGTCTATTTCAATTTTAGGCAGGTGCAATCACTAAGAAGTTGTTGCTTCTATTTTTATTTCAAATCTTTCCTTCAACTTCCAAACATCGGTCTTGCTTCTGACTTTTCAAGCCAAGAAAGACATGGGCGCCCTTCCACACAGCAGGTCACGTGCTGGGCACCTGCTCTCTCATTATGTAGCACTTTTGGAAACCAGTCTGCTCCTGTCTGTCCCTGTGACCCAGGACAGCTGCCTCATGTCAAAAGTAAGAGTCCCAGATTAAATAATCTCTAGGGGGTCGCAAAGAGTCAGACACGACTGAGCGACTGAACTGAGGGTTTTTTTCCCCAGAGGCAAGAACCATGATTTTCCTTATGCTTTTGCCCAGTTATTCTGATTCAGTCTCTCAGGCACTTTTTAGTCCCCTTATTACCTTGCCGCCATCCTTCCAGTCTGCCTCAGTTGGTCAACACCCTTCTTAAAATGTAACCTCCAGAATGGGAACACAAAACTAAAGTTCTGAAGATAACATTCGAGGTACTGTAAAACTCTCTCCTCCCTATTTGATGCAACTTAATATAAGCATTTGAGGCTAATGTCTTACTACTTTGCTTTACAACGAGCTTGTTATAATTAATTACAATCTCTTGGGGTAAGGGTTAGCCATAAAATGCTATTGTCTCCATCTTGATAGAGCTGATTTTTGGAACCTAAGTTCAGGATTTTATATTTATTTCTGCTTAAGCATCTCTTTAAGCATCTCTTTAAGCTTTGTTCCATCATTTCAGCCAATCAAGTTTTATGCACTGTCTTAATGAAGGTACACTAATCATATTCTTAATAATCAGAAACAAACATTTAAAAAATCTTTTAATATTCCACTACACATACACAAGTGCTTATATGCAAAAACTGCATCTTTACTATAAATGCTGGATTTTCTTTTTAACTTCAAGATATTTCTTAAGAGTTGACTGTACAAATAGTCAGAAAACATGTTTCAGACTTATTAACTTCATCAGTCCTCTTTTAATGATTCTAAAACCTAGCAGTTCTATGTGTGACATAAAACAGTCAGAGCAAAGAGCGGGGCATGGCTCGCAATGTGTGGGAACTGCCTGGTGGAAAAGGAGCCCAGTCCACCCCACCTTGCAAATGTTTGCACCTTTGTGCTACTTGTCACAACACTGCCTGCAAGACTTTCCTTTGTTAATTAAATACAGGAATTTGAAACAAGCTAGACCATCTTGTCCTTCAGAAGTGAGAAAGGTAAAAATTATTATGAAAACTTGCTGTCATAGACAATTTAACTAGATCTAAAAAGCTTAGAATTGGTGACTGCTAACATCCATTATAAAAACTTTCAGTGAGAAGCTCTCATGTTTGCTTTTGTAGGACTCCAGAATTTGCCAGGTTATATTTCTTTTTGTCATACTAACGTCCAAATGACAACACTCAGGTTTGAAGAGGTTCAGTTCACTAATTGGACTATGATTCTGGATGTTAGATACTGTCTCTTTCAAAGATAACATTGTCCCCAATTTTCCTAGCAAAAAAAAATGATAACCTATGCTTTTTACTGTCTATAAATTATAGTTCAGTAACATTTTAAAACATGAAAATTGTAAAAATTTCATCTCTCAGGTAAATTTTGGTATTCCTCTCCCCGCTGTATGATTTCCTCTCTATTCTCTGCATAAATAGGGACTTGTGATTAACATTTTTGATACTCTAGCTTTACTGACCATCTATTAATATGTTGACATGTGAAAATGTAACAGTAAAAATGCAAAACAACACAGACACTAGAATCTTGACCCACTCCAAATCCTTGATGTTGCTTCATGGTATAGGTTCACCCCTGGTTTTCTCTGCAGGCTTTATGTAAAGGCCCACGCCACAGTTCTCGAGTCGATGTGTGCTGGGGCCACCGTCCCATTCAAGTTGATGACATGTTCCCTCAAGCAAGTCCCTCTCCTGGGGCCATAAGGGGGTGTTCCTGCATCCTTCTCAGACAAAACGGGTCCTCTATGACACCTATTCAATGAATTATTTTTAACCTTATAGAATTTTGGATCCATAACAATGAAACATTAGTGTGAACTATGAGCTAGATCATGGGGATATGCAATTACATTATATGCAACTAAGTGTGAGATAATACAGTATGTATTAAAATGGGATTTTATTTGTAATCTATTCTAATCAGCACAATCCAAACAGTATTCATAAAAGAAAACCAGAAGCTTAAGCCTTCATGCTAGAATTTCTTCTCTAAGCCCTAGCCTATAAACCCACTAGACGCTTCACACTGGGAAATGGGAATCAATTAGTCTGACTTTGCCAATAAATCATTGCACCCTAACTCCTTACACTTTTGCAAGTGTATAAGATAAGTAGGTTAGACTAAATCAATAATTTTTAGTCTAGATGCTCAGATGCACAGGAGACTTCCAAAAAGTAATACTGGGCTGGAAGATATTTTTATTTTGAAAAGTTTATTTGCTATACCATCTAAATAAAATGTCAAATTTCTTTTTTTCTGAGCTAGAACTACAGTCCTAACTAACCATAATTTTCTCATGTAGACTAGAAATTCTGGTTGGCTTCAGTCAATAAAATCAGAAAACAAATCAATTATAACTTAATCAAGGCAGGCAGGATATCTTTTAAATTTTGGAGGCCATGGAAACAAAGTTAATTTAAAAGATCTTTGGCAAAGAAAAAAAATGCAAATCACAGAGCTAGGTCACTGAATTATTCTTTCAGCCAATATTCACTGTATATTTACCTGAGCCAGGTTTTCCTCTAGGCCCTAGTATTACAGGATTAACACTGAGAAGTCCACGGTCACAGTCCAATAAAGGAGATAGTCTATTAGGTGCCTTCCAACTGCTGTATGCAAAGTCTATTTATCTGTAAATGGGGAAGTTGGTTGTTGGTGGTGTGGTATTTTAATTTATGATTTCTCCCTTAACTGTAGTTAGGATATAAGAAAATTTCAACTTTCTCACAAAATGCACAACATCTGCCCACTTTTCATAATGATGTCAACTTTCATGCACTCACCAGGCATTCCTAGGTGTACATTTCAGAAATCTAGAGCTTATACCTCAAACACAAAGAAATGGAGCATTGAGGGGTCCCTCATGAGGCTCCAGTCTAAACTTAAGCAAGGACTGAGGCAGTTCAGGATGACGACCAGCCAGCTTTTCTGTGTCTTGGCCTCAGTACAGGTGAATCCCAAGGGAAGAGGGTGATTCTTAGGTCCTAAATAGTATAAAACAGAACCTGCTTGCTTCTTCCCTCTACATAATAAATCTCTGAAAAATCACAGACACAGACCTTGGAAGGTTCCTAGATATTGATGGTTTGGTAGAGAGCCATCATATGTAGGCCCAGAAAACGTCATTTCCCTGGCTTGGAGAGCAACAATTTTAAAGTGCTGGGTGGAAATGTGGTCTTAGCCAAGTAGACCCCAAAGTGCAAATTCTAAGTGGTATCCATTTTAATGGAAAATAAATTGCTTCCAACAAGATGCTGCTCAACCCTTGAATGGTCAGAGTTTATTACATATATTAAAGAATCGAAGTTTCTTAATCCTCTATTTCCAAATACAGAGTTTAAGCATCATAAAAGAACACGTTTCTCCTCTTAAGTGAGTTTTGATCCAATATGCTTTCTGAAACTTATAATGAAAAACATAGTGACAAATCCTTAAATGAAGATACGACTATAGAACGCTATCCTCTTACTTTAGACAGCATGTTCCTTTTACATAGGTTCTAACGTATCAAAGAAAACAAACACGTATGTATCCATGTAAGCATTCAGAGTTGCTTCCCCTGTAAATCCTCTATTTGACCCATTTCTTCTACATAAGTTCCATATGGAAAGTCATGGTCCCATTCAAAAAACCAACTCTCTAAATTCAGTCATTCCTTCCCCTGGTGAGAGGACAGGAATTTGTGAGAATGTAAGTCCTGATAGGCAGAGGAAAATGCTCTGAAAAACGAAAAACTCTATGAACAAGAATAGAAGGTTCCTGGACTCTGAGTGTAAAACAATCCCCCTTTTAATCATCTCCCAGTCTGAGATGTCCAGATGTGGGTATCTGATAGAGGCCCACGGTTGTCACCAGAAATCTCAATTCCAGCCATCACATATACTCAGAAATGTTGGCTTCATCTGCTTGGCTGGCAGAGATCTGCTCTTGGATATAGACTGCTGGAGGGAAAAGTTGTGACGTCTGAAATCACAACACTCTTGCCCTGATTCTTTCCCCAGAAAACATTTCTTTTGCCCACTGTCCTGCAATGTTTCCCCTGGGGAGCTCTATAAGCCAAGCATGACAGATTACAGCACATCCATGTCAATGGTAACTGAACACAGTGTAAAGAGTAAACTGTCATTACCTATCATGGCTTAGCGTTTATGTAAATCAAAGAAGCCACCTTCTACTTAACACACACACACAATCATTTTTCCTTTTCTTCTCAGGAATGATGGTGTACCACTCTGGGAGAGGAGATATTACCAGAGCAGCTAAGGTTTTGCTTGAGAAAAATTATTACAAAGGAATGGGAAATACAAAGAATACTTTTACATACAAAGAATATTTTAAATATTCTTTAAAATATTCTTAAATATAGGAGAAAAATGTTCAATTCTGATACAGCAAAAAAAAAAAAGAATCATAAGTATAAGAGACTGTAAAAATAAATAGCAAAAGACCATTTTGACATACTGGATTGGCAAAGTTTAGAAAGCCAACACTGTTCTTGGGACAACTTTTATACTGGGCATTTTGGCTATATGTTCCAAAACATTAGAAAGTTCATAATCGCTAACTCAGTAATTCTACTTAGGAGCATTTACTTTAAAGAAATGATTAGATACATACATAAAGATTTATAAATACAAATGTTTACCTGAAGGACTACTGTAATAGAAAAATCTTTCTATTTTTTATAGGAATAGGGAGTTGGCTAAATAAAATGTGGTATAGCTATGAGAGAATATTATGCAACTATTTTTTAAAGGATATATTCTACCATATCCAATAGCATTCAAAAAAACTTTACTAAGCAGTTACTATCTGCCAGACTTAGATATGTGTACATACACACACCCCAAATCATATATACATAAAGAAAAGGCTATAATGCAATACACTAATAATTTTATCATTGACTATTATTGTCTTGGTGTGATACATGTAATTTAAAGTTTCATCAAGATTTCCAAAAGAAGGCATACTGCTTTTATATGTAGAAGAAACAATGAATCACAATAGTAACAACAGTCAAATTTAATTGAATACTCATTTTGCGCCAGATTGAATAAATAAGCACTTTTCAGTAATTATCTCATTTAATTCTCACCAAAATTTTACGAGACTATAAGCATTCCCCATTTTGAAACTACAGTAGTGGCAGAGTTGGGACTTGAACAGAGGTCTAACTCCAAAGTTGTATCCTTGACTGCCATTAATCACTAAGGGACAACACATCTCTGAGTTAACTTTCCTGGAAGCAAGTTTTCCAAAAAGCACTATCACATTCAGTCTCAACTAGAAAGAGAAAAATAGAAAATAAAAGAGTTTCTGGAATTTCTCTGTGCTGAAAGGACCAGGATCGTACATTAATGGCTATATATGGAATCAAGAAAGATGGTGCTGATGAACATATCTGCAGGACAGCACTGGAGATGCAGACTTAGACACCAGACTTATGGACACGGCGAGGTGGGGAGGGAGAGGGTGGGGCTCGGAGAGACTAGCATGGGAACATACTCACCACCATATATAGCCAGTGGGAATTTGCTGTATGGCTCTGGGAACTCGAACTGGGGCTCTGGGACAGCCTAGAAGCATGGGATGGGGTGGGAGGTTGTGGGAAAGTTCAAGAGGGAGGGGACATATGTACTCTCGTGGCTGATTCACATTGATGTATGGCAGAAACTGTAGAGCAATTTTAAAATTTTAATTAAAAAAAAATTTTTTTTAAGGTCAAGGAATCCTTTTATAGGCTAAATTTTGGTAGCCGACAATTTTGTAAGCCCATGATAATAATGAAACTAGCTATCTAAATTCACCAAGCAACTCAGACGAGTGCTCCAGGAATCTCTAGAGTACAATCTGGATGCGCTTAGTTCTCTTGCCTTACGTATTATTGATGGTAAATAAATAGTAATTGTTGACAATGATGATAAAGGAAATTTCAGCGACACAAACCACAGTTCATTTGGGTTTTGCTAAAATTGGAAAATGTCTGTGATCCAGAAGACTGGACCAAGCCTCAAGCAGTGTCAGTCCAGCTAGTGTGCACTCAGCAGGTCTTATTTTAAGGCCTCTGATTTAGGGGAAAGACCACATTTTTACATGGATGAACCATCCTAGACATCTAAAACGTACATTTTAGGGACCACTTCACATATTTTGAAGGAGGCATTCACACCTTTAAAAATCTACACATTGATTTTTCACTGAATATTTTTAATTTTTTTTTAAAAACCTTAAGTAAACACATGTATTTAAATATGTGTCTTTTCATTTAAAGAAGTATTTTATGTTTCTTGTATCCAGATCATAGCTTTATAGCATGGTAAAGCAAATCATTTCCCATTAATGTTTGTCTTTTTTCCACTGCTGCTGTAGCCAAACTGGATCAACCACGCAGTGAGACCAGTTACTCTGCAATAACTCATTATAATTGAAAAAATTCAAATGGTCAAATTGGACTCATAGATAACAACCTGTCTTAAATATGCAAATTACACAGTATCTATTAAAATACCTACAAAATTTTGAACTTACTGGAAACTAATCAGGTAAAATTGATGTGGCTGCCACCTTTAATGAGCAAACTAAATTCCTCAGTATTTTGAAAGCTGGCAAGATCTCCACAATCTCTAATTGTGAGTGAGACAATTGGATGGTCAGGCTTATTCCAAAAAGAGGACACCATGACCCGAATGGTAGAGAAGATACCAGTAAAATGGGTAGAGACACTCCAGAGTTCCCCAGCACAGATTTGGTCTTACACTACCTGCTGAAGAGGATGCAAAGAACGTCTTACATGTATTATGATCAGATAATGATCATAAATGATCAGATAAGTAACAGCAAAATTTTAAAAGACCTGCAGCATGCTGAAGTTCAAAGCCAAAAGAAATTTGACAATTTAAATAAATTGACAGGGAAATATAAACTTCTCACTTTTTACCAAAGTGATTAAACAATTGTCCAGAATACTCAAAAACATGATCACTAACGAATTTAATAAGTACTTTTCCTTTGAATAGGGAAGAGAGAAAACTAGACATATTGAGTAACTTAAGTCTGCAAAGTTCTTTCAAACACTGCCTATTATTGGACAGGATAAAATAGATGTGAATTTTTTAAAATTTCATTGAAAAACAATTAACAAACACCTGCTTTAGAAAATAACTATGTAGACTTCATGAAGGTTATGAAGATGAGAGGAATTTATCCAAAAGTTGTCAGGAGCTTCCCTGATGACTCAGAGGTTCAAGGGTCTGCCTGCAATGCGGGAGATCTGGGTTCGATCCCTGGGTCGGGAAGATCCCCTGGAGAAGGAAATGGCAACCCACCCCAGTATTCTTGCCTGGAGAATCCCATGGACAGAGGAGCCTGGTAGGCTACAGTCCACGGGGTCGCAAAGAGTTGGGCACGACTGAGCAACTTCACTTTCACTTTCAAACAACAAAAGGTAACCCCTAAAGATTTAGGTAATTTTTCATAGCTTCCATATTATGTACATGTGTTATAGACTGTTATAGAAAAATCTTCCAATCTCACCCATTTGCGAAGTAAAAAAATAAGAATACTGAGAAAACAGAGGGTAGAGGGAGGGGAACAGATCTAAATTTTCCTCTCAGGGCAAATGCTAAGTATTTTCTAACTAGAGCTGTTTTTCTTTTTTAAGTCACCAAAGACATGTTAACCTCTTCTTCAATGTGTTTTTCTCTAGAAAGGAAATATATTTTCCAAATCCTATATCCTGTAACCCTTTTCTTCTAAGGGCTTAAAGAATACCATACAGCCCTATATTGGCTTAAGTCATCAAACCTTGCCATACTTTAAACTCAGATAAGCAGGAGAGGATTACCTCAAAAGGAAATTTGTATAAAAATGTCAAAGAAGACTTTCTATAAAATATTTCAAAGACCATAAGCAAAAGCATGTCACAATCTTAAAATTCATATGGAAGCTCAAGGAAACTGGAATAGCTAAAACAATCCTGAAAAAGAACAAAGGCTCCACATTTCCAAATTTTCAAACTTACTATGGGTGGCGCTAGTGGTAGAATCTGCCTGCCAACGCAGAAGACAAAGGACACGCAGGTTCAATCCCTGGGTCAGGAAGATCCCCTAGAGAAGGGCAAGGCAACCCACTCCAGTATTCTTGCCTGGAAAATCCCATGGACAGAGGAGACTGGCAGGCAACAGTCCTTAAGGTTGCAAAGAATCGGACACAGCTTAGCATGCACGTGTAGCTATACGCTAGATGCAGATCAGGAAGCAACAGTTAGAACTGGACATGGAACAACAAACTGGTTCCAAATCGGGAAAGGAGTACATCAAGGCTATATATTGTCACCTTGCTTATTTAACTTATATGCAGAGGACATCATGAGAAACGCTGGGCTGGATGAAGCACAAGCTGGAATCAAGATCGCTGGGAGAAATATCAATAACCTCAGATGTGCAGATGACACCACCCTTATGACAGAAAGTGAAGAAGAACTAAAGAGCGTCTTGATGAAAGTGAAAGAGGACAGTGAAAAGTTGGCTTAAAACTCAACATTCAGAAAACTTTAAGATGATGGCATTTGGCCCCATCACTTCATGGCAAATAGATGGGGAAACAATGGAAACAGTGAAGACTTTATTTTTGGAGGCTCCAAAATCACTGCAGATGGTGATTGCAGGCATGAATTTAAACGACACTTGTTCCTTAGAAGAAAAGTGATGACCAACCTAGACAACATATTAAAAAGCAGAGACATTACTTTGTCAACAAACGTCCATCTAGTCAAAGCTATGTTCTCCTATAGTCATGTATGGATGTGAGAGTTGGACTATAAAGAAAGCTGAGTGCCAAAGAATTGATTCTTTTGAACTGTGGTGTTGGAGAAGACTCTTAAGAATCTCTTGAACTGCAAGGAGATCCAATCAGTCCATCCTAAAGGAAATCAGTCCTAAATATTCATTGGAAGGACTGATGCTGAAGCTGAAACTCCAATATTTTGGCCACCTGATGCGAAGAACTGACTCATTTGAAAGGATCTTGATTGGGAAAGATTGAAGACAGGAGGAGAAGGGGACAACAGAGGATGAGATGGTTGGATGGCATCACCGACCCAATGGACATGAGTTTGAGCAAAATCTGGGAGTTGGCGATAGACAGGAAGGCCTGGTGTGCTGCAGTCCATGGGGTCGCAAAGAGTCAGACACGACTGAGTGACTGAACTGAACTGAACTGATAGCTACAGTACAAGATCAAAACAGTGTGGTATTTGCGTAAGGAACAGACCAATGGAACACAATAAAGAGCCCCAAAATGAACCCTGCCATATATGGTAAAACAATTTACAACAAAGGTGCCAAGACTGTTCAGTGGGAAATAGATAAACAAATAATGCTGAGATATTTGTGGGTAAAAGAATGACATCGGACCCTTATCTTACACCATACACAAAAGACAATTCAAAATAGATCAAAGACCTAAGTATGAGAGATAAAACTATAAAAGTCTTAGAAAAAAACATGGGGGAAAAGCTTATGACATTGGATTTCTAACCAATAATTTCTTGGTTAGAACAATCAAAAGTTCAGGCAACAAAAGCAAAAATAGATAAATTTGACTTCATCAAAACGTAAAACTTTTGTGCATCAAAAAACACTATAAATGGATTAAAAAGGTAACCCACAAAATGGAAGAAAATATTTGCAAGTCAAATCTAAGAAAGGATTAATATCCAGAATATATAGAGAACTCCGACAACTCAACAACAAAAAATAATCCAATTTAAAAATGGGAACAAGACTTGAATAGACATTTCTCCAAAAAACAAAACAAAACAGATGGCTCACAAGAACATGAAAAGACGCCCAGCAACACTTATCACTGAAAGTGAAGTCACTCAGTCGTGTCCGACTCTTTGCGACCCCATGGACTGTAGCCTACCAGGCTCCTCCATCCATGGGATTCTCCAGGCAAGAGTACTCGAGTGGGTTGCCATTGCCTTCTCCGAACATTTATCACTAGGGAAATGCAAATCAAAACCACAATGAGATGACTTCCCTGGTGGCACAGTGGATAAGAACCTGCCTGCCAGTGCAAGGGACACAGGTTCTTACCTGGTCTGGGAAGATTCCACATGCCCCAGAGCAGCTAAGCCCACAAGCCACAGCCACTGAGCCATGTGCGACAACTGCTGAAGCCCATGCACCCAGAGTCTATGCTCTGCAACGAGAAGCCAGCCCTACTCAGTGAAGTAAGCCCTCACTCGCTGCAACGAGAGAAAGCCCATGCACAGCAACAAAGACTCACTGCAACCAAAACTACATAAATTATATTTTAAAAGCCTCAGTGAGATAGCACTTCACACCTATTAGAATGGCTATTAGTCAAAAATCAGGAAATAAAAAGCAGAGGCAAGAACATGGAGAAATTGGAGCCCTTTTCATTGGTCATGGGAATGCAAGATGGGCAGTCACTGGGAAAAAAATATGGTTATTTCCTAAACAAATAAACATAGAATTATGATATGATCCAGCAATTCTATTTCTAGATATATACCCAAAGGAATTAAAAAACCAGGGACTTGAACAGATATTTGTATACTCATTATTCAAAATAGCCAAAAGCTGGAAGCAAACCAAATGTCCATAAACAGATGAATGGGTAAACAAAATGTGGTATTTACATACAAGGGAATATCATTCTGACACATGCTGCAACACAGAAGAAACTTTAAGACATTATGCTAAGTGAAATAAGCCAATCACAAAAGAAAAAATACTATATGATTCTACTTATATGGGGTACTTAGAGGAATCAAATTCAAAGAGACAGAATCAGTTCAGTTCAGTTCAGTCGCTCAGTCCTGTCCGACTCTTTGCGACCCCATGAATCACAGCACGCCAAGCCTCCCTGTCCATCACCAACTCCTGGAGTTCACTCAGACTCATGTCCATCGAGTCAGTGATGCCATCCAGCCATCTCATCCTCTGCCGTCCCCTTCTCCTCCTGCCCCCAATTCCTCCCAGCATCAAAGTCTTTTCCAATGAGTCAACTCTTCGCATGAGGTGGCCAAAGTATTGGAGTTTCAGCTTTAGCATCATTCCTTCCAAAGAAATCCCAGGGTTGATCTCCTTCAGAATGGACTGGTTGGATCTCCTTGCAGTCCAAGGGACTCTCAAGAGAAGACAGAATGGAGAATTATTATTTAATAGGTACAGAGTTTCGGTTTGGGAAGGTGAAAAAGTTCTGAAGATGGATAGTGGTGATGTTGTCATAACATTGTGAATGAACTTAGCTACACCCCTAAAAGTGATTAAAATGGCATGTGTGTTTTACCACAACTTAAAAAATGTAAAGCGTGTGTCTTAGTATGTTTGGACCGCTGTAAAAAGATACCATTAACTGAGTAGCTTAGAAACAATATAAATTTATTTCTCAAAGTTTTGGAGGCTAGGTATTTCCAGATCAAGACGCCAGCAGATCTGGTTTCTGGTGAGGGCCTAATTTCTGGTTCACAGACTACTGTCTTCTGTGTCCTCACATGGCAGAAGGGGCAAGGGAGCTCCCAAGGGTATCTTTTATAAAGGCACTAATCTCACTCATGAAGACTTCACTCTCATGACTTAATCATCTCCCAAAGGCCCTATACTGTCACACTGGGGATTGGGTTTCAACGTAAGAATTTGGGAAGGACACAAACCTTCAGTCTATAATAGCATGTCTCAGAGATCACAAGCAAACAAAATTTTGTAAGTCTTTTATTTATAAAATTTTGTATGTAATTCCAAACCTAACTTTTAAATTAAGAGTTCATATATGCACTATTTATCTTTCAAAACTTGACAGTATTTTAAAGAGTCTGTCCTTTTCATTAAGGATTTGTGTGTATAGGAGATTGTGTATGTATATTTATGATGTTTAGTCACTAAGTTGTGTCCAACTCTTTGCGACCCCATGAACTGCAGCACGCCAAGCTTCCCTGTCCTTCACTATCTTCTGGTGTGTGTTAGTCACTCAGTCGTGTCTGACTCTTTGCGACCCCATGAACTGTAGCCCACCAGCTTCCTCTGTCCATGGAATTCCCCAGGCAAGAATACTGGAGTAGGTTGCCATTTACTTCTCCAGGGAATTTTCCAGACCCAAGGAACAAACCCGGGTCTCCTGCATTGCAGGCAGATGCCTTACCATCTGAGCTATTAGGGAAGCCATTATCTCCTGGAGTTTGCTCAAACTCATGTCCATTGAGTCATTGATGCTGTCCAACCATCTCATCCTCTGTTGACCCCTTCTTTTCCTACCCTCAATCTTTCCCAGCATCTGGGTCTTTTCCAATGAGAAAGACCTTTGCATTAGGTGGCCAAAGTACTGGAGCTTCAGCATCGGTCTTTGCAATGAATATTCAAGGTTGATTTCCTTTAGGATTGACTGGTTTGGTCTCTTTGCTGTTCAAGGGACTCTTAAGAGTCTTCTCAAGTACCACAATTTGAAGTGTAAATTCTTTGGTGCTTAGCCCTATTTATGGTAAAACTCTCATATCTGTACTCCAGGGGATCTTCCTAACCCAGGAATCAAACCTGGGTCTACCATCTGAGCCATCAGGGAAGCCCATACGTATATTTAATAAATATAATTTCCCATGGATTCCCAAAAGTTTTAAATTCTATATTTACTACCCAAATAAACAAGAGCTTTGAGGAAACAAACCGCGTGTGTGTGTGTTTTTCTAGGTTTCTAACTACCTCTGATGTAACCAGAAAATAGAAGTTTACATTTCTTTCCCTGCTCAAAAGTTAATGGCATCCACAGATGAATGGCTAAGTAAACATGGTATATATATACAGCAGAATATTCAGTTCACTTCAGTTGTGTCTGACTCTTTGTGACCCCCTGGACTGCAGCATGCCAGGCTTCCCTGTCCATCACCAACTCCTGGAGCCTACTCAAACTCATGTCCATCATATTGGTGATGCCATCCAACCATCTCATCTTTTGTCATCTCCTTCTCCTCCCATCTTCAATCTTTCCCAGCATCAGGGTCTTTTCAAATGAGTCGGTTCTCCGCATCAGGTGGCCAAAGTATTAGAGTTTCAGCTTCAACATCAGTCCTTCCAATGAACACTCAGGATTGAACTCCTTTAGGATGGACTGGTTGGATCTCCTTGCAGTCCAAGGGACTCTCAAGAGTCTTCTGCAACACCACAGTTTAAAAGCATCAGTTCTTCAGGGCTCAGCTTTCTTTGTAGTCCAACTCTCATATCCACACATGACTACTGGAAAAACCACAGCTTTGATTAGACAGACTTTGACTAGATTACTTTGTTGGCAAAGTAATGTCTCTGCTTTTTAATATGCTATCTAGGTTGGTCATAGCTTTTTCTTCCAAGGAGTAAGCGTCTTTTAATTTCACGGCTGCAGTCACCATCTGCAGTGATTTTGGAGCCCCCCAAAATAAAGTCTCTCACTGTTTCCATTGTTTCCCCATCTATTTGCCATGAAGGGATGAGACTGGATGTCACGATCTTAGTTTTCTGAATGTTGAGCTTTAATCCAACTTTTTCATTCTCCTCTTTCACTTTCATCAAGAGGCTCTTTAGTTCTTTGCTTTCTGCCATAAGAGAGGTTTCATCTGCATATCTGAGGTTATTTCTCCCAGCAATCTTGATTTCAGCTTGTGCTTTATCCAGTCCAGCATTTTGCATGATGTACTCTGCATATAAGTTAAATAAGCAGGGTGACAATATATAGCCTTGACATACTCCTTTCCCTATTTGGAACCAGTCTGTTGTTCCATGTCCTGTCCTAACTGTTGCTTCTTGACCTGCATACAGATTTCCAGGAGGCAGGTCAGGTGGTCTGATATTCCCATCTCTTTCAGAATTTTCCACAGTTTCTTGTGATCCACACAGTCAAAGGCTTTGGTGTAGTCAATAAATCAAAAGTAGATGGTTTTCTGGAACTCTCTTGCTTTTTGCATGATCCAGAGGATGTTGGCAATTGGATCTCTGGTCCCTCTGCCTTTTCTAAATCCAACTGAAACATCTGGAAGTTCACGGTTCACATACTGTTGAAGCCTGGCTTGAATATTATTCAGTCTTAACAGTGAAGGAAATTCTGACACATGCTATGAACATGGGTGAATCTTGATGACATTATGATAAGTGAAAGAAGCCAGTCACAAAAAGGGAAATACTGTATGATTCCACTTACGTGAGGTATTTAGAATAGTCAAATTCATAGAGACAGAAAGTAGAATGGTAGTTGCCAGGGTGGCAGGAGGAAAGAGTAGGAAGTTATTGTTAAGCAGGTAATGGAGATGGATGGTGGTGATGGTTGTACCATAGTATCAATGTATTTAATACCACTAAACTGTACACTTGAAAATGGCTAAGATGGTAAGTTTTAAGTTGCACATATTTTACCGTAATTTTAAAAACTGGAGGAAAAGTTGAAGGGAGAAGTCCAAAAGGCAGTGGACCCTTCCGATCTGGGGCTCAAGAATGAAGACAAGACTAGAGACAAATCTGTAGGAGTCTTTTGTCACAGGGCTTCCCTGGTGGCTCAGAGGTTAAAGTGTCTGCCTCCAATGCAGGAAACCTGGGTTCGATCCCTGGGTTGGGAAGATCCCCTGGAGAAGGAAATGGTAGCCCACTCCAGTATTCTTGCCTGGAGAATCCCATGGATGGACAAGCCTGGTAGGCTACAGTCCACGGGGTCGCAAAGAGTTGGACATGACTGAGCGACTTCACTTTCACTTTGTCACTGGAGTATCATTTTGTACCTCTGCCTGGTATATTGTGTACTTGTCTCAGCCTCCATAATTGCTGCTGCTGCTGCTGCTAAGTCGCTTTAGTTGCGTCCGAGGCTGTACAACCCCATAGACAGCAGCCCACCAGGCTCCCCCGTCCCTGGGATTCTCCAGGCAAGAACACTGGAGTGGGTTGCCATTTCCTTTTCCAATGCATGAGAGTGAAAAGTGAAAGTAAAGTCGCTCAGTCGTGTCTGACTCTTCACGACCCCATGGACTGTAGCCTACCAGGTTCCTCCATCCATGGGATTTTCCAGGCAAGAGTACTGGAGTGGGCTGCCATTTCCTTCTCCACATAATAGACTGGAAACTCTTAAAGGGCAATGGAACGAACACCTTGCTTAGCTCTTTGTCCCATGCAGCATTAGCACATCACCAGAAAAGGGGTTCAATAAATATTTAAAAGAATTTAACCTCGTCTGAGCAATAGATAGAATCTATAGTCTTTCTCCATCTGGTCTACCTAGACCTGAAATATACAGATTTCTTCTAGATCCTGGCTAATCATTCTGGGCCATTTGTAAATAGAAGGTCAGAGGTTTACACCTGGACCATAATGTCTTATTCCACAATCCACTTTACTACGTGAACATCATTGGGTAAAAAGTACAAACCAGAACCTTCCCTTTTTGGATTCATTTGGCTCCAGACTCTCCTTGTATGTCCATCTCTTCTTGAGAATATTGGTACAGGTTTTCACAGCCAAAAATAAGGCCCAAGGTCAAGCATATCCTTCTGCAGAGAGGATACTCCCTCCCTTCCTTCTGGAAACACTTCAACTAACCTTGTTTTAGTTTGGCTGCTTTGCCTCATTTCAAAAATATTTCATTATACTCCATAGCCCTTCCCTTGATGCCCTAGTTAATTAAGTTTACATAATTTCCTACTGATTGGTTTTGAACAGCTTGCTCTGGATTTTCTCTCTAATTTTCTGCCTTTACTGACTGCTTAAAATCCTCCACTATGAACATGGAGAAGTATTTGTAGCTGCAAAATTCACCGTTCTACACAATGTAAAGCAAATCCGCATTGTGATTCTTTAAGACATCTGAGATCACCTTTCCAGGAAAGAAAGACACTGTTAGGTGGAAACCAGCAATAAGTCAGTAATAATAAACACGAAGAAGTCACTAGTTACAATCTTTCATGTACAAAAATGAACCATGGCTCATTTCTTTATTTATAATGTATATAATGGGCTTCCCTGGTGGCTCAGACAGTAAAGAATCTGCCTGCAATGCAGGAGACCTGGCTTTGATCCCTGCGTTAGGAAGATCCCTTGGAGGATGGCATGGCAACCCACTCCAATACTCTTGCCTGGAGAATCCCCATGGATAGAGGAGCCTAGTGGGCTACAGTCCATGAGGTTGCAAAGGGTTGGACACAACTGAGCAACTAAGCATAGCACATAATTTATTTCACATTTACTAAGATCCTTTGAGATTCCTTCTCTGTGCTTAGGAACTCAGAGGATTAATAAAAAAATTATTAGTATGTGTTTAAAAATTATTGCTCAAGCTGATTTATGTCCCTTCTCAAATAAAACTCTGAACTGACATTTCTGTGTTTTTGTGCCATAACTGAATGTTATAAGGTGTTGAAAAATCCATTTATTTTGGCCATCTTAGTGGCTGCTGTGAACTGCAACACAACCAATGAAAGTTTCCAATACGGAACACGGTCAAAATTAATGGGTCAGCTGCGCCACAAGCTGGTCCATCTGCTGCATATACACAGCCTCAGAGGACGATGAGGAGGGAAAGTGAACCCGGAACATCACCACCAACATCCTAAGATCTTTCACAACCACAGCAGGCTTTGAAATTACTCTGAAACTTGCTTTTTCCATGGGAATAATGTGGGGACAATAAGACGATTCATCTTCATATTTTGGTCATTCTGAACACTGATCTAAGTTTAATGCAATTTTCTTCTTGTTCATATTAACTCTGGAAAACAAAGTCAAGGGCCCCTTCCTCCACTAGCTCGTAGAATAAGTCTGAAATGGCAAAACCAAACAAATGCATTGTTTTGCAAGTCCTCTCAGGTGACTTTTCTGGTGTGAGATCGCCCCACCCTCCCCTCACCCCAGAGTCTGACCCGTGCTGGGTCAGCCAGGATTCCTGCCGAGTGACAACCCGTCCTCCTCCCTGGAGGGATCAGTGCTTTATCTCTGGTGATCTTCTCTGTAACTGACAGTCAAATGTGTTGACTTCTCAGAAACATGTTTGTACAAATCTCATTCCAGTATCTTATTTCTGTTGAAGATTATCTTGTTTCATACACCAAGAAACATTGTAAGATGGGAGTTTTCTTTAAAAATTAAAAAAAAAAAAATCAGTTTCCACATTCAGCCTGAATATTTTTTTTACCCAGACATTAATAATCACTTCCTGAAAGCATAGCTGAAGGTCATATTATGCGGTGATGAGATGTCAAGCAAAGGAATACATACATTTCAATTTACAAGCTCACAAACAAGTGTCATACTTGGAGGGAAAAAATTCATAGGCGTGGGAATGAAAGATAAGATATGGAACACTGGCTAATTGGTTAATTCACAAGGATAGCTTCTCCTTGGAACAAGCATAATTCCCATTATGATAAGCACTTTGCAGGTGTGCTGAAAGGAGGCGAGATAAAGTTTGGCAATTAAGTTAGTGTTTTCCCCAGTGAATTCTGACTCCAACGAATGGTACCAAAGGACCGTGATGCAATTATGAAACAAAATTTCTCAGGATTTTGTGGCTGAGGATACTCTGTCAACAATTTACTGAAAACACTCATAACTCATGACAGGCTTCTCAAACACTTTCTGATCATACTCTTTTTCTTAAAGCATTTTTAGGCATTGCTTTATTATTTTAGCACTTATTTTGGCTGTGCTGGGCTTTTCCTCTGTTGCCACAAGCAGGGGCTACTCTCTAGTTGTGCTGGGCGGGCTTCTCACTGTGGTGGCTTCTCTTATCATGAAACAGGGGCTCTCGGGTGTACAGGCTTCTGAAGTTGTGGCACGTGGGCTCAGTAGCTGGGGCTCCAGGGCACAGACTCAGCAGTTGTGGTGCCTGGGCTTAGTTGCCCCATGGCACATGGGATCTTCACGGTCAGGGATCAAACCTCCATTGGCAGGCATATCTTTACCACTGAGCCACCAGGGAAGCCCTCGTCATGCTCTTTAAGGGAGAGATCAAGATGCCTTTCTTTTTACCTTTGGACCTCAGGGGACATACATTAAGTAGCACAAGGCATTTTATATGATAACAAAACCGTGAAAAGAAAACTAGAAATATGCAAACTAATACTCTCTTTAGGATGCTATGGGGGAGATGAAGATATGCAGTCACAGAGAAAAGAGCAGGAGGGAATCAAGATGTCCTCAAGATCCTAAACAGCATCCATTTTAAGGGAGAAAACTTATCTGATAAACTCCTCTTAAAATATTCAAAATAATGACCAAGATTCGATTTCATTTCTCATGCCAGTCTTACATGGCTCCTAATTGTGACAGTATCTTCAGGCTCTGTGCCTAAATTGGGGAGGCAGAACTGCCGTCTATTCACAGTCTGGCACAGCTGAGTGTGACCTGACCACTTAGGTGGTCCTGCACAGGCCTCCCAACTGGCTGGCTAGCTCCTAGCAGGGTTTCCACTGAGCGCAGGATTGTTTCCCCCACTGTTTTTTATTTCATTGCTCTTGAATGCTTCACTGTGTTTTCCTGCTTAATCAGGGTTAGAAGTTTTGAATCCTTTGCTGTTCAGTGTATTTGTTGTGTGTGTTAACACTTAAGACACTCAGATAAAGGTGAACCTAGCATAAAACAAGATCCATGGGATCAAACTATGAAAATAATAGGACGTTCAAAAACAATGCTGAAGGCAAAGACAGAAAAAACACATACAGACACAGAGCACAGTTTAGAGGGCCACACCGTGTCAGATCAATGGTTCATTCAGTTCAATATCTTCTGGCAGCGGCACCAGGGTGAGTTTTGTGGTAAAGCTTGTCATTCACGCTCTTTGATTTTGCCCTCAAAAGGTTAGAAAGACATCCTGAACATATCTAACTTTCATTAATAATACATTAAGGATCTGGTCATAACCAGATCCTTGGATCCATTTGTATTTCTATCCAGTAAGTTATTTGTGCTTTCTCTAACTGTTGACATGACTAATTCTTTTATTTATTTTAAAACAGCATGGATCCTAGTCCAGACTCTGCCAGTCACTGAGCATTTGACCTTGGGTAAGGCGAATAAAGGAGAAGGCAACGGCAACCCACTCCAGCACTCTTGTCTGGAGGAGCCTGGTAGGCTGCAGTCCATGGGGTCTCGAAGACTCGGACACGACTGAGCGACTTCACTCTCATGCATTGGAGAAGGAAATGGCTTCCCACTCTAGTGTTCTTCCCTGGAGAATCCCAGGGTCAGGGGAGCCTGGTGGGCTGCCGTCTCTGGGGTCACAGAGTCGGACATGACTGAAGCGACTTAGCAGCAGCAGCAGCAGCAGCAAGGTGAATAAACTCTGTATCTGTATCCCCATCTATATAATAACGGGGCATGCTACTGCTGCTAAGTCACTTCAGTCGTGTCCGACTCTGTGTGACCCCATAGACGGCAGCCCACCAGGCTCCCCCGTCCCTGGGATTCTCCAGGCAAGAACACCGGAGTGGGTTGCCATTTCCATAGGCAAAGTGATTAATGAAGTCCCTCACTACTCTAAAATTTAATGATTTGGCTACCAAATTTCAAGAGGATGATCACGCCACCCATCTTTACCTTACACACGCCCACTGCTTTCCAGGCAGAAGTTAGCTTCCTCCACCTTTGTTTCCTCTAGACGTCAAAATAGCAGTTTCTTGTGGTTGAAAGGAACCTCAAAAATCATCTAGTACAACTCACAGGATGCTGAATCACTTGAATAGAATTCCCTACTAGCAGTCATCTTGCTCCTGTTTGGATACTATTATTGATGGAGAATTATACGATTTCCCAAGGCGGCCCAATTCATTTTCAACTAACTCCAACTGTCAGAAATTATTGATATGAATTCAGATATAAATATTGGAACACATCCATCTCCTCGTAACTTCCTGCTTCTTCCCTTTGGAACAAGACAGCCCATCTCTAAACCTTTCTTTTCTATAGGATCTACATGATAGATATTCTAATACGAAAGAAGCTACCACATTCTTCTAAGTCTTCTCTCTAGACCAATCACTGGAGAATATAACCTTTATTCCTATTTCATGGTGTTCAAGCCTTTCATTGGCCGCTCTTTTCTGAACAAACTCTAGGTTGACAGTGTCTGTCTTAATGTACCTCATCCTAGATGGAAACTAGTATTTTAGCCATGGGACAGTTAAGTAGTGAGGACAAATGCATTATATCTTCCCTTGTTTCAAACACCTATTTAGATGTTTTTGTTAACATAACTAAGATCATGTAACTTATGAGACTGACACTTTTTAATATTTTTAATGCACTGCTATCCAGCTCTATGTCCCCCACCCCTCTATTCAGTGACTCATGGCCACTACAGGTGTTAGAAGACACAATCTTTATTAGCGGTGTAACCACTGGCAAACAAGTTTAATTTCCTGTGCCTCAGTTTTCTCATTTCTAAAATGGAGAGAAGAACAATTCTAAATATCTAAGACATGATAAAAATAAGCCAGTAGATGTAAGTATTATTTTCTTAAATTAAAAGAACCATGAAAAAACAATCTGGCAGCTCCTAAAATGGTTAAACATAGAGGTATCATATGACCCAAGTATATACATGAGAGAAATGAAAATATACATCCATCAAAAAATCCCCTTGTATACAAACGTTCTGTGGAAAATTCTGAAAAAGATGGGCATACTAGACCACCTGACCTGCCTCTTGAGAAACCTGTATGCAGGTCAGGAGGCAACAGTTAGAACTGGATATGGAACAACAGACTGGTTCCAAACAGGAAAAGGAGTACGTCAAGGCTGTATATTGTCACCCTGCTTATTTAACTTCTATGCAGAGTGCATCATGAGAAATGCTGGGCTGGAAGAAGCACAAGCTGGAATCAAGATTGCCCGGAGAAATATCAATAACCTCAGATATGCAGATGACACCACCCTTATGGCAGAAAGTGAAGAGGAACTAAAAAGCCTCTTGATGAAAGTGAAAGAGGAGAGTGAAAAAGTTGGCTTAAAGCTCAACATTCAGAAAATGAAGATCATGGCATCTGGTCCCATCACTTCATGGCAAATAGATGGGGAAACAGTGGAAATAGTGGCTGACTTTATTTTTCTGGGCTCCAAAATCACTGCAGATGGTGACTGCAGCCATGAAATTAAAAGATGCTTACTCCTTCGAAGGGAAGTTATGACTAACCTAGATAGCATATTAAAAAGCAGAGACATTACTTTGCCAACAAAGGTCCATCTAGTCAAGGCTATGGTTTTTCCAGTGGTCATGTATAGATGTAAGAGTATGGATATGTGAGAGTATGTATGGATAAAGAAAGCTGAGCACCGAAGAACTGATGCCTTTGAACTGTGGTGCTGGAGAAGACTGTTGAGAGTCCCTTGGACTGCAAGGAGATCCAACCAGTCCATCCTAAAGGAGATCAGTCCTGGGTGTTCATTGGATGGACTGATGTTGAAGCTACAACTCCAATACTTAGGCCACCTGGTGCAAAGAGCTGACTCACTGGAAAAGACCCTGATGCTGGGAAGGATTGAGGGCAGGAGGAGAAGGGGACAACAGAGGATGAGATGGCTGGATGGCATCACCGACTCGATGGACATGAGTTTGGGTGAACTCCGGGAGTTGGTGATGGACAGGGAGGCCTGGCGTGCTGCAATTCATGAGGTTGCAGAGTCAGACACGACTGAGTGACTGAACTGAACTGAATTGAAACAAATGTTCATAGCAGCATTACTTATATTAGCTAAAAGTAGAAACAACAACAGCCAGCAATGGATGAATGGATAAACACCATGTGGAATATTCATACAATGGAATATTATTTAGCCTGTAAAAGGAACTGACACATACAACATGGATGACCCTCAAACATGCTAAGTAAAATAAGCCAGACACAAACTACATTTTGCATAAATTCATTTCATGAAATGTCCACAACAGGCAAATTCATACAGACGTGAAGTAGATTAGTGGTGGCCAGGCTGAGGGAAGAGGAAACCAGGAAATGACTTAAATACAAGGGGAGCATAAAATGTTCTGAAACTGATTGGGAGGATGGTTGCACAACTCAGTGGATCTGAGACACTGAATGTACACTTTAAATGCATGAATTGTATGGTATATGTGTTATACCTCAATAGAGTTTTTTTTAAAGAACTATGGAAATGTAAGACATTATTTTAATTATTATGTCTCTAGCGAGTAACTGACAGCAACTCTAAAGGTACCTCCCTGAATATAAAACTCAGAGGCCATCGCTCACATGGGAATTATATTTATAATTCTGAACAATTGTGACTACAGTACACAGTCTGGGGAAGCAGCATGTGTAAACCACATCCAGGGATCAGGCTACATAAATGCCTGTGATCTGCGTACAAAGACATCTACCCTCGGAAATCTAATACGGCCCCTGGGAAATGTTCCCATATGCACAAACTTCACTTAGCAGCTGGCATTTATATAGACTGTTATTTAACAACTACGGCTAGTAGATTGTTGTGAATTTTTAAAAGTGAACAAGTCTTCCAAATAAACATTGTAGCCTGGAGAATACTCATTAATTCACTAAACATATTATATAACAGTTCCAGATAGGAATATCAAGGTGAATTGACCCCAGTTTCAGCCCCAGAGGAGTCCTGTATGAAGGCAAAGGGAAAAGATAGGAAATGTGATGAGAGCTATAAAAAGGACTTTTTATTTATGACAATAGAGGGCATCTGAAAAGCTTCCTTGAAACTATCTCAGTGAAACTCAGAATAAAATACAGTGAAGATTCTTTTAAATACATAGCCAAGTTTTCAAGGAAATAATCGAATTCCACAGAGACCAAAATAAAACATTAAGTTTAAAAAAAACCAGAAGAGTAAACAAATGCCTTGATGCTAAGGAAGCCCTGTGGATTGTGGGTATGTAGACATGGTCATGAAAATATAAGGGTCCACACAGGACAGGGGAAGCCAAATAAGAGGGTCTCGGATTAAGTTAAGGAGTCTGAACTTTGTCTGGAAGACAGAGAGAGTTTTAAAAGGACACAAAGTAATAGTTGTCAAATTATAGCTCAGTAAACCCGAAAACGGGCTTCCCTGGTGGCTCAGATGGTAAAATGTCTGCCTGCAATGTGGAAGACCCAGGTTTGATCCCTGGGTCGGGAAGATACCCTGGAGAAGGAAATGGCAACCCATTCCAGTACTCTTGCCTGGAGAATCCCATGGACAGAGGAGCCTGGTAGGCTGCAGTGCACAGGGTCGCACGGAGTTGGACACAACTGAAGTGACTTAGCACGTACTCACGTACTAACCAATTAGCTCTAGGAAAGAAAGGAAGGTCTTTAATTATAAGCAGCAATATCATATATGTAACATTACAGAAGGGATATTGAAAATTCTTCAATAAACTAAATATAAAATAACCATTTGACACAGCAATTCCACATCTAGGCATATACGCAAATGAACTAAAAATAAAAAGAGGTTCAAACAAATACTTCGACACAAATGTTCATAGGAGCTCTAGTCACAACAGCCAAAACGTGGAAAGAATTCAAGTGTGTATCAACAGATGAATGGATAAACAAAATGTGGTATATTCATACAGGGGCATATCATTCAGTTATAAAAAGGAATGATGTACTAATATAAGCCACAAGGTGGATGAATCTTAAAAACATTATGCAAAGTGAAAGATACCAGACACCAAAGGCAACATATTGCATGTTTCCATTATATGAAATATCCAAGATGGATGAATCTGTAGAGACAGAAAGGAGATTGATTAGTGGTTGCCTGGGTAGGAGAGAACAGAAAGGGACAGCTTAATGAATAAGGGGTATCCTTTTGGGGTGATGAAAATGTTCTAGAACTACATAGTGGTGATGGTGGTGGTGGTGGTTACCCAACATTGTAAATGTACTTAATTGCACATTTAAAAATTATCACAATGGTAAATTTTATATGTATCTTACCACAATTTTTTAAAAGGAGGACTGGCCTATTGAGGGAACACTTCCATAAAGATATTTAAAAGGTAGAGAACTGGTAGGGGTGAGGGAGGATAGGAGTGTCATTAAAAAAGCAGTGATTATAACTTTTAAGAAACATTCGTATTGCAAGAGGGATAGTGGCCTTCCAAGAACGCTGCTCTGGAGAGGATTTCCATTCATTGCACAAAATCATCATTCGCAGTACTGACAATACAAGGGCCACACAGGGTCAGGGTTAGACAGAGATAAAGTGCTAGTCCCCACCCCACAGCTTTTAAAATCAAACTTAGTAAGCAGGATTCACAGAAAATAATAATATACTAATGAAAAATAACCTAAGATAAAATTTAAGAACATGTAATCGACACATACCATGAATTCAGAGGGGGAAGTACTCAGGACACAGGACAGCTCTTCTGAAATAAGCAAAGTGAAACATAAGAAACAACTTAATGTAATAGTTAAAAGTGTGGGTTTTTAGGAGGCACACAGAGGATTTTTCGGAGAAGGTAATGGCAACCCACTCCAGTACTCTTGCCTGGAAAATCCCATGGATGAAGGAGCCTGGTAGGTTGCAGTCCATGGGGTTGCTAAGAGTTGGGCACAACTGAGAGACTTCACTTTCACTTTTCACTTTCATGCATTGGAGAAGGAAATGGCAACCCACTCCAGTGTTCTTGCCTAGAGAATCCCAGGGATGGTGGAGCCTAGTGGGCTGCTGTCTATGGGGTTGCACAGAGTCAGACACGACTGAAGCAACTTAGCAGCAGCAGCAGTAGATTTTTAGGGCAGTGAGACAACTATGTTTGATACTTCAATGATGGAAATATATCCTTATACATCTGTCCAAAGCTACAGAATGTCCAGTATCAACAGTGAACCTTAATACATACTATGGGCTTTGGATAGCAATGATGTGTCCTATAGGTTCACTAATTGCTAATAGATGTTCCATTCTGTACAGTATGATATTGTAGATAAACCTTCATATTAATCCTATTTTTTAATATACTGACATTAAAAACTCAGAATTCTAGAGAAAGTTAAAAGCTGGCTGGCTGATATAACAGAAAGAATGTATCAACAAAGGACAGAAAGACAGTGACTCTGGTCTCCAGATCTACCTATATTTCTCAGGTTTATTTTTGCCCTCAGCACTAACCTACTTCACAATATCAGACAGGCTTTGAAATTTTTCTCTGTGGGTCGAATCTTCTAAGTAAAATATGAAGAAAGCCGACATAAAGCTATTATAAGGGTTATAAGTATATATATAATGTGGAACTGCCACTTCTTGTCAATACCAGGGGTCCCAGGTGATAAACAAGCATGCTCCTGTTTGTCTTTTAAAAAGTTGATCACCTTCTAACAGGTGGCATTTTATTGGGGTAGATTTCCACAGTCAGAGCAAGCAGAAGCAAATAATTGCGATGGTCAGGAACTTAACACTTTCATTGGAGGATGTTCACAGTACATGCAGCCAGCTAAGTCAAGACAACAGAACTGCATATTATAAGGCTGGAGAGATGAGAAAGCAGATGATTAGATCTAAGGGCCTGGTAACGTTTTCTCTTCGACCCTTCCTCCTCTAAAGAGAGAGCAAAGACTGCCAACACTGTACACTGCCAGCAATGTACGCACGAATGTCTTTTGCACACACACACACTCAATGCACACTCACTTTACTTGAACTAAATTTGTGAGTTAGGGAACTCCTACTCCAGTCTCCATCTCCATGTGAAACTCAGCGATTCTGGAGTTAAAGCCAGAGGCAGACTATGGTGATGCCGGGAATCTAAAAACCTGTGGTATTGGTCAATGTCGGCTACATCAGGGTACAACTTTAGACCGCACTTCTGAGCTGCAGGGCCATAAGCAAGTTAACTCCTCTCTTACAGCTTCAGAAGACTCACCTGTGAAATTACTGAGCTCACACAAATAAAATACCTAGTGAGTACTTCTCACTTTAGACACCCACATATGTTACCAACTCTAATTATGTGTATTACAGCCAGATTCTACATTCTGATGTGTAACTCTATTTCAGCACATACAATATTTAGCCACAACAGCCAGCTCAGCCAGCTCAAGATACTTTTTTACTAAAGATAAAATGCAGCGGAAGCCTTCTGTGAATTACCGGAGAGATGAATAATCACAATTTTCCCCTGAAGATGTGAGTCTTTAAATTAAGTCTTATTGTACTCATTTCCAAAGAAAAGGCTATATTTTAATCACTCTACCTTCCTTGTTTTGAATCTTCAAAAAGAGCACTGTGAATCCCTAGCACAACTACTAAATTCTTTCCATTGCTACAGACGGCAAATACGCAATCTGAGAAAATAGGCGATTTGAGACTGTCTACCACAACCAGCTCGGGGACCCTGCACAAAGGGCGCTGTAACTATGGAAACACTTGGCAATGGAGTTACAACATGAATCAAAGAACCTGTTTCATTATTCAAGTACCAAGCAACTGAGATCAATTTATAGCAACTGTAAGCTATTAATAATTGTATTCTATTTAATTTGTCAAACATGATTTTC
Source organism: Capricornis sumatraensis (assembly GCF_032405125.1). Classification (NCBI taxonomy): domain Eukaryota; kingdom Metazoa; phylum Chordata; class Mammalia; order Artiodactyla; family Bovidae; genus Capricornis; species Capricornis sumatraensis. The sequence goes on from NC_091087.1 coordinate 62,785,913, forward strand.
TCTCTCAATGAGATCTGTAGGAAATCCTTAAGTGCTTTCCTTAAGGAGAAGAAAATGATAAATTAAATCCACTTAAGTGGTGCGGTGTACCTGACTGGTGGTTTTGATCCATTTATGAAGCAAATGCTAGGAAAACAGGCTTATTTGGCACGAAGCATATACTCTGTAATATTATTTACCTCATATATGTATGTTTTTCTGTTTCCTCAACCAGAATTATAAATTCCTCAAGTGCAAGAAAACTGAACTGACTTCTCATTACTAGTACCTAGCAGAGGGCCTACAATCCTTAATGAATGCTTTGCTTAGTCATTATCCTCCTCCTCCTCAAACACAAGTGGCTTTGAAAGAAGATAAATCACAGCACATGAATGTGAACAAGACTTTATGAGGGGAAAAAATGGGAATCAGTGACTGAAAGCACCCTACCATACTACGTTCCAGAAGGTTATCTTTAGGAGATTTACAATCGATACCCTTATAAAAAGGGTGGCTGCTTCATTAAAAACTCATCTTTTCCACAAACATTTTTGTTGTCATTGGAGAAAGGAAGCGGTAGGCCACTAGCGCCAGTTCCAACTCTTATCCTAAGTTCCTTCTGCATACAGCAAGTTTTTTTAACTGACAGTTTTTGTTTTTCTTTAGAACAGTGCGCTGCCTGAGCCCTTCCTTCCCTTTCTCCTGTTCCCCCCTCAGTCAAGAGAAGAAGGGGAAAATACAGAGAGTGCCCATGTATGAAAGAATTTTAGGAAAAAGTTCGGGCCTGACATCCTCCACGGAACATCGAGGGAGAGACTCACTCTGTGATGACACAGGACCACAGGCACGCAGACTTTGAAGTATACATTTTAAAACAATTGCTTCTGGGATTTCCCTGGTGGGCCAGGGGCTAAGATTCTACACTCCCATTGCAGAGGGGCCAAGGTTCGATCCCTGATCAGGGAAGGAGATCTGGCATGGTACAAAAAAAAAAAAAAAGAAACGATTTCATGGGCCAAAGCTACGAACCCAGCACGGCCAAATTTTTTGTTTTAAATCACTTGGTTGATCTAGGTTAAATGTTCTCAACTTTTAAAAAGTCAGGTGAATAAAGTATTTCCTATTTTTCTCTCATAAAGCAATAATTTGCAGGTTTTGCAATGGTCCTCAATCTCTTTAGGAACCCAGGGCCCTTAACTGAAGGGGTCTCTTCCCTCTGGTGTGTCTGGCCCTTCAGCTTCTACCTCCATGATATCTTGCAGGCAGCCTCCATCTTTTCTGTTCTAGCTGAGAGGCTTTCATCAGTTCTCATCCAAACTAGTGTACTCATCTCCAAATTGCTCTTGGAGTTTCCAATCTTCCCCTGTAACTCATTCTATCTGGTGCTGCTAGATCAATGTTGCTAAAAAATGATTTTGATCATTCATGGTGTCACGAACACTTTTTTTTTTTTTTACGAATACTTGTTAAGCACACATTCTTTATATCAGATGCAATGGCAGATGCTAAAAATTCAGAAAAAAGGGCACGCTGGTTTTTGACCTTACAGAGCTTACATTCTAATGATATATTTCTTCTATCCAAAATCTGTCAATGGCGCCCTACTGCCAATGGAATTAACTGTAATTTCCTCACTCTGTGCAACTCAGATTGGGACTTGAACCCACGGTCTTTTCAATGAGATCTCACACCTGGTCTCAGGATTCAGTGAAGCTCAGGTTCTTAACATCTCATTGAGGAAAAAATTCAGTGAGAGACAAAGTGATAGGTAGTAGCGGATTTATTTATAGAAAAAAAACATTCCACAGACAGAGCGTGGGTCATTTTATAGGCTGAGTAATTTCATAGGCTAAGGAATGGGAGGATTATTCTATTTCAGGGAAGGGGTGGGGGTTTCCAGGATTTGGGCCACTGACCACTTTTTGACCTTTTAAGGTCAGCCTCAGAACTGCCACGGTGCTAGTGGGTGTGTCATTTTACCGTGAAAGCAACACAATGAGTGTATAATGAGACTCAGGGGCCACTGGAGGTGGAATATTCTGCCATCTTGGACCTAGTTGGCTCTAACCAGTTTTTGTCATATCCTATGACTATGTCCCTCTTTTAAAGGTTGTGCCCTGCTCCCTTCCCTCCTATTTCAACTCTGCCCAAAGAAGGATACCCTAAGTGACCTTTTCTAGATTATTCTCCAAATGCACCTTTACCCTCTGTTCTAGTGAAACGAATTTTGCACACCTTGAATTCAGATACATCTATGCTTCTATTTATTCCAACTTCTGTAACTAGGATCCTCTCTCTGTTGCCACTTCAACCTCCAGAAAGTCAACTTGTATTTCAAGGTCTGTCTCAAGCAAAATCCCCTTCATAGAGACTTCCAATGACCCCATATCCTTATGTTATCTCCTATACCATTCTTCTGGAACTCCGATTTTGCTTTATATTATAGTAATTGTTGGGCTTCCTTGGTGGCTCAGCGGTAAAGAATTTGCCTGCCAAACAGGAGATGTGGGTTCAATCCCTGGATCAGGAAGATTCCCGGGAGAAGAAATGGCAACCCTCTCTCTTCAGTATTCTTGCCTGGGAAATCTCAAGGACAGAGGAGCCTGGTGGGCTACAATCTATGGGGTTGCAAAGAGTCAGACACGACTTTGAGACTAAATGACAACAATAGTAATTGCGCATTTGTTCTAGCTCTGTCTTGCTCTTTTATTAGCATGCAAATTTGTATAAATCAGGAAGCACAAAGCCTAGGGTTCATTTTCAAGGATATGCACATTTCTAAACTCTTTCTCCTTTCCTCCTTCAATCCAAAAATACTTCATCTCATCAGGGATAAGGGAAAGGAAGGACATATATACAAGCAAGGAAAACTGACTGATGAGTTCTTCTCCTAAAAAGAGTCATTTAATCTGGAACATGAACAGGGATCAGTCAGATGAAGAAAGGCAGGAATGACAAAATCTGTCAGTATACGAAAAAGGACAGAGAAGCTATACCTTGGTGATAAAACACTGCCACCATGCTGATATCTTAATGGAGAAATTCAATTTAGTTCCACTGGGAAAAGAAAAGTCACAGAAATCTTCAGCAATGTATATCACAGTAGCTGTGTTCTGAGATGAGCAGATCACCTCACAAGGATCCTCCTTTCTCAGGGATCATATCTCCACCTCCCATTCTGTATTTCCAGAGACATATGGACTCTGGCAGCCCTGTATCTACCATGAGCCCAGGGAGGCACCCTGACTCAAGCCAGGCCCATTAGACTTCCTCTCCTGAGAGTGTGGAGCAAGAACCACAAGAAAGTCCAGGAAGGTCTCCATGAGGCTGGAACTGTAACAGGGCTGACATAGTAACTTAAGTACCATCGGGGTACTCATTTTTGTACCAAGTGGATGGTGGTGCAGAGAAACAAATCTATACACAGATAAGAAGCAGATGTGCAAACAAAACATAGGAAGAAGGGGCACAAGAACCAGAGGTCTCTGCTGGCTTCCTATTTGTCCTCTAGGTGCGGTATCTCTCTAAGGCCCAGCTGCTCTCTTGTTTTTGCTCTGCCAACACCTATATCCTTATCACAAACCCCTCCTTCTGCTAAGACTTGCTCAAGTTTCTTTCAAACACCTATAGCCAGCTATTCCTAAGATATAAACAGCGTACTGAGCCACAAAATTCCTTCTTACCAGTGTGTTGGAAACTCTCCACTGTTGATCAAGCCACTACAACTCGTAAGTTATCTACCATCAGTGTATCGAACTCTAAGAGATTTATTTTCCATTCTATTTAGCCCAAAGCCTAGGGTTCTTGTTTCATTTTATAGTGTTCACTCAGAGGTGCTGATATAGGGACCTGAATATTCTGAAAGACATTTTGGAAGATGAAGGGGCAATGAGTTCAGAGAAGTCATTTTTCCTATCTTTAATCAGATCAAGTTCATCGAACAAATTTCAAGTGGGCTGATAAACAGTTCTAGGAAAACTCATTGAGGGACACACTGAATTGGCCTCTTTGGAAAGCATCAGAGGAATTATCACATCTATTGATTCAATATTACCATGATGCGGTGATTCACTGTTCATCACTCACTGGACCCCTGCAGAGCCAGCCAACCCAGCCATCTAACAAAATAAACGCAGTCTAGCTGCCGTGTTTCCCCAAATTACCCAGTCCTAAGACTCACCTGGACGACTGGCAAACACAGATTTCAGGTGCAGCTCTCAGATCCATGAGTCAGAATTTCTGAGGAACAGGCCGAGGACGCTACACCGAGGATCCCCAGAGGACTCCGTTTCTCCAGTGGCTGAGTGTGACTTTAAGAACGACCCCTGACTTCACATCCAAGAGAAAGCCCCTGTCAGATGTGGCTGAACCGGGCTCTGACTCCCCTGTACTTCATCTCTCTAGCTCATGCTTTCTGACCTTCATTAAACCCTCTGGCCCCTCTCCAAGCACACCCTCCTGCAGCAAGGCTCTGGAGCTTTCCCAGAGTTCAGCGACCTTGTTTCTCCTGGTCTGCCTGACTGGAAAACCCAGTAATGAAGGACCTGCCCCTTTATGCTATCCCCTTCTTGCCAGAGCCCCTCCGACTGTATGCTGCCCTCAAGGCAGCCCTGACGGGGTATGGCCTGGCCTTGACAGCCCACCTTGATGCAAAACAGACCCCAGGAAGGCTGCACAGCAGGCCATCCGTACACGTGAGAGTAAATGATGTCCATCGTTCCCATTCAAAGTGGTCTATTTGATCACATAAGCAGCACTCTTCCTGTATGCACACTTTAAAAACATTGACTGAAGCAAATTCCCCAGCATACCACTGAAGAACTGATTTAGTAGTATGTTTCTTTGAAATAAATTTTGTAGACAGGAGTTTTCAAAGGGCACTCCTTGGTCAGCCCATTTCATAAACCACAAATGTGCTTAAGGTCACTGTGCAAACAGTCAGGACTGTTTTCCACATGTCCACTACTCACTGGGACACAACAGAAGCAAGAAGAGAGGCAGTGAGAAGGAGGGGTGGTGGTAGTGAGTGACCCTCGTCGCATTTGATTAGGCGCTCCAGACCACAAACTGCGGGGTCTGCTTTGGAAAGTGCAAAAAACACGATAGCTGAGTCAGCCGCCAAAAATTAGAGGATGGATATCAAGAGAAGTTTATTCACAGACTCATTGATAATGGGTAGTTAAATCATGTAAATTTTTATGCCATGTTAGTTTATAGAACACAGGATTTTCTTTCTCTCCACAAAAGATAGGGAGAGAACAAGAAGGCCAAAAAACCGCCCCATTGGCTAAGACGGGATTTCTGATGGTAAAATCCACTTTGGCAGGATTGACAAGCGAGAAGGCTTCCTTGGTGGCGCAGTCAGTAAAGAACCCACCTGCGATGCAGGAGACCCAGGTTTGATTCCTAGGTCGGGAAGACCCCCATAGAGAAGGAAATGGCAAACCCACTCCACTATTTTTGCTGGGAAATCCCACGGACGAAGAGCCCAGCAGGCTACAGTCCACAAGGTCACAAGAGTAGGACACGGCTTAGTGACTAAACCACCACCATCCAAGGGGAGAAAAGGACTAGCTGTTCTCACCTGGCCAGGAACTACAGGCTTAATGACAAATCCTAAGGTGTCAATCTCCTCTGATACTGTGCTGTCTGGAGGACACTGGGGAGGCAGTCTGGGCTGCAAGACTTACTTGAGCCCAGATTGCAACAGCCGGAATGACGTGGCCACACAAGCAAGAAGCAGGGCACCAGCAGCCTGACACGGATACTAACCTTGGAAGAAATATAAGCTGCTGCCAGTGCCACCTACAGAGAGGCTCTCTGAAGAAAGCAAGGCAGCCCGGGGGAGGCTCTGTCTTCAGTGCTCTATAGCGATAATACACAAGTGTGTATACAGACAAATACACCTGTGGGAATGATCTGTGTGTGTCCTGGAGATTCAGACTAGCAACTTGTCAACTGAGTGCAAACTCCTTCTGTGGACAGAAGGACTGCTTATGTGTGTCCAGATGGGTACAAGGACAAATTATGCTTGCCCAACTTCAGAGAAATCATGCCAAATATTTCCCCCAAACCACTGATTTTAGCTTTTTCTTGTTTTCCTTCAACAACAGCCTAACACACTGTTTCAGACAGGCATTTGACTTTTCAAATATTTGCATGCAACCACGGCAAACTCAGTGAGTCCCTGTGTTCTGGGAGCTGCGGAATGGCCTTTGAATGGCATGTGTCCTGCATCCTGATGTAAAAGGTCATCTTCTTAAAGGACGGGAGGAAGGCCCCGCAGCAGCCCAGACCTGGAATGACCCTGTGGGATGTGCATCCGTGGAAGCCAGATGCCTAAAGCAGCCAAAAAAGAAATGTCATACTCCCCAAAGTTCAGAGTAACAAAAAAACAAACCGAATCAAAAGTCTAAGCTTCAGTGTCAATTCATGTGAGTCTCCCTGGTCACTGGACTCTCCACTGAACAGAAAGCATACGCTCTATAAAAGGAGACAACAACAGAAAAACAATACAGGAGGGAGCTTCTGCCCAGCCTTGGGTCTCCTTCCACTCACAGGGTTGGATGACTGTGAACCCCAAATGTAAACGTACCACTTCCCCACCAATCAGTTCAGTTCAGTTGCTCAGTCGTGTCCGACTCTTTGCGACCCCATGAATCACAGCACACCAGGCCTCCCTGTCCATCACCAACTCCTGGAGTTCACTCAGACTCACGTCCATCGAGTCAGTGATGCCATCCAGCTATCTCATCCTCTGTCATCCCCTTCTCCTGCCCCCAATCCCTCCCAGCATTAGAGTCTTTTCCAATGATGCTGGGAGCCAGCGTGAGGAATCCCACCCATGGCAAAGGTCATGAGGAAGGAAGCCCGACAAAACGCAAAGGCGTGATCTGGCTTCATGGGTTCCCCCTGAGTTTTCCTGAACATCTACCTCCAAAAACCAGAGTCTGCCTGCCTTATTGTACTGTGCTTTTCCACTTTTCTGACACTCTGGAAAAAGTTAACTTAGGGCTTCAGTCTTCTGCATTTGAAAGGAATGTTTCAGCTCAAACCCCCTCTGATGGCTCTCTAACTTGCCTGACAGGTTCCCCTGGACTTTTTGCAGCTTGTGAATTGCTTACAGTCCCCCAACCTCGAGAGGCACAAAGCTTAAAGCATCTTAAAGACACAGAGCCTTTTCTAAAGAGCTAAAAATTATATTGGTGACAGGTTTTCACTGTTGACTCAATGACTGCTGCCAGGCCTCCATATTCTTTATCTTTTAGGCACCTGAAGGATATTAATCAATGTAATTATGATATAGAAATAGGAATATAGTAGTTTTGATGTTAGCAACACTAGACTTTTGAGTTAATTACTTTTCTTTGTTATATATCACTGCACTCCTCTTGTATCCTTGCTATGTAAGAATGTAATGTTACTTAGTGCTTTCTGAGAGTGGCACCAGACTTTGGGAAGAACAACATAAATAAGTCTTCTGGTTGACAAACCCTTATCAGAAAAGGGCCGTAAAATATTAATTGGCCTTCTGGCCAGAAGATGATGTAAATCACCTAAGACTTGTGTATACAACTAGGTGTGCAGAGAGAAAAGCCTGGTCTCGATAAGAGTCAGGGCTGCTGACGCTGCATAATTTTATATTATCCATTGATGTCTATGTACAAAAAAAAAAAGGTATAAAAGGCCTTTCTGGACAATAGGGGATGGGCCAGTCACTGGACTGGTTTCCCCTGTGTCTTTACTCTATTTTCTGGCTGAATTCCCATCTGGGGCATGGAGGCTCACCATGTATACTTACTTGCCCTGGCTTCTAAGATCCGTGAGAGAGGGAGCCCAAGGCAGGGCACCCTCCCATATTCAAACAGACGCCGGTGGCCTAACGTAGATGGTGCAAACTTCTCGTCCTGAAGTTTTATTGGCTTTCCACGTAAACCAAGTTATTCAGCCTCTTTTCTCCACTAAATTTTCCTACTATACTATTTCTTCTTAATTTCTTTTATATTTCTAAACAAGTTTTTCCTCGCCACGCTGTCCCCACTTCGAATTATCCTGGATCCACCGGGGCTGGATCCCGGCACAATGAGTCAACTCTTCGCAGGAAGTGGCCGAAGTACTGGAGTTTCAGCTTTAGCATCATTCCTTCCAAAGAAATCCCAGGGCTGATCTCCTTCAGAATGGACTGGTTGGATCTCCTTGCAGTCCAAGGGACTCTCAAGAGTCTTCTCCAACACCACAGTTCAAAAGCATCAATTCTTCGGCACTCAGCCTTCTTCACAGTCCAACTCTCACATCCATACATGACTACTGGAAAAACCATAGCCTTGACTAGACGGACCTTAGTCGGCAAAGTAATATGTCTGCTTTTGAATATTCTGTGTAGGTTGGACATAACTTTTCTGCCAAGGAGTAAGCGTCTTTTAATTTCATGGCTGCAGTCACCATCTGCAGTGATTTTGGAGCCACAAAAAATAAAGTCTGATACTGTTTCCACTGTTTCCCCATCTATTTCCCATGAAGTGATGGGACTGGATGCCATGATCTTAGTTTTCTGAATGTTGAGCTTTAAGCCAACTTTTTCACTCTCCACTTTCACTTTCATCAAGAAGCTTTTTAGCTCCTCTTCACTTTCTGCCATAAGGGTGGTGTCATCTGCATATCTGAGGTTATTGATACTTCTCCCAGCAATCTTGATCCCAGCTTGTGTTTCTTCCAGTCCAGCGTTTCTCATGATGTACTCTGCATAGAAGTTAAATAAGCAGGGGGACAATATACAGCCTTGACGTACTCCTTTTCCTATTTGGAACCAGTCTGTTGTTCCATGTCCAGTTCTAACTATTGCTTCCTGACCTGTATACAGATTTCTCAAGAGGCAGGTCAGGTGGTCTGGTATTCCCATCTCTTTCAGAATTTTCCACAGTGTATTGTGATCCACACAGTCAAAGGCTTTGGCATAGTCAATAAAACAGAAATAGATGTTTTTCTGGAACTCTCTTGCTTTTTCCATGATCCAGCGGATGTTGGCAATTTGATCTCTGGTTCCTCTGCCTTTTTGAAAACCAGCTTGAACATCAGGGAGTTCACGGGTCACGTATTGCTGAAGCCTGGCTTGGAGAGTTTTGAGCATTACTTTACTAGCGTGTGAGATGAGTGCAATTGTGCAGTAGTTTGAGCATTCTTTGGCATTGCCTTTCTTTGGGGTTGGAATGAAAAGTGACCTTTTCCAGTCCTGTGGCCATTGCTGAGTTTTCCAAATGTGCATAGTCATCTGATATTTCTGATGCCTCATAAAGAGATCCTGTCACACCCGTGGGCTTCCCTGGTGGCTCAGTTGGTACAGAATCCGCCTGCAATGGAGGAGACCCAGGTTCAGTCCCTGGGTTGGGAAGATCCCTTGGAGAAGGAAATGGCAACCCAGTCTAGTATTCTGGCCTGGAGAATTATATGGACAGAGGAGCCTGGTGGACTACACGAATGTGACCTAAAGTGAGCCCCTACTCCTTATCTTACTGCCCACATTTTTTTACACTCATTTAATTCCTTTAGAAATCATATATTACAGTAATTAGATATATGCATCAGGCATAATTAAAGGTGGCAAAAGCCACCTTTTGCCAACAAATTACATACTTAGTGCAGAACAAGACTTTATATAAAAATTATCTTTCATGTTCCTAAAATCAACTATTTGCTAAAGTAAAGATGCTTGCTTTGCAGATGAAGAACAGGGAACTGCTTTCCACTTTCTCAATGTATCAAAGTAGAGCAGGATATCCAAAATATGACATTATCCTTCGGGTTCCCAAATTAAGGGCCGTATCATCAGCAACAGTTTATGCTGGGTGTTACATGGCTTCTGTATGGAAGCCAACCACTCCCACATATAAACACTTCCCTCACATCAATATGTTGTAGTTCCAATAAGTTCTGGCAAGATCACAGACATTTTAATGATCAAAAGAGGTTGGAAAGTAGTGTGTTCATGATCAATAAAATAAGTACTAGCCATAATTCTCTATGTCAGTACTTCTCAAACTTCAACATGCATACAAATCATTGGGAGATTTTTCTTTTTTTTTTTTTTTTGCCACACTAAACAGCATATGGGATCTTAATTCCCTGCCAAGGAATTGAACCCATGCATGCCCCTTTTGTTGGAAGCTTGGAGGCTTAACCACTAAACTGCCAGGGAAGTCCTGAGTATCTTTTTAAACTACAGATTCTGATTCAGTGGGTCTGGGAAGGGGATTATAAGTGAATAAATGAAGTCGCTCAGTTGTGTCTGACCCATTGCGACCCCATGGACTGTAGCCTACCAGGCTCCTCCATCCATGGAATTTTCCAGGCAAGAGTACTAGAGTGGGTTGCCATTTCAAATTCCCAGGTGCTGACGGTGCTGCTAGGATGTGGACCACATTTTGAGGACAAACCAAGGCCTTCTACCATGCCCCCTCTTGGGAGACTGATGTAATTTCTCTGGCCCACAGGAATTTCGATCATGTGACTGTCAGAAGAAAAAAGGCATGCTAAACAAAGTGTAGTCCAGTTCTAGAGAACAGGAGAAAGAGGCAAAGTTGGGATCTCGGGCTCTATTTGGACTCATACTGTCATCCTATTTTCCTTCCTCAAAATTGGCTGGGCAGCCTGACTCCCTTAGGAGAGATGGAGACTGTTTGTTGCCCAAGCTCACCAGTATCCAAGATACAAAAGCACTGTCTTTTGTCGTCTACTTGCAACTATTACAAAGAGGCTAGCCCTGGGATGGCCTCTGGCTTGCCAGGAAAGCAGCAGTAAGACTATCTCTGGCGTTAGACACACATCTAAACATCCCTGAATTCTCAATAAAGAACCACAGAGTTCTACAACATTTAAAAGGATGACCTTGTGTGAGTTTAACCAAACTATTGTGATTAAGCGATTTTTGCTGGTTTTGCCTCTTGGTGCCTTAGCATATTTAATACTCTGAAATGCACCCTAAATTCTGAGTCTAGCCACAGTAGGAACACAACATCAGAGGATATACAAGAGTCTCATTTTAAAAGATAGAGGACTGAGGGGAAAAGTTTACATTTTATTCACTAGAGCTGAAACCCAGTCACCCTGACTGTATCTGATGCCTCCTTAATTACTATTTTGCATCCGAAACATCCACATTGTCACCTAGCAGCAAATGGAATCCAAAGTACTAGAAATAATTAGGGTACATCAGAGCACTCACAGAGGCATGAAAGTCACTAATAATGAAGCACATGCCCCTATGAACACAATATACTTCCTCCTAGTACAACTTTTAAAAATACAAGCTGTTGACAAGTTTCTCCTCGGAACTAAAAACCACCTACATTATTAATTTTACTGACCTCACACCACACCCAAGGCCTCTAGTAACCAAAAAAAGCAACAACTATGTCAATGAGACAGCAAATGAGGAGCTGATATCTCCTAAGACAGATGGGAGCCACAGGCAGCCTCACTTTTGAGCTTGAGATTCTTCTGCCTCCCGAAGAAGGTGCCATAGAGAAAGAATTCTGAATTTTTCTGGAGTCTTTCTACTTGTTGGACTAAAAGGTCTAGACCAGAGAACTAGCTCTTGTGGTTATAAATAAGCTAGCCCTTCAGGCTTTGCAGTCCCACGCTGGAGAAGCCAGCTTTGTGACCCGGCAGCTATTCATATAACTCTGTGGGACTTTCCCCCAGAAACGGGGAGCAAAGAGAAAGCTTGCAGATAGCAGGCAGTGTAAAAAATCAAACCAAATCAAGTCAGAATGTTAGAGGATATACATTTTCCCCCAAACGCAGGCATAGTGGAGTATCTTAAACAATCTGAAACAACACTAACACCATAACCTCATTAACTAACCTACTTACTATATATTTCTTGCTGCTAATTCCCGTGGGTGCCTCTGGATTCCAGGCCTTGTACAGATGATTCTGAAACTCCTGTGAAGGTAGAAATAGACCAATAGAACTGGTCTGCCTGCTTCCGTTAGATCTTCACTATAAAGAATGGTAAGGGATATATTTGTTCCCAGGGCGAAGATGAACAAATATAAGGTGATGAATGCTGTGTTATTTCAGAAATAGATACATTCCAGGTCCTAGGCAATTTATACCATATTTTACAAATTACCATTAGTTTTTCCTATGTACCCTATAGGGTACATAGTTTTTCCTATAGGATGTACCCTATAACTAAGTGAAGTGAGGTGAAAGTCACTCAGTCGTGTCCGACTTTTTGCGACCCCTGGACTATACAGTCCATGGGATTCTCCAGGCCAGAATTCTGGAGTAGGTAGCCTTTTCTCTTCTCCAGGGGATCTTCCCAATCCACGGATCGAATCCAGGTCTCCCACATTGCAGGTGGATTCTTTACCAGCTGAGCCACAAGGGAAGCCCAGTTTATAACTAAAGAAAAGGGGATTGTAATACTCTTGGCTCTGAGAGTGATAAATGGAACAACTACATTAGAATCATTTGGATTTTTTTTTAAATTCAAATTCCTGGGCCCCATTCAAGAGACCATGAGTCGCAGGTTTGGAGGGAGTCCAGAATTCTATTTTAAACCATTACCTTTAGTTACTGTGCACTCTCTAGAGAACCCTGACTTAAGGTACTGCAGGGCTGTGCGGCTCTACAATACTGACAAGTTGAAAAGCCTTGTTAATTGATTTTTATAGTGACTGCCACATCAAACACAATGGCAGGAGCAGTCCACCTGGCACCATTATCCTTAAAAAAAAATTTCTTTTTTACTGTGGTAAAAGTCACATAATATAAAATATACTATTTCAGCCATATTTAACCGTACAGTTTACTGGCACCAAGTACATTCGCATCATTGTGCAACTCTCACCATCATCCATCTCCTGAGTTTTTCACTTTCCTAAACTGAACTGACCCTGTTAAACACAAAGTCCTCATTCCCCATCCTCCCACCCCCAGCCACTAGCATCTACCAGTGTACTTTCGACTCCGTGAATTTGACTATTCTATACACCTCTAACAAGTGGAGTCAAACAGTATTTGCTTGCACTTGCTATATATACTCGGAGAAGGCAATGGCACCCCACTGCAGTACTCCTGCCTGGAAAATCCCATGGATGGAGGAGCCTGGTGGGCTGCAGTCCATGGGGTAGCTAAGAGTCGGACACGACTGAGCGACTTCACTTTTACTTTTCACTTTTATGCATTGGAGAAGGAAATGGCAACCCACCCCAGTGTTCTTGCCTGGAGAATCCCAGGGATGCAAGAGCCTGGTGGGCTGCCGTCTATGGGGTCACACAGAGTCGGACACGACTGAAGCGACTTAGCAGCAACAGCAGCTACATATACTGGAGTGCATGTTTTAAAGTCTGTATGGAATTTGTGACAATATTGCTTCTGTTTTATGTTTTGGTTTTTTGGCTGGGAGGTATGTGGGATCACAGCTCCCTGACCAGGGACCAAGCCCTCAGCCCCTGCACTGGAAAGTGATGGTTTTAACCACTGGACTGCCAGGGAAGTCCCTAGAGTGCATTTTTAAGGTTAACTTAATACCAATACCCATTATTTGCAGGTATCTTCAACCTGTTGGATATAAGTACCCTGGACCACAAGGTCTAGATATATACAAGATGCAGCTGGTCATGCACCCATATGTAGAGCCTTAAGAGAATACTCTAACTAGGGCATGAGAGTTCATTGCAAGAGACAAAGATGGATCAGTTGAAAGAAGTAAGCCTTGGTGCTTTAGTGTAAGAAAAGGTTGAATTCACTAAGCATCAGTTGAGTTCCAGTCAAAGGAAGAGCGAGTTCTGAGAAGGAGAGAGTGGTCTGGAGCATTATTACTAATGTTAAGTAGAATGCAGACTGGGGATTTGGGCTTGAAGGAGGTCCTCAGTTTATAAGAGTGTTATTTCCAGTAAACAAATCTGGCAAATCAATAGAAATGAAAGCTAAATTGAAAGAGCCATGGATAAATCAGGGTAAGAAAATGAAGACTACTCTTTGATAGGAAAAGGAAAGGAAGAAATTGACCTCGCTTGAAATGAAATGTAGTTTTTATTTATTTGATTGTTTGAAGATAAGAGACTTGCCAGAAATTCCCAAGCAATCTTCCATTCTGTCTTGCAGACAAAAAAGAATCCAAAGGTAACTCTGTATGAGTTCAGAAAGTTTTCCAGTCCAATCTACCCACCCCACTAATCAAATGGATGGGGGGCAATGGATGTAGGGGCTCACCGACTCACTTGGGGATCACTTAGACAAGCAACAAGACAGCCTGGCTGGGTCCCCAGCTGTCCACTGTGTGTGCCTGAAAGAGTGAACAAGTCAGAAAAGCTCACCAGTCACAATCTTTTGGTCCAAGGCTTAGGAGCCCTAAAAAGAATGAAGAAGGGAAATGGAGAAAAGGAGATGATGACTTCGGAACAAAACTTACACCTACCCTCATACCCTGGGAGACCAGAGAGGGATAGGAAAGAATTCCAGCAGATGTGGTTGGAAGATTTTCCTTCTGTTATCCAAGAAAGAGAGACCTGGCTAGGACAAGACACATATGGTCAATCAAAGGAAAACCTCCTTGTGGACAATAGGTTGGCTACCTTGTCCTCATGTTATTTGCCCAAACCTAAATATAGCTTTGGGAGCAAAGCCAGGTCAGGTGTCCATGGCTGCAACAGTGCAAGTCTCCGAGACCTTGTTGGATCAATACAGACCTGCCAGGGTTCAAAGTTTCTCCAGAAGGAGAAAAAAAAACAGGAATTAAATATTAACAAAATGACCACACAATATAGGGGCTTTTAACCTTCCATGGGGAAAATTTCTATTCAAATTATGAAGCAGTTTTATGGAATAAGTTTAATGAGACATACTCCAAACTGTATAGTTTTTAGCTTTCAAAACATGCATTTTCAAACCCTTCAGTCTTCAAATTATCAATCTAACTATTGAGAGAAGAGAGAGATGGATAGATAGATCAAATCGCTTTATTTAGATATAACTCACACTTCCCTGGTGGCTCATATGGTAAAGAATCTGCCCACAATGCAGGAGACCCACCCAGGATCTTCCTGGGTCAGGAAGATCCACTGGAGAAGAGAATGGCAACCCACTCCAGTATTCTTGCCTGCAGAATTTCAAGGACAGAGGAGCCTCGAGGGCCATAGTCCATCATGTCACAAAGAGTCAAACACGAATGAGTGACTAACACTCTTCAGTTTCATACTAATTCACTCGTTTAAAGCATATATAATTCAACGAGTTTAAGTATATACAACAGGATTGTGCAAACTTTGCCACAATCAGTTTTAGAACATTTTTATCATCCCAAAAGAAGCCCCACACCATTACTACTGATTTCCCAACTTCACCCTGCCTCTGCCCCAGATAACCAGTAATCGACTTCCTGAATCTACTTTCTATCTTCATGATTTGCCTATTCTGGACATTTCATACAAATGGAGTCATAGAGTATGCATTCTTCTGTGACTGGCTTCTTTCTCTTAGCATGATGTTTTCAACGCTCATCCATGCTGCAACGTATATTTCTTTTTATTGCCAAATAATATTCCATTGTATGGATTTGCCACATTTTCTTCACCTAGTTTCTCAGTGGATGGACATTTGGGTTGGTTCTACTTGACTATATGAATAATGTTGCTAAAACATTCATAATAGTACCTTATTAGAAGTCAAGAGCCTATCACTCAAATTTTTAAAAATATTTTAAAATATTTATTTTGGCTGTGCTAGGTCTTAGGTGTGGCACATGGGATCTTTAGTTGTGGCATGCAAACTCTTAGTTGTGACATGCAAAATCTTCGTTGCAGTATGTGGGATCTAGTTCCCTGGCCAGGGATGCAACCCAGGCCCTCTGCATTGGAATTGTGGAGTCTTAGCCACTGGACCACCAGGGAAGTCCCGCCTATCATTCAAATTATTTCAAAGTTCAGAAAAGCAAAATGTCTTAAAAATAAATGTGCTAGTTGTAAGAAACTGTCAGAGTTAGACTTAAATGGCTGCTAAAACAAAACAAAAAGATACAGATTTGCTAACATGTTTTGTCATCTATTGCTGAGCTGAGTTTGAGAATTTAAAGATTGGTTCATCTGTTCACTATTTATGTGTCACTTGTCATTCTTTCTTTCCTGGATATCCTATTTAGCTCTAGCAGTTCTCAATCTAGCCTTTCAAAAACGGGAAATAATTTTTACATTCATTAGGTTTAACAAGAAAATACATCATCATTACTGCCCATTAGAACTAAATGGATAGTGAATATTTACCACACGATACCTTCCTATTAAGTTCATTACTGTGTTTTTAAAGTTGTGGTTAAATTTATTTCATAGAAAAATAAAGTTAAATGCTTTCCAAAACCACAAACTTTCAAAAGTGTTTTTCAATTTGGAGTAAAACAACTGTATACTAAAGCTTATTTTTCTGCCTATTGTTTCAAGGTATCACAGAGCCTATGAGAAACCAATATGTACAAACAAACATTAAAAGACATTAAGCCCTTGACTTTAAAACAAAAATATAAACCCACACACAGACAACACAAAGCAGAGAATGCACTAGATGGTCATTAGTAGAAAAGTGAACATAAAGACAAAGTCACGATATGGAAGAAGCTTTTTTCATACACATTCACTGCAGAATCTTTGAATAGCCACATATGGGTTATGGCCACAAGTAAGGGTTATGGCCCAGTTTACACATATATCTTCATAACCCACATCTGAAGCTTCCATGGGGTTATTTTCACAGAAGCCTATTAAGATCCCATTTGTTAAATGTCTATCAACAAATGTTAATAGAAGGGCTTTATTGTCAGAATATAAGCCAGAGACTTACTTTTATTATCTGAGTTGTACCTATAAAAGCTCTGTGCATCTCAACACAAGGATCTTCCTTTATTGAGGTATAACTCACACAACCAGAAATGTCACCCCTTCAAACTGCACACTTCAGTATTTTCCAGCACATTCACAGAGCTAGTTTTCATTTTGGCGAACAGTTTTGTAACTAGCCGTTCACCTCTCAGACCTTTCTCCTTCCCTTTTGTATGAGAGGTGTTATGGCATACTGGTGAAGAGTGCTGATTCTGGAGGAGGGCTGCCTGCACTTAAATATCATTTCACCCTCCAGATGGCTACACATCCTTAACCTCTTTGAGCTTTCATTCTCTCATATGTAAAATGAGGATGACTACAAAGTATTGATATGTGTGAAATATTTAGAAGTTAATCTGACACTCATTAGCTCTTATTATTTTAATAAACCAAATTCTTCAAGTATAGAAAAAAGCATTAAAAACTATGTGCTTGAAAAAATTTTAAAAGTCCTTTTCTTTCTAGGACATCCCTCCATCCTAAAAGGCCCAAAATGGCTACAGTCTCTTTAGCCTCCAGCTGCCACCTCTCTAACCTCGGCTCCATCCTCCTCGAGACCCGCCTGACACACAGTAATACTGACTGACTGTGTTTGCCTGCACACACTGCACTCTGCTCTTCATTCTTTGGTTTCTGCTGCTTCTTCGAGAATGTTTATCATGTCCTCCACCTAGCTAACTTGTTCTGATTTTTAAAATCAGTGGTTCGGTGGTCAACTCCTCTGGGAAGCCTTAGCAGATGTGGTTCTAACTTCTCACTGATCCCTTCTACTACCATTACTAAAATCACAATTAGCTACGTGTCCTCTCTGGATTCTCATGATATGTGAATCTGTACTTACTGCCTCCAACTATACTTATTCTTCGAAGAGTCTATCTTCTCCACTAAACTGTGACAGTTTTTTTTTTTCAGCTTTACTGAAATATCAGTATAATGAACATATAAAATTACTAGCTATTTAATTAAAGTGTACATAGGGTTGATTTGATATAGACATATACTACGAAAGGATGCCCCATCTAATTAACACACCACGCCTACCACCTTACTTTTGGAATGTTTGTGAGAGAACACTTATGTTCTACTCTCTTAGCAGATTTATACTTCTAAAGCCATTTACACTGCTTAAAAATGATTAAGGATTTTGAAAGCTTTTGTTTATATGGAATACCAATAAATAACTACCATATTAGAAGTTAAAACTGATAAACTTGGAAAACATACATTAATTCAAGACATAAGTAACTCTTAGCATTACTATGAAAATAACTGACTCCCAGGACTCTCTGAAAGGGTCTCAGGATCCCCAAGGGCCCAGACCATAATATATGGTACAGTGAAGTTTTTCTTAAATTATAAATGTATCTTCATTGATATAATAGTTACAGTATTTGAGAGGAGTGAGGGGCAAATGAAAAGACCTAAGACGGGAAGGAAGCGACAACCTTATCACAGGTGGGGAAAATTACTGGAGACAAGGCGGCAAAGAAAAGGAAGAGAAATAATAAAGTATAATACATCAGCACCAGTCTTCGGAGAAATAATAAAGAACTATAAGTAACTGCACAAACAAAACCAAAAACAAGAACAATGCTGCAGGCCAAAAGTTGAACAAAAGCTTAAATAAAAATGGATCTTTCAGGTATGAAATGCACCATTTTGACTATTCCATCTCACCCCATTTTCACTTCTTTGTCATTCTCAATCCTCATGTGCTCTTTTTTACAGGACTCTTCTCTGTGGAACTCTGTTCTCTCTTGCCTCACATTCACTGGCTGAAAAAAGCTGTTCAAATGTTATATGCTTGGTGGGGGAAAAAGTGTGACAGCTCTGATGAAACTCCATGATTGGGATCCAACTGATAAAATTTTTAACATCCTATTAGATCATAAAAATGGTAAGAGTTTAAAATAGAAAGGCTGAAGTTATTTTTACATGCTGAAAATGCATTAAAAATTAGTGTCCTTAAAATAAGCTACATGAAGGCCACGACTGGAAAGTAATACGGACTGGTTCTACTGCTTTTTCATTAACATTGTGATATTATCCTTTCTACAGCAACAAAAGCCATGGAAGTAGGACAATTAATTTTCAACTTACCATTTTGCTCTTGGTCTTTTATACGAACTTTTCAGGGATATACAACTGGTTTGAATTTTGTTAAGCAGTCTTATGTGCAGAGGTCAAACACTCAAGGTCAAGACCAGATACAGGCCAAATACAGACCCAGGCCAAATTCAGCCTGCAGACTGTTTTTGTGTAGTCCTCAGGCTAAGAATAGTTTTCACGTTTTAAAAAGTATGCAAAAACAAAACAAACTCAAACAAAAACCAAAGAGTAATATGCAAAAGAAACTGCCTGTGACCTGCAAAGCCAAAACTATTTTCTGTCCACTACAAAAAAGTTTGCGAATGCATTCTTCACAGTGTCTGGTTCATAATACACGCTAAATAAATGTTAGTTACTAGAGGAACCTGGTGGGCTACGGTCCATGGGGTCACAAAGAGTCGGACATGACTGAGCGACTAACACTTTAATTTTCACTATTCTTCTTAGTTTTGATGTTGTTATTCCTGTAATTTATTCTCTTTAATAAGTATGCTCCTTGAGTAATTTTAACTTCTCAATACTGAAAACATGGCTTGAACCTTATTTAATCACACTAACCATGAAGTATTGCTGTCACTAATTTTTTTCATTCTTTTCATTCTGCCTAGTCTTGAAAAATGTTGATTTCTCCTTTTTTCTTAAACTGTGGTAAAATATACATGTAAAAAAATTACCAATTTTTCCTTTAAATTTTAATTGTGGTAAGAACACTCAACATGAGATCTACCTTCTCAAATTTTTAAGTGCACGATATAGTACTGATTATAGGTACAATGTTGTCCAGAAGATCTCTAGAACTTACTAATCTTGCTTATGCAAGACTATATATCCATTGATTAGTAACTCCCCACGTCTCCTTTCCCCTAGCCTCTGGCACCCACTGTTCCACTTTTTGTTTCTACAAATTTTACTATTTCAGATATATCATTTTAGCAGAATCATGCGGTATTTATCTGTTGCTAGCTTATTTTACTCAACATAATGTCTTTAAGATTCATCCATGTTGTTAATATTGCAGAATTTTCTTATTTTTAAAGTATGAATAATAATCCATTATGGTCTTCCCAAGTGGCGCAGTGACAAAGAACTTACCAGCCAATACAGGAGACACACGAGACAGCGGGTTCAATCCCTGGGTTGGGAAGATCCTCTGGGGTAGGAAACGGCAACTCACGACAGTGTTTTGCCTGGAAAATTCTATGGACAGAAGAGCCTGGCAGGTTACAGTCCATGGGATCAAAAACAGTTGGACACTGCTGAGAGACTCGGCACATACACACACAGTAATCCACTGGATGTATATAACACATTTTCTTTAACTATTAACATTTATCTGTTGATGGGTAGTTAGATTATTTCCAAGTCACAGCTACTGGAAATAGTGCTGTAATGAACATAAGAGTGCCAGCATCTCTTTGAGATCCTGATTTCAATTCTTATGAGTAAATACCCAGAAGTGGGACTGTTGAATCATATAGTAGCTCTATTTTTAATTTTTCAAAGACTCTCCATACTGTTTTCCATAGTGATTGTACCATTTTGCATTCCTACCAACACTGCACAAGGGCTCCAAATTCTTCACAGTCTCATCAACGCTTGTTGTCTTTTGCTGCTCTTTTTATAATAGCCATCTTGACATCTTATTACGGTTTTGATTGGCATCTCTCTGACGATTAGTGATGGTTTACATTTTTCAAATGTATCTATTAGCCATGTGCATGTCTTCTTCGGAGCAATGTCTATTTAAATCCTTAACTAATTTTTAATTGGGTTATTAGGTGTCTTTTTTCCTGCTATTGAGTTGTTGGAGTTTCTTACGTATTTTGGAAATTAAACTCTTATTAGATATATGATTTGCAAATATTTCCTGCCATTCCATAGGTTTCCTTTTCACTATGTTGTTTCTTTTGCTGTGTAGAAGTTTTTTTTTTTTTAGTTTGATATAGTTCCACTTGTTTATTTTTGTTTTTGCTATCTGTCCTCTTGGTGTCATAGCCATGAAATCATTGCCGAGGCCAACCTCATGAAACTCTTCTCCTATGTTTTTCTTCCAAGAGTTTATTTATAGTTTCAGGTCTTAAGTTTAAGACTTTAATCCATTTTGTGTTGCATCTGCATAAGGGTGTTGAATTTTATTCGATTTTCCTGCATCTATTGAGATGATCATACGGTTTTTATCCTGTATTCTGTTAATATATTGCATTACATTAACTGATTTTTGCATGTTGAATCATCTTCACATTGCAGGGATAAATCCCATTTGTTCATGCTATGTGATCCTTTTAACATACTGTTGGATCTAGTTAGCTGCTATTTTGTCGAAGACTTTTTCACCAGTATTCATCAGGGATATTGGCTTTTGGTTTTCTTTCCTTATGGTTGTAACCTAACATGTGATCTGCCCTGGAGAAAGTTCTATGTGCTCTTGAGAAAAATGTATATTCTTCTGCCATTGGATGGAATGTTCTGTATATGACCTTATTTCCAAGACAAGTTGGAAACTATTCTCTCCTCTTCAATTTTTGGAAGAGTTTGAGAAGGCTTGGCATTTATTCTTCTTTAAATATTTGGTAGAATTCACCAGTGAAGGCATCTGATCCTGTGCTTTTCTTTGTTGGGAGGTTCTGGATTCCTGATTCAATCTCCACAGTAGTTATAGGTTTGTTCAGACTTTCTATTTCTTCATGTTTAGTCTTGATAGGTTGCATGTTTCTAGGAATTCATCCAATTGTTATAAGTTATCTAGTTTTTTGCCATGTAATTGTTCATAGTAATCTCTTATCCTTTTTATTTCTGTGGCATAATTGTCATGCCTCTTCTTTCATTTTGGACATTATTTACTGTTCTCTGCATTTTTCTTAGCTAGTCTAGCTGAGAGTTTGTCAACTTTTTTTAAACCAACTCTTGGTTTCATTGATTTTTTTTTCTATTGTCTGTTTTCTATTTCATTTGTTTCTGCTCTAATCTGTGTCATTTTCTTCCTTCTGCTAACTTTGAGTTCAGTCTGTCCTAAAGACTAAGGAGTCTAAGAATCTTTCTAGCTCTAAAAAGTATAAAGTTGTGTTGTTTGAGATTTTCTTTTTTTAATGTAGGCATGTATCACAAACTTCCTTCTTAGTACTGCTTTTGCTATTGGTATGTTGTGTTTTGCTTTCATTTATGCTGGGTATTTTCTAATTTTCTTTTTTCTTCACCCAATAGTTGTTCAAGAGTATGTTATTTAATTTACACATATTTGTGAATTTTCAAATTTTTATTCTGCTACTGAATTCTAGTTTCATTCCATTTGATTAGAATAAATACTTGGTATGATTTCAGTCTTAACTATTTGAAGACTTGATTTATAACCTAATACGCTATCTATCCTGAAGAAAGTTCTGCATGCCCTTGAGAAGAATGAATATTCTGCTGCTGTTGGATGGAATGTTCTGTATATGACCTTATATTCAATCCAAATCTAATGTTTCCTTACTGATTTTCTATCTGAATATTCTATCCATTATTGAAAGCAGAATACTGACGTCCTCCGCTGTTATTATATTGTTGTCTATTTCTCTCTTCAGTTCTGTCAATGTTTGCTTTACATATTTAGGTGTCCTGACGTTAGGTGTGTAAACAATTTTTCTTTCTTCCTAGAGGCCTGACCCTTTATTATTTAATATCCTTTTTGTTTCTCGTGTCAGTTTTTCTTTTTTTTTCTCTCAGCGTTTTAAAGATGTCATTCATTGTCTTCTGGCTTGCCAAGTTTCTGACTAGAAGTCTGCTCTAATTAATATCTCTGCTTCTGCATATAATGTGCCTTTTTTCTTTGGCTGCCTTCAAGATTTTCACTTCATCTTTGGTTTTCAGAAATTTGAATATGATATGTCTGGCTAGGATGTGTGTATTCTGTTTGGCATTTATCCGACTTGGGATTCTTTGAGCTTTTTGGAGCCATGGTTTAACGTCCTCCATTTCATTATTTTTGGGAAACACTCAACCGTATGTCTTCTAATATTTCTTCTGCCCATTCTTTGTCTTTTTCTTCTGGGATTCCAAGTATGTGGCAAATTTAAATGTTAGACCATGTGACATTGTCCTTGAGCTCTTGCATGCTCTGTTCTGTTTTGGGGTGTTTCTTCCCCATTCTTTTTTCTCTTTCTGTTTTTGAGTAATTTCTGTTGATTATCTTCAAGTTCACTGATTCTTTCCTCAGCTGTGGAAAGTCTACTGATAAGATCGTGAAAGGTGTTCATTACTGTGACTGTGTTTTTAATGTTTGCTATTGTCCTTTGATTCTTTCTTAGAGCTTCCACCTCTGTGCTGAAACTCCCGACTTACTCATGTATGCTTGCCCATCTTTTTCACGAGATCCTTTAACTTATCAATCACAGTTATTTTAAATTCCCTGTATAATTAATAAAACATCTAGATCATTTCTAAGTCTTGTTCTGTTGATTGCTTTGTCTCTTGAAAGTGGGCTGTTTTTTATTTTTCTTGCCTTTTTGTGTATTTCATAATTTTTTGTATTGAATATATCATGTAGAAGACTTTTAATGGTCTGGGTCCCAGATTCCCCCTTATCCCTTATTCCCTCATAGTTACAAGACATTTTATTTGCTTTCTCCCCAACCACAGGGGTTTCTACCTGTCCACTGGGACAAACAGATGAAGGCCTTTTTTTTTTTCTTCTTAGAGAAGGGTATGAGTTGAGTTTTGCATCTTTTTCACAGCAGCAGCTGCTTCCCTCCCCAGTCCTGCAGATCTGAGGCAGTATTTCTCTGGCCTGCCACCCCTGCTCCCAAACTTTCCAAAGAATATACAAAAGAAGATCCTGATGTGAACTGTAAGTAGGCACCAACGCCCTTTGTGTCTGCAACTTTTAGGCATTCTATATGCTCATTCTAGCCCACACTCCACCTTCAAATTTGTCAAAATTTATAGCTGAGTTCTTATTCCCTCCTGTGGTGGTCCCATCCTCTTTCCATGCTCTGCCACAGGTAAGCCAGTGCTGGCATCCTATCCCTCCTTGGAGGTACCTGTATATCCCTAGATTTTAGACTAGTTGATTGCTCACAACCTCAGCTCTCTAATAGGTTCAAGAAAAGTTATGGTTTTGTATATTATCTGACTTTTTTGGTTGGTGGTATGAGAGCAACACTCTTTCTAGTTTTCTACATACTAGACCCATCTACATGTCTGTCCCATCTTATTCCTGAATACTCTAGTTAGGAACAGCTCATAGACACTTTATAATTACCTTCGCTCTTCTATTTTACAGATATACTGAATGTCATCGTGCACCAAGAGCAAATCTGTACCATGGAGTACACATCCTATTGCAATAATAAGCAGGTATTTATTCATTATGATGCCCCAAGCTATTTTTTAAGTTGCTACTATTATTATACAGGCAAAGCAAAATCTTTCATGTTACTTATGTTTCTAACAATTTCATATATTTCACAACTAGTACAGACAGTCCTCAATTTACTGCCATTCTGCTAAGTAAATCACTTATACAACCCCCTGGGAAAGACATCCCATTATTGCTTTCAAACCAGCACAAGCACAGACCATTTCTCCTTTTCCATTATAATCCATCTAGCCTCAGTTTTTTTCATTGCTCCTTACACCTCTCTCTGAAACTCTCAAGGAGTAAGCATTTCCTAATCCCTCTAATGAAACCATGCTGTAGTGCTTCCTGGCCCTATGGTCTTCCTCAGATTATTGAACCTCTCCAAACTTCAGTCTGCTCATTTGCAAAATGAAGATAACAATGTGAGAAATTACATGAGAAAATGTGTTATCTTTGAAAAGTGATTGGCCATCATTATTATAGTTTTCTATCATTAATAGCTGATTAAGTATTACAGTTATAGCCAATTATATAAAGACTCAGGCATGTCTCCTCTAGTCAAGCATATAACCCTTATAATAATGTTACTGTAAAAAGAAAACTAAATTAAAATAAAAAATCATTTCCACTTAAAATGCCTTTTCCAGGAATGCAACCCACTGCAAATATAAGGTCTTCTTACACACTACATAATATTTTTTCTTTCTTAACTCTCATATATGGGCTTCCCCAGTGGCTCAGTGGTAGACAGTCTGCCTGCCAATGCAGGAGATGCAGGTTCAAGCCCTGGGTTGGGAAGATCTCCTGGAAAAGGAAATGGCAACCAACTCCAATATTCTTGTCTGGGAAATACCACAGGCAGAGGAGACTGGAAGGCTACAGTCTGTGGGGTCACAAAGAATCGGACATGACTGAGCAAAAAGCAAATATATATATATATACACACACACACACACACACACATATATATGTAGCACATACATGTGTTTCTATATATGAGCCTGATGATTGGCAACTGACTGCCCCTGCTCATCTGGCCTTCCATCTGCAACAGAGACAGTGCCAGGCACAGTGCTTAGCTCATTTTTTTCTTGGACAGACTCCATTACCCACTCATATATTTCACTGACTCTAAAAGAACCAAGCAAATGATCTGATGGTTTTGGTAATTAAAAAACTTCCTGCCAGCATGCATTTTCAGAAATTGCCAAAGGTATTGCAGAGTGATAAATTGTTCCTGCAAGGGCTTGATCAGTTTTTTTTCTCTTGATCTTCCGGTTTCATCTTATCTATAAACAAAGTCCCTATGAATATTTTGATCCAGCAGCTAGCAGTATCCTTGAGATACTGAGTGTGTATTCTTTCATGATGGTAATCCCAAGACTAAAAGACTATTAAAAATAAGATCTCTAGATCTAAAAATAAAGAATTTTTAATGTCCATAGGACACTGCTTATTTATGAAGACATGTCTATTTGTCCTAGTATCATCTGGAAATGCATTTGGTAACATTTGCAGATTATTTGAAGGTTTTTCCCTTAAAATAACTTGCATGTCAAAAAGCTCCACAAGTTTGAAGGTAGTCTCAAATTTTTACTAAAGCTAAAGTATATACAAAGCTAGTAATCATTTCAGACTTCATGGGCA
Source organism: Capricornis sumatraensis (assembly GCF_032405125.1). Lineage (NCBI taxonomy): Eukaryota > Metazoa > Chordata > Mammalia > Artiodactyla > Bovidae > Capricornis > Capricornis sumatraensis. The sequence goes on from NC_091087.1 coordinate 62,811,860, forward strand.
ACAAATTTTCCATCCCTACAAAGGTTTCAGACACCAAGATTAGAATGACGATCTTGCTGCAGTAGAGATCAGTAGTAGACTTGTAATTCTGATTTATATATACGTGCTGAAAATAAACTAATTCAGCTATACATTTCAAAGATTTCAAATACATACCAATCAATAAAGACATACAGTTTAAGCTTCTCTGTAAATCTCAAGGTCACTAGGCCTACAGGAGCTAGACTCCAACTTTATTTCAACTCTAATAAAATATTTAGTTATTCTTAATCACTCATTCTAACATGTTGAAAAAGTAAAACAAGCATCTTGTTTCTAATCTCTACAAAAGAAATAGATGCTACTTCAATGCTCCCTCCATCCTTAGTCATTTAGGGTGTAATAATAAACTAGGAAATATATTCACCAACTTGGAAATCCATATGCCATAAAAATGATTTGTTGAATACTTCTTCCTCCCTTTTCACAGAAAAATGCCAGAGGTCCCTGGAGACAGAAATATATATCATTTTTATATTTAAAGGTTTTGCTATAATGACTATCTTAAGTGTACAGGAATTAGAATGAATTCATAATAAAATTAGTTTTATACAAAAATCTTTCTATAATTTTAGAAATAATGTTAAGAGAATAAAAAGCCTAAAGGGAATATAGGCATTCTTATAGTAGGCTTATTGTTCATTATTTTAAAATTCATAACTCAATCTTCTCAGTATCTTGAAAAAAATTTTAATGAGTAAAGAATCCCCCATCTACCATCCCATCCTTTTTGATTCGTCCCTTCTGTCTTATCTCTAAATCATCTTTTAAACCAAAAATGCTTCAGGGACAAGTGAAGCTTTACTAGTGACTATCTTTGTGTCTAGCCAGAAAAGAGGGTCTTTGCAGAAATGATTCTGTAAAAAAATCTCTCTTCAGCTTTCGTCCTGCAGCTGCTCTGATAGGACCAGAGGTACCTAATATGCAAGACTCTCACCAACAGATTGCAGCTACCTCCCTGAGAACCCCTCGTGTAGTGTTCTGTACCACTTATATTCAATCCAGAGAAGCCTGCTGTCACCACAGGAGCACAAAAGACCTTCAAATGAACAATCTGCACTTTAGGGTCACAGCTCCTTATAGTTTCTGAATCACTGAGGTCACTGTCTGATTCTACTTGATCTTCTGGACTCCAGACTACTGCTTATTTAGGAAACAAGGACTTGAAATGAGATAATCATGGTGTGGGGCTTCCCTGGTGGCTCAGCTGGTAAAGAATCTGCCTGCAATTCAGGAGACCCCAGTTCGATCTCTGGGTCGGAAAGATCCGCTGGAGAAGGGATAGGCTACCCACTCCAGTCTTTTTGGGTCTCCCTGGTGGCTCAGCTGGTAAAGAATCCGCCTACAATGCGGGAGACCTGGGTTCAATCCCTGGGCTGGGAAGATCTCCTGGAGAAGGGAATGGCTACCCACTCCAGTATTCTGGCCTGGAGAATTCCATGGACTGTATAATCATGGTATACTTCCCAAAGCCACTGCATACTAGTTTTTTGACCTTAAGCAAGTCACTTACATGTTCTGATCATCAACTTCTTCATTTTCAAAAATGGGGATCATTATACTCTGAGGACTGACACAGGGACTGAAAAGGATAAAATAACAACGCTGGTTTAATCAGCACATAAGAACAAATTTACACAGAGCTTGGAAGATGAAAACTGAACACAAATCTAGAAAGGGTAAGCATAAATGGATGGCATTAGTCCTGTGTAAAAGTCATCCATCATAAAAACGCCATTTGGGCCCCTCTACTCCAAGTCCAATAAGATGATTAGGAAGCTCAGCAAAAATGATTTATTTAAAATAAAGTGGTAACCTAATGTTATTGAAATTTGTATGAAGAAAGAATGTGTTAAAAGAAGACGGCAGGGACTTTCTTCATGGTCCAGTGGCTAGGACTCTGTGCTTCCAGTACAGGAGCCTCGAGTTCGATCCCTGGTTAGGAAACTAGATTCCCCAGGCCGCAGCTAAAGATCCCACATTCCACAACTGCTGTTGTCGTTGTTTAGTTGCTAAGTGGTGTCTGACCCTTTGCGACCCCATGGACTATAGCCTGCCAGGCTCCTCTGACTTTGGGATTTTCCAGGCAAGAAATACCACAGTGGGTTGCCATTTCCTTCTCCAAAGGATCTTCCCGACCCAGGGATCGAACCCACATCTCCAGCTTGGCAGGCAGATTCTTTTTCTTTATCATGAGCCACCTGAGAAGCCATGGTACAACTAGGACCAAATAAATAAATTTTTTTAAAAAGAAGATGGCAGTATAAGTGGATTTTCTAGAAAGGTGAGGGAGGTGTTACGAAGAAGAGTATGGCAGTACTTACCCTGCCTTGACTAAGGGAAATGGACACTGACTCAGCAGGCATTATGATTGTGGGACGGATGTTCTATATTATAAAGCAATTTTAACATGTCAGTTTCCACTGAAATATAATGTAATGTGCTTTCAAGACTACTTGGAGACTCACATACTTTCAAAACAAACTTATTGGTTACCAAAGGGGAAAGAAAGGTGAAGAGGGTGATAAATTAGGAGTTTAGGATTAACAAATACACATTATTATATATAAACAGATAAAAGGTCCTACAGCAAAGTACGGGGAACTCTACTGAATATTCTGTAATAACACACATGGGAAAAGAATCTGAAAAAGAATGGATATATGTGTATGTATAAATGAACCACTTTGCTGTACATCTGTAACTAACAAAACATTGTTAGTCAACTATATAATCCCATATAAAATAAAAATTAAATAAATAAAAAAAACTACTTGCAGTCCTTTACTCTGATTCTATGTTCACCAAGCTATCTTTTGGTTACTAACTGGATCAATAAAAGTAGAAACCGGAATTAAACTGATGTGATGCCCACCAGGACACGGTGGGTGAGAAGCCAGCCTTTCTCCTGACTTCTCTGTTGGCTCCTCTTTCTAATTTCAACATTGGCTAACTTTGTTCAGGAGATCCTTATGTATTTATCAAGAGCTATATAACTGTTTTCATTTTTCTGGATCCATACTTTTGCTTCTAGGGTATAATGCCAACATGGAAAAAATACATTTACTAAGTTGAAAATCATAGAATTATATACACTTAAAAAAAAAGAAAGGAAACTGATAATTATAGTATACTTACTCTACAGATATTTCATAATAATTTAAAACAATGGTTACAAAGACTACACCGAGCAGGGGTCACAAACTCAAATGCCCACAGGACCAGGAAAGAAAAGATAAAAATAGAAGCAGATTGATTTAAGAGACAACAGAGAATGACGAAGACTGTGGTGAACTCCTAGCTAACAAGGGCAGCCACCACTGCCACTCATTCACTGCCATGGGAGAAGGAGGATCCAATGCTGCCAAATCTTGGAAGTCAAAATCTCTTTGAAATAGTTTGACATTCACACACTGACAATTAATTCAATCTAAAAAAAAAAAACAAACCACACACACACAAAACATTGAGTGAGCCAATAAATGAGAGCCCAACAAACCTAAGTACAACCTGGATTTGGCCTGGAGTCTGCCAGTTTGAACCCTGCCCTGCAACTTGGAAAAATGTTTGTGTTATAATGTTTAAAAGCACAAAATGCTAGAACATAAGCCAAATTACACAAATGAAATGTATTCTTCCCATAAACAGATCTATCCTAACACTGTCCATGTGTCACATGGACTATAAATCAGGAAAAGGGCCTCCCTGGCGGCTCAGTGGTGGAGAGTCCGCCGGCCAATGCAGGAGATGCAGGTCTGATCCCTGATCCAGGAAGATTCCACGTGCCACGGGGCAACTAAGCCCGTGCACCACTCCTGTGCTCTCGAGCCCAGAAGATACAACTATGGGAGCCCAAGTGCCCTAGTGTCCATGACTGGCAACAAGAGAATCCAGGGCAATGAGAATCCTGCACACTGCAACTAGACAGCAGTCCCTGCTAGCTGCAACTTAAGAGTAGCCCCTAAAAGCCACAACTAGAGAAGAAGCCCACACAGTAACAAAGACTCAGCACAGCCAAATAGAAATAAATTTGTAAAATCTTTAAATCAGGAAGACACTTTGTTATCAACATCAACTTTTATCTCCATGAAAACAGTAGTCATTTGCTCTACTCTCCAGCACTGAGCCACCAGGGAAGCCCTTTTCCTGATTTATATTCCGTGAAGGATAGATCTGTTTATGGGAAGAATACATTTCATTTGTATAATTTGGCTTATACAGTAGACATTTATGTCACGCTGCACTTTATTCTTTTAAATCTAGGACTGGCTTACAAAATCAACTTAACATATTCTATACATTTTAATATACTTGAGCTGGAAATGTGTTCCTTTCCAGCAAAGAAAACTATAAATAATGTTCAGATTTTTAATAATGTTTTCAGTCAATCACACATAGAGGGTAACATAAGCAAAGCCATGGAAATGTATGTACAATAATAAAAACTAAGACTGGAGTGAGATAACAGACCTTACCACACATCAAAACTAAACCCCTTTCTATTCAAAAGCCAATGAGATGAAAGAAAATACTTTAAAAGAATGAATTCAGAATTCCAGTGAAAGCAAGGAAGAGTGCTAAGCAGATCACAAATCTGGAGGCTTTCTTAAAGGATAGGAAGCAGGTGGACTCAGATCAGAGAAACAAGATCAGAGGAAAGCTGAGTTCTAAACACTTGCAGGAAAAAAAAAAGAAAAAAAAAAAACCTGCTGTGAAGGTAGGTGCAGTTTCAGGGGGCTTCAAACTTAAGAGTCAACTGAATAAGGAGCAGATAGAGGCCTGAGGCAATCATCATGATGAGAAAGTACACCAGGTACAGTAAGACAAGGTCTTTCCTTCTCTGGATTATGCTAATAAGATGACTGATCAGAGCAGCCAATACGATCACTGAAGTCTAAGCTATCGCTTGTCGCCAGTTCAGGTCCTCTCCCATCACTTGCATCTGCCTTCTTCAATGTGTGACGTAATATATATGTGCTGCCCAGGGGAAGTGGTGGGGATAAAGAAGAGAAGGAAAGATGATTTATTTGGGAATATGGAAGAATATTTCAATATATGTTTACTTTTTCTTAACTGGCAGAGCCTGCACCCTGACTATGAGGCTTAACAGCCAGAGGATCTGAATGTGTCAGTTAGATGTGACTCTGCCAGCATAAAAGACTTCCATTAACCAGCTCAAGGGTTAAAGAAGGAACCTGTTCCTAGCAACTGAACAGGGTGGGAGAAAGGGACAACAAGCTAGCATTAGCTGCTTTATGCTCCCAGTTCCCCTGCTGCTGGTTACTGCTCTCTTCTGTCTGCATCCTTCCTCCCTTGGACTCAGAAAATAGAATTCCTGGATCCTCAAAGCAACTTATATAACCACAACAAGATTTATTAAAGTGCGAACGCACTCCTCGGAGAAGGAGGAGATGACAAAATGCATTTTGTCTCCATCCATTCAACTTGCCCCTCACCCCTTTCACAGCCATCTAAGGAACGCTCTGTTTTGTACTGCCCACTTTGCCAGGACTTATAGTGATTCAGAATCACAAGAATGAACAGAGAAGGGCAGAACTGGAGAGGAAATAGAGAACCATTTCTGCCTATTCTGTTAGTTTCTGGATTTATCTTTTTTGTGGACAATGTAGAGAATGTAATATATTGGACAAGGAATGGAGAAAAATAATTGAAGAAGCTAGAAAGACTAAGTCTGCCTATCTAATAAAGAGTGTAGAGACTCCCTGATAACAAAAAGAATCAGGTTGAGAAACAGCTCAGTCTTTTAGTAAGGGAGGGATGTCCAAGCAGCCCTGAGGTAAAAGATCTGGAGAAAAGAATAGACGGGACTGCGAGAAACATAACTAGATTTTTATTTCATATTCTTTGAGAGAAGCAAGACAAGACTGAGATCCCTTTTTAATTCCTCCTGGTTGCTGGACTGTGCTTCCATGTATGCAACTCTGCAGAGATGGTCCAGCAGTGCCTATTTCATGAAGATGAGGGACTTGGCGTGGCCAGGACAGATGCAAAGGAAAATGATGTAGGTACAGTCAGGAGTTCTGGCAGCTATTTGTACTTCTTGCCCAAGATACTTATGTTGCAAACATTAAAATTAAAAGGCATTTCTAAATGTAGCAGCAGTTTCAATCACTAATATGTTTTCTACCTTCTTCTTCAAATGAGCTCACAGCTTAAAGGGTCTGCTTCGAGGAATTAGAGAAGGAATAAATAATGGATTCCATTTCAATTTTTTTTTGTCACTGTTCTTTGCAGAAACAAATATCTCAAAGATTAATGAAACTTGCTAGGGTTAGTGATTGAGGAGGCTTCATATATTTTAGTAGTTTTCCACTTGTGATTTAGAATAAAACTATGAGGAAGAAATTAAAGAAACAATTATGAAAACTTCTTTAATAGGTCCCAGGTAATTCCATATTATTAACAGTACATAACTCCAGAGCAAGGTCTACCCTAAGCCAGATTTCAAGGTAGACCAAGTTAGTCAACAAAGAGCCTAAGTTTTTTCCTTTCTACATATATTTGCATTGCCCAAGGCCAAACATGTTTAAAAGAATGTTTGGCCTAATAAACGGAAAATATACTCTAAGGCAGAGGGACGAGTCTTTCTGAAGCTCCGAAAAATCCAAGACATGTTGATGGTCTCTTCCTCTGACCACTGCAAGGCCAACTTTGCTTAATATTCTTTATTATTTTATCATAGGTGGTTCATTTACCATTTCTGCAATATCTTATCTTCATATTCAATCACCTTCTTGCCGCTCCCCATACTAACTTTCCCAAAAACCTCTCTTTTCTTCCTTTTCTACCCTTTTTTCACTTTACTGAATTCTTACCTCCATTAATCAGCTTATTTATTTCTCTTCTTCAAAATCGAATCCAAACCCAAACTCCAAGCAGAAAATCTTCATAAACTAGGCAGCCACAAGCTCAGAATCAATCAGATACCCAATGGGTTACATAAAGGTGTTACAGAGAACTGTGTACAGAGCCTGTCCTCTAAAAATAGTTCTAAATTATTATTGTTCATTTATCATTTATTAGATTTATATGGCACGTTTACTCCCCAATGGCTTACCAACCTTCCCAAGATCCAAGAAAAGAAAGTAAACAGTATTTTTATCCCTATTTGACAACTAGGAATAAAGAAGCAGTATGAATGGGCTCAAGGTTCTCATGAAATAAGTCACGATGTTAAAAACTGAAGGCCACTGACTTCAGACTCAGAGTGATTACATCTTAACCTCACTGGTTCTATTTCAGGATGCCTTTTTCTTCTTTTTTTCAGTTTTAACAGTATTGAAAAATGCAGACTACCCCAAAATTTAAACTTGATTTTAAGCAATCTGATGCAAGTATAAGGTTTCTCTGGCCTTTTTGGAATGGAATATTCCTGGGAGGGATGATACTTAAACTCTCATTTTTACCTTCTATAAAAGGAGTACGTTTCCGTTCCTTTCATGAGAACAGGTTTTGATAATGGATGAGAGAGAGGGCAATTTACGCATTAGCAGTGATGCTGTCCCCTGGGGAGGATATGAGAAGAAAGGCCCTGGTAGATATGCCAGAATCACAGAGGCTAACTTCCTCTACTTCAAACTGAATTTAAGAAAAAGTTGGTTTCTTTTTTTTTTAAAAAAAAGGATAAGACATTGCAAAAGGACAAAAGCACCTAACGCAGTTCTAGTTCTACCAGAATGTGAAGCTCCATGAGGGCAGAGATTCTGGTCTGTTTTATTCATTACTATCTCTGACATCTGAAACATGCCTAGCACACAACAGGCAGTAAAAAATACTGAATGAATGAAAGAGCTTCTCCAAGGATGTGAGTAAGTAAAGAGGAGGAAGCATATCGCCAGGGAACAGAATGTGCAGACACAAAGTAGAAATAGTCAAGAGATGTACAGATAATTCAATATGGCTGGAGCACAGAAGACCTGCCAGGGAAGGCCAGGAGACAATGTGGACAAGACTCCAATCATTAAGGGACCTATGGATCATGCTAAGGAGTCTGCGCTTTATTCTGACAATAATAAAACCATTAAAGGACTACCAAGAAGAAGAAAGACATTAGCATACTGAGTTTTAGGAAGACCTCTCTGGAATCACTGTATAGGTTAATTAGGAAACACCTGTCTAGAGGCAAGCACCCGAGGTAAGAGGCTACTGAACTTCAGGCATGAATGATGAAGACCTGAAATAAAACAGCAGCAAGGAGGGTAGGGTGCGTGGGCCAAGTTTAAGAGAGATTTGAAGAAGAAACACAGAATGTGGTAACAGGTTGATGCCTAAGTGAGACAGAAAGATTATAGGATAAGTTATACATTTGGCTTAGGTAACTAGATAGACAATAAAGATGTTCTCTCAAAACAGTGATTATATCAGTGCAGCAGATCTTGAAGGTATGATGAGTTCAATTTGGACGTGCGGAGTTCAAGTGTACATGTCTTGTGCTTAGGAACACAACCTGAACTCAATCAACTTACAGGTCAGGTAGTCATCAGTGTCTTAAGTGGCAGTGGAAACTGAGGCCGAGGGGAAGATTACCCAGAAAGAAAATAAAGACTGAGAAACAGAAATTCAAGTACAGACCTCTGTGAATCTCCAACATGTAGAAAGTAAAAAGAACTTGCAAAAAAAAAAAAAAACTCAGAGAAGAGGAAAAGGATGAACAGAAAAAGAGAAATGTTTAGACTGATTTAGGGGAAAGCATCAAAGAAGAAATGGTTAGCTGTGTCATATGTTGCAAAAAGGCCAATTAGGATAAGGGTTGGAAAGTATCTTCAGCATCCAGTAGTTAGAAGATCACTGGTGACATTAACTCGGGCTTTTCTGGAGAGTGGGGGCAAAAGCCAGATGTCAGTGGGTGTGAAGTGAATAAATGCCAAAGAAGTAAAAACAACAAAAGAAGGTGGCATTTTTCAAATTGGCTATGGAAGAAAGAAGAACAAACAACTATCAGAGGGAGAAAAGCACTTTCACAAAGTGGGAAAGGCCACTGAAATACTAGTGTTGAAATATCAATCTGGTTTCAACCTTCAAGCCAATAATCGTTGGTCTAAATGTAGTAGGACTAAGTCTAGGAGTCTCCAATAGGTGGACAAGAGTCCAACCACCAAGTCTCTAAGGCTTGTTTCTTAACTTCTTGTTCCCTGCCCTCTTTGCCTTCTGCCAGACCCTTTTCTGGTTAAATTCTATAACTTACTGTATCTTCCCTGAATGTCTCCAGGCTTCATGGGAGAAGATTCTTAAAAAATATTCTTTATATGATGGTTAAAATAGTCTAGACAATAACATACTTTTCATTATAAGATATAAAATAAATGTATTCAAATTACTTTCCTGATTTATAGTAACATGTAACTAAAAGATATAGAGAAAAATAAAAATTCATTAACAAAAGGTAAAAACATTTAACAAAATTTAAGATATTTAAGGAAAGAGATTGTTTATGGCAGAATACAAGACATTAATTAGTAAAAAGTTATACTTCAAGCTGATAAGGCTAATAAGCATTGCAAAGATAATAAAGCTCCTAAATTAAAAATAAGTTTATGAGGTGGATGAAACTGGAGCCTATTATACAGAGTGAGGTAAGCCAGAAAGAAAAATACCAGTACACTATACTAACGCATATATATGGAATTTAGAAAGATGGTAACGATAACCCTGTATGTGAGACAGCAAAAGAGACACAGATGTATAGAATAATCTTTTGAACTCTGTGGGAGAGGGAGAGGGTGGGATGATTTGGGAGAATGGCACTGAAACATGTATAATATCATATATGAAATGAGTCGCCAGTCCAGGTTCAATGCATGATACTGGATGCTTGGGGCTGGTGCACTGAGACGACCCAGAGGGATGGTACAGGGAGGGAGGAGGGAGAGGGGTTCAGGATGGGGAACACGTGTATACCTGTGGCGGATTCATGTTGATATATGGCAAAACAAATACAATATTGTAAAGTAATTAACCTCTGATTAAAATAAATAAATTTATTTTTTTTTAAGTTTAGTTTAATACCAGTTAAAATATTTTTGTGTTTTCATGGCATGGAAAATAAGATGGCAAGAAGTATTTATGGAAAAAAAATTATGGATACAATGAAGTAAACATTAATCAAAAGGATATGAAACAGACTTAGTAAGTGATCCACAAAATGGGACAAATTCATTTGATATTGTTTATTTAATATAGAACAAGTGAGAAATCAACAGCAACTCATCATTTGGGAAAAGAAATCACCACTTAAATGTTGGAATAACTGAATATTAGTACAATTAGTATAAAAAATTTGGAGACACACCTTGCCTAGTATATTGGTATATTTGTATGAATATTTTTTTAAATAATAAAATAAACCAGAAAATCTTTTGTGGTGATTAAGAACACATCTCAAAGAAAAAAATTTTTTTAAACACATCACTTTACTAAACTATAATAGTGAGATACAGAAAGGAAAACAAATTAAGAAAAAGTGGTAAACATTTCTTGTCCATAAATGTAGATGAAATATACAATAAGGGCAAAACAAAAACCACAAGCGGTCAAAGAAAAAAATTTTTGAAAAGGAAAATATAAATGGGAAAGTAATCATGTGGGAAAATACATCAACAGAAATTAAAGAAATGCTCATTAAAATAGGCTGTAAATACTGTCTGCTTTACTAACAAAACAGAAATTATAGAAGTCTGATGCTGAATAAATTGTTTCAGACTTAGTGACATCATTTGTTAGCTCCATCTTTCTGAAAATAATCAGTAACAGGTAATCAGTAAGAATTATAAAATTGTTCAGATTTTATGATCCAATAATTCCAGGTGGCAATATAAAGAATGTAAAGAAATATTCAGTACCCTAAAAAAGAAAGAAGGGAGGAAGAAATGAGAGCAGGAAGAAAGGAAGAATAAAGAAAAATACAGTTGGCTCTCAAGACGTGCAAATGCAGTACTCACAGATATGGAGGGTCAACTGTACAACTGTACTATGCCATTTCATACAAAGTAGTTGAGCATCGATGGGTTCTGGTGTGAAATAGAATCCATGAGATAGACTATTTCATCTGTGTCTACGGGTCTTTCGTCCTGTTATAGAACAGGAAATGGATCTGACATGACTGATTTTCAGTCATTTTGATTATTGCCCTAGTACCTTGTGTTCTTGTAAGTGATAGACGATTTGTTCAGTTTCTTTCTAAATGCTGAGGTTAAGCTGACTTTTTAAAATTCCTCTACTTTCCTTCGAGGCCTTTGGAACTGAGGATGAAGCTTCAGCTATTAACTTCTGAGATCTTAAAATTCTCAGACATGAGAAGGGAGAAGGGTGGTCTGATGAATACTAACTACTTTCGATTTGACATTCAGATGAAATAAAAGCTCTTTTCTTCTAAAGAGTAAAAGAATACGAAGATGATGAAATCTCACTCTTTCTCATCAATCTTCAAAATCCCACCATCATCTTTGTGACCTCTTTTGTGTGTTGGTGATCACCGGATAAAGCTCTGGCCTCCAATCGTGCCATAGAGATTCTAGTTTTGCTTTCATTTAGAACTGACTCACTGCTACATTGCCACCACTGACTACAGGGTAAGCACATTAACAGTGGAGTCCTGGACATCCTGGCTTTTCCTGAGTGTATCTACAAGCAACAGGAAGCTTTTTAAAATATAAGTGGTCTTATCAGTAAGTTCCAGAAATTACCTTTCACTTGAAGAAATTCCCACAGAGTTGTAATCAGATGCTATCAAAAAACCAATATAAGTCAGGTCAGCTACTGCAATGATTTTGTGTATCATAAGGACACCAAAGTCTCATTAAACGTTCACCTCTCTTAACCTGCTTCCCAGCGATAATCAGGACCAGGATCACTTTGTCCTTTTACCTGAGATATATGTTACCATGTTAAAATGATACAATCCAGCTTGGTCAGTTTAAAAAAAGTATTTCAAGAAATATGGCTCCAACTGACAGCTCTGAAAACCAGGCTGAGTGTTAAAGATAACAGTATTTCCTTATGATGGGTTTTACTTTCTACAAATTTGGATTTCTCCTTCTTCTTTACTATAATAAACACTTTAGATTAAACACTGTGATAAAACTAAAATGCATAAATTAATACAATAAATCCTTGAAATAACCTAAGTCTGTCTGTGATTATATCATAGCATGCCATCTGAGACTGTATGTCACAGTTTTAGAGACTATAATGTATTCAAGGAAGTGTCATATAGCTCCTAATAAAATGTGGAAGTCAAAAAAAAAAAAAATAACACACCCACAGCTTCTTTTTCCTCTACAATGGTGAGATCCTTTCATATACTTTTGCAGGAGCACCATATTATCCTATTGACCAGGAACCAACTCCACATCTGGGTTTCACATTCCTGTCACTGTACTTCAAGGACCCTCATCTCTTCTCACTCTCCTACAGACTCTTTTCCTCGTTAAAATGTATTTAAACCTCATCCTCTTCACCAGTCCATCATTTTATCCTGTCTCTTGGCTGTCTCACACACTATGGCCCTCCTACTCTGAGCTGACCAACCCTTCAACCAGCCATCACTTAAATCACTGTGGAAATCAGTCTTCTTTACAAAAATGTTTCCAAGTAACAAGGAGTGAAGGAAACAGCCAGCCACTAGACTGTTAAACCAATAAAATTCCCTCAGACCAGTCACTGGGGACAACTGCATTCATGCATTATAAACACTTTAAGTAGCTATATGATGTTTGATCCTAATGAGTGTTCATGCCGTGATTGCTCACTTTAAAACACAAACACCCAGAAAGGAGCACTCTCCATATAGCATAAAACATAACATGTTCACATACAGTCATTTAATAAATGCTTTTTTATTATGGAAGTCATAAGAGCGAAATATCCAGATCCCAATCTGGTGTGTTCAGTGATCATTCCTAAAACTGAAAAGCACTGCCTAACCATCACCACCTCCCATTTCCATGACTACTGAACACTCCCAACCTCACTGTTGGCTCTTTTTTCCCTTAAATGAGACCCATTAATAAAAATAACCCACCAGATGTTATTGTCATTTTAAGAGAACTTTACGACTATGAAGGAGGCAGCTGGAGGAATCTGGCTTTCCCACTCTGCCTCCATTTTTAATTACACTTCAACTTTTAATTAATTTCTTCAGCAGCTGTGCAAAGGTACAAGAAAAGGTAATTTCACCCCCAATGTACAGATGGAATCATTGCAGTCATATTTTAATGATTCCCCTGAGGGAAAAAAAGGGTAATCATCCCAAATTGCCCAAGATGGACAGCTATTTTTAATAACTATTTAGTACTAAAGAATTAAGAAATTAATTTTCACAAAGAAGTATCATTGAAAAAAAGAACAGGATTATAAAACTAAGACATAGAAGCAGAATGTTAGTCAAGCTCTAACACTCTTACAGAGACAAACGTCAACAGTATTGGGCATAAAATATTTCTACATTATAAAAAAATCTCAAACAAGTTTTATTTTGAGAAAGATAACACAACTGAGACTACAGGCTAACACTAATCCAAATAGTCCTGAAGGATCAAGGTCAATTATACTGGAAAAATGTGCAATCTAAAATGAACAAACAGATGCCTACTTACATGCCATTTTAAAAAGTCAGGGCTGGTCCACTGAGATGACCCTGAGGGATGGGATGGGGGGGGAGGTGGGAGGGGAGTTCAGGATGGGGAACACATGTACACCCGTGGCTGATTCATGTCAATGTATGGCAAAACCCAGTACAATATTGTAAAGTAATTGGCCTCCAATTAAAATAAATAAATTAAAAAAAAATAAAAAGTCAATTCAAGGGAGAGAGGCCCAAGAGGGTGGGTATATATGTATACTTACGGCTAATTCACATTGTTGTACTGCCGAAACCAACACAACATTGTAAAGCAATTATCCTCCAATTAAAAAGACTTAAAAAAAAATCAATTCAAGAAACTCCATCTAGTAAAAAGCAATTTTGTGTCTAAAGTAAAAACTCCAATTTTTGTGCACTTTAATAACCACTTCATAAGCTTGGAACCTAACCATTTTGATTTACCAGAAGTCAAACTCTACAAGTGCAAGAATCATTGTCCCAAAAATGTAATAAGCAAAGGAATCACAGACATTATCCCTAGGGCTATGGAACTTTAGCAACAACTCTGGGCTGTGACTAAAGAATCCAGTGAGGAGTGACAGCAATTCCTGTAATTGTGTCTTTACCCTGCCATCCATACCTCAAAGGCATTTTTTTTATTTATTTAAAATAAACAAAAAGTGAAAGTAATCCTTAGAGATTGCCTGCAGTTCCCAGATGACAATATAACTCAATTTCCTCCTCGATATCCCACATTAGCTCCAAACAAGGAGAGACAGCTTAAAGTCATTTCCAAGGACATCAAGAGATTCTGCAGGATAAGCTTAAAGGATAAAGCTCCTCACAACAGTCCACACCACAAAAATAGACCTAACTAGAGCCCAGAACCTTTTCCTCTCCGATTTTCCCAGCACTGCTCTTCCTGCAGCAGGAAGGTCAGTCTAGAAGCTCTGACTTGCAGCATTTCCCCATGTGAGGGTCCAGGATCCTTCTGGCAAAGGAACAAATGAGCCACGGACAACATAAATGACTCAGCAACCTTCTGTAATAGGTGTTCCTTGAGGAACCCTGCTTGGGGAGCTCAACCAAGGATTTTCAATGTCAATGTCCTAGGGTGTGGGTGCTCTCTCCCACACAAATCCCGCCCTTCCCCATGAAGCTGATGGGTTGGCTTGGGCCTTGCTAGATCATTAGTATGATCGCCCCTCCTGCAGCCAAGGGCACTAGCTCCATGCGGGCTACACTGCTACCAGAATCATTCTCTCACCTCTAAATCCATCACACCTCCGCAAGGCACTTCCACCTGCCATCGTTACCACACCTGTGCCCCCATGCCAAGTGAGACCCGTGACAGACTGGCATTCCCGTCAAGCCCTGAAGGCAGCAGGACTTGCCCACTGGCTGCTTCAGCTTCACAGCCGGTCTTTCCCACACGGGCAATGCAGAGTAGAGCCCTCCCCCAGGACCCTGCCTATGTTTCTGTCTACCTCTTTTCCCAGGGATTATACTTCTGTCTCACTACCCCAACAGAGTTCCAAGTGAGACATCCAACCTTAAAAGGGAGAGCTGTTCTCAGATGACTCCAGGAAACTAAAGACAAAACAGGAAAGTGTGGTGCAGGGCGGGCTAAGTGGACCTTGCGCAAAACTCCAGCAAAAGACTCTAGCAGAAATCTTTCCATGCTATGTATTACCTGTTAGAGCTGTGAAGCCTACTTGGGAATTTGTAAAATCAGCACTTTGGAAGGTACCTATTTCTTTCAAACTTTGAGTAGCTAACACAAGGTACAGGATAGAAACTGGCTTACAACTATGGACCAATGGAGATAAACAAAAAGGGAGAGAATACAGCCGCATCTCTTGTGTAGCTTTTCGCAATTAGAACTTCAAAGCACAGGGTGCACAGACATATAGATTTATTTACAACCCTGACTCAAGCAAACAGGAAACCAGCTTGGCCTGAACGTGTTGGTGCTAACATTGAAAAGAAATTCTTATTTCGATGCTACAAATTTCACAGTAATGTCACTATCAGTAAGTAAATAAAGCTTTGTTTCTTTGGCACAGATGACCTCTACTGACCAAAGGATGAATCCAAGCCAGGTTTCAGCCTTATATAGTTATCTAAACTTTATGTCTATCCAAACCCCATTCTGCTCTAACGTTTCTAACCTCATTTCTTACTGCTGGTTTCCTTGCTCCCTCCATGCTGGCCACAGTAGCCTTGCTGTTTCTCGCTTAGGCGTCCTGCCATCTCAGGACCTTCGCATCTGCTGTTGCTTCAGGCTGCAGGGCCTCTCTCCTAGAGCCAGCACTCCCATCTCAGTCAAGTCTCTGCTCAAATGCTTCCTCAGAAAGGCCTTCAGTGACTATCTAAATAGTATTTCTATCCTCTCACACTGCTTTATTTTTCTTTAAAGTACTATCATCACTGAATATTATATCCTATATTTATTTGTTGTCTATCTGTACCACTAGAACGTGAGTACCTTGAAAGCAAAGGTTTTGTCTGCTTTGTTCAACGCTACGTGCTCAGTGGCTAGATCAGAACCTGGGGCACAGCAGGCGCTCAATGAATGAACGGATTTAAGTGGTCCCTTACCATGTGTACGGAGCTGGAGAGTCCCCAAGTCTATATAAATGACATCTCAGAAAAATTTTTTTTAATGTACAGATATGTTGTTCACAGAACCACTGTCAATAATTTTTTACAATGTACAAAAAACTAGAGTAGTGCCAAAGCCTAGAGATAAATGTCTTCCTAGTTTTCACGAATGGAGGAGAGGAAAGGCAGGTTCCAGAAACGAGGAGTCAAAACAAGCCTACTGTGAACAAAACAAGCCCTCTAGAATGCATCATCTCTTTCCAGTTTTTTTTTCATATTTCTTTCCAGTCCTTAGTCCTATGCATAAATAATTTCTCAAAGTAGTAATTATAATGTAGACACGTTGTTAAGGCCTAATTGTTTTAGATTTCACTGTATTATAAATATGTCTCTGTGTTGTGACTCAGGCACAATCTTTTAAATAATTGCAAGGGAAAGGGAACAATGAGACAAGTTGTAAGTGAGGCTTAACATTTAAAGACATTTCTGCCTATTTCCCTAATTGGAGTCACAAGAATACTTAATATTCAAACCTGATACAGGTAAGTTTTGGTGACCACGAAGACGTGAGAAAAATTATGAAAGGATGATTTTCTGTCAAATGCAAGTAACATTTTCATAAAAACAGAATGTCAGGAATTCCAGAAGAGTCTTAAAAAGATGGATAGAGTGAATATTTACTTTTATTCTATAAATCCTAGGGAAGAATTTTATTTCTCTAGGTCTATAACTAGCAAACTGACTATTATAATAATAAAAGTAGAGAGAAAACAGGGAGGGTAACTATATGGTGTTTTCTACTTTTTGGTCATATTAATTCATCATAATCTTCAAAGAACATACCATTTCATTGCCTTCCAATGGCAGAAAGACGCGCTACAGCTTCTAAATGTCTTCAGGCCAATCAAACTGCACTGGAACCTTGAATATATACTGTCTTCTTTCTCCTCAAGGGTAACAGCCACCATTTTATTTCCATTTTATAATGTTATGGTTCAGAAAACTACATAAATCAAAAGAGTTTTACATGTTGAGGACCTAAAAGAAATTACTTGGAATTGAAAAACAATACAAGAGAAAAAGTTTGAATAAGATCTTCGTGTAAGTTCACAGTTTAAGGCCACATGGCTCCCTCTACCTCCCCACCCAACTCAGTATTCCTGCACTACTCACATAACAGCAATACACAAAAAATAAAACAGGAAAAAATGTAAAATCCTAGCTGCTATATTAGTTAGGGTGCGGTTGCAGGTATGCAAATCTTCTGGTATTTTAAGCAGAATCAGATTTCATACTTAGATGCTAACAAAATAACTAGGAGGGTTGGAAGAACAGCCTCTATACTAACCCTAAGGAACAAGTCTCAGAATCCACACAGAAATGGCCTGCCAAGGGAACTGCCACCTTGGCCATGATCAGTTAAGGAAGCAGGGTGCTGCTGTGTCAAGTACTGGACCAGATTCTACCTCCTTAGCCACAGTCCAGAAATTAGGCAGCCACCAGTGTGACTGCTGGCTCTAAGAACACGATGCCTTAGCTTCGGTTAGAGAGATCAGAAAGTTGCTGCCAGGAATGCCGGCTCTAAGGAACTAAGGGCTACAATGTGGGGAACATAAATAGCTGCAAAACTTAAGCCACTGGATTTGCTCCAGCAAAACTGATGTCAGATGTACTACTGCTGTTCAGTTTGCTCAGTCGTGTCTGCCTCTCTGTGACCCCGTGGACTGCAGCATCCAGGCTCCCCTGTCTGTCACTGTCTCTTGGAGTTTGCTCATATTCATGTCCACTGAGTCAATGATGCCATCCAACCATCTCAGCCTCTGTCACCCCCTTCTCCTCCTGCCCTCAATCTTTCCCAGCATCAGATATCCTTTCTCTATACTATATACTACATTTAACTCAGTTCTGAATTCAAGTTTCACAGAAGTGAATATAATCAATACAATCCAAATCACATCAGGAACTCCAGATGGAAGGAAACATGTTGCAAAATATTTATTTTTCAGTCTGTGTGATAAAGGAAGGCATGCTAGAAGGAGACTGAAACATACACTCAGTTATTTCATCTACCAGATATGCCAAATTCTCCAAGCAAGGCTTCAACAGTATGTGAACTTAGAGATGTTCAAGCTGGATTTAGAAAAGGCAGAGGAACCAGAGATCAAATTTCCAACATCCACTGAATCATCAAAAAAGCAAGAGAATTCCAGAAAAACATCTACTTCTGCTTTATTGACTACGCCAAAGCCTTTGACTGTGTGGATCACAACAAACTGTGGAAAATTCTTTAAGAAATAAGAATACCAGACCACCTGACCTGCCTCATGAAATATGTATGCAGGTCAAGAAGCAACAGTTAGAACCAGATATGGGAAAATAGACAGGTTCAAAATTAGCAAAGGAGTATGTCAAGGCTGTATATTGTCAGCCTGCTTATTTAACTTATATGCAGAGTCAGTTCAGTTCAGTCGCTCAGTCATGTCCGACTCTTTGCAACCCCATGAATCACAGCACGCCAGGCCTCCCTGTCCATCACCATCTCCCGGAGTTCACTCAGACTCAAGTCCATCGAGTCCGTGATGCCATCCAGAAAAATATGGAAGGCTTCACGAATTTGCATGTACATCATGTGAAATGCTGGGTTGGATGAAGCACAAGCTGGAATCAAGATTGAAATTCAAGACTGAATCAAGATTGAAATATCAATAACCTCAGATATGCAGATGACACCACCCTTATGGAAGAAAGTGAAGAGGAACTAAAAGGCCTCTTGATGAAAGTGAAAGAGGAGAGTGAAAAAGTTGGCTTAAAACTCAACATTCAGAAAAATAAGATCATGGCATCAAGTCCCTTCACTTCATGGCAAATAGATGGGAAAACAATGGAAACAGTGTGAGACTATTTTTTTGGGCTCCCAAATCATGGCAGACGGTGACTGCAGCCATGAAATTAAAAGACGCTTGCTCCTTGGAAGAAAAGCTATGACCAACGTAGGTTCGTGACACTGTACAGGAGACAGGGATCAAGACCATCCCCATGGAAAAGAAATGCAAAAAAGCAAAATGGCTGTCTGGGGAGGCCTTACAAATAGCTGTGAAAAGAGAGGCAAAAAGCAAAGGAGAAAAGGAAAGATATAAGCATCTGAATGCAGAGTTCCAAAGAATAGCAAGAAGAGATAAGAAAGCCTTCTTCAGTGATCAGTGCAAAGAAATAGAGGAAAAGAACAGAATGGGAAAGACTAGAGATCTCTTCAAGAAAATTAGAGATAACAAGGGAACATTTCATGCAAAGATGGACTTGATAAAGGACAGAAATGGTATGGACCTAACAGAAGCAGAAGATATTAAGAAGAGGTGGCAAGAATACATAGAAGAACTGTACAAAAAAGATCTTCACGACTCAGATAATCATGATGATGTGATCACTAATCTAGAGCCAGACATCTTGGAAAGTGAAGTCAAGGGGGCCTCAGAAAGCATCACTACGAACAAAGCTAGTGGAGGTGATGGAATTCCAGTTGAGCTGTTTCAAATCCTGAAAGATGATGCTGTGAAAGTGCTGCACTCAATATGCCAGCAAATTTGGAAAACTCAGCAGTGGCCACAGGACTGGAAAAGGTCACTTTTCATTCCAATTGCAAAGAAAGGCAATGCCAAAGAATGCTCAAACTACTGCACAATTGCACTCATCTCACATGCTAGTAAAGTAATGCTCAAAATTCTCCAAGCCAGGCTTCAGCAATACATGAACCATGAACTCCCTGATGTTCAACCTGGTTATCGAAAAGGCAGAGGAACCAGAGATCAAATTGCCAACATCCGCTGGATCATGGAAAAAGCAAGAGACTTCCAGAAAAACATCTATTTCTGCTTTATTGACTATGCCAAAGCCTTTGACTGTGTGGATCACAATAAACTGTGGAAAATTCTTCAAGAGATGGGAATACCAGACCACCTGACCTGCCTCCTGAGAAATCTGTATGCAGGTCAGGAAGCAACAGTTAGAACTAGACATGGAACAACAGACTGGTTCCAAATAGGAAAAGGAGTACATCAAGGCTGTATATTGTCACCGTGCTTATTTAACTTCTATGCAGAGTACATCATGAGAAACGCTGGACTGGAAGAAACACAAGCTGGCATCAAGACTGCCGGGAGAAATATCAATAACCTCAGATATGCAGATGACACCACCCTTATGGCAGAAAGCGAAGAGGAGCTAAAAGGCCTCTAGATGAAAGAGGAGAGTGAAAAAGTTGGCTTAAAGCTCAACATTCAGAAAACGAAGATCATGGCATCTGGTCCCATCACTTCATGGGAAATAGATGGGGAAACAGTGGAAACAGTGTCAGACTTTATTTTGGGCGGCTCCAAAATCACTGCAGATGGTGACTGCAGCCATGAAATTAAAAGACGCTTACTCCTTGGAAGAAAAGTTATGACCAACCTAGATAGTATATTCAAAGCAGAGACATTACTTTGCTGACTAAGGTCCATCTAGTCAAGGCTATGGCTTTTCCAGTGGTCATGTATGGATGTGAGAGTTGGACTGTGAAGAAGGCTGAGCGCCGAAGAATTGATGCTTTTGAACTGTGGTGTTGGAGAAGACTCTTGAGAGTCCCTTGGACTGCAAGGAGATCCAACCAGTCCATTCTGAAGGAGATCAGCCCTGGGATTTCTTTGGAAGGAATGATCCTAAAGCTGAAACTCCAGTACTTTGGCCACCTCATGCGAAGAGTTGACTCATTGGAAAAGACTCTGATGCTGGGAGGGATTGGGGGCAGGAGGAGAAGGGGATGACAGAGATGAGATGGCTGGATGGCATCACAGACTTGATGGACATGAGTCTGAGTGAACTCCAGGAGATGGTGATGGACAGGGAGGCCTGGCGTGCTGCGATTCATGGGGTTGCAAAGAGTTGGACAGGACTGAGCGACTGAACTGAACTGAACGTAGACAGCTTATTAAAAAGCAGAGACCACTTTGCCAACAAAGGTCCATCTAGTCAAAGCGGTGGCTTTTCTGGTAGTCATGTATGGATGTGAGAGTTGGACTATAAAGAAAGCTGAGCACCGAAGAATTGATGCTTTTGAACTGTGGTGTTGGAGAAGACTGTTGAGAGTTCCTTGAAATGAAAGGAGATCCAACCAGTCCATCCTCAAGGAAATCAGTCCTAAATATTCACTCAAGGACTGATGCTGAAGCTGAAACTTCAGTACTTTGGCAATCTTATTGGAAAAGACCCTGATGCTGGGAAAGATTGAAAGCAGGAGGAAAAGGGGACAACAGAGGATGAGATGGTTGGATGGCATCACTGACTTGATGGACATGAGTTTGAGCAAGCTCTGGGAGTTGGTGTTGGACAGGGAAGCCTGGTGTGCTGCAGTCCATGGGGTTGCAAAGAGTCAGACACAACTGAGTGACTGAACTGAACTGAAGATATGCCAAAGCCATGCCTAGGGATATGACAGTAAATCTTATTAAATTCTATTGTAATTGTTGCTGTTGTTCAGTTGTTGACTGGTTTGATCTCCTTGCTGTCCAAGGGACTCTCCAGAGTCTTCTCCAACACCACAGTTCACAAGCATCAGTTCTTCAGTGCTCAGCTTTCTTTATGGTCTATTGCAACACATTAGTTAAAATAAATATTTTCAGGGATTTCCCTTGAGATTCAGCAGTTGGGACTCATTGCTTCCACTGCAGAGGGCATGGGTTCAATCTCTGGTTGGTGAACTAAGATCCTATGTGTCGCGCGGCACAGCCAAAAAGTAAAAAATAAATACACAAATATTTCCAGGGACTATAAATGGAACAGAAACACAAAGCAGTAAGTGAGGTCTAATGAGCTCCAGGTCCAGAAGCAAGGAAAGAGGGCCAGGAATTCAGCTTCTGTAGGTTAATGAGAATTAAAAGTGCCTCACTTAAGGCATGGAAGTGGAGCCAGGCTCATTGCTTAAAACTAGGGAGTGGGCAGAACTCCAGAAATGAGAGTGAAGGGAATAAAGCAGTTTATGTAAAACTCTACACCAAGAGAGGCAGGATCCAAGCCAGCCACTTGCTTGCTCGGTGGCTGTTGTACATTATCACCATTATTATGAAGATTAGGAATCCAGAGTTACCTAGTGGGACCAGATGGAGGCATCCACAAAAGCAGTAGGTTGGACTCAGTGAAGATGGGTAATAATTCTGACTCAAGTCAAGCAATATTTCAAAATACATGAAGAAAACTGACATTGCAATTACCAACAAAATCAACTATTGAGAAATTAATTCACTCAGGACAAAATGAAAATAATAGAACAATCTGAAATGACCTTAAAATATCAGGATCCTCAAAGGGATAAGGTAGGAAAAACACAATGAAACACAAATATTCAAAGTGTAGTCTCAGTACCAATCAGGATAAACACAAATAAATCCACACTGAGACATATCATCGTGAAACCGCAGAACATCAAGGTGCCATAAAAAATATTACCTACTCAAAAATAACAATTAGACTGACAGCAGATACTTTATCAGCAATAATAGATGCCTTGAAGAAAATGGAATTATATGTTCAAAGTGTTAAAAGAACACTCAAGCTAGACTCCAATGCCCAGGTAAGGTTCATAAGAATGAGGGCAAAATAAAGACATTTTGAGAGTTTTCCACTAACAGATTTCCACTAACAGATTCTCAGTAAGGAATTGATAGATTTTAGGATGTACGTCAGAAAGAAGAGCTCAAAGAAGGAAGCAAGATATGCTGATGGTCCCACAAACTGATAAAATGCTTCATCAAATGTATCTAATTATAGATTATAAATAAAATAACTTTTTTCATGATTAAAAAAGTGGTAATGTGAATGAACCTTTGAAAATAGGCTATGTAAAAGAAGCCAGTAAGAAACAAAATCATATATTATATAATTCCAAATTATATGAAATGTTCAGAATAGGTATATCTAAAGAGAAAGTAAATTAGTGGTTGCCTGGATTGGGAGGACAGAAGAGGGAATGGAGAGTAGGCTAGGGAACAGAATTTCTCTTAAGGGGGACAGAAGTGTTATAAAATTAGATCATGGAGAAGGCTGAACAACCCTATGAATAAACTAAAAAAACACTGAATTGTACATTTAAATGTATGAATTGGAAGATATGCAAATTATACCTTAAGCAGTTTTTACAAGTGGAACTAGAAAAGAAGGAGATGTTCAAGTATACCAAGATCCTTTTAAACTCTGATATAAAATTTTGTACTTATGTGTGAATATTAAAGGATGCTCAACATCACTCATTATTAGAGAAATGCATATCAAAACTACAATGAGATATCACCTCACACCAGTCAGAATGGCCATCATCAAAAAGTCTACAAACAATGAATGCTGGAAAGGGTGTGGAGAAAAGGGAACCCTCTTGCACTGCTGGTGGGAATGTAAATTGAGATAGCCACTATGGAAGACAGCATGCAGATTTCCTTAAAAAACTAGGAATAAAACCACCATATGACCCAGCAATCACACTACTAGGCATATAACCTGAGGAAACCAAAACTGAAAAAGACCCACGTACCCCAATATTCATTTAGCACTATTTACAATAGCTAGAACATGGAAGCAACCTAGAGGTCCATTGACAGATGAATGGATAAAGAAGCTGTGATACATACACACAATGGAATATTACTCAGTCACAAAAAAGAATGCATTTGAGTGAGTTCTAATGAGGTGGATGGACCTAGACCCTGTTATACAGAGTGAAGTAAGTCAGAAAGAGAAAAAGAAATATCGTATACTAATGCATATATATGGAATCTAGAAAGACAGAAATATCGTATACTAATGCATATATATGGAATCTAGAAAGACAGAAATATCGTATACTAATGCATATATATGGAATCTAGAAAGACAGAAATATCGTATACTAATGCATATATATGGAATCTAGAAAGACAGAAATATCGTATACTAATGCATATATATGGAATCTACAAAGACGGTACTGATGAAAACTATCTGCAGAGGAGCAATGGAGACACAGACACAGAGAACAGACTTATGGACATGGTGGGGGCCAGCGGGAGGCAGGAGAAAGGAGACGGTGGGGTGCATGGAGAGAGCAACATGGAAACATACACTACCTACGTAAAATAGATAGTCAATGGGAATTTGCTGTATGACACAGGGAACTCAAACTGGGGCTCTGTAACAACCTAGAGGGGTGGGAGGGAGGTGGGAGGGAGGTTCAAGAGGGAGGGGACAGATGTATATCTATGGCTGATTCATGTTGATGTTGGGCAGAAACCAGCCCAATATTGTAAAACAATTATCCTTCAATTTAAAAACTTAAAAAAAAAAAAAAACTTAGGAATGATCATACAAAAACAGAAATCCCACCTACGGCTTCTAAAATCAGTGGAGGAACCAAAAAAGAGATACTGACAATTTTATAAATCTAAATTTCAAGAGTAGTACCAAAGAAATTAAGAAAATAAAAGAGAAAATAAAAATAGCAAAAGGAGTTCAATTCTCTCTACACACATGCTCATCTATTAAAAGACAGTCTATCAGACTACTTAACAAATCCAACTAATGACATATCTAAAGCAAAATGACCCAGAAAAACTTGAAGATAGATGGTGAAAAAATATATCAGGTAAATATTAAAGAAAGGAAAGCTGGCAAAACAACCTTACCAGACAAAATAGAACTTAAAATATAAAACAAAAATAAGAACAAAAGAGATTATATAATGATAAAAGATATTCTACAAAGATAAAATGGACTTGTACAGTTAATTATATAGTCTCTTCAAATGTATAGGAAATGAAAACATATGCAGTTAACAAGGATAAAGTAACAAAACTACAATTGTGAGATTAACATTCCACTATCAGAAAATGACAAGCCAAGCAGACAAAAATTCCCTAACGATATAACAAATAAAACACAATACGAAGTTTGATACTAGGGCTCCTGGTGGCTCAGTGGGAAAGAACCCACCTGCCAATGCAGGAGACGTGGGTTCGATCCCTGGGTTGGGAAGATCCCCTGGAAAAGGAAATGTCAATCTACTCCAGTATTCTTGCCTGGGAAATCCCATGGACAGAGAAGCCTGGTGGGCTACAGTCCATGGGATCACAAAAGAGTCAGACATGACTTAGCAACTAAACAACAACGTTTGATGTTATATAGACACACACACACACAACCAAACACCAAACTGAAAAAGAGTAAACACACACATAAGACATTTAATATTGGTCTATGAATTAGGTTTCAAAGGCAGCATCAACTAATTTCTAAGAATAAATCTCATACTAATCACATTCCTCAAGTACAATATGGATAATCAAAAACACAAACAGTAAATAAAGAACAATCATCTGTTTAGAAAATTTTAAATGTGCTCAGAAATAAATCATACCCATAAATAAAATGGACTCACAAGGATGAAATCAAAATAGAAATTATGAAGTACTAGAACTGAACAATAATGAAAGTAGTCCATATCAAACTTTGTAAAAATGCAGCTAAAGGAGTAAAGAGAGAGAATCGAGAATGACAATGTCCGTTGCCACCACTTCTAGCTAACATTGTTTTGAAGATCCCAGACAGTAATGAAGAAAAAATACAAGATAAGAGAATTTAAAAGGAAATGTCAAAGCTGTCATTATTTGCATGTTATCACCACTCTCATAAAAAAACAATCCAACTGAATCAGCAATCAGAATTAACAGAGAATTCAGTAAGGTTGCTGAGTATGTAATCAACTTACAAAAATTGACTGTTCTGGCTTTCCCTTGTGGCACAGGAGATAGCAATCTACCTGCCAATGTTGGGGACATGAGTTCAATCCTTGGTCCAAGAAGATTTCACATGCCGAGGAATAACTAAGCCCCTGAGCCACAACTGCTGAGCCTGCCTATTGCAACAACTAAAGCCCATGTGTCTAGATTCTGAACTCTGAAACAAGAGAAGCCACCGTAATAAGAAGTCTGTGCATCGCAATGAAGAGTAGCCCCGGCCTCTGCAACTAGAGAAAGCCCCCATGCAACAATGAATACCCAGTGCAACCAAAACTTAGCTCATTAAAAAACTGATGGTGTTCTTAAATACCAGTAGTAACTAATTAAAAATGTAATTTTGAAAAAGAAATCAAGTATAACAGCAATAAACACTATAAGGCAACTGGAAATAAATTCAACAAATTATGTGTATGAATCTGACAAAGCATAAAACTGTATTAAAGACTCAAATGTGGAACTAAATAAAGAAATATACAATGTACATAAACAGGAATACCTGAAGGAATCGTTATCAATTCTCAAATTACTCCATTTTTAAAAATCAACACAATTCCAGCAAAAATTCTAATAGGGAATTTTTAAAGAACTTAATAAGCTCATCTAAAATTCACATGTTAGAAGGAAAGCCAACGATAGCCAAGAAAATTGTCAAATAATCAAAATCATGAGATACTAGCCCAAGGATAGACAGGCAAACCAACAGAAAGATGCTCAAATGTGTACACTGAAACGATATTGGACAGTGATGACATTCCAAATTGAGGGGGGAAATAGATTATTCAATAAAAGGTGCTGGACTAACTGGCAATTAATGTCAAATTAGATCCCTACCATACAGCCAAGTAAAACTGATGGGAAGAAAAAAAAATTAAACGTGAAAAGCAGAACCAGAGAACTTCCAAAAGGAGTTACAACACTGTGGTTCCTTCGACTGTCCCTCCTGATTCCGTTTCTAAACTCTCAACAGTCCTAGTTGCTTTCCTCGAGGGCACTCTGTGCTCACACTGAATTCTCCTTGTAATTTGGAAGCTGTAGGGATGGAGCATCACTTTCCCAGTCCTTTTTGTTACTAGACTGCTGGTAACACAGCCTACCTAAGACCACACAAGCTTTACTTGGTTACTACGGTATAGGACTGATGGAGGCTGTACGTGCCATCTGTCAATATTAAACTTCTAAATCATTTTCATGCGTGCTACACTTAAGCAAATTGCTCCACCGGGGGTTCATTTGCATAGGGTTTTTTGTTTCTTCCACATGGAAGGCTTCATTCTTAAATCTATTTAATGCTGTCATTAATTCAGTTGTCTTTGTCTGTGGTGACCTTTTCTATATCTTCCTATGTCATCCAATGCATTCATTACCCTTTTCCATACTGTCATCCATAAAAATCTACAAGCATGCCTTTTAAGGATGGTTTCATCCAAAGAACTAATAAAAATGGTGATCAAGGAGTTCTAGACAGAGAACCCTATACGTATGATAACAGAAAATTTCCTCCATTGACTCATTAATACTAATCCGCCTATTTACATTAGCAGTCTGTATTTTTCAATCTCGCCTTAAAAACATTATGACATGTGGGTACATGTTCTACTGAGTTTTACAGAAACTGTTCTTATTGCATTGCCATGATCTTTCTTTTTTATTTATTTTAATTGGAGGCTAATTACTTTACAAATCCATGATCTTTCAACCTACTAAACCTTTCTGAAAAGTAACATGAATTCTGACATAACTTGGTTTTGGTGAACCATAGTAGCATCAAATAACTTGTACTGCTTCTCTCAGATGCTCATAATTTATTAAGAATTTCATAAGCATATTCATTAGAAATTAGTATAAATTACAAAAGACCAAATTATGAGGACTCCACAGTGTTATAACATAGTTACCATAATCTCTATGGAAGACATAATAAAGTGAAGTCACTCAGTTGTGTCTGACTCTTTGAGACCCATGGACTGAAGTCCACCAGGCTCCTCCGCCCATGGGATTCTCTGGGCAAGAATACTGGAGGGGGTTGCCATTTCGTTCTCCAATGCATGAAAGTGAAAAGTGAAAGTGAAGTCGCTCAGTCGTGTCCGACTCTTAGCGACCCCATGGACTGCAGCCTACCAGCCTCCTCCATCCACGGATTTTCCAGGCAAGAGTACTGGAGTGGGGTGCCATTGCCTTCTCCGACCATAATCTCTATGGAAGACATAATAAAGTGAAGTCACTCAGTTGTGTCCGACTCTGCGACCCGTGGACTGTAGCCCACCAGGCTCCTCCGTCCATGGGATTCTCCAGGCAAGAAAACTGGAGTGGGTTGCCATTTCCTTCTCCAGAGGATCTTCCTGACCCAGGGATTGAACCCAGGTCTCCTGCATTCCAGGCAGACGCTTTAACCTCTGAGCCACCAGGGAAGCCCATGGAAGACATGATGTATCTCGCCAAATGTGTAGGCCAGACTCACATAATGATAACTTTAAACCAGCAACTCTAAGAAATGGAGCCGCGAGGAGTAGGAAGAGTATGGGGAGGGTGATAATATCAAAGGATAACTAGTGGACTTCCTTGGCGGTACACTGGGTGAGAATCCGCCAGCCAGTGCAGGGGATGTGCGTTCGATCCCTGGTCCAGGAAGATTTCACATGCTGCAGAGCAATTAAACCTGTGTGCCACACTACGGAGCCAGCACTCCAGAGCCCACGAGCTGCAACTACTGAAGCCTGTCAGCCTCGAGCCCGTGCTCCGCAGCAAGAGAAGCCACCACAATGAGCAGCTCATGCACTGCAACGAAGAGTGGCCTCTGCTTGCCATAACTATAAGCGCACGCACAGCAACCAAGACTCAGCACGACAACAATACAAATAAGTAAAATAAAAAGATAATTAAGAAGAATTACTTTGACTATTTAAATTAGGAGATGGTGTACTGGATATGATTGGGCAAATTCTGTACTTCTTCCTAAGTGGAGGGTAAATGATGTGTCCCAATCCAGAAAGAGCTAGAAAACTCAGCTCCAAGATAACAGCAAATGCCCTGCCTGACCACAGAGAAAGCGTCACTCACAGTGCACCGCAAACACTGAAACTGGAGATCAGAAAATACTCTGCCATCCTCATACATCCCCCAACTTTAAACCACTTCTCATTTGATCTTCCTGTTGAGTTCACACATGAGCACTTAAGAGATTTACTTCCAGGTAGCTTTCTGGACATCTCCAAATAGACTTGTCCACTCTGGGACTGAGAAATCAGTTGTCTACAAAGATATTGTATATATAGAGAGTGACACACAATCAAAAGTTTTCACTTTCCATAAAGTGAGTTAGAATAAATTAGTTAAAATAAATATTTTGTTACTTAAAGCACCTTCTCCGGGGCTCCATTAATAATCAAGATGTTATCAGAGAATTATTAGAGGACAGCAAGATATTGTTAATCAAGATACTGTTAGGGAATTATTAACTGAAAAAACCAATTCTGGAGACAAAGAAATAAGTATTTCCCAACAAACTATACCAGAGGGCTCTAGTACAATACTGGATTGGAGACCGTGTTACCTTTGCATAAAGCTCTTTTTCTTGATTGTGAATGAGAAATGGAAATAGAGAAGCCCTAAAGCTAACCACAATAGCCAGTTACTAAATGGTAACGCACTCCAGTACTCTTACCTGGAAAATCCCACGGACGGAGGAGCGTAGTAAGCTACAGTCCATGGGGTCGCAGAGTCAGAGATGACTGAGCGACTTCACTTCACTTCATGCATAATTACGGAAGTCTCCCGGAGCCTGCTAGTGTCTGATACCATAGGCATTCATAGTGTTGTACTTTGTTTGCTTCTGTGCAGCCATTTCCTTTCCACCAGGAGCTAAACAAAAATCACTGCAGATGGTGACGGCAGCTATGAACTTAAAAGATGCTTGCTCCTTGGAAGAAAAGCTATGACCAACCTACACAGTGTATTAAAAAGCAGAGACATTACTTTGCTGACAAAGGTCAGTCTAGTCAAAACTATGGTTTTTCCACTAGTCATGTGTGGATGTGAAAGTTGGACCATAAAGAAAGCTGACTGCTAAAGAATTGATGCTTTTGAACTGTGGTGCTGGAGAAGACTCTTGAGAGTCCCTTGTACTGCAGGGAGATCCAACCAGTCCATAAAGGAAATCAGTCCTGAATACTCATTGGAAGGACTGATGCTGAAGCCTCAATACTTTGGCCACCTGTTGAGAAGAGCTGGACAAGACCCTGAAAAGATTGAAGGCAGGAGGAAAAGGGGACGACAGAGGATGAGATGGCTGGATGGCATCACTGACTCGATGGACACGAGTTTGAGCAAGCTCTGGGAGTTGGTGATGGACAGGGAAGCCTGGTGTGCTGCAGTCCATGCGGTCACAACATGACTGAGCAACTGAACTGAACTGGGCAGCAATTTCTTTGATACCAGAAGCTAAACAAGGAAGACTGAATCATTTAGATGTCATGATTACCACACAACACTTAGTTTATTAGAGATATCAGTAGAATCTGAGAACAGAAGGATAATCTAGAAGGCACCTAATGTAACCAACTAAACTTTAAAGAGGAAACAAAAGACCCAAAGAATTTGAGAGCCCAAAGTCTCATGATTACTTCATAACAGAACTGGAGCCAGAACCCAGGTCATGAGGCTCCACTGTCAGAAGCACAGTCTTGGTTTTCCAGGGTCTCACTCTTTTTCGTAGGACTCATTCTTTTTCATCTTCTCAAGCTTCATTGGCCATCATCAGACACTGCAATGACATTTCACAAACCCTTACAGCTCTAGGAAGGTGCAGAATACACTGAGCTCTATGGTCATAGTATCTGGGAACTGGAGGAATCTGTAGATTGTGCCTCCATCTCTCTGCCTCTTACACATAAACAAACAGAGTTTAAGGGGTTGGTATGGGCTCCCAATGTGGAGCACAAAATCAGAATTAAAAACTAACTGTACTGATTCCCAGGTCAGTGTTCTTCACACCTCATTGCAGGGCTTCTCTTCTCTTTGCTTTCCCTTAAAAAAAGGAAGAAAAAAAAAAACCCAGCAAAACAAAACACAAAAAAACATAGCTTCTGCTTAAGAACAAGAGCTCTGTTTGTTGAGGATATAGAAAGTAGTATTGTTTTTATAAATATCTCTTTTTTTAAAAAAAGTAAAACCCCTCTGGAAAAGGAGCTTGTAAATAAACAAACAAGGCCCACTCAGCCTCTGATTCTATCAGCCTTTGGGCTGACTGCTCACTGCCTCTTATCCAGCTAGACGTGGACAGTGGGCAGTGCTGACACATGGGAGAGACAAAAGTCTGGCAATGAATCAGTGAGCAGAGGCAAGAACGCACTTAGGAGTCTCTACTGCTTCACTCAGGGGACTTCGTGTGATGCAAAACTAAGCTATCAAGTGTCTTGGGCCCAGAGGACTTGGTGGTTCAGGCACCCGAAAGGATTCTGGATGATAACAACTTCTCTTCGCAGGTACATCCTGAGCTAAATGGCTTCTGTGGATTAGCTTGAAAATGTAACCACCTTTTAGCACAAATCTATTTCAAACACATCTTCCCATAAGCAGCTTGACATTTGAATGCTTGCATAATTCATAAATATTCGACAGTTATATTTAAGACATTTCATTCGTTTTCTCCAAACAAAATCCTTCTAGAAGGGAGAACTTGCAACGTAGTGCATCAAGTTCATATGACATCCAAGCCTTCCAAACTCTGAGAAGACTGAGGAAGCCCATGCTGTTCCCTTACACATGTGTGTGTGTGTGTGTGTGTGTCTGTGTGTGTGTGTGTCCAACTCTGCGACCATCTGGACTATAGCCGGCCAGGCTCCTCTGTCCATGAAATTCTCTAGGCAAGAATACTGGAGTGGGTTGCCATCTCCCCCTCCGGGGGATCTTCCTGACTCAGGGATCGAACTCACATCTCTTGCATCTCCTGCACTGGCAGGCAGGTTCTTCATTACTGTGCCACCTGGGAAGCCCTCCCTTATTGTGCCAGGTTGCAAAGAAAGTTGGTGGTTGGTGGAAGACAAGAGAGGAAAGAGTTGTAGCTGAAACCTGACCAGAGTCACAGCATCACAGACTTATGAATTTATCCTGGTAAGTTGTTCTGGAAGCAGAAAGCTCTTACTCTTTTCAGTTTACTAAGATTTACAACAAAAATGTCTGGTGTAGACTCCCATGAGGATATATAAGCCACAGCAGATCCCTTCTCCTTTACTGCCGCTTCACTGACTCTGGTTGACAGACCTACCCGTCCTCCTGCAAACATCTGTCCTGCAGCCCTAATGCCCCAGGCCAGCAGAGAGCTGGCAGATAGCAAGGCTGTACAGAAACGAATGCACCAGCTACTCCCCGCAGGCTAAGGTGGGAACGAGAAACGATCATCTGTTATGTCACCATCACCTTTTGTGCCCATTAACACTTAACTCTCTCAAATCTAACATCTCTTTAAAATCATTGTTTCAGTTAGTATATTACTTCTCACGATGGTAGTTGCTTGAACTTGAATGAAAGTTTCATAAATGTTGGGCTGGTAAAGCATCTGCCTGCAAGGCAGGAGACCTGGGTCGGGAAGATCCCCTGGAAAAGGGAATGGCTTCCCACTCCAGTATTCTTGCCTGGAGAATTTCATGAACAGACGAGGCTGGCAGTCTACAGCCCATGTGGTCACATAGAGTGAGACACGACTGAGCGACTAACACTTCATACTGTATTTGCTTGAGCAAAAGTTTCATAGATGGAGTTTTCTTATACCACTAAACCTACCAGGGCTTAGTTGCTGGTAAGAGTTTAGAATAAGGTTTGTCAGGACAAGGTAAGTGGAAATGTACGCTACCAAACAGAAAATCTGGGAGTGAAATTCATTTCAGTGAACATTTATCTGAACAGGACTCCAGTTCTAAGAAACCCAACCCTAGAAGTCACTACTGAGAGTCTGGGATTTGTCAGCATGTTGCTCAGTTCCAGTTCTGATCATCCACTAGCGGTCCAATGATGTTTAATAAGCAGCAGGGACACATGGTTACCAAGGATAATTCTGCCAAACTGAATGGGAAAGTTCAAGATTTAATACATCTAATGTAGTGAACACATTTGGCCACTAATATAATTGGCCTCTTGTCTTTCATTTTAATCATCTTTATTAGAAAAAAATATATATCATACTAAAGAAGTTCACCACATGGAAATGGCAACTTAAAATTTAATGCTCTATTACCATGTAGAAAATTAATACATTATGATTTTTCATAATGAGAATGGAATCGAATTATCACTTTGATGCAAACTTAACTTGAAATAATTTTGCCTTTTAATACAACTTAGAAAATGGGTGTCAAGAACAGACCAACCAATTCAGTACCCAAATTTTTGGTTTTCCCTAATTACCACGTTACTTCTTTATCTGTTTACATGTTGGTTACTTAGGGAACCAAAAGCTTTTTCTTTGAGATTAATTCAGGTTTCAATCCTACTCAATAGTATAAAAGAGTATTTATGATTTATAATCAGAGCACATTTATAAGAGGCTTCTGAGTGAAAATGGCTTGGTACATACTGCTAATTAAGTTTTAGGGAACTGTTTTCACTGCAAAACAGGCAACACTTTATGGATAAAGCCTTTATTGCAACCAGTATATAATGTCTTTTCTATCTGTCCTGATAATTCATACTCTGATACATTATAAAAAAGGGCCTGTATGAAGCAAATTCTATAAAGTTATGACAGCTTTACAAGATGAAGAGCCCTAAATATCTCACAGAAAAATTACAGAAATCACAGTTCTTTGCTAATTGTTTCTTAGATCTTTTGGCTTCTATAAAATCCTTATTTACCCTCAATCCCATTCCAAGAGATAACAACACTCAGTATTGACTATGGTTCCTTCAACAATGAAATTCAAACTGAAATATATTCTATGAAATGAGAATCCAATGCTTAGCACTTATTACTCACTGATTCTTGGTTCTCATCTTTCCTGTCTTCACACCCCATTATACTTAAGAGCATAACCACTTAGAAATCTTCCTCAAACTGTGTTCCTTGAAACAACGGTATGCCACAAGAATGTGTGTTCAACATGATAGGTGTCAGCAGTGTTTAAGTTTTGTTTTAAATTTATATCTAATCAAAAGAGTGAATACCTTTACAGAGTGATTGCTGAATGGAAATCTTTTAAGAAATAATGCACAACCCATGAGAAACAAAACCTGTCCTGGCACACAGAAACGTATAGACTAATGCTCATAGCAGCATAATTCATAATACAAAAAGCGAAAACAACCCAAATGCCCATCAATGTTTTAAAAAAAGAAGACAGTCTATCCATAAAACAGAATATTATTCAGCAATAAAAAAGTACTGATACATGATGAAATATAGATGAACCTCAAAATCCTTATGGGCGTGAAAGAAGCCCATCACAGAGGACTTCATACTGTCTGACTCCACTTATAGGAAATGTCTAACAGGCAAATCTAGAGAGACAGAAAACAGACTGGTGGTTGCCATGGGCCCAGGACGGGCAGGGAGGAGGGTCCTGAGAAGGAAGGCTTGGAAGTGACAGCTAAGGAGTGCAAGGTTTCTTTCAGGCACGAAGAAAACTTCTAAAATTGATGTGGTGAGGAATGTACAATTCTGTGAATATACTAAAAGCCACTGAATTGTACCCTTTAAATGTGTGACTAGTATAGTATGTGAATTATGCCTCAGGAAAGCTACATGTAAAAAGAAAAAAAAGTATTTGAACAGATACTTCACTAAGAGGACATCCAAAAAACCATCCATAAACACATGGAAAAGGTGCCCAAATTTAGTAGGTATCAGAGAAATACAAAATTAACACCAAAATGAGACACCACCACAGACTAGACAGAACTAAAATAAAAGATGGATAATATCATGTGTTGGTGAGAATGTAGCACAGCAGACATAGTCTACTGAAAACCATTCAAGTGGTAAAGCCACATACGAAAGCTATTTGGTAGGATCTATTGAAGTTGAATATAAATATACTGTATGTCCTGGCAATTCTATTCCTAGATATATATATACCATGCATACATACACAAAAAAACATGCATAAGAACGTCCATAGCAGAATTACTTTAATAGCTTGAAACTGAGAACAAAAGTTCATTATAAACTATGGTATATTTATACATTGGAATATAACGGTAATTCAGATAAACTACCAACATATACAGCAGCATAGATAAATTGGATTAATAATATGTTGAGGAAAAAACAGATACAAAAGAACATATAATAATAAAGGAATTTAAAATGGGCAAAAGCAACGTGTCACTATTAGGACAGTGATTACCTTGTGGCAGGAAAAGAGGTAGTAATCAGGAGAAGGGTTAGTCATGAGGGAAGCTGCTGGGGTGTTACGTTTTATTTCTTGATCTGGGTGCTAGTTACATGGACATGTTTACTTTGTGAGAACTCTTCTAGTTACACATATATTATTTGCATTTTCCTTTATAAATATGTGTCCATAAAAATACTATATTTTGGTTTAAGTGTTTATTTTTAAAAAGTGAGGGAAAAAAGAAATGGTATACAAAAGCACAATACTTGACAATGCCAAGAAAGTGTGACCAATCATTCACCCAGAAAGTTTCCAACAAACGGTTACACAGAACAGGTAGAGCCACTTCAGTAAATGCTGGTCTGTGCTGTGAATCCTGTCATTCTGTTTCAGCATATATTTATGGTATTTTATATTGAATATTTATACCACATAGACCTATGGCTAGTTCATAATCCATATATGACGACCCAAGTGGCCAAAAAGCCAGAACACTTTAAGGTGACATTAATAATCACAGCACTTGGTGTGAAGTGCTACTGCTAAGTCACTGTATCATAAACCATAAATCCACAATACCACTAGTTCTACAATATGAAAATGTACCATCTAATTTCACTTTACTCTCACTTCCTTTTTCCGCTAGACACCAAACAGGAAAGAAAATGAGAGTATAATTCAAGAGTTGAAAGAAAAAGGAAATACAGGAAACTCAATCAGATCTGCATGACTCATGTGTCAACTGCGAATTTCTAATTTCAAGCCTTTAAAAAAAGAAGCTTCAAGGACCCTTCAAATTATGTTCAAGTCAGATGCCTGATTAGACAGTTGAATCACTTTACTGGACTACATTTTTCTTGATTCAGATCTCCTCTCTTGCTGCCACAAATATGTTTGTTCAGTGTAAATGGAGTGATGAAGATTGACCTTTCTAGCCAAGCAGCTGGCTGAACAGGATTTTAAATGATATGCTTAGGATTTTACTCCACTCAATTTAAAGCAAAAGGAAGTGCAATAAAAGTGCATGGATGATAGAGCCACATACCTAAGTTTTACTCTAAGAATTTTAGAGCCTCTGTCCCACTCCTTCTGACAAACTCAGAATTCCACATCAGGGTGAGGTTATAACCGGAAGTGAAACACTGAACTACTACCATGAAAAGTTCAGGGCTCCAGAACAGAATCGGTAGTGGCTCTGTCTTTTAAGAACTGTCCCTATCTATTTTCCGGTTCTTGAGAGTAAAAACTGAACAGAAGGGGAAAAAGCAATTGCTGTGCCCTTAAGCCCTGCCTACTATCTTGACTCATTCCAATGTCTTTTCTCTGAATTTCCATCCAATAGCACCAAAGTAAGATGCCCATTCCTGGAGGAAGGCATGGCAATCCACTCCAGTATTCTTGCCTGGAGAATCCTCATGGACAGAGGAGCCCAGAGGGCTACAGTCCCTAGGGTCGGGCGCACTCGGGCATGACTGCAGCGACTTAGTACACATGCAAGATGCCCATTTCCTTCTTTCATACTTCAAAACTCGACAGAACAATCGTCTTGGAAACTCACTATTCTTTTTTTCAAACATTAAACTTTTATTTTCTATTAGGGTATAGCTGATTAACGATGGTGTGGTAGTTTCAGGTGAAGAGCGAAAGGACTCAGCCATACATATAATACATGTATCCATTCTCCCCCAAATCCCTCCTCCCACCCAGGTTGGCACATAACATTGAGCAGGGTTCCCTGTGCTTTACAGTAGGTCCTTGCTGGTTATCCATTTTGAACATAGCAGTGTGTACATGGGAGAAGGCAGTGGTACCCCACTCCAGTACTATTGCCTGGAAAATCCCATGGATGGAGGAGCCTGCCGGGCAGCAGTCCCTGGGGTCGCTAAGAGTCAGACACGACTGAGCGACTTCACTTTCATTTTTCACTTTCATACATCGGAGAAGGAAATGGCAACCCACTCCAGTGTTCTTGCCTGGAAAATCCCAAGGACGGGGTAGCCTGGTGGGCTGCCGTCTATGGGGTTGCACAGAGTCGGACACGACTGAACCGACTTAGCAGCAGCAGCAGCAGTGTGTACATGACCTTCCCAAATTCTCTAAGTACCCCTTCCCCCCAGCAACCATCAGTTTGTTTTCTGTGAGTCTCTTTCTGCGAAACTCACTCTTCTGGATATGGAAGACCACACATACTTGCAGCATTTTGTAAAATTTTTATTCCCCCTAATTCTTAGCACCGCCCCCCCCCCCCCGCCACCCACTTACTGTTTACTCCTAACTCAGCCCATCACTTTCTAAAATCATCAACAGGAGATTGTGTGCAACTGCCTGAGAAATTACCTACTCAAAGCAGCCCTCAGAAACAAATTTCCATGAATAGCTAATGGAAAGGAGAAAGAGCCTATATTTATGAAATTTCTTTTAGACCTGCTACCTGACTTTCATTCAAAGATAGCATGTGAGCAAGTGCTAATCTGCATAGGTGATAGGAAGCTGAGTCCAATCATTTATTCACAGCAGGCACAGTGCTGGAAGCTAAGGATGCAGAGATAAAAGACTCTTCATTCAAAGTCAGACTTGTCATGCAAAGAACTCAAAGTTCTAGTGGAAAAGAACCTCATCAGTCAGCAATCATAATATCACAGGTGTGTCACGACAGGTGTATGTCCAGAGTGGCACAGGAAGACAAAAAAGCAAGCATCAAACTCAAGTGTAAAGAACTGGGGTAAGTTTCTCAGATGAGGTGGCATTAGATTTAAATGTGGAGAGATACAGAGAAGGAATCTAGGTAGGAATGGTGGGGACAGGCCATCCCACTTGGAGGAAGCCAGCATGTAAAAGTCACAGCAATTCAGGGAATTCTCCGGCAGTGCAGTGGTTCAGTTCAGTTCAGTCGCTCAGTCATGTCCAACCCCTCGTGACCCCATGAATTGCAGCACGCCAAGCCTCCCTGTCCATCACCATCTCCCGGAGCTCACTCAGACTCACGTCCATCAAGTCTGTGATGCCATCCAGCCATCTCATCCTCTGTCATTCCCTTCTCCTCCTGCCCCCAATCCCTCCCAGCATCAGAGTCTTTTCCAATGAGTCAACTCTTCGCATGAGGTGGCCAAAGTACTGGAGCTTCAGCTTTAGCATCATTCCTTCCAAGGAAATCCCAGGGTTGATCTCCCTCAGAATGGACTGGTTGGATCTCCTTGTAGTCCAAGGGACCCTCAAGAGTCTTCTCCAATACCACAGTTCAAAAGCATCAATTCTTTGGCACTCAGCCTTCTTCACAGTCCAACTCTCACATCCATCCATGACTACTGGAAAAACCATAGCCTTGACTAGACGGACCTTAGTCGGCAAAGTAATGTCTCTGCTTTTGAATATGCTATCTAGGTTGGTCATAACTTTTCTTCCAAGGAGTAAGCGTCTTTTAATTTCATGGCTGCACTCACCATCTGCAGTGATTTTGGAGCCCCCCAAAATAAAGTCTGACACTGTTTCTACTGTTTCCCCATCTATTTCCCATGAAGTGATGGGACTGGATGCCATGATCTTCGTTCTCTGAATGTTGAGCTTTAAGCCAACTTTTTCACTCTCCTCTTTCACTTTCATCAAGAGGCTTTTTAGCTCCTCTTCACTTTCTGCCATAAGGGTGGTGTCATC
The DNA here is from genome assembly GCF_032405125.1 of Capricornis sumatraensis. NCBI lineage: Eukaryota > Metazoa > Chordata > Mammalia > Artiodactyla > Bovidae > Capricornis > Capricornis sumatraensis. Next base: position 62,850,871 of record NC_091087.1, read on the forward strand.
TGCATATCTGAGGTTATTGATATTTCTCCCGGCAATCTTGATTCCAGCTTGTGTTTCTTCCAGTCCAGCGTTTCTCATGATGTACTCTGCATATAAGTTAAATAAGCTCCCCATTTCCACTGCGGGGGGACAGGTTCCATCCCTGGTCAGGGAACAAAGATCTTGCATGCCATGCAGCGAGGCAAAAAAAGACATAACAGTTCTGTTTGGGATGATGATAAAAAGACCTGGAAATGGACAGTGGTGATGGTTACCCAATATTGTGAATGTACTTGATGCCACTGAATTGTACATTTTTTAAATGGTAAAGAAAAATTATGTATGTCTTTCCACAATTAAAACACACACACACACACACACACACACACACACACACACACACACACACACACACACATGGGGCTTCCTTGGTAAAGGAACTGCCTACCAGTGCAGGAGACACAGATTTGCTCTCTGAGCTGGGAAGATCCCACATGCTGTAATGCAACTAAGCCTGTGTGCTACGACCATTGAGCCTGTGCCCAAGAGCCCAGGAGCCACAATTACTGAAGCATGAGTACCCTGGAGCCCGTGCTCTGCAATAAGAGAAGCCACCACGAGAAGACCGCACACTGCAACTAGAGAGCCTCCCTCTGCAACTAAAGAAAAGTCCCCACAACAAGGAAGACCAAATTCAATTTTAAAAAGCTAAAAAATAAATAAAAACAGATGTCTGAGTGTGTAGAAACACCAAATAAGATATCTATAGAGAAGAATGAGTGGCAGGAAAAATGATGGAGCTGTACCAGGGCTAGACCAAAAAATGAGAATGAAAGTCACTCAGTCGTGTCCCACTCTTTGCAACCCCACTGCACTGCCAGAGAATTCCCTGAACTGCTGTGTCTTTTACATGCTGGCTTCCTCCAGGTATATGTATAGTCCGTGGGATTCTACAGGCCAGAATACTGGAGTGGGTAACCTTTTCCTTCTCCAGGGGATCTTCCCAACCCAGGGATCGAACCCAGGTCTCCCACATTGCAGGCGGATACTTAACCAGCTGAGCCACAACGGAAGCCCTGGGCTAGACCATAAAGGGCTATATATTCCATGCTAATGGAGTATAAAAGATAACCAGAAGGGGAGGAAGACTGGAAGATTCATGAGTGATTAGGAGGCTATTAATATAACCCAGAGGAAAAATCAAAGTCTGAACTCTGGAGAGGCAGTGGAGACAAAAAGAATGAACAGATTTCCAAGACTGAACGACAGAAGAATAAAGTAAACTTGGAGGCTAAATGCGAAGGAGTGGGAGGAGTCAAGAATGCCTCTCAGGTTTGCGGCTGGAGCAAAGGCACTCTCTGATGCCCTTCACTCAGAGAGTGAAAGCAGGTGGACTGGGGAGCATGGTAATATCTGGTTCAGTCTTCCCAGTTTGAACCCTTGTGAATGAAGGATGAAGACCAGCAGTTAGAGGAACTGCAGGATTTCTTAAGTGTGTCTGGGGACTTCTGCATCAAAGCCACTTTTCCACATCTCTGAACAGAACCCAGCCCCTCTCCGTCATGCCAAAATTAAGGGCTTTGATAGACTCATGCGGATAGAGACATCTGTTAAGGCCCTGAGGTTCTCAGCAGTACCTTCAGAGAGGCTCATCAAAGAGACAACAAGGCTGCCACTTCATGGTGCCCACGGTCACATTCAGGACTCTCGAAATAACCAGGAAGTTTCACAAGGATAGACAGGAATCTCACAGGTTGGGAAGGAAAGACCAAGATGAGTTATTGTCATTGGGAGAATCCAGGTGGCGCTAGTGGTAAAGAACCCACCTCCCAGAGCAGGAGATCTAAGAGATGGGGGTTCAGTCCCGGAGTCAGGAAGTTCCCCTGGAAGAGGACATGACAACCCACTCCAGTATTCTTGCCTGGAGAATCCCACAGATAGAGGAGCCTGGAGGGCTACAGCCCATAGGGTTGCAAAGAGTTGGACACGACTTAGCACATAGCATAACAAGTACAGAACATAAAAAGGACCTGTTTTATTCTTGCCGGCTACTGAGGCCTGTGTATCAGTTTAATACACATTTTAGAAAAGTGATACGATGCTATTCACCAACCCCTTTGTAGGCTACTCTTGGACATTTAGCAACGTGGTGAGCATCTATGTCATAACGCTCATCCATAACTTCATACTTAGGGCTAAACAGTATCTGATTATATGCCATGATTTATTCAATCCCCTATTGTTGGACATTTAGGTTTGAGTAGAGCTTTTCAAACTATTAAGCATTCAATCCATCACCTCCAATTAAGCACATTTTCACGACAACTAGGAATATCTAACCATTTTATTGAAGATTCTTTGTCCGTGAAATTCTCTCTGGATTTTTTTTTTTTAAAGAACCTATATAACCAGCTAAAAAGAATACATAGCAATTTACAAGGCCTGATTTTATAAGAAGAAAGTAAATTGCTCACTTGTTGCAGGTGTGTTAATTTTATCAAGCCACTAGTGTACCATATTGTACAATGGAAGAGGCAGGTAATTCACTAAATGATCCCCTGGTGGAACAAAAGAATAAATGCCTCTCCAGTAAGTGAACCATGTGCTCTCTGTCAGCAGGATCAAAGGTATTGTTTTTTATGTCCTTTCCTATCTCATGGATGCTTACTGAGTTGGCCTTCCTGAGTTAGCAATGCTTGCATGCTAAGTGGCTTTAGTCATATCCAACTCTTTGCAACCCTATAGACTGTAGTCTCTGTCCATGGGATTCTCCAGGCAAAAACAGAGGAGTGGGTTGCCATGCCCTCCTCCAAGGGATCTTCTCTACCCACATATCAGACCCATGTCTCTTACGTCTCCTGCACTGGCAGGAGGGTTCTTTACTAGTGCCACCTGGGAAGCCCAAGTTGGCAATACATGTAGGCAAAAATGCCTCCATCTGTGTCCATGGCATTCCGTCTATCTATAATGTCCTTCAGCTCCCTAAATTTCTGTGCTCAACCAGCTCCTACTTACTATTTGAGACATTTCAACTGTTATTTCTTCTAGAAAGCCTACCCTGATCACTCCATCCTGAGCGAAGTGTTCCCCAAGTGTCCTTTTTATACCTCTGAATACTCAGCACAGTTTATTAGGGTGATTTGATATTCACTCACCTGATTATAAACCTTTTTAGGCTGAAACCTCGGCTTTCACTGTAATACTCAGGGTCCAGCACATTGCTTCATTAAATGATAGCTAAAAAAAATGCTACGATTTAAAAAGTGCCACAAAGTCTCACCTGAATATCAACATTCTAATCCACCAGTAATACTTTCTATTGAGAATAACTGAGCAACATGCCTAACTATGAAGGTTAAGTACAGTTTTCTAATAAAATAAAATGCAACAATACTTTTGACAGTGCATAATCATTGATGTGATGCATAGTAACTAAGCAAACAATAAGTGACTGTATAAATTACTACCATTGGTAATTTCCTGGAAGGCTTTGGGATGGCATACTTCCATTGGTTGGTGGTGATCAACTTCTTTCTCCATCAAAGATGGGACTCATCTCAACTAGTTCTGCTTCTATTTCAATGGCCCCTCAAAATAAAATAAATGTCCCAAACTCCAAAACTGCTCCCTACTCCAATATACCGTTCCCACCTTCTACACACTCTCCACTAAAATCATTATTTTCTCTGGAAACGAGGTTCAGCTGAGAGACTTTTATGGGCCTTATGATCTGCCATTCTTTCCTGGGATTTTTAGATAGAGACACTTCCTTAAAGAGCTGTAAGAACCTCAGACTCCTCTCCTTTACTTTCCTACTTCAAGTATCTTTTTTAAATAAAGAGGTGCAGCTTTTCCGGCGGTGACGACCTCCTCACGAGAACATGCCTCTCGCAAAGGATCTTCATCATCCCTCTCCAGAAGAGGAGAAGAGGAAACACAAGAAGAAGTGCCTGGTGCAGAGCCCCAATTCCTATTTCATGGATGTAAAATGCCCAGGATGCTATAAAATCACCACCGTCTTCAGCCATGCACAAACAGTAGTTTTGTGTGTTGGCTGCTCTACTGTCCTCTGCCAGCCTACAGGAGGAAAAGCAAGGCTTACAGAAGGATGCTCTTTCAGACGGAAGCAGCACTAAAAGTACCCTGTATCAAGATGAACGGGAAACCATCCCAATAAACACGTTTTGGATACAATAAATAAGTAAATAAAGAGGTGCAGTAGGTTGAGTGGTATGAATGAAGAAAACCTGACCTGCCTCAAAATCTCTCCTTTAGACTACTCTGCATTTCCATCATTTACAGTTTCACTCAGGTTCACGCACATGCACGCACACGTGCACACACACGCATGCACAAACACAGACACACCCACACCCACTCCCACCCCTGAACGAAGAAAACCTGTCCTGCCTCAAAATCTCTCCTTTAGATTACTCTGCATTTTCCATCTTTTACAGTTTCATTCAGGTTCACACACACACACACACACACACAACCTGCCACCAAAAAGCAAACAATCTAAGCAAGATAGGTTTGTCGGTCACTTAGGTGGTTGAAATATGCTGAAATTCATCATATCGGGGCAGAGTTTCGAGGGAAAGTGAGGAAGAGGAGCACATGGAACTGTTGTCCTAAAGCTCTGGTGATGAGAGAAGGAACGACAACAGAAAGGGGAATGAAACTGGGTGAAGCCCCAAAATTAACTTTAAATATCAATCTATAGTTGCCCGAGCATCCCTCCTTTCTTCCCCTCTTTCCTAAAACCCAACTTCCAGGAATTCTCTGGTTGTCCAATGGTTAGGACGCTGCGCTTTTGCACTGCAGGGGGCATGGGTCTGAGCCCTGTTCAGGAATCCCAAAGGCACACAGTGCGGCCAAAACAAATAAAAGCCAATTTCTATCCCCTGAACTTGCCGTGTGAATAGACCTTTTAACTTTCATGGTCTTAACTGTTATATTCATTTACTTTTCACAACAATACTTAGAGCTACACAAAGTCTTCTCATCTCCAAAATGGGGATAATACCACCTGCTCACAGGCCAAGAGAAGCAGCTGATTGCCCAGGAACACATTAACATTATCCCATCAGTCTAACAGATGTGCTGAAAACACGAGTACAAAGTTCATTCTTCCTCATCATGATTGAAATATTTCAGATTGAAAGTAAATTCTAGTACACAAATGTTCACAGCAGAACATAACAGCCAAAAAGTGGAAATGATCCAGTGTCCACCAAATGATGACTGGGTGAACAAAATGTGGTATGTCCATACAGTGGACTATTATTGGCAAAATTAAAAAAGGAATGAAGTACAACAATCTGAATGTACCTAATGCCATGGAACTGACCATTCAAAATTGTTAAGATGCTAAACCTTGTATTATGTATGTTTTACAATTTTTTTTTAAAGAAAATGAAGTATTGATACATGCTACAAGTAGGTGAACTTTGGAAACATTATGCTAGTAAAAGAAGCCTTTCACAAAAGGTTAATCTTATATTAACCAAAAGATTAATATATGATTCTATTTATATGAAATTTCCCAAAACAGGCAAATTCATAGAAATGGAAAAGAGATTAGTGGTTGCCAGGATCTGGTGATAGGAGGGAATGGGTTGTGACAGCTAACAGGTCAAGGATTTCTTTTGGGGGTGGCAAAAATAAAAATATAAAGTGGAAACAGACAACGATTGTGTGAACATTCTAAAAACCAGTGAACTGTACTCCTTCAAAGGGTGAATTATACAGAAACTAAATGTCTCTTATATTTTTCTTTTTACAAGACAAATGCTGGTACACAAAGTGTGCTGATATATATCTGAGACATTTAAGAACATTTAGAAAGTCAGAATGAAGGTAAGGCCTCAGAAACTGCATGTGATCTATTTGTATATACGAAACAGCCATAAGGTCCAAAGCACCACCTCGACCACCATCATGAAACTAACAACAAATACTGATATATCATTTAGAAAAATAAGACTTCCAAGATGCTAACCACACCTGCATGAAATACCCAAGTGTTCCTTCTTTACCAGATCTGAAAGAGAAGAAAGCAAATGTCTAGCGAGTAACAACTTTTGCAGGGTCTCTCGTAAGGGTAAAAAGCTGCTCTGCCTCCCTCTCCTCTCCGCTGTGCTGGGATTTTCAACCAGGCCACCTCTCTTGCTGCATGAGGAGGCTGTGCGGCTGATTAGAGGCCCTGAAGGCTGCCTAATCAAGTGCCTCCACTTCAAGTCGTAAGAGCCAAATTAAATGCTGACAGACATCATCATCCAGTTTTAACCCCACCTTCTCTACCTCCGCCTTTCTTCTAACAAGAAGTCTCTCGAATCTGTGTGCTCCATTTTATGCTGCTCCTTGGCCTCTGCACCGTCTCCTAGGACAGCAAGACAAGAGGCTTCTCTACCTCCTGCTCCTCACTGTCCACTCTTCATTTCCGCAGCCTCACTTCCTCCGAAACAGCATCTACCCACCCCCATCGTGTACTCTTCAGTTTTCCTGAATATCCTTACTTACTAGTGCCTGTGGTGATTATCTTAGCAAATCCCTAGAAGACAAGGCCAAGATTTCTCTCAATTCATCTTTGGATACAATAGTCTACTAATGCTTTTCCAAATGATAACCTATCTTGAGATTCCACCAATTGATCGTGGTACATTCCTTTTGTGTACTGATTATTTTTGTATTTTTAAGCACATTTTTTGGTTATAAGAAAAACATATTCTTTCTAACTTTTATGGATTTGTTTAACAATATTTACTGACTACTTGGGCTTCCCAGGTGGCGCTAGCAGTAAAGAAGCTGCCTGCCAATGTAGGAGATGCAAGAGACGTGGGTTCGACCCCTGGGTCAGGAAGATCCCCTGGAGAAGAAAAATGGCAACCCACTCCAGTATTCTTGCCTGGAAAATTTCATGGACAGAGAAGCCTGGTGGGCTACAGTCCATGGAGTTGGAAAGAGTCGGACACAACTGAGTGTGCATGCACACGCACACACTGACTACTTACCATGTTCAAAGTGTATATTATTGGTCATTCTTTGCAGATTCAGAACTATTCTTTAAAATCAGCCCATATTATCAGAAAAGCAAGAAATAACAAGTGTTTGTGAGGATGTAGAGAAAAGGGAACCTTCATGCGCTGTTAGCAGGAATGCAAATTGGTACAGCCACTATGAAAAATAACACAGAAATTCCTCCAAAAATTAAGGAGAGAACTACCGTATGACCCAGTTATTCCACTTCTGGGTATTTATCTTAAGAATATGAAAAAATATTCAAAAAGATACATGCACTCCTATGCTCATGGTAGCACTGTTTATAATACCAAGATACGGAGACAACTAAATGTCCATCAACAGATGAATGGACAAATAAGATGTGGCGCGTGTGTATATAAATATGCAACAGAATACCACTCAGCCATAAAAAAAGATAAAATCTTGCCATTTGTGATGATATGAATGAATTTTGAGGGTAGTATGCTAAGTGAGAGAAGTCAGATGGAGAAAGACAAATATATGATTTCACTTGTACACAGGGTGTAAAAAATAAGTAAAAAATAAATGAACAACAAAAAAAACCAAACACATAGATACAAAGAACAGAGTAGTGATTACTAGGGGGGATGGGACATCAGAGAAGAGAGAGAGATTGGTAAGGGGGATCAACGGTATGGCGACAGACGAAAACTAGACTTCTGGTGGTGAGCACACTGTATAATGTTCAAATATAATGTTGTGCACATGAAACTTAATATAATGTTATAAACCAATATTGCCTCAATAAGTAAAATTTTAAAAGAAAAAAAAATTAGCCTTAATAATGGAGAAAGCTACACATGTTTATGGGAAATCCCTCTACCTTCCACTCAATTTTGCCATAAGCCTAAAACTGCTCTAAGATAAAAATAATAGAGGCTTTCAAAAATTAGCTTATAAATCAGAGATCATATATGAAACCGGACTGCAGCATACTCAAAAAGAGCATACAATAAAAATTAACAGAATGTTAGCCTATTCACTAGCAGAATAAGGGCTACAGAAAGTAAAGTTTAAGACTTACCCCATATTTTGACGGATGCATAGACATAGAAGATTTTTTTCTGCCTTCTAACTTTATGAGTCTTGGTGTGGGATACTGTAGAAACTGAAAATGTGAGATCTCACTTTCCTAGCCTTCCTTGTAGCTAGAATAGAGCAGATGACTTCCTCTTGGCCAACCAGACACTTCTGTCCTGGACCTTGACTCTGAAGCTATGACAGTGAAGCAGCAGGGACCAAGGAGAACACATTTTTGTGGCAGATTCCAGCAGCTAAGAAGGTTGTGGCACCAATATCGAGTGTACAGGGGCAGAAGTGGCGGCAATGTGGCTCTGGTACCTAGCTTCAGTACCCTGGTGACAGCGGGGCAAGTTGTGGCGTCACAGACAGAGGCAGCAGGGTCCTCTCCAGGCAGCCTCGATGGTGTTATTCTTGGTTCTGGGTGCTGCCTACCCTGCCTTGCTGCTGTCCATTTTCCAAACCTGCTTTGCAGGTTTCTTATAGAAATTGTCTGAGCTAACCAATGTCTTTTCACTATATTTCTCTCTGTTCAAATCAGCCAAAGTCAGTTCTGTTGCTTGCAACTAAAAACTTTGACACCATGGGCTAATGGTTAACAGGTAGCAGACATTAAGCGCAGTAAGTTAATTTTTTTTTTTTGAGGACCCACTTATAACTCTTTTTCGGTCAAAATTTTTTTTACAAAAAGTAAAAGTCACCTTTTTAAAGTAATATGTTTTGACAAATGTTATAGTCATACAGTCACCAGCACAATCAAGATATAGAATGTTTTCCATCATCTAAAAAAGTTGCCATGTCAGTTTGTAGACAATTTCTTCTCTCTGTCCCAAATCCCTCGTAATCCCTGATGTGATTTCTGTCCCTATATTTTTGCTGTTTCCAGAATGCCATATCATGTAGTTATGTAGCATGTAACCCTTTTGTATCTGGCTTCTTTCACTTAGCAGAATGCATTTGAAATTCATCACACTGCTGCATAATCAATGGTTAGTTATTTTCTATTGCTAAGTACTATTCCATTTTATTCCACAGGTTGCTTATCCATTCACTAGTTGGTGGATATTTGAGCTCTCTCCTACAGGAGAGAGGAGAAAATTATTTTGATAAATTTCTATGTTTTTATCAAAATAGTTATACTCTACCTTCTGGAAGCTTAAACGGTAGGAATCTTAAGGCAATACAAAGGAGAAAAGGTATTGTCTCCAGGATAAAACATTTTTTCAAGCATAAAACATTTTAAAGACTGATATATGCTCAGATATATATATTCAATTTTTCTTCAAGTATCCCCTGTGGCACACTTGTAAAAATAAAGACAGCATCCCTCTCAATTTCACAAGAAAATTATAAGAAAAATTGTTCACGAAAAAATGCAATAAATATATATATATAAGTTCATTTCTGTTTCTCCTTTGCCAGCAGTATCATTACGGCAGGATACAATGAAAAGCAGAATGCTACTTCAGCAGTACCTTCTCTCTTAAATTAACTAGGTTCCTAACTCAACAGCAACTCCACGCTGCAGCTAGTTTTCATCTTGTGGTAATTCATTCTACAGGAGAAAAATCATTCTCCAAACCTATTTTCATGACTCTCAAGTTTATAAACACATGGCCAAGGGCTGTTCCAATCCATTCAGCCTCTAAGTAGTTAGAGGGGTAAAGTTAAGATACATGTTTCAATGTGTAGAAAAAAATGCTAGCTCAGAAAAAAATCTTAATACTTAGGTGAAATACAGAATTCTAATTCTAACTCTGCTGACACAGTTTGAGCATGAAAGGTCGACCTCTGCACTTCTGCTCCCCTCTGGTCATACTAAAAGTAACCGTCCTTGTCCTGTCAAAATCCTAGTCTCTTTTGCAAGACCTGTTGAAGTTTTCAAAATTACAGATTTGCTTAACCCTATTATTTTGTGGTCATTTTGCAAGCATGTTTCCCAAGTATTAAGACATGAATTCCAGTCTAAGGCACTGATCATAATTAAATGTAATTTAACGCTTAAAGTAATATTAAAATTCCCAGGCATTCATACCCATACTATTTATACCCATATTAAGGAAAGTCAACTTAAAATAGCTGGAGTTACTGAGATGTTATGGGGAGGGAGGTGAGAGGGGGGTTCATGTTTGGGAACACATGTAAGAATTAAAGATTTTAAAATTAAAAAAATAAATAAATAAAATAAAAAAAAAGAAAAAATAAAATAGCTGGAGTTGGTGAAATAATACTATTTTAATGGTGAATAATACTATCCACTTAAAATAGCTAGTATTGGTGAAATAGCACTATTCTGGATAAATTATGGAGATATTATCCAATATGCATGAAATGAGGGGAAGCTAGATACTGCAGCCTATAATAAACCTCACAAATGAAATCTTGAACTTGGTTATATCACACTTACTGTTTGAGGCAGGAAATCTTCCTGCTCTGTTACAACTCTACTGTAAAATGTAACACAAATGAAATACTTGTTAAATTTTATTTTATATTTGTTATATGTGACTTGTCAATGGCCACCTTGACATTTAACAAAGAAAAATAACCTAAAGAATCAAAATCCACTCTCTACCTCACAAGCTAACCATTTTTTATGTAGTCTCAAACCTAATATTAAAGTTCCCCCTCATTTTCTTTACTTCTTAAAAAAAGGCCCTAGGGAAGTCAGAGGAGGAAAAAACAGCAGGGTTTCATAAAAGTGGCAACAGTAGCAATATTAGTAATAGAAATCTTCAGCTGGATGGGAAAAATTTCAACCTTCTAGCAACCGGGAGTACCTAACTCCAGCATGATCCTGGAAATGAATGAAGATACCTTCAAGAAGTAACAAATCTGAGCAGAAATGAATAGGTCAGATTCTATTTGCACCTATATAAACACAGCTGAGTTTCCTGTCTTTTGGTCCTAAAATTTCACCACATTGCTACCTGTCCATCAAAATGAAATGGAACACTTGTTTCTTTCTAAAGTTAGAAGACAGTTTAAGCAAAATTAAAAGTGAGTTGAAGATGAAAGGTAAATTGGGGTACCTCATAATATAAAAACAGAAATTCTAAATGATATCCAAAAGTTAAAGGATACTGATAAAAGCAGAGATGGTTTTATCAAAGATGAAAAAACTTACAAGTTTAATTTTTGATTCAACAGTTAATTTTGTAGGTAATACTCATACTACACTTCTTAAGAGAAGAATAATTAAAATACCTACTAAAAACATTTTAAGAAATAAATTCTAAGGGTGTTCTTAACCTAGAGTTCTTAGAACATTTAGGAATAAAGATGTTAATTAAAGACACTCCAGCAAAGAGAATATTAGTGATAATCTATGATGTATTTTCAATATTTCAAAGAGCCCAATGGAAATTCTATATTGACTCAAGCTTTCTTTTGATTTGGTTATTCATAATAATTAGAAATTCTAGTTGACATGTACATATGTCCTTCATTAATTAAAATGGTAAAATCAATTATTACTAAATATAGTTTAGCGGTAGAAAGTCTTTAAAAAGCAATCCATGGGAGGCCAAATAATAATGGAGTTCTGTTTAACTGTCTTGATAGGGTACAACTTCCAAATCAAACCATCATAAAATTGAAGGGGAAAAGAGTCACACTTTTAATATTTTTAAATCCCTTCTGAACCTCCAAGTAGAGTGACCTGATAATCAAAGAATTCAAAAAGTTTAAATCCTATCTGGTTCAATTTAAAAGAAGCTCATGGAGTTAATATTTCCCTGAGCCTTCCTGGAAGACAAGGGTATAAGAAATAAAAATTAAATCCTCCATAATCACAACACCCAGAGATAAAAGCCATTAAAATTTTGATGTGTAAGCTTCTGTAATAGACTGAATAATTGCCCCCAAAGATATCAGTTCTAATCCCTGGAACCAGAAAATGTTACTTTATTTGGAAAAGGTCTTTATAGATGTGATTAAGTCACATTCAGGAGATTATTCTGAATTTTCCAAGTGGGCCCTGAATGCATAAAACACAAGTGTCCTTATGTAAGAGAGGCAAAGGGAGGTTTCACACGGAAGAAGAGACGAAGGCAATATAACTGGACTGCAGTATTGCAGCCACAAGCTAAGAAATGCTGGCAGAGGCAAGGGGCAGATTCTCCCCTAGGGGCTGTGAAGGGAGATACAGACTGGCCAGCATCTTGGTTTCAGCCCAGTGATACTAATTTTGGATCTCTGGCCTCCAGAACTTGATAGAATCAAGGTTTACTGTTTTCAATCACCAAGTTTTTGGTAACAACAACAGTTAACAGAAAATTAATATATCTTTATATATTTTCTGACTTATTTTCTACAGTTCAGATTATAACATACATTTAAATTTTCATTAAATTATCTTCTGAATTATCAGGTTTTTGCAAACATGGTTCAGTTCAGTTGCTCAATCATGTCAGACTCTTTGTGACCCCACTAACTGCAGTACACCAGGACTCCCTGTCCATCACCAACTCCCAGAGTCCACCCAAGCCTATGGCCATCGGGTTGGTGATGCCATCCAACCATCTCATTCTTTTTCATCCCCTTCTCCTCCTGCCCTCAATCTTTCCCAGCATCAGGGTCTTTTCAAATGAGTCAGCTCTTTGCATCAGGTGGCCAAAGTATTGGAGTTTCAGCTTCAACATCAGTCCTTCCAATGAACACCCAGGACTGATCTCCTTTAGGATGGATTGGTTGGATCTCCTTGCAGTCCAAGGGATTCTCAAGAGTCTTCTCCAACACCATACTTCAAAAGCATCAATTCTTTGGCGCTCAGCTTTCTTTATAGTCCAACTCTCACATCCATACATGACCACTGGAAAAACCATAGCCTTGACTAGACGGACCTTTGTTGACAAAGTAATGTCTCTGCTTTTTAATATGCTGTCTAGGTTGGTCATAACTTTCCTTCCAAGGAGTAAGCGTCTTTTAATTTCATGGCTGCAATCACCCAATATATCAGCAAATTTGGAAAACTCAGCAGTGGCCACAGGACTGGAAAAGGTCAGTTTTCATTCCAATCTCAAAGAAAGGAAATGCCAAATGCTCAAACTACTGCACTATTGCACTCATCTCACATGCTAGTAAAGTAATGCTCAAAATTCTCCAAGCCAGGCTTCAGCAATAAGTGAACCGTGTACTTCCAGATGTTCAAGCTGGTTTTTGAAAAGGCAGAGGAACCAGAGATCAAATTGCCAACATCCGCTGGATCATCGAAAAAGCAAGAGTTCCAGAAAAACATCTATTTCTGTTTTATTGACTATGCCAAAGCCTTTGACTGTGTGGATCACAGTAAACTGGAAAATTCTAAATTTTTGCTTACCGTTTAGCTTTTGATGCTTCTGACATGATGAAATTTTTAATTTTCATGTGATTCATCTTTTGATCTCTTCCCTTTTAACTTCCTCCGTTATCTTTCTGCTTGGAAAGTTTTCCCTATGCTAAGATTAAATAAATACTTCTAATTTCTTCTAGTGACTCCTATTACTGCTAATTTAGAAATTAAAGTTTATCCAAAGTGAGAAATTGCCTTCTGAGTTTGCTTTCAGTAAACTCTGTCAGTTTGCTTCTGAGTAAACTCATTGATATTTCTGAAAGTCAATGAATCATCCCAAGTGATACAAAGACCAAAGGTTTAATATCTTTTGGCCTCTTTCAGTCCAATTTACTCCATAATTTGTAACATTTTTCTAATAAAACAGTCCTTACCAATTGGGCTTTTCAATATAATAATAAATAGCCAAAAGGGCCAACAGGCTGCACTGCAAGCAACTGGTATGGGCTGCCTAGGGCACTGGGTTAAGAAAAGTGCTCAGCAGCAGAGAGTACTTGCATTACTAACAACGGTCCAAAAAGGAGCGGACAGCAACAAGGCTCTCTCCCACAGACACCTGGATCCTGGTGACCCTGACTTTCTTCCTTCTTCATCCTCTGTACTTGGCCTAGTGTCTGGCATATCAGAGATATTTATTGGGTATCTTATGGGTGACTACATGATATTCATTTCAAGGCCCTTCTCTCTGAGGCTTTCTAAGCAATCTAATAAGGCTCTATACTAATAAAATTTAACTTCAAATTTATAGTGAAATCACTGAAAGTCCATGTTCAACAAAGCAGAACACCGATGCTATGTAACCTCTGTTCTAAGAAATCTGATGCTAATATCAATGAATAGTTCAATCTCCTAATCAAGTAACTAGAAACTCTATTGCCAATTAAAAATAGATAAACAATCTTTCATTGAAAGGGGGGTAATTTATTTAACTACTAGGACAACTGCTAGAATAAACCAAATTGTTTACACTGAGAAAGCATACCTCTTGCAGCAAGTGATTACACGGAAAAGAACGGACCATGACGTAGTCTATACAGCTGTTTAACTATAAGTCTCAGGCTGACTGATTCCTCAATCAAGAGGAAATTAATGTTCTTATTCAATTAATATCATTTTTCAATCTCCAAAACTCTGAAGTCAGACCACATTGTGTATAAGGATCCTTCTGAGTTTAAAGTTCTTTCACACATAGATCAAGCACTTAATTAAGTTCTCACAAGGACTGGTAGGAAAATCACGTGCATACAAACTTGCTCACTGCCTAATTCAAAGAAATGTCAGAATTCTTGTGTTTGATTTTTGTGTGTTACAGCAAGTTTTATTTTTGGTGGCAAACACTACTGAAACAATAGTAGTAATGACAAGAACAGTTCTTTGGTGTAAAACCTTTTTTTGTGAACAGCTCTACTACCTGATAATGAACATAAATTATATTTTTCCTGCCCAATGAGAATCCAGGAATCGATTTAAATGTATTAATATATGGGAGTTAATAAGAGTTAAAATTATAGACACACTTATATTTGGAGGCTGGGACAATACAAAGAATTGGAATTGACTAGTTTCCCGAAGACACTTCATTTTTGATGGTCCAGGTTTTACACCAAATCCACCTCTACCCACCCTTTATCTGATTCCCTCCTAGGTGTTGATCTTAATACCCTAGCTTCTCTTCTGCCAAGTCGACTAAATAAGTGCTGTTCCATCATGCACTCACCTGCTGCTACGGGCCTCCTTTACTTCAAAGGTTTCTTTTCTCCCTGTTGTTCAATGATCGATATCATGTCAGGATCTCCTAGGCTACTCCTCCCCATCACTTACTATTTCAAATTGCTCTGTTTGATCTCTCCTGTGCTCATGTGCAATCACTGGCCAGAGAATTCACATGGAAAACGCACAAGCCCTGGATGAGGGAGCTTTAAAATTATTCAGTAGAAATTGATAAGTATAAAACATATGCACCTAATAAAACACTTATTTCTGTGTTACAGTTGAATCTACTCCCTTCATCTCCAATTACTCCAGGCTTCCTGTAAGGCTTTAATCATCTCTTAATACTCACTGCGCCTGTAATCCTTCAGGACATGCAACATCCTTTGTCTTCCATCAGGAATATAAAAAATGATCTCCAAGATTCTCCTCCATTCCTCCAGACCCTACATGAAGATTGCTGCTGATGCTGCTGCTAAGCCACTTCAGTCGTGTCCGACTCTATGTGACCCCATAGACGGCAGCCCGCCAGGTTCCCCATCCCTGGGATTCTCCAAGCAAGAACACTGGAGTGGGTTGCCATTTCCTTCTCCAGTGCATGAAAGTGAAAAAGAGAAAGTGAAATCGCTCAGTTGTGTCCGACTCTTAGCGACCGCATGGACTGCAGCCCACCAGGCCCCTCCGTCCATGGGATTCCAGGCAAGAGTACTTTACCTTTAACTAAATGACTCCTTTGGAACTGGAATCCCCAAAAAATATTTTGAGGAGGAGAGACTTTTTTTTTTTTTTTAATCTCTGAGACCTAAGATCACCAAGTGGAATGGGAGTTTAGAGAAATCAAATTTCTAAGAAAATAGAGTTGAAAGGAAGGAAAGGAACTGGCAGGGAGCTGCTGAGAACAGTTATCCTGAAAATACTCAAGTACACATCTCTTCCAAGGAAATGCAAGCGTCACATGAAGCCACCCCAGGACCTGCTCAGTCAGTTTTATAGGGACTTACTTGACAGCAGGAGATTGCTGGAGACCCTTGCTTCATCACCACGCATCAAAATATGTGACTGTCAATATGACACAAAGACAAAATGAGGAATTTCTTGGCCACAAGTATGGTAGCTATTTATATATAATTTTTGATAATACCAAATTTAGATTATCTGAATATACTCATTAAAAATATGGTAACTATAACTATTTCCTTGTTTATAGACAGTACTAAAACTCCTTTCCATACAGAAGTAATGCTACAGAAAAGTAATCCTGTCATTACTGAAACCCCTGCAGTGGTAGGATATCCAGTCTTTCGCCTACTGCCTCGCATACAGCAGCTGCGTGCCCCTTTATGCCTGCAGAGAAGACAGGATCAGTGCATAAACTGTTCCTTCTGATCTTTAAATATTACTTTTACAGGTTTTCCCCTCAAATATAGATTTTCCAAAACTTACTTTTCCCACCATTTTTTAAAACTACCTAATTGTTCTCAGCTATCTCTTTAAACATGGAAATAAATCTCCATTTTCCCAAGATTTTTCCCTTTTGGTAGAGGTGGGAACCTTACACTTACTCGTTTTCTTTTTTGGCCCCCAAAGCATTTCAAGGCCCAGGAGCACTGGCAAACAAATCAAGCTCTCTGTCTGACCCCTGCCAGCAACTTCTGATGGAGCTTATGCCCTTAGATAAGCTACTGGCTTTTGTCTGCTATTCCAAAAAGAGTTATCTTACCTAGCTGGTTATACAACACCTAGACCATGAAAACTAGGTTGAGCTATATTTTATATATGATTTTTCATTTAGCTACAGGATTTGCTATAGATTTTCGTGAATAGTTCATTTAAAAATGCTTCCATTTACAATCAGTTTTTTTTTAAGTCATCTATTCTGTGGCTCAAGATATACTTACATTAGTTGACATATCCCATTCATGTTGCTATGTTTAAAACACACACACACACACACACACAACTATTAAAATCTACAGTACTCACAGCTTGGTTACAAGACACATGCCTATAATCAGAATTTCTTTTAAGAGCTCACAGAGATGCCCTATAGTCCTAAGCAGAAGAACCTGCTCTTCTTAAATTGTTAGTGTACACTTTTTTTTTTTTTGCATAAAACATCTAAATACAAAATACACTGTTACCACAAAACGGTGACACTTTTAGAATACAATTTAATGTATAGATTAGGGGAAAACATTAAAGCCATGTTATAATTCCCACCATAACTAAGCCTAAGTGATATTTTAGAGAAGTCATTCTATCGGCAACCAAACTACTGATCAAGCTGTTCAAACTGCCCGATTTTACTGGTTATGAATTTCTCTGATCTACTTAGTATTCAAAACTGTGAGCTTTTGGATATAATTAAAAGGCTGTATTTTGGGATCCAGCATTTCTGGTTTTGTTTTTAATACACTATGGAGCATACAATAATGCATACTGAGAATGCTGCCTCTGTAGTATTTTTAGAAATTAGATTTCTCCAGGCCAAGATATAATTTTCCCCTAAATATGAATGATGAAAGCATATGCCAACCTTTGAATCCCCAATGAGGAATTCAACTGGCACAGGCACCTTCATCTACTCCATCGCAGGCTCTGTCTTCCCAATCCCCAAGAAAGACTGCTGTGAACAAGATGACCCAGAACATCACCACCGAAGAGACTACCTGCTGCCTTCTAACACAGTATACCTACGTATCATTTTTCTTGTTACTAAAGTACAGATGATTTACAATGCTGCATTAATTTCAGGTGTACAGCGAATTAATTCAGTTTCACAGACATCTGTTCTTTTTCAGGTTCTTTTCTGTTACAGTTATTACAAAATACTGAATATAGTTCCCCGTGCTATAAAGTAGGTCCTTGCTATTTATTTTATATACAGTATGTATAAGTCCTTGTTGTTTATCTATTTTATATATAGTAGCGTGTTAATCTCAAACTCCTCACCTATAAATCCTTTTAAGTATATAAATGGTGTTTTCTAAAACACAAAGTGTAACATAACCCAATAGTCATTCAAAATAAATTATGAATACACTAGTATTTCTATTCCTTTTCTTTTAAAATTAAATTCACTTAAAAAAAATTAGCCTCTAATTTTAAAAAATGATGTGTTATTTTAAAATTACTTCAAATGATGATGGCAAACCTAAGAAAGAAGTGTAAATAAATATCACAATGAAACAGTATTTTAATAATATTTAAATTATACAACTTTTAAAAAATTCACTTGAATAAAAAGAAATTAATAAATCTATGGCCGATTCATGTTGATGGATGGCAAAAAAACATCACAATAATGTAATTATCCTCCAATTAAAATAACTTAATTTTTAAAAAAGAAATTAATAAGACAGACAGTGAGTAGCCGCTCAAAATGACTTTGAAAATTCTCAGGTAAAATTTTTCTCTTAACCAGGAAGGAAAAGAAAGAACACTATGATTGACAACTTCATCAGCTCAGATATCAGAAATGGAAGATAATTCCATTTCACCAACAGAGAAGACAGCTGTTTCCAGGGTCTACAGTTTCTGAAGACTGACAAAGACCCTTAACTCCATCTAAGACAGAGGAGCCAGATCAGAAAATGAAATCTCTCTTTGACAGTACTGAGGGAGTGGAAATGTATGACTCCACCATTCATGTCCACAAAGTAAATCTTGATAAGGTATCTGACCTACTATTATGAACCAAAAAATGGACTTAACCAAGGTAAAGGTATACTAGGTGTCAAACACACCTTAAGGGAGCAGAGAGCCCAGAAGGAACGCAGCGGTACAAGAAACTCTACAACCGTGAGGGAGGGAAATTCAATACCAAATTTTAAAAATCTACATGCAGCTGATAGCTTTAATACTTCAGCCAAGCTGGTTAAGCAAAATATCTGTACAAAATAAAAAACAGGTCATCTTTTCCTTAAGACGAAACTAACACAGTCATCTCTTCTAATAGACAGCAATGAGGAAGGGTATTCTATTTGAAAGAAAAAGAGGAGGACTAAGGAGGCGGAGTTGGCCTGTGAAGAAAGCTGAGTGCTGAGAATTGATGCTTTTGAACTGTGGTGTTGGAGAAGACTCTTGAGAGTCCCTTGGACTGCAAGGAGATCCAACCAGTCCATTCTGAAGGAGATCAGCCCTGGGTGTTCTTTGGAGGGAATGATGCTGAAGCTGAAACTCCAGTACTTTGGCCACCTCATGCGAAGAATTGACTCACTGGAAAAGTCTCTGATGCTGGGAGGGATTGGGGGCAGGAGAAGAAGGGGACGACAGAGGATGAGATGGCTGGATGGCATCACTGACTCGATGGACATGAGTCTGGGTGAACTCCGGGAGTTGGTGATGGACAGGGAGGCCTGGCGTGCTGCGATTCATGGGGTCGCAAAGAGTCGGACACGACTGAGCTGAACTGAACTGAAGGAGGCGGAAAACTTCCCATAGAAACTAAAGGCATGAGACAGAGGCAAAAAGAATCTAAGTATTATAATAAACAAATAGAACCTAACTAAACCTAAAAGTTTTTGCATGGCAAAGGAAACTATAAACAAAAGGAAAAGACAACCTACGGAATGGGATAAAATATTTATGAATGATTTGACCGACAAGAGATTAATTTCCAAAATAAGCAAATTAGTGCAGAAACTATGGGAAACATGGAGGTTCCTCAAAGAAACTAAAAAATAGAGCTACCATATGATCCACCAGTCCCACTTCTGGGCATTATCTGGAAAAGATGAAAACTAATTTGAAAGATACATGCACCCATATGTTCATAGAAGCACTGTTTGCAAAAGCCAAGACAAGGAAGGAATCTAATTGTCCATGAACAGAAGAATGGATAAAGAAGACATAGTATGTATGTGCGTGTATATACACACACACATATACACAAAATGTGTGTATACACATGCACACACATACACACATATATACATACACACACATACACAAAATGTGTGTATATACACACACACATATATACAAAATGGAATATTACTCGGCCATAAAAAAGAACAAAATAATGCAATTTGCAGCAACAAGGATGGCCCTAAAGATTTATACTAAGTGAAGTAAGTTGAAGACAAATATCATATGCTCTCACTTATATATGGAAGTTTAAAAAATGACAAATGAACTTATTTACAAAACAGAAGTGGACTCACAGGCGTAGAAAACAAATTTATGGTTAGCAGGGGCATAAATCAGGAGTTTTGGATTAACAGATACACACTACTATAGATGAATAACAAGGACCTACTGTACTCAGAATCTTACAATAATCTATAACGGAAAATAATCTGAAAAAGAATGATATATATGAAACAATCACTTTGCTGTACACCTGATATAACAACACTGTAATTCTGCACTTCAATTTAAAAAAAAATGCAAGTAACTTATGGCCAAATATCAGGAAGAAAAACCATTTAAAAATCCTGCATGTATCACAATTCTAAAAGTTTTGATAATAACACTATATCTGAATAATACTTTAAAATTTACAAAGTACTCTCATATTTTTTCTTATTTTTTTTCTCTCCTTATACAACTATGAAAAGTAGGCTGGGTGGATATCACTGTCATTCCTTATAACTGAATTTAAAAAAAAACATGAAAAAGTCACAGAAGTAACTCATTCAAGGTCACAAATGTGATATGAAGCAGAACTAAGATGTGACTTTCAAGTTTTCTGAGTCCAAATATGATGCACCTTTAACAACACCTTTAGTAAATAAAACTTCTACTCAAATCCACCGAAGGCATTCTAATAAAATTCTGCTCAATCTAATCATACACTGCTTACTCATCAGTACTGAAGCCAATCTTAGACTGTCAGCATAGAATTGCTTTCACACTCTAGTAATTTCTGGAAAAATCTCAATAAAGGAAGGATTTCAGAACTGAACCCTTCTTCTAAAACATAACTTATTCTAACCATTATGATTGCACCTAATGAATTCAATTTTACCCTTTCAACATTGATGAGCCATTGCCGGTATTTGTCAAAACTGATAACAAAATATAATGTCTGTTTCCCCAAGGTAAATCCCTTCTTGTTCCCTCACCTATTTTCATAATGTACTGTCATTTATAACCTCTGACAGTTGTGCCACATTTTCAACACCACTTAGAAACTAAGCACAATAATTTTAAAAGGTTTTGTACTAGAAATTGGTTTCCTAAAGGAAGAAGAAAAAAACATTTTGAGTGCAGCTAACTCATGAAAGATGACTTAGTTTTGATGTACTATTTTTCAGTATAAGAGAAACCTGTTTTTTAAATATTTATGATTTTAACAAATCTTAATGAAGCTTCATAATTCTTCCTCAAGCCAATAAATACTAGAATTTTAGAGTCATGACAAGATAATACTTTGCAAAATAAAGATCACTGGATTATGAGCCTACTCCAGACTGACTATATGATCTTAAGTCAGTGTACCTCTCTGGGTCTCAGTTTTGTCCTCTAGAAAAAGAATTCTTTAGCTTTCAAACATTTTTTTTTCCCACAGAGGTATCTTTTTTCTAATAACGTATTACATGGGCATTCAATATAAAAATGGGAAAAGTAGAGCTCTTCTGGGCAGGGAGCTCGGATCCACACCCACTCAGAATGCTCCTCAGTTCCCCAACCTCCTAGCCCAGCCTCAGACAGCCCATGAAATATGTCTGAGGAACACAACATAAAAACTCAAGAATGAACTCTTTGATGTCTATTCCGACTCCAAAAGTTTAGGATTTCATGAATCTTATGATCCATAGCATATATCATTAGAGAAATTAAAATTAACATTTCAATGAAATACCACCACCACAACAACTAATAATACCAAGCACTGGTGAGGACTTGGAGCAAGGAAACTCACGTATTGCAGGTGGGAATGCAAAATCATATAGCTACTTTGGAAAACAGTTTGGCAGTTTCTTATAAAGGTACATATATACTTATGCACAACCAGCAGTTTCATTTTTAGGTATTTACTCAAATGAAATGAAAACACATGTTTAAATAAAAACCTACATGTGAATATCATTGACAGTTTTATTCATAATTGCCAAAAAAAAACAGAATTAACCCAAACGGCCATCAGCTGGTTAACGGATAAACAAACTGCGATATAATCCATAAAATGGACAAAATGCCAACATATGCACTAACATGAAGATATCTCGAAAGCACTTTGCTTACACTGAGAGACCACCAAAACATTGTTTTAAAAAATCAAAATAAATTGAAATACACCCCATGTTTATACATCAGAAGACTTAACCCTGTTAAGGGGATGGCAACACTCCCCAAATTGATCGACAGGTTCAGTACAAAATTCCACCTGGATTTTTTTTTTTTTTTTGGCAGAAATTGACAAGCAAATCCTAAAATTCATAAAGAAATGCAATGGACTAAGAAGAGTCAAAATAATCTTTAAAAATAACAAAGTTGATGGATTCACATTTCCCAATTTGAAAACTTACCACAAAGCCAAAGCAACCCAGACAGTGAGACGGTGTGGTACTGGCATAAAGATAGATGAATGGAATACAAGAATCCAAATATAAACACATAGACTTATGGTCTTACTGAGCCTCAGCCAAAGGGACCGAGACAATCTGATGGGGAAAGAATAGTTTCTCCAACCAAAACTACTGGACAATTGGATGTCAACATGTAAAAGTATAAATTTAGGCCCCTACTTCACATTACACATAAAAATTAACTCAAAGTAGACCACAGATCCAAATGTAACAGTTAACACCACAAAACTCTTAGAAGAAAATACAAGAGTAAACCCTGATCTGGAGTTACATCAGCGATTTCTTAAATATGATACCCAAAGCACAAGCAATAAAAAAGATTAAAGTTGGACTTCATCAAAATTAAAACCTCTGGGTCTTCCCTGGAGGTCCAATGGTTAAGACTCTGCGCTCCCAATTCAGGGAGCCCAGGTTTAATCCCTGGTCAGGGAACTATATTCCGCATGCCACAACTAAGACCCAGTGCAGCCAAATAAATTCAGTTAAATAAATTAAAACCTTTTAAGCTTCAAAGGATATCATTGAGAAAATAAAAGACAACCCACAAAAGAGGACAAAATATCTGCAAATCATCTCTCTGATAAAGGACTCGTATCCATAACAAACTCTTAACAACTCAATAACAAAGACAACCCATTTAAAAAATGGGCAAAAGAGATGAATAGACATTTCTCAGAAAGACACGCAAATGGCTAATAAGCACATGAAAAGATATTCAGCATCTTTAGTCATCGGGGAAGTGCAAATTAAAACCACAATGAGATCCTACTTCACACTCATAGAATGGCTATAATCAAAAAGACAATAGTGAGTGGAAAGGATTTGGAGAAATCGGATCTCTTATGCAGTCACTCTGAAAAAATGCTTGGCAATTCCTCAAATATTAAACATCAAGTCACCATAGAACCCAGTAATTCCACTCCTAGGTATCTATCCAACAGAAATAAAAACATATTTCCACACAAGAACTTGTATATAAATGTTCACAGCATATTCAAGAGGAATGAAAACATACAAACACACAAAAACGTGTACATAAATGATCATAGCATTTTTTTTAATAAAAGCCAAAAAGAATACAAATTTCCATCAACCAATGAATGATAAAAGAAAATGTGATACGTCCATACAATGGAAAATCATTTGGTGATAAAAAAGAAATACCTATATAAGTTACTACTTGGATGAGCCTCCAAAACATTATGCCAAGTGAAAGAAGTCAGTTATAAAAGACCATATATAGAGTGATACCATCTAGTTGAAATGTCCAGAATCTATAGACAGACAGCAGATTGGTGTTTGCCAAGGGCAGAGAGTTGGGAGGAGGAAACCAGAAATAAGGATGACAGCTAACTGGAAGTGATATCAATGCTCTAAAATTAGACTATGCTGATGATCTCTGTAAATATACTAAAAATTGTTTAATTGTATCCCTTAAACAGACTAACTTTATGATATATAATTTGTATTGAGATCTCAAAAAAGCATTATACTAAGTGAAAGAAAAAAAAGTGAAAGTCACTCAGTCATATCTGAGTCTTTGTGACCCCATAGACTTGTAGCCCACTCAGCTCCTCTGTCCATGGAATTTTCCAGGCAAGAGTACTGGAGTGGGTTGCCATTTCCTTTTCCAGGGGATCTTCCTGAACCAGGGATCAAACCTGGGTCTCCTGCATTGCAAGCAGGTTCTTTACCATGTCAGATTCAGAAGATTATATATTGTATGATCCTATTTATACAACATTGTGGAAGAGGCAGAACTGTAAGGACAGAAACCCAATTAGTGCATGACAGAGAGCCAGGGAAGCGGGAGGGAAGAGACCATAGAAGGGCATGAGTGGAAATATTCTATATATGTTGGTTATACAACTGTATATATTTGTTAAAATTCAAAGAACTGTACACCCATAAAAGAGTGAATTTTTACTCTATGTAAAGTGTATCCCAATAATCTGACTTTTTAAAAAGGCAACTTTATATTGTAGGCAAAGTGGAAAACAGTATCTGGAAACTTGAGAGCAAATAAAATAGTGGAAACCTCTAAAACACATCAGAATTTACTGCTAATTTCCACGCATATATGGAGTATGCCTCCTATGGATATCATTGAGATTACATAGACTGTAGCCTACTTGGCTCCTCTGTCCATGGAATTCTCCATACCACTCTATATGACAGAGTGGTATTTGAGGACTATGGCAGAATTCCCCCCCTTAACATTTGAGATCAGTTTTTTAAAAAGGCCTCCTTCTGAAAGACAAACATAGTATCAATTTCTCTGGCCAAGTCGACTAACTTAGGAGGGAAAAATGGCATTTCAGGTAGAGTCTTAAGACACATCCAAACAGAAAAGCATCTAGGATATATTGCAAAAAGACTTTAAAAAACACTTATTAACTTATTACATTATTAACATATGTACAATAATCGACATGAAGTGGGCAGAAGTGGGCAAAGGGTTAAAGAGAAGACTATGAGCATTCAGTAGGCACCATTCAAGGGAGATAGAAAAGCTGATTCTGGTAGATACGTAAATACTACAACCCTACTATGGAGCAGAGACAACTTACAAGGGCTTTGGCACAACCTAGAATAATGTCCCTCAAAATCATCTGATTTTCTCTGCCCTCCAAAATAGCTTCTAATTTGGGTTTCAAAAGTCTCTGATCCAAAAAGAAGTATCTTCAATGGCAGAAACTAGTTTTCAGTACTTTACTATATAATTAACAAACAGATTCTGGATTACCGAGAAAGCTTCTTATGACTTGATGAGCATAAGTCAATCCCCTAGAATCTAACTGTTGAATGAGTAGAGAAAACCATATTTTGTGTTCTGCAAAACATAGGGCCAGAACATAGACTGCAGCAGTCACCAAGCTCTTTTTTGACATCTCTTTCTTTAAAAGGAATATCTGCATTTATAAAGAATATCCTTCACAGAGAGAACATGAAGAAAAACACCACTGAGCCATGGACAAATGTTTGTGCAAAAAGAGACTTGAGGGGTTTTCTATTTGAGTCTCATTTTGCAAATGAGAGGCTCAGTTGCATCTTAAAGCTCAAGTTACCTGTTCAAGGCCTCAGAGTAAATCAGTCAGAGTCAGGCATTTAACACAGGGCTCCTGACTCCCCCATATCAGTGTTTTTCCCACTGGACTATACTACTTGCTTCATCATAGAGCAGTGAGTAAGAACAACTCTGAGATCAGAGACACAAGTTCAAATCCCAGCTCCTGGGCGACGACTAGCTATGTAACACTGGGCGAGTTATTTAACACCTCTAAGCCTTATTGTACTCATCTGTAATTAGGAGCAATAATATTTTTTATTAAATATGGATGAGTAAATGAAAGAATGCATATCAAGTGCTCATCACAGAGCCCAGAACACAGTAAGTACTCAATAAAATTTTAAATGGATCAATTAACACATATTACAATTAAGGTCCATAATATGGACACTATATCAAGTAACTCTCTAACACATAAGAATGGTACCATGTTATCATACACATAATTTGTCAGTACATTCATTTTAATTGTAATTAATCATGTCACAAAAAAATGAGAGGCACAGAGGATCATATGGAAAAAAGGATGCAGAAAGACTACTGAGATATCATTTCTAAACCCTTAATTTGTCTTATTAAAATATAATTGAAAACATTTTATTTTCAGGTGTCGTATGACAAAATGTATCTATCTGCTTATTAAAAACTCTACATAATTTTGAAAAGTAACTGGATCCTAATCAAGCGAGGAAACTTTCTAGTCATTCTAAACCATAAATCCTAACTAAACAATAAATATATTTGCTCAGGAAAACTAATTTAATCACTACAAAACTTTTTATTATATCATGATAGAAAAAATTGTAAGGACAGTATAAAGATGTCCCATGTGTCCTTCACCCAACTTCCCCCAATGGTAACATTTTGTATAACTATAGTAAATTATAAGAAGTTGACATGTGAATTGAGATGAAATTCACATCATAAGATTACCATTTTAAAGTGTACAATTCAGTGGCTTTTAGTATATATTTAGCGTTGTGCAGCTATCATCACTAAACAACCACCTTTTAAAGTCACCAGAACATATCTCTAAAGACCAGAAAATCTGTTCATTTTTAAAAATGTATTTAGTTCAAGTCAGAGATAACCTTACATTTGCATTATTAATAATCCCCTTTATCAGAGCTAACATGTTCATTCATGCACATCTATTATCAATATTTATTGGACCCCAAGGTGAGACTTTACATACTAACTGTACAAAGATATAACCTCTGCCCTTCTATCAGTTCAGTCTAGTAAGAGGAAGATGTGTGAGTGAACATTCACATTTTAGTGTGGTGGGTCTGCAATAAGGTCCCCTCAAGGCACTACTGAGCAACACTGGCTATCTACCCTGGAATAGGAGGTGATGAGAGACCGATTCGGGCAGTAGGAGAAAATGCACATGGAGGATGGCAGGCGGCAAGGCTGGAAGAGTGGCAGCAGCGAGGTGACAGAAGGCCTCCTACGCCGTGCCAAAGGCCTAACTAAATAATACACCAGTAGGCAGTGGGAAAAGCTCGAGGGATTTGATCAGAGTTGCATTTGGCAGCACTTTCACCCTCCATAGGAGGGTGAAACCTAGACCTTTAAGACCCTGTATCTGACAAGCACAAATGGAGAGCCAGGAGAGACAATGGAGGGGCCCTAATTCCTGTCATCACTGAGGCTACAGTCCAAAGAGAAAGGCTGAATTCATCCAGAGCTATCATGCCTCAAAAACCCAGAGCTCCTGTGGGTTCTTGGAAGTTCCAATCTCATCCCACCTAACAGAAGAAGCCTGAGGGGGTGAGGAGTGAATTCAGCTTGGCATGCTATCAATAAGACCTTGCTAATCACAGAAATGTTGAAATCTCTCTCTACCAGTTAACAAATAGCCACTGCCCTGAGCAGCTTCTCCTTTCTTCCCTGGGACCAACCTCAACCCCACCTCCCATGATTCAGCACTAAATATTTACTGGCTGGACCCAGCAGAGGACCCTAGACCCAACTTCAGTGCTCTTTAGCAGAGTCTTGGTCAGGGAGGTAGACATCTTAAATATCACCTCTACATGGGGGCCAAGCCCAGAAGCCTCCTTTAAACCATTAAGCCTCTTCTCACATACAGCTGCAACAACCAAAAAACAGATCTCCAATATGCTTTCATTATCCCCATCCTGCTTCCCCAGATTCTCCCTCCAAATTCTGACCAGATATTTCTGCTTAAGGCTCACCTTGCTCTATCCCAATAGTTTCTCGGGTTTTAATCTTTTGTTTCTCCCTTTAGTCAACAATTTTAACTCTCTCTCCAGTTTCACCAACTTTAGCTGTCCAGTATAAAGACTATCCTGCCCATGGACAGCCCTACCATGTCCATCCAGTCTTCAAGAACCAGACCTGAAGTTACAGTAGACAGAGTCTCATTGGGTCTATTAATCCATTGTGAGTGTGTGTGTGTGTGTGTGTGTGTGTGTGTGTGTGAGTGACAGTCACGTTCAACTCTTTGCGATCCTATGGACTGTAGCCCCTGAGGCTCCTCTGTCCATGGGATTTTCCAAGCAAGAATGCTGGAGTGGGTAACCATTCTCTTCTCCAGGGGATCTTCGCGATTCAGGGATCAAACCCAGGTCTCCTGTGTTGCAGGCAGATTCTTTACCATCTCAGCCACCAGGGAAGCCCATTAACTATAAATAATTGCAAAAAATTAATAGAAAATCTAAACATACAATATTCAGTCCAGCCTCAAAATATCACTTTATACAATACAGATTTTCATTTGTTTGCACTGTCTCAAATTCTAATTAACCAACATACAACATTTTTGCGTTAAACAACAAAATTAAAGGATAAAGATCACATTATGCTTCAGTGTATATTTACATACATTACAATCACACTTTTTTCCCCTAACACCTCCCACCACCAATGGGGAGCCAGGTATAGAAGGTATGGCCACGACACAAAGAATCTGACCATAAGCAAAGGTATAACTTGTCAGTGATGCCAATTAAAAGTGGTGATAAGAGAATGTATTAAATGAATGACCTAGAGTATAAATTAGCATAAAACAAAGAACATAATAAGAGATGGACAGAAGAGCTATCATGTCAGAAAAGATGGAAGGAAAATTGTGGAAATCAAGAAGTGAAGACAAAAGTTCGATTTCTTTTTCCATTTTCTTCTGACCAGAAGCTAAAGGGATCTTACATGAGACACATTATTAGTAGAAATAGTTCACAATCTTTTATGACACACTAAGAAGATACAATTTGCAGCAAGACAATATAATATCATTATATCTGTCTCTTTCAAATAATCAGACTGTCTAGTACCAATATCAAAAATTGGAATACAGGTAATATGTATTCTCCTTTACCATAAAATTATTAGAAAACAATTCCTACATGTGCTTTCTGTACTACAGCTATTCATTTAAAGAAGCTAAATTACCTAAATTACCCAAGGTATATCTAAAAATAAGCAAAGGAAATGTTGATCAGCTATTCTGCTTATAAAATCTGACATGACAACAGTTAGCTCAGTAACTTATGGCCCGTAGTTACAGCAAGCAAATGCCCACTTTTTTTTAACCTACTTCACATGTACTAGAATCTGAAACTGGGCATAGATGGAAGAAGATTTAGATTTTTGCTTATGGCCAAATTCTTTGTGTGACCACACCTCCTGTTGGTGGAGGGAAGTGTTTAAAAAAAAAAAAAGTGTGATTGCAATGTATGTAAATATACACTGAAGCATAATGTAATCCACATCCTTTAATCTATGGAACTACCTTACGTTTTGATTGGACCTTTTTTCTCTCACAGGCAGATTCCTTCTGAGTGGTCTCCCAAAGTGCTGATGGGATATTCTATGGTACAGATGAGTGTGTACTGCAAAACTGCAGATTCAAGGTAACATCCCAGGCATCATTGCCAGTCCATAGGTCCTTCTGACCTATGAACTTCTAATTCCAAAACAACCTCAGGGAGTTTTAGACTTCTCTAGAGGCAAAAATCTGAAAGAGGGCAGGCTGGGCGTCTTCTCCAGCCTTAGTCATCCCCTAGACGTACTTGAGATCCTTCAGTGAATTGATTATTTCTGCTTCCTTGTCTGGTGATCAATGTTCTTACTTACCTGCTTGGCTCTTGTGTGACAAAATAAGAATCTTCTAACACCTCCTGCCTAGAGTATCTGGAATCCTCTGGGACTCCTGGAGTCAACTCTTCCACTTAGGTGTCCTCAGAATTAGGCTAGGGCCCAGACTAGAGGGCCCTGAGTTAAAATCAGGCTACAGAGGAATAGGCTCTGCATCTGTTTGGAGGCAAAGGATAATTTGCCAAACTTTGGAGTGCTGGAATGGAGTACCAGACTAAGAGGGTTCGGCTGAATACCGAGGAATTAATGCTTTTGAACTGTGGTGCTGGAGATGACTCTTAAGAGTCCCTTGGACTGCAAGGAGATCAAACCAGTCCATCCTAAAAGAAATCAGTCCTGAATATTCGTTGGAAGGACTGATGCTGAAGCTGAAATTCCAATACTTTGGCCACCTGAGGCGAAGAACTGACTCATTTGAAAAGACCCTGATGTTGGCAAAGATTGAAGGCAGGAAGAGAAGGCGACGACAGAGGATGAGATGGTTGAATGGCATCACCGACTCAATGGACATGAGTCTGAGTAAACTCCGGGAGTTGGTGATGAACAGGGAGGCCTAGCGTGCTGCAGTCCATGGAGTTCCAAAGAGTCGGACACAACTGAGCAACTGAACTGAATGATCTGGCTTTTCCTACCACAAATTCAATGAAAATGGCCAGACATCTGAGCGCGCCCTAGGGCATGCTGTTTTGAGACAGCACTATTCCTTTCAGGTCTTGGGCCCATGGGCTTTTGCTAATTTATCTGGCTCCTGTAACACCACTTCACAGCAAGCCTCCTTAATCTCTCCAATAATATGCAGTGCTCATATTGTCAGTCATTCCCCTATTCATCAGCCTGTAGACTATTCCTCCTTTTTCTCCTTTTCCAGAGCAAAATAACCGATTAGCATTGGCATTCTGCCGAACATTGATTGCCCAAATGCCAAACAGTGCTTTCTTGGAGGTTCCCATCCCCGAAGCTCCAGCCTGGCATTGTGCTGAGTGCTAAAAGTGCAGCCTGTGTAGGGCTGGGAACTTCGGAGCTGGCAGGCAGGGGCGCATGGGAGAATCCAGGGAAGTACTCGGCTGTCCTCTAGAAAAGCTATTTGGGGTGGCTACTTGGGTTAGAAATGCTAAAAAAAAAAAAAAAAAAGGTGCCTCTTAGGGCTCCATGGGTCACATTTCCAGGCTCTTAATACACGATCTAGGCTATACTGTATCAGCCAAAGGATTTTCAAACATTAGCTGCATGTTAGAATTTGATTTCAGAGAAGGCAATGGCACCCCATTCCAGTACTCTTGCCTGGAAAATCCCATGGACAGAGGAGCCTGGTAAGCTGCGGTCCATGGGGTCGAACAGAGTCGGACACAACTGAGCGACTTCACTTTCACTTTTCACCTTCATGCACTGGAGAAGGAAATGGCAACCCACTCGTGTTCTTGCCTGGCGAATCCCAGGGACGGGGGAGCCTGGTGGGCTGCTGTCTATGGGGTCGCACAGAGTCAGACATGACTGAAGCGACTTAGCAGCAGCAGAATTTGATACCCTCTTTTTTGTCAGGTAACAGATTGATGCCAAAGAAGACATTTCTTGAAAATAAAATTCACATGCGCTTGCTGCAGCCACAGAATTAAGATTGCTATCCCAATGCATGTTTTCTTTATATGACGCCATCGCTTTATGGGGAATCTTAATTTGTGTTACAGTTTTGGAATTAGATTTAATTCAATGCCAGCTTTATGCATTTTAGTTTAGACTCACTCCTTTGAGCACGTCAAGAATGACTGAAATTCACTGACAGTAATTTTTCCTAGGCAAGTAGATTCCTGTTGTTTGACTCAACTGTACCAGAGCAAGTCAGATCAACATAGTAAAAGAAAGACTAAGTATATTTGGCTTTACACTTTTAGCTTTTCTGCCTAAAGGGAGCCTGCTGCTACCTCAGCCTGGAATGCCCTTTACCCATCCCCATACCCCATTTTCTGCTTTTGGCAACTTTTCATGACCCAGTTCAAACCTCACCTCCTTTGAAAAATATTTATTAGTCTCAAGTCCCCAACATTTGTACTGTCACAGCATACCACCTTGTGTAAGCCCTGAATTTTGTGATGTTTTATAGTTCGCTGTTTACATGTTTGCAATCCCTGTCTAGACTGTAAGCCCTTGGATGACAGGGACCTTTACAACTCCTGTCCCCCTAGTGCTTTAAGTTGTGAAGATTTCTTTGAAAAACAGTATACAAATATGAAATAATCATATTGTTTGTAAGTCAGAGAAGATGAATAATAATCTATAATATAAGAGCATCAAATTGGAATTAAGACCCATCTTTAGACTCCTGCCCATTTGAAAATGGGTATGCATATCTGCAAATATCCTTTTACCTTTCAAAATTAGAGAATCAGTTAAGGCCATTCAGAAATAGAAAGTTAGAAATATGAGATTCACTCTTGGCTTCTCGTTCTCCTGTACTTTTAATATCCAGTCAATCAACAATACTTATCAATGTTCCCTCCTAAATATCTGTGTGACCCGGGAGGGATTCTCAATCCTCAGCAAGCTAAGTGTCAGCTGGAAGGCTTGTTAAAACAAACAGCTAAGCTCCAGCCCCCAACTTTCTGACTCTCTGGATCTGCAGCAGAGCCAATACTTAGCATTTCTAACAAGCACCCAGGTGAAACTGATGCTGCTCATCCAGGAACCACACTCTGAGAACCACTGCTTTAAACCACCCACTCTATTCTCCTTACTTTTAACAAGGTTCACGATTTCTACAAAAAGAAGAGAGCCCCTGAGTTGTGACACAGTAAGACGGCTCAAATAAGGTAGGATAGCTAGGTTTGGTCCTTATCCTGGGTCCTGGCTTCCTTGGGTAGGCAGTGGTTACCTAACTTGAAATGATCTTTAACATATGAGAACAAGTCCTAAAGCATTTCTGGAGTGGTCCAGAGTGCCTCTAAATACAGAGCAACAGATGAGGTCATGGTAACGCAGGGAGTCAGAAGTAGAGGAGGGGGGGAGACAAAAGCTATAATCACTTGTCAAAGGGGTGTTTTCTGTAGACAAGTGAATGGAGCTATTGTACACAAACTCAGCGGTTGCCAAGCATGTGGCCCAATTATTTCGCCTGTATGAGCATGGCACGGAAGGATCTCCTTAGAGGACTTCACACAAGCTGATGTTTAGTCTGGCAGTAGCAAGCAAAAGCCTGGAGAATCTGAACCTAAGAATCTTTTCAAGTTCCTACCTGCCAAATCTAGGATATGATACAACGAAGCTGGAAGGGCCACAAAAGTAAAACACCTGAAAATAGTACACAATTATAATTGGTGAAAGACCAAAAAGGGGCCTATCTTGTTCAAAATATTGACAATAATGAGGATCACATGGTTGCCTTGGGAGGCAAGAGGTCCATAATTTAAATCTGGGGATTATCCTCCCAGAGAAACTGCTCACCCCAGTCTAATTCTGGCTCTACCCAAATGTAAAATGTCTGTCAAAGTTCAAAATGACCTATTGGCCACCACGGTTTAGGGTCTTAAAAGAATGGCAGGCCTGCTTCAGTAGCTAGAATGGACGTATGACAAGGTGTTTTGCTTTCTTAGGAGAAACACCATTCACTATACAACATAGGATGGAGACGCTTGGTATGTGCTAAGTCGTTTCAGTTGTGTCTGACCCTTCAAGACAGCATGGACTGTAGCCCATCAGGTTCCTCAAAGGAATCCTCCAGGCAAGAATACTGGAGTGGCTGCCATTTCCTTCTCTATGGGATCTGCCCGACCCAGGGATCGAACCTGCGTCTCCTATGTCCCCTGCAATGGCAGGCAGGTTCTTTACCACTAGCGCCACCTGGATAGAGATGCTTTAGTACTCTTCAAATTTCTCCACTGCATGAGAAAACCATTCAGGTGGTTGGCTTGAGCCCCAGGGATCAAGACCATAAACCAAAGGAGCAACAACTGCCACTTGGCCTCCGAGAGAGAAGCACCCTCCTCCCTGAGCACCACGCAGGTGAGATACAGAAGCTGTAAGGCATTCCCATCTCTTGTACAAGCTCTGGCTAGGCACAGCTGAGGGAGAGTGACCCACAGGAAGCTGCTCCGGGAAAAAGCGTCTGCAGAGTCCGACAGAATGTTACAGATGAGCCCATCAGAGAGAACATGAATTCAACTTGAAATAGACATAATTAGAAACAGATTGGCAAGCATGGTTCACTTCCTATCTGGGCAAGAGGTTAGAAAATGAGACTGTGAGGAGGTTGTTTTATGCGGTGCTGACTTTGGGGAAAGGAGTGAAGGAGATTTCTGTGGCTGTGGTGATACCTATATTCAATATCCGAATTTTACCAGACCTCTATTCATGTACACTGTACTACACCCGTGTACACTGTACTACACCGTAGTCATTTGATGCAAGCCTTCTAAACCTGCAGAGATGGGAGAAGTGAGGGCACCTGAAAGGCTTGACATCCTAAGAGACAAAGGAAAAAAATTATAGTGGTTTTGGACTGAAGCCCACTAATTCCACAAAGGATAATGACAAAAAGTTATCAGGCTTCATAAAATACCACATTTGCATACTGTATTTCTCATCAGAAAGGGGGCTACACAGCAAAATGGTTTGCAATGGAATGGGTTGAAACTACAGAAAGGGTTACATTGATACAATTGTTAACAAAATGTCCATTGTTTTCAGGTATAACAACTTTCAAAGTGTTTTAGTTAACCCAGCAGTCCCATAGCACAAATTAGAAGTACTTACGAACTAAAACTATGCAAGGCACTGAACTAGGTGCTGTAATTCTCAGGGTTTAAGACTTATAGCCTTCACTTACTCTCTCCTTTGTAAATTAGTCTAAAGGGTGATCTATCAGAAAATAAATTTCTTAAAATAATCCAAAATATTTTAATATATCATTGGTAAATTGCCTCTAAAATAACATCATGCTTCTTGTTATGGGTTACACATTTTAAGATCTATACATAAATCACTACAAACATGAAAAAGTACTGTTTTTGCCCCAGGTTGTCTGATTTTATTTTGGCAAACACTTCCTTTTTTAAAGTATGACATTAATATCACAGACATGATATGTTGTCTCTGGACAATGTAACAGAGGACTCAAAAACCACATTATATTTTATTATACACTATAGTGAATTGCCTCATCTAGCATACTCATTCCAAGCTTTTAACAAAATGAAAATTCATACAAATACCCTTAAGTAAAATCTTCTGTAGTGATTGCTTCTAGGTTCCTCTTGGATGAACACTGACACTTCCTTAAACAGGATTTCTTCAAAATCAAAAAGAATGAAAGCATAAATGCATGTCTAGAATTTACCTTCTGTACCAAACTGACTTGCATTCTTTTATACAATAAATGTTTTAATACACTAATTAAGAAACAGAATACACGTGCTTTTAGGATCCTAGAAGGCTCATTTTGGAACTTAGTTTTAAGAATTAGATTCTAACTGACTTATAACAGAAATCCTGAGACTGCATAATTCCTTTTTAAAATAATGTTTTAAAAAAACAATATTCGTGAAAAGACAACCGCTCTGTGTTTTCATGTTAAGAAAATTACCCTAATTCTCTAAGAACATCCCTTTTGCATTACTGAAACCAAGGATTCCACTTACCAAGAAGTTCTTAAAACAGACAAGCCACGGTTCAAGCAACAAACGTCCCTCTAAAGCCAAAGAGCTCATAGAGTAGAAGGAAAGCAGACCTGAGCTCTTGATTTTAAAGAAGAGTTGTAAGAAAGATTTCACTTAAGCCAGCACAGGATTTTACAATTTTATTGAAATCAGTCAGAAATCATTTTAAAAGCACTTACAGCTTGAAAGTGAAGTCACTCAGTCGTGTCCGACTCTTTGCGACCCCATGGACGGTAGCCTACCAGGCTCCTCGGTCCACGGGATTTTCCAGGCATGAATACTGGAGTGGGTTGCCATTTCCTTCTCCAACTTACAGCTTAAGTTCATTTAGTTTTCTAAAACAGTAAAACATTTCTCAATTCTATTTCTGAATTGAATAGACTAAAGCATAATGTAAGTACAGCAGTCTATTTAAATGTTCTTTATTATTTGTAGTAATTTTCCA
Source organism: Capricornis sumatraensis (assembly GCF_032405125.1). Classification (NCBI taxonomy): domain Eukaryota; kingdom Metazoa; phylum Chordata; class Mammalia; order Artiodactyla; family Bovidae; genus Capricornis; species Capricornis sumatraensis. The sequence continues at coordinate 62,886,770 of NC_091087.1, forward strand.
AGTAACTTTGTCTTTACTGTGATGTAAGTATTAAATTTCCATTTTATAGATGAAGAAATTAAGGTACAGACAGGTGAAGTGCCATAAGGAGTCAGAATGGAGAGAGGGAACAAAGATGGCTGGACTGGGGTTTAAATACAGTACAGCCACCTACTAGCTTTGAGCAAGTTCCTTCATCTGGGATTTTCATCTGTAAAATAAGGACAATACCACCTACCTCTCAGTGGTTGATGTAAGGTAGAAGCAAAGCGCCTGGCAGGAAACTAGTACACAGTTAGCCATTCAACAAATACAGGCTCTCCCATCAACCCACAATCCCATTTTCTTCAGCTGGTACAATGAGTCTATAATCAATCCCTAACACTGATGTGAGGAAAACGAGATAATGATACACAAAGTACCTGGCAGGTGCAAGGATCAACACGTTCGTTCTCCCCCTCAACATTCCCTTCCTTACTCCAGGTCCCACAGTTACTAAGTGGCTGAGCCACAATCAAACCCGCATCTTGGTTCCACTTTAGAACTGCCTCTGCATGTACATTTCATTTATGGTTGCACCTTATTTAACTGGAAAAACTAATCTACCCTAACTGCTTAATCAGTTGTTATTTTAGTATGTTCCCAGTAAAATCAGATTCATTTCTCCGGTAGCTTTACTTTTTAGCAATAACCAAAAAAGGTGATTAATATTTCTGACTTGGCAACATATATTTTTGATACATACTTCTACTGGCATTTCTGCAATAGTCTTTAATATTTTATAAACTATTATAACCTGGAAGATAGTTTAAAAATCTATTCTTCAGGATATTGCATGCCTAAGTATGTAAGTGACTCCATTGGGGGAGTTCAAAAATACTAGGTAGCCTTTTCATTTTTCCTATTTTTTCACAAACAAAATAATAAAGTAAGGTAGTAAATGTGATAACTAAATAAATATGTGATTAAGTAGAAGAGATATGTGCAAAATATGGATCAGATTTGCATTTATGAAGCAATGACCTTCAAAACTGGCAGGGAACTCTTAACAATGTTCTTCACAGGGAGGCAATTATACTACAACCCTTCTATGTATACTTTCATTTCTCATGGTCCACAAATACAATTGCATATCAGAAAGAGTGAAAGAACAGCCTGGTAACTGTGGCAACCTTCATTGAGAGGCTATAAGGAATTTTTATTACCTTAATAATCACATCATAAATGCCAGATCAGTATAACTGCTGCAATACAAAAGGCTAGACCAACACTTCCACAGAATTTCATACAAACCGAAATTTACCAAATGTAACTCTAAGCCAATGATACATTTCTGGTTCTGTAATACCCTGTGTGGTCTCTGATCACCTCAAGAAGCATTGAAATTTAGATACCTTATTTTCAAGAAAAACACTGGCATACAATACTTTTAAGGAAAGGAGTTTAAACTATCACCAATTTTTTTAATATAATATATGGTACTGTAATTCCTAAATGATGTAAATATTGCTTTAATTTAATAAGTGATGCAGATTGATTTAAAAAAAAGACCCTGTGCCCAGTGTTTTGACAAATAAGCACATGTGTGTGCTCTCTCTCTCTTTCTCTCTGTCTCACACACACACACATAATATAAATATACAAGGGGGAAAAGTTGCTAAGAAAAGCTCAATCTCTAAATGCTCAAAAAAGGTATATGCTCAAAATATTAATTTCACATAAAATACTGTCTTATCTACATTTCCTCACATGGGTAAAAACAAAAGCAATTCACAGTAGTAGCACCAAAGAATGACAATAATGCATATACTTTAGAATTCCTGTGTTTTTAAATTTTCATAAAAGAAACACAATGCACAATCATTGAAACATCTAGATAGTGAACACTTACAGTATGGGCATATTACACCAGGCTTAATTTTTAAGTGGCCTAAATTTTTATAACATATTAAATTGTAACAATGTAAAATTAAGACCACCAGGAAAATAAACACAACCACAGTAGTGCATAGAAAGCATAAATCCAATAACTTCTGCTCAACTTAAAAATATTTTCCTCAACAGTAATAAAAACTACCCACAAGTATAACACCAATCTGCCAGCTGGGTTTTCCACTAACTGGGAAAAATAACTAGTTGCCTTGTTGTGATACCTTAAAACCACAAGGTTATCACTAAATGGAGAAGTGTTTTATTTGTACCTTATATCGCAGCAAAAGTTAATAATCTGCCCCAGAAATTTTATTTAACCATATACCCCAAAAGTATTTTTAAGACTCATGAATTCTAAATCTCACACTGCCCTTGATATGCTATTGTGTAAATGCTTTAAATTTTAAAATAAAGATTTTTAAAAGCTCTACACAATGTATTCAAATAGTAAACATGTCAACTCAATCCATGTTTTCTCTGGTTCCCCCCACTCCCACCAAAAACAAAAAACTTGTACATGACACATAAAGATACAATAGAAACAAAAAGTAGCATGTCACTCATTCTGTAAGGATATAATACACAACATCTCTCTATCATATTCTACTACAAAAATCCTTTCACTTTATGGCTAGCATCTTTATGACTGCTTAATCTGTATTTAAGGGGCCTGAAGAAGAGATTTTGTTCTCTTTCCCTACCTTCATAAATCTTTGGTAGAGGTCAGCACTTATGCCTAGAGCTGGGTTTTGGAGGTGGGAGAAAAAGGAAAGTGGAGAGAAGGCAGAACTGAGCACGGAGTCAGCAGACAGCAGCTGCTCTCATATACTACCCAGCGTCTTTCTCACACACCGCTATTTTCCACTATTGAGCATTGTCAGCAAAAAAAAAAAAGAAATAATTAATGGGGGCTGGAGGGAGGCGGGGAGGGAGACAAAGAGAGTAGGACCCGGGCCGACGGTTCTTGCCTGCTACATCTGAGATGAGAAGCCCTCTCGGGTTTTTGCTTGCAGAGGCAAGTGATCAGGTGAGACCCTCCAGGTCCAACTCAATTTGCTTTTCCAGAAACAGCAGTTTGGGGCAGGTGAGTACAGGACCCTCTTGACTGTAAACTACACTGGAGCATTGTCAGCGGTTTCTATTTCTGACTTCATAAAGGAGGAGAGAGGGCTGCGACTGCATTCCTGGGCAAGACTACTACTCCTGACGTGCCACACAGCAGGAGGTTGTAAAAATCCCTTCAAAAACACCAGGTTCCGAGGAAATGCTGTGCAGCATTACCGTATTGTTGGCGTTTTTTTCCTTTTTTTTTTTTTTTGTAAGTCACCGATTCTCGCCAATGCCATCCCTCAAATCACTGGGACTTGTTGCTAAATCTTTACCTCGCGCCCCCAGAACTGCCCAGCTGAATAAGATTTGAGGAGCGAAAAGCCGGGGGGAAAAGGGGGCTAAGTCTTCAAAGCCCAAGGGGCTGGGTTCCCTTCAATAGGCCACTCTGCATGGGCTACGCGTTCAATTCTACCTTCGGAGAGCCCTGACTCACAAATGCTGGGGGGTGGGGTGGGGGGGGCAGATTATGACATACACCATCATCCTTCCAGCCAAAGAGATAGGGGAAAAGCCGCCAGCCGTCCTTGCCCGGCCAGAAAGCCAAAGCCTGCACCGCGCCCTCCACACCCCCGCCCCCCGACGGGGCGGCCAAGGAAAGAGCCTCCCACCCTCTCCGGACACCCGCGGAAGGTGCTCCCCATATCGGCGGGTTCGAGGAGCCAGGATGGGGCGCCCTCACCTCGGGAGAGCGAAGGGGACAACCTGGGGGGTCCAGGACGCCGGGACTCGCGCCGCAGCTGCGCCGAGCTCCGGGTACCCAACCCCGGACCTGCACCGGCGGGGCCATCCGCCGCAGGCAGCGGCGGACAAAGCGCTGGCGTCTGGAGCGACCCCCGGGAGGCGGTCGCGGGTCAAGCTGGCCAGACTCGGGGAACAAGGGGCTCCCGCGGGCGGGGCGGCGCGGCGCGGCACTGACCTGGATGGTGCAGGTGTACTCGCTGTCGTCCAGCAGCCGCACGGTGCAGCTGTACTCGCGCTCCAGGCTCCTGCTGCTGCCGCTCATCAACCTGCTCAGCATCTTCCCGCCCGCCCGCCTCCGGGAGAGACGCGGCGGCGCTGCGGACCCCGGACCAGGCGCCCCTCAGCCGGGCAGCTCCGCACCGGCCCCAAGCACCTGCACCATCACCCCAGCGCGATCGCCGCCGCTGCCTCCTGCCGGCCCGGCTCCTCCTCCTTTTCCGCCACCGCCTTCCCCCAGCCCAGAGCAAACGCCGGACTCGCTCTGCTCCGCGCCCCACTGCCCGTGTCCTGCTCGTGGGGCGGGGACTCGGCCTGAGGGAGGCCAATGGGGGTCAGCGCGGCGGAACCGAGTGGCAGACGGAAGAGCCAATAGAAACAGAACACTGCGATGATAGACAGGTCAGGGAAGCAATCGCGGCAAAGCAGTCGCACCGAGCCAAGTCAGACCCGCCCTCTGGCGTCCCAAAGTAGGGGCTCCTTTTCTCTCTGCGGTTCGGATAGATGGTGTTTTTCCCTCCCCCGGGCCAGGTGCGGGCAATCGGTTTGATCAATGTCAGCTGTTTGGAATATATTTGGCCTCCTCTTCAGGGCCCAAGTCGCACGCTCTGCAACGCCGCGGCTCCCGCCTCTCTGGTGCCTGAGCGCTGAGAGCTCACAGTCCCTGCACCTGCAGAATGCAGGCACCTTCGGCTCTGGACCAGGCGGCTGCCCCCACCTGCGCTGCTGTACCCCACGACAGTTGGAGGGTCTTCTCTGCTCCACTCCTCTTATTTTGGAGAGCATCTGTTTTACGGAGCTACTTGAGTAAAAGCTGCAGGGTTCGCGGAGGGGCTGAAGCACCAGGGTTTAACCCCTAGAAACCCTCCACTCAAACACCGTTTGCCTCCTCCTCTTATTTTCACAAGACAAAAGGAAGAGACTGAGACGTGGTGCTTCAGCCGATATAACGCAGAGGAAACGATGGATCCATTATCTACACCTTTAGAACTAGAATTATCATGTCTTCGTACTTCCTCAACAAAACAGCAGAGAATGTAAGGAGGTACACATCACAAAGGAAAAATATTATCTCCTGCCTTCTCTGACCTCATATCTAAAGACTTCATGTTCTTTACAAAAATTTCACTGAGACAGTATTCTCCCAAAAGATTTTGGGAGGAAATGTTACAAAAGGATTAAATCAACAAATAACATTAATAAACATATTAATTGAAAAATAATGAAATACAATAATTTCCTGTTATTTTCAATTATGTTATTGTTTGTAGGTATAACATAACAATAATAAAACCCTACATTAACCAAGAAAAATTTTCAACCATTAAAGTATGCTTCTTCTCTAGTACCTTTGGACTCCAGGATTTATTCCCCCACCCCCCACCCCCGCCTTTTTTTGCATGTGACCGACTCTGTCCTCCTTTGTATCTTGGATTGCTCTCCTCATTAGTAGCATTCTCCCTAATGGCATACAGGTGCTGTAAGAGGAGGTTCTTAGTGCAATTCTGGAAGCATTAGTTTAGAAACTAGAAGCAGTAAGCCAAGTAGTCTATCCATAAAACCAGGTGTGAGCTCTTCTATTTTGTAGCTCCAGCAGATACTCTAGCGCCTGCAGCATAATATTAATATTCAATAAATGTTTTTTAAATGAAGTAAATGGAATTAATAGATATTTTACAGCATCTAAATCCCAAGAGAAGAAACTAAGAGAATCTCAGAAATTTCAAGTTCAATTGTTAAAGCATCAAAGTGATATTCTATAGAGTTCAACTTTGTTGTGTAGTTGGGAGAAGATGATGAAGATCTTCAGATGGGCAAAATTTTATTGAAGGGAAAGTTTCTATTTGATGTAAAATCTACACTAGCAAGAAAAAATGTCCAAAAAGCTAGAGGAAGACCAGTAGTGTGATGATAGGAAAGCATCTTTAACAAGTTATGCAAATAAGCAGCTGTTAGAATAAAAAGCGGAGAAGGCAATGGCACCCCACTCCAGTACTCTTGCCTGGAAAATCTCATGGATGGAGGAGCCTGGTGGGCTGCAGTCCATGGGGTCGCTAAGAGTCAGACACGACTGAGTGACTTCACTTTCACTTTTCATTTTCATGCATTGGAGAAGGAAATGGTAACCCACTCCAGTGTCCTTGCCTGGAGAATCCCAGGGACGGGGGAGCCTGGTGGGCTGCCGTCTTATGGGGTCACACAGAGTTGGACACGACTGAAGCGACTTAGCAGCAGCAGTAGCAGAATAAAAAGACAAAGCACCATGAATCCAGAAAAGCTCTGCAGAGCTGAATGCAGTCTTTTTTCAAAGTATGACCATAAATGCAATCGACAGGGATGAGACTGTGATTGCTATACCAGTGCATTAAGTAACATTCCTGCCTAGCCTAAGAAAATCATGTCAGCTCACCTCATTGAAAGACCAGTCAGATACTCATCATGCTTATGCATAATATCCAGAAAAAACTTAAAACCCTCCCTTGCTCTCTGATACAGAACATTTTGTGAAGAAAGCAGAGGATGAAAAAATAATGGAAGAAAAGTGAGAGTCCTTCAGTTTGTTTCTGGTTTCTTCTATGCCTCTACAAAAAGGCTCAAGAACCAAAACCTAAGAGGAACAAAAAAAGAAAGGGCTCATGTAAAGTCAAACGGAGGAGTACTTTATTTACCTTTGTATTTCTCAAGCCTATCGAGCAGGATGCCCAGAATGGAAAGGGTTTGCTCAATAAATGGCTTTGTATGCCCTTGAGAATCAGAGTATCATAGTGTTCATGAATTTTCGATTATAAGGAAGTCATATTTAAAATAAAATTCCCCTCAAAAAGATCCCCAGCTACAATAGCTCTGAGTTCCCACCTTTCAAATTACCAGGATGTCAGCCCACTCCCTTTGGAGTTTCCCTCCCTTCTCTACTGCAGAGGAGTCCGTAGGAGAGGTGCTGGCACCCACATATTCCTGAAATAACTGAACTATTCTTGCCTCTGCTTCAGATGTCCCACACCCTGACGTTCTGGGACACTGAGCTCTCTCCAGCCAATGCCATCTTCAGCGTTGCCTTGGGATTTGGCAGGAAGGGGCACTGCCCTCTCTTCACCAGGACATCACGAACGGGTATGATATGGCTGCTCTCAGAGCCCTGTGGACTAGATCAGGCCTGCCTTACCGTTGAGTTTCCAGCCTGGGTCCATATGTCTGGGTCCATGCAGCTCCCCTCTCAATCAAGAGTTCCCCTAGCCATGTCTGGAGCATCCACACCCAACCTCTGTAAAGCTCAGAGAAGAAAACAACCCTCTTCACCCAGTTTAAGGTCCACATTCAAAGGCCCATTTTCTGTTTCTTTCTAAGGAAACTCCATCCTCCAGCCCCAGGACTGTGACCTTGACCTCTGACCCAACTGGGCTATCACCTTACAACACAGCAGTCCAACAATAGCGCATTTCTCACAAAGATTGACTTAGTCTTTGTAGATAGAGTCTCACCAAAGTCAGTTTGGTACCATGCATAATTGTTTCTCCAGGAAGCGGTAGGGATCATGCCTGTCTTTGCTTTTATGTATCCTTTAGACCTCAGCTTCTATTCTCCTAGATGGTGGGCTCAAGCAAGGATATCCATATCTCTATAGAAGCAACAATATACTGACACATGAGTGAGAGAGTTAAAGTCGCTCAGTCTTGTCCGTCTCTTTGCGACCCCATGGACTATACAGTCCATGGAATTCTCCGGGCCAGAATACTGGAGTGGGTAGCCTTTCCCTTCTCCAGGGGATCTTCCCAACCCAGGGATCAAACCCAGGTCTCCCGCATTACAGGCGGAATCTTTACCAGCTGAGCCACAAGGGAAGCCCAAGAACACTGGAGTGGGTAGCCTATCCCTTCTCTAAGGGATCTTCCTGACCCAGGAATTGGACCGGGGTCTTCTGCATTGCAGATGGATTCTTTACCAACTGAGCTATCAGGGAAACTCATATTGACACATATATGGTCTAAATCAACAGAGGGAAGAAACAGTTCTGTTCTTGTCTGCATCAGTGTCTGGGGAAGCAGGCTTCTTCTCCACACCCAAAGATTTGCATATCCAAATGGAGCACTGCTTTTCAGTGTAAAGCATCTCCAATCAGGGTAATGGTTACTTTATAGTTTTCCAAGAGTAATACACGTATACTTGCTTTAATTTCAGGAGCTAAACAACTCACAGAGTTTTCCCAGAGCAGTCTACCTCTAGAGATTTCTCTTTTATCAGGACAGAGAACCACAGCTTAAGAGACAGCTTTTCCATCTTCTACAAGCCCTTAGGATTTTCAGTTTAGCCCTCATTACTTAAAATAATTATTTTTACGTGGAAATGTAAGAAATGCATGTACTTTTTAAATTCCAAGCTACAGACATCCATCAAACATTTATTATATGTCAGGCACATTCTCTGTGACAGCATTCTAGAATACATAAGGCACAGCCCAAAGAATATGGGGAAAGGAAATGTACAAACCAAGAAGATCATGAGCGAGGAGACAGTGTTTGATATATGTACAATTAGCTATAATACAATAAATGGAGGGGCTTTCCTGGTGGCTCAATGGTAAAATATCCGCCTGCCAATGCAGGAGTTGCAGGTTTTATCCTTGGGTTGGGAAGATCCCCTGGAGAAGGAAATGGCAACCCACTCCAGTATTCTTGCCTGGGAAATCCCATGGACAGAGGAGCCTAGCGGGCTACAGTCCATGGGGTTGCGAATAGTCAGACATGACTTAGTGACTACGTAATACAATAAATGGAGCGTTAGCAAAGTACTACAAAAAAATGACAGGGACGTCCCTGGTGGTTCTGTGGTTAAGAATCTGCCCTCTAATGCAGAGGACTCAGGTTCAATCCCCTGTCCAGGAACTAAGATGCCATGCACTATGGGGAAACTTCCCCCTTCATGGCAGCTACTGAGCCTTCCCTTTCTAGAGCCCATGAGCTGCAACTAGAGAACGCCTGAGCACCACAATGAAGACCCAGCACAGTCAAAACTTTAAAAATATAATAGAAAGAAAGAAGAACCACAAACAGTACAGTTATTTAAGCATGGGAGACAGCAAAGCCTAACAGAGGAAGTAATGGAGTTGGGTTCCAAGGAAAGGAGTAGTATCATGATGGTTGCTGACAGCAAGGAAAGAGAAGGATATGGGATGAAAAATGACATTTTAAGTAGAGGGAACAACATGAGCAAAGATATAGAAGCACAAATGTATATCAGTCAGTCAGTCAGTTCAGTCACTCAGTCGTGTCCCACTCTGCAATCCCATGAACCACAGCACACCAGGCCTCCCTGTCCATCACCAACTCCTGGAGTCCACCCAAACCCATGTCCATTGAGTCTGTGATGCCATCCAACTGTCTCATCCTCGTATATAGCATGTTTCAAAACTCCTGAATGGATAACATGTGAGGGGCATTGGCTTGCAATGATGGACTGAGGCCAGATCACATAGGACCTTCAGTGCTATGCACAGGAATCTGGATTCTGTTTTGTAGCCAGTAGGGGAGCATAGGAGGTTTTTAAGCAGAGAAGTGACAGGATCAGAGCTGAGTTTGGAAATGATCATTCTGAAAGCTGTATGAATGATTAAATTAGAGTGAGCAGAGATTATTTACTGGGGGAAAATGCCTTCTGAAAACGATAGAATGTCTTTAATGAGGCATCAGGAACATTTATAATAGGTCTCTCAGATGTGGGTGACAGGCTTTATCATATTCTCCAATTATGGTTCATTTTCCTTATATTTCCAGTGAGCCATTGTTCTAGCAACAAAATGTATATGAAACAAAGCAAATTAATTCATTTATTCAAAAAAATTTACTGATGATCTACTGTATGCAAGTTTCTATGCCAGGTGCTGAGAGAATTCAAAGATGAATAAAACATATTACCAATCTTCAAGAATTTACAGTCCCATGAAGTCTGCAAAATTGCTTCAACAACATTTATTAAGTATTCAGTTTATGTAGATTGATATTCAATGCATATTGGTTTATAAAAGGATATAAAAGGGAGCAGCAGCAAAGATATGAAAAATGGCCAAAAAATATGGGCAATGAAAATACATTTAAAAAAAATCAGAACAGCCCATATTTCCTGATTAATAGTGTCAGTTGACTATTTGCTCAGCAAAATGAGGTAATTAACATTATTATACTTCCTCCCACCCTCTGTACTTCAACTCCCAACTTTTGTGGTTTATATGGTTTCTATTTTGTCAGGGTTTATAACATTTACAGCTTGTGGCAACCGTGTTTAGTTGTTTAGTCTCACTTCGGTATTCAAATGGATTCAGTGCTTTACCACCAATTCTTTTATCCTAGTATCATCATTCCTGGGTTTTTAATTTTTTATTCACATCCTGAATGGGTGGGATTTCTTTGCTAGTATTTTCCAAGAATGGTTAATGGCCACATTCCCTGAGTTCTTTTTTGTCTGCCTGTTTCCTTGAGCAAATACTTGAACAGAAATACTGCTGGTGGCTCACATTTTCTTCACCTTCCTTCTCTCAGAATTTTCTAGCCATGGCTCTTGTGTCTTTTTTTTCCCCTGACATTTGCTCTGAAGAAGTCTGAGTTGAGTCAAAATTTTTCTATTATAGGCGATTTTCTTTTCTTCCAAGATTCCTGAAGGCTATATACAGTTAACCCTGAAGTTCAAGAATTCAATGAGAATATAATGTATCTTTATGTTAATTATCAGAGAATTAACCTGGAAAATCCCATGGACAGAGGAGCCTGATAGGAAGCAGTCCATGGGGTCGCAAAGGGTCAGACACGACTGAGCGACTTCCCTTTCACTTTTCACTTTCATGCATTGGAGAAGGAAATAGCAACCCACTCCAGTGTTCTTGCCTGGAGAATCACAGGGACGGCGGAGCCTGGTGGGCTGCCTTCTATGGGGTCGAACAGAGTTGGACACGACTGAAGCGACTTAGCAGCAGCAGCAGCTATGTTAATTGCTCTAAATCAATTTTCCCTTGTGTAGATGGTGGGGGTTTTGGTATAATACCTCTTATTATTTTGAATTTGTTGAGTTCTCTTCCTCTGAGACACCAATTAGCCCTGTATTGGATTATATTTGACTATATCTTTCATTTCTTTCAAATTCTTAAATCTCTATGCCTTTTCACTCTTTATTCACTGTGATTGCCCCATGTCTTTCCTCCATGGTATTAACCTTATTAGTTCTGCTCTCTTGTGAGATTTAGTAAAATGGTCAGTCCCAGCCCAGTATAACCAAGCAGGGGTGTATTATACTGTTGTGTATTTTGTATCAGTTCTTCTGCTCAACTTGGTTACCTGGGGAGTAGAAAGCTCTAGAGGCCTTTATAATCTCTGCTGAGGTACCATGGTGGTTTATGGAGACTTCCATTCTAAAACGATTTTCTTGTATACCCCCATTTCTTCACTCATCCCCTTGTCTACACCCTCAGAATTCTTGACAAATTAGTGAAGGCATGAGAGAGAACCTCAGAATGTTGTTAGATGCCCTACCCTCAGGGGGAGGGATAAATTGGGAGATTGTGACTGACACATACACAATACTATATATAAAATAGATAACTGACAAGGACCTGCTCTATAGCGCAGGGAGCTGGATTCAGTACTCTGTAATGACCTGTATGGGAATGGAATCTAAAAACAGTGGGTACATACACACACACACACACACACACACACACACACACACACATACAGGATGAGATGGTTGGATGGCATCGCTGACTAAATGGACAGGAGTCTGAGCAAACTCTGGGAGATAATAAAAGACAAGGAAGCTTCAGTTCAGTTCAGTCACTCAGTCGTGTCCGACTCTCTGCGACCCCATGAATTGCAGCACACCAGGCCTCCCTGTCCATCACCAACTCCCGGAGTTCACTCAAACTCAAGTCCGTCAAGTTGGTGAGGCCATCCAACCATCTCATCCTCTGTTGTCCCCTTCTCCTCCTGCCCCTAATCTCTCCCAGCATCAGAGTCTTTTCCAAGGAGTCAACTCTTCACATCAGGTGACCAAAATACTGGAGTTTCAGCTTTAGCACCATTCCTTTCAAAGAACACCCAGGGCTGATCTCCTTTAGAATGGACTGGTTGGATCTCCTTGCAGTCCAAGGGACTCTCAAGAGTTTTCTTCAACACCACAGTTCAAAAGCATCAATTCTTCGTTAGAGTGCTGCAGTCCATAGGGTTGCAAAGAGATGGACAGGACTTAGCGACTGAGCAATGACAACAACAACAACACACACACTCACACATATATCTGACTCACGTTCCTTTACAGCAAAAACTAACACAACATTGTAATCAACTATACTCCAATAAAAAATTAATTTCAAAAAACCCACACTTTTTTCCTCTTGTTCTTCTTCTGAGGAATAGGGACAGAGTGAGAAGCCACACCTGACTGCACCAGAATACGCTGTTTCTCTTATCAGTAATTTATAACATCTGTTTCATTTATGAGCAAGGTTTCATTCTTTACCTTGTTTTAGCTGCTGGTGAATTTGGGGCTTTGTAAATGCGTTTGGTTGCTGTTAATTATGTTGATGGATAGAAAAATCTGTGACCCTGTCCAATTCTTCTGTCCTTACTCAGAAATTTGTCATCTAAGCTCAACTAGTTTTGGAGTAGATATTAATCAAAGATGTTTTCATTAAGAGGTTCAAATAGAAGAGAAAGGGAGAATAAACATTCCACAGTGCACATGCTAATTATTCAGTAAATGTCTGCAGAATTAATTTAAAAGTTTCCCTGAACATAGTTCAGTTAATTAAAACTGCAAATCATTATTATATCTTATCATTTCAATTTTTCCATTATAGTAATAAGGGAGCACTCACTATATGCCAGAAGCTCTGCTGAGTACTTTACATATATTATCTAATTGAATCCTCAAAACACTGTCTTGAGGTTGTGCTATTGATATCATCCCCATTTTATTAAAATTCCAATGAAGAATCTTCACTGTAGTGAGACTAAACAATCTGTCAAAAGAATACAGCTATCAAGAGGCAAAACCTGGACTCATACCCACATCTCTGGTGCCAAAGATCGTGCTTTTAACAACGACATTATACAGCCTTCTTTTTTAGGAATTTAGTGGAAAGGGCATTGAACCTGGAGTAAAATGACCAGAATGAATACAACCCCTAGGTCCAGCATTATATCCTGTGTAATCCTGACAAGTCATTTGAATTCTGTTTCTTCTTTAAAAAAAAAAATGGGGGTAATAATGTCTTCCCTGGTTGTTTGAAGAGTCATAAGACTTTTGCTTAAAAATAGTAGGTTGAGCACATGCATTTACCTCTACTTTCATTCCAGATTTATTAAAACAATAGTAAGGGATTTTTTAAAAGTGTAAACCTACAAGACCAATGTGAAATGAGGGGAGCCACAGTAATACCATTCTGGGAACCAGAAAGCATATGGATGAGTTAATAATTGAGCAGACCCGAGAAAGTTGGACCCAAATCTAGCCAGGAGAAGGCTGAGAAGCAATTTGATTTGCATGTAGAACTCACAAAATATTTAGAAACTGATGCAACAGGTGCTTTAGGAAGTGGAGACAAAACTGAAAACAGGAAGATTGTTTTAAAGTCCATTTAAGAAACCATTCTCTACCCTACTCTGTTCAGCCAAGAGACTTCCTTTCTCCACTTGCTGGAAAATAATCTTCTGAAAAAGGCAAAATAGCATTTCTGAACTAGGGGTGCGATCACCAGAAATTTAAGGAGTTAAAGTAATTACTCTAATATAAAATACAGGAGCCAAATATAAAGGGGACAGGCAACTTGAAGGATGAAGAGACTAAGCAGGAAAAAGGAAATGTTCAAAAGCAAATTATTAGTAAATATCCTAATAGAGGGGCTTCCCAGATAGCTAAGTGGTCAAGATTCTGCCTGCAGTGTAGGAGCCGCAGGAGGCGCAGGTTTCATCCCTGGTTTGGGAAGATCCCCTGGAGGAAAACATGCCAACCCACTCCAATATTCTTGCCCAGAGAATCCCCATGGACAGAGAATCCTGGAGAGCTACAGTCCATGGGGTCGCAGAGTCGGACACGACTGACGCAACTGAGCATGAACACAAGTATCCTAATAGAGATAGGAGAAGGCATTGCATTTTAAATAAGTATCAAATGCCATTTAGAAAAAAACACATTCAGATAATTAAAAAGAGCTTTTCTAAGTATAAAATAAGATAGAAGACATGAAAATAGTGTGAATAGACATAGGGGTAAAATGGTGGAGGGCAGGAAATTATCAAAGGTATCAGTTCAGTTCAGTTGCTCAGTCATATCCAACTCCTTGTGACCCCATGAACCACAGCACGCCAGGCCTTCCTGTCCATCATCAATTCCCAGAGTTCACCCAAACCCATGTCCATTGAGTCAGTGATGCCATCCAACCATCTCATCCTCTGTCATTCACTTCTCCTCCTGCCTTCACTCTTTCCCAGCATCAGGGTCTTTTCCAATGAATCACCTCTTCGCATCAGGTGGCCAAAGTATTGGAGTTTCAGCCTCAGCATCAGTCCTTCCAATGAACACCCAGAACTGGTCTCCTTTAGAATGGACTGGTTGGATCTCCTTGCAGTCCAAGGGACTCTCAAGAGTCTTCTCCAACACCACAGTTCAAAAGCATCAATTTTTTGGTGCTCAGCTTTCTTCATAGTCCAACTCTCACATCCATACATGACTACTGGAAAAACTGTAGCCTTGACTAGATGGACCTTTGTTGACAAAGTAATGTCTCTGCTTTTCAATATGCTGTCTATGTTGGTCATAAGTTTCCTTCCAAGGATTAAGCGTCTTTTAATTTCATGGCTGCAATCACCATCTGCAGTGATTTTGGAGCCCAGAAAAATAAAGTCAGCCGCTGTTTCCACTGTTTCCCCATCTATTTCCCATGAAGTAATGGAACCGGATGCCACGATCTTAGTTTTCTGAATGTTGAGCTTTAAACCAACTTTTTCACTCTCCTCTTTCACTTTCATTAAGAGGCTCTTTAGTTCTTCTTCACTTACTGCCATAAGGGTGGTATCATCTGAATATCTGAGGTTATCTATATTTCTCCCGGCAATCTTGATTCCAGCTTGTGTTGCTTCCAGTCCAGCATTTCTCGTGATGTACTCTGCATAGAAGTTAAATAAGCAAGGTGACAATATATAGGCTTGACGTACTCCTTTTCCTATTTGGAACCAGTCTGTTGTTCCATGTCTAGTTCTAACTGTTGCTTCCTGACCTGCATACAGGTTTCTCAAGAGGCAGGTCAGGTGGTCTGGTATTCCCATCTCTTTCAGAATTTTCCACAGTTTATTGTGATCCACACAGTCAAAGGCTTTGGCATAGTCAATAAAGCAGAAATAGATGTTTTTCTGGTACTTTCTTGCTTTTTCCATGATCCATCAGATGTTGGCAATTTGATCTCTGGTTCCTCTGCCTATTCTAAAACCAGCTTGAACAATGGATGTTCACGGTTCATATATTGCTGAAGCCTGGATTGGATAATTTTGACCATTATTTTACTGGCGTGTGAGATGAGTGCAATTGTGTGGTAGTTTGAGCATTCTTTGGCATTGCCTGGATGAAGGAATTGCCTTTCTTTGGGATTGGAATGAAAACCAACCTTTTCCAGTCCTGTGGCCACTGCTGAGTTTTCCAAATTTGCTGCCATATTGAGTGCAGCACTTTCACAGCATCATCTTTCAGGATTTGAAATAACTCAACTGGAATTCCATCACCTCCACTAGCTTTGTTCGTAGTGATGCTTTCTAAGGCCCATTTGGCTTCATGTTCCAGGATGTCAGTCTCTAGGTGAGTGATCACACCATCATGATTATCTGGGTCATGAAGATCTTTTTTGAACAATTCTTCTGTGTATTCTTGTCACATCTTCTTAATATCTTCTGCTTCTGTTAAGTCCCTACCATTTCTGTCCTTTATCGAGCCCATTTTGCATGAAATGTTCCCTGGTGTCTCTAATTTTCTTGAAGAGATCTCTACTCTTTCCCATTCTATTGTTTTCCTCTATTTCTTTGCATTGATTGCTGAGGAAGGCTTTCTTATCTCTCCTTACTATTCTTGGGAACTCTGCATTCAAATGGGTATATCTTTCCTTTTCTCCTTTCCTTTTTGCTTCCCTTCTTTTCACGTATATACATATCAAAGGTATAATTCAAGAAAATTTTCCAAACTGAAGGACATAAATTTCCAAATGTAGAGGGTCTGTCAAGTATCCAGCGCAATGGATGGAAACAAATCCACAGACATACCACTGTGAAATTTCAGATCAATGGGAACAAAAATAAACTTCCAGAAGGAAAAAAGGTTATAAACAACCATTAGGGTTACATTGGACTTCTAAACAGCAACACTGGAATCAAGAAGACAGCAAAGCAATACCCATAAATTCTGAGAAAAAAAATCATTTCAAAAAAAATCATCTCAATCTAAAATTCTATATCTAAATTAGCTTTTAACTGGGTAAAAGGGATATTTTAGACATTTAGGATCTCAACAAATTTAGCTCTTATGCACCCTTTTTCAGAAAGCTTTTGGAGGATGGCTATCCAAAAATGTGGGAGCAAGTGAAGGGGATTGTGTTATGTGTTCAGAATATTCCCTGCCCTTCTCCATCAAGATTACAATTCTATTATATTTCCCCTCCCAACGACATCAAACTTGGCTATTGCTTTGCTTTGAACAATTAAATGCAAATGGAAATTATGGATATCTTTGCTCTTTTCTTTCCCAAATAGTGGGTGTGGGTCAGATCAGGACCGCTCCTGGATCCTGGAAAGAAGCTAACATGGAGCAGAGCTGCAGCCAACACACAGAGGATATCTACTGAAAGTGAGAGAAAAAAACCAAAACCCCTTTTTTATTATTAGCCCCTGAAATGTTGGAATCATCAGTGGAAAAAAAGAAGATGAAAGAAAGGAAGAACATCAAAAGCTAAGACATGTAGGGCTCTGGAAATGAGACCTGACACAAGAGAGAGACATGTGGTCTCTCAGAATAATGGCGAAGTTTGATCCCAGAATGACAGCTGTGAAGCAAGTCTACAGAAGCATCAAAGTCAAAATGGTGAAAACCAGAAGGCTCTCACGTGTTTCAAAGAAGGCGAAGTTGATGGACTACCTAATGTGTCTGACTACATTGAAGAGAAATACACCTTTGGGGGAGGATTTGGCTATGAGCTAGGGATAACTGAAATGAAGTGAAAAGTAAAAGCTAAGTGTGTGTTTATAACTCTGTGTGTTGGCGCTCAGTCGCTTCAGTCATGTCTGACTCTTTGACCCCGTGGACTGCAGCCCACCAGACTCCTCTGTCCATGGGATTCTCCAGGCAAGAATCCTGGAGTGAGTTGCCATGCTCTCCTCCAGGGGATCTTCCTGAACCAGGGATTGAACCCACATCTCCTGCTTTGCAGGTGGATTCTTTACCACTGAGCCCCCAGAGATGCCCCATCTATAACTCCATGAAAAACAAAAAAGAAAGGTAATCAGAGTATGTAGGCATTTACATAGTGATAACAACATACATATTGATTTGACTTAACCAACAAAATGATAGAACTGTATTGGCAGAGTGGATAGAAAAGTGCATAAGTATGCAATTGGAGTAGGCTGGGGTTGAGGTAGTTGAAAGTAGCAGTATAAGCATAGCATTTAGAAATGCTGAAACAAATGCTAAAAGAAACAGCTGAAGGAGCTGACAGTTATTGGCTCTGGGGAAGGGGGCTGAGAAAGTCGGGGCCAAGGGAACTGCTGTTTTCTTTAACAGACCTTGCAGAACTTTCTGACTTCAGAACATTGCGGCACAGGCATTTTGAGGCTTAAGAATGCAAACGATACAAGGAGAAAATTAATGTAATAAACCAATGCGGTACACATTTATACACACACACACACACAGGAAGAGGTAGGAAGGGAGGGAAGGAGAAAGAGGGAGTATGAAAACATTTGTAAACTGCGAAGCACTGGGGAAATTGGGTCATTCGTAGAGACATGATAGACCTAGAGACTGTCATACAAAGTGAAGCAAGTCAGAAAAACAAACATCATGTATTAATGAATATATGTGGAATCTGAAAAAAATTGTTATAGATGATCCTGTTTACAAAGCAGAAATAGAGACACAGAGAACAAATGTATGGATACCAAGGGCGAAAGAAGGGATGCGATGAATTGCGGGATTGGGATTGACATACATACACCATTGATACTGTGCACAAAATAGGTAACTAATGAGAACTGTATAGCGCAGGGAACTCTACTCGACGCTCTGTGGTGACCTAAGTGGGAAGAAAATCCAAAAAAAAGAGGGCGTAAATGAATATGTATAGCTGATGCACTTTGCTGTCCAGCAGCAGCTAACACAAAGTTGTAAAGCACCTCTACTCCAATAACATTTCTTCTAAAACTATAAAGTACTGGGAACATTCACAGTGACTGGAATCAAGTTAGGAGTCTGAGTAGCGTGGAAGCAGGAAGGTGTGATGGTAAGAGCATACTCTCTAGTTTCAGACAGCCCATGGTTCAAATTCTAGCTCTGCTCCATACTACCTCTGTGACCATGAGACTACTGCTAAACCTCGGTTTTTCTCACCTGTAAAACAAGGATAATAGACCTTCTCTTACAGAGTTACTGTGAGAATGAAATATAGCAAACACTAGGAAACTTTTCGCTGACATTAATCTTTTGTTCCCTCACCTTCCCTCTGGATTAACAGACATTAAATGGATGACTAAAGGACAATCAGTAGGAGGGGACATTTGAAGCAAAAGTCTGAAGTGATATGCAAACTGGAGAACCAACTTCAGAATAATTAAAACCAGTGTATTGTGGTCGCTTCAGCAGCAGTAATTGTCATGCCAGCTGCCTTAGAGCTACAGCTGTTTCTTTCCTCTCCCTGTCTTTCCCTTTCTTTTTCCTTCTTCATTTCTAACCATTGTCATCGCCATTATCTTGTAATGCACACTGAATATCTCATTCATTCAGCAAATGTTAATTGACTGCCAAGTACACTCCTTAGAGTCTCTGATTTCCAAATGCTCAGTTTATCTGCCTACATAATTTAGACAACAGATTACAATTGCAGGTATGAAAAGGAATTCTTTTCTGCAACAAGAAATAGTTATGATCAATGATAGTTAGGGAGGTTCATTAACTTAAGAGCGACCACAACGATATTTGAGCAGTATTCACCTCTCATAGTTGGAGAAGGGGGCAACAGAGGATGAGATGGTTGGATAGCATCACCGACTCAATGGACTTGAGTTTACGCAAACTCTGGGAGGTAGCGAAGGACAGAAGCTTGGTGTGCTGCAGTCCATGGGGTCACAGAGAGTTGGACAAGACTGAGTGACTGGACAACAACAACAACTCTCATAGAAGATCAGTTTCCTTTGCAACTAATGCAATTCTGATTCCAAAAGCCATTGTGCTTCCCTAATCTTGGTAATCAAAAAATGTGAATTTTCAAAGTAGATTTTTATGTCATGCTAAATAAGCCTGTATGTATGTGAGAGTTGGACTGTGAAGAAGGCTGAACGCAGAAGAATTGATGCTTTTGAACTGTGGTGTTGGAGAAGACTCTTGAGAGTCCCTTGGACTGCAAGGAGATCCAACCAGTCCCTTCTGAAGGAGATCAGCCCTGGGATTTCTTTGGAAGGAATGATGCTAAAGCTGAAACTCCAGTACTTTGGCCACCTCATGCGAAGCATTGACTCATTGGAAAAGACCCTGATGCTGGGAGGGATTGGGGGCAGGAGGAGAAGGGGACGACAGAGGATGAGATGGCTGGATGGCATCACGGACTCGATGGACGTTGAGTCTGAGTGAACTCCGGGAGTTGGTGATGGACAGGGAGGCCTGGCGTGCTGCGATTCATGGGGTCACAAAGTGTCAGACACGACTGAGCGACTGAACTGAACTGAACTGAAATAAGCCTAGTTCTTCCTTGCATGTTAAGAAGCAGTGTTTTCCTGGATATAAGAGAAAGAGAGAGAGAGAAGGAAGCTTTCAATCTCTTAGAGTTTACTGCCTGGAAAAATCTAATAATTCTGTAGGAGCATAGTTCTTTTTATTTTTTTTTCTCATACCTATCACTCAGACATATTGCCCGGACTGATGGAAGGTCCTCTTAAAGATCACCATTCCTTCATTGAGAAAATGTCCAGAAGATCAATGGTGCTTTCTGTTCCACAAAGTTTAGAAGATGAAAGAAACTACTTAAAGGGCTACCTCACTCCTTCATAAACATCCTGGTATTCTTTTCTTCCTCCCCCTTCCAGTTGGACATGAAGGTTCTACACAAACCACCCCTAGGACCCTCCTAACCAATCTTTACCCCAACATCCAGTGTAATTTGCCATTGCTGCTGTGGTTCTAGTCACATGCTCTGATTCTGACACAGATTACCTGGATTACCTAAACACAATTTAGGTAAACTCTCTAACCAGAGTTACTTCTCCTTGTCATCAACTGCTTCCCCAGGACACCCTCACTTCCCTATTTCCGTGTCCTTCCAATATGTATCAACGAGGCAAGGATTTCCTCCCAGAACCTGCAGCGGGGTCCACCTTGTACTATCTTGACCCAGTGTACCTTGTCCACTAACTGTTAACCAGAAGGTGCTGGCCCTGTCTCAAGATAAGACAGTCATTCAGCCAACCTACTGGGAAGGATGTGTACTCATAAGAAAGTATGAAGCCTGATCTTTGAGATCAGGCAGCATATACATGCATGACTGTATACCCCTCCTTACCGGCACTGGTCTGCCTGTAAAAAGGCAGACATATGTTTATTTTCATACTTTGAGTCACTAACTGGGTCTGACAGGATATTGCACTAATAGGAATAATTAGTTCCACTGGCTGAAATTTTAGGAAAATAATACGATTTTGCATTTTGGGGGTGTAATAATGACTAATGATACTTTATGTCTGTACACATATTGTATGTATGTTTGCATGTATGTATACTGTATGTGTGTATGTATGCTCTGTGTGTTTGTCACTCAGTCATGTCCGACTCTTTTTGACCCCATGGACTGTAACAGCCCACCAGGCTCCTCTGTCCATGGAAATTTCCAGGCAAGAATACTGGAGTGGGTAGCCTATCCCTTCTCCAGGGGATCTTCCCAACCCAGGAATGAAACCCTGGTTTCCTGCACTGCAGGCAGATTCTTTACTGCCTGAGCCACTAGACAAGCTAGGCACCATATTGAGTGCTATAAACTAACTCATTTAATCCTCACAACTAGCCACTGAAGTAGGCACTGTTTTATCCCCACTTCACAAATGAGAAGATTAAAGCACAGAGAGGTCAAGTAACTTAGAAGGTCACACAGCTGGTGGAACTGGGTGCTAAACCAAGCAATCCTCAAGGTCCACCAAGCCCTACCGCCCCTAGGAAACTAAGACAGGGATCTTTAGATCTTCCTTCAAAATGGTCTTTGTCATCCTTAAAATAAAGTCCAAAATGATTTCTCTCAGTGAATCAAGCAACTCCTAGTGCATCTGACTTCATCTTTACAATACATTTGCTAATGTAAACAGGAAAGCAGCCAACTACTACTAAAGTGTGTATTGTATTTATTAACAATACTATAAAATTCTGATGAAAACCCCTATTGTAATTCAGACTTGTGGGGGTTTTTTGTTGGCGTTCAGAAACTGGTCCAGCTGTTTCTCCAGCTGCCTGGTAATTCGACAGGAACAAAATCAGTGAATCCGTTCAAATTCTAAATTTTGGAAAGGACAATGCATTTCCTTTTGTCTTCGTAAAACACCTACATTTAAATTATAATGCGAAAGCAACCAGACACTGTGTGAACACATTTGCATAATTGCTGTCAGGGGTCTAAAGCAGAAGCAAAAGGGGGCCAGAAATTAATGGAACTGATAGAGCTGATTATTCTATCCACCTTAGCATCTTTTCAAACCCTTTATAATGGAGACATTACATTGCTATGCAAATCTCCTTTAAATCTAGCTATATTATTAAGGGCTTAATTAGGTTAAAGAAGGAAAAATGCAACCATAAGGTTTGGCATGTTTGGATCTTTGCCTTTTTGTTTCGAACATGTATGATAAAACGTGTGCCCATTGCTGCAAAGATTTCATGCCATTCAGCACTTCTTTCTGACCGGTTTGCTCACAAAGCCTGCCACATCTGTTATACCAAACAGCCAGTTCATCAACCAGAAGGCTAACGTGGATAATTTAAAGCAAAATTTTAAGAAGCTGAACGTCTGCAGTAAATGTGGCCCATGTCCTTCATAGATTTTAGCTGTTCGTTGTGGAGAACACTCGTAATCAGGGATAATTGCTCGAAAGGAACGGAGACCCACTGAAATTAGCTCAAGCACAAGGAGTCATGATTAAAAGCATACAGGAGAATCTTGTAGAACCAAAGACGGTGGGACAGCCAGATCTGGACATGGAACTTCACATGTCAAGGGACTTGAAAGCCATGGACTAAAGGCAGTCTTTTCATCTCTTCTAAGCTCAGTAATATCTTTTTTTTTTTCTCTTGAAGATTGGCTTTCTCTGCTGCAGTCCCTTAGTAGAAAACAGCAGTCTAGCCCCAGCTCTTTGTCACTTAATAGCTCCACCGCCCAAGATAAACTAGATAGAGATAATATCCTAATTCCAAATATCCAGGAGAGAGAATATAATTAGCCCAACCTCACTCAGGACAAGATTCTACTTCTTGCCCAGTGAGCTATGCCTTTGGGAGCAGCATCATGTGACACTCAGTTGCTCTCCTCCCCTTCGTGAGTGGGGCCCATAGGCATTTTGAAAAGGATTCATTATAACATAATGTTGCCCTTCTTGTGGAATTAGATGAATCTAATTCATGAGTTAGCTTTTAAGCTTTCTTAGATTCCCATTTTATCCCTCTCTGCATCTATCCACCCTTGTCTCTATAGATAACCTGAAACACTTGATTTTCTCATTTCTGCATTTACCGAAATCATCAACAGTGTTGACAAGCTAGTTGTGAGCATTTATCAGCTTGCGCAACCGATGCTGACTCTCTCCTTCTCATGAAGAATTTCCTAGAGATTTTGCTTTCCAGCTTCAAGAAATTTCACAAGTAATGCCTGCAAATATCTCCACCCTTGCCCTTAAACTAAGTGCTCTGTGACCAAAAATAACAACAAGAAAGACAGTCTACACCTTTTAGTCAGAACCTCCAAAAAAGTGAGACCAGTGTAGACGCCATCTCTTGTGAAGATAGATAAAAGGAAACTATAAAATGATATCCTTTTTAATCAACACATATAATTTTGAATTCCTGGCTGGAAATGGAGTCACTTCATTAAAATACAGACATATCACTGTCAATTCCAAGTGACATTTCAGGAAAGAATAAGTGATGGTACATCTAATGACTAAATTCGGTCATGATAATCCTTTGCCACTGTCATTTAGCTACCAAGATCCCTTTCTAAGAAGAAGAAAGGGCTTTATCTTCTCAATTAAAAAAAATTATGTAAGTTTTAATTTTCACAATGTATGTGAAAGTGTTCCCCTGGCATCTAGAGTTCCCATGGGTATAGCGGATAAAGAAGATTCCATGCTGAATAGCTTTTTAACTCAGTAAGAATTTAAAATTTTAGGAGCTGAAGATAGAGATGATTTCCAAATTGCATCTATGCAGAAAATGCTGACTATGGGTACTAACCCAGGAATAACTACAGCCATATTTTTTCCCTTCTTGTGTTTTCCAAATGAGTCATAAAAGACCCTCTGCATTCAGACAGTGTGTCATGAAACGGGAAAGATAAGATACAGAAATTGGACATTGCTCTCTCTCCTTGATGAATCCAGCTTTTTGTTACCTGGTGTGAGGCCAGAATAGCCCTTCTAAAATAGAAGTGAGTTGTACTCCACGCCAGCCATTTCCAGTACATTGTGCTATTTCTCTGCTATTTATGTGGCGCCTCTCCCGGGGGAAGCAATGCTGCTTTGTCTTGGAGAATGTCTGGTCCAGTGGTTCTTAACCCCAAGTGAGAATTAGGATTACCTGGGACCTTTTAAAAAATACCCAAATGTGGATTCTACCAGTTAAATTAGAATCTCTGAGAACCACACTGGGATATCAGTATTTTTAAAAAGCTCTCCAGGAGCTTCAAATATGCTACCAGAGTTGCGAATCTCTGGATTAGACTCTTTAAAGATAGGCTGACCATTACTTTTTGCCAACAGACCAATGTTTCTCAACCCTTATTTCATTATTGTATCCCAATGAGCATTTTTAGACATTTTTTTCCCTAGTTCTCCACCCCATGTGTTAGTTGCTCAGTCATGTCTGACTCTTTGCAACCCCACAGACTAGCCCTCCAGGCTCCTCTATCCATGGGAATTCTCCAAGCAAGAATACTGGAGTGGGTTGCCATGCCCTCCTCCAGGGAATCTTCCCAACCCAGGGATCGAACTCAGGTCTCTTGCATTGCAGGCAGATTCCTTACTGTTCGAGCCACCAGAAAAGCCTCTAGGGAAGCCCAGTTCCCCACCCCTAGCCCCGTGAAAATTTAATACCACAGATATATTGTATATTTGTTATGTATTATATGTAATCTCTGCTTTATACATAAGAGTAAGGCTCTTCTGTCCTCTAAGAATCAACTTTTGCCCCATTGGGGGCAATATTCTTTCCACTGAGAATGCATGTAGTAGACTGAACAGATCAGTCCAGCTGAAAGGGCCAGTTGTGCTGCAGTGACAAGCAACCCCCAAATTTCAGTGGCTTGAAACAATAAAAGTTCACATCTTGTTTGCACAACACGGGCAATAGAGGCCAAGAAAGGAGACTGGCTCTGCATCACAAACCTTTAATCCAGCACCCAGGCTGATGGAGCAACTTCTATCTGGAATATTACTGGTAATCATGGCAGAGGAAAAAGGGAACTTGAAAAAAGCCTGCTTATGCCAGAGGAGCCCCCAAAGCCTCCACTCACATATCAAAGGCCAGGGTAAGACATGGAGACGTCTGAGTTCATGAGGATGGGTAAAAGTGATCCTCCCACAAGCAGGGGAACCAGATATTGATGAGCAATCTACCAAGCAGGAAATCTTCTCAAACAATGAATCATACATGCTCTTATTGGTCACTAAGAGCATCTTTCTTGGTTACTGTGCACTTGGCTCCAGAGCAAAGAAGGGCATGACAGGACTCTGGCACAGCTATTCCCTTCTTGGTTTTTACACTAGTCTTTTACTTGAATTCAGGTGAAATTAAGAAAACACAGTGGTCTTCTTAAAAATATTTTTTCACAGTTCTACTAACTCTGTGGTGATGATCATGGCATTCTGCCTGCATTGTTGACAAGATTCCTTTCACCGGCCTCTCCTTATAGTGTCTTGGAGCACACTGAGTTTTCCTCAGTGACTTCTGATCAGGTTTCGTATTTCCAATTTGAGGTTTGGGAGGACTCATTACCTACATTATATACCCTGTGCAAAACTTATTGTAGCTTCAAACCCAGAAAATGCAGGTCAACGTCTCATTTCTTTTATCAGTCAAATTTCTGCCAGTACTAGGCAGAAATCAAGATTTCTATGCCTCATGAAGGAAATGGTCAGAATTATAAGCCACGATGACAGGACACGTTGCCAACTGCCCTAACATAGAATGAAGTTTGGATACCGAATACCAAAAAAAAAAAAAAAAAGAACATAACTTCATAGTTGAAATCAGGCACATCATTTGCTGCTGCTGCTGCTAAGTCACTTCAGTCGTGTCCGACTCTGTGCGACCCCATAGATGGCAGCCCACCAGGCTCCCCCGTCCCTGGGATTCTCCAGGCAAGAACACTGGAGTGGGTTGCCATTTCCTTCTCCAATGCATGAAAGTGAAAAGTGAAAGTGAAGTCGCTCAGTCGTTTCCAACTCTTCACGACCCCATGGTCTGCAGCCTACCAGGCTCCTCCGTCCATGGGATTGGAGTGGGGTGCCATTGCCTTCTTTGACGAAATCACTAGGGTGCCCTAAATATTGTGAGTCTCATAACGTCAATTCAACTCTTCCCTGCCAAAGAATCTGCCTGCCAATGCTGGAGATGCAGGAGACATGGGTTTGATCCCTGGGTCAGGAACATCCCCTGGAGGAGGGCATGGCAACCTACTCCAGTATTCTTGCTTGGAGAATCCCATGGACAGAGGAGCCTGATGTGCTACAGTCCATGGGGTCATGAAGAATTGGAAGTGACTTAGCGACTGAACAAGAACAACAGGGGGTCCTAAAAAGAAAAATGCCTGTCAAAAGTAAGGATTTTAACTTGAATTGACGTTATCACTCACAATATTTAATATGATGTCTATCTTGTTTCTTGTTGCAGTTAGGCACAGCAACTGCCACTGGTTACCAAAAGACCTTTTGAACTATAAGTTGATCTAAAAGCTTGGAAGGTTTTAGAGAGTTCTTTGATTCGGAAAAGCAAAAACCGAGTTCTTGGTCCTTGCTCTATGTTCTGTGTTAGAGAATAAACCCTTTACTCCAAAGGATCCCAAACAGATCACTATAGTTCAAAGTTATTAGAGCATTATCTGGCAAAGTCCATCATGTGTTTCTCACATATCTGTTTTACTCTGGTTTGCCTGGGTTCTCTTTGGGGATAGAATTTCCCTTCCATACCCCTTCTCACTCATATTCCATTCCATGCCCCAGGTCCCATCCCTGCTTCAATAATCTCAGGCTTTGAAGACATTAAAAAGAGTTTTCTTCCTAAGATCTGATCATGTTATGACTTTCTTCAGTTGCATCCCCTCCTAGGTCATGGAGAAGCCTATTTCTGAACATCACAAAGAAGGGGCATTCTCTTCTTCAAAGATGTCGCCAGTCATAAACTTTTCATTCTAGAAGATACATTTTATTACATAGAAAGTCTAAAAATTATTCTCCTTATGTCTGTAGAATTTAGTGACAACGACTAGAACACGTTTATGTATCATCTGTTTCCGGCTGGGAATATACAAGGTTTGAGAAACCCAAACATGATCCCCTCAACACATTTTACAAGGGCACTATCAAAAGATCCAGGCTTTTTTCTAGCAGCCCACATCCTCTTGGAGCCATAGGGACACCACAGAAGCCCTTAACCATGTCCTACAGCCTCAGATCAGTCTGTTGCAAACGGAAATTTTTGTGCATGACAGAGTTGGATGCACATTTTCACCAAACTGGACCCAGCCCTTTATACCTCCACAGAGAGGGGTATCCCATAGGTTTCCAGAAAGCACCGTGCCTTGTGCTTCCACTGGTTGCCTCAGACCTTGATCTATGCCTACTGTTTGTCCACACAGTTACAGCTCTGCCTGGTGTAGTTCTTTATTCACTTCTGGTTTTCATCCTGGATCAGGAATCTTTCATGGGGCATTTTAGTAAAAGGGCCTGATTCTTCTCTGGGGGGGCCTGAGTCTTCAAAGTCTACCCTGGATAATTAGGGAAGTATAGCTGGTGTGGCTCAAACATTAAAGAATCTGCCTGCAATGCAGGAGACCTGGGTTCAATCCCAGGGTCAGTTAAATCCCCTGGAGAGGGAAATGGCAGCCCACTCTTGCCTGGAGAATTCCATGGACAGAGGCGCCTGGCAGGCTGCACAGTCCAGGGGATCTTAAACAGTCAGACACAACTGAGCGACATTCACTTTTTTTTGCATCAGGCCTTGGGGAGACTGTTGAAGAGTAAGCAATACTGCCGCCTTGTGGAAGACAATGGTTATACCCTTTGTGGAGAAAAATTTTAAAAAGCAACCTTTGAAAGTGAGATTTGAAGTGGTTTTGGAGATTTGCTTGTCATTTTGTATCTTTGTGCATTGCTTGGATGTTTGTCACTTATATAATGAATCATATTCTAAAGTGAGTTTAGTCCATTGCGTGCGTTAGCCTCTCAGTCGTGTCTGACTCTTGAGACCTCCATGGACTGTCGCCCACCAGGCTCCTCTGTCTATGGGATTCTCCAGGCAAGAATACTGGTGTGGGTAGCCATTCCTGTTTCCCAGGGATCTTCCCCACCCAGGGATCCAACCCTCATCTTCTGCACTGCAGGCAGATTCTTTACCATCTGAGCCATTAGTCCATCAATAAGTGAATTAAATTTCAAAAAGTGAAAAAAGTAGGGTATTTTAAAATATCCAATCATTTGTCATTTAAAGTTTGTCCCGGCTCTATCTCTGTGTAACTTAAATAATTTGAGTCTGTTTCCTCATTAATAAAATGTGGGATTTGGCTTTGATGACACAATAATTATTATTACTATTATTAAAAATAATTGCTATAATAATAAATAATTATTTGGGCTTCCCTCTATTATCTTTCAATTAATTTTCTTCCTAGTCTTCTTTTTACCAGATATAGTACACATAAGTTGATGTGTTTGAAACTCACATAACAGAAAAATGGAAGTTTTTTAGTATTGAAAGTTAAATCAAGAAAGTCATTTTAACCTGGTGGTTTCAAACCTAATATGCTAGCTACATATTAGAATCCTTCTGGGAAGCTTTAAAAATGTTAATACCTGGGTCCCAGTTCAGTTCAGTCACTCAGTTGTGTCTGACTCTTTGCAACCCCATGAAATGCCAGGCCTCCCTGTCCATCACCAACTCCCAGAATTCACTCAAACTCACGTCCATTGAGTCGGTGATGCCATCCAGCCATCTCATCCTCTGTCATCCCCTTTTCCTCCTGTCCCCAATCCCTCCCAGCATCAGAGTCTTTTCCAATGAGTCACCTCTTCGCATCAGGTGGCCAAAGTACTGGAGTTTCAGCTTTAGCATCATTCTTTCCAAAGAACACCCAGGGCTGATCTCCTTTAGAATGGACTGGTTGGATCTCCTTGCAGTCCAAGGGACTCTCAAGAGTCTTCTCCAACACCACAGTTCAAAAGCATCAATTCTTTGGTGCTCAGCTTTCTTCACAGTCCAACTCTCACATCCATACATGATCACAGGAAAAACCTTAGCCTTGACTAGACGGACCTTTGTTGGCAAAGTAATACCTCTGCTTTTGAATATGCTATCTAAGTTGGTCATAACTTTCCTTCCAAGGAGTAAGGGTCTTTTAATTTCATGGTTGCAGTCACCATCTGCAGTGATTTTGGAACCCAGAAAAATAAAGTCTGATGCTGTTTCCACTGTTTCCCCATCTATTTCCCATGAAGTGATGGGACCAGATGCCATGATCGTTTTCTGAATGTTGAGCTTTAAGCCAACTTTTTCACTGTGCTCTTTCACTTTCATCCCACTGTGTACTAATTATATTAGAATCTCTGAAAGTGGGGTCTTTGCAATAGACATCTTTTAAAAGCTTGATTCTAACATGCAACTAAGACTGAAAACTACCGCTTTCAGTTTTTGTTTAGTCACTAAGTAACATCTGACGCTTTGGGACCCCATGGACTGTAGCCTGCCAGGCTCCTCTGTCCATGAGATTTCCAAGGGAAGAATACTGGAGTGGGTTGGCATTTCCTTTTCCAGGGGTCTTCCCAACCCAAGGATTGGACCCATGTCAACTCACATCTCCTGCATGGCAGGAGATTCTTTACCGCTGAGCCACCAGGAAAGCCCACCAGGCAAAATTGTTCCCTGACCTAAAAAACATCTCCTTTACAGAGTTTAAAATTCCAATACCAAGTCACAAGTTAGATTAATGATTATCCTGTTTTCAAAGTAAATATACCCAGAAAGACAAAATTAAGTAAATGCTTCAATTCAAATTAGCTTAGTAAGAGTATTTTCTTCCTAACACCTAGCTAAGGTCAGTCCCATGAAAAGGTTGAGAGTTTAAATAAGGTTGCTGCTGCTGCTGCTAAGTCGACTTCAGTCGTGTCCGACTCTGTGCGACCCCATAGACGGCAGCCCACCAGGTCCCCCGTCCTTGGGATTCTCCAGGCAAGAACACTAGAGTCGGTTGCCATTTCCTTCTCCAGTGCATGACAGTGAAACGTGAAAGTGAAGTCACTCAGTCGTGTCCGACTCTTAGCAACCCCATGGACTGCAGCCTACCAGGCTCCTCCGTCCATGGGATTTTCCAGGCAAGAGTACTGGAGTGGGTTGCCATTGCCTTCTCCTTAAACAAGGTTAGAGGAAAAGAAAACTCAATATATCATGCAATACCTTGGGAAATATTAGGTCTGAAAAGACTGCCACAGGAAGAAATGAACAACCAGAAAGCATCATGAGGATGCCATGAATATGGAAGAGAATGAACCAGGGAGCAGCTGAAGAATGAAAAGGAGCAGACAAGTGAATCAAAGACTAATTGCAATTACTTAAAAATTTGTCTAAGTCAAAGGGTGCAAACTTATAATTATAAGATTAATAAGTTCTGGGGGTCTAAGTGTAGAGCTTGGAGATTATATCTAATAATACCATGCTATATACTTGTAAGTTGCTAAGAGAGATGATATTAAATATTCTCATAAGAAAAAAGAAGTGGTAATTACGTGACATGATGATACTTTTGGCTAAAGCTACATTACTTTGCTGACAAAGGTCTGTCTGGTCAAAGCTATGGTTTTTGTAGTCATGTATGGATGGGAAAGTTGGACTATAAAAGAAGGCTGAGTGCCTAAGAATTGATGCTTTTGAACTGTGGTGTTGGAGAAGACTCTTGAGAGTCCCTTGGACTGCAGGGAGATCCAACCAGTCCATCCTAAAGGAGATCAGTCCTGGGTGTTCATTGGAAGGACTGATGCTGAAGCTGAAACTCCAATACTTTGGCCACCTAGTATTGCGAAGAGCTGACTCATTTGAAAAGACCCTGATGCTGGGAAAGATTGACGGAAGGAGGAGAAGAGGACGACAGAGGATGAGATGGTTGGATGGCATCACCAACTCAATGGACATGAGTTTGAGACAGCTCTGGGAATTGGTGATGGACAGGGAAGCCTGGTGTGCTGCAGTCCTTGGGGTTGCAAAGAGTCAGACGTGACTGAGCAACTGAACCAGACTGAACTGAAGGCAATAATCATTATGCGATATATACATACATCAGTCAACATATAGACACCTTAAATTTACAACGTTATATGCCAATTATATTTCAGTAAAGCTGGAAAATTTTTATCTAAAAATTTCCCTTAATCCAATCTGTAATGTAATCATTTGTTTAACAATATCAAATCTTTCAGGTTGAATAGAGGAGATTAGCTATGCAAAGCTAGTATCCAGAGCATCTTAGTATGATTTCTATATATTATTTCATTAGTCAAGTATTTATGTACTTTTTTAATAAAACATTTAAAAAATTTAATCTGTACAATTTCATGAAGTACATATTATTATCCCCACTTTACAGATGAGAACACTGGGTTTAAAGGAAATGGGATCAACCTTTTTGTTTCGTCACAGTGAAAAGAAGCTTGGTCGAAAGGTAATTATATGGCTTCCCTGGTGGCTCAGTGGTAAAGAATCCGCCTGCCAACGCAGCAGGAGCAACTAAGCCCTCCCCTACCCCGTGCAACGTGACTGTGGAGCCCGTGCTATAGAGGCTGGGAGGCATAAGAGAAGATGAAGCTCTGCGACTAGAGAGTAGCCCCTGCTCACCGCAACTAGAGAAATGCCCACGCAGCAATGAAGACCAAGCACAGCCAAAAATAAACAAAATTATTTTTTGAAGTAATTATATTGTAATATTTGGTAACTGAAAGCATATAGATATAGATACAGGTATACCTACCAGCCACCCTGGATAATTATGCCTTGGATAACTTGCTGTTGCCCTCTGCTCATTGTTTTAAAAAATATTCAAAACATTTTCTAATACATTGTAATTATGTTCATATCAAGGTAAAAATGTGACAAAGAAGAAATTATCCTTGACTTCTTCTTGAACCACATCTATGCATACCCATTACATGCTTCCCTTTTTCAAGATAAATGATTATCTTGAAATTTAAAAAAATACTAAGATACAAAATAATCAAATTTCACACCTGGAATATGATTTTCTGCCTTCACAAAAGGTGAAAAGCATAGGCCGTTGTTTTTATGTAGTAAGCTAAGGGAGAGATTTTATTTGCATATTTTGAAACATTAGCAACCAAAGCAAAGGAGCTGGCTAATGAGAAAGTATGTGTTTCCTTCATCAAAGCTGAAAGGGATATCATCTCCACCAGTACCTAACAACTGACCTTTGCAGGGGCGTTTCCCATAAAATGTGGCTGGCAGTAGTTTTAGCTACAGCAATTTCTTCCTGATATGGAATCTCTAGGAATCATCTAAATAAATAAAGTCTGCTCATCAGACTCTGGGACTCACAGACCTGAGGAGGTCACTAGGAAAAGAATGCCTGACTGTTTGAAAGACCTTCCTGACATTGCCTTGTGATTTACATGTGATGTGTCAATTAACGTACTTTAGTTCAAGAAGCATTTATGTAACTAACTATACTGGACACATGGAGAAGGCAATGGCACCCCACTCCAGTACTCTTGCCTGGAAAATTCCATGGACGGAGGAGCCTGGAAGGCTGCAGTTCATGGGGTCGCTGAGGGTCGGACACGACTGAGCGACTTCACTTTCACTTTTCAGTTTCACGCATTGGAGAAGGAAATGGCAACCCACTCCAGTGTTCTTGCCTGGAGAACCCCAGGGACAGGGGAGCCTGGTGGGCTGCCGTCTATGGGGTCGCACAGAGTCGGACACAACTGAAGCGACTTAGCAACAGCATACTGGACACAAGCACTTGCACTCAACATTGTGGGACATACGAAGATCTAATGATCTAAATCACTATTGTCTCTTATCCGGATTATTACCAAAAAACAAACAAATAAAACCAATCCCAACCTCTCCTCTCCCCATCAAAAAAACCCCTAAACAACTGACATTCCCACATCTACTCATGGCTCTGATCTGTTCTTCACATTGCAGTCACGTGCACTTTTAACAACATAATTCTGATCTCCTCAATTCCCTGATTAAAAACTCCACGATCCTGTTCCCCACAGGATAAAATAATAAATTATTAGGACTGCATGAGCTAGCCCCTGCCTACTTCTATAAGCCTCACATCAAGTGAGGCTGACTTTTTCCAGTACTTAGAACATATCATTATTTCTGAAGTCTTATATTTCTTAGAAACTGTTCTCATGCACTTTTCCAATTTCCTTCCCACTCTCACCTAGCTATTTCCTACTCTCTGTTAGAATTTGCTATAAACATTATTTCTTCCAGGAAACATTCCCTAATTCCCCAGGCTGAATTTTATCCCCACATTATATGCTCTTGCCAAAATCAGTGTTTCTGGGACTTCCCTGGTGGTCTGTCTGCCAGTGCAGGGGACATGGGTTCAATCCCCAGTCTGGGAAGATCCCACATGCCATGCAGCAACAAAGGTCATGTACCCTACAGTCCGTGCTCCATGAAAAGAG
This sequence comes from Capricornis sumatraensis, assembly GCF_032405125.1. Classification (NCBI taxonomy): domain Eukaryota; kingdom Metazoa; phylum Chordata; class Mammalia; order Artiodactyla; family Bovidae; genus Capricornis; species Capricornis sumatraensis. The sequence goes on from NC_091087.1 coordinate 62,920,150, forward strand.
GAGCAACTGGAGTGAGAAGCCTGCGCAGCACAACGGAGAGTGCCCCACCTCTCTCATCACAACTAGAGAAAGTCCGCGTGCAGCAACAAAGATCCAGGGCAGCCAAAAATTTTTTAAATAAGTAACAATGTAATAAATATTTTTTTAAAAATCTGCATTTCTTCATCATTATACTCAACATACTTGTAATTATTGGTTCATGTCTGGCTTTTCTGAGTGACCAGAAATTTCATGAGTGCATTTAAGACAGAGGGTACCCCCATTCATTATTGCATGAATAAAATTAAATAAAAATTGGTTCACTGCTCTCAGAAACCTTCAGTGTAGTTGAGCAAACACACACATATACATCACTCTTAATTTTAATACAAGATAAACTAAGTGTAGGCGGGACACAATATGCAATGAAAATGGTAGAAAAATAAAGAAGGGAGACATTGGTTCTTAGTAAGAAGACGTAAAATAGCAGTACTTGATGGGAGGAATGCCATCAGAAGGATAATGGCAAAGGACTCCGCAAGGAAGGAGGAACCAAGGTACAGGTAGATTTGGGCAAAGGCAAGCACTCCACTGAGACTGAGGAATGGCATTTTTGGAAGGGTGTGGTGCAAGATAAAGCTGGACATTTAGGCTAGCTTTATCAAACTGAATATCACACTGAGCTACTTGTACGTGATTCCACAGGCAGGAGTATCAGATCTGGCTTTGAAAAGGATCTTCTCCGTAGTGTAGAATTAAATTTCTTAGGGACTATCTAGAGATCTAGTTCCAGTAGATAGCAGTCTCTCCACACTCTCCATATGTCTGTAAACATTTCAAACACACAAACGATAAAGAAACCTCCTTTCTACTGCACATAAGCATTTCTAGGGAAATACAGGTCATCCTATGGATACTACAGATGAGAATTCCAGGAGAAGGAAGGATCCAGTCAGCTCAATTGATGCTGAGAGGTGCAGGTTGCAATGTTCGAATGGTTTTCTCAGGTTCTTATTTTTTTCAGCTTATTGATAGAGAACTGACAACGTTGTAATGTATTTTAAGTGTGCATTGTAATGGTTTAATGTGTATACGTGTACACATTGTTAAAGAATTCCCTCCAAAGAATAAATTGACATATCCATCACCTCACCTATTTGTCTCTTTATGGGTCTGAGAATATCCAAGTTCCACTCTCTCAGCAAATTTCAGTTATACAATATAGTATTATCAACTGTAGCCACGATGCTCTATTTTAGCTTCTCAGGCCTTATTCATCTTCTAACTGAAAAAAAGTTTGCACCGTTTTACAAAATTTTCCTTGTTCCCCCACCCAGCAAGCCCTGCCAACCACTTTTCTACTCTCATATTCTATAAGTTTGACCTTTTTAAAAAAATTTTAGATTCTTCATATAAGTGATACTACATAGTATTTGAAACAGATGTGGGTTTTTTTGGCCATACCGCACACCATGTGGGATCTTAGTTCCCCAACCAGGGATCAAACTCGAATCCCTTGCATTGGAAGCACTGAATCTTAACCTGTAGACCACCAGGGAAGTCCCCAAACAGATTTTTATCAGGGCTAAATAATATTATCTCCAGTAACAGTGTTGGTCTTTCATTTAGAGAACAAAATGTAAAGAAAAGAAGCTGATCTGGCTTTTGAGAACAAAAGTAATCGTAGAGAGTCAAAACTCCCTATTTCAGGAAAATGAAATCTCATATGCAGCTGGTATAACCACAATCTACCCAAAAAATCAATTTGGCAATGTTTCCTACAAGCAAAAGACAGTTGGTAATGTTTCCATTCTCTATGACACAGTGCCTTATGCATGAATCCATAACACGAGCCTCTCACGAGTTTGAAATTTCTTGTATCTTTCCTAAAGAATCTGACTCTTCTTCTTACTTTCAAGTGCTTTGTTTGGTATGATGGGCATTCCTTTTGCATGAATGTCAATGACAGAATGCAACACAGCTTTACTTATTGTGGGGGTCTTTATTTCCGAGGTCCTTATAAAGTATTTGTGAGAAACTATGAAATTGTATTTCTTTCGAGGATGAATATGGCTTCATCTATATAAAATGTATGTTTCGCTGCTTTACTGCAGATAGAATAAGCTTTTATTTCAGTTCTGAATCATGATGTAATTATGATTAATTTTAAATGGCAATTAAACTTAATATATTGGAGTAAGAAATGGCAACTCACTCCAGTATTCTTGCGTGAAAAATTCCATGGACAGAGGAGCCTGGCGGGATACAATCCATGGGGTCTCAGGGTCAGACACAACTAAACATGCTCACAAACTGAATATATGTATTTCAAATAATACCTACAATTAAAGCATCAGTAATATGAATGGTGTGACGAAGGTCATGCACGCATGCACAAGCGTTGGCAACTAAGATAGGCTGCCATTTGGCTGAGAACAGTTTTATGACAATAACTTGATTGCAGAGATACATCCTGATTGCAGAGATACTAATATGTGGGGAAAAGGAAGTAGATTGCCGAGTCAATGAAATATGGTAAGTTCTGCCTCCCCAACTAGATTATGTTTTTCAAAGTTGGAACCTGCATCCAAGTGGAATGTTCTCTGTAAATATTATAATCTCACCTTGATTCAAACTGACCTAATAAGAAAGTAGATGGGTTCACAAAACTGGAAAGCCAGAGTGATGTGGGAGAATCTTTCAGGGTTGGTTAACCCCGTGGAAAATTATGTGATCAAGGACTCTATAGTTTTTTCCATGCGTCTGCTTGTCTTCCTTAATAACAGCTTCATTCTCAGGCTACCCTCTCTTCTTCTTCAGTGGTCTTAAGATGTTTGTCAATAGCTTTTGAGGCTACATTCTACTTCTTCACATCCTGCCAAATCAATGAATTTCCATTTCCAGAAGCTTCCACAAACACCCATGACTTGTTAAAATTGGTTCACAAACCTCTTTTTAAGTCAATTACATGAATAGGGGAGGGATTATCCTGATTGGGCTTCTGTTATAGCTCAGTTGAGAAAGAATCTGCCTGCAGTGCAGGAGACCTGGGTTCAATTCCTGGGGTGGGAAGATCCCCTGGAGAAGGAAATGGCAACCCACTCTAGTACTCTTGCCTGGAGAATCTCATGGATAGAGGAGCCTGGCAGGCTACAGTCCATGGGGTCGCAAGAGTTGGACACGACTTAGAGACTAAACCACCACCTATCTTGATGAATTAGGTTAGTTAATTGATTTAATTAATTAATTAGATTAATCAAGTATCCAACATAGATTGAATTTCTTTCTCCTGAGGCATATGGAAGAATGAACTCTTGGTCAAAATCAGAGTTCTGTTAGTAAGGAAAAGCAGGATAGTAATCTGTCTACTCCAGAACCCTCCTGAATACTTTTGTATTTCTACTAGTCTCCAGAATGTGACACAGTAATGGTAATTTCTTTAAGACCAAGGACTGTGCCTTATTTATCTTTTCTACCATCTTTAATTTCCTGCACATTGTTGATGCATAATGAATTTATTATTATTGTGTGTAATAGTGGTTATGTTCCTTGCCAAAAGAATCTTGAAGTGACATATAGTTTCCTTTGCTTTTTCTATTCAGTGGTAAGGCCCTGTATCAATAGAAAGAAAACAAAAATTTTGCTTAAAAAATCTAGCCCAGTAAAATTCTTGATATTCTCAAGAATATCATGGACACAGAAGATTATACATGAAAGCAAAGTTGAAGGTTGTAATAGATAAAGAGTGAAACTTAAAGAAAAAAAAGAACAAGATAAATTCAGCAAAGCTGTTTATCAAGAACTTTAGACAAGATTCAGGAAAGAAACTTCCCTGGTGGTCCATTGGTTAAGATGTCCCCTTGCAATGCAGGGGACATGGGCTCCATCCTTGGTCTGGGAACAAAGGTCTCACATGCTATGAAGCAACTAAGCCCAGATTCCACAGTTCAGCCAAATAAATAAACATTAAAAAAAAAGAAAAAAATCTTAAAGAAAAGATTCAGGGGAAGGTAACCTTATGTCCACATCAAAAGATTGCCTTTGTAGAACTCTACTCCAAGGAAGACAGAAGGAGTGGGTAGTCTAGCTTTGCTTTGGTTTTTATTCTGATTCTACTCCAATATGAATCATTTCCTGTTCTATTCTGTTCTAAATTATTCATTTGATACCTCAGATCTGATGACTAAAAATAGGTAAGATCTGTTTGGCTAGCTAATCCTTTTCTCATAAGTACACAGTTCAGTTCAGTTCAGTCGCTCAGTCGTGTCAGACTTTTTGTGACCCCATGAATTGCAGCATGCCAGGCCTCCCTGTCATCACCAACTCCCGGAGTTCCCTCAGACTCACTTCCATCGAGTCAGTGATGCCATCCAGCCATCTCATCCTCTGTTGTCCCCTTCTCCTCCTGCCCCCAATCCCTCCCAGCATCAGGGTCTTTTCCAATGAGTCAACTCTTCGCATGAGGTGGCCAAAGTACTGGAGCTTCAGCTTTAGCATCATTCATTCCAAAGAAATCCCAGGGCTGATCTCCTTCAGAATGGACTGGTTGGATCTCCTTGCAGTCCAAGGGACTCTCAAGAGTCTTCTCCAACACCACAGTTCAAAAGCATCAATTCTTTGGCGCTCAGCCTTCTTCACAGTCCAACTCTCACATCCATACATGACTACTGGAAAAACCATAGCCTTGACTAGACGGACCTTAGTTGGCAAAGCAATGTCCCTGCTTTTGAATATGATATCTAGGTTGGTTATAACTTTTCTTCCAAGGAGTAAGTGTCTTTTAATTTCATGGCTGCAATCACCATCTGCAGTGATTTTGGAGCCCAGAAAAATAAGGTCTGACACTGTTTCCACTGTTTCCCCATCTATTTCCCATGAAGTGATGGGACCAGATGCCATGATCTTCGTTTTCTGAATGTTGAGCTTTAAGCCAACTTTTTCACTCTCCTCTTTCACTTTCATCAAGAGGCTTTTTAGTTCCTCTTCACTTTCTGCCATAAGGGTGGTGTCATCTGCATATCTGAGGTTATTGATATTTCTCCCAGCAATCTTGATTCCAGCTTGTGAGCTTCATGCTTTAGAGACTTTTTCCTCCTATTTTTACCATTTTAAGTGTCTCAGAGACACCAGAACGTGAGCTCCACAAAGGCAGGGACTTTGTATTGCTCAAGTATCTACAGTTCCTACTATTGGGCCAAAGAAGGTGCTCACTAATTTTTAAAATAATGCAATAAATGAATGAGAAGAATGCCATTAAGAAGAAGAAATGATGTCACTATATAATGAAGAGTGGAATAGTGATACTATATTGTATTTTCCACCTAGGAAATTCTGTTAGAATTTTCATGAGAGATGTTTGGAAAATGTACAATTAGAAATTTCATGGTAATCATTTCCCTATAGAAAAAATTTTTTGTTTTTTTAAATATAAATTTATTTATTTTAATTGGAGGCTAATTACTTTACAATATCATATTGATTTTGCCATACATCAACATGAATCTGCCACAAGTGTACACGTGTTCCCCATCCTGCACCCCTCTCCTGCCTCCCTCCCCATACCATCCCTCTGGGTCATCCCAGTGCACCAGCCCCAAGTATCCTGTATCATGCATCGAACCTGGACTGGTGATTCATTTCATATATGATATTATACATGTTTCAATGCCATTCTCCCAAATCATCCCACCCTCTCCTTCTCCCACAGAGTCCCAAGGCACAGATCTGGAAAAACTCCAAATCTTGATTTTCAACAAAGTAGAGATGGATAAGTCAGTTTTACATGTGGTTTATAAAAAAGATCTTAGAATTAAATTAGCAAAGTTTCTTGCACAAAGGGGGCATTTCAGTGACTACCTTAATCACAGTGTCCTATAAATTAAGTGGTAAGAGGTCAAGAGACAAGTAGATGATTTGTTAAAAAGACTCTGGCATGCTGAACTGGAGAGTTTTCCTGCTGAAATGCCTCTGGTTACTCTATTTCAACCATGTACAGCTAATGCTGCCAAACCCCTAGAGGGATTATTACATATGCAGCACTTAGCACTTGGGGACAGACAGGAAAAAAGAGGGGAACGTGTTGGAAAGGGACACTCATCAGTTTCATTAGTCAAAAAAATCTAATTACAATTTTAAGGAAAAGGCTTGGTACTTAACAATATTCCCAAAGTGATTTCTAGACTCTGGGAATGGCAAAGTCTATCAGATGCTCTTATAGCCACAATCTCATATACCTTCTGACACCCACAGAAGGAAAACATCTACTTCTGTGCTACTTATTACGATGCTTGAAGAAACCTTTTAAAAAATTGCTTGTTTATTTATTTTTGGCTGTGCTGGGTCTTCGTTGTGGTGTGGGCTTTCTTTAGTTGTGGTGCACAGGCTTCTCATTTTTGTGGCTTCTTTTGTGGCTGAGAACTGGCTCCAGGGCTCAGGGCTTTAGTAGGTGCAACACGTGGGCTCAGTAGTTGCGGCTCCCGGACTTTAGAGCACAGGCTCAGCAGGAGTGGTGCACATGCTCAGCTGCTCCTCAGCATGTGGGTGGAAATCACTGCAGATGGTGACTGCAGCCCTGAAAATAAAAGATGCTTGCTCCTTGGAAGGAAAGTTATGACCAACCTAGACAGCATATTCAAAAGCAGAGACATTGCTTTGCCAACAAAGGCCTGTCTAGTCAAGGCTATGGTGTTTCCAGTAGTCATGTATGGAAGTGAGAGTTGGACTATAAAGCTGAGCGCCAAAGAATTGATGCTTTTGAACTGTGGTGTTGGAGAAGACTCTTGAGAGTCCTTTGGACTGCTAGGAGATCCAACCAGTCCATCCTATGGGAGTTCAGTCCTGAGTGTTCGTTGGAAGGACTGATGTTGAAGCTGAAACTCCAATACTTTGGCCACCTGATGTGAAGAGCTGACTCATTAGAAAAGACCCTGATGCTGGGAAAGATTGAAGGCAGGAGGAGAAGGGGACAACAGAGGATGAGATGCTTGGATGGTATCACCGACTCAACGGACATGAGTTTGGGCCAGCTGTGGGAGTTGGTGATGATAGGGACGCCTGGTGTGCAGCGGTCTATGGGGTCACAAAGAGTCGGACACGACTGAGCAACTGAACTGAATTGAACTGAACTGAACTGATGTGGGATCTTCCCAGATCAGGGATCGACTGTGTTTCCTGAATTGGCAGGCAGATTCTTTACCTCTGAGCTTCAGGGAAGCCCTTGAAGGAAGATTTTGAAAGAGGATAACCAACTCCTTTCAGTTTGCTAAGACTTTCCCAATTATACAAGTCATGTGTCCCAAGGAATTACCCAGTCTCAGGAAAACCAGGACAGTTGATCATGCTACTTTGAAAACTCCTTTTAAAAAATAACAGAAGACTTACTTGGACCTACGCAGGTTTCCTAATGTACCTTTCTCCTTCCTGTCTTTTCCCAATTGCTCCATTACAAGCCTAAAATGTTTCTCTTTTACGCCTCTGCTGACTTGTTTCCCTTCAACTCATCATGGCCTTACAAGCCAAAGTTTTGGTGTATAGCTTAATATCTATTATATTTATTAACTTCTGTCGTTGCCTGGAGAATCCCAGGGATGGGGGAGCCTGGTGGGCTGCTGTCTCTGGGGTCACACAGAGTCGGACACGACTGATGCGACTTAGCAACAGCAGCAGCAGCAAGTAGTTAGATGACCTCCATGAATTGAGTTTTCAAAAAAGGAGATGTACCTACACTGAAACTACTTCTTTTATTAGCCCAAGGCCTTCTAATGAGGAATCCTAGAGTAAAAAAAACTAACAAAACTGTGCTTTATGGATTTAAAAATACAAGTGTATGACAATCTTTAATGGCATAAGGATACCTCTTATTTTGGGATTCTCTCTCAGTTTTTTAAAAAAGTGATTCAACTTAAATTTTCTTCTAGCCTAGTATATCCCAGTCTGGGGATACACTGGAGATAATTTTAAGTGATATGTGGTGATGCCATCTTAACTAACTTGGGCAATGAGAAAATTTTTTCCCTTTCACCTCTCTTATAATAACACTGGTTTTGACAAGAAAAAAAAAATCTCATTTTAACATTATGTCTTAGCACCTCCCTAACATCACCAATCTGCTTCAATAACAGGGTGAGTCAAGTAGGGCTCAGAGAGCAAACATATCTAGCTGGAATTTGATGAGAAGGTTTTGCTGTTGCTGCATTTATATTCATGGCGACGTTTTACTTATGGCAACAGAAATGGGATTTTTCTATTTTCAGGAGTAATATAGAGACATTTTTCCTTTTAGGTAAATGTATGTAAATAAAAATAATCAATTTAAAAGAAAAACAGTTGGCTAAAGCCATGAAGGTGCGATAAGAATTACTTAAGCACAGGTAATTCTTACTTAAGCAAAGAATTACTTTGCCCAGCGAGCTTCTCATATACTCAAGGAGTGATAGAGGATCGCGTGGAAGAGGGCGGCGTCTCAGGCTCCCCTTCCCCTAGACACACACAAGCCAGAGGTTTCAGAAAAAGAGATGTGAGCTATTCCCCAGGGAGAACAAAATAAAGCAGTGTAGCACGCTATGTCAAGGCACAACCTCAGATTTCCACCAGGATTTGAAAGGGAAACACTGTAGTCTTGGTATCTTTTTCTCATAGCAGAATGCCCTTCTTAGCATTTAACACAGCGAGCACTGCAGTTGGACCTACCAGATTTCTCTACATTTTCAGGTCTTGGCATGTCTGGAACCTGGACGCAGGCGTGTGGGAGACCAGCCACGCACTTGCCGTGGTATTAATGTCAGAAGGATTGAAATGAACATCTTTGAGCTTACTTGTGGAGCTGGCATTTAGAAAGAGAAACTTTAGGTGTTGTCTGGTTTCTGTAATTTCTCTTTCTCTTTTATGAAACTTTTTTTTATCACACTCCAATAAGAAAAATATAAATCTGGAAGAGAGATTTCATGAATGGCAAACTTCATATTCAAATAAATGATACTGAGACATTAGTCAAGGAGACAGACAATACAATCTGACATTTGATTAAGTTATTTGGAAATATTACAGGTCTTATCTTGGATCAAGATTTGAGAAAGCTGTGTTTCCCAAAACACCAACTTCATCAAGTTAGCTTCAACAGTAGTAATCAACCAAGTGTTTTTGAGCTTCTATTATGTCCTCAGCTCACTTAGACACAGAAGAACATACAGACTTGTAACTCGTGTAGTCTTCTCTTAACGATATATGATACAAATAGGGAGACTATACTGACTAACCCACATAAAATAATTGTATAGTAATAAACTGGAGTAGATACTTACATGGTAAGTAGGATAATAAAGATTTTATATGGAAGTTATATAAGTTTACAAGGGAGTTACATGAAGAAGACAGAAATAAATGAAGTTTCAAAAGTCCAAGGAAGTTTCAAAAGTCCAAGAAATTTTCATGACGGGATTCTGTTTTCTTTTTAAAAGATAGGGAGAGGCTTCCCTGGTGATCCGATGGCTAGAGCTCTGTGCTCCCAATGCAGGGAGGCTGGGTGTGGTCCCTGGTGAGGGAACTAGATCCCATGTGTTACAACTCAAAGGTCACCTGCTGCAACTAGGACCCAGCACAGCCAAATAAATAAAGTAAATATATTTTTTTAAAAAGATGGGGAAACTTTGAAAGTGAAAAAAAAATACAGAAGTGTTTCATGATTGAGACCTTCATTGACACAGGTTTTGGCATAATACCAGGAGTGGTATAAAGGTGTTTCGTGATTGAGGCCGTCACTGACACAGGGTTTGGGACGGTATCAGGAGTGGGCATGAAGAAAAATACGTAGCACTAGTGCTACCAGCTCAGAGGGAAGCATGGAGTTGTGAGGGGCATTGAGAGAGAAAATACTGGCATAAGTCGAGGGAGACCAGACCGGGAAGACTGAAAACTAGTCTCAGAGGGTAAACTGCTACTTGTAAAGTCCACAGCTTACAAAAGCACCACCAACTGTAGAGAAATCACCCTCCTAGCATTTTTGTAAGAATTAAATGAGGTAGTATTTGGACTGTGCTTTGCTGGACCAACCGTGAAGAGATACCCCACAACCAAGGTAAGAGAAACCCAAGTAAGATGGTAGGCACTGAGAGAGGGCATCAGAGGGCACACAGACTGAAACTACAATTGCAGACAACTAGCCAATCTGATCACACGGACCACAGATTGTCTAACTCAGTGAAACCAAGCCACGCTGTGTGGGGCCACCCAAGACGGAGGGGTCACGGTGGAGAGGTCTGACAGAATGTGGTCCACTGGAGAAGGGAATGGCAAACCACTTCAGTATTCTTGCCTTGAGAACTCCATGAACAGTATGAAAAGGCAAAAAGATAGGACACTGAAAGATGAACTCCCCAGGTCGGTATGTGCCCAATATGCTACTGGAGATAAGTAGAGAAATAACTCCAGAAAGAATGAAGGGATGGAGCCAAAGCGAAAACAACACCAAGTTGTGGATGGGACTGGTAATAGAAGCAAGGTTCGATGCCGTAAAGAGCAATATTGCATAGGAACCTGGAATGTTAGGTCCATGAATCAAGGCAAATTGGAAGTGGTCAAACAGGAGATGGCAAGAGTGAACGTCGACATTCTAGGAATCAGTGAACTAAGATGGACTGGAATGGGTGAATTTAACTCAGATGACCATTATATCTACTACTGTGGGCAGGAATCCCTCAGAAGAAATGGAGTAGCCGTCATGGTCAACAGAAGAGTCCGAAATGCAGTACTTGGATTGCAGCCTCAAAAATGACAGAATGATCTCTGTTCGTTTCCAAGGCAAATCATTCAATATCACAATAATCCAAGTCTATGCCCTGATCAGTAACGCTGAAGAAGCTGAAGTTGAACAGGTCTATGAAGACCTACAAGACCTTCTAGAACTAACACCCAAAAAAGATGTCCTTTTCATTATAGGGGACCGGAATGCAAAACTAGGAAGTCAAGAAACACCTGGAGTAACAGGCAAATTTGGCCTTGGAGTACAGAATGAAGCAAGGCAAAGGCTAATAGAGTTCTGCCAAGAAAACACACTGGTCATAGCAAACACCTTCTTCCAACAACACAAGAGAAGACTCTACACATGGACATAACCAGATGGTTGACAACGAAATCAGATTGATTATATTCTTTGCAGCCAAAGATGGAGAAGCTCTTGTCAGCAAAAACAAGACTGGGAGCTGACTGTGGCTCAAATCATGAACTCCTTAATGCCAAATTCAGACTGAAATTGAAGAAAGTGGAGAAAACCACTAGACCATTCAGGTATGACCTAAATCAAATCCCTTATGACTACACAGTGGAAGTGAGAAATAGATTTAAGGGACTAGATCTGATAGACAGAGTGTCTGAAGCACTATGGATGGAGGTTCGTGACATTGTACAGGAGACAGGAATCAAGACCATCCCCCAAAAAAAGAAATGCAAAAAAGCAAAATGGCTGTCTGAGAAAGCCTTACAAATAGCTGTGAAAAGAAGGGAAGTGAAAAGCAAAGGAGAAAAGGAAAGATATACCCATTTGAATGCAGAGTTCCAAAGAATAGCAAGGAGAGATAAGAAAGCCTTCCTCAATGATCAATGCAAGGAAATAGAGGAAAACAATAGACTGGGAAAGACTAGAGATCTCTTCGAGAAAATTAGAGATATCAAGGGAACATTTTATGCAAAGATGGGCTCAATAAAGGACAGAAATGGTATGGACCTAACAGAAGCAGAAGATATTAAGAAGAGGTGGCAAGAATACATAGAAGAACAGCACAAAAAATATCTTCAAGACCCAGATAATCATGATGGTGTGATCACTCATCTAGAGCCAGACATCCTGGAATGTGAAGTCAAGTGGGCCTTAGGAAGCGTCACTACGAACAAAGCTAGTGAAGGTGATGGAATTCCAGTTGAGCTGTTTCAAATCCTGAAAGATGATGCTGTGAAAGTGCTGCACTCAATATGTCAGCAAATTTGGAAAACTCAGCAGTGGCCGCAGGAGTGGAAAAAGTCAGTGTTCATTCCAATCCCAAAGGAAGGCAATGTCAAAGAATGTTCAAACTACCGCACAATTGCACTCATCTCACACACTAGTAAAGTAATGCTTAAAAATCTCCAAGCTTGGCTTCAGCAATACATGAACTGTGAGCTTCCAGACGCTCAAGCTGGTTTTAGAAAAGACAGAGAGGAACCAGAGATCAAATTGCCAACATCCGCTGGACCATCAAAAAAGCAAGAGAGTTCCAGAAAAACATCGATTTCTGCTTTATTGACTATGCCAAAGTCTTTGACTGTGTGGATCACAATAAACTGTGGAAAATTCTGAAAGAGATGGGAATACCAGACCACCTGACCTGCCTCTTGAGAAATCTGTATGCAGGTCAGGAAGCAACAGTTAGAACTGGACAAACAGACTGGTTCCAAATAGGAAAAGGAGTACATCAAGGCTGTATATTGTCACCCTGCTTATTTAACTTATATGCAGAATACATCATGAGAAACGCTGGGCTGGAGGAAGCACAAGCTGGAATCAAGATTGCCGGGAGAAATATCAATAACCTTAGATATGCAGATGACACCACCCTTATGGCAGAAAGTGAAGAAGAACTATAGAGCCTCTTGATGAAAGTGAAAGAGAAGAGTGAAAAAGTTGGCTTAAAACTCAACATTCAGAAAACTAAGATCATGGCATCCGGTCCCATCACTTTATGGCAAATAGATAGGGTAACAGTGGAAGCAGTGTCAGACTTTATTTTTTTGGGCTCCAAAATCACTGCAGATGGTGACTGCAGCCATGAAATTAAAAGACACTTACTCCTTGGAAGAAAAGTAATGACCAACCTAGATAGCATATTCAAAAGCAGAGACATTACTTTGCCAACAAACATCCATCTAGTCAAGGCTATGATTTTTCCAGTGGTCATGTATGGATGTGAGAGTTGGATTGTGAAGAAAGCTGAGTGCCAAAGAATTGATGCTTTTGAACTGTGGTGTTGGAGAAGACTCTTGAGAGTCCCTTGGACTGCAAGGAGATCCAACCAGTCCATTCTAAAGGAGATCAGTCCTGGGTGTTCATTGGAGGGACTGATGTTAAAGCTGAAACTCCAATACTTTAGCCACCTGATGCGAAGAGGTGATTCATTTGAAAAGACCCTGATGCCAGGAGGGATTGAGGGCAGGAGGAGAAGGGGATGACAGAGGATGAGATGGTTGGATGGCATCACTGACTCGATGGACACAGGTGAGTGAACTCCGGGAGTTGGTGATGGGAGGCCAACACACCAGGGAGGCCTGGTGTGCTGCGGTCTATGGGGTGGCAAAGAGTCAGACACAATTGAGCGACTGAACTGAACTGAACAGTTACAGGCACCATTCTATGCATATTACATGAGTTTCCTTAATCCTTCAATAATCCAATGAAGTTAAGTTCTATTATTATTCCCATTTTACATGCAGGAAATTAGGGGACACTGCCAGGTAGTAGAAGAGCCAGGATTTGAACTCAGACATTCTGACACTAGAATCCATGCTTTTAACCAGCACACCATTGTGCCTTTTGAATTAAGCAAGGTTAAAAGTTAAGTCTTAGAACTTGGGAGGAGAAGATACCAAGGAAATAGGAAGGCACAAAAAATGAACAAGAGAATAAATACAAAGTCAGGTGAAGGACACCGCTTTAGAGTCATACACAAGTGGGGACATAAAAGGGAGAGGCAGGCTGACAAAGGAAATAATGATGAACCATGAAAAGACTCTAAAGGAGAGGTTTGTCCATCAGAGAAAGTGGTCATAAGAATATGTGCTGAAAAGAGACTATGAGCTGAATAAAATGGACAGAGAAGAAGAACACTGGTTGTCTTATAGAAAGCACTCTCAAGGATGGAAGTCAAAGTTCAAGAAGAGACTAAGAGGATAGGAGAGGAGGAGACAGGGGCAGTGAGTGTGGACCACACATTTCGTTTTTTTCTTTGGAATTTAATTGCTTTTTAGTTTCTGCTGTACAGCAAAGGGGATCAACTTTATGTATACGTTTCCCCTCCCTCTTGGGTCTTCCTCCCACGTGTCTCACACATTTTAGGAGTTGACAGTGGAAGGAGAGAGAGAAAAGGCCTGAGCTGATGGCGTTAGCAAGATCAGCTCACTCTGCTGCCCTTAGGGACCTGACCATAGACAGTTACCCCACTTCTTCCTACCGTAAGTTGGAAGAGAATGTCCAGAAAAGTTCCTTCTTTAATAAGTCAGGTGGAAGCCATGCATTAGTAAAGGGACAAACAGGACCTCGCTGTGAGCTCCTCTGATCCTTTCAGGGCAACTCTGTTCTGCACTCCTCACTGTGGCCCTTCTTCATGTACTCTTCAGTTGTAGCTGATAATAAGAGACTGCTACAAGTAGGCTGTTTCATGCCTTTGAGCTTTTCCACTTATTTATCTGTTTATATTCTCCGAGGTTTATCTCGAATGTCACAGCCTTTTGGAGGCCCTCTCTGACCTCAGTCTGCATGAGACTACATCCCCCCACTGAACCCTCTTCCCACCCTATCATAGCACTTGCTGCATTTCCCTGTTAACTGTTAGCATTTTTATTGGTCTGCTAATACAGATGACAAGCTCTTGTGGGAAGAGAGTGAGGTTTTCATTGCAGGCTTCCCAGTGCCAAACACAGGCCAGACGTAAAATAGGCACTTGTAAATGTTCATTGAACAAAGGAGGAAAGAAAGGAAAGAAGGATGAGAAGGCATTAAGTACAGCTTCATTCGGCCATCAGTCATCCTAGCTGATAACTGACAGGCTCAGCACTGGGCTTCTAGTAGGCATTTGACTTTTTAAATTTTTTAAAAATAATTTTGTTAATTTATTGGCTATGCTGGGTCTTCACTGCTGCTTGGGCTTTTCTCTAGCTGCAGAGAGCAGCAGCTACTCGCTAGGCTTCTCCTTTCGGTGGTTTCTCTTGCTGCAGAGCACAGCTTCTACAACACAGGCTCAAAAGTTGTGGCACACAGGCTTAGTCGCTTCTCGGCCTGTGGGAGCTTCCCGAGCCAGGGAGCGAACCCATGTCTCCTGCATTAGCAGGTGGAGTCTTTACCACTGACCATCAGGGAAGCCTAACTTTAGTAATTTTTAATTTAATTTAATATTTTCTTGAAGTATAGTTGATTTACAATATTACATTAGTTTCAGGTGTAATCATAGTGATTCAATATTTTTACAGATTGTTCTTTACTAAAAGTTTCTGTAAAATAGAAAGGAGATCAAACCAATCAATCCTAGAGGAAATCAACCATGAATATTCATTGGAAGGACTGATGCTGAAGCTGAAGCTCCAGTATGTTGGCCACCTGATAGGAAGAGCTGACTCTTTGGAAAAAGACCCTGATGCTGGGAAAGAGTGAAGGCAGGAGGAGAAGGGGACTCAGAGGAGGAGATAGTTGGATGGCATCGCTGACTCAATGGACATGAGTTTCAGCAAGCTCCAGGAGATAATGAAGGACAGGGAAGCCAGGCATGCTGCAGTTCATGGGGTTTCAGAGTCGGACACAAGTTAGAGACTAAACAAGTCTGTACCTCTTAATCCTTTACCCCTATCTTGCCCCTTCCCCCCTTTTTCCCCCACTGGTTTGTTCTCTGTATCTGTAAGTTTATTTCTGTTTTGTTATATTCATTTGTTTGCTTTGTTTTTTAGATGCCACGTGCATTTGGCTTTATAGTGGCATATCCTACCAAGTTCCTCACACATAAGATAAAGTCTTCTTAGTCCCCAGAAGCTGAAAAATTGGGATTTTTAAACCTTGTAACTTCCTTTTACCATGTCTCTGAGACAGAATGGAGGTGGAACTACGCATTCTCACTCTCTGTCACAGACAAGGAAAGTAAGGCAGAAAGCAGTAGGGTAGCTGCAAGTAGCTCACCTCCTGTACACTTAGGACCTCAGTGTCTCTCAAGAATTAGGTAGCTTGCGCAGTCTGTGCTGCTTCCAGATGAGACTGGCCTGCAACTCTTTCTCTTCCTCCTCCACCAGTCACCTCAACGGTCATCATCACCCCACGACTGGCGCCTACTCCTACAACCCAATATTCTGCCCTGGGCAGATCTGTCCCAATGTCAGTTACATAGTTGCTTGCAAAAGCATCACGCAAACATTCTCATCAGTCTTCCTATTAGCCAGGGCTCTTCCCCAAATGGGCCCATTCTTGTCTTGCAGATCGAATCTGCGTCACCAAAGGCGAGGCCCTTGCCATGCAGAAGTCTGCAACAAAGGGTAGAGCGAATGGGACTTGTGATGTGCAAACAATTGAGTGAGTTTGTGTTTATCTGACCCATTTTCTTTAATCCATGGGTGATGAGCTAAACAAATTGTTCACCTGGTATCTGTTCCCTGAGGCTTGGGCATTCAAATATACTAAATAAATGATTCACCATAAAACTCCAGTCTGTCCATTTGTAAACCCCACAGAAAACTTAGTGAGCTATGCTCTTTGCTGATTTGAAAGTTTTAAGGCAGTTGGGTGTCTGGCTCCACTTAGTGCTGAAATGCCATAGTGCAGCCTGGTTACAGTTCCACAGCCATAAAAATCAAGGAAGGGGTGAACTATCGACCACTTTTCTGTTTTAGGCACATATGTGGCGATCATATTCAATTTGAGAAGTTGAAATTCAAAGCCTTCAGAGTTTGTGCTGAAAACAATAAAAAAAAAATTGGGGCAAGAGATATGAGGCCAGAGTTGGGATCAAGAGGAGAGGCTCTGGCTACTATGTGGTAAACCAGTTTGGGTTCCTGATCTGTGTTTTTGCTTTCTTGATAATGCTGCAGTTCCTTTCAAAATCACTGTTTTAATGCCATTGCTAAGACTTCATTGTTCAGTTGCTTAGTCCTGTCTGACAGTTTGTGACCCATGGACTGCAGCAAACCAGGCCTCTCTGTCCTTCACCATCTCCTGGAGCTTGCTCAAACTCATGTCCATTGAGTGGGTGATGCCATCCAACCATCTGGACCTCTGTCTTCCCCTTCTCCTCCTGCCTTCAATCTTTCCCAGCATCAGGGTCTTTCCTAATGAGTCCGTTCTTTGCATCAGGTGGCCAAACTATTGGAGCTTCAGCTTCAGCATCAGTCCTTCCAATGAATACTCAGGGCTGATTTCCTTTAGGACTGACTGGTTTCATCTCTTGAAGTCCAAGGGATTCTCAAGACTTCATGAGGGAGGGAAAAGGGCCCAGAGCAAGACTAGAATCAGAAGCTGTAAGTTTTCAATAGTATCACTGTATTAGCCACAATTTTTAGGTTATTATACACAAAAGATTAGATGGTATATTACCGGGTTATTTTAGATTTGCTAAACCATAAAGGGGCACCATGTGCTACTAACAAACATTTTTTAAGGGATTAATAATGTTCTCTGTCAAATTTCTTTCAAACATTGTACCATAAAACACTTATTTGATCTTCAGAGTCATTCTCTGTCCATCAAGAATTGGGTCAAGTCAAACATTAGGGTTTGAAGTAGGCAATAAGACATTGAATAAAAAAAAAGAAAGGAGAGGGGCTTCCCTGGCAGCCCAGCGGTTAAGCCTTCCATTGCCAGGGTGTGGGTTCCATCCCTAGTTGCAGGGCTAAGATCCCACACGTCTTGGGGCCAAAAAACTAGAACATAAACAATAGAAGCAATAGTGTAACATATTCAATAAAGACTTCAAAAAGAAAAAAGAGAGGGGAACAAGAAAAGGGGCCATAAAAAAAGAGAAAACAAAGCACTTCTCCATTGATCTTGGTTTCTGGGTCACTCTGTCTTTTCCTGGATCCCATGTAAGTTTCTCTGTAGTCACATTGTATGTATTCTCTTAAGCTTTAGATTCCAACTTGATTTGAGAAAGCCCCATCAGAACTATTTCTGTCTTCAGCTTCAAGTTCCAGAAACCATGGGTAGGTTTCACTCTGGCCAAGGGCAGCTACAAGTGATGCTACCTCCTGGGTGCTTGCCTGCAGCAGGTGTTCTTTGTATGTTTCAGGTGCTCCATTAATCTCACCAGCTGATGAACAAGGCAGGGGTGATCGCTCTGAGCAAACAACAAGACTCCCCAACTGATCTGTTTCCATATGATGGTTTCTATTTGTTGAGTGAACATATTGCATGGCTTTGGGAAAAAAAAATAATTTGACCCTGACATAGTTTTATTATAATAAGGACAAGGGCTTCATTTTATATCTGAAAGACAGAGGGGTCATGCTTATTACTAGCATGCTCCTTGGGATTTCCTGAATGAATAGAGTTATAGAGGTGAAACGGCATCTGAGTAAATACTTTAATCTGGTTCCAGGCTCTTTTTTTTTTTTTTTTTGGCTAGCACAATTTCAATTGTTCATTATTCTCCCTTGAATGAACCTCTCTGTGTAATCATAAAAACATTTTCTTAACAACCAGTACCAAATAATTAAAAGGATAGGATACAGAGCTCTTGTACTATGATATAGAGATAACTTGAGATAACTCTATAACTTTTATATAAAACTTTATTAATAACAAGATACTTTAAAAATCTTATGATGTTTATCTAATCTTTATGACTTCGCAAAGCAAATATTATTACTATCATCACTATTTTATAGATGAGTAAACTAAGACTTAGAGAGGCTAGGCAACTTGCCCATGGCCATAAATAAACAAAGGAATAGGAAAGCAAGCCCTGTCCACATAGATCTTATTCTCTTTCCCTTCTCAGTATATTTTCCACACTTTGACCTTTCAGTGTAATTTGGGATATTCATAATGTTTGCATGATAAGAGTAAGGAAAGAAAAAAAAAAAGGTTAAAATGTCAACCAGGAAGAAAATAATAAGAATTTCATGAAAAGATAACCTCCTAAATGACAGTGTCTATTAGGTTTACATAAAAATCATATACACAGTGCCAGAAAGTAAGGAAGGGCTCCCTCACTGAAACAAGGAAAAGAGGCAGAAGCATGTCAAAAGGACACAGAAGTGAACTGAAAGTGCTCCCAGTGGCCAGAGCTAGAATAATTTATAGTCAATAAAGTAAAAATTTATAACATTACATTAGGGCTTCCCAGGCGGCGCCGTAACAGAAGGGAAAGGGGCAGGGCACAACTTTTGAAAGAATGACCCAGCCCAGGGACACAGCATAAACAGATTAGAATCAAATGGGACTGAGATGGCAGACAAGACTAGACCTTAATTCTCAACAAGTGAGATGACACACCCAAGGTGCCATGACAGTTCCAATGTTAAAAGACCAAGGAGTGGGCACTGGCCCAAATCCTGGAAATCTCCACCCCTTCCCAAAAATAGTTGGAATAATCCTCCCACTCATTAGCATGTGAAATTACCCAGCCTATAAAAACTAACCACACCCAGTTTTGCTGCCGCATTCACCCCCTGCCAAGGCCCACGGTCTGTCGCTGGAGTGTGCTTCTCTCTGTATCTGAATAAATCCACTTCTTACCTATCACTTTGCCTGTCACGTAATTCTTTCTGTGATGAGACATCAAGAACCTGAGCTTCTGAAACCAGGTACTGTGGGTTTTGGCTGGGTTCAAGTCCCAAACAAGGTTTTGGCTGGGTTTGAGTCCCAGCCATGTGGGTTCGAGTCCCAGTCTGAGGTAAGCGATTTCAGCGCTAGTGGTAAAGAATCCACCTGCCAATGCAGGAGACGCCAGAGACCCAGGTTTGATCTGTGGGTTGGGAAGATCTCCTGGAGTAGGAAATGGTAGCCTGCTCCAATATTCTTGCCTGGAAAATTCCATGGACAGAGGAGCCCAGTGGGTTGCAAAGAGTTGGACACAATTGAGCACACCACAGAATTATAACCTGAAGAATAGAATAAATATCCATGAGGACACACTGATATACATAAATGATTAAATAAACAAATAAACGGGGGAGAAGGAACAACTCTTCCTTTCAGCACTTTCAGTTCACTTCTGTGTCCTTTCGACATGCTTCTATCTCTTTTCCTTGTTTCAATGAGGGAGACCTTCCTCACTTTCTGGCACTGTGTATATGATTTTTACGTAAACCTAATAGACACTGTCATTTAGGAGGTTATCTTTTCATGAAATTCTTATTATTTTCTTCCTGGTTGGTTATTCCAATTAATTATGTTTAAAAAATGAGGGAAATAGAAAATCACCATTCGAACACCACAGTAAGAATTGCTCTAGGCAAGATCATCAAATGTTAAAATCATTGACTGAAATAGTAAAATCGAAATGAAGTATAGAGCTTATTCAACAATAACGTATCAATGCTGGCTCAATAGCTGTGATAAATGTATATGTAGGGAGTAAAAAAATAGCGGGAAATGAGTGAGGGGTCTATAGGAACCCTATACACTATCTTTGCAACCTCTCTGTAAATTTTAAATTATTCTTAACTATTGTGGAACATTACAAAGACAAAATTCCAATTCTCAGTTACAAAGAGAAAAAAATAGTAACCTTGCAGTAGAGAAACCTGGCAGACAGCACCTTAACCAAATAATCAAGGTTGATATTGCCAGTGATTAGACATGACAGTATCCCATAACCCTGATAAGGGATGCTCTGAGAAGGACATTGCCTCTGTGAGGTTTTTCTCCAAAATTTATAACATCAATCTAACAATGAGAGAGCATCATACAAACCTAAATTGAGGGATAGTTTACAAAATTTCTGATTAGTACTACTCAAAAGGGTCAAGGTCGTGAAAGACAAAGAAGGATTGAAGAACTGTCAGAGATTAGAGGAGACTAAGAGGCATGACAGCTAAATGCAATGCAGGAGCCTAGATTGGATCCTGGATCAGAAAAGGTATACTAGCGGAAAACTGCTGATATCCTGATCACGTCTATGTTCAGGTAAAAGTATGTATGAAAGTCAATATCCCAGTTTTGAAAAATGTACCATGGCTACATGCCAACATTAGGGGAACCTAGGAAGAAGGTATATAGGAATTTCTGTGTAGGTGTATAGGAAGGGTGTAAGAAATATAGATCTTTGCAACTCTTCTATAAGCCTAAAATTATTTTTTGTTTAATTAAAAAACTAAAATCTGTATGTAAATAATACACAAATTAGTTCTCTTCTTCCTACGACTGCACTGTGTCTTCTGGAAAGTCCTGTTAGGTTTCAATACTCTGTGTGGTGTAACTTAATGAACATAATCCCTGAGTATAAAATCTTCTCTTCAGAAAGACAAATACTATTAGATCATCAGCTCCTTGAGAGCAGGGACCATATTTTATTTATCCTGCGTGCTTGATGCCTGACACATAGTAAGTACTGAATACTTAATAAATGCCTATTGAATTGAACTACACTCTCTGGTCCCATCACTTCATGGGAAATAGATGTGGAAACAGTGTCAGACTTTATGTTTTTGGCTCCAAAATCACTGCAGGTGGTGATTGCAGCCATGAAATTAAAAGACGCTTACTCCTTGGAAGGAAAGTTATGACCAACCTAGACAGCATATTAAAAAGCAGAGACATTACTTTGCCAGCAAAGGTCCATCTAGTCAAGGCTATGGTTTTTCCAGTAGTCAAGTATGGATGTGAGAGTTGGACTATAAAGAAAGCTGAGCGCTGAAGAATTGATGCTTTTGAACTGTGGTGTTGGAGAAGACTCTTGAGAGTCCCTTGGACTGCAAGGAGATCCAACCAATCCATCCTAAAGGAGATCAGTCCTGGGTGTCCTTCGGAAGGACTGATGCTGAAGCTGCAACTCCAGTACTTTGGCCACCTAATGCGAAGAGTTGACTCATTGGAAAAGACTCTGATGCTGGGAGGGATTGGGGGCAGGAGGAGAAGGGGACAACAGAGGATGAGATGGCTGGATGGCATCACCAACTCGATGGACATGAGTTTGGGTAAACTCCGGGAGTTGGTGATGGACAGGGAGGCCTGGTGTGCTGCAATTCATGGGGTTGCAAAGAGTCAGACATGACTGAGCGACTAAACTGAACTGAACTGATATAGACATGGTGGATGTGGTTTAGTCGCTCAGTCGTGTCTGACTTTTGCGACCCCATAGACTTTAGCCTGCCAGTCTCCTCTGTCCATAGGATTTCCCAGGCAAGAAGACTGGAGTGGGTTGCCATTTCCTTCTCCAGGGGATCTTCCCGACCCAAGGATTGAACTCACATCTCCTGCACTGCAGGGGGATTTTTTTTTTACTGCTGAGCCAGGAGGGAAGCCCATATAGATACACATATAGATGTATATTATATATATACACAAATACATGTGTATATCAAGCTAAGAGGGAAGTAAAAGATTACAGCCATAAAGACGTGTGTTCCTGAAACTGAAGAGCCAAAAATAAGTCCCATGAATTAAATGAGCATGTTGTATAAGCTCTGATGCTATAAACCCATCAGTCTTCCTCTCTGATAAGTCTTTGGGCTACTTGACAGAAGACATTTTCCTGCGCCACCTGGTGACAGGAGGGCAGTAATCGCCCTGGCTGACAGCCTCTCTGCTTTGCTCCTGTGAGACCCCTCCCACAAAATGTTCAGCGTTCCCTGCGCCACCTAAAGGAGCATCTCTTGATGGCCCCTGCCGGCTGACAGCAACATGGAGTGACTGAGAAGGGAAATGCGGCTGTGGGAAATGATGAGCTGCCTTTTTGCTCACCCTGTTTGTCTCTTACCCAGCATGAACAAAAGTATAGGGACTAAAAGAGGGAAACGAGTAAGACTGAATATTTTACCCAATTTTTCAGCGATAGGTAGAAAGGACAGATGGTGGATGGATCAGATGGAAGTTGTTTTTATCTTTTTTTCCCTAAATCCTTTTCCTGTGTGTATATGTGTGTGAGAGAAAGAGAGAGATACAGAGAAAGGGGAAAAACTGGGATTTGTTTCTGAATGTGTGGTAAGAAGCCATATGCAGCCACAGTTATATACAGACACTTAGAGGTGTAGATAGAATCGGAGACAAAATCGCTTGCCTGCCAATTTTTCTAAATAAATATGTTCACAGATTTCATAGCATGAATGAGCTGAAAAAATAATCACATACTGAAGCTGGATGCAGCTGTCTATACTAAATTGAAGAATACTTTAAGTGAGTATTAAACAAACAATAGAAATGAGAGGCCAAATTCTCAAAGATGCTTGAATAAGGTGCCAGTTAGCATGACAGAGGAGGAGTACGTGTTTTGGATATCAGATGTTAGATCCACGGGTATTCATTATAACTTTATAATTTCCATATAAGATACTGTGTTTTATGAGTTAAAATGTATATCCTGAGAGTATGATATAAAGATAATAAGAAAAGAATTTTAATTGGTTTATAAGCATCTAAAAACGTTTCAAGTTCAAAAGTTGAGGCACAAGCTACAGTTACGCTGCACGAGTAATGATACTGACTGATCGTTATGTTATGATCAGTGATGTTGACCGATACAATATCTGCACATTGTTGTGATAGCTTGGACACATTCCTAAGCAGGGCTGAGAAATATCCGTTATGTTATGATGTCAACATACCTGTGCAGGGCAGAATTTTAATATTAATTTTAGTAATAAAGATATTCTTGTTACTGTGGACTAGAAGTAACAGATGGCTGATCAAGACAGACAAAAACTAGCCCAGATTCTTCTAATGGCCCAACTGATAGAAAATGGCAGAAATAAACTCCAATTCAAATCTGACTCCACAGCCCATGTTTTCCCCACTATATTATATCCTTTCAAAGTACTAGTGCCAGTAAATGTGCTGTGTTTAGTCGCTTAGTCGTGTCTGACTCTTTGTGACCCCATGGACTGGAGCCCACCAGGCTTATCTTTCAATGGAGATTATCCAGGCAACAGTAGTAGAGTGGGTTGCCATGCCCTCCTCCAGGGGATCTTCCCAACCCAGGGATTGAACCAAGGTCTCCCGCATTGCTGGCAGATTTTTTACCAACTGAGCCACCAGGGAAGCCCAGTGCTAGTAAAGTTCTCACTAAACATCATCCTAGAGAAGCTTAGCTGAAAGTCAGCCTTAGGAGAGAGATAAAAACACCACTTGACACACTGATTCTAAAAGTTAAGTAGAAATGTAAAGTAGCAAAAGCAACCAAGACCCTTGTAAAGAACCAGAAAAGAGAATTTATTCTCCCGAATATAAAGACGGTATAAAACTATAAGAATTAAAGACAGTGTGGTGTTGGTGCAAGGACAGACAAATGGAATGGAATATAGAGCTCGTGCATTGATAAACATCTGATTTTCACAAAGATGGTAGTGCAGAGAAGTGCAGATTGAACAGTCTTTTCAATAAATAATGCTAGAATCTTAGAAAAAAAGAAACTTAATCTTTAACTCATACCATACGTAAAGATCAGGGCTTCCCAGGTGGCGCTAGTGGTAAAGAACCTGCCTGCCAACGCAGGAGCCTAAGAGAGTCCATCCTAAAGGAAATCAGTCCTGGGTGTTCACTGGAAGGACTGATGTTGAAGCTGAAACTCCAACATTTTGGCCACCTGATGTGAAGAGCTGACTCATTTGAAAAGACCCTGATGTTGGGAAAGATTGAAGGCAGGAGGAGAAGGGGACAACAGAGGATGAGATGGTTAGATGGCATCATCGACTCAATGGACATAAGTTTGGATAAACTCTGGGAGTTAGTAATGGACAGGGAGGCCTGGCGTGCTGCGGTTCATGGGGTCACAAAGAGTCGGACACAACTGAGCGACTGAACTGAACTGAAGAGGGTCTAGTTCGATCCCTAGGTAAGGAAGATCCCCTGGGGGAGGGCATGGCAGTTCTAACCAGTATCATTGCCTGGAGAATCCCATGCACAGAGGAGCCTAGTGGGCTACAGTCCATAGGGTTGCATAGAGTCAGACACGACTGAAGAGACTTAGCATACATAAAGATTAATTCAAGATGGATTGTAGATCTAAATTTAAAAGATAAAGAAAAAAAATTCCTAGAGAATAATACAGAACATTTTCATGATTTTGTTGTAAGAAAACATCAAAACCATGACATATACATTTAAATATAAATTTGAAAGTTGGAAACTTTGACTCAAGTTGATATTAAGAACTTCTATTCATCAGGACAGGGAAGCCTGGCATGCTGCAGTCCATGGGGTCGCAAAGGGTCAGACACAACTGAGTGAGTGACTGAACTGACTGAACTGATTCATCACAAGACATTATTAAGAGAATGAAAAGACAAGCAATAAAAAGATAACAGAAATGTATAATATATATCACTGACAGAGGGCTTGAATCCAGAGTGACTACTAGAAATCAATTTAAAAAAAAGGGTAAACAATCTGTTTGAAAAATATGCAAGAGATTTGAACAGGCATTTCACAAAAAGCATGTAAAATAGCCAATAAGCATATTAAATTTGCCCAGGCTCATTAGTAATCAGGGAAATGCAAATTAAAACTGCAATTGGATAATACTACATATTCACTAGTATAGTTAAACTTAAATAGATTAACCATAACAATGGTTGGTAAGGAGGTGAAGCCCTGGGGATTTTCATACTCTGCTGGCAGAAGTAATAACAACCACAATCTGACTTTATTAAAGTTAAGGACATATCCCATGACCCAGCAATTCAACTCTCTGACATGCAATAGAAATGTATGCACATATATACCAAAGAGACATGTACATAAATGTTCATGAAAGTATTATCTGTAATCTCTCCAAACTGGAAACAACCCAAATATGACATCAACAGTGGAATGAGTAAATATGTAAAGTGATGTATTCATATAATAGAAAGACATACAGCAAATTAAAATGAACAGATTATAACCTACATTATGGATAAATCTCACAAACATAAAGATGAATAAAAGAAACTACTACCAAAGAATACATCATACTTTATTCCATTTGTAGAAAGTTTTTTGAAAAAGACAAGTCTGAACAACAGTGTTTTAGAGCACATGCTTGGAGAAGTCAAGAAAATGGTTACCTTTGGGAGAACAAAGGAGACAATAATTGAGAGAGGCTTGCTGGTGATGTTCTTTTTTCTTGAGCTGGACAGTGGTTACATGGAACTTTGCTTTGGGATAACTTGCTGAGCTATTCATTTTTGTATTGTGCACTTGGCTAAATGAAAGTCCTATTTCACAACAAAAGAAGGTTTTTTTTTTTTTTTTTAAGAGCAGAATCTTTTTATCCCCATTATATTCTACAGCAGGGAGGAAAGTACTGACCGCTTCCATGTTAGGTTTGGTGCTCCTCTAGTGACACCAAGGGGAGGATAGGATTTAAAGACGCATGTCCACAGTCCGTTCTCCGTGTTTGCATCGCCATTGCTGTCCTGCAAATAGGTTCATCAGTACCTTTTTTCTAGATGCCGTACACATGTGGGGAAGGGAGAAGGTGGGATCAACTGAGAGAGTACATTGGAAACAGACGCATTGCCATATGTAAAACAGATAGCCAGTGGGAATTAGCTGTGTGACACAGGGAGCTCAACCCAGTGCTCTGTGACAACCTAGAGGGGTGGGGTGGGGTGGGAGATGGGAGAGAGGTTCAAAGGGAGGGGACATATGATACCCGTGACTGATTCCTGTTGATATATGGCAGAAACCAGCACAACATTGCACAGCAATTCAGTTCAGTCGCTCAGTCGTGTCCGACTCTTTGCAACCCCATGGACTGCAGCACACCAGGCCTCTCTGTCCTTCACCAACTCCTGGAGATTGCTCAAACTTATGTCCATTGAGTTGGTGATGCCATCCAACCATATCATCCTCTGTCGTCCCCTTCTCCTCCTGCCTTCAATCTTGCCCAGCATTAGGGTCTTTTTCAGTGAGTCAGTTCTTCCCATCAGGTGGAAAGTATTGGAGTCTCAGCTTCAGCATCAGTTCTTCCAGTGAATATTCAGGACTGATTTCCTTTAGGATGGACTGGTTGGATCTCCTTGCAGTCCAAGGGATTCTCAAGAGTCTTCTCCAACACCACAGTTCAAAAGCATCAATTCTTCGGCACTCAGCTTTCTTTTTGCTCTAACTCTCACATCCATATGTGACTACTGGAAAAACGATAGCTTTGACTAGATGGAACTTTGTTGGCAATGTCTCTGGTTTTTAATATGCTGTCTAGGTTGGTCACAGCTTTTCTTCCAAGGAGTAAGCGTCTTTTAATTTCATGGCTGCAGTCACCATCTGCAGTGATTTTGGAGCCCCCCAAAATAAAGTCTGTCACTATTTCCATTGTTTCCTCATCTATTTGTCATGAAGTGATGGGACCAGAGGTCATGATCTTAGTTTTCTGAATGTTGAATTTTAAGCCAACTTTTTCATTCTTCTCTTTCACTTTCATCAAGAGGCTCTTTAGTTCCCCTTCACTTTCTGCCGTAAGGGTGGTATCATCTGCATATCTGAGGTTATTGATATTTCTCTCGGCAATCTTGGTTCCAGCTTGTGCTTCATCTAGCCTGGCATTTCACACGATGTACTCTTTATATAAGTTAAATAAGCAGGGTGACAATACACAGCCTTGATGTACTCTTTCCCAATTTGGAACTAGTCTATTGTTCCATGTTATCCTCCAATAAAAAATTTTAGAAAGAAGATGCACATCATGATTCCTGTCCTCGAAAAACTTACAATCTTAAAAAGATGAGAGATACACAAAGCATTACAAGGTAAGATTAAATGAGCAACAGATAAAGATACTATTTTGCTTTTTGCATTAGTTGGGTTCCTACTAAGTGTTACATTATCTAAAAATTGCATTATAAAAGTATCTCTACTCCTGTGTACATATCTGATTAATATTACTCACTCAGTCCTGTCCAACTCTTTGAGACCCCATGGATTGTAGCCAGCCAGGCTCCTCTGTTCATGGGATTCTCCAGGTAACAATACTGGGGTGGGTTGCCATTTCCTTCTCCAGGGGATCTTCCCATCCTGGAATCCAACCCAGATCTCCCACATTGCAGGCAGATTCTTTATCGTCCGAGCCATCAGGGAAGCCCAGGGATGTATATCTGAAAAAGACTAATTTGAAAAGATACATGTACTCCAATGTTCATAGCAGCATTATTGACAATTGCCAAGATATAAAAGCAATCTAAGTGTCCACCAACAGATGTATGGACAAGGAAGATATGGTATATATATATATATAACAGAATACTACTCAGCTGTATAAAAGAATGAAATTATGCTATTTGCAGCAGCATGTATGGACTTGGAGGGTATCAAGCTAAATGAAAGAAGTCAGAAAGAGAAAGACAAATACTATATAATATCACATCTATGTGGTATCTAAAAAATATAAACTAGTGAATATAACGAGAAAGAAATAGACACAGATATATCAAACTAGTGGTTACCAGTGGGGAAAGGGAAAAGGGAAGAGGAAATATAGGAGAAGGAGATTATGAGGTACAAATTATTATGTATAAAGTAAGTTTTAAGGATATAGGGTATCACATGGGGAATAGAGCCAATATTTTATAATAACTATACATGGAGTAACACCTTTAAAAATTGTAAATCACTATATTGTATGCATGTAATTTATATAATAGTTTACATCAACTGTATGCCAATAAAAAATATTTAAGTGGTTATTTCAATGGGAAGAATTGAGATTTTCAGTAATGAAGATGTTTTGTTATTATGTTAAAAATAACAGATTGGTTGATTAAAACAGAAAACACAAGATAAAAACAAGCCTAAAGGACCTTCTCATGGCCCTTTAACTTCACACACTGAAGCTTTTAAATTTCTGGTATCATCTTTGGCCCTGAAGTTTTCCAAGCACTTATGTTCCAGAAAGATAATTTTTTAAACTCTTGTTAACATTTATTCTAATGATATGAATCCAGTGCTCTAATGGCATTGCATATCTTTTCAAAGATCCTATTACCCTTGACTTTTGCATAAGTCATGGCCTTTATTTTCCTAGCTCTACACAATATTATCATTAATCCAGCACTTTAATACACACTGTTATCACTTTTATTACCCATTGTGATGAAAGATATAACACATAAGTGAAATAAGAGGCAAAACAAATTCCAGTCCAGTTCACGAACTGAGCCGCCAGCCATTCGTTCAGCCATACATTTCTACAGCAACACAAGCAGCAGCAGTTTCCCAGCTGCCAGGAACCTGCAGCTAGCCTAGGCACTGCAATTCACATTCCTTCATATTGAATTACATCTAGTTTGAAGTATGAAAGCCAGTTGTAGGTTAAAGGTCTATGTATGTAAGTTGCTATGGAAACAAAGAGGAAAATGTTTAATTCCTTCTTGGAGGGAAATTGAAGTTCAGGGTAGTTTTCACATTTGATCTGTGTTTTAGGTAAAGAAAAGGGTGTCTGCCGGTGTTGAAGCCGAATAGGCACCTCCAGACCAGGATGCAGTGGGAACCACGGCAGGAAATGTATGTTCGAAAGCACAGAGAACAGGTATTAAAATGCGCGGTTGAAGTAGGGTTTTTTGAAACCCAGTCTTCAAAATCTTTTAAAACAATACAAATGCATATCCATCTCATTTGTAGAACTAGTATATCTTATTTCTGCACAATAGATGCTGTTGCTCTTCAGTCATTTCTCAAAGACTCATTTATTTAGTTGCTCTAGCTCCAGTTAATCTGCATTCATTTTCTTCCCATTAGACATTTCCCCTTTATAAAAATGCCTATAATTCAAAAAAGGCATCAGCAGTCTCTGATAAAAATATATCTCTATGGACAGGCTTTAGAATGATTTATTTAGCAACATGAATATCAAACTCTGAGTAGGATGTCTTGCTCCCAGTCCTGGCACATCCTTCAGGGAACTCTGTGATCTTGGTCAAGTCACAAAACCTGTTTTGACCTCAATTTGGGCTTTCCACCAAAGAATTGATGCTTTTGAACTGTGATGTTGGAGAAGACTCTTGAGAGTCCCTTGGACTGCAAGGAGATCCAACCAGTCCATTCTAACGGAGATAAGCCCTGGTGTTCTTTGGAAGGAATGATGCTAAAGCTGAAACTCCAGTACTTTGGCCACCTGATGCGAAGAGTTGACTCATTGGAGAAGACTCTGATGCTGGGAGGGATTGGGGGCAGGAGGAGAAGGGGACGACAGAAGATGAGATGGCTAGATGGCATCACCGACTCAATGGACATGAGTTTGGGTGGACTCCAGGAGTTGGTGATGGACAGGGAGGCCTGGCGTGCTGTGATTCATGGGGTCGCAAAGAGTCGGACAGAACTGAGTGACTGAACTGAACTGAATTGAACTGAACCCGACTCTTTCTGTTTTTTGGCATCAGACTGCCCACTAACAGAGGAGTGTCAATGGATCGATCATAACATCTCACTTCTCTGCCCACAGTGATGGGTACAAGAGGCACATGATCAGGCTTGGACACTAGAATCCTTTCCTGGTCATTTTTGTACTGAAGGCTAGAAAACAAAACTCCCTTGCTTCTCAGATCATGGGACTGACAGGATGTATCCTTAAGGATGCTGGGGCTACATTTTCTGTCTACAACGAAAAAGGCCCTCTGAAGTGAGAGAGAATAAATTCAAGCAGAGGGAAGAAAAAGAAAAACATAGTTCATCCTGCTCATCCAACAGTACTGTGAATTATCCTAGTATCTATCTATTTACACACACAAACACACAGTTTTACTTATTCATTTATTGCTTAAAACATTTTTCTTTTTTTTATTTGCAATGGAAACAACTTGCCTAGACATCTGTGTATTTTCTATCTCTACTAGCTGCCACCTCCTCTAACCTAGCCCTATTCAATATCCTAAATAAATATTGAAGAATAAGCAATAACATAATCTACTTTGCTCAAATCCAGGAAGTTAAATGTTTTATGGGTTAACATATATTGAAAACAATGCATGCCCATGTTTTGAACTCAAGATAATGTCAGGGTTGTAAAAGAGAAATAAATGACATAATGTTTGCCTTTAAGGAAGACTCCATATAAAAACAAAATTCCAATGATTTAATCTCCCTTGCTACTCTATCATAGCTTCTTACCCTTCCTTTAAATCTTAAAACATTGTTTGTCTGTGATTATACTGCCTTTCCAATTATATGAATATATTTATGTCTGTATTTGGTATCATAAAACATATTCCCCCAATAGGAACTTTTTAAAACTAATTTTTAAAATTTTATAACAATTTTAGAAATACAGAAAATTCGTAAAAATATGATTTCCCATATACTCAACATCTAGTCACCCGTGTTATTAACATCCTATAACAGCATGGTAGATTTGTGACAATCAACCAATAAAACATTATTATTCATTAAAGTCCAAGTTTATTAAAATTTCCTTAGTTTTTACCTAATGTTCTTTTTCCATTCCAGAATCCTGTCTAGAATACCACAAAATATTCTTTTGGCTGTGAAAGTTTTCAGACTTTCCTTGTTTTTGATGACTTTGATATAACGTGTAGGATTATTACTTGGAGAAGTCAATGGCAACCCACTCCAGTGTTCTTGCCTGGAGAACCCCAGGGACACGGGAGCCTGGTGGGCTGCCGTCTCTGAGGTCACACAGAGTCGGACACGACTGAAGCGACTTAGCAGAATTATTACTGGTCAGGTATTTTTCAGAATGTCCCTCAGTTGAGATTTGTCTGATGTTTTCCTTGTGATTAGATAGGGTTATAGGGTTTTGGGGAGGAAGACTACAGAGTGCTACTCTCAGCCCATCATATCAAAGGTACATACTACCCACACAACTTATCAATGTTGCTGTTAACCTTGATCACCTGGTTTAAGGAGCTGATTTTTACCTCAATTTGTTTAATACCGAATTCAGAACCACCTATGTTGTCTTGTTGTTTAGTTCCTAAGTCATGTCCAAGTCTTTTTTAACCCCCATGAACTGTAGCCCACCATGCTCCTCTGTCCATGGAATTCTCCAGGCAAGAATACTGGACTGGGTTGCCATTTTCTTCTTCAGGGCATCTGCCTGACCCAGGGATCAAACCTACATCTCCTGCATTGCACAAGGATTTCTATCACTGAGCCACCTGGGAAGCCCCTAAATAGAGCACTTGTACACTGTCTTGGTAATATCTGGTTTGGGCTGTTTAATAGGGAGAAGAGCTTGAAGAAGTAAGCATCAAAGCAGATTAAAAAGAAGTTTTTTTCCCTGGGGGAAGGGTGGAAAGAGGATTGATTTTCTAGCTTCAGCCCTGCCACTTACTAGATGTATGACTCTGGGCAAGTTACTTCCAACATCTGTAAAACGGAATAATGGTAGCAAAGAGTTAAGCACCTGATGAAAAAACGTATGTGAATGTGAAACTAATGATATACTTTTACATGCTAGAATCTCATATAAAAATGAAAACACTTTCTATAAAGAAAGAGTAACATCTTAAGCAGTTAACATCACTTTACAGATTAATTTTCAACTGCTGGGCTAAGCAAAGCAAGGCCAATATGAAATTGAGGAAAGGATAGGTGTCCATTATAATCAAGGATTTCACATTTTTGTCTTGCCTTTTATTTTCTGCCAAAGAAGTCTGGTTGTTCTTTCTTGGATTTTATGAAGCCAGAGCAAAGGACTCAAGCTAGATATAAAGTAAATACTAAAAATTTTGTTTTTTTTTTAATCTGTGGGAGAGAAATTATCACTCTTTGAGGGTGCAATAATTTTTCTAGGCTTCTCTAAGACTATTAGGCAGGTAACTTTATTTTTGAAATGGGTAGGAAGCAGAGAATAATTATTCTATGACAAGTCTTCCGCCTCAAAATCATACCACTCTGATTTGAATGAATACCAAAGTTTTTGCATTTGAGGGGTTTTATGCACATGTACGTTCTTGAACCAGATGTCTGAAAAAATAAATCAGCTCCACCTTCTCCTTAAACAGCATAGAGCCAATAACTTTTAAAACTTTCATGTAAGGACAAAGGAAATATGCAGAAAAATAAAAAAGAATTAGGGGCTTTTTCTGCATCACTGTAATAAAGCCGAACATATAGCAACAGTTAGCCTGGTAGCCTCTTATAACGCAAACAGCAATGATGTTAGATACCGATGATCCGAATCCAAGCCTAATTCTGTCTCAAGATACGGGTCTTTGCGAAAGTTTCTGGGACATATTTGTGCTCATCCATAAAACTGTGTTGCTGAGAGGATAACATGGAAAAGTGTTTCCCTTGTGACTCAGATGGTAAAGCATCTGTCTGCCAACATGGGAGACACTAGTTCAATCCTTGGGTTAGGAAGGTTCCCTAGAGAAGATGGCAACCCACACCCAATAGTCTTGCCTGGAATTGCATGGACAGAGGAGCCTGGAGGGCTACAGTCCATGGGGGGTCCCAAAAGAATGGGACATGAATTTTCAACTAAACAACAACAAAGCATGCAGAAACAATTTGTAAGAGAGCTATTATCTCTCTCCTAGAATGTGCTTGCTATTAGTAACAGCATAAGTTATTATTCATTGTGGGCAGCTTCTGGACTTTCTATTTGGAAGACTAGCTCGAGGCAAAAGCAACAGCGAGTTTAGGAACAGTTTCTAAAAGCTCACCCTTTCTGAATTTCTTTCCCTTAGTGTGAAAGCAGTAATCTTGGACCAGGCTGGCACCACCCCTTTCAGTCATAAAGCTTAGTTCTAGTTCTTCTTGCTTTTCTCTGTAATATTTGAAACACTGCTATTTCATGGTCATTTTCTTTTGGTTGTTTTTTTCTCTTCACAATGTCAGCACAAGAGAGAAAATCTACTGAAGCAAGTACAAAATCTTTCTTGTCTCCCCTTCTGCTGCGGCTCACCTAAGTTTTCCCTACATGGCGGTTGCAGCCTCATTTCAGCTCAGTTCAGTTCAGTCGCTCAGTCGTGTCCGACTCTTTGCGACCCCATGAATCGCAGCATGCCAGGCCACCCTGTCCATCACCATCTCCCGGAGTTCACTCAGACTCACGTCCATCGAGTCCGTGATGCCATCCAGCCATCTCATCCTCGGTCGTCCCCTTCTCCTCCTACCCCCAATCCCACCCAGCGTCAGAGTCTTTTCCAACGAGTCAACTCTTTGCATGAGGTGGCCAAAGTATTGGAGTTTCAGCTTCAGCATCAGTCCTTCCAAAGAAATCCCAGGGCTGATCTCCTTCAAAATGGACTGGTTGGATCTCCTTGAAGTTCGAGGGACTCTCAAGAGTCTTCTCCAACACCACAGTTCAAAAGCATCAATCCTTCAGCGCTCAGCCTTCTTCACAGTCCAACTCTCACATCCATACATGACCTCTGGAAACACCATAGCCTTGACTAGACGGACCTTTGTTGGCAAAGTAATGTCTCTGCTTTTGAATATACTATCTAGGTTGGTCATAACTTTTCTTCCAAGGAGTAAGCGTCTTTTAATGTCATGGCTCCACTCACCATCTGCAGTGATTTTGGAGCCCCCCAAAATAAAGTCTGACACTGTTTCCACTGTTTCCCCATCTATTTCCCATGAAGTGATGGGACCAGATGCCATGATCTTTGTTTCCTGAATGTTGAGCTTTAAGCCAACTTTTTCACTCTCCTCTTTCACTTTCATCAAGAGGCTTTTTAGTTCCTCTTCACTTTCTGCCATAAGGGTGGTGTCATCTGCATATCTGAGGTTATTGATATTTCTCCTGGCAATCTTGATTCCAGCTTGTGCTTCCTCCAGACCAGTGTTTCTCATGATGTACTCTGCATAGAAGTTAAATAAGCAGGGGGACAATATACAGCCTTGATGTACTCCTTTTCCTATTTGGAACCAGTCTGTTGTTCCATGTCTAGTTCTAACTGTTGCTTCCTGACCTGCATACAGATTTCTCAAGAGGCAGGTCAGGTGGTCTGGTATTCCCATCTCTCTCAGAATTTTCCACAGTTTATTGTGATCCACACAGTCAACGGCTTTGGCATAGTCACTAAAGCAGAAATAGATGTTTTTCTGGAACTCTCTTGGTTTTTCCATGATCCAGCGGCTGTTGGCAATTTGATCTCTGGTTCCTCTGCCTTTTCTAAATCCAGCTTGAACATCTAGAAGTTCACGGTTCATGTATTGCTGAAGCCTGGGCTTGGAAAATTTTGAGCATTACTTTACTAGCATGTGAGATGAGTGCAATTGTGTGGTAGTTTGAGCATTCTTTGGCATTGTCTTTCTTTGGGATTGGAAGGAAAACTGACCTTTTCCAGTCCTGTGGCCACTGCTGAGTTTTCCAAATTTGCTGGCATATTGAGTGCAGCACTTTCACAGCATCATCTTTCAGGATTTGAAACAGCTCAACTAGAATTCCATCACCTACAGTAGCTTTGTTCATAGTGATGCTTTCTAAGGCCCACTTGACTTCACATTCCAGGATGTCTGGCTCTAGATTAGTGATCACATCATCATGATTATCTGGGTCATGAAGTTCTTTTTTGTACAGTTCTTCTGTGTATTCTTGCCACCTCTTCTTAATATCTTCTGCTTCTGTTAGGTCCATACCATTTCTGTCCTTTATTGAGCCCATCTTTGCATGAAATGTTCCCTTGGTATCTCTAATTTCCTTGAAGAGATCTCTAGTCTTTCCCATTCTATTGTTTTCCTCTATTTCTTTGCATTAATCGCTGAAGAAGGCTTCTTATCTCTTCTTGCTATTCTTTGGAACTCTGCATTCAGATGCTTATATCTTTCATTTTCTCCTTTGCTTTTTGCTTCTCTTCTCTTCACAGCCTCAGACGTCCTCAAAAACAAAAACTCTCATGAGGGCCTAGACCGTGGGTCAAGGGCATTCACCAGGTAAAAGCCGAAGAGATTCCGGTTCAGGTACAAGAGCTAATCCAGAGAGCCAAACGGACCACACACTTCCACACAGAGATAAATCGCGCGAGATAAGACTGAGAGGAGCGACACAAGTCCACTTTCTCGCGAGAAGAGGAGGCTTCGACAGCTCAGTTCGGTTCAGTCGCTCAGTCGTGTACGGCTCTTTGCGACCCCATGGACTACAGCATGCCAGGCTTCCCTGTCCATCACCAACTCCTGGAGTTTACTCAAACTCACGTCCATCCAGTTGGTGATGCCATCCAACCATCTCATCCTCTGTCGTCCCCTTCTCTTCCCGCCTTCAGTCTTTCCTAGCATCAGGGTCTTTTCCAATGAGTCAGTTCTTCACATCAGGTGGCCAAAGTATTGGAGTTTCAGCTTCAGCATCATTCCTTCCAAAGAACACCCAGGGCTGATCTCCTTTAGAATGGACTGGTTGGATCTCCTTGCAGTCCAAGGGACTCTCAAGAGTCTTCTCCAAGACCACAGCTCAAAAGCATCAATTCTTTGGCACTCGGCTTTCTTTATAGTCCAACTCTCACATCCATACATGACTACTGGAAAAACCATAGCTTTGACTAGATGGACCTTTGTCCTGCTTTTTAATATGCTGTCTAGGTTGATCATAGTTTTTCTTCCAAGGAGCAAGCGTCTTTTAATTTCATGGCTACAGTCACCATCTGCAGTAATTTTGCTGCTGCTGCTAAGTTGCTTCAGTCGTGTCCGACTCTGTGTGACCCCATAGACGGCAGCCCACTAGGCTCCTCTGTCCGTGGGATTCTCCAAGCAAGAATACTGGAGTGGGTTGTCACTTCCTTCTCCAGTGCATGAAAGTGAAAAGTGAAAGTGAAGTCGCTCAGTTGTGCTGGACTCTTAGTGACCCCATGGACTGCAGCCTACCAGGCTCCTCCATCCATGGGATTTTCCAGGCAAGAGTACTGGAGTGGGTTGACATTGCCTTCTCTGAGTAATTTTTGCAGTAATTTTGGAGCCCCCCAAAATAAAGTCTGTCACTGTTTCCATTTTCTGGAAGTTCATGGTTCATGTCCTGTTGAAGCCTGGCTTGGAGAATTTTGAACATTACTTTGCTAGCGTGTAAGATGAGTGCAATTGTGCAGTAGTTTGAACATTCTCTGGCACTGCCTTTCTTTGGGATTGGAAGGAAAACTGACCTTTTCCAGTCCTGTGGCCACTGCTGAGTTTTCCAAATTTGCTGGCATATTGACCGCAGGACTTTCACAGCATCATCTTTTAGGATTTGAAACAGCTCAACTGAAATTTCATCACGTCCACTAGCTCTGTTCGTAGTGAGGTTTCCTAAGGCCCACTTGACCTCACCTTCCAGGATGTCTGGCTCTAGATGGGTGATCACACCATCCTGATTATCTGAGTCGTGAAGATCTTTTTTATACAGTTCTTCTGTGTATTCTTGCCACCTCTTGTTAATATCTTCTGCTTCTGTTAGGTCCCTACAATTTCTGTCCTTTATTAAGTCCATCTTTGCATAGAATGTTCCCTTGGTATCTGTAATTTTCTTGACTATATCTCATCTTTCCTATTCTATCATTTTCTTCTATTTCTTTGCATTGATCCCCAAGGAAGGCTTTCTTATCTCTCCTTGCTATTCTTTGGAATTTGCATTCAGATGGGTATATCTTTCTTTTTCTCCTCTGCCTTTAGCTTCTCTTCTTTTCTCAACTATTTGTAAGGCCTCCTCAGACAACCATTCTGCCGTTTTGTATTTCTTTTTCTTGGGGATAGTCTTGATCACTGCCTCTTGTACAATGTAACGTACCTCCATCCATAGTTCTTCAGGCACTTTGTCTATCAGATCTAATCCCTTGAATCCATTTTTCACTTCCACTGTATAATCGTAAGTGATTTTATTTAGGTCATAACCTGAATGGTCTAGTGGTTTCCCCTACTTTCTTCAATTTAAGTCTGAATTTGACAATAAGAAGTTCACGATGTGAGCCACAGTCAGGGGAACCTAGTAAACGGCTCCCTTGGCGACCCGGACCCAGCCAATGGGCGGGGCCAGAATTAAGCCCACCCCCTTCCGGCTTCTTTCCCCGCCTCCTAACCCTGAGGTATTGGGCCTGGGGTGCGAGCTGCCGGGTTCTCCTGGTTCCGCCCAGCTGGTGCAGGGTCTAGTTGAAAGCCTAGGTAACGCTCTTTGGCAGGATTTGAAGGAGGGGACGGGGAGGGGCCTACGGCTTGCGGCCCCGCCCCCTTCTCCGGTTCGCCGGCGGGCGGATCCGCCGGCCTCCAGCTTCAGTGGGCTCTGGATCCGCGTCCCCCAGGCAACTCATCATCCGTGGCATAAGTTTCTGCCCGCCGGTGTTGTCGCCTGGGCACGGGGGCACAGCCTGGTTCGGCCCCATGATGGGCTTCTGGGCGAACCGGCGGGCCGGCCGCCTTGCCCTCCGTTCTGGTGGTCCTGCTGGTGGTGATCGCGGTCCTCGCCTTCAATTACTGGAGCATCTCCTCCCGCTACGTCCTGCTTCAGGAGGAGGTGGCAGAACTGCAGGGCCGGGTCCTGCGCACCGAAGTGGGCCGCAGGCGCCAGGAAATCCCAATTCGGACCTCCTGCTCTTGGTGGACTTGCACAAGAAACAGATTGACCAGAAAGAGGCCGATTACCGCCGCCTCAGCAGCCGGCTGCAGACCAGAGAGGGCCTGGGGAAAAGATGTGAAGATGACAGGGTAAGGACGAACCCTTTTCTATCAACCCCCATAGTTTCTTTCAGCTCCATGGTGGGGGTGTTTGCCTGGCCATGGCTGCCTATGCCTTCCAGAATTTCAGCCTTGGAGCCTCCCTTTACTTCCAACAACCCTATTTCTGTCAGACTTCAACTGGTTTACCACTGCCATTTTCCGTTTCCTGCTAGGTGAAACTACAGGTTTTTGGTTCTCAAGAGTGGCTTCTACGTGGATTCCGCCTTTTCTCCAAGCTCAGCTGCTGATCTTCTCTCCTATGTGGCCGGTGGCCTTACCTTTACAGATACGCAGATCGGGAGACTGCCAGATTTGGTGTGAGTATTGTTGCTTTATACTTTATTCCGTG
The DNA here is from genome assembly GCF_032405125.1 of Capricornis sumatraensis. Taxonomy (NCBI): domain Eukaryota; kingdom Metazoa; phylum Chordata; class Mammalia; order Artiodactyla; family Bovidae; genus Capricornis; species Capricornis sumatraensis. Next base: position 62,958,909 of record NC_091087.1, read on the forward strand.
CACACTGAGCGTTGTTAATTTCTTTATTTAAAGAATGTGACCTCCTCTAACCCTTCTGCTTATGGCGATCACCGTATTTTTTAAGCAGTCCAACTGCTCTTAAATCTCTATAGGGCTATGTATTAAGCAGTTAAAGAATCAGAATTACTGCCTTTTTTTGTGATCAAAATATTTTTATAGGGGGGCTGTGGAGCCATATATGAGCCACGCTTGTGACTTGGATATAGGTAATTCAAAATTATGTACTCAGTTTGAATTAGCCCAAAAGAATCTAAAAATGCATTCTAAGCAACAGAATCTCATATCATTGTCCTAACTGATCTCAAAAGGAAATAAAAATGCAATTTTGTATGCTTAACTTTTAGGGTTAGTGTTGGAAAGCCATACTAGGTTTAAATTGTGACAGGTTAAGGCTAGACTGTAGCTAGACCCATGCTGAGTAGTCTTTGTTCTCACCAGCATATTGGGAACTATATTTTGTTAACTTATGACCTATGCAATTTTTGTTGATATACCAGACCTGTGAAAATTTCTGGATGGGCTAAGTATAATAGATACCTTTCTTTCTGGACCCTCTTTTGGTAATCTTTACATTGTTTTTGTGTGTGTTCCCATTATAAGTTTTTATTTTGTATGTCAATTACTCATAGTTAATCATTTTAAATTAAAGTCTCCTGAGCTCCCAACTTCCTTACTGTCACCAGCCTCCACCTTGTTTCTTATTTCATGAAGATTGAGGCCCTCGGGTAAGTGCTTTTCAATAGCCTACACCTTCACCATAACATAGCTTCCGAAAGGAGCAACAGATTGGCAAATTATACTACATACTGAAATTCTCTTGGGTGGAATAAGCAGAAATCCAAGAAATTTTGGAGTATTAAAAGGAGATCTTCAGACTTGGATGGTTAGGCGTTCATTTCAGTTCAGTTCAGTTCAGTTCAGTCCAGTTCAGTTCAGTCGATCAGTCATGTCCAACTGTTTGCGACACCATGAAATGCAGCACTTCAGGCCTCCCTGTCCATCACCAACTCCCGGAGTTCACCCAAACTCATGTCCATCGAGCTGGTGATGCCATCCAGCCATCTCATCCTCTGTTGTCCCCTTCTCCTCCTGCCTCCAATCCCTCCCAGCATCAAAATCTTTTCCAATGAGTCAACTCTTCACATGAAGTGGCCAAAGTATTGGAGTTTCAGCTTCAGCATCAGTCCTTCCAAAGAACACCCAGGACTGATCTCTTTTAGAATGGACTGGTTGGATCTCCTTGAAGTTCGAGGGACTCTCAAGAGTCTTCTTCAGCACCACAGTTCAAAAGCATCAATTCTTCAGTGCTCAGCTTTCTTCGGGTCCAACTTTCATATCCATACATGATCACTGGAAAAACCATAGCCTTGACTAGATGGACCTTTGTTGGCAAAATAATGTCTCTGCTTCTGAATATACTATCTAGGTTGGTCATAACTTTTCTTCCAAGGAGTAAGTGTCTTTTAATTTCATGGCTGCACTCACCATCTGCAGTGATTTTGGAGCCCCCCAAAATAAAGTCTGACACTGTTTCCACTGTTTCCCCATCTATTTCCCGTGAAGTGATGGGACCAGATGCCATGATCTTTGTTTTCTGAATGTTGAGCTTTAAGCCAACTTTTTCACTCTCCTCTTTCACTTTCATCAAGAGGCTTTTTAGTTCCTCTTCACTTTCTGCCATAAGGGTGGTATCATCTGCATATCTGAGGTTATTGATATTTCTCCTGGCAATCTTGATTCCAGCTTGTGCTTCCTCCAGACCAGTGTTTCTCATGATGTACTCTGCATAGAAGTTAGATAAGCAGGGGGACAATATACAGCCTTGATGTACTCCTTTTCCTATTTGGAACCAGTCTGTTGTTCCATGTCTAGTTCTAACTGTTGCTTCCTGACCTGCATACAGATTTCTCAAGAGGCAGGTCAGGTGGTCTGGTATTCCCATCTCTCTCAGAATTTTCCACAGTTTATTGTGATCCACACAGTCAACGGCTTTGGCATAGTCACTAAAGCAGAAATAGATGTTTTTCTGGAACTCTCTTGGTTTTTCCATGATCCAGCAGATGTTGGCAATTTGATCTCTGGTTCCTCTGCCTTTTCTAAATCCAGCTTGAACATCTGGAAGTTCACGGTTCACATATTGCTGAAGCCTGGCTTGGAGAATTTTGAGCATTATTTTATTAGCGTGTGAGATGAGTGCAGTTGTGCAGTAGTTTGAGCATTCTCTGGCATTGCCTTTCTTTGGAATTGGAATGAAAACTGATCTTTTCCAGTCCTGTGGCCACTGCTGAGTTTTCCACAGTTGCTGGCATATTGAGTGCAGCACTTTCACAGCATCATCTTTCAGGATTTGAAACAGCTCAACTGGAATTCCATCACCTCCACTAGCTTTGTTCATAGTGATGCTTTCTAAGGCCCACTTGACTTCACATTCCAGGATGTCTGGCTCTAGGTGAGTGATCATACCATCGTGATTATCTGGGTCATGAAGATCTTTTTTGTACAGTTCTTCTATGTATTCTTGCCACCTCTTCTTAATATCTTCTGCTTCTGTTAGGTCCAGACCATTTCTGTCCTTTATCGAGCCCATCTTTGCATGAAATGTTCCCTTTGTAGCTCTGATTTTCTTGAAGAGATCTCTAGTCTGTCCCATTCTGTTCTTTTCCTCTATTTCTATTCAGATTCTCTACAATCTGAAAAGAATGATAAGTCTTTTCTAGTTGCTTATACTCTGGATTCCATTTCTTCCATCTGCTGGACTGTGATTATCAGTTTCTTTCTGTAGGTTTTCACTTTTACCTTCAACCAGATGTAGGTGTTCGCTGTTCTAAAATTTTTTGTATTCTTCTGTATACTCCATTCTCCCAGTCAACCAATGTCTTTGTTTTTACTTTCACTGCTAAACTCTAGTTATTGATTGGTGGTCTATAAATGTTTCAGGTATTTCTTTTTTCCTCCCCACCCTAATTTTTTTCATTCTGTATACCGTCCTTGTTTCCTCCTCTTCTGAAGCTATTTTCTTGAAGGTCACAAATGGCAGTCTTCCTGGTCAAATCAAAAAGCATTTTTATTCTTATTTTTTTTCACTTTCTCCATTGATTGTCTCTAGCGACTTCACTTTGACTTTTCACTTTCATGCATTGGAGAAGGAAATGGCAACCCACTCCAGTATTCTTGCCTAGAGAATCCCAGGGACAGAGGAGCCTAATGGGCTGCCGTCTATGGGGCTGCACAGAGTTGGACACGACTGAAGCGACTTAGCAGCAGCAGCAGCAGCATTTTGGAAACTATCTCCTTTCTTGCTTCTTTATCATTGACTTCTCTGGATTTGCTTCTTACCTTTTTCACTACACTTATTCTTTTCTGGATATCCCCCTACCCCTGCAACTGTCTAATAATGATTGGGTCTTGGGTCTTTGTTTTCCCCTTACACCAGTATTTCTCAAGGTGGTGTTCAGCAGAATACTGTCCTAGAAATTGTTCATAGATGCTCAGGACGAAAAAGGGAAACTTTCTTTTTGGAGGAAAATGTTGAACAGTGTAAGTAGTATATCCTCCTCTTGGAATTTATAATCCTGCTAGCATGTAAAGGCTCTGAGAGATATGTTAGTAAAGAAGCCTACTTGATTTTGTTTAACTAAGTCTCCATCAGTTAATTTGATCACCGACGATGATTTTCATGGCCTGCTTGTTACCATGGTACAGAAGAATGTAGCAAAGCACACTAGTCTGAGAAATGTTGCCCTAGGTATCTGGATGATGCATAGACGAACTTTGTCTTTTAGAGGTGTTTCCTTTATTCCTGCTGCTCCCTCAAAAGAGCTGAAAAGAGAGATTTATCACGTGTAAATGATCTAAAATCCTTCTGGATGGTGATAATGTTGGAGAAAGAAGTAAATTTGACAATTAAAAATGTCTTTCTTTTTAAACTAGACTTGTTTTAATGTTTAATCATGTTAATGTAGTCTCTTTAAAGTAAAGGCTCTCTCTGCCTTTCAGGGTTTTTACATATAGCACGCACTGGTGCTGACCCCTTCAGTAGTCATTTGTACCCCCTTTGGTTTTGTATGTATCCTTCCTGTTGACTCAGGGCTGTGTCCTGATTGGTCTAAACTGCTGCTGCTGCTAAGTCGCTTCAGTCGTATCCGACTCTGTGCGACCCCATAGACGGCAGCCCACCAGGCTCCCCCGTCCCTGGGATTCTCCAGGCAAGAACTCTGGAGTGGGTTGCCATTTCCTTCTCCAATGCATGAAAGTGAAAAGTGAAAGTGAAGTCGCTCAGTCGTGTCTGACTCCTAGCAACCCCATGGAGTGCAGCCTACAAGCCTCCTCCATCCATGGGATTTTCCAGGCAAGAATACTGGAGTGGGGTGCTATTGCTGATAACAGTAATTTCATTATTCCCAGTGGTTAGTTTAGGAAGGGGCTGGCTAGTGAGTTGTGAGCAGAAGCTTCCTTGCTCCTTAAAAGAGTCGTACTTGCACCTGAGTGATATTCTTCCCCCAAATCAAAAATCTCCAGTCTAATCATAAGAAAGCATCAGACAAACTCACATTCAGGGACATTCTACAAAGTACCTGAGACGTACTCTTCAAAGAGTCACACTTGAAGAGGCTCTTCTGCCAGAGGTTGTTGCTTCACCATGTGATACATGATATTAGGGTAACCAGAGTGCCAAAAAAGTTAGCTGAGGCACTGAAGATGAAGATGGCAGAGTGGAGGGTTATAATAGCGTACTGGCACAAATAAAGAGAAATTCCCCGGGCCTTCCCTGGTGGCTCAGTGGTACACAGTCTGCCTGCCAATGCAGGAGACATGGGTTCAATGCATGACCTGGGAACATCCCACATGCTTTGGAGCAACTAAGCCTGTGCAGCCACAACTGCTGAGCCTGTCTTCTAAAGCCCAGGAGTTGCAACGGCTGAGCCCACATGCTGCAGCTACTGAAGCCGGCGCATCCTGGAACCTGTGCTCTGCAGTAGGAGAAGCCGCCGCAGTGAGAAGCCCGAGCACTGCAAGGAGAAAGTAGCCCTGCTTGCCGCAACTAGAGAAAAGCCAGGGAGCAGCACTGAAGACCCAGCACAGCCAAAAATAAACAAAATTAAATAAACAAAATTTAAAAAATTCCTATTGTGTAAGCCAGTCATGTTGAGAGTTCGTTAGTTACAGCTTAACTAAGGTATCCTGACTATTAAGATTTTCATTGTCACAGTGGTGTCTGAGACGTAGGTTAAATCTTCTATATCCCCAGGCAGTGTGGGCAGTGGCCTCAAACCTACATGTGGTTTGAGTGTTCCTCAATGGACTTTATCTTAAGATCAATAGTGGTGTTTGGATGCCTGACTCGGTACTTGCTTCACAGTCTTTTGGAGATCAGGATCCTTAGGTGGCATCACCTCCCTATATATCCTTCCCTACTCCATGGATGTTCCAAGCAAAAACTCCCTTTGCCCTGATGAGATAGCTGCCTTAGGTATGATGTGTGTGTAGGGAGTTTTGGCAAGGCCGCCCTTGTTTAAGTTACCTTTTAAAAAAAGTTATTTTAGAACGTTCAGGATCTATGGGATTATTGCAAAGATAGTACAGACAGTTTCCTCATACCCCACACCTAGTTTTTCCTGTTTTCATGTTAACATGGCACATTTGTCATAATTAATCAACCCCTATTGATGCATTCAGAAAACTAAGATCATGGCATCGGGTCCCTTCACTTCATGGCAAATAGATGGGGAAACAATGGAAACAGTGACAGACTTTATTTTCTTGGGTTCCAAGATCACTGCAGATGGTGACTGCAGCCATGAAATTAAAAGACGCTTGCTCCTTGGAAGAAAAGCTGTGACCAACCTAGACAGCATATTAAAAAGCAGAGGCATCACTTTGCCAACAAAGGTCCAAATAGTCAAAGCTATGGTTTTTCCAGCATTCATGTACAGATATGAAAGTTGGACCATAAAGAAGGCTGAGCACTGAAGAATTGATGCTTTCGAACTGTGGTGTTGGAGAAGACTCTTGAGAGTCCCTTGGACTGCAAGGAGATCAAACCAGTCAATCCAAAAGGAAATCAACCCTGAATACTCATTGGAAGGACTAATGCTGCAGCTGAAGCTCCAATGCTTTGGCCGCCTCATGCGAACAGCTGACTCGTTGGAAAAGACCATAATGCTGGGAAAGATTGAAGGCAGGAGGAAAAGGGGACAATGGAGGGTGAGATGGTTGGATGGTATCACCCATTCAATGGACATGAATTTAAGCAAACTCTGGGAGATAGTGAAGGACAGAGGAGCCTGGTGTGCTGCATTTCATGGGGTGGCAAATAGTCAGACGTGACTGAGTGACTGAACACCACAATTGATACATTATTAATAATTGAAGTCTATACTTTATTTAGATTTTCTCAGTTTTTCCCTAATGCCCTTTTTCTGTTCCAGGATCCCATCTAAGGTTCCACATTACATTTAGTTGTCATGTCTCTTTAGGCTTCTTTTAGTTTTTTTCAGACTTTATTTTTTATGATCTTGACAGTTTTGTTTTTCATAATCTTTGGGTATTTAGTTAGTTGTTTTTGGCTGTGCTGGGTCTTTGTTGCTGCAAGAGCTTTTCTCTAGTTGCAGCGAGTGGGGCTACTGTCTCATTGCAGTGCTGGGACTGCTCATTGCAGTGGCTCCTCTTATTGTGGACCGCGGGCTCTAGGGTGTGTGGGCTTCATTAGTTGCAGCACATGGGCTTAGTAACTGTGGCTTCCAGACTCTGGAGCTCAGGCTTAGTCGCTCCGTGGCATGTGGGATCTTCCCGGATCAGGGATCAAATCTACATCTCCTGCTTTGGCAGGCGGATTCTTTCCTACTGAGCCACTAGGGAAGCTATGATCTTGACAGTTTTGATGATTACAGGTTAGGTGTTTTGTAGAATGCCACTGTATTGGGATTTGTTTGATGCTTTTCTCAGGATTAGACTCAGGTTATGGTTTGGGGGAGGAAGATGGCAGAGTAAGGTACAATTCTCATCATATCAAGAGAACATCTCTCAAAATGACTTATGTCTCGATGTTGACCTTGATCACCTGACTTGAGGTAGTGTTTGTCAGGTTTCTTCACTGTAAAGTTACTCTTTTTTCCTCCTTTTTCGTGCTGTACTCTTTGAAAGGAGATTGCTGTGTGCAGCCAACGCTTAATGAGTTGGGAGTTATATTCTGTCTCCTGAAGGGCAGAGGATGTATGTAAATTACTTGCAATTTTTCTGCATGGACCTTTGTCTCTTCTCCCTTATTTATTACTCAGTTCTTGATTTATATCAGTATCAACTCATGGATATTTATTTTATACTTTAGTTTAGAATCAACTGCTACTTTATTTTGTTGCTCAAATTGTTCCAGCTTTGGCCACTGGGAGCTCTTTCGTTTGCCTCCAGACAGAGTACCCCATCATTGTCACAAACCCCTTCCTTAGTTTCTGTCACTACAAGATGCTCTGGCTTATCTTGTATACTTCCTGCCCCAGTCCTAGAATCCTTCTCCACAGAGCTCTAGATCCTTTTACTGGAAAACAGTATTAGAGACCAAAGTCTAGGTGCTAGGTGTACTGAGTGCTACTATCAGACTGTCTGTGGAAATCTTGAAATTCCTGCTCCATAGACACCAGGAAGGTGACACTGGATATCTTCCAATTATTATTCTGTCTTGCCATTTTCAGTTTGTTACCTGGGCTGTTAGAACACAGAAGTTCTTTCTTTTTTCCTACACTTGGAACTTTTTATTTTGTGTTGAGGTATAGCTGATTAACAGTGTTGTAATAGTTTCAGGTGAACAGTGAAGGGACTCAGCCATACACGTTCGTGTATCCATTCTTCCTCCATCCTCCCCTCAATCCAGGCTGCCACATAACATTGAGCAGAGTTTCCTGGGCTATATAGTAGGTCCTTGTTGGTTATCCATTTTAAATACAGCAGCATGTACATGACCATCCCGAACTCTCTAACTCTCCCTTCCCTCTAGCAATCATAAGAACACAGAAATTCTTTAAGGAAGCCTGAAATTGTCCTTGAAAGTGAGAAACAAGGTCCACTTCTCTGGGATCCCCCCATATTTACCTTGTTTGTTTTTGTTTAAACTTCCTCCCTAAAGGGTTTCAGTCTAGAGGAGTGTGTTAGTTGTCAACAGCTACCATACAAAACACTACGGATTGGTTGGCTAAAAACAGCAGAAATTTGTGTTCTGATGGTCCTGGAGTCTAGAAACCCAAGGCTGACGTACTGGCAGGTCGGTTTCTTCTGGAGCCTCTCTCCTTGGCTTGCGGATGGCCTCCTTCTTGCTGCTTTGTCATTGCATGGCTATGCTTCTGCGCTCCTGCACAGAAGAGGAAGAACTCCTCTTCTTATAAGGGTACTAGGCATATTGGATTAGGGTCCCACCCTAATGGCCTCATTTTAACTTAATTACCTCTTTAAAGACCTTATTTCCAAATAGGTCACTTCCGAGGTACTGGATGTTGAGACCTCATTGTGTGGGTTTGCGGGAACACAGTTCAGCCCATGACAAGAGGGAATCTGTGACACACATGCTGCTTTTTCTTTCCTCTTTCTGTGAGAAAGACCCTTTCTTCTAATTCCCTAGGTGTGGGCTATTTCTCCTATCCTAACTTGAATTCTTCCTGCCTGTATCTTGTACCACAGTTATGGTGGGCCAAGGCAAGCTCTTGATAAATCAAAGCTGTTTGAATATAGAAAAAGTCCTTCCCAAAACTGTTGTTTCGTTACAGATGGAAAAAAAGAAAATCAGTTTTGAGGTTTGAAGCTGAACAGTAAATGACCTCTTTTCCCTCTAACAACCATAATCCTCCTTGAGGCAGTACATACGTTTGCTTGAACAGGGGAAAGGTCATGTGCCAGAAAGGAGGGTGGGAAACATATTGCTTTTTTGTTTTTTAATACCCTCATTGTGTGTATATGTACCCAATGCTCATATACATAACAAATACATATGTGTAAAAACCATGGCATGGAATAAGTGTTCATTACCATGATCTCAAGTCCTGACTATGCCATTTAGTATGTGTAGAACCTCGGGCAAGTCACTTAACTTCTCTGTGCCTTGGATCCACATCTGTAAAATGAGGACAATAACAGTTACCTCTCTCATTCTTATGAAGTTTAAATGAATGAATTCATTTAAATGCTTTGAACAGTGATGCTTTGAACAGTGAGTACCACATTGTTAAAAAAAAAAGAAAGAAATGTTTAGTAAGTGTTATGTTAGCTATTATTCCACAACTGCTTCCTTATTTCTGACCTGCCTTCTTCCCAGGATGGAATTCTATCTGAGTTCCTGCTCAACATCTGGTTCCAGTTCTAGCCAGCCTGCCTTTCCCTTTGCTCCTAGTTGTCTGACTCTCCTCTTGCCACCTTTCCTGGTCCATTTCTAAATAGGCATAGTTGACTCCTCTCATTCTTGTCTCAGCCGACTCCCCAACACCTGCCTTTCTATTGTTGTTTAGTCACAAAGTGTCCACCTCTTTGTGACCCCATGGACTGTGGTCCACCAGGCTCCACTCTCCATGGGATTTCCCAGACAAGAATACTGGAGTGGGTTGCCGTTTCCTCCTCCACTGATGCCTGCCTCTGTGATTTGAAGATCAGCCATGCGCAGTTCCTCTAACACTCTGCACATGGAAACTCCTGCCTTTGCCGCCTCGGTCATCACCTGGCCAAATTCCAGCTGTCATTTAATTGCTACTTCAGATTACTCGTAAACCATACAGAGCTCATGACTCCTTTCTAGACTGCATCCCTTTCCTACCTCCTTGGTCCCTCTAATGTAATGTATTGAGACTGAGGTTAGACATTTTGGTATCATCTTTGATTACTTGAGCATCTCAGACTCAGTGATCAACATACAGAGGAGTTACTTGATCAGACTGAGTTTTTTTAAAAAATTCACTCTGGTTGCAGAATAGAGAATTGATGGGAAAGGAAGCAGGAGCTTCCTAACTAGTCTCCTTGCCCTGAGCTCTATTTCTTTCAGTTAGTCCTACCCCCTTAAGCAAACCAGATCTCGCTCCAACCTTACTTTCAGAGTTGTATCACTCACTGTGTCAAGTCAGAATTCTGCTGTCTAGCCTTTAGGGTCTCCCATGGAGGCCCTCCGTCTGCTTTTGTCGCCCACTGTCTCCTGACGCAAACTGTTCCGGATGTGCTGCTTTGCTAACCTTTGTCTCCTCGCCTGCCTTTCTGCGTCATGTCAGTTCCTGTTTCTGCACTTCTGTTCCTATCATTTGACTCATAGCTTCTGGCCTCTTTTCTGTTATACCAGCCTTTCGGTGCATCAACCATGAAGCCCTCTGACTTCTGACCTGGCATGTGCATTTTTTAATATACAGTTAACATTTATTGTTTGAACCACACTAAATTATTTTGTTTTTCATTTTTCACTGATAGCTTCTTAGATGTTAACTTTGTCTTCTCAACAAAATTTTAAATTCCTTGAGGAAGGACCATATTTAAAATTTTTTCCAGTGAGTTCTTGATCATTCTTAGTGCCAATACCAAGTGTTACGGGTTACAGGATTAGAGTGGACCCTAATCCAGTCTGTGTCCTTATAAGAAGAGGAAATTTGGATACATAAAGAGACATGGGGAAGAAGGCCACATGGAGATGGAGGCCTTGACTGGAGAGATGCATTTATAGGCCAAGGAATGCCAAGGATTGGTAGCAACCACTAGAAGCTAAGAAAAAGGCAAAGAAGAATCCTCCTTTAGGGCCTTCAAATAGAGAGCATGGTCCTATAGACAACTTAATTTTAGACTTCTAGACTCCAGAACTGTGAGAGAATATTTTTGGTTGTTTTAGTCGCTGGACTTGTGGTTTGTTTTGTCGTTGTTTAGTTGCTAAGTAGTGTCCAACTCTTTTTTGACCCCACGACTATGAACTATAGGATTGTAGCCCCCCAGGCTCCTCTGTCCACTGGTTTTCCCGGGCAGGAATCCTGGTACTTGGCTATAATGGCTCTAGGAAACTAATATAAGATTGAGTAAAAACTCTGGCAGACTTTTGAAAGTTATTTTATTTTTGTAGAAATTGACAAGCTGACTCTAAAATATATGGCAGTGCAAATAACCTAGAATAGCCAAAACAATTTTAAAAAGAACAAAGTAGGAGAACTTAATACTCCCTGATTTCAAGACTTATTATGTAGTAATATAATACTATATAGACACAGTAACAAGACTGTGGAGTTATTGAAGACAAGAGGCATATAAATCACTGGGATGGAATGGAGTGCACAAATAGACCCACAGATATGTGGTCAATTAACTTTTGGTGAAAAGTGCCAAGGCAGTTTAATGGGGAAAGGGAAGTCTTTTCAACAAAAGATACTAAAGCAACTGGATATCTTTATGGTGGTGGGGTGGGTGGTGCTGTTATAGAACTTGTGCTACTTCACAACATAAATAAAATTAACTTGGATCATGGACCTAAATGTAAAAGGTAAAGCTATAAATCTTCTAGAAGACAAAACAGGAGAAAATATATGTGACTTTGGATTGGCATGGGTTTTTGAGGACACAAAAAGCTTGAACCATAAAGAGAAAAATAGATAAATTTGGCTATCAAAATTAAAACCTTTGCTCCTCAAAAGGCACTACTTAAAAAAAAAAAAGAAAGAAAAAGCAAGTCATGGGCTGAAAGACATATTCAGAATACATCTATCAGATAGGAGAATTGTATCAGTGCAGCCCCCTATACCAGGACCCAGCCCACCTACCAACAGGCCAGCACCAGCCCTAATACCCTCCTTTGCCCCGGCCCTACTGAGCATCAGGCCAGCTCTAAGACCCCAGGGCTGTACAATCAGAGACCCAGGAACCCTGCTCAGCCTACCAGCATGTTATCACTAGCCCCTGGGACCTCTTGGGCCCCATACTCACCTACCAGCAGGCCAATACCACTTCAACCCCTTAGCTAGCTACCCTAGTATCCAGCCCCACTCACTAGTGGCCCAGCACCAGCTTTGAGACACCCTAGACCCTGCAACCTGCTGTGTCAGGAGTTGGTCCCACCCAGCAGTGGACCAACACTAGCCCTCGGATCCCAGGCCCCTCACCCAGTAGCCTGTGATCCAGCCTCACCAACCAGGGGCCAGCAGCCTCCACACAAGGAAAGGCCTGGTAACCAATGGAACAGGCTGTACCTATCAGACTGCCCACAGTAGACCACCAACAACATGGCCCAGGTAGGAGGCTCCCCTAGAGCATGTAGCTCTGATGACCAAAGGGGAGTGTGCTGTTGGGATGCATAGGACATCTACAAAAGCCCACTTTCCCAAGGCTGGGAAATGAAATCAACCTACCAGATACTTAGAAATAAAAACAGTAAATTAGGCAAAATGAGGCAACAGAAGAGTATCTTCCAAATGAAGGAGCAAGATAAAACCCCAAAAGAGCTCAGTGAAGTGGAGATGGGCAATCTGCCCATCTCTGTAGATAGTTCACGGTAATGGGCATAAAGATGTTCAAAGAACTCGGGAGAAGATTGAATGAGCAGAGTGATGTTAGTTTTTAACAAAGAATGAGAAAATAAAAACAAAAAAGAACCGAACAGATGAAGAATACAATAACTGAAATGAAAAGTACACTAGAAGGAATCAACAGTAGCTTAGATGATATAGTAGATTAGATGAATGAATCAGTGAGCTGGAAGGCAGAATAGTGGAAATCACTGAAGCTGAACAGAAAACGGAAAACACTTTAAGAGAAACTTAAAGCATCGTGAGAAATTAAAATTACTGCATGCCTTGCCTGTGCCAAGAAGAACACAAACTTTAGTCAAAGGGAACGTTAATTCTCTTACAAAGAAGCAGCCAAAATGCGGAAACCTTTGGTCTTCATTCACAAAAAATAGTTCCTTGCTTGATGAAGTTACAGTTCAAGTATTCCCTGTTGCATCAGAGGACATATACCCACATCACCACACTATATGAATTGCTTCTTTTCTTCTGTGGAATGGGTGGAAGGAATCTCCTTGAATGTTCTTCTAGGTTTTTCTGTTTAAATTGTAGCCAACAGTTTTCAAGAATCAGTTTTACGATCTTCATGGAACTTCCTGAGATTACTCTGACCTTATCATGGGAGCAAGAAGAAGCAGAAAAATAAGGAAAGGAGAAAGGAAGACAGAAAAGTGGATACATATGTCTAAGATCTTTGTAGTAGGAGTACATTAACCTCTGGGAGGTTGCCCATGGATCTCACATGGCTGGCAGGTGACTGAGTTGGAATTTGAACTCAAGTTCTTTCTGACTCCAGAGACCAGAATAAATGCTCAGCTATGAAGGGGCTTCTCAGGTGGCGCTAGTGGTAAAGAACTGGGCGGCCAATGCAAGAGACATAATAGACAAGGGTTCGATCCCTGGTTGGGGAAGATCCCCTGGAGGAGGCACTCACTCCATACTGGAGGCAACCCACTCCACTATTCTGGCCTGGAGAATCCCAAGGACAGAGGAAGCTGGCAGGCTATAGTCCATGGGGTCATAAAAAGTTGGACAAGACTGAAGTGACTTAGCACGGAGGGTGACCTTGAATTAGGGGAAACCTTCCGCGGAGCTCTTTGGCCTTGTGGATCCCTTCCCAAAGACAATGTCCAGTGCTCCCAGGAGACTGCCTGATCGCTGTTGTTGGAATGAACACAGATCCTTTCTTGGGTCACCTGTGTAGACCAATGGCACCACCCCTCTCCCCTCTTGCCCACCTCTTTTCCCCTCCCCCAATACCTGAACAAGCCCCAGAGGAGTCATTTCCTGTGTGAGCTCCCCTCCACCCACAGGAATTTAATATCTGCAGTGAGTAGAGAGTAAACTTCCTGGAACCTCAGGACACATTCCCCCCAAGATGATGCAGATGCCGATAGCAAGCCTTTTATTTTTTTAAAGGCCGTCTCCAACATGGAAACTGGCAATGCAAAAGGTCCATGTGAGCAATCTTAAGGTACCACAGCAGCTTCGGGAGAAGGTGACTGCAGGGACGTGGACTCCCCGCTTTCCTTTATGTCCTCTTTTTAGCCCATGTTTTTCAGAGCGAGTAGGTGCCATGGTGATAGGTACCATAAAAATAGATGGAGCACAGCACCCAGTGCGGGGCGGTGGAGCTGGCCGTTCCCATGGAAACGCATCACCAGTGGGGAGAACCCGGGACTCAGCTGTGTTCTGGCTACAGTGCAGGGCAGGCCCCCCGAAGGACCGACTCCTGACCGGTCACCCTTGCAGCCAGGGGAGAAGATGCTGCTTTAGTGTGGCTCCTTGAGGCTTCCAACATTCTCCTCATGATTGTCTGAGCTCCCTGACTGCACACCTCCCTCCAAGGGCACCTGAGGGGCCTCTCTCTGAATCGACCCAGAGACTGCCTATGTAGCTCTGGCTTTCATCTGGGCCAATTGTGCAGTGCCCAGTTGCTCAGTCGTGTCCAACTCTTTGCGACCCCATGGACTGTAGCCCACCAGGCTCCTCTGTCCATGGGATTCTTCAGGCAAGAATACTGGAGTGGATTGCCATTTCATCCTCCAGGAGATCTTCCTGACCCATGGATCAAACCCATATCCTCTGAGTCTGCTGCCATTGGTAGGCGAATTCTTTACCACTGAGCCACTGCAAAGCAATCTGGGCCAATAGTGACCTGTAAACTAACCCTGCCAAGGTTCCCATCCCCACTGATGTAAGCGCCCTGTTCCCATCCTGACTGGATGGGGGACAGTGCCTCGTTTTATGCAATGGTAATAAAGAGCTTTTACAACTGGGATCGAATCCAGGACATTTGGTGGCTAGGAATACTCATAAAATGAAATCTCAGAGGATCTCACCCAGAAAGCAGAGCGGAGAGGGGTAACATCTCTGTTAGGGACCAAACGACGGGCTCTAGGACCTGAGTCATGTTTACCAGAAAAAGACAGGACATGTGCTCATCCTGCCTGGCCAATCATGTAACGCCAGCTACTCCTGTAACTGAGACAAAGAACTGCCTGTATATAAGCCGCCATACTCCTTTGTTTGGGGCTCTTGTCGGATTCCACTGTGCTGGAAGAGACTTGGGCCCTAGCGCGCTAGAAATAAACTCCCTTCTTGCCTTTGCATTATCGTGGTGGACTTGCTCTCTCGGTCGGTTCGGAGATACGGGCTCGGTGCATAACAGTCTCAGGTTGTGCTTTCAGTTTGTGAACCCTCCCTCAGGCAATACAGACTCAGGCCAGGTCTCAGCTGTTTCTGGAGGCACCGAAACACCCTTTGAAAGAACTGGTTGAGCCATCCTGTAGAATCTATATAACCATCTCGGCATCCCTATCTGTGAGGTACATGCTGAGTTGCTTCAGTTGTATCCAACTCTTTGAAACCCTGTGGACTGTAGCCTGCCAGGCTCCTCCATCCGTGGGATTCTCCAGGCAAGAACACTGGAGTGGGTTGCCATTCCCTTCTCCAGGGGATCCTCCCATCCCAGGGATCTAACCCCCTTCTCCTGTGGCTCCTGAGCTGTTGGGGAAGCCCATCGCTGTCTATAGATGTGTGTGAATGATCCTTTTGGAACTCAGCTTGTGTTTGTTTGGATTTAGGGCAATTATACAAATTCTGAAATATAACCCATATGTACACATGCCCTTTAAACCGAACTGTCTTATATTAGACCTGGTATAAGAGGACTAAGTTTAAAAGACATATGTTATATGTGTCCTATCATATTTTCTTCTGCAATAGGGCTCTATTATATATGTTTGTTTCCATACATTTACACTGCCAGATGGCATACGTCCTTCAGGGCAGCATGACTATAATTCTGGATTAAAGTATACTTCTGAGACTAGTCATTCTAAGTAATGACCAATTCAAGATAATCTTACTCTCAATTAAAGAAACACACACATACTCTTAACAAATCAATTTTTTAAACTGATAATCATAGCACCATCAACTCACGAATTACTGCCTTGGTAGTTACAGATTATGAAAATCATAGCACTGGGGGACTTCCCTAGTGGCTCAGCAGTTAAGACCTCCACTCCCAAAGCAGGGAGCACAGGTTCGATCCCTGGTCAGGGAACTAAGATCCCACATGCCAAACAAACAAAGAGAAAATCAGCATTGGAAGGCTCTAAAGCAGTGTCTATCCTGGCGTATCTGGGACTTGACATAAAGAGGCTGAGCCCAGTGACTTGATAAAGAGGCTGAGCCCAGTGACTTGAAGTGCTTGGCTGTTTAGCTCAGCATATCTTCTGTGGATGCAGACAGTGTGTCTGGTCATTTTCACTCGGCCAGTCCCTTCCCAAGCAGTGGACATGCACGGAGGCTTCCGCTCCTCCAGCTTGCCAGTGATGACCTTGAAGGAGGCTTGTAGGTCATGCCATTGGTGGAGCTGTGCAGTGGAAGAGTAGTCAGACATTAAAGCAATTTCCTGGTTTATCCCTAGGACTCATCCATGAACCCATGTGACTCCACACTCACTGTTAGTAGCAGCATACATGTAAACTGCCTCTGGGTCCCCTGTGTCCTGTTTCATGGTTACAGGAATTTGGTGTGACCGAGCACTGCAGAATCTCTGAACTAAATAAGCAAATATGCGTGCTGTGGCTTTTAAGGCCAAGCAAACTGTGAAACAGACAGGCTTGCCTTTCTCGCCCATAGCACTGTCATACCTTGGAGTTCTGCCACACCTTGGAGTTCTGCCACAGGGTGGGATTGCTTTTTTTTTTTGGCTTAGTAACTACAAGCAGATTTGCTTTGAAGAACAAGGCTCTCAAATCTTCTGTAACTCTCTAAGAATGGACATTCACAGTCAGGTTTGGCAGAGTTTTCCCAGATTTTCGGAGTGATAAAGTTAATGTTTGGCCATGCGAAACATAAACACAGAAACCTTCCTTTCCAAGATAAGATTCTTTCTGTGATGTTGGAACAGGAAGCCTGAGTTAGAGACTATTTAAATCAAGACACACATAAACTCAGGTGTCACTTTTCCCACCAACAATTTAAAACTAAACATTTAATGTGAATGTAACTTAGTGATTGGTTTCCCTTTTTAATTTTTATTGTGGGGAAATATATATATATAACACAAAACTTAGCATCTTAACCAGTTTTATGTGTACAGTTCAGTGACATTGAGTACACACACATTGTACAACCATCCCCACCATCCACCTCCAGATCTTTTTCTACATCCCTGTCTTAAAATCCATCCCCATTAAGCACTAATTCCCCATTCCCCTGTCCCCCCAGCTCTTATGTTACCAACCAGAGCTCTTGGCCTTCCTCAGTCAATAGAAATTGACTATGGGGAAAAAGTGGAAACAATAACATTTTATTTTCTTGGACTGCAAAATCACTGCCGATGGTGACTACAGTCATGAAATTAAAAGACACGTGCTCCTTGGAAGAAAAGCTATGATAAATCTAGATGGCATATTAAAAAGCAGAGATATCACTTTGCCAACAAAAGTCTGTAAAGTCAAAGCTATGGTTTTTCCAAAAGTCATGGACAGATGTGAGAGTTGGACCATAAAGAAGGCTGAGTGCCAAAGAACTGATGCTTTTGAACTGTGGTGTTGGAGAAGACTCTTGAGAGTTCCTTGGACTGCAAGGAGGTCCAACCAGTCAATCCTAAAGGAAATCAGTCCTAAATATTTATTGGAAGGACTGATCCTAAAGCTGAAACTCCAGTACCTTGGCCACCTGATGCTAAGAACCGACTCATTGGAAAAGACCCTGATGCTGGGAAAGATTGAAGGCAGGAGGAGAAGGGGATGACAGAGGATGAGATGGTTGGATGGCATCACTGACTCAATGGACATGAGTTTGAGTGAACTGTGGGAGATAGTGAAGGACAGGGAAGCCTGGCATGTTGCAGTCTATGAGGTCACAGAGTTGGACAGGACTTAGTGATTGAACAACAGAGGCCAGACAAGAAATTGACTAGAGGCCAAGAAAGGCTTTATGGGGGCCCCTGCTGCAGCAGGGGGAAGTGAGAACAAACAACAGGATCCCTTGATTGCTTGCTCCGTGAGGGGTGGGTGAGCTGGTTCTTTATATGGAATGAGGGCAGGGGAGTGTCCAGGAGTCCAGGAGGAGGGGCAGCTTAGGCATTTTGCCCGCCCCTTGGGTGGTGTTGAGTGCAGGGGGCATGCGCAGTACTCTGTTTTAGCTCCCAACATCCTGTTTTTGTCGGAAGCTCTTCAGAAGTAGCAGGTGGGGTTTTTTTGTTCCTTGTCTCTTTGTATCTTTTTGGGTCCAGAATTTGCCCAAACTGCACATGCAAGAAGTTACTTTTAGTCTAATAATTGTTTTGTATTTTGTTGCTCTAGAACAGGTGTGTCCAGGGGCAAGCATTGCTGCACTGCTGCAGAGAGGCCCATGTCCCAAGCCTGTCTCCCCTTGGCAGCCACTCTTCGGTTTTCTGTCTCTGTGAGTTTGGCTGTTCTCGTACCCCATATAAATAGAAGCACATGGTGCTTGTCCTTTTGTGACTGACTTATTTCACTTATTTCACTAGGGCTTCCCTTGTGGCTCAGCTGGTACAGAATCTGCCTGCAATGCGGGAGACGTGTGGGTTCGATCCCTGGGGTGGGAAGATCCCCTGGAGAAGGGAAAGGCTGCCCACTCCAGGATTCTGGCCTGGAGAATTCCATGAACTGTATAGTCCATGGGGTCACAAAGAGTCAGACACGACTAAATGACTTTCACCTGCTCACCTGCTATTTCACTTAGCATAATGTCCTCCAAATTTACTCATGTTGTCTCATGTGACAGGGTTGCCTTCCTTTTAAAGGCGAAATAATATTCCATTGTATGTATATACCACATTTTGTTTACCTACCATTTAAATTTTCTGTGTTTCTTTCTTTTTAAAAAAACAATATTTATTTATTTGTTTATTCATTTGACGGCCTCGAGTCTTAGCTGCGGTATGTGGGACCTAGTTCCCTGACCAGGGATTGAACCCTGGCCCCCTTGCACTGGGACCACGGAATCTCAGCCACTAGACCACCAGGGAAGTCCCCTGTATTTATCTCTTATCATTTAAAAATTTTGAAACAGTCACCAAGTGACAGACAAATTGCAAGGACAGTTTGAGAATAAGAAACCCTGATCCTCATCATCTTTTCATACTTTCTTGTGTTTTTCTATAAACAAAAATACTCTCCCGCCTCATCAAACAACCACCAACACCAGGAAGCTCACACAGATTCATAGCCACCATGGAAGCCTCAGACTCCATCCAGGGTTTGCCAGTTATTGCAATGGTGTCTTTTATCACAAAAGGATCCAACTCAGAACCACTCTTGCGTGAAGTGATATCTTTTGGTCTCCTGCAGGCTGGAAGAACAGCCCCCCAGTCTCTCCTTGACTTTCATGACCTTGACATTTTGAAGATCACAGACTTAGTAGAATGTCTAAGGTTTCCTCTTGGTCAGATTCAGGTGACGCATCTCTGGCAGAAATGTCACAGCAGTGGCACTGCATTCTTCTTCTGACACCCTGCTAGGAGGTTCAGTGGTTTGATTTGTTCCTATACTAATGATGAGCACTTTGATCCCATGATTTAAGGTGGTGTCTACCAGGGTTCTCCATTATAAAGTTAGTCTTTGCCTCTTCGTAGTTATGGGGAGATACTTGGAACCTAGGTACACATCCCATGCCTCATCAACTTTATTTTTCATATCCATGTGGACTTATGGATTCCTATATTAGTGAGTTATACTCCATTCCCATCATTATTTATTTTAAAGCTCACTTTGTTCCCAATTTGATAAGTGAGAGAACCTTTGATCTGCGCCCTTCCTACATGGATCCATCATTCATTGAGCGCATCCTTACTTTCTGGCATGACAAGATGTTATAGGCTCATCTTTCGTCTTTGTCCCAGTTCTGGAATCAGCCATTTCTCCAAGGAGACTTAATTCATTTAAAAAAATTTCTGACATGTATGCATTGCTATATTTATTTTTAAAAATTTTTGGCTGCATGTGGTCTTTCTCCAGTTGCAGACAGTCACAGACGGTGGGGGTCACTCTCCAGTCACAGACGGTGAGGGTCACTCTCCAGCTGCAGACGGTGGGGGTCACTCTCAGCTGCAGACGGTGGGGGTCACTCTCAGCTGCAGACGGTGGGGGTCACTCTCTAGCTGCAGACGATGGGGGTCACTCTCCAGTCGCAGACGGTGGGGGTCACTCTCCAGTCGCAGATGGCAGGGGTCACTCTCTAGTTGCAGACAGTGGGGGTCACTCTCTAGTTGCAGGGCAGGGGCTTCTCATTGCAGTGGCTTCTCTTGTTGCAGAGCACAGGCTCTAGGCACACGGGCTTCAGTAACTGCAACTTGCTGGCTCTAGGGTACGCAGGCTTCAGGAGTTGTCATGCCTGGGCTTAGTTGCTCCATAGCTTGTGGAATCTTCCCGGATGGGAGATTGAACCTGTGCCCCTAGGATTGACAGGCAGATTGTTATCTACTGAGCCACAAAGGAAGTTCCACGTTTTAATGGAAAATGGTATTTAGAATCCAAGATCTGGACAGTAGATGTGCTCATTCCTATTGAGATGTTACTGCTCCCAGGCAAAGCTAAGGAATATACATTACCCTGTGTACACTTCTATACACAGATACACGCCTTACCCTCTGATATCACATTCCAGACTACCATTCCTCAGCCTTCTGAAGAATCCCCCCCTTACCCTGGTCAGCTGGTGATACCACAGGCCAGGCCACCCTCCCTGCGTAAGTCCCCCTTGTCACTTGGGCTCTGACCCCCGCTTTGGGCCTTCATGACTTCCTGCCCTCCATCTCCACCATGAACTCCTACCTCTCTGCTCCACCTAGTGACTTTAGCACTGAATTGTTTAGGAGAAAGAAGTCAAAGGGACCACTACTGACTTTGGTTCAAAGTATTGATACTTGTTATTGTTAACAGTCGTTTGCATATTGGGTGTACTTGCATCTGACCTATTAATTAGACAATACTAATCATGACTGGCAGCATTTCCCCAATCCTTTGTCTCTGCTATTGTAATGAAAAAAATTTTATGAAATATTTATACAGCTAGGATGCCTTCTCCCTTACAGCAACATCTATTTTGCAAATTCGCAGTTGTATTTAGGCAACTCCCGGCAAACACTGATCAAGTCCTACCTCAAGAATTAACGAGTGAAGACAAGGTCTGTAAACCTATTTATTCCATGCATTCATTATCAAGTTATAGGACTCTGGTGAAGTGATCCAGGGGACAGCTACAGAAATCAGAAATAGGGTTTTGTAATACTATGATAGGGCTTCCCTGATGGCTCAGACAGTAAAGCGTCTGCTTTACCCCACAATGTGGAAGACCCGGGTTCGATCCCTGGATTGGGAAGATCCCCTGGAGAAAGGAAATGGCAACCCACTCCACTACTCTTGCCCGGAAAATTCTATGGACAGAAAAGCCTGGTAGGCTACAGTCCATGGGGTCTCAAAGAGTCAGACACGACTGAGCAACTTCACTTTCTTCTTTTTCTTTCAGTACTGTGAACTATGTTGTGAAAAACAAGATCTTCCTGACTTAGATGGTGAACATCAAGGAAATGGGCTGTGTCTTCTACTATTTTTGTACCCCTCAAGGTCAGGTCTGAAATACGATCTGTACACATACGTATGTGATGCTCCCTGTCTTGTTGGCTGACAGAGCTGTGACAACATTGTCGTGGTAGTAGAGTTACAAAACCTGATGGACGCCTATCGGACTTTACCCTCCCTCTTTTCTATTTGGCTGTGCTGGGACTTTGTTATGGCAAGCAGGCCTGTTTAGTTTCAGCAAGAGGCTTCTCTAGTTGGGGTGCATGGGCTCTAGAGCGCAGGCTCAGTAATTACAACATTCAGGCTTAGTTGCCTTGTGGGATCTTAGTTCCCTGACCAGGGATCGAACTATTGTTCCCTGCATTGGGAGGCAGATTCTTAGTGACTGGACTGCCAGGGAAGGTTTTATCCTCCTTGAACTTCATGACCACAAATCGCTCCTTGAAGTACTTGCTTGTTTGGCTGCTGAGCCGCATGGTTTATCTCCTGCCTCCCTGGATGCATCCTCCTGATTGCCCTTGTACATCCTATTTACTCTGGCCATCCCCACCTCCCCGACGGTGAGCGTTTATCGGGTGCCTTCAATGTGCCAGGCTCTGTTGCTGGCACTGGAGATACAGCAAGGAATAAAACAGACCAAAAGGCCTGTCCTGGCAGAACTGAAGGGAAACAGAAAGCCTTCTCCCTTGTGTGTGTACGATCCCTCCTCCCCACTTCACAGGAGTAACCTCCGCTGAACACGGGCCGGTCCAGCAGGGCACACGAAGGGGTTAAGGCAGCCTCTGTCCTGCAAGGTTCTTTTCTGGGAGGGAGACTCATCTCTCTGACCTGGCGCCCTCCCTCATCTGCATGCTTCCAACTTTGCCCGCCCTGCGGTCAATCTGCTACCTGCAGTCAGAACCATCTTCATAAAAGGCAAGTCTTACCAAGTCATTCTGTTGCTGAAAACCTTTGTGAGTTCCCATTGCTCTGGGGATAAATCCAAATTCCTTCACAAGCTGGCCTCTGCTTACCCTTCCAGCCCCTGCTCCCAGAACCTCCTCCCTTGCCTCGTACACTCCAACAGCACCAGAAGCTAGTTCCCTCCACGTGCTTCCCTGCCTTGGCTCCAGCTGTGCCCTGGTCTAGAACACCCTTCCTCCCCACCCTTCTGCTAGTCGAACCCCGACTCTTCCTTTAGGCTCAGCCATTTTTCCTCCTCCACCTGCAGTCCTTACGGCCCAGGAGTGCTCAGCGGTGATAGTTACCTATTTATTTTTCTGTCTCTCCTTTGGAGACAGACACAATGGTAATGATGTGTTTAATGTCTGCCTCCAGGGATGGTAAACC
This sequence comes from Capricornis sumatraensis, assembly GCF_032405125.1. Lineage (NCBI taxonomy): Eukaryota > Metazoa > Chordata > Mammalia > Artiodactyla > Bovidae > Capricornis > Capricornis sumatraensis. Next base: position 62,981,821 of record NC_091087.1, read on the forward strand.
CTCTGTGCGTGTGGGCTGTGGCTGCCTCATTCCTGCTGTATCTGTAGCATGCTGGGCTGGGCAAGGAGTAATAAACACGCACGATACTTGCACGGTGAGCCCAGCCAGGAATTGTTCTAAGAACCTCACAAGTGTCAGCTAATTTCATCCTTACAACAAGTCAGTGAGGAACAAACTGTTGTTAGTCCCTGTTTATAGATGAGAAAATAGGCACAGAGGGTTAAAGATCCTCTCTTAAGTGGAGAGGCAGGCTTAGCATCTAGTTAGCCCTGAAACTGTGCTCTGGACCACAATACCTGTTGCATGGACCCTGGGCTCCCAGCAGGCGCTCAGTGAGTGATGGCTGCTGATATTCACACTCCCAGGCATACATGCCCTTTTACTCACCTCTGTGTACTCAACATACCCTACATGGTCGGGGCTAAATCAGTATTTCCTGAATGAATGAAAAAAATAAGCGAATCCTCAGAAGTATAAGGAATAACTTAATTTATCATTATGACCTGAGTACCTTCCGAGCATAAGTTTAAATTTAAATTTCATTTTTTATTAGGTAATATTATGTGTTGTGCTAGTCAAGGTTGCAGAGTCCTTTTTCCACCAGAACCGTCTCATGGCACAACTCTAGAGGGTGCCATTCACAAAAAAACGGTGTGGCAGCCACTACTCCTGCTCAGGCCCCCATCCACCCAATTTCCCTCCCTGCAGCCACCACTGATACCAAACTTCTCCACCCTTCCAGAGCTGGTCTCCGTGCATTTGAATTGATCGATTGTGTGGGTGTTATTCAACATGGACTTCTTCGTCTTGCCTTGTTCACTTTACACCTTTGGGAGATAGTTTCATTTGAGGTGTATAGAGTAGGCTCATTCTTTTAATTATTAACTTACATATTATCTATGTATGGTATGGACAGATATCATGGATGTAACAGAATTTAGTTATTCCTCTCTTTAACCAGTCCTCCATGTATTTAATCATCCTCTATTTGTTGTTTCTAAATTGTTTTTACTACAAATAGTGCTGCCACTTGCTGTTATTATCCCATCCACTTTTTGAACACATCTGAAGGTTAAATTTGCAGAATTGGATTGCTTGGGTAAAGCAGAGGAATGACTTTCTAACAGTAGAATTTCAGTCATCTGTGACAGGCATGGATGAGATATATTTACACTGGGGCTTTGAGTATGTCAGATTCTGCTAGGAATTGATTGTCCATCCCCCGGATTCCATACATTCCACGCTGGGGAATGATATTTGTGGATTTGATGGTTTGTTATCCATTAAAGAAAAAAGAGAGATCTCACAGAAAGCCACAGAAAGGTGGCTTCTTGGAGTCTGACCGAGGCCCACTGGTTGGATCCCATCCTACCTCACTTCTAGAGAAAGACCTTGCTAGACAACACAGCACCTGTGCCACTGAACAGTGAGTTCACCGGAGGTCCTGAGAAGCCTGAGTTCAGGGATCGTTCCACAAAGAAACATGTTTGAACTCTGGCCTCAGAGTCACCTTGTAGGGAAGAGGGAGAAGGTCATTGCTGTTCCTGAGACTCTGAGGATGTGATTCCTATTAACACCACAGGATAGATGATGGATAGGTGGATGAATGGGTGGATGGGAGGTGGGATGGACACATAGATGCATAGATATAGATAAGTAGATATCAATCAAGTAAGCATGAACTTAGACTTGTCTTGAATTTGTGCTCTGTAATTTCCTCTTTATGTGACTTTCAGTAACTTCTTTGATTTCTCTGAGCTCCAATTTCCTTGTTTACAGTGGGATTGTGTTCTTTGTGAAGCAGCGCCAATGGTTATAAACCAATGAGGATACATGGCCTATCACAGTGCCTGGCCCACAGTGGTCTCCTCTATGTGGTTGTAGTTGCTATAATTTATTTTATGACTGGACAGTCTCTGGATGGTATATTGAGGGCATCTCTTTGGCAGGAGTCAATGAGCACGTACTTCATGCTCTGTTTGGCCCCTGCCTTCAAAGGAATGAACCTGTAGGGTGTGGTTCTTGGCCTTCTTTCCGTCTTAGCATGCTTGGCCTGTGACATTCAAGTGCCTGGCACTCTCCCAGCATGCATTGTACAGGGCAGGATTTCTAACTACGCTCAACCATCTCCAGGCTAGGAAAGTAATGCTATTATAAGAATTACCCAGATCCTCTGAAATTTATGTTAAAATGATAAATAAATAAAGGAAAGGCGGTTACCCTTAGATTTGGGTCTCCTGGCTACAATTTATTTGCAAAACAACATTAAGCTTGCACCTGCTGCCTTATAGAACAATGATGGGGGGTGACGGCTAACAGATACTTGTGGGGTGTCTCCTTCCATTGGGTTTGGGTAAACTCCATTCACTCTCCAGATGTGAAGTAAGGTCGGTTATCACTGGGGTCCAGCCACTGTTCCCACATGACTATTGAATGGTCTCTCTTGTAAGAGGTCACTTTGCTGGGTGTCTGACTTGAGGTGCTAACCTCCCGCCCCCTACAGGGACCTCAGGGAACCACAGACATCAGGGCCTTAGCTGGTGCCTTGGCTGTTTGGGTAAAAGTCAGGCTTGCCAGTCCTGCCAGGCCCAGGTGGGCTCTCTCAGTCCAGCAGGTAAACACAGGCTTGGCCTGCCAAAGAAGCTGCTTTAAGCCCCTGTATCTTCAACTAGGGTGTGAAAACCAACCTCACCTGACCCTCCCAGCACCCTGACCCCAGCCCATGGGGACCTACTGTTCTCTCCTCTATGCCCTCACAGCATGTTGTTCCTGCAGCTATTAAAACACCTGCTGTAAGTTTTAAATACATCTCTACATCACTTTGCCAACAAAGGTCCATAAAGTCAAAGCTATGGTTTTTCCAGTAGTCATGGACGGATGTGAGAGTTGGACCATAAAGAAGGCTGAGTGCCAAAGAATCGATGCTTTTGAACTGTGGTGCTGGAGAAGACTCTTGAGAGTCCCTTGGACAGCAAGGAGACCAAATCAGTCAATCCTAAAGGAAATCAGCCCTGAAAATTCTTTGGAAGGACCAGTGCTGACCCTAAAGCTCCAATATTTTGACCACCTGATGCGAAGAGCTAACTCATTGGAAAAGACCCTGATGCTGGGAAAGACTGAAGGAAGAGGAGACGGGGATGACAGAGGATGAAATGGTTGAATGGCATCATCAATTCAATGAACATGAGTTTGAGCAAACTCTGAGAGATGATGAGGGACAGGGAAGCCTGGCATGCTGCAGTCCATGGGGTCTTGAAGAGTCAGACATGACTGAGCGACTGAACAACACCACCTTCCAAGGCAGTGAAAGAGGAGAGTGAAAAAGTTGGCTTAAAACTCAGCATTCAGAAAACGAAGATCTTGGCATCTGGCCCCATAGCAAATAGATAGGGAAACAATGGAAACAGTGACAGACTTTATTTTGGGGCTCCAAAATCACTGCAGATGGTGATTTCAGCCATGAAATTAAAAGATGCTTACTCCTTGGAAACAAAGTTATGAACAACCTAGATAGCATATTAACACCTTCCACCTTTGGCCAACAACACCTTCCAATATTTTTAATATTTTGTTTGTTAGAGATTTTATAAAATCTTGAATTCTTCATGAAAATGGCCATAATCTTCTCTCTGGGAGGTTAGAGCTGAAAACAACAAATTGGTGATTTGGAATTCCATTGGGCTCTTCTCTGTAGATAAAAAGAATTGTGGGAAATCAAAGTTGTACAGCTTCATTATGAACCTTCACTATGAACACTGCTCTTGAATCCCACTTTCATCCATTCTGCAGTCAGTCAGTCATTCAACAAACACCTATCAACTCTCACTTTTGTGCCAGACACTATGCTAGGCATATGGTGTAATTATATGAGAAAGACATGGGCTGCGCCTTGGCAGCCAACACAATGTGGCTATCTGGCCCTAAATTTTGCTAACACATTGACACCTCTTTCCAGAGTACAAGAAGTCAGTTTATAGAATTACTTTTGGAGCATAATTTCCTGGAGCTTTGAGACTATCACCAAAAATCTATGTAAGACACTGTGTCTATAGTCGTGGTGAGAGGAGGATATACAGAAGAAAACTTAAAATCTCTACTTTCTAGGACCCAAATCTAAATAACAGAAGTAATATGTAGGCAGAAAATCCAGCCTGTTAATTCCTTTGCGATTGCATGTGGGATTGACTCATTTCTTCATTTTCTCATAAGTATATTTGGTGTGTGCTGTGTGCTGAAGCTGTGACAAGGGCCCATGGAAGAGTTCTAAAATGTAGTCTTGCCCTCTAGGCACTCTGGGGTCTCCCCAGGAGAGAGAAATGAGATTCAGATTCAGGTAGAACATCCGGCCAACTGTACCTGCAGAGCAAGATCAGTGGCTCAAAAAATGCTTTGGTGGCAAGGCAGCCCAGCACCAGCCAGTGTGAGCCTGTTGGATGCTTTGTGGGGGCAGAAGATTCTGAACCAGTTCTGAGGAATGGAAAGGCCTTCAGGAGAGGTCCATTCCAGGGCAGGGCAAGGGCAAAAGCAGGGCTCTTGAAATGTCAGGAATTTCTCTTTAGAAACGGAGACCTGAGGGGATAGGGTAGGGGGAAAACTTGTTCCAAACAGTAGCCCATCCCAGAGCAGTGCCAGGAGCAGTCCTGGGCGGGTTGGGAGGCGGTCCTGATGCTGAATCTGCCCCCTTGCGGGGAGCTGTGAGTTCTCATCTATTCCTCTCTGTCCATTCCTCAGGTCCTCTGTGGCCCACTCAGGGATGGCATAATGTTCTTCACATTCCACCGAAATCTGCCTTCCCTCTGCCTTAAGGAGTTTGATTCTACAAAAGAAACCAAACACCAGAAACATGTCCAGCATGAGTAGGGTTGAGTGGTGCTCAGTGTCAAAAAAAATTCCCTGAAAATACCAGCCATGTCCATTCCCAGAAACTCTCAAGACTCCCAGCTTCTAACTGGGAGACAGAAAGTCAGAGCAGAAGGAGATTCTCCTTGGTCATTGCTTAATTTTCTAGAAGGAGCTGCTGCCTTGGACCAGACTCAGGTGTGAAGCCTAGTACGACCCAGCTCTGCTTGGTACCCACAGATCCACAGGGAGAACCCCCAATGAATGACCTCTGATGATGAAAAGGTTTTCCCTCCTGGGAGAAGTTTCCCCAGATTATGGTACATTTTAGTTTAGTTTTGATTGAGACCAGGTTTCCCCGCGTGGGCTGGTCTTTTCTGGGTGGCACCCATCCCTACACTATCTCCCAGGAGTGACACCCAAGGCTCCAAAAGGTCCTGAAAGAGGAAGCAGGTATCCATGTTGTCGCCAACCTAAATCCCAGCAAAATTTCACAGTAACAAAGACATTTCTGGTTATGGTGGAATCACCAGCAACATAGACTAGAGTACTAAAGCAGGACAGTTTTCATTGTTTTTGGACATATCTGTCCTCTGTTGCCATTTGTGGGCCAACAGTTATCTATTGTTGCCCATCAAAGCACCCCCAAACTTGGTGGCTTAAACCATAATTCTCATAATCTACACTGAGGCCAGGCTCAGCAGGGTGGTTCTCCCGCTCCACGTGGTGTCTCCTGGGCTAGCCCACCAAGCTGGTATCTTCCTCACATGTCTGAAGTGTCCACTGACATGGCTGGAAACACTGGGACCAGGTTCACATTTCTCTCTCTAGGAAGCCGCTCCATCAGTGGAGGCCAGAATTCTTTACAGAGTAGCTCAGGCCTCCGTGGGAGATATTCTAGGAGAACAAGCCCTAATGCACATATCCAGCCTCTGCTTGCTTCATACTTCCTAAAGTCCTGTTAGTAAAGCAAGTCATGTGGCCCAGGCCAGTGTCAAGGTGGAGGGGACTCCCAGTTGTGAATACTGGGAAGGATGCTTTATAGTCAGCACATAACAGTGGACCACAGCCCTTCATTTACATGATGGATCAACAAGCACCAGCTTCCCCAGATCGACCTCCACTCACTAGAACCTGGGGGAGAGGGACCAAGGGAATAGTGTGGCTCCTTACTGGCCATCTCTGGGGGCAGACTGTGTGATCTCTGTAAGCCTCACCTGTTAGAAAGCAACCACAGAATCTTGCCCAAGGAGCTGACATAGGTGAGGTGCTGGACCCACATTAGCTGCCACCAATAACCTCAGATATGCAGATGATACCACCCTATGGCAGAAAGTGAAAAGGAACTAAAAAGCCTCTTGATGAAAGAGGAGAGTGAAAAAGTTGGCTTAAAGCTCAACATTCAGAAAACTAACATGGCATCTGGTCCCACCACTTCATGAGAAATAGAGGGGAAACAGTGGAAACAGTGTCAAACTTTATTTCTGGGGCTCCAAAATCACTGCAGATGGTGATTGCAGCCATCTGCATGAAATTAAAAGAAGCTTACTTCTTGAAAGGAAAGTTATGACCAACCTAGACACCATATTAAAAAGCAAAGACATTACTTTGCCAACAAAGGTCCATCTAGCCAAGGCTATGGTTTTTCCAGTGGTCATGTATGGATGTGAGAGTTGGACTGTGAAGAAAGCTGAGTGCCGAAGAATTGATGCCTTTGAACTGTGGTGTTGGAGAAGACTCTTGAGAGTTCCTTGGACTGCAAGGATATCCAGCCAGTCCATTCTAAGGGAGATCAGTCCTGGGTGTTCTTTAGAAGGACTGATACTGAAGCTGAAACTCCAATACTTTGGCCACCTCATGCGAAGAGTTGACTCATTGCAAAAGACCCTGATGCTGGGAGGGACTGGGGGCAGGAGGAGAAGGGGACGACAGGATGAGATGGCTGGATGGCATCACCAACTCGATGGACATGAGTTTGGGTAAACTCTGGGAGTTGGTGATGGACAGGGAGGCCTGGCGTGCTGTGGTTCATGGGGTCGCAAAGAGTCGGACACGATTGAGCAACTGAACTGAACTGAACTGATGGTAGGTTCTCCACAAGGAAAGCGGCTGTTTCTGTGGGCCAGCTGGAGCTCTCCAGCTTGGAGAGCTGTCTTCCAGGGCTTTAAATCAAATTAGGACTGTTAAAAGGCTTTTGCATCTTTCTTTTCTCTCTTTCTCTCATTATTAAGTTTAAAAAAAAAAAGGGAAAACATTGCTCTTTGGGTAAAAGGACTCAGAGGACTCATTTCATAATGAGTACCGTAAAGTACCCCTGCCTTATGTGTCCACAGCCCCTTCCTAAAGGGCACCACGGAGGCCTCTATTCCATGTCCCGTTACTGATGAGGATGCTGTGGAGATTTTCTGTGACTGGCGGTAGAGGTGAACAATACCAAAACACAAAGCCTTCAGAAGTGCACTTAATTAAAAAGGAAACAGAGAAGCTTGGTGTGCATAATACCTCGTGATTTATAGTAGTCATCCAGTTTACTCTGGAAACAGGCCTCAGAGGTAAGAGAGGGATGGCTAGGGGCTGGGAGGCCTCCAGGCTGGCTGAATTCCCTTCCACTCACTCTAAATTATTTTTGAAACACGCTGGGCTTGCTCGAGCCATGCACCCAGCTTCCTTGGGCTTTCGGCAGCAGGGGGTGTCCAGTTTGTCCTCCTTGGGAAAGTCTATAGTGTTGGCAGGCACTATAGGCTTTGAAATAATGATCCAGGCAGTTTGAGTGGGGACCAGTCCCAGACTTCCCCTGCAGAGGACTGCATCTGCTTCATTGCTCTATTCCCGAGGAGGAAGGTGCCGGAGGTAGTGATGGACCCATCCTGGTTGGGGGGAGAGGGCCATTCCTGCAGCCCTGTGGTGACCTGAGAGGACCTCAGGGGTCACCTGTCTGAGGCTTGACTCTTGACTGTGCCACATACCAGCTGTGTAACCCTGGGAAAGTCACTCCATCTCTCTGAGCCTCATTCTACTTGCCTCTTGTATAAAGTACAGATGATTCCACACATAGATTTCTGAGCACAGAGAGCCTGGCATATAATAAGCATTCAGAAAAATATTAACTGATAAATATTACTACAAAAAAGAAATGTCCACATGTTGGTAGAGCAAGTCTGGCATTTAGGAGATTTGTCACCAAGATTATTTCTCCAAAAGAGTACAATTATGTTTTTCTTTGCGATGATCTTCTTTTTAAAGGAAATCGCCTATTTTTTTTGGAAACATAACTTTACCTGTTTGTTTTTCCTCCAGTTACAGACTGATACCTGTTTATTGCATAATTTTTAGCATATTAAGGAAATCATAAAAAAGAAAATTAAAATCACCCATAATCTTGTCAGTAGAGATAACCATGATGAACATGAAGATATGCTTCCTTCTGGTTCTTTTTTAAAAAATTAATTTATTTTTCATTGAAAGATAATTGCTTTATAGAATTTTGTTGTTTTCTGTCAAACCTCAACATGAATCAGCCATAGGTATACATATATCCCCTCCCTTTTGAACGTCCCTCCCATATCCCACACCATCCCACCCTAGGTTGATACAGAGCCCCTGTTTGATTTCCTGAGCCATACAGCAAATTCCCGTTGGCCATGTATTTTACATATGGTAATGTAAGTGTACGTGTTACTCTCTCCATACATCTCACCCTCTCTTCCCCTCTTCCCATGTCCATAAGTCTGTTCTCTGTGTCTGTTTCTCCACTGCTGCCCTGTAGATTAGTACCATTCTTCTAGATTCCATATATATGCGTTGCTGCTGCTGCTGCTGCTAAGTCGCTTCAGTCGTGTCTGACTTTGTGTGACCCCATAGGCTCCTAGGCTCCTCTGTCCCTGGGATTCTCCAGGCAAGAAGACTGGAGTGGGTTGCCATTTGCTTCTCCAATGCATGAAAGTGAAAAGTGAAAGTGAAGTCACTCAGTCGAGCTCGACTCTTAGCGACCCCATGGACTGCAGCCTACCAGGCTCCTCCGTCCATGGGATTTTCCAGGCAAGAGTACTGGAGTGGCCGTATATATGCGTTAGAATACAATATTTATCTTTCTCTTTCTGACTTACTTCACTCTGTATAATAGGTTCTAGATTCATCTACCTCATTAGGACTGACTCAAATGCATTCCTTTTTATAGCTGAGTAATATTCTATTGTGTATATGTACTTTATCCATTCATCTGTCGATGGACATCTAGGTTGCTTCCATGTTCTAACTATTGTAAATAGTGCTGCAATGAACAGTGGATACATGTGTCTTTTTCAGTTTTGGTTTCCTCAGGGTATATGCCTAGGAGTGGGATTGCTGGGTCATATGGTGGTTTTATTCCTAGTTTTTAAGGAATCTCCATACCATCTTCCATAGTGGCTGTACTAATTTCCATTCCCACCAACAGTGCAAGAGGGTCCCTTTTCTCCACACCCTCTCCAGCATTTATTATTTGTAGACTTTTTGATGATGGCCATTCTGACCGGTGTGAGGTGATAATCTCATTGTAGTTTTGATTTGCATTTCACTAATAATGAGTGATGTTGAGCATCTTTTCATGTGTTTGTTAGCCATCTGTATGTCTTCTTTGGAGAAATATCTGTTTAGGTCTTTTCCCCACATTTTGATTGGATTGTTTGTTTTTCTGGTATTGAGTTGTATGAGCTGCTTGTATATTTTGGAAATTAGTCCTTTGACAGTTTCATTTGCTATTATTTTCTCCCATTCTGAGGGTTGTCTTTTCACCTTGCTTATAGTTTCCTTTGCTTTGCAAAAGCTTTTAAGCTTAATCAGGTCCCACTTGTTTACTTTTGTTTGTATTTCCATTACTCTAGGAGGTGGGTCATAGAGGATCTTGCTTTGATTTATATCATCGCGTGTTCTGTCTATGGTTTCCTCTCAGAGTTTATAGTTTCCGGTCTTACATTTAGGTCTTTAATCCATTTTGAGTTTATCTTTGTGTATGGTGTTAGGAAGTGTTCTAATTTCATTCTTTTACATGTAGCTGTCCAGTTTTCCCAGCGCCATTATTGAAGAGTCTGTCTTTGCCCCATTGTATATTCTTGCCTCCTTTGTCAAAAATAAGGTACCCATAGGTGCATGGGTTTATTTCTGGGCTTTCTGTCTTGTTCCATTGGTCTATATTTCTGTTTTTGTGCCAGTACCATACTGTCTTGATGACTGTAGCTTTGTAGTATAATCTGAAGTCAGGAAGGTTGATTCCTCCAGCTCCATTCTTCTTTCTCAAGACTGCTTTGGCTGTTTTGAGTCTTTTGTGTTTCCATATGAATTGTGAAGTTTTTTTGTTTTAGTTCTGTGAAAAATGTCTGATAAATTGATAGGGATCACATTGAATCTGTAGACTATGTTTGGTAGTATAGTCATTTTCACAATATTGATTCTTCCTACCCATGAGCATGGAGTATCTTCCCATCTGTTTATGTCATCTTTGATTTCTTTCATTAGTATCTTATAATTTTCTGTGTACAGTTCTTTTGTCTCCTTAGGTAAGTTTATTCCTAGATATCTAATTCTTTTTGTTGCAATGGTGAATGGGATTGATTCCTTAATTTCTTTTTCTGATTTTTCATTGTTAGTATATAGAAATGCAAGTGATTTCTGTGTATTGATTTTGTATCCTGCAACTTTGCTAAATTCACTGACTAGCTCTAGTGATTTTCTGACACTTATCTTTAGGGTTTTCTATGTACAGTATGTCATCTGCAAACAGTGAGAGCTTTGCTTCTTCTTTTCTAATCTGGATTCCTTTTATTTCTTTTTCTTCTCTGGTTGCTATAGCTAGGACTTCCAGAACTATGTTGAATAATAGTGGTGAAAGTGGACACACTTGTCTTGTTCCTGATCTTAGGGGGAATGCTTTCAGTTTTTTCACCATTGAGAAAAATGTTTACTGTAGGTTTATCATATATGGCCTTTACTATGTTGAGGTAGGTTCCTTCTATGCCCATTTTTTAATCATAAATGGGTGTTGAATTTTGTCAAAGGCTTTTTCTGCATGTGTTGAGATTATCATATGGTTTTTATCTTTCAATTTGTTAATATGGTGTTTCACATTGATTGATTTGTCTATACTGAAGAATTCTTGCAACCCTGGAATAAACCCAACTTAATTATGGTGTATGAGCTTTTTGACGTGTTGCTAAATTCTGTTTGCTAAAATTTAGTTGAGGACTTTTGCATCTATTTCATCAGTGATATTGGCCTTAGTTTCCTTTTTTTGTGTTGTCTTTGTCTGGTTTTGTTATCGGGGTGATGGTGGCCTCGTAGAATGAGTTTGGAAGTGTTCCTTCCTCTGCAATTGTCTGAAAGAGTTTTAGAAGGATAGACATTAGCTCTTCTCTAAATGTTTGATAGATTTCTCCTGTGAAGCCATCCGGTCCTAGGCTTTTGTCTTTTGGGAGATTTTTGATCACTGCTTAAATTCAGTGCTTTTAATTGGTTTATTCATAATTTCTATTTCTTCCTGGTTCAGTCTTGGAAGATTGAACTTTTCTAAGAATCTGTCTATTTTTCCAGCTTATCCATTTTATTTCCAGTTTAACAGCTGATTTTTCAGTAGAAACTCTGGCCAGAAGGGAATGGTAGGATATATTTAAAGTACTGAAAGGGAAACATTGACAACCAAGATTACTGTACCCAGCAAGGATCTCATGCAAAATTGATGGAGAAATAAAAAGCTTTTCAGACATGTAAAAGTTAAGTGAATTCAGTACCACCAAACCAGCTTTACAACAAATGTTAAATGGACTTATATAGTCAAGAAATATAAGAGAAGAAGAAAGATCTATAAAATCAACCCCAAACAATTAAGAAAATGGCAATAGGAACATATATATCAATAATTACTTTAAATGTAAATGGATTAAATGCTCCAACCAAAAGACACAGACTAGCTGAATGGATACAAAAGCAAGACCCATATATATATGCTGTCTACAAGAAACCCACTTCAGACCTAAAGACACAAATAGACTGAAAGTGAGAGGATGGAAAAATATATTCCATTCAAATGGGAAGCAAAAGAAAGCTGGAGTAGCAATCCTCATATCAGACAAAATAGACCTTAAAATAAAGAAGATGACAAGAGATCAGGAAGGACACTACATAATGATCAAGGGATCAATCCAAGAGGAAGACATAACAATTGTATATATCTATGCACCCAACATAGGAGCACCTCAATACATAAGACAAACACTAACAGACATAAAAGGAGAAATTGACAGTAACACAATAATAGTAGGAGTCTTTAACACCCCACTCACCCCAATGGACAGATCATCAAAACAGAAAATTAATAAGGAATGTCTTAAATGATACATTAGACAAGACGGATCTCATTGATATCTTCAGGACATTCCATCCAAATGCAGAAAAATACACCTTCTTCTCAAGTGCACATGGAACATTCTCCAGGATAAATCACATCTTGGGTCACAAATCAAACCTCAGTAAATTTAAGAAAATTGGAATCATATCAAGCATCTTCTCCAACCGCAATGCTTTGAGACTAGATATCAATTACAAGGGAAAAAAGAAAGTGTGAGAAACAGAAGCACATGGAGATTAAGCAATATGTTTCTAAGTAACCGACAGGTCACTGAAGAAATCAAGAGGGAAATGAAAAAGTTTCTAGAAGCAAATGACAACAAAAACATGACAACTCAAAACCTATGGGATTCAGCAAAAGCGGTTCTAAGAGGGAAGGTTATAGCAATACAGTCCTATCTCAAGAAACAAGAAAAGCATTCAATAGACAACCTAACTATACACCTAAAACAGCTGGAAAAAGAAGAAGAACAACAACAAAAAAAAACAAAATTAGTAGAAGGAAAGAAATCATAAAGATCTGAACTGAAATAGATGAAAAAGAAATGAAAGAAACAATAGTAAGATTAATAAAACTAAGTGCTGGTTCTTTGATAAGATAAGCAAAATTGACAAACCTTTAGCCAGACTCATCAAGAAAAAAAGAAGAATCAAATCAACAAAATTAGAAATGAAAAAGGAGAGGTTACAACAGACAATACAGAAATACAAAGGTTATGAGACTATTGTGAACAACTATATGGCAGTAAAATGCGTATCCTTCCAGTTCTTTCTCTTATCTTCTTTAAAAAGGAGAATATGCTGAGAATACTGTTTTCTTACCTAGTAATGTTCCTTTAATGATACATCCCAAACATCTTTTAATATCATTAAATATTTCTTCTTTACCATAATCTTATTTTATCTTGTTGGCCATGCTCTGTGGCATGTGGGATCTTAGTTCCCTGAGTGGGGATCAAACCTGCACCCCCTTTGTTGGAACCACTGGATCCCCAGGGAAATCCTTGTACAATAATTTTAAATGTCCTCACAAGATTCGCTGGATGAATGTAACTCCAACCCCTACTTCCTGAGCACCCATGTGTTGGGTAATTCACATATAGGAAAGGACTCACAGAGTTCTCTTTGAGGTATGTATGATTTCTATCATCTAATCCATGGCAAAAGCAAGCCCGGGGTCATAGCACTGGTCAGAGGCAGAACTGGGATTCAAACCTGGTTTGTTTGCCTCTAGAACCAAAGGACTTCCCATTCCAGAGACGGGCTGGTTGCCCCCAGAGGAGAATGTGGCCTGCAAGGGGTAGGCATGGCAGGGTGATCTTCCTCTAAAACTATCTCTTTGGAGGGAGTCAAGGATTCCTTGAGCCTGCTCAATTAAGAACCTGCTCATACAAAAAATGTGAACCATCTCTTTCCCAAAAAGGATACCCAAATGGGCAATAAAACATACAAAAAGGCACTTATTTGCATTACTCATCGGGGCAATGCAAATTAAAATCCCCATTTGATGCCACTGGAAAGGCTGGAATGAAAAAGGCAGGCAATACCAAGTGTTGAAGAGGATATGGAGCAACCAAGAGCTCACAAGCCCCTGTTGGGTATGTCAATCCGTGAAACAGACAGAGTGGGGCCTGGGCCCCTGTGCTGTAGTGCTGGACTGCTTGCACCTGGACAAACATCTCCTCAAGCAACAATACGCAAAGAAACTACATGGGACTAAAAACAGCTGCGTGCATGCGCAACTGGGGTAAACTCTGGGAAAAAAATACAAAAAAGACCAAAACACCCAACTGCCACTTCTAAAGAGCTGGGAGCAAAAATTGTGTGTCGAGATCAAAAGCAGGGTACTGCACACACCCCCTGCACTCAACACCATAAAGAGGTGGGCAAAACACTGAAGCCACTGTCCTGCCTGACTCCTGAACACACCCCTACTCTCACCCCATATAAGGAACCAGCTCACCCAGCCTCAGGGAGTGAGCCAAGGGACCTGTTACTTGGTTTTGCTCCCTCCTGCAACCACAGAACACCAATGAAGCCTTGCCTGAGTGTCTTGGCCTGGCCTCTTATTAATTTCTGTTGACTGGGGAAGGCCAAGAACACTGGTCAATATCACAACCACTTTGGAACCTGCTTAGCAGTATTGGCTCAGACGGTAAAGTGTCTGCCTGCAATGCAGGAGACCTGGGTTTGGTCTCTGGGTCAGGAAGATCCCCTGGAGAAGGAAATGGCAACCCACTCCAGTACTCTTGCCTGGAAAATCCCTTGGACAAAGGAGCCTGGAATGCTACAGTCCACGGGGTCGCAAAGAGTCAGACATGACTGAGTGACTTCACTTTCACTAAAGCTGAGCAAGTGTATTTCCTACAATCGTAGCTGTGTGCCAAACAGCACTGGGCATGTGTGTGCCCAAAACGAATGTACTAAAGTATTCCTGGTGGCACCACTGGTAACAGCCCTACACTGGGAAGGATTCCAATGTCCATCAGCAATAGTTTGGGATAAAAGCCGTATGGTAATGAGTGTACCTAAAGAAAATCAACCCTGAATATTCACTGGAAGAACTGATGCTGATGCTGATGCTGAAGCTGAAGCTTCAGTACTTTGGCCACCTGATGCAAAGAGCTGACTCATTGGAAAAGACCGTCATGATGGGAAAGATTGAAGGTAACAAGAGAAGGGGACAACAGAGGATGAGATGGTTGGATGACATCACTGACTCCACGGACATGAGTTTGAGCAAACTCCAGGAGACAGTGAAGGACAGGGAGGCCTGGTGTGCTGCAGTCCATGGGGTCGCAAAGAGTTGGACACGACTGAGCAACTGAACAACAAGGTGTGTACCACACATCAGCAAGAATGAACCCAGTATTGGTGAGCAAAGAAAGATAGCCTCAAAAGACACATACTGTATGATTCAGAGGAAGAACACATATGAAGAACAGGCAAACGTGATCTGTGGTGTTAGAAGTCAGGGTAGTGGTCACCCTTATGAGGGGTGTGCAGGGGGCTGACTGGAAGGGGCATGGGGGGCAGAATCCTGGGATGCTGGTAACACTCTGTGTTTTGACCAGGATGCTGGTTCCATAGGTCTGTTCATCTCATGAAAGTTCATTAAGCTGTACACGTAGGTGCATTTTTCTCTGTGTTATGCTTCAATAAAAAGTTGAATTATAAAGGCTCTACGAGAAGGAATAGACCACATTCTTCCCTTTTCTCAGCAAACCCAGGGCTCTAGCCACCCAGTTTGGTGGTCCCGCCCAGGCCCCTTGCTCTGGCCTCTGAAAAGTTCTGCTAGGCTTTCCAGGTGGTACTAGTGGTAAAGAACCCACCTGCCAATGCAGGAGACATAAGAGATGCGGGTTCGATCCCTGGGTTGGGAAGGTTCCCTGGAGGAGGGCACGGCATCCCACTTCAGTATTCTTGCCTGGAGAATCCCATGGACACAGGAGCCTGGCCGGCTACAGTCCATGGGATCGCAAAGAGTCAGACATGACTTGGCACGCATGCCAGGCCAACAGCGGCCCTCTGCTGCTGCTGGGCCGAAGTAAGCAAGACAAATGGACATCGTCCACCCTGGCCACTGTTCCAGGCACCAGGTAAAACACCTGAGTTTTGGGGTTAAAGCTTGGGAGTGGCCAGATGCTGCAGCCAGGTGCGTCTGTCACCAGGGATCACTCTGTCCTGCCTTGGGGACCGCGTGGTGCCCGGCACGGAGCCTCACTCATGACTTGTGCAGGAAGGAGCTGCCCTCCCCATGTTCCCACTCCGACCCCTGTCCTCTGCCAGGTCAAGAAATTCAGGCAAGGCTTTATTGGTGTTGCCAGGACTGAGAGACTAAGCACACTGTCAACACCCAGAGATAAACATTGTTGATATTGTCATGAATGCTCTCCCAGCCTTTTTTAACAAAATAGCTATGTTTGTTTATTTTTGGCTATGCTGCCGGGGCATTTCCTCCAGTTGTGGAGCACGGCGAGGGCTTCTCATCGCAGTGGCTTTTCTTGTTTGTGGAGCACTGGCTCCAGGGTATGTGGCTCCCGGGCTCTAGGGCACAGGCTGAACAGTTGTGATACAGGGGCTTAGTGCTCCGTGGCACGTAGGATCTTCCCAGACCAGGGATGGAACCCCTGTCTCCTGCATTGGCAGGCAGATTCTTTACCTCGGAGCCACCAGGAAAGTCCTCTCCCAGCCTTTTAAAATACAGCCTCTGGAATAAACGGCCCCACTGACTCTGCTTCCATGGTAGTGCTCCAGGGAGCCGTTTCTCCGGTCCTCCTGGCTCAGGCTCACATCCCTCTCCCTAAACTCCTAGGACGTCTTAACTGTGCTCCTGGTGCCACTTACTCCCTCCTCCTCTCCCCCCCACCCCCCATTCCCATCTGCTTCTCTCCCACTGGAGTGACTTTGTCCACATCTGATCACGTGACTTCCTCATTTAAAGTTCTTCGGCGCCTTCTCGTGACTTGTCCTTTACCCGGTATCAGGCCAATAGCGACCACGCCCTGGCCCAATGCTTACCCCACCCGGATACTCCAGTCACACCTAACGCTCTCCCCATAGAGAAGCCCCCAGAAGCATTCTTCTGTTATCATTTGTGGATTCCAGGAGTTGGAGGGTCCTTCAGAGCCCCACATAAGCCCAACATCAGCTCCTTGACTCGTCCCTCCCACACTGCCATCTCAGGGGCTCCTCGGGTCTCAATGCCTCCATGCTGTTTACACGCTGCTTCCTTTGCCTAGGATGTGCTTTCTTTCTCCTCCAACTGGTGAACTCCTATTCATCCTTCAGAACCCTATCCATTTGTGGGAGAGAATGCATTTCTCCCTTCTCTGAGTACATTCCTCTATCTAGGCAGTTGGCACTCACTGCTCTATATTGCAAGCATCTGATTTCAATGGTGTCTCAACTGCCGATGTAGGATTTCAAGCTTCTGAAAGACTGGCCAGTGTCCTGTCCATCCCTATAGTTGTCATCTGACCTGTGTCAGGCAAGGTGGGATGACTCAGCAAAATGGTTTTGGAGTGAATGAAGAATAGGCTTGTAACCAAAGACTTTCAACCTTGCAGAGTTTTTCTGAGAAAGAGAAGGTCTTTCCACTGCTGGCACTGAGAGCTTCCTCATCCCTTTGGTCTGTGGGTCCTGCCTCCATGGCAGAGAGGGCACCATGGTTTTTTTCTTGCTGGTTTGGCTGATTTCTGGTCCAGGTTCCAGGAAATATAATACAGTGGAGACAGGAGCAACGTTATCTTCACGCTGATTTAATAGTTTCCAATCTGGCAAGATTTGAAAGATACTAACAAGGCCCTCTGCTCAACCCTGTGCTCCCCACCTTGATGCTGATACCTGAAATTTCAGACCCGGACGTCCTCTTCTCTTTGCCCAGCTCTTTTTAAAAATGCATTATCCAGTATTGTGTGATTCCGCTTCCATGAGGATCCAGGAAGAGGCAAATTCATAGACAGGAAGTAGAACTGAGGTTACCAGGAGCCAGGGAGGGTGACACAATTGGAGAGTTCTTGTTTAAGCACAGAGTTTCTGTCTGGGATGATGAAACAGTTTTGGAAATGAATGGTGATGACAGTTGCACAATTTTGTGAATGTAATTAATGCTACAGAATTGTATAAAATGGTTAAAATGGTGAATTTCATGATATGTATATATATATATACACATATTGCCACAATTTTTTTTTTTAAAAGCTTTCATCTGATAAATTTTAAAAAATTCATTTTCAGAGTCTGGGGACCTACGAGCTTTCCTTTGTGTCCCCAAGACGGGCTGTCCCCAGTTTGGGGAGTGTGAGTTCAGCATGTGCACGGGTAGCCTGCCCTCGCTGGAGGAGTCCTCGGAGCAGCTGAAGGACACCGTGACCTTCCTCCTGGGGGGCAGCTTCTCCCTGGGAGGGGTCTGGGAGGATGCGGGCCTCCCCGCATACAAGGTAGGGACTGGTCCATGGGAGCAAACTGACTTGAAAATGTGGATTATCTTATATTTTCCTGCGGCGGGGAGAACACTGTCACAGGAGGAAGGAGACCTGAGCTCTGGCCCCTTCCCAGCTGTGCAACCCAGGACAAGCAGTGAGCCTCTCTGAGCTTGTTTCCTCCTCTGCAAAATGGGACCACCAGCCTCTCCCCTGCCCACCGCTGGGTCTGTTACGAGCACCCAGCCTGCCCCTGAGCGTGGGGGTCCAGCCCTTCTGGACAGATCACTGTGCTGTGTAAACCAAGCCTGCTGGGAATTTGTCCGGCTCCTCTGACTTCGGGCATCGCAGTGAGATTCTGAAAAAGCTCCCTGGCGTCAGGAAGATGTGCCTGGCTGGGTAAAAGCCCGGGGATTTGTGGTGGAGCCTTGGGCAGGCTGCTCACTGCTGGGTGATGTTTGTCAAGGAAGCTGGGCATGTTGTTGGCGGAGGCAGCTGCTGGTGGTCACAAGCACAGTGTGGCTATGTCTCCAGGCCTTGCCTGCCATGGGGCCACCTCCCTGCTGTGTCCCTGAGGTTTCATTCCCAGCCACTGCCTGTCATGGTGGGGAGAGAACCAGGTCCCTCACTCCGCTAACCCCTTCCGGACACTCGTGTGAAGTCTGGGAATTCACTCTGCTTCTGAATGGATAGGCAGCCAGGGTCAACAGCCGGCCCCAGGTTTCTTTCTTCCTTTTTTGACATCTTGGCCACACCTCGTGGCGCGTGGGATCTTATTTCACCGACCAGGGAATCAAACCGACACTCCTTGCATTGGAAGAGCAGAGTCTTAACCACGGGGGCAACCAGGAGGCAGCCAGGTTTCTTCATGGAGGTCTCAGATTGGAGATTTCATCTTGGGTCCAAGACATTTATTAAAACTTGCCTGGAGAATTCCCTGACTGGGATCCTACAAGCTGCGTACCGTGGCCAACAAATAAACAAAATGAAACAAAAACAAAACCTATTGAGATCAAAAATCAAGAAATGAAAATGAAACTCACTGGGTTTGGGCTCCTGCCGGAAGGGCCCCAGCTGCCTTTAATGAGGAACAAGTCTGCCCACTGTGTGTGCTGCTTTTCACGTGTGGAAACTGTGTCTGAGCGGTTTTCTTGAAGGTTGGGAAGGATGGGGGCAGAACCGCAGCTGCTGGCTGGGCCCGGGAACATACCACTGTTTGTAGCAGGTAGGAGCTGAAAGGGGCTCAAGGTGCATTGTGGGTGGCCTTTCATTTTATTTTATTATTTATTAATTTATTTAATAAATAAATAAATTTATATTTTATTTTAATTGGAGGATAACTTTACAATATTGAGATTTTTTGCCGTACATCAATATGAACCAGCTGTAGGGGTACATGTGTCCCGCCCCATCCTGAACCGCCTCCCACGTCCCTCCCCACCCTGTCCCTCCAGGTGTCACAGAGCATCGGCTTTGGGTGCCCTGCTTCACACATCAAACTCACACTGGCCTTTCATTTTAGATGCAGAAACGGAGGCTCGAGAGAGAAAGGAACCTGCCCAAATCCCAGAGCCAGGCTGGAACCCAGGACTCCTGGCTCCCATCTGCAGAATGCCCAGAGTGGAGGTGTGATGATTACCAAGATGCTTTGCACGGAGGTGTCCGTCGCTACCCACAGGAAGTGCTTCGTAGGGCATGGCTCAGTTCAGCACTTACCAGGTAGCTTTCTGTTTAACAGTGACTCCTCTGCTGGGAGAAATGGCCAGGCTGCCACGTGGATTCAGTTGATGGCCTTGAGGGGATGCAGTGAGCACCCCCCCGCAAGGAGGTTCCTTGGCCTCAGGGAGCGCTGCCTGTCTCCTGTGAGCTTCCCTGGCATGTGCCCTTCCCAAATGCTGTTAGTCAGACCCGAGCCTGGCAAGCACACCAAGGTTTCATCCTGCTGCTGACAGGGTGCTCACAGCAAGCCCTTCAGGTGGCTGCCAGGACTGTCCCAGTGGTTTAGCCTCCTGGCCATGTACTAAATCTTTCATAAGCCCCACTATAGGAACCAGAAACCGTTCAGGGAGAAAAAACAACCTCATCAGTGAAAGTCACACAGGTCACCCTGGGCAGCTTCTGCTGAGGCAAGAGGAGTGAGCAGGGGTCTGTGGACGCAGGAGGGCAGAGGAGACCCTGGGTCCCCTTTGAAGGTTCCCACTCCCTATGGACTCTCTGCCTCTGATTCTCCAGAGGCCTTCATGGGACACTTGAGGTCTATGGAGAAAATTCAGAGGATCCATGAAACTGAGTGGGAAAAATTTTTGCTTTTTAATTTTCATAGCTTCAAACTAAAATTGAACTTTCCCTTTCATTATGAATGCAGTGAAAATGCTGCACCATGTCAGCAAACCCGGTAATTTTTTGGCTGTCCAGAGAAATCAGGCATTTTCATGTCACACTGAAGTTCTTTTCTGATATCTCAGAAATATCTTATACACAGATGACTACTTCAAAATTCCAGGCAGAGGTCTGCCATTTTGTTCCTTGAGTTGCTAATGAAGACACATATAAATTGTCGTATCACACTTTTTTCATAATTTGATAACTGCATTGTCACCCTGCTTATTTAACTTATATGCAGAGTACATCATGAGAAACGCTGGGCTGGAAGAAGCACAAGCTGGAATCAAGATTGCCGGGAGAAATATCAATAACCTCAGATATGCAGATGACACCACCCTTATGGCAGAAAGTGAGGAACTAAAAGCCTCTTGATGAAAGTGAAAGAGGAAAGTGAAAAAGTTGGCTTAAAGCTCAACATTCAGAAAACAAAGATCATGGCATCTGGTCCCATCACTTCATGGGAAATAGATGGGGAAACAGTAGAAACAGTGTCAGACTTAATTTTGGGGGGCTCCAAAATCACTGCAGATGGTGACTGCAGCCATGAAATTAAAAGACGCTTACTCCTTGGAAGGAAAGTTATGACCAACCTAGATAGTATATTGAAAAGCAGAGACATTACTTTGCCAACAAAGGTCCATCTAGTCAAAGCTATGGTTTTTCCAGTAGTTATGTATGGATGTGAGAGTTGGACTGTGAAGAAGGCTGAGCGCCAAAGAATTGATTCTTTTGAACTGTGGTGTTGGAGAAGACTCTTGAGAGTCCCTTGGACTGCAAGGAGATCCAACCAGTCCATTCTGAAGGAGATCAGCCCTGGGATTTCTTTGGAAGGACTGATGCTAAAGCTGAAGCTCCAGTACTTTGGCCACCTCATGCGAAGAGTTGACTCATTGGAGAAGACTCTGATGCTGGGAGGGATTGGGGGCAGGAGGAGAAGGGGACGACCGAGGATGAGATGGTTGGATGGCATCACTGACTCTATGGACGTGAGTCTGAGTGAACTCCGGGAGATGGTGATGGACAGGGAGGCCTGGCGTGCTGCGATTCATGGGGTCGCAAAGAGTTGGACACGACTGAGCGACTGAACTGAACTGAACTGATAACTGCATTTGCAACATAATTGATTTCCTTTGTAATCCTATGCATTTCCTTTTATGCAGTTAAAAATATGACTTCCATAGCTGCATTAGACTACCAAAGGGGTCCAGGGCACATACAATGCTAAGATTCTGTTTCAGACAGATAATTACCAGCAATCTTCCTCATCTTGACATCACATAAAGTAGAAACTGGGCTCTCGTTGATAGCTTCTTGGACTTCTTCCTTCATCCTGCTGCCTTGAACTCAGTGCTCAGGGCTTTGGTCTGTGCTGAATCTTTTTTTATATATATCTATTCCACTTGATTTCTTGGCAGACAGCTGTGTCTTGCGCCAGCATCGCTGCCTTTTGGTGCCCTCTTGTGGTCACAATGATGCCTGCTCCCAAGGACAAGCTGGGAAGGCTGGTGCAGGCCACTTGGTCCATGCCAGGGTGAGCAAGAACAAACCCAGTTCACAGCGGTGACCCAGGTCAGTGTCCACTCTCGTTCATGGTTCTGACAGCTGCACTTGGACTTCAGCCCAAGAATACAGGAATTTGCTGTGTTCCTGAATTCCCCTGATTTGTCCTCATCTTTCCCAGAGGTCGCAGGAGCTAAGGTCCTGGACAAGACCCAGATTCCGGCAGCGGTACTAGGGCTGGGCTTACAGATGCCCTTCAGGTTTGAAGGCGATGCCCTTGGTTGTAGAGCCAGCCTCATCCATTAGTCCCTGTGAAAGTCAAATGAAGCTGGGGTAGGGGAAGCAGGGAATGTCAGCTGAGTTGTTTGTCTTGAGATTTGAAATCATAGTAACCACTAACCTAGGCTATTGTTTGGTGGCGTATTTGAGCAGAGGACGGCTCCTTCCAAATGTTGACTTGAAGTGAAAGCCATTGATCCCCAGTGTATTAACTCAATCTGACAGCAAGTGAACAACAGATCCAAGTGTGGAATCTTCCCAGGCCTCTTGGAGGCTCTCAGAGGCCTGATGAGAGCTCGGGATTTGGGCCTTGGGTAAGAGTCAGAATTCAGCATAATTGAACTCGCTCAGTTGCATAACAAAATCAGACAAAGCCCGCATTCTATAAAAATGCAGTTGGCACTTGCCAACTTGCTCACAGAAAGATGGTTTCAGGACCACCCAAAGCAAAGGATCTGCTGAGTTGTTTTATCATTGGTGGATGGATGGTACCCAACACACCCGTCTTTGCTGTCCTTTTTGAGTACTGATGGCCAGCCATTGGTAGGGACTGTTGGTGGTCAAGCCACAGAGTTTCTATCTGGGTCATGTGACAGTCTGTAGCAAGATAAACTCAAAATCGCTGGCTTTGTTAGCAATCTGTATGATAGCAATGCTGAGCAAAAATTGCCCCCACATCTGCCCCAGAAATCATACTAGGCATTTAAGATTCCATGCTCTGAAACTGGGGCTTCCCTGGTGGCTCAGACAGTAAAGAATCTGCCTGCATTGCGGGACACCGGGGTTTGATCCCTGGGTCAGGAAGATCCCCTGGAGAAGGGAATGCCAACCCACTCCAGTATTCTTGGCTGGAGAATCCTATGAACAGAGGAGCCTGGTGGGCTACAGTCAGAACTATTCTTCTCAAAATGGATTAGAAGTCAGCACGCATCCTGGGCTGTTAAAGTCCTGACTTCTGGCCTCCTCCTCATCCTTCTCCAATACAATTTACAGCAATTCTGTGACTGGAATTCCTCTTGGAGAAAGAACCATAAGCTACTCAGTGGGTCCAAATTGGATTGTATCAGCCAGTACCAAACCCTGTGGGATTCACTTTCTTTTTCCATCAAAAGAACTGCTGGGCATCAGAGATCTTTCCAAGCCTGACTACAGGGAGGTTGTGGTGTGTCAGCTTGGGCGTGTTCCAGAACACTGGACCAGTCTCAAAGCTGTCGGCAGCTGCATTATGTCTGGGCTTAAGCGGGCTGTTACTCTGACCTAGGAGAGAATTGGGTGGGTCTCCAGTTCCTGAGTGAATAAGGCTTATGGTGCAATGACTTAAGGGGCTTCCCTGGTGGCTCAGATGGTAAAGAATCTGCCTGAAATGCAGGAGACAAGTTCGATCCCTGGGTAGGGAAGATCCTCTGGAGAAGGGGATGGCAACCCACTCCAGTATTCTTGCCTGGAGAATCCTATGGACAGAGGAACCTGGTGGGCTGCAGTCCATGGGGTCACAAAGGGTTGGACATGACGGAGTGGCTAAGCACAGCAATGACTTAAGAAATAAAGTCATAAAACACAGGAGTGCAGCCCACAGTGAAGATCTGTTTTCATTCTTTTCATCCCAGTGCTGGGCCCCACCATAGACGCTTGACTTTCAGCTCAAATATGGGGTTGTTCTTTTCCTTTTTCTTTTTTTTTAAACTGAAATACAGTTGATTTATTGGGTTGGCCAAAAAGTTTGTTTGGGTTTTTCATACCATCTTTCAGAACCGAATGCATTAGTTTCTGGTATATTTCTATCAGCAAAGGCTAACAGCCCATTCTAACAGAAGGACCAAAGTGTTGCTTGACCTTTGGAGACATTTTTGGATGTTGGTGGAGCTTTGAAAGCCACAGTGAAGACAAGCAAGTAAACGAAGCATTTCACATGGTGTTTGTCAGATACCGGTCAGTCCGTTTGTTTGAAGGCTGAGGGTGATATTACAATAAAGTGACACACGAGGGCGCCCTAGCTAGCCCACAGGTAGGGATGTGACAGAAACATTAAAAATAACTGTTGCAGCCCATTGTCGTAGACAGACGAAAATTCTAGCCAGCAGCCTGGCTTGCATTACAAATAACAGAACTTAGTGCTACTTTCAATTTATTTTTCAAGCGTTCATGGAAGCTTGGCTATCGGAATGGCCCCATGGGAGGGGAAGATTATCTCTAAAATGGTGACGAGGCATAAACACCAAGATCCACAGGATTCTATTCATTTGTTTATTTCATGTAAACATATTGGAAACCTACTGTGTGCCCAGATCTTGGGAATGAGATGCTGGAGACAGGATGTAGTCCTCAGGGAGCTTGTGGTCATTTCCGGGTGTGTACTCACATGTATACACACATCCACCCAGTGGCAGTAAATATCCTCCCACATGTTGGTCTCAGCCCTCTCCTTCCCTCTGCCAGGGCAACGCCCTGCAGAAGGGCTCTCACTGCAGCCACTATCCCAGCACATGGTAACCCTTCAGTTCTGGCTTTCAATAGCATATTTGATTGTAAATGAGCACATATGACATCATTGGTCAGGGGTCACCTTGAATCTTCCTGCTGTTGTTCAGGCGCTAAGTCGTGTGCAACTCTTTGCTACCCCTTGGACTGCAGCATGCCAGGCTTCCCTGTCCTCCACTATCTCCCGGAATTTGCTCAGACTCATGTCTACTGAGTCGGTGATGCCATCCATCTGGTCCTCTATTGTCCCCTTCTCCTTCTGTCTTCAATCTTTCCCAGCATCAGGGTCTTTTCCAAGGAGTCAGTTCTTCACATCAAGCGGCCAAAGTATTGGAGTTTCATCATCAGTCCTTCCAATGAATATTCAGGGTCGATTTCCTTTAGAACTGGCTAGTTTGATACCCTTGCTGTCCAAGGGACTTTCAAGAAAAATCCTGCTCAGACTTCAGTATTTAAACTTTTATCAGCAATAGATTAAGTGCTACACATCTCACAACTGATGGACCAAAACCCAGTGTCATACTCTGAACTGATTGTTCTAATGTGTGCTGGCTTTAGAGCGACCAATTTTAGGTTCTGTCCAAAACACATAAAACCAATGATTGGATTCATCAAAACCCTTAGTCCTTATCCTTTACATCAAGGCTGAAAATTAAGTTAGAACGCTTGATGGATCTGTCAATAGGTCTTCCTTCTGAAGTTGCCTGACTTTGGCTTTCCGTTAGGTCTGAGAAATTTTACTGTTTTCTGTGAGATCCAAGATGCTGTTACTTGCTCAGCTCATATCTGCATTCACTGAGCAGTTGTGGTGTACACTTGTGAGACGAAAAGGCAATGGTCCCTCTTCCCTGGAAACATACAGAGCCGTGGAGATGGAGTACTCAAGGATAATGATGACACTGAAGAAAGCAGAAGGTCTACATGAAGCGCAGTGAGGATTAAGCACCCAACAGGCCAGGGTCAAGGACATGAGAATGAATAAGATACAGCACGTGGTTCAGTGACACAAACCATCACTTCCCGAGGGCTTCCACTGGACCAGGCGCTTTGTTAAACATTTCACGTGCCTTCTCCAGCTCAGTTCTTACAACAACCATGTGAGGCATTACCATTTTATAGTTAAG
This sequence comes from Capricornis sumatraensis, assembly GCF_032405125.1. Lineage (NCBI taxonomy): Eukaryota > Metazoa > Chordata > Mammalia > Artiodactyla > Bovidae > Capricornis > Capricornis sumatraensis. Next base: position 63,007,727 of record NC_091087.1, read on the forward strand.
GAGGCAGGTTTAGAGAGGACAGAGTCACATCTCCAGCTCAAGTGTGTTCGCCACGCTAAAGCCATGTTCTTAATAACTACACTACAGTGTATCACGCTGCCTGGGATCTAGTAGGGCAGAGTTTTCAAAAGGACAAAATTAGCATAAACCAAAGCAAAATATATGGGATATGAGAAAAATAGAAGCTGTGTTCAAAGAGAGTTGCGTGTGTGTGTGCTAAGTCATTTCAGTCATGTCCAACTCTTTTGTGACCCTATGGACTGTAGCCCACCAAGCTTCTATGTCCATGGACTTCTCCATGCAAGAATACTGGAGTAGGTGACCATTCCCTTCTCCAGGGGATCTCCCCGACCCAAGGATCGAACCCACATTTCCTGTGGCTCCTGCGTTGCAGGCGGATTCTTTACCACTTTGAGGGGAAGCCCTCAGAGAAAGCTGCTGCTGCTGCTGCTGCTGCTGCTAAGTCACTTCAGTCATGTCCGACTCTGTGCGACCCCATAGATGGCAGCCCACCAGGCACCCCCGTCCCTGGGATTCTCCAGGCAAGAACACTGGAGTGGGTTGCCATCTCCTCCAATGCATGAAAGTGAAAAGTGAAAGTGAAGTTGCTCAGTCATGTTTGACCCTCAGCGACCCCATGGACTGCAGCCTTCCAGGCTCCTCTGTCTATGGGATTTTCCAGGCAAGAGTACTGGGGTGGGGTGCCATTGCCTTCTCCACAGAGAAAGTGCCTTGTTAGCAAATCTAACATCTGCTGCAAAGTAAAGTTAGATTGCTTGAAGGGTTCAGCAATTGTAAGGGTAAGGGTAACTAAGGGTTTAGCAGGTCCTTTCTTTCATGGGATTGCATTGAAAGAAACTAGAGCCCCAGCTGTGGCGGTGGATACCTCATTTCTTTCCGCACATTTAACATATCATCACTTTCCTGAAACTTGGGGTCCCCTGTTAAAATGGAACTTGATTCAGCCATAAGCCAACTTGTTCTGCCCTGGTGCAAGTAATGGTGTAAGGAGTGCTAATGGGTGAGTGCAGGCATGGGTGTCATCTTTTCCCATCACCTTGATGGAATGGGCAGGTTTGATGAAATAGTCTGGGCTCAGTCACTCCTGTTGTGTGCCTTAGAGACCCCGCTGGCTTTCACCAGCACACCAAGATTGCACAGTTACGACCAACCTGAAGGGTACAGCAACCCCAACCAGACATCTCACCTCTGAGGCAGTTTCAGAGATCCATCACATTTCCTGGGATCCTTTGCACTACAGCATGGCATCAGCTGCAGCCATTCAGAGAATCAGCGAACTGGAGATGATAATTGCCATCGACCCAGGTAACAAGCCAGTCACACCTGCAGACACAGAGAACAGACTTGTAGACACAGACAGGGAAGGAGAGGATGGGATGAACTCGAGAGAGTAGCATTGAAACACATATATTACCATATGTAAAATTAGACAGCCAGGGGAACTTTGCTGTAGGACACAGGGAGCTCAAATCCGGTGCTCTGTGACAACCTAGAGGGGTGGGATGGGGTGGCAGGTGGGAGGGAGGCTCAAGAGGTAGGGGACATATGTATTCCTATGGCTGATTCATGTTGTATGGCAGAAACCAGCATAATATTGTAAAGCAATTATCCTCCAATTAAAAGTAAATAAATTAAAAAAAAAACAAACAGAAACCAAGCAGTCATACCTTAGAGACCTAGAGAAATTCATCAATGATGTAATGTTCAGGGGGAAAAGCAGCATGCAAACTCTATCTACAGTATGATTCTTTAATGCTAATATTATGTATGGATCCTGAAAAGAGGTTAAATGCACCAAAATACTAATGATGGTGATGGTGATTGCGGATGATTTTTGTTTTCTTCTAATGTTTTTCTCCCAAATTTTCAACACTAAGCATATGAGAGTTTGAGAGACAGGCACATTCCCATCCAGAACTAAACTGGGGTTCAATAGGGAGGAAAAGGGGAGAAATGTTTCCTGCATAGTCAACTGCCACCGTTTACCCAGTGTCATCAGTTATATAATATTGTCCCTAGTTTTTCTATTTTGTCTTTGTCCAGGGTTGGTGTAGACCAGATTTTGTGTACCAAGCAGCTGAGACAGGACTGGAGGGTTGAGTTTCTTCTCCTTGGGGGATCCTGGTGGTGCGGGAAGACAGCATCACGACAGTTTGCAGCCAACATGTATACTGTTTGTGGTGCCTCGGAGGACAGTCCTTTGAAAACTTCTGACTTTCTAGACATGATATAGCATTGGTGGAGTCCAGTAGGGGTCTGCTGGTTCCAGTTAGGAGGAGGTTTGCTGAGAGCTGGTTGAGGGGCTTTGAACTCTCAGCAGCATTTAAGAGCTGAATTGCTAATCCAAGATGGCCAGCAGAGGGCGCCATTGTGCATAGAAAAATTCAATCTGCCTGCTGGCAAAGGCTCAGGAAAGAAAGAAGGTGTGGACCCCACAGCCACTCCCCACCTGTTTCCTCATCAGTGTAACAGGGGTAATGAAAATTGTTCCTCCTTCTTGAGGTTGTAATAGGCAATAAGAATAATAGGTATCATCTAATCAGTTTCACTCTAGGCCAGGCATATGCTTAAAATATTTACATGTTTCAACTTATTATACTGTCTCAGTGACTTGATGAGGCAGCTATTATTAACCTCCTTTAACAGATGAGGAAACTAAGGCATATAAGGCTAAGAAATTTACCCAAGTCCACAGACTTAGATGGTTGAGGCAGAACTTGAACCCACGCCCTCTGACTCCAAGGCCCATGATCAGTAGGTATCAGATACTGCATATTAAAAAGCAAAGACATCCCTTTGCCGACAAAGGCCCATCTAGTCAAAGCTATGGTTTTTCCAGTAGTCATGTACAGATGTGAGAGTTGGCCATAAAGCTGAGCACCAAAGAATGGATGCTTTTGAATTGTGGTGTTGGAGAAGACTCTTGAGAGTCCCTTTCTTGGAGAGCAAGGAGATCAAACCAGTCAATCCTAAAGGAAATCAGTCCTGAACATTCATTGGAAGGACTGATCCTGAAGCTGAAGCTCCAGTACTTTGGCCACCTGATACAAAGAGCCGACACATTGGAAAATACCCTGATGCTGGGAAAGATTGAAAGCAAAAGGAAAAAAGGGTAGCAGAGGATGAGATGCTTCAACAGCATCACCGACTCAATGGGCATGAGTTTGAGCAAACTCTGGTAGATGGTGAAGGACAGGGAAGCCTGGCATGCTACAGTTCATGGGTCTCAAAGAGTTGGACCCAACTTAGAGACTGAAGAGCAGCAGCATTGGAATCTAAGTCTAAACGCTGCATCACAGTCTCGCCTGGACAGTGAAAAGAATCCTCTTGGCTCACACCTCATTTCCTCTTCTGCACCTTCTTGTGGGCTGTGGTTCCAGAACTGCGAGGTCTTTGCACTTTGAATGTTCGGAGAAGGCATTGGGGACCTCCCTGCTGGCCCACCTGACACCTGTTTCCCAAGCAGATACATGCTTGATGGTGGCAAGGGCCCTGTGGAGAGCAGAGAGGTGAAGCCAGCTGGGGAATTTGATCATCCAGGCCAGGCTCCCAGGACCCAGGCAGAGCCAACCATGGTGATGTTAGGGTGGCAGCCACTTGGAGAGACCATGACTATGCCGGCTTGTGGAGCGGTCAGCCTGGGTGCCCTTTGCTGTTGGCCAGCACTCGCCCAGAATCCAACGGTGCAGATCAGCCTTAAAAATGTCTGTGCCTTGTGGACACAGTGGGGGAAAGAGAGGGTAGGATAGATTGAGAGAATAGCACTGAAACATGTTCGTTACCGTATGTGAAATTAGCCAGCCAGGGGAAATTTGCTGTATGACGCAGGAGCTCAAATCCTGTGCTCTATGACAACCTAGAGGTGTGGGATGGGGTGGGAGGTGGGAGGGAGGCTCAAGAGCGAGGGGACACATGTATACCTCCGGCTGATTCATGTCGATATATGGCAGAAACCAACCCAATATTGTAAAGCAATTACCTCCAATTAAGAATAAATAAAATTTAAATTTTAAAAAGTAAGACCAAAAAAATAAGATGTCTGCTCTCTTCTCTGGGCCTGGAAGCAAAGGTTGCCCCCCACCTCCCAGTTACAAGGGGTCTGCAGTAACAAAGCTTCCTGTGAAGTCACAGGGCATAGCTTTTTTTCTTGTCCATTGGTTAGGTGGTTCATTCATTCATTCCGCAGAGAACACAGTTTCCTTTACATGCAAAAGCACAGTAAATTTGGGATACGTGCCCAACAAAAACACACCTTTCAGGATTCACGCATACAGAGAGGTGACTGCTCCTGTCTGCGTAGACACAGAATATCTGACATAGTTGGCCTTCTGGGTGAATACATTTAGAAAATCTGCAACACTTGCTCTCTCACCAGCATTCTCATCCAAGCTGACAGCCCTCCCGCTAGTACAAGTGTCATGAAGGAAGATGTATTCCAAATTCTGCCATTGGCTCAGATTATTAAAAAAAAAAAAAAGAAAAGAAAAGTAACTGGGAAGTAAATTCACTGCAGACCCAGTGCTCCGGCTGCTTAATACAAATGATCCAGGAGGTCGTCCACAGCAAGCCCTCAGTGCTTGTGCAGACGGTGTGTCAAGGCCTAAGGGAGGCTCGGGGGAGAGGCAGATTAATGACTGTCCGGATATGCCAATATTGACTTTTAAGGAACATCTTTAATCCTCAAAAACAACAGAGCCTCCTGATTCCCACTGTATTAAATACGCAGACGTAAGATTGATGGCCGTGTACTGAACACTAGTCACTTGGCATAATAATAGAGCCACTCAGTCATTTTTGAGAGGACATTGGCTGGCATTTGAGGTGTCTGGAGAAGATGAAGTGCCGGGTTGATCATCGTGATGTTTGTATTAATAACATCATCGTAGGTGGAGGGACTGCTTTCAAGCTGACAAGTTTCAAGTTCCCTATTCTCTCTTGTTGGCGCTCACCACATCCTATGATGGGTTATGTTCCCATTTTTTCCCCTTAAAATGTTATATTCTTCTCCCCACTTATCAACAGTGGAGAGAAACTTTAATCCATGTTTATTGTAGAAATATCAGAACCATGAAAGAAACGAGGCAACAAAGATTACTAGGATCCCATCACAATTAATCATTATTAGCATTTTTATTTGTTAATAGTAACCATTAAATAACCATTATTTCATGTTTGTCCTTAAAATCTTATCTTCAGTCTTGATCCTACAAGACTGAGTATGTATATGTGTTGTGTGTTAGGCACTCAGTCGTGTCTGAGTCTTTGCGACCTCATGGAATGCAGCCTGCCAGGCTCCTCTGTCCAGGGGATTTCCCAGGCAAGAATACTGGAGTGGATAGCCATTTCCTTCCCCAGGGGATCTTCCTGACCCAAGAATTGAACCCAGGTCTCCTGTATTGCAGGCAAATTCTTTACTGTCTGAGCCACCAGGGAAGCAGTATATGTATGTGTGTCTGTGTATATATGTATGAATCATTGTTATTGTTTAGTCACTAGGTTGTGTAACTCTTTGGGACCCTTTAGACTGCAGCCCACTAGGCTCCTCTGTCCATGGGATTTCCCAGGCAAGAACACTGGAGTGAGCTGCCATTTCCTTCTCCCATAGTGGAATCATACTGTGATCCTATTTTAGAACTTGCTTCTATCCCTTTTAAATATATTTTAAACATCCTTCTGTATCATTAAGTAGTCTCCACAACATCCTTCATAATGTTGGCATAGAATTCTATTTCATGAATGTTCTACCATTTGATTAATAGCAGATTGTTTGACACCACAAACAGTGCTGCTGAGAACAACTTTATGACCACATTTGCAGACCCATGAGCACTTTATTAGAATAAATACCCATGAGCACTTTAGTAGGATAAATTCCTGGAAGTGAATTGCTGGCTCCAGTGGAATGTACACTCTAAGGTACAAATCACCCTCCAGGAAAATGTTCCTGTTTCCACTCCCTTGGGCAGTATGTGAGGAGCCCTGGCCTCTCAGCCTTCCTTCACCTGGAGCACTCTCTAGCTCCATGTAGGAAAACCAACGTTCAGAGCAGTCAAGGGACGAGGCCAGGGTCACAGAGCTGTGATGTGTCAGTGCCTGGACGTGAATGTGTGAGTTTCCAGATGCTGAACTTGGAGCTGTGGCTCTATAGCCAGGATCCACACCCTGTGCGCTTCCACGTTGTCCAGGCACCTTGAATGCAAGCCCACTGGGTTCCTCAGGCAGGGGCCTTTCTATCAGCCGCTGCTGGGGTGGGTAGGAGTTCTAAATCACATTGCCCCTTCCACGGCACAGATATGCCCCGAGGTGCCCTGAGTGTAGACAAAGGCTCCGTGGTGTGTGATGAGCCTCTGGAGGCTGTGCTGCCTTCTGGGACTGGCTTGGGAGCCGCGGTGACACCTGTAAGATGCAGCTGGTACCCCGCCTGGTTCACTGCGCTGCAGCGGGCGCTCCCAGCACGTGGGCTTCCCACCTGGGCCTCAGGTCTCCCTGCTCCTCCAGCAGGGCAGGCGCAGCCGAAAGAGCCGGGCATCCACACCCCGACAGGCAGCCTTCACCCAGCAGCGATGGAAGCCGTGCATACAGCCCAGTCTCCCTGTTGGCCGGCAGGACCATCCCCAAGGACCGGCTAAGGCACCTCACAGTTTCTTAGAAGATCCCAAGCAGGATCAATCCCCAGTTGCCTTCAGAGTTAACTCACTCACACATCCTTCGGTGGCTTTTCACCTTCTTCCACCTTCTGACTTCTTTCCTGGGCTCACTCTCCACCGAAATTCATGCCCTCAAGCCCTTGTCTTAGGGTCTGCTTTGGGGGACTCCCCAGCTGAGACAGCCCTAGTTCCCTTCCTCCTTCTGTGTTCCCTGTACGGATGGTTGTTGTTGGTTAGTTGTTCAGTCGTGTCTGACGTTTTTGTAACCCCGTGGACTGTAGCACACCAGGCTCCTCTGTCCATGGACTTTCCCAGGCAAGAATACTGGAGTGGGTTGCCGTTTCCTCCCCCAGAGGATCTTCCTGACCCAAGGAGTGAACCTGCATCTCGTCCATTGCGGGCGGATGCTTTTCCACTGAGCCACCTGGGAAGCCACCTGTATGGGTCACAGTTTGCTAAACTGCTCTAACAAATGATCCCAAGAGGCTTTGTGAAAACACAGCAGAAATGTGTGCCTCTCACACAAGAGTCCAGGGCGGGTCCTCCGGGGTGAGTCCTCCAGGGTGAGTGTTCTAACTCAGCAGAAAGGGGATCTGATTCCCGGTCACTCGGGGACCCAGCAGCTCTGCGTCTCGTCCTGAAACCCCCAGGGGGCGCTAGTTGTCAACATCCCAGCCCTTGGAAGTGGCGGGAGCTTGGAGGAGTGCCTGGAACTGTGTGCGTGGCCAGGCAGGGAGGAGGCCACATGACTCTATCCATGCCCTCTTCCCACAGCTCTCTTGAGTGTCTCCAGGAGAGAACCTGGTCTTGAAGCTGTGCATACATGCTAAGTCTCTTCAGTGGTGTCTGACTTTTTTCGACCCTATGCACTGTAGCCCACCAGGCTCCTCTGTCCATGGGGATTCTCCAGGCAAGAATAATGGAGTGGATTGCCATGCTCTCCTCCAGGGCATCTTCCCAACCCAGGGAGCAAAACCACCTCTCTTAGGTCTCCTGCATTAGGCAGGCAGGGTCTTTACCACCAGCGCCACCTGGGAATCCCAGTCTCGAGGCCACACTTAACTAAAAGAGAGGCCGGTGGGCCCCTTACCCAGTGATCAATCTCGACTGGACCAGGAGGGGTCTGCCACACCCCCAAATCCACTTCACAAACAAAGAAAAAACCTGAATGAGTGTTCACATAAAATTCTACTTGAAACACAGTTGCGTGACTTAGTGATTTTACAGGAAGTCTCCTACATACGAACAAGTTCTGTTCCAAGAGTGTGTTCACAAGTCCAATTTGTAAGTCAAACAGCATTAGCCTAGGTACCCAGTTAACAAGACCAGCTACTCAGTACTGTACTGTAATAGGTTTCTAATACTTTTCACACAAGTAATACATTAAAAAATAAACATAAACATTTTTAATCTTACTGTACACTAGTCCTGTACAACAGCTGGCATACAGGGGTTGGCATCGAGTGAACAGGCAAGAAGAGGTACTGACTGAGGAGGAAGAGGAGGCGGGAGATGGTAGAGCTGAAGGATCATCAACAATAGGAGACGGAGGGCAAGCTGCAATGTCACTCACGCCTAACATAGATGGAATATGCATCTGTGTCTTTGAAAGTTTGCAACTATAATGTTCAATTGTAGGGGACATACTGTATTTCGTTTTTGTGTAATTTCAGGCAGTGGGGAGATGGGTGAGCTGTTTAAGTGAGCTGCTGCAGGCCTCCCTGGCATGGTCCCATGCCCGCTCTATGCTCCTCACCACCGGCTTCCCCATGTATTTCAACTACCAGCCTCCAGACCGCTTGCCAGGAGCCGTGGCCCTGGCCGCCTTCCTACAGGCTTTGGAGAAAGGGGCCTCCGTGGTTGTCAACCAGAGAGACGAGTGTGCACAAGAAGCTTGTTGATGAGGCTACCGAGCAGGTGAAGTAAGAGAACGGGGTCCCTCTACACAGATAAGCCTTTGTGGGTGGAGGTGGAAGGAATCAGCATTTGTGGAACTTCCGCCCGGCACCAGGCACAGTGCTATGCACTTGACATGGAGTGTTTTCCTTAACACTCAGAACACCTGTTTGATATAAGCTGTATTATCCCATTTGGGGCTTCCCACGTGGCACTAGTAGTAAAGAACCTGCCTGCCAATGCAGGAGACATAAGAGACCCGGGTTCGATCCCTGGGTCGGGAAGAGCCCCTGGAGGAGGGCATGGCAACCTACTGCAGTGTTTTTGCCTGGAGAATCCCATGGACAGAGGAGCCTGGCGGGCTACAGTCCATGAGGTCATTGAGAGTCAGACACAAGTGAAGCGACTTTCACTTCACTTTCATCCCCATTTTACAGATGAAGAGACTGAGACTCTGAGCAGTCCAGGTGATTTACCCAGGTGGGGATGATGAGCTGGAATTTGAACCCAGGTCCGCCAGGCTCTGTGGTCTCGCTTGTGCGTGTGCTGCCCTATGACAGGCAGGGGTGACCTGCAGAGGACACTCAGCAACCCGGGACAACTCTAGACCCCCAAGTTAGGTGGTAGAGTAGTCAAGAATAGAGGAGTCGAAAGGCTGAGACAGCCAGGGCCACAAGGTCCAAATAGGTGGGTTGCCCCAAGCTGCCCAGGTTCCTGGAGCACCCAGGTGGGCATCTGGGCCGAGAGTACCGCCCATGTGAGGCTGGGATGCTGGTGTCTGTGTGCTGGGACCACCTTGGCTGCAGAGTGGACAGCTGCCCCTCATCACTCTTTGTTCTGCAGTGACACTTGGGCAGCAGCTGGGGGCCTGGTGACTCCAACCTGCTTCCCACTGCCTGTCTCTCTGTGTCCATTCAAAACGCATCCTTCAGACTTAGCCTCTAAAAAGGACTCCCACCTGTTAGGCACATCCTGAAGCACCTGCTACATTCATTGTTGTTTTTGTTCAGTCGCTCAGTCATATCCGACTCTTTTTGATCCCATGGACTGCAGCACACCAGGCTTCCCTGTCCTTCACCATCTCCCAGAGTTTGCTCAAACTCATGTCCATTAAGTCAGTGATTCCATCCAACCATCTCATCCTCTGTTGTCCCCTTCTCCTCCTGCCTTCAATCTTTCTCACATCAGGGTCTTTTCTAATGAGTCAGCTCTTTGCATCATGTAGCTGAAGTATTGGAGCTTCAGCTTCAGCAACAGTCTTTCCAATGAGTATTCAGGACTGATTTCCTTTAGGATTGACTGGTTTGGTCTCCTTTTACCTGCTACATTAGAAGCTGCAAAAAGGCTGTGTCTGGTCGTACAGAGTCCATTTCATACAACAAGTGTGTATTGAGTACCTACTATGTGCCAGGCACTATTTAAGACTCTTGAGACCCATGGCTGAACCAGACTGTGCTGTATTCTTTATGGTCTCCATTAGAATATATACTCCATGAAGGCTTCCGCATAGGAAAAGAATATAGTACATACATAGTGTGTTGAAAGTTGAGACACTGCGGGGGGACGTGGACCAGGATCAGGAGAATGGGGATCAATGGGCCAGGGGGTGGGACTGGGGGGTGGGCTGCTGTCTTAAGCAAGAGGGTCCGGGAAGACCTCCTGGAGAGGGTGCATCCTTGAAGGGGATGCAGGAGCGAGGCCTGGGCTGGCTGCAGGAAGAGCGTCCCTGGGTGTGAGAGTGGCCGTCAGGGGGAGTAGAGGCCTGGCAGGCTTAAGACAAGACAGCAGGCAGATGACTGGCCTGGAGTGGAAGAGGAGGAGAGGAGTGGATGGAGGGCAGAGGTCACAGGGTCAGATGGGGGAGGGACTTGAGGGCCGGTGTAAATAGCTGGGCTGCTCTGGGAGCCACAGAGTGGAGGAGGGTGGTGCCAGCTTAGGTTCTAAAGGATCCCCGGTGGCAGCAGGGCCAAGGGGAGGGGCAGGGGATGGGCCGGGTTATTGCACGCGGGAGATGGCAGTGGTGCCCTGTGGCCAGGCCTTCTGTTCCCTGGTGATTTCAGCCACAGCTGCTCTGGAAGCTCTGAGTCACACAGACCTGACCAGGCCTGTGCCCTTGGGGGATTCACCCAGCCAGGAAGTATGGGGGCTAATGCCTCCAGGGCCCCCTCAACCTGTGGAGGTGGGTGCTAATGACTCGCCTCCCTGACTTTTGGAGACGGGAACTGAGACCCCGTTGCCTGGAGCAGTGAGCTTGAAAAGGCGTGAACCCTCCTGCAGGCTTTTCCTCCCTCCTGCCCTCGGGGTCCCTGCTCCCTCCTGGACTCTCTCAAATAAACCGCCTGCACCCACGTCTTTGTCTCAGACTCTGGCTTCAGGGGACCCCAGAGAGACGAACGGTGTGGGTGGAGGTGGTGAGAAGTAGTCGCATTGGTCTCTGTGTTTTGAAGGTAGACTTGTGATTTCTAGGTGGGTTGGAGGCAGGGGTGAGACTGGAGCCGAGATTGCTCCGAGGTTCGGGCAGGGTTACTGAGAGGATGGCGTTGCTGTGAACCGGGACGGGGAAGACTGCGGAGCAAGCCTGAACTTGTGCCGTGTTGGTGGGGGTGTGAAAGGGGGCGGCCGCTGTGGAAAACAGTATGGCAGTTCCTCCAAAAATTAAAAATAGAAAATACCGTATGATTCAGTAACTCCTCTTCTGGGTATGCACCCACAAGAACAGAAAGCAGGGACTCAAGTAGACATTTCCACACCCATTTGCACACCCAGCTATAGTGTTCACAATAGGCAAAAGGTGGAAATGACCCAAGCGTCCATTAACAAATGTATAGACCATTAACAACTGGTCTATACATACAGTGGACTATTAGGCAGCCTGAATAAGGAAGGGCCTTCTCTGGTGGTCCAGTGGTCAAGATTGTGCTCACAATGCAAAGAGTTCAGTCCCTGGCCAGAGAACTAATATCCCACAAGCTGTGTGGCTCAGCCAAAACACAAAAACAAAAAAAAGTTGAAAAAAAAGGGAAATAAGTGTTTTTTAAAAAAGGAAGGAAATTCTGACACATGGGCACGATGAACCTTGAGGATATTGTTGTTAGTCGCTCAGTCGTGTCAGACTCTTTGGGACCCCATGGACTGTGGCCCACCAGGCTCCTCTGTCCATGGGATTTCTCAGGCAAGGATAATGGAGTGGGTTGCCATTTCCTTCTCCAGGGGATCTTCCCAACCCAGGGATCGAACCTGGGTCTCCCACATTGCAGGCAGATTCTTTACCCTCTGGACCCCCAGGGAAGCCCACACAGAGTGATTAAAACCAGAGGGACAAAAAGTGGAATGGCGGATGCTGGGGACTGGGGGTGGGGCGCGGGAGGTGGTTAGTGGGTTCAGGGCTTCAGTTTTGGAAGATGTGAAAGTTCTGGGGATCGATGATGGTGATACTTGCGCAATGATGTGGAAGTCCTTAATGCCAGAGAACGCACTCTTACAAATAGATGAGATGGTAAATTACAGGTTATGTATTTTACCACGATCATAATTTAAAAAAATTTTTAAGAGTGCAAGTTGAGCTCAGGTAACTGTAAGTGTGGGTACCTATTAGACTTGCAAGTGGGAAGGGCAGCAGGCCGTCCGATCTGCGAGTCAGGCTCAGGAGAGGCGTCTGGGCTGAAAAGAAAAACTGGAGAGCGGTTGGCATATTGATGGCTTCAAAGTCAAGACGCTGGGTGAGATCATGGAGGAAATGAGTGGAGACTGAGAGCAGGACCCTGATGGCATCCTGGGACACTCCATGCACAGGGTCGAGAGTAAGAGAGGGGGGTCCTCCTCTGAGAAGCACTGAAGAAGGAGGAAAAGTAAGGACCCTGTTGTCACCAAGGAGAAGGGCTGGCTGGGGCGGGGGGGCAGTCTCTACCTTCTGGCAGGGGGTTTCAGCTGCCCCCTTTCTAAGATGGCACTCTGCCTTCCTGTTCACCTGACCGCCAAGGCTCAAGCTGGACGTCAGCTCAGAACTGGGTCTTGCCCAATAGCAAGACCAAAGTGGCTTCGAACTTGGAATTGACTGTATTAGATTTTGCAGGTTTCATGTGGATGGAGAAAGTGGACGCAATTTGAGCTTTTAATGACAATGATTTCGTATCTTTTTAGAACTGGGAAATGTTTAAAGAAGAAAGCTGAGTCATTGATCCCCAGCTTGGAGATAAAGGGATACATTGATTCTTTGCAGCTTAGGTGCGGGGTCTCCTCTTGCCCCGACCTTCCTTGCCCAGGGTTCTTTATCTCTGTGTGGCCCCCTTGGGGATATGCTATGTTCCCATCCTGTGCAGCTCCCTGATGCCCTGTCTTACTAGTGTCCTGTATCCTCTGTTCAATGTCAAAGAAATGAAGAGCCAGGCTTTACTCAGCACCTGCTTTTTGCCAGGCCCCCAGCCCAGTGCTTCACACACAGCACACAGCTGGGTCCACAGCAGTCCTGGGAGGAGGCATGATAAACCCCATTCTGCCGAGGGGGAACCAAAGCACAGAGAGGTTCCATGACTTGCCCAAGGTCACACAGTCAGGAACTGTTGTTTGGCTCTGCTCAGCCCCCTTGCCAGGCCAACAGGCTCCCCCTCACAGCACACAGAGGAGCTGGGTCTTTTCAACTTATCATGACTGCCCCTCACCCCCCAGGGTGTCATGTCACACATACTACTAGATTGAGCCTTGTGAGTATCCCCCGATGGACTGACTGGCCTCCTTGTCTTCCCCCCTAGAATGGGGGTAGGGTGCTGGAGAGGGGGTACTTTAGGAACTCTGACAGTGATCTGACTCCTCATGCTCAGCTTGTCCCATCGACTCACTGGAGTGGTAGCAACAGCTCTGAAATGGCTTGAGGTGACAACATGGGGGAGCTGGGGTGGGAAGCAGCTGTCTCAAGGCCAGATGGGTTTTTCTATATAATTTTTATTTATTCTTTTGGCTGTGCTGGGTCTTTGTTGCTTTGCTCGGGTTTTTCTCTAGTTGCGGTGAGAGGAGCTACTCTCTCTCTCTAGTTGTCCGCGGGCTTCTTATTGCACTGACTTCTTTTGTTGCAGAGCCCAAGCTCTAGAGTGCGCAGGCGTCAGTAGTCGTGGCTCCTGGGCGCTAGAGAACAGGCTCAAGAGTTGTGGCGCACGGGCTTAGCTGGTCTGCAGCATGTGGGATCTTCCTGGATCGGGGGTCAAACCAGTGTCTCCTGCACTGGCAGATGGATTCTCTGCCACTGAGCCACCAAGGAAGTCCTAGCCACATGGTTTAACATAGACAACATGCTTATTTGGGTTGGTTTTATGTGAGGAGGTGAGGGGCTGGTGATGGAGCTTATGGGGGTAACCAGATCTGCCCCAAACTGCCCCTTGGCACCACTGATGGGCCATGGAGCAGTCCAGGAGCTCCTGTAGAACCAACGGGACCATGAGTACTGGGTCCACTCTCTCATCCCAGGCCCTGCCAAGCTCGAGCCGGACAAGACTTTATCCTGGGCCAGCAAATGCACAGAGATCCTGCCCCAAACAGCTATGAGGGGTTTAGTGATCGAAAACCCTATCTACTTTATTTTGGGATTTCTATGTGTGTTCTACAACCATATGTCTTATTATTATAATAAGAAAGTGTGCTATTTTTTTAAGAGTCAAGTTCACTTTGGAAATCACTTTGATGCCAGTAGGTAACGCAATAGACTTTTCCTCTATTTTCCTGAACTTCCCTGAAGATAGTCAGGGGGTAGGGTTGTGGAGCAGATGAGAACTTATGTTGGGATCTAAAGTCATGACACCAATCTACATACTTGACTTTGCTCAAATTATTTAGCATTTCTGAGCCTCAGTTTTCCTCCTCTGTAAAATGAGGGAAATAATGATTCTTATACATAATTGTTGTGAAAATTAATCGGGAGCATGGATGTTACATACTTAGTGGAGGGCTGGCTCTCGGTCACCATCGGCACCTAAACGTGTCCCTGGCACTCACGGCAGCAGGAGGTCAGAACAGACCTCTGGTCACATGGCTCTCTGGACGTCTGTATGCAGCATCTTTGCTCGTTCACAAGACAGAAAACGCTAGCCTGACTCCACTTACATGCTGGCCAATTCTAGGGTTTACTCAGGACTAAAAGTGAATGTTTATGAGCCGATTCATTGGGAGAAAACCCTGATGCTGGGAAAGATTGGGGGCAGGAAGAGACGGGGGCAACAGAGAATAAGATGCTTGGATGGACTCATCGATTCAATGGAGATGAGTTTGAGCAAACTCAGGAGACAGTGAAGGTCAGGGAAGCCTGGCGCGCTGCAGTCCATGGGGTCACAAAGAGTCGGACACAATTGAGTGACTGACCAACAAGAAAAGTAAACTAAGTATTCTCCGTGTCCAACCTTGGCTTACCTAGCAAAGTATTCTACAGGTTGACGTCATTCAGTAATGGTAATAATGCTTTCTGAAGAAGCTCTTGAAAAGCCAGCGTGAGTTCCCCAAATGCAACACTAGCGCTGATGGCTCCACGCTTTGCCTTTATTTCCAAGGCGTTCCGAAGACGTCAGCCCCAATATTAGCTTACCAGGGCGGATCAGTAGGAGCTGCTCAGGTGTTTCTGTGCAGAGAGGGGAACCCCAAGTCACCCAGGTCTGTATGTCTCATCCCAGTTTAAATGGGTGACAGTGGAGAAGCCCAGGTGCTATTAACTTCGACAGCAGAATATCTGCACACCTCAGCCCTCCAGAGAGGGCAGAGCCAGGAGCCCTGGGTTCTGATGGGCCGGCCTCGCCAATGAAGCAGCGGGGGAGCAGGGGTGGGGGAGTGTTCAAGGTGTCTAGAGGCTTTGCAGAGGATCTCTGGAAATCGCAAGTCTCTGAAAGGTGGCATATATTGCTAATAAAGGGAGAAGATATGAAAATTATTTTTTAAAAAAAGACTAGCAGCTTCTCAAGCTGAGTTATGACCCATTAGATAGAGAAGTAAAATCATTTCAGTGGAGGTTAACCAGCATTTTTGGAAAATAGAAACATCATTGTATTGCTTGTATAGTAATGGTAAGTACTCTCTGGTGAAACTCTGTGTGTGTATTTTTTCATTGTGCAGCAGTCAAACAGTTTGAAAAATACGTCTTAATTATATGCTCTCTCCTGTGTGCGCATGTGTGCTCACTTGTGTCCGACTCTTTGCAATCCCAGGGACTGTAGCCCACCAGGCTCCTCTGTCCGTGGGATTTTCCAGGCAGGAATACTGGAGCGGGTTGCCATTTCCATCCTCAGGGGATCTTCTCAACCCAGGGACCAAACCCGTGTCTCCTGCATTGGCAGGTGGGTTCTTTACCACCAGTGCCACCTGGGAAGCCCGTGATGGATATTAGAAATGCTTATATTCTCCAATTGTTGGCATACAAACAAAGCTCTGGCAACTCAGAGAGAAACTAGAGAATTCTCCTGGGTGGGACCCCTGATGCCAGATAACACTGGTGGTGTTCTGTTTGCAGAGTGGAGGGAGGTGAGCCCAATCTGATAGTGGGGAGAGAAGATTTTGCTGTTTTTGGATAAGATGCATGAACTCTTCCCAGGGAGCAGGCTTCCCAGGACTTGATTACTTCCCACTGTAGTTAAATGGACCCTTATGGCCTAAAAACATCAATCCACCTTCACGTGGTATGAAACGAGTTCCCCGAAGGGAAAGTCCAGAACAGAAGATATATTCATCTCGACTGGAGCTCTTGCTCGGAACTGCCTTTTCATCACCATTGATGTAAGTCTAGCCGGAATTCAGGGTCAGAGCTCCTTCCTCTTCCTGGTTCTGCTTCTCAGAGAAAGGGGCTGCCTTTTCTGACACTGCACATGTAGCCTCAGGGCCACATTGAGGTGGTAACACCTACTCAGTGGCCTGCCATCTAAGCATACGTGACACACCATCTTCCAGCACAACAAAAGGACATGGACAGGCATGTAGATTTTGTTTGTGTATTTTTTTAGTGGCTGTGCTGGGTCTTCGTTGCTCAAGAGCCTTTGGTAGTCACAGGGCCTGGAGGCTACTGTCCAGTTGCGGAGCAGGGGCTTTTCACTGCAGCGGTTTCTCCTCTTGCAGAGGTGCCCAGGCTTCAGTAGTTGTGGCTCACAGGCAGAGTGTCTTGCGGCATGTGGGATCTTCCTGGACTAGGGATGGAACCTGTGTCCCCTGCAATTGGAAGGCGGATTCTTTACCACTGAGCCACCACCAGGGGAGCCCAATTTTGTTCTTTTAAACATATCCAGAGAAAAGCACTCAGAGTGCAGACTTTTCTATATTGTGTTACTAATGAAACATGCATAACGTAAATTTTTAACCATTTTTTAGTGTGTGATTCAGTGATAATAAGGTATATTCGCATTGTTGTGAACTGTCACCACCATCCATCTCTTGAATTTTTCCATCTTCCCAAACGGGAACTCTGTCCCCATTAAGGAATAACGCCCCTCCCACCAGTCCCTGGCAACCACCATCCTGCTTTGTGTCTTTAAGAATTTGACTGTTTTAGTCTCCCACATAAGTGAAATCATTCAGTGTTTGTCCCTTTGGTGACTTGCTTATTTCACTTAGCAAAATATCCTTAAAATTCATGCGTGTTACACCTTACCTGCCTCCTGGGAAAGCTGTATGCAGGTCAAGAAGCAACAGTTAGAACCAGACATGGAAGAACAGACTGGTTCCAAATTGGGAAAGGAGTGTGTCAAGGCTGTATATTGTTAACCTGCTTATTTAACCTATATGAAGAGTACATCATGCAAAATGCTGGATTGGATGAAGCACAAGCTGGAATCAAGATTGCCAGACCTCAGACATGCAGATAACACCATGCTTATGGCAGAAAGCAAAGAGGAACTGAAGAGCCTCTTGATGAGAGTGAAAAAGCTGGCTTAAAATTTTCACCAATCAAAAAACAAAGATCATGGCATCTGGTCCCATTACCTCATGGCAAATAGATGAGAAACAATGGAAACAGTGACAGACTTTATTTTCTTGGGCTTCGAAATCACTGCAGATGGTGACTGCAGCCATGAAATTAAAAGACGCTTGCTCCTTAGAAGAAAAGCTATGACCAACCTAGACAGCATATTAAATAGGAGAGACATTACTTTGCCAACAAAGGTCCGTCTAGTCAAAGCTATGGTTTTTCCAGTAGTCTTGTATGGATGTGACAGTTGGACTATAAAGAAAGATGGGCACTGAAGAATTGATGCTTTTGAATTGTGGTGTTGGGGAAGACTGTTGAGAGTTCCTTGGATTGCAAGGAGATCCAACTAGTCAATCCTAAAGGAAATCAGTCTGAATAGTCATTGGAAGGACTGATGCTGAAGCTGAAGCTCCAATACTTTGGCCACCTGATGCAAATAACTGACTCCTTGGAAAAGACCCTGATACTGGGAAACACTGAAGGCAGGAGTAGAAGGGAACAACAGAGGATGCGATTGTTGGATGGCATCACCGACGCAATGGACAAGAGTTTGAGCAAGCTCCGGGAGTTGGTGATGGACAGGGAAGCCTGGTGTGCTACAGTCCATGGGGTCACAAAGAGTTGGACACAACTGAGTGACTGAATTGAACTGAACTGAACTGAATGACATGTCAGAATTTCCTTCCTCTTTAAGGCTGAATAATGGTCCTTTGTATGTACAGACCAATTCTGCTTATTTATTCATCCATCAGTGTACATGTGGGTAGCATCCACCTTCTGCTTAATGTGAATCATGCTGCTACAGGTGCATAAATACTTCTTTGAAACTCAGCTTTCAATTCTTTGAGGTTTCAAAGAATACTCTGGCATCTGTACCCAGAAGTGGAACTGTTGGATCATATGGGTTGTTTGAGTAATCTCTGTACCGTTTTCCATAGCAGTTAAGATATTAAAGAATTCCATCACGGGGGTATTTAAAGAAATATACAGGTGCAGTTTTCATGTTCTTAGATGATTAAAACAGTATTTCTCCTAATCGTGATAGAAGCCACAACCACTAACACTGAGCCCTGAGTGTGTGGAAGTCTATGCTCTCATACATTTTCTCACTTCACCCTTTCGACACTGTATGAGGCAGGTACTATTGTTAGGTCATCTTACGTATGCAGAAACTGAAGTTTCAAGGGTTTAACTACTCACCCAAGGCCAGCAGCATCAGGACCTAGAACCTATACAATCTGATTCCACAACCCACTTTCTTAACCACTGCCACATCTCTGCCCCTTCTTTCTCTCTCTCCTGTCTAAAAAAGTTTATCTGTGTTACAGTCATCTGTCTTCCATTTCAGTTCCTTCTTAGCCTGTTTTGAGGGCTTCCCAGGTGGCACTAGTAATAGAGAAACTGCATGCCAATTCAGGAGACGTAAGAGATGCAGGTTTGATTCTTGGGTCAGGAAGATCCCCTAGAGTAGGGCAGGGCAACCAACTCCAGTATTCTTGCCTGGAGAATCCCGTGGACAGAGGAGCCTGGCGGGCTACGGTCCATAAGGTCACAAAGAGTCAGACATGACTGAGATAATTTAGTCTGTTTTGTGTCTGTAAAGTGAACAAGGTCCTGGAAGAGGGCAACAATGGGCCAGTAGCAGCCAACACTCACCCCACTGGGTTTTGGCTGCCCTGCTGGTTAACAGAGACCTCGGTGGGCTACCAGCAGCGTCCACCACGGTGACCCGACCGCCGGCCTCCCTGCTCTCACAGCCTCTGACTCTAACACAGCGCTAAAGATTCTGATGCCATTTCTCAAATTGATCTGATAGGGTAGCCCCCAGCACAGGCTCTGCCACACAGTGGATGGTCAACCAAGTTCTGCAGGAATAAAAAAAGAAAGAAGGGTCCTTCACTCACAAACACAGGAAAGTGTGATCCTGCCAGGCCCCTGGCTCTCCACAAGGACCCTGTGGCCTCGCCTCCTGGCAGGTTTGACCATCTGGTGGCGATCGAGCATGCAGAAAGGGCTGCCACTGCTACAACGCGAGGAAGAGGACCGTCGAGCACTTGGGGGACCCTATTGATGACCTTCTCCTTGGTGCACACAAGGTTCCTGGAATCTCATCAACTGGCAAGCAAGGAGCACTGAAAATTCCGCAAGAAAATGTCAGCACGAAATGCCTTTTTTATTGACTATTGAACAAATGACAGGAAGGAGTTATATGGGACCATTGTTTTCCACTCCAGAAATGGTCTTTGTTTATTCTGGTCGATATAGGCAATAACGACTCTGAAATCCAGTGTTTACAAGAGCAGGAAAGGGAAATGACGTTTAACCTAGCATATTCTATTTGTCCAACTCTAAAACATCAAAACTAAGAATAATGACCTCTAAAATCAAGGCCTGGCATATTATTTTGGTCATACAAGATGAACGCACCATATGTGTTCTGTGTCATGAAGTATATTAATTTTAATTATATTTTAAACTTATGATCAGTGTGATATTTTGATAGCTAATAATGTAATAATGTGATCATTTGTGTTTATATAGAACTTTATAGTATTCAAAGAGGTTTCATAAAAATTATATTGGTTAATTCACTTTTAAAACCTATATGGGACTTCCCTGGTAGTCCAGCGGTTAAGACTTTGCCTTTCGATGCAGGGGGTGAGTTTGATCCCTGGTTGGGGAGCTAAGACCCCACATGCTTCATGGCCAGAAAACCAAAATGTGAAAGAGAAACGATATTGTAACAAATTCAATAAGAATTTTAAAAATGGTCCACATCAAAAAAATCTTCAAATACTTATTTAACAAAATAAATAAATACATAAATCTGTAGGTAAGGAAGGCATAGTTTCCGTAAGTGAGGCCTAGGGTGGTGTCTCGCGGTTCCCTAGTTAATTAGGAGTAGAGGTCAGACTCCCGGGGTCTCACCTGGCATACTTCATGGGATCGGGTTACTTTTATGAATTTCTGAAAGGCTTGATGTAACTGGAACACCAGCCTGCCTCCCCTGGGGGGGAAATCAGCCTGTGGGGGCAATTAAGGCATGTTTTTCGTTCCATATTTACTTGTTCTCTGCATTCACAGAGTTCTGAGTGTTTCCCAGACTCATTAGTTGCCTTTGGCTTTTTGAGGTTTTGATGAGACAATGAAAGCCTTCCTGGCTGCGTAGAAAATTTCTGCCAATCTCCTAGGTCTTTCCCAGAAGAGGCCTTGGGTGTGGTGCCCACAGGGAAACTGGCTTCCTCCTTTCCTGCCTCTTGGGGCTGGGTGGGCGGGGACCTGAGGCCTGGGGGGAAGCCTCCCAGGGTAGGATGGGGGCAAGGAGATTCTGCATTGGAAGGGGCCCAGAGGGTCCAAAGGAGCCCTCAGTTAATGGCCCCCAGACCTGTGGGATTCCCCCTAAGGAGGCCCCGAAGATCCTGGAGGAAGCAGGTGGAGCCTGCAGTTTGTGCCCTCAAGCTACTGACTTTGCGGACCCTTCTCTTGGCCTCAGGATCCCTGGCCCCTCCTGTGGCTGCCCAGCCCCCTGCTCGGCCCACTACCCCTCCCGGGGTGCTCCTCTCTCTCCTCCACTCCATCAACACCCCGATTCCTCAGCCCCACAGGCAGTTGCCTTGTCGTGGAATCGCACTCAACTGAGAATCAGGACACCCACCTCCCACTCACTACCTGGGCCCTGTCCTTCTCAGAGACCCCGTGAAGTGAGGAGATCAAGGGCACCGATGGGACAGACCTCAGGAGTGAGCAAGATGAATTTAAGATGCTGAAGGGCACAGACAGAAACAGACGAGCTACCAATGCTGTGTCGTTATTGTCTTTCGTTCGATGGGCTGTCGTGGATCTAGAAAACGGTTCTGAGAAAATTCCTCAGGGTGTGGACCTGAGGCCCCTGGCCATTCACAATGAGCACAAGGCACCAGGTCTCTGAAGCCCCCGGTGAGCTGGCTCCAGACCTCTCTCCACCATCACACAGTGAAATCTCGCCTCTGGTGGTTCTTCCACATAGTTGTAGAAACAGACACCAAAACCATCCTACAACATTCTGCAGGCTGGGGGGTGGGAGGGGGTGCAGGGGGGACCATCTGTCCTTGAGGCACTGGTGTAACCAGGAAGGGTTAATTTTGAATTTATGCTGGATCTGTGTGTTTAGTCGTGTCCGACTCTTTGTGAGCCCATCGACTGTAGCTCGCCAGGCTCCTTCATCCATAGAATTTTCCAGGCAAGAATACTGGAGTGAGTTGCCATTCCCTTCTCCAGGGGATCTTCTCAACCCAGGAATTGAACCCAGGCTGCTTCATTGTGGGCAGATTCCTTACCATCTGAGCCACAAGCACCTTGGTGAACGGTTAGCTAGAGACAGCTGCAACCACCTTCTGGAGGCAGGATCAGCTGACCTCTAGTCTACAAAATCCTCCAGAAATACCTGGACGCAGGACCAGATGGTGTTCCTAGGGTGCCACCTGAAAGGGTACAGGCTACAGGGCTTGTTATTAATAGATTTTTTAATTTCCTGGCAAAAGTGGCATTGCCTGGTAATTATTTTTAGTCAATTGTTATTAGCCAATTATGTTTATCCAATAATTATTTTTAGCCAATTCACCTATCTTGAATATCATTTATTTCACCAATGAATTAAATAATTTCTAACACTTACTTATTCTGACATATTTATTCTAGCATTTATTATGCTAATTAACAAACCTTCTGGTGCCTATCAGATGGGTCTTTCAATTGTGGTCTCTTTCAAATGCTAACCGGCCACCCATGGGGTGTGAATTTCTGATCAGGCTCCTTTACATATTAACCAGGCACCCATCTGGTGTAAATTAAAATTAACTGACGCACATACACTTCACATACTTGAGACAGAAGGCTTTTAATTACAGAATTGACTTTAACAACCTATGCCAGTTCCCGTCTGCAAATGGAATGCTGTCTGGTCGAACTAATGGCACTCAGGGTTTTGTGGCCACACCCTGTGCAGGAGCCACTGGAAAGGAGACCAAGTCCTGGGTGTCACCATCTCCCATGGACCCGGCACCTTCAGCATAGAGAGCACTCCATCTGTGGCTGGAGAATGTGCTCTAAAAGGGGATAGGGCCACACTGTTGAGTTCCAAACCTCTACTCATTTTTTTAAGTTAATTAATGTATTTATATTTGACTGTGCTTGGGTCTGCGTTGCTGTGCGCGGGCTTTATCTAGTTGCGGTGAGCAGGGGCTACTCTCCAGTTACCGGTGTGTGAGTTTCTCATTCAGTGGCCCCTCCTTACTGAGCGCAGGCTCTAGTGCTGCAGGCTTCAGTAGTTGGTGCTCAGGCTTAGAAGCTGTGGCACAAGCACTTAGTTGCCCTGAGGCGTGTGGAATCTTCCCAGACCAGGTTTCGAACCCATGTTGCCTGCATTCGGGTGGATGCTTAACCACTGGACCACCAGGGCAGACCATCAACTTGTTTCTGTTTAATTTTTAATCGAAGGACAATTGCTTGACATTACTGTGTTGGTTTCTGCTGTACATCACCACGAGTCAGCCATCAGTTCAGTGCAGTTCATTCGCTCAGTCGTGTCTGACTCTTTGCGACCCCATGAATCGCAGCACGCCAGGCCTCCCTGTCCATCACCAACTCCCGGAGTTCACTCAGACCCACATCCATTGAGTCAGTGATGCCATCCAGCCATCTCATCCTCTGTCATCCTCTTCTCCCCCTGCCCCCAATCCCTCCCAGCATCAGAGTCGTTTCCAATGAGTCAACTCTTCACATGAGGTGGCCAAAGTATTGGAGTTTCAGCTTTAGCATCATTCTTTCCAAAGAACACCCAGGAATGATCTCCTCTAGAATGGACTGGTTGGATCTCCTTGCAGTCCAAGGGACTCTCAAGAGTCTTCTCCAACACCACAGTTCAAAAGCATCAATTCTTCGGTGCTCAGCTTTCTTCACAGTCCAATTCTCTCATCCATACATAACTACTGGAAAAACCATAGCCTTGACTAGACAGACCTTTGTTGGCAAAGTAATGTCTCTGCTTTTGAATATGCTATCTAGGTTGGTCATAACTTTCCTATCAAGGATTAAGCGCCTTTTAATTTCATGACTGCAATCACCATCTGCAGTGATTTTGGAGCCCCCCAAAATAAAGTCTGACACTGTTTCCACTGTTTCCCATCTATTTCCCATGAAGTGATGGGACCAGATGCCATGATGTTAGTTTTCTGAATGTTGAGCTTTAAGCCAACTTTTTCACTCTCCTCTTTCACTTTCATCAAGAGGCTTTTTAGTTCCTCTTCACTTTCTGCCATAAGGGTGGTATCATCTGCATATCTGAGGTTATTGATATTTCTCCGGGCAATCTTGATTCCAGCTCATGCTTCTTCCAGCCCAACGTTTCTCATGATGTATTCTGCATAGAAGTTAAATAAGCAGGGTGACAATATACAGCCTTGACATACTCCTTTTCCTATTTGGAACCAGTTTGTTGTTCCATGTCCAGTTCTAACTGTTGTTTCCTGACCTGCATACAGGTTTCTCAAGAGGCATGTCAGGTGGTCTGGTATTCCCATCTCTTTCAGAATTTTCCACAGTTCATTGTGATCCACACAGTCAAAGGCTTTGGCATAGTCAATAAAGCAGAAATAGATGTTTCTCTGGAACTCTCTTGCTTTTTCCATGATCCATCAGATGTTGGCAATTTGATCTCTGGTTCCTCTACCTTTTCTAAAACCAGCTTGAACATCAGGAAGTTCACGGTTCACATATTGCTGAAGCCTGGCTTGGAGAATTTTGAGCATTACTTTACTAGCGTGTGAGATTGGTGCAAGTGTGCAGTAGTTTGAGCATTCTTTGGCATTGCCTTTCTTTGGGATTGGAATGAAAACTGACCTTTTCCAGTCCTGTGGCCACTGCTGAGTTTTCCAAATTTGATGGCATATTGAGTGCAGCACTTTCACAGCATCATGTTTCAGGATTTGAAATAGCTCAACTGGAATGCCATCACCTTCACTACCTTTGTTCATAGTGATGCTTTCTAAGGCCCACTTGACTTCACATTCCAAGATGTCTGGCTCTAGGTGAGTGATTACACCGTAGTGCTTATCTTGGTCGTGAAGATCTTTTTTGGACAGTTCTTCTGTGTATTCTTGCCACGTCTTCTTAATATCTTCTGCTTCTGTTAGGTCCATACCATTTCTGTCCTTTATCAAGCCCATCTTTGCATGAAATGTTCCCTTGGTATCTCTAATTTTCTTACAGAGATCTCTAGTCTTTCCCTTTCTGTTGTTTGCCTCTATTTCTTTGCATTGATCACTGAGGAAGGCTTTCTTATCTCTTCTTGCTAGTCTTTGGAACTCTGCATTCAGATGCTTATATCTTTCCTTTTCTCCTTTGCTTTTCACAGCTATTTGTAAGGCCTCCCCAGACAGCCATTTTGCTTTTTTGCATTTCTTTTCCATCGGGGTGGTCTTGATCCCTGTCTCCTGTACAATGTCACAAACCTCAGTCCATAGTTCATCAAACACTCTATCTATCCCATCTAGTCTCTTAAATCTATTTCTCACTTCCACTGTATAATCATAAGGGATTTGATTTAGGTCATACCTGAATTTTCTAGTGGTTTCCCCTACTTTCTTCAATTTAAGTCTGAATTTGGCATTAAGGAGTTCATGATCTGAGCCACAGTCAGCTCCTGGTCTTGTTTTTGCTGACTGTATAAAGCTTCTCCAGCTTTGGCTGCAAAGAATATAATCAGTCTGATTTCGGTGTTGACCATCTGGTGATGTCCATGTGTAGAGTCTTCTCTTGTGTTGTTGGAAGAGGGTGTTTGCTATGACCAGTGTGTTCTCTTGGCAAAACTCTATTAGCCTTTGCCCTGCTTCATTCTGCATGCCAAGGCCAAATTTGCCTGTTACTCCAGGTGTTTCTTGACTTCCTACTTTTGCATTCCAGTCCCCTACAATGAAAGGGACATCTTTTTTGAGTGTTAGTTCTAAAAGGTCTTGTAGGTCTTCATAGAACCGTTCAACTTCAGCTTCTTCAGCGTTACTGGTTGGGGCATAGGCTTGGATTACTGTGATATTGAATGGTTTGCCTTGGAAACGAACAGAGATCATTCTGTCGTTTTTGAGATTGCATCCAAGTACTGCATTTTGGACTCTTTTGTTGACCAAGATGGCTACTCCATTTCTTCTCTGGGATTCCTGCCCTCAGTAGTAGATATAATGGTCATCTGAGTTAAATTCACCCATTCCAGTCCATTTTAGTTCACTGATTCCTAGAATGTCGATGTTCACTCTTGCCATCTCCTATTTCACCACTCCCAATTTGCCTTGATTCATCGACCTAACATTCCAGGTTCCTATGCAATACTGTTCTTCACAGCATTGGACTTTACTTCCATCACCAGCCACACCCACACCTGGGCATTGTTTTTGCTTTGGCTCTGTCTCTTCATTCTTTCTGGAGTTAATTCTCCACTCTTCTCCAGTAGAATACTGGGCACCTACCGACCTGGGGAGTTTCTCTTTCAGTATCCTATCATTTTACCTTTTCATACTGTTCATGGGGTTCTCAAGGCGAGAATACTGAAGTGGTTTGCCATTTCC
This sequence comes from Capricornis sumatraensis, assembly GCF_032405125.1. Classification (NCBI taxonomy): domain Eukaryota; kingdom Metazoa; phylum Chordata; class Mammalia; order Artiodactyla; family Bovidae; genus Capricornis; species Capricornis sumatraensis. Next base: position 63,033,811 of record NC_091087.1, read on the forward strand.
TTCTCCAGTGGACCACATTCTGTCAGACCTCTGCGCCATGACCCGCCCGTCCTGAGTGGCCCCACATGGCATGGCTTAGTTTCATTGAGTTAGACAAGGCTGTGGTCCATGTGGTTAGATTGACTAGTTTTCTGTGATTGTGGTTTCAGTGTGTCTGCCCTCTGATGCCCTTTCTCAACACTTACCATCTTACTTGGGTTTCTCTTATCTTGGACATGGGTTATCTCTTCACGGTTGCTCCAGGAAGGCACAACCGCTGCTCCTTACCTTGGACAAGGGGTATCTCCTCACCACCGCCCCTCCTGACCTTGAACATGGAGTAGCTCCTCTCAGCCCTCCTGCGCCTGTGCAGCCACTGCTCCTTGGACATGGGGTTGCTCCTCCCGGGCGCCGCCTCTGACCTCGGGGTGGGGGTAGCTCCTCTCGGCCACGCTTCAGCAAGGTCTGTCGCAGACAGCAGGCTTCACAGCAGTCTCTGTTCTTCCCTTCTGCGATCTGACCCCTTGCGGTCTGAGGTTTGAGGTGACTGAATCAGCCATAGGTATATATATATGTCCTTTCCCTCTTAAACCTCCCTCCCACCTCCTGCCCCATCCTGTTACTGGCCCAAATCTTGGCTTTCTCTGCCCACCGAAGCCAAGTAAAAATTACGGAGACAGAGTTTGGAGGAAATAGAAAGGTGGCTTTAATTCTCAGCTGGCGGAGAGGGGAACCCAGTAGGCTCATGCCTCCAGAACTGTGCCCCACCATCACCACCACGAGGAGTCTAGGGGCTGATATAAGATGAGGGCTCGCAGTCAGGAGCTGGTGATGAGCAACCAAGGTGTTAGGGTCTTGGTTTCGTTCTCTTGCATTGTTTCAAAGACAGTCATAGGCTGGAATCAGTCACCCAGTAACTGAGGCTGGCAGGCCGGTGGCTCTGTGGCTTTCTTTCTGATACGTAGCTACGAGGGGAAGGGTGTTGTAAGGGTAAACATCAGATACAAGATGTATCTAGCATAGAGTCAAAGGAAAAGTAGGTGTAATATGTAGCTCCTACAGAGTCAGGGGGCAGAAAAGCAAACTTAGTTACAGACATGCAGAGTTAGGAGCAGTGAAAGTTGGAAAAAAACCCCAAAAAACTAGGACTGTTCAGTCCTGCTCACTCACTGTTCTCTTTATCCTCTTTGTTCTCAGGAAAGGGAAAGAGAAAACTCATTCCTCTTTTTTCTTTTCCACTGCAACAATTCCACCCCTCTTGGTTGTCACTGAGCCTTCAACTTGTCTTTAACTAGAGAGGTTTCTAGAATACCGGAGGAAGTACAGCATCACCTGGTTGTCTGAAATGTATCCAGGCCAACCCCTTTTCTCACCCTGAGGCATGTGGGTAGGAGCTGCCCTGCCCCACAACCACCCTTCATTTTGCCTAATCCTGTTCCCTGACTTGGTTCCCTTCCCTCCAGGAGTCGGCGACAAAGGCAGCAAGCTTGGGATGGGCAAAGTCAAGGAGGCCGTGAAGAGGCACGTACGAAACGGGGACATCACCACCTGTGACATGGAGGCTGACTTTGCGGTCATCGAAGCTAAGTTCTCAGATGGTCAGCCAGTCAGGGAAGGCTGCCCAGGGGGAGGGACCGGGCTTGGAGCCTGTCTAGCCGGAAACTCATCTCCTCCATGAGTGGAGTCTTGAGGTACCAGGGGAGAAGGGGACCTGGTTCTTAGCCTCTGGCCTCTCATTCAGTCATTCAACAAACATTTACTGTATGCTAGGCATTGCTCTGTGTGCTGAGGTAGGAGCAGCTCCCTGCTCCACAGAGCATCTGTTCCAGTTTTGGAAGATGGACAATGAATCCTAACAAACAAATACACCAGTGTGTGCTAAATGGGTTTCCCTGGTGGCTCAGACGGTAAAGAATCTGCCTGCAATGCGGGAGACCCAGGTTCTATCCCTGGGTGGGGAAGATCCAGAAGAACCTGGTGGGCTACAGTCCATAGGGTCACAAAGAGTCAGACACGATTGAGCAACTAACACTCACACACACACACATTGTGCGAAACAGTGATGAGAGGTACAGGTAGAGGAGAGACAGGCCACTTTAGATGAGCAGTCAGGAAAGCCTCTCTGAGGAGGGGTCATCTCTGCTTTTATTTGTGCTTCCTGTGTCATGGAAAGTAAGAGAACAATGCAGCAAATGTTTGGAGGAGGCAAGAGGCTCCGGTTCTGCGGTTCTGCTTTCACTTTCTTCTGCCTCCGCTGCCCCTCCCCTCCCAGCAGCTGTCCTTCCCATCTGGTCCAACCTTTCCTGTGTCTGGGTCCTTCCAGGCCCCACCCTTCCTCTCTGATGGCTTCACAAGTTTCAGGAATTTTGACTGATATCTGAGAACAGCCCTCTCTCTTTTCATCATCAAAAACAGCCCCCGAGATGAGCAGAAACCTCTGAGGGGACCAGTGCTGGGGTAAGAAAACCTGAACTGTAATCAACAAATTGCTGGAAGCTTTGTGTGGGCAAGTCTGAGAGTTAGAAGATCCAGGGGGACCTAGTCATAGGGGGTTCCCACAATTCCGTGAGCATTACCTCAAGGGACCCTGCCAGGTCCATGCTGAATACTAGAGAAAAGTCCCCTCATGCTTTAGGTAGAGCGGGGGGAAGGAGCCACTTGAAACACACCAGAGCACTCTTTTCTGAACAAAGCCTGCCCTCAGAAGAAATTATTTCACCAATGCCTAGCCTGCTAGTGGTAGCACTAGTGGTAAAGAAACTGCCTGTGCAGGAGATGTAAGTAAGAGACGCGGGTTCAATCCCTGGGTCAGGAAATTCCCTGGAGGAGGGCATGGCACCCCCCTCCAATGTTCATGCCTGGAGAATTCCATGCACAGAGGAGCCTGGCGGGCTATGGTCCGTAGGGTTACAAAGAGTCGGACACAATTTAGCAACTAAACAACAACAACAACGTCAACTACATGTCAATAAAACTGAAGGGAAAAAATTTAAAACTGCTCTGCAAAGGACCATGTCAAGAGGATGAATAGACAAGGCATAGACTGGAAGAAAACATTTACAAAAGAAGTTTTTGATGAAAGACTGTAACCCAAAATATACAAAGAACCCTTAGATCTCACCAATAATAAAATAAATGGCCCAATTAAAAAATGGACAAAAGACCTAAACAGACCCCTCACCAAAGAAGATGTACACATGGCAAGTAAGGATGTGAAGATACGTTCAATATCCTTTGTTTCTGGTCTCCCACCCTGGATTAGTTCTTTGATTGGGTCACCCAGACAATCCCCACCCTCAGGCCCCTCGAGCTTGTTTTCATATTACAAACACCTGAAGATGTTTGGGTCTACTAGAAACATGGCTTATACCACATTGAGAAAAAGAGAAATTATGCTATGAGGAAATGTATGTTTCTAGAAACAGATTATTTCTAATCATACATGTAAAAATACATTATACATTATGAAATGTATTTGAAAATGCTGGTATAACAGTTTACAGTTGCTTACTTCTTTGTTTTCACTAGAAATTAAGGTTTCTAAGGCTTCCCTGTTGGCTCAGCTGGTCAAAGAATCTGCCTGCAGTGCAGGAGACCTGGGTTCGACCCCTGGGTCAGGAAGATCCCCTGGAGAAGGAAATGGCAACTCACTGCAGTATTCTTACCTGGGAAATCCCATGGACAGAGGAGCCTGGCCAGGCCATAGTCCATGGGGTCACAAAGAGTCAGACACAACTGAGTGACTTACACTTTCACTTTCAAAAGTTAAGAATTCTAATTAACATACTATAAAAAAAAGTAAAACTAAAGTTAGTTGCTCAGTCATGTCTGACTCTTAGTGACCTCGTGGACTGGAGCCTGCCAGGCTCCTTTGTGGAATTCTCCGGGCAAGAATACTGGAGTGGGTTGCCATTCCCTTCTCCAGGGGATCTTCCCGACCCAGGGATTAAACTCAAGTCTCCTCCATTGCAGGCAGATTCTTTATTGTCTGAACCACCAGGGAAGCCACATATGTACCATAAAACTACTAAAATAAATTAGGAAAACATCTTCATATGTAAGGAAAAAATTTTAAAAGTGTGAGTGGGAATGCATTTTGTTAAGGGAAAATAAAGTAAAAAGGTTAAAAAAAGAGGGAAACCATAGGATAAAGTCTGAATATTGGGTGTTGGGGGTGCGGGGAAAGGGAGTTACAGAAAGTTTATGGGAAAGGAATCATGAGAAAAGGGTTCTGTCTGTGTGATCAGGACTGGCTAAAATTAGAGTATATTTAATCAGACTTCCCTGGTGGTCCAGTGGCTAAAAACCTGCCTGTCAATGCAGGGGACAGGGATGCGAGTCCTGGTCCGGGAAGATCCCACGTGCTGTGGGGCAGCTAAGCCCATGTGCCATGACTACTGAAGCCCGCAGTCTAAAGCCTGTGCAGCAAGAGGAGCCGCTGCAATGAGAAGCTCATGCGCCACAACTAGAGAGTAACCCCTGCTCACCACAGAGAAAGCCTGTGCAGCAACGAAGACCCAGTGCAGCTAAAAATAAAATAAAATGATAAAAATTTTAAAAAGTAAGCTGATACAAAATTAGAATTCTGTTTCCTCTCTGTGTTAAAATGACAAAAGTCTGCTCTTGACAAAGAATTAATAAAATGTGTTTCTTTACTTTTGGGTAGCCTGTCTAAAAAGAAGTGACTTTATGTTTTATCAAAACAGGTTCCTATATTGTTTTTATTAGGTCTTTGATCATTTGTTTGGTCCCAAACCAGTGCTCCCCCAAATCCATTTTTCTTTAGCTGAAGGTGGTATTGTATGTAAGGTGAGGGCTTCAGCGGTTTTTGGTTCAGCCCTCCTTTTCAGTTCTCCCGGCTTTCTCCCGTGTATACGTCTTATTAAACTTTTGTTTGATTTTCTTCTGTTACTCTATCGCATATCAGTTTAATTGTTAGACCAGTCAGGAGCACCTAGAAGAGTAGAGGAAAATTTCTTCCTCTAAGGCAAACTATATGACCTTTCCAATCCTGTGATGAAATCTTTTCTTGTTCTAGGTGATTCTAACTGGGGAGGTCATTATGCCTTGACCTGTACTTTCTGAGCTCGTGTGAGGTCCACAGGCGTCACCTGAGGAACGTGACGGGGCCCTTCAGACCGCCTGGGGAACAGAACTGTCACTAAGGTAACGCAGCCCAGCAAACCACTCTCCTGGATGCAGCTTTTCCCCTGGATGAAGAGTGGACATGGTATTTTAAGCCGTAAGCCAGGGACCAGCACTTCTGGAAATCAGGAACCAGGTCTTTCTTATCTGCTTTCCCCAGCAACCATTGGAGGGAAACCCGGTGCTTGGTAAATCCTTTTTGAATGAAGGAATACAGTGCTTTATTAGAGCGGCGATTCTTCCAACTCTAGAGGCATCAGAATTGCCTCAGGGGCATCTTAAGCAGCCCAGGGTCGGGGACAGGTGGGGAGGGCTTCTGATTCAGGCAATCTGAGTTGGGCTGGAGAGTCTGCATCTCTGACAAGTTCCCAGTTGCTGCCTCTCCTGCCTTGGGGACCACCCTTTGAGACCCTGGACTAGAAGGTTGGTTCCAGTGTCGTGGAAGAGGCTGGTGCAAATCAGGAGGCCGGAAGGTTCCTGAGCGTGGAGCCTGGAGACAGCAGCTGAGATGGGCTGGTGCTTTGCAGGTCCTCCAGCCAGCAGCAGAGGCCCTGGAGCCCCGCACCGGTGAGAAGTGATAGCATCCAGAGGCCCTGGCTGCCTCCTTCCTGTCCTGCCTTTACACTGCCTTGTACCTTTTCTGCTCCCTTTTTCCTTCCACCTGTCTTTTTACTCTCTCTCTCTCCCTCCTGTGTGTGTGTGCGCGCGCATGCTAAGTCGCTTGAGTCTTGTCCTATTTGTAACCCTAATGGACTTCAGCCCACCAGACTCCTCCGTGAATGGAATTTCCCAGGCAAGAATGCTGGAGTGGGTTTCCATGCCCTCCTCCAGGGGATCTTCCCAACACAGGGATCGAGCCTGCGTCTCCTTAGTCTCCTGCATTGGCAGGTGGATTCTTTGCCATTGAACCACTGGGGAAGCCCCTCCCTGCTACACCTGCCCTGATTTCTCTCCAACACCTCCCTGGACTGGCTTGTTATCCCCATTTTACAGAGGAGGGGCTGAGGCACAGAGAGGGAAGGTGGCGTGCTCAAAGCCACCCAACTAAGAAGCAGAGCCGAGATCTGGTTCTGGACCTCTGACTCCATACTCTGGGTCCTTCCCAACGAGGTGCAGAAGTTTCCAGTTCCTGGCAGTGCCAGGGTGTGGGGTGGAGGGGGGAGGAGTCAGGCGGCTGAAGTGACATTTTCAGGGGAAATGCTCTGCTCTAAAGGGGCCCAGGGAGCCTTCTCTGCTTTCTCTGCACTTCCTGGATCGGAACTGGAAAAAAGCACTCAGAGAGCCATCTTGCACATGATTTCTGATTCACACAGACACATAAGACTGAACCCAGCCAAGCGAGCTCACGCAGCCCCACACTTATCCTCTGGGGATGGAAATTCTCCTTCCGCATTTCCACCCAGTCTTTCATAAATATATTAATAATGCACCACCCTTGAAAAGAAAAGGAAACATCATTATAGCAAAATTACAGACACAGTTTCATATAGCCCCTTCTCTGGGCCAGGCCTGGGCTTGCTCTGGAGACAACAATGGAGGGGTACAGAACTCATGGTCCATGAAGGGAGGTGATTTCAGGAGCTGGGGTAGAATTATGCACGCTGCTTGTGAGTTCACAGAGAATAGGTGCTTGGCTCGTTCCGAGAGCTCAAGCAAGCCTGCCTCTAAGAGGTGGCTCTGGACTGGGTCTTGGAGAGTGAGTAGGATTTAAGAGCCAGGTGAGGAAGGGTAGGAAGAACCTTTCAGACAGCAAGACACACAGAAGCGAAGGTGCAGAGACATGAAGCAGCGCAGGGGATAACTGGAGACGTCATACTGGAGTTCTGGGGGTCACTCCGTGGGGACCCCAGGATCATCAAGAGATGCCAGACAGAGCTGTGGCCTGAGCTTTGGTGAAGCTTGGCTGGTTAGATGCAGAAGAATGTCTCTCATCTCTCTTCTTGTGTTGCTTATAAGAAGGCCCTCCCATACTCAGGGGATCTTATCGTGACTGTAGCAGGAGCGGGCACCATGTTGAAGAGCCCGAGGTAGGGGGCCACCACCATCCAGGGCACACCCTGCCCCCTCTGGCCCTTGACTGTGCCCCAGGGGTTTTACTTGGGGGCAAAACACGTGGTTGGAAGGCATTTCCCAGAGCTTGTCAGGAACCAAGAGCTGACTGATGATGTCTTACAGGAAGGACTAAGAAAGGAAGGCAGGATGGATGGATGGATAGATGGACAGTCTGCTGGTGAGCTGGCTAGCTGGATGAATGGATAGATGAATAGCCTGATGGATGAATGGATAATGGATGGATGGATGATGCAGAAAGGCAAGAATGTGACCTCTGGCTCTCATTCTCTTCTGGCACTTTCATCCCACTCTACTTTAAATCTTTTTTTTAAAAAATTGAGATATAACTGACAACGTGCATAACCTTAAGTATACAGTGGGTGAATTTTTACACATGTATACACCTGCGCAGCCACCAGCAAGGTTACAATGTAGAACAGTTCAGCTTCCCAGGAGGCCCCTCTCTCCCCTTCTCTCCACCCGACTCTGAACAGCAGTATCACCTAACCATGAGCATCAGCCCGTTATGCTCCAAGCCTGAATCAATAGTGACCACCCACGTTCTCAGCCTCCAAACCCAAAAGTCATCCTGGGGTCTCATCACCCACCCACAATTAACCATGCCCTGGATCCAGTCCACTGTGCCCACTTGAGTCCTCTGTCCCTCGGCTCCCACCCCTCTGTCTCCGTCTGGACTGGTGTGGAAGCCCCCAAGCTCTCTGCCTCCAGCCACTCCCTGGTCAGTTCTCCTGCTCCACCCACCCACCTGCTCTTGGCAGGGCCTCTTAAAGATGGTGTGGTCATTCAGGGATTCCCGGGAATTTGCAGGCCATCATGGTTGGTTCAGCTGGTCCCCACAGCTCTTAGAGGCTGAGTGCCAGCCAGTTCCTGAACTGTTTACTGATCGCATGCACCCTGAGGATCCCCAGGGCCCTCTCTGGACCAGAAAGATGTGAATGGTGAGGGCAGGCAGGGTGTGGGAGGAAATGGTCCCATGGTCCCAGAAGCACTGACCTGTAAAGAGCAAATACGATCCAATGGAGAAGAGAAATGGGAGAATAAAGTCCAAACAAATGACGGAAAATGCCAGTCTGGGCTGGGTACCCCTGGGAAGGGGCTCCTGGGCAAAGGGCTTGCCTGGAAATGCTTTTGGGCCTCCCTCCCACCTTGGTCCCTTGGGAAGAATGGACATGCAGGTTCTCAGGCCGGTTGCGAGGAGAGACAGGTCCTGAGTGAAATTTGCCAACACTTGCCTCCTGTTTTGAAAAGTTTTCATGGGACTTCTCTGGTGGGCCAATGGCTGAGACTCCGCACTCCCACTTCAGGGGGCCCAGGATTTGATCCCTGGTCCGGGGACTAGATCCTGCATGCCACAGTTAAGATCTGACCCAGCCAAATAAGTTAATAAATAAAAATCTTTAAAAAGAAAAGCTTTCAGTGAGTGGCCTCCACGGCCCCTGGCTTGACTCACTCCTGCTTCTGTCACCTGTGGCCCTAGCCGTCCCTCATCCAGAAAGTCTTTCTCGAGCCACTCCAATAAATTGGGCTGGGCGCCCCTGCTGTGTGCCATGATCCCCACGCACTGCGCTTGCCTGATCACTCATCTAGAATGTGATACCTCTGGGGGCAAGGTTGGGGGCAGGGGGCTGTATCCCGTTCACCACCGTATCCCTGCTTCAGGGCCTGGCACATAGCTGCTCAGTAGAACTCTGATGGCTGATGGAGTGAATGTGGGAAGATGAGCCCCTTCCTCCCGTGTGTCCTGATCCTCCTGTTCTAGATCCCTTTATCCCCCTCCTTTGTTTGTAGAGGAGGAGGAGGGTGTACTTGATTTCTTCCCCTGGGGCACCTCTCTCCTATGTCTTTACCTAAGATCCTCCTTTCTCTGGGGAACCTGAAGTGTTCCACAGGGACAGGCATGTTTAATAGCTTAGACAAGGGATTCTCTGGGACCTTATTTTTGAAGAGAGGTAGAAGGAAGCAAAGCAAATCACTTAAAAAAAAAAAATCAGCAAATAAGTCAAAGGAATAAAATTCTGGGCAGAAGGCCAGGGGCCCCAGCCCTGCCGGCAATAATCCACCTCATTTCATGAGCACCTACTGTGTGCCAGGGACCATTGGAGGTGCTTTACTTGCATTATCTCATTTAATCTTCACAACAACCCTCCAAGGAGGCATTGTTATTATCATCCACCTCCCCATTATACAGATGAGGACACTGAAGCAGAGAGAGGTTGATACCTCTGCCAGGAAAGACCCAAGTCAGATCTGGCTGACTGCAAACCATTCTCCCTGCTGGGCCCAGGATGGGGCTGCGTTTTCTCCATGGTTCTGCTCCCTCAGCCACATGGAGGTAATACCTAGAAGGCGATGGCAGTGGGGCCTGGTCCATCCCCCACTGGAGGCTAACAGTGGGGTTACAGGAGTAACAGGCACCAAAGCCATTGGCAGATAAGGCAGAGCTGGGCAGGGCTGGCTTGGCAGGAAGTAGGCATGCTGCCCCTGCAGAAATGAATCTGTAGTGTCAAGAAAATGGAGATTTCCAGAAAAAGCATACTATTTAGTTGCATGAAGAAACAGCCCAAACTCTTCAAAGTAGCAGCTTCTGGGGAGTGGATCTGGGGGCCCACGAGGCGTGATGTAGGACACGTTTATTTTTCACTATGAGTCTTCCAGTGGCATTAGTATTTTAACCCTAAGCTTTATTTTTTAAAAACAGACCATGTCAAGTCAAATGCTCTTTTTCCACTTATAAATGTATGTTGTGGTTTTTTCCATTTTTTTCTCCTCCTCCACTACTTTTATCTCTGTCCCATTGTTTTTTTTTTTCCAGGAAGAAAAACTGCCGGGCATCCTGGTGCAGCACGGAGTCTGGAGCAGATTTCCGGGCACTCTGGGCACAGAGGTGGACAGGCTGCTCCTGCATGGCACTCATGCCCAGATGATCCAGAAGCTGATGGGCATCACCCTGCCATAAGGGTGACCATGCCCATTACAGGTGTGGGAGGTGGGTACCAGGTGGTCCCACCTGGTTCTAGGGAGGAGCTCCCTGAGGGTTCTGGTTTCCTTCCACAAGAGCCATGCAAATACACACTGGCTCTGGGTGAACAACGTGGTCCACGCAGTCCTGGGTCACTGCATGCTCACCTCCTGGGGACGTGGGGGTCAGGCAAGCGATGAGGACCAAGGAAAACAGTTCTCTGGGGTTCCCAGTTTTTGCTTTTATTCCCAAGTTCTAGGAGGCCTTGATTCCAGCCTCCTCACCCCAGCTTTTTTAGGCCACCCATGTGTTCTGGAACTGTACACAATTAATTTATTATCAAATAATAAAATTTTATTATCAAATAATTGGTCTTCTGACCAATCACTAATGGGGATGCCAGCAAGCAATGAACTGCCAGGCAGACATAGAGGGCCCTGAATAATCCCTCTGGTTAATTAAGAAACAGAAAATGTACAAACGGGTAGTGTACATTACAAAGTTCGAGGGTTCACTAAAGGTTTACTCATCACTACCACTGACAAAATATTTATACCTTGGAAATGCTCTCTTTTTCAAACAGCATTTCATTTATTTAGGCAAAAGATCCCTCAAAACTTACATTTATCACCATCACCGCTCCTCTGCCCCTCCCTTTTCCTCACCCCTACACGTCCTGAGACTCCACCATAGAGCCTGACACATCTCCCGCCTCCTCCCCATCTGTTCACCCCCCACTCTGGAGCCAGACTCTAGCCTTCTTGCATAGGAGGGCAACCACATTCCCAGAGCCCAGGACTGAGTGGGTCAGGACCTTCCAGGGCTTAGATCACTCACAGAGTCCTGGACAACTCATCAGCTTGTCCTTATCTCTTGCACAACCTCCCACCGTACATTCCCCAAGAAAATCCAAAGCAGAGTCACTGACCACATCCCATTACATTCACATATTGAATCAGTACAGTGTCTTGCATTGGCTCATCTAGGTGTGCTGGTGTAAGCAGTTATTTGCAAGAAAGAGCTCTCTGCAAGAGGCCCCTTTTGTCTCGTTGCTTTAGCAAAACTATATTGTAAGTAAACTTAAACCAGGCACTCACAACATTCTACTCATCTCTGCCCCAAGCACACCTTTCAGATCTTTTGCTCACACAATACCTTGCCTAAGCTCTTGGTTCTTCCCTAGATCAAAGAAGTAAACATGAAGAATAATTAATAGATGACCCGATCATTTCCCAGCTTCCCTTTGAGTAATCCTGAGAACAAACTGCGTCAATGAGATAGCATCTAAAGAAAGGTCACAGGAGTTGGGAGCCTTCACGCAGTGGGAGATGTCTTATGAGTCTGATCCCTTATCTCAATGATTAACTGAAATTACTTTCCCTTTTCCCTTTAAAAACTTTCAATCCTGAGCAGCATCTTCAGTGTTGGTTTTGAGGACACTAGTCCACCTTCTCCCCAAACTGCAGGCTTTCAGATTAAAAGCAACATTTTGCGTTTCTACCAACACTTGCCTGTCCAGTATTGATTTCTGAGCAATAAGCAGCCAGATTAGAATTCAGTAACAGTAATCCCTTCCAGCGAGGGCCCCAAGTGTTTATTGTGTCTGTTTTATTTCCTTAAACATGTCAAGTTTGATTCTTTTAGGAGGATTAGTTGTAAAGCATGGAACACATACTGTAGAAATTGACTCTAAATTGTACACTGAACAGTAAACCCCAAGTGTAGAGTTCGGTGATCAGGGGTTAACTTGCAATGCTGCCTATGCAGGATGTGGTAAAGTCTTTGGCCAGGAGTAGCTGGGGTGGGGGCTGTCCTGATGTCCCTTTGTTATTCTGCTGGGGAGTCCCCACCTATGTGTCCATGCTCCTGCAGGGGTGGCATCAGGGCCATTGTAATGTGCTCATTGTCCCTGTCCATCTGTGACTTCTCAGGTCAGTGGTCCCACCTCAGCTCTAAGCCTCACTGGCCAGGTCTCCAGTTACAATTTGCAGAGTCTGGGTCTGCAGAGCTCCATCTAATGGGGGCCTCTGACTGAGTGTGCACCCTGGTATTGTTGAAATCCTGATGGCTAGAGAGACAGGAAACATCATCAGCTAAGGCTGCCAGCATTCTTCTGACTCATATTTTAGGGACATACACCAATAGGCCTTTGGTTTTGCAAAAGTAATAGCAGAATTCTATTCTGCATAGAGAAGTTTGAGGCATGACTGTGTAATAGGTTATCTTCCCTGTGGGTAGAAGTTTATGGGGAGATGATTAAGTTGTTTGGGAAAGAGACTAAGACCTAGGCGGAGCCCAGAGAAGGCTGAGAGTACAGGTCCTAGGTCTGGAGTGAAGAATCCAAAGCCCTCACCCCCACCTCCCATGCAGGGAGAGACAGGCTTCTGGGCCTACAGTAGGGGGTAAGGTGGAAGGAAGGGCCAGGAGAAGACTTAGCATGATCCAGCCCAGGGACCATTGGAACCCTGAGTTCTAGGATCCAATTTTATGCTTTTCTGTTCCATAATATGATTCCTACTCTGGTCTTTAGTAAAGTTTTGCTCATTTCACCCTAGTCATCTTTTGTCCTTTGGGGAGGGACCTGTGTCCACATCTGAGGGGGCATGGTGAGAAAGGCTATGACCTGGAGAAGCTGGTTACAGGGGCATAAGAGGTGATCTACAGAAATGATGGGGAGGTCCAGGGTGAGGGATGAGCTAGGGTATCAACCAGTCAATCCTAAAGGAAATCAACCCTGAATATTCATTGGAAGGACAAATGCTGATACTGAAGCTCCAACACTTTGGCCACCTGATGTGAAGAGCCAGTTCATTGGAAAAGACCCTGATGCTGGGAAAGATTGGAAGCAAAAGGAGAAGGGGGCAGCAGAGGGTGAGATGGTTGGATAGCATCACCGACTCAATGGACAAGAGTTTGAGCAAACTCTGGGAGATAGTGAAGGACAGGGAAGCCTGGTATGCTGCAGTTCAGGGGTCACAGGGAGTCAGACACAACTTAGCAACTGAACAACAGCAACAATCCACCAGGATGGATTCCTGGGCCATATGAGCATCCCTGGGCATTTGCAAGAGTATTGAGGGCAGAACCTGATAAGTAATACCTGGATCTCTGTGGGTCTTCAAGGGTAGGCTGGTGAACTTCAGACCTTGCGTACACTGAGGTGCACATGCCCCACAGACTCTGAAGGTGGGATTGGAAGATAAGCGAGCCAGGAAAGGGATCAGGGCTCTTTAGTCCCCTTGGCCATCCTCTGACCAAGTGCCACCCCATTGCTCCACTGAGCAAGGCAATCCTCTGAGGTCATTTCCTACCTTTCATTGCACAGGCTCTGCTGACCACCAGCCCCACCTTAGTCCAGCCCACTACATTCTACTACTCTCCACCTATTCCATGTGGGTTCCACTGGCTCCACAAAGTCTAACTTTCAGATTCAAAAGGCCACTGCTCAGAAATTCCGCAGAAGTCCAGTGGTTGACTTCTAGCACTCACTGCCAGGGGCCTGGGTTCGTACCTGGGTCAGGGAACTGCAAGCTGCACGGCACAGCCAAAAAATAAAACAAGACAGACCAACCAAAAAAGCACTGCTCACATAAACTCAGTATATTTCAGTGATGTGATGTGCTTGCCAGAGAGGCCATTGCCTCAGTAGAAGCATAGTGAGGTAACTGATCTGTGTCTCCTCAGCACAGGTTGGACAGATCTAATCTCGCTTCAGATCCAAGCATCACATTTGAAGACGTGGGTGTTGTTCAGATGAGATACAGGAAGGTGAACGCTTAAGGAGGTGTTAAACGGAGCTGTTAAGCGGAGGTGGCTTGAAAAGCTGTATGTCTGTGACTGGCCAGATGCTCACAAATTCTGCTTCTTCCTTCACACACAGGAAAACTACATTTCCCAGCCTCCCTTGTAGTTATGTTGGGGCCATGTGACTGAGATCCGGCCAATAGAGTGTGAGTAGCGCGAATACTAACCACATTCAGATTTCCCATAACCCCCATGTGAGATTCTTTTCGTCCTTCTTTCCCTACCTGTGTGGATGGAAGAGGAAGACCCCAAGATGGTAGAATCTCTTAATGCAGGAATCCTGAATCACTGCCATCACTTGGGGGGGAAAAAAAAAAAAAAAACCTCCAGAAAGTAGTTGCTCATCTGACTCTTGCATGAACAGGAGATAGATTTTTATTGTTTTAAGGCAGTATGATTTGGGGGTATATTTCTTATTGTAGTATAATCCAGCCTTGTCTAATACAAGCTTTGGAGATTTAACACTGAGAAGTAGGATGTGAGAGCTGTATCTAAAGGTACCTAAAGGGCTTCTCTGGTGGCTCAGATGGTAAAGAATCTGCCTGCAATACAAAAGACCTGGGTTCAACCCCTGGGTTAGGAAAATACCCTGGTGAAGGGAATGGCTACCCACTCCAGTATTAGTGCCTGGAGAATCCGATGGACAGAGGAGCCTGGAGGGCTACAGTCTATGGGGTCACAAAGAGTTGGACACAACTGAGCAACTAAGCACACACACACCAGGACCTAAAGGGTCACTTGGCTCCAGAGGCCAGAACGAAGGCCAGTGAGAAAAGTGGTTCCACTTTGGCTCATTCAGAGTTAAGGTTTTCTGCCCAACCTTGGAATGACTTGTGTTGGGTAGTAGCGAATTGGTATCCATGGTATTATTTGCAGAGAAACTGGGCTATCATTTTAGGGCAGATGGTGAAGGGAAGCCTGGCATGCTGCAGTCACTGGGGTCACAAAGAGTTGGACCCAACTTAGTGACTGAACAACAGGGGATAATTCACGGGGAAGGAACTGGAGCTCATGACCTCTGTGGGACTTTCCTACATTGTTATCTATGTTAATCTACCAACGTCTTTCTTATATTTGTTGACCCACCATTTCCCCAGAACACTGGGCATCGTTGTGACCCCAGGGTTATTGCCATCAAAGACCATCATCTTGCCAGATGAATTCCTGGAAGCTGCAGGATCACCAGCTGCAAGAAGCACATTTTTCAAAAAAGGATTGAACCAAGAAGGGCCAGATTCTGGCTCTCTCTTGATTGTACCAGCCAGAGAAAAGCAGCAGATGGAATGTATTTTGTGCTGCAAATTTCTCCCACACTTGTCTAGCCAACCCACAGACCAGTGTGTGTAAACAGGAAGATAAGCCCTCATCTTGCTAAGCAACACTGGTGAATGAGAAAGGAATCTAATGGCTCTTGCCATCTCCAGTCGAAACCAGATGGACCTTTTCTCCCCTCCCCCACTTCTCTTAAGACAGGAAGAAGTCTTAATCTCCAGTAATACCTTTAGTCTGTCTGAAGGATCGATTCTTCCGAAGCACTCCAGAACTCCAGGAATTTGACCCAGGAGGGATTAAGTGACTAAAACCAAATTTACTTTTTAACATGATGCATTTAATCCTGCGATAAACACACAGCCCACCACTGTTGAAAAGATGCTCCAGCTTAAAAATGATGATGACTAAATGGGGGGCTCCTCAAACAAAATTCAGACTGTGAGGATAAGGCGAGCCCCCAAGAGGCGGGTACCACAGGTGTTCCTGCTTTGGCAGTTTTCACTAGTGAGGAAAGGACAGTCTGATCCAGCTCTCTCTCACTGGATGCTGTACTCAGTCGCTTAGTCATGTCTGACTCTTTGCAGCCCCATGGACTGTAGCCCGCCACACTCCTCTGTCCATGGAATTTTCCCGGCAAGAATACTGGAGTGGGTTGCCATTCCCTATTCCAGGGGATCGTCCCGACCCAGGGGTTGAATCCATATCTCTTGCATCTCCTAAACTGGCAAGCAGATTCTTTACCACCAGGGCCACCTGGAGTAGGATAGAAGGGGGTTCTGTGTCCAAGGACAGGGAATGATAGTCTCCAAACTGCAGCACTGAGTTGCATCCCTAGAGTCAAGGGGTGACCAAGTTAAGTCCCACAGTGGATTTGCAACAATGTGCTGCAGTGTTTAGGACACTTCATGAATCTCAAGAGGACAGAGAAAAGCCTTCATCCTTCCTGGCCTCTACTGGGTAATCAAGGGCAAATTCTCTGATTGACCTGTTTGAATTTTCTCTGAGAAAGGCAATCCCTGGATCTTTCTGACTCTGCTGGGTACTTCGTGGACCCTCTAGATGTCCCTGGTGTTGGAAGACCCTCCCTCCCTACATGAACGGAAACACACTCCAACTGTGGCTGGTTAGGTTGCTTTATTTGCAGACTCAAGTTTGCTACATAAATCCACTGCATGGTCCAACACACGTATACTTGGCATACAAGAAAGAACAATACAAAAATACAACTCTTGATAATAAATGAAACTGCCTTCAGCTCATGCCAGTTTATCCCAGTGGGAATGCCCATGTTTAAGATCAAAATAGGAGGAAATTTGAAATGAGGAGGCATGGAGGGCCCAACCAGTGCCACTGCCTCTGTCAGATCCTGGGTTTTTCTTGGCTGTATGGTCATTTTTTCCACCTTCAGACCTGGTCACTTCCTCCTCTATGAAGGGGAAGAGAACCTCCCCAGGTTATGGAAGAACCTCCAGAAGGAGCAGGAGCAGGGATTACACACAGTCAGAATCAAGTATAGACTTAGAACCCCACTTCCTTAGGGCACATCCAGCCTGGGCTATCAGCCTCTGGATGCCTCTGAAGAGAGGGTTAAGAAACTCGGGGTGGATCTGTCTCTGGGAGAGGGGAAGAGAGACACAAGGAGAGACTGAAGATGTTCTCTGTGGTCCCTCTTCAGCAGATTCCAGAAATGTCCCACTGATACCAGTTTCTATCTTCCTATCCCTGGTCCCTCCCCAGGCTTGAGCCCACCAAGATCCTTGGCTGTAAGAGCTCAGATTCCAGGTCTCTAAGGGAAGTCAGAACTGGTGCTGGTCCACTCCAGGAAATCTAAAAGGCTAGCATTTCTGAAAGGTGGGCAGGTCCCTGGAGTAGCAAGATGCTCTTCTGGTCCTTGGTATATTCCTCAGGCAGAAGCTTAACATGACTGGGTGGGAAGCTTCAGGAGAGATGAGCCCTGTAACCAGTCTACTAGGACAAAACAAGAGACATGTAGCCAGTGGGCCATCCCGCCACTCTCCAGGTGGCTGAGGGGGACACTTGGGCAGAGGAGTGGAGATGGAGGGCCAAGGAGGCAAGACAAGCCCAGGGCCTTTTCCTCTCTTTGTCACAGGGCTATTTAAACCACAGTGGAGCTTCACCCCAGCCCTTTGGGGTAAAAGATGCCAGAGATTTCATCTCTTGTATTTGTTTTGCTCCGTCTAAGAACTCGGGGAGAATGCCATGCTCTTCTCAAAGACTGCTAGGCACGCCAGTCTGTGTATGTGGCGGCAAACACTATCTGCAGTCCGATGACCTTAGTTAGCCTCAGTGTCTTGGAGCAGAGCTGTCATGGAGACCCTGGCATTTTAACCACGGACACACATGCACACACAGAGCCCCAGACTTCTGGGTCTCGTATACTTTGGGGCAGATAGCAACAGGAGTTGAATTGGGAGGAATCTGTCAGGAACTCAGTTGAACACACTGCTTTCGGCCTCTGACCTGACATTTGAACTTCAGTGCTGACTTTAAAGGATCATAGACATCACCCGCCAGAGCCCCACGGAGCCCTAGGATTTGTGCATTAGTGCTGGGGCTTGGAGAATCTGCTCAAATCTCCCTGCCGGTGAAAACTGTGAGTTGCCTGGATCTGGGGTCTCTCCTCTGCCTGTCTCTCCCCCACTGTCCCCGCCACACACACGCTCAGTGCCTCAACCCCTCCCCACATTCCTTCTCCCCATCCAACCTCCACGGGGTGGGGCTCAAGTGGTAAGGATGACAACACACATTCCCGCGTCATCTTCTCAGGTAACACCAGGGCATTTGGACAAGGGTCACCTCTGGCATTGGAAGGCCCTGGCAGGTGAGCACCTGGGTGCCTGCCTCCTCTCCCAGGCCCCTCGCTCCATGTCCTCACACTCTGTCCCCTCATGAGCTTCTCTGAAAACCTCCTGGAGGTGAGTCTTCTTCCCACCAGCAGCCCAGCCGGCAGCAGATGACCCCCCATGTGCTGTCGGGGCTTATCCCCACACTCAGCTAGCAGCCCCATCAGACTCGGCAGTCACAGCAGGCTCCCTGGAAATCAGAGAGGTCCTGTTATGGCCCAGACCTAGGGGCCCGCGGCCCCAGCCCATCGTCTCCTCCAGCAGCAAGAGGCAGCTGCCTTGGCCAAAGGGGCAGCAGCCGCGGAGCAGGCTCAGGCGTTGCTCTGCCCTGCACGTGGGTGATGGGGTGACCCGGCTAGGACAGCCCGCCTGCGGGGGACCCTCCCACTCCAGGCGGGTGGGGGGTCTGGAAGGCCGGGTGCAGCCTTGTCAGGACCTCGGGATCCTCGCTCTTCCCGGAGGCCTCGGGGGCGCCCAGCGGGTAGGCCTCCCGGGCCCGGCCGGTCCTGGCACAGGTGAGGAAGGCCAGGCAGGCCCCGCGGAGGCGGGCCAGGTCCCTGTGCGTGGTCTCGCTGACGAAGCAGTAGAGCACGGGGTCGGCCACGCAGTTGAAGCTGGTGAGGAGCAGGGAGAAGTGGTAGGCATTGAAGATGCCCTTGGCGAAGTCGCAGCTGGACTCCCAGAGGCTGCGCACCAGCAGCAGCACGTGGTAGGGCAGGAAGCAGGCCAGGAAGATGACCACGGTGCTGAGCACTAGCCGCTGGATCTGGTCCTTGCGGCTCTTCTGGGTCCCGTGGCTGCGGCGCACAGCTCGCAGGATGCCCCGGTAGGAGGCCAGCAGCAGGCAGATGGGGAAGAGGAAGCCCACCAGGAAGCGGTAGTAGTTGATGCCGCGCTGGCGCGGCTCCAGCGGATAATGCTCGAAGCAGACGCGGTGCCGGTCGGCGTCTTCCACCACCTCCTCGTGCATGAGGAAGTAGACGCTGGTCAGCATCTCCTTGGCCCAGATGAGCGCACTGACGCCCATGGCGGCCTTCAAGGTGCGGAACTGGTGGAAGCGGAAGGGGTGGGCCACGGCCAGGTAGCGGTCGATGGAGATGCAGCAGAGGAAGCCCACGCTGATGTAGATGTTCTCGTAGAGCAGGATCCCGCACACCTGGCAGGACAGGTCGTCGTGGGACCAGTGGTCGTGCTGCAGCACGTACTGCAGCCAGAAGGGGAGGGAGCAGATATAGAAGAGGTCGGCCACCGTCAGGTTGCACAGGTACACGCCCAGCTCGTTCCGGGCCTTGATCTGCAGGTAGCCGTAGTAGAGGGACAGGCAGTTGGCCGGGAAGCCCACCACCAGCACCATGACGTAGACCACCGGGGCCAGCGTCTGGTGGATGGTGTGGTCGATGTCACAGTTCATTGAGGTGTTGTCTGCCGTGATGTTCCCCATCTTCGGGCCTGCCGGGGCCTCACCCCCCATATGCTCAGGAAGACGCCAGTCTCTCTATGGCCATCTTGCTTCTAGGATGTGGTTCAAGCTGCGGCGAAGGCTCAGCCTCACTGGTGATGCATAAGCCCCTGAAAGTCAAAGGCAGAAAAGCTTAGGCTAATAGGAGCTAACATTTATATAGCACCTACCGTGTGTTAGGCACTGCTCCAAGTGCCTCACTTAATTTTTTTCCCTAATGATTATCTTGATGCACACAGTCTTAACATCAATTCCTTTGATATTTTTTGCTTGTTCTGAAAAGGACACATTCATCCAAATTCCATTCAAGCATTCTTTTTCCTATTAAAAGGTACTTCTCTTTAAGATAGGTGATATTGTCATTTCTGTGCAAAACAAAACACAACTCATACTTTGTTTAGTGAGGAGCTATTTGGGCATCATATGCAGATAAAGAGTAAACCTTAGGTCAGTATAACCTAGACAGCGCTTGAAATAACAGTCGTCCTACTGAGCTTAAATAATGGTGACAGAACAAGTGTTAGCCAGGCAGAGAAAAAAGAAACTCAAGCTGACAGCTCATTCGTGTTGCTGGATCCATCGCTCATTTCAGGGCAGAAGGCAGTCGAGTGGTCATGCTTGTGCCTTTCACATTGGTGTAGAGCCTCAAAATTTAGAAGATGACCCAGCCCACGAACTCCAGCTCAGCTGCACTGAATATACAGAATGCACAGACCAAGACACCAACATGCGATTTCTGTCTCCCCATCCCCCTTCCCTGGCCTCCTGTCCCTTATTTATTTTCCTGGTCCCTCAGTCCAGCAAGCAAGGCCTGGAGCTCTTGTGAATACCATCCCATCCCGAGCTGGCTCTCCAAGGTGAAGATCAAATTCAACCCACAAAACAGCACAGGCCCCAGACACTCTCTTCTGTCAACATTCAGCACCATCCACATTTTTCCTTCTTGCTCACAGGAATGTACCAGATCAGTCAACACTGAGGCCACAGCCCGTCCTGGGAGCTTCTTCAGACAGCACAAAAGAGACCCAACTTTGTTCACATCCTGCTGTGCAGCGACAGACTTTATTTTCTTGGGCTCCCAAATCACTGCAGATGGTGACAGCAGCCATGAAATTAAAAGACACTTGCTCCTTGGAAGAAAAGCTATGACCAGCCTAGACAGCATATTAAAAAGCAGAGACACTACTTTCCGACAAAGGTCAGTCTAGTCAAAGCTATGGTTTTTCCAGTAGTCATGTATGGCTCTGAGTTGAACCATAAAGACAGCTGAGTGCTGAAGAATTGAGGCTTTTGAACTATGGTGTTGGAGGGGACTCTTCAGAGTCCCTTGGACTGCAGGGAGATCAAACCAGTCAATCTGAAAGCAAATCAGTCCTGAATAGTCATAGGAAGGACCGATGCTGAAGCTGAAGCTCCAATACTTTGGTCGCCTGAGGTGAAGAATTGACTAACTCATTGGAAAAGACCCTAATGCTGGGAAAGATTGAAGGCAGGAAGAGAAGAGAACAACAGAGGATGAGATGGTTGGATGGCATCACCGACGCGATGGATGTGAGTTTGAGCAAGCTCCGGGAGTTGGTGATGGACAGGGAAGCCTGGAGTGCTGCAGTCCATGGGGTGACAAAGAGTCGGACACAACTGAGCAACTGAACTGAACTACTGTGCTCTGGCAAGAAAACAGGCCCAGCTTCCCACAGGGCAGTGCTATTTCTCCTCCACGGAATCAGGAACCCAGTACAGGGCACAAGGCATCAAGACATGAGCACCAGGCTAGAGTCAGCAGCTCACAGGCTGTGCAAGTCTTTAACCTTCCTTAGCTTCAGTTTCCTCATCTATAAAATGGGGATAAAGACACTTGCCCTCAGGGTCAAGATCAGGGCCACATAAGATATGTCAAAACGCATGGCATTCTTTCTCCAGAGGCAAAGAAGCAGAATAAAAGATGATCGTCTTACTTGCAGTAGTGAAAAGTTCATATTGTTGAGAATTTAACTAAGAAAATGCTATTGCTGGGCTTCCCTAGTGGTCCAGTGGTTGAGAAACCGCCTGCCAATGCATGGGACACGAGTTCAACCCGTGGTCTGGGGAGATCCCACATGCTGCAGGGCAACTAAGCCCTTGCACCACAACTACTGAGCCTGCGGCCTAGAACCCATTCTCCACAACAAGAGAAGTCACTGCAATGAGAAACCCCTGCACCACAGTGCAGAGCAGCTCCCTCTTGCTGCAGCTAGAGAAAGCTGAGCACAGCAACGAAGATGCAGAGCAACCCAAAACACAACAATTTAAAAAAGAGAATAAAAGAAAATGCTGTTGCTATATATCCAAATGCATTTGAACAAGAGAGAATAAAAAAATTTTGTTGTAGGCCTACCTTACAGATTGGGCTTCCCTGGTGGCTCAGCTGGTAAAGAATCTGCCTGCAATGCAGCAGACCTGGGTTTGATCCCTGGGTTGGGATGATCCCCTGGGAAAAAGGCTACCCATGCCAGTAGTCTGGCCTGAAGAATTCCTTGGACTGTAGAGTCCATGTGGTCAAAAAGAGTCAGACACAACGACTGAGTGACTTTCACTTTCACTTTACCGTTTAGATTAATATACCAGAATGAAAACCCTGAGCAGTTCTATCGATTTAAGACTCCTGGCTCAGATGAAAAACCTCACTGTGTCTAAATCAACCTTGTTGCTGTTCATAATCATCCTCCCAAGGAGATTTTTTAGACATAGTTTTTTTCCTAATCACCTGCCCCCCATGGTACATAAACAGATATTCTATACATCTTAAATCCTTAGATGGATAGAATATCTGTTTTTGCACCATGGCCTTTTGGAGGGTGACAGATCGCTAAATAAGATTATTTTCACCCCACCGAAGAACCAATCTCCCCCCACCCTCCTGAGAATGTATGGCCTATACAGCTGCAAATTCCAAGTGAATGGAGTCTGCATCAAGCTGTTTTGTAGTTTTAGCAGATCAGTCTTGCCCTTTGCTCTCTCTTCACCATACATAGTCAAGCTGGGACTCACGGACCAGGAAGGAAACCCCTGCTACAACTGACAATGTCTCATCACCCTCCCTCCTGTGGGCTCCTAACTGGCCTTGTGGGCACCGGAGCCAGGGCTCAGCCTGAAAACTGACAGAGCCTGCTAGGAAGGGTCTCAGGGATATCCCAGCCCAGCAGTTCCAGTCCTGGGGCTCATGGAGGATAAACTTGAGGGGTTCCCCTGAAATCACATGCTCCATCTTGCAAATATTTAAGTACGTGCATTTTTCCTGGAAAAGGGTCCCATGGCATTCATAAGTCTCTAAAACAGGCAAGAGATGGATCCAACCCAAAGCTGTACCCTCTTACCTGGATTCCCTGTGGCTCTCTCTGTGGCCAAGCCACCCCCACTCCTGTGCTTAAGTCACTCAGTCGTGTCTGACTCTTTGCGATCCCATGGACTGTAGCCCACCAGGCTCCACTCTTCTTGGGGATTCTCCAGGCAAGAACACTGGAATGGGTTGCCATGCCCTCCTCCAGGGTATCTTCCCAACCCAGGGATCGAACCAGGTCTCCTGCATTGAAGGCGGATTTTTTACCATCTGAGCTACCAGGGAACATCAAGAATACTGGAGTGGGTAGCCTATCCCTTCTCCAGGGGAATCTTCCTGACCCAGGAATAGAACCCAGGTCTCTTGCATTGAAGGCAGATTCTTTACCAGCTGAGCTACCAGGGAAGCTAAATCCCAGCGTTCTCATTTTTCCCTGACCATTATTCCCCGGGGCAGCCACAGGGATCTTTCCAAAATCCAAACCGCATCCTCCTCTTCCTTGCTTAAAACCCACTGAGACAGTTTCACAGTGAGTTATCACATCCCCAGAAAACCCCCCAAACTCCTACAAGGCCCAGTGTGATCCGACCCCAGCTCCTCCTACCTTCCCGCCACCAACATGATGGCCAGCTTTCTGTGCCCTCGTCACCTGGCCTTGCTCCAGTTGCTCCAGGAGTGCAACTGCCCACCCCTCCCCTCCCCTCCTAGGGCAGGGCTGGCTCCTTTGCCGCCAGTTCTCAGATTAAACACCACCCCTTTGTGAGGCCCTCCCTGACCATCCCATTTGAGGGGCCCCCTTCCCTAGCACCATCACTCCTTCCTAGGTGCCGGCTCTGCAGAGTTCCCATCAGTATCTGAGATTTGTTTGTCTACTTGTCTGCTTGTTGCCGATCTGTCTCCTCCACGAGGATGCATTGGGTTGGCTAAAAAGTTCATTTGGTTTTTTCCGTAAGATGGCGCAGAAAAACCCAAATGAACTTTATGGCCAGTTCAATAAATTCCAAGAGGGCCGTGTGCACCTTGAACAGTGCCTGGTGCATCACAGGCACTCCTGAGGACTTCTGGAAGGAATAAGTGGGTGCCACCTCCCCACCTTACAGATGAGGAAACAGAGGTTCAAACAGGGAAGTGATGAGCCCAAAGCCAGCCTGACGAAGGAAGTATGGGCATTAGAATCCAGTCTTCTTGTTCCAAGCCCCACCTCCCACCACAACCAGTCCCCACCTAGCCTTGGCCCCAAGCTCTCAGTGTCTGAAGATGAGGACCCACCTCTCCAACCTTTCAAGGATACAGGCCTGGATTTCAGTGATGGTGGTGGAGGGAGGTGCTTCTTGGTGCCATTTTCAGTTGTGGTTTAATATACATGACGGGAGCTTCCCTGGTGGCTCAGATAGTAAAGAACCTGTCTGCAATGCAGGAGACCCAGGTTCGATCCCTGGGTGGGGAAGATCCCTGGAGAAGCGAATGGCTACCCACTCCAGTATTCTTGCCTGGAGAATTCCATGAACAGAGGAGCCTGGAGGGCTACAGACCATGGGTGGCAGAGAATTGGACATCACTGAGTGACTAATACTTTCACTCTCATACATAATATAAAATTTATCTTGTTAACCATTTTTAATATACAATTCAATGGTAATTAAGTACACTTAAACTGTCATGCAACCATAACCACCATCCACCTCCAGAACTTTTTCAGTTTCCCCAGCCAAAAATCTGTTCCCGTTAAACTCTAACTCCCCATCCTCCATTCACGCAGGCCATGGCAAACACCAGTCCACTGTCTGCCTCTGTGAATTTGACCACTCTAGATACCTCATGTACTTCCCTGGTGGCTCAGATGGTAAGCTGAGTCATACAGCATTTGTCTTTTTGTGTCTTATTTCACTTAGCATCATGTCTCCAAGATGCATCCATGTTGTAGAATGTTATCAGAAGCTCCTTCCTTTTTAAGGTATAATAATAGTCCATCATACATATATACTGCCTTTTATTTTTCCATTTGTCAATGGACATTTGGGCGACTTCTACCTTCTGGCGATCATGAATAGCACTACTCTGAACATGTCAGGTCAGGAAGCAACAGTTAGAACTGGACATGGAACAACAGACTGGTTGCAAATAGGAAAAGGAGTACGTCAAGGCTGTATATTGTCACCCTGCTTATTTAACTTCTGTGCAGAGTACATCATGAGAAATGCTGGGCTGGAAGAAGCACAAGCTGGAATCAAGATTGCCGGGAGAAATATCAATAACCTCAGATATGCAGATGACACCACCCTTATGGCAGAAAGTGAAGAGGAACTAAAAAGCCTCTTGATGAAAGTGAAACAGGAGAGGGGAAAAGTTGGCTCAACATTCAGAAAACTAAGATCATGGCATCCGGTCCCATCACTTCACGGGAAATAGATGAGGAAACAGTGGAAACAGTGTCAGACTTTATTTTGGGGGGCTCTAAAATCACTGCAGATGGTGATTGCAGCCATGAAATTAAAAGATGCTCACTCCTTGGAAGGAAAGTTATGACCAACCTAGATAGCATATTAAAAAGCAGAGACATTAGTCTGCCAACAAAGGTTCGTCTAGTCAAGGCTATGGTTTTTCCAGTGGTCATGTATGGATGTGAGAGTTGGACTGTGAAGAAAGCTGAGTGCCAAAGAATTGATGCTTTTGAACTGTGGTGTTGGAGAAGACTCTTGAGAGTCCCTTGGACTGCAAGGAGATCCAACCAGTCCATCCTAAAGGAGACCAGTCCTGGGTGTTCATTGGAAGGACTGATGCTGAGGCTGAAACTCCAATACTTTGGCCACCTGATGCGAAGAGTTGACTCATTGGAAAAGACCCTGATGCTGGGAGGGATTGGGGGCAGGAGGAGAAGGGGACGACAGAGGATGAGATGGCTGGATGGCATCACCGACTTGATGGACGTGAGTTTGGGTGAATTCCAGGAGTTGGTGATGGACAGGGAGGCCTGGCGTGCTGCAATTCATGGGGTCGCAAAGAGTCGGACACGACTGAGCCACTGAACTGAACTGAACATGGGTATACTACTTGAGTTCCTGCTTTCAGTTTTTTTGGGTATAGATCCAGAAGTGGAAACACTGGATCATATGGTAGTTCTATTTTTAATTTTTTGAGGAACTGCATTCTGTTTTTCCACAGTGGCTACACCATTTTACATTCCCACCGACAGTGCAGGGATGTTTTCTTGGTTTTGCTTTTCATGTTTTGGTTTATATGTTTTGATGGTGAGATTTGGGGCAAAGGGGAAGCTGAGGACTGTGACCTCTGAACCTTGCACAGTCCCATGAGTCAAAATTTGGCTTCACTCCTCCTCTTCTTGCTAGCTCTCCTGTCCCTGAATCCCAGGCCCACACCTGAGGGTCCAAATGGTTCACCTGGCTCAAACGTGAGGAAGTCCCTGAGTGGTCCCCAGGGACATCGGCCCAGGATGTCCATGTCTCTGAATTTATCTGAGGTTCTCCACAGTTCACACAAAACTACCCTCAGGAAGATAAAAATTCACTCATCAGCACAGGCTCCCAGGCACCCACAAATATGGGCAAAAGAAACCAAGTGGAAAACACGTCCTGTCTGGTCTCAGGAATTTGTTGAGAATCATCTGGCCGAAGCCTATTGTTTGTAGGTGGTGAGTGTATGCATGTGTGGGACAGGCTGGGGTGACCACTGATAAGTTCCTATTTCCTAGGACAACAACAAGCAAATTCTGGCAACCAAAGTCAGAAACATTCAAGTCTGCAGAACTACAGACGATGCTTAAGTGAAAGCACCTCCTATGTCCACTTTGGAGCCAAAAGAGGTTTGGGGGTATTCTAGAGCAGTTGTTCTTAAACTTAGGTGCACCCGAGTCACCTGGAGGATTTGTTGAAACAGATCACAGAGCCCCACCTTCATAGTTCCTGACTCAGTGGGTCAGAGGCAGGGCTCGAGAACCGGCAGCCACCTGCCAGGTGGTGCTGGTGCTGCAGGGCCAGGGGCCACACTCTGAGAAGCATCCACAGGTCTAGAGGCTCCGGAGGTTCACTCCTGGCTGAGTGCCATCCATGAGTTCCCAGGTCAAAGGACAGAATGGCTGGAAGGGGAACTTAAGACCCAGCAGAACTCGGTGGGCAGAACCCCGACGCAGCCCTTGGGAGGTCAGCAGCCTGACTCAGGCCCTCAAGACAAGTGAGTGCGTCTCTTCGGTACTCACACTCGGTGTTTGCCAGATCTCCCACAGTTGACAGAGCATTTCACATCTGCTCTCCTGTCCCATGTTTGCAACAGCCCTACTGTCCCCCCATTTTAGGGATGAGGAAACTGAGGCCCAGAGGGATACAGTGGCTTGTCCAACAGTCTGGTACCTCCTGGTTTCATTCCACAAGTATCTCTGGAGCATCGGTTCACGGCCCCAGACTGGATATGGGGGACTTAGAGATAAAGAAGAAGAAATGGCTCCCACCCTCAGGGAGCCTCTGATCTTGAAAGGCAGGAACAAATCAGCACCACTCAAGGTCCCATGTGGCAGGTGCTGGGGGCATCCCTCCCACTCACACTTAAAGCTGACTTGTTCTTTTCACTACACACACACACACACACACACACACACACACACACATACACACACTACCTCCTCCATGGTTTCGACCCCCCAGTACTGATGACTCCCAGATGTCCTCCCCACCCAAGGGGGAAGGCTTACAGAACCAGCTTCCTCCTGCCACACAGGGCATGCTCAGTGAGGCCGCCCTGCTCCCGCCGTTTCCTCCACCAGTCTGTTCTTGGAGGTAGCATCTCCACCTGCCCAGTCTCTTGTGTTGGATGACTGTGTGGGTTGGTTGATCTTTATCTTCATCCACAGCATCCACTCAATTACCCAGTTCTACCGTTTCCAAATCTTAAATATTTCCTACATCCGTCTCCTCCTCTTTAGCTCCCTCCCCAGTGCCCCAGATTGGCTTGGTCAAGGCTTCCTCTCCAGAATCAATGCATGGTCTCCTGTGGGATTCCCTGTCTCCATCTCACCATCGTCAAAGCCATCTTCTAAAACACAAATCTAAGCTAATCACTCCTGCTTCAAACCCTTCAATGGCTCTCTAATCATCCCTCCGCTCATCGACCACAGCAGATACTTACTGAGTGTCTCTTATATGGAAGGCACTGCACTAGACACTGGCCCCTGGGGTAGCTCACGTTGCTTTTAGTCTTACGGGAGAGGGGAGAAGAAAGGAGAGGATCAGCTCCTAGGGAGAGTACAAGACATTAAGTTCTGAGTTCATAGGAGGTGACTTAGCCAGAAAAGCCTTTCTAAGCAGCATGATACTCTAAGATCAGGAGAAGAGAGACAGGCAGCCAGGGAAGAAAGGAGCTTCTGCCTGTGGAAACACTACATTCAACAGGCCAAATGCCAGACAGAGAGCGAGCGAGCGAGCACCTGTAAGGAACTGAATGTGAGGAGGGTGTGACCAGAGAGGGGACAACAAGAAGCTACAGAAATGTTACTGAGTCCATCCTGGCTCTGCTCGCCACACGAAAGGCCAATGAATCAGACATGAGGTGTAGAGACAAGGAATATGACTTTATTCAGAGACCTGGCTGACCAAGAAGATGGCAGACTAATGTCTCTAAACAACCATCTTGTCGGGGCCTGGATGCCAGTTTTTGATGGACAGGGAGGCCTGGTGTGCTGCGATTCATGGGGTTGCAAAGAGTCGGACGCGACTGAGCAACTGAACTGAACTGAGAGAGGGAAGGGCTGAGGAACTCAAGTCAAAAGGCAGAATAGAGAGGGAGAGGCAGTAAGAAAATAAAATAAAATGCGTCTTCAGTCTTGCAAAACATCTCTGGGAAGGGGTGTGTTAATCTCTTCTTTTCTGCAGCCTTCAGAGGTGGGCAAGGTCAGATTATCTCCCTGTGAACTACAGAGGCACTATAGTTTAACAGTCAGGCAGAGGGACAGCGTCCTCTGAGGCAGGCCATTATGTATGATGATAATAACAAAAGCAATGAAAAGCAAGTCAAAGAAACAGTTCCATCGTGGAGTCAGAATTAGCTTCTCCCTGGAACAGGAACTGCTGACTAATTAGAAGGAGCTGAGGACAGTCAGGGACAAATCTGAGATGTATCTCAGTACTTGGTCCTCATAATTTCCCCTAAATTATTTGTTAAAATGGATGGATGCACGGAGAGGTAGGTGGGTTGGGTGGATGGATGGGTGAGTAGGAGGATGAATAAGACGGGAAATAGAAGGATAAGGGGGTAGATAGACAGGTGGGTGCGTAATGGGTGGATAGATGGATGAATGGGTGGGTGCATGGGTGGATGCATGGAGGGTTTTGAGGTCAGGTGCTGGGACAATGGAAATATCATTAACTCATTAACAGAAATACAAAAGTGAGGAGGAATCATTGTGGCCTCCGCTTCAGCCTGCGGCATCTGTTTAAGTTACCTGAGCCGGTTGCAGACAATCCTGCTTTGTCACCCAGGCCTCATCACAGCCAGCTCTCCCTTCTGCCACTCCTGGAGGAAAGGTACCCCTCCATGGAAATTGCATTTTGCCAGGAGTGTCCCCTCTCTACTTGCTCTCCACAGAAAGCCTGCTCCCCAAAATGAAAGGCACAGTGGGTGCATGGTGTTCTGTAAATGGGAATATGTGACTGGGACAGATGGACCAGGTCATGCCAGGTAAGAGCCCTCCACGTGCCAGGAACATTTCTGCACATTCATTCTCTCTCTCACCAGCATCCACTTTCCAGATGAAAAAACTGAGGCTGCTCAAGATTCTAAAACCGTGTGGGGCCCTGTGGAGCTTGCAGGCACGAAAGCCTTTTTTTTGTCTCCCCCTTTCTTGTAGGCCAGACTCCAGCCTCCATGATCTTCCCTTAGGTCCGAAGGGCAGATTTGAACAGTTGCTAATCAAGAGAGGGGCAGCTGAGAAACCGCCTGAGGCAAGATTATACGGGAGGAGAGAAGCTCATCAACATTCGGAGACTGACCACCTGAGATGAAGTTAAGAGCATGAAGGCAGGAGAAGAAGGGGACAACAGAAGATGAGATGGTTGGAAGGCATCACCGGCTCAATGGACATGAGTTTGAGTAAACTCTGGGAGATGGTGCAGGACAGGAAAGCCTGGCGTGTTGCAGTCCATGGGGTTGCAGAGAGTCGGACACAACTGAGCAACTGAGTGACTGAATGACTGAACAACGACAACAGGCCCTCCTCATACCTAATCTTATCAGAGACCTCACCCTTGAACCACTAATAAAAAACCCTTCATCAAATCCTCTGGGGCTGCGACACATAGTTTTTCAAGGTGAGAGCCCCCAGTGTCCCTCTTTGTCTGGCAAAGTAATACAGTTATCCGTTTGTGCGTGTGTGGTAGTCATTCAGTCGTGTCTAACTCTTTGCGACCCCATGGACTGTAGCCCGCCAGGCTCCTCTAATCATGGGATTTTTCAGGCAAGAATACTGTAGTGGATTGCCATTGTCTTCTCCAGGAGATCTTCCTGTCTCAGGGATCGAACCCAGGTTTCTTGCATTGCAGGCAGATGATTTACTGTCTGAGCCACCAGGGAAGCCCTTTATCCTTTTCTGCTTCACCCAAAACTCTGTCTCCAAGATTCAATTCAGCACCAGTGTATACAGAAGTTGAGCTTTCAGCAATAATTACGTGATGTAAGCCAGGGCTTCTCTGGTGGCTCAGTGGTAAAGAATCCACCTGCAATGCACGACATGCAGGTTCAATCCCTGGGTCGGGAAAATACCCTGGAGGAGCAAATGGCAACCCACTCCAGGATTCTTGCCTGGAAAATGCCATGGACAGAGGAGCCTGGAGGGCTACAGTCCCTGGGGTTGCAGAGTCGAACTCAGCTTAGCAACTAAACAACAACAAATGACGCAAGTCAGGTTTTGAGCTCAGATTAGTCCACACTTTCAGATCATCACAGTTGTTACAGAGCAACCACCCCCCACTTCCAGGCTTTGCCAGGCTCCAGTTCCCCCAGATGCCACCAGGAGGCCAACAGGCTTGGGCCTGGGCCAGCTCCACCGCCACACACCCCCGCCCCCCGCCCCCGACCCCCACTGCACCTGGCATGTCAACCATTTTCTCACCACTCAAGAAGAAGAACCTACTGTGTGACCAAGGCTTGGATCCCCAAGGTGGAGGGGATTGGGACAAAGAATCAAAACACAGAGCCGCTGTGTATGCCTCACGCTACCGTTCAGCTAAGAAACTGAGGGGCTTCCCTGGTGTCTCAGTGGTTAAAAACAAAAAAAACCCCACCTGCCAAAGCAGGTTTGATTCCTGGGTTGGGAAGATTCCCTGGAGAAGGAAATGGCACCCCACTCCAGTGAGCTTGCCTGGGAAATCCCACGGACAGAGGAGCCTGGCGGGCTACAGTCCATGGAGTCGCAAAAGAATCAAATGCCACTTAGTGACTAAACAACAAGAAACTGAGACACTACGTGTGAAGCAACCCAACACCTAAGAGCAAACCTTCAGACAAATGCCCATCAGCACAGAGGCCTCCAAGGACCTGAACATCCAAGAGCAGTTAAATCCCCAAAGGCAGGAAGGGACTCTGACTCGAGCTGGGAGCCCCATGCACGTTCTAGGTCAAAAGTGCTAGTGCTGCTGAGCTGGTGCATAAACAGCGGTCTAATCTGTCACCCGTCTCTTCTGAGTGGTGGCTTGATGGCACACACACAGTTACTCACGGGCTGGGCAGCTCTGCTCAGGCAGCCACCAGCACAGCGAGCTGGGGGATTTCCTGCGTGCCCAGCTTCTCTTCCCTTTGGCTGGTCAAACTTCCACCTGCTTTAAACACTTCCTAAAAGTGCCCTTTTCAGAGGTCGTTGATGTCTCCTTCTGGGGCAGGAGTAGAATCAGACTGCATTTTCCCCTTAGTCCCCAGCTTTTCCCTAAATAGCCTCACTCCAGCAAAAGCAGGGAGACAACCTCACTTCTAAAGTCCTCGTCGACACTATTTCAACATTCAATTCCATCGCGAGCTCACAAAGGCACTGTGAGTCGATGGGGCCGGCACTGTGAACCTATTTCACAGAACCTGAAGCCCAGAGAGGCTAACCTAGTTGCTCACGTCCATACAGTAAGTTGGGTGGATCTGAATCTAGAACCCAGACCACTAGGCACCAACCCGCTGCCTTTGAGCTCTTTCCATCATAAATCACAGCAAGGAACGCGCGTGACACAGAGAGAGCAGAGACACATGGAGCCAGAGCAGTACTTACCTTATCACTGTGATGCACGCGGATCATTTCTACTCTATTTTGTTTTTCTAAGGGTCGTGAGCTGATAAACCGATTTCCTGACCTGCTGTTGTGTCAGGATCCTACCCCTGTCTGCCCAGGCTCCAGACCCCAGGAAGGGGACGGTCGCTGCTGCCAGGTGGGGAGGAGCAGACAGCGAGGCAGGGAGCGGCAGCCTCGGGAGATCTGGGTCCTCTCAGACTCTGCGGGCCCGCCTGAGCTCAGCCCTCAAACCTCCACCAGCCGGCTTCCTCCGGCGCTTGCAGAGGAAGGACCCCGCAGCCAGGACCCAAGCTCCCCCTCCTGCGATTTTCCGAAGGCCACGCCCCCGACAGGCCACGCCCCCCAGCTCAGTCTCGAAAATCCCAGCGGGAGGCTCTGCCCATTCCCGAGCTGAGGCAGGATCATGTGAACTCAGAGCTGGTGTCAGGCTGGGTGGCTGTGAGGAAAGCTCGCCCACCACAGGATGAAGGCGGCGGGACAGCTCCCTCCAGGCGCCCTGAGCCTGCCCTCCATACACCGCAGACATAGTGGGCGACCTTGCCGAGAATGCTAAAGCCTCCATTAGGGGCAGGGACCTCAAGGACTTGGGGGGATTCAGGAGGAGCCAGGTGTGCTAATTCTACCCACCCAATCACCTTTGAGCACCGGCAAGACACCAGGAGATTCAGGATGTTGAACCCCTGAGCCAGAGGTCTTGACTTGAGCCAGACAGGCTGACGCTCAGATAACTAGAAAGTATCAGTCTGCCAACGCAGCAGACTGGGGTTCAATCCCTGGGTTGGGAAGATCCCTTGGAGGAGGAAATGGCAACCCACTCCAGTATTCTTGCCCAGAAAACCCCATGGACAGAGGAGCCTGGTGGACTACAGTCCATGGGGTCGCAAAGACTCGGACATGATTGAACCATGAAACCACCACCACAGACACAAGAGCGAGAAGACAGCAGACACGGGCAGAAGAAGCTGACTGTTTCCACTCCACCTCCGGGCTGTCACCCTTTAGCAGCCAGCATCTGGGTCAGTGGGGCACAACTACATGAGCCAGAAACTGGGCAGCTTATAAAAAATGACACCACTGCCCGGGCCCCATCCCAGATGAATTAAATCATATTTTCTGGAGATGAGGTACCAGCCTCAGTGTTTTTAAAAGCTCTCTGGGTGGTTCCAGGGCACAGTCAGGAGGAGAAACGCTGAGGTGGGAGTGAGAGGGCGGGGGGGTGGGGGCGGGTAACTTGTTCTGCAGATCAACAGAAGGAGGGCATTGGAGGAAGCCTCTGGGTTGTGAGTAAGGTGGGCATCAATGTTTTGTTTTTGATATTTATTTATTTGGCTGTGCTAGGCTTCCCTGGTGGCTCAGATGGTAAAGAATCTACCTGCAGTGCAGGAGGACAGGGTTCGATCCCTGGGTCGGGAAGATCCCTGGAGAAGGGAATGGCTACTCACTCCAGTATTCTTGCCTGGAGAATTCCACGGACAGAGGAGCCTGGCGGGCTACAGACCATGGGGTCGCAAAGAGTCTGACATGACTGAGCAACTAGCACTTCACTTCAGATCTTAGCTGAAGCACTCAAGATCTTCAATCTTCATGGTGGCATGTGGGATATTTAGTTGAGGCATGGAGAGTCCAGTTCCCTGACTAGGGATTGAACCCAGGCTCCAGCTCACTGGAAAAGACCCTGATGCTTGGAAAGATTGAGGGCAGGAGGAAAAGGGGACGACAGAGGATGAGATGGTTGGATGGCATCACCGACGCAATGGACATGAGTTTGAGCAGACTTCGGGAGATTAGTGAAGGACAGGGAAGCCTGCAGGTGTGCTGAAGTCCATGGGATCGGAAAGGGTTGGACATGACTTAGCTACTGAACAACAGCCCTGCACTGGGGGCCCAGAGTCTTATCTACTGGACCACCAGGGAATTCTCGAACGTCCATGTTTTTAAACAGTGTGGCCCCGAGCAGGGAGCAAGCATGGCGCTCTGGCTTCATGGGGTCTTCTGACTCTCAGGACCATTTCCTGAACTCCCTCAGCCCAGCAGAGCTAACAGGATCCATGGAGGTGACCTAGCCCAGACTCTTCCCTTTACAGATGGGGAAACTCAGGCCCATAGGGGCAAAGGCTCTAGATACGTCTTACTAAGTGACAGAGCCATGATTCTCCAAATGGTCTGCCGAGCTGTTTCAGTTTAACCTCTTCTCTCCGTGGTGTCTCCTTGGAAGCTGACTACAAGAACATTGCTGGGGCCAGAAAACCAATGTCCACCATGGGTGGGGGATGTCGGGGAGCACTGAGGATGTGCATTCTCTATTTTGTTGGGTGATTTGTGATTTCATCTTCTCTAGGAAGTGAACTGGTATAGTCCTGCCGGGAGGCTGTACTGGTAGGGGGTTCAGCAAAAATGCCCCTCTGTGGGGCCTGGGCCTCCAAGCAAATGCTCCTCCTCTGTCCAGTACAGCAGAAGCCTTGTCACAGAGCAGCAGTGTGTGTGGACACAGAGTGCAGAAGTCTGTGGGCTCTTCCTGATGCCGTATGAAAGGACAGGTGGGGAAGGAGTGCAGGATTGACCTAAGGGTGAAAGTCTGGCTACCCCCAGGACACACCCAGCAAGGAGAGCACCCCTCACTCTCTTTACAGGGGGGCCCAGCCTAACAGGATGCACACACACAGGCTGTCTATACCATCAGCATCCATACCTGTAAGACCACTGATGGCAGTGGGTACCCCGCTTTCGCCAGGGATCCCCCCCACCTCCCTTCCTATTGGGCCTTTGGAACTGCAGATGGAAAAATGACGCTGACTTCAGATCAGTGAGCCCAGATCCTCTGTGAAATGCCCACTCAGGAAGAGAAAAAAGAACCTGTGTGTATTCTACTTTGGTGCTGATGTTTTTTTCTTTAATATAAAACAGGAAGGAAGGACTAGAAACCACGATGACATCAAGCACCAAGCAGTGGCCTGATGCATCCTGCAGACTCCATCACAACCTCAGTCCCCCTGCAACTTCTCCAAGTAAACCTACAACCAAGTGAAAGCAGTGAGCTTGTGATTAAAATACAACCTCAGGAGAAGCCCACCTCTCCCCATTCAGACTTCTCTCCTTAAGCCCAAAGTGGGCAGATGAGAGGCAGGCATCTGGTGAGGAGTGAGAATGCCTGAGTCCTCTGCGGTGCTAGGGCTGCCTTAGTGGCTCTTTCCTGCCTGCTGCTGCTGCTGCTAAGTCGCTTCAGTCGTGTCCCACTCTGTGCGACCCCACAGACGGCAGCCCGCCAGGCTCCCCCGTCCCTGGGATTCTCCAGGCAAGAACGCTGGACTGGGTTGCCATTTCCTTCTCCAATGCATGAAACTGAAAAGTGAAAGTGAAGTCGCTCAGTCGTGTGTAACTCTTAGCGACCCCATGGACTGCAGCCTACCAGGCTCCTCTGTCCATGGGATTTTCCAGGCAAGAGTACTGGAGTGGGTTGCCATTGACTTCTCTGTCTTTCCTGCCTAGAAAGACATAAGGGCCGAAATTGGGCCAGGCTTGCCACCTGAAATCATTTGCTCATTCTGCTCTTCCAGCCCCATGAGAGCAATCTTAAAGCACTGCAGACCTACTGGGATGACAGCCCCAGAAACTTGGATGAGCCCTGTGCTGTGCTGTGCTTAGTCGCTCACTCTTTGTGACCCCATGGATTGTAGCCCACCAGGCTCCTCTGTCCATGGGGATTCTCCAGGCAAGAATACTGGAGTGGGTTGCCATGCCCTCCTCCAGGGATCTTCCCAAGCCAGGGATCGAGCCCAGGTTTCCTGCATTACAGATGGATTCTTTACCATCTGAGCCACCAGGGATACCCAGGATAAACCCTGGGTATCCCTATTGTGTCCTCAGGATAAACACCTGCTTCATGA
Organism: Capricornis sumatraensis; assembly: GCF_032405125.1. Taxonomy (NCBI): domain Eukaryota; kingdom Metazoa; phylum Chordata; class Mammalia; order Artiodactyla; family Bovidae; genus Capricornis; species Capricornis sumatraensis. The sequence continues at coordinate 63,069,840 of NC_091087.1, forward strand.
ACCTAGAGGCTTGGAAGGGCTGGTGGACTTTTCTGGGCTGCTCTAGAGGTCTCCAAGAGCGCAACAGGGCCCCAGACCACAAGGCCTTTGGGCATCTACTGCTGCCCCCCTAGAGGTCCAGACAGCCTGGGAGTCATCAGAGGGAGGGTTCTGGAGTGGGCACTGAGCTGGCGACAGAATGCAAGTTCCTCCAGCACATGACAGTCACACGGAGCGGTTAAGAACAGAAACTCTGGGCCAGACTGTGGAGGTTAAGTCCCCGTGCTGCTACTGTCTGACTATGTGACCTTGAGAAACTCCGTTTCCGGATGACCAGCTGGCACTTGTGAGAATCAAAGATGAGGTCCAGCAAGTGCCTGGCACTTAGTAGGTCAGTGGCAGTGAGGATGCAGTGATGAATAGAATGGTGATGGTGGTGGTGATGGTGGTGGTGATGGCCCCACTCCCTCGAGCTCCCACCGCCTCTCCATCTGAGTCTCCCTAGAGAGGGTGAAGGATGGGCAGGCCAGCTTGGTAGGATGCTTGTCACGGTGTGTACCGTATTCCCCACAGGTACTCTACTGATTTGGGGCTAGTTGGGGTAAAGGTCTTGGAGGCTCCCCAAGGGCTCTGAAAAATAGAAGAGATGTCTATCATGAGATGTCTACTGTTTGACTGCAGGGGTGGTGACTTGTGCACTGAAAACTGGTCTTGGCCTTGCCAGCCTCACACTGCAGCACACACCGACATCAGAGGAGCTGATGCAAGGCTTCGCACTGCTGCAAGTTCCACGTGGCCAGGTACCAATTAGGATGGCTTCAGGGACCAAGAGAAGGACCAGCAGAGAACCTCCCATAGTGCCTGGCTCTGCTGCCCTCCCTCATGGGGTCGGGAAAGAGGCGGGAGCAACTCAGGATCAGGGAGCACAGGAAGTGCCATTTGGGGAGCACGTGCTGAGTGCCTTCCAGATGTCTCCCGTTTTAAGCTTCACCTCAACTCTCTTCAATAGGCAAGGCAACTGAGACTCAGAGGGGGCCAGCATCTTGCCCAGGGTCACACAGCAGGCAAAATGCAGAGTGGTTTGACTCCAAAGACAGGGCTCTAGACTAGCTTCCTGTTGCTGCTGAAACAAATTATCACAAACTTAGCTTAAGACAACACTCATTTCTTACCATCTGGTGGTCAAAGTGGGTCTTAAAAAAAAAAATAAAGAGGGCTTCCCTGTTGGCTCAGTGGTGAAGAATCTGCCTGCCAAAGCAGGAGACATCAGTTCGATCCCTAGTCTGGGAGGATCCCACATACCTTGGAGCCACTAAGCCCATGAGCCACACCTACTGAACTCTGGAGCCCAGGAGCCCCACGCTCTGCAACAAGAGAAACTACTGCAATAAAAAGCCCCCACACCACAACTAGAGAGTGGCCCGCACAGCAACTGAAGACCCAGCACAGCCAAACAGACATAAATAAAATTATTCAAAAAATAAAAAAAGTTGGGACTTCCCTGGTGGTCCAGTGGTTAAGACTGTGCTTGGAAAAGGCAGGGGAACTAAGGTCCCACATATTGTGAGGTGTGGTTAAAAAAAAAAAAGTGAGTCTTGCTGGGCTAAAATCAAAGTGTCAGCAGGCCTGCCTTTCTTCTGGAGGGTATGGGGAAAACCCACTTCCTTGCCTTTTCCAGCTTCTAAAGGCTTCTGGCATCCTTTGGCCTGTGCCCCCTTCCGCTTTCAAAGCCAGCAGTGGCAGGCTGAGTCCATCTCACATCTTACCACACTGACCTCTGCTCTCATCTTCACATCTCCTTCTCTGCCCCCTCAGCCCCCTCTTCCTATTAAGGACCCTGTGATCGCACTGGGCCCACCTAGATAATCCAGGACAATCTCCCTATTTGAAGGTCAGCTGATTTGCAACCTTAATTCCACCTGCTGCCTTAATGTCCTTTTGCCATGTAAGGTAACATATTCACAGGCTTCAGGGACCAGCAGCTGGACATCATTTGGGGGCGATTATTCTATCTACCACAACCCCTGTGTTGTATCTAAGGCCTTGTGAGCAGCACTTCACAAATGCCACTGAAAAGTCTCGTCTGACTCTTTGTGACCCCATGAACTGCAGCCCAGCAGGCTCCTCTGTCCATGGGATTTCCCAGCCAAGAATACTGGAGTGGGTGGCCATTTCCTGCTCTAGGGGATCTTCCCCAACTGCATTGGCAAGCAGGTTCTTTACCACTGAGCCACCAGGGAAGCCCCCCGACACCCCCCCAAGAAGCTGTGCTGCTGCTGCTGCTAAGTCACTTCAGTCGTGTCCGACTCTGTGCAACCCCAGAGACGGCAGCCCGCCAGGCTCCCCCGTCCCTGGGATTCTCCAGGTAAGAACACTGGAGTGGGTTGCCATTTCCTTCTCCAATGCATGAATCTGAAAAGTGAAAGTGAAGTCGCTCAGTCGTGTCCGACTCTTAGTGATCCCATGGACTGTAGCCTACCAGGCTTCTCCATCCATGGGACTTTCCAGGCAAGAGTACTGGAGTGGGGTGCCATTGCCTTCTCCGCAAGAAGCTGTAGTTTGAGCAATTCCCTTGGGTTTTCCTGACACACACCAATTTGAGAACCACTGTTTTAAGGGTGACTCAAATGCCACTTCCTCCACACAGCCCTCCCTGACATCCACGAGATGAGCAGACCTCCCTCCCCATCCCATCCCATGGCATTGGCCAGAGCCTCCCTGGGGTTCTTTTCATCCCTCCCTGGCCAACTTGCCTTTTGGAGTGGAGAGGCCTGGGTGTTTGATCACTCTGGCTGCCAGGGAGCTAGGACCAGAGCTCCTCATACAGACAGAAGGTGGCCTGTGAGACCTGAATGGTAAATGGACACGAGGGCACTGGCGTGGGCGGTTACGTGCTTTGAGCTTATCACAACGTGCAAGGCACTGTGCTTCCATAAGGAGCCTTGACAATGCCACACAGCAACCCTGCCAGGAAATTATTATTATCCCACCGAAGAGACCCAGGATCACCCGGCTGGCAACGGGCAGCGCTGGGATTCAAGTCAAGGTCTGAATTAATTGTATTTTAATAATTCCCCAGGCAGTGCCTGGGAATTTGTATGACTATGTCTTATGCCCATCTCTCCCTCCAGACAGCAAGCTCCGTGAGAAGGGAGGAGCTGGGTCTATTTTGTTTTCTGTCAGAGAGAAGATGGTTCAGTCCAAAAGAAAGAAAAGAAATTGAAGTGGCTCAGTTGTGTCCGACTCTTTGCCACTCCATGGTCTGTAGCCTACCAGGCTCCTCTGTCCATGGGATTTTCCAGGCAAGAATACCGGAGTGGGTCGCCATTTCCTTCTCCAGGGGATCTTCAATTGAACCCGGGTCTCTGCATTGTAGGCAGATGCTTTACTGTCTGAGCCACCAGGAAAGTCCGAAAGGCACAACAAAAATGTGTTGAACGTTTGAATGAATTGATGAATCTAAACTCCGTTTCTTTCTGCAGTCCGCTTGGAAGGCCAGCGTGGCTGAAATTGAAGTTAGGAGCTAGCAAACTGGGGAAGGGAGTCAGGATATGGGATGGGGCAGCAGGAAGAAGGTTGGTTTTGACTCCTGGGGCATGTGCGTGGGTTGGTGTGTGAAATGCATTACAACAGCAACCCGAAAGACAGACTCTGGTCTCTCTTTGGAGAATTTGTGGTCTGAGAAGGTCTGAGCTGTCTGGGCCATCCTTCCAGTTCTGAGGCCAGAGCACAAACCACAGGCCACAAGGTTGTCATGACAACCCTCCCTGCACCTGCCTCTCCCACCAGCTTCCTGCTTTTAGCCCCAGAGTGCGCCAACCCATCAATTAATAACCTAATAATGTCTGACAACAATCACTCCAAACACCCAGGCAGCAACCCTCTTGAGAAACAGGCTTCTCCAGGGAGCAAGAGCTACAAAGATGCTCATTACAGTCAGCCAGGGCCACCTGCTAAAATCTAGTTTTCTGAATTCAAATGACTCTCTCTCTCCGGCTTCTTCCTCTTGTTTTAAGGGCATGGGGTTGGTAGAGCTGATGACTGAAGCCTCAGAGGGTCCAGGGAAACAGACTCTAGAGAAGCTGCCATGCAGCATGCCTGCTCCCTCAGCCCAGAATCAGATCCAGAGAAACTGATCCTGACCAGATGGCCTCTGGGATAAGGCCCCAGTCATGGATGGTTGTATGCCTGCTGGTCTTCTCCTAGGAGAAGCCTATGTCTTCTGCAAAGATTAATTAATTTGTCACCATGGCACTCAGAGAAAACAACAAAACAAAGGAAAGACTTTCAAGTTGTGGTAGACTCAAGATGGTTAGAAATTATGTGATATTCTTCTCATGGAGAGAGATGTCAGTCCCCTCCCCTTGAATCTAGGTGGGCTCTGTGACTAGTGACCAATAAAATGATCCAGAAGCCACACTGTATCAGCTTCTGAGTCCAAGTCTAAAGAGACTGGGGGCTCCCTCTTCCTGTCTCTTGGGATAGTAGCTCTTGAAACCTAGGTGCCATGCTGTGACAAAGCCCAAGTAGCCTCAGAGAGGCCCACTGAGAGGAGCCTAGACCCTGGGCGACAGACCCAGCTGACAGCCAGGATCAACTGGCTTTCCATACAAGTGTGTGATTTTTGGAAGAAGACCCTCTATCCCTAGCTGGGCCATCTTAGCTGATAATGCAAGGAGTAGGGATAAGCTATACCCACCAAGCTGTGACCAAATTGCAGATTCGTGAGCAAAACAGGTGAGTTATTTTAAGCCACTATCTTTTGAAGTGGTTTTTGATGTAACAAAAGATAAATGGAACACATCTTTTTTTTTTTTTTCCCCTGAAAATCATGAAAGGGCTTTTTACAGTGTGTGAGGTGGGTGTAATAATCTCCATTTTCCCCATTAGATACTAAGGCTCAGTTTGCTGACAAAGGTCCTATAGTCCAAGCTATGGTTTTTCCAGTAGTCATGTGTGGATGTGAGAGTTGGACCATAAAGAAAGCTGAGGAAAAACTGATGCTTTTGAACTGTGGGGCTGGAGAAGACTCTTGAGTGTCTCTTGGACAGCAAGGAGATCAAACCAGTCAATCCTAAAGGAAATCAACCCTGAATATTCGCTGGAAGGACTGATGCTGAAGCTGAAGCTCCAATAGTTTGGCCACCTGATGCAAAGAGCTGACTCAGGGAAAGATGGAGGTGAAAAGACCCTGATGCTGCAAAAGACTCAGGGCAGGAGGAGAAGGGGACGACAGAGGATGAGATGGTTGGATGGCATCACGGACTCGATGGACATGAGTTTGAGTGAGCTGTGGGAGATGGTGAAGGGCAGGGAAGCCTGGTGTGCTGCCGTGCATGGGGTTGCAAAGAGTCGGACATGACTAAGAGACTGAACAACACTGAGGCTCAGAGAGCTAAGGCATCTTGTTTGAGACCAGCCTGACAAGAGGGATGAAACTGTCTTCCCCTCTTTATTTGCTGTTAGATGAGTCTTCTTTCTCTACAGCGTGTGCTATACCCAGAAGGGTGCAATATAACAGTAATAAGAATACTCACAGTAAACAAGAATACTTCCTAGTGGTCCCGTGGTTAAGAATCTACCTTCCAATCAAAGCAGGGGATATGGGTTTGACTCTTGGTCAGGGAATTAAGATCCCACATGTGGCAACTATGGAGCCTGTGCATGCTAGAGTCCACGCACCACAACCAGAGAGAAACCTGCATGCCCCAAGGGGATCTCAAGTGCCACAATGAAGGCCTGATGCAGCCAAATGAATAAATATTTTAAAAGGAGAAGAAGAATACTCAGAGCTAACATTTAGGGAGGACTGCAAGAAGGCAATGGCACCCTACTCCAGTACTCTTGGCTGGCAAATCCCATGGGCAGAGGAGCCTGGTAGGCTGCAGTCCATGGGGTCGCTAAGAGTCACACACGACTGAACAACTTCACTTTCACTTTTCAGATTCATGCATTGGAGAAGGAAATGGCAACCCACTCCAGTGTTCTTGCATGGAGAATCCCAGGGACAGGAGAGCCTGGTGGGCTGCTGTCTGTGGGGTCGCACAGAGTTGGACACGACTGAAGCAACTTAGCAGCAGCAGTGAAGCTTTCAAGGCAGGATCCTTACCTACATGATCTCATGCTCTAGGAATTATACTTTATTATCATACCCATTTCACAGATGGTGCTACTGAGGCTTAAAAGGAGGGTATGTGACTCGTCCAAGGTAAGAGCTCTAAGTGGATGAGTCCAGATTTGAACTCACAATGTCTCATTCTGAAACTAGGCTCTTGTGGGCAGATATTCTCATCTGTACAGTCTAAAGCATCCACACTGCTCCAGCCCTGCTTCCTCCGTTAGGCTCAGGAATTCTCTTCCCTCCTTCCTTCTTCTGGAGCATTGGTGGGCGTCGGGGGTGAAGCCAAACCTTAACCATATCATCTCAGCGTTGCAGAATTTCAAACCATTCCCATATCTTTGTCCTCACAACCCTTCTGTGAAGTGGCAGCTAGTAGTCATCTCCAGTTTACAGAGGCCCAGCGACAGCAAGTGACCTTCCCAAAGCCACCCAGCCTCTGGCTCCAAGTCAGTGCTCTCTCCTCGGTCCACTGCTAAACCCCAAAGAGCCTTCCCGCGGGCTGCGCTCTTCTCCAGCTCCAGGATAACTGGGCCGGCTACATCGCAGGCCAACCAGCCACCCCACCTGGCATTTATTCGGCCAATCGCTGGCAGGTTTTCCCCTCCCTCGGTGGCAGGGGGGCTTATTCTGGCCCCTGTAATCCCGCCCTATGCTTGATGGAGAAGGCAATGGCACCCCACTCCAGTACTCTTGCCTGGAAAATCCCATGGGCAGAGGAGCCTGGTAGGCTGCAGTCCATGGGGTCGCTAAGAGTTGGACAAGACTGAGCGACTTCATTTTCACTTTTCACTTTCATGCACTGGAGAAGGAAATGGCAACCCAGTCCAGTGTTCTTGCCTGGAGAATCCCAGGGACGGGGGAGCCTGGTGGGCTGCCGTCTCTGGGGTCACACAGAGTCGGACACGACTGAAGCGACTTAGCAGCATGCTTGATGGAGCTGCCCATCGCGGGAGAGGAACCGCTCGTAGATTTGGGGCAAGGCAAGGAAAGCCTTTGTGGATCACCTGTGCCTTCCAGCTCTAGGAGGAGAAGGGTTAGCTGTCTTTTTTTTTTTTCGCGGGGGGGCGGGGAGGCGGCCGGGGAGGGCAGTAATTACCAGGTGGCCACGGAGCTAGCCCAGGGGGTGGCGGCAACCGCAGGCGGAGACATCCTGCCGGGCAGCCTCGCAGCTGCCGCGCCGGCCCGCCGGCGTCGCGCACCCGCCGGGCCCCCGCTCTTGGCCTCCCCGCGCGCAGGTGGGGCCCGGTTGCCCCCCACCCTCTCCGCGCGATTGCGGGCCGCGCAGAGGGCGGCGCGGCGCTGGATGCCGGGAACCCGGGGCGGCCGCTGCCCGCACGCGAGCCGGCGACCCCACCGCGGTGGCGGCGAGAGGAAGGGCTCCTGGGATGGGGGCACGTACCTGCGCTGCGAGAGGCCGGGGCGCAGTCTTCGGCGTCCCTCTTACAGCCGGCGCGCGGCCAGCGGGGTGGACACTGCGTCGGGGGCTGCTGATGGGGGTGGTCGCGGGAAGCCGGCGGCCGGCTTCCCGGCCAGACTCTCCTCCTCCTCGACTTTGGAGCCACAGCGTGCCCCGATCTCCCCTCCCCCAGCCCCTCCTCCCGCCCCCGTCGGGCACACCCAGCCTCGCCCCAGCTCCCTGCCTTTCTCTGCGACCACAGGCTTGGCGCCGGCCGGCAAGAGCCGCGGTCGGTCGCGCAGACCCGTCCTGGAGGCTCAGCTCTATCCCACCCTCAATGGGGACAGACTCCCGAGCCGCCACCGGGGGGCTTACCCACCCTGGGCCCGGCTGTAAAAGCTCGAGGGTCCTTCTCCAGCCACACCAGGAAGCCCTAGGTAAGGAGAGTCCCCGAAACAACCTTTTGTGCTGTTCACCTCTGTGTCCCCAGCACCATGACATCAGAAGCCATCCAGTAGATTCAGGGTCTCCTGGCTGTCAAGGCCTCTCTCCACCGCGCAGGGACCTCAGAAATGAGGCCCAGACAGAAGGGTCGAAGGGTTGGAGGGCTCTGCCCTTAGGTTTGCTGTCTGGTGGATCCCTACACTGGTGCCTTAGACCGCCTGAGTGTGCCTGCAGGAGGGGGTGCCAGGGACAGCTCAGAGGACCTCCTACTGGTTTTGTTGAGAATGCAAGGAGGTTTCAGGGCCCTTTGCCCCACAAGCTTCCAGACAAAAACATTAATAGTCATAACTCTGGGCTTTTGAGTATTAATACTTACTGGGTGCCAAGCACTGCTGTAAGTACTTAAATGCATGAACTCATTTGATTCTCACTGCTCTATGAGATAGATACTCTTATTTGTTCTTATTATCCCCATTTTATGCATGGGGGAATGAGGCACAGAGAGGTCAAGTAACCTGCCAAATGTCACTCAGTCAGTTCAGTCACTCAGTCGTGTCCCCAACTCTTTGCGACCCCATGGACTGCAGCCCGCCAGGCTTCCCTGTCCATCACCAACTCCCAGAGCTTGCTCAAACTCATGTCCGTCGAGTCGGTGGTACCATCCAACCATCTCATCCTCTGTCGTCCCCTTCTCCTCCTGCCTTCAATCTTGCCCAGCATCAGGGTGTTTTCCAATGAGTCAGCTCTTCACCTCAGGTGGCCATAGTATTGGAGCTTCAGCATCAGTCCTTCCAATGAATATTCAGGACTGATTTCCTTTAGGATCGACTGGTTTGATGTCCTTGCAGTCCAAGGGACTCTCAAGAGTCTTCTCCAACACCACAGTTCAAAAGCATTAATTCTTCGGCGCTCAGCTTTCTTTATGGTCCAACTCTCACATCCATACATGACTACTGGAAAAACCATAGCTTTGACTAGACTGACTTTTGTTGACAAAATAATGTTTCTGATTTTTTAAGTAGAGGCAATGAAATCCAAACCTAGGCGGGTGGGTCCAGAGCCCTCATCACCACCTGCATCCTATCCCAAGCCACCCTTTGCTGGCCCCTCAGCATCTTCTGCTCTTTCACATCTGTGTACCTTACCTCCTGTGTCCCTGTCTGCCCTGCCTCCTGAACTCTTGCCCCAGTTTTAAGACCGGAAATTCACCTGCCCTATCAGGTCTGCTTGGCTGTCCCAGGCAATTTGTGCTGAGTCCCTCTCCCTGCTCACTTGGCTCCCTTCCCAGCATCCCTTGGACTTCCCATTGGGGTCACTGGCCCACAGCCATCTCTCTGCAGGACCCTCATTCCCTGCCCTGTACCTGGCTGAGAGCAGGGCACTCTGTTTCTGTTTGTGAACCGAGTGTCTGGGACTGGTTGCTGCAGGAGTCCATAGAAGCTCGTGTGGTTGGTGGTCAGATGGATGGTTGGGGTTTAGGGATGGCGGGCAGTTGGAGTGCAGGCAGAGGAGGGATAGAGGCAGACTGATGGCTCACCTTCTGCTAACTGTTCTGGGGGCTCAAAGTTCCACACTTCGTAACTGAGCTGCTAGGTGAGGCCCTGGAAGGAAATGAACTGTGGGCAGGAGGGCAGAAGATACCCTGGCAGGGGAGCAGGGAGAGGCAGGCATTTTGCTTTTCCTGTTGGGCACATGCCCAGCAGGCTCTTCTGCTGGTCCTCATTTTGAAATTCCTCCTTCTTGTGAAATCTTCACAAATGGAGTCGTCTGGATTACCTACTCATGCCACAAAAATGCACAGATAAACTTTTTTAAAGATTGCCATACTGAAAGTGGTTGTTAAGAGTTTGGCTTGGAGAGCCAGAGTGCCTGAATTCCAGAGTGTGAATTCTGTCTCTGCACCTGTTAGTAGGGTGACCTTGGACAGATTCCTGGACTCCTCTGTGCTGGGTTCCTGGTGTGTGAAATGGGGACGCAGCTTCAAAAGGAGGTTGAGGTGATTGCATGAGTTAAATCAAGCCCTTAGCTCAGTACCCGGCACATACTAGGGTTCAGTAGATGTTAGGTGTTATTGTTGTTCACTCCAAATACCCTCTTATATATAGCTGTTATTATGGTCCATTCCAAATACCCTCTTGGTTCTTACCCTTTGAATACTGTGGTTTTATTCTCTGCCTTTTGCAGATCAGGAAACTGAGTTTCAGTGAATTGCCTAAGGCCACTCAGTTCTGGGTGTCAGCCTGGCTATGAAGCTGCTTCCCGCAGCAATTACATTATGCCTCATCCTATCCCTCCTGGGTAGAAGCAGGGTTTAAAGCCCATCATCAGTTGCTAGGTCCAGGATTCTGACTCTCAGGGGTACAGTGCTGGTGACGTAGAAAGTTTATTGCAAAGTGAATCCTGCCAGGGCTGCATATTCCCCAACACTGTAATCTATCAGGTGGGGGCCTCTGGAGTGGGGCCGTACGGCAGTACTCGGTGATCCTGTCTCCCTGCTTCTCTTTTTCTAGCCTACAGTCTCTGTTTATAGATGTCCAGACATATCTGGAAGCTTTCACAGTCTTCAATTAAAACAAACTCCATTTCAACTCACATTTCATTTTTTTAGTGTGACAGAACAGCCCGGCACCTATGTTGTTGTGTTTAGTCGCTCAGTCGTGTCTGACTCTTTGCAACCCCATGGACTATAGCCTGCCAGGCTCCTCTGTCCATAGGGTTTTCCCAGGCAAGAGTAATGGAGTGGGTTGCCACTGCCTTCTTCTGGGGATCTTCCCAACCCAGGGATCAAACCTGCCTCTCCTGCACTGGTAGGCAGATTCTTTACCACTGAGCCACCAAGGGAAGCCTTCATGGTACCTATACCACTTACTAAAAGATCTAGAATAGGCCTGTGGAATAGGGGGATGGGCACCTCTGGCTCTCCCTGAGAAAATGCTAGGTTTGGAGAAGCAAAGAGATTCATTGCACCGCCTGCAGAGTCAGTGGCTTTTGGCTAGACTTTACTGCGTTTCTTGGTGTCAAGATGTCCAGACCTTGGCAGGGTCAGCAGAATTTGTAAACAGAATCTGGCATTGGCCATATATAAACAACAAAGAGCCCATTTAGTTAAAATGAGGCATGTGTTGTTTTTCAGAACCTTTGGGGACCTAGAGAATGGTAAATTATGGCCCATGCTCTTGGAATGCTGATTTGAGATGCTGTGCTAATAACTGTCTTTCTTGCCCACAGAAATCCTCTCCCCCATGGGGCTGGGCTCCAGAGACGTGGTCAGAATTCCCCCATAGCCGGCGCGAGTAACGATTATGTCCATGGCTTCTTTTCCCGTCTGTCGTAGGTTTTTGGTCTTGGCACTGGGGTTTTCCGGTGCCAAGCCCAAGGAGGCATGTAGCAGGGGCTCAGAAATGGCAGCTGAGGCAAGCATGGAAGAGCTGGTCGCCTCAGGCTGGCAGCGGATGGAGGACTTTTTATTGGCCCGTGCAGATCCATTCTTCACCCTTCTCCATCCTACTCTACTGATTATATCACAGGGTTCCCTCACTCTCTGGCTTCTCTGTTGGGTTGGGCCAGCGGAAGCACTTACTGGGGTCCGAGGGCCGCCGGAGACTGGGGTCAGGGGAGTCGGGGTCACTTCAGACTGGCCGCCGCCCTTCACTGCAGTCATCAGCTCCTGTGGGAGTCTCTCTCCTGTGCTGTTCACCCCCTTCCTCCTCCAGGTCTGGGGACAGTAACAGTAACAGCTCCCCAGAGATGCTAGTCTTGGGGTGCTCACCATCCTGCTTTGGTTCCCTTAACCCTCCCCAATCCCTTGAAAACTGGCCCTGCGTCACCCTCTCCCCAGCCACCCCGCCAGAGTGGCCTCTTCCTTCTGCCAAGACCCTGGCTGGTCCGGATGCGGGTTTCTAGATGTGTCCTCATGGTGAGCTCATGCTAATGGAAGGATGTGTGCCTATTTCGGAATGTGTACAGACTATTTACTTAAAAAAAAACCAAAAAACTATACCGTTTTTCCAGTTCCTTCTTCCAATTAGCACAGCTGGCCAGCCTCAGAGGAGATCTCTCTTTATCCCCCAGATGACGGGATTGAGTCCCTAACTTCCTCACTTGGCTCCGACACCGGCTCATCTCCGCCCTAGGCCTCCTCTTGCAGACTCCCTTGCCCTGTGCTTCCTGTTGCTGGGAGCTTCCTAGCTCCTCCTTAAGGTGGGCAACTTTCCTTTCGAGAAAAACTCGTCACTGCAGAATCCAGCAACTTCCACGACGGTTTCAGGCAACAAGGGGCTGGTTTTTCTGAAAATGATCTTTCCTGGCATCACCCACATGCCAGCAGGCTCGGACCTGAGTTGATTAATCAGTCGACCAGCCTGATTAACGCCACAGTGTTGCTTCTGCTCCCACTCAGATCGTCTGTGGGCACTCAGAGTGTGACTAACCTGGACACCCAAAGGGAGGAAACTCTGAGCTCACGTCCAGTTGGAGCGTTAGCACACACATCTGGAGAGCCGGGGAACCCGTGTCACCCTCCCAGCAAGGCTGTGGACTCCTGGAGGAGGCCTGCAGGCTGGGCTTGCTCAGGCTGAGTTGGGAGTGTCTGAATGTCTGGGTTCAAATCCTAAATCTGTTGTGCTCTGGCAAGTTACTCAGCCTCCCAGAGGTTCCATTTCTTCTTTAAAATGGGGTTAATAATGAAGGTTGTTGTAAGAATGAAATATAATGGTGCTCTCAAGAAATCTGGTTGACCTAGGAAGTGGGAGCCCAGCCTCACAGGTGCAAAGGGAGCAGGTTACACTGAGACGGCAGAAGAGAGGACTTGGCTGACTGAAGCGGGGTAAGACAGGGCAGGCTGGGGTTGCCCAGCTTCTTGCTCGTGGAGAATGGGTAAAATCCTGGCTCTTCACACTGGCTGTGTGACCTCAGAAACTTACATGACGTTTCTGTGCCTCAGTTTCCTCAGCTGTGAAATGGGGATAATAACACTACCTCACAGAGTTGTTCTATTAAATGAGTTAATAAGAAAAAATCCTTTACAACCATGCTTACATTTAGTGGGTGCTCAATAAATGTTAGGACACCCTCTTATCCAGTGTAGAAGGCTTAAGTGTGCCTCTCCGGTTCAGGTTCCACAAACTCTTCCAGACTTACCTGTCTGGAGTCCCTAAAAGGAACCCTTGGGAGCGTACTTCAACTTCCCTGGATAAGCTTAGGTGCCTCTGATGGGGGGGGTGTTAGGTTGGGGAGAAAGGGCTGAAATGAGAGAGAACTGGCAAAGAATTTATAGTCTGTGGTGTCTCACCCAGAAAATCTTGGTGAAAATTCTCAGTGTTGGGCTTCAGACCTTGCCTGGGCTACTCCCAGGCTGTCGACTCGTCTCCTGGGTTGATCACGGTGCCAGAGAAGGTAGCCTCAAAATTAGGAGATGCTCCCTGGAGCCAGACAGCCTGAGTACAAACCCCAGCTCAGCCTCTTGCCAAGTTATTTAACCTCTTAGGGCTTCATCCATGAAATAAGGTGGATAAGAATGGCATCTTCCTCACAGAATATTGGGTGATGTGCTCTAAACAGCTCCTGGCCAAGCTTAAATGCTCGGCAAATGTCAGCTATTGGTAATATACCACCAACCGCTGTGTCCTCTGCCTACCAGGGGACAGCTGTTGTAGTAGCCAGGATAAGGGCCTCTTTCGAGGATGCCCACGTCCTAATCCTCAGAACCTATAAATCTGTTGCCTTACATGGGGAAGGGGGCCGTGCAGACATGATAAAGTTAAGGATCTGGAGATGGGGAGGTTATTCTAGGCTATCTGGGTGAGTCCAATGCAATCACAAGGGTGAAAGATGGAAGAAGAACAGGGAGAATGTCAGAGTGGTGTGGGGTGGGAGAGATTGGACCAGCTGTTGTTGGCTTTGAGGAGGAGAGCTGGCCAAGAGCCGGGAAATGCAGGCCACTTCTAGAAGGTGAAAAGGGCGATGGAATGGATTTTCTCCTATAGCCTCCACCATGGAACTCAGCCATGAATCCCATTTCTGACTTCTGGAATTGTTAAGATAATCAGCTCGTGTTGTTGCAAGTCACTGAGCTTGTGGTTAGTTTGTTACAGCAGCAATGGGGAAGTCTTACAGCTGCCGGGGCAGCTGCGTCCTTGAAGGAGGCACCATGTGGAGTCACACTGTGGTAGTTATTGAGCACCTGTAGCATCACTCCCTTCTTCTCGCCTTTTGGACATGTGGGGAACACACTGGACTCTGGAATTGAACTTCCCCTGGGCGTAGGCACTGCCAGGGATGGACTATTAAGAGGCAGGATTGCCTCCTGGGGAAGCAGAGCCCTCAGCAGGGCCTTGAAGGATGCTGCATGCTGAGTTTGATAGGAGGAAGAGAAAGGCAAGGCAAGGCTGGAAGCAGCCCAGTGGGATCGAAGTCAAAGAGGTCAGCCTACTTATTCATTCATTATTCATTCATCTGTTCATTCACCGCTTGTGCTCCTGGCCCTGTGGGGGGTACCTGGATAGTGGGATGAGTCAGACAGACCTGGTGGAGGCCAATATGCCATTGCGATAAAACATGGCAAGCCTTACAGCAGGAGAAGACTGCCTTGTAAAGCGAGCATATCTTTGGGCTCTGTGTGATACCCTGCACTCGGCAGGTGCTGACTGAGAGGAATCTAGCCATGTAAAGATTGATATTCCCAGTCCAATTCTATCCTAATCCATTTTATTACACGAAGGAGAAAGCCTCAGGTGGGTGCCATTATGTCTCAAGCACCACTTTAATTCTTGCTAAGCTTCCCACGTGGCTCAGTGGTGAAGAATCCGCCTGCCCATACAGGAGATGTGGGTTTGATCCCTGGTCAGGAGGATCCCCCGGAGAAGGATATGGCAACCCACTCCAGCATTGCCTGGGGAATCCCACGGATAGAGGAGCCTGGAGGGCTACAATCCATGGGTCCAAAGAGTCGGACACGACTGAGCGACTAAACAGCAACAACAATCTCCCTTTCTAACCTAGAGAGTCAGCCTCAGGTGTATTCTGCAGGTAACAGGTGCTAATTCAAGTTTAATACCACTGTTTTTTATATAATTACTTTCCTTTTGTGGCCAGGGGCACTGATTGTCCACTTCTGGGAGTAGAATACAACTTCTATTAAATTTTTCTTAAATGTAAAGTATAATTTCCCTGGTGGTCTAGTGGCTAAGACTCTGTACTCCCAACGCAGGGGGATAATAGTATTAACAATATAATAGAACCGTGAGTTGAGGGTTCTTTCTCTTGCCCTGGAGTTGACCACTGGGGTCCAGTTGAGGACAAAGAGGCACTAACTGTCCCTCAGCGATGGATCTGATCCTCCTTCAGAACCTCCCCATCCTAATCCCCACCCCTAACACTCAGTACTGGGGAGGGCGGAGTAGGAACTGGGATCAGAGGTGAGCAGTGATTGGCTGTGAGATTCTCCAAAAGTCTCCTAGAGCTGGGGGTGGGGCTGCCACAGGGAGAGGAGCCCAGGGGACGCGGTCTGCTCTGGCAGCAGACACGCTAATCTGCTCAGGGTGCCCTTTGGGACAGGAAGAGAAGAAACCTGGAGAGACAAGAGGTGGCCCAGTGGACAGTGAGTGGCCTAATGCCCTCCAATCGTCATGCAAGGTTGTGTGGCTGAGTGGAAGAGGAGGAAAGGAGCTGATATCTCCCAGGAGAACTGTCTGACAGCAGGGTGGGAGCCAGGAGCCATGGAGGAGACGGTGCTGCAGCCGAGGCTCCCACATCAGGGATCTGGCCAGCAGGGAGGCCCCAGTGCACCTCTGAAGAACTCTAGTCTTGTGCCCCTGATGGGGCAGCAGGGCCAGCGCAGGCTGGCCGGTGAGAAGAGATGACCAAGGGCAAGGGGACCTCGGGTGGCAGGCTGCATCATGGGACACAGACGCCTGTCCCTCTCTCTCCTGTCCCCAAGGCACTGAGGGAGCCAGGCCCTGGAGGACTGGAGAAGGGCGGGAGGCTGTCCTCTCTCTAGAATGTGGGTTCTTAGATCCTCTTCGTCCTCCGCTGGGGACCAGTTGGGGACCCTAGGCGTTATTCTGAGGTATCAGGATTTGGACCCAAGGTAATAAAAAAGTGATGGACTCTGCCCAAGAAACTGTGGAGGAACACAGGGGAGATCTGAAAATAGAAATGGCAAGTTTCAAGTTTCTATTACTCTGAATAGAGGTTCTGAAGTAACCCAGTCTCCAGAGTAAACTACTCAAAGGAAAACAGCATAAGGGACTTCCCTGGTGGTCCAGTGGCTAAGACACCACACTCCCAGTGCAGGGGGCCCGGGTTAGGTTCCTGGTCAGGGAACTAGATCCCAAAAGGCGCCACTAAGAGTTCGCATGCCGCAACTAAAGATCCTGCATGCTACGACTAGGAAAAAAGAAGTTCAAAGGGAAAACATCACGCATATAATAACATGGAACTTGAAAGGCTGAATTTTCGAAACTCTGATTCAGAAGGGAAAACTGACACAGCAACTACAGTACTCTGATAACAGCTATGATTGGAGGGTGATGGGCAAGAGGAGCAGGATTTGTTCAAGAGGAGGCAGTCAGGGTAGCCTTCCTGGAAGAGGTGTATTCTAAGCTGAAGCCTGCAAGGGGGTACTAGGAGGTATCTTGGGAGTTTTCCCAGGGACTGGTATGTGTGGTGCTGTGGATACAGAAGGGGCCCTTTGAGCATTGATGGTGGGGATGGGGGGCGGTTTCTAATCAGTCCAGGGGTGTATTGCCAGGGGCAGGTGTCCCTTAGTTAGCTTAGCCATCTGGGGCAAGAAGGAGAAGCAAGGTGTACCTCCCACCAGTCACTTCTTGAGTCTGTCTCCCCAGCTACAGTGTGAGTGGTCTGGGCAGGAACCAGCTCCCTCCACCTGGGGCTACCACCTAGCTGACAGCCAATGTGCTGGACTAGAATGGATGGAAGGATCATTTGAGACAGTTACAGGAGATGACGCCTCTGAAGCCAGGCACCAGCAGGCGTCACTAGATAGAAGTTGGCCCCTACTCACCTCCCTCTTAGGAAAGCGCCCAGCCTGGGACTGGGTCCTTGGACTCCTCTCCCAGGGCTCAAACCGACCCCCTTTCCGGCCGCTCCCTCTCAGCTGCAGTTACCCAGGGTCTGGCCATGCCCCAAGGGAGCTGGGCAGTTGGACAGTGTTAAGACTTCGAGATCAGCCTCTAGGGTCCCCGGGCAGGGCAACCCCCTCTGGCCCGCAGCACCCCAAACGCCACCCTCGCGGCACGCCCTCTGGGCGGTAGGACCCTGGACCCCGAAAGCACTATCAATTTGGACCCTGGAATGATTAGGACCTCCCTCCTGGCCTTTCTTCTCTCTCTACGCCTCCGGCGGGCCCCCTCCTCAGCCCCCAGGCCTTTGTCGGAGACTGGATTTTGCATTTTTCTTTCCAGGTGGGCGGCGGGGAGTGGGGGGTGGGGGACCGGCCTTGGTGAAGGTCGGTGGTCCCCTCGGCCGGCCGGCAGCCGCTGTCCCAGCCCCACCCGAGCCATCCGGGCGCACTCACCTCTCTCGGGTCCGGGCGCCGGAGGCCAGGCCGCGGGTCTGTCCCGCCCGGCTGGGCCCGACGCGGGCGGGCGGGAGGAAAGGACTGCCGCGCGGCTGCGGCGGCGGCGGGACCCGGGTCCGGCGGGGGCGTGGTGCGGAAGGCCCTGCGCTCGGGCTCCGGCTCCCGCTCGCCCGCGCGCCGCGCCGCCACCTGGAGGCGGAGGAGGGGGCGGAGGCTCGCGGCGGCCGGGCCAGGGTGCGGCTTCCAGGAGGGCTCCTCAGGGCCATTGCTCTCCCGTGGGGAACGCGGAGGGGCCCCGGGGCTTCTTCTCCACCTGCTCATTTCGGGGCTCTTGCGGGGAGGAGCAGTGGGGAGCAGGTGGCCCGTTTGCTCCTGTCAGAGCTCAGCATGCGTGTGTCGTGTGACTTGGTGAACTTGACCTCGGTGGGCTGGGCCCCAAAGCCCGAGCTTGGGAAGGGGAGGGCATTTCTGAGCCCTGCCCCGACCCCCACCTCTTCCCTGGCCCCTGCCAGGCCCCTCCCTTTCCCCCACTCCCCACCCCCGGGTGCCTGCCCGACTTCCTGTTGCCCACTCTGTCCCACTTTACAGATGGTGAGGTCCCCCATGCTGTCAGCCTCCCCAGGCCCACTCCTCCTGCCCTAGCTCCATGGAGAAGGGCGAGAAGGGCAAGAAGAGAGAATGGAAGAAACGAGAAGCTGGTGGCAGCCTCCAGACTTGACCCGAGTGGCCTCTGTGTGCCCTTCTGCGGAGGGACACTGCGCACACCTGCGTCTGCCAGGGCGCTCAGCTCTGCGCACCAGCTGCTCTGCTCTTGGATGTCCCTCCTTCTTGGCCCCTTCTCAGTTGTTCTGTCTCTTCCGTTTTTCAGCCCATCCCTTAAAGGCTGTGCGCCCAGTGGCGCGGTGCAGCCAACCTGTACTGACTTGTGAGAGCGAGTTAGTCAATTTCCCAGAATTTTCCAAGCCAGTTGTTAAACACGGCCATCATTCAAAATGAGTTTATGTAAATCTGCAAGTAATTTATGTTAAAAACCATAGTAGTAAACACTCAAAATGTGCCTCTTCTTAATCAGTTTACTCTTTGTTACCTGCGCTTTTCAGGTTATTTGCACCTGTTTCCATCGCATAGAAGCAATATATTCCGGGGTACACTGCACGTCTCCTTCCTCCTCTCTGGTTAGTAACACCATGGCTGCAGCTTGAAATTGGCCATGGCCAGAGTATTTCCGCCACACAAATTGGCGAGTGTTAGCAATCAGGGCTTGATTTATGTCTTCTGCAGTGTCTAGACTCTCTAGACTTGATTGAGAAAGTGATAGGGAAAATGTGAAGAGTGCAGATTAAATTTAGAGGTGTATCTTGGATGAATATAGTATGTAGACTATATTTCTATTTTTTTTCCAATGTGCTATGTCTGTAAGCCATCACAATGTGAGCCGCACAAAAAAATTGAGGAAATTTGGCCAGCATTCAGCAACTACTACCTGAGTGAGCAATTGCTCATGTCATCAGTGAGTGAAGTTCTGATATCCATCTTTAAGCTTGTTTCACTTTCATCTTACTTGCTAACATAAAACATCAACTGACATTCACATTGGAACTACACTCATTCATCTCTTGCAGGCATAGGCTGGCTATAAATACATAGGCTTGGCAAAAATCAGTGAGAGCATTCTAAGAGAATCCATTGACTCTATGGATTTTGTAATAAACGTATGTATTTTATAGATAGTTTATTTGTAAATTATGTCATAGTCCTTTATATCTGTAAATATGTGTGTGTGCATGTACATTCCCTCACCCTGGTTGGTTGATAAATGTTTTGGCTGGATGTTTAATGTTGGCTGGTGCTTCCCAAGTTTTGCCCTAGGCTTTCTCATTTTCTCACTTTAAGTGTATTCCACAGGGTAGCCCCTTGTCCCACGTGCACGTCATGCCCGATTCTTTGTGACCCTGTGGACTGTAGCTCCTCTGTCCATGGGATTCTCCAGGAAAGAGTACTGGAGTGGGTTGCCATCCCCTCGTGTCTCCTGCATTTATCACTAGCGCCACCTGGGAGGGCCACAGACGATCCTGTCTCCCTCCAGGCAGCAGTGGGCATGAAAATCCAGTGGCCACTTGGATATTTCCCAGACACTGGGTCACGTCTCCCAGGCTAGTGCAGAGAGGGTGGGGCCTAGGAGCGCAGAAGAAGCGTGATCTGGGGTGCCCCCCTCAGGGCCCAGGGTACCATCCAGAGAACCATCCCCTGGGGCTGGCTGTGTATGAGTGAGGTGTGGAGCCAACTGATGGAATGATGGATGGAGTGTGGGGAGGAGAGGGGGTCATCAAAGGCTGTCTGGAGGAACGAGATGGGGGGAGGACAGGGAATTGTGTGTTGAGCACTTTGAGTTGTCAGTGTCTTGGGACTTCCCAGCTGAGAACAGATCTGGAGGTTTCCAGCAAGAGGTTGGGGCTGGAGATAAGTTTGGAGCCTCTGCGAACAGATTGGAATGAAAGTCGTGGATGTGTATGAACTTGTCTGGGGCCAAAGGAGGGAGTGAGAAGAGGGCTGGGTATGCCTTGAGGTGAGCCCAAGGGCCAACCAAACCACAAAGGGCTGGGTGTGGCAGGTGTGGAGGTCACCTGGGGTGGATGTCCTGAGGTGCCATGAGGGCTGAGCTGTCTGAGGCTGGCAGACTAGTTGGCAGGCTCCCCCCAACACCCAGGGTCAGGGGTGTGTGTGTGTGTGATCTAGGGTGAGGATATCTGGCTAAGACGAGGACACCAGAGTGCACATGCACTCTCGGGTCCAGGATGTGAGCCATGAAACATGGGATGCGAAGAGACGAGGGGTCAGGCCCACATCACAGAGGGCTGTGCGCGTGTGACAGCTTGGTATTGCTGGAGGAGCTGGGGAGAGAAGTTGAGGAAGCCTGGTGTCCAGGCGGGGGCTCTGAGGGGCAGTCAGCGCTTGGAGTGGGGCAGGGGGCCAGCTCTGAAGAGGTTCAAGGGGGAAGAGGTCTGGAAGGCAGAGCCTAGGACTTGGCACACAGGAAGCTTCTGATGAACCTCTGTGGAAGGAATAAGTGAATGAATGATGGGCTGGCAAGTCAGCGCTGAAGAGCCATACCACAGTGGGGAGAATTGGGAGACAGAGAGCGAGGATTCCAAGGGGTGATTGGCCAGGTGTCAAAACCTGCACAGGCCACATGGCATGAAGCCTGCAAGGTGGCCGCTTTTCATATGCTAGAGGGAGCTCTGCTGAGTGGTCAGATGCACAGATCACAGAGGCTGGGGGAAGAATGGGCAGAGAGATAAGAGGAGACCCTTTGCCTAATTTTATTTTTTGGCTACACCAAGAGGCATGTGGGTTCTTAGTTCCCTGAACAGGGATCGAACCTGCGGCCCCTGCATTGGACGCTAGGAGTCTTAACTACTGGACCGCTGGGGAAGTCCTGAGAGGAGATCCTCTTAAAGAAGTCTGGTGAAAAAGGAAAGGAGACACTGAGGCAGCAGCTGGACGGAAATCTCCTGGAAGAAAGATTTTGATGTATGGATATTTAAACGCCTTCCTTCCTTCTGACTTCCGCCAACCCTCTCCCCTGCCCCCACCCCCTCACACCCATCCATCTGATTTAAGCACCTGATCTGAGGCCTCCAAAGGTCTAAATTGAAGGTCTGATACTTTCTCGTTAGGTAGCTTTGGGAACATCCAAAGGACCCTTGTAAGCTGAGCTCCTGCCAGACACAAATCCCATATCGAAATAGGATTCAATTTACTCGAAGTAAAAATAAAATTCAAGTCTGGAAAAAAAAAAGGCTGCCGTAAAGAGAAAAACCTTGCTCTCTACATTCTCTGACCTAGTGTCCAAAGGAGCTGTGGATTCCAGTGGCCAGTGCTAAGGCAGGAACCCTGAGCTCCCAGCGCCTGGCCGATGATGCCATGATGAATGGTGAGGGAAACCAGGACTCAGTACTGGTCCATGTCCTTTTATTACAATCCTGTCCTGTGTTCCAGAATGAATGGCTTTTTAATACACAACCCGAAGCACTCTGAAAAGCGATCTTAACTTCCCATTTTTTTCTCAGTATATCGAATCTAAAGGGGAAAAAAAAAAATCACCACGTTTAGTACATCCCAGGAAAAGCACCTTTACTAAACAACAGGAAACAAAACGTGCCAGGAATCTGACCAAAGAGACGAAGCAGCAGGTGAGATTCCCGATAGGAAAGAATGACTCCCAACGGAACATAAATAGATTCCCCTCAAAGTACATACATTTCACAGGAGTGTGTACATACATAGGTAATATATTAAAGGAAATTTGGTTTCTACCATGAGAAGTTTACTCAGAAATAATAAATCAACATCTCACCTGAGATGGGGAGGTCGGGGCGCTGCAGCCACGGTATAAATCGAGGTGCACCTCACTGCTGCACACGCCTCCCCTCTTTACACTATATACACTTGCTGGGTGGGGGACTGGGGTGGGAGTTTCTCCCTGCCCCTCCCGCCAGGACCAGCAGATCCAGTGTTTGTGGAAAAGTGAGCCAGGGAAGGCAGCTGGCTGTAATGGCCCAGGACCCCACCCTGCAGAGCCCAGGAGCTGGCTCCAGCAGGGAAGGCAAATGCCCGAAGCCACCCCCACCTGCCTGGAGAGCCGCGTTGGCTCTGGGGTGAAGGAAAGCGCTCAGGACCCCAACAATGGCATGACAGTAAGCCTGCCTCTGGGGTCCACCCACGGCCTCCAGATTTTTGTAGTTTGGCCAGTGGGGGCTTCTCCTGGGATCAAACAGCTTTGGGGAATAGAGTTTCCAGACCCACCAGGGCTCAGCCCTGGGAATGTGTGTACATGTGTGTACACACGCCCACATACACACGTGCTTCAGTGGAGGTCAGCAAGTTGCAAACAAAAGTGTTCTACAGGGGCACGCTCAAATAGTGTCTGCTTCAGGGGCTGCCTTGTCACTGTGTTCTGAGTGTCCCCATGGCAAAGTGGATTTGTTCAAAAGATACCGGTTGCTGGAGGCTACAGATACAGAAGACAGGTTGCATACCAGCGGGGCACAACCCTCTCAGGGCTTGGCACAGCATTTTTAGCAACAGAACAGAAGACACTCACGGGAACCCTCTCTTCCTTCTCAAACCCATTCCTGGCGCCGCAGGCAGACAGGGAAAAGGCCGTGGTGATCAGCAGGTGCCATCCAGGAGCTGCGGGCCAGGAGCCAGGTCACACGCAGCCATACTCGTACCACACCGTCTGCTGGTCGCCACCCGGCTCGGGGGACGCTGGCGTGCTCTTGGAGCTACTCCCACGCCCGAAGTCCTCTTGGGTCCGACTGCCCTGGGGCGCCAGGTCCAGAGACCTGCCTGGGACCTTTGCAGGGAGGCCCTCACTGTGGCCCTGCCCTGGGACCCCGTCCCCTTCTGAGGGGCCGAGCCCCCCTCGGACGGGGGGGATGGTGGCCAACTCCCCCGGGTGCAGGGGGCCTTGGGGCTTAGTCCTGGCGGCCGGGGCTGCAGCGGGTGAGAAGTGCTGGAGCTGCGAACTGCTGCTGCCATCGCCGCCGCCGCTGCCGCCGCCTCCAGTGGCAATGGCTGGGGATGTTGCGGACTGCTGCAGGGGGGCCAGCCTCTCCTCCTTCGGGGGAGCCAGTGAGAAGCGCCTCAGGTCCAGCGGCCGGCTTCGGGGGCTGGGGCCCTGACAGGAGCCGCCAGCCTTTCCCGCAAGCGGGGTCCGCTCGCGGGCCAGGCCATGGCAGCCAGGGGTGGTGGAGATCTGCAGGTTGTGGCTGCCTGGGTCTCTGCCCCCCGAGGCTTCAGGACCCCCCAGCTCCTGTTTGCAGGCCTCTGGCCCGCTGGCCCGGAGGAGGTCAGCGGAGGCCAGGCTGAAGGCCCGGTTTAGGGATGCACTCCGGCTGGCAGGCGTGTGGGAAGCAGGGGGCATCGTGGCCTGCCGGGCTCTGCCCAGGGACAGGCTCTGGGGTGGCTGGGCCTGCCTCTGGGGGACACTGGGCATGGCCTCGGCCTCAGCGGCTCTGAAGTTCGGCTTTACATACTGCCCAGGCTTCAGCGGCTTTCCCTCGGAGGTGCAGACAGGCATCTTAATGGTGGGGGCCACAAAGCTGGTGGGCATCTTGGCCCCTTCTTTCCTGGGCGGTGGGCCTGGCTGGCCTCCAATGGATGGGAGATCACTGGCCTTTCTGAAGTAATCACTCAGCAGGTCATCCCGGGAACTGGGAGCATCCTACAGGCAAGAGAAGAACTGAATGAGTCCAGGGGCGGGCGGTGAGTGTGTGTGACTTGGAGGTCCCTCCTCCCACCCAGGATGTCCCCTGGGCTGCCCACACGGCCGGGACTGAAGTTTCTTGCTTGGCCTGTTGAGGGCCTAATGTCCCTACTGCACACACTGTCCTGGTCAGGTGCGGGGGTGGGGGTCAACGCGAAATGAGGATCATTAGGGAGCCGACCCAGGCACCACTCAGTCGCCCCCTAACTTCACAAGCAAGAAAGCCGGTTCAGAGAGGAAATGACTTCCCACAAAGCTCATCTGTTTTATGAAAGGATCAGGACAACCGTTTCGACCTGGGTCCCCTTTTCCACCAGGTGGCAGAAAGCTGACGGGCAGGACTGGACCCTCTTTGTCAGCCCACCAGGCTCAGACACGCTGCAAGCGCCTTCCAGTGGGCCACAGAGAGGAAGACAAGGCCAGCTCCGCAGAAGCCAGAACCAACCACACACAGCATCCTCACTGCCTCTCAGATCTTTCTCCTGATTTTAGGAAGGGGAGAGGCAGGCACAAGGGGCAGAGGGAACCAGAAAGGCCCAGGAGAAGGCAGAGGCAGCCCAGCCCTCCAGACTTTCCCCTGTGCAGCCACCACCTGGCTGGGCTTTCCCTGGCCAGGAACCAGTCTCTGTCACCATCCTGGGGGCAGGTGGAGCCCCCGGAGCCAACAAGCTCAGTGGGCCTGTTCAGGTCAATTTCAGCCTTCTGCCAGCACCTCCCAGCCTCGAGGAGCCCAGCTAGAGGTTTCTCCCGAAGCTGGGGATGGAGCAGGGGAAAGGTCAGGTCTGAGAGCTGCTAGAATCAGACCCCAGCCAGCTGGGACCTGTCAGGAGGAGTCAGCCTGCAGGATGGGTCAGCAGTTCAGGAACCACCTGCCAGCAACTCCTGGCCCCTGAAAACATTTGGATGCTCAACTTGACAGAGGCAACTCTGCTGTTTCATGTTAGCTTGAAGCCTTACTCTTGGGTGTGTGTGTGCAGTAAGAACCTGGGTCATCAATATGGACAAGAACCATTTATCAAGTACTTCCCACATGTCAGGCACCGTGATAGGAACCAGGGGTGTAATCCAAAAAACTTGAATTTGAAAGCAACCTTGTGCAAGAGTTGTTTAAGGTTGTATTAAAACATCACTTAATATGTAAGAAAGGACTTCCCAGGTGGTTCAGTGAGTGGTGAAGAATCCGCCTGCCAATGTGGGAGATGTAGGTTTGATCCTTGGGTCGGGAGGATGCCCTGGAGTAGGAAATCGCAATCCACTCCAGCATTCTTGCCTGGGAAACCCCATGGACAGAGGAGCCTGGCAGGCTACAGGCTATGGAGAGGCAAAGAGTTGGACACGACTTTGCGACTAAACAACAACAAATATGTAAGAAAACTGAGGTCACAAAGATTAGGCATCTGAAGAAGGGCAGACTGAGGATTAGAACCCACGGCTGTTTGACTCTGGAGCTGTCTGCTGTACCTCCTGGCCCCTTTCTGCACGCTTCTAATTAGCCTCTTCATCCCCACTTTCAGGAGGTCACCCAGGGAGCCCATTGTGTGACTCTGCTCTCCCAGCATCACCAGTACTCGGGGAGTGGAGGCGTGGGTGGCTTCTCTAGGCCTGATCGGGGGAGGATGGAAGTGTCAGGTGGGGCTCGTGGGGCGAGCACCTGGGCCCATGGAGGGGGAGGAGGTGGCTCTCAGAGGCTAAGCATCAGCTTCCAACAGAGACTGTTGCAGTGAGACAGCTTTGGGCTCATTTAGGCTGAAAAGGGACATGTGCTGATAGTGGCCTGAGCGACAGTGTCTGTTAGGTCTAAGCTGAGTGCGGAGGGGCCATGCCCCTTGTGAGCAAGGGGACCTGACCCCTGAGATCTGCCCAGGGATAGGAAACCCATTGGGACAGGCACACGATCAGAAATGGATTGAGGAGAAGAGCCATCCAATTGCAGGCACCCTTGATTTCTGGACTTTTCTCGTTTGCTCCATCAGGTCCGTGGTCCTCAGCCTGTGATGCCTGGACCCCCAGTGACAGTGACAGCACCATCTGGGAACTCAGCAGAGATGCAAAAATCTCAGAATCCCTGGGGTCCAGCCTGTGTCCTGCCAGGCGAGTCTGATGAACACCAGAGTTTAAGAGCCACTGCATCAGACCATAAACTTCTGCAGGGCAAGGTTTTGGTCCTTCTCAGCTTGGTTTCCCTAGATTCTAGCCCACAGTAAGTGTTCGATAGACAAATACATGAAATTAGGGGAGGGGCCATGTTTTATAATTCTTTGGCACCAACCACAAGACCAAGCATCTAGCAAGTATGCTATAAAAACTGACCCATTTGCTTTGTTTTCTGAGAGCAGGCAACATACATATTGCCTAAGACACAGTAGCTGCTCAATAAATATCTCCAAGACAAATATTTTGTGTTCTCTGTGTCAATGTGACGCATTAATGTGGGTCACAGAGTTTACCATGTGGCTACAGAAAGTTCAACTGTATTTATTTAAGGGAAATGAGATGCCATCACTGAAGCACTAAACCTTAAAAGATCTCAATTATGGAAAAGACCCTGATGCTGGGAAACATTGAGGGCAAGAGGAGAAGGGGGCGAAAGAGGATGAAATGGTTGGATGGCATCACTGACTCAATGGACGTGAGTTTGAGCAAACTCCGGGAGATAGTAAAGGACAGGGAAGCCTGGGGTGCTGCAGTCCATGGGTTGCAAAGACTTAGACGTGACTTAGTGACTAAACAACAAGACAGTATATAAGCCATCCGTTCAGTAACCCAATCGCTCATGGGACTGAATTTAGACAGCATATATTAAAAAAAAAATGGCAACCCACTCCAGTATTCTTGCTGGGAAAATCCCATGGACAGAGGAGCCTGGCGGGCTACAGTCCATAGGGTCGCACAGAGTCAGACACAACTGATTACGCACATATACACATGTGAAAAAACAGATGTGCAGCTTCAGAAAAGCTAAACGGAGACACTGGAAAGGTGACATGGGAGGAAATCCTAATAACGGGGGTGTCTGGGGTTAGATCTGCAGAACAGAGGTTAGCAAACCAGAGCTGTGGGCCAGGTCCAGCGTGCGGCTCCTTTTTGTATGGCCTGTGAGCTAAGAATAGTTTTTATACTTTAAAAATGATTGGAAAAAACTTTTTCTTAAAGAACAATCACTTGGGACACGAGACAACTGCATGAAATTCAAATGTCTATGTCCATAAGTCACGTTTTCTTGGAACACAGCCATGCCGACTCATAGACAGATGGTCCAGAGCTGCTTCCCTTCTAAAATGGCAGTGTCGAGAGGCTGCAACAGAGACCGTCCTGCCAGGGAAGCCTCAAATATTTACTCTCTGGCTCTTTATAGAAGAAACTGATCTCTGCTGGTGAGGGCTCAGGGGAAGTGGGCACGCAGAGCTCTGCCTCAAAACCTGGTGAGATGCCAAGCCCAGAGTGGGTGCTGGGCACATCTCTCAAGAAGCTCGCAGTGGTGGGTACACACCATCCCCGCCCTCCATGCCGGCACCAGCCTCTGCCCACACCCTCCACAGATGGAGCAAACAGCCTCTGAGGTCTGGGGCTGGCTCGTGGGCTTCCTCCCCATCTAAGGAGCCCCGCATCTAAGGTGCCTCCTGCTCCATCCCTGTATCTCTGCTGCCAGTTTCTGCCTGCTATCCCAATCCAGGGAGTGTGCGAGGGATGATGGACTCGCTGTGTCCCTTTGAGCCCCAGGGCCACTCACGGGGGACGGGGAGTCCCGGTTGCTCTCCTCCAGGAACTCCTCCAGGGTGACCATCTCGCTGCTTGGGGATGTGGAGCAGGGTCGCACCCCACCATGGGGCTGGGCCGTGGTCCTCTTCTGGACACCCTCCTGGGGGAGAGGCCCATTCCGTGGTGGGGGGTACTCATGGCGGCCGAGGGCGGGGCGCCCCGGGGCGCTGGCATCCCGTGGCAGAGTGGCCGTGTCCCTGCTGGGGATCAGGTCTTCGCTGCTGAAGCTCTCGGACCTGCCGTGGAGCTGGTCAGAGGAACCTGGAGTCACGACACAGAGCACACATCAGACCGCCTCTGCCTCCAGTGGGCTCCGTGCTGCCTACCGCTCACCTAGACGAGGACCCTGCCCGGGAACCCAGGGCACACTTCTCCCAGGCTTAGCACTACTAACAATATGTGCTAAGCATCCCATACTGTGGGATGCTCAGAATTTGGAACAAAATAGTTTCAGATAAATGTGGAAAGTTTCTGCTAAAGTTCATACTGTTAGTAGTGCTAAGGTCCCTGGTGGCTCAGCTGGTAAAGAATCCACCTGCCATGCGGGAGACCTGGGTTCGATCCCTGGGTTGGGAAGATCCCTTGGAGAAGGGAACAGCTACCCACTCCAGCATTCTGGCCAGGAGAATTCCATGGACTTCATAGTCCATGGGGTCGCAAAGAGATGGACACGACTGAGCGACTTTCATCACACTCATTAGCTCTCATCCATTCATAGATTTAAAAGCTTTACTGAGCACTTGCGGTATGTCAGATGGTCACATGGATACCAAGAAGTGAAAAAAATCTGTGTAAGAGTTTATGGTCCCGGGACAGCAAACACATTCTTTTCAGATGTACAGGAAACATTCATTAAGACAGACTATATTTTGCACTATAAAATCAACTTTAAAAAACCCGAGACTCAAAGCCACTCTGTTCTCTGACCACAGTGGAATGGAACTAGTGCCACGATCCCCCTTCTAAAGATGAAGTAACTCAGATTCAGAGGGTGGCTGACTCGCCTAGGTGCCCAGACTGTCAGTGGGGGTGAAGGGATTTGAGCTAAAATCCATTTACGCTCTCAGCCTGCACTTGAAACCACATGATGTGGCCTTGGAATGCAATTAATATCGAATGCATGGAAGATCTTGGGGAACTGTATTTTAAAAATTACAAATATAATATAAACACAAAGACCCACAGACACTGCAAAGTGCCCAGAAGGAGGGCCGGCTCACCTTTCAGGTTAAGAGGTGAGCTGTCACTGGACGTGTTTCTACTGCTCTCCAAGCTCCCCGGCCGGGATGCTGAAAGGAAATGCCAACATTCAACCTAAAGGCCCGTGACAAGGTCTAGCCTGGACTGAACCATCTAATCTGAGAAAAATTTTGGAACAAAGTCACTCTGCAGAAGTGGAGCTGAGCATGCCCCAGAAGGATGGGTTTCAGGACATCCCGTGTTCTCCCGTGAGGGTGGCTAACTTCCTCGAGTGCCAGGTATGGGCGTCCAGAAAAAACAGTATGAAGATTTTTGTTTTTTAAAGTTAGGTCTAGGGCTGTGGCTTCAAACAATTTTGTTAATGAAGAAACTCTCATGCAGAACTGAAAAAGCAGATGAAAAAGGGCTGCTCCAGGTGAGCCAAGGGTTGGGTGCAGGTCCTCACCCCTATTCCTGCACAGATCCTCCTGGAACACGTGTGAAATCTCCTGCCTAGATGACAGTGCAGCTCGGTGAGGGCGGGAGCCAGGAAATGGTGGTGTGTGTTCACGTGCGTACATGCGTGCAACCTCAGTTCCCTGATCCCGGGAGGAGGAGCTGGGATCCTCAGCAGAACAGGGAGCACTTGCTTTTCCCAGCTGTCTGCTGTCCTTCAGCCCATCTGTCTCAAATTCACATCTGCCCCAGAGTGACCTTTATGGTGACGAGTGCTGGAGGGAACCAGGCCTTGGGGCTGCCGTCTGCACTGAGCGTGTCTGTGGTGGCTCTTGGATCAGAGACTGAGTGCCAGGACCAGGGACGGTGCCCCCTGCCCTGCCAAGGGCAGGCTGTGCCTTCAAGTCCTGTAGGCCACCCCTCTGGGTCTCCTCCGCTGGTTGTACCGGGCACCATCGCTCCTATCAGTCTGCCCTGTATCATTGTTTGTCCTGCTGGACGGCGAACCCCCGGGGGAAAGGCCGTGTTTCTGTCATCTCTACATCCTCCCAGCACACAGCTAGTGTTGAGCGCACTGAAAACGGAAGACACGCTGCTTACAAGCCACCTCCCCCCACCGCCTGCAAGTTTGCTGTTCTTCTGGGTCTTTAGGGCACCTAGTTCCCAAGTGCTGATGTGTTTGCTGCAAATAGCATGCATCTGGAAAACACTTACTAGCAAACGGCATTTGGGGACGAGCCAAAAAATACACGTTTTTTTCGTGCATGGTATAAAAGCAAAATAAGTCCTCTTGTTGAGAAGGGAATTTTTGAAATTTAAAAATGCACATCCCTCTGTAGAAAGCAAATTAAGTTTCATTAAAGAAAATTGTGATACAAATCAATGGGACCCAAAAGCACTTTCATCTAAGTGTTGCATCAAAAATCCCTTTCCCTTCTTTTTCCTGATAAGAGAAGCTCAAAGAATCAAATACTTAGGAAGAAAACCCTTCTGGTCAGCTGACAAGCATAAATCAGGCTACTCCAGTTTATCCAACGTTGCAGGAGATCCTTGCTATTGTGTTGCCCACCACTCGGTGCAAAGACCTAAGGGCTCCTTGTGTCAACCTGTGTCACCACAGAGCCTATAAACTGGGAACATCTGTATCTGTATCATAAAATTTTTAAGAGATGCTAGCTAGTTCCCACACACTGTTGATCAGAAGTAAACTGAAATAAATGTAAATTTTGAGGGTTTTTTTAAGAATTATCTTCCAACCTTCCTATGACTTCTGTTTTGCAAAATTAAAAAAAAAATCCACTTTTACTTTTTTGAGAAAGTTAGTATAATTTTGGTTTCCCTTCCACAGAAATTTACAATATGCCTAATTCAAATGGCAAGTACTTTCAACAGTTTCTAAGGCTAAATGTAACTTGGAGCCATTCTGCAAGTGAGGGTGGCAAGAGATCCTCCTGAAGTCAATGCTCCCTGTGTGGGTCACTGGAACATCCTGGCAAACATGAGGGGTGCTTTAAGGCAAGGGAAATTAAAGTCTCCAGATGTGGGATGCTTCCTAAGTAGTGAGTTCCTCGTCATTGGAGGTATATAAGCAGAAGTCAGATGCTCAGGCCCCTGGGGAGGGGAAGGAAGGAGCTTGGACGAACTGCGGACCCATCCCCACTTCATACAACAACTCCATTTTCATCTGTTCTGTGTATTGGACTTCTGTGCAGGACTTAGCTTGAGGGAGAAGCACTATTGATGAGAACCAGACTGAGAATCCAGGTGGAAGGGCGTGTCGCACTGACCACTCACCGTACTGCCTGGGGTGAAGGAACTCGAGCTCCAAGGACGGCTCGCAGAGACTGTCGTCGGAATTATAACCTGTGGTGAAAACAGGACAATGAGTCAGGGGTTTGGGAACATCCATGGGGAAACTCAGTCCCTCTGCCAGACGGCCACCTCTGACCCTTGCCTGGCACCTGGGTCGTGGCAGCCCTTGGCTCTTGGGGTGAGGGAGGGGGGCGTGGACCTGGCCTCTTCTGTGCCTCCTGCTGGTATAAGCCTCATACTCCTGATTCCTATTTAACTTTAAATCCCCCTTCCGCCTGTGCAGTGACTGGGGCTTCAAGGCTAAAGCAGTGATCTGGCCTAAGGATAACACAGCAAAAGGAGCTGAATATTTAGGGCCCTGGGGACCACTTCCCAACCTCCAAGGCCAGGCCGTGCCGGCAGTTCTGGTCTGGGGGCCACACTGCCTTTGGGTCATAGGGGGAGGGCAAAGGAAAGATTCCAGCACCTGACGGGAGAGGCCAACTCCCCGGAGATACCCTGCCCTGGCAGCTCCAGAAATAGACCTGGAAGCACAGGCCAGCCATCCACGGCCCTCTCCGAGAGGGACTCAAATGCCCTGTGCCTTGGACTTGTGAGTTTCTTTCCGACAGTAGACCCTGGGTCCCTCCAAAGTGGCAAAAGGTTTCCAACCCACTCCTGACTCTAATTATAAAAATTCTGGTAGTGAGAGACACTCAAAGTTAGGTATGACCTTCACACTACTATAAATAACTATAGATAACTAATAAGGACCTACTGTATCGCACAGGGAACTCTTAATACTGTGTAATGGTCGATTTGGGAAAAGAATCTAAAAAAGAATGAATGTATGTATAACTGATTCATTCTGACGCACCGCAGAAACTGACAAACACAACACTGTAAATCAACTATGCTCCAATAAATTGAAGTTAGATTTGATCTAATGGCTTCCTCTTCAGGTTCTGTCTCCCGGGAAATGACAGCAGGACTCCTATCTTTAATTCACTGAAGGCAGGAGAATCCTACTTTTTGTGTTCTCCCTTAATGTCCAATGGGCTTCCCTGGTGGCTCAGTAGTAAAGACAGCGCCTGCCAATGCAGGAGACACAGGTTTGATCCCTGAGTTGGGAAGATCCCCTGGAGAAGGAAATTGGCAACCCACACCAGTAAACTCGCCTGGGAAATCCCATGCACTGAGGAGCCTGGCGGGCCACAGTCCATGGGGTCACAAAAAGAGTCGGACATGACTTAGCGACTAAACAACCTAATGCCCAACTCAAAGTAGCAGCTTAATTAAAACTTGCTGCCTTGATTACAATAGTAAAAATATGGCTAGTGACATGTAGGCTCATTAAACCTGGCTAATTATCAGAATTTTCTGAAGAACCTTTAAAAAATATGGAATCGTATTTAGGAGAAGTATACTTGTATTTGCCTTTTGACTCAGCAATCCTAATTCTAGGAATCAACTCTGGGGACTGGTTGGCTGAATATCGTCATATCAACATTTTAATTATTGTGTGCTTATACAAAGAATGAGAAGGATCTCCATGATATATATCTAAGTGAAAAAAAATTCCAAGATGCAATATTTTTATTTATTTTTTGCAAAAAGAAACACAAAGTATAAATAAGCAACTAAAAAAAAGGTTATCTATAAGGTGATTTTGGAATGTAATGGAGGAGAAAGGGAGAGACGTGAGGCTTAGAAATCTAAGCATGCCTTTTTATGTAATTTAGGTTTAAATTATGTAAATATTTTATGTACTAAAAAACAGAATTTAAAAAAGGAAAAACTCTACAACTGAAGACAGAAACAAATAAACCTTAGTGTATATGAACGCACTAACATAATCCATAAAAGAAAAATTCCAGTGAATTAAGCACTAGAAGAATTACAAAGGAAATAAACATCACTTGGTGATTTTGTTAGTAGCAGTATCAGTATTAAAAGTTTTAACCATTACTGCATATTTTCAGGAAATGTAAGTAAATGTTTTGAGAGAGAAGACGTCTGTGTAAGAAAAGGACACACACATGAAATCGAAGCGAAAACAAACCCCTGTAAGACTAAAATAGAACTGGAAAAAAAGAATTTCTTTACTGAAAGGGTGCAGAAGCAATGAGAACTCTGTCATGCCCAGATCTTGTATTAAACTCTACTCTAAAAAGGAACTAGATTTACTTAAAGAAATCCTGGTCCCAGGGGGTGGGGGGAGGGCAGTTTCCACTTTGATGATGGCTACACGGCCATCCGCAGTGACTGCCCAGAATGTGAGAGCCAGGCTGCCAAGGAATTGCTGAGGGCAGTCCGGGGCCACCATTGGTGACAGGCCCTTGCGCTCGCTCTGCAGGCCAGTGAGATTCCAGGATGATTCCAGGCTTGGGCTCCGATGGGATGCAGGCTGAGAGAGCCTGTGGGTCAGCCCAGAGGGCTGGATCTTGAACCACAGAGACCCCCAAAACCCTGAGGGGAGATGGTGTTCCCAGCTCTTCCCCAGGACCAGGCAGGGCCTCTGCACCCCAGAGCTCCAGAAACCAGGGGGGACTGATGGCTGTGGAAAACCGACACCCTTGCCACGCGGGCTCAGGGCATGGCTCGCCCAGATAACTCACGGCACAGCTCCACTGATGCCCAACAGTAAGTGACTGCCAGCAGTGGGGAGAGGCTGCCCACCTCTCCTGTGTCCACCCCACTCACCTTCTCCCGTGGGGGGCTTCCTACTTATAAGCAACCGGGACAAGGGCAGGGACCCTGTCTGTCTTTGCTTGTCAAACCAAGGTTGTGTAAGCCCCTGGTTTTAAGAGCAGAGTGGGTGCTATTACCGTGAAAAATAACAACCACTTATAGTTTTCCAACTTCTGACACCTCAGAGGCAATTACTTCCAGTCCTTTGAGCTGTTTCTTTGGATATCTCCTATTTTTAAATTATCAGCGGAAGGTCTTTTTTGGTTTTAAGCTTTATCTGTTCCTCTCTGTTTGGGTATCTTAAATTTCCCAGTACTTCCCCCCTCTTAGCACCCTATTCTTGTTTCATGGGTGCAACAGCTTTGCTCATCTCTGACTACATTAATGACGGGCACTGTAAAGCTTCCATCTCCGTGCTTATGTCTGTTTACTCCCATGATGTCTCACTGTTGCCTCTCACACTGGTTTTGGTCTCTGCTACTAGAGGCTCTAGAGGTGTCGCTGGGCTTCACCCGGCAAGATCTGATGGAGACATTCAGCTGGGATCTTAAGTTGATCAGATGACTGGGACAATATTTTAATCTCATGTCTAAAGGTGTGAACACACATAGCTACTGGCAACCTGGGAGACCATCAGTTTGTAAATCCTTCCCTACAACCCCCTAGTTTTTCAGTTGGGAAACTTGCCTTCCACTGTCAACCCACCTCCGGTTCAGAGACCCTCTTGTATATCCTCCACAGAGAAGGAACCTCCAGACTTCTACTAAGGTGGGCTGGAGAGGACGCCTCCTTTTAGCCCAGATGCTGGCTTACCTCCCTTCTAGATCTACTTGGTGCCACCAAGTTCTGCATGGTGGTGGTGGGAGTGGGTCCCGGGGCTTCCGCTCCAGTGGCTTGGGATCAGGCTTCTTATCTGTCCAGAGTCACCCACCCAGCTAGCAGGAGGGGCTGAAGTCTGAACTCATGTCTGGATGATGCCAGAGCCTGCCCACAACTTAACCACCCTGCTTACTACCTCTCAGCCTGGGACCTTTTCTCCCATTGAGAGCCTGGGGTCTTTAGGAAGGACCCTGAACCCCAGATGCTCAGCCCTCTTGTTTCTGGAGAGGCCCATGACTCACCTTTGGTGCGGCCTGGGTGCCGGGAGATGGAGCTGGAGCTGGAAGGGGTTGTAGTGATGGCTGAGGTCGAACAGGGCCGGGGGCCCAGCTCCAGGGGCCAGGGCTTCACGGCTGGGTCAGCAGAGGCGTCCTTGTGGTCCAGGCTGCCTCGGTGCGGGGACCCTCGCTTTGGCTTTAGGTCCCCAGGGCCTGGGGCAGAAAAGGACATTGAGAGACGGGGCAGCAGAATCCTGGGCTCAGGCTGGGCGACCACACGGAGGCCTAGAAGCAAGGGCAGCAGGGCACACAGACCACAGGGACGAAAAGCTGAGTTGCCCCCTACCCACGCCCCACCTCTGAGCATCTGGGCTGTGGTTTAAACAGGAGGGCCCTGGCTACAGGCCTGTATCAGAGACCCCAGCTCCACTGATGGGCCATACTGCAAGCCCTGGAATTTTGGCTGGGAGACAATAAAGGGAAAACTCAGGAGAACAAAGAAACTGTTGGTAGAAGTCCAACATATTAATTACAGGGCACGCCTGCCACCTAGCACAGCGCATCATACAAATCCCTGATGCAATGGCAGAAGAAAGTCCAAAAAAGAGGGGATATGTGTATACGTACAGCTAATTCACTTTGCTGTATGGTAGAAACTAATACATTGTAAAGCAACTATTCTCCAGTAAAAATTGAATCTGAAATTAAAATAAAAAAGATTCTGGTAGATGTCTGCTCAGGATCACTGCGACCTGAGGCTCTGAAGGTCCAGGATGTGCATCTTGCCAACTGGCTTCACTTATAAACTCAGGAAAAAGTTTGTTGTCACCTTAAAAATAATTTAAGAGATCTTTGATGTTTGCATGGTGAGACTACCAGAAGGATTTTTATCTTCTGTCTTATGCTTTTCTGCAATCTCAAAGTTTTCTACCATGAAGATATACTCTTGTCAAAGTTAAGTAAAATCCTATTTAAAAACATTTTTATACAACCCAACCCTCCACCTATCTCATAGTAAGAAAAGGGATGGGCTCTCCAAATACGAGACAGAAATGAACGCAGCTGGAGTTCCTGTGAGCATTAGGACCATGCTGTCTCCCATGGCGTCTCACTCCAGGCACGCCAAGGCTGCAGACCCAGAGCCTTGCCCACTGTTGGGCTCTCTGGCCCCTCCCCTCCCCTCTTCCATGGACCTGACCCTGCCGGCCCCTCGGCCACTCCAAGTCTGGATTCACGGTGAAGTTTTAATCGCCTACATCTTATCATGACTTGAAATCAAGGTAGAATTTGGATTCTGAAAGATAACCTTGATGAGAAGCAAGATTCAAGTCTGGTGGGATGCATGGGGCAGACATCCAACAGGTGAAGTTAAGAGGAGGAGCGGGTGGCGAGGAGGTGGAGATGACCAAACAGTTAGCACAAACAGCAGAGAAACAGCACCGCCCCAGCAGCAAGCTCAGAGGATGGGGGGCCGGGACCACAGCAGTCCAGGGTTCCCAAGGCGGCGAGCGAGAGAGGAAGTCGGTACCACATCAGCCAACTTCAGCATTTCAATACGTGTGGACTTATTTTTTTATATAGTTACCTTGTTTTTAATGGTACTGGCTCTCCATTTACAGTACAGGTAATAATCTATCCTTTGAGGATAAATTTAAGTGGAAATGGTGGGTCAGTTCAAGGGGAAGTATGTCTGTGACCACACAGGTGATGGACAGAGGTGGCAAAAATCATGAAGATGGATCAAGAATGACTGAAGACAGAAAGAAACTGCAGTAGCTAAAGGCCTGTCTCGACCAGCCTTTCTGCCGCTCTGGGCGTGACTGGCCTGCTGATGCTCTTTCTGCCCACTGCGGCTTTAACTTCAGCACCCGAGATGTTCAGGGAACGACAGCACAGTCATAAAGCTTCATTCTGGGCTGGCCTCTGGCTGGGCATCATCGATGCAATTATTCAAAACGCTTGAACGGAGCACAGTAAATCCTTCAAAAGATACAACACCTCTAGAAAGGACCCTATTTGGCAAAGGCCATCAATTCGGGGCGCTAACAAAGAAAGAGGAGAAGAGGGCAGCGGTTTTAAATTTAGCTGCTTCAAGATAAGCCTTAAAGAAAAAAAAAAAGTCACTTGACAGAGGCCATATATTTTAGGAAGCATAGCGACAACTGACCAGCTCTGCTTTATTCTTGAGCGTTGACAAAAAGCCTGCAGGCGCGAAGCACACGGCCACTGGACTTACTCAGCACGGACATCCCGGCCCCAAGACCTGGGCACGGATGTCCCGAGGCGCCCCTACAACTGTGCTGTGCTGCAGAAACGGTCCAGAGGGTGTGGCAACTCATCTTCTCTTTTGGAATCAGAATCCACGCTGGCTACTTTAAAGTCTGGCCTGGAATTGGGGTTGGGAGGAGGGGTCCGCTAGGGGTCATCTGGCCTTTAGGTACTGCTTTTTTTGTTTTTTTGTTTTTTTTCCGTTTGTTTGAATTTCAGAAATGAAGGAGGATACACGATGAAGACACATGGTAAAGGAAAAGGATTAGAAGTCTCCAATTTCTGA
This sequence comes from Capricornis sumatraensis, assembly GCF_032405125.1. Classification (NCBI taxonomy): domain Eukaryota; kingdom Metazoa; phylum Chordata; class Mammalia; order Artiodactyla; family Bovidae; genus Capricornis; species Capricornis sumatraensis. The sequence goes on from NC_091087.1 coordinate 63,107,116, forward strand.
AAAGGGGAGAGACTCGTTAGGAGAGGATGGGATGTCAGAGGAAGACCAGAACCGCAGGCGTTTAGAGAGAGCCGGCTGGGCCGTTGGAGACTTGTCTTTGTCCTTGCTTTTGCTTCTCAAAAAGGGACTCTTTTTGCGCTGAGTTGCTAAATCGTTATCCCCAGGATAACCCGAGAGAGGAAGGAAAAAAGAAAAAAAAAAACAACAACAAATAAATGAAATGAATAACAACACGTAACTCTAAATTAGTTCAATGTACTTTGGAAATCAGAATCCAGCCCAGGAAAGATGGAAACAAAAACCACGACAAGACTGGAATCAGGACTCAGTGAATCATTTATGCTCGGCCTCAATTCAATTAATTTAGCGGCATCTTAGTGCCAACACTTTACTCAGCACGTGAAGAGAATTACATATTGCTCAAGGAGCCAAGGGCTTAGATGATTTTCAATTTCAATGTGTTAAATTATTAAATAAGAATGTTCATTAATTTAGGACCCAGCTTCTCTTACTCATCCATTTTAATGACTGACTCCTTGACAATTTGGCTCATGTGTTACTCTCATTCCTGTTCAAAGACCTTGGAAACAACACTTTTCTGGCCTGCTGTAATGAAACAGTCTACTGACTATTACTCACCAATAATTCTTATACTTCTGAAATAACCTTTTTTGGCAGGATGAGTTAAAAAAAATAATGGAAATACCTCTTTTTCATACTCCAAAGCCCTCAACACTAAGAATTACTATACCCTTTCTCCAGTACTCTTGCCTAGAAAATCCCATGGATGGAGGAGCCTGGTGTCCATGGGGTCGCAAAGAATTGGACACGACTGAGCGACTTCACTTTTTTTCTTCTAATACATGACTTTTAAATTATTTATAATTTTTATCAGAAATAAAAATTATTGGAGCAGACAATTGGTCTAACTTTTTGAACAGGTCATACAGAAACATAACCAATACATCCAATTTCTGACTTAGAATTAAATTTGGAACCAGAACCTCCATTGTTTCTTCCTCCATAGCGCCACCTGGTGGTCAATATTCACACCATAGGTAAGGGACTGATGTGATACTGGGGCCCTTAGCTCTGCTGGGGGGATGCCTAACATCTCTGTTAGGCAACATGTTTGATCAGCTTTCACTGGAGAATGTGCACTTGGTGGCGAAGAGCTCAGATTCCAGGGTTAATAGGCCTGTGTTCAAATCTAAGCTCCGTCACTTATTACAGCAGCAAGCGTCTCACCTTGTTAAGCCTCGCTTTCTCAGCTCTGAAAAGGGGACGATTAATCATGTCTATCTCACAGGGCAGTTAGGACTAAATGAGGGAGATAAAGTAAATTAAAAAGGTGCTGACTGCCCCCAAAAAGGCATTCAGTGAATGGCTGCTGTTATTAATAAAATTCGCTGACTTGCTCACTCATGGATTGGTACAAGCAATTTTTTCCCATGAACGTTTCCCTGACTCAATCGGGCTGATTATGGTTAACTGAGGACTTCCCTGGTGGCTCAGTGGTAAAGAATCTGCCTGCAATGCAGGAGATGTGGGTTCAGTCCCTGGGTGGGGAAGATCCCCTGGAGAAGGAAATGGCAACCTGCTCCAGTATAGCTCATTAAGCCAACTTTAATACAAGTTGAGGTGATGAATGTCAAAATAATTAAATAGCCAATATGAAAACTAGAGGCCAGAGAACCCGTCTAGATGAAAACAAACGTTAAGTTTCATCATCACTGACCTGAACAAGAGCCTTTTACATAATCTGACCTCCTGCGAAGAATGGGAGTGCAAACATTAGTCCCCAAACAATGTGTGAAAGCACTTGCTTCTGTGCATTTGAAAGTGACAAGACAGTACCTGAAGTGGTGAGTGCGGCCTCCTGAAAGGCCTGTGCATGTCCCACTCAGCAGAGGGTGGCTTGTCACTGGCTGTTAGTGCTATAGTGTCAGCCCCTACCCCTGAGAACGTGGGGGTCTCAGGCACAGGCCTGATCTTCAGAAAGTCCTGGTGTCTTTCATAAAAATTTACTCAGGCTGTAGGTTCGGTATAAATAATCCGAGCAATGATATTTGAAAGTAAATTTGGAAGCTGAACAATGTTTGAAGTAACTGCCGTGTTTAATCAGTTCTAAGATGTACATCTTCCACTCCCAAATCTTAACATCACTGAAATCAGGGTGAAGCTCCCACAGTATCTTAGAGTCACCATTGGGGGGGGGTCCAGACGAAACGGTGACAAAATTGTTGCTGCCGCAACCAATATATTTTGTTTATATTTTCCTTTTATGTGTGTACAACAAAAATCTATCTAATTAAGTCCTTTAGAAGAGCTTGTCAACCAGAACATGGTAGAAGTTCTAAGTGGTAAAGTTCTGCATCATTGGATTGCCAGTGGTAGGTAAAGTAATTGTGCAGTTTATAATTGATAGCCTCTTAGATTTGATGACATGAAGCATATTCAACGAGAAGTCCATTTCAGAACCTCTGGCAAACTCATGACAGTCTTCATGGAAAGATTAAGCCAAGCACCCTGGCTGGCAGGACTGAAGGCCAGGTCAGGCTGAGAAGAAAACCTGCCTGCCTTTCCAAGTTAAGAAAAGACTGAAACCACACATGGACTTGCTGAGATCTCATATGTGCCTATTACCCACGAAATGTGCCTGGGATGCCCCTACAGAGACAGCTTATTCTAAATTTCTAACCTGCACAAGGAAACCTCCAAGCCTATGCTACTGAGCTTGCTTCTGGTGCCTGTAGGGCCACTTTTGGCTTGAGTGCCTCTCATCATCTACGGGATTAGTGACGCTTCTTATTTGACATGGGTTTATACTTTCCTGGCTATTAACACACCCCTTTCAGGCTCTTACACACACATGGGCACATCTACAAGCCACCTCCCTCTACCCCGTCCAATGAGAGGGTCCCTTAGGCCCACCTCCTCCAGCCAGGTCAGCATACCTACCTTTTCCCAGGGGCCCGTTATGGGCGTCACGTTCTTCTGGGCAGCTTGAGCCTGATGGGGTGGACTCGGGGTTCTCGGGCTGAGATCTGAGCGGCTGAGAAGCAGATGGCAAGGTCGGGTCTGGGGACTCCAGCTGCCGGGGAGGGCTGTCTGTGGTTGACTTCAAGCGTTCTCTGGAACCCTCTTTCTTTGGTTTGATGAGTTTGACTAAGGCTTTGGCTCCAATCCAGTGGTTTTTCCTAATGAGTAGATTTTTAGGACACAGTCAACCCTCACCGCCTGCTCCAGCAGGTTGCTGGGTACAGTGTCCTAACATGGGCTGGTGTCCCCATCACCAGCCTGGGAAGGTGGCCAGTAACGGGTTTAGAATAATGGCACTGTATTTGGGGCTCAGGAGACAGAATGGAATTCTCAATCAGGTACAGCTCAGGGATGGCGGAACCATGTATGGGTGCAGATATCCACACTACTCTCTTGCAAAAACAGAACTTCAAGTGCGTCCATTAACCCTTTTTTTTTTTTTTAATGTGGACCATTTAAAAAGTCTTTGACTTTGTTGCAATATTGCTTCTGTGGTTTATTTTCTGGATTTTTGGCCAGGAGGTATGTAGGATCTTAGCTTCCCAACCAGGGACTGAACCCACAACCCCTGTATTGGAAGGCACTGGACCATAAGCGAAGTCGTTTAGTCGCTAAGTCGTGTCCAACTCTTTGTGGCCCCACGGACTGCCCCTGCCAGGCTCCTCTGTCCATGGGATTTCCCAGGTAAGAATACTGGAGTGGGTTGCCATTTCCTTCTCCAGGGGATCTTCTTGACCAGGGATCGAATCCCCATCTCCTGCATGGGCAGGCAGATTCTTTACCACTGAGCCACCTTGGAGAAGGAAATGGCAACCCACTCCAGTGTTCTTGCCTGGAGAATCCCAGGGACGAGGGAGCCTGGTGGGCTGCCGTCTATGGGGTCACATAGAGTCAGACACGACTGAAGTGACTTGGCAGCAGCAGCAGCTCATTAACTCTTGATTACCTCTGTGAAATAAAAGAAGTGCTCTGCTAATCTGATCTATCAGGTGGCCATTTTTCTGCCAAAATGCCATTTTCAGCTTCACATTTCTCCTCATTCCCTGCTAAGGTTCACAGGAAGTGTTAACAATAAGCTGGCATTCCCTGACCACTCCCGGCACCCAGGAGTCTGGGCGTGGTGGCAGAGGGCAGTGAAGAGCGGGCCGTGTGAATGAAAAAAAGGGAATATAATGAGTAAGTGATAAAAGTTGTAGCTAACAGGAAACAGAGAAGGCTTCTGCTGTATCGAAAAGAGAACCACGTCCGGATTCTCCTCCTGCGCTGAACCGCACTGAACTGTTTACACAACTCGCTCCACTTCTGCATCTGGGCCTCAGTGTCCATCTGCCACCGGGAACGCTGAGACTGAGGTTCTGAACCTCTGTGCTTCTGTGACTTTAACAGAGAGGCCGTTAGGGATCACAGCGATTCTGACGTCAAGGCTGGGCTGGGCCAGGACTATCTGTAGGGCCCAACTCCTGGAGCCCAGGCCCCGAGAAGCGGTGCTTGATGGACAAAGCCAGCAGCCTCGGGGGCCGGAGCCAGCCCTACAACCCAGCACAGGGCTGAAAGAAATTCTAAACTCTTCCCTCTGTGGGAGGGAGGTGCACAGAGGTGGCCTGCCAGCATGGAAGACACCGGCCCTACGACCGGGCTGCTCCTGGACAGCTACTGTTTCCGCCCTGAGCGTGAACAAGGAATGCCGGCTGTTCTGTGTTTCAGCCCCTGAAGCTTAAGTCAACTCACTTCTTTGGAGCAGGATCATAGAATTTGTACTGATCCATGATTTTTTCTTCCAGCTTTTCCTTGTGTCTCCGTAACGCATTTAATTTGTCTCTGTGGAGAGAGGGGACAGACCATCAAGTTAGGTTTAAGTCAGACAAATGAAGTCACTCAGGTCGGCCTGGGACGTGGCCCAGCACACGTCATGTGGGCCACCCTGGGCACTGAGTCAGGAATATGTGAATGGAAACACGGGATACAGGCCCAGGAAGTCCTAATGCCTTGAGGCAGCCTGCAAGCACCCAGGATCCAGCTGTGAGTGACCTCAAGGAAGCAAACCCCTGACCGTCTGAAAACCCAGCTCAGAAGCAAGGACTTTCCAGCCTGGTCATTCAGGACATGGGACACCCCAGGGTCACACTCAGGGCCAGCTCCTGGGCGTGCATATCAACCAGACCTTGATGGTGGGGTGAAGTGTGCCCTCAGATGCTAGGTGGGCATCAAGGTGGAAAAAGTCATCTTAGCAAAAGCAGACCTCTGACTCGGACCCATTCCAACGTTGGGTTTCTGATAACACTTTTGTGGAAACAAACTTGAAAGCTTCCAGCGGCCAGAAAGAAAAGATGAGGAGCACAGTGAGCCTGGAAAGACCAGGGAGGGCGGGGCGGCCTGAAGCACGGTGAGCCACCTGGGATTGCTGCCATGTAGGAAGGAATGCTGGAGAAGGCAATGGCAACCCACTCCAGTGTTCTTGCCTGGAGAATCCCAGGGACGGGGGAGCCTGGTGGCCTGCCATCTATGGGGTCGCACAGAGTCGGACACGACTGAAGCGACTTAGCAGCAGCAGCAGGAATGAACGCAGACCTGGGTCGGGGGATGGGGTGGATCTTCTCATTTCCCAGAGAAGCCAGAAACTCAAGATCGTGAAGCAAAATCTCCCAGCTTATGCATGCTGGAAACCAGTTCCTATTTCCAAAAATGCAGAAAAGACCAGAAAGACACCTCCTGAGCCTCGGGCTGCCAGAGAGCACCTCTGCTTCCTGGGAGAGAGACGCTGGCCTTCCTGATTCGCAGGGTGTGCTTTTATCTCAGGGAGCCCCGTGGGCGGACTCCATACAGCACTGCCCACAGGGCCACCGACTCCTGTCCCCTCCAGCCTCTCACCTCCTGGGTGGTCTCTTCACAGCTCGGACCCTCGGTTTTCTCACTGGAAAATGAGGCTTCTGGGCCAGAGGCAATGGCTCACGATTCTTTCTGTCAAGGCACTGCCAAGCTTCCACCCAAACCAGGGACTTTCCCAAGCGTTCCCCCACAAAGGGAGCTCCTCATGAAGAGAGGCAGCTTCGGGAACCACTGGGTCCTGACCACCAACCCCCAACCCCTGGCTGTTTGAGTCAGCCCCCTTGACTCGATGCCTGTGATCTCTTCCTCTGTCCTCACGGCCCTGCCGCGTGGCCTTAAGCCTGGAGGGCTTCTGTGGCTGGGCCCGCCCCCCACAGCTGCAGGCAAAGTCAGAGAGCAGGCCCAGGCCCCTCCCGGCCCCCGCAACAGTGCTCTGCTCTGCTCGAAGCAGCCTCTGGGAAGCCTGCCAACCCCTGGCCCTCCGCAGACACTCTCTAATGCAGAACTGTCATCCAACCATCCCCCTGGGGTCCAGGCGCCTCCTCTTCCAGTTAGCACCTGCCCGGCGTCTGCAGCGATTATCATCCACTGGATTACAGAGGGCCAACTTCAGGCAACGGTTGTTTCTACTCCCAAAATTATGGTGTGGTTTTTGATGCAAAGCATTTTCTGGTAGGTGGTGAGCCACCTCTGAACGTGGAGATGAAACCGGGAGGGTAACAAACAAGCCTCAGGACACTTGAGAGCTGGGACGAGACCATGCCCCTCTACAACCGTCTCCTACCTTCCCCAAGTCGGCCAGGCGCTCCTGCCCACGGCAAGGATGGTCCAACCACAGCAGAGCGGTGGAAACCCCCTGAATCCATGGACCCATCCTGTGTTACTTCACGTCTGTACCACATCTCAGTACCAAGCCTCTTGAGCTCATCTCTGACAGCTTCCTAGGTCTGGCTGGACCAGCATCCTGTGGCACTTCCTGGTGTATCCCGACTTGTGAGCCAGGCATCGGCGCCTCCTCTGCTGGGGCTCCTCCAGGTTCCCTGCACCCAGGCCCCTGCCATGCTCCACCTCCACATCCCCCCATCTGCCCTGCTGGTCCCCGTCCTGCATCAGCAGCACTAACCCCATCTCCTCCTTCTGCATCTCCCTGAAGCTCCTCTACCTCTGGTACGGACACAGCTCTAGCCATATTCCATCAGTCCCACCAGTTCCCGTTCACCAGATTGCTGTGCACCTCACAGGGCCCATGTAAAGCCGGGAGAAATAAATACCGTGGCACACTGGTCACCAACCCTCCAGACGCTCATCAAACACAGACACGAGTGACAAAGAGCCCTGCTCAGCCTTCGATGTGAATTCTTTCCCTGAGCTACTCCTCAGTGGCACGCTTGTATTTTTAGAAGTGCATTTAATTCCAAAAGCAGAGTAAGAAGCTTCTGGCGGTGGGCAGTGCCTTTAAAAAGCTAATGAAAGCCAACTGCCACTACCTGCAGAAACCCAGAACCACTCCAGGGCAAGAGGGAGGAGGACAGGCTGGTAAGCTGGCCTGCCCTTGCCCTCAGGACACTGACAGGCCCCGGGGCTGTTCTGGCTCAGCACGGGGAAGCCAGGATCCTGGTGTCGACAGGCGCCCCATCACCCGGGTCCCTTACATGTATTGCTTCTGTTCTTCGTGGTACTGCTCCTTGTTCTCCAGGTTCTGTTCTAGAAGCATCTGGTTCTGCTGGCTCAACAGCTGGATTTGGCTCAAGAGGTGATGGTTTTCTTCTTCCAAGTTCCCCTTGAGTCGGGACAGCAGCTGAAATACAGATCAACAGTGTCTTAAAAACGGTGTAACCCTGTGAGTCTGCTGCTGGGAGTCCAGCTTCTGAAAGAAGGAAAATGCCACGTGCACCAAGACGTCCATCTCGGGCCTCCCTGGTGGCTCAGTTGTAAAGAGTCCGCCTGCCAATGCAGATCCCCGGTCCAGGAGGATCCCACATGCCGTGGAGCAACTGAGCCCATGGGTCGCAACTACTCAGACCCCGGGAGCTGCAACTACTGAGCCAGCATGCCCTAGGGCCCGGGCTCCGCAGCAGGAGAGACCACCACAGTGAGAAGCCCGAGCACCGTAGGTGGAGAGCGGCCCCTGCTCACTGCAACTAGAGAAAAGCCGGAGCACCAGAGAAGACCCAGCACAGCCAAAAGAAAAAAAAGACAGACACCCATCTCAGTATTATCCACCTCCTGATAATTTGAAAGGACCGAAAGGGCCACTGCCCTGTCTGGCAGCTGTGGGCAACATGTGGCTGCTGAGCACTTAAAATGTAGCCAGAAAAAAAAGCAAAAACAACACAGCCAGTCCTCGCCAAGATGAGCAGGGCGAATATAGCAGGTCCTAAAGACTTAACTAAAAACCGGATGTGAAATATCTCATTAATGATATCTTTTTGCGGTTACATGTGGAAATGATAATATTTTAGGTATACTGTGTGAACAAAATATATTACTTAGGATTAATCCCACCTGCTTCCTTTCACTTTTTAAATGTGGCTAACTTGACGATTTTAAATTACCTCTGGTGGCCACATCATTATTTCTAGGGGACAACTCCGTTCTGGCTGAGGGTCAGCACACTTCTCTTATAAAGAGCCAGGGAGCAAATATTTCAGGCTTTCCAGGCCAGATGGTGGTCTTTGTTGCAACCACTCAACTCTGCTGTTGCAACAGGCGAGACAAGACCTACATGCACAGGTGTGCCCGCCCTCCAAGAAAACTTGACTTACAGACATTTAAGTGTCACAGCATTTGAACTTGCCACACACAAAAAAAATCTTTTTTTTTTTACTTTCTCAACCATTATAAAATGCAAAAATCATTCTGAGTTCACAGCCATATAGAACAGGTTTAGGGGCTGGACTTGAGTTTTGGGCTGAGGATGGCAAGCCCTTGCTCCAGAGTATGTCTATGATGGTTGGTGTACAGCAAGACGACCAGCTTTTTGGCTTCAGACAGCCTGGGTGGCAGCAGGCTCTGGCCTGAAGCCCCCATGGAGACCCTGAAGCACAGCCCGTGGTGGCGGGGCTCCCCGGGACAGTGTCTGCCTGTGTTGTGGCCCCCTCCTCCTCCACAGGCCCCAGTCCCAGCCCGGAGTGTCTTTGCGCGTCTTGGCACCCTGGCCTCTGCTTCCTCAGCTGCGACGTCCCGCGGGGCTACCGCGAGCTCAAAGGAGAAGACCCTCCGGAGTGTTTCTCAACAAACAAAGGGCAAGAAGAGCTGTGTCCGGGGTCCTGGCTGTCTTGGCCATCCTGGGGCTGGGGCGGGACTCGGCCACGCCTCCCTGCCCTGTCTACTCTGTCTTACTGGCCCGGGGAGAGGTCTGCTGCTGAACACAGTACTTTCCACCTGAGTGCACCAGAAGGCAGGGCTCTGCTCCTTTGAGAACCGGGGGAATGTGTGTGTAAGCTCCAACCTGACCACCCCGGGATCAGGAGCCAGGCAGACAAACCCCAGCACAGGAAAAAAAAACAAGAAAAACCTGTGACATTTCTCTAGAAGAGTGCAGCTACTACATGAAAAGAAATGGAAGAACACCATGGACATAGCCAAGAGGGCATGAGGAACACAGCACGCGGCTGTATCGCTGCACCTGCTCCGACCCTTTGCAAAAGGCAAAGATCAGATACAATGGTGCTTCTGCATGCATCCTGACCAGTCGAGGAGTCCATTCCCCACCCAGACAGCTCTGGCCTCCTCTCGGCCTCTGGACCACCTTTACACACGTCCTCAGAGCATATGTGCCAAGGAGGACCCATCTCGACCCTGCTGAGCCGGAAGGCTGTCACCCCAGGGCACTGGCTCTGGCGTCCCGGGGCCCCGCCGCCCAGCCCCAGGCCTCACCTCACAGTGGTTGTCCAGCTTGGTAAGCGAGATGTCCATGTTCTGGTGCTGCTCCTTCAGTTTATCGAACCGGGCCTGCCAGCGGTTCAGCTCCAGCTGTGAGCTGTTCAGCGAGGTCTTCAGCTCCTTGGTGTGGGTGTGCAGTTCCTCGTACTCCCCCTTCAGCTGGTGGTGCAGGAAATTGACCCTGGGGGTGGGGGATGGGGGGTTGCGCAGAGAACCACAGGGCTCAGGCCCGAAGAGCACTCCCAGGCCTTGTCCCAGCTGTGCAACCTTAGACCAAACCACAAGCTCTCTGTGCCTCAAAACGAGGGAGTTGAACAAAACCAGTGGTTTTCAAGCTGGGTTCTCTGGGGTCCTGTGAAGGTACCCCTGGTGCCCCCACCCTGCACCGGGGCAGACAGCAGAGGCAGGCTCGGGCACCCACTCCGACAGAGCATCACTGTTACGATCTCTTCTGTATTAAGGCTCTGGCATATGTGCCTCCTTGGGAAAAAGGGTTCTGCTGTTCAAAGATTTTTTTAAACACTGAACCACAAGATGCTCTAAAACTCTTTGTCTCTGCTCAGCTCTTCTTCCCAGTTCCAAGCTCCTTTTCTAATTTCAACTCTCGAGATAAATAAAGTATGAGATGCTGGGGTATTATGTAAATCTGCTAAAATTATCATCATCATCATAACTATTATCTAACTGGGCTTTCTCAGGGGAGGATGTATAACAGAAAGCTCAAAGTACCAGGGGCTCATGGACTTGATTTTGACACAGATGAGTCGTTTGGCTCACTGATTAAATGAATTAGGGGGGTGACATTTAAAATTGTGAAAGTTTCACATCAACATTCAAACGTCCAAAAAAAAAAAAAAAAACATTCAAACGTCCAACTTCTCTTAAGACACCAAGCACAAACAAAGGGATAATCTGGCAGCCCCAGGCCTGCCTCCCAGCTGACTACCTTGAGACCAAGTGGCTTCTCCATTTCACTGTCTGGTCTACAGCTGGCACTCATCACCCACGTGCCTGACCTGCCTGGCACCCGAGCCCGCAGTCCTCTACTCATGAACACAAGGACATGGGGAGGAAGTGGCATCATGTGGCCCTGCCAGAGACAAGACCTGATTCAAATCCTGTCTCTGCCACTGACTGCAAGCACTGGCCCCGGACGAGGCATTTAATCTCAGTCTGTTCCCTCATCTATTTTTTAAAAAATGGATGATAATAATTCTATAATGGTTAAGAACCTGCCTGCTATGCAGGAGACCTGGGTTCAGTCCCTGGGTCAGGAAGGTCCCCTGGAGGAGGGCATGGCAACCCACTCCAGCATTCCTGTCTGGAGAATCCCATGGACAGAGGAGCCTGGCGGGCTACAATCCATAGAGTCGCAAAGAGTTGAACACGACTGAGCGACTAAGATACACGGTGATTCTGTAGGTTCCTATTACTCTCGGTGGTAACAGTCTAAGGTCCCTGAGACACTAAACCAGCTCTTAAGGAGAAACGTGGGGGTGCGTGTCCGTGAATCTGGTCACAAGTTTGTGTCAGCTGGTCAAGACACACCTCGTTCAGTGTGGCTTCCGCTTGTGATGTGCTCACAGCCACCAGCAGTGTACTCATGCCTGAAGGAAGCTTATCTACCACACCTGTATTCTCTGTAGTGTACATCACAGCCCCGCACTTGGGAACGTGAGAAGGCATCCCACCTGGGGGCCATTCATGTTATTGCCTGGGGGAGTTTTGCAGAAACTAATGCCTGTGGCTGGTGATTTGTTATGTAAGTGAATACCGAAACGTCTCTGATCAATAATGTTCAGGTAATGAAAGACATTGAAAGTTGCTGAAAGTTGTTGAATGGCAAAACTGTCACCAAAAAGTACAAAACCACGAAAACCATGATTCTAAACAGGCCACGAAAAGGACGCTCATTTGCAGCATGGGCTGCTGGGACTGAATACCCTGGGCATCCTTAGCTGGATGTGTGTGTGTCAGGCACCTCAAATGTCCCAGCACCCTGGGCATGTCCTCGAAAGCGCCACGAGCACTGATTGGGGGCTTACAGATGAATGTGAGCAAGGAGGTGAGTTCATAAACAGGGAATCCGTGAGATGAGGAATGTGCCTGTGGCTGACATAATCGTCATCTCGGGGTGGGAGGTGAGGACCGCCAGCTTACTGGATGCGCTGTCCCAGGTACCACACTGGTCCTTCCATCCCAGCACCATTCCTGGTGACCTCATTACCAACCAGCTGTTAGCATGATGGGCTGTAAAACACATGATGGCCAGGAACACCCTTGACCTCAGGGGGCGCTGAGTGGGTGAGATGCCGCTGCCCATGGGCAGGTGGGCCCTGGGGCCCCAGCGTTTACCTGTCCAGCTCCTCCTGCAGCCTCTGGTTCTCGCTCGCGGCCATGGCGCTCGTCCTCTGCTCCTGCTGCAGAGCCTCCCTCTCGGCCCTCAAAACCTTCTCCAGCTCGTCCAGCTCCGCCTTGTGCTTCAGCATGTCGCTGTGCCTGCGGGAGGGGACACCTTGCTGGCAGCCCGTTCCCCAGCCATCTGTCCCCACAGGTAACACACACCCCAGAAGACCTTGGAGCCTCCTCTGTGGGGAGCGAGGTTTAGATGGCAGGCAATCGCGAGGGTGGTGGCTGAGAAGCGTCCAAGCCAGCAGCCAGGGAGGCAGTGCCCAGGTGAGGCGGTTTGGGGGTCTCTTCCAGCCCCGGACCCAGGAGGTCCCTTCCTCCCACCCAACACGCCTCCACAGTCCCCTCGGTCCCCGTCACCACAGCCTTCCTCCCTTGGGTCACCTGGAACTCCAGAACTATGTCCTCTGAACCCTACGCCCTTCTCTTAAGGATTATAAATAAGCTACCAGGTGGCTCACTAAGAAAGTGGTAGTCGCTCAGCCGTGTCTGACTCTCTGTGACTCCATGGATTGTAGCCCGCCAAGTTCTTCTGTCCGTGGGATTCTCCATGCAAGGTTACTGGAATGGGCAGCATTCCCTTCTCCAGGGGATCTTCCCGACCCTGGGATCGAACCCCAACCTCCCGTACTGCAGACGGATTCTTACTGTCTGAGCCACCTATTCAGCTAGGCTCACTAAACACCAATAGATTTAAAAGAAACCACAAAATAAACAGCTGGAGTCCAGTACAGGTAACAGCTGATAAAGCAGCGAATCCCTGGAGACGGGGGTGGAGTGGGGAGCCCTTCTCGCTGTCTAGCTTTGCCCTGGGTTCCGGGGAGCAGAGGCTTCCCGGGGGTAAGGTTAGCATCCAGGCAGCCACCAGAGGCCAGTTGTTCTCACACTCACACACCAGACACTCCCCTGACCCAGACTTCACCCTCTCCCTCCACGTGCCTCCTTGTACTTCCTCCTCTGTCTCTGCATAGGGCACACTGCACAGCCATCTCTGGAGCTCAGCAGAGCACAAGGACAGAGTTCCTGATAAGCCCCAGTTGCTCCTTCTACCTGCTGCAACCTTCTGAGCTCACAAAGACTCAAGAGTCCCCACATCCAGGCTTTTCCAGTCTTCGTCTCCAGACTGCCCACCCCCACCCCATCAGCGGTATGTGGACCATGTGACTGGAGCTCGGACTTGTGCCTGAGTGGGAATCAAGCTCGAAATCTGCTTGGGCCGCTGTTTAGAGGCAGACATTTATGTGGCCTTTAGCTGCAAGGCAGAGGGTCCCTGATGCGGTGCTGGGCACGCGACTCTGCCTGGCTTTCCGGGGTGATCTTTCTCAGGCAGGTTAATGATTCTGGGAAAAGTCATCCCAAGTCTGATAAATCAGGGCCATGGGCTGACCATTAGGATCCCCGGCTCACACTTCCCTGTTGTAGCATCTTGGGACAGCGCACTGATCCAGCATCTCTCTGACCGTCAGTCACCACCCCACTGCAGGACAGGGCCCGGGCGAGTCTGGCTCATCACCAAGTCCCCAGTGGAAGGAGGCACCATGTTCAATAAATACGTGTTAAGAGAATGAACGAAGTGTCTGATTTTAGTGTCAAAGGAAATGAATGTAGAGCCTTTGTCCCTGTGCGCCAGGTACCCAGGCTCCTGAACCTGGAACTCTGCCGCAGACAGACCCAGGGGCCTCCAGCCTGTCCAACAAGCGCTGGGTAACACAGTGGCTCCGTGCTGCATTAAGCCAAGGGTTACAGGAAAAGCAACGATGAACTCCCGTCCAAATTCCACCTGCAAAAGCCTTCCCCCGCTGAACACACATAAAGACTACCATAAGATATTATAACATATAACAGGAGAGGTGAGCACTAGCTTCAGAGTTGAGTGAACACTTCTCACGCCATGTTGTTAGTAAGTAGGGTGCCTCCCCTACCAGTCTAGATGCAGCACCAAGCACACTGCAGGTGTGTACAAAGGATCACATGTACATGGAAGGGTGCAGAGGAGGCCTAAGATGCTCAGTGTGGCTGGAAGGAGCAATCTTACAGGAGCAGACGTCTCAGCAGGCCCTCAAGAATGGCAATCTGGGTGGATCAAGCGAGTGGAGGACTCCAGACAGAGGCAAAAAGGAAGCACCAGGTGAATGGATGAATGAACGCCATCACCCCAGGCCCACAGCACCATCAGGCACCCTCATGCAGCTTTGCTGGCTCAACACCCTCCCTTTGGTCTGTGATGAAACACCCCTGCACTGCAGCTTCACTGAGCATCGTAAGGCTGAGTCGAGGGAAGCACTGCCAGCGGGGCCATCTCACAAGCAGATGACGAGGACAACTGCTTCCGCACACCCACCCACCCACCTTCGCCAAGTGTTAGAGAGACTCTCCCTCTTGCATTAGAGCCACGTGCATATCACACCTGTCCCCAGGTGTGATGGGTCCTACCACCCCTGCCCAGGAGCCTAGGACAGTCGCTGATCTGCCGGGGCAGGTGCTCAGGCGATGCTGGCTGACTGAATGAATGTACACAAAACCCAGAACCCACGAGCTGTCAACAGTGCAAAGTGAAGACTGGTGCATTTCAATGTATGCAAATTCTATCTTAAAGTGTAGAGGGCTAGAGCGGGGAAAGTAAAGATGAAACAAAGATGGCAAAATAGCGCTCACTGCCGAAGCCAGTCATGGGTCTACAGAGGCTTCACTATACCATTCTGTTTAATTTCTATATACTTAAAATTAAAAGTTGTTTTCAAACTATGGTGCTGGAGGAGACTCTTAGAGTCTCTTTGACAGCAAGGAGAAAGGACATCAACCCTGAATATTCACTGGAAGGATTCATGCTGAAGCTCCAATACTTTGGCCACCTGACTCATTGGAAAAGACTGTTGCTGGGAAAGATTGAGGAAAGGAAGAGAAGGGGGCAACAGAGGATGAGATGGTTGGATGGCATCATTGACTTAATGAACATGAGTTTGAGCAAGCTCCGGGAGATGGTGAAGGACAGGGAAGCCTGGCGTGCTGCAGTCCACGGGGTCACAAAGAGTCGGACAGGACTGAGCGACCCAACAACAAAAGGTTAAAAACAAAATGCAGCTCAGACCCTGAAAGGCCAGAAAAGAACTGAGAAGGCGGGGTGAAGGGCATCAGTGTACATGAGCTGCTGTGGGGAACTTCCTCCTTATTCTTGGTTTGGAGAGAAGAGAGAGGGAAAAAGAGACTCCTCAGAGGAGCAGGGACCCCACACCAACAAGCAGTTTCCCTCAGCTGGGACTGGCCGCAACACCCCTTCTTCCCTGGGGATCCCCTGGCCACCCGCTCTCCAGCTGCTCTCACTCCAAACCGCTGAGGGAGACTTTGATTTACTTCCCTTTGGGGAAAGTTCCAGTGCCCCAGATGGTCTGAAGCCGCAGGCCAAAAGGAGACTCGAGGGGCACGGAGGGACACAAACCCGGGGGACCTGGCCCGCCGGCCCGCCAGTGCGCACCTCTCGCCGAGCTCCTTGTGCTCCAGCTCCAGGTTGCGGTGCAGGGTCTTCAGGCAGCTGTGCTGGTGGATGAGGGCCTCGTACTCGGCGGACTGCCGCTCGTGGAGCGCCCCCAGGTGCTCGTGGTCCTGCAGCAGCGCCTGGTAGGCGGCTGTCAGCTGCTCCTGCTGCTTCTGCAGGCTCTCGTTCTCGCTCTCCTTGGCCGTCTGCTGGCTCTGCAGCAGTGCGTACTGGGCACTGAGTGAGGCGCTCTGGGAGGTCAGCGTGGAGTTCTCCACCTGCCGAGAGGGAGACGGGGATGAAGGCTGACACGGAGGGAGCGGGGACCCCCCTGGGGCAGGCAAAGACCCAGCTGGGACTGAGGACAGTTCTACCCGGACTTGAGGAATGGCTGGGGGAGGCCAGACGGTGTCATAGACTGTCACGTGGGGCTTGGTCCTGAAGCCTCTCCACAGATGTGACTTTCGGTGGCACATGAGGCCCCATCTACGAATAAGCTCCTTGGATACCATCTTTCAATACTCTTAAAAGCCTAGTTTTAAAACAGCATCACTGAGGATACAGAATACCTCAACAACCTACCTTAACTTAATTGATAGCTTTAGAACACCCACCCAACATCCAAAATTATGAGGAACTGCAGAGAAGGAAACACTTCCTAACCCATTCTGAAGTCAGAATTAATTACCTTAACATCAAGATGAGACCAAGATATGACAGCCACGACCAAAAACCCCAACAAAACAAAACTACAAACCAATACCCTATTTCCTTATTTTACTAGAACAAATTCCAACATCTTTGCCAGTATCTTGTTCATCATCCCTGACCCATAAGTTACATACTTTCAAACCCCTTTCTCAGAACCTGCAACGAATAATTCTTAATTTTTTTCACAATCTATTAACTATAAATAAATATCCACATCTTAAAATGCACGGTCCAGAACTCTCATTTGGCTAGATGCTCTCAATAGACGATACTTCATTTCACTCGTGGAGATGAAAAATTCACATTTGCTTCAGAAAGACTCTACCAGGTCCTACGGTGAAGAAATGTGCTTGACTTGGTTGAACTCAACTTATTTGATTCCAGAATCTCTTTTCCCAAGAAATTCCTAAGAACATCTCAAGAAATAGATTTTGGGAAACAGACAAGACTGCAAGTAAAAGCAGGGAAATGAACTTTTTTTCAGCCTGGGCAGCCACGTGTTCAATCACTGAAAACCACTTTCAAAGATCCTGAGATTAGTAACCATGGTGTACAATGCATTTGCTAAAAAAAAAAAGCCCCAAACTCTCCCTCTGCTTCGTCTTGCTGACTGGGAGTCCTGCGAGTGCTGGGCTGGTTTCTAGGAGACAAGGAGCATCCTTCCCGCAGGGCCCGCCTGCCCGGCCCTCACCTGCAGCTTGGCTGTCTGCGTCTGCAGTGTGGCGTTATGCTCCTGCAGGAAGCTACTCTGCTTCTGCAGCGTCAGGATCTGGCTGCTGAAGGCCGTGTTCTGAGTCTCCAAGTGCTGCAGCTGTTCCTTGAGCAGCTGCTTCTCAGCCTGCAGGGCCGCATTCTGGGGGAGGGAAAAGCATGGGACTGATCAGAGGCCAGGTCCGTACCTGCTTCCCTTGTGGCTCAGCTGGTAAAGAATCCTCTTGCAATGAGGGACACCTGGGTTTGATCCCTGGGTTGGGAAGATCCCCTGGAGAAGGGAAAGGCTTCCCACTCCAGCATTGTGGCCTGGAGAATTCCATGGACTGTATATATATAGTCTATAGGGTCGCAAAAAGTTGGACACGCCTGAGCACAACTTTCACTTCACTTCTTCTGTACCTGCTAACTGGCAGCGGGGACCTGAGTTGTTGGGAATGAGAACCCTCAAGAGTTGATGCTATGGGGGCCAAAGCCAGAACCCATTAAGTAAGAGAAGTAACACTTTCCCTCTTAGAAAGACAATAGAATCAGAAAAAAAATTTTTTGTCCATGTTTTCATGATAGGAATGAATACACATGATGGGGATCTCGCAAGCAACCCAAGCATGTGAGTGTGAGACGGGTGAGCGGGAGTTACAGCTGCTCTCTTTAAAGCTTTCTGTCTTTAATGCTTCTCTCTGTTTTCTGTCGCTCACCCTGAGAATGCATGTCTGTGAGCTTGCACAGGACAGGAGTCAGGGCCTGTGGCCACAGCCTCATCCCACTCAGGGGTGACAGCAGGTAGGTTAAGGCGGTTCATGCTCTGCGAGGCAAATAAAGGCCAAGCAAAATATGCCACCGACTGGACTAGGACGTGTGGGTGGTGGTTGTGGCCTGTCCCTTACCAGTATAGGGCTTAGGGTCGAGTTTCTTACACTCTATCTCACCTTTTTCATCTATCAAATGAAAACCATCACTATCTACTTCATAAGGCTACTGGGGGACATCAAAGGACGTCAAGTGTTTAGACATGCATGGACAAGCTTGTTCTGTAAAGGGCCAGACAGCAAATATCTGGGGGTCTGCCGGCCGTGTGGTCTCTACCTCGACACTAACCCCTGCCATCCCCGTGGGAAGGCAGCTCCACACAGCGTGGAAGCAGAGGGTGTGTCTATGGGCCAATAACATCTTATTCATGAAAACAGGTGGAGGACCGTGGTGGACGGGCGGTCGACCCCCCGCAAAGCACTGAGACACAGAACCCCGTGGAAACGGTGCAGGTATAGACGCTCTAGGCCCAGGGATGTGCTGGGATGCAGAGAACGCGTCTTCAGGGAAGACGTGCACACACCCTTTCAGTTAGAAAGTCCGAAGGGGGATCTCCCTGGTGGTCCAGTGGTTAAAAATCCTCCTTCCCATGTAGGGGACACAGGTTTGATCCCTGGTCAGCGAATGAAGATCCCACGTGCTGCAGGGCAACTAAGCCATGTACCACCGCTACTGAGCCCGTGTGCAATGACTAACATCTGACATAGCCAGAAATAAACAAACAATTTAAAATAAATAAATAAAATGCTCACTTAAAAAAAAAAAGAAAAAAAGGCTGAAGGGATCTCAAGTGGAAAGGAGCTCACAGGACCTGCCAGGAAATACAAGAAGTGGCTGATGAGACCTGCGTCAATCTCAACAGCTCCTGCTGCCCGGGGTCCTTCCTGGTGATGGGAATTCCCGCTCCACCTACGCGACGGTTCACGGACGGCCTCTCCCCACTCACATTGCGCTCCAGTTCAATGGCCCGGTCCTTCACACGCAGCAGCTCCATCGTGGCCTCCTTGTGGCTGGGCGCCCAGGGCTCCTTACCCGGGTGACCCTCGACCGACGTCCCCATGGGGTGTTTGAAAGAGTTCTGCGCCTGCGTCCCCCCTTCCTGGCTCTGCTTGAGGACCTCACACTCCTTCTTCAGCTGTGGGAACAGGAGAGCAGACTTGGGGCAGGAAGGGGCCCAGCTGGGGGCCCCCCGCACCAAACCATCCCCTCGCCCAGCACTGGCGCGGACCCACCAGGCACCTGCCTTTGCTTTTGCGGGGAGCACACACAACCTCCTGCATGTTACCCACTCCCTGCAGATGGGACTGAAGGGCAGCGCCAGGACCCAGCCCTAACTTCAGCTACATGACTGGCCAGTCTCCTCCCTCCCCTGAGCCTTGGGTGTCCTCTCCACAAACACCTGCTCCAGGACACAGGCATCCAGGCCGCCCCTCTGCCACCCAGGTGAGTGCCTGGGAAAAGTGAGGCAGGCATCTCACAGCCACGAGCCCTGGCCCGTCTCGGGGCGGGTGGGGGGCACACTGCTCTTACCACCTGGATCTCATTCTGCAGCTGGTGATTCAGGCTGGCTTTCTCTTCTACCTGCGCTTCTAAGAAAGCAATCTTTTCTTCTTTCATGGCGAGTGTTGTTTTTAAAGCTGATTCATTTATGCTCTCCAAAATCTTGTATTTCCTGAAAAAATAAAAATACACGGTAGTATTTATCTGTCTCTTCCTCCCACAAGCTCCCGGTCTCCCAGCTGCCCACAAGGCCCTCCTGCATTAAGCTGGTTTCTTCATCTCGTTGAAGGATGTGGCCCAGAAGGACCACAGGAGCCAAACACCGTCACCCAGAGCCCTTCCCTGGACTCCTGGTGTAGACACATCTGGGACACTTGTAAATGAAACGTCACGGCTATAGTGTTCCAGGCACCATCTTAGAGAAGTACTATTATGGCCATTTTACAGATGGGGCAACTGAGTCTCAGAAAGGTTAACGAATCCATCCATAGTGCTAGGTAAGTGGTAAATCTCTGTGGACTTGTAACCACACTAAAAGGACATCATGTTGGTTACAAGTCCAAGAAAAGTCCAAGATGCTGGATTTCCTGGAAAAGCGAGATCATTTAGGAATGCAGTGCAGGCAAAGAAGCAACAGCCCAACTTTCAAATCAAAGTGCTGGGCCCAGAGGCTAAGAACCCTCCCGCCAGTGCAAGGGACACCAGTTAGGTCCTTGGTTTGGGAAGATCTTCCATGCCACGGGGGCAACTAAGCCCATGGGCCACAACTACTGCAGCCTGGCTGCCCTAGAGCCCGTGCTCCACGAGAGAAGCCACCACAGTGAGAAGCCGGCGCACGGCAGCTAGAGGGCAGCCCCTGTCCACTGCAGCTAGAGAAAACCCAGGAAAGGCCCAGCATGGAGGGGCGGGGGGCAGAGAGCGAAAGAAAGAAGAGGAGAAGGAGGGGAGAGAAGGAGAGAGAAAGAAAGAATTGCAGGCTGGTTTAAAAAAAAAATCAAAGGGCTGGGGGAAGGAGAAGGGAACAAACGGGTGGAACACAGAGGATCCTCAGGGCAGTGAAAACACTCTGTAAGACCCCAGAGGGGTGGATACATGTCGTTATACATTTGTCAAAACCCACACAAGGAGCAACACCAAGAGTGACCCCAATGTCACCTGTGAACTCTGGGTGATGACCCGTCAGTGTTAACGCATGTACCACTCTGGTGGGGGGTGGGGAGTTGATGGTCAGGAAGGGTATGCGTGTCAGGGGGCAGGGGTCTACAGGAAATCTCTGTACCTGCCCCTCAGTTTTGTTGTGAATTTAAAACTGGCCTGAAAGAGCCTAACTAGAAAAAAAAAATCAGGAAGCCTTTTTATTGGACAAAAGAAATCCCCTTCCACTCCCTGCTTGGAATCTCCAGGAAGGAGGCCTGGGATCGAAAGCCCCACGTGACAAGAGGCCCTTGGGTGTGGAGAGAAAATGCAGCACTGGGGGGGTGGGGCGTGGAGCCTGCGGGGGGCGGGGTGCACGGACTCCTGCAGCCGCGGGGGGCGGGGAGGGGGTAGTCCTCACGGGGGGCGGGGCGTGGAGCCTGCGGGGGGGCGGGGTGCACGGACTCCTGCAGCCGCGGGGGGGGGGGGGGGGGAGGGGGGTTGGGGGGGAGGGGGTAGTCCTCACGGGGGGTGGGGCGAGGAGCCTGCGGGGAGTGGGGTGCACAGACTCCTGCAGCCGCCCGGGGGGGGGGGTTGTCCTCACGGGGGGTGGGACGTGGAGCCTGCGGGGAGCAGGGTGCACAGACTCCTGCAGCCGCCCGGGGAGGGGGGTGTCCTCACGGGGGTGGGGCGTGGAGCCTGCGGGGAGTGGGGTGCACGGACTCCTGTAGCCGCCCGGGGAGGGGGGAGTCCTCACGGGTCACCGTTGCTGCTGTCATCCTGCAGCAGCAGCTCCTTGTGGAGGCCGACCTTCTCCAGCTCCTGGCTCAGTTTGTCCAGCTCACTGCTCAGCTGCTGGCTCTTCAGCTTCTCCTGCACCAGGTCCTGTGGGGACAGTGAGGACAAGCATGGGCCAGGAGCCCAGCAGATGCAGCAAGAGAGACAGACACAGGCCCATCTCAGGGCAGAGCAACCATCTTCTCGAGTCACAGCCGGCTCAGGTGTATTGAGGGACAAGAGGGTGGTTCTGTGTGGACAGCGGACCCTGGGGATGTCTTGAAGGAAAGGGATGAACACACCTTCCCAGGCCCTGGGGTTCAGGACACCAGCAGTGTGTCCGGGAAGGACTGAACATGCTCCAAACACATCCAGAGACGCATCCGAGATACCATTTATGGTGACCTTTGAGGAACAGGTTTGAATTCTTCCAACACGACTGCCTTTTCTATGAAGTGATGTAATTAAATGCCCATTGCAGGGAATTTAGAACATAAGAAAAAAGTATAAAGGGGAGAAAGATTTTACTTTTAGACTTAGGTTTTGATTTACTTTTCGAAAGTGGACATTGACTTCACCTAGGAGTTCGCTTACTCTGGTCCACACCTCTGTAGCTTTCCAGGCAGCCACCAATTTCTGCCCGGTGACATAGCTACATGCCCTCACATGGACCCTTACCACATCCCAAGGCCTGGAACCCCTACCACATTTGGTGATGTTTGCTGAACGTTCCGGGGTCGCTCCCCAGGTGTGGCACGGAAGGGCCGGTGCATGACCTTCCAGCTGCCTCACCTCTGCTGCGGGAACCGCCCTAACCCCATGTTGAGATGGGGGAGCCACAAGGTCAAAGCAGACTGGACTACTGAGCCCCAGCGCAGAGGACAGGCTCCCTGGAGAGTCGCCTGGACTCGCACGAGAAACCAGCCTTGGATGGGATGAGCCCCTGAGACTCTGGGGTCGAGCGTTACTGCAGCAAACCCTAACCAATGCTTCTGGAGGCAGGGGCTACTGCCTGAGTTGGTGTCTTGTATCTTCCCCACAGCATGGTGACCTGCTCCGCTGACAGTCAGTAATGTATACACATATGTATATATTTAACATGGAGACTTTTCTGAGTTCTCAGATTTCCTTTTCTTCCTTAGCATGCAGCTAGAACGTTTCTCAGCCTCCCCAGCAGTTAGGTGCAACTCTGTGACCCAATTCTGCCCCAAGAAGTGTGGCCCTTCTTTTCCGCATCCACCTGCTGCAGGTAGGCCCGCTGTGGGATGGCCGAGCCACAGGATGGAGGAAGCCGGGTGCCTGTGAATAGCCACAGTGAACTCCCACGCGTGGGGAGACCCAGCTTCTGTGATGGGCCAGGCAGATGCTGAAGTCATTTACCAGAATGACTCACCCTAACACATGCAGGGAAGCCCAGATGACCATGCAAAAAAATACCAGGGAGAAGTAAGACAGGTGTTCACCAAGAGACTTAAAAATTTGGACCCTTTCAAGTGTAATTGCACTTCGAGGTGTATATCCTAAGAAAATAGGTATCTGTGAAGGTGTATGTTAGGATGTCCAGTGTTATTTAAAATAGTAGGAGGGACTTCCTTGGTGGTCCAGCGCAGGGGATGTGGCTTCCCTGGTTCCCGGCTCTGCCAGGTCAGGGAGCTAAGATCCACATGCTTCTTGGCCAACGTACCAGGACACAAACAGAAACAATACTGTAATGAACTCAATAAAGACTTTAAAAAAATAAAACAAAACAGTGGGAAAACTCAGAAATAATCCGATTGTCCAAAACACGTGTGTTAGTTGCTCAGTCATGTCTGACTCCTTGCGACCCCATGGACTGCAGCCCACCAGGCTCCTCTGTCCATGGAACTCTCCAGGCAAGAATACAGGAGTGGGTCGCCATTCCCTTCTCCAGGGGATCTTCGTGACCCAGGGATTGAACCAAGGTCTCCTGCCTTGCAGGCAGATTCTTTACTGTCTGAGCAGCCAGGGAAGTAGTCACAGTAAATCTACAGAATTAATCACAGTAAATCTACCTCACAGCCATTAGAAACTGTGGCTCGAAAGCTGTTTAGTGTAATGAGAAAAGGTAAAGTAAGTGAAAAACAGCACAGAGCTAAGGTGTACAAAGTGGGGTAGCAAGTGTGTGGATACACAAATGCCCAAGGAAGAGGATGGAATAAAATACCCCAGGCACTGGCTGTCTCTGGGCAGTTAGATCCTAACAGGTCACGTCTACTTCCTCTTCATGCTTTCAGGCGTCATTCTAGTTCGAAGCAGGGAGCACGTGCCAGGGGCCTCCCCCCGTCCCACCTCTATCCCACGGCGCACACGGTGTGGCCCGACGGCCCCGGCTCACCTCCCTCAGGGTGGTCAGCGTCCTCGTGTGTATGGTGACCTGCTTGGTGAGGTCCCTGTTGTCCTTCTCCAGCTCCTTGAGCTTGCCGGCCGCATCCCGGCAGCGGGCCAGCTCCTTGTCCAGCGCGCGGCTCTCCCTCTCAGCGGCGGACAGCTTGGCGGAGCTGTCGTCCAGGACGGCGTCCTTGAGCTCCACCTGCTGCCACAGCCGCCGGGCTTCCTTCTCCAGCAGCTTCTTGTCCTTCTCCAGCTGGGCTACCTCCTGCTCCAGCGCCTTCCGCTCCTGCTCGGCCCGCTCGAGCTGCCGGTGGGCCAGCCGGAGGGCCTCCAGGTCCCGCCGCAGGCCCTGGTTCTCGGCCTCCAGCTGCCCCAGCTCCCGCTCCAGGGCCTGTGCCTTCTGGCCACCGCTGTCCAGGCTCTGCTGCAGCCGCAGGTTCTCGGCGCTCAGGCTCTGGTAGCTGAGCTCCAGGCGCTCCGACTTCTTGCCCAGCGCCTTGAGCAGCTCCACGCTCTTCCTCAGCTCCTGCTTCTCGCGCTCCAGCTCCTGGTTCTCGCGCTCCATCTGGGCCACCTTGGCGCCCGTGAAGCGCATGGCCTCCACCATCCGGCGCAGCTCCAGGTTCTCCTCGTCCAGCTGCCGGTTGTCCTGCTCCAGGCCAGCCAGCTGCACCGACACGTTCTGCAGGGCGTCCAGGGACTTGCGCAGCTGCCGGTTCTCCAGCGCCAGCCCGTGGCTCTCACGCTCCGCGGCCTCCGCCCGCTCGCCTGCCGCCTGTAGAGCGCTGGCCCTCTGCGCCAGCCGCCCCTTCTCCTCCTCCAGCCGCCCTTTCTCCTCCTCCAGCCGCCCCAGCTCCCGCTCCAGCGCCTCGGCCCGGCCCGCCTTCTCCTGCGCCTGCTCCAGCGCCCGCTGCAGCTGCTGCTGCTCCAGCTCCAGCCTGCTCAGCCGGCCGCTGGTCTCCGCCACCGTCCTATGCAGGGCTTTGTTCTCCTGCTCCACGTCCTTGGCGCGGGCCTCGCTGCTGATCTGCGACCTCTCCCGCAGTGTCCACACCGCCTGGTTGAGGTGGTCCTTTTCTTGCTCAAGGTCCTTGATCTGGGGGAAAACACGATGGGAGAGACATTGGCTGTTGCACAAACATATTGTCGTGATCTGGGGCTGAAGTCTGGTTTAATCTGGTGACCAAAGCCCAGGCCCTAAAAGACCATTCCCCGCTGAAGTCCTAATGGTATTAGTGTACAGCACAGGGAACTATATCCAATAACTTCCAATAACCTATGATGGAAAAAGCATATGCATATATGTGTACATATATATTTTTATACACACACACGCACATATGGGCTTCCCTGGTGGCTCAGCGGTAAAGAATTCGCCTGTGATGCAAAAGACGCAGGAGACCCGGGTTTGATCCCTGGGTCGGGAAGATCCCCTGGAGGATGGCATAGCAACCCACTCCAGTATTCTCGCCTGGAGAATCCTGTGGACAGAGGAGCCTAGCAGGGTATGGTTCACAGGGCTGCAAAGAGTCGGACATGACTAAAGCAACTGAACGGAGAACCATGAACGCATGCACATATATATCTGAATCACTTTGCTGTATGCCAGAACTGAGCTATAGTTCAATTGAAAAAACAAAAATCCCTGAAGTTCCTAGGGGCAAACATGGACACGAGGTGAAGAGCATGGAGACCCGTAGGAAGACACTTCAAGTTAAAATGCCTTCAGGGCAGCCAGGAAGATGTAGAAACAGAAACTCATCTCTCCCTCTTACTGAAAACGTTGGAACTTGATTCCCTTGGTATGCTCGTCCTGGCCGCTTGCCTCTGTGGGCTCCCCTGAGGCCACTTCTCACCCGCAGACCCTGCACAGTCTTCCCTCTGCCCTGGACGGCCCTCCCCTGGCCTTCAGCATCCTGACTCCTCCCCATCCTCCAGGGCTCCGAGTATGAATGGCAGCCCCTCAAGGACAGCCTTGCACCCCGACTCCTCAGCGCCTGCACCCAGCAGGATTCTCTCCGTTTACTCCCTCCAGAGCACACGTCTGGGATCGCCTTGCTTGTCATCTTCTGCCCTCCATGTAAGCCACATCCTGCCAGGGACCCTGCCTGTCTTTTCTCCAAACATGGCACTATCCCATCCCCTCTTTTTTTTTGCCCTAGCTCAGCGCCTGAAAAACTCAAATACTTGAAACCCCGGCCTCCCCTCGCAGGTAGGGGTTAGTCACGTGTTGAGTGTGACCAATGAATGTGACAGAAGGTCCCAGAGTGGAGGGGGGCTGTGGGGGGTGGCCCTCTGCTCTTCGCCCTCCAGTTCTTTCTCCCATTCCTAGAGGGCACGCGGCAGCCCCAGTTAAGGCTGGCAGAGGAGGAGAGCCTGGCTCCTGCTCAGCATCACAGAGCACCAGCCTTGGACTGCCTCCCACCAATAAACCTCAGGGGCTTAGCATGGTGCTATGGACGTCGGGAGCGGGATTGTTCTCGGTCACGTGGGGCTGTCCTGTGAGACGCTGGACATTTAGCTTCGCCCACAACACACCAAGAGCATCACCCGTCTTTAGGTGCTGCCAGTGTCCCCTCCTCACCACTGAACAAGAGCGGCTGGTTTGAGCTGCAGCTAGGCCAGATGCCTGGTCACCAGCGTTTCCCCTACAGACTCCCAGGAGACGGCTAAATCCTGGGCTACTCTCCCTCCTGCAGGCAGGCGCTCCGGGATAGGCGCGCATTCCCAGAGGGCCTACCTGCCGGGCTTTGTCGGCCTTCAGGGTCTCCATGTCGCTCTGCAGCTGTTCCTTCTCTTTGATGAGCTCCTCGCTCAGGACCTCCAAATCCTGGTTACTCTGCTTCTCTCTCTCCAGCTGGGTCTGTAACTTTTCAATCTGCGGAGCCAGAAGACCCAGACGGGCAGCAGTGAGCCTCACAAAGTGATCTATGTTTTAAAATCAACTCAAAACCCATCAGCCCCATCCAACATTTGAACGGGCCTTTTTCTCAAGGGAAAGCAGCCCAGCCTTGCTCTGAAGGGACCTCTGCACACCCTCGACCCTCAGCTCCCTCCCACTGCTTGCATTTCTAGCTCGTGGAAGTGGAAGGCCATGGGCACCATCGGTCAGCTTCTTTCAGCCCACCTCTCCTCATTCTCAATGCCATGGGTCCAAGTGCCCCCAGCTCCCATCTCAGGCCTTATCCACTGTCCTGAGGGTAAGACCACATGCCTGGGGCCACCATCACTGGACGCCCCGCAGACGTCACTTAGTGACAACTCCAGTTCACCCAGATGCTCAGAGAGGTCTGCGGACACGCCCCTCCTTCCTCTTTCACCCTCCAGTAATTCTGTCCCCAAGCCCTGCCCTCTCTAACCAGTCTTCTCTATTGCCACTGCCTGCCCAGGGCTGGGCCACCTTCCCCGGGCCTGGAAAACCACCCCATCACCTCCCTGACACCAAGCTCTTCTGCTAAGATCCACCAGCTTGACCTTCCTAAAACAGGAACTCCTCTTTCATGGTGCCTAACACCTGGAATGGGCTTCCCTAGTGGCTCAGATGGTAAAGCATCTATCTACAATGCAGGAGACCCAGGTTCGATCCCTGGGTTGGGAAGATCCCCCGGAGAAGGAAATGGCAGCCCACTCCAGTATTCTTGCCTGGAAAATCCCATGGACCATGGAGCCTGGTAGGTTACCGTCCATGGGGTCGCAAAGAGTCGGACATGACTGAGCGACTTCACTTTCACTAAAGTGGTGGACGCAGATTCTGACTCAGTGGGTCCAGGGCAGCGCCTAAGACTGGGCTCTCAGGAGAAGCCCCTGCTACTGCCTGCACTGGGAGGGCATCCAGGCTGCTGGTCCCCTTCCCACCGACACCAAACCCCTCGGCAGGTGGGGGCTGGAGCTCAGCAAGAGGCATGACTCTGGTGCCACAGGGACAGGGTTCAGATTCCGGTCCCTCCCTACTAACGACGTGACCGCGAGCAAGTCTCTGTAACTGACGCAGGATCGGGAGTGAGCATCCTCGTGAGCCTGTCACCGTATGGTGCTGGGCATGAGCTGGCAGGTAGCAGGTGCAGCAGTGCTCGCTGCCCCTTCCTGCGAGAGCACGGCCTCACCACCTACAGACCTTCTGTCTGCATTTTGACATGGTCCTAAAAGATCCTGGAGGAGGAAGTGGCAACCCACTCCAGGACTCAGGTCTGCGAAGTCCCATGGACAGAGGAGCCTGGTGGGCTAGAGTCCACGGGGTCGCACATAGCCGGACGTGACTGAGCGACTAACCAATAAGGGATCCTGATGTGCTGGTTTGGGACAGCTCTTCTAAAAAGATGGATCACAAAGACCAGATGGGTCTCAAAGCTTTGAAAGATCTCGGACCCCAGGCCATTAATCAGCCTCTGGGGTAAGACCCCAAGATGTCCAGTGACATTTGTGAGCAGCAGGCCTGGAGCTGCTGTAGTTCAGCCTGTCTGAGCTGGGGCCTTGCATGGAGAGGTGTCCAAAGCTCTTGGAAGGATCGCTGCCCGTGGGCAGGCTCTGTCTACTTGTCGTGCTTTCCTTCCTGGCTCATGGGTCTGGGAGCTCGCAAACCTCCACGGAGGAAGCAGCAGGCATGCTTCTTCCCCTACCAGTGGGGAGACTTGGGCTGAGTGGGGCTCACACTCATGTCGTCACATCCCCTTGTCAGCACCTCAGCCCCGTGCCCCAAGTCGGGGACCCCAGGATGGGGGAGCCTGGCCCAGCTGGGGCCGACAGGAAAATGCATCTGAGTCGTCCTCAAAAGAGGAGTGCAGGGCAGCGGTTGACCTGGGGGGGTGTATTCCAGCCCTGCTATGTCCTCACTGTGAGGCTCAGGCAAGTCACTGAGCTCCTCTGGGCCTGTGACCTCCCGGGTGGGGAATGAGAGAGCCAGGCTGGCCCCCATGGGGCCTGGGGCTTCACTGATTGACTGAGGAGTGCCAGCTGGTGCCCAGACACACCGCATGGGAAGATCGGGACAGTGGGATGGCTGAGGCCAGGGAAAGGAAATTCCGAGAAACTGAACCAGATGAGGGTCCAAGGGGCCTGGGGGTGAGTC
The DNA here is from genome assembly GCF_032405125.1 of Capricornis sumatraensis. Lineage (NCBI taxonomy): Eukaryota > Metazoa > Chordata > Mammalia > Artiodactyla > Bovidae > Capricornis > Capricornis sumatraensis. The sequence goes on from NC_091087.1 coordinate 63,135,810, forward strand.
CTCCAGCCGGGGCTGTGGTGTCTGCCCATCCATCATCAGGGAGCACCTGTCAGTGCCGGACTCGGGGTGTGTGTGGGGGGAGGAGGAGAACATGAAGCCACACTGCTGGGCCAGGACAGGGTCAGTCAGACGGAGGGCAGACTAAGTAAGATGGCAAGAGGTACTCTGGTGGGCAGAAGGCCGCCTCCCAGGGCTCCCAGCACCGGATATAGGATGGGTCTGGGAACTGTGGCACCTCCCTCCTGCCAGGGACTCTGTGCAAAGCCCTGTCTCTTAAGGACTGTGGCAGGAGAGGGCTGGTGTCCCACCAGGGAACCGACCCCGGAGGAACCGGGAGGGTGGGACCCAAGAGGTGGGGGCTGAGGAGTACGGCCAGGTGGGCATACCCACTGCCCCTCCTCTGTGCAGGGGTGCAGGGCCGGGGTGGACCACGAGGGCTGGGAAAAACATTCTGGGTTGAGACATGGCATGAGATGGGGTGGGGGTTATCTATCGTCCTATGAAGCCAGGACAAAATATTTGTTGGCCGAAATGCTGCAAGGCACACAAGGGTTCAAAGGGATAAGAAGAGTGAGTAATCGAGCCTGGGAGGTCCCATAAGGGGGCTCCAGAGACCCAGTCACAGGAGGAGGGGCTGTCCCAAGCCTAGCCCAGAGATAAGGGACCAGCAGAGTCAGGACCAGTGGTGCCCAGGTCTCTGCCTGTGGCTGGTGGCCCTCCCATTGCCTATGCGGCCTCAGTAAATGATGCTGGCAGGACTCACAGGCAGGTGGGACGGCTCAAAGCACCAGGCCTGCATGGTGGCTGGCAAGCAAGCGTGCTCACGCTCTCACCCTCAGCTGGACGCTGACAGCTACTGTACTCAATATGATTGCGCCAAGGCAGTGTGATGTACTGATGCCCTCTGACCTGGAGTGGCCAAAGCCACGGAAGCCATCCCTAGCCTCTCAATGACCCTTCCTGTGCCTGAGACTGAATCCCCAGTGCAAATGGGGGTCCCTGTAACCACAGAACGAAGACCGGTCTGTAAGCCCCTGTCTGCCCTCCCACATGTCTGGGTTCTGCTGTGCTCCTGGGAAGACCCAGCAGCTGTTCCGAAAGGCAAATGCAGTTTGGCCCCCTCTTCTTCTCCATCCCATAAACCCAGAGGGAGGGGTGGGCACTGGTCCTGCTCCCCATCAGCAGCACCCAAAAATGTCCACCAACGGTCCCTAACCCCCATACATGTACGTGTGCACGGCCTACATCACTGCTTCCTCTCCCCTGTGCCCCATAATAGTCCACTGGTTTCTTCTCACTGAACACTTACTACATACCAGACCCCTCACATACACAAACCCATCGAGTCCTCGCAACATCTGTAGACGGGAAGCCCACGAACCCCATTTCAGAGATGAAGACAAGGAGGCAGAAGTCACACCTTCAAGGCTGTGCAGCCACAAGCCCACCGTCTGCCGACTGCTCTCTACGACTGCTCGCTCCTCGGCACTGGCTCCTGCTCTCCTCCCAGCTGCGCATCCTCACTTATACCTGCCCCCCTACCAGCCTCCAGACGGCAGACCAGGCCAGGGGAGGGGCATCCACCTGCCCGACACCCCCCCCACCCCGCCCCCAGCCGGGTTACCTTCTTGCTGAGCTGCTGGTTCTCCTTCTGAAGCTCCCCGCACTTGAGGCTGCTCTCCTCCAGTGCCAGGGACGTGTCGCGCAGGCCCTGGATGGTGCTCTGGAGGCTCTGGTTCTCCTTCTCCAGCTTCAGGATGCGGCTGGAGGCGCACTCATTCAGCTCGAACACAAACGACTTCCTGGAGGCTGAAGCACAGAGCCGAGTCAGCCCCGGGCTCCAGCTGCAAGCCAGGGGCATCTGGTGCCCCATGCCATGGTTTGAGGGCCCGGGAAGGGGGTCTCCTCCATGGTACTGTCACAGTCAGTGCCTGAAAGTCCCTCAGACAGTGACAGTCCTCTGCTAGCTCAGCTGGGCCCAGAGCTTCAGAGGAAAGCAGGCTGCAGCGAAGACGCCAGTGCAAAAGTTAAAGATCGTGTCAACTGCTGGGAACCATTTTTTACCAAGCGGCTCACGTGACCATACAACTCAAGGAGCTTAGAGACTAAGAGAGATGGAAAACAGACAACACTTTCTGTGCCAGCTCGGAGAGCAATGGGAGTCTGGGTGGCTCAGCAGGAGGGGCACGATAATCGACGAGTTATGTCTGCCACAGGTGGCAGAAGGCTCTGTGGGTACATATGCCCAGTATTTGCCATCCTTGGATAAGGTCCCCTGAATGGAGATTTCATTTTGTAATTTCATGATTACATTGGGGGAAGAAATGAGAGAGTGTATGTAAACTGCTTTAAAAATTCTAAGTGTAAGAAGGAAATCTAAAAAAGGGGATACATGTATACGTATGGCTGGCTTATTGTATTGTGCAGCAGAAACTATCACAACATTGGAAAGCAACTACATGCCAATAAAAATTTAAAAAAATCTCACCCTTTATAAGCATAAAAAATAAAATTAATGCAAATATTATTAATTTTACTTTCTACTTTTCTAGTGTAAGTTTCCTTCCACAAACTGATACACCCATAGTACCAATTTTCTACGTATGATTCAGTTGCTTCCTAATCTCTATTTCATTTTTTTCTTTGATCAAGGGGTTTCTTAAGGGTATATTAATTCATTTCCAAATATTCGGTTGTTTTCTAAAAAAAAAACACAAAACCTAAATGTGATGAAAATACAAGCTAAAGCCAGAGAGAGGAAGATTATTTATTCCAGCGGTCCCCAACCTTTTTGGCACCGGGGACTGGTTTCATGGAAGACAATTTGTCCACAGACCAGGGTGGGGGAGGGGACGTGGACCAGTACCAGTCTGCGACCTGGGGGCTGGGGACCCCTGAGCGGGTTCCTTTCAAATAGCTCAGCATATGGAGAAGGGGGGCAGTGGGCACAAACCTGAGAGTCAGGAACGGGAGTTCTTAGCTTCTTCCTGCCACCAGCGGGTGCATGACTTTAGGTAAGCCACAGGATTTTTAGGTAAGTCATGGGACTTTTCCAGGAGGAGAAAGGAATGTGAATGAAAGCCCTCGAAAGGAAGGGCTGGGGTTGTACTGTCCTCACTTGTCTCAACAGTGTCACATACTGGGCTCTGGGAGCCTGATCTGAAAACAGGGCTGCACCCTTACCTGCCTCTTACTCATCACCCCCAGGGGCAAGGATACAGGCAGGGCGATGGCGTCCCCCACATCGAACCGGACACAGATGTGTGTGTTCAGATCCTTTGGGCGGATATCCTAAGGTCTAAAAGGCATCTGCCACCCTCTCTGAGTTCTCATCTCCCACCAAGAACAGCAGTTCAGAACCCGCCAGCCTGAACGTCCTCCAGACCCCAAGCAACAACAGGCAGCGCAGCAGGGGAGGTGGACAAAGGTCCACAGCCCAGGTCCGGCGCTGACACACAGAAGCACATGCGCTCGCCACACACGAAACTATGCTACAAATGAAACAAACCTCAACTGAAACTCCACTAATTCAGAGCCTGTGATCATTTGGATGGTACTATGGCATTTGTGGAAAATGAACATTTTTCTATTGGGGTAAAACATTATAACATAAAATTCACCATTTTAAAGTGCACAGCTCTGTAGAATTAGATGCATTCCCAGTGATGTGCAACCATCTTTACTATCCTCCTCCACACCTTTTCATCATCCCAGACTGAAACTCTGTACCCATGAGGAATAATCCCTAAGGGTCTACAAGTTCAACAACACAGCTGACCACAAGCCTCCTCTCCTCTTCCATGAAAGCCAGTGCTTCACAGACGACGATGACACAACAGTTCATTACTGAGTGCTATGCTCATCAGCACCCAAGCAGAGTAATGGCATCTATTTTAGTGAGACAGTGGCCGTAAGAACAGCATCCTTTACTGTGCCCATGGGCCAGGCATGGCATCGAGCTTCACCACCGCCTCCTGTGAGGCAGCTTCGTTATCCCCACTTTGCAGATAAGGAAACTGAGTTATAAAAGAGGTCACCCAGCTAACAAGCGGAGGAGCCAGGACTTTTAAGTCAGGTCTTTCTTGACTCAAGAAGCCACCAAACCACACATGTAAAAGTGCATTCAGGCTCTACTTGCATTATGCCTTCATTCAACCTAATGTTCAATAGCTCCTAGCTAAGGACTGGAAGAAACACAAGCTGGAATCAAGATTGCCGGGAGAAATATCAATAACCTCAGATATGCAGATGACACCACCCTTATGGCAGAAAGTGAAGAGGAACTAAAAAGCCTCTGATGAAAGTGAAAGAGGAGAGTGAAAAAGTTGGCTTAAAGCTCAACATTCAGAAAACGAAGATCATGGCATCTGGTCCCATCACTTCATGGCAAATAGATGGGGAAACAGTGGAAACAGTGTCAGACTTTATTTTTTTGGGATTCAAAATCACTGCAGATGGTGATTGCAGCCATGAAATTAAAAGACGCTTACTCCTTGGAAGAAAAGTTATGACCAACCTAGAAAGCATATTGAAAAGCAGAGACATTGCTTTGCCGACTAAGGTCCGTCTAGTCAAGGCTATGGTTTTTCCAGTAGTCATGTATGGATGTGAGAGTTGGACTGTGAAGAAGGCTGAGCGCTGAAGAATTGATGCTTTCGAACTGTGGTGTTGGAGAAGACTCTTGAGAGTCCCTTGGACTGCAAGGAGATCCAACCAGTTCATTCTAAAGGCAATCAGCCCTGGGATTTCTTTGGAAGGAATGATGCTAAAGCTGAAACTCCAGTACTTTGGGACCTCATGCAAAGAGTTAACTCATTGGAAAAGACTCTGATGCTGGGAGGAATTGGGGGCAGGAGGAAAAGGGGACGACAGAGGATGAGATGGCTGGATGGCATCACTGACTCGATGGACGTGAGTCTGAGTGAACTCCGGGAGATGGTGATGGACAGGGAGGCCTGGCGTGCTGCGATTCATGGGGTCGCAAAGAGTCGGACACGACTGAGTGACTGAACTGAACTGAACTGAACTGAAGCATTAGGAGTTGGGAACATTAAGAATAAATCACGCTCACTGATCTGAAAGGGCTCATACACTATACTGAGTAGTCTGAAAGAGCAAGGCTTTCCAACCCCCATAGGCCACCCTGGTCTCTTACAGAAATACTCTCATTAGGTCTGGAACTGTCCCCGGCAGCCTGCACCACCTCTCTGCTCCACCAGGGGGCAGTGGTCCTCCCCAATGGACCTACTCTTCCCCCTAGGGCCAGGAATCAGAGAGATCCCATCCTCAGACCCCAGCACAGGGTACAGGCCCCAAAGCACAGATAAAACTAACTCCCCTCACAGGCTGGTAGTTTAACAAACTGATGTTTGGTTTGGAACTGACGGGACACCCCTCGAAGAGAAGATGTTTTCCAGCTTTGTTCAACAAATTTTCTACTGTTTGGGGGGATGCTTGTGGGAATTGAAAAAAGTGACTCCCAGCCCAGCCGAAAGCCCTGCCTCGTTCTGCGCAGCTCTAAGTAAACAATAACTCGCTCCATCACAGGCACGTGTGCTATTTCTGAACACAGGAACTGGCTTATTGTTTGCTGGGCACCGAAGCTTCCTGCTGCAGCAAGGACTGCTGCCCCACCCACCCTTCCCTGGCCGAGGCGCCCCGTCTGTCTCAAGCAGGGGCAGCGGTGCAAGCCAGAAGAGGCCTGGGTCCTGGGAGAAGCGGCCACTTAGCAGCCCCTGCCCGGGGAGACAGAGAACAGACGGCATCCGTCTTGCCCAATTATGCAAATGAACGAGAAAATAATGCCCAGGGTACACTCATAGCGGGGATGAGTGACCGCTGGGGATGTCTCCTGCCATGCAGGGCTTTCAACCGTCCACAGACAGGGCTCTGATGCCCTCTGGGTGTCAGCGCGAGCTAACCTGCAAGCTCCTGGGACTGTCCATATGGGAACTGGGAAAGCTGGCAACACTTAATTTGTGTTTCATGTCCTGACATCAAGGCTGCCAGATCCCTCCTGCTCTCCTTGGGGAGAAGGGTAATGAAACAGTTCCAAATGGCACTTGAAGGAAATCCTATTTACTCGGGGTGAATGGATGGCCTGACACGGAAGATTTAGAGCCCAGGGCTCGGCTCCTTGGATGAGGAAGCGGCCGCAGGCTGGGCGGCTCCTGGGCACCGGGCGCCCCCTACCGTCTGACAGGTCTGCGTTCTTGGACAGCTGCTCCAGCTCCCAGCCGAGGTGGGCGGACTCGTTCATGCTCTGCTTCTGAGCAATCTCCAGGACCATGTTCTCCTCCAGCAGCTCCTCTATTCGCTTCTTATCCGTGTCCCGGTCCTAGTACGGGAAGAAAGACGGAATGAGAATGTGGCTGGGGGACCCTTCTGGATAGGCCCCGGCCCCCGTGTATCCACCCCCACCCCCATTCCTGAAGGATGGAAGGCCTTCTAGGCACCTGCTCGCTTCCCCGAAGAGAAATGAGTCTAGCCCAGGGCCCAGCTGGGAGTTACGGCCACTGAAAGATACACTGGCTGGCAACGGAGGGTGATGGGAGTGCCCAGGTCTCTAACTGAATGCTGTCTGAACAAAGGGACTTATAACCCAGGGCTTTAGAGCAAGAACCCTGGTGACAGGCGGCTTCGTGGCTCTAGGGCACCTAACATGCCTCGAGAAGCCTGGAAAGGAACTCAGGGATCTCAGCTCAGACCTCACCATAAAAGCCAGCAGAGGCTCTTGCAAAAGACACACACATGAGCTCATCCATACATGAGCAGTCCAGCATGGTAGTCCCATTCTGTCCGTCTGTGGGCGCCCAGTGGGGCCCACCCCGGCCGCCAAGCTGAGTGAGCTACTCTCCGCAGTCAGCGTGTTACCGTGTCAGCAGCGGCACCAAAACCGTGACGGAAAAAATCAGAGAAGGACGTGGCACAACCTGAAACCACCCCAATCTGTTTAGACAGGTCTGTGTGGCAGCAGCCTGCAATACCAATTCCAGGTCGTGAAGCTTCGATTTCAGCTGCAGGTTCTCTTTCTCCAGCTCGTGAACTTTATCGCCCCGGGCCCGAGCAGCCGTCAGCTGTTCCTCCAGCATGGCCTTGGTTTCAATTAAAATGATATTATCTTCTCTCAGCTCCTGAGCAGCAAAAACATACATGAGAACCATCAGATAAAGGCACCTGCTTTATGATGACAGCTCGTCCAGGTCTCTGGACCAAAACAAACAATCCAGGGTAAAGGTTGCTGCCTTGAGAGAGTTCTGTCCCCACTATTGAGCATCGCCACCTTTTTCATCAGGTCAGGCCACATGGACTTTCTCAAATGAAAGGAAATATCCATGAATTATCTGACATGTGCACACACTGCTGCTGCTGCTGCTTAGTCACTAAGTTGGGTCCGATTCTTTTTCGACCTCATGGACTGTACCCCGCCACACTCCTCTGGCCAAGGGATTCTCCAGGCAAGAACACTGGAGTGGGTTGCTGTTTCTGTCTCCAGGGGATCTTCCCAACCCAGGGGTCGAACCAGTGTGGGATCGAACCCAGATCTTCTGCTTGGCAGGCGGATTCTTTGCTGCTGAACCACCAGGGAAGCCCAATATACACACTACCCAGTGTAAAATAGGGAGCTAGTGGGAAGTTGCTATATAGCAGGGAGCTCGGCTTGGTGCTCTATGATTACCCAGAGGGGTGGGATGTGCAAGTGGGAGGGAGGTCCAAGAGGGAGGAGACATATGTATACTTAATAGCTGATTCACTTTGTGGTTCAGCACAAACTAACACAACATTGTAAAGCAATTATACTCCAGTTTTAAAAAACAATAACAAATGAAATCAATCCAGGAAGGTAACACTTTCTTTGCTGGCCACGGTGCACAGGCATATGATATCTATAACCTCACCTGGCTGGACAAGTGGACTCCACTGACAGCTCCGGGACCTTGCTGAGCCTCCATTTCCTTAACAAGGAAGGGTGGGGCTAAGAGTCTGTCCCAGTTCAAGGGCTAAGTCTAATCCTCTCAGTTCAACATTCATTCCATTGATCAGGATGTTGGGGAAGCTGTTCTTTCGTTCAATCAACAGCTTGTATGTAAGCATTTTACACATATGCTCTTGGGAAAACAACTGTTCTCAGACGTTTCCTGGAAATGGGGAGTCTTTAAGATAGTGAAGTCACAAACAAACGTGAAACTCACAAATAAGTTCCGGGCACACGCTGGGTGTGGAATACTATGGCTGCCCCCTTGCAGGGTAGTCTGTCATGCAGCCCAGCACCACTCAGCATCTCGGGGGGACCAAGAGCCCCCTGAATGCTTTCATCTCACAAACATGCACACAGGGGATGTTTCTCCCAGTGGGCAGTGTTCTAAGGCCCCACGTGTGGATTCTAACCATTGAGAGCTGGGCTGGGAGCTGTGTTACCCACTGCATGTCCACTCGCCTTGCACAGGCCAGAATCCAAGATTCCTGGTAGAGGGGAAACTGCAAGCCTTCCGGTCAGCGGACACGGTTCTGATCAAAGCCTGACAGCCATAAAAGGTATAATCATCAAAACTCTAAATTCCCCTGGGCACTCTCTCTGCTGGAGATGACATCCACCGTGCGGTCGGCCCTGCATCAGGGGCTCCCTGCCCCCGCCCCACTCACTATTCATCTCAGTCAGGAGGGGGAGGAGAAAGAGGCCGATTTGGGTAAATTAAGGAATAAATTCCAAATCACAAAGCCAGCAAAGGGTGAAACTAGGATTCGAACACAGGCCAGAGAGCTCAGACTGCCTGCAACCCATCCTCAAGGGGCTCATGTGGGTAAGAAGCTCAGACTACCAAAAAAAAAGTGAAGCACAGCAAAAGAGGGATTTCAAGCAGGAAGAAGACCTGGTCCTCCTCTCTGACCACCGCCTCCACTGTTCTCACCTATATTCCAATAGGTCTGCCCACGAGCACTCCCAGCCCTGAGTTCCAAAACACAGGCCATCCCTTCATCCTCACAACGAACTCCTATTCCACCTCCAAAGCCCAGCCTGAGCCGCCCCTTCTGAGAAGTGCTTGCAGATTCCCACTGTTCCACTGGTTGAGTCAGCTACCTGGGCTCCCAGAGTGCCCTGGGTACACTGTGCGACAACGGTGTGCTGGCCTGTCCTCCTTCTCCAGACTGCACACTCCTCAGGGCAGGCCTATTCCGCTTCTGCTCTTGTGGGCCCCACAGGAGTATTCAGCAAACACCTGTCAGCTGAATCATGTCATGCGGGGGGATCACAGGTGGCATTCCAGATGGCCTTGATTTCTGACAGGCAGGGATAAACAAGGGTGACCAGGGGAGCAGAATACAATACAGGCTAACTTCTAACTACTACTCAAAAATGTCTCAATTTCCTGGTGGTAACCACTCGACCATACATTAGACGACAGAAATAACGAGCCTTGCGCACGTCCTAGCCTCAGAAGTGAGACGCCTGCAGGAAGCTAAGTCCACGCTCTCACACAGCCCAGGGCTCGGCCCCCAGGCAGACGCCCGCCTCCCCACCTCTGGGGCAGCTGTCAAGGCCAGCCTGCTCCTGAGGACAGGACCCCAAGTGAAGCAGGCGGCCTGACCCAGCCCGGCACACAGCTGAGGGGCCATGTTTAGGAAGCCACAGTCCAGGCCTGGCGGTCGGGCCCCACGTGGCTCGAGAGCTGCCCCTGCCCGTCTGTGAGGTGACCGGCAACGTGGGCTGACGGCTCAGGTCCCTGGGCCGCCACGCGTCCTGCCAGCCATGGGGCCTGGAGCAGACTCCTTTCTCTCACCATGGATCCCGCCTTCCTCTGCTGGACATGAGACAGGGCTGAGGTGGGGGTCAGCTAGGATAAGGCATGCGAAATGGTCTGTGCATGGTGTCTGGGGCCCAGTAAGCAGGCCAGCTGCTGATTACTGTCTCTTTATGCCCCCATGAAATGCTGTTCAGGCTGGCACTCAGTGAACATCACCCAGCATCAAGCTAACAGTTGTTTCAGAGATGCCTTATGTCCCCCCTCCCAAAAAGCACCAGAATCCAAAAGGAGGGGTAAAAATCAAAGCAACCACCAGCTCCTGCCCACTGCCCTCAGGACCACCCAATGGATCCCTAAGGTGTCCAAAGCAATGGAAAGCCAGCCCCGAGGGGTCCTCAGGAGAGGGAGCCCCGGGTTACCCTACTTGGGGCAAGCAGAGGCCTCCCACTCAGCAAGGACCACCCCTCGATAATCTCTGCCCACCCATCTCATTCCACTGGAGGCCCTGAGGCTTCACCGAGGACCTGCCTGCTTTTAAACTTCACCCGACTCAGGAGCGTGGTGGGCTGAATCATAAAGCAAGCATCGGGTCTGTCCTGCACTAACTTCTCCAGGCACCAAACATTAATACAACTCCCAGAAGTCATTAGGAAACAGAGTCCCAATGGGAACAAAGGGTCTGCCCTCGTAACGTGATCTTAGTCCCCTGCATGGGGACAAGGCTTGCTCCACACCCAGCAAGCTGATGTGGCAGCTGTTCCAGCTGTGCCCTATGTCTCCGCCTCTCAAGCTTCTGTTCATTTCAGAGTCAGCACGGACCAGGAAGCTACAAATCTCAGAGAGGAGCGGAGACAGGCCTGCCTGGTTTTCACCCTGCCCAGATGCACATGACACTATGCATCCGTCCTTGCTGTCGGGGATTTCAGACAATGAAACGTGGGACAACAGGAATCTCCCAGGCAATCTTTCTGCCTTTGTCCTCCTCCCACGTGGCCCTCTGGACAGCAACCCCTGGGCCCTGACGGCAGTGAGGCACCACCACCCTCTGCAAAAGCACTCAAGGGTCACCCTGTGCATCCACCCCACACGCCCCACTGCACCTAGGGTGTGCTCCTCTCCTTGCTGATTTAATCCTGACATAAAGAGACTAGGACCCCCATAAAAGCTAACAGAAGCTGAAAAACAAAACCTGGAAATTTGTGTTCCATATTGTTGCTTAGTTGCTCAGTCCGTGTCCGACTTATTGCGACCCCATGGACTGCAGCCCGCCAGGCTCCACTGTCCATGAGATTCTCCAGGCAAGAATACTGGAGTGGGTTGCCACTCCCTTCTCCAGGGGATCTTCCCAACTGAGGTCTCCTGCCCTGTAGGCAGATTCTTTATTATCTGAGCCATCACAGACCCACATAAAAGCAGACAGAGGTTGAAAAGCAAAACATGGAAATTTGTGTTCCATATTATTCTAACCAAAATTGACCTTGCCCTCGCCCTGAGCTCCAGTTCTTTATGTTTCCGCCCATGTGGCACTAACACATTCTCTCTTCCGCGATGTCAAGCCTTCTCAGCGGTGAGACTAGACAGACGCCAGGGGAGGGCACCCGGCTGCCTGTTGCTGCCCCTGTGCCCAGAGAAGCATCCCCCTCGCATGGCAGCTGTCCACAGATGTGAGCTGGCTGGAGAGCATGACCATGCGCCGTCACACCTACTGCTGCCTTGTTCCAGAGACAAAAACTCATGCTTCTTCTCCATCCTTCTCCCCAGACCACAAGTCTGTTCCTTACTGAGCAATGGTTTTTCACTTGCCTTACACAGTGATTTCCAATTTCTCTGTGTGTGCCAGGCCCTGGGCACACAGTCAGGTAAGAGCCAGGCCCTGTCCTTAGGGCTCGTGGTCCACATGAAGCGTCTGGCCATGCACGGCAGACGGCAGGTCTGCAGACGGCTTGCAAGGCCACTGCATCGACTCCAATTCAAGGAGGCATGCCCAGGTGCTCTTTTTCTCCGTTCTCGAGACACCAACATTATGGGCATCCGAAAAGAGCACGGCTCATCCTCTCTCTAGCACCCTGGACTCCCCGGACCAAGCCCTCTGCAGATTCACGTGCGCCACTGCCTGCCCTCCAAAGAAGCACCCTACACAGACAGACACTACAGGACTTATTCTTGTGACAATGAACACGTGCACCATTTGAGGCATTGCTTACCTCATGGTAAACTTTACTATGAAAACTGTTCATCAGTATGAAAATACTGGGGCTTCCCTGGTGGCTCAGTGGTAAAGAATCTGCGTGCCAATGCAGGAAGCACGGGTTCAATCCCTGATCTGGGAAGATCCCACGGGCCGTGGAGCCGCGAAGCTCGTGTGCCACAACCTCTGAGCCTGTGCTGTAGAGCCTGGGGGTCCCAACGATCGAGCCCACGCATGAAAACTACCGAAGCCCGAGTGCCGCGGAGCCCACGCTCCGCCGCAAGAGAAACCACTGCAACGAGAAGCCCCCACACGGCAACTGATGAGTCGAGCCCGTGCAGCAGTGAAGAGCCAGCACAGACGTAAATAAATTATAAAGTAGAACGGAAAACACTGCTGTCACCACACAGAGGCATAAGATCTGAGAATACGGAAAAGGGGTTCCCATGTGAAACCAACCCCCCGCGAAAGGCAGGAAGCACCCTGAACGCAGGGAGCGAGTCTCACCCGTGCCCGGATCCCTTGCTCCTGGTGCAGGGCTTGGCCCCACACAGGCGCTGAGCCCCTGTGTCTGCTGAACCGAGCAAGGTTGCTCGGACAAGGCCAGGAATGAACACGAGACTAAAGACAGGACACCGGAGCCCATCCCCTCCGAGGCTGGTTGTGGGGGTGAGCTGTGGGAACCGCGCTCCATCCATGATCCCACTCGGAGGCTGCGTGAGGACCCCTTGTGCAGGCGGGGCTGGAGGGGCTGCTGGGGCAGCAGTCCGAGGATCTCACACATGACTGTCTCCGGCTCCCCTGAGGGCGGTACGTCCGGCCAGCGGTGGGAGCCCTGCGATGTGTCCTGGAACCTGTCTGTGCTGGGATTCACGCCTTTCAAACACAGCAAGGCCGGTGGACCATCTCAGGACAAAGCCCAGAGCTGGTCTCCCACCCCCATCGTCACTGGGGCCAGGGCTGCCTTCCCGGAGCAGTCGGTGCCTGCCCCGTGTCACTGACAGTCGACAGGGAACAGACACTCCCTGAGTAGGTCTGAGGAGCAAATGGGCCCTGGACCACAGGCTTCTCCATCCCACTTCCGTGCGCCCCAGGGACCCCAGGGCCTGTCTCCATGGTAGAGCAGGTTGGGGAAAAGAGCCGTCCCCACGCATGCTGGCCAGCAGCTCAGCAGGAGGCCATAGGCAGGGAGAGGGCAACACCTTCCCCTGAAACCTATGTTCAGTCTCTCAGAAGCCTCCTTGGTGGCAAGAAGAAACTTGAGGACCTTTTCGTACACGCTGACCTTCAGATCTCACCCTGCTCGTTAAAGCGTTAGTCGCTCAGTCGTGTCTGACACTTTGCAACCCCAAGGGCTGTGGCCTGCCAGGCTCCTCTGTCCACGGAAATCTCCAGACAAGAATACTGGAGTGGGTTGCCATTTCCTTCTCCAGGGGATCTTCCTGACCCAGGGATCAAACTCAGGTCTCCCGCATTGCAGGCAGACACTTTACCGTCTGAGCCACCGGGGAAGACCCTGCTCATTAAAACCACCTCTAAACGCCAAGCTTTATCGTGGGGGCAAAAACTCCTCAATTCTCAGAAAAGAGGGTTCTGGAAGCTGCTGCTGATGGAAGGCAAAAGAGTGAAGGGTGGGAGGTCAAAGCATCAGTGACCCCACCTGGATCCTGGTCTCTATTCCCCCTTCAGTCTCAACACCCTCCCTTGCAGCTCCCCACAACCTGGGTATCAAAGGAGGGCCCACCATGGAGGGCTTACTATGGCATCTGTTCAAACACCAGCTGTTTCACCTCTTTCATCGCAGAAGCCTCATGAAGTAGCACCACTGTCTCTACTTTATAGAGGAGAAAGGGGTTGGTCTTGGCAAGGTTTAGCCATAGAAGCATGAGAGAAGTCTAAAAAAAGACAGGAAAACTGAAGCCCATCACTGTGACACGACATGGGAGAAAGAGAGAAATCAGGACCCTTTTGTTACAAATCACACTCCTTCCTCACACCCATCTGACACCTCGAGATGGAGGAGAAGCGGAGTGGGAGGCCCCTGGGGAGGAACAGGCAGGTGAGAGGCAGGGACGGTGCCAGCTGCCGAAACCTGCTGGCTCCTCATCCCAAACCACCAGGACAGAGAATCAGCAGGTCCTTCTCAGGACCGGTCCGGCACGCCCACCCCGAGGCTGGGCGCCTACCTCCATGCGGGCCTTGTAGAAGTCCACGTCATGCAGCTTCTCCCGGCAGCGCACCAGCTCCATCTCCAGCCTCTCCACGCGGTTCGCCTTCTCCCTCAGCGAGTCCAGCTCATCCCGGTAGGCGCGAGCAGACCGCGCGTCCGCCGCCAGCTGGATGTTCTGGGAGACAGGCAAAGACAGGGGAGCCTGGCATGGGGGCGCCCCTCTGGGGAGGGAAGACTCGGCCACGGCTCTGAAGTGCTGCGTCTCCAGGACATCCCGGTGGCTGAGGGGCTCTCCGTGCAGGCTACCACATGGGTGGTCCACCCGCTGCCACTAAGAAACAGTCACCCCCATGGCCGTTCTCAGGACGAGAATGTCAGCGTCACTTTGAGTAGGAAGGAAACGACAGCCTTTGCTGGGAGCTCCCAATGCTGTATTCCTGAGCCCCTGGGCCACAGTTACTGGGGCGTCCCAGCTGCCCTGCCCTCTCGGCATGCACGTGCACATACACACACATACATACACACACACACACAGTTACTGGGGTGTCTGTCACCCTGCCCTCTCAGTGCGTGCATGTGCATGTGCACACACACACACACACACACACAGATACACACACACACACAGATACACACACACACACACAGATACACACAGTTACTGGGGCATCCCAGCCACCCTGCTCTCTCAGCACACACACAGATACAGATACACACACACACACACACAGATACACACAGTTACTGGGGCATCCCAGCCACCCTGCTCTCTCGGCAAGCGCACACACACACACACACACATTAGGCACACACACACATTAGGCACACACACACACACACACACACACACACACAGTCGGCACATACACACACACACACACACACACACACAGATACACAGTTACTGGGGCATCCCAGCCACCTTGCTCTCTCGGCACACATGTACACACACACACACACAGATTCACACAGTTACTGGGGCGTCCCAGTCACCCCCTCTTGGCATGTGTGTACACACATACACACAAGCACAGGTATCCACAGTTACTGGGGTGTCCCAGCCACCCTGCCCTCTTGGCAGGCACACACACCACACATGCGCGCACACACACCTCCTTGCTCACCTCCTGCTTGACCTTCTGCAGCTCCAGCACCAGCTGATCCACCTCATGCCTGGTGTCCACCAGCTGTTCTGTCTTCTCCTCCCTGGGGGGGTGATCAGAGCGATCGGAAAACAGTAAGAGGGCCTGCCAGGCATGCAGCGGAGCAGCCCACCACCCCACAAGACCCCAGCAGGAGAAGGAAAGGGAACTGGGTTTCTGGCGGCGGGGAGGGGTGAAACTGACACGTGATGTTTGCAAAAATGTTCCTGATTTCCGTTCTTTTTCATTTTTAAGTTTATAATGCCCACCACCCTCAAACTACCTCCATTGGGCACCCGGTGGGCTTCCCTCGGAGGGTACAGAAAGTTAAGGAGACACTGGGCACATCAGCACCACCTCACTGCCAAGCAGGCAGCAGCGCCCACTGGTGAGAGGCAGGTAGTCCCTGAGATGATGGGCAAAGTGGCATTCCCCCGCTGCAGGAAAGGGGAACAGGCTCACCAGATGGGGCAAGCCACATCCCCCCTCCAGCCCCAAACCATACCAGTGTGTGGTTACCTGAGTCCAGACGGGGCCTGGGTGTGGACTGGCGGGAACCCTAACCTCTTGAACCCCTCCTTGTGCCAGCCCCGGGAGGCTAGCTGAGGGTGCTCAGCGTGGAGTCAGAGCCCTTCTGCTCCCTGCACCACACAAGCTGATAGAAACGTGTCCGCAGCCCACGGCACAAGAGCAGAACCAACAGCCCAGCCGACCGGAGGACTCACAGCTCCTGCCTGACACGGCGCAGCCTGGCTTTGGTGTCCGCCAGCTCCACGGCCAGATGCTGCTTGTCCTCGCTGGAGAGGCTGCTGGTGGGGCTGGGGGTGGACTCAGCGCTGGAGGACTTGAGGGGGCTAGGGGGGTGCTGGGCCTGGAGGTAGTCCCGCTCCTGGGTGAGGTCCACGATCAGCTGCAGAAAGCGGGGTGGGTGGGAGAGGGAAGGGAGAGCTTACACCTGAACTCAGCGCACAATGGTCAGCAGACAAGAGGAGCTGGCCGAGAACCAGAAACCAGGAGGAAGCAGGAGGCACCGGATGTAAGTTTTCGAAAAAAGATGAAGTATTGAGTGGGACAGAAACCAGGAGGGGCTCGGAGCTCTGCACTTTGATGAACTTCCCCCTGCCCACGGGGGTCTCAGAAGTGGCCATTCATTCACTGGAGGGCAAGCGCCGCGCCCCCTCATCCCCACCAAAAACCGGACAGAGAGGACCAGGGGGGCCTCAGGTTGGAGTCGAAGAGTCAGGACGAGGAGCTGTCCCTCCTGGACCCGCCAGGCCGCCTGCAGACGCACCTCCGTGCACTCGTCCCGCTCGTCGATGAGCCGCCGCAGGTGAAAGACCATGTTCCGAGATAGGGCCTCCAGCTCCTCCGGGGCCACGTCGGGGAGCTCCAGCCACTGCAGGTCGAACACGTTCTCCTGGTTCTGGGTCACCTGCGGGCATAGGTCAGGTGCTGCAGAGGCAGGCAGGGCATAGCTGGGGGTCCCGGGAACAACCCCTCCCCATGACCGGGGGGCAGGGCCCCCGCTGACTGGTCCTCCGGACAGATCTCTCAGGCTGGCAGGGGGCATCTCCAGTCTGCACAGACACCCCGTAGCCAAGCTCCACTAGTGAGTCAGGCCTGCTCTCAACACCAGCTCCTAGAGGACACAGACTTTTATATTTTTATTTTTTAAATAACAGAGAGCTTACAACTCAGAAGAACTTCCCTAACAGAAACCATCCTCAGATATTCTTACTGTAGCATCAATTAACAACATAAACAAAGTAAGTCCTAGGGATGCCAAGGGTAAAGAGAGGAATGGTGTGTTATTTCTTACAATCTAACGCAAGTACAGCATACGTTAAAAATCTTATGTTGAAATGTTGAGTATGCAACAATCTTACATTGCTTTTTGGGAAATATTTCCTAATTTAAAACAATTTGTTGGTGGGGGTCGGGTGGGGGGTAACCTCCCTGGCAGACCAGTGGTTAAGATTCTGCTTCCATTGCAGGGGACACAGGTTCAAGCCCTGGTTGGGGAACTAAGATCCCACATGCTGCATGGGGCAGTCACAAAAAACAAAAAGTTTGCAGGTAAGCTTGTGTCTCATCCCCACAGGCCGCATAAGATTGGTGATTTTTCCCTTTCTGTCAGGTGTGAGTGGAAACCCACAGCCAGGCCTACAATGGGCAGCCTCTTCAACCTTCAACTACTCTGCCGACCTGACCTTCTCAACCTGACACCCCCAAACCTGCCAAAGGAGGTAGAAGATCTATTTTGAGTCCCTACCCTCTCCATTTGGAAAGATAAGTATTAGCACACTCAAGCCTCAACAGGGGAGAAAACAAAAAGAAACCAGGGGCTATGCACTCAGACAGGCACACCAAGTATTTACATTTTTCAGTAACAAAGCGAGAGAAGGAATGGTTCAAACACAAATAACAACAACAAAAAAACAAAGACAGAGCCCTTCAGTTTCTCAAAAGACACCCGTTCTCTTACCCCTCCCCACCTTACAAGGAAAATTTGGGGATTTCCCTGGTGGTCCAGTGGCTAAAACTCTGAGTTCCCAAGGCAGGGGGCCTGGGTTCCATCCCTGCTCAGGGAACTAGACCCCATATGCTGCCGTCAAGAGTTTGGATGCCACGACGAAGACACAGCACAGCCAAATAAGTTAATTTAAAAAAACTGGGGATTCAGTGAGTCTCAGAGAGTGAGGAAGAATCTTACCCCATAGTACAGGGCGTCCTAAAGTACGAACTGGGATTGAGAGGCTGGGTTCCAGGCCTGCTCTATACCAAGGCTATGGAAAGGCCTCTATAAAGGGGGTTCAGGGATACAACCGCAGCCGCACACCAGTAACCCCAGGAGCCTGTAATGAAAGGCTTTTGTCTCTCCTCCCCATTCTGACACGGGGTTTCCCATGAGGCCGGGGCACCTGAATGTTTAAGAAACACCCGACTAATTCCAAAACCCAGTCCCCAGGCGAGCCACCGACTTTGATAATCATGCAGGACTTCTTTCTGGGCGCATACCTTTGTATCTTTAATATCCTGCTGGTGGGATGGGGGAGACAGTGAGCGGCAACGTCCTAGCTAGTCTCCAGGACCTAGTCCCCACATATATTTTCAAAACACAGAGACACTCAAGGAAAATCAAAAGGCAGAATGGTTCCGTGGCTAGCAGGTCACTGACACGAATGGCTGAGACTATTTCCTAGAACACTTGACTGGCTCTGCTGGCTGTCCTTCCCACAACAAGCCGCAGCCCTGTCTCCTGCATTCAAATCCTGACTCGGAGCTCGCCACCCACAGTGCCCCGGCCGGCGGCAGCTGCACCCCGCGAGGGGAGCTCCGTGCTCAGCTGCCTCTGCCAGTCACGCACCTGCTCCTACGTGCTTCTGCTCATGTCTTTTCCATGCATTTATCTCAGCTGTCCAATTAGACGGAAGGCTGAACTGTATCTCCTAAGATAATTAAAACACATAACGCTTCTTTTGCAGGAGGGTGGGGTGGAGGTCAGGGCAGTAAGTTTCCAGGGAAACTGTCCCCCTCAGTTGATACCACCTCTGCCAAGGTCAACGGCACAGGGGGTGCCCTCAGTGCAGAGCCCCCCACTCCCAACCCCACCCAGGAGGGTTGGGTGTCTGGAGATGGCCCTTCTGGGACTCGCTGGTTTTCAACTTCCCAAGGGATGGCGGTTGTTTCTCTGCCATATCACTGACAGGAGCAGCGACTCTCTCTCTCCATAAAGATCAGCCATTCGAAACGGGGTGACATTTGCCAGAATACATTTTCAGGGACTGTAAATCAAATTCTGAGCCTAAACTGCTTGACAGCTCTTAAAAATAGTCTGAGTCCATATTAGGCAAGAAGAAGAGGCAAAAGAAGACTTGATTGAAGTTTTAAAAAAATATTTTTTCTTTTTTTTTTGTTTCAAACCCCCATTGTAGCTTTCTGACAGCTACCTTTCCCAACAGGATCCATTTGTCGATGGTGTCTGAAACCTTAAATTAGCAAAATCATTCATGGGTGATGTGTTCTTCAGCCTTTTCAGGGGGAGAGAACCTGCCTCCTGGGTGACCCAGGAACAACGGTCCACAGCTAAGCACCTCCCCAGAGCCCCCCACTTACCTCCTGAATATGAGCCACGATCCCTGCCTGGGTCTCAATGTCCAGCTGTTTGATCCTTTCAATAAATTCCTCTTTCTTCTCACACTGCGGAGGGTTACAAGTGTTAATGAAAGCATTTAACAATGAGGGCCACCTGAGGCCACCAGAGTCACAGAAATACAGTTTCAAAAGGAGCCCCACCCCTGACTCTGTCTTTTATAACGGAGAATGCTCTGCACACCCCCCACCAGCCCTCACACTGATGTTTCTCTGTAAGTGGCTCAAACTACCCGTATCACAATCACCTGGCGGGGGCGGGGGCTGTCTTTAAAAACACCAGTGGGTGGGACACAGACAAGCTTTCCAAGGGGTTCTTAAACAAGTCAAGACCAAGAACAGCTGGTTGAGGCCAGTGGGGGGTTGGGGAAGCAAACCTCATCTGTAAAGGGCCAGATGGTAAAAATCTTAGTCTGGAGAGGCCATCCGTCTAAGCTCATGCCATAGGAAGAAAGCAGCCACAGGTCCTATGTAAAGGAGTCAGCATGGCTGTGTCCCCATGAAACGTAATGTGTTTACAAAAGCAGGTGGCAAGTCAATTTGGCCCACAGACTGTCTGCTGATCCTTGCTCTAGATGTCCCTACACTGGGGACAATTTGCTAAGGACACCTGGCCCCGGGGATCCCCACCTGACCTCTTGCCCAAGATGCCCGGGGCTAAAAATGGTTGCTACCCAAGATTCTGTCATGTCGCTCACAGGAACCCTTTGACCTTCTGTCCCGCTGGGCTGAAAGTAGCTTCCTCCTCCATCACTGAAGTGGGGGCATCATCCCCACAAAGCAAACCCAAGAGCAGCCCTCTCCACCCACCTGCCCGAGCCCTACCTGGACAGCACAGCCGAGCACCAGCAGCAGCACCTTCTTAATCTCCTCCATGCTCTTCCCTAGATCAAAAGAGCAACACAGTTAACTAAGCTCAACTGTCTGAAAATTTCACCAGTGATGTACACACACCTGCTGCGGGGGGGGGGGTGGGGGGAATCAGATACACTAAAACAAAGCTCTCTGCCCAATGATGTCCACTTAGGGTGTACACACTTCGTCTGTTTTCTGCATGTGGGTTTGTTTATTTCTTAAACCAAATAATAATTCTAGTCCCACATTACTTGGGGCCTTTTCCATTCAGATGTATCATAAACTCTTTCTGTGATGATCAGTGAATATGAGCATCCCTTTCTAGTGTGTGTGGTCAGCCAAGTACAATGGAAGAGAACCATCCCCCGACAGGGAACACTCAGTCGACCCTGAAATAAAACTGGACTTAACCCTTCCCTTTCACCACACAAAATTTCCAACACACGAGGCAGAAGAGTAAAGTGAACCCTCCGCTCATCACCCACTTCACATCATCAACACTTTAAACGTCTATTCCATCCCCCGACCCCTGCCTTTGTTCTCAATGACTGGCTGGAGCACTCCGCAAAGCAAGTCCCAGACACCACACACAGCATTTTTGATGGTCTCCTACTTTGTACAAAAGCCACAAATGAATTCAACTACCCCCTTTCCAGAGATCTGATTTTTTGATATTTTCATCTAAATGATTCTACAAAGAACATCTTTTGGCTAATTCTTTCATCCATACTTCCCTCTTTAGGATAAACTCGCCTTTCAAGGTTTTTCCGCTTTCACAGAGCCCTGCAGAAAGGCTCTGCCATTTTACTCCCTCACAACTAATATACGATAAGCCTCACATCCCCACAACCAGACAGTCTTACTGCTCTTCCTCAGCTTTGCCAATCAGGCCCAAAAAATCACATTTCATCATTTTACATCATGTCTCTTTCACTATGCTTGAGGCTGTCGACTTAAAAAATAGCTGCAACCTAAAAGCTGACGAGTTATATTTTATCTGGTGGGAACTTTTAGGACTTCAAGCCTGGGAGACAGCATCTCAAGTGACCCTGAGAGAACTGCCCCAAGGAAGAGAGGGCAAGAGTCAGATCATATAGAAGTCTGCAACAAAGGGCAGGCAGTCTGAACATCCAGAGTATTTTTGTGAATTAAAGAAAATCAGATATCTCAAGGGATCTAGTGCTTTTCTATGTATGGGAAGATGCAAGAGCCTGGGCTCACTGCAGCCATTGCTTTCAAATGCATCTCGGCTATCTGGGGCCAGTATCCTGTGTTTTTCACATCCCGAGTTCCTCAGTGCTCACTGTAGGGAGGGGCTGCAGTCTGAAAGCGTCAGACAGAGCAGGTATCCTAGCTGCCCTGGAGGGCTGGAATCGCTGATGACTATGACATCCTTGTTTACCGATAAGACAGAAAAGATTCCATTTTTCAAGGCCAAGTGGGCCTTCATCTATCGTTTCAGTCGCTTAAACAGAGTCAGAATATAGACGCTCCAGACTTGATTTGCTCACCAGGAGGCCCTGTGATCCCAGCAAGCTGTACTCTCCCAGGCTCAGTTTCCACATCTGTGAAAGGAAGGCAGCCAGCCTGGGTGACTTACAGGGCGGTTTTCAAGTGGAAAATTCTACAGTTTTCTGCCTTTCCCATTATATACTCTATTCTATTGATGTTTAGTGGAGAAGGAAATGGCAACCCACTCTACTATTCTTGCCTGGAGAATCCCATGTACAGAGGAGCCTGGCGGACTACAGTCTACGGGGTCTCAAGAGTTGGACACAACTTAGTGACTAAACCACCCCCACCACTGATATTTAGGGGAGACGTGACATGCCAGAAAAAAGCATCATTTTCCTGAAAGACTTGCCAACACCCACTTAAACTGGGCTAAAATGGTCCAAAGCATTATCAATAACCCTGGGATGAAGAAAACCAAACTCGTGTCCAAGAGCCAGTGCTGTGGTTCATTTCGGGTCCTGGGGTGTAAGGTATATACAGAGTAACCTGTGACCTCATCCTAATGCCTCTCAACTGAGACACAGCTCAAAACAGCTTTTCCTGAGATGATAGCATGATGGTCAAGTCTCACAAGCAGGGGCTGGGCATTCCTATCTCCCAAGCTGGAGGTGGGCAGGATGGGCTGGACCACGGGGTCCCTGCAGAGTACTCAGACACCACACACCTTTTCCAAAAAGCTTCTTTATTTATTCTGGCTGTGCTGGGTCTTTGCTGCTGTGCGCAAGCTTTCTCTAGTTGAGGCGAGGGGGGCTACTCTCTAGCTGCAGTGCTCACGCTTCTCACTGGTGGTGTTTGGTCTTGGTGTCTCTTATTGCGGAGCACAGGTCTAAGGTGCCCAGGCTCGGCCCTGAGCACAGGCTTGGCGGTTGTGGTGCACGGGCTTCGATGCCCTGAGCCATGTGGGATCTTCCTGGACCAGGGACGGAACTGGTGTCCTCTGCACCACAAGACGAATTCCTAACCACCGGACCACCTGGGAAGCCCAGACTTCACACTCTATAAAGAACCAGGTTTGGAGTTGCAGATCAGTCATGATGACCAAATCTTCTCTTTGCTGGTAAGTGTAGAATTTCACCCATGTTTAAAATGAAAAAATTCTCAAAGACTTGTGTAGATTTTTTTTTTCACCTGAGGCCTTTAATTTGGCCTGAGAGACTCTAATCCATAGACACAAGTACACGGAACTCTACAATGACTCACTATTAAAGCTGAGGTGGTGATCAGTCACGATTTTAGTTATGATAAAAAAGAAAAGGAGACGCTCACCTGGGTATTAAAAACCCCCAAAGAGTCTCACCAAAATCTCCCCCGGCCTCAGTGCTCACACCAGCCCCTGCGGCTGTCCTCACCTCTGTGTCTTCAGGATCAGTCCCCAGAGGCCTGACAACGGCCCCTCGTAAGCCTTTTGGTGGGTATAATAAGGACAGACCCCTTCCAGCCATCACGGGCTCCTCTTCCTGCATTAACTCAGCTTTCACAGGCCATGTACCTGGGGCTGAAGCCAGTGGAGCTGACACACAGGAAGAAAGCATTTTAAGAGCCTTGGAGCAGCTCAAACAGAAGTCAGGGTTCAGGGGATCTTTATATACTGTTCACAGCTAAGGCCCCAGAGGACCTAATTATATCATACTTTGGATAACTTAAACAACTTAGATGATCCATTCTCCCAGCCTACAGCAGATAAAAACAGCAAATTCAAAGTGGGCAGGAACGCGAGACAGACCCACCGTGAGGAGCTACAGGGTAAGCAGAGCAAGGAGGAAACAGGAGGTGCTGCACACATCCACGAGAGCCACGGGCTGAGGCTGTTCAGGGAAAGGATGAGGCCTCTGCTCCCTCAGCCTCCTGCAGTGGCACACAATGGCAACTGTGACTCGTTCATTCCTCCCTTTCTTCAGTCACACCCATCACACACCAAGAAAAATCTCAATCTGATCCAGAGACCTACTGGGAGAGTACGGAATTCCAGTGGGCTAATTTTACAACAAAGGGAAAAAAAAAAAGATCTTAAAAGTAGAGAATTCATTTCTTCATTTTAGAAATACGGTCAGGGAATAATTATTTAAAATAAGCTTTGGGGGGACTTCCCTGGGAGTCCAGTGACTAAGACTTCCTACTCTCATTGCAGGGGGCCCAGGTTTAATCCCTGCTCAGGAAACTAGATTCCACATGCTGCAACTTGAAGAAAAATAAAAAAGATCTCATATGCCTCAATAATGATTCAAGATTCCATATGCTGCAACTAAGACCTGGCACAGCCAAATAAAGTAATGAAATAAATTAAATTAGATAGGCATTTTGGTGGTGAGCAGGGCACTAGGGAAACTCACCCCTGCCCTCAGTCACAGGAAGCAGAGCTGTGCTCATTCTCACCAAGCTAAGTGAATAAAAACATTTGCTATCACAAATGTATCCTGTGATTTTTACCCGTACACAGATTTCCAGCAAACTTTAAAAAAAGAAGAAGAAGAAGAGAGTAAGAGAGAAAAGCAGAAGTTCACTCATTTCTCATGGGAAGCTGATGCCCAATTTCTCTCAGGATTTCTGCTATTTTCAAAAGCTACCAGATTGTGGGTTTTGAATAGTTTCACAACATAACAGAGAAGACTCTCTGCTGGGTCCCTGCCAGCAAGGGCGGCTCTGTGACACAGTTATGCAGGAAAAGAAGGAGGAGCCCTACAGACAACTCCCTCCAAACACCTACTGGGTGCTGGGTCCTTGCTGAGCACATTCCATAGTCAACACAGTTCTCTGAGCTCAGCCCAAGTGTGATCCTCGTGTCCAACTCTGTGACTTGATGGACTGGGGCCTGCCAGGCTTCTCTGCCCATGGAATTTTCCAGGCGAGAATACTGGAGCGGGTCGCCATTGCCTACTCCAGGGGATCTTTGACTCAAGGATCAAACCCGCATCTCTTAGGTCTCCTGCACTGGCAGGAGGGTTCTTTTACCACCAGTGCCACCTGGAAAGCCCAAGAAAGCTTGGCTCAAACCAAGAAAACCAGCAATTTTAGAAGCTGATAAATGCTATGGGAACCCAAGGGAGGAACACCTCGTTTGCAGTAAGGATCAGGCAAGGCTCCTTGGAAGAAAAGCTATGACAAACCTACACAACGTATTAAAAAGCAGAGACATTATTTTGCAGACAAAGGTCCATATAATCAAAGCTATGGTTTTTCCAGCAGTCATATATGGATGTGAGAGTTGGACCACAAAGAAGGCTGAGCACTGAAGAATTGATGCTTTTGAAATGTGGGGCTGGAGAAGACTCTTGAGAGAGTCCTTTGGACAGCAAGGAGATCAAACCAGTCAATCTTAAAGGAAATCAACCCTGAATATTCACTGAAAGGACTGATGCTGAAGCTCCAATAGTCACATCACACCTGATGTGAAGAGTTGACTCACTGGAAAAGACTTCATGCTGGGAAAGACTGAGGGCAGGGGGAGAAGACGACGACAGAGGATGAGATGGCTGGATGGCATCACTGACCCAATGGACGAGAGTTTGAGCAAACTTTGGGAGACAATGAAGGACAGGGACGCCTGGCGTGCTGCAGTCCATGGGGTCGCAAACAGCTGGACACAACTTAGCAACTGAACAACAACAACAAGGCTTCCAAAAGGAAATGACTTCTGAGCTGAGACGCCAGGAAGAGGAGAGGTAGGTATGGGGGCTTTTCAGGGAACAGCATATGCAAAGGCCTAGATGTAAGAGAAAGTGGTGCTTGTCAAGTTATAAACGCTTTGGTCTTAAGTTGGGGGTGGGTTTTCATGAGCAATGGGAGGCAGGGTAGGAAACAACCCAGTGAGTCATAAGCAACCAGTGGGTGCGGGAGGGGTCGAACACATCCGACACCCTCTGCATCAACCCACAAACCCAGGGGAAACCCCAGGACAGGCTGAGCTAATAGTTGAGTCTACGAAAAATCTTAACTTTACTACCTGCTTCCTGGAGTCCTGACACAGAGAAACTCCCTCCTGCCTTTCTTAGTAGAAACGGAATGCATGCAGGCTGACCTAAGCTATAAATAAAGCGGCAGATGTGTGTGCAGCCATCAGCTTCCAAAACAGAAGGGAAACTAATACTGCACATGGGGTAAAGCTGGGCCTGGGGACAGAAATGCAGTGGAACGATTAAAGTACACCAACCTTTAAAATGTGGAGGCTGAATAAGAACAAGGTCGGAAAATTCCCTGACTTTCTAATCTCATGTCTGTGGCAGACATGACTAGTCGATCGCACTTTATTTATTTATTTTTTTTAACCAAGCCTGGAAGGAAGCCTCGGAACCCTTCTGAACACAGCACTCTCCATACAGCCAGTGCCAATCAATAAACATTGGCATAGGAAATGAAACCTGTCTTCCGTGCCTGGTACCTAATTTCTAGGGTCCTTTTGGTGCCAGTCTTTGATGCCCCAAGATGCCGTCATTTGAACCTTCGTACATCCTCTAGCTATGGAAAACCAATCTTTTGTGTCAGTGATCACCTGGGTATGAAGACAGGGATTTAGATAAAGGAAGGCAAACAACCCCTTCCAACAGCTAGTTCTTCCTGCTGCAAACTCCACACTGTCTTGCTAAGGCTGGAAGGTACAGTGACTTACCCACAAAGACCCCCAGGTCCGTGAGTCTTGAGCCAGGCTGAGGGCGCAACCCTTCACAACCTGGAAGGACTGGCCCACTGGAGTTAATCCTGACCTCCCCGTGTGCCCTCGCACCTACAGACCATTCCAGCCCTTTCATATAGCACTCTATCATTTGACTGAATCCCCAGAGCAATTCCCAAAGGCTGGTATCATCTGCGTTTTACAAACAAGAAGAGGCTCAGACAGGCTGAGCTACAGATCTGAGGTTTGGTCACCACCTGCTCGCTCCTAACTCGCTACCGCCCCCTCCCCGAAACCGCTGCTATTTCTGTGCATTTCCT